>NC_090319.1:84257774-86780788 GCF_040869045.1 Eurosta solidaginis | reverse complement strand
ACCCGCGGTAGGTATGCCTGTCGTAAGAGGCGACTAAAATACTATATTCAAAGGGTTGTGTAGCGCCCAATTGTCAACCTCACCTATCCGTGGCAAATCCTGTTTCATTAACAGCCGAGGCTCTTGGCGACCCCGTACTCCTCGTCGATCTAGGGGGATGGAAGGGCGGGATGGCCTAGAAGGTCGCATGTGGTCATAACAAATCGTTCCCGAGATGGTCGAGCTTGGTACCGGAACGTACCGGATCTGCATCCGGCAAAGGACCATCAACATCGATAACACTGCCCAAGGCCTTCGGAGAGTGTCCTTATCGCAACAACAACAACAACAACAGAATTTATACTATATACATATGAGAAGAGAGAACAAACACTGCGGACAGATACCTAGCAGTTCTTTTAGCCATTCAATAGGGACGAAAAGTTAATAAATTTGCAGTCGAATTCTCAAAGAGGAGTTCAAAGAACACATGAACACCACGTTTACACATGCCATAATGTACAATAAATCGTCAGTAGATAATCTACGCATTTACATATGTTCCATCCCTGGGAACCAGATTATTATATCGTCTAATTTTCACGTTTTTTTTTTGTGCTTCCATTAAGGCGCTACATAAATAAAATAAAATAAAAACACGCAAAAATGCAGAATTAAATTTTGCAAATCATCTGCCGTAACTGTTCGTTGTTTCCAACAAAGCGTTGCCGCTGAGAACGGTGAGAATACCGACCGCGTAACCGTGAGAATACCCAGCGGGTTAGGGGGTCAGAATATACCCGAGGTAGGTATGCCTGTCGTAAGAGGTGACTAAAATACCAGATTCAAGGGGCTGTGTAGCGCAACCCTTCAGGTTGCCAGCGCAATATATAGCTTCTCAAAACCCAATTGTCAACGTCACCCATCTGCGCCGAATCCTGTTTCAATAACAGACGAGGCTCTGGCGAGCCCAAGCTCCTCATGGAACTTTGGGGTGGGGAGGGAGGGATGGCCTGAAGGTTTAATGTGGCCACATAAATCGTTCCCGAGATGGTCGGGCTAGAACCTTGATGGTTCTGTTACAGGAGCGTACCGGATCGGTATCCGCCAAAGGACCATCATATCGATAACACTCTCCAAAGCCTTCGGGGAGCAACCTTATCGCTTCAACAACAACAACAGTATACCGACCGCTCTCATAGCCCTCAGATCTGCCACGGGATGTCTTATGTCACCCGAACACCATCTACACAGTGAGCTGGAATACTCCAATATGGGAGATGAAATGCTGAACAAACTGCCTCTGTTGAATACCCAGAAACCAGCCATCCGAATAGACGTTTGATTACAGTGGCCCCGTCTCCCAACCACTATGAAGAAATCCGGTAATAAAAAAAGTCTGCCTTTCATACAAAAGAACCTTAAAAATGTCCTAAAACCGCTATGTCCAGCTTGTAACGTGTCCCTACATGACGCCAACCATGTTGCCAGTTGCAATGTGGAACCTACACCTACATATATCTTTGGTCCAACCAACCATGTTGATGCTGCAAGTTTGCTCGGACTCGCATTAGAGGATTATGTTGACAATTTGTTGTTGTTGGTGTTGGTGTAGCAGTAACTGAAATGCCGACCACCCAGATAATTTGCGGTCCACCTTTTAAGACATGGGGGAAGGGTAGACCCTTCCAGGTCTTGCAGTAACGAGCCGTGGTTGACCGTATCAAAAGCTTTTGATAGGTCTAGCGCTACGAGTACTGTTCTATGGTGGGGGTTTTGATTTAAACCGCAATTTATCTGGGTACTAATGGCATTTAGCGCGGAGGTAGTGCTATGGAGTTTTCTGAAGCCATGCTGATGGGAGGCTAGTTGCAAATTTGCTTGGAAATAAGGGAGCAAAATGGCTTCGAGCGTCTTTGCTACTGGCGATAGGAGAGATATCGGACGATACGACTCTCCTATGTTAGCTGGTTTACCAGGCTTTAGTAGCGGGACCACCTTGGCCATTCTCCATTTCTCGGGTATGACAAAGGTGGAAAGAGACAGGTTGAAGACCTGCGCTAAATATTTGAAACCCTCTTTCCCTAGGCTTTTAAGCATCGGCATGGCTATGCCGTCTGGGCCCACTGCTTTGGATGGTTTAGCGCGACCAATGGCGTCCTCAACCTCTTTAGCGGTGATGGTGATTGGTGACGCGCTGAATTTGTGTTTATGTGCGTGTCTGTTGGCCCTCCGTCTAACTTTGTCGACCGTGGAATGCATTATATATTGTCGGCAGAAAGCGCTCGCGCATTTTTTCGCATCCGACAGCACTTTGTCGCCAAAGGCGATGGAAACTTTGTCTTTGTGCTTAGTCGGATTCGATAGGGACTTTACGGTGGACCAAAGTTTACCCACACCGGTAGAGAGGTTACAACCTCTTAGGTGCTCCTCCCATTTCGCCCGCTTGTGTTCATCCACAAGCAATCTGATGCGTTGGTTTATATCCCTTATTTGGGGGTCGCCTGGATCAAGCTGCCTTATAAGGTCCCGTTCTCTCGCTAAGTTTGCGGCCTCCGCCGGGAAGTGGGGCCGGATTTCGGGAATTCTCCCGGCGGGAATGAAACGTGCCGAGGCGGATTCAATGACCTTGCGAAAGGCACGCTCCCCTTGGCGGGCATCAGTCGGGATAGGGAGGGCAGCAAAGAGGTTGTCTGTAAAGGATTTATATTCTCCCCACTTTCCTTTTTTAAAGTTTATGAAAGTGCGTTTTTCGGTGACGATGAAGTCGGCGGTACGCTCGAGCGAAACAAGTATAGGCAGGTGGTCGGATGCCAATGATACCATCGGCTGCCAGTTGACGCAGTTTACGAGTTCTGCGCTCACGATTGAGATATCTGGCGAACTGTGACAGCTTCCTACCATACGTGTGGGGGCGTCTCCGTTTATTGTGCAGAACGTCGTTTCTTCTATTTGATCCGCCAACATCTCGCCCCTACTGTCCGCCCGCAAATTTGAATGCCATAGATCATGATGGGCATTGAAGTCGCCTAAAATAATGCGATTGTTTCCAGTGAGTAAGGCTCTAATATTAGGGTGGTATCCACCGGGGCAACAGGTGGCAGGGGGGATGTAGATGTTGATGATTTCTAGGTTTGCATCGCCTGACCGGACAGATAGGCCTTGACGTTCTAAGACGTTGTCCCTGCGGTCGATGCCAGGATCAAATATGTGATATTGCACAGAGTGGTGTATTATAAACGCGAGGCCGCCTCCATTTCCGCTCTCGCGATCTTTTCTGTGGACATTATACCCAGAGCAGGACTGCAATGCAGATCGTGCTGTGAGTTTAGTCTCTTGAATCGCAGCAATGCGGATGTTGTGCCGCTTCATGAAATTGACTATCTCCGTAATCTTCCCAGTTAGTCCATTACAGTTTAACTGCAGAATTCTGAAGTGCATGAGGGGAGACGTCGCCACTCTGGGGGTAAGTGACGGGTGACTACGCCTGGGTTCAGGAAGGCCAGGACGCAATTGCTGTTGTGGCCCTGGGACTGGGCGTCCTTGGGCAAGCATTGGGGTACCCAGATGATTTGGGTTTGCGACCTGGCAACATGGCGCGATGAAACCCGCCGAGGGGTTGCCGTCGCGGAGACCAGAACATCTAGGAAAGTGGCACCACCCGAGGCAGGAGCTGCATTGGGCGGATGTCGCAAACATATATATTCTGTGCTGGCAAACGGTGCAAACGGAGGTAGGGACTAAGAGTCTGTTTCCCTGACCTACACGATTGCTGCCGGAAAAGAGGGGGGGAGAAGACGGGGGCAGGGGCTGTTGCTCAGCATTGCTTCCGACTCTACTACGAAGATTGTAGTTATGAGTGGTAGCAGCTGTTTGAGTTGTTGGCGCCGTAAGGCGCGAGCAGCAGCGGGTACTTGTTGTGGCTTGCTGAGCAGCGGGGCTGCTGGAAGGTAATGGGGGGGCGCTTAGACGTAGACTACGGGACGCCCTTGGGCGTGAACAGCAAGGAGCCACAAAAAATTTATAAAAGTTACGTGGACGTCGGGTTTTGGAATCAAGCCCAGAACAACCTGTCCGATGCAACCATCCCTTACACGAGACACACTGAACAGAGTATGACCGTCCTAAAAAGATTCTTTTCCGGCAGATGCAGCAAAACCATTTCTCAGGACCGAGGTCAGGAGACGGACCCGGATTGGATTCGATACCTTCCCGGAGCAAGAGAATATGGAGCAGTCCTGCTGCAAGGAGCTGCTGGGAGGATGACAATTTGTGGGAGGGACGAAACAAATTAAATGGGGTTACACTGAAATGACAGTCCTTGGTCGGGAAAAATCCCGAGTCGCTCCGGTACATAGAACCGACTGCCTTGGGAAGCGTTGACAATTTGTTGCATATATTGGATAAGACGAAGCACTGATACAACAAAGCACTGCTACAAGAAGCTGAATAGAGTAGGGGATCGATTTCCTGTAGTTCCGGATAGATTCTGAAAGTTAGGAAACGCAGCTATAGAAACACCACTGGATTTAATAATAATATAATAACCTAATTAATTAATTATAATAACCTAATTAATAATATAATAACCTAATTAACGATCCCCATTCAAAGCGTGCGCTGACAGATGAGTTGACAGCTTGTATTTGTATAGGGATGGTCTTATAGGTTATTTTTATGTGTTTTGGCCTTTATTAGCGAAGATATAAACCACATGCAACTTGACACTTTGTATTTATGGCAACACCAAGTAAATTATCCAGCTGGCACCTTTTTATTTTATGGGAATTGTTAAATTCTTGTTTCCAGCTGTATTCGTGGGTGTAGTTAGCGTTTGGAAAAAGCAATAGAATTGTGCTTGATTTTGATGTGTGCCGTGTAAACATAAAAAAGACGGGAGAAAAAAGTATATTAGCTAAGAACTTGACACGAGAAGATTAGCTGGGCAATGACGCATGTACACTCCAATTTGTTTATAATTGACTTTCGTTTAAAGTGAAATTCCAATTGTGCGCAAATAGAAAATTGAGTGTACTACATCGGCTGGCCGTTGCCTCGCTGATTACGCTCGCTTCATTGGAACAAATCGCCTTTCCTCTTCAAAAGATACAAAACATAAAATTCTTTAGGGTGTGGTTGTTGTGTTTTCAGTGAAGAAAGTTGAGATAAACTTTTTTAAGTTTGTATTCATGTTTGGCAAAACTTGAGGAAAAAAATGGATGCGCAGTGGCTTATGAAGATTATGATGCGACAAAGCTAAAACGTAGCCATTGTTATAGTGAATAACAAATGAAAAGCAGTGAAAAAATATTAATATGAGTTAATTTATGCAAAATGCGTACAAAATTAATGGAAAAATTTATGCAAAATTTGATGGTGTACATACAAGTTTGATGATGTTGACAACGGCGGTTTTGTGTAATAAGTTGCAGGAAGGCATTGACTTCTCGCGCTGATAGTGATTGTGAAAGGGGTAACGACGGGAGCGTTTGCAAGAAAAATAATCGACCCACGATATTTCTTAAGTGCAAATATATTTCTTCTACATGCAAATTATTATGTAAACATATGTGTGTGAAAAGTTCACTTGTTTTTTAATAACAAAAAAAACCTACTCATCAATCAGCAATTTACCTGCTTTTACCAAATTGTGCATGTGGTAGAAAAATAAAAATAAAGTGAAAGGAGCTGATTAAAAGTAGCGTTGACGTTTGAAACAGCGCCGCCGACGCCTGCGCTGACGTTGACGCTTCTGTCGCCCGTGTCAACACAATTTTTTGTTGCCGCTGTTTGTTGACATTGGAAGTGCAGCAGGTGTTCACGAAGACGCGCGCTGGTAGGCGTTTGGCTGCTGGTGGTTGTTGGCCGGCTGAAATGAGCCAAAGCAAATATACGCCGCATCAACAACAACAAAATATACGTCATGTCCCGGCTTGCTGATTATTTTGTTATTGTCGGCTATGATAACGATAAAGAACGTAAGTAGTAAATATTGTCATGGAAATGTCGCATGCAGGGCAAAATTGATAACAAAATTTACCTTAGGGACAGAATATAATAATAGTTATTGAAGTCCTTCAATTTACATTACCGCTTTGCACGTAACACTTTTCTGCATTGGCGGCTTTCGGC
Organism: Eurosta solidaginis; assembly: GCF_040869045.1. Lineage (NCBI taxonomy): Eukaryota > Metazoa > Arthropoda > Insecta > Diptera > Tephritidae > Eurosta > Eurosta solidaginis. Next base: position 86,774,677 of record NC_090319.1, on the reverse strand, counting down.
AGCGCTTATAAAAAATTGCCCTGCGTGGGTCCCACACCAGCTTCGAGACCAAAACTATATCCGCGCAAGGTAAAAGTCTAGTTGAGGGGTCGACTGCTAATACGCTACCAAAAATATCGAAAAGACGCGTATTAATCTCGAGAACAATAATCCGAAGGCGGAAAAAAAAAATTGTATCTCTGTCCGGTCACGGTTATACCACACACCCGGACTTGGCATGGCGTAGCCCAGGGTTATTTTTTTATAAGCGCGGCCGAAGGCCGCCAACGCAGAAAGGTGTTCTGCGCAAAAATACTATGGATCCCACCCCCGGTTTCGGAGGTACCCGCAGGTCTTTTCGGTTTTTCGTTAATATCTTTTGAACGAGTTAAAATTTTTATTTTCCGCCTTCGGATTATTAATACTGATGTCCAGAAGCGTCATTTGACACCTCTTCGATATTTTTGGTAGCGTATTAGCAGTCGACCCCTCAACTAGACTATTAGCCCGCGCAAAACACTCTTGTTGCCATTTTTTTTTTTTGGTACAACAATCTCATCAAAATTACAACAACCACATGAAAATTGTTTATTTCTTTTGCAAATATCTCTTGACAGACCCAAAATGTTAGATTCGCGATCCTGGATACAAAACGCGTCTTTTGATACCCCTCTTGATATTTTTGGACGTGTATTAAGAGTGTCATGCTGTTGTATAAAATTACCAACGCTTTTTAGACACGTAAATTGGACCTCCGTAACAAATTTGGGTAAAAGTCTAGAACAGCGGTTGACTGCTTATACGTTTCCAAAGAAAGGGAATGTCAAAGGACTCGATTTGACCTCAGTAAAGCGAAAGAATAGTTTTGGATCGTTCAAAAGATATTCACGAAAATAACCCCGAACTTCTCCGAAACCACAGAACACCTTTCTAAATTAGCGACCCTTTGCCGCGCGTCCAAGAATATCGGGATAGGTGTCAAACGACGCGTCTGACCTCCGCCACAATAACCCGAAAGTGGAAAAAATCCAACTCTCTCAGGAGATGTTTGCATATGAAGTTGGCAAATTACCGTGTGGTTGTAATTTTGCTGTACACAGCCAGGTAATTTTTTATATGCGGAGCCGAAGGCCGCTAATGTAGGCAATTGGCCTGCGAAAAAATACTATGGAAACAGGGAAAAGTAAGATTCGCTGTTACAAGTTCCTCTCCCTTCAAATCACCGAGTCCTGACGGTATCACTCCGGTGATGCTCCAGAAACTCGGTGAGCCTATTATTATCTGCCTGGAAAGGGTGTTAAAGACATTTTTTACCGAAAGCAGGCATAAGATCACATGAATACCCTTAAGAATAGAGACCAATTAGCCTTATCTCCTTCATGTGCCGAAAGACATGGAACTTGGGGCGTGGAGGGAGGGAATGGCCTGAAGGTTTAATGAGGCCACATAAATCGTTCCCGAGATGCTCGGGCTAGCACCTTAATGGTGCTGTGGTACCGGAGCGTACCGGATCCAAAGCCTTCGGGGAGCAACCTTATCGCTACAACAACAACAACAACCTCTTTTATGTTGAAGGTTCACGAATGATATCCACATTAGGTCGGTCCTAAATTGATCCAAGCTTTCTACGGCACAACATGCGTACATAAAGCGCAAGTCTACAGAACCTACAATGAAAAAACGTTGGCTGTCTGTTTAGATACATATAGAAATCAGCGCTGTTACCAACGCCCGGCACAGAGCTGGCATAAACAGCCTTATCTGCCAATGGACGAAATCAATGCTGGAGATTAGCGAACACAAACCAACATGGGTTCGGTTACAACTACCCGCATTATGAGCAGAGGAAAAGAAGGTAGAATCCGTGTGTAAACAGCGAATTTATGGGAGAGGTGCTAAGTAAAATACATAGGTAATAACACTGGTATAATGACCTCATCTCAGTCGGTGGTGTTTTAACAGCGCTTCTCTCATCCAATAGGTACCACCATTATCCACAACGAAAGTCAAAGAAAACTTTCTGATTTCACAGGGTTGGAACATACATAGGTACATATGTAGGTGTTAGAAGCGTTGGTTGCACATTGCAACTAGAAGGATGGTTTGTCATACGGGGTCATGGGTTGGCCTTGTAATTCGGCGTGTGCCGGCTCCAGAATGCCAAAATGCTTGCAATCAGCTTGCGAACTTTTCCGGACTTGGTACTATCACTGACCAAGTCCACGGCCACTCTGTATACGACTTGAAAGGAGCAGATGACGCAAATATTGGACGTTGACTTCGATGATGTGAAACGCACTCTGGAAAAGACTGCAGGCTTGCCAAAATGCTACACTCAGAACTGCAACGGAATGTCTTTTTATGGCCCCTAAATACCATCTTCATAATGAGGCAAAAGAGCTCAACGTTAAAGAGCATAATAAAATGCTGAACGAAAGTTTTTTCTTAATTGTCACAAGCCTGAACACCCTAGCAAGATAAGGTAACATCTCCGTAAGCTGTATGATGAGCAGAACTGCTCAACCCCTATACACTTGTAGCACTTTTGTTCTGGGTTTGCCCTGAATCATAGGCAAAAATTCAAATTCACACTTGGAATATAAAAAAAATGCTTGAATTTCTTATGAAAGTGCCAAGAAAAAGCACTCCCGTATGAAGCTCAGGCACTTGTGTATGATACAAAAACTTACACTAACAATTTGAAAACTAAAAATTATCCAAAAACATAGCACTGAAAAAAATTTGTAATCAAAATTGATTCATAAATAGAGATGGGAAATGGGCAAATACCCAAATGGTAAATACCCGGTAAATTGGGTATATATGGTAAAAATGGGTAAATACCCAAATATTTACCCAAAAGAAGGGTAAAAATAATCTTTTGGAAAATATGGGAAACAAACACAAATTCAATCCAAAATGTACCCAATTTGTCCTATATTGGTGGGTAGTTATCAATTATGCTATCGGTTGAATTAGTTTTAATCTGTAATTCAGCGTTTTTCAAAAATATTTAGCCAAGAATACATCCGTTGCAAAAATTTAAGTTTACCCAGTAAACATTTTAAGTCAAACAAACAAGAGTTGGAAAAATATCTAAATTGGAACGTTTACAGGCGGTATGTGCTCATTTGGGATGCTGTAACCAATGTATTTCCTATAAGTCATAAGTAAGTCTTAAAAGGCGTTTAAACAGCTCATATTATACTCTAATGGAACTCTCCGACGTCATTTTTAACTCTAATAAACTCTGATTATCTGAGACCTATATGGCTTATTTATTAGGCATCGTCAGCGCTTATTGGGGTCATATATAGTTCGACACACCTGAACAGAGCGTGGCAGCTTTGCGGTCACATTAAAGATGTCGAGAAGCGTCCATGAGCGGAAAAACGTCGATGCTTATACAAAAAAAGAATAGCAGGGATAACAATAATGTACAAATGTAATTCATTTTGTATTAAAATGAAAAATTGTCGTAACAAAGTTCCAAAATTTGTTCCAAACTCGCTGTGACGAACATAAATAGTTGATAAATGATAATTTTGCATGCTAGGTTAGGAGCTTTTAGGCCGCTAAAAAAAAAGCAAAAATAAAATTTTCTTTTACCCTCCTAAGCGTTTCGACGCTTTTCTGATTCCTACATTGCCCACTTATTTTGGATTCGTTTCGGATTCTTAAATTATGAGCGAAGTGAGCATGTTTGAGGGGTAGCTTTGTTTGCTTAATATGTGTACCCTATAAACATTCCTTTACAGTTCTGGAGTTCAATATGGGTCCGAAAAATATCAGCTTCAAAAATACTATTAAAGTCAATATACACCTTTTATTACTCCAATTTGATGATATTATGAGCAAACGAAAAATATTAAAATCAGTAAACTAGGCAGCTCCGGAATAAAAACTCAGAAAATTATCTGTGACAATTTATTCCAAATAAATAATTAATTCAACTAATACTTATTTCATTTCTATCTTGTCCTCATGGGAGTTTTATCACAACAATTTTCTCCCCTATGTTTTCCGCTTCGGATATATGTTAAAAGGTCTTCCTAAAAGCTTTGAAGTAGCGTCATTAAAATACTCAAAATTAGCAGTATATGACGTCAATAAGGCTCATAAGATATCGGAAGGAGGCCTGTATAAGACTTATGTTAGAGGCAAAATATGAGCATATATCATTCGCTTCAGGCTCCTAAATGAGTTCATAACGAGTGCACACGATCCATATTGTGGACTACTTTTAGACTAATTGTTGACTCCAAGTGTTTGCTGGGTTGTTTGTTTAAAATCAAAACGAAATTTTCTTAATTTCAAATGACGTATAAATTTAATTGCTGAATTGTAATTCCAAGCAGCCTCAATTCAAATGAGTTTTAAATACCCAAAAAAAGATACAAAAAAGGAATAGTTATTCCGGGTATTTTCCTGATATTTACCCATACAAATGGTAAATACCCCAGCGGGTAAGGGGGTCAGAATATACCCGCGGTAGGTATGCCTGTCGTAAGAGGCGACTAAAATACCAGATTCAAGGGGTGTGTAGCGCAACCCTTCAGGTTGCCAGCGCAATATATAGCTTCTCCAAATCCAATTGTCAACCTCACCTATCCGCGGCGAATCCTGTTTCACTAACAGACGAGGCTCTGGCGACCCCAAGCTCCTCATGGATCTTGGGGTGGGGAGGGAGGGGATGGCCTGAAGGTTTAATGTGGCCACATAAATCGTTCCCGAGATGGTCGGGCTAGCACCTTATTGGTGCTGTGGTACCGGAGCGTACCGGATCTGCATCCGGCAAAGGACCATCACATCGATAACACTCCCCAAAGCCTTCGGGGAGCAACCTTATCGCTACAACAACAACTACAACAACAACAACCCGGTAGAATCCCAACTCTATTCATAAATAAAATTAAAATAGATAATTGACCGCGGAACTGAAATATAAAATTAGTTTGTCTCCTTATGATATTAAAAGAACAGAATTTTAACTGGTCACACATATGATAAATCATATCTACACAAAAGTGGAGTTTTCAGTTCAGTGGTTTGATTGATGATGTATATCATAAAACTTTTGTTTGTCGTTTTTTGAATGAGATTAGAAGTTCATATGATCTTTTTATTAATAATTTTTCTTTTAATGATATTTTTATTAATATGAATCTTACCAAAGTAACTCAATTGATTAACTTCTTTAATGAAGCGAAAATTGGTTTTAAATAAATGATAGTATTATTCCTTTTAACTTGTTGAGGAAATTATAAAATTTTATTTTTTCCTTTGTCGTATCCACCTGTTTCTTTTCATTTATCCGATTATTATTATTATTTTTTTCTGTTTAAAGAATTAAATATCATATATACATATTTATATACATGTATATATACATATTTAAAAAATTAAATGGCCAACTTGCACTGCATATAAAAACAAGGAAGAAGATTTACAAGAAGAATATCAAGCTGGGATTTTTTTGTTTGAAGAATTACCTGGCAGTGGGATCAAACTTTCCAGCCATTATATCAAATCTCAAAAAAAAAAAAAAAAATATATATATGGGGTATATGACCAAAGAATATAAGCAAAACTGTACCAAAAAAAGAGGAGCCTATTCCAACTTCATATATTAGTTAATTACCCTCAAGGGAAGTCAATAACTAGTGATACAAAATTCTGGTTCAGAACTAGACCTAGAGTGCCCTCACTAGGGTAGGCACCTTGTCGTTGGTGTGAGGGCTTAGCCGAACTCCATACTGCCCGACTATCAGACGGAGCTGTTTAGGACTGACATCTACGCCGTTTCGCCTCATAGGAGAGCGGCGGGATGTCGGTGACCAAGAACTGCCAACCCCCTAATCCAGAGTGTTATGCGGACCGTGCCTATTGGACGATTTGCAGCCAGGGGATAATTTCGGCTGTATTCGAACGGAGCCTTCCCGATACCGGGCCACCTCGGGAAGTATTGATGGCCTTACCACAGTAAGGTGGTCGTACGACCAAGATGAACGACTCATTACCTAATTGTAATTAGGACGATGATAAGAGGAGGACTGAGTCGCAAGCCAAGGACGACAAATACGCATTAGGCGATGCGTGGGACTCGGGGAGAGGGGGTATCAATGAACTCCGTGTTGGAGAAGCGCACAAATGAAAACGAAGTAGAAGAGTGGAGAAGGGTACGAAGCAGAGGAATCAAAAGAGCTCTCTCGCAGTACAGTGCAGCACTAAGAATTGTCCAACGCCTGGGAGCAGTGAGGCGGTAGAACTAGGTCGAAGACAGCTCAAAAGGTTTGCTGCGAGAGACACTCGTTTTTGCAACCGGTGCGAGGAGGAAGAAGCGTCGAATTGCGGAATGAAGAAGCAACGTTCGGTGGAAGGCGACAAGCCTGCTTTCAAGAGGCAGATAGGACCCAGTCACAGAGCCGCGAAGCAGGGCAATTGCATAAACAAGACAAGTAGGCCCAAAGCTGTAAGACAGATGGGCCCCAATAGCGAGGTAGCAACTACCTCGAAAGCTACGAGTCAGAGGGAAGTTCCAACTACGGAAGTAGGAGGTAAGCCAAAGGGAGATAACGCTAAGATTCCGGCTTCCTCGGAGGTGCTAAAGGAAGTTAACGCTAAGACTCCGGCTTTTTCGGAGGTGCCAAAGGGAGATAACACTAATACTCCGGCTTTTCCCGAGAAGATGAGTGATGTGGCAAAGCATTCACTGGCTGTGGCGCTGGTTGATCGTAGCAGTCCTTTCGGACAGATGACTACTGAAAGGTGGAGATCTGTAGAAAGGGAGCTTATTAGCTTAATGCTTAAGATGATGCGGGAACAACCAAGTAAGCTCCTTCCAATCTTTGATTCGGGGGATGGTATAATGGTGTGAAGATAATAGCGTGCGACAACATCGCGAGCTTGCGGTGGCTGGAGGAAGTGGTTCCAAACCTCCAAAGGCAAGGCACGAACGCGCGGTTTGAGGCGGCGGATAAAGCGCAAATCCCCACGGTACCAAAAGTTAAGGTATGGATACCATGCGTTATGAACTCGGAGGATACACTGTGACTTCTGTAGAATCAGAATCCGAACATACCGACACAGGATTAGAAGGTATTTACTGTATATCGGCCTACAGAGGAAGGTAAGTTCTACATCTTCCAAATAAACAAGCAGGCGGAGGATATATTGTACACGCAGCTTGGCAAAATGTCCTTTGGCACAGACAAAATTTACATGCGACTCAGGAAAAAAGTCCCGAGTATAATAATCCTAACACGCTAGAGGTGGGCGAAGTCGAAAAGGACCTCAAAAGCCTAAGAGAAAAAAGACAGGTGGAGGTAGCCGACGTCACCTCGAAGGTGTTAGAAGAGAACCAACCGCCAAATGGAGCTGTGACTCGCACAGAGGAACACCCGGCACAACAGTTACGAGAGCCTGAAGGAGGCCTCGAATACTCTAAGCCAAAAGGGCAAGGGGGACAAACAGCCCAATGGTGCTGCAAGTCCTACAGAAAAACCAGCACAGTAAAGTGACGTCGAGCGAACTCCTAACCCTTGAGGAGTCGTTTGACGTGGCGCTGATCCAGGAGCCGTAGCTCTCATCGGGAGGAAAGGTTTCTGGACTTAGCGCACGCGGGTTTGGCGTTTACTACGCGCAAACGGAAGGACGGGTGTGAGCTGTAGTAATGGTAAGGAAACAGCTGCATTCATATATGCTGCCTAATTACACTACTGAGGAACTCGTAGTGGCGGCCGTTGAGCAAAAGAATAAGCGGGAATTTATTTTGGAATCCTGCTACATGGGCCATGCTGCGGAGGTTCCACCGAAGGAGTGCAAAAGGCTAGTACAGGAGGAAGGGCGCAAATGGCAGTTGGTCATAGGCGCAGATGCAAATGCGCACCACAATGCGTGGGTATGAGCAGATACGAACGAGAGAGGCGAATCTCTATTATGTTACATCCTGGAAACCAATTTGCAGATAGCCAATAGGTGAAATGTCCCTACATACATTGGTCCAACATCTAGCAATGTTCTGGATATTACATTGAGCTCCGAGCGTGATATATCAAGGTATGATTGGATGGTTCTTGATAGACCATCCTTCTCCGACCATGCGTATATCTGCTTCAGCATCCCCCCTCAAGAGGGTAGAGAAGGGAGGAACCCTTAGAAACCCTAGGTCAATGAACTGAAATAAATTCCAGAAACAGGTAGAAACAAAAATGGGACAACCCAAAGAGGTTGCCAATGTGGAAGAACTGGAGGAGTCGAATGAATTCCTAACAAGGAAGCTTATGACTGCGTATAACAAAGCTTGCCCTCTGAGAAGATTCAGAGGAAAAGCAAAGCCGCCATGGTGGAGCAATGACCTGAGTCTTCTAAGAAAACAGGTAAAAGAACCAGCAGATATCACTCATATTTCGATCACGGAGCGGGTAGTACCGGGCTTGGTGACCGATACGAATGGGTAGTGAAGATGTTGGATGTGGAATGGCTTAAAATAATATTGGATGGGTGCATAAGGCTGAATCATGTACCGCACTTTTGGAACTGCTCGTGTAGCTTTCTTACAAAAGGCGGGGAAGATCGGTCACGTGTATCCCAAAGACTATACACCTATTATCTTAACATCATTTCTGCTCAAAACTTTTGATGGGCTGATAGATGTGTACATAAAGTCCAACGTGGATGAAAAGCTGCTCTCCACAACACAGCATGTGTACGCCAAAGGCAAGTCGGTAGACACCGCATTGCCTTGGGGGGGTAATAAGCACAGATAAATCCCTGGAATATAAGGAATATGCTCTAGGAGTTGTTGTTGTTGTTGTAGCGATAAGGTTGCTCCCCGAAGGCTTTGGGGAGTGTTATCGATGTGATGGTCCTTTGCCGGATACAAATCCGGTACGCTCCGGTACCATAGCACCATTAAGGTGCTACCCCGACCATCTCGGGAACGATTTATGTGGCCACATTAAACCTTCAGGCCATTCCCTCCCTCCCTACCCCCAAGTTCCATGAGGAGCTTGGGGTCGCCAGAGCCTCGTCTGTTAGTGAAACAGAATTCGCCGCGGATAGGTGAGGTTGACAATTGGGTTTGAAGAAGCTATATATTGCGCTGGCAACCTGAAAGGTTGCGCTACACAGCCCCTTGAATCTGTTATTTTAGTCGCCTCTTACGACAGGCATACCTACCGCGGGTATATTCTGATCCCCTAACCCGCTGGGGTATGCTCTAGGAGTCTTCTTGGACATTGCCGGGGCTTTTAATAATGTTTCTAAATGGGCGATTATGGATGGTCTTAATTACATTAAAGTACATTCAGCCTTAACCAGATGGATCGGCTGCATGTTATTTTGCAGGAAGATTACATCACAATGGGGATTGTACGAGGCCACGAAATCAGTGGACAGGGGCACGCCGCAGGGAGGGGTGCTATCACCTCTGCTGTGGACGCTGGTCATCAATCAACTGCTCAGACGATTCGATGAGGGGCCCGTAAAACTTACGGCTTACGCAGATGACGTTGCAATAGTCATAAGTGGAAAGTGCCTTCCAACGATTAGTTCTTTGATGGATCGGGCGCTTCGGGATATTCATACCTAGGCATCTATTGTCGGCCCAAAAAAGTCATTGCGGAGAAGACGGATATGGTCTTGTTTACAAAGAGGTACAAGGTCCCAAATTGGACCAGGCCTAAGTTAGGAGGGGTGACCTTACAGGAGAAACCTTGCACAAAATATCTAGGAATCATCCTAGACAGTATGCTGTCATGGTAGCTCAACGTGGAGGAGAGGGTAAAGAAGGCCTCAGCGGCATTTTATGCATGTAAAAGAATGCTGGGGTGTACGTAGGGCTTATCGCCCTCTCTCATTTGGGTTTTTATAGCGATTGTAAGCACTATGCTATACTAAGGAGTTCTTGTTTGGTGGAAAGCCACACAAAAAACAACATATCTCAAAAAATTAGAGAGGGTATGCAGACTATCGATGTTTAGCATTACGGGAGCCCTGAAAACAACCCCGACGGCTGCACTGTATGCCATTCTGCACATTCCAAAGTAGTGGAAGGAGTAGGGTCTGCGGTATACTGTGCTGATCCGGAAATAAGCAGATCCTACAAGCTGCCGGATTACTGTAGCGTTTTCCAAGCGGAAATATTAGCCGTAACCAAAGCAGGAGAAAGTAGTAGAGAATACCTTAAGCTGCAACCGTGTTAACTTTTATATTGGCAGTCAAGCAGCAATTAAGGCAATAATCTCGCATAGCACAGCATCTAAATGCGTGTTAGAGTGTAAGCAGACTCTGGAGAGAATCGGGACAGGGAGAAGTATACATCTATATTGGGTCCCAGGGCATATGGGAATAGATGGGAATGAAAAGGCGGATGAACTAGCTAAAAAGGGCGCATCCCTTGAAGCTTGCTCCGTAGACGTCCCAATTAGACTGGGCGAGATTAAGCGAAGGCGAGAGGTGCACATGATCGACCAAGCAGGAAAGGCGTGGGTCAAGCGCGGGGCTGTAAAGAGTCGAAGATTATGTGTTGGTCTTACAACCTTAGACTAAAAAAGTTGCTTCTATCATTAAAAAGAGAGGACTGTACACTCATGACGGGTATTCTGACTGGACACTGCCATCTGGCGTCAGCCTTTAAATTAAGCTGGGTCAGTGATAGCAGATGTAGGAAGTGCGGGTTGGAGGAGGAAACGATCGAGGACGTTCTGTGCCCTGCACTTGCCAGGCTAAGACTCCAGCTATTAGGAGTGATACATCTGTCAGATTTAGAAGCATCAAGTGGCTTAAGTCCTAGGAAGCTTCTAGTATTTGCCAAGAGGACGGAGTTATTTTATAACATAGGTCCTGGTTTTTGATAGGGTTACTCAGTTTGGTCGTTAAAACAAACTTCTGATAACACTACGGATTCAATCAGTCTATGTGAGATGAGAGTGCCAAATAAGTATTAATTCGTTAATAGCTAGATCTTCAGTTATAAAATCGACAAAAAACCTGCTACCAGCTTTAACGAGCTGCGGCTACATATGAGAATGCTTCTTTCTCAACACTATTCCACCAGTACTATCGAAAAAGTACCAAAAAGAAATGTGTATATAGTTAGGAACTAGTGAAAAGTTAAAGCAGCGGGGCCAATTTCCACCGCCTATGACATCGCCATGTTAAATTCGCCAGTTGAAAACATGTAAAAGAGAAAAAGGGCGAACTATTAGTGGTTCAGAATGCAGTAGAAATGCACTTATTTTGAACTAGAGATTCTCCTTACGGGGTAGTTTCTGTGACTTTTTATTTCAATTCGGTATATTATTTTTCTTGGTTATGAGACATTTTTTGACTGGAAGTGGGGGGAACCGGAAAGTAACCATGCCTATCATTTACTTGTTAAACATTTTATTAAATTCAGATGGTATTTCAGCACCTCAGTAATCTCTGTTGCGAATATATGTATGTAAATTTGAACACAAATTTAAAACAAACCACGCGGAGCCCTCTAATAAAGCATTTCAAAAGTTTTCAAATTCAATTTCCAATGCAACATTCGCGGATATCTCTACATTATCTTTTAGTATGATTATTGAAACCCAAATTCCGACGATATATTTATATAGAATATGTTCCCGCAAAACTTTAGGCCACAGGTCAATGTAATTTTTCGCTACTTTCAGAATTAAATTTTTTGGCTCTTGTATGTTGGTGATATAACTATTGACGTAATATTTTAAGCAAACATTTTGTAACATGAAACCAAATATTCAACGCCTTTGCTAGGTCGCGTCTAGTGAACCCCGTTATCAATATACACTACCCTACCCTTGCAGAAGAAGAAAGCATACTACCAAGGAAACACCAGTCACCCTGGGCCAACTTCGATCTGTACACTGTAATACTTTAAACTCTTACCTGTTCAGAATGTGCCCCCCGTGACACCAACCATCTTCTCAACTGTAATATGGAACCTACGCCTTAAACAGCAACTTCACTATGGTCCAAACCTGTTGTAACTGCTAGTTTCCTTGGACTCCCGTTAAGGGACTTTGACGACAATTTTTGAGTGGTCGCACCCATTGTGGCGAAGCACTCTTAGCACAACAACAACAGTTGTTCCGCACGAATGACAAAAATAGTCGTCTGATGTTACAATGCAAATTTCTGGATGAAAAAGGACTCAACATCAAGTTGCTTGAACCAAACACGTAAGAAATTCAGTTTAAAAATTTTGGAAAGCTGGTTGTCATCCACAGACGGAACAATGAGTTCGGTGTGTAGAAATTACAAACAAGCGAGGGAACAGGACACCACTCTGGTGCCTGTGGTTGTTGTTGTATAAACAGTGACTCGCCCCATTCAATAGGTGCATCCACTCACAAATTGTCATCAAAGGCCTCTAACGGGTTTCCAAGGAAACTAGGAGTTTAAACAGGGTTGGACCATAGGGTTGCTGTTGGACAATAGGGATGCTGTTGTTAGAGGCGTAGGTTTAGATTACAATTGAGCAGTCCTTTGCCACATATGAATCCCCACACCAGCACCTTCTGGTACTAGTTTAACAGCCTTGGTAACTGTTTTTTACCCGTCGACCCTCTGGCTTTGTGGATTTAACTAGCCTCTACAACATGCATGCCTACCTGGCGAATATTCTAAGCGCCCCTTTGAAGGATGTCTCGACCATCTCTGGAACGATTTGATATGACCTCATTGAATCTTCTAGGTCATCAGACCGCGCCCTTCCGAGAGGAACGTAGGGTCGCCAGAGCCTCGCCTACTAAATAAAGCTGATCACCACGAGTGATGAGGTTGACAGTTGGGTTGTAGAAGATGTAAAGTGCGCTGCCAATCCCATGAAAGGTTTGTGCCACTCAACCCCTGGAACCCGTATTACACTTCAAGGATCGCGGAAGGTAATAGAACAGTCAAAATAAGTTAGGTTCCAGATTCTTAATCATGGATACGTTTCTTCGGATACTTCAACAAAAAAAGTACGCCCAATTTTCAAAGCACTACATAAACTACTTTATGAGCGGCAATATTCTCAAAATCTAGCGTGTTTTAAGCGAAAAATCTGAAGCTCAAATTCATCAAAGTAATTAGAATATATCAGTGCGACTTCTTATTTCAACTAGATCTTTACGATACGTCAGATTCTGAAGAAGACTTACAGTAAGAGAATGAACACGCACCATCTTTTTGTCTTCCTCAAAGCAGCTTTAGATAGAGCGAAAAGGATTTGATTGTATGATGCTTTGTCTGAATTTAAGCAAAGGCTTACAATGGACTTTGAGCAAAACCGCCATCCATAATGATTGCGACCTGTCCGAGCCATTCAAACCCAAGCGATGCTTCAGACGAGGCCACTCTTTTAGCTTATGCTATAGTTATGAAACGCGCCAAACGTTCTGCCTTTTTTGGATTTGATAAAAAAGCAAAACAATGAGTGTTTCGGCGAATGCGGACAAGACAAAGTCCTTGCTGTCATCCGAGAAAGCATCGGCGCGCTGGCGCCCTAGCAGCTACGCCACTGTTGACGGATAGAAATCATACGCCGAACAACTCCTGTCAACAAGTGCTACTTTAGGCTAAGTAGGCAACTGAAAAGTAAATTCTTCTCTACGCGAACAAAAATTATGCTTTATAAGTTCCATAGTACCGAGCATGTACTCGTAGCTACTCTTATTACAACAGCACTAGCGGTAGGTAAAGAAGTTATTTTTGCGTAAATATTTCGAATGTGCATATCACGGCGGCCGCGCAACATAAAAACGAATATATTTAATGCTAATTTAATACGGTTTGTTTAAATTTATTACACTTGTTTTTTTTTTTTTAAATATCGAGGGTTGGGCTAGCTTAAACTTAACCCATATGTCCAATCAAAAAACGAAAAGTATTTAATTATACCATATTTAATGCTAATTTAATACGGGTTGTTTAAATTTATTACACCTTTTTTTTTAAATATCGAGGGTTGGGCTAGCCCGTTTTTTGATTGGGCTTAAGTTTAAGCTAGCCCAACCCTCGATTTAAAAAAAAAACAAGTAAGGAAGGGTAATTTCGGGTGTAACCGAACATTACATACTCAGTTGAGAGATATGGAGACAAAATAAGGGAAAATCACCATGTAGGAAAATGAACCTAGGGTAACCATGGAATGTGTTTGTATGACATGTATCAAATGGAAGGTATTAAAGAGTATTTAAAGAGGGAGTGGGCCATAGTTCTATAGGTGGACGCCATTTAGGGATATCACCATAAAGGTGGACCAGGGCTGACTAGAATTTTTTCCTACGATATGAGTATCAAATGAAAGGTGTTAATGAGTATTTTAAAAGGGAGTGGGCCTTAGTTCTATAGGTGGACGCCTTTTCAAGATATCGCCATAAATGTGGACCAGGGGTGACTCTAGAATGCGTTTGTACAATATGGGTATCAAACGAAAGGTGTTAATAAGTATTTTAAAAGGGAGTGTGCCTTAGTTCTATGGGTGGACGCCTTTTCGAGATATCGCCATAAAGGTGGACCAGGGGTGACTCTAGAATTTGTTTGTACGATATGGGTATCAAATGAAAGGTGTTAATGAGTATTTAAAAAGGGCGTGGGCCTTAGTTCTATAGGTAGACGCCTTTTCGAGATATCGTTATAAAGGTGGACCAGGGTTGACTCTAGAATACGTTTGTACGATATGGGTATCGAATTAAAGGAATAAATAGTTTTAAAAGGGAATGGTTGTTGTTGTTGTTGTAGCAATGCTCGCCCCACCTAATAGCCGCGACCGATCACAAATTGTCATCAATATCCTCTAACGGGAGTCCAAGGAAACTTGCCGTTTCAACAGGGGTGGACCATAAGGAAAAGGGTGTTAGAGGCGTTGGTTCCACATTACAATTAAAGAGATGGTTGGTGTCATGTGGGGACACATTGCAAGCGGGGCATACATTTTGTATGTCGGGGTTGATTCTGGATAGGTAAGAGTTTAACCTGTTACAGTATCCAGAACGAAGTTCAGCAAGAGTGACACGCGTTTCCCTGGGGAGTATGCGTTCCTCTTCCGCGAGTTCTGGATATTTTTCTTCAAGTACTGGATTCACCGGGCAATTCCCGACATAAAGGTCAGACGCCTGTCTATGGAGTTCACCAAGGACCTGCTTGTGTTTTTCCGCTTCATACGGCTGGGTTCTCAGGTGCCGTATTTCCTCAAAATGCTTACGGAGATGACTCCTTAGGCCCCTAGGCGGTGCTGGTTCGTCAATCAGATGTCTGTTGGGATGCCCAGGTTTCTGGGTATTCAACAGAAACTGTTTGGTCAGCATCTCATTTCTCTCCCTGATGGGGAGTATTCTCGCCTCATTATGCAGATGGTGTTCTGGGGACATAAGAAGACAGCCCGTGGCGATTCTGAGAGCAGTATTTTGGCAGGCCTGTAGTTTCTTCCAGTGGGTGGTTTTTAGGCTTGGCGACCATATGGGTGACGCGTAGCACGTAATCGGCTGGCTAATTGCTTTGTATGTGGTCAAGAGCGTTTCTTTATCTTTTCCCCAGGTACTGCCAGCAAGGGATTTGAGGATTTTATTACGGCTCTGAATTCTTGGAACAATTGCGGTTGCGTGCGCACCAAAATGTAGATCCTGATCAAACGTCACACCCAAGATTTTGGGGTGTAGGACAGTCGGTAGCGTAGTGCCATCGACGTGGATGTTCAATATGGTCGACATTTGGGGCGTCCATGTTGTAAATAAGGTCGCGGAAGATTTAGTCGGTGACAATGCCAGGTTTCGCGAGGCGAAAAAACTGGAGAGATCAGGGAGATAGGCGTTTATTTTATTGCATAGCTCATCGATCTCTGGGCCTGGGCCTGTGGCCATTATTGTGCAGTCATCGGCGTAGGAAACGATTGTGACTCCTTCCGGTGGTGAAGGTAGCTTAGATATGTAGAAATTAAACAAAAGTGGGGATAGGACACCACCCTGTGGCACCCCTTGTTTAATTCTCCTTTGTTTTGATGTTTCGTTTCTGAATTGCACCGATGCCTGCCGACCACCCAGATAATTTGCGGTCCACCTTTTAAGACATGGGGGAAGGGTAGACCCTTCCAGGTCTTGCAGTAACGAGCCATGGTTGACCGTATCAAAAGCTTTTGATAGGTCTAGCGCTACGAGTACTGTTCTATGGTGGGGGTATTGATTCAAACCGCAATTTATCTGGGTGCTAATGACATTTAGCGCGGAGGTAGTGCTATGGAGTTTTCTGAAGCCATGCTGATGAGGGGCTAGCTGCAAATGTGCTTGGAAATAAGGGAGCAAAATGGCTTCAAGCGTCTTTGCCACTGGCGATAGGAGAGATATCGGACGATATGACTCACCTACGTTAGCTGGTTTCCCAGGCTTTAGTAGCGGGACCACCTTGGCCATTTTCCATTTCTCGGGTATGACAAAGGTGGAAAGAGACAGGTTGAAGACATGCGCTAAATATTTGAAACCCTCTTTCCCTAGGTTTTTAAGCATCGGCATGGCTATGCCGGGGCCCACTGCTTTGGATGGTTTAGCGCGACCAATGGCGTCCTCAACCTCTCTAGCGGTGATGGTGATTGGTGACGCACTGAATTTGTGTTTATGTGCGTGTCTATTGGCTCTCCGTCTATCTTTGTCGACCGTAGGATGCATTGTATACTGTCGGCAGAAAGCGCTCGCGCATTTTTTCGCATCCGACAGCACCTTATCGCCAAAATCGATGGAAACTTTGTCTTTGTGCTTAGTCGGATTCGATAGGGACTTTACGGTGGACCAAACTTTACCTACACCGGTAGAGAGGTTACAACCTCTTAGGTGCTCTTCCCATTTCGGCCGCTTGTGTTCGTCCAAAAGCAATCTGATGCGTTGGTTTATATCCCTTATTTGGGGGTCGCCTGGATCAAGCTGTCTTATAAGGTCGCGTTCCCTCGCTAAGCTCGCGGCCTCCGCCGGGAAGTGGGGCCGGATTTCGGGAATTCTCCCGGCGGGAATGAAATGTGCCGAGGCGGATTCAATGACCTTACGGAAGGCACGCTCCCCTTGGGGGGCATCAGTCGGGATAGGGAGGGCAGCAAAGATGCTGTCTGTTGCAGATTTATATTCTTCCCACTTTCCTTTTTTGAAGTTTATGAAAGTGCGTTTTTCGGTGACGATGAAGTCGGCGGTACGCTCAAACGAAATAAGTATGGGCAGGTGGTCGGATGCCAATGTTACCATCGGCTGCCAGTTGACGCAGTTTACGAGTTCTGCGCTCACGATTGAGAGCTATGACAGCTTCCTACCATACGTGTGGGGGCGTCTCCGTTTATTGTGCAGAACGTCGTTTCGTCTATTTGATCCGCCAACATCTCACCCCTACTGTCCGCCCGCAAGTTTGAATGCCATAGGTCGTGATGGGCATTGAAATCGCCTAAGATAATGCGATTGTTGCCAGTGAGTAAGGCCTCGATATTAGGGTGGTATCCACTGGGGCAACAGGTGACAGGAGGGATGTAGATGTTGATGATTTCTAGATTTGCATCGCCTGACCGGACAGATAGGCCTTGACGTTCTAAGACATTGTCCCTGCGGTCGATGCCAGGATCAAATATATAATATTGCACAGAGTGGTGTATAATAAACGCGAGGCCGCCTCCATTTCCGCTCTCGCGGTCTTTCCTGTGGACATTATAACCAGAGCAGGTCTGCAATGCAGATCTTGCTGTGAGTTTAGTCTCTTGAATCGCAGCAATGCGGATGTTGTGCCGCTTCATGAAATCGACTATCTCCGTAATCTTCCCAGTTAGTCCATTACAGTTTAACTGCAGAATTCTGAAGTGCATGAGGGGTGACGCCGCCACTCTAGGGGTAAGTGACGGGTGACTACGCCTAGGTTGTGGAAGGCCAGGACGCAATTGCTGTTGTGGCCTTGGGACTGGGCGCCCTTGGGCAAGCATTGGGGTACCCGGATGATTTGGGTTTGCGACCTGGCAACATGGCGCCATGAAACCCGTCGAGGGGTTGCCGTCGCGGAGACCAGAACATCTAGGAAAGTGGCACCACCCAAGGCAGGAGCTGCATTGAGCGGATGTCGCAAACCTATATATTCTGCGCTGGCAGACGGTGCAAACGGAGGCAGGGACTAAGAGTCTGTTTCCCTGACCTGCACGATTGCTGCCAGAAAAGAGGGGGGGGGGGGAAGAAGACGGGGGCAGGGGCTGATGCTCAGCATTGCTACCAGCTCTACTACGAAGGTAGTAGTTATGAGTGGTATCAGCTGTTTGAGTTGTTGGCGCCGTGGGGCGCGAGCAGCAGCGGGTACTTGTTGTGGCTTGCTGAGCAGCGAGGCTGCTGGAAGGTAGTGGGGATACGCTTAGGCGTAGACTACGGGACGCCCTTGGGCGTGAGCAGCAAGGAGCCACAAAATATTTATAAAAGTTACGTGGACGTCGGGTTTTGGGATCAAGCCCAGAACAACCTGTCCGATGCAACCATCCCTTGCACGAGACACACTGAACAGAGTATGACCGTCCTAAAAAGATTCTTTTCTGGCAAATGCAGCAAAACCATTTCTCAGGACCGGGGTCAGGAGACGGACCCGGATTGGGTTCGATACCTTCCCGGAGTAAGAGAATATGTAGCAGTCCTGCTGCAAGGAGCTGCTGGGAGGATGACAATTTGTGGGAGGGACGAAACAAATTAAATGTGGTCACACTGAAATGACAGTCCGTGGTCGGGAAAAATCCCGAGTCGCTCCGGTACATAGAACCGACTGCCTTGGGAAGCGGAATGGTGGTAGTTGTATATATGAAGGCGTTTTCGATATATCGACCAAAATGTGGACCAGGGTGACCCAGAACATCATCTGTCGGGTACCGCTAATTTATTTATATATGTAATACCACGAATAGTATTCCTGCCAAGATTCCAAGGGCTTTTGATTTCGCCCTTCAGAAATTTTTCATTTTCATCTACTTAATATGGTAGGTGTCACACCCATTTTACAAAGTTTTTTTCTAAAGTTATATTTTACGTCAATAAACCAATCCAATTACCATGTTTCATCCCTTTTTCGTATTTGGTATAGAAGTATGGCATTTTTTTCATTTTTCGTAATTTTCGATATCGAAAAAGTGGGCGTGGTCATAGTCGGATTTCGGCCATTTTTTATACCAATACAAAGTGAGTTCAGATAAGTACGTGAACTGAGTTTAGTAAAGATATATCGATTTTTGCTCAAGTTATCGTGTTAACGGCCGAGCGGAAGGACAGGCGGTCGACTGTGTATAAAAACTAGGAGTGGCTTCAACCGATTTCGCCCTTTCATAGAAAACAGTTATCGTCCTTCCTAGAATCTAATCCCTCACCAAATTTCACAAGGATTGGTAAATTTTTGTTCGACTTACGGCATTAAAAGTATCCTAGACAAATGTAATGAAAAAGGGCGGAGCCACACCCATTTTGAAATTTTCTTTTATTTTTGTATTTTGTTGCACCACATCATTACTGAGGTTGAATGTTGACATAATTTACTTATATACTGTAAAGATATTAAATTTTTTGTTAAAATTTGACTTAAAAACATTTTTTTTAAAAGTGGGTGTGGTCGTTCTCCGATTTTGCAAATTTTTATTAAGCATACATATAGTAATAGTAGTAACGTTCCTGCCAAATTTCATTATGATATCTTCAACGACTGCCAAATTACAGCTTGCAAAACTTTTAAATTACCTTCTTTTAAAAGTGGCCGGTGCCACGCCCATTATCCAAAATTTTACTAATTTTCTATTCTGCGTCATAAGTTCAACTCACCTACCAATTTCATCGCTTTATCCGTCTTTGGTAATGAATTATCGCACTTCTTCGGTTTTTCGAAATTTGCGATATCGAAAAAATGGGCGTGGTTATAGTCCGATATTGTTCATTTTAAATAGCGATCTGAGATGACTGCCCAGGATCGTACATACCAAATTACATCAAGATACCTCAAAATTTACTCAAGTTAACGTGTTAACGGACGGACGGACGGTTCAATCAAATTTTTTTTTCGATACTGATGATTTTGATTTATGGAAGTCTATATCTATCTCGATTCCTTTATACTTGTACAACCAACCGTTATCCAATCAAAGTTAATATACTCTGTGAGCTCTACTCAACTGAGTATAAAAACAAGTGTAATAAATTCAATTAACCCGTATTAAATTAGCATTAAATATGGTGTAATTAAATACGTTTTCAGTTTTTGATTGGGCATATGGGTTGGGCTAGCTTAAACTTAAGCTAGCCCAACCCTCGATATTTTTTAAAAAACAAGTGTAATAAATTTATTTAACCCGTATTAAATTAGTTTTAAATATTGTGCAATTTAGTACGGTCTCGTTTTTTGATTGGGCTGGAAAGGTTGGGCTAGCTTAAGGGACCTCTGCAGATCCTGGGTTCACGCCCGGGCAAAGCAACATCAACACTTTAGAAACAAGGGTTTTCAATTAGTAGAAAATTTTTCTAAGCCGGGTCGCTCCTTGGCAGTGTTTGGAAAGCACTCCGAGTGTATTTCTGCCATGAAAAGCTCTCAGTGAAAATTCATCTGCTAGCAGATACCGTTCGGAGTCGGCATAAAACATGTAGGTCCCGTCCCGCCAATTTGTAGGAACAATTAAAAGGAGCACGACGCAATTTGGAAGAGAAGATCGGCCTAAAATCTCTTCGGAGGTTATCGCGCCTTACATTTGTTTATTTACATATATCCGTTGGTCTCTCTTTGGGGTTTCGAGAAGAAAATACGTAAATTTTGATAGGTCTGTAGGCATTTGGTGTTCCGTGCCAAGCTTTACAGTACAAATGTAATTCGGTCAATTTTTGTGAACAGTTTGTAGACAAGCTTTGCAGATATGCTTGCGCGAATTTGCAAATAAACTGCAGTTGCCATTTTCAGTTCAACGGGAATGATATAAGGTCCTTGAGATGTATGGGGATCGAAGGATTTGATGGTCCATTACAGAGATTCAAAGGGGTGGAAAGATTAAATAGCCTTTTAAACTTTATGAAAATTCATTATATGGCTTTTAGCATTTCAATGATAGGCAAAGATCAATAGATCGCAATTCCGCATGCAGCTGGGTTCTTAGTTCTTCTAAAAACACCGTTGAACCTTCGCAACTGCCTTCTTGACGATTTATAAAGCTTACGAAAATCCGGTTCATTTTGCTTATTTCAAAGGCTTTCTCTGTTTTTCCTGACCAAAAGAATATCAGATTTCCATTACAGCCGCTCCGCATTTTTCTGAAGAATTTGTAGTGTTTAGTTGAGCATATTATGAGCCCTTAATGGAAAGCAGGAGCTATGCTGAAAAGTATGTGTAAAAAGCGAATTTGATATTACCTATTTAAAAATACCCATCGTGCCCTACAGTCATCTTTTTTAGTGATAAGAGTAAATTTGTTAGTCGATGGTCGTAGAACCTGCTCATGAGCTTCGACATTTTGCAGCCCCGCGCTTATTTCCACGGGTCGCCAGGTTGGCCGATCACCTGTTTCTTATCTCGCCTAATCTGATTCGGACGTCTACGGCACAAGCTTCGAGGGATGTGCCGTGTTTAGCTAGCTGATCCGCTTATTCAATTCCATTTATTCCCATATGCCTAGACTCTTTCCAGGGATTGCGTACACTGCAACACACTTTTTGATTTGGCGTTTTGGGAGATAATTGCCTTGATTGCTGCTCGGCTGTCAATGTAACAGTTGAAGCGGCTACAATTTAAGCTATTTTCCGCCAGTTTTTCTACTGCTTTAGTCACGGCTACTACTTCCGCCTGAAAAACACTACAGTGATCTGACAGCCTGTAGGATCTGTTTGTTTCCGGATTAGCGCAGCATACCGCAGACCCTACTCCTTTCATTACTTTGGAACCTTCCGGTGTACACATGTTACGCCTCGTCTGCCATTTCAGCACTCTTGCGCCAACCTTACACCGCTATTGTGGCTCTAAGAGACCCATCGAAGCTCGGGTAGGGAAATGATACAACAACAACAACAAGGTAGTCCTATATTTGATGACGCTATCGGATAACCTGCATACTTCCTCTAATTTTTTGAGGAAGATACTTTTTGTGTGTCCACCAAACAAGGACTTTGTAGTATAGAATCGGCTTTACAATCGCGCTAAATATTCAATAAGAGAGAGGGCTATAGACCCCAAGTACACCTCGGCTTACTTTTACATGCATAAAGTGCCGTCTAGTCCTTCCTCTACGTTGAGCTTCCATGACAACTAACTGTCTAGAATGAATCCTAATTATTTGGGAAAAGTTTTTTGCTGCAGGTTCGGCCCTCCAGCTTAGGTCTAGTCCGATTGGGGAACTTATACCTCCTATTAAACAACACAATATCCGTCTTTTCTGCGTTGGCGCTCAACCCCGATATTAAATGACCAGGTATCTTAATCCCAAAGCGCCCGACCCATTAAATAGCTTTCACTGCGAAGTAATCTTCGTGCAGCTGATCCATCTGGTTAGGGATGAACGTACTTAAGGCCCTCCATGGTCACCTGTTTAGAGACATTGCTATGTCCAAGAAGACCCCTAAGGCGTACTTTTTATTCCAAGGGTCTCGTTATGTTTATAACCACCCTATGCAGTACCGTTTCTACCGACTTGCCTTTGGTGTACGCATGGACAACAGCTTTCCTTGCATGTTGGCTATCTGTCTCTTAACGCTTTTGAGCAGAAATGATGTTAAAATAATGGGTATGTAGTCCTTGGGATATATATGACTGAACATCCCTCGCCTTTTGTAGTAATACGCGACACTTCATGAGTGGGGTACGTGATTCAGTCTTGTGCACTCTTAGATTTTTTTTAAACCATTCCACGATCGCTTTACGCGAGATGGCAGCATGGTAGAGAATATACCATCTGGGCCTGGTGATTAAAACTTAGAAAAAGTCTTCGCCGCCCATTCGATCTTGATATAAGTCATCAATCTCGGCATTACATGCTCCGTGATCGAAGTGTAAGTGTTGTCTGCATCGGGAAATCTGCGTCGAGAAACGATTTAAGGGACTCTTCACTACTATATGACCATTCCCCGTTCTCTTTCTTTATTAGCCCCTGGACTGTATTTCCATAGCTAAAACTTTCTTTAATTCTTTCCGGTACAGTTTTTCGTTGATAATGGTAGAATCGTAAATTTCAATATAATCTTGCCATGCATGAATTTTTTTAAATAGATCAGCAGGGGGGTGAGTTGTATGGTGGTTAGCAAAGGTAACCACTGTGAAATAAGTATACACAATTCAGGAGTTTTTTTTATTTATTCAAAACAAGTATTATAAATGTTCATGGTGATAATTAAAACACTCTTTTCCTTCCCGGTAGCAAAGAGAGCTCCATACAGTACGCACAGGCATATATTTCGTGCTACACACACTGCAGCGGCTTGCGGTACCTCTTATAGACTGATGGTTACCCATAGCAAGCCCTATTGCTGCAAGTACTTCCGGTTTGTGCTTCTTTATATAAGCACAGGTAGGCGAATCCGAGTTGCTGAAAAACGCGACATTTTTCTTACTTATATCAGCAGGTGCCAGCATATCTTGGTAAACATGTCGCCTAAAATCCTTGAGACACAACTCCTCTAATCCTGAGATAGGGTCTTTTTGTAACTCTTTATAGATGGTGCATTATAAATTTCACTGTGGTAATCTAGAAAATGAAAGAATATTTGGTGCCACCATTTTTTTGATTTGCGGTCAATCGCATAGCTTCCCCTCAATTGGTCACATTTATCCACGAAATTCATATTTTCATTGTAGTCCTTCAAGGCCAGAGGGCATGACACTTCAACTCTACCCAATTTTTTCTTTTCTTCTTACATGAACCAGATCTCTGGGATCATGGAGGTTACTCAAAATGAAAACGCAACGTTTATCTTTCCATTTCATAAAGGAAACCATCTGATTGTCACTGACTCTATAATCGTATTCTCCGCGCTTCAATTCCTCATCGGTTCAAATTAGGGAGATGTTTACGAGATTCATTTACTGTCCCACATGCTTAGACGTTCTTCTGACGTAAATTGACCTGCAGTTCGTTTGACCTGGTTGTTTCGTCCGGCAAATGGTTTGAAGTTGTAAAGTTTTCAGGAGCTAAAATTGTTTAAGCTTTCTTCCATTTTGTAGGGCCCACACCAAGGGCTAGTAGCGAAATACCTTCGGTAGTAGACTGATTACGTCCAAGCAGATGGGATAAGGGAGCTTCATCGTCAGTGTCATACTCCTCATCAGATGGAAAAAAATTGTCACCAAGTGAAAACTGTTGCGAGTCAAGGGGAACGTCTTCAATATCAGGTTCGTCTTCATCAGATCCATCTCCACCCGCACAGCTATCAGTATCTGAAAGTATATCTTCATATATCAATAAGTTTTCAATTTCACGATCAGATAACTTCTTCTTGGCCATTTTCTCTAAAAACTCTAAATTTTTGTTTTATATTGTATTTCACTAAAATTCGCGTAAAGTTTAGCTACTTATCGAGCGGTGGCTACCTTTGTTAATCACTTTGAAAAAGTCAAATTATTGCAAAAATTTTGGGAAACTTGAGTTGGATTTTACACTTAGAGTATAAGAATACGTATTTTGCACAAAATTAACGGCTAAATATGGTATTTGCTTGCCAGCAAAGAAAAAATATTCACAAACGCTCACGGCCTTGAAATTCGTAATTTCGATTGAAATTTCATAACTGTAAATGTCCGTTGAGCTTGGAATTTTGAAATATTTGTTTAACAGAAATCTCATGGCTGCCTTAACGAAGCATCACAATACACAACGTTTCCGTAGGGTGGCGCTGTTTTCAGTTACACATCAAAATTAAGGTGGTTAACTGTAGTGGTCATCATGAAGAAAAGAGTTAACGGGGCTGTTTCGCTGGTGTACGCTTGCACGTTGCTCTGCACGACCTTTGGCAGTTTAAATATTTCCTTTAGCTGTCTTCTAAGAAGAATCAGCTCCTTGCTTCACCATGGCGGCGTTGATTTTCTTATGAATATTCTTAGGAGACAAGCTCTGTTGTACGCAGTCATAACCGTCTTTGACAGGAAGTTATTCCTCCAGTTCTTATATAGTGGCAACCTCTTAGGGCTGTCCCAGTTTTGTTTCTAAATCTTCATGGGATTTGGTGCATTCCGTTGACCTAGGGTTCTAAAGGTTCCTCGCTTCTATACCCCGTTTGGGGTATCTGAAGCGGACATTTTTTGAATATGAATTCGTCGGTTCTATGGAAGATTAACGCTTTTCTGTTCTTCGCGTGGAAAACAAGCACAGTTCGTTGTTCGCGTGGAAAACTTCCTAGAAAACTGTGCTAGTTTTTAGCTCGAACGCGTACCGTGTCAGTCTTCTCAATATAAACTGAAAAATGTGTAATCTCCCTAAAGAAGGTGTGACATTTCATTATTTTCTCGGCAGTCCAATGTGCATGTAATTGCATACATTAACTTCTTGAATAGCATGCCAGCAGTTGATTGCTAATTTAAGTTATTTTTTTATTGTTTATTGCAATATTAGCAATGCAATAAACACTTCACAAAATTAAAAAAAACTTATTGTAACGAATTTAGTGAAATTCCGCTTATTCCAAACCTTCTGCTAACGTTCGAATCGCTAAACTCCAATATTCAATAATGCAAAATGGTCTTTATTAGACTACTTTGAGAGTACTTCACAATAACTCTTACTTCACAACTAATTGCGTGTTAAAATCAAACTGTTTACTGATTCCTCAGCTTGCGCTGCTTTTATACTCTTAGTTTTCTTGTTGATCCATTTCCCCTAAGGTCTAGTAATTTCGTGAATGCTTGGTTACCAGCCATATATATGTATATTTGTAGTTCGTAGCCATATACGTGTGTATATGTGAGTACTACTTCGGCTGATGATGACATGCGTTTGTGAGTATTTCTCCGCTGCCCTGTATGTATGTATGTGGGTAAATGATGATTGATTTGTTTACGTACATACGAGTGGTTGCTTAGTATCGGCTTAGTGATACTAGTATGGCTTAGTGGTGCGTCACAATATTTAAGATGATTGTCTCACACTTTTTTAATTGATTTAAAAGCAATTAAATTTTTTGTTCTATTTTCAGGAACCGCTGCCGGGAGCAGTCAAATGTCATGTGGGAAAATCGTGCAGCGTTTTCCTGAGACGGACTGGTCGGATACGCCATTTATTGAGGGCATCGAATGGGTATGAATGTACAATTGATAGAGATTTTGTTTAAGAGTACATACGAGGGCAGTCTGATAAACCTACTGATTATGAATATTATTACCGATACTGATGTCACATTGTATCAATATTTTCCAAAATATCGAAGAATATTTTTGTGGGCTTTTAAAATCTTCTTTTATATTCCTGTACTGCTCTTTTCGGCACGACATACTTACCACAAAGGCAAGTCAGTCGATACTGCATTGCGTAGAGAGGTCGGTAATATGCCCTTGGTGTTTTTCTGGACATTGCCAGGACTTTCAACAATGTCTCGAAATGGCCTTTGATAGACAATCTCAACAAAATTGAAATACATGCGGCATTAACAAATTGAATCTGATCCAAGTTAAGCAGAAAGATCTCATCGCAATGGTGCCTATATAAGGCCACATGATCTGTAAGCAGAGGGTGGAGTATTATCACCAATGTTGTATACTCTGGTCAACAACCAATTGCATAGGCGGTTCGTCCAGAGTACCAGCAAAACTAACGGCATATGCAGATGACGCTTCTCGGCCTATGGCTTAGATCAAAAGTGTAGTTAATCAATAAACTTTTTGATCAGACACTGCTTTGTTCATCAACGCCGTGTCTAACCCTATAATCAATACAAGTGTCATACGGTTTGAGTCATTTAAAAGCGAGTTTGAGTTGTGTTGTCCTTTTTTTCACATTTTTTCCCCTTTTTTTATTTTTGTATTGTGACGCGTGCATGCAGCTGCTGGTTTGACAACTCTAGAGTTGGATTACCCTGGGGCAGCGAAACTGGTCATCAGGATTAGCCTGGTGGCTGTCGTGTGTTGTGTTTGTTGTCCGTCCTGTGTATGACTGAGCTTGTTGGTCTTGCGGCTTAGAGCTGTCTGACTGTATCAGGCGATATCGGGCCATCAGGATTAGCCTGTCGGTTGGAGGGTGCGGAGCTGTTTGTGTATGACTGGGTTCCCCGGTGGAAGGCTCAGAGCCGACTACCAAGAGGGGGAGCGAAAACGTCTCGCAGCTTGGGCGGAATCACTGACTGACTTGTAATTGTTTGTCAAATTGTAAATCCCCTCCCCCTCTGGTAGGATGGCTGAGGAGCCGGATGCCAAAGTAATGGCTGAGGGCAACATCATGGTCATCCTATTGCCAGTGGATGAGCGTGCTCTCTTGTGCCCGCTGTGCTCCGATAGACGGATTGGTCACTATGCGGGAGCGCGAAAGGAGGAGAATCTGCTGCGCCGCAAAGAGCACCATCCAGACATGCCACCACGATTCCGCTGCTGGAGAAGCTCTTTTGAGGCTCCTCCCACAGCGAAATATCAGAGAAAAGTGGTACGGCAACACTGCTCTACCTGCGTACCAGAGCGTGTTGTACCATCGGCAGGCGCGAGGGACAGTGAGCGCCGCCAAGATATTCGCCAACAAATTGGAGCAACGTCCGAGCGACCAGTGCCGACTGTTGATACTCGAACTAGAAGAAGAGGAACACGCTCAACAATAGAATCAAGAGCGACTATACCGCTTACGCAGCCTCTCATGAGTAACGAAGTGTATGCAGTGGATGCTTCGGGTTCATCGAACCCGTCGTCAACCTCAGCTGCCGCTACACAAAGAACGGAAAACATAATTTCTGATAACACACTGGTAAATGCCGATCAGTTACCACCAGCGACACCCTCCCCACCCGCAATTATTATCCAAACACTTACGCCAACGGAAATAGCAGGAAATACAATAGCCAATAGCAACATACTAATTTCCATGCAATCACCGCCAGTGGCGCAGTCCCCTGCGTTGTCAGAGGAGGATAATTCGCAAAGAGTAACCCCACATACAAGCCCACCGTTAGGGGCCACGCTACACCCCACGCACCGAAACCAACGCACCATCACCAGTAAAGCCGTTAACTGCCCACCTCGGTACAAACGCAGATAAACGACGAATAATCGAGGCTTTGAACTTATTAACCGACCAAGGGCAATCAGAAGAAGCCTCAGTCGAAGCTATGAGATACCTATCGAGGTTATCCGTCCGTACAGACCGACAGACTGTGAGAGGAGCTCACCCAGGTCGTGGTGGAAGAAACACCCCACGCAGAGGAGGGCTTCAGATCGTATACGGGAGGCCGCCAGACTACAGCGTCTATATAGGAACAACAGGAAGAAAGCGGTGCAAGAAATTCTGACAGGTTCCAATAGGACTTGCCAGATACCCTTAGCAACCCTCGAGCACCACTTTCGTACCCTAGCTGCGCCCAGAGACGTCGAGGAAGACTGGCCGAATATATTCGATCGCGAAGACCCCTCCACCTCAAGCAACGAGGCATTGACTCGTCCATTCACCAGACAAGAGGTTATGGACAGGCTAAAGGTCGGGCAAATTCATCTCCCGGTCCTGATGGCCTGACCTACTACGACCTGCGGAAGGCCGACCCAAAGGCTCAAGTGCTGACAGCGTGATTCAACGCAGTGCTGAGAATGGAGTCGGTTCCAGTAAAATGGAAAGAAAGCCACACAATTCTATTGTACAAAAAGGACGACTCGAGTGAGGTGGCAAACTGGAGACCGATATCCCTAGGGGACACGGTGCCGAAGCTTTTTGCCGCGACACTAGCTGACCGGCTAAAAAAGTGGGCCATGACCAATAGCCGTATAAGCCCCTCCCAAAAAGGGTTTTTAGAATTTGAAGGGTGTTTTGAGCACAATTACGTTCTACAGGAAGTACTGCGTGACGCTAAGAAAAATAAAAGGAAGCGGTAGTCGCGTGGCTAGATTTTTCCAACGCGTTCACATCCGTTCCGCACTCTATAAGCTTTAAGTCTCTCGAAGCACATGGCCTACCGAGAAAAATAATTAATACAATCAATCAGAACTACAACGGCATGACAACACGACTCAAGGTATCAGAGGGCACGTCCCCGCCCATTAACATGCAGGCGTCAGGGATGCCCCTTGAGTCCTATAGTGTTTGATCTCATTCTGGAGGTCGTCGTTCGTACGGTGGCCCAAGAAGGGATCGGATACCAACTGGGCAACGCCCTCATTAATAACCTGGCATATGCCGACGACGTGGTGCTAATAGCGGATACCCCGGCCAATCTGCGAAAACTGCTTGAGGCCGCTGAAAAGGGTGCGAGGGCTATTGGGCTTAAATATAATGATGCCAAATGCGCAACGCTCCACATACCAGGGAGGGGCAATGACGTAATGTATACGAACTTCCTAGTCCAGGGCCAGCCTGTTCGAGCATTGGGGCCAGGGGAGTATTACGACCACCTCGGAATACCCACTGGTTTCCAGATTAGACAGACACCGGTGAGCACCATAGCTGGTATGCTGAGCGACGTGCGGGCACTGGATCGCTCAGGGCTGGCCCCATGGCAGAAGATAGATGCTACGGCAACGTTTCTATTGCCACGCCTAGACTTTATTTTGCAAGGGGCAGACGTAGACAAAGAGTATTTGAGCGAGGCAGATAAGGTAATAAAGAGAACAGCCAAACGCTGGATGAACCTGCCCCAACGGGCTAGTCCAGAACTCGTCTTCATGCCGCCCCACAAAGGTGGTGGCGGGTTGCTACCCCTGGCAGACCTGACGGATCTCATCACCGTGGCCCATGCATTTAAGATGTTAAGCTCAAAAGACCACGTCGTGGGTGATATAGCGGTTTCATCGCTGAGACAGGCTACGGCGGAAAGGCAAAGAAAACCAGCATGTCATATAGACATGGCGAGTTACATGTCCAGCGAATCCAACGTCGCGAACTATTGGACGAAGGTGCGGACGGCAACGGCCAGAACTAGCAGCAAGGTAAAGCTACGCTGGACATGGTCCTCACCGGAGTCCGAGTTCTGGATCCAGTGTGGTACACCAACTGATCCGAACTTCACAGTTGTCGAACCGGGGGACGCCCATCGCATCATTTCGACGGTGTGTAACACAACACTACGAAGCCATGCTAATAAATAAACCCGACCAAGGTAAGGTGTTCGAAGTGACGTGCAGGACACCACCAGCCAACCACTTTCTCCGCTCGGGAAAATTCACCCGCTTTTGCGACTGGCGTTTTATACACCGGGCACGTCTCAATGTCCTCCCATTGAACGCTGCAAAGAGGTGGCTTATAGACGCAGACAAGCGCTGCCGCAAGTGCGGAAGAGACCTGGAGACATTACCACATGTGCTTAACCACTGCACCCCCCACTCCGCGGCACGACACCAACGTCCAAGACAGTCTCGTAAGAGCCCTGAGGTGCCCCGGGAACGTGAGAGTAAATAGAATAGTAGAAGGCTCCCACGGTACTGCTGGCACCCTAAGACCAGACATCGTCATACGGGACGAAGTAAGCCGACGAATCACTCTGATCGACGTGGCTATTCCGTTCGAAAATAGAGGCGATGCCTTTAAGGATGCTCGGCAGCAAAAGCTACAGAAATACCAGCCGCTTGCTGACCAGCTATCGACACTTGGCTACGAAGTCAGAGTGGAGGCCTTTACAGTTGGAGCACTGGGCGGATGGGGCCCGGCAAACGAACGAGTCATAAACCTTCTGAACATCACGCGCTATTATGCAAGCCTGATGAGGAGGCTCATGATAAGCGATACCATTCGCTGGTCGCGGGACATCTATGTGGAGCACGTAAGCGGTACCAGACAATACCGTGATACACCATCATGAAAATAACACAACCACCAAGTTACAGCCAATAAATGCTTTGTTGAAAATTATAAATTATTAATTGTTATTATCTGTTATATGTGATGTTTAGTTATCATTTAAAGTCCTCGTGACTGAAATATATTTTTTGTCAGCAACATGTCAACCTTTACTAATTGTAAGGAAGTTTAAAAAATTTTAAAAATATCATCTAATAAAGGGCGAACAGATTACATGATCCAGTGACTGAGCTTCAAAAGATATCTTGGGGCCACAATAAAGAATTGTAGCCCTAACGAAAGCAGCAAAAATTCTGAAGGAAGCGTGGTTAAACTGCATCAGTGTATATATTCATAATCAGGCGGCCATTTAGGCAAAAATTTCACACAGTAATTCATCAAGAAGTGTCCTGAATTGCAAACAAGCATTGAAGTGGGTTCGCTTATGCCGGAGAATGCATTTCTACTTGGTTTCCGTTCATAGAGGAATATAAGGTAACGAAAAGGCCGATGAGTTGAGATGACCAAAGGAGTCGGGAGTGGCATTTGTTCCATCAAATATGAAAGGCGTGGAAAGTGGCGCGGGGCTGCAAAATTTTTAAGATCATGTAAAAATCATACGATAATAGATTTATGGTATGGTGGCAACGTAGTCCGCCTATCGCACCGAAGATCCTGGGTTCAATTTCAGGGGAAAGCAACCTAAAAAAATTAGGAAAAAAATTTTCAATTAGAAAAACCATGAAAAGCTTCTCAGGTGCCTTTCGGAGTCGAGGGAAGACTTAAGGCTCATGATGGGCATAGTAAATGGACACTACCTACCCTACGCTATATATGTACATAGGAACATTATAGTTTAACGGTATTAAAACTAATAGGTACGGACTTATCAAACTGTCCGCGTATAATACTTAGTGAAAGTACTGCACATATACAAATACATCCAAGGAAAAAATAGCTTACATTGCATACTTACATGTCTATTTTTGATAAACCTTACATATTTATGTAGCTTTGCCTTTCTGTTTTTATTTTAATATAATAGTTTTGTCAACCACTTGGTTGGGGTCTATCATACGATAAGCAAGAACCCAAATTTTTCACTTCCGTACTCACTGATATCGATGCAAATAAGCATTATTGCGCCTGCCTTAGCTTCCATGAAACACTCGCCATCACACTTAACAAAGTCATCGATGAGGAGGACGAGGCGACAGCTACAGCGACCGTTAGCGGTATTGCTGTCAACAAATTCTCACCGGCCATTACGGGGAATACTAGCGGCGGTGGGAGTGGCAGCAATAGCATAATTTCACATCACAGCATTATGTATGCCCCTAAATGTCTGGTGCTAATATCACGTCTTGACTATGGGGAGACATTTAAGGTACGTTTAGATATCTTTCTCTTTTTTTTCAAAAATTAGCAATCAAATATTTCCTTTATATTTTATTTACAGAATTGTCTCGGCACCATTTACACCGTATACATTGAGAATTTGCCCTATGCATTAGAGAATCTGATAGGTAATATACTTGGTTGTATACAGGTGCCGCCGGCAGGTGGGCCACAAGTACGCTTCTCAATTGGCGCCGGTGATAAACAGTCGTTGCAGCCACCACAATCTCAATCGTTGCCAGTAACTGGCACAGCTGTCTATTTTATTTTTAAACAATTAGGTATGCAGCAAATGTTTGTATATTAAACTAACAAAAAATATTTTTTTATGTGTACTGATAAATAACTTTTTATTTTTTTATTTTTCTTATTATGTAAATATTGTGCTGCGGTTAAAAATTCGATACACCAACCACAATACCTCAACTGTTCCTAACATGACTCGCTGGCGTGTGCGATCATTTACATACGTGGTTTTTTACTTTCGTCTCGCCATTCTGACTCTTGTAGGTATTAAGAATGTACTTATACTGCTGTGTGCTGTCATGACGGAGAATAAAATTCTATTTCATTCGAAAAGCTATTCACATTTGACTGAAAGCTGCAAAGCTTTAGTATCGCTCATGTATCCTTTCAGGTAAATATTTCCAGTTATCGCATATTGATAGCAAGTAATCATCTATACAATAATAGTAGACATATAGTGGCGCAAAATGTATCACCCTTTTTACAGACTACTAATTTTTTAATTATTTTCTCTTAACAGATTTTAGATGTTGACAATTGCCAAGTTTATTGTGTTTCAAAAGATGTATATACTGTAACGAATTTCAGGGAACTTCGCTTATTTACAAACTTCTGCTTACGTTCGTATCGCTAAACTGTTGAATAAAACACTCCAATATTCTGTATTACAAACTTTATTAGACCGATTTGAAAGCACTTCACAATTAAACTTCACTTCGCAACTGATAGCGTGTTCAAAACAAACTGATTATGCTTACTCAGCTTTTGCTCCTTTTATAATCTCTGCTGTGTCGCTCGCATACTTCTAGGTGTTTCTTCTTCTAGAATTTACTACTTAGTTACCAGCTATGTGCATCCGTAGCACGTTTATAGCTTCTCGCATAGCCATATGCGCGCCTATATGTGAGTGACACTTCCACCGATGATTGCATACTTTTGTGAGTATCTCAGATATATTCATGTGTTTGTGCATATCTCTCCGCTTCTTGCAAGTACATATGTGTAGACATAATGATTGATTTGTTTATGTAGATACAAGTGACTGCTTAGTATCGCCTAAGAGATGATATTATGCCTTAGTGTTGCTAATATTCGCCACAATACCGTCATAATCAACATTACTTGGCGATTTAGAGGCTTCCTTCAGCTCTCACTGCCAATACAGTGAGGTTCTTCCCCTTCCTCTGCTGTCAAATAAGGGTTCCATATAAGAATACTTTCTCAGCCAGAGTGTCTTCCTTATTCTCATAGATGGACAGCGAAGCCTTTGGGCTTTTCTTGGTTGCACTAAAACCTTCTAGACTCATGGACTCATGCACCGTCCAGTTCATTCAACGCCAGCTTCTCTTTATCCAGGCCAAAAAACAGAATGTACGTTGTGATTGTAGAAGCAACAACAGCAATATCATCTGCACCATACGTCAGCAATTGATCAGATATTTCCGAAGCGATCTTCAGCTTAAAAAAAGGTTAAATAAAAGGGCCAACTAACGCCTATTGGTATCAGCAAGGGAATATAAATCGTATTTCACCTGGTCCTTACAGGGGAGTGGAGGCCGCACTCTTCCTCTGCTTCCACAGGCGGGACCCAATAAGAATACTTTTTTATTCGCATAACATGACATAGCCAGTGTAGCGCTGTGTTTTAATTCGTTGGACTATGTTGGTGTATAAAGCTCGTGGAGCTCATTTTTAAATATTCTTCGGTACTCGCCGTCGCCCACGCTCTGAGGCCCATTAATATTTGGAAGAACTTTTCTCTCGAACACTCCCAGAGCCGGCTCATGTGATGAGGACTTCCCAAGGCAGTCGGTTCTATGTACCGGAGCGACTCGGGATTTTTCCCGACCAAGGACTGTCATTTCAGTGTGACCCCATCTAATTTGTTTCGTCCCTCCCACAAATTGTCATCCTCCCAGCAGCTCCTTGCAGCAGGACTGCTCCATATTCTCTTACTCCGGGAAGGCATCGAATCCAATCCGGGTCCGTCTCCTGACCCTGGTCCTGAGAATTGGTTTTGCTGCATCTGCCGGAAAAGAATCTTTTTAGGACGGTAATACTCTGTTCAGTGTGTCTCGTGCAAGGGATGGTTGCATCGGACAGGTTGTTCTGGGCTTGATCCCAAACCCCGACGTCCACGTAACTTTTATAAATCTTTTGTGGCTCCTTGCTGTTCTCGCCCAAGGGCGTCCCGTAGTCTACGCCTTAGCGCCGCCCACTACCTTCCAGCAGCCCCGCTGCTCAGCAATCCACAACAAGTACCCGCTGCTGCTCGCGCCCCACGGCGCCAACAACTCAAACAGCTGATACCACTCATAACTACTACCTTCGTAGTAGAGTTGGTAGCAATGCTGAGCATCAGCCCCTGCGCCCGTCTTCTCCCCCCTCTTTTCCGGCAGCAATCGTGCAGGTCAGGGAAACAGACTCTTAGTCCCTACCTCCGTTTGCACCGTCTGCCAGCACAGAATATATAGGTTTGCGACATCCGCCCAATGCAGCTCCTGCCTTGGGTGGTGCCAATTTCCTAGATGTTCTGGTCTCCGCGACGGCAACCCCCGACGGGTTTCATCGCGCCATGTTGCCAGGTCGCAAACCCAAATCATCCGGGTACCCCAATGCTTGCCCAAGGACGCCCAATCCCAGGGCCACAACAGCAATTGCGTCCTGGCCTTCCACAACCAAGGCGTAGTCACCCGTCACTTACCCCCAGAGTGGCGACGTCTCCCCTTATGCACTACAGAATCCTGCAGTTAAACTGTAATGGACTAACTGGGAAGATTACGGAGATAGTCTATTTCATGAAGCGGCACAACATCCGCATTGCTGCGATTCAAGAGACTAAACTCACAGCAAGATCTGCATTGCAGACCTGCTCTGGGTATAACGTCCACAGGAAAGACCGCGAGAGCGGAAATGGAGGCGGTCTCGCGTTTATCATACACCACTCTGTGCAATATTATATATTTGATCCTGGCATCGACCGCAGGGACAATGTCTTAGAACGTCAAGGCCTATCTGTCCGGTCAGGCGATGAAAACCTAGAAATCATCAACATCTACATCCCTCCTGCCACCTGTTGCCCCAGTGGATACCGCCCTAATATCAGGGCCTTACTCACTGGCAACAATCGCATTATCTGAGGTGATTTCAATGCCCATCATGATCTATGGCATTCAAACTTGCGGGCGGACAGTAGGGGTGAGATGTTGGCGGATCAAATAGAAGAAACGACGTTCTGCACAATAAACGGAGACGCCCCCACACGTATGGTAGGAAGCTGTCACAGCTCGCCAGATATCTCAATCGTGAGCGCAGAACTCGTAAACTGCGTCAACTGGCAGCCGATGGTAACATTGGCATCCGACCCTGCCCATACTTATTTCGCTTGAGCGTACCGCCGACTTCATCGTCACTGAAAAACGCACTTTCATAAACTTCAAAAAAGGAAAGTGGGAAGAATATAAATCCTTTACAGACAGCCGCTTTGCTGCCCTCCCTATCCCGACTGATGCCCGCCAAGGGGAGCGTGCCTTCCGTAAGGTCATTAAATCCGCCTCGGCACATTTCATTCCCGCCGGGAGAATTCCCGAAATCCGGCCCACTTCCCGGCGGAGGCCGCAAACTTAGCGAGAGAACGTGACCTTATAAGACAGCTTGATCCAGGCGAACCCCAAATAAGGGATATAAACCAACGCATCAGATTGCTTGTGGATGAACACAAGCGGGCGAAATGGGAGGAGCACCTAAGAGGTTGTAACCTCTCTACCGGTGTGGGTAAAATTTGGTCCACCGTAAAGTCCCTATCGAATCCGACTAAGCACAAAGACAAAGTTTCCATCGCCTTTGGCGACAAAGTGCTGTCGGACGCGACAAAATGCGCGAGCGCTTTCTGCCGACAATATATAATGCATCCTACGGTCGACAAAGATAGACGGAGAGCCAATAGACACGCACATAAACACAAATTCAGCGCGTCACCAATCACCATCACCGCTAAAGAGGTTGAGGACGCCATTGGTCGTGCTAAACCATCCAAAGCAGTGGGCCCAGACGGCATAGCCATGCCGATGCTTAAAAGCCTAGGGAAAGAGGGTTTCAAATATTTAGCGCATGTCTTCAACCTGTCTCTTTCCACCTTTGTCATACCTGAGAAATGGAAAATGGCCAAGGTCGTCCCGCTACTAAAGCCTGGGAAACCAGCTAACATAGGTGAGTCGTATCGTCCGATATCTCTCCTATCGCCAGTGGCAAAGACGCTTGAAGCCATTTTGCTCCCTTATTTCCAAGCAAATTTGCAGGTAGCCCCTCATCAGCATGGCTTCAGAAAACTCCATAGCACTGCCACCGCGCTAAATGCCATTAGCACCCAGATAAATTGCGGTTTAAATCAATACCCCCACCATAGAACAGTACTCGTAGCGCTAGACCTATCAAAAGCTTTCGATACGGTCAACCATGGCTCGTTACTGCAGGACCTGGAAGGGTCTACCCTTCCCCCATGTCTTAAAAGGTGGACCGCAAATTATCTGGGTGGTCGGCAGGCATCGGTGCAATTTAGAAACGAAACATCAAAACCAAGGAGAATTAAACAAGGGGTGCCACAGGGTGGTGTCCTATCCCCACTTTTGTTTAATTTCTACATATCTAAGCTACCTTCACCACCGGAAGGAGTCACAATCGTTTCCTACGCCGATGACTGCACAATAATGGCAACAGGCCCAGGCCCAAAGATCGATGTGCTATGCAATAAAATAAACGGCTACCTCCCTGATCTCTCCAGGTTTTTCGCCTCGCGAAACCTGGCATTATCTCCGACTACATCTTCCGCGACCTTATTTACAACATGTACGCCCCAAAAGTCGACCATTTTGAACATCCACGTCGATGGCACTACGCTACCGACTGTCCTACACCCCAAAATCTTGGGTGTGACGTTTGATCAGGATCTACATTTTGGTGAGCACGCAGCCGCAATTGTTCCGAGAATTCAGAGCCGTAACAAAATCCTCAAATCCCTCGCTGGCAGTACTTGGGGAAAAGATAAAGAAACGCTCATGACTACATACAAAGTAATTAACCAGCCGATTACGTGCTACGCGTCACCCATATGGTCGCCAAGCCTAAAAATCACCCACTGGAGGAAACTACAGGCCTGCCAAAATACTGCTCTCAGAATCGCCACGGGCTGTCTTCTTATGTCCCCAGAACACCATCTGCATAATGAGGCGAGAATACTCCCCATCAGGGAGAGAAATCAGATGCTGACCAAACAGTTCCTGTTGAATACCCAGAAACCTGGGCATCCCAACAGACATCTGATTAATGAACCAGCATCGCCTAGGGGCTTAAGGAGTCATCTCCGTAAGCATTTTGAGGAAATACGGCACCTGAGAACCCAGCCGTATGAAGTGAAAAAACACAAGCAGGTCCTTGGTGAACTCCATAAACAGGCGTCGGACCTTTATGCCGGGAATTGCCCGGTGAATCCAGTGCTTAACGAAAATTATCCAAAACTTGCGGAAGAGGAACGCATACTCCCCAGGGAAACGCGTGTCACTCTTGCTCAACTTCGTTCGTACGGCAAGTTTCCTTGGACTCCCGTTAGATATTGATGACAATTTGTGATCGGTCGCGGCTATTAGGTGCGGCGAGCATTGCTACAACAACAACAACAACATGAGGAGGACATCACTTTTGAACTGCCTACTCAGTCCACTTTTTGTCAAGAGGATACTTCCTTGGATTTCTAGACTGATGTTGTTGTTTGTGGTAATGCTGGATTCCAAAAAAACGACGTCCTTTAAAATAAAAATAAATAAATGTAAGGCGCGATAACCTCCGAAGAGATTTTAGACCGAGCTTCTCTTCCAATTTGCGGCGTTTTCTTTTTAATTTTTCCTACAAATTGGCGTGATGGGACCTACTTGTTTTATGCCGACTCCGAACGGCATCTGCGAGGCAGATTAGTTTTCACTGAGAGCTTTTCTTGGCAGAAATACACTCGGAGTGCTTGCCAAACACTGCCGAGGGGTGACCCCGCTTAAACAAATTTTCATCTAATTGAAAAACCCTATTTCTAAAATTTTGATGTTGCTTTACCCGGGGCGTGAACTCAGGGCATTCGGTGTGGTAGGCTGAGCACGCTACCATCACACCACGGTGGCCGCACGGAAGTCCTTTACTATTTCAAAATAATGTGTTCTAACAGTAACGTGGTTCCCAAGGCCCAAAAGCGCTGAGTCTTTCCACCACCATTCTCCACGAGACCCAACTGTCAATTGCACTGATCAGCGCCACAAACTATTTCAAAAGTAACCTCACTTAAGTCCAACCCAGTGAAAAATTCTAGTTTTTTGAACTTCTGGTAAAAGATATAGAAGGCAAGTGGGAACTGAGCACGGCCCGGTCGAACATATTTCGAATTTATATTCGTTTCATAATTGTAACTCCGACAACACTTCCGAATTTCTTCGAGCAGAGCTTTTGCTGCTACATAATAATAATAATAATAATATCTTGGTGTGATATACCTCCGAGCAGATTTAGTCCGAGCATCCTTTCTAATTTGCGTTGTGTTTGTTTAAACATTTCTTTTATCCATGGCTGATGATTTTTAGCCGAGATGCTTTTGCGCCGCTTTTTCTGAGACAACCATAATATCGAGCTATGTTGTATAAGTGATTACTGACAGAACTATCATACGCGCATTGAGCTTTTTTACTTGCATTCTTCATTATAGATACACGCATGTCTACATTCCGATACTACCAGCACCACTAACCGAAGTACTCTCCACACCCACTCCCTTCATAATGGGCATACATAGTTCATTAGTAAGCGAAATAACCGATTTATTGGATGTTATTGTTGTTGACTTAGATGGTGGCATGGTAACAATACCGGAGTCACTATCACCACCAGTGCCAATATTGCCATCACCATTATGGGAACAAACACAGGAGCTACTAACAATGATATTATTTCCGAATTTATCACAAGCCGATTTGGCTTTTCCATCGCTCGAGAAGCCAACAAACTATCCAAAATCGGATGCAATAATCGATAAAGAATTACGAGCGATTTTCATGCGTCTCTTTGCGCAATTGTTACAAGGGTGACTATTTACTTATTTATATATAATTTTAAACGATAAAAGGACTTAATATTTTTATTTTATAAAGCTATCGCTCATGCCTTACAATTATACGTATACATCCGAAGACGGTGATAACATTTCATAAGGCCGGATTCCTTGGTGCACGGGATTTGATTGAGAGTGAATTTTTATTTCGCGTTTTGGATAGTATGTTTTTTACGACTTTCGTAAATGAGCGTGGGCCACCTTGGCGCTCGGCCGATGCTTGGGATGAGCTTTACAGTTCCATGAATGAAATTCTTAAGAGTGAAACGCAAAATAAAAATTTGGTAAGTATCAAATATTTACTATTTTATTGCCTTAGAGAATGGGAAACCCCTTCGTAAGCGCTATGATAAGATGCGACATCTACCCATTCAGCTGTTTGATCCAGACAAACATATGGAAGCCCTCAGCCTAATCCAATCGGTAAAAACCTTCGCTGGTTCGCACCCGGTGAGCTCAGTTTCCAATATACACTATCCAGCATTTACAGAAGAAGAAAGCAGACTACCATGGGAGACACCAGTCACTCTGGCCCAACTTCGTTCTGGCTACTGTAGCTGGTCAAACTCTTACTTATCCAGAATCAATCCCGACATACGTCCATACATGTCCTGTATGCGATGTGTCGTCACATGAAACCAACCATATTTTCAATTGTACAGTGGAACATACGCCCTTAATAGCAACATCCCTATGGTCCAAACCTGTTGGAACTTCTAGCTTCCTTGGACTCCCGTTATAGGGGTTTGATGACAATTTGTGAGTGGTCGCGCTCATTGAATGGGGCGACGCACTGCTTACACAACAAGAACAATAGCAGATTACTTCACTCATTGGTGTTTGCATAAAATGAACGGAGGCGGGGAGACTCCATCACTTGTACTCCGAAGACAAGCGGAGTTTTCGGAGCTCGAGACAACAATTAATGTGTGCCCTGTGCACAAGGCCTAAGTTATTGGGGTTTGAGTTTGGTCATCCAACTCGTTCTGGTATAACTAGAGATAAATTCAGTCTATGTGTGGTATCGTATTGACCGGTCAGTCATCCTAACCCAACCTTGGGACAAATAAACGCGTTCAGTCGGTATAAAATGAAATCTTCAATAGACTGTATTGGATTGATGATCAGACACCGATGAACGTTACGTTAATTTTAAGAAAAAAGACATAGATTTTCGGACATGTAGAAATTACCTTCGGTGCGCTTACTACTCGAAAAAGTAGTTCTAATTTGAGCCAGGTCCGTAAAGTTTTACACGGTGCGTTTCATTCCATTCAAGTAAATTTTGTTTTCCTACTTTATCAGTCCTATCAAAATACACCCAGCAGATTCGGGACTCAATGTGTGTAAACCGTCCAAGTGTGAAGTACATCGAAATTCTCGGCAAAATTAGATCTACTTCGTTTCGAGTCCAAGACCACACGACTACCAAAACTTATTGACCTGTCATTGCATTTCATCGGACGATGATTTGCCCAATCTAGCGGAGCACAGCTGCAGTTGCTTAAGCCAAAACTTCACAGCAAGTGGATTTCAAATAAAATTTGCTAACAAAAAAGGGAACAAGTCTGAATAGTCTGCAATGCTCAATACGCCTAGTGTGGAGTTCTGGCGAAGGATTATGACTTCTTAACAAATAACTCACTTCAAATAAAGCCAACAACTTTTCAAATATTTTCACTTTTTTAGGTTCCAACACACATACAAGAACTAGGTAAAATACTCTACGAAAACGAATGTCCCAATCAGCAGGTTTACGCACAAAAAGTACTACGCCCACCGGACGGCTCCTTTCACCGCATTCACCAGCCAGCATTTCCACGCATTAATTGCGAAAAAGTTGAACTTATTATCGGTGATGGTATGCGTAAAAATTGTTTAACACATCGTTTAACTGTGACGCGTAATCAAATGCGCATTATACCAATGGGTCCGCGCCTACCCGAAGTCTTAGATGTACGTCCAGCGGTATTGAATTCAGCGCGCCGATTAGAAGTAATTTATTTGATTTATTTATATATATACATAAATCAAAGAACCTAAAAATTTTTCTTCTATGAAAGGTTCTAAAGACTTGCGTTGCATACATTTTTGAAAATAAAATCGCTGATGCACGAAAACTTGTGCCGGCTGTGATGCGCACACTCAAACATCGTGATGCACGACTCATACTCTGTCGTGAATTATTCGGTTATGTACATGGCAATAAGGCGGTGCTTGATCATCAACAATTCGATTTGGTGATAAAGTAAGATTACTTTTATATATTGAGAGGATTCACAAAGTGCAATAATACGACGTGAAAGCGTATATTTTATGGCTGTCATACATTCATGCCATTATGACAAATTAGGACATTTTGTGAATCCCCTACTTGTAATTAATTTGTGAAAAAGGAATCACTGTTTAGTATGGATCTTATATTGGCCTTGTCATAACTTCAATTCCAACAAAAAAGTTAAAATTCCTTTCATTTTAAAAAGTGATTTCATCCAAAAACTTTTTAAACGATATGCAAAAACTTTTAAAATAAACAATTCCACAGATTTATGAACAAAACAATTCAAAATTCGACCGGTGTCGACGAGTACACAGTTGCGGCGGCTCTTTTGCCTATGTCAACCATATTTTGTCGGAAACTAACGACTGGCATTGTACAATTCGCCTATACATGCATACAAGATCATCCCATCTGGAAGAATTTACAATTTTGGGAATCAACATTCTACCAAGATGTACAGACGCAAATTAAAGCTTTATATATGCAACGTCGCCGTCGGAATGAAAATAATAAAGAATCAAATATCGTATTGGACGATGTGCCGTTAGAAGAACCGACTGCTTTGGAAATAACTGCTGAACAACTACGTAAAAGTCCAGCGATTGAAGAAGAGAAAAAATTGGTAAGGAAATAATATTTTGATAGGCTAAAGTTAACTTAGTTCTTACTGATTTTGTTGTTATTGTGATGAAAATACTCCCTGAAGATCTTTGGGAATTCTGCTGCAGTTACGGTCTTTGACCGGACTGCAAAATAACTTTTAAAAAGCCTTTCATCCTTTTTCGAAGTTACCGTCAAAAACAGAGGTTGGGGTTATGAAATTCGACATTTAGGTTTCTTATTTTGTTTTGTGTTTTTAATTCACTTGTTACTCTTACTCTTATTCTAAAAAAGAAAATATTTGGGCGTTATTTCTCTTTTTTCCCCATTTGAATAGTACAATTTTTTGTGTTTTTAGATTTGTGTCACAAATTCAGATATTCGAAAAAACTAAAACCCATAGTTCCGAAATTTTATTATATCAATTATTTTTAGATTTAAATAAAAAAATAAAATATATTACGCCCATAGTTTTATTTTCTAATCTTTTGAAATGTAATCAAATAAAAAAATATATCAAGATGGGCCGAATTTCGAACTTCGAAAGCCAATACCTATGCTTAGAAGGCTAATTACTACTGGTATTATCGAGTCTTATCCAAATAAATATAAATCTTGAAGCATAAAACCCCAATGCTCGTTATTATAAATTAAGAATTACCTATATTTATCGACAAAAATATACAAAATTTAATAATCG
This sequence comes from Eurosta solidaginis, assembly GCF_040869045.1. Classification (NCBI taxonomy): domain Eukaryota; kingdom Metazoa; phylum Arthropoda; class Insecta; order Diptera; family Tephritidae; genus Eurosta; species Eurosta solidaginis. The sequence goes on along the minus strand of NC_090319.1, from coordinate 86,731,452 downwards.
ATAAATTTGAAAAAAACAAAAATCGTAAAAAATCAAATATGTATGTATAAAATACGCGATTAAGTGATTTCTTGCTTTCATTAGCAAGTCGATAAAATCGATAACAGACACAACTAAAAAATCGATAATCGGCAGGAATAAAATCCATAAAACATAATAATAATAATTCAATACCAACCCACAAAAATAGAAGAAAATAGAAAGTAATCAGCAAAGTGTAGAAAGGTCGATAAAAATTATTTTAGAAAAATTTCGATTCCCAGTGGATAAAAGCCGATAAGAAAGAATCAATAACAATTACACCACATCGACCACTGAGTGGAATATCAGCCTAACTTGGCTGCCAGTTCGAAAACGCCCTTTTTAAGAATATTTTTTATAAACGCCATAGGTAATGTAAAAATTTATTGAATTTAAGTTCAAAAATGTTATGGTTTCATGCCAAACTAATTTTTTTAAGAGATTGAGATCGAACTCTTCGTTATTTTATTTTAATCTTATTTAATACAGGCACAAAAAAAGTGGTAAAATAAGGACATAATTCACCGTTATATATTTATATGTTTGTATGTTTAAGGAAACATTTGCTGGCAAATTGCTAACTGGGCATGCACGAGTTTAAATATAGGTCACAGAAAATCTACTTCCACAATGAATAATAGTGGTTCAATTACAATAACAAAAAGCATGCTTCACAAAAATTGATGTAAATATATAATGTCTCAAATTGTGCCGGGGGGTGGAAAAGGGGTACAAATGAAATTCGCGAAGAAAGCAAATACAACACAGTAGCCCAGTGTTTTGGAGATTGTAAGTTTTAGCGAGTTAACCGTGGTTCGAGTCTTGGTGAAACATTTGGAAAAAATATTATGGAATTGCCTGACGATGATTACTTAGCGGCTTTCTAAATGGTACGATTACAATATGCCAGTAAATGTTTCCTTCCTTTCAGTTTTCGCCAATAAACAAAAAATAATATAACAAATTTCATTTAATGGTGTATGAGCAAACGACTAAAATACTTACTTCTACCTTCCTTTCACATATACATATGGGGTATTCCATCCCATTTCGACCAATTTCTAACCCGACCCCTTTAGAATTGGCTGAAAGTTTTTCTTCTTTTTCTAGCTTACGAAAGACGTTTTTCAGAAGTTTTTGTTTTCAAAATGCTATAACTTTTTCAAAAATTGACCGTTTGGGATCTTTTTTTTTAAATTTGGTTTTAAATGTACTTTTCGGAAAAAATTCAAAAAAGTTTTAAAGTTTTTTTTTGTAATTTTTCAGTTTTTCGAGATTTTTCGAATTTCGCCCTTTTTTTCTCATAAAAAACTTCAATCAATTCTGCAATCATCCCCACTAATCCCGGAGTGTGCCGAGAATTTTTATTTTTATTTTTTTAATTGAAAAAAAAACTAAAATTTTGTTTGTATTTTTTCCGAAAAGTACATTTAAAAACATATTTACAAAAAAAAAAATGATCCCAAACGGTCAATTTTTGAAAAAGTTATAGCATTTTGAAAAAACACCGTTTTCCAACTCAAAATAAGTTTTAAATATTTTTAATATTTTTTTATGAGAAAAAAAAAGGGCGAAATTCGAAAAATATCGAAAAACTGAAAAATTACAAAAATAAAAAACTTTAAAAATTTTTTCCGAAAAGTACATTTAAAAACAAATTTAAAAAAAAAGATCCCAAACGGTCAATTTTTGAAAAAGTTATAGCATTTTGAAAACAAAAACAGTGTCTTAAAAATTCATAACTTTTTTTGAGTTGGATGAAAAAATTTCAAAAACTTCTGAAAAACGTCTTTCGTAAGCTAGAAAAAGAAGAAAAACTTTAAGCCAATTCTAAAGGGGTCGCGTTCAAAATTGGTCGAAATGGGATGGAATACCCCATATATACATACACAAACATTCAATTTTACAATGCCTGCTCATGCACCTACGAACTATAAATAAGAGACAAACGATAATAAAAGAGCGAACGCAAAATGAGACGCATGATGATGATGGCGCAACACCGAAACTGGTTTCCCTCCAAACCAAATTTGACAAGGGACGACAGAAAATCGTTCTAATATATGTATGTACATTAGACTGGGTCAGTTTATTAACCGATGTCGCGTCATCGATTTTCGATAGGATTTGGGCTCAGGAAAAAAAGTTCCACTACGCATACCCAAAAAAATAATTTTCGATCCTGCGAAATTTCATTTTTTTTTACTTTTTTTCGACTTTGATTTTTAAGGTTTTTTTCATGACCTACTAAATAAATTTTCATTTGATTGTAAAATTTTCATGTATACCCTGTCCGACCCAAAAATGTCCGCTAAAAACTTTGTCGATAACAGTTTTTTGAAAAAAAAAAAACAACTTTCGTCCATACAAATCGACACACATGTACATCTACTATGCACCCAGTCGGAAAATCAACAAAACAAAACGAATGAATCTATACTTTTTCGACCAAAAATCAACTTTTTGATAACAAATCGATATTTTTCCGATAACCAATCGCTACTTTCTCGATAACGAATTGATATATTTCCGATAACAAATCAATATTTTTTCCATAACTTTTCGGTAGCAAGTCGCTATTTTTTAGATATTCAACCGACAAGTCATCGATTACGTTTGATATCGATAGAAAATTTATAACTCTTTTGATAAATAAATAAATACAACGCGCGATAACCTGCGAAGAGATTTTAGGCCGAGCTTCTTTTTGATCACAACTCTCTAATTCGTCTATACCTCACCGATAACACGCCGATAATAAACCGATAATAGACATTATGCTCAGTCATTTTACGTAAAATCCCAACGGTTGTGTAGATGACAAATACTCAACGGTGCCTTCTGAAAATTATTACTCAACTACTGATCAACATTCGTGTTCGCTGAAAGCGCCCAGTGTTAGATAGATATGCAGATTTTTGTCCGCTGTCAGGGATCTTGGTATTGTTACGAATATTAGCATCACTAAGCTGATACTAAGTAAATAAAGGCACAACAACAATAAAGCAAGCTGCCACTCTAAACAAATCAATCATCATTTACACACATACATACAAGGCAACGAATAGATACTCACAAACACATGTAATCATCATCACATATACACACGCATATGGCCACAAACTACATATACATGTATATGGCTGGTAACCAAGCATGAAGTTCACGAAATTACTAGACCTTAGGAGAAATGGGTGAACGAGGAAACCGAGAGTATAAAAACAGCGCAAGCTGAGGCATGACTAATCAGTTTTGATATAAGCACGCTATTGGTTGTGAAATATGTGTTATTCTGAATTACTCTCAAAGTTGTCTAATAAAGCCCATATCGCATTATTGAATATTGGAGTTGTTTATTCAACAGTTCAGTGATTCTAACGTTTCCCACAACTCGTTACAGTATTATATACATAATTAAATTGCCTTAATTTTGTTAATATCAAATATGCATTAAAACCTTTCACTAATATTTTGTTGTGATCTTTTCATTAATAGGAGTTAGCACAATCAGAAGAATCAACGCTCTACAGTCAGGCGATACACTATGCTAATCGTATGGTTTCATTGCTAATACCACCAGATGTAAATGCGGTAGGACCAAAGCCTAAGCAGTCCTTTCGCTTGGACGATAACCAAAGCGTTTCAAATAGGTAAGTTTAATTTATAATACACCACATTTTCGTTGGCAACGTAATTAAATTATGTACACTGTTGTGATATAAAAAGTCAACAAATAGTATTATACAATGTTTCCATCAAATCCAAACTCCGTGTGTGTCAGACTCGACCGACTGCTGAAACACGTTCAAAAATGACGCGTTTCAACCTCGATGTGAAAGCGAAAATCAAAAATTTAATTTCTGTCATTAGATATAAAACGGTGTTTGGGTTTGCTGGAAACGTGGTATTAATGTCTTTGAAAAGAAAAAAGTGTTCGTTATGAAACTATTACACAAATAATAGATTGTAGGCCTTCCGTAACGTGCACCTAAATGTTGAGCTTAAATAAGTTTTAAATTAATAGTTTGGTCGAAAATTTATATTCATCAAAATTAAGTTTCATTCACTACATATTCGTGTTCGGGCCCATTTTTGTTTACGTTTTATAAAAAACAGTAAAATGTAATCAAAAAATTTGTCCTGACATCGACAAATCCAAAATTTTTATACTCAGCTGAGGAGAGCTCACAGAGTATATTAGTTTTGTTCGCATAACGGTACCCCGTAACGGCATAAACTAATCGAGATAGATATAGACTTCTATATATATGATCTGGGCTAAAAAAGTAATTCATTTAGACATGTCCGGCCGTTCGTCCGTCTGTCCGTAAACACGATAACTTGACTAAATTTTGAATAATCTTAATGAAATTTGGTATGTAAGTTCCTGGGCACTCATCTCAGATCGCTATTTAAAATGAACGAAATCGGACTGTAACCACGCCCATTTTTTCGATATCGAAAATTTCGAAAAATCGAAAAAGTGCAATAATTCATTACCAAAGACGGATAAAGCGATGAAACTTGGTAGGTGAGTTGACGTTGTGACGCAGAATAGAAAGTTAGTAAAATTTTGGACAATGGGCGTGGCACCGCCAAGCTGTAATTTGGCAGCTGAGTATGAAATGTTCAGTTACACCCGAACTTAGCCTTCCTTACTGGTTTATTCTGTCCATATTAATTCTTCAAATACTTTATTTATAACCCATTTCGTGCAATTTGTAATAAATACCAGACTTTTTTATTTATTTATAGAACAAAAAGTTTTCGTAAATTAAGGTATGGTTATATTTTTGTTAATTTAAGCTCCTTTTGTTTCAAGTTTTTTTTGTTTATTAGTTCTTATTTTAAATATCCGCTGGACCTCTTATATTTGAACTTACATAATAGAGGTCCATTAGTCCTCGCAAATTTTTAGTTCTCTGCGCTGGCTTTTTGCGAAATCTACCATAATTCGCTGAGCATTTCTTGTTAAAATCATACATCATCATCATAATTAATTGACTCTTAACCGCATGAACGACTTTTACCGAAAAAAAACAACAAAGCGCGTTATGCCGCCAAGGAGATTTAGGCCGAGCTTCACTTCAAATGAGCGTAGTGCTTCATTTTAATTTTTCCTAAAAATTGGCAGAACGAGACGCACATATTTTATGTCGGCTCCGAACGGCATCTGCAAGCAGACTAATTTTTGTTGAGAAGCTTTACATCGCAGAAATACATTCGGAGTGTTTGCCAAACCACTAGCGAAGTGTGACTCCGCTTAGAAGAATTAGTAAGAAAAGAAAAAAGCTCCGCAGGTTGGACTAGAAGATCACAAGATAAATTGACCGTATGGCCGTTGACCTTATGTCACCCTTTCGTCTTCATTTTGGTACGACTGAAAAAATTTGTTGAATGGAATTAACGCCGAAAAGGTTATGCAGATATTGGTTACACTAAAATTGCTGTTAGAGACCAATATTTAATTTATATATTTGAAATTTAACGGTTTTAGCAGATATTTAACTGTGAAGTGTTTAAATTGACAATAAAAAGTTAAAAGTTGTGCTGAATTTAACTATGCATGGTGCATAGGAAGACTTTTCTACTCGGAACAATGAATCCGGCTTCGGGCAAAACACTTGTGAAGAGTTTAAGACTTGCGTGAGCTGAACCAATTCGGAAACACATTATTTATACATTTATAATTTTCCGAACCGTAATGGTTTCTAACATAACATTTTTTTTTTACTGAGCTGTTCAGCTAGAAGCTTGGTGGGTTTAACGTTATGGTGGGTCACAGAGGGGTCTTTGGTGCTACAGCGGAAAAACTCAATCTTCATGTGGTAACGGTTGATCAATTTCACCGCGCATCGAAAGCTGTTTATCCGTTTTACCAGGTTTTATAAAAAGATACATAGAGCCTGCTTATCAAACCGAATTATCTTGATCGAAGTAAGTCGTAGCACAAGTGTCGTGTTTGTGCACATTTTTCGAGGTCCAATTAATGAATCGAATCAAAACAACAACTGCAATGAGAAATCTTGCACCGCCTCAAAGAATAATTTCGCTTCCTGCGGGACAACGCTGCGTACTTGCAGTGCAACGCTTAGTCTATGTGAGAAAGAGCAGAGTGACGCCTGGCTAAAAGAAAACAACGTGAGGCCGAATGGCGTGAGTCCGAGGAACGTCTGATGCAGCCTGAAACTGAAATTGGAAATAAAATTGGGCGGATGATTGGGTTTCAGGACCGGGACGACATACAGAGCGTATTTAAGTTTTGCAGGGAACACTACTTTCTATCAATGGATAGCAAGGCAGTAGGTATGCCTGTCGTAAGTGGCGACTAAAATACCGGATTCAAGGGGTTTTTGTATCGCAGCCCTTTCAGGTTGTCAACCTCACCTATCCGTGGCGAATCCTGTATCATTAACAGCCGAGGCTCTGGCGACCCCGAACTCCTCATGGATCTAGCGGGTGGGAGGGCGGTTGGGCTAGAAGGTCGCATGTGGTCATAACAAATCCTTCCCGAGATGGTCGGGCTTGGTACCGGAACGTACCGGATCTGCATCCGGCAAAGGACCATCAACTCGATAACACTCCCTAAGGCCTTCGGGGAGTGTCCTTATCGCTACAACAACAACAACAACGAAGACAAATTTGGTCCTTATCGCTACAGCAACAACAACAACGAAAGGCGATATTATAATCCCCAGCAATGGCCATCAGATGAATCAGTCTGATTAACATTGCAGATAAAGTTCTATCTAGCGACATGCATCTCTTCAACGACTTCAAATCAGCTTTTGCAAGAAAAGGTGTTGTCTGTATGAAGCACAGTCTGAATATGAATTTCCTGCAGAGCTTATACGGCTTTACCAAATTACGTTAAGCAACACTATTAGATCTGTAAGGATTGGAAAGGCCTTTTTGAGGCGTTCGAAACCAACAGATAAGTCGACTCCCTACCATGCGATTTTCCTTCTAATTCGAATATCAGAAGTAAACTAAAAGGCTGCACTCTATTACAAGATACAGTAAAGGTACTCGTCTATCTGTGAATCAGCTTTAACAGGCAAAAAATATCAACCTAGAATTGCAATGGAATCAATCTTGCCAACAAATGCTTTCTTTGGTCTAAGCAGGCTATTGAAAGCTCGGTACTCAATCACGGTCTATTAGTCGGTCATCATACCCGTTCTGATGTACGGGCATGGAACTATGGACGGTGTGAAGGGAATATGAGATGGCACTACAGAAATTTCTGCCGAAGATTAATGGTAGGCAGTTTATAGAAGAGCTATATGAACTTTACGCAGATATGAACATAGTGTAATGAATAAAAGCCCAATGACTTCGTTAGCTCGGTCATACTTTGCAAGTGGATACAAAATGTCTTCCTATAAATTATTCCTGGCCTTCGGAAAAAGGAGGGTACCTAGTGTTGGGAGGAACAGGTTCACCCAAGGGATGGTTGGCGTAGCTTGCTCAAAATCGCCTATACTTTTAAGCGCCAATTAATACTTACCATGGCACTGGTTCTTGCGTTTACTAAGTTTTACGTCGAACTGATGGTTGAATGCGTAAACCTGAATTTAAAATGAAATTTCCCTATTATTTATTTCACTTTCGAAAACCTTTTTGAATTGTATCGTTCTTTATTTTTCGCTCTTAAGTTTTGTTAATTATGTTATTGTTATAAAGCTTGTTTAGTTTTTTGCAAAACAGTTATTGTTTTTATTTAGTGCATTACATGTCAAAAGCTATCCTTTTTGTGCAATGTTCTAGAGCTATTAATATTTTACTGTAACTTCTCACAAAAATATGCTCATTCCCAAACACAATGCATCCTTTTATTCTAAGTTTATTATGCTATTGTGACGAATATTACCATCACTGAGCTGTTAGTAAATAATCACGCAACAACAAAAACATGAAGCAGCCACACTTATGTACGTGTACACATTAAAGCTAGCAACACTTATGTATAAGGCGACGAAGAGATATCTCACACACACAGATGTAGTCATCAGCCGAAGTAGTTACTCACACATACACACGCACATAGCTATAAAGTACAAATATACATGTACTTATATAGCTGGTAACCAAGCATGAGCTACAACTGTTCGCGAAATTACTAGACCTTAGGAGAAATGGGTGAACGAGAAAACCGATAGTATAAAAGCAGCGTAAGCTGAGGAATCAGTTAATCATATTTGATTTAAACACGCTATTGGTTGCAAAGTATAATTGTGAAGTACTACTCCCAAAGTATTCTAAATAAAGACCAGTTTGCAATACTGAATATTGGAGTGATTTATTCATTAGTTTAGCGGTTCGAACGTTAGCAGAAGGTTTCAAATAAGCGGAATTTCCCTAAATTCGTTACACTATGTTTGTTTATTTTAGAAAGAAATTAATTCAATATTTATGGAAGCTGGAAATTTATTTAATGCGATAAAAAGTAGTACATACATACATGTATGTATGTTTAGAAAAATGTATTACAAAAGTCCGCCCGTAAATTTGAAGACTATGTTGAGAGGGTATCATAGCTCAAAATTACACTGAATAGAAATAGTAAAATAAATACGGTATGCCTCTGGGAAGATTTAGGCCGAGCTTCTCTTCCAATTTTTTTTTGTCGTAGAACTTTAATTGCAAATCGGGCGAACGAAGCCTATGTAAAAGTTATATGCCGGCTCCGAACAGCATCTGCAAGGCAGATGCATTTTCGTTGGGAAGCTTTTCACTGCAGAAAGAGGAAATTACTTACTTACTTAATTGGCGCTTAACCGTTTAAACGGTTATGGCCGTCCAACAAAGCGCGCCAGTCGCTCCTTCGCTCCGCCAACCGGTGCCAATTGGTCACACCAAGGGAGTTTAAATCGTTTTCCACCTGGTCCTTCCAGGGGCCGCCCTCTACCTCTGCTTCCATAGGCGGGTTCCGATAGAAACACTTTCTTCGCCGGAGCATCATCTTTCATTCGCATAACATGGCCTAGCCAGCGCAGCCGCTGCGTTTTAATTCTCTGGACTATGTGGATGTCTGCGTATAGCTCGTAGAGGTCCATAAATCTTTCGAAGAACTTTTCTCTCGAATACTCCCAAAGCCGCTCCATCTGCTGTTGTCATGGTCCATGCTTCTGCCCCATATATCAGGACGGGTACGATAAGTGACTTGTAGAGTATGATTTTCGTTCGCCGAGAGGACTTAACTTTTCAATTGCCTACCTAGTCCAAAGTAGCATTTATTGGCAAGATCGATTCTTTGCTGGATTTCAGTGCTGATGTTGTTGCTAGTGTTGATGCTGGTTCCCAACTAAACGAAGTCTTTTACTATTTCGAAATTATGGCTGCCAACAGTAGCGTGGTTGCCAAGGCGCGTATGCGCTGACTCTTTGCTCGATGACAGCAGGTACTTCGTTTTGTCCTCATTCACCATCAAACCCATCTTTACCGCTTCTTTTTCCAGTTTGGAGTAAGCAGAACTAACAACGCGGGTGTTTAGGCCGATGATATCAATGTCATCAGCATATGCCAGTAATTGCACGCTTTTATAGAATATTGTTCCAGTGCGGTTAAGTTCTGCAGCTAGTATAATTTTCTCCAGCATCAAATTAAAGAAATCGCACGATAGGGGGTCACCCTGTCTGAAACCTCGTTTAGCTTCGAACGGCTCGGAGAGTTCCTTCCCAATTCTGACTGAGCTGATGGTGTTGCTCAACGTCATTTTGCACAGCCGTATAAGTTTTGCGGGGAAACCAAATTCAGACATAGCGGCATATAGGCAGCTCCTTTTCATGCTGTCGAAGGCGGATTTAATATCGACGAAGAAGTGGTGTGTGTCGATTCTCTTTTCACGGGTTTTGTCCAAGATTTGGCGCATTGTGAAAATCTGGTCGATGGTAGATTTACCAGGTTTGAAGCCGCACTGATAAGATCCCATCAGCCGGTTCACGGCGGGCTTCAATCTTTCGCACAATACATTTGAAAGGACCTTATATGCGATATTAAGAAGGCTGATTCCACGATAGTTGGTGCATTTTGCAGTATCTCCTTTCTTGTGCACTGGGCAAAGAACACTTAGATTCCAATCGTCGGGCATGCACTCGTCCGCCCATATTTTGCGAAGAAGCTGCTGCATGCGCCTTACCAACTCCTCGCCGCCGTACTTGAATAGCTCCGCAGGCAATCCATCAGCGCCCACGGCCTTGTTGGAAGAGGAAATTAGCAGGCTAAAATTATGACATATCAACATTTAAAATCAGATGCCCGATTCCGGCGGGTTTTCAGGGAAATAAATATTCTACCGATATCCAAAACTACAGCCACCGAATTTTTTGTTGAAATACTCCAAATTTTTCGTATTAGGACCGATCTAGTCGCGTGTATAATCGTAAAAAGTGCAAGAACCAAAACTATTAAACCCTTTAGTTCTTCAAACAAGGTTATTCTTTTTTAACAATCCCTTTTTGTTCTATATTGTGACGAATATTAGCATCACTAAGCTGATACTAAATAAATAATCACGCAACAATAAAAAAACATGAAGCAGCCACTCGTATATACATGAAAACATCAATCATCATATACACACATATATAAAAGGCAACGAAGATCTCTTCTCACACACAGATGTAGTCATCAGCCGAAGTTGTTACTCACACATACACACGCATATATGTATCTCAATTACCAAACAGGAGATACAGCAGTTCTAGAAGGCGAAACGTCTAGACATTAGTAGAAATATGCGATTGAAGCAACGGAGAGTATAAAAGCAGCGAAGCTGAGTTGTTGTTGTTGTTGTAGCAATGCTCGCCCCACCTAATAGCCGCGACCGATCACAAATTGTCATCAATATCCTCTAACGGGAGTCCAAGGAAACTTGCCGTTTCAACAGGGGTGGACCATAAGGAAAGGGGTGTTAGAGGCGTTGGTTCCACATTACAATTAAAGAGATGGTTGGTGTCATGTGGGGACACATTGCAAGCGAGGCATACATTTTGTATGTCGGGGTTGATTCTGGATAGGTAAGAGTTTAACCTGTTACAGTATCCAGAACGAAGGTGAGCAAGAGTGACACGCGTTTCCCTGGGGAGTATGCGTTCCTCTTCCGCGAGTTCTGGATATTTTTCTTCAAGTACTGGATTCACCGGGCAATTCCCGACATAAAGGTCCGACGCCTGTCTATGGAGTTCACCAAGGACCTGCTTGTGTTTTTTCGCTTCATACGGCTGTGTTCTCAGGTGCCGTATTTCCTCAAAATGCTTACGGAGATGACTCCTTAGGCTCCTAGGCGGTGCTGGTTCGTCAATCAGATGTCTGTTGGGATGCCCAGGTTTCTGGGTATTCAACAGAAACTGTTTGGTCAGCATCTCATTTCTCTCCCTGATGGGGAGTATTCTCGCCTCATTATGCAGATGGTGTTCTGGGGACATAAGAAGATAGCCCGTGGCGATTCTGAGAGCAGTATTTTGGTAGTTTCTTCCAGTGGGTAGTTTTTAGGCTTGGCGGACATATGGGTGACGCGTAGCACGTAATCGGCTGGCTAATTGCTTTGTATGTGGTCATGAGCGTTTCTTTATCTTTTCCCCAGGTACTGCCAGCAAGGGATTTGAGGATTTTATTACGGCTCTGAATTCTCGGAACAATTGCGGTTGCGTGCGCACCAAAATGTAGATCCTGATCAAACGTCACACCCAAGATTTTGGGGTGTAGGACAGTCGGTAGCGTAGTGCCATCGACGTGGATGTTCAATATGGTCGACATTTGGGGCGTCCATGTTGTAAATAAGGTCGCGGAAGATTTAGTCGGTGACAATGCCAGGTTTCGCGAGGCGAAAAAACTGGAGAGATCAGGGAGATAGCCGTTTATTTTATTGCATAGCTCATCGATCTCTGGGCCTGGGCCTGTGGCCATTATTGTGCAGTCATCGGCGTAGGAAACGATTGTGACTCCTTCCGGTGGTGAAGGTAGCTTAGATATGTAGAAATTAAACAAAAGTGGGGATAGGACACCACCCTGTGGCACCCCTTGTTTAATTCTCCTTGGTTTTGATGTTTCGTTTCTGAATTGCACCGATGCCTGCCGACCACCCAGATAATTTGCGGTCCACCTTTTAAGACATGGGGGAAGGGTAAACCCTTTCAGGTCTTGCAGTAACGAGCCATGGTTGACCGTATCAAAGGCTTTTGATAGGTCTAGCGCTACGAGTACTGTTCTATGGTGGGGGTATTGATTCAAACCGCAATTTATTTGGGTGCCAATGACATTTAGCGCGGAGGTAGTGCTATGGAGTTTTCTGAAGCCATGCTGATGAGGGGCTAGCTGCAAATGTGCTTGAAAATAAGGGAGCAAAATGGCTTCAAGCGTCTTTGCCACTGGCGATAGGAGAGATATCGGACGATATGACTCACCTACGTTAGCTGGTTTCCCAGGCTTTAGTAGCGGGACCACCTTGGCCATTTTCCATTTCTCGGGTATGACAAAGGTGGAAAGAGACAGGTTGAAGACATGCGCTAAATATTTGAAACCCTCTTTCCCTAGGTTTTTAAGCATCGGCATGGCTATGCCGTCTGGGCCCATTGCTTTGGATGGTTTAGCGCGACCAATGGCGTCCTCAACCTCTCTAGCGGTGATGGTGATTGGTGACGCGCTGAATTTGTGTTTATGTGCGTGTCTATTGGCTCTCCGTCTATCTTTGTCGACCGTAGGATGCATTATATATTGTCGGCAGAAAGCGCTCGCGCATTTTTTCGCATCCGACAGCACCTTATCGCCAAAGGCGATGGAAACTTTGTCTTTGTGCTTAGTCGGATTCGATAGGGACTTTACGGTGGACCAAAGTTTACCTACACCGGTAGAGAGGTTACAACCTCTTAGGTGCTCTTCCCATTTCGCCCGCTTGTGTTCATCCACAAGCAATCTGATGCGTTGGTTTATATCCCTTATTTGGGGGTCGCCTGGATCAAGCTGTCTTATAAGGTCGCGTTTCCTCGCTAAGCTCGCGGCCTCCGCCGGGAAGTGGGGCCGGATTTCGGGAATTCTCCCGGCGGGAATGAAATGTGCCGAGGCGGATTCAATGACCTTACGGAAGGCACACTCCCCTTCGCGGGCATCAGTCGGGATAGGGAGGGCAGCAAAGCTGCTGTCTGTTGCAGATTTATATTCTTCCCACTTTCCTTTTTTGAAGTTTATGAAAGTGCGTTTTTCGGTGACGATGAAGTCGGCGGTATGCTCGAACGAAATAAGTATGGGCAGGTGGTCGGATGCCAATGTTACCATCTGCTGCCAGTTGACGCAGGTTACGAGTTCTGCGCTCACGATTGAGATGTCTGGCGAGCTATGACAGCTTCCTACCATACGTGTGGGGGCGTCTCCGTTTATTGTGCAGAACGTCGTTTCCTCTATTTGATCCGCCAACATCTCACCCCTACTGTCCGCCCGCAAGTTTGAATGCCATAGGTCGTGATGGGCATTGGAATCGCCTAAGATAATGCGATTGTTGCCAGTGAGTAAGGCCTCGATATTAAGGCGGTATCCACTGGGGCAACAGGTGACAGGAGGGATGTAGATGTTGATGATTTCTAGATTTGCATCGCCTGACCGGACAGATAGGCCTTGACGTTCTAAGACATTGTCCCTGCGGTCGATGCCAGGATCAAATATATAATATTGCACAGAGTGGTGTATAATAAACGCGAGGCCGCCTCCATTTCCGATCTCGCGGTCTTTCCTGTGGACATTATACCCAGAGCAGGTCTGCAATGCAGATATTGCTGTGAGTTTAGTCTCTTGAATCGCAGCAATGCGGATGTTGTGCCGCTTCATGAAATCGACTATCTCCGTAATCTTCCCAGTTAGTCCATTACAGTTTAACTGCAGAATTCTGAAGTGCATGAGGGGTGACGCCGCCACTCTAGGGGTAAGTGACGGGTGACTACGCCTAGGTTGTGGAAGGCCAGGACGCAATTGCTGTTGTGGCCTTGGGACTGGGCGCCCTTGGGCAAGCATTGGGGTACCCGGATGATTTGGGTTTGCGACCTGGCAACATGGCGCGATGAAACCCGTCGAGGGGTTGCCGTCGCGGAGACCAGAACATCTAGGAAAGTGGCACCACCCAAGGCAGGAACTGCATTGAGCGGATGTCGCAAACCTATATATTCTGTGCTGGCAGACGGTGCAAACGGAGGTAGGGACTAAGAGTCTGTTTCCCTGACCTGCACGATTGCTGCCGGAAAAGAGGGGGGGAGAAGAAGACGGGGGCAGGGGCTGATGCTCAGCATTGCTACCAGCTCTACTACGAAGGTAGTAGTTATGAGTGGTATCAGCTGTTAGAGTTGTTGGCGCCGTGGGGCGCGAGCAGCAGCGGGTACTTGTTCTGGCTTGCTGAGCAGCGAGGCTGCTGGAAGGTAGTGGGGGGCGCTTAGGCGTAGACTACGGGGCGCCCTTGGGCGTGAGCAGCAAGGAGCCACAAAAGATTTATAAAAGTTACGTGGACGTCGGGTTTTGGGATCAAGCCCAGAACAACCTGTCCGATGCAACCATCCCTTGCACGAGACACACTGAACAGAGTATGACCGTCCTAAAAAGATTCTTTTCTGGCAAATGCAGCAAAACCATTTCTCAGGACCGGGGTCAGGATACGGACCCGGATTGGGTTCTATACCTTCCCGGAGTAAGAGAATATGTAGCAGTCCTGCTGCAAGGAGCTGCTGGGAGGATGACAATTTGTGGGAGGGACGAAACAAATTAAATGGGGTCACACTGAAATGACAGTCCTTGGTCGGGAAAAATCCCGAGTCGCTCCGGTACATAGAACCGACTGCCTTGGGAAGCGCAGACTGAGTAGTCAGAATCAGTTTGATTTAAACACGCTTTTAGTTGTGAAGTATAATTGTACTACTCCCAAAGTTGTCTAATAAAGACCATTTTCCAATACAGAATATTGGAATGATTTATTCAACAGTTTAGCGATTCGAACGTTAGCAGAAGGTTTGAAATAAGCGTAATTTCCCTAAATTCGTTACAATATCAACGTGAGAAATAGCGACAGCTCGATTTGCGTCCTTTAAAATCGACATTGAATGTGCTCCTGTTCCAACTAAATGTGGCATAAAAAACCATGCTCAGTCTTGGGTTACGCAGTGATCGTTTTTCTGCGATCCAGTTCGGCTAGGCGAAGAATTGAGTTTTTGTTTTCCGTATAAATAGGATTTTCTACGCACAAAAATCGATCTGTTGTTTTCATGATCTCGCTTATACAAGGTGGCAAAGCAAAGTTAATAATGAGTTACTTTGAAAATACTATTGTGAGTAATGAAAGCCTTTTTGGGTCTTACGCCGAGCTTCATTCATACTCAGCCTTAAAATAGTGTCAGACAGATCCAACACCTTTCCGTGCCCTTTTTAATACGAAGAATAATCAAAGTTTAGTATGAAAAGTAAGCAAACCAATAACCCCTACAAATCCGAAGCTTATGACTTAATATTTGAATGAGTTTTTTCTACTAAACATGTTTAAAAACGTTTGAAATTGTTTTTCACTTTATTTTATTTATAAATAAAAACTAATCGTGCTTTCTCTTTCTGCTCTTACAGTATTATGGGCTCACACAGCCTAAGCGAACACTCAGACGAAGGCTTTGAAGAAAACGATGCGCTTGAAGTTGGTGGTGCCGTCGGTAAAATTGTATCACGTTTTATCGATCGTGTTTGTACCGAGGGTGGAGTAACTTCTGAGCATATACGAAATCTTCACGATATGGTGCCCGGTGTAGTACATATGCATATTGAAATGTTGGAGTCGGTATATCTTGAGGCCAAACGGCATCCACATGTGCAAAAACCAAAAATACAAACGCCATGCCTGCTACCGGGCGAGGAGATCGTAACAGATCATTTGCGTTGCTATTTGATGCCGGATGGGCGGGAAGATGATACCCAAAGTTGGATACCAGCAGAAGGGGCGTTGTTTTTAACAAATTATCGTATTGTATTTAAGGGTGAGTAAATTTGATTTAAGGCCATCTTCTTTCCGATCATATGTTCAATAGTTAGGAACCAGAAATTTGAAATCATATAAGGGTTTACTGGGATAAATTTGAATAGCTGCTGAAAAGGAAACTTCGAAATCTCCCCAAACTCAAAGGCCTAAAATAATTGAAGAAGTATAGGAATAGTTTGACTGTTTGCTGTTAGGATTATGACCTTACGGCGCTAAAAGTCCAGCTGGAAGAAAATAGTTCCGAATATCATAGCAGAAGGCCTCTTATAAAAACCGTTGCAGTGATATTGAGAATTCCACGAAGTCAACAGAGGTATGTTTGGTACATCAGCGAGACCGAACAGTGAGGCTGAATCGTGTCGAAAGTGCCTGGATGATCTCATTGCAGGCCATCACTAGAGATCTTCTTCGTGGGTGCGCTAGTAGCGCCCAGGGTCTGTTTTTAAGTAATTTGTCGTTGAGGCAGTATATAACTACCAAGAGTTGTTTATCTTATGAGTGCTAAAGCTGACGATTTGCGCGAATAGTACGTGTAATTTCCGAGTTCTTGCTCCTTCTCGTTGTCCTCTCTGTGTGACCAAGAGTCCAGATGAACGGAATGTTTGCGAGGTTTGCTGCCGCACAAAGCGTTTTCTTTCAGATACTGACGTCCTTTGACGAAGCGCTGTGTATATTAATCGCCATGAATGGTGCTTTACTGTCTGGGAATATTTATACCTCGCGCTTTTTCACTGTATCGTCCGACAAGAATTCACAGGCTTTTCCATAGACGGACTGGAAGTGAGACATTTGGTTAATCACAGCGAACTCAAACTATTACACCCTAGTCCCTTGAAATCCATGGATTGTTTTATTCCTGCATTCCAGTTCCTCTTTAAACCTCATTTTATAGCTTATGTCGAAATTCAACGAGGGCCTGTGTGATAATCCTATGCCGAAACCACACCGGGAAGCCTGCTGTGAAAACCACTGCGATCGTGCCGAACATGTTGTAGTTAAACCTACCGAACGCTGCCCGCTGTTCTTTATTCAGTTCTTTAATATTGTTTTGTATGCCCTACATTGCCACCATACAATCGCGCTAGACCTATCAAAAGCTTTTGATACGGTCAACCATGGCACGTTACTGCAAAACCTGGAACGGTCTACCATTTCCCCATGTCTTAAAAGGTGGACCGCAAATTATCTGGTGGTCGGTAGGCATCGGGGCAATTTAGAAACGAAACATCAAAACCAAGAAGAATTAAACAAGGGGTGTTCTATGTCCTATCCCCACTTTTGTTTAACTTCTACATATCAAAGCTACTTCGCCACCAGAAGGAGTTACTATCGTTTCCTACGCCGATGACTGCACAATAATGGCCACAGGCCCAGGCCCACAGACCGATGAGATTTGCAACAGAATAAACGGCTACCTCCCTGATCTCTCTAGTTTTTTCGCCTCGCGAAACTTGGCATTTTCACCGGCTAAATCCTCCGCGACCTTATTTACAACATGAACGGCCCAAATGTCGACCATTTTGAATATCCACGTCGATGGCACTACGCTACCGACTGTCCTACACCCCAAAATCTTGGGTGTGCCGTTTGACCAGGATCTACATTTTGGAGAGCATGCAGCCGCAATTGTACCGAAAATCCAGAGCCGTAATAAAATCCTCAAATCTTTTGCTGCCAGTACTTGGGGAAAAGACAAAGAAACGCTCATTACCACTTACCAGCACTTGGCCAGCCGATTGCATGCTACGCGTCCCCTATATGGTCGCCAAGCCTAAAAACTACTCACTGGAAGAAGCTACAGGCCTGCCAAAATACTGCTCTCAGAACCGCCACGGGCTGTCTTCTTATGTCCCCAGAACACCACCTACATAATGAGGCGAGAATACTCCCCATCAGGGTAAGAAATGAGATGCTAACCAAACAGTTCCTGTTGAATACCCAGAAGCCTGGGCATCCCAATTGACATCTGATTGATGAGCCAACTCCGCCCAGAGACTTAGGTAGTCATCTACGGCACCTGAGAACTCAGCCGTATGAAGCCAAAAAACACAAGCAGGTCTTCAGCGAACTCCACAAACAGGCGATGGACCTTTATGCCAGGAATTGCCCGGTGAATCCAGTACTCAAAGAAGAGTACCCAAAACTTCCAGAAGAGGAACGCATACTCCCCAGGGAAACGCGAGTCACTCTAGCCCAACTTCGATCTGGATACAGTAACAGGTTAAACTCTTAACTATCCAGAATCAACCCCGACATACAAAATGTATGCTCCGCTTGCAATGTGTCTCCACATGTCACCAACCATCGCTTTAATTGTAATGTGGAACCAACGCCTCTAACAACCCTCTCATTATGGTCCACCCCTGTTGAAACTGCAAGTTTCCTTGGACTCCCGTTAGAGGATATTGATGACAATTTGTGATCGGTCGCACCTATTGGATGGGGCGAATCACTGCTACAACAACAACACAATCGCCCCATACGTTAGTATGGGTTTAAGGATGGTGGCGTAAAATCACATCATGAGTTTGGGTTTCAGATCCCAGTGGGAAGCAAGCTTTAGACAGCATTCTTCCATATCTCTTGAGCTCTTGTATTTGAAGGAAAATAAATTTCGTGTACATCATCAACCTGGAAAGAAATGATCTTTGTGGCGGATGGTCTAAAACGTACAGTTGAAATGACAAGCCCATTATTATTCCTTTTTATGCATCAGATACTAACGATCTTGATGTTGCCTTTGGTATTTTGAATCCATGTGATATATGTGCGATCAGAAACTTCAAAACAGAAACTAAAAACAGAGCTAGATAGGGCGATGACGAGTTCCTTCTTATGCAGACGAGACTACAGGTACGAAAGCTTGTGGGGCTGCGTAGACAGCTCAATCCATGCGTACAACAGCCGGTACGGAATAAATATACTTGCAGTTATTCTGCATAAGCCTGATAAATGCTGATTAACGTGTATTTTAGGATGAGATGTATTGCGAATGGACGACATACAGTTTTTTCCTAACGAAATAAGAACCAAAAATGGCACTGAAGATGACACAACGCCGAAGCTACCCTTTCTCCAAATCAAATTATACAAGAAATGTAGAAAAATCGTTGCTATATACAACACATACTTTTTATATTTTTGAGCTTGTTCATAGAAATTTAACCAACGTCGTTTAAATCTTCTTTAAGCCTGAGTGCTTGGGAAAAAAAGTTTGAGTGGCTGACGCGAACAGACGTGTTTTTGCTGCGCTCTAATGTTTTCTTTAAATTTGTGCTTTTGTTAAGTGTCGCTTAACAATAAAAATTACAATCTAAAGTTGTGATAGAGACATTGACTCTCTTAGTTTTTCTATGTTTATCATAATTTATTAATTGCAATATTATGCTTTTTTTTATGGCCATAGAGTGGATCGCGCCCAAACTTCGGTGCAATGTGAAAATTGCAGAGAAATTTACCATATCAGTTGTGTTGTTGGTAGCTTGTCTGCCGACCTAAACCATCTAAACAATGCTGACAATATTTACATTTGTGGTTTGTGTGCTCCATCGCAACAAGATGAGTCTATTACTTCACATAACTCTTCTTTACAACAACAACAAGCTAATCTAGCGCAAATGCCTAATCCACTATCAGCTAATGACAATTTTGCTTCACATAACTCTTCGTTACAACAACAACAAGCTACTCTAGTGCAAATTCCTAATCCGCTAACTGCTAACGAAAATTTTGCTGAGTTGAAAATTTTTAACTCTCAATTGCTTTCTGCTATGACTGCTTTGCATAAAGATAATGAGGGCTTACGAGAAAAAACAGATTCTCTTCAAGCTGAGGTTCGTGACTTGCATTGTAAGCTCACTGAGAACAATTCTATTTTGTCTCATTTGCTCACGAAATTTGAGAAATTGTGCTGTGTAAACAGCAACTCGTCTATATCAAAGCAGTCAGCTTCTTCGTGCGTGTCAGCAGTCGCTAGTGGCTCTGTCGACAGTGCCGTTC
Organism: Eurosta solidaginis; assembly: GCF_040869045.1. Classification (NCBI taxonomy): domain Eukaryota; kingdom Metazoa; phylum Arthropoda; class Insecta; order Diptera; family Tephritidae; genus Eurosta; species Eurosta solidaginis. Next base: position 86,711,435 of record NC_090319.1, on the reverse strand, counting down.
ATCCACCGTCGACAATGATGCTTAATAATGCTAAAAAAAAAAAAAATAAAGCTGCTGTTGCTAATACTTCAACTGCGTCTGGCTCTGCCGACGGCGTTGCTAAAGCCGTCGAGAGACTATACAACCAGACTGATACTGCTTCCTATGCACATCCACCATCGAATATTCTGCCTCATGATGCTGCTGCTGTTGCTACCTCTTCAAGTGGGGTGCCTATTGTTAATGCGGCTGCTACGCAACTTACTTCGCCAACTCCGGTTACTGTTGACAAATCCGGTAACTCAAACGAATGGAAAACAGTGCGAAATAAAAGGAATCGAAGAAATAAAAATTTAAATAAAGATAAAAATGAACATAAAATTCAAAATGACAATGGTGATGCTGACGCTGGTACAATTTCAATGCCTGAGGTGTTAATAGTAGAAATAATGCAGTCACGGTGAATGACAACATTAGACCCATCCAGCCATCCAATAACAATACTTCACCCCACGAGCCTATTGTTGATGCTGTCGAAATTGTTGATAATGAAAATGGACAGTTGACTGAGGTGATGCGTAGGGGGCGCAGGAATAATAATAACAAACGGGCTCGCATTATTGGTACTAGTGTTTGCACTGAGCTTGATGTTGCCGATCGCTATAAATGGATCCATATTTCCTCTTTTTCACCATCTGTGTCAGAGGTTAATATTATAGATTATGTGGCTAGGCAAACAAAGATAGAGGCGAAATTTCTGTCATGTGCCAAACTGGTTAAAAAAGATGTTTCGCTGTCTACTCTGACTCGAGTGAGTTTCAAGTTGGGTGTTCCTGAGTCGTCGTATGAGAAGGTGTTATGCTCAGATCTTTGGCCGGTGAACGTCGTGGTAAAGCCTTTTCAGTTTTTTCGAAGAGCTCATCGGAAGCCGCTACGGAGGTAGTAAGGCGCGACTTCCCCCCTATTAAAAATATCAGTGGACTGAAAATTTATTATCAAAATCTATCTGGCATGAGGACCAAAGCTGACCTGGTGTACAAGTTTAGTGCGCAGTTAAATTATGACATCTTCGTATTCGTGGGAACATGGCTTAATGAAAAATTTTTTGATTCAGAGTTTTTTGACTCCAACCTTTTTAATGTATTTCGCAAAGATCGTGATGCAGAAAAAACTGGCCTCAATCGAGGCGGTGGTGTTTTAATTGCCGTCAAACGTGAACTTCGAGCTTCTTTAGTGCAACTAAAAATTAATAATTCTTTGCTGGACCAGATCTGCGTTTGCTTAACTGGCACCACCTCGCAAGGTTCTCTGTATGTTATGGCATCATATGTACCACCTTCGAGCGCACTTGAGTTATACAAGGCTCACACAGACAATATTGTTTCTTTAGCTTTAAGTGATTTAAGTGATAACCATCTTTGTGTGCTAGGTGATTTTAACCTATGTAATGTTAATTGGTCACCCAGTTTATCTAATAACGGCATAACGCCTTCTTATCTTTCTGGAAATCATGAATTGTACCTCATTGATAATTTATTGAGCCTAAATTTATTTCAAATTACCAATAATGTTAATTCTCTAAACAGACTTTTAGATCTTGTATTTATTAGTGATAATATTAATTGTGAAGTAAGGGAGTGGATGAACCCTATTACGCCTGGTGCCAGGCATCATTTGCCTCTGATTACTACAGTTAATTTTTATTGTTTTGCTTCGGAGAATTTTGAAAGCAGTGTTTCTTTCAATTTTAATTCATTTGGTTTCTCCGGTTTAATGATTGCTTATTTCAAGTAAACTGGGAGGAGCTACTTGAGGGACCTGATACCGCTAATAGCTTCCGCAATTTCAAAACTATTTTATACAACCACTGCTTGGATTGGATTCCGGTTAAAAGAAAAAATACCCTATAAATTGCCATGGTATTTAAGGGACTTAAAGAAATTAAAGAATCTTAGGAACAAATACTTTAAAAAATTCAAAAACACGAAGAATCAGTTGTTTTTTACTAAATACAAGTTTTATCTTAGGAGTTTCAACAATTTGGATAAGTATCTATACACCAATTACATTCGTAACATTGAGTCGAGCATTAAATCGAATCCGAAATCCTTCTGGAAATACATAAAGTCAAAAAAATGCTGCGCCAGCGTCCCAACAGGTGTTTTTCTCGATGACAATTCTGCGAATTCTCCAACTGAAACAGCCAATTTATTTGCGGAGTTTTTCAAATCGAATTTTGACCCAGAAGATAATAATAATCAAATATTTGAATTTCCGAAGAGTCAGGACAGTGCTGTTAACTTTGGATCGCTATGTCTCTCTTCTGAGGATATTAGTAAAGCCATTAATAAATTAAAATCCTCCTATCGGTCTGATGCTGATGGCTTGTGCCCTATAGTGCTAAAGTGCTGTCCAGCTTTAATATATCCGTTAAGACTGATCTTCAATAAATCCTTGTCTTCTGGGACGTTCATTAATGATTGGAAAATAACTTCCATTACCCAAGTCTTTAAAAGTGGTAACAAGAACGATGCCCGCAACTACAGGCCAGACATATCCAAGCTGTCTACTATTTCCAAGATTTTTGAGCATGCCGTCAATGCAAAGCTTAGTTTTGCTGTTAAATCTCTAATTTCTCCCTATCAACATGGATTTGTCGCTGGCGGGTCAACTGTTTCTAATCTTGCTGTCTTTAGTGAATATTGTATAGAGTCATTTTCTGCTGGGTTTCAAGTGGATTGCATCTACACAGATTTCTCTAAAGCTTTTGATAGAGTTTCTCATAGAGTTTAACTAGGGAAATTAGCTTCTCTTGGCTTTCATTCCTCGTTTCTGCTATGGATTGCCTCTTATTTATTTAACAGGCAATGTGTTGTTAATATTGATGGTGTATCCTCCAGGCCTTTTGTTGCCACTTCTGGTGTACCCCAGGGTAGTATATTCCCAGCAAACACAATTTCTAACGTTAGAGAAATATTGTAATTTTACATTAGAATTCTAATGTAGTTCTCTAATGCATTTCGAATCGAAAACTAGGTTAGAATTCGACTGTGAAACGATTCGAATAACATTAGAAATGCGATGTTATGATTATTGTCACAGTTATCGATTATTTGCAAGACACCATTCAATTGCAATCACCCATTCTTAGTGTTATTCAAACAAAATATAAATAGTGGAAATATTACAAGTTGCGAAATAAGTTTTTTTATTTATAATAATAAATACTAGTAAGTGAAAATGAATCAAAAATAGTTAAAAAAGGAAATCGAGCAGATTATTGAAGTGCTATTTGAATGGCATGAACAAAACGCTTCCTCATCCGTACATCAAACCAACGCTGAACTCAATATTTAAGTACGGTTTGATTTTTTATTATAAAAGAAAAAACCTTTGAAATAAGTTCATTCTTAATACATAAGATTATAACCAAATAAACGTATTTGATATAATGAAACAATGAAAATTTCGCTTATTTTAAATAATTGAACTTAATTGCGTATCACTTCAAAATTCTCATTCGAAACTCATTAGATTGACATTAGAATTCGATTAGAATTCTAACCCTTTTCTCGATATCGAGAACGAAATCCCCTTTTTGTCGAGAATGCTATAATTCGCGACAGTTTCGCAAATCGTCCTCTAACCTTCTACCTTAGAGAAATACATTACAATTCGATTCGTCTTCTAATCGTTTTCTAACCTAAATGTTTGTTGGGTTGGGACCATTATTTTTTATTCTTTTTATCAACGACATTAGTAGTTGCTTCTCGTTCGCCAAGTGTTTGCTTTACGCTGATGACCTGAAGCTATTCTCAGCAATTAATGGGCCAGATGATGTCTCAAGATTACAAAATGACATTAACAAACTCTATCACTGGTGCGAGGAATCTCATCTTTCCTTGAACCCCGCCAAATGTTTCCACATAACTTATGCGAAAACAACTAGTATACTACATACGATTTACATAATTTCAAATTGTGAGCTTCAGTGTGTTAATGAGATTAAAGATCTTGGTATTATCTTTGATAGTAAGTTCTCGTTTAACAATCACGTAAACTATATAACTTCTAAATCATATTCTAAGCTTGGTTTCGTTAGGCGTAATACTATAAAATTCTCAGATCCGTATACGATCAAGTTATTATTCACGGCCTTTGTTAGGTCGCGTTTGGAATATGCAGTTATTATTTGGAGGCCAAGCCAGCAGACAGCTGTAAATAGAATAGAGCGTATACAGAAGATCTTTCTTAAATATGCTCTTCGACCTTTAAACTTCTCTGAACCTATGCCTCCTTATTCTTCTCGTCTCTTGCTATTAAACCTTAAGACCTTGTTGGATCGTAGATCTATTACTGCTTAAGCTCCGCTTATAACATTATTAATGGGTTTATTGACTGTCCGTACTTGCTGGAGCGGTTTCGATTTAATGTTCCTCAACGTTCTCTCCGAAATTTCTATCCCTTTTATGGTTGGAACTAATTATGCCTGTAATGCTCCTATTGCCCGTGCTATACGTGAGTTTAACTCACTGAGCGTTACGGTTTCCTTGGATTTTTCACTACCAAGGTTTACATTTTTTTTTATTTTAAACTCTACATTTTAAGTTCTCCGGTCCATATATGTATATAAGTTTTTTTTTTCTTTTTTGTGAATTTTAGGTTCTCCCTGTGATCCGCTCGCTTGCGAACATACCATAATACGCGCTTTTCCAATTCCATCCTTATTGAAGGAGAAAAAGATCTCAGTACTTTATTTATCACATTTAGACCAAACACTACCAGAAGGTCTACAGTTACGCTCTAGCACATTTCAGTTAATGAAAATCGCTTTTGATACCGAAGTAACACCCGAAATGATAGAAACTTTTCGTAAAATACTCACGAAGGCGCGGCATCCGATCGATGAGTTCGAACACTTCGCTTTCCAATCGTACGGTACCGTAATGCATGGCACCACACCATCGAAAACCAAAGAAAAATACTCAACCCTTAAAGGCTTTGCAAAGAAAACCATCTTACGTAAATTTAAACAAAAACCACCAACTAAACGAAAATTGGTTGCTTCAACAATTGACTATGATACGCTTAGTCCATCTTCGGAAGCCATAGATACCCGTTCACTTGACGACGAACTCGAGGATGATGAGTTCGAAACAAATACAGACACAATGCCCCGTTTGCTCACCGCCAAAGATATGGAACGTATGCGTGAACGTAGTTATGTGCGTGACTGGAAACGTTTAGGTTTCGATGATGCACAAAATGGTTTTCGTATTAGCACAGTTAATGCCAATTATAGTTTATGTCGTTCATATCCAGCCTTGTTAGTAGCGCCAGTTCAAATTAATGATGCCGCTTTGCTACATTTAGGACGCTGCTACAAAAGTCAACGCATACCGGTAGCAACGTGGCGTCATCGTAATGGTGCTCTGCTAATACGCGGCGCTTTGCCACATAGCAAATCGGTGATTGGTGAGTTTTTACACATTTTACGCCATGTAAATTCATGCAATAAACTTTTTTCTCCTCAGGCATGTTAAAGAACTCAACTGGATCTAATACGATGTCACACGATGTTGCTAATTATCATGAACAGGATAAATATATATCAGCTCTAATTGATTCGATGCCAAAAAATCTTTCATTAGCATTAGCACAATACAATTTAACTGGCATGAATTTATCTATGAATTCGTTATTGTTGAATGCTAACGATGAATCGTCATATCTGAACCGTGCTGATACCTCGCTGACACCAGAAGTTAGTCGCAAGCATAAGTCAGCCTTGTCCACCGGAAGTGATTCGTTAAAACCAAAATCGAATACTATAAAAAATAACTCATCGGTGAACGCGGCTGCAGCGGCATATCGCAAATTGCGACTTTATGTTTTAGGTAAATATTGTTTGCATAGAAGTTGGAACGATAACACTATGCGACAAAATCATATTTTTTTCTGGGTATTGGACCAAACAAACTTTTTTGAGGAGATTTATTTTTTTTGTTAACGCGTTCAGCAAATTAAAAAAGTAAAAATGTGGTCGTGGTCCGCTCTTTTCCCTTATTTGAAGGTTGAATCCTTTTTTTTGAGAAATTTAGTATAACGGCTGTTATACGAGGTGAAAAGTCAGATAGTCCCATCACAGTGGCTAATACTTTCATGTCTGCACGGGAATTGCTCGTACTGTAATTTAAACAAAAAAGAATTCAGCCATTCAAATAAATGAAAAAAGCGCACCACGACCACACTTTTACTTTTTTAATTTGCTGAATGCGCTAACAAAAAAATAAAATTTCGAAATGTAGAATTTCGAACATCGAAAGTCGATATGTATTTTTTGGAGGCTAACATCGAAAAACCGAGATGGTACTTTGTCTACATAAGCCTCAATCTCTACAAAACAGTGGGTTTGGTCCAATACCCAGCCGGCTGTTGCACAGTGTAATTATTCAGCACGAAAGAGGCCATATATTAAATACATGGAATTGTTTCACTCTTTCTTGTAAACTTTGTCTTTTAATACTAGGTTCAAACACACACCAAATTGGCAATTTATACTATTTGGGCAATTTATTACGCAATTTGTCATATAATAAATTGTAATAATAAATTGCCAATTAAAAAAAAATGCGTAATAAATTGTTTCAAACTGCAAATGCAACATTGTAAAGTGTGTTTATTGAGTATATTAAAAGTCAGTTACGCATGGCTGAACTATATGGTTGGCTCATCTCATCAGCTGATTTTATGTCTCATTTCACTGGAGTAGGGATTGTCCAAAGAAGATGGCAAAATCAAAATGAAACCAAAACATTGAACACATTTTCTTACAACACACAAAAATTTCAAAGTTTTATGTTTTCATTTCATTCCATGCACCTAATACCAACACGCACATTTTGACAGTCTTAACAAAGGTATGTTCTTACTGTAGAGATGAGCCAACCAGCTATCAAATTACTATTATGTAAGCTAAATAGAGTTGTATGAACACCACTCAAGTTAAATCGAAATAGCCTCAATTTATTTTTCTGTTTGAACATAGTATAATGTCTTTTTTTTTTAGGCTGAAAATTAGTTTTTTATTATTTTTTAGTTGGCGCTCAACCGTAAGCATGATTTTGATTTAATTTTAATTAAAATATTTTGAGAAAAACTTAACAACGCGCAACAACAGGTGGAAGTAGGCGACAACTGTTTCGACTGTAACTTCTAAATTTCTTCAAAGCCTCTTCTCCCGGGAGCGGCCTCGAACCGGCACTCCTGACGCGTCGCCTCATTAGGGTGGACCAAAGCGCCGTTTTCTTATTATATAGCTTTTCCCATTTGCTTTCTGCTTCATATCTTTATACGTACATACATAACATAATTTTCATCTTTACTTTGTAGGATTTTTTTATTATTTTATTCTTAAGTACACTACGAATTAACAATGCATGTTAGTTGTTGCAATTCGTAGATCCCTCTTGCTTCAAGCACTTCATACCTTTTTTTTTTATTACATATTTTGGGATTTCGATTTACTCCAATAAAACGCACAAGTCGTTTATTTTTTTACACTAACTAAATTTAGGACTAATTCCTCTAAAGAAAAAGTATAGCGTGAAATTTTCTTTTACGGGTAAGGTTGAAAAAATTCCTCATTCAACATCATTGATGAAGTCGCTTAAACTGTGCGTCCGTATATTAAAAGCCTTTCGCTAGTTTTCCGCCGCTTCAATTTTTCATATTTAGCTCCCGTTTTTTAGTCTTAGCGTTGGTTTTACAAAGGTTTTGGATTTTTAGCCACACTTCCGAGCCGCTCAGCAGTTTTTCCAATTTCGCGATAATGGTTATCGCCTGTGAGTTGATTGAGCTTGTGTCGCTCCTGACCCCATTGCGACCAATTGAATATGTGCTCAACATCATAATCGCACACTGGTCGGTCTTATACGGACGTGATGGCCAAAAATACTTCCAGTAGAGATATCAACGTGAAACTTTGGTCACGGCTTTACAAATATGTAAGAATTATTTTTCCATAAAATTGGTGCGGGTGATACCTTCATACCGACCCACAACCACCCACTTTCACCGCATGCATACAAAAAGTAAGTTGTCGATGTGGGGGGAAAAGTGCTAAGATGTGTCTATCACAAATACAATGTTTATTAGGATTAAATAAAGAAATTAAAGTTATTAAAAGATCTTGCATACATAACAATAACAAAACAACAAACACACACAAAAGTTTACTTTTGCATATCGTCGACTGGATAAAATAATGTCGTATGTTACATGTGAGCACATATAACATATGACAATAATTTATCAGGGTAACGCTATCAGAAAACGGTCGCAAAACATAGTTAGTGGCAGAAAGTGGCAGCTGATATTAACACTATAGAATGTTAAAACTTTGACTAATATTAAGATATAAGTCCCAACGTGAGGATCGGTGAAGAACCCAACTAAAACTTAAACTGAAATTGAAATATTTGTGCAAATAAACCAGGGGCGGAAACTGTTATTCCTTTTATAATATAATTCCTTGCAAAACTATTAATTTTGGACTTTTAATATATTTGGATCAAGAAAAAAATTATTTTCGAATTTTGATTACCTGAGTCCGATAGAATTAGTTAAACTCGGACTTTTAAAAATAAAAGTCCGGAAATAAAAGTTATGTCCGGACTTAAAAATAAAAGTCCGGATTTAACTTTTATTTCCGGACTTTTATTTTTAAAAGTCCGAGTTTAACTAATTCTATCGAACTCAGGTAATAAAAATTCGGACTCAAAAAATAAAAATACAGATTTTACTTTTATATGTGGACTTTTATGGAAAAAGTTCGAAAAATAAAAAGGATGCATGATTTTACATGATTTTACTATAGGGATACTTGAGAACTCAAACATTTTCACCTAGGACAATTTTTTGACCAGGACTTTTTCGACTCCGAAAATATTTATTTTCCGTCCCTGAAATAAACACTAATAAAGGCACTGGTGAAATTTTAAATAACAAAAAAAAAAAAAAAACACAAGCTAAAGACACTAAAATTATTTCAAAATGAAGTAAATACCTTTGATTTCAACATTCATTTCTATTTATTTCAATACAATAATATTTTATTTATTTTTAAATAGCTTAAACTTGCACTTTATTTTTAACTTGCTCACAATGCAAACACCAACTAATACCATAACCTCACTTTTGAAGCTATTCTTAAAGAGTACAGTTCGAATACAACAAAAACAAATATACCTTTTAAAAGGCTGTTCTAATAAGAGATACTAACGACACATTTGGTGACAAACTTTTCACTTTGATTTTTTTTTATTTTTGGCCTATGGAACCGACCACTGTGTATCGCCTGTATCGCGGTATACTCACTTCAGCTTTTCGATATTTTTCCTTCTACATAGGCCATTTTGCTTAACTTGGCAATTTATTTCATCAATGCTTCTAGTGACCCGTGCCGTGGTCAATCTCGCTGTCCATCTGGGTAGATGGAGTCGATGGGCACTCTGCTGCTTTCTTGGGTTACGACATCCTCAGTGTGTTTGGATGCGACTATTACTGGTTTGTAACCGCAAAATAGTTTCCGAAGGTTTTCCGGGATTGTTAACGTGTATTGGGTAAAGCCCTTCAGTAGCTTCCGTTTGCTTTCTATTGATCCGCCGATGTATGGCATCAGCCTGGTTAGCAACGATACCTCTTTATATGCCGTCTCTGTCGAATGCTAAACTTGAGCCCGTATTGTTAATAGGGAGCCCAATATTATGGGTAACTACCTTCCTTGAGGCTTTATAGGTCTCAAAACCTTCTTTCGCTACCCACTTTGTATTTAGCTTGTTACTTCTGTTTTTATCCTACTTGCTGGAAACGATTCTAGCACCTGAGGTGGCGTCTGGCCCTGGGAATTTGCGGGCTTCAAGTTTTTTCAGCAAACTGTTCTTCTAATGACGGAGATCCTTTCAGCAAAAAATTGTTCAAAACTTCCCATGCCCGGCCAGCTCCCATGGTTCGAAAGTTTCCTTGTTTTCAGACTGTCCAATTGCATAGATCTATCGAAGAATGCTTGCAGAGGTAAAACATTCAAAGCCTTGGCTTTTTCTGCTGTTCTTCCATATTGAGCTCAAATAATTCCAACCTCTAAACGCTAAAATTAAATACGCCCACTTTGTTTAAAATTTTATATTTTCACATTTTCAGGTGAAAAATCGCAAACAAAATCCGGTATTAACGCTGATCTCTGTGCTGAATTCATAGCTGTTGATTACGCTGATTATCGCCAATCGCGTATCGCTTTTAAAAAACTAATGCGCGCCTGCCTACCATCGAATACCACAAACGAAGCGGATCAAACATTTGCCAAGAGCGTTGAACAATCCGAGTGGCTGCAACAAATATCTTCACTTCTTCAACTATCTGGTGCTGTAGTTGATTTGATGGATTTGCAGGAATCCAGCGTAATGCTCTCACTGGAGGATGGCTGGGATATAACTGCACAAATTTCATCTATAGCACAACTCTGTCTCGATCCTTATTATCGCACAATGGAAGGATTTCGTGTGATCATCGAAAAGGATTGGATTGCATTTGGACATCGATTTGCTCATCGTAGCAATTTGAAACCGACACATGGAAATTCGAGTATCGCTTTCGCGCCAACTTTTCTACAATTTTTGGATGCGGTTTATCAAATACAAAAACAATTCCCAATGGCATTTGAATTTAATGAATTCTATGTACGGTTTTTGGCCTATCACATGGTATCGTGTCGCTTTCGCACTTTTCTTTTCGATTGTGAAGTGGAACGTTTCGATTTGGGTATTGCATCGGTTGAGGATAAACGTAGCTCATTGAGCACGAAACATCATATATTGGGTAATAAAATATTTAGGCATATAAGTATAATATGTATGGTACGTTTAGGACATAAGTGATGAAATGCAATGGGAATGAGAAATAGTACGTTAATAACTTGCTTCATTTCAGAAAGGGTAATATAGAATATAAAAGCCGAAGTAATATAACTTGTTAGTGTTCGAATCACAAAAAGGTCATGCCGGACCCTCTGCAGTAGATGGTTGGAAAATCTCAAAATTGGAACGATTTGGCGTGGAAACAAACCGGTTTGCCAACTCAATGCTACTTTCCGTTCAGAACACTGAAGATAGTATACGGAAAATCGTTTCAAATTATATCCACTCTGTCGAAAAATCAACAAAACAGTATGGGTCATACATAGGCGCCTTTTCGAGCCACCTTTTATGGGAGAAAGTTTTAACATACACGATGGATGAGTTCGATAATTAATTTATTATCCCGACTCGGTGTATATTGCAACGATTTTCTGCCATCCCTTGTAAAATTTGGTTTGGAGACAACCCGGCTTCGGCGTTGTGCCATCCTTAGTGTAATTTTTCGTTCTGAACTGAAGATGGCACAACGCCGAAACCGGATTGTCTCCAAACCAGATTTGACAAGTTATAACGGAAACCGCTCCAATGTACATGAATAACACAGGCCGACAAAATTTAACCAACATTCAGACCCAGAAACCAGACTATATATTTCCGAAGGTTTATGATGCCCTGAATCCAAATCTGGCCTCTGAATTGCTCTATCTGCTCTGGTTTTCGAGATATCCTAACCTAAAAGTTCAAAAGACACCTTTTTTGCCCATATTTGAGGTTATGTAGCCTTGCAGATGTTTTCTTTCACCAAAATTAAAGGATGGAATTTCTAAATACAATTTGCGATATCTCAGCGAAAAAAAAATTATATTTGAGCAAACTCAACGCCATTCGAAAGAAGAAGACTTGTGTTTAAAGATTCCACCCTTTAATTTTGGTGAAAGAAAACATCTGCAAGGCTACATAACTTCAAATATGGGAAAAACGGTGTTTTTGCACTTTTAGGACGGATATCTCGAAAACCAGAGCTGATAGAGCAATTTTGAGGCCAGATTTCGATTCATCGCATCAAAATCCTTCGAAAATATATAGTCCGGTTTCTGGGTCTGAGATGCTGTCGGCCTGTGTTATCCACCCTGTTGGAAAATCAACAAAACAAAATGAATCGATTCGTTTTATTGGCAGAAGGAAGCATTTGATGCATATATGGTTGTAATTCTGATACCAGGTTAACCAAGGTTAACCAATGATCGCTTAATATGTTTCTTTCTAAGACTTGTCTAAAATTTTAATACATAAGTACTTCAGGTATAAACTACTTCATAGTAGTTAAAATAGGTAATGAGAATGTTTGCCATCCAAGTAGTTTCAGACGCTAACAAAATCATCGAGCTGATGCCATAGACATAGAACATAATTAATGTTAAAACGCTTGTATTGTTAAATCAGTCAGAGCTCATAAAAAAAAACTATTTAAGACTGATATTTCGGATAATCTTCTGAAACTCCAAATTTCGAAGTGCCGCTGAGATATTCCCCAATCGCTCTCGAAATGCTCCCGAAATATTCCCAAACAGGTCAGAAAACAGTCTCAAAGTGTTTCCGCAGTAATCCCTGAAAGAATCACAAAGTGTTCCTAAAAACAATCCCGAAAGAGTCTTGATATAGTCGTTAGAAAATTCTAAAATAGTTCCGAAATTATCCCAAAACAGTGCAGAAATCATTGGAACAATCCCGGACTCAGCGTAAGGCACCTTATCCCCACCTACTTTCTTCAAGGTTATTTCCATAATTTCGCACACAACAGAAGGAAACCTATTCGAGATCCATGATCAACTTATAATATTTTAATGCATAAATATTGGCATGGTTAGGTTAGGTTAGGTTGAACTGGCCGGCCCATGACGACCTCACATACACTGAATGAGTCCGTAGTGTTTCCAGAAGTTCGTTTTAACGACCAAACTGAAAAACCCTAGTAAAAACCAGGACCTATGTTATAAAATAACTTCGTCCTCTTGGCAAATACTATAAGCTTCCTAGGACTTGAGCCACTTGCTGCTTCTAGATCTGACAGCTGTATCACTCCTAATAGCTGGAGTATTACCCTGGCAAGCGCAGGGCACGAGCACAGAACGTGCTCGATCGTTTCCTCCTCCAACCCGCACTTCCTACATCCCTAATTTAAAGGCATGTGACGCCAGAAGGCAGTGTCCAGTCAGAATACCCATCATGAGTCTACAGTCCTCTCTTTTTAATGATAGAAGCAACTTTGTTAGTCTAAGGTTGTAAGACCTACACATAATCTTCGACACTTTACAGCCCCGCGCTTGAACCCGCGCCTTTCCCGCTTGAACCCGCGCCTTTCCCGCTTAGTCGATCATGTGCACCTCTCGCCTTCGCTTAATCTCGCCCAGTCTAATTGTGACACCTACGGAGCAAGCTTCAAGGGATGCGCCCTTTTTAGCTAATTGATCCGCTTTTTCGTTCCCATCTATTCCCTTGGATTAACTCCCAACTAATTTCTATAATATTCCCTATACTCACAGGCAACACCGGTTCGGATGATGAAGGCGTCTACCCCATGGATGTGCGCAACAAAGCACAATCATCGGTGAATTTCAATCGTATTGGTCACTCCATTTTCGATTATATCGAACGGCAACATGCGAAAACGCAAATATTCTACAATTTTATGTACTGTGTTCGTGATGATGTGCTGCGTCCACAAAGCTCATTGCCTGCACTCGATCTTTGGCCTTATTATACCAATGAAGAGTTAGCACAGGGACCACCATATGATTTAGAACTCACTAATGCCGATGATGAAATCGATCTGTCCGAATTGCGCGGCAAGCGCTTTGTAGTAAGTGCTGGTTATGATAACATCGAAAAGAGTAATCCAAATGCATTTGTATGTCTGCTGAGCGATGTGCGTCAAGCTGAAACAGAACGTGGTTATTTACCACAAAAATGGTTACAAGTTTGGGATCAATTGGAAGTACCACAGATGGAAAACTTAACACGCAAATCATCGTTAAGCAGTATTTTATTACAATCACATGGAAAATTGGTGCATAAACGTTCAACATTAGAAATACTCATGAAGGGACGTTTAAGTGGTTATCAAGATAAATTCTTTCATCCACATCGTTTTGAAAAACATCCATACACTACACCGACAAATTGTAATCATTGCACAAAATTGTTATGGGGTCCGGTGGGTTATCGCTGTATGGATTGTGGTAATTCTTATCATGAAAAATGTACTGAGGTATCGTTAAAGAATTGCACCAAATATAAGGCAGTCGATGGTGTGGTGCCGCCAAATGTGAGTATTTCACAAGGTGATACCTCGAGTATTGCATCAAGTGCTGCCACAACAGCACGCACTTCCAGTCATCATTTCTATAATCAGTTTAGCAGTAATGTTGCGGAGAATCGAACGCATGAGGGGTGAGTAAAAAAATTGTTACTTTTTTTTTTTGTAAATGTTTGTTTGATGGTGATGTCGTTTAGTATTCACCCTTATCGCGAAGTTCACGCGGAAAAGTGTCCGCCTTCACTTCTTTCGTTCGGGTGAACTTTTTCCGCCTATCGGCAATTTCGGGCGAACAAAAGTTCACTTCGTAAGAGCTGATGCTCTATTGCGAATTGGCAGTGAGCAAATAATTTAGTTACAATTGTGTAAATTTTGTAACCAAGCATATATTTCCTTAAAATACAACAAAAATAGAAATAAAAAATTTATAAAATAATGTTTAGTATTGCACTTAGGTTGGTATTGATTGAGCGTGAGGAGAATATACATAAATGTGAAAGCGATTCGGAGGCAATTAAGGGATGGTTCTAACCATTTGGAGCTAAATGATTCACTGTAAACTAAAAATTACTATTTTCAGCACTTTTGAATAACAAGTTAATTTTTTTCAATTAGATTTTGCCAATATTACAGGCTAAACAAGCTGGCATTCTAATATTTGCTAGTTATTCTTACCAACTCTTTGCCACCATTGAAGCAAAAATTTGGAGTTCCTCGCTGTTCTTTTCGCCCGAACAAAGAGTTGCCGATAAGGTGAAACCTTTTTCGAACACGAAAAATTCTTTCGCCACCCTCTGCGATAGGGTGAACAAAAACTGTGAATATTTTCGGGCGAAAAAAAAACTCGCGATAAGGGTGATTGTTGGAGGTGTGGAAGTGCAAGGCAAAGTGAGATCTGCTCTCAGTGATGAGAAATTTTTTTACTTAAGTATCATATCCGGCGACGCTCGGCTGGGTATATCCTAATCCTATATCAGTCTATTAAATAGGTGCGACCACTCATAAATTGTCATCATTATCCTCTAACAGGAGTCCAAGGAAACTTCAGCAGCTTCAACGGGGGTATAAGTTGAAAGCAAAACTTACTTATGTATGCAGGGATTTATTCTGGATAGGTGAGAGTTTAACCTGTTACAGTATCCAGATCGGAGTCGGACTGGAGTGACGCGCGTCTTCCTACGGAGATTTTTTCCTCACCTACGAATTCAGGTCGCGGGGCAATTCCTAGCATAGAGGTCCGACGCCTTATTGTGGATCCCTGAGGACCCCTTTGTGTTTTTGTTCTACATACGGTTGAGTTCTCAGGTGCTGTATTGCATCATAGTGATTGCGGAGATGATTTCTTATATCCCTGGGAGGCGGGGCCTCTTCAATCAGATGTCTTTCGAGATGTCCAGGCTTCTGGGTATTCAACAGAAACTGTTTATTCAGCATTTCATTTCACGTTCTAATGGGGAGTACTTTCGCCTCATTGTGTAGATGGTGCTCTGGGGACATAAAAGACAGTCCATAGCGGTTCTGAGAGCGATGTTTTGTCAGGCCTGTATTTTGTTCCAGTGAGTCACCTTAGGCTCGGCCACGATATCGGGAACGCGTAGCATGCAAGCGACCCGCCAATTACTTTGTAAGTGGTAATGAGCGCCTCTTTATCTTTATACCATGTACTTCCGGCGAGAGGTTTGAGAACTTTTTGACGGCTCTGGGTTTTTGGTACTATTGCGGATGGACGTTCGCTAAAATGTGGATCCTGATCGAACGTCACACTTAGTATTTTTAGATGTAAGACAGACGGTAACGTAATGCCATTGACGTAGACGTTCAATATGATCGACATTTGTAACCCCATTCAATCCGTGCGTTCCCCCTCTCTACCTACATATATCTCCTTTCCCTTCTGTTGTTCCACACAGCACAACATGTGCTTCTCTCCTCCTCACTTCTGGACTTGACTCATACTTTTTCTACTCCGAAATTTGCATCCCTTTATATCTGTCCCCACTACATTCCACCTCAGCGCACATAAATATAGAAACTTGCCGATAAAAATACCTTTTGGGAGACATATTGACCACAGCACCACCAATATCAACGACAAACTCTCGAAACTGGTCCAGTTTCTTCCAATGTAGCAATTTTATTTCTGTACGTTGGATGTCATTAAAGTCGATTACTTTCATTTACAGACATCTTTACAAACGAGGTGCACTCTTGAAAGGCTGGAAACAACGTTGGTTTGTGTTGGACTCAATAAAGCATCAGTTGCGCTATTATGACTCCGGTGAGGACTCACAATGCAAGGGTGTTATTGGTAAGTTTTTTCAAGATTTTTTAGTTTCTATGAACTCTTTGTATATGTAAGATTTCTCTATTCAAACAAAAATAAAAACAGAATTGGCAGAGGTACAGTCAGTTACGCCTGCGCAGCCTACACAAATCGGCACGAAACGCATTGACGAAAAGGGCTTCTTTGATGTAAGTACAAAATGATAAATACCTAAATGCCTATGAGTTCCCCTATCTCAAATTCAACACTGTTGAGAATTGCTCTATTTTGGGGAGAAAGAATCTTGTTCAAAAACTTGAATGTCATCATGCAACGCTTGATTCGATATCGATAGTTTAAACATTTTGTTATTTCTTCGAAGGAAGTCTTAAAAATGTATAACAGATAAAAGAGAAAAAAAAAATACAAAATTAGAATAATTATGTTAGTGACTAAGAGAAAGAAGAAAGAATTGTAAGGCGGTTACACCGTGCAGGGATTAGCCGCTAGAGGAGCTCTACGACTAAGAGAATCCATCATGTGGAAAACAGCTAAGCACGGACACGCGACGATTCTGGACGATATGACGAAGGGGAAATTAAACGGAATAACAACCGACCTAACATCCAAAACAGACCACATCACAGGGGCTTTGGACTTCCAGGTTCAGAACATACGATATCCTTCAAGGGAGGAATGGGAAGTAGGCCTAGACCACGGCAGGGGCATCACAATATACACCGACGGCTCGAAAATGGAAAAGGGAACTGGAGCTGGGATGTACTCAACACATCTACAGTTAAGCCAATCATTCCGACTTCCTGACGCATACAGTGTATTCCAAGCCGAGGTCTATGCTATAGACAGAGCCGCAAAGCTGCTCCAAGATAGCGCAGTCTCCAACACCGACGTAACAATCTTTGTTAACAGCCAAGTCGCCTTAAGGGCGTTAAAGTCCAACATGAGGTGTAGAGCCTGTCTGGCTTCTATAAGTAATCTCAATGTCTCCCTTTTCTGGGTCCCTGGGCACAGCGGCATTGAAGGGAATGAACTCGCGGATGAGATGGCTAGGAAAGGTTCCGCCTTAGACATAAGCTACGTGGACAGCTCCATCCGACCGCCACTGAGTTATCTCCTAGGGAGAATCGACGAATATGAGAACAGGGCAATGGACTTGCTATGGACCAATAGGGTTGACTGCGAAGTCTCAAGGTCCTTATGGCCATGCTTGGATAGGAGAGGCACCAGCTTCCTTCTCAAACTGAACAAATCTGCGGTGAGGGTACCTACAGGTATCATCACAGGTCATTGTGCTATCGCACCAATGCTTTGACGCTGGCGAATACCAGTAAACTCCCTCTGCAGAAGCTGTCAGGATGAGGAGGAAGAGGAGTCGATATACCACTTTCTCTGCCGATGCCGGGCGCTTCAAAGAAGAAGGCTCAGATTTCTGGGCTCACGCTTCTTCGACAGTCTGGCAGAGGTTGGGAAGGTGCGCGTCTCGCTTCTTCTTGGGTTCATCAGGGAAAGCAAGTGGTTCGTTGAGGACCACTAGGAGGTAATGGGGCTAAACGAATTTTTCGCCACCCTGTACTTACTGAGGGCACTCACAATGGACAAAAATGGCTTCGAGTTGAAGTGTGGGTAACGCTCACGCACGCCCTCTTAACCTAACCTAAGGCGGTTATACAATGAATCACTTAACCATAATTTGATATCCTTTTACCCATGCTTTTGAAAATGAGTTCCATGGATGGCTAAGGTATGGCCTTGCCACATACAGTTTGTGGAAAGATCAAATCGAAGCAAAAACTTGAGACACTTCTGTCAAAGTTGAAGCTCGTGTCAAAACGTTCTATGTAAGTATGCCGAAATGTTTATGTTGTAACTGCAACACCCTGCAAAACATGTAGGAGAAGTTAAGGGTAGAGAACAGTAAGAAAGTTAAGTAAGTTAAGGGTATAGAACAGTAAGAAAAGAAAAATAAAGAAGATACAATAAAGAAAGGTAAGCTACGAACTACGAACCCGACACCAGAAGCGAAAGCAATCTTGACCCGAAATCAGACCAAACCCGGAAGAGACACCGAAAAGGAAAAAAAAACACAACCCTGAACAAAACCGAACTGAAACCGGAACCCAAGCAATTGCCAAAACCGTATGTGAAACCAAAACCTAATACGCTGCCGCGAGCAATTCGAATGCGAAACGGGCCACGGAAAGAAGATAAAATCGAATGTAAACTGAATTCAGACTTTAGACCGGAAGCCCAACGAGAGGCGAATTATAAACCGAAACCAAGAACGAAACCGTGACCGACACCGAAGCCGAAAGGAAAGCTAAAGCGAAACATAACTTGAGATACAAACCTGACCCGAAGCCAAGACCGTAATCGGGACTGACACCGACACGAAACTAGAACAAATCCGAAGACCTTACCCGAAATGCAAACTTGACCCGAAACTAGACCGAACCCGGAATCAATACCGAAAAGCAATGGAATCCGAAACCTTAACAAAATCGAACTGAATATTTAAGGAAAACGGAACCCAAGCAATTACCAAAACCTTAAGTGGAACCAAAACCGCAACCTAATACGTAAGTGCGAGTAAATCGATGGGAAACTGAACTCGGACCTTAGACCGTAAGCCTAACCAGAGGAGAACTAGAAACTGAAACCGAAACCAAAAGAAAAGCTTAAACGAAATGACCCGAAATACAAACCTCCCTCGAAACCAAGACCTAATTCAGAACCAACACCGAAACGGAGCGGAAACCGATACCTGAATAAAACCGAACCTTAATTAATTACTTAAACCGAAAACATACCGAAACCGAAGAGCAAACAAAAGTCCTAAAATATAGCAAAACTATGTGAAACCGGATCCGAAAACGGAACTTAAACGGTTAGGGAAATCAACACTTGCACCGAAAACGAAATCAAACCGAACTTAAATTGCGCAAATCCAAACGGATACCGAAACCGGAAGTGAAACTGAAACTCCAACCGAAAACGGCACCAAATAGAATAAATTGTAACCGAAACTGGATCCCCAAAGGGGAACCAAAATCGGATGTGTAAACAAAATCGCAATGTTGTTATTATGTTAACAGTGCTATCCCCCCTTCAATAGGTGCGACCACTCACAAATGGTTATCAAAGTCTTCTAAAGGGAGTCCAAGAAAACTAGCAGTTTCAAAAGGGTAGACATCCCTGCGCTGTGAGAGGCTTAGGTTACACATTACAATTGAAAAGATGGTGACACATGGCATGCAGGCCGTACATTACGTATGTCGGGGTTGATTCAAGCCAAGTACGAGTTTAACCTGTTCCAGTATCCAGAAAAAAGTTGCACCAGAGTGACTTTTGTCTCCCTTGATAGTCTGCTTTCTTCCTATGCAGTCGAAAACTGAGTCAAACCGAAATCTGATCTCTCCGAAAGCAATGGAATCAAACCCGACCCAAATTTCAAGTGGAACCGGAACCGATAGCCGAGCTAGAACTGGAAGTGGGACCGAAATCGAAAACGGAACCAAAAGCGAATCTCAATTATAACTCAAAGCAGAGCTGAAGTTGGAACGGTGGCTGAAAATAAAACCGCAATTAGAACTGCATATAAAACCGTGAGCATATTCGATATGTAAGTCATCTGGTAACACTTAAAAGAAATGACAACTCTGAGGTGAATCAGCTGATGAGGGAGATCGGAAATTTTTGGGAGAATTGCAACTTGACCCGAAACTAGACCGAACCCGGAATCAATACCGAAAAGCAATGGAATCCGAAACCTTAACAAAATCGAACTGAATATTTAAGGAAAACGGAACCCAAGCAATTACCAAAACCTTAAGTGGAACCAAAACCGCAACCTAATACGTAAGTGCGAGTAAATCGATGGGAAACTGAACTCGGACCTTAGACCGTAAGCCTAACCAGAGGAGAACTAGAAACTGAAACCGAAACCAAAAGAAAAGCTTAAACGAAATGACCCGAAATACAAACCTCCCTCGAAACCAAGACCTAATTCAGAACCAACACCGAAACGGAGCGGAAACCGATACCTGAATAAAACCGAACCTTAATTAATTACTTAAACCGAAAACATACCGAAACCGAAGAGCAAACAAAAGTCCTAAAATATAGCAAAACTATGTGAAACCGGATCCGAAAACGGAACTTAAACGGTTAGGGAAATCAACACTTGCACCGAAAACGAAATCAAACCGAACTTAAATTGCGCAAATCCAAACGGATACCGAAACCGGAAGTGAAACTGAAACTCCAACCGAAAACGGCACCAAATAGAATAAATTGTAACCGAAACTGGATCCCCAAAGGGGAACCAAAATCGGATGTGTAAACAAAATCCATGATTCAATCACAAGAGGTTTGCTCGACAGACAAATTTTTTGACAATTGCAGCCATTTTGCTCCTAAATCGAATTGACATCCATTAACTGTATTGTTTCTTTGCGATTTTTCGAAAAATATTAGTAGTCGTTCAACGTCAAAAACTCGACTAGTAAATCGATTCACGTAAAAATGACATTGGTAAATAATGAAGATGCCATAACGAAATGTATTCCTTGAGCATGTTAACTTATTCATACCGTATGTTCGGAACATTCGTCTCCATTTAAGAATATGGGTAATCGGTTTATATTTTGAATATTATGTATATTCGGACCTCGTGAGGTAGTATCAAACGATCGTGTTCGGAACATTCTAAATTAACGGTTTATCCGGAACACTTCCATGAATACTTAACGTAAAGGAGCTTTCCGAAATTTCAGAATAAAAAGGTGAATACTCTCTGTGTAGCAGGACCGCATAAAAGCTGAACTCTTCTGTCAAAGTCAAAACCGGAATATAAAGTTCTAAGACAATAAGCCATTTTCTTTTATTTTTTTTTGTCAGACCATGTCGGCTGCCTTTTCAATATCGTCCTATCTCAAAATATTTTTCAAAAACTTCGCATTTCATGATTTGTCACAAAAACGCCCTATATTAGAATTAGAATGAAGAACGCCTCATAATGATTTTCATTAACTCCCTCTTATGTCAAATGAAACAAATTTTGATATAGTGTATTTTTGAATAAAATTCTAAACGAACATAGCTCGTTATCAATTCATGAAATATTTAGTAGAAAATGAATTATTTCCTCCAAAACCTGTTGGCACTTACAAATGTATCATCACTACTAATATACTACTAAAGGGTTGTTGTTCTTCTACTACAATTTTCGCTAAAGGGGATTGAATTATTACCCGTTTTCCTTACTTCGTAAAAGCAACCCGTCCAGATTTTTCAATTTGGGAGTGTCAAAGCTCTGCCGTCATTGAAGATAAAACCTCAAGTAATTGAATCATGGGAGAATTTAACTTTTGAATGGAGTCTTTTTTGTTATACTGTCATGGAATAAACATAAACGGCCTACAATTAATAAAGGCGATATTTCAATATAATTAAAATAAATTACAAAGTGATCGCTTTTAGATAGTGTAGACAAAATTGGAACCAAATCCGAAACCAATCACGAACCTGAAAGCGATTAGAACCCGAAACCAAATCTCAAACTTCAAACCCAAATTGAAAATGTATCCGGAGTTAAAGTAGCATCTAGCTATGTTTGGCAATTCGCCGAAAACTTTTACTTGGAATGTCTCATACAAAAAATACTGTAACAAAAATTTTAAAATTTGTTTCTCTTTCTCTCGCAGTTAAAAACCAATCGACGTACCTACAATTTCTATGCGATGAATGCGAATTTAGCACAAGAATGGATTGAGAAAATTCAAGCTTGCTTACAGTAAACTAGTTTAAGCGCTTATCGGCTTTATTTCCATGTCTTGCGAATTAATGTATATTAATTTTTAAGTATTTTCTATTTAAAAACAAAGCTAGTAATTTGCATAAAAAAGAAAGAGTAGATAAAATTAGAAAGCGATTAGGTTAAGAAGAAATATAAAAAAAAAATGTAATTAAATTAAAAAATCACGAGCTTTACAAACCCAAATTTATTTTAGAGGTGATATGAAAACTATAAAAACGTAAGAAATTTATAAACAAAAAATAATAATAATAGTAATAATAAAATGTATATTATAGCGTTTATCCAATAGCTTATATGTTAAGAAATGTTGTGTGTAATTTTTATACGTTTTTGTAATGTTTCTTTTTCTTCTTTTACAAATAATGAAATTAATGTATTTTCATTGCGCTGCAAATATTTATAATAAGAAATGTATGAGAATATAAAAAAGTAATAAATTGAATTTTTATCATATAATTGAATATGACGCTCTCCCATCTGTATGCGCGCGCTTTTTTTATATTTGGTACAAACGTATTTAAACTTCATCTCACAGTTTATAACTTTTTTTCTGCTTAAGCTTAAGAAATGCTATACTCGTATCAGTATGTAGTAGTAAGACATATATATGATGAATTTCATATCAAAACCGATATGCATTGAACCCGACCCCGACAGCTCAAAAGTACTATGATATCAAAATAGAGAGAGATGAATTTACTTAAAAATTTTTATAAAAAAAAAGAAAAAAAAATGCCATTTGAGTTTGTTGATATGTTATATATATTAAATAAACCTTTCTAATAAAAACATATTTTATTTTAAAACACTTGGCATTTGAATTTTTTTCCAAGTTAAAAATTTTATTTTTGAAACAAACAATTTTTCAGTGTAATGCCGATGCGATTCGATTCCAATGGTGCCAAGATCTTTGAAATCGGTTGAGCCATTCCGTAGTTATCACAGCTCAAAAGTACCTATTACCGTAATTTTTCACAACTTTGACACCTTGCCACGTCCATAATTTTTCAAAAATGCAATTTCTAAAAACGAGGTGGTGTTTGCATAGGTAAAGTGTACCTCTATTAAAAATTTCATCAAAATCTGAAGGGGTCTGGTTCAAAATGTGCCTTTTTTATAGGTTTTGATATGAAATTCATCATATGTGAAATATATGAAATATATGGGGTATTCCACCCCATTTCGACCAATTTTGAACCCGACCCCTTTAGAATTGGCTGAAAGTGTTTCTTCTTTTTCTAGCTTACGAAAGACGTTTTTCAGAATTTTTTCAAATTTTTTCATCCAACTCAAAAAAAGTTATGAATTTTTAAAAAAACACCGTTTTTGTTTTCAAAATGCTATAAGTTTTTCAAAAATTGACCGATTGGGATCTTTTTTTTTTTTTAATTTGTTTTTAAATGTACTTTTCGGAAAAAATACAAAAAAATTGTTTGTTTTTTTTTTCAATTAAATAAACAAAAAAAAAAAAAAATCGGCCCACTCCGGTATTAGTGGGGATGATTGCAGGATTGATTGAAGTTTTTTATGAGAAAAAAAAAATGGCGAAATTCAAAAAATCACATTTAAAAACAAATTTAAAAAAAAACAAGATCCCAAACGGTCAATTTTTGAAAAAATTATAGCATTTTGAAAACAAAAACGGTGTTTTTTTTAAAAATTCATAACTTTTTTGAGTTGGATGAAAAAATTTGAAAAAATTCTGAAAAACGTCTTTCGTAAGCTAGAAAAAGAAGAAAAACTTTCAGCCAATTCTAAAGGGGTCGGGTTCAAAATTGGTCGAAATGGGATGGAATACCCCATATATTACAGCGCGCGCTGCATTTTTATGTACTGTTGTACATATATATACCATTACTGAGTTGATTATTAGTCTAAATATTTTTATTATAATTATTATTACGACGAGGTAAACTTATGTGCGGACAAAACAGTCTGACCTTAATATAATGGGGAGCATCAACCACTAATATTTTTCATATTAAATTTGGTCAGATTCTCAAAGCCCAATCGAATAATCGGTATCGATCGGCATTTCTTGGCTGCTTTTCGGTCGATACTTTCTCATCTTTCTACTTTTTACATTATTTTACGGTAATTTGATATTCTTGTGTCATTTTTCAATCTTAATTTCAAAATTTTTCTATTTGTACTATGGCACTATTGTGAATATTTGCACTACATGCACTACTACGGCATTTGCTATTGTGCGCTAGATGACAGCGCAAGCTCTATTGTACGCTAAATGGCAGCGCAAGACGTAAGTTTTAATTGATTGACGGCAGTTGCTATTATACGCTAGATGGCAGCGCAAGCTGTAAGTTTTACTTGATTGATAGAACAGCTGATTTCTCTTGATATTTGATAAGAGACTTTTATATTGGTTGCGCAAAATGCGCACGGATCAGGCTCGTTTAGTATATTATATGTTACTAGACAAAATCTGCCCGGTACGGGTGTCCTCATTCTCTATCCCATTATTTTCTAATTTATCTTCGATTTTACTTCTTAACTTTGTTCATCCCTTATTCCTTCCATTCCCAGTAAATTTGCGGTCGCCACAGTCTCGCCTGCTAAATATGTGTAGGATACATGAATATTTGTAACAGTATTCGCCTCGTGTAGATGAGGTTGACAATTGGGTTGCGGAAGCCATGAATTGCGATTATCAATCCCTTCGATAACACTCCCCAAACGCAAAAAGAAAACGGACAAAATTGTGAATTTTAAGCAACCTCGAAGCCCACTTGAACACATACACCAAGTTTAACAAAATCGGTTCAGTCTTTAAGGAGTAGCTCAGTCACAAACGCTCGTACAGTAGAAATATTAATATTAAGATAAGAAATCAATGCACACAAACGAACGGCGGTCGCACTCGCCTAACATTTGATTCGGTGCGGATCATACTCTTCATTTTGTAATTTATTCATTTGTGCGTATGTCTTCAATATACTAAACTATTTGTTTGATAAACGCAATACAAAGCTTTATAGTTTCAGTTCAGCGAGGGGAATCCTGTTACAAATATGACTGTGTCATACACATATTTAGCAGGCGAGGCTATGGTCGGGCTAGTACCTTAATGGTGCTTGTTACCGGAACGTGACGGATCTATATCCGGCAAAGGAACATCAACGTCGATAACACTCCCCAAAACCTTCGGGGAGTGTCTTTATCGTTAATACAACAACAACAACAATGTAAAGCCGACAACTGCCCAAAAGGATGGTATTCAAGTGAATGCTTGAAATTTAATGGCGATTTCTTTTCTGAATAAAATGTTACGCACAAATGCACTCTTAAACTATAACTTTTTAACTAGGCCGCCTGGAGCTATGCAAAATGGCTTTTTTTTGTAGGTAATGAGACCTATAGTTTTACTCAGTGAAAAATATGTTGTTAAAAAAACTCGCGGGAGAGCTCAGGAGAACCAACGGGGCGACATTATTTTCAGAAAAGAAAACGCAATAAGTGTTGCTTCTTGACTTATCTGCAGCGTTGATTTTTTCAGTATCATAAAAAAATACTACATTAATGCCTTTGTGAAATATGAAATAAAGAGCACAAAAATAACGCCTGCGCTCTGTATTTTCTTTTGTGGGCGGGCTTATTATTGTCCACAACTAAGGAATATGGAAACATACTGCTGACGTCGATGTGATGATTGACGATCTAAAACAATGTCATGAAGTTGTGCATGAGTTTCTGGGAATATTCGGCACTGACAGTATACGGTCCCAGAACTCAACATGTTTCTCTGTAAACCATGCATTGAGGTAAACTCATTGAGTAGAAAGAGGTGGCTTGAGTAAAAATATATAGCGGCAGAGGTTTTACCGCAACTATGCTTCAACAAATCTGAGCTTATAGATTTACCTCATTGAAAAAAAAAAAAAACGTTGGCTTTTCAGAACTTTATTTTGAACAGCTCGGACTAATCCTGGAAGCTTTTAGACAAACATGAACTACTCCCAGTCGTATGATCAAACGCGACCGATATTTTTCTCACTTTATCTATCTATCCACCCGCCTCTCTTCTGTCTAACCTACTTCCTCTCTTATTTCCTATCCTTTCTACAGTTTCTAGTTTACCTAAATCGGCGCAGTCAACTTTTCTATCCCTTTCATTCTTCCGTAAATATTCCCGCTTTTCCTCTTACTCTTCCCGCTCTTGCTATTATCCAAGTCTAATTCTATTATTCTTAATCTTATCCTTATTCTTAATCTTCCTGCTAACCTCTTTTTACTACTTTGTCCCCAACAATTGCCCTTATTCTTACTTTTAGTCTCACTCTCTATCTTCCTCTTTCGCTTTACTTTTCCGACTTCCCTCCACCATCCTCTTCTCTCTCTGTTTTCTCTTTTCTTTTATGTCTCCGTTTCTAATGTGGAGGTATATCGAGTTTAGCTTTTTTCCGCACATTACATTACTAAGGTAGTAAAAAAGCAAATAGTACCAAAAGCTTTCCTTCCCTACTACTTTAAAACTCATGGTCGGATTGTGAGGCCGTAAAATTTTTGTTGTTGTACGACTAACTTCACCTGTATGGCATTCTTGCGTCATGGACTTGAGTAATTTTCGTTATGATGTAGTTTTGAAGCCCCTTTAGTTTTATTATAATAAAGTTCAAGCGTTGGTATTTGGTGTTTTCTGTTATTTTTTTTATACAAAACTTCATACAATCAAAATACAAAGTTATTTGTGCAAAGTTTAAAACAATTTGGCAATTCACAAGAGTAATGTATTGTAAATTTTTAAATTTGGGTTGTTTCCATGGTTTCCAATATAAAATCTGATTAAAGCATATCACATACGGCGAATATGAGACCCCATGAACCAATAAACAGATCCCGCTTTAAAAAATGAGAGAGCAAAAAATCATAGTTGGTTGAGAAATACATTTTCTCGGCGTGACGTCACGCTTTTGACAACATGTTTTATTGCTGACGCAGTGTTCAGAACTTTCTTCCAATCAGAGTATTTTGCTCCACTCTTATCTCCTACTAGATTTTTTATCTCAAAGGTTTATGTGGGTCGAGTTGAAAACTAGAGTAGTACCTAAGTATTAGTACCTAATATCTTTCGGTTGAAGTTCTCATTGCATACGTATGAAAAGCTGAATGTTTACAAGTGGCGATTAGATGAAATGACGCGAATTCATTATTCGTGTCTTAAGACATGTTTGTTCACATTTTACTCGCAGCTTTTGTACTTTTTTCGTACGGAATGAGAATAGAAGGAGTAAAATGTAAGCAAAAAATGTGTCTGGACGCGATCCGTAAATCCCGCCAAAACTCAACATACAGCACTTGAAGTTTTATATAAAAACTAGCTTTACCAGGCGCACGTTGTAACGCCCGAGATCGAATGGATGTTGCGTTATTTTTTCTGTTTTGCTTGTTGATAATTTAATTTATTGTTCTGTAAATTGAATTGAATTTTGTACGCATATTTGGTGAAAATTTCTGTTAAAACATTTTATTCTTGTATCTTACTGTATCTTATTTTATATTATTGTATTGCTTTTACCGCTGATGATTGTTGCTTTGATTACATTCCGAAGAAGCATGACTGGTGAGCCAATTTTCAAAGTTGATATATGCGCAGGCATTCCTTTTGGTTCTAAGGAGTATAGAAATTCATTTGGATAATTCATAATTTTATCTTCATCTGTAACAGTGTCGATCAATTTATATTTCGGCACTTCGCCAGGAAATTGATTTTGAAAGCGATCATTGATTTTGTTAACATGATCATTTTTGGGAGCTAAGATAGTTCTTTCGCATAGCCAAAAAACAAAAACATTTAAATTTAAAATTCTTAATTCTGAAATATGAAAAACTTTCGTCTTGATCGAAGAAACCTCGAGCCAAAATTTGGTGATGATCGAAGTATAGCAAACACGTTTTCATAGGGAACACACACACAGAATTTGATTTTTATAGAAGATGTAGATAGACTGAAGCTAAACAATTTTTTTAACAGCGGCAGATTACTAAACGTCCAAAAGGCATAACAGCTAAACTCAACAATGCAGTCAAACTTTAGGTGTTAAAATAACTTAAGTTTGTACGGCAGCCATAGTTTTTCCCCATTCCACATTTTACTGGAAGTTTTAGGACTTAACGTCACATAGCTCCTTACCAATTTTAATTATCCTACCATTACGACATCCAGATATATGCAGTATAATATATTCCATTTGAATGGGAGGTTCCACGCTCCCTTTTTCCCAATTCCGCCTTCTTGGTGGTGTTAGGGATTGACCTCATATAACTCCTTACTGAATTTCAATGTTCTGGCATGTATACCTTCAAAGTTATGTATTACTAAAGATTCCATTTGTATGGGAGGTACCACGCCCCCTTTCTCCAAATTCCGCATTTTCTTGGTGGTGTTAGGGATTGGCCTCACATAACTCCTCATTGAATTTCAATGTTCTGGCATGTATACATTCAAAGGTATGCAGTACCAAAGATTCCATTTGTATGGGAGGTGCCACGCCCATTTTATATATCGAAATTATTTTTAGCCTAAAACCTTCCCGTTGATCGAAGGAACCCATAACCAAAATGATGATTGATGTGTGGGAAATACGTTTCCATAGCGAACACACACACACACAGAATTTGATTTTTATATATATAGCTAAACCGATTTGGGATTTCAAAATCAACTAACCATCATCTCTCCTTCCTGTATCCTTCCTAAAAATTTCATGGCAATCTTTCTATCCGTTCTCGAGTTATGGAGTGACAATCAAAATGTACACTTCTTTTTATATATATAGATGAAGTACGTTGAGTCAGTGAGGTCAGCTAACCCTGTTTTGCGATAACAGTCCCCAATTGGGAGCACCAAGCGAGGTCAAAGCTTCCAAACTCAGTGAAGGTCTTCTCTTTCCTCTGTTTACAAACTGCCGGAGCGTATTCGTTCATCCGCATAATATGACCTAGCTAGCGAAGCTTTCTGTTTTTATTCGCTGCACTATCGTCATATCTGCGAAAAGCTCATATAGCTTATAATTATAAATCTTCCGGAGAACTTTTCTCTCGAATACTCCAAGAGCCATCTCATCTTCTCTCGACACCTTCCATAATTCCGAGCCATACATCAGGACAGGTATGAAGAGTGACTTGTAGAGCGAGAATTTTGTTCGTCGAGAGAGCTTTACTTTTTAATTTCTTAAAGAAGCACTTGTTGGCAAGAGTTATTCTCCGTTTGATTTCCAGGCCGACATTGTTTTTGCTTTTAATGCTGCCTCCCCAAATAGGCGAAATCCTTCACAGTCTCAAATTTATATCCGTCAACAGTGACGTGGCTACAAAGGCCACGATGACAGCAAGTACTTCGTCTTGTCCACATTTAGTGCAAGACCCACTTTTTTTGCTTCTTTATCTTATACCAACTTTTCGCCTTCATGTTTTTAACAGCCCGGCGGGTATCCTGTCATTACTTGGCACCTTGTGATTTTTTAGCCGTGGTATTGCCATTCTCACTTCGCCATAGTTGGATGCCGGAGCGTGTTTTTCATCATCGGCAATCGGGGTATCGGTTTCGTCTTCCTCCACACTCTGTAAGTCAGCTACCAGGTCGCCATTATCGTTCCTACAGGAATCTTTCCCGGTCTTGAAACCTTCTGTCATTAAAAGAGCATGAAATATGTAAACCGAAAATAATAATATATTTAGTGATAAATATCCGGGGAGATGTTGTTGTTGTTGTTTTAGCGATAAGGTTGCTCCCCGAAGGCTTTGGGGAGTGTTATCGATGTGATGGTCTTTTGCCGGATACAGATCCGGTACGCTCCGGTACCACAGCACCATTAAGGTGCTAGCCCGACCATCTCGGGAACGATTTATGTGGCCACATTAAACCTTCAGGCCATTCCCTCCCTCCCCACCCCCCAAGTTCCATGAGGAGCTTGTGGTCGCCAGAGCCTCGTCTGTTACTGAAACAGGATTCGCCGCGGATAGGTGAGGTTGACAATTGGGTTTGGAGAAGCTATATATTGCGCTGGCAACCTGAAGGGTTGCGCTACACATCCCCTTGAATCTGGTATTTTAGTCGCCTCTTACGACAGGCATACCTACCGCGGATATATTCTGATCCCCTAATCCGCTGGGCAGATCGGGGGAGATAGAGCCCATTTTTCTTCCAGAATGTGGTGTGCTTATGGGAGCATTAATTAGTCATCCTACACGTTTTAGGCCGACTCCATGTGCATCTGATAAGGCAGATAACTTTTTTGCTGAGAAACATTTCATGGCAAAAACACAATCGAAGGGGTTGCCAAGCCACCAAATCACTTTTATGTTAGTTGTTCGCTCGCTTTCAAAAAGGAGGAAAAATATACTACGAACACTGGTAGCGAAATATGAGAGAAATGTAACAAATGGAAAACTTCAAAAGCGCTACGTCATCAAACTTTTTTTTCAAATCCGATCACAAATACAACAATTCCGGAATGCCAGATCTTGGCTCATTTGTTTATGAGACCCTGTTGCCTTGATGAGTTCTCACGTGTACTCAAGTTTGGCCTAATTTAATATGAAAACCAATAATGGTTAAAACTAGCGGTTAACACACACTGCATACAAGCCGACGAGAGGGATGGGTGAATGGGGGATTCCCCCCGGGCCCGGGGTTTCTGAGGTGGCCCGCGATTTGTAGGTCCTAAGACATTTTTTTTTAATTCAGGAGAGTCTTTAGTTGTTCAATTGTGGAATTTTTAAGCCGAATTTCAAAAGCAACGAATATCTGCAATTCGTTTTAATATTATAGTGAAGAAACGCTAAAATATGTGTTAGTTGGTTACCGGTGTTTGAAGAGATGCATAGGTCGATTTTATTCAAACTTTTACATAAGTTGCGTATAACTCACGCGGTGGTTATTATATAGGTTTGGTTGCGACCGACGTACAGGGTCTCGAGATATAGGCCGAAATGTGGACTCGGGTACCCCTAGAATGTGTTTATAGAATATGGATAACAAATGAAAGCAGTTAATGCTTTAGTAGAGGGTAATTTTCATACCCCTGAGTGACTAGGGTATCGAGATATAGGCCAAAACGAGGGCCCGTGAATGCGTAGACAGTGTTTATACAATATGATGTGTGCTTCAGTACAGAGTAATATATTATACCGCTGGGTGACTAGCGTCTCGAGATATAGGCCAAACCGTGGACCCGGATACCCCTAGAATGGGTGGGTAATATGGATATTAAACTAAAGCTGTTGCTGAGAGCTCTAAAGTAATTTTCATTGTGATATTCTATTTAGTCGCATCAACCTGGCAAAACTGATAAATATGCATGCGAAGGCGAAATAAAGACATGAATTAATAATAGCCACATACCTATTTACATATGTCCTATTCAATTTGGTATATAAATTTGCCTATATTAGTATTTACGATCCTTTTTTCCGGGAAGTAGACTAGAGACGGACTAGGACTGGGATTAGGACTAGGACTGGGACTGAGACTCGGAATGGGACTGGGACTGGAACAAAATACATACCACGAGCGTGACTGGTAGGTGTGGAGTGCCAGTAGCAATGCTTTTTTAGCCTACCATGTCGTCTGTTAAGCACCAATACTTTAAATCGACCTAAAATGTGTTGTCCTGGCGGATATTCAAAATTGCAGGTGTGAAAGAAGCTATACGATAAACCGCCAGCACACGAAAATACTCAAAATCACATTAAATGTTATATTCAATGGCGATCTTTACAAAAACCAAATTTACTAGGAGGCTACAATTGACACACTTATCAATGAACAGCTAATCACTGAAACTCAAAAGTGGAAAGAAATTTTATATAGCAGTTTGAACACTATTTTTTTTTGGGTGAAAGAGGCATAGCTTTCAGAGGCGAAAGTATATATCTTGGTGAACGAAACAATGGAAATTTTTTGGCCATCTTAGAACTCATAAGTCATTATGATCAGATACTTAGAGATCATTTCTGCCACCGTGGTGTGATGGTAGCGTGCTCCGCCTATCACACCGAATGCTCTGGATTCACACCTCGGGCAAAGCAACATCCAAATTTTAGAAATAAGGTTTTTCAATTAGAAGAAAAATTTTCTAAGCGGGGTCGTCCTTCGGCAGTGTTTGGCAAGCACTCCGAGTGTATTTCTGCCATGAAAAGCTCTCAGTGAAAACTCATCTGCCTCGCAGACGCCGTTCGGAGTCGGCATAAAACAAGTAGGTCCGGTCCCCCCAATTTGTAGGAAAAATTTAAAAGGAGCACGACGCTTATCGCGCCTTCCATTTTTTTTTATTTAGAGATCATTTGGAGAAAGTTAGGATTTCACAACAGCAGCACAAACGTTTACAAGTTCTCTATCTTTATCCAGACATTCAGAACGAGTTTATAGAAAATTGTGCAAAACACGTGAGGGAAACTATATTAGATCAATGCAAGAAAGCCAAGTTTTGCTATTATCGTTGATGCTATGCATGATGCTAGTCACTTTGAACCCACTACGTTCATTTTGCGCTACCACCATTTCAATTCGAAATCAACAAATTTTACAATTCAAGAACGGTTTTGGGCTTTCGTGGATTGTAACAAAAAAAACTGGTGAGGAAATCGCTGATTTAATTTGCCATACTCTAGGTAAACATGAAATCCCATTAAATGATTGTCGTGCACAAAGGTTATATAACGGCGCCAATATGAAAGGAGCTTACAACGGAGCACGACGTCGCATTCTCGACAAAAACTCAAATACTGATTACTTTTGATGCTGTAGAATGTTGTACGGCTGCAATTACTTTCTTCTGGGTTGTACAAAAATGTTTTACCTTTTTCGGCAGCAGTCCACAACGATGGGACATCATTAAAAAAATGTACCGAGCTCTCTTCACAGTCTTTCAGACACTAGGTGGTCGGCAAGAATTGAGGCAGTCAGGCCATTCGCAAACCATGTTCCAGGATTAACACAAGCACTAAACGCATTACTTAAGCTAAATTTGATTGCACTAGCACAACGCATTCTCAAGTACATTAACAATTTCGAATGTATATTGCTGTCCTCAATTTGGTTCAAAATACTGACTACCATTAATGAAAGAAACGTCGTACTCCAAGCTAGAGACGCCACCATAGTTGTGGAGGTCAAAATTCAGAAACAAAAGTTCAGAAATTAATATTCAGAAGTCAAATTTCAGAAGTCAAAATTAAGAAGTCAAAATTTAAGAAGACAAATTTCAGAAGTTAAATTTCAGAAGTCAAAATTCAGAAAGTAATCAGACAGCAAAAAAACATTAGCTGTAAGGTGGAATAAATTGTTTTATTTGCACTACTCCAGAATAGATCGGAAAAGCTTACCAAAAAAATATATGCATAACAATCAAACCGATCGGAAACCAGTATAAAAAAAAGTTTTATGTTTTTTTGCTCTCTGATTACTTTCTGAATTTTGACTTCTGAATTTCGACTTCTGAAATTTGACATCTGAATTTTGACTTCTAATATTTGACTTCTGAAGTTTGATTTCTGAACTTTTGTCTCGGAGTTGTGACTTCTGAATTTCGGCTTTCTAAAAATAGAGTACTGACTAATGTTTTCTGAAAAAATGTGTTTCTGAATTTTTGTTTTCTGAATTTATGGGTGGAGCCCATAAACAAATCAGCCAAGATCCCGCATTCCGGAATTGTATTTGTAATCGAATTTGAAAAAAAAGTTTGATGACGTAAAGTTTTTCGATTTATTACATTTCTCTCATATTTCGCTACCAGTGTTCGGAGTATTTAAAACTGTTACCTGAGTAAACGACCACGGTGGAGTAAAAATAAAATTTTCGGAGTATATTTTTTTTTCCTTCCGGGCGAACAAACAACATCAAATTGATTTGGTGGCTTGCTAATCCCTGCGATTGTGTTTTCGTCATGAAAAGTTTCTCAACAAAAAAGTTATCTGCCTTATCAAATGCACATGGAGTCGGCCTAAAACGTGTAGGATTACCAAATAATGCTCCCATTAGCACACAACATTCTGGAAGAAAAGTGGGCTCTATCTCCCCGGATATTTATCGCGAAAAATATTATTATTATTTTCGGTTTATCATACATTTTTCATACTCTTTTAATGACAGAAGTTTTCAAGACCGGGCAGATTTCTGTAGGAACGAAAATGGCAACCGATGCCCGATTGCCGATGATGAAAAACATGCTTCGGCATCCAACTTTGGCGAAGTGAGAATACCAATATTACGGCTAAAAAATCACAAGGTGCCAAGTAATGACGGGATACCCGCCGGGCTGTTCAAACATGGAGGCGAAGAGTTGGTATAAGATAAAGAAGAAAAAAAATTGTGTCTTGCAGTAAATGTGGACAAGACGAAGTACTTGATGTCATCGTGGCCTTTGTAGGCACGTCACTGTTGACGGATATATTGGAGACTGTGAAGGATTTCGTCTATTTGGGAAGCAGCATTAAAAGCAAAAACAATGTCGGTCTAGAATTCAAACGGAGAATAACTCGTGCCAACAAGAGCTTCTTTAAGCAATTGAAAATAAAGTCCTGTCTCGACGAACAAAATTCTCGTTCTACAAGTCACTCATCATAACTGTCCTGATGTATGGCTCAGAATCATGGAAGGTGTCGAGAGAAGATGATATGGCTCTTGGAGTATTCGATAGAAAAGTTCTCCGGAGGATTAATACTCCTATCCGTGATGTCTACGGCGAGTATCGAAGGAGGTGTAATGATGAGCTATATGAGCTTTCGCAGATATGACGATAGTGCAGCGAATAAAAACAGAAAGCTTCGCTAGCTAGGTCATGTTATGCGGATGAACGGATACGCTCCAACAGTTTGTAAACAGATGAAGGAGAAGACCTTCACTGAGTTTGAAGAGACAGTTGGAGGACGGTTTGACCTTGCTTGGTACTCGCAATTGGCGACTGTTATCGCAAAACAGGGTTAGCTGACGTCACTGACTCAACGTACTTCATTTTTATATAAAACTTCAAGAAGAGCAGTATGTTGAATTTAAGCCGGATTTACAGATCGCGTGCGGACACATTTTTTGCTTGCATTTTACTCCTTCTATTCTATTCCATACGAAAAATGTGAACAAACATGTCTTAAGACACGACCAATCATTCCGTCCAATCGTCACTTGTAAACAATCAGCTTTTCATACGTACATAAGCATTGAAAACTTCAACCAAAAGATATTAGGTAGTAATACTATTTAGTTTTCAACTCGACCCAAATAAACCTTTAAGATAAAAAATGTAGTAGGAGATAAGAGCGGAGCAAAATACTCCGATTGGAATAAAGTCTGAACACTGCGTCAGCAATAAAACATGTTGTCAAAAGCGTGACGTCACGCCGAGAAATTTATTTCCCAGCCAACTATGATTTTTTTGCTCTCTCATTTTTTAATGCGAGATCTGTTTATTGGTTCATGGGTGGATCCAATATATCGGCACTCTGATGTTTGTGAGTGTAGCATGTTGTAGCAATATAGGAGTATTGCATATATGATAAATAGTAAATATTCTGTGTTAATTTTACTTTCAGCTCTTAGTCCAAACATCATTTAGTTGATGTGGCAAAATGTTTTTTGATGTAATCCATCAATAATGATTCATTAATGAGACGTCATTAATTCAAATTAATCAAATTTATTAGTGGATTTTTTATAGGGGGCTCGTAAATTGTCTAGTCCCGGGCCCGGATTTTCTCTCAACGGCCCTGACTGCATATGTACATTAGGGTGCCTGAATAAAAAATTGTTGTCTTTCCATCGGAACTATATGCATTTTTTGGTTTAATATTTGGTCCATCCAGCGGAGTGCGGCCGCCCTCTTCTTCTACTTCTGTAGGCGAGTACCGATAAGAATACCTTTCCGGAGCGTCAGCTCTCATTCTCATTTCCTAGCCAGCGTAGGCGCTGCGTTTTAATTCGCGTTCCCGACGCGTAAACCTTTCTAAAAACTTTTCTGTAAAAAGAAGTATAACTTTTTTTTTTTTTTATTATGAGGCAACCTAATATACATAAGTAGGTATCTAGTACACATAAATATATTATTGTTATTAAAGTTGCAACCATACATTTAGTACTAATGTGAATTTTGATAATTTCTTTTTCCGTTTATATCCAAAAATTATGTAACATTTAATATTAATACGTAGTAATAATGAAAATAAATAATAAAAGCGTTCATATACACCTAAATCAAAATATACATATATACAAAAATATCGGAATATCCGATGTGAATATGGGTCATTCCATTTTAAATCAATCAATGATGCCAACTATTGCCCTGTGACCCTTTTCCATTTTCTGGGAATTTGGAATAGCTTCGAATAGGAGTCAAAATATTAGTAATAGATGAGTGCGTGTCATACTCT
Source organism: Eurosta solidaginis (assembly GCF_040869045.1). Taxonomy (NCBI): domain Eukaryota; kingdom Metazoa; phylum Arthropoda; class Insecta; order Diptera; family Tephritidae; genus Eurosta; species Eurosta solidaginis. The sequence continues at coordinate 86,674,746 of NC_090319.1, read as the reverse complement.
CGATTTTCTATAATTATAATTTTTGAAGTTCTTAGACTTTTTTATCGATAAATAATTTGGTTTATTTTTACTTCCTTTACATTAGGTCGGTTGAGAGTTTGTCCGTTTTTCATACAATTCTTGCAATCGATTTTTAAGTAACTTCTCATTAAGCTACAAACGTGAAACTTTACACATACATAGGTTAGAACACCGTGACAATGCAACAAAAGAAAAAAATCTGTTAGGTGGTGCATGGATCGAAATTATTAGATAAGAATTTGAAAATGTTCAAAGCAGCTTTTAAGTAACTTCTCGATGTGCTAGAGACTTGAAATTTCAAACTTAAATCAGAGGTCGATGACAGCCGATGACACGATACAAAAAGATTCGCTAAGGGGCGCACGGAATGAGCTATTTAGAAAAATCGTACGAAACGGAGGGAATTTTGGGATTGATTTTTATGCAAGTTCTCATTGAGCTGCAACTGTAAAACTTCACAGATAGGGTAAGACGCCGAGAAAATTTAAGAAAGGGAGAAAAAAATTCCGTTGGGTGGCGCACGGATCGAAATATTTAGATAAGAATTTGAAAATTTGAGATCGATTTTAAAGTAACTTCTCATTGAGCTACAAACATGAAACCTCAGAGACAGGTTAAGACATCGTGACAAAGGAACAAAAGGAGAAAAAATTCCGTTAGGTGGTGCACGGATCGAAAAAATTAGATAATAATTTGGAAATTTGAAACCGGGTTTTAAGTAACTTCTCGATGAGCTAGAGGCTAAAAATGTAGGCAATTCAGAGGTATATGACAGTCGATGACACAATACAAAAAGTTTCGCTAGGGGGCGCACGGACTGAGATAATTAGCAAAATCAAAAGGAACGGAGGGAATTTTGGGATTGATTTTTATGTAAGTTCTCATTGAGCTACAAGCGTAAAACTTTACAGATAGGTTAAGACACCGAGAAAATGTAAGAAAAGCAGACAAAATTCCGTTAGATGGGGCACGGGTCGAAATATTTAGATAAGAATTTGGAAATTTGGAGTTTTGAGATCGATTTTTAAGTAAATTCTCATTGAGCTACAAACATGAAACTTCACAGATAAGTTAAGACGCCGTGACAAAGGAACAAAAGGAGAAAATAAAAATAAAATAAAAAAATGTTAAGCACTTCCTTTATATAAATGGACAAAAATCTGCGAAAAATCTCTCCTTATATAAAGGCATATTCTTGCTAAACTTTTATTTTTAAATTTTGACTTAGAAATTGCAAAAATATTTATGAGAAGTAAAAATATAAAGGTGGAGCGCAATTGAATGACTAATAATATCTCCTTTCCTACCAACTTTCCAATCCAATTAATGTGCCCTCCACTTTTATATTTTTACTTCTCAAAATATTTTTGCAATTTCTATGTCAAAATTTAAAAATCAAAGTTTAGCAAGAATATGTCTTTATATAAGGAGACATTATTCGCTTATTTTTGTCCATTTATATAAAGGAAGTGCTTAAAATATTTTTATTTTATTTTTATTATCGAATAATTTTCATTTGTTTTTTGTGTCGATTAAGATAATTTTTACCGCTTCTTATCAGAATCTACGGTAAAGGCGATTTTCAACGAATTTTCTTTTTATATTTATATTCTTGTTATTTTATCGATTTTATTGAAACTTTTAAGCTGCTTTCTACATCTTCGCAGGTTTTTAGCGATTTTAATAAATGGTTTTTATTATTTGTATCGACTCGTTTCTTTTATCGTTATCTTATCAATGAGAATCGCCGTTTTATATTTGATCAAGTTTGCCCGATATTCATGTTATTTACCTTTCAGCCTATTAATGTATGTGTACCTCTCTTTAATACATATCACGAGGAGATGAAGAGTCACGCCACCAAATTGGAGAGTCTCTGCCCCGCAAGACACGTAGGCTGCGAAATAATGAGGATAAGCCTCTCCGTAGACATTTTCTACCGCAAACTCCTATTGCATGAATTTCTGAGTGAATTTTAATGGAGTAGCATCCCATTGACATCGATTTCTTCAAATTCGGTCCATTAATGGCAGCTTCCGCTTTTTAGTCACCAAATTTCGATCCATCCGTGAACCAGGGCTCTTATTCAGGGTCAGTCTAAGGATTCCATGTTTCCTAAATAGTTCTGTGCACAATAGACGCCTTAAAACTCCTAGAGACTCTGTGCGTAATACGTGGTTTCCTATGAATTGTTTGTTACTTTCATATGTCAGGTCATGTTTAAGTCCTTTAGCTCAGAGATATATTGAATTCATAGTGCAGCGAGTGGTCTCTTTCTGTTCTCTATTATAACAACTAAGGCACCAAATGCTGCAGTAAGGGGCGCTCCCATCGCATCCCATCGTACCCGTTATGCCAATACAAACTAGTCGATGCAGTTTGCTTAGTTTTGTTATTGCTGTTCTTTGCGTGGTCTTCGGTTAGCAGACTAATGAAGCATAGCTGACTATGGCTTCACAACAGCATTAAATGTCCAGTATACCATTTCAGGAGATAGCCCCACGTTCCGCCTGTGGACTCGAGTGCAGGCGAAGATAGCCCTTGCTGCTTTGTTTAAGGTAGGTTTATATGAGCATTTCACGTGACGGTTCCATCCAGTGTAATCCCTAGGTATTTTTATTTTGACGCCACCCAGGGATGGTTCTGGCATGGATAGTTTTCTTCTCCGAATAAAAGGTACGGGTACAGTTTTGTTAGAATTTATAGACAGTCCTTCGGTATCACACAATCTTTCTATGATGCGCAGAACTTGTTGCATGCGTTTGGATATTGTTGCTTTGTTGTGCATCGTTGTGATGCAGACTTCCAAATCATCTGTATGCCCTTTGTGTCAAATCCATTGGATTTTAGTTACTGAAGGTTATCTATGACTAGGGTCCACAAGAAGAGAGTACACCCTTTGAGGCATCTCCATGTGGCCCCAATTGACTCAGACGTTCCTCCCAGCTCCAGACTGATCTTTTCCCTCTTTAGCATAAATAGCACCCATGAATGATCATTGCGCTTCTAACTTTGTCGATCATAGCTTCTTCAATTACTTGATATGTCGTGTTATAGGAAGCCCCTGAGATGTTAATAAGAGCGCAGAGAGACTATTTCCATATGCCTTCATTGATTTGAAAACAGATATATTTAAGAAATCAGCCTTATCGATGTGTGTCTATTCAAGCCCCTTCTTTAAATGCTTATAACTTTGTTATTTACTTATTTTTTATTTTATTTTGAGCCATATAAATTGTCAAAACCGGTCGTTACGTATAAACAATTTAAGAAGTCGGAATGAAAAAAATCGATAACCATCGTTAAAGATCCAAACATCGCAAGGGGTCCATCATTGGCCGATTTGACATAAAATAACCCATAATTTCACATAAGTTAAAGAAAAAAATATATATCATGAAAAAAATATATATATATTTAATAAACTTTTTAAATGTGATCAACTGATGAAATGTGAATACAGCATACAAAATTAAAAATATTCAAAAATATTATAAATAAATGTATTGTTTAATTATAAATGTGTTGGTGCTTTTTTGTATAGTGAAACTTAGCGAGCGGTTTGCATCATCGGTCAAGAGCTGAATGCGTTTGATGAATGCGCAATATTTAGCTTCATGGATTCTTCAACCCAATTATCAACCTCATCTATGCCAGGCGAAACCTGCTTTAAAAACAAGAACGCACACGTACATACTTATAACTAACCGGCGAGGGCCTAGAGATGATGGAATGATCCAGAAGGTTCGAAGTGTTCATATTATTACCGAGATAGCCTGGCTACTACCTTAAGGTGCTAGATCTATAGCACATCATAGAACTTTCAGGCAGTGCTTCTATAGCTATTGCAATAACAACAACTACATTGTCATGCTTAGCAAAAAGGCAGTAAAGGTCACTTACTCCCTTTTGATGCCAATTCACCCTTATTGTCATTGTCGTCGTCGACATCGTCGTCGTTTTTCAATCGACGTCACATCGTATCGACGTCGTCGTCACTTCGACACCAAATCGGTATTGGCTAAGCTTGTTGAGACGACGACGACAATTTATCGATAAAACGAAAGGAAAATATACCATCTCTGCCATTTTTGGATCAGCTGTTCGATTTTTTTACTATTTCTGTATCTTTTTCGCGATTTGAGAATTGTTTAAATATTTCATTTCAAGATTTTATAAAAATGTTTCATTATGACAGTAGTGCGAGCTCTAGTGACGAAAATAATAAAGAGGAGCTTAGACTGAATAGAAAAAAAATCAGAAATAACTCCGATTTTTTCTAGCTCAGCTACAAGAGCCTCGAATTGTTTCCACTCGTTATTTTCATTTTGAATATCTAAAAAAACAATGCATATTACATGTTTGTATATTTAATTAATTAAAAAAGAAAAGTTTTACTTACAAATTTTCCTTCTGTCGTCAGTAAAAAGGGCGTCGACAAAAATGGCGTCGTATGAGGAGCCAATACAAAACATGTGTCGATAGTCGTTAATAGTTATCGAAAACGACGATGGCAATACCGAATTTAACACGCCGTCGTGAGTCGTCATCGTTCAGTGACCATGGTGGAATCACCAGGTGAAGTAAATAAAAAAAGACTGGAGATGTACGCTATCTGAAACGGTAGGGATGTATTTTCGACGGTGAGAAGAGGGTAAAATTTTTACCCGATGTGAAAAAATAGGTGTAGAAAAATAAATACCTTGGTACGAAAGCCGTTACAGAAACTGCTTTTTTCAACATATCAGTGCCACCTACCGCAAATGTAAAATTGAATACAAAGGACCAGTGCGAGTTTACATTACTTTTAGGATCGAATAAAAATAAAGAATTAAATTTGGCCACTTTAGCTGTGATGAGCAGTAAAATCCGATGGATGCCGCAAAAGTAAACTGACCTCACCTTCAACTGCAGTTGAAACTTTCATTGAAAAACCGGACATAAAAGAAACACGTGTTAGTCATATATTGCAGGTATATACGTCGGTTATTTAGTTGAACTTTTCTGCCTTTTTTGATGAAAAGTTTTACAGTCACACTTGGAAGTGAACGTTATACTCTTAAATGTGTTCCCATCCCTTAAAATCCATTGACATGTTCATCTGCTTTGTAGATTTGTGGTTGAGAGTCGGGAGTAAAACATATGCTCTTCCAAATAAAAATAACAAACTTAATCAGAAGATGCCCCAAAATTTCTTGACAGTTGAATTCATGATGTATTACTTATGTTACCAAGTTATTATTTACCAAAATATGTCAGGGCATATACTAACCCAGCGGCAGTCCGCTTAGAAACAGAATATGTTGTTGTTGTTGGTGCATTAACGATAAAGACTCTCCCCGAAGGTTTTGGGGAGTGTTATCGAAGTTGATGGTCCTTCGTCGGATATATATCCGGCAAGTTCCGGTAGCAATGTGCCATTAAGGTAATAGACCGCCATCTCGGGAACTATTAATATGACCAACCTTCTAGGCCATCCCGCCTCCCCACCGACCATTAGGAACTTGGCGTCGCCATGCTAAATATGTGTATGATACATTCATATTATCTCGCGCAGGTGAGGTTGACAAATGGGTTGAGGAAGCTTTGTAGCTATAAAGCTTTGTATTGCGCTTATCAACCCCTTGAATCCCAGGATCAGAAGATGCTGATCAGAAGCGAGCTAGATTCATATATTCTAAATTACAATCCTTAAGTGTAACATTCCTCTCATCTTAGTGGTCTGAGTTTTAGGGCAAACAAGCAACAGTGAGTTACAATTTTTTTTATATTTTGAATAATATTGTTTTAGCGAAGCATTTTCAAAATAAGGTATAATACGACAATTGTGGTGTTCTTGTAGGAACGAGAAAAACATTCTTTGAAAGTCTTCACTGGCACTGTACAGGGGAAGATCATTGGTTGAATACGACGTGAATGCAAATAGTTTGTTTCAACAAAGATCTGTTTCCATTTTTTTGGGAACAAGTTAAACATATATAATGAAAACATCAAAAATACGGACATATTAGTTTAGGACGGCCTTTCTAATGGAAGCCAGCACCAAACGAAGCATCTCTGTAATTAAATCCAGTAAAGGTCCATTGATATTCACCTAATAGAAAAAAGTACTAAAAGGGGCATATTTTACTCCTGAAAAATGCAAAATGCAACACTTTTTCGGAGACAACATTGGTGAAAAATTCTCAGATAGCCGAATGACAGAACAAACAAGAATTAGAGCGAGACAATTGACGGCTTACTTCACCTGGTTATTCCACCATGTTCAGTGACGACCATGGCTCAATTATATGGTTGGCTCATCTCATCAGCTGATTTTATTTTTATCATTGCATGGTCGATGAGATTGTCAAAAGGAGATGGCAAACTCAAAATGAAACCAACACATTGACAACATTTTCTTACCACACACAAAAACTGCTATGTTTTATGTTTTCATTTCATTCCATTCGCCTACCCTACAAGACAGGTACCCGTTACCTAATCGATTACTTAATCGTAGCCAATAACTTGTTCACCAATTATCGTCTTAATGACTTTTACATTGCTGTCGTGAAAAAGGTAACGCATGCGCTCTCTCAAAATAGTGTACGTGTGACTCGCTTTCTCGCTCTTACCTATTGTGTTTTCGACATTCCTTCTCGCTCGATGTTATTTACATTTTTAAGTTACTTCATCAGTTATGTTTTCGTTATCGCTAACCAAAACATATGCAACAACAACACGGCTAACTGGCCTATCGGTTACCCGTATCGGTTACCTTCTGTCAAATCGCTTCTTCCATGAATGAAACGCGTCCTTTATATTCAGATAATATTTAATTATAAATAATACATATATACAATGTTTTTTTACAATTTAAATTATTCCCTTATTACTCTAGTGTACTTTACATATGGGTATATTGATATGTACAAGCTAATTAAGTACAATAACGTCTATTAATAGCTGTGCCCTCTCTGAAACTTTCGAAGCTCAGTGATGACGCCCAATTTTTCCTGCGCTGGTGGTGTTGTTCAACATCAGTTTGCAGAGCCATATGAGTTTTGTAGGGATAATACCGGAAGCCCCAATTCGTGCTATCAAAGTCGATTTATAGGTGATATTGATCCTTTGGTCTTGACCCTTTCCCATAGTATGCTTGTTAGCGCCTTATCTGTGGTACTAAAAAGGCGGGGGGATAGTTGTCGCAGTTTTCTTATAATTTGAGCAAATTTATGTTCTTCCTTCAGCTACAGCTGGAATATTTGGAATATGCGCACATCGTCAAAATCAAATTACCTAGAATGAGAAAGAAACTAATATCAGTAAGGATAGATTAAAGTTGTTAATATATTTAACCCGAAAAGTGTTCTATAAATAGGGCTCCACAATTAACTCTTTCCTGAGAGGCCAACGGCACAAGGGACTCAAGGAGATTTCAGATAACTAGAATCAGGGGTACCCGAAGATACTTCGCTGTTGCATTCATAGAGAACACAACATTATAACAAGGGATAATTGATTGATGTTACGAAGGAAATTAGACGTGCTACAAAAACAAACAAATGCAGATGACTGTTTAATTCAACAACAACAACAACAACAACTGTTTAATTCATTATCCGAAGTTCTTGTATGGACGTGTAGTATGCAAAAAGTACTGCTAAAACTGAATTCCCCGAGTAACCCGGGAACGAATTGATGTGACTACGCCTATCCTTATTTAGCAGCAGGGTCTAGAACCAGTTCCCTGTTGGACAGGAAAATAAACGTTTGGTTATTTCCAAGTTGATGTCATGAGTCTACAGTCTACAGTTTAATGATAATGAAAATATAAGAATCAGTGTTTATGAATAACATATTTTAATTAATCTCTTACAACAACGTTGTCGGTGGCTACATCGCCATGTAGATAGTGTGGTGTTCCACCTTGTATAAACGTAGGTACTGTATGTGCTCAACCGTGCAAATGGACATAAGCAGTAACATTATTCACATAAACATAGCTTGGTATTTGTGCAGGCATCAATATAGCATACATTGGTCCAGTTCGGTGCGCACCAGCCACTGGTACAAACACTTTTGAATGCATAGCTTTCATATAGATTGGATGCCCAGCAGTGCTCCGGTTGTGCCAAAATGTAATGGGCTGCTCAGTCTCTTGGTACGGCTGTATAGGTATGGGCGGGTGCAATCTATTACTAGTCTGCTCAAGATCGTATGGTACATAGATGGCTCGAAGACGCCAGAGGGGATTGGAGCCAGAGTTTTCGGACCCAGAGCCAAAATATCAGTAACTCTAAAAGCACATCCGAGCATTTTCAAGCGGAAGTATTTGCCATAAGTTAGTGCGCTAAGCTGAACCTTCAGCGCTGATACCCCAATGAAACAATTGCCATACTCAGTCAGGCAGTCAGGCCCCACTAATGGCATTTGCGGCGTTCGAAATAAAGTCAGCACTGGTCCTTCAGTGCGTGGAAAAGCTAAATCAATTAGGAGCACACAACGTAGTACTGTTGCCCTGGGTCCTAGGCCACAGGGGAGTAGAGGGTAATGAGCAGGCGGGCTCAGTGTTTAATTTATTGCCTCCCTCCCACAAATTGTCATCCTCCCAGCAGATCCTTGCAGCGGGTCTGCGCCATACTCTCCTCTTCCGGGAAGGTATCGACCCCAATCCGGGTCATTCTCCTGACCCCGGTCCTGAGAAATGAGTTCGCTGCGTTTGCTGGAAAATAATCTTTTTAGGGCGGTCATATATATAAGGGCCTGAAATATTTCAATGAACTTCCTAATCACATAAAAAGTAGTAATAACTTCAATACTTATAAAAAAAGTTTATTGAAGCATTGTAAAACCCTTCCAATAAGATACAGTTTTTCTCTTATTTTTTACATGATATATCCGATATTGGAGCGCGAAAAGGGAATGGTAATACTGGTAGCAGCAAAATACACTGCACCCGGCCCTAAGGAAAAGAAAATCAGTCGCCACCTGTAACTCCAGACAGTTCCAACAACTAATTTCGCTGGAATTCGGTATTTCCAGCTGGTATTTACTGTTGCTGATCGGAATCATTCGCATTCCGACAGCATTAATATAACAATAAAATTATATAATGTGTAACAAAAATAACGAAAATAAGGCCAAACAAAAGTTGGAGCAGGGGGGATTGGAAACACGTCCTTTTCAACTTCCCATTATATGTTGAGCTGTGCTAATCGGAATCTTCATGCATTCCGACAGCGTCTTTACTAAACAAAGTTGAGGGGTGATTGGATACACGTTATTTCCAATTTCCAACGTCCAAAGACATGTTTAGCTGTGTTGATCGGAGACTAATACATTCCGACGCTTAAAATACACATATAATTGAAAAATATAAGTTCCAAATTTTGTTGCCTTAAGCTGGGAGCACTGGGGGACTGGAAACGCGTCCTTTCCAACCTTCCTTAAATGAGTGGCTCCCAGACTCGTCCCTTTGTAGTAAATATGCTGAATCGGAATCACATGGCATTCCAACAACATATTCAATAGAAATAAGTGATTATAACAATGAATTGTACTTAGTAGTTTAAGTTTTAGGCCTAAACAGCCGTAGTAATAAATAAATTAAATTAAAAAAATAAATACTCTTGTCAGTGTTTCACGTGCAAGGGATGGTTGCATCCAGCGTCCTCGTAACTTTTATAAATCTTTTGTGGATCTTGTTGTTCAGGGCCTCATTACATTATGAGGAAATACGGCGCCTGAGAACACAGCCGTATGAAGCTAAAAAACACAAGCATGTCTTCAGTGAACTCCACAAACAGGCGTCGGACCTCTATGCCGGTGATTCCTGTACTCAAAGAACAAAACTAGCAGAGGAGGAACGCACTCTCCCTAGGGAAACGAGAGTAGTCACTCTAGCTCAACTTCGAGATGGATAACGTAACAGGTTAAACTCTTACCTATCCAGAATCAACCCCGACATACAAAACATTGTCCTGCTTGTAATGTGTCCCCACATGACACCAACCATCTCTTTAACTGTATTGTGGAACCAACGCCTTTAACACTCCTCTCATTATGGTCCACCGCTGTTGAAACAGAAAGTTTCTTTGGACTCCCGTTAGAGGACATTGATGATAATTTGTGATCGGTCGCACCTATTGGATGGGGCGAAGCACTGCTACAACAACAACAGCAGGCGGACAACACGGAAAGAGAGGCAGCAACTGCATGACCCATCGATCCCGAGCCGTTCCTGCCAGTTGGCCCACAGGGGTATTTATTAGCAGAAGGGAGGGAAAAGAGAGAACACTGGCGCAACATGCCAGGCCTGAGTCAATCTAAGTTACTGTTAGGGGGTTACAGCACAACTCGATATAAGGCATTAATAGGCCTCTCAAAAAGATGACCTAAGAACGCTAACGGCTATTCTTACAAGACACTGTAGACTGAACAGTCACATGCAAAAGCTGGGAATAACATCGAACAACACATACCGGTTTTGTGATGGATCAGCAGACGGCGGACCATATCCATCTAGATTGCGGCGCAATTTCAAGACGTAGGGCTAAGTTTATGGGCTCACCATGGCCAGAGCATTCCCACATTTAATCCCTCAAGCCAAGAACACTGCTGGGGTTCATCAAGGAAGTCGGCTAGGATGAGGTGCTGTGAAGGAGATGTGCAAGTCACTGTGCAATCCTCACTAAATTATCTATCTATCTACGTTCCGGTAACAAGCACCATTGTGGTACTAGCCCCACCATCTCGGGAACTATTGATATGACTACATTAAACCTTCTAGGGATTAAATATTAATAATGCCGGCAATGCGAAAGTCTGCTAAAATGTACCATTCTCCATGGATTTCTCGATATATAACTTTCCATGTTTTGAAACAGTGATGAAAAGAGCAAAATTTACTAAAATTTTAACTGGCTGTGGGTAGTAAGGTGTTGATGTCCTCTCTTAACGCAATGTAATGACAACTGCGATGCAGGGAAAATGACAAAAATCTTGCAAATCTACTGATAATAATTAATTTTTCCTCCCCTTCTATGCATTTCTATGCATACATACATATGTATTTTTCTCTCCAAACGCTAATTAAAAAAATTAATTGGTTTTCACATGAACTTCGAACTCTGTCGTATTTGCATTCTTCAGTTGATTATCAACAAAAGCATGACAAATTATCACTAAAAAATTCATACATGTTGCTTATATATTTAATATGGTAGCCAATTTACTTACCCTTTCTGGTGCGATGATTCCTGGACAATCGGGCCTGACTAGACGCGATTTGTTTGCCTTAAGAGAGCGTGCTTAACGCGAACCATATCATGTTATGGCACACCTTTGGTTATGCAAAAAATCAAAGACATTTCTGCTTCTAATGCTTCTAGGATAGCAGCAGCAGCTCCCGGTGGCGGCCCCATAAATAACAGTTGCATGCCGATCAGTTGGCTTTTTTGCTTCGGCTACCTATTCAATTTTAATTCACATTACATTATCTACTATTGCAATTTTAATCACTACAAATCAATATAAATTACCGAAGCAAATACTGACAAACCAAGATGCGTAGTTCCACCCTCTTTTAGGGAAATACATCCAACCAGTTTGGTACCGTATTCCAAAGCGTGTTGCTTGTAAAGTACCTTGTATCCTTGGCAAATGACACGTGAATCTGCATTTAATTGTAGATTTCCTCTGATTTAGGCATATTCTGAGCTGAATCGCAACCCGGCGCAGATGCTATCTATTAGAATAATATAACATTTTTTTATTATTTAAAAATGCACATACGTATGAATGAAAATCAGAAAGTAAATAATGTTGTTGTTGTTTTAGTGATAAGGACACTCCCCGTTATCGACTTTGTTGGTCCTTTGCCGGATGCAGATCGGGTACGTACCGGGAACCATTAAGGTACTAGCCCGACCATATCGGGAGCGAATTAGTTGCCATGAAACCTTGTAGGCCATCCCGTCGATTGTATACAACTTAATATGGTAACGATTTAAAAGACGGTGCACCACCTAATTTTTATCAAAAATTATCAAACGTGGAATCAAAAGACGCGCCTCGCTCCGTTTTTATTATTATTTGATATTTTTAAGTTAGGTGATGTACCGTCTTGTAAAACGTTACCCTTAATATTATTTTGGGCGAAGGCCGCCAACGCAAAAAGATGGTCTCTGCAGCAAAATTTTTAATTTCCGTCACATGTCACAACTAAAAGCACAAGATATTTTTCGTTGTAAACAAATATATTTTCTTTGCGTTTCAATGTTTTCCGGAATAATTAATGAACTGTCATTTCGATGACAGCATGAAACGTCGATGTGTTAGTGGAGAGCGAAAAAAGCTTTGAATGTGTGGGTGAACTGGTTACCTCCGTCTTGTAGGGTAATACCAATAGACAGATTTTGACAATTTGAACAGACATAATTTGATGCTGTACAGATGAGCCAACCATATAGTTGAACCATGGTGACGACGACGACAATGGCAATAAGCGTGATTAAAAATTCAAAATTCAAAATTAAAGATAAAGATTTAAGTTTTGTTTTATATTTCGAATATCTTAAATTTTCCAACCAAAAAAATCAGTAAATCAATTTTTAAAGACAAGAAAGCAGTATAAAATAAATATAATTGTTTTTTCTCTCAAAATTAGTTATACATCGAAATATTTTAACATTAAAATAAGATTATAATAAAAAAGACGTTCGGTATGCAGGGCGGAGCACGCTACCACCAAAACACGGCGGCCGCCGTAACTAAATGCATAAATGTTTTGAAAATAAAACATCTAGGTCTTGCTTAAACTTTCATCCTATTACTCTAATTGGAGGCTTTTAATGTATTTAAGTACCTCTTTAGGCTTTTACTCCATATGACGAAAGTATTGAGAGTCACGCCACTTAGATGGAAGAGTCTCGGCCTTGCCAGAGCGACTCATTCGCAGGGAATGTGAACCGTGAATGTGTTTCATCTTCCAGCTAACAAAAGCGACCGATTTGTGTACCAGATAGATTTAATTTGGATGATATCGTGGACTATAGTGCCCCATCTAGTACCCAGTAAGAGTTCGTAGGTCCTCTCTGCTTAGATTAATGAGTTTTACTGATACTCTCTTTGCTGCGAGTATAAACAATTTGGCCTGCCGATTAGATGCTGACCTTTTTTTTTTTTTAATTCCCATCTATAGACTGAAGGAAAAAACTCATTCTAATAACTAGTTTACGTATAACGAGATTATCTTCAGTTTCGTACCTAACTCCTAATCGTTAATTATGCAACTAGATTTCCCATATAAATGTTTCCTCTCGATAATCAGTAATTATGAACAAGCACTAGAGATGTGGTTTTTTTTTTATTGAAAGAGTTCCACCTCTAGAGCGTAATCTCTAAATGGAAGCACAAAATCATTGTGAATGATAACTAAGTGTGATATCTTATCTGTCAAATGCCTGACAGGATGTTCAATATGGCTACTTTTTAGCGTTTTGACAGGGTGTTCAATATGGCGGCGCCTATCTTCAGCGGGTGATAGATTGGGATACAGAATGAGACAGCGATAGTCAAATACAAATCAGGTGATCCAATCACTTTGGAATTTTGACGTCTATGCAAAAGATATCACACTTAGTTATCATTCACAATGCACAAAATCAAAGAGAAACGTAAAAATTTGACAGAAAATAATCTAGTTCTCAGGGATGGAACATATATAAACGCGTAGATTATCTATTGGCGATTTATTAACCGTGTTTTTTTACACGTATATAAGGCTACGTTTGCGGGTAAAAAAACGCTTGTCCTCACTTAGGCAATGTTGAAGAGACCCAGCACAAGGTGTACCGAAAAGCGGAGACACACACCTCTGTTGTCCATAGTTTATAACCTATAGCCGAATTGGTTGCGGTGAATAGTGGACACGCAACATTTGTAGAGGTAATACATAGGGTTAGTGTAGAGGTGAAACATATAGACACATATTTCAGTTGCATCTGAGTATAATTCGTATTGAAATTTAGGAGTACCAATTTTCTGCGCAGCAATTTCAGAAGTTTAGATAAAGTTTAACGCTTAGCAGTCCATATAAAGTTAAAGCGTATATGTATATAGATGTATAAAAACACAGCTATTGTAGATTAAGGCAATCGTAAACGTGATCTAAGTAGATGTGCATAGTAGATACTACACACCTTATACTCGACTCATAAAATATAGAAGTTTCAGTACGCTTATGCATATCAACATAAAAGCATCCTTTGAATTGCAAAAACAAACTATTTTATTTTTAACTAATATTTTTATTATTAACTATTAACTATAGGAATGTTGTCCAGTAAACAACATTGAGTATAAAAAATGAAAATGGAAAAAAGAATCGTGAAAATTTGTCAATATAAATCGCTGTGGCATGTCCTTGACAAAATGTATCATATTGTGGCTCAATTATTGATTCGCGGTGGTAATGCTAATAAAAAATTAAAAAAAGAAAAATTAACAATTAATATTTTTTAGTTTGTTTGATTTGAAGCTTATTGTTTATACAAATTTATTGTTATAGATATTAGGCAAAAAATACAAAACTACACATATTTCGCTGAATCTGTACCTAAGTTCCTTTGGACTAAGGTTGCACAATAAGGTTATTTTCTACAAAAAATATTAAAAAAAAGGCGCGAGTACCAAGTATTCGTGAGGTTTGATGTGTAAACATGCAGATATACTTCTAGAAACCTAATGCTTTTAAGTTAACTCGCCCAGGGGTTAAAGTTAAACCACAACAGAGGTAGCTTTACTAGAAACTAGAAGAGCTTCGTAGACTTCTTATCGGTAACAACCGATATCGGAAAGTTATTGTTTTACTATCGTCAAAGTTTCAATTTGTTATCAGCTTGCTATCGATTTGTTTTCAGCTTGTGATCGTCTTTGTATTGGTTTTATATCGGCTTGTTATAGAAGGGTTTCACATGACACATTATATTGAAGTTTTATCGCTATCTGTTTTATAATAAAGCGATTAGTCGTCGTAAACAAATGTTATCAACATTACCGTAAAAAAGTGGTAGCACTCCGGTAAGAAATCGGTAGCAAATCGATCAATTTTTAATAACAAAATCGATAACTCTTCGATAGCAAATGTATAAGTTTCCGAAAACAAATTGTCATTTTGATAATAGCATATTAATAACGTTTCCCTAAGTATCAACAACTTTTTGATACCAAAGCGATAACATTTCGATAATATTTCAGTAAGTAATTGGTAAAAATCGGATAACAAATCGATAACATTTTGATAACATATCGAGAGCTTTTCGTTGATAAAATCGTAGTAGTGTTTAAAATTGAATTATATTTTATTTTATTTTTTCTTATTTTATCTTGTTTATTTATTTTTAATTGTAAACAACAATATACACTTGTACATATATCAAACTTTACATAACTATGTTTGTTATTTACATAAAATATCTTTTTTCCTTTTCATTTTAACATATAAAAATTTTGCTGATTGAAAATAAATTTGATTTGTTTAACAACTTTCAATAGTTATTTAAAATAAAGTATTAAATCAATCAAGGAGATTTTAAATAATTTAATTTTATTTATTTAAATTAAATTTTTTTTTTTTGTAAAATTTTTTTATTTTATTATATTTAATTTTTTATTATTTTAATATGTTTTGTTTTTTAACATTTTTTTTATTTAATTTAATATAATTTAACTTTTTATTTTATTATATTTTCTTTTGTTATATTCAATAAAGTTTTTTATATCATTTGTTAAATTTTATTTTAATTTTTATTCTTTTATTTAATTTTTTTATTTTACTGTATTTAAATTTTTTTTTAATTTTTACAATTTATGTTTATAAATTTTATTTTATTATTTTCCTTTTATTATATTTTATATTATTTTATTTTGTTTTATTTTTTTATTTTAGTTTTAATAAATTTTTTTATAATGTTATTTTATTTATTTTTTTTTAATTCTATTTTATATTTTTTATTTATATTTTATTTTATAGTGTTTTACTTTATTTTATTTCATTTAATTTCTTCCTCAAAACTCTGTGTACAGAGAGTCTTTCACCGAGAGCAATGAAACATTAAGTGTGACAGTGTGGAAAGAAAGAATGCCCCTCTATCCTACGCTTATGTAAATACTCTTTAAAACTACCGTGTTCACTCAATATCTGTGTGAGATGGTATTTAAACCTGCCGTTCTTGTGTTCGTACCATTTCGCTACATTTCGAACTAACGTGAAGGTCCCGCGCTCCTTCCTCCATTGATCCCACCGTTCTTGCCACCTTACTATTGTTCATTACCTTGCGCTTTTGTTGAAATACTCAGAAGGTCGCCCGACTACAACGTCATACAGATCGGCCATTTCACTGGACAGCAGATGGGCTTTTTCGAGATAAAACCAGGATCGCGTCTTCGAACACCGTTCGATACGCACTAACTGTTCGTATGGCAGTAATTCGGTAGGCTGCCAATATATCTGTTTGGTGGATCATTTTAGATCCATGCCACACTGCTGCTGCGTATAACATTATCGGTCGGTTCCGTTGGATAATAGCTTCGCCTGGCCCGCAATATTCGCATTGGGGCTCCACTAACTTTTGAAACTATCTCCCACCGCCCCTGAAGTCCTCCTTTAAAGTTAGTTTTGAGTTCATGTTTACTACTAAATATTTCAAGTATGTTTATTAGACTGGTTCAATTTATTAACCAATATCGCGCCATCGATTTTTCGATAGGTTTTGGGCTCAGGAAAAAAGTTCCACTACGCAAACCCAAAAAAATAATTTTCGACCCTGTGAAATTTCGTTTATTTTTTACTGTTTTTCGACTTTGATTTTTAAGGTTTTTTTCATGACCTACTAAAAAAATTCTGAGCCCAAATCCTATCGAAAAATCGATGGCGCGATATCGGTTAACTTTCGTCCATACAAATCGACCACCCTAATGCTTACATTCAGGATTTGCCCATACTGTGAGCAAAGAGGTATACACATCAAACATGCAAAAACATGTCCTCACAATCATTGCAGTGTATAGTTTCGTAATTTTTTCGAATATCAGTAACGGTATATATTTTAATCTTTGTTTTCAATCAAATTTATTTTACAAGCGTACATTTCACTCACACTCACCTTCATATCACCTATATCGTGTATATTGTCATCCGAATAACCTTTCATTGCTTTGGTCGCCACCGGTCCCATATAATTATTTACCACAGCGAATTCCATCAATGATAGGAATACAAAAACCGAACACGAAGACATCCAAACATCGATAGCCTTTACATACGATACAGGCGGCAGCGATTGTTGTGATTGCGTATTTTGTGTGGCGAGTGTTAGTAACGATGTGACACCGAGTGTGACACGTGCTGGTATCGCTTCAGGTTTAATCCAAAATGAGATCCATGACATGACCACGATAAGAGCAGAGGGTATATATCTGTGTAGATAAGCACAGATTTCATAAAATAATTGGGATGTTTTGCAAAATTTTTGAAACTTACGTGTGCAAGAGATGATAACCAAAACGTCGACGCAAATTGAAAACAATCGCCAGACAAGTGAAGTTGCCTAAAGGTCATATAGGTAAGCATGCAAGAGAATTCCAGGAACGTTAAACGGATACTGTTAATTTTTATTGTACATAAATAGCAATAAAAATTACAATGCAATTAGAATTATTCTCTGATAAATGTGTTATGTAATTTGTAAAATGTTTGTGAGTTTGTTTCTTGAGTCTTTTGTTTTAGAAGGAAGCCAGGTTCTTTGCTTAAGTCTTTTGTCCAAAAAATGGGGCTGTTTCGCAGTTTTTTTGAAAGCGAGGTTAGGATGCGTGGGATTTTCCCAGGCTTCCACTCGGAGATATTTTTATCCATTGGGGGTGCTCTCTTCTTCTTCTCTTGTTCTTCCTCCTCATACACCGTCGAAACATTGACGCAATAGCGCAATGATCTGTGCTGACACCCGCAAATACTCTCACTGCAGATTTGTTTAGCTGGAGAAGGAAGCTAGCTCCTTTCTTATTCAAACATGGCCATAAAGACGTTGAGACCTCGTATTCATGTCGCACCTATTGATAGCGCGAAGCTACAACAACAAAAACATTCAGATTCAGAAATAGGGAAAGAGAGGGTTTGAAAGGGAAAGGGAAGATAGAATAGGAGCAGGAGCGAACAATGGAGTAGAGAAGGCATTTGAGAACGATAAGGTGAGGAAGAAGAATTAAAAAATAAACGGTAAAAGTAAAGAGGAGGCAGATGGAGAGTGACGGAAATACAATACTGTGACGAATATTAGCACCACTAAGCTGATGCTAAATAAATAATCACATCATCATTTACACACATACATACAAGGCAACGAAGAGATACTCACAAACACATGTAAATATCAGCCGAAGTAGTACTCAAGCATACACCCGCATATGGCTATAAGATAAACATAAACTACAAATATATATGTATATAGAAATTACCAAGCAGGAGATACAGCAGTTCTAGAAGGCGAAACGCCTAGACTTTAGTAGAAATATGCGAATGAAGCAACGGAGAGTACAAAAGCAGCGCAAGCTGAGTAATCAGCAATCAGTTTGATTTAAACACGCTGTTGTGAAGTACGTGATATTGAAGTATAATTTTACTACTACCAAATAGACTAAATAAAGACCATATTACAATACTGAATATTGGAGTGATTTATTCAACAGTTTAGCGATTCGAACCTATAGCAGAAGGTTTGGAATAAGCGGAATTGCCCTAAATTCGTTACAATACATTAGTTTTGTTTACTTTTTAATTATTTTTTTATCAGACTGAGCCGCAGCGAAACGAGGTAGGGTTTGCCATTATATGTATATTTCTGTACATACATACATACGTATATGTATAGTATATCAAATATTAACATACCTGTTGAGTATTCAATCGTACAATCGGTTGTATAATTATTCGATATATCCAATTGAGGCAATTCAATTTCGCTATTAACAACCAACGGATCCGTCATATTCCAAATAAATACTAAATCCTCGACAGTATGCGATACTAAAGTAGTTATATTTGGAGTAAGTACATACTTAAACTTGTATGTAAATAGATAATATTATTTAAGGATACTTACAACTCTCAATCATCATGGAACATATTTGCGTATCATGCGGATAAGATTCAAATTTCATGGCACAGGATAAAACCAATGTTAATCTGTAAAGAGGAAATCAAACAGATACTTCTAGTCTAACTTGGCTTAGCTTCGTAAACTGGTTTGAACTAAGAGAAAAAAGGTGTCCTGAGATATTTGCAGTTGAAGTTGGCAATTTTCATGTGATTGTTGTAATGTTTTTGTGCACTGAAAAAGATTTTGTGTACAAAGGGATTTTGCACGCATTTAATTTTGATCCCACCTCATTGGTGGACCAGCCAGGGTAATTTTTGTAAGCTCGGCTGAAGGCCGCCAACGCAACCCGGGGTCATTTTTCGGGGTTTCGTCAATATCTTTTGAACGAGCTAAAATTTTTATTTCCGCCTTCGAATTATTGTTATCGAGGTCAATACGCGTTTTTGCCACTTCTCTCGATATTTTTGGGGGCGTATTAAAAGTCGACCTTCGGTTCTATTCATTCCGTATGTTCGGAACATTCGTCTCCATTTAAGAATCGATTTATATTTGGAATATTTTCTATATGTATGTATTTGATATATTCGGACCTCGTGAGGTAGTATCAAATGAACGTATTCCGAATATTCTAAACTAACGGTTTATCCGTAACGCTTCCATGAATACTTAACGGAAAAGAGCTTTCCGAAATTTCAGAATAAAAAGGGGAATACTCCCTGTGTAGCAGCACCGCAGAAAAGCTTAACCCTTCTGTCAAGGTCAAGGTAGGAATATAAAGTTCTAAGACAATAAGCCATTTTCTTTTATTATACTCAGTTGAGCAAAGCTCACAGAGTATATTAACTTTGATTGGATAACGGTTGGTTGTACAGGTATAAAGGAATCGAGATAGATATAGACTTCCATATATCAAAATCATCAGTATCGAAAAAAAATTCGATTGAGCCATGTCCGTCCGTCCGTCCGTCCGTCTGTCGGTTAACACGATAACTTGAGTAAATTTTGAGATATCTTGATGAAATTTTGTATGTAGGTTCCTGGGCATTCATCTCAGATTAATTAAAAATGAACGATATCGGACAATAACCACGCCCACTTTTTCGATATCGAAAATTTCAAAAAGTCGAAAAAGTGCGATAATTCATTACCAAATACGGATTAAGCGATGAAACTTGGTAGTTGAGTTGTATTTATGACGCAGAAAAGAAACCTAGTAAAATTTTGGACAATGGGCGTGGCACCGCCCACTTTTAAAAGAAGGTAATTTGAAAGTTTTGCAAGCTGTAATTTGGCAGTCGTTGAAGATATCATGATGAAATTTGGCAGGAACGTTACTCCTATTACTATATGTATGCTCAATAAAAATTAGCAATATCGGAGAACGACCACGCCCACTTTTAAAAAAAATTTTTTTTTAATTCAAATTTTAAAAGAAAAGTTAATATCTTTACAGTATATAAGTGTATTATGTCAACATTCAACTCCAGTAATGATATGGTGTAATAAAATGCAAAAATAAAAGAAAATTTCAAAATGGGCGTAGCTCCGCCCTTTTTCATTTAATTTGTCTAGGATGCTTTTAATGCCATAAGTCGAACAAAAATTTACCAATTCTTGTGAAATTTGGTAGAGGCTTAGATTCTAGGACAATAACTGTTTTCTGTGAAAAAGGGCGAAATCGGTTGAAGTCACGCCCAGTTTTTATACACAGTCGACCGTCTGTCCTTCCGCTCGGCCGCTAACACGATAACTTGAGCAAAAATCGATATATCTTTACTAAACTCAGTTCACGTACTTATCTGAACTCACTTTATATTGGTGTAAAAAATGGCCGAAATCCGACTAAAAAAAAAGAAAAAAAAGAACAAAGAAAAAAATTCCATAATTATATACCAAATACGAAAAAAGGGATGAAACATGATAATTGTATTGGTTTATTGACGCAAAATATAACTTTAGAAAAAAACTTGTTAAAATGTTTGTGACACCTACCATATTAAGTAGAAGAAAATGAAAAAGTTTTGCAGGGCGAAACCAAAAGCCCTTGGAATCTTGGAAGGAACACTCTTCGTGGTATTACATATATAAATATATTAGCGGTACCCGACAGATGATGTTCTGGATCACCCTGGTCCACATTTTGGTTGATATCTCGAAAAGGCCTTCACATATACAACTAAGGGCCACTCCCTTTTAAAACCCTCATTAATACCTTTAATTTGATACCCATATCGTACAAACACATTCTAGAGTCACCCCTGGTCCACCTTTATGGCGATATCTCGAAAAGGCGTCCACCTATAGAACTAAGGCCGACGCCCTTTTAAAATACTCATTAACACCTTTCATTTGATACCCATATCGTACAAAAAAATTCTAGAGTCACCCCTGCCCACCTTTATGGCGATATCTCGAAAAGTCATCCACCTATAGAACTAAGGCCAACTCCCTTTTAAAATACTCATTAACACCTTTCATTTGATACCCATATCGTACAAACAAATTCTAGAGTCACCCCTGGTCCACCTTTATGGCAATATCTGGAAAAGGCGTCCACCTATAGAACTAAGGCCCACGCCCTTTTAAAATACTCATTAACGCCTTTCATTTGATACCCATATCGTACAAACAAATTCTAGAGTCACCCCTGGTCCACCTTTATGGCGATATCTCGAAAAGGCGTCCACCTATAGAACTAAGGCCCACGCCCTTTAAAAATACTCATTAACGCCTTTCATTTGATACCCATATCGTACAAAGAAATTCTAGAGTCACCCCTGGCCCACCTTTATGGCGATATCTCAAAAAGGCATCCACCTATAGAACTAATTCCCACTCCCTTTTAAAATAATCTTTAACACCTTTCATTTGATACCCATATCGTACAAACAAATTCTAGAGTCACCCCTGGTCCACCTTTATGGCGATATCTCGAAAAGGCGTCCACCTATAGAACTAAGGCCCACGCCCTTTTAAAATACTCATTAACACCTTTCATTTGATACCCATATTATACAAACGCATTCTAGTGTCACCCCTGGTCCACGTTTATGGCGATATCCCGAAAAGGCGTCCACCCATAGAACTAAGGCCCACTCCCTTTTAAAACACTTATTAACACCTTTCGTTTGATACCCATATTGTGTAAATGCATTCTAGAGTAAACCCTGGTCCACTTTTATAACGATATTCCGAAAAGGCGTCCACCTTTTAGAACCAAGGCCCACGCCCTTTAAAAATACTCATTAACGCCTTTCATTTGATACCCATATCGTACAAAAAAATTCTAGAGTCACCCCTGGCCCACCTTTATGGCGAAATTTCGAAAAGGCGTCCACATATAGAACTAAGGCCCACGCCCTCTTAAAACACTCATTAACACCTTTCATTTGATACTCATATCGTACAAACAAATTCTAGAGTCACCCCTGGTCCATCTTTTTGGCGATATCTCGAAAAGGCGTCCATCTATAGAACTTAGGCCCACGCCTTTTTAAAATACTCATTAATACCAATATCATACAAAATAAATTCCTCTTAAAATACTCTTTAATACCTGCCATTTGATACGCATGTCATACAAACACATTCCAGGGTTACCCTAGGTTCTTTTTACAACATGGTGATTTTCCCTTACTTTGTCTCCACAGCTCTCAACTGAGTATGTAATGTTCGGTTACACCCGAACTTAGCCTTCCTTACTTGTTGATTTTGTCAGTTCATTGCGGCTGCTGAGTAGCGTATCACCCCATGTCGGCTGCCTGTTCAAAATCGTGCTATCTCAAAATATTTTTCAAAAATTTCCCAATTCAGGATTTGTCACAAAACCGCCCTATATTAGTGTTAGATTAAGGAACGTTTCATCTCAGAATGGTTTTCATTAACTCCCTCTTTTATGTCAAAATACATTGAACTTATGCTCATATAGGGGGTTTTTGAAACAAATTTTGAGATAGTGTATTTTTGAATAAAATTCTAACGTACGGCATTCTTCAAACAAAATAATGACCAAACCAACATAACTCTATCGATTCACGAAATATTTAGTAGAGAATGCATTATTTCCTCTAAAACCTATTGGCATTTACCAATTTATTATCACTATTAATATACTGCTAAAGGTACTTTTCTATTACAATTTTCGCTGGAGGGGATTGAATTATACCCCGCTTAGTAAAAGCTACCCGTCCAGATTTTTCAAGTGTAAAGGGAGTGTCAAAGCTCTGTCATTATTGGAGAACAAATCTCTAGTAATTGAATCATGGTCTGGACTGTTCTAGTATTATTTCGTGACAGTTTCGTAATAGTTCTGGAATTAACAAATTTTTGATATCAGTGAATTTCGTGGAACCGACTAATTTTTTGAACGAGATATTTGTTTGAAGCCATTTTTGTAAATTATGCATCAAACTTATAAAAGATCGATATCAGAAATTTAAAGCTGGAAAACTTTCTATTTTCGCAATGTCGATTGCTTTCGATACTGTAGAAAAAACTTATAAACGAACACATCTACAGTTTTGTTCCCTAGCGAATTTCAGTGGTACGAAGCCAAACTACGTTAAGGACTAACTAACTACATAGTATATATTTTCTACACTGTACGGCAGATAAATAATTATACTTTTTGCACGGGTCACATATGTTGCCGACCCTGCTTAAAATTTGAAACTATCGACGATCTATCGATAATTTTTCCAGCTCTATCGGAAATTTCAATTTATATTTCAGTCCTCTAAACTAGGGACACGATATCGAATGGAAAGTGTCGATACGGGACTCATATCAAGTAGCTCGTATCAAATATACTCGATACTCAAAATATCGAATAAATTGACAAGACAAGTGTGTCGATCAATAATGCACCTTGAAATGAGATCTCAATATATCTTTGTAGGTGTAAAATAAATGTTGCTATACTACCGGATATACAAAAGACGCTTTTCCAAGAGCAGAAACTTTTTCAAAAGAGTCCTTAGGATTTCGCTTCGTTGTATGTAATGCCGCAATTACATAAAACGCTTTGTGGAAAACGCAAAAACTTAAGATATTCTTAACTTATGGAGCCGTCAAAGCGTCAAAAAGGAAGAGAGCGGCAAGTGTTCTAAGTAAATCCGGCCTAAATCAGGCAGAGGAATGATCAGCGGTGGGCACTACTACATATACACAGTTACCAAATTGTTTCGTTAATTTTGACGAAGTTGTCATTGTGCTCTCGCTCATTGTATACGTATATGATCGCTTAGCAGGTGCTAAGCTCCCGCCCACCCCTGAGAATGATGAATGGCAGCTTTGGTTGTGCAGTTGTCAGCTTTTTTTTTTGAATAAATTAACTGCAAATCCAGCGCGAACTTTTTTTTCGATTTGCACCGTAGAGAGGGGGCAAACATACACGGCAGTCTATTTGGTCGATTAGCTCTTTCCTTTCATGCATTCCGCCGTCTTTTACTGAAAATTTGAAACGATAATGCGGTCAAATTACTCGATGCCAAAAAGTATCGCCATAAAAGTATCAAGTTTAAAGTGTCGATATGTGAAAATTACATCGAAATTCGTGTCCCTTCTCTGAACAGTTCTAACAGCATTGAGCATTTACTGTTAAGATTTATTAAATCTCATTTGAACCTGCACTGTCTCCGCTTAGTTTTATTGGAAGTTTTAGTTTTTCATATTGAAAAAACTATAAAGGGCTAAATGTACAATTTCAACTTTTGTGCAGTTTTTCAGCCAAACATAAATTTACGTGTTCGATTGAAATACATACATTTTCACATGTCTTAAAAAGCAAAAACCTATATTTATATCATATTTTGATAGATTTTTTATTTTACTCACGTTTGGCAATAAAAATCTAAACTTGAAAATCTTAAAAAAACAGCTGTCATCCATGAATTTGAAAACTGCTCCTACCTTAAAATATTTTCCTATCAAAAAAACATGACATATGAATTTCAGGTTGCTATACAAGATATATTGTAATGATTGAACAAATGATTGAAGATTTATTAAATATTTAACTGAAATCTTCTGCGTTTCGAGATTTAATTTTGTATGATAAAACTTGCAAGATTTAACGTTAAATCCATTCAGATGCCTGAATCTCGAATAAAGCTCTAAGTGGAGATATGCTATAAGATATCATTTCGTACCCTCGAAAAAGGTATAAAATAATTGTTTACTGATGGATTTAAAGGACAAAAGTTATTACTCGAGAAAATTTACACATGTACTTTAAGATCTAGTTGACATATAATGAAAATATCTTAATTTTCGTACTTATACCACGTTCACACATGCCCTAATCTACAATAAATATTCTATTGAGGATTACCCTTCAAAAAACGCGAGTACTCCATAAATAATGGAAGGAATACTCCTTTGGGAGTATAGGAGTGTTCCAAAACTAATCTGTATTCATACAAAAAATGTGCTCCAATTAACATTGCGATGTCCTAGGAGAGGAGTAGGTGATCCCACTCTCGCTTTGTTTGTGAGTATTCCATAGAGTACATACGAGAGAGTACTTTCCAAAGTACTTTCACTGTAGTACTCCATGGAGCACCCACAGAGGATCATATGCCAAAGTACTAAAGAGGAATTGTTTCGGAAAGAATTATCGGAGTGAATTTAATTTAAAACGAAAGTAAATGAAGAGGGGCAATACAAATTTTATATTTTTTACTACGAGTATTCTTATGTTATTTAGTATTTGCGTGAATAAAGAAACTAATATTTCTTTATACTATAGTATTGTAACGAAGGTTAGCAGCACTGAGCGATGCTATCGTCTCTAAGCCGATGCTAAGCAGTGATGTGAATGCACATCAATAATTCAATAATTATGTATCTACATAAACGAAACAATAACTGCGTCTACATATACATATGTACCATGTACGTATACGAGCAGCGGAGAGTCAATGCACAAATACATGCATATATCTAAGATACTCCTATAAGTATGCAATGAGAAAAACTATAAAATTGTGCAATTGTAGTTACAGCTGAGATGTTTGAGAGCTAATGGACTAGTAGATTCTGGAAGCGCCTAGAAGATGCGAATGTTAAAGTCAAAGAGTATAAAAGGCGACAGATGTAGAGGCGCTGGAATTCAGTTTGATTTGATTTGTCAAGCAGTTACGACTAAGACGATATCTAGCGAGCAATAGCAGTATTATTTTGAAAGTCAGTTTCATTTAAGTTATCAGTTTGGTTATTAAGCTATTCGTTGCACAGTTTGAGTGTTATTGTGAAGTATTTTAATAAATGCCATTTTTCCATTATTCAATATTGGAGTTATTTATTCAACAGTTTAGCGATACGAACCTAGCAAAGGGGCAAATAAGAGGATTTGCAGCAAATTCGTTACAATTGGTGTCAGAAGAGGAATTGTTGAATAAATTCCGAAGATTGGGAATACAACTTGGACATGGCAAAGTTCAGTGAATTGAAGATCCAGCAACTGAAAAAGGAGTTGGAGAACCGTGAATTAAGTACAACCGGTACTAAGATCGAACTTCAAGCACGGCTACGAGAGGTAATGGAGACGCAAGGAATTGATGTGGACGAGTTTGTCTTTTATCCTGATGGGGACGAAACAACAACCAAAATTGAAGACGGAAATACATGTTTATAACTACATGCCTACAGCAGGTTTCGAACCCAACCAATCTTCCTTTCGATGCAAACACTCTACCTACTATAAAACAATTCGAGTATTAAAAGTACTATTTGATTTATTTAAAGAAAAAGTATTCACCCCTATTCTGCATTTCGATTACGTTTCCGTTCTACGCTCCGCTTTAATCGAAGTTTGGTATTCTGCATTACGACGGAATCGTAAAGAGAAGAGGAAGAGCAAATGATTTTTCGAAATCAGCTGTTGGTAAGGAATGTGTGAACATTGGAACAAAATAAATTAAAGAAAATTTGTAAAAAACACTGAAAAACGTTTATATTTTATTATCCACGCCATTTTGCACAAAAAAAAGCAATAGAATATATTGCCGCAATGTTATATTTTTTTGAGTGAAGTGCTTTCATAATTGTAAGTGTGTTTTTGTCGTTCTTTTGGCCAATTCCCTGCCGTGGCCACCAAGTTTTGTTAAAACGGATTCCTGCACGAATATAGTTGACATTTTTGTATTTTAAGGATGCTAATTTCATTGCACTTGCCTAAAATACTTTATAAAGGTTTATTTGTTCTTTCCGCAAGGATTGTTTACGTTTCCGCTTCACCTTCCTCTACGCCAGCAGCTTGCTTTGGCATATAATTGGACCCAACGAACAGACACAAATTATAATGGAATCAATAGCCGCGGCATTATTTATGGAGTTGGAAAGCAACGCATACGAAAATTGCCAGGCGAGAATGGAAAGGCAAATATTGCGAGATTTGTGTAATCCATTTGAGATGAGTGACGAATTGTAAGAAATTGAACTTAAAAGTGGTAAAGTTTAATGACTTATTTTCTTATTTAGGTTCAAAAAAACTTTCTACTTAACAAGGATGCTTTCAAGTATGTGTTAGATACTTTTGCGGGGCAAATACGTCCAAGGACTTCGACATCGACATGTTGTTTTTGACCTGGAAACATATAAAAAACAATCATCATCAAGCCTTCTACGTTTCTTAACAAGTTTTACTTACATTTTTGTTAAAATTCTGTTATAAATTAATAAAAAAATTAAAAAAAATATTTTTCCGCTAACTAATTTGCAACTTAGAAAAACGGAACTACGATCGAAATGCAGAATACAAAAAATCGAACGATTCGAAGTTGGATCGAAAGAGATTGGAACACAGAATACCAAAATTGCCAAATCGAAAAAATTCCAATCCAAGTCGAAATGCAGAATAGGGCTCATTATCATTGCTATGGTGTTATTCGTTTATCCGGATAATATCCCATTTGCACTTTATACCTTTTATATATGTATGTATACATACATTGAAGTTGCGCAACCTGGGTATTTTTATTTGATCGCTTATAACTTACGTAGTTTTACATCGATTTTCTTCAATGATAGCTTATCTTTTTTCTAATTAAACGGAGCTTTATGTAAAGAAAAAATATCTGAAAAAAAGTTGTGGTTTTGGAATGCTGCCCTCGCAAAGGGTAATTTTTTTCATATTTTTTCATAAAAAAAACAAAAATCTGAAATGATGAGCTAATATCTCGAAAACTATATGGTTGAGCAAAAAACAATGTATGATGCATTTATATCAAATTTTATCGTCGTTCCGATTTTGCAATTGCTTGACCCGTTCGTGAGATATACGTAATTAAATGGAGCCATCTTTTTGGTTTTTTCGAATAACGGTAAATTGCAAATATCTCAAAAACGGTAGCATAGAATAAAAATGAACTCGATTTTCGAAATCAGGGGGTGGTTTTACATACGAATTTCATAACGGCGTCTCTGGTAAATTTTGGCCGTCGACCAGTGTTATCGAAGGGAAACATTTATATGAGAAATCTGGTTATTTAATTACCGATTAGGTAAATGGAGATAATCTCGATATGTATAAACTGGGTCTTAGCTCCTAATCGGTAATTATATAACTAGGTTTCAAATATAAATTTTTCCCTTCGATAATCGGTAAATATGATCAAATTTCAGATGTGGATTTATTTTCATAATAAAAGTTCCACCTGTAGAGTGTAAGCTCTAATTGGAAGCAAAAAATGTAAGAGAAACGTGAAAATTTGACAGAAAATAATCTTGTTCCCAGAGATGGAACATACGTAAAAGCTTCGGTAATCTCTCGATGATTTATTGTAGATTAAGGCATGTGTAAACGTGGTCTAAGACCTTGTCTACATTTAACCAGATTATTTTCATTTTCGTACTTAACTCCTAATCGGTAATTAAAAAAAACTTTAGGAATTGCGATTTGTTTTCTGAGTCTTAGAACAATCTATAGAGAGTCGTCACTAAATGAAAGCATGAAATTTAATGAAGTTTAACAACTTTTTTCATCGATAGTTATTAATTAGCCTGGAAGCGGTGGCATACTATAATAAATATAACTATACACCATTACACTCCTATGGATGATAGCATATTTGTACTTACTTTGACATATAAAGTAGTGTTTTATCGTGATACAACCATAAATAATGATTGGGTATGCTCATCTCGTGAAATGTAACTTTTTTCGCATTTTTGAAAAAACAATCCGGACGCCAAATACTATGCAACCAATCAACATCCAATATACGATATTGTTCGCTCATGTTCTCTGGCAGTCGCAGGCGAGGATCACGCCAACTTTGTGCTAGGAAAACATCTGTGACATATGTCTAAATATAAAATACAGATAATTATAAATATTTAAGAATACCCTAAGTAAAATTCAAGTTTTTTTTATTACCATCGATTCTTCATTAATGGAATCCAATGATAAAACTGTCACATGAAAGTAAACAACAGTCGGTTGCCCAAGTAGCTTTGGTGCACGATTTTTATCATAGGTTTTTGATGGTATTGGTAATATGTCGGGCAATGATAAACTCGTCTCGAGGCCAGTAACTAATTCTGCACTATCGGTGGCATTTCTGGAATAAAAATTATATTTAATAGCAAATGTTGGATATAAGCCCTCAAATAATGTATCGCACAAAAAGCTGCTAACTTCATCCAACAAAACGTAAAGAGAGTTACATTCTGAAGCAAACTGTCATTTGGTGCTGCCTCTGTAAAATATTCTATTTGGGCGCAATAATTTTTTCTAGATTATATTTTACGTCGCCTTTATGGAAATATATATCCGGCTTGATAGAAAATTCTATCTACTAGCCAAATAAGAATAGACGCTGAATAGGATGGGTTCAACTGGCCGATCTGTGACAACCTCACATAGACTGAATGAGTCCATAGTGCTACCAGAAGTGTGCCGAACGACCTAACTGAAAAACCCTAGCAGGAACCAACACCTATTTTATAAAATAAATCCGTCCTCTTGTAAAATACTAGAATATTTTTGCAACGGCGAGTTGAGCGAACTGAAATACTTATCCTTAAATAAAAAAAAGGACCTATTAAATCATTTCTGGTTATTGATACTGAGATCAAAACTCGCCTTTTGAAGCCTCTCCCAATATATTTGGACGCTTATTAGCAGTGGACCACTGTTCTACATTTTTACCAAAAAAAAAAAAGATCCCTATGATCGCCTGTTTAGAGACATTACTTGCGTTCCAATGAAACCTGATCCAGATACCGAAAAAACCCTTCAAAAAACGCGAGTACTCCATAGATAATGTAAGGAATACTCCTTTGGGAGTATAGGAGTGTTCCAAAACTAATCTGTATTCATACAAAAAATGTGCTCCAATTAACATTGCGATGTCCTAGGAGAGGAGTAGGTGATCCCACTCTCGCTTTGTTTGTGAGTATTCCATAGAGTACATACGTGAGATTACTTTCCAAAGTACTTTCACTGTAGTACTCCATGGAGCACCCACAGAGGATCATATGCCAAAGTACTAAAGAGGAATTGTGTCGGAAAGGATTATCGGAGTGAATTTAATTTGAAATGAAAGTAAATGAAGAGGGGCAATACAAATTTTATATTTTTCACTACGAATATTCTTATGTTATTTAGCATTTGCGTGAATAAAGAAACTAATATTTCTCTATACTATAGTATGTATACATAAAACCAGTGCGGGGTTGCATTTTATCAGAGTTGCCATAGTAAAATTTTATTATCAGTTATTTGTATGCAATATTTTACTTTTGGCAACTCTGTTCGATCGTCATCGTGTTGTGATCACGGTCGTTAAAAAACGAGCAATGATCGGCTGATGGTGGGCCGCAAACGCATTGCAAAGGAGTATTGTTAGAGTACTCCAACATGAAGAAAATGGAACACGTAATCCAACAATTTTTGCAGGGAATTTAACGTGCAAATGCAACAACAAGGCTGTGATCCTTATATCTATCTGGACCCATTCCGGATAAACAGGGTGTTGATTTGGTTTTTGTGGAATATTTTGGACTGATGCAGAAGGTATGTATGTACTTGGTAGCACTTACAGACATACGCAGTAGGGCATCCGATATTTAACAAATTTGATCCCCTCGACTACCCATAAATGTTTACTGTTTAAGCCTGAAAACAAATTATTAACGCCATA
Organism: Eurosta solidaginis; assembly: GCF_040869045.1. Taxonomy (NCBI): domain Eukaryota; kingdom Metazoa; phylum Arthropoda; class Insecta; order Diptera; family Tephritidae; genus Eurosta; species Eurosta solidaginis. The sequence goes on along the minus strand of NC_090319.1, from coordinate 86,643,440 downwards.
AATTAATTACGTTATATTCATTTAAAATTTTTTTTTTTATATAGAAAAACTATAAAATGTTTACAAGACTCACAACATAATGTGCACTTGCTTTTTGCACAAAACTCCTGACAGAAGTAAAATTTTTAATATCGGCCTTGGGACGATAGTTATTTAGTTCAAAACACATCTTTTGGTACACCTTCCGACATTTTTGCACGTGTCTTAAATGCCGACTCTTTTGCTAAGCATTAGTACTCTAGCTCTTTTTAAGTACAAAATCCCATACAGTTTTATATGGAAACTTTGTTGCATTTGTGGCATAGTTTGAAGAACTAATAATATTAGTTGTTGCTTTGATAATATGTTTCAGTTTTTTAAGTAAAATTTTATGGAGCGATTCGGAAAATAAGTGTGAAAATAATAGGCACCCTATTATGTGTACACATCAGTTGAGTGCTGCAAAATCGTATAGTATTGATCCGAATCATTCCAATGAGATTTGATCGTGTTTCAGATCTGAATGGCTCATAGGAACGCCCTAATTGTTGATATAGGGAAGCAATGAAAAAAGTTAGTCACTATAAATGTAGTATAATTACAGATATACTTAATAATAATACTTTCCTAAAGCCATGAACACAATTGCACAGCAATATTGATTTTTCTAACAAATACAACTGAATGGTGAAAATTATAAGAAATCTTTGTCGATTCAATTGTTTAAGCATTGTTCGATTTTTTTGAACAAACTTGGTGTGTGCAACGGTATTGTAAAGTCAAAGTTTCGTAGGCATTTATGCAACCCATATATAGAGACGGAGATAATGGAGCACCACAATGATTTTTCGCATATACGAAATGTGTTATGTATACAATGTGATAACATACGCGCTATATTTATTTTTTATTTTATTTTTGTACAATTGATTTCAACTAATTACAAATATTTATTTTATATTAGGCCCTTTTTTTTAACGTAGATACTTGTAATGTAGTACGATTACCGACGTTTATTACGTAATTGCACTCATAATCATATTTTTGATATTTTCAAAGTGGTAATTTTCACTATTTCTGGGCACAATTTTAATTTATTTGAATTTTTCCAGAAAATATGCCACATCATCCTAAAACACTAAAATTCAATTCTTTGCATTTTCATAACGGCACATTTCGTAATAGTAAAATTTGTCCAATTGCATTTCCGCTCTGCTAATTTCTATGAATTTGCATTCCACTAATGCAATTATTTTTTGACGTATGTTTTAATAAATTTATAATTTTTTTTCATATATGTAATACATATATGTTTTTTAAGTTAAATTATGCATTAATTTGACACTTAAATGTGTGATTTTATCGTAAGGTGTGATAAATGGTTTCTTTGTATGGCTTCTTTGAATGCATTTCATTTTGGGATTTGCATTCTTGTATTTTAATATGACAGTTGTATGATCGTTGTATTGTTGTTGTATAACTATTGGCGCTAAATCAGTAAACCAAGAAAGTTTTGCAAATAAAGCAAATTGACCTCTTTTGGACGTTTCTGTTTTTATTACAGTATTCTCTTGACTTTTAAAAACAACCCTCCAGAAATGTAAACAAATTAAAAGAATGCAACGCAAAGAATTGATGAATGTAAAAAGTACATAAGCTTGCCATTAATTATGTTCTAGATTTTTTTTTACTTGTTTGCGTTTAGCATAAAAGTTATAACTTTCCCCGCTTAGCTCTCCATTACTCCAAGATAAGATTTAAATGTAGCTCGTGTTCTGCGACGCCAAATCCCTGCACGCGTCACTAAATTCGGTATTTCAAAATTATTTTTGGGTGAAAATTCTGGGAAAATGTGTAAAAATTCTGTTTAGCTAAATCATTTCAAGAGAAATTCTGTATTTCCAAATTTGTGTGACCCACAAAGACGCAGAGTTAAAATTCTGTAATTCAGAATTTTGGATACAAAATTGTGTTTTCCTAAAATCATATATGTAGTACTCCTATATTGCTACTACAGGCCATGATTCAGATACTAGAGATTTGTTCTCCAGAGTTGACACACAGTTGAGCTACCAAACTACCAAACATAAAAATCTGGACAGGTTACTTTTATGAAGTAAGAAAAACGGGGAATAATAGTAGTATATTAGTAGTGATAATGAATTTTTAAATGCCAACAGGTTGTGGGGGCAATAATTCATTTTCTACTAAATATTTCGTGAATTGATAAAGAGTTATGTTGGTTTGGTCATTCTTTCAGAATTTGTTTAAAGAATGCGGTGCGTTAGAATTTTATTCAAAAATACACTATCTCAAAATTTGTTTCAAAAACTCCCTATCGAACCTAAGTTCAATGCATTTTGACATAATGAAAAGTATTATGAGATAAGGTGTTTTTCAATCAAATTCTAATATAGGAGCTTTTGGCGACAAATCCTGAAATGGGAAATTTTTAAAAAATATCTTGAGGTAGGATGATTTTGAAGAGGCAGCCGACATGAGGTGATACTCTACTCAGCAGCCGCAGTGAACTGACAAAAAAAATAAAAGAAAATTGCTTACTGTTTTAGAACTTTATTCCTGCCTTGACTTTGACAGAAGAGCTAAGCTTTTGTGCAGTCCTGCTACACAGGGAGTATTCAATTTTTATTCTGAAATTTCAGAAAGCTCTTTTCCATTAAGTATTCATGGAAGTCTTCCCGATAAACCGTAAATTTAGAATATCGGAACACGTTCGTTTGATACTACCTCACGAGGTCCGAATATATCAAGTAAGTATATACATAATATTCCAAAAATAAACCGATTCCACAAATTCTTAAATGGAGATGAATGTTCCGAACATACGGATTGAATAAGTTAATATGCTCAATGAGTACATTTCGTTATAGCATCTTCATTATTTACTAATGACATTTTTGCAGGGTATTAGTAATAGATGAAAAATAAATAAATGTAAGGCGCGATAACCTCCGAAGAGATTTTAGGCCGAGCTTATCTTCCAATTTGCGTCGTGCTCCTTTTTAAGTTTTCCTACAAATGGGCGGGACGGGACCTACTGGTTTTATGCCGGCTCCGAACGGCACCTGCAAGGCAGATGGGTTTTCTCTAAGAGCTTTTCGTGGCAGAAATACACTCGAATCGCTTGCCAATCACTGCCGAGGGGCGACCCCGCTTAGAAAAATTTTCTTCTAATTAAAAAATTTTGATGTTGCTTTGCTTCCTACTTTACTACCAATATTTTTCGAAAAATCGCATAGAAACAACACAGTTTAACGGATATCAATTCGATTTGGGAGCAAAATGGCTGCAGTTGTAAACAAATTTGTCAGCCGAGCAAACCTCTTTGTATTGAATCATTTTTCAGGCTAGGTACACTCACAAACAACAGAGTGCCGATATCATTTTTATTTATTTATTTATTTAGTCTAGTAACAAATGTTTAGTACAGACGCTTATGACTAAATTACAGAAACCAGCTTATATTAAGCTATGGAAAACACTAGCAAAAAGAATTTATTTAATAATTTGGGAAAAATTTAAACAACGTGACATCAGGACGACAAGGCGACAGCTGTTTCGATTATACCTTGTAAATCTTTTCAAAGCCTTTTCTCCCGGGAGTGGGATTGAAAAATTGCTTCAAATAAATGTTTTCATACATTTAAAAAAAAAAAAAAGCAATACGGGGAATCCGCGATTAAATCATACAAAAAGAATTTATATTATTACAGATTAAGTAATTTTTTAGTTTAAGTTGAAAAGCGTATTTTGAGTCGGAAAAATCAATATCCAAAACACTTGAGAAGCAATTAATTTCTGATAGGGCTCTGTTAATAGGCGCTTTTGAGTTATAAACAGTTCTACTCAGCCCTATTAAAAAGATTTCAAAGTGGCGGGGGTTTCTACAGGGAGTATTTAAGCATAGTCTTTCAAGAAGCAACGCGCAGTCAATTTTGCCCGTGAAGAGATCGAAAATGAACAACGAGGCCAAAAGAATTCTGCGATTGTTTAGGGATAGTGAGGATATTAGTTGGCATCGAGACTCATAAGACGGGATCGGTTCAGAGAATCGTAATGAAATAAGCGCGAAGCGCATAAAGATTTTTTGAACCCGCTCCAGGCGGTTGATGTGAACTGCGTGGTTAGGCCGCCAAATGAAATAAAACTTATCCACAATGGCGATACATTGCTGTTTAAATGTTTTTGTTTTTGTATTCAATAATCGAATGCACCTAAATTAAAATTTTTTCTTATCACACTTATGCTGCTACAATCACAAAAATTTTGTAGGCTGTCTTGTTTTGATTTGGAATTCGAAATACATTGCGATCATTTTCTATTAGCAATATAGAAGAATTACATATATGAATATAGGAGTATTACATATATGGCTAAAATTCACGTAAAAAACATACGTAAATCACATTCTGTTCTTAAATTGGAATATCACCCATTTTTGATGCGTTTCGAAAACGCCCTATCTCAGAAAACGTTTGAACCGTATTTCAGAATTTGATTCAAAAAAGCCTTTTCTCAGGATTCGGTTAAAGAAGACCATATTTCAGAATTTGTTTAAAAACGCCCCAGCTTATGTCAAACTGTATTGAAATTGAGCTCAGTTATGGCGTTTTTGAAACAAATTCTAAGAGAGGTCAATTTAGAAAGGTGTTGCGGTCACCCTGTGCTACGGATCTGGACTTAAATCTGGCAACCTCTTGTCCATGCCATGTCAGCAAATGACAGACGTCAGTTGCACGCATATCGGTGCAATTTCCGCAGCCAACTTCCCTTTTTATAGACAGCAGCGGAGATGAACACACGCACCAAGAGAAAAGTTCTCACCAGGGGAAAAAAGAAAAAAAAAACCAATCGCGGCAATCACTACCTCCGGTTAACCCTTTTGTAGTTGGGTTTGGAGGCCATCCAGGGGCGCAAAGTTTAAGCGCACCCCATCGCGAGTACCCGTTTGGACCACCAAGGTTGGTAATTGTTCGGCGCAGAATCGGCAGGCATCCACAGCAAGGCTGGGCTGCAACCATATTTTGGACAAACTGCAACATTCGCCTGCGGCGTTGGAAAGAGGTAACTGAACGTAATGAATGCGGGAACGTAGGAAAATAATATCTCGTCCCCTTAGCCACAGTCGGGTCCAGCCGGGCGAAACAGCTAGCGTATCGCCAAGACGTTCGGGGCCACGCGGTTAGGGAACCAACCGCGGCACCCGCAAGTGAATTGGTCGACCCGGCACGAAAAGGGCGGAAGACGAAACACCCCATATAGACGACCCTGTGCGAAGGTATAACTTCCCTTGGCAACTAAGGCACACTTGAAAGCAGTATAACCACCTCCAAGGATATCCCCAGCAGGACGCAGCAACGTTCATCCAAGGCGCAAGTACCCTATACGGCCATATCGAATTCGTGAGGCAACATTATGGTCTAACGACCACCAGATTTCGCTAGTTTAAGTAGTGTAGGTTTAGTACACTGGGTTAAGTATATAAACGCACTTGTAGGCAGCCATATTTGGTGGTGAATTGTCGGAGTGTTCGAGGGCACAGCGAACGGCTTAGTCTCGGCTTCGAAATACAGATTCAAATTTAAGCTTGGGAGGGGAATAAGGCCAATGGGAAGGGTCTGAAGGGAGAGATAAATTATTCGCCACCGAGGGACCATCCAATTATCCTGGACGTATTCTCGGATACAAGACGTCTTGTTGGGCCAGTTGGGAATTGAATTTAAATGTCTGATGAACTCCTAGAGGAACCTAACCCTTTCGGTTTGTTGCGTTGGTTTGCTTTTGGTTTGTTTTGCAAAAAAAGGGGGGGCGATCCTGCGCTCGTACGTATGCCTAGAGTTGCAGTCGTGAGGCCCGGCTAGCTGAGTAGAGGGTACCGATAACGCCAAATGCTGGTACCCTACATATACGTTTATTAGTTTTTTTTTATAACCTAGGCAACCACGAATATATATATGCACGCATGCATGGTCTTGGGCAAAGGGAAGGAGGTTCAGGTACATAAATTGTAAGACTAATTAGTTAATAAGTTGTGAAATCATAGCTACATATGATAGCATACGTATTTATATGACATATTAATATAATAAACATGAATTGTTAATTTGCAGATTTGGTGACGATATTCTTTTAGATGTGGTGGAGACGGACGGACCAGTGGACAGTAAGAGGGGTTGAATTTTAAGGGGGCAGATACGGGCATTCATATAGGGATCGGCAACAATATCATTAGCCATTGTCGACCATGGAAGGGTGGGTTGTGAATGGCTGGCCAATCGTCATCTTTGGCCAAGGGGGCAGCGTGGTATCCCTAGAGTGACCATGGAGAGTATCAGGTATGTATTTTTTTTCTTGTATGGTGCGGTTGGTATGACTCAGAGTCGCAAGAACCACCCCGTATTCCGGCGAGCTAGCTCGTGCTAAAAGCAAGCATACCTGCGCGACGACTGGGGCATACAACATGATGGTGCGACAATCGGGAGAGCATGCGTCCGCCTGGAAAAAACACCGCACGTAACAGAAATGGCGCCCAACATCGGGCCCATATCCTTGTGGGCTGTAAATAGAGTTTTTTTGTCGGACATACTCTGGGGTTATACAGGTTTGCCCAAGGGATTTGAATGGGTTTCGCCCCAGGATTTCAGGTATATTTTGGGTGAATTAATAACTACAATTGGTTAAATTTTTTTTTATAATGCGATGCATTGGGATCTTGATCTGGCTTAGGTATAGCCGGTCAATAGTGCCAATGTCGGGGGTAGGATGAATGGTGTTCTGTTATCTGGCAGCTTGTCTTGGGCGTTGTAGGTACTGGGCAATAGTGTCAGAGGACAAAATCCACTCACCAGGAGTCCCACTCCGGGCAGCTCGTTTTGCCAATCGAGAAGTAGTAGACGAAAGGGTTCGGGGCGGGATTTTAATTGGGTTGGGGTGAGCTGATTAGGTATCTCAGTCGGTCATTTAGAAGCCATCTGATTGTGCTAGCAGCCGAGAAAGGGGTTGACAGAGTCACTTTAGGGCGGGGACAGGCACCGACGGACGACATTAGGGTGGACAGACCCCACATCTACTAGATGATTATTATTATTTTTTTTTAGTCAGTTGCGTTGATTTATCTAATCGTATGTTGGTGTTACATTTAACCACTTCTATAAACCACGGCTATTTCAATTTTTTCCATATTTTCGACAAAGGCCTAACGTCTCGGAAGTAGGGAATTAGGTGGAGAATTTGGATTGTTTTTTTGAGATTATCTGATTTGACATCGCGCTAGGCTGAACACCATTGGGTATACATTTTTGTTAGCACTCCCAAGAAGCGTGGTGAATCGTAGACAAACAACGAGTCGATTTGATTAGCATTCGCGTACTCATCGTCGGTATTATCCCTCGACTATCCGAGGATAAGACAGCTAGGAACATAACAGCGGTTCACATATTTCATCCAGCGCTTACGCAGCTTACGGGGTATAGCGACACCTTGGAACGCGCTCGAACCGCGCGTTAATAGAAGCGGGTGCTGATGCTCGGCGATCTGAGGGTCAAGGATCTTCAAGCGTCCACGGTTGGTGTCGCAGTTGGATCAATTACGGTCTTCGGCGTCCCGCGAATTTAAACCCAAGCAGCAATTTCCATCACAGTACTTGATAGCTAGACGTGTGCGCGCAGCTTCGGTAATCAGTTGTAGCAAAATTTTCTTTTTTATTCGGGAATCTGTGTAACGCGGTAGATGTCTGAACCACCCAAAAGGCACGGACTTAGAAGCGGAAAGAAGACCGCGGACGGCGAAGATAACGATTCCAATATGCCACCAGGAGAAGGCCATGTTAGCCAGCATAACGCGGAGCAACACGGCGACGACAGTGACGACAGACACAGTCGCGATGGAGAGCGCGGGGGGGAAACGTGAGCCTACACGAACCGCGCAACCAGGACCGCGGGAACCATAGCGACGAGAACGACGATAGCGATGAAAAAGAGCGAACGCGCCCCAATCAGGATCGCAGTCACCAGAGGCCGGAACAATTAACGCGCACGTTCCTAAAGTAGCGCCAACCAGCGGTCTAAGCGACGATTTCATGGAAAAGTTCGAATTGATGTTTGTGGAACATCAATTAGAGGTAAGCCGCTCTACCACGGAGGCGGTCAAAGGTTTGGTGCGTACGCTGAAAAAGGAAATGAGCAGCCTCGCGGGAAGACTCTCGGTGTTGGAAGACACAGACGCGCACGCGCGCTCTGGGATGCAGCGCGGGGACTGGTTGCTGGACGCGACGCCTAGCGAGGGATAGGCCGGCGCGAAGGGAATCCATGGGAAACGGGGGCACGAAACGGGAAGGTCCGACGGTAAGGAAGGGCGACGCAGTTAACTGTGATGGGCGATTACACAGCATGATATACTATAAATGTAATCAACCCAGTAGGCAACTATGCGCAGAATTCCAACGGGAAAACTTAGAGAGTGGCGGGAAACCGGGGAGCCCTGCCAACGTCAACAGACCCCGGAGAACTAACTACCAATTTTGACATACTAGGTCTAACCAACCAAGACGATCGACATTCTGGCAATCAGTCAAACCAAGTTTTGACAAAGAGACAAACGGAACCAGTGCGCGGACCGATACCACACCTAACGCTGCAGGAGCGGCAAGCCCGATATGACGCGGCGCGGAAAAGAATTTTTGGATACTCAACGGACACGGAAGCCGTGGCAAAGGCGAATACGGAACGAGGGCCAAGTAGTAAGTGGCGGAAGATTGCGGAGTTACGTAGGCGTACCCTGGAGCGGCGAAGTGAAACGCGATCAATAGAGGAATCGGTCATACACACAAGTGGACATCGAGGGAATGCGAATGCAAGGGATGCTGGATAGCGGCGCGTCGATTAAGCTGTCTGGGGTCAGTGGCGCGCGTTTGGGAGGAAAAAATGGGAAATAAGATGCACAAGTTGAATGAGCGATTGAAAACAGCGGATGGGAAAGCACAAGCAGTCGTGGGCAAGATTACCGTGACCGTAACGTGGAGGGGCAAAACTAAGGCCATTACGCTCTATTTGGTCCCAAGCCTGAAACAAGAACTGTAATTAGGACTCGGGAGAACGCATCTCATTGAGCACACGATCGAAGTGTCAGATGAAACGATACCGATTAAACAACGCCACTACCCCATGTCGCCAGTTAAACAAAAGTACGCGTACGAAGAAATCGACCGTATGCTGGAACTAGATGTAATTGAAGAGAGTAACAGTGCCTGGAGTTCGCCGATTGTTCTAGTGGAAAAGCCCGGGAAAAGCGTCTGTGCGTCGATATGAGGAAGCTTAATGAACGCACCAAGAAAGACGCCTACAAACTCCACATGTGGAAGGGATTCTAGCACGGCTGCGAGAAACGCATTTTATATAGGGGATTGATCTCAAGGACACCTTTTGGCAGATTCCACTAGAACAATCCTCAAGAGAAAAGACCGCGTTCACGGTACCAGGGCGGCCGCTTTATCAATTTAAGGTGATGCCATTCGGCTTGTGCAATGCACCGCAGCGGCTATGTAGACTAATGGACAAAGTTATACCAGCGCGCCTAAGGGAAAATGTCTTCGTGTATATCGACGACCTGTTGGTTTGCTCTCTGGATTTTCAGTCTCACATAGTTCACCTGGCGGAAGTGGCAGAGTGTCTCGCGAACGCTGGCTTAACCATAAATCTAAAGAAGTCAAAGTTTTGCCAGAAAGAATTAAAATATCTAGGGTTTGTTGTTGGACAAGGTGAGCTGAAGACCGACCCCGAAAAAGTTCGGTCCATAGTCGAGTTCCCAGTACCAGTAACCATAAAGCAGCTTCGGAGATTTCTGGGCATGTGCGGGTGGTATAGGCGCTTTATACCAAACTTTTCTACAATTGCGGCACCCATGACTGAGTGCCTACGTAAATCGAAGACGTTCGTCATGACGGAAGAAGCAACGGCAGCGTTCGACAAGCTCAAAGAAGCCCTCACATCCACAGACGTGCTAGAGAACCCAGATTTTTCTAAGCACTTCTATATACAGTGTGATGCGTCGATTCAGGGTATCGGAAGCGTCCTATTCCAGCGGGACAACGAAGGGAACGAGCGACCCATTGCATTCATGTCGCAAAAATTTAATTCAGCTCAGCGAAACTATACTATTACGGAATTGGAATGCCTTGCCGCAGTAGTGAGCGTGAAAAAGTTTCGCGCGTATGTAGAAGGATTACCATTTACCATCATCACAGATCACATGAGTCTAAAGTGGCTCATGGGTCAGAAAGACCTTTCCGGACGTTTGGCTAGATGGAGTTTGAAACTTCAAGCATTCAATTTTGAGGTGGAACATAGGAAGGGGACGCAGAATGTCGTTCCCGATCCCTTCAGCCGAATGCACATGGCGCAGATTGACGAGCCGGACCGCACAATGGAGATCAATTTCGCGTCACCAGATTTTTCAAGCGAAACGTATGAGGCGCTGGAACGGCACGTGGAGCAGAATGCTGAACGACTACCCGATTTACGGATGGTGGACGGCGTGGTGTATAAGAGAATCCGCCCGAGGTGCGCAGAAGAGATAGAGGAGTCTGCATGGAGGATATGGATACCGGAGGGACTTACGTTAGGACTCATCGAAAAGGCACACGACGATCGGTCGGCCGGTCACGGCGGTATAGGAAAAACGTTGCATAGGCTGCGCTCCAAATATTTCTGGCCTGGCATGGTGGGGGCAGTCCGTAACTTTGTAGCGCGCTGTGAGGTCTGCAAGTGCTCGAAAGCCCCGAATCTATCTCAAAGACCACCTATGGTAAATCGATTCCAGTCCGAAAGACCCTTCCAACGGCTTTACGTGGACTTTTGTGGACCATATCCACGCTCTCAGACCGGAAACACGGTGGTGTTCGTAGTACTCGATCATTTAACAAAGTTTATATTTATTAAGCCAATGCGACAGGCCACGGCGTCGGAAGTGATCAAATATTTAAAAGAAGAGATTTTTCATGTGTTCGGAGTGCCCGATAATGGGAGGCAATTTATTGCCGATTCGTTCGCAGGGTTCCTCAAAACCTACGGTGTAAACCATGTCAAGACGGCCGCATATGCACCACAGTCGAATGCGTCCGAAAGAGTTAACCGGTCGTTACTGGCCATGTTAAGGTCATACATTGCGGGGGGCAGTCAGTCCCGATGGGACCAGCACGTTTCCCATGCAGCCTTCGCATTACGAAGCGCCGTACACGAGGACATCGGTATCGAGCCATACAAGGCCGTTTTTGGCCAGACAATGGTCCAACATGGCTGCACCTATGAAATTCTTCGGCGATTGGGAGCATTGAGGAAGAGCGACGTGGAGGTCCTGCACAGAGATGGTCGTTCATGGCTCATGCGTGAGACACTGATCCACAATTTGGAGTAGGCATACAGGAAAGGACAACAGACGTACAACACCCGGGCTAGGCCAGTTAAATATCGAGAGGGAGACATCGTGTATCGGAGGAACATCAATCTCAGCAACGCTGCGGATGGATTTAACGCTAAGCTGGCTCCAAAGTATCTTCGATCAACGATACTAGCTGTCAGGGGGAACGCACTATATGAGCTGGGCGACGTGGCAGGTCATTCCGTAGGGGTTTACCACGCCAAAGACATACGGCGATAAGAGAAGGAAGATAAGGCGACCAGCTTTTCGACCACTTAGCCAACCATAACCGGCAGCAGCGTTCGCCCTGTTGCGGTCACCCTGTGCTACGGATCTGGACTTAAAATCTGGCAACCTCTTGTCCATGCCATGTCAGCAAATGACAGACGTCATTTGCACGCTTATCGGTGCAATTTCCGCAGCCAACTTCCCTTTTTATAGACAGCAGCAGAGGTGAACACACGCACCAAGAGAAAAGTTCTCACCAGGGGAAAAAAGAAAAAAAAAAACAAATCGCGGTAATCACTACCTCCGGTTAACCCTTTTGTAGTCGGGTTTGGAGGCCATCCAGGGGCGCAAAGTTTAAGCGCACCCCATCGCGAGTACCCGTTTGGACCACCAAGGTTGGTAATTGTTCGGCGCAGAATCGGCAGGCATCCTCAGCAAGGCATATACGTGCGTGAGCTGCAACCATATTTTGGACAAACTGCAACATTCGCCAGCGGCGTTGGAAAGAGGTAAGTGAACGTAATGAATGCGGGAACGTAGGAAGATAATATCTCGTCCCCATAGCCACAGTCGGGTCCAGCCGGGCGAAACAGCTAGCATATCGCCAAGACGTTCGGGGCCACGCGGTTAGGGAACCAACCGCGGCACCCGCAAGTGAATTGGTCGACCCGGCACGAAAAGGGCGGAAGACGAAACACCCCATATAGACGACCCTGTGTGAAGGTATAACTTCCCTGGGCAACTAAGGCACACTTGAAAGCAGTATAACCACCTCCAAGGATATTCCCAGCAGGACGCAGCAACGTTCATCCAAGGCGCAAGTACCCTATACGGCCATATCGATTTCGTGAGGCAACATTATGGTCTAACGACCACCAGGTTTCGCTAGTTTAAGTAGTGTAGGTTTAGTACACTGGGTTAAGTATATAAACGCACTTGTAGGCAGCCATATTGGGTGGTGAATTGTCGGAGAGTTCGAGGGCACAGCGAACGGCTTAGCCTCGCCCTCGAAATACAGATTCATATTTAAGCTTGGGAGGGGAATAAGGCCAATGGGAAGGGTCTGAAGGGAGAGATAAATTATTCGCCACCGAGGGACCATCCAATTATCCTGGACGTATTCTCGGATACAAGACGTCTTGTAGGGCCAGTTGGGAATTGAATTTAAATGTCTGATGACCTCCTAGAGGAACCTAACCCGTTCGGTTTGTTGCGTTGGTTTGCTTTTGGTTTGTTTTGCAAAAAAAGGGGGGCGATCCTGCGCTCGTACGTATGCCTAGAGTTGCAGTCGTGAGGCCCGGCTAGTTCGTGAGGCTAGTAGCTAGAGGGTACCGATAACGCCAAATGCTGGTACGCTACATATACGCTTATTAGTTTTTTTTATAACCTAGGCAACTACGAATATATATATATGCACGCATGCATGGTCTTGGGCAAAGGGAGGGAGGTTCAGGTACATAAATTTTAAGACTAATTAGTTAATTAGTTGTGAAATCATAGCTACATATGATAGCATACGTATTTAAATTACATATTAATATAATAAACATGAATTGTTAATTTGCAGATTTGGTGACGATATTCTTTTAGATGTGGGGGAGACGGACGGACCTGTGGACAGTAAGAGGGGTTGAATTTTAAGGGGGCAGATACGGGCATTCATATAGGGGTCGGCAACAATATCATTAGCCATTGTCGACCATGGAAGGGTGGGTTGTGAATGGCTGGCCAATCGTCATCTTTGGCCAAGGGGGCAGCGTGGTATCCCTAGAGTGACCATGGAGAGTATCAGGTATGTATTTTTTTCTAGTATGGTGCGGTTGGTATGACTCAGAGTCGCAAGAACCACCCCGTAGTCCGGCGAGCTAGCTCGTGCTAAAAGCAAGCATACCTGCGCGACGACTGGGGCATACAACATGATGGTGCGGCAATCGGGAGAGCATGCGTCCGCCTGGCAAAAACACCGCACGTAACAGAAATGGCGCCCAACGTCGGGCCCACATCCTTGTGGGCTGTAAATAGAGTTTTTTTGTCGAAAAATACTCTGGGGGTATACAGGTTTGCCCAAGGGATTTGAATGGGTTTCGCCCCAGGATTTCAGGTATATTTTGGATGAATTAATAACTACAATTGGTTAAATTTTTTTTTATAATGCGATGCATTGGGATCTTGATCTGGCTTAGGTATAGCCGGTCAATAGTGCCAATGTCGGGGGGTAGGATGAATGGTGTTCTGTTATCTGGCAGCTTGTCTTGGGCGTTGTAGGTACTGGGCAATAGTGTCAGAGGACAAGATCCACTCACCAGGAGTCCCACTCCGGGCAGCTCGTTTTGCCAATCGAGAAGTAGTAGACGAAAGTGTTCGGGGCGGAATTTTAATTGGGTTGGGGTGAGCTGATTAGGTATCCCAGTTGGTCATTTAGAAGCCATCTGATTGTGCTAACAGCCGAGAAAGGGGTTGACAGAGTCACTTTAGGGCGGGAACAGGCACCGACGGACGACATTAGGGTGGACAGACCCCACATCTACTAGATGATTATTATTATTTTTTTTTAGTCAGTTGCGTTGATTTATCTAATCGTATGTTGGTGTTACATTTAACCACTTCTATAATCCACGGCTATTTCAATTTTTTCCATATTTTCGACAAAGGCCTAACGTCTCGGAAGTAGGGAATTAGGTGGAGATTTTGGATTGTCTTTTTGAGATTATCTGATTTGACATCGCGCTAGGCTGAACACCATTGGGTATACATTTTTGTTAGCACTCCGAAGAAGCGTGGTGAATATTAGACAAACAGCGAGTCGGTTTGATTAGCATTCGCGTACTCATCGTCGGTATTATCCCTCGACTATTCGAGGATAAGACAGCTAGAAACATAACAGCGGTTCACATATTTCATCCAGCGCTTACGCAGCTTACGGGGTATAGCGACACCTTGGAACGCGCTCGAACCGCGCGTTAATAGAAGCTGGTGCTGACGCTCGGCGATCTGAGGGTCAAGGATCTTCAAGCGTCCACGGTTGCTGTCGCAGTTGGATCAATTACGGTCTTCGGCGTCCCGCGAATTTAAACCCAAGCAGCAATTTCCATCACAGTACTTGATAGCTAGACGTGTGCGCGCAGCTTCGGTAATCAGTTGTAGCAAAATTTTCTTTTTTATTCGGGAATCTGTGTAACGCGGTAGATGTCTGAACCACCCAAAAGGCACGGACTTAGAAGCGGAAAGAAGACCGCGGACGGCGAAGACAACGATTCCAATATGCCACCAGGAGAAGGCCATGTTAGCCAGCATAACGCGGAGCAACACGGCGACGACAGTGACGACAGACACAGTCGCGATGGAGAGCGCAACGAAGGGGGAAACGTGAGCCTACACGAACCGCGCAACCAGGACCGCGGGAACCATAGCGACGAGAACGACGATAGCGATGAAAAATAAGCGAACGCGCCCCAATCAGGATCGCAGTCACCAGAGGCCGGAACAATTAACGCGCACGTTCCTAAAGTAGCGCCAACCAGCGGTCTAAGCGACGATTTCATGGAAAAGTTCGAATTGATGTTTGTGGAACATCAATTAGAGGTAAGCCGCTCTACCACGGAGGCGGTCAAAGGTTTGGTGCGTACGCTGAAAAAGGAAATGAGCAGCCTCGCGGGAAGACTCTCGGTGTTGGAAGACACAGACGCGCACGCGCGCTCTGGGATGCAGCGCGGGGACTGGTTGCTGGACGCGATGCCTAGCGAGGGATAGGCCGGCGCGAAGGGAATCCATGGGAAACGGGGCACGAAACGGGAAGGTGCGACGGTAAGGAAGGGCGACGCAGTTAACTGTGATGGGCGATTACACAGCACGATATGCTATAAATGTAATCAACCCAGTAGGCAACTATGCGCAGAATGCCAATCGGAAAACTTAGAGAGTGGCGGGAAAACCGGGGAGCCCTGCCAACGTCAACAGACCCCGGAGAACTAACCACCAATTTTGACATACTAGGTCTAACCAACCAAGACGATCGACATTCTGGCAATCAGTCAAACCAAGTTTTGACAAAGAGACAAACGGAGCCAGTGCGCGGACCGATACCACAACTAACGCTGCAGGAGCGGCAAGCCCGATATGACGCGGCGCGGAAAAGAATTTTTGGATACTCAACGGACACGGAAGCCGTGGCAAAGGCGAATACGGAACGAGGGCCAAGTAGGAAGTGGCGGAAGATTGCGGAGTTACGTAGGCGTGCCCTGGAGCGGCGAAGTGAAACGCGGTCAATAGAGGAATCGGTTATTCGCGACTCTGTTGATAATCGGCCATACACACAAGTAAACATCGAGGGAATGCGAATGCAAGGGTTGCTGGATAGCGGCGCGTCGATAAGCTGTCTGGGGTCAGTGGCGCGCGTTTGGGAGGAAAAAATGGGAAACAAGATGCACAAGTTGAATGAGCGATTGAAAACAGCGGATGGGTAAGCACAAGCAGTCGTGGGCAAGATTGACGTGACCGTAACGTGGAGGGGCAAAACTAAGGCCATTACGCTCTATTTGGTCCCAAGCCTGAAACAAGAACTGTATCTGGGTATCGACTTCTGGGACGCCTACGGAGTGGCACCGATGGTGATCTCAGAACTGGATACCCAGGGCCAACTGGAGTTGTCAGTCGATCAATGTCGAGAATTGGAGCGCATCAAAAAGCTTTTCCCATCGTTCGCTGAATTAGGACTCGGGAGAACGCATCTCATTGAGCACACGATCGAAGTGTCAGATGAAACGATACCGATTAAACAACGCCACTACCCCATGTCGCCATTTAAACAAAAGTACGCGTACGAAGAAATCGACCGTATGCTGGAACTAGATGTAATTGAAGAGAGTAACAGTGCCTGGAGTTCGCCGATTGTTCTAGTGGAAAAGCCCGGGAAAAGCGTCTGTGCGTCGATATGAGGAAGCTTAATGAACGCACCAAGAAAGACGCCTACCAAACTCCACATGTGGAAGGGATTCTAGCACGGCTGCGAGAAACGCATTTTATATAGGGGATTGATCTCAAGGACACCTTTTGGCAGATTCCACTAGAACAATCCTCAAGAGAAAAGACCGCGTTCACGGTACCAGGGTGGCCGCTTTATCAATTTAAGGTGATGCCATTCGGCTTGTGCAATGCACCGCAGCGGCTATGTAGACTAATGGACAAAGTTATACCAGCGCGCCTAAGGGAAAATGTCTTCGTGTATATCGACGACCTGTTGGTTTGCTCTCTGGATTTTCAGTCTCACATAGTTCACCTGGCGGAAGTGGCAGAGTGTCTCGCGAACGCTGGCTTAACCATAAATCTAAAGAAGTCAAAGTTTTGCCAGAAAGAATTAAAATATCTAGGGTTTGTTGTTGGACAAGGTGAGCTGAAGACTGACCCCGAAAAAGTTCGGTCCATAGTCGAGTTCCCAGTACCAGTAACCATAAAGCAGCTTCGGAGATTTCTGGGCATGTGCGGGTGGTATAGGCGCTTTATACCAAACTTTTCTACAATTGCGGCACCCATGACTGAGTGCCTACGTAAATCGAAGACGTTCGTCATGACGGAAGAAGCAACGGCAGCGTTCGACAAGCTCAAAGAAGCCCTCACATCCACAGACGTGCTAGTGAACCCAGATTTTTCTAAGCACTTCTATATACAGTGTGATGCGTCGATTCAGGGTATCGGAAGCGTCCTATTCCAGCGGGACAACGAAGGGAACGAGCGACCCATTGCATTCATGTCGCAAAAATTTAATTCAGCTCAGCGAAACTATACTATTACGGAATTGGAATGCCTTGCCGCAGTAGTGAGCGTGAAAAAGTTTCGCGCGTATGTAGAAGGATTACCATTTACCATCATCACAGATCACATGAGTCTAAAGTGGCTCATGGGTCAGAAAGACCTTTCCGAACGTTTGGCTAGATGGAGTTTGAAACTTCAAGCATTCAATTTTGAGGTGGAACATAGGAAGGGGACGCAGAATGTCGTTCCCGATCCCTTTAGCCGAATGCACATGGCGCAGATTGACGAGCCGGACCGCACAATGGAGATCAATTTCGCGTCACCAGATTTTTCAAGCGAAACGTATGAGGCGCTGAAACGACACGTGGAGCAGAATGCTGAACGACTACCCGATTTACGGATGGTGGACGGCGTGGTGTATAAGAGAATCCGCCCGAGGTGCGCAGAAGAGATAGAGGAGTCTGCATGGAGGATAAACGTTGCATAGGCTGCGCTCCAAATATTTCTGGCCTGGCATGGTGGGGGCAGTCCGTAACTTTGTAGCGCGCTGTGAGGTCTGCAAGTGCTCGAAAGCCCCGAATCTATCTCAAAGACCACCTATGGTAAATCGATTCCAGTCCGAAAGACCCTTCCAACGGCTTTACGTGGACTTTTGTGGACCATATCCACGCTCTCAGACTGGAAACACGGTGGTGTTCGTAGTACTCGATCATTTAACAAAGTTAATATTTATTAAGCCAATGCGACAGGCCACGGCGTCGGAAGTGATCAAATATTTAGAAGAAGAGGTTTTTCATGTGTTCGGAGTGCCCGATAATGGGAGGCAATTTATTGCCGATTCGTTCGCAGGGTTCCTCAAAACCTACGGTGTAAACCATGTCAAGACGGCCGCATATGCACCACAGTCGAATGCGTCCGAAAGAGTTAACCGGTCGTTACTGGCCATGTTAAGTTCATACATTGCGAGGGGCGGTCAGTCCCGATGGGACCAGCACGTTTCCCATGCAGCCTTCGCATTACGAAGCGCCGTACACGAGGCCATCGGTATCGAGCCATACAAGGCGGTTTTTGGCCAGACAATGGTCCAACATGGCTGCACCTATGAAATTCTTCGGCGATTGGGAGCATTGAGGGAGAACGACGTGGAGGTCCTGCACAGAGATGATCGTTCATGGCTCATGCGTGAGAGACTGATCCACAATTTGGAGGAGGCATACAGAAAAGGACAACAGACGTACAACACCCGGGCTAGGCCAGTTAAATATCGAGAGGGAGACATCGTGTATCGGAGGAGCTTCAAGCTCAGCAATGCGGCGGATGGATTTAACGCTAAGCTGGCTCCAAAGTATCTTCGATCAACGGTACTAGCTTTCAGGGGGAACGCACTATATGAGCTGGGCGACGTGGCAGGTCATTCCGTAGGGGTTTACCACGCCAAAGACATACGGCGATAAGAGAAGAAAGATAAGGCGACCAGCTTTTCGACCGCTTAGCCAACCATAACCGGCAGCAGCGTTCGCCCTGTTGCGGTCACCCTGTTCTACGGATCTGGACTTAAAATCTGGCAACCTCTTGTCCATGCCATGTCAGCAAATGACAGACGTCAGTTGCACGCTTATCAGTGCAATTTCCGCAGCCAACTTCCCTTTTTATAGACAGCAGCAGAGGTGAACACACGCACCAAGAGAAAAGTTCTCACCAGGGGAAAAAAGAAAAAAAAAACAAATCGCGGTAATCACTACCTCCGGTTAACCCTTTTGTAGTCGGGTTTGGAGGCCATCCAGGGACGCAAAGTTTAAGCGCACCCCATCGCGAGTACCCGTTTGGACCATCAAGGTTGGTAATTGTTCGGCGCAGAATCGGCAGGCATCCACAGCAAGGCATATACGTGCCTGGGCTGCAACCATATTTTGGACAAACTGCAACATTCGCCAGCGGCGTTGGAAAGAGGTAAGTGAACGTAATGAATGCGGGAACGTAGGAAAATAATATCTCGTCCCCATAGCCACAGTCGGGTCCAGCCGGGCGAAACAGCTAGCGTATCGCCAAGACGTTCGGGGCCACGCGGTTAGGGAACCAACCGCGGCACCCGCAAGTGAATTGGTCGACCCGGCACGAAAAGGTCGGAAGACGAAACACCCCATATAGACGACCCTGTGTGAAGGTATAACTTCCCTGGGCAACTAAGGCACACTTGAAAGCAGTATAACCACCTCCAAGGATATTCCCAGCAGGACGCAGCAACGTTCATCAAAGGCGCAAGTACCCTATACGGCCATATCGATTTCGTGAGGCAACATTATGGTCTAACGACCACCAGGTTTCGCTAGTTTAAGTAGTGTAGGTTTAGTACACTGGGTTAAGTATATAAACGCACTTGTAGGCAGCCATATTTGGTGGTGAATTGTCGGAGTGTTCGAGGGCACAGCGAACGGCGTAGTCTCGCCCTCGAAATACAGATTCAAATTTAAGCTTGGGAGGGGAATAAGGCCAATGGGAATGGTCTGAAAGGAGAGATAAATTATTCGCCACCGAGGGACCATCCAATTATCCTGGACGTATTCCCCGATACAAGACGTCTTGTAGGGCCAGTTGGGAATTGAATTTAAATGTCTGATGAACTCCTAGAGGAACCTAACCCGTTCGGTTTGTTGCGTTGGTTTGCTTTTGGTTTGTTTTGCAAAAAAAAGGGGGGGCTATCCTGCGCTCGTACGTAGGCCTAGAGTTGCAGTCGTGAGGCCCGGCTAGCTCAGTATAGGGTACCGATAACGCCAAATGCTGGTACCCTACATATATGTTTATTAGTTTTTTTTTATAACCTAGGCAACCACGAATGGCAATTTGAATTAGCAAGTACTATTGATAATAATCACTCGGAGATGAGTACAGGAAATGGAGGCACGTATACGCATAAGTTAATGTAATTGTTAGATTAAACATTCGTATATACTTGAACCAAGACCGGTTGTACAGGTCAGCCATGATATAACGTAGCTCATAGAATATAAGTAATATCGGTCGCCGAATTAGACCCTAAACTAAAACTATATTGTAATGCGGAAGATTCCGGTGAAAAGAGGCATTTTTTTTTTTTTTTTTTTTTTTTTTTTGATGATAATGCGCCCAGGTGCATGAGTGCATATATGTAAGGTGCGTATAAGGGCTCACGTAAAGAGCGGCTAGCATTGCCATAGATCACACGCCATACATACCTAAGTATATATATCACGCATGCATGGTCTTGGGCAAAGGGAGGGAGGTTCAGGTACATAAATTTTAAGACTAATTAGTTAATTAGTTGTGAAATCATAGCTACATATGATAGCATACGTATTTATATGACATATTAATATAATAAACATGAATTGTTAATTTGCAGATTTGGTGACGATATTCTTTTAGATGTGAGGGAGACGGACGGACCTGTGGACAGTAAGAGGGGTTGAATTTTAAGGGGGCAGATACGGGCATTCATATAGGGGTCGGCAACAATATCATTAGCCATTGTCGACCATGGAAGGGTGGGTTGTGAATGGCTGGCCAATCGTCATCTTTGGCCAAGGGGGCAGCGTGGTATCCCTAGAGTGACCATGGAGAGTATTAGGTATATATTTTTTTCTTGATTGGTGCGGTTGTTATGACTCAGAGTCGCAAGAACCACCCCGTAGTCCGGCGAGCTAGCTCGTGCTAAAAGCAAGCATACCTGCGCGACGACTGGGGCATACAACATGATGGTGAGGCAATCGGGAGATCATGCGTCCGCCTGGCAAAAACACCGCACGTAACAAAGGGGTTTTGAAAATTGCCAGAGCCAAACAATTTTTCAAAAGATAAGACGATAAGCCGTCAATATCAGTATGGGTAGATTATTTAATATTCTGGATTCCATCGACCATATATTCAATCGATAGAGTCAGTGCACCAAAGTTAATGGGAGTGTCAACCACAGCGGGCAACTCCTGCGTGACTTCCGGTGGCGTAACGAAATTGGAGCAGAAGAATGCTGCGAAAAGATTGGCCGCTTCAGCTGTTGATGAAGCGTGCTCAGAGTTATAGATGACTGAGGCCGGGATACTTGAGCAACATTTTTTGGAATTTACATAATTCCAGAACGCCCTAGGGTTTTCTTTAATGTCAGATTCAAAATTACGAACATAGTTACCATGCAGCCTCTTGCCTAACGCTTTCATTATTTTGGAATAACGCAGGTATTTTTCTTTATACGCCATTAGCTTAGTGGCCTTGAACATTTTGAAAAACAATCAATCAATGGACAACACGCTGAGGCTGTTTCTGACATGAAAACGTATTGGCTAGGAAAATTAAGTGCAAAAATTTCATATCACTTCACTCTGGCAAAGAAACTTTCCAGACGAATAGCCATTCCTAACCGGAAAATATTAAAATTTTGATTTTTCAGATCCTAGTGTTTACAGCGTCATCTCGTTGTGATATTGAATCTACCCTCTGCGAATGGGATTTATCATCATACATTTATCGATATAAAACTTTAGTCGTCGGATAAAAGCATATACACTAGGCGTCAAATGAAAGTATCATGGCGGAACTATACAAGGTGGCATCACAGGACACATGATTTGTACTTTTTTATTTGATTTCATACATGAACTTCCGGCGTAGTAAGATTTTGACATTAGTCCATCGAATTTACAAAAGCAAAGTGCATGGAACTTTTATTTATGTTTGTAGGTATGTCACCATGCTGCCACCTTGTATGGTTCCGCCATATGAAACTATAAACGATACTTATCAGCAATCGCGAAAAACTATCGCTATCGAGCTTTCGATAAGCCGCGACTATTTCTAGGACACATGTGTTTACATTTCCCGCAAAACTCGTTTTAGTGCCCATAGTATATTAGGAATCCTGAGCGGTATTCACTGCGTTCAGAAAAGAAATACAAATAAAAGTAATGCTGATAGTTAAGAGGACAATAAATTTTATCAAGGTAAGGGATTTTTGCTCTGTTATTTCGCGGTGGGCGGCCAATGCACTAATCTCGATATTTGCTATTATCGTTACATCAAAAAGGTAGTCCCTGCTAGCCATCAATACACATTCCTTCTACACAAGGGCCGTACATTAGGCACTCAACCCGCATTGCAACGTAAAGGATTCGCTGCCGCCATGTCTGAGGCACTGGACAGATTGGAACAAGAAGAAGCTCAAAAGAGAATTGAACGCGCCACCATGGATGAAACGATAAATGTTACAAAGCAACAGAAACGTCTATTGAAGCGTCGGAAATGGGTTGACTGGAAGACCCACGATGAGGAGGCGGGTGATACAAAACGACCAGCATTCGATCCAGCCGATCGTGTGAAACGAAAAAAGTATGCAATGTTGGTAGGTTATTGCGGCGCCAACTATTTTGGTATGCAACGTAATCCTGGTATGCCAACTATTGAAGAAGAACTCTTCAAAGCAATGTTAAAACACAAGTGGATAAGTGATAAAGGATTTGAGGCGGCACAAGTGACATGTTTTCAGCGTGCTGCGCGTACCGATAAAGGTGTGTCGGCGGGGCGGCAAATATGTTCGTTAAAATTACGTAAGTGAATGTATTGCATGCATTTTTTTATTGTTGTCTTATTAAGCCGTAATATCAAGGAGTATCCGTTGTGTTAAAGAGGTGGTCTTCTGGTATACCATACTGAAGGTCGCAGACGCAAAAAACGGATTAGCATCCCTCTAGCGGTAGGTTTATATTTAGTGTGAATATGTATGAGGAGCAATTAGGAATCCAAAGGAGAACAACAAGTATTTAGTTTGCCCAGCGGGTTAGAATATGCCCATGGTAGTTATGCCTGTCGTAAGATGCGACTAAAATACCGGATTCAAGGGGTTTGCGTAGCGCAGCCCTTTCAGGTTGCCAGCGCAATACTTTTGTAGTGACTACCCAAATCGACCGTGCAGCAATATGTGGCAACATCATAGAACAGCAGAGTTTTAGCAACTGCAGCCAACGTCTAGATATACTTTGAATTTCAACGCATCAATATAACTCGAGACTTTCCCGTGTAAGACACGACTTTGTTCTTTTTAGTTTAAAAAACCAATTGCCAATCTCACCTATCCGTGGCGAATCCTGTTTCATTAACAGCCGAGGCTCTGGCGACCCCGACCTCTTCATGGACCTAGGGGGTGGGAGGGCGGTATGGCCTAGAAGGTCGCTTGTGGTCATAACAAATAGTTCCCGAGATGGTCGGGTTTGGTACCGGAACGTACTGGATCTGCATCCAGCAAAGGACCTTCAACTCGATAACACTCCCCAAGGCCTTCGGGGAGTGTCATTATCGCTACAACAGCAACAACAACAACATAAGTATTTAGTGGGTCTATCATTTGCGTCCGCCCATAGTGATTTGACTGAGAGATAATAGTTTTATGCTACCTTGATGCACTGATTTGATCAATGAGATTGACCTATTCTGTTGTTGGTGTAGTAGTGGTCCGCCCCATCCAATAGGTAAGACCACTCACAAATGCAATATATAGCTTCTCCAACCCAATTGTCAACCTCACCTACCCGTGGCGAATCCTGTTTCATTAACAGCCGAGGCTCTGGCGACCCAGAACTCCTGATGGATCTAAGGGGTGGGAGGGCGGTTTGGCCTAGAAGGTTTAGACCCCGGGCTAGTACCTTTATGGTGCTTGTTACCGGAACGTACCGGACCTGCAACCGGCAAAGCCCCATCAACATCGATAACACTCCCAAGGGACGCAACAAACACACCCAAGGCCCTCGGGAAGTGTCCTTATCGCTACAAAAACAACAACAAAACCACTCACAAATCATCATCAATATCCTCTATCAGTCTCACCAGTAGTGAACCAGAGAGAAAATGTGTGTCGAAGTTCATTCTGGATAGGTAAGAGTTTAACCTATTACAGTATTCAGTGTCTCGTTGCTAGGAGTACAAAAAATTTGGCCTGTCTTTGATTTGACAACTAATACAGCGTTGTCTGACCGGATTTGTTTCCCAGTTACTTGTGGTTTCCATACTGTGTGCACAAAAGGGCTCAAGGATATTGAAAGCTGTTATAGCACCTTTCTTGGCTGCCTGTACATTTCCTTAATGTCCCTGATACCCGGGAACACATTCTAAAAAAAACCTTGTTTGTTTTCTCCCAGATAATTGAGGCCGCCAATGAATACATCCACTAGCTTAGAAGTGGTTGTGTTAGACTGCTAGGCACGTCAGGCTGTCTGGCACATTAATAATACTCTTAGACGATAAGCCTCTGCCAGAAATATAGTGAGGTTGCATCCCTTTGGTATAGATTTCTTTAGGTGCTTATATCTCCCGTTTTCCGTAACAAATTTCGATCCATCCGTGAACCAGACCTCTGGGTCAGGGTCAGTTTATGAATTCTCTAATTCCTAAGAGTTCTGTCTTTAGTAGACCCCAAATTTTTGTGAGATTCTGCGCTTAAAAGCCATTGCATGAAATTGCAATATGAGGGTTTCTATGAATTTCATTTCAGGTGTGTGGTGCCCTCTTTTTATTTCACTACTCACGTTATTTAGTTGAAAATAAAATATATTCATGTACTAATTATCACACTCTCCAGCTGAAACGCTTGATATTAAAGCATTGAATGAAGATCTTCCCGAACAAATACGTGTATTTGCTGTGGAACGGGTGACCAAAGGTTTCAACTCTAAGGATCAATGTAATGCACGCACCTATACATATACACTACCAAGCTTTGCATTTGCTGATCATATGCAAAAATTTGATTTCGAGAGCTATCGCATTGATGAGGTACAGCTTCAAAAAGTCAAAGAAGTCTTAGAAATGTATGAGGGCACTAAAAATTTTCACAATTTCACCAGTCGCAAGTACGTATTTTTAAAGTCATCTTAATAGCTGCTATTGTAATCATCTTTTCTGTATTTCTTTTCATGTTCAGAAACTTCCATGATCCCTCGGCTAAGCGCTTTATCATGTCATTCACTTGCACTGAACCATTCACTACGCCACAAGGCATTGAATTTGTTACGTTGAAAGTGAAAGGACAAAGCTTTATGCTGCATCAAATACGAAAAATGGTTGGACTAGCAATTGCTATCACTCGTGGCAACACCACAGCGACGACATTGGAACGCGCGTTGACCGAAGAACGTTTAGATTTACCGATGGCACCAGGTTTGGGTTTAGTGTTAGATACAGTACATTATGAACGCTATAACAATCGCTATGGCAGCGATGGCATACACGCGCCATTATTGTGGACTAAGCAAGAGGATGAAATTAAAGAATTCATCGAACGTTACATTTACGCGAATATATATGAAACTGAGCATAAAGAGCGTCCAATGTTGGAATGGATAGAAACATTGTCATTACATTCATATGAACGACGCGAGGAAATACAAACAGAGGTAATAAAAAATGATGACACTGTGAAAAAGCGATGTGATGATGAGGATGATGAATAAATATGTTTGTAAAATGATATTGCTCGTCTTCTCCTTAAACAAAAAATTTGCTAAAAAGAGGATCCTGCCCTTGTAGATAATTCTTTGAAAAGGAAATCCATAATCAAAATGGTATAATAGGGTTCAGCGTACTAGGTATATATGTAACATAACACAAATTGCACGTATAAAATTTAAGCCGCTATGGCAGTCTTTAAGCTCATCCCCTGAAGTTGTGGTCCTCTAGCACTTCTTGTCACGTAATGAGCTGATGCTAGACTTAACGTAATGATATCTACATTGATGACGATAGGCTTAGAAATTCCAAAAACTAATTTTTCTTGGCAAATTTTCTTCAGAACTCTCAAGGTGAAATAAAAAATCATATATTCAAATCCCAAATTTAGTTTACTATTTTGTGTCCATTATTGTTTTATAAAATTATTAAAAGCATTATTTTTTGTATTTCGGAAGTATGACGAAATATCTTTTACTGCATGCACATTTAGAAACGCCCACCCTTCTTTTTCTTATGACCACCTTTTCGATGTTGTTGGCGTGGCCCTGGTGTAGGCTCTTGATACACAGGTGTTACAGGTGAATTTTTACTTAAATTTGCGCGATTTGACATGTCACTGAAAAATAGAAAGATAAATCGGTCAAATCTATTCAATATTACTGTTATTAAAAAAGTATCTATAATTACTATTGATCGGCTGCGCCACTAGCCATTCCTTGTGAACCCTTTATGATATCCTTTGCACGACGATCACGCTTCTTACGGAAACCAGTTCGCTCATATTTGGGCAACCAACGTTCTGGATCTGGTGGTACATCAGCGTTATAATTTTTAGGTAATTTACCTTTACGTTTACGATTACGACTCTTCTTTTTCTCAGCCACTGGTGTACTTGGTGATTCAGCAATTTTAGCATTCGCCGATTTCTTAACCGCTTTAGTAGACATTACCCAATTCGCTGCCTCTAAAGCATCAATTTCCGATGCAGTAGTTAGTGTTTCAAGTTTGGGTAAGCGTTTACTTAGTTCTAAGGCACGTTTCGGATTGAATTGTGCATAAGCAATAACAAGTTGTGCTAATACTTTCATATCATTGCCGTTGAGTTTAAGTAGTTCTTCAAGTGAACTGGCTGCAATCTCGGAAGCACCGCCACGCAAATGGAATTCGGCAGCTTGACGCCACATGTCACTCAAATCGGCGCTGCTGACCTGTAAAATATAAACAAGATTATACGATAGTGTACGTAATATTATGAAAGATACCCGTACTTACATTATTTATTTTGTACCATTCGACAGCGGACTTCAGTAACTCAGAGGCGGCCTTCTTATTATCTGTACCCAAATAAAGTGTTACAAGCGCTGAAATAATGCCAGGTTTATACATTTGCTCGCCAAGTGAAAGTAGCACATCGATTGCCTCTTTGCGGTTGCCTTGTGAAAGCAACAATTGCACGATAGCAAATTTTGAAGCAAATGCATTTTCTTCATGCCCAGCCGCATATTTATTCAACAAATCGACTGCTTCTTTTTGGCGTTTATCCTTGGCCAATTGAGAGCAACCTAACAATAGTGCTTGAAACTCTAATTCGGGATAATTTTCCACTAACTTTTGGCACAGCTGTTGTACTTGATCGCCGGAATTCGTGAAAAATGCTAATAAACAATTATTCAATGCAATGGCTTTTTTTTGACGATTAGTTAGCTTCGATTCGCATGCTTCTGACATGGCTGAGCGTATTTTCTTTTTTGAATCAAAGACATTTTGATCTTTATTAATAACCACAGAGTTATTACTAGCTACAGCAACTAAAACGGAATCTTTAGGCTTATTTCGCAAGCACTCAGCATAAATGGTAGATGCTTCCTTCAATTTTCCTTGCATTTGTAGACAGTATGCCAATTGCACACGTATCGGCTCCAATTCTTCGCGCATTTCTTCCTCAGTGACGCCATCTTCTTCTAAGGTTTCACGACATAGCTTTTCACTTGCGCGCAACTTTTTCTCTGCCTCAGCATACCTTTGACGATTTGAAGCTATACACGCTGCGTTGTAGTATTGTTCATAAGTCTCCTCGGGAAGTTCGGGAATTTCCTTGTTCTGCAAATAAGTACATTAGTTTAGAAACTATACATATCTGCAATCATTTTATATACCTTATCTACGGCTATATTAGCAGCAACAGCACTCAAATTGGTACGTCGTTCGTTCTCATAATCATCATTTGTAGTTTTGATGATTTCCTTGTAGGCATCAAAACACTCTTCATATCGTTCCAGCCGATATAGCACTTGCGTGCGCAATTCTTTCAAGCTCGTCGGCAGTGGATTAATTCCAGCGTTATCAATAGTTTGCAATGCCTGATCGGGCTTGTTCAATCGATACTCACTGTAAGCTTTCTCCAGTATTAAAATAGATGAAAGCTTATTTTTGTCTATAAATTTGTATGCCTCTTCGAACTTGGATAGTTGAATTAAGCAAACGACTTTGCAATGTAATGCTGTTTGATCGTCAGGCGCAACACCCAAAACTAATTTTATGAAATGAAATGAATTTAATTTGTTTAGGCAATGTCTTATAGTGAGAATGCGTCTGGTCGATTAGCTTTTCACACAAACAAACAAACACTTACTTCTATTTACTGCCTTCACTGCTTTATCGTACTCCCTGTTTTGGCCAAATTTATTCACATCCGCATAAGCCGCCTTTATAATGGCTTCTTTCTGACTTGCATCCTTCGACATTTTCAATTATTTTTAGATTTTTTGTATAGTTTTAATCCATTCATTCGGAGAAGAAACACGATGCAAACGCCTTATCCCTGAAATTGACATTTATTTGACACCTCAGCTAATGCATTCGATACACGATAAAAACAAAAGCTATCGAATAATCCACTTCTTTGTAAATCGATATGAATACCGAGGGCTTCAAGTGTGCTAAAAAATTAAAGACGCCCTTACAGTCTCCCGCTGTTTAGCGAAGGAGACCTTTGGGTTTGCGATATCGTCTGCTAACGGTACTCTGAAGCTTACGTTTTCGTTTATCGTTTACTTTATTTGTCAACTGCCCAAAAGCAGTTCTCAAACTTTTTTTTCGTCCTATTCTTCTGCCAATTCATATCTGCACATTGCAAGCGTGGCATACATTTTTATGTCGGGGTTGATTCTGGATAGATAAGAGTTTAACCTGTTACAGTATCCAGAACGAAGTTGAGCTAGAGTGACTCGCGTTTCCCTGGGGAGTATGCGTTCCTCTTGGGTAAGTTTTGGGTACTGTTTTTTGCGTCCTGGATTCACCGGACAATTCCTGCCATAAAGGTCCGACGCCTGTTTGAGGAATTCACCAAGGACCTGCTTGTGTTTTTTTTGCTTCATACGGTGAGTTCTCAGGTGCCGTATTTCCTCAAAATGCTTACGGAGATGACTCCTTAAGCCCCTAGGCGGTGTTGGCTCATCAATCAGGTGTCTGTTGGGATGCCCAGGTTTCTGGGTATTGAACAGGAACTGTTTGGTTAGCATCTCATTTCTCTCCGTGATGGGGAGTATTCTCCCCTCATTATGTAGATGATGTTCTGGGGACATAAAAAGACAGCCCGTGGCGGTTCTGAGAGCAGTGTTTTGGCAGGCCTGTGGCTTCTTCCAATGGGTAGTTTTTAGGCTTGGCGACCATATAGGGGCGCGTAGCATGCAATCGGCTGGGCAATTGCTTTGTATGTGGTAATGAGCATTTCTTTGTCTTTTCCCCAAGTACTGTCAGCAAGGGATTTGAGGATTTTATTACGGCTCTGGATTTTTGGTACAATTCCGGCTACATGCTCACCAATATGTAGATCATGATTAAACGTCACACCCAAGATTTTGGGGTGTAGGACAGTCGGTAGCGTAGTGCCATCGACATGGATGTTCAAAATGGTCGACATTTGGAACGTGCATGTTGTAAATAAGGTCGCGGAGGATTTAGTCGGCGATAATGCAGGGTTCTCGAAGCGAAAAAACTGGAGAGATCAGAGAGGTAGCCGCCAGTCACTTCTTCGCTCTGCCAACAGGCGCCAATTGGTCACACCAAGGGAACTTAAATCGTTTCCACCTGATCCTTCCAATGAAGTGGTGACCGCCCTCTTCCTCTGCTTCGCCAAATTACCACAAAGAAAATTCTACCTTAAGTATCTTACGATCTAGTTTGCATATAACAAGATTACCCTCATTTTCGTACTTAACTCCTAATCGTTACATAAATAAATAGATTTCCAATATAAATTTTCATGTTCGATAATCGTTGATTATGAACAAATTTTAGAAATAAGTTTAAACTGCTAACGGGCCATTTAATGGTGACTTATAACTATATAACCATAACCAGATACAACAACTACAACAACCAGATAAAACAGCTGATCGAACCTACTTTATGGAAATCAATGTAATCGATTAATGGTGCCATACCATAACGCTAACGCCATAACCATACCATAGCCAACCAATTGGTTTTTGGTTTCTCGCCATATCCATAACCTAACAAGTAAGGAAGGTTAAGTTCGGGTGTAACCGAACATAACATACTCAGTTGAGAGCTATGGTGACAGCATAATGGAAAATAACCATGTAGGAAAATGAGCCGAGGGAAACCCTGGAATGTGCTTGTATGACATGTGTATCAAATGAAAGGCATTAAAGAGTATTTTATGAGGGAGTGGGCCATAGTTCTATAGGTGGACGCCATTTAGGGATATAGCCATAAAGGTGGACCAGGGTTTACTCTAGAATGCGTTTGTACGATATGGGTATCAAATTAAAGGTATTAAAGAGGGTTTAAAAGTGAGTGGTGGCTGTTGTATAGGTGGTTGCCTTTTCGAGATATCGCCATAAAGGTGGACCAGGGGTGACTCTAGAATGCGTTTGTACGATATGGGTATCAAATGAAAGGTGTTAATGAGTATTTTAAAAGGAGTAATCCTTAGTTCCATAGGTGGACGCCGTTTCGAGATATCGCCACAAAGGTGGACCAGGGGCGACCCTAGAATTTGTTTGTACAATATGGGCATCAAACGAATGGTGTTAATGAGTATTTTAAAAGGGAGTGGGCCTTAGTTCTATAGGTGGATGCCGTTTCGAAATATCGCCATAAAGGTGGACCAGGGGTGACTCTAGAATGTGTTTGTACGATATGGGTATCAAATTAAAGGTATTAATGAGGTTTTTAAAAGGGAGTGGTGGTTGTTGTATAGGTGGTCGCGTTTTCGAGATATCGCCATAAAGGTGGACCAGGGGCGACTCTAGAATGCGTTTGTACGATATGGGTATCAAATGAAAGGTGTTAATGAGTATTTTAAAAGGGAGTAATCCTTAGTTCCATAGGTGGAAGCCGTTTCGAGATATCGCCATAAAGGTGGACCAGGGGTGACCCTAGAATTTGTTTGTACAATATGGGTATCAAAAGAAAGGTGTTAATGAGCATTTTAAAAGGGAGTAATCCTTAGTTCCATACGTGGACGTCGTTTCGAGATATCGCCATAAAGGTGGACCAGGGGTGACCCTAGAATTTGTTTGCACAATATGGGCATCAAACGAAAGGTGTTAATGAGTATTTTAAAAGGGATAGGGCCTTAGTTCTATAAGTGGACGCCGTTTCGAAATATCGCCATAAAGGTGGACCAGGGGTGACTCTAGAATGTGTTTGTACGATATGGGTATCAAATGAAAGGTGTTAATGAGTATTTTAAAAGGCAGTAATCCTTAGTTCCATAGGTGGACGCCGTTTCGAGATATCGCCATAAAGGTGGGCCAGGGGTAACTCTAGAATTCGTTTGTGCAATATGGGTATCAAACGAAAGGAGTTAATGAGTATTTTAAAAGGGAGTGGGCCTTAGTTCTATAGGTGGACGCCTTTTCGAGGTATCGCAATAAAGGTGGACCAGGGGTGACTCTAGACTTTGTTTGCACGATATGGGTATCAAATGAAAGGTGTTAATGCATATTTTTAAAAGGGAGTGGGCCTTAGTTCTGCAGGTGGACGCCTTTTCGAGATATCGCCATAAAGGTGGACCAGGGGTGACTCTGGAATGAGTTTGTACGATATGGGTATCAAATTAAAGGTATTAATGAGAGTTTTAAAAGGGAGTGGTGGTAGTTGTATATGTGAAGGCGTTTTCCAGATATCGACCAAAATGTGGACCAGGGTGACCCAGAACATCATCTGCTTGATACCGATAATTTATTTATATATGTAATACCTGCCAAGATTTTAAGTGTTTTTTATTTCGCCCTGCAGAACTTTTTCATTTCCTTCTACTTAATACGGTAGTTGTCACAACCATTTTATAAAGTTTTTTCTAAAGTTATATTTCGTGTCAATAAAACAATCCAATTACCTTACCATGTTTCATCCCTTTTTTCGTATTTGGTATAGAATTATGGCATTTTTTTCATTTTTCGTAATTTTCGATATCGAAAAAGTGGGCGTGGTCATAGTCGGATTTCGTTCATTTTTCATACCAAGATAAAGTGAGTTCAAGTAAGCACGTGAACTAAGTTCATTAAAGATATGTCGATTTTTGCTCAAGTTATCGTGTTAACGGCCATGCGGAAGGACAGACGGTGGACTGTGTATAAAAACTGGGCGTGGCATCAACCGATTTCGCACATTTTCACAGAAAACAGTTAACGTCATAAAATCTATGCCCCTACCAAATTTCAAAAGTATTGGTTAATTTTTGTTCGACTTATGGCGTTAAAAGTATCCTAGACAAATTAAATGAAAAAGGGCGGAGCCACGCCCATTTTGAAATTTTCTTTTATTTTTGTATTTTGTTGCACCATATCATTACTGGAGTTGAATGTTGACATAATTTACTTATATACTGTAAAGATATTAAATTTTTTGTTAAAATTTTACTTTAAAACAATTTTTTTTTTAAGTGGGCGTGGTCCTTCTCCGATTTTGCTAATTTTTGTTTAGCGTACATATAGTAATAGGAGTAACGTTCCTGCCAAATTTCATAATGATATCTTCAACGACTGCCAAATTACAGCTTGCAAAAATTTTAAATTACCTTCTTTTAAAAGTGGGCGGTGCCACGCCCATTGTCCAAAATTTTACTAATATTCTATTCTGCGTCATAAGTTCAACTCACCTACCAAGTTTCGTCGCTGTACCGGTCTTTTGTAATGAATTATCGCACTTTTTCGGTTTTTCGATATCGAAAAAGTGGGCGTGGTTATAGTCCGATATCGTTCATTTTAAATAGCAATCTGAGATGAGTGCTCAGGAACCTACATACCAAATTTCATCAAGATACCTCAAAATTTACTCAAGTTATCGTGTTAACGGACGGACGGACGGACGGACGGACATGGCTCAATCAAATTTTTTATCGATCCTGATTATTTTGATATATGGAAGTCTATATCTATCTTGATTCCTTTATATATGTACAACCAACCGTTATCCAATCAAACTTAATATACTCTGTGAGCTCTGCTCAACTGTGTATAAGAATATGCATTTGGTGAATTTAATAACTTTTTATAGATTTTATTCATTTCTTTGGATACGTTATGACTAAGAGACTTATTTTTTATGGAATACGTTCGTAATTTTTTGCGTTTTCTTCATTTTTATTAAATTTTCACGATTTTTAGGTTAAGGCACCATTAATCGATCACATTGGAGATGGTTATGGATATGGGTATGGTTACGACTATGGCGTTAGGCTTAAGGAAGTTTAATTAGCCCTTAAGTCGGAATTTCTCTTTATTTTTACACATGCAACATTTTGCGCGATTGGGACGGTGTTCACTTCTGACTCAAAATACACGAACATGAAAAAATACACGTGACTCTGCCATTACCCTGCAAAAGAGCTCCACGTCATTTGACTAGTCATTTTACGGTCATTGTGACTTTTCCCAGCGGTTATATTCATAGTCACATTTGCATGGGCGGATTAAGTTTTGTAACCAAATTTTCCGTTTCGTTCCTATTAATGTGATCGTGCATTCCGCTCCCACCTATAGGATGTGAGCATAGTACTATGCTGCTCACACACGTCACAATGCTCGTCAAATGGCGGTCATTTCTCCGTCATTTCACTCTACATTTTTGAGTCATTTGACAATCAATTTTACTGCGGTTTTACCATTTATATAACCGCCATATAACGTGAATTTTACCTGCAGATTTACTTTACCTGGAGCAGCCATATGAATAAAATATGAACCAAAAACATTTAATTTTCAATATTTATTATTTTCAATATTATTATATATGTACATGAAATTGGAACTTATATTAATACAGTTCATATAAAAGAGAAGAACTTTAATAGTAAATAAACTCGCTTAATTGGTTTTTGTTTTCCAATTGAAATCTCTTCTAAGAGTTGCCAAAAATATCATTAAGCATTAGAAAAAACTCCAATTATTTGAATAATCTACAACTTAAAGCTTAGTATAAATTCAGATCAAGAATATTCAAAGGTGTCGTGGAATCCGATTGCTCTCGTAATTGAAGAACTTAAAAATGTACGACTATTAATTGAGTCAGACTTATTATTATTCTAAATCTAATCATTCAAGCAATAATTCTGCAACCCTTAGCAGGAGTATTGATTGGTTTCAAATCTTATTCCGACAGCAATCGTATCACGACATCCCTTATTATATATGCACATGAAATTGTAACTTAAATTAATACAGTTCATATAAAGAAAAGTAAGTATTTTAATAACAAATAAACTCGCTTAATTGGTTTTCGTTTTCCAATTGAAATCTTTTCCAAGCGAACAGAAAATAATTTTAAGTTTTAAAAAAAACTCCAATTATTTGAATCAATTTAAATCTACAACTTAAAGCTAATTAGAAATTCAGATTAGATTTACTCTTTTTTTTTCAGATCAAGAATATTCAAAGGTGTCGTGAAATCCGATTGCTGTCGTAATTGAATTTGAAAGTAATAAAGTAAAGTAAAATATGAATTTAAAAATGTAGGACTAGTAATTGAGTCAGACTTATTATTGTTCTAAATCTAATCATTCAAGCAATAATTCTGCAACCCTTAGCATAAGTATTGATTGGTTTCAAATCTAATTCCAACAGCAATCGTACCACGACATACTTTATTATATATGTACATGAAATTGTAACTTAAATTAATACAGTTCATATAAAGAAAAGTAAGTATTTTAATAATAAATAAACTCGCTTAATTGGTTTTCGTTTTCCAATTGAAATCTTTTCCAATCGAACAGAAAATAATTTTAAGCTTTAGAAAAAACTCCAATTATTTGAATCAATTTAAATCTACAACTTAAAGCTAATTAGAAATTCAGATTAGATTTACTCTTTTTTTCAGATCAAGAATATTCAAAGGTGTCGTGGAATCCGATAGCTGTCGTAATTGATGAACTTAAAAATGTACGAATTGTAATTAAGTCTGACTTATTATTGTTCTAAATATAATTATTCAAGCAATAATTCTACAACCCTTTGCAGGAGTATTGATTGGTTTCAAATCTAATTCCGACAGCAATCGTATCACATGCCTTATTATATATGTACGTGATATTGCAACTTAAATTAATACTGTTGATATAAAGAAAAGTAAATACTTTAATAATAAATAAACTCTCTTAATTGGTTTTTGTTTTCCAATTGAAATCTTTCCTGTGCAAGCACATCGCTAACCTGTGTTGGCAAAAGATATGATTATACTGTCTTCGATAGATAGTCGGACGAGCCGCTACTCGGCGAAGTAGAGATGACCGTTGTGTCGGTGGCAGATGTTACAACAGCAGTTTCTAACTTTACACCATCCGTACAGTGTGATGAATGCTTCACTGCCTTTTCCAATTGCTTGGCGCCAACAATTTTTGCTGTTTGTAAAGCTTTAGCTGTAATGCAAATATATAGATGGGTTAAAGTGGTTTTCGTATGTTATTCAACAACTCACCCTATACCATCATCACAGCCTCCTCATCGATTTTGAATATGTGTACTGTTTCAGTATTCAGACCCAGTTCGTTTGGTGCAATATTTTCGATTTGATGAATATGTATACTATCCGTTAGGCAGACAATTAGGTGCAATCGATTCATTCATATACTGTGGGTATTTGAGCCGTAGACGCAATGGCAGATATTTTGATTCTTTTTGAAGTGTAACATTTGTAAACAGTTGGGTTTCTCTGCTGTCACCATCACCACTAGAGAGCTATTGAAGAAACGCTCGACCAAGATAATATGTGAGATTTACACGCATAGATTTCTTCCACCTTTTCACAGTTATTGATGGAGAAAATGCGAAATCCATATTTACCATCCAATACCGAAATAGAACTGTAGAGGAAGAAACATTTTATATAATTTAATAAAATCAAAAAATGATAGTTGTCCTAAAATGGGGTAACGTATTGTATGTTAAAGTATAGCGAAGTCTCAGCGGCTTTGTCCTGGTGAAAATTGAGTTTGAATAGGTTTTATTCTTCATTCTTAGAAACATGTACGAAGGTACCTGGTAAGATATTAAAAAACCTCAACGCTTTTTTTGCTATAACTTAAAAAAACTCATATTCAAACTTCTGCTTAACTTCTACATATCAATAGCTACCTTTACCACCAGGAGTCACTATTGCTTCTACGCCTATGCTATTGTTTCCTACATCGATGAGCTTTGTAATAAAATAAACAGCTATCTCCCCAATCTCTCCAGTTTTGTCGCCTCGCGAAACCTGATATTGTCACCAATCAAATCATCGGTGACCTTATTTAAAACAAGACCGCTCTAAATGTCGACCATGTGGCATTACCCTACTGACTGTCTTACATCCTAAAATTTTGGGTGTGACTTTCGATCAGGATCTACATCTTGCATGCACTAGCAATTGTAACGAAAATCGTCGTTGGTGTGAGGGCTTAGCCGATCTCCATAGCGCCCGACTATGAGGAGGAGCTGTTTAGGACTGGTATCTACGCCGTTTCGCCTCATAGGAGGGCGGCGGGATGTCGGTGGCCAAGAACTGCCAACCCCCTAATCCAGGGTGTTATGCGGACCGTGCCTATTGGACGATTTGTAGCTAGGGGATAAATTCGGCTGTATTCGAACGGAGCCTTCCCGATACCGGACCACCTCGGGAAGTATTGATGGCCTTACCACAGTAAGGGGCGCTGCTGTGGCTTACGGTTCTTTCCCCGTATATAATACTGGACCGCTGAGCCCGCCTTGTCGGGCTGGTGGTCGTACGACAAAGATGAACGACTCATTACCTAACTTTCATAAGGACGATGATAAGAAGAGGACTGAGCCGCAAGCCAAGGACGACAAATACGCATTAAGCGATGCGTCGGACTCGGGGAGCGAGAGTAGTGCTAATTCAATGAACTCCGTGTTGGAGAAGCACACAAATGAAAAAGGAGTAGAAGAGTGGAGAAGGGTACGGAGCAAAGAGCTCTCTCGAAGTACCGTGCAGTACTAAGAATTGTACAACGCTTGGGAGCAGTGGTGGACCCAACAGAAGAGGAGATCGAGCGCTTGGCATGGGCTCATGAGGCGGTAGAAGTAGGTCGAAGGCAGTTCAAAAGGTTTGCTGCGAGAAACCCTCGGTTCTGCAACCGGTATGAGGAGGAAGAAGCGTCGAATGGCAGAATGAAAAGGCAACGTTCGGCGGAAGGCGACAAGCCTGCTTTCAAGAGGCAGAAAGGGCCCATTCCCAGAGCCGCGACGCAGGGCAG
The DNA here is from genome assembly GCF_040869045.1 of Eurosta solidaginis. Taxonomy (NCBI): domain Eukaryota; kingdom Metazoa; phylum Arthropoda; class Insecta; order Diptera; family Tephritidae; genus Eurosta; species Eurosta solidaginis. The sequence goes on along the minus strand of NC_090319.1, from coordinate 86,605,861 downwards.
TCCCATAGACAAGACAAGTAGGCCCAAAGCTGTAAGACAGATGGGCCCCAATAGTGAGGTAGCAACTAACACCAAATAACTTTTAAATTATAAGTTTGCGCACTTTAAAATATATATATATATGTGATCTCGAGAACTCCCTCTTAATTTCAAATCTTTCCGGAGATATTTCATTTAAAACTCTCAAAATTGAAAAAATGTTCGACCAGCAAATGTTTTGCTGTCTCTGCTGAATTAGAAATGGCGGATTTTTTTGCACGCAAAAATGACGTATTTTGCTATCCCTAAAAAAATAATAGGTGCGAGAGAGCACGATACATTGTGGGAAAGCTAAATTTGTTAACATGCTATTTCATTTGGATAAGTTTTCATTCCAAATCGTCACCCCTGTCAAAAATTCGTGTGGCTGTGTGCGTTTTTGGTCACACGATTTTTGCAGGGTATATACCGGTATGGTTTGTTTGTGGTATATTCCCTGTATTTAGGTAAAATCAGACGAACAAAAGAACAGTGCTAATAGCTGTCAATCTATGTCATGATCTATGTTTTATTTCGCTGATGGAGTGTGAAAAAAAAAAAATAAAACGCATTTGGAGTGAATTTCGTATTTGTGATAAAATTGTGTTTAATTAATTTATGTAAATTATCTCTTTGAACAGGAAAAGATAGTTAAAAATTAGAAAATTCAACAAAATAGTTACATTATCCCCTAAGTGGGTGGGCTTTCTGAAAAAGTAAGCGCAGTGTCGAATAATTTCATACAAAGGAAAAAGTAGATTTCAGAAGTAAAGTGATTGTTATTAGCGCTGGCGCTGGCAAAGCCGAATAAATACAAAACAAACACGAAAATTCTAAAAAATACTAAAACTTAAAAATAAAAAGAACTACCACGTCGTACGTTTTATGTATACACAACAAATAAAAAGTAGGTGCAGCATAGTAAAAGAAATGGAAATACTCCGTCAAAAACAATACGCACATACTGTGGGATTTCTTCTGTTGTGTGTTTTAGCTGCAGGTAAGAAATTTTGTAATAATGCAAACTCCTATTCCATATGCTTATATCTGCATTACTATGCGCCGAATGCGTTATACCAATTACATATTTATACGTGTGCTACTTTTAGAATACTATCCACAGAATCGATATCCGCCCACTCAATATGATAGCTACGTTGATATATTGCATCTTAACAGTGGCGTAGTTAGTAAACAGTAAAAAAATCAAAAAGGCGTAGCATCTTACATGAAGCAAGGCCAGTATGTCTAACTCCGATAGAGAAACATGGAATAGTTACGGGTATTGTATAAATCGTTACACACATGCCCTGTCTCTTGTGCCGATATCTATTTAATCACACAGACATTGAACAGCTGTTAACGCACCATTTGCGTCCCAGCCAATTCGCTTTAATAATAATATATTTCCGAGAAAATTCAGGCCCAGCTTTCCTTCAGCTTTGATATACCATGAAGCTAACAGAATTGTCCTACCATGTAGCTCCGATAGAGATTATTGCTTCATAGCTTCCCCAACCCTCTTGTCACATATTTAGCAGTCGAAGCTGTGATTCCAACCTGCTTGTGAAATTAGGGGGTTGTTGTTGTTGTAGCAGTGAACAGTGGAACTAGTGGGTGTGGACCTGTGATGGCCTAGAAGGTTAAAATTTGTCATGTTAAACCGTTCAGGAGATGGTAGAGCTAGTGCCTTAACCCGAAATAAACCACGATTACCATATGGTAACGCCAAAGGTGTCGCTATATTTCCACGAATTAAATCTAAACTGCACAATAAATCCACAAATGAATAACCCTATTTTATACAGAATATCCGTGAAGTTCCGCAAAACAAAGCTTTGGTCTGTCTGGGTTCAAATAGTGAAGCTATCGTACGTTAAATTTAAGTGAGAAAAAGAAAAGTTGAAAATTCCCGTTTTTCAATATGGCACGCCTGTAAGTACGCGATTATAGTAATAATTTTTAAGAACATTTAAGTTAATTTTTTGCTGAAATTATTTGATTTCTAGTTATTTTTTACATTTTATTTATGGTGTTACCATATGGTAACCGTGGGTCGGCTAGGGTACAGGTTTTTTCTTCGTATTTAATGGGATTCTCTATGCTAGGGTACAGTTTTCTACACATATCAATGGCTTTTCTGTGCCTTTTTGTAAATTTATCTGATAGGTATAATCTGCAGAATTTTTTAAATACCACGACTTTCAGAGGTTTATCGTCGCAACAAATACTTGATTACATTCAAGATATACCAACCACTCTTTATATCGATCCTCCTGTAGGCGGAAACATATCTGGCGAAGAGGATCTGAAGATGATTGTACTGAAATCCCTGATAACGTATGCTCCGTTTTGATCAGAGCGTACATATTGTAGTACCATCGAATCGTAGCCGTTGTTCCGGTGAAAAATGCAAAGCTAAGGGACGAACAGCATGTATGAAATACGTCGTAGGACTTTGTGTGAAGTGTTTTGCAAGTTCCCATACCAAACCATGAATACAGCCACCTATATTTTAGTTCAGAAAATGTCTCTCTATTATATTTTTGTAAACTTATTCTTTCCTTATTTACGGTTTAATAAAAATGTTCAAAAATGTCTATTATTTGTGAAATAAAATTAAAAAAAAAAACATGTCCAAAATAGTGTTTTCTTTCATCAAAAACCTGTACCCTAGACGACCCAGGATAACCATATGGTAACGCTAGTTTTCCGGATTTTCCAGCGTAACAGTGAATTAAAAAATGGACACCATTTTCGTGTTCAGGAGGTCAAAATCTATAAGACAGCTTCTTTCCAACTAAATACAAGACAGAAAAAGTTATGGGAACTAACGGGTTAATGATGTTTGTTACAAGAACTTGCCACACCTATATCCGACAAAGGACTATTCAATTAACAGTTTCCGAATTGTCAAACTCACCTTCGCGCGGGTCATCCTGTGGCAAAATAGTATGATTTAGCAGGCGGGGTTATAGAGGAACAAGTAGATGTAGCTGATCCCCAGCGGGTTAGGGGATCAGAATATACCCGCGGTAGGTATACCTGTCGTAAGAGGCGACATAAATAGCAGATTCACGGGGCTATGCAGCGCAACCCTTCAGGTCGCCAGCGCAATATATAGCTTCTCCAAACCCAATTGTCAAGCTCACCTATCCGCGGCGAATCATGTTTCTCTAACAGACGAGGCTCTGGCGACCCCAAGCTCCTACTGGAACTTGGGGGTGGGGAGGGAGGGAATGACCTGAAGGTTTAATGTGGCTACATAAATCGTTCCCGAGATGGTTGGGCTAGCACCTTAATGGTGCTATGGTACCGGAGCTTACCGGATCTGCATCCGGAAAAGGACCATCACATCGATAACACTCCCCAAAGCCTTCGGGAAGCAACCTTATCGCTACAACAACAACAAGAACATGTAGCTCCGATACATTCATGAGGTCAGCTAATGATATAAATTTCGGTATGACACGTGTTGCCACCGTGTTGTTTTGAGGGATCGAGTATATAAACCTTGATATCCTATCGAGTTGGATGATTTGAGTGAAGTTGTTTTGTTATAGACAAAGTCTTCTAAAGGTTGTAGAATTACGGTAGAGTACAATATTGATGACGGGCTTATACATCCACCAGCAGGTTAGGGGGTTAGAATATACCCGCGGTAGGTGTAGGGTTCTTATTATTTTTATTTAACTTTGTATTTTAGTTACTTAGAAATTATAAATTGGTGGCTTATTTGGTAATATTTCAAAAAGCGTCTACACTTTCGTTGTAAACACGCGTTGTTGTTGTTGGCTGGTAGGATCGGCAGTTGTAGGTTATAATTAAAAGATCAAAATTAAATATAATTCAAAATACGTTTTAAAAAAAGAACTTTTAATTATAACCTACAACTGGCGATCCTACCAGCCAACAACAACAACGCGTGTTTACAAAAAAGTGTAGACGCTTTTTGAAATATTATCAAATAAGCCACCAATTTATAAGATCCCGTTGTCTGTACACAATTTCTTGTATTTATTAAGAGTCCCTTCTACTCCTAACGCCTGTGTGATAAAAGAACATCACTAAGTGTTAAATATCAAGAATAAACAAAATGAGTATTGCCGATAGATCAACTTTTGAATTAAGTGCATATCAACTCATGTATTAAAGCAAAATTGTGCCGTGTTGAATAAACATTAAACTTTAAATCAGTGCACTTAACTAAATAATCATAAACATTAATACATATATGTATGAGTGAAATAAACAAACGGTTTCAAATATAAAGATCGACAAAATATCAAACTTTATATGCAACAGCACTAAGCGCATTTACTTTAACATAAATGAATCAACATTCAGCGATTAATATACAAGAGCCCAACCAACATTAATAACACTGACAACGTCAACCGCCGTTCCTTTTTTTTTTTGTAAAGGCTTAAAGGCATTGTAGCTACAACGTTAAGCTACGTTAATTACAACCAAAAAAAATCTACAGATCAAAATCATATTTCTTTTATGCGAAAATTATAAAGTTAAAGACAACGTAACATTTGTGGCTGCAGCAACAGTGTGGGAAGTAAACCAATTGATACGAATAACAACAATAAGTAACATCAACTAGGACAACTCGAGAAAATTAAAGAACAATAACTAAAAGGTATAAGAAGAATTAACAGCGAATAGTAGCAAGAAAAATAACAAACATAAACAAAAACAAGAAGAAACGTAAGTCACAACAATAACAACAAAGATAGGTATAACAGGCAACAACAAATCAAAATAAGAAAGAAATGGTGAGCTGTATCATATTATTCAAAACTATTTATATAAATTTTCATATATTTTAAATATATATATATGTATGTGCATAGCTATATTAATCAAAATTTATCTGAAATGAAAATTTAATACATTTTAAATAGTTGCAAACTCTCTCCTCAGCAGATTTAAAAGAATATTTGGCATTTAATAACGTTGAGTTTTAAACGTTAATTAAAAAAAAAAATTTCTGACAGTCCATTTTAATTATGCTTCGCACGCGACCAAACGATAGAAACATGTCTACACCAACACATCGGGTTAACGACTCGCTTATTGATTTAAAAGGGGCTTCTTCGCATTTTTTCCACTTCAGTAAAACTTCCACAATTTTGGACTAGTTGTCCAGAAGCGTGGTTTATACATGCTGAAACACAATTTAGTACCAAAAATATAACACAAGAGAATACCAAATACGAACACATTATAACAGCACTTCCACAAGAAGTAATAGTAACAATTTTAGATTTTATCCAAAATCCTCCCCTTACAAACAAGTTTAGTGAACTTAAAAAAGTTTTGATAGAAAGGCATTCGGTTAGTGAAAATTCAAAGCTAGACAAAATTTTAAGTGATTCAGAAATGGGTGATCGAAAGCCCTCTGAGTTTTATCGGTCATTATCATTATCATTTTATTAGCCGGTTCAAATTTTAGTGAAAATATTTTAAAGAGAATTTGGTTGAGAAAACTTCCCAAAAATTTAAATGCCATTTTGGCTAGCTCAAGTTGTGACAATATTAATGAGTTAACAAAATTAGCAGATAACATTTTTGAAGTTATGAATAAAAACGAAGTTTTCTCAGAAAATACAAATTCAGATACAAAAGTTCAAAATTTGGTTGTTGAAAATTTAGTTAAACCCACTTCTTTAATGTGTGAAAGTTTCCAGAAACTTTATTTGGAGTTAGCAGAAATTAAAACAGAAGTGTATCGGAATAAATCTAGTTCGCGTTCTAATTCTAGGAATGATTTTAGAAATTATTTTAGGCATCGTTCTAACTCGCGCAATAATCCAAATTGGTAGTGTAGATTTCACTACAATTTGGAAATAATTTAGAAGTTGTGAACAATCTTGTTCTTATAACAAAAAACAAAGATTCAACTAACTAAATTCTTCCGTTGTTGCAGCGACGAACAACGGAAATTTAGATTTTTCGACGCGTCGCTTATTTATTTTTGATAGAAAAAACAAAAAAATTTTTTTTATTTATAGTGGAGCAGAAATTTCGGTATTACCCGCGTCTAAATTTCCTCATACGAAACGTTCAGACATAATTCTCACTGCAGCTAATGGCTCAACAATTGCCACTTACGGGAAAAGGCTTTTAAACGTAAATTTAGGTTTAAGACGTGAATTTCCCTTTACGTTTTTGATCGCGGATATAGGCAAGCCAATAATTGGCGCTGATTTTCTTTGTAAATATGGTCTTCTTATAGATATTAAACATAAACGTTTAGTAGATCCATTAACCAATCTTTCAGTTAATACAGTATCTTACTTTTGTGATATTCCATTACCTAAATTATTTGTGGTTGACAATAAATTTACAAAATTATTAAAAGAGTTCCCGTCACTTATTTCAGAGCCAGATTATACTAAACCTGTTAAACATACAACAGTACATCGACTTCTAACAGAAGGTAGTCTTCCATTTTCTAAGCCCAGGCGCTTAGATCCGGTAAAATACAAAGTCGCGAAAACGGAGTTTGATTTCTTAGTGAAAACAGGCATTTGTCGGCCTTCAAATTCGTCAGTAGCATCACCACTTCACCTTGTACCCAAAAAAGAGTTGAATGATTGGCGTCCATGTGGTGATCATAGAAGACTAAATATTGTAACTGTTCCCGATCGTTATCCCTTACCTCACATTCAGGATTTTAATATGAACCTTCATAATAAAAATATATTTTCAAAATTAGATTTAGTTAGGGCATATTACCAAATTCCTATGGCCGAAGAAGATATTTATAAAACTGCTATTACAACTCCTTTCGATATGTTTGAATTCATGAGAATGCCTTTCGGACTTAGAAATTCTGCACAAACCTTTCAAAAATTTATAAATGAGGTAGTAGGTGACTTAGATTTTGTATATGCTTACATTGACGACTTACTTATTGCAAGTAAAGACGAAGAACAACATTTAAAAGATTTACGTATCCTTTTTCAACGCCTTACAGAGTACGGTTTAAACATTAAACCAAGTAAGTGTACTTTTGGTGTAACAAATATAGATTTTTTAGGACATAACATTTCTGGAACAGGTATTCGACCTTCCGATGATAAGGTATCAGCTATTCCCAATTTCGAACGCCCAAAATCAGTTAAGCAGGCACAGAAATTTATTGGTATGGTAAATTATTATCATAGATACATTCCAAAACTAGCAGAATTTACAAACAAAATTTATGATCTAATTAACAAGGTAAGTAAGAAACGTGACAAAACTTTGGTATGGAACGAGAATTCGAATGAAGCTTTTGAATACATTAAAGACAAATTTGCATCTACGATACTGTTAAATCATTTTAACAAAGATGCTAAATTATATTTAACAGTAGATGCATCTAACACAGCAATTGGGGGCGTTATACAACAAAATTACAATAATAAAATTGAACACATTGCATTCTTTTCTAAAAAACTTTCTCCAACTGAAATTAAATATAGTGCTTTTGATAGGGAGTTATTGACGATTTACTTAAATATAAAACATTTTAGATATCTTTTGGAAGGACGACAATTAACAGTTTATACGGACCATAAACCTTTGACTACTGCTTTAAATTCAAAAACAGAACGAAGTCCTAGACAAACGAGACACTTGGAATTTATAGCACAATTTACTGATGACATACAATACATTAAAGGAGAATCCAATGTTGTAGCAGATACGCTATCTAGAGCTTTTGAGGTTAATGCAATATATAATACAGAACTGAATTTTAAAATTTTACAAACTGAACAACAAAAAGATGATGACTTAAATCAACTTGTATCTGATTCTCAATATCTAAATTTAAAACTAATTCCCATTTTAAATTTTAATATTTTGTGTGAAATTTCAGGAGAAACTCCTAGGCCATTTGTACCGAGTAATTTGCGAAAGACAGTATTTGATATTTTACATGGAATAGCACATCCAGGTACAAGAACTACACGACGGCTCATAGTTAAAAAATATTATTGGCCTAATATGAATAAGGATATTAATATTTGGTCAAAAGAGTGTCTTAATTGTCAAAAGTTTATCGTCATAAAAAATCCCCTTTTGTCAAAATTCAAATTCCCAAGAATAGATTTGAACACATCCATTTAGATATAGTTGGACCATTACCTATTTCAAAAGGACATCGCTATATTTTAACGATTATTGAAAGATTTACCCGTTGCATATGCATTAAAAGATATTTCAGCAACTACAATTGCAAATAAGTTTTTTAGAGAATATATTTCTCGGTTTGGAGTTCCGTTAAAGATAACAACTGGTCAAGGTAGCCAATTCACATCGAAATTATTTTCAGAGTTAACTAAATTACTTGGTAGTCACCAAATTACAACATCCGCATATCACCCTCAAGGAAATGGTATGGTTGAAAGGTTTCATAGACAATTAAAGACTACTATAATAGCTAGAGAGGACACAAATAATTGGTATGACGAGTTACCTGTCATATTACTTGGTTTGCGATCTATTTACAAAGAAGATATTTCGGCTACACCAGCGGAAATGGTTTTCGATCAGAATTTACGTTTGCCAGGGGAACTTGTTGTGCCATCAGCTAAAAATTTCTCATCAACTGAAGTTTTAACTAATTTACGTGAACATTTTCGAAATGTTAGTTCAAATTTAAGTCATCATAAAGATGCTGATACGGAATTTATGTTCCAAAAGATCTTCAAACTTGTAAATTTGCATTTGTTCGAGTCATTAATAAACATTCATTACAACAACCATATGAAGGACCTTACAAAATTGTGGAAAAAGACCAAAAATGTTTTAAACTTGAAATAGATAATAATATTAAAACTATTCCTATTGATAGATTAAAACCTGCAATAATTTAAACAACAGACACAAACAACACTAAGAATTTACATAAAAAGAGAGTTACATTCAATTTATTTAATGATAAATTTTCTTGAAGGGGGAGTAATCTAGGGTTCTTATTATTTTTATTTAACTTTGTATATTAGTTACTTTGAACTTTGTAATTTTTAAATGTATTATCAATATTTTAAGTTTCAATATTGATTTTTCAGTTATCAAAAATTTTCATTGTTTGAAGTTTGTAAAATAAAAAAAATTAAAAGATCAAAATAAAATATAATTCAAAATACGTTTTAAAAAAAGAACTTTTAATTATAACCTACAGTAGGTAAGCCTGTTGTAAGAGGCGACTAAAATACCAAATAGATTCAAGGGGTTGTGTAGCGCAGCCCTTTCAAGTCGTTGCCAACGCAATATATAACAGCCAAAGCTCTGGCGACCCCGAACTCCTCATGGAACTAGGGGGTGGGAAGCCGGTTTGGCCTAGAAGGTAGCATGTGGTCATAATAAATCGTTCCCGAGATGGTTGGGCTTGGTACCGGAACTTACCGGATATACATCCGGCAAAGGACCATCAACATCGAGAACACTCCCCAAGACTTTAGGGCAGTGTCCTTATCGCTACAACAACAACAACAACGGGCTTATACATTTTTCGGCGGTATCGCAACTGAGTCTTCATATTAAGTTGTACTGTCAGACTCGGATTTTATTTTAATCTTGATGCATTGAGTGTCTCGTCTGCTACCAATTGTAATTCTCACTTTTTCATCTGCCGTACCTGCATGATTATATCGGCGGGCTTAAATCTTGGTACAACAACAAAAGCATAAGCAAAAGTTTTGTGATGCATCAATATATTTCAAACAAGCAGCACTTTCGTCCGTATTCGACATTATTTTGTTATTTTCAAGCGCCCCTAGGAAAGGGGAAGCGCGGAAACTTATTGTAAACAAGATGTGTTTGTAATGATCAGTACTTTTCTATAATAAGCTGAAAACATTTGTAAAACCTATATTGCGCCAATGGCCCAACTTCCCCTCTCTGTATACGCCCATGAGCTTACATATTTAAAACTTACATATACGGTGTATGATACATCCATATGAATTATGCATATTCATATTTAAAATTCTTGTTCGAACATTTCAAATAATAAGCACATATGCTCTTTTGATCTCTTTGCAGTGAAATCAGATTACGTTGAAATAAAGAGCACAGGTTCCTCAGTAATTGGTGGGACCGTCAACTTTAGTGCTGTGCTCTACGATGATGGACAAATCGCTAGTAAGGGAAATTATATGTTTATCTGGGAGGATAATACACATGCCGCTAATCGTAAGGTAAGCAAGCGAGAATGGTTTACTTTTACTACCTTAAAGAGTGCGGGTGCTTATGTACATAATATGTATGTAACGCCGTATGGAAGCAGATATAGAAAACTGTATTAATTACAGCTGTGTATATTAGAGGTTTACGCTGGTCACTTAATCGGCGGCGTAGGTTTCTATTATATACCGGCGGCGTAGGCTCTATTATATACCGGCGGCGCGGCCGGCGCGCCGACAAAGTGATCGACGTAAACCTCTGAATTGAATTGCTGGACTTCAAAGTATCACATTGTCCACAAATAATGAATATGGAAACATACTGCTGACGTCAATGGTATGTTTGACGATTTGGAACAATATCATTAACTTGTGAATGAAGATCTAGGAGGCTGGTAAAGCGAAAATTAAAAAAAAAAAATATTGGGAAAGGTTTTGTTTATAGGTATGTATTTAAGGAAATCGACGTTTCGGCCATTTCGGAAAGATCCGTGGTTTTTGCATCAAAATCTTGTGGATCGTTCAAAAAATTTCAGGAGTAGCTCCTTGCGGAGAGAGGGAGAAATACTTTAAATGGTCACACTTTTTTAGCGTAATTTCACCGAAGATGTTCTGGGCTAACTCTAATATCCGTTGTTGCACGATTTCTTTAAATCATTTTTGGCTACATGCTGGTCACGCACAAGGACGACTTACGGTTGCTATAAATTATCTACTAATAGTCATGACTCTCGTGGCACAGTTTTAACGATTAGCACCAACGCTGGCATATTGTTGATCGCTCCAAAGGACGCCTTTAGTTTTTTCTGCTGTTTTTAAGAGCTACAATTCCCGACGCGCAAACAGTAGCAACCAGTCGCTACTACGCATCCTGTCCCTTATACCATATGCCAGCACAGAATCCATATGACTGCGACTTCGAACTCATACCTTGTTGTTGTTGTTGTTGTAGCGATAAGGTTGCTCCCCGAAGGCTTTGGGGAGTGTTATCGATGTGATGGTCCTTTGCCGGATGCAGATCCGGTACGCTCCGGTACCACAGCACCAATAAGGTACTAGCCCGACCATCTCGGGAACGATTTATGTGGCCACATTAAACCTTCAGGCCATCCCCTCCCTCCCCACCCCCAAGATCCATGAGGAGCTTGGGGTCGCCAGAGCCTCGTCTGTTAGTGAAACAGGATTCGCCGCGGATAGGTGAGGCTGACAATTGGATTTGGAGAAGCTATATATTGCGCTGGCAACCTGAAGGGTTGCGCTACACACCCCTTGAATCTGGTATTTTAGTCGCCTCTTACGACAGGCATACCTACCGCGGGTATATTCTGGGGTAACTCATACCTTCGTCGGCGTTACTTTAATCTGTAGGTGTGTCTCCGAAGACTTTCTGAGGGATTTTTTTGTCCCGCTATGCTTCCGAGCTACACTAAAAACACATTGAAACGTTAGGGAGTAACTATTCGGCCAAGGATGCCGCCCTCGAATTCATAAGCAGTCTAAGTGAATATCATTGCGTAACACATGGGTGAAAATCGTATAATCCTTGGCGCATCTACATAATTCATACTTTACAAGGACCGTGGATAAAAGTCTTAAAATGTAGACCAAAATTTGCAGACGTTTGTGTTTGATATATGGACCTCAATACTCTTCGTTTCCGGCCTTATGATATAAGAGCTCATTATGGATGACCGCCTTCAGTTTTCAGACTAGTTCGACTATCCCCAACGTTAGGCTAGTAGAACACCCGGTCATTTGTTCCACTGTCTTGAGAAAGCTTTTGCTTCACCACTTTGAGTGTTTTTGCGAAGGACAAACCTAACCTGGTTAAAAATGTGCCTACGTATTCACATTTGTAACAGAAGCCGTCACGTGTTGGTCATATTTGAACATGGTTGATAGGCTATATCCAAAGTGATTCACTCCAAGGGACTAGTTGGGGATAGGTACGACAACTGTGTGTGCGAAGTGAGCATTTAAATTTATTATATCATTTTTTTTTAAGTGTTTTGTTTTAATAAAAATTATTTTTTTGGGTATGCTTAGTGGAACTTTTTTTCCTAAGCCCAAAACCTATCGAAAATTCGATGGCGCGATATGGGTTAACTTTCGTCCATACAAATCAACCCAACTTAATATACATGCATACATTTTGTAGCAGTTGCATCCACATATACATATATGGAAATGGCAATTTTTCCAGCATAACTAATATTGAGTTGAAATTATTATCTTTGTTTACGCTTAAATTCTCCATATTCTTACATTATCGGTTATTTTGTTGCTTATCACTTCGCGAATTCATTCATAGTCTTCCTATAAAAGCTTTATATATGTACCTGTGAAAGTTGTTGAAATGCTATTAGGTTGTGAGGCCGAATAGCTTGAAAACTCTAAAATGACAAAAAACAAATAGCCTTAGATTGTAGACAGAGAAAAGTTATTGCACATTCCCCTCTCAAATGTATCATACATTTTCATAAAAATTTAAGACAGCAAATTAAGAAAAAAATGTTAAATGAGACCGAAAGTCATTGGTTTGAGATGTTTGAGATGTTGACTGGAAAAAATAACGCTCGATGACCGATATAAGATTTCAAGAGCTGAGCGAATTCCCCCAGAAACAAAAAATGGCATGTGATAAGCAGCTCCTCTTCCTTAGGTTAGGTTAGGTTGAACTGGCTGGTCCATGGGAACCTCACATAGACAGAATAAGTCCCAGTTTTATACGGAACTTCCGCAACCCAATTGTCAATTTCTTTTTTCTTTTCTTTTTAATTATAAAATAAACTTTGGTAGTCTAAGGTTGTTAGACCTGTACATAATCTTCGGCACTTTGCAGCACTGCGCTTGCTTCTACGCCTTCTTCAACTTCTCTTTGTTGTTGAGTGTCGAATTACTAAGAAGTTTGTTGACGAGATAATTCAGTTTAGGTTAATTCAACCTTCGTTAGAGCGAGGTTAATTCTTGAGTGACCGCACCTATTGAACGGGGGGGGGGGGGGGGGGGGGGGGCGAAGTATTGCTACTAAAATAGATCAGTGGTTTTCAAACTTTTTAAAGTTGCGGCTCAAAAATAATTTCCAAAAATGTTGTCATCCAATCATGACTGCCAACATTTCGAAATGGATGATATTATTTTCGTTGATATCCAGTACAATTAACTAAAACCCAAAAGAAATTTCTTTCGCATCGAGTTATATAATAAGGCCCCAGTACACTACCTCACTACGCCCAGAAAGTCCCAAATAGCTTACGGGTTTCAAGTCGACTACCTGAGTTGGCCGGCAGTTCAGATAGCAGTTTTTAATGGTTGATTGCCAATATTTCAAATTTGTTGGTTAGGGCCTTTATGAATTAATTATGTATGTAAGTATCTAGGAAGCTTATAGACTTCGAGACGGATCAATGTTTTCCTAGCTTCGTAGCGACCCGGATAGTGCTTTCTTCGGGAAGTACAGCAAGGACCGACCTATTCCAAAAAAAATGTATTGCGCGATTTGCTTGAAATTCTGTACATTTTTCTTTCAGGAAATGGACCAGAGGCCGACCTAGTGCAAATAAATAAAGATTTATGGTCTGATTAGCTAAAAATTTGGTACAGTGGAACCTCTGACAAAAACAATCCTATAGTTTTTCTGTCACTCGTAAATTCAGTCCTACGGCTACTTATATTAGTTGTTGTTGTTGTTGTTGTTGGTGTAGCGATAAGGACACTCCCTGAAGGCGTTATTATTATTTATAGGCCTGGAAGCACTGCGACTCATGTGTAGATCTATTGCGCATGACCTGTCAGCCTAATTTTATATTTGAAGGCTTTTAATGTATCTAAGTACCTATTCAGGCTTTTTACTCCATATCGCATGGGGATTAAGAGCTACACCACCTAGATGGGAGAGTCTCTGCCTTGGGGAGTGTTATCAATGTTAATGGTCCTTTGCCGGATGCAGATCCGGTACGTTACGGTAACAAGCACCATTATGGTACTAGCCCGACCACATCGACCACATTAAACCTTCTAGGCCATCCCGTACTCCCCACCCCCTAGATGCATGATGAACTAGGGGTCGCCAGAGCCTCGACTGTTAAAGAAACAAGATTCGCCACGGGTAGGTGAGGTTGACAATTGGGTGGGAGGAGCTATATATTGCGCTGGCAACCCCTTGAATCAATTTGGTATTTTAGTCGCCTCTTACGACAGGCATACCTGCCGCTGGTATATTCTAAGTCATACGAAATAACGAAGGCTATTTATTAAATATGTTGAATACTGTGTGTATCCTTTTCATTGAGGACATCATGCTGTGTCATGCATTCTTAGTTCCATTGCATAACTGTCGAGAAAGAGGTTCACAGATTTAAAACAGACTAAAATCCATTAAGTTACAGTAGATGAAAGTTTGGTTTGAAAATTGTACTACATCTTGAAATATACCTAAATCTATATAAGTATCCGTGGTCCCTATTTCACATTTATGATTTTTCCCGTTTCAACTTTTGGGAGTTATTTTGTTAAAAAACGTATTTCGAGTGGCAAGCCCATGCTAGCTCGTCATACAGGGCAGATTTTCCCTCATCAACCTGAAAAATATGAATTTTATTAAATCGGAGTATACGAGAAATTTTGATTGCTTTGAAAGTGATAAACATTGTGTACAAAACAAGTGGGTTATCTTTTACGTCAACTGCCTGATAGGATGTTCAAGCTTGCTACTTTTTATCGTTTTCATTGGACGTTCAATATGGCGACGCAAACAGTCGGCTATTTTCAACGGGTGATAGAATGAAATACAGGATGAGATCACGATAAACCCTTTAAAAATCGGGTGATCGGATCTATTTGTTATTTTGACGTCTATGCTGAAGGTATCACACTTGTCTTATCCAGTATGGTGATAAATATTTCAATGAGTTTGAAAACTCGTATGTACGTAAACAAATCAATCATCAATTATACACATACATATAAGGCAATGGAGAGAATACTCAGAAACACATGTAATCATCAGCCGAAGTAGTACTCACATATACACACGCATATGGCTACAAAATATACATGTATATGGCTGGTAACCAAGCATGAAGTTCGCGAAATTACTAGACCTTAGGAGAAATGGGTGAACGAGGAAACCGAGAGTATAAAAGCAGCGCAAGCTGAGGCACGACTAATCAGTTTTGATTTAAGCACGCTATTGGTTGCGAAGTATAAGTTTTATTGTGAAGTACTCTCAAAGTAGTCTAATAAAGACCATTTTGCATTATTGAATATTGGAGTTATTTATTCAACAGATTAGCGATTCGAACGTTGGCAGAAGGTGTACAATAACCAGGATTTCCCAAAATTCGTTACAATATACAGTCAGTACAGACGACGAATAGGAGACACTAGCCATCATCCAGTGTGTTTTCTAGTTCAGTACCACGCTCAATTTTTACTAGAGCGCTCTAGATCGTTGAGGAACTTCAGAAGTTGAGTTTCTAATATTTTTGAACTCAAATGGCGTCAATGGAGCTCTAAAAACCACAACGACATCAGCATTACATGCCACTCTGCACATCCCACCTGCTGCAATAAAGCTTTAGGTCCCGGGGCAGCTTGAGTGCAGGACGTATGGCCATATCAGTATAGCGCCATATAATATAGAGCGAACGAGCTGCATGGTTCCACAACAATATATTGTAGCGAATTCCGTTCGAATCGCTAAACTGTCGAATGAATAACTCAAATATTCCGCATAGCAAAATGTTCTTTATTTACAACACTACTATGGTAGTAATACTTCACAATTGGATTACTCGCGTACTTCACTTACAACGTTTTAAAATCAACTGATTGACAATCATAGTTGCTTATTTGTTTTTCGTTTCTGTGTCTCCTACTTGCTTTGGCTACCTACATGTATATCTCCAAGTTATGTAAGGCCATATGCGCTCTTTATTTGCTGTGTACATGTATTTAAAATATTCTCTTCGCTGTTAACTGCTGTTTACATGTTTGGGGAATATTCTCTTTTGCTTTCTATGGATGTGTGCGATTTGTTAGTCAGGCGGCGATTACAGCAATAATCTTACACAGTACTTCATCAAGCAGTGTCCTGGAACATGAAGAAGAACTGGAGAAACTTCGCTCGGTCCCTACCATATTGTAACGAATTTAGGGAAATTCCGCTTATTACAAACCTTCTGCTAAAGTTCGAATCGCTAAACTGTTGAATAAATAACTCTAATATTCAATAATGCAAAATGATCTTTATTAGATTACTTTGGGACTAGTACAATTTCACTTCACAAATTTACTTCACTTGTTCTTGTTCTTGTTGTAGCAATGCTTCGCCCCACCTAATAGCTACGACCGGTCACAAATTGTCATCAATATCCTCTAACGGGAGTCCAAGGAAAATGCTGTTTCAACAGGGGTGGACCATAATGAAAGGGGTGTTGGAGGCGTTGGTTCCACATTACAATTAAAGAGATGGTTGATGTCATGTGGGGACACATTGCAAGCGGGGCATACATTTTGTATTTCGGGGTTGATTCTGGATATGTAAGAGTTTAACATGTTACAGTATCTAGAACGAAGTTGAGCCAGAGTGACTCGCGTTTCCCTGGGGAGTATGCGTTCCTCTTTCGCAACTGATAGCGTGTTTAAATCAATCATGCCTCAGCTTGCGCTGCTTTTATACTCTCGGTTTCCTCGTTCACCCATTTCTCCTAAGGTCTAGTAATTTCGTGAACTTCATGCTTGGTTACCAGCCATATGCGTGTGTATATGTGAGTACTACTTCGGCTGATGGTGAGTATCTCTCTGTTGCCTTGTATGTACATGTGTAAATGATGATTGATTTGTTTACGTACATACGAGTGGCTGCTTAGTATCGGCTTAGGGATGCTAGTATCAACTAGTGATGTTAATATTCGTCACAATATATTTGTAATGGGTCTCCGGTCATAGAGGTATTGGTGGTAACGAGAAGGCCGATAGTTGGCAAAGGATCGACATAAGTTCCAATCCGTTTGGGAGAAATCAAAAAGAGACAGGAGCTGCATTTGATCCACCAATCAGGAAAGGCGTGGAGAGAAGCGCGACTTTCACAAATTGAACCAGGCATCTAATTGGATCTATCTGGCTACAAAATATTCAGTACTTTTAAATCTGATTAAAACCAGTGAGTTGTAAGGCACTGGAAAGTATTTGAAAAATTCTTATTAAGATGTAAGGTTTTTTGATTTCTTATTACATCTAACAAACGTTTTCATTTATGCAAATTCTTTACTATGGGTCTTGGGGTTTCTTATGATTTGCTTTCTTCGTCGTTTTATTAATGTTTGTATGCACATCGCGTATTCGTTCATAATCTATTAAATTTTTGAATGTAGTTAAATTTTTTTTTTTTTTAATTCAGTGTTTACCATATACAAGCATACTAGTATTCATATTTGTATATAAATATCTCTCCCTTTTATAATCGTGCATTTTGTAGTACACATTATGTTGTTGTTAGTACACTAACGTGTGGGAATGCTTAAGTATTTAATTCAGAAATGGCGCACTTATGTATTAAACATGGGTACACGTGCACCTACATATTACCTAATTAATTAGCGCTTAATCGTTTAAACCATTATGGCCGTCCAGTAAGGTGCGCCAGTCGCTTCTTCGATACACCAAGGATAAATGAATCATGGTCCACCTGGTCCTTCCAGCGAAGTGCGGGCCGCCCTCTTCCTCTGCTTCCATAGGCGGGCTCAGATAAAATACTCTTAGCCGGAGCGTCATCTTTCATTCGCATAACATGGCCTAGCCAGCGTAGTCGCTGCGTTTTAATTCGCTGGATTATGTATGCGTGAAGCTCGCACATATCATCATTAAATCTTCTTCGGTACTCGTCGTCGCCAACGCGTAAAGGTACGTAAATCTTCAGCCGCCTCATCTGATGTTGTCATGGTTCATGCTTCTGCACCATATAGCAGGACGGATACGATAAATGACGTGTGAAGCATGATTTTCGTTTGCCCAGAGAGGACTTTACTTTTCAATTGCCTACCTAGTCCAAAGTAGCATTTATTGACAAGAGTGATTTCTCGGTGGATTTCAGAGCTGATGTTGTTAGTGTTGATGCTGGTTCCCAAATAAACGAAGTCTTTTACTATTTCGAAATTATGGCTAACAACAGTAGCGTGGTGGCCAAGGCGCATATGCGCTGACTCTTTGCTGAATGACAGCAGGTACTTTATTTTGTCCTCATTCACCATCAAACCCATCTTTACCGCTTCTTTTTCCAGTTTGGAGTAAGCAGAACTAACGGCGAGGGTGTTTAGGCTGATGATATCAATGTCATCTACATGCGCCAGCAATTTCACGCTTTTATAGAACATTGTTCCAGAGCGGTTAAGTTCTGCAGCTAGTATAATTTTCTCCAGCATTAAATTAAATAAATCGGACGATAGGGGGCCACCCTGTCTGAAACCTCGTTTAATTTCGAACGGCTCGGAGAGGTCCTTCCCAATTCTGACTGAGCTGATGGTGTTGCTCAACGTCATTTTGCATAGCCGTATAAGTTTTGCGGGGAAGTCGAAGGCAGCTTTAAAATCGCCAGCCAATTCTTTTTTGCGGTTTTTTTTCCAAGATTTGGCGCATTGTCAAAATGTGGTCGATGGTAGATTTACCACGTCTGAAGCCGCACTGATAAGGTCCAATCAGCCGATTCACAGTGGGCTTCAATCTTTCGCATAATACATTAATTCCATCAACATGGCATTGTGGGATCGGGTCCATCATTCCTGTGCGATACATCGCTGTCTCCATTTAGGGGAGCAGAGAAGTGTTCCCTCCATAATCTAAGTACTCTCTGGAATCGGTTACAAGGTCGCCGCTTTCGTGCTTGCAAGAGTTTGCCCCGGACTTAAAACCTTCCGTTTGTCGCCGAATTTTTTTTGCAAAATCTGCGGGCGTTAGCCCTGAGGGCTAGCAGCCTAAGCTCTCGCACTCACGCCTTTCTGCTTTTTTCTTCCTGTAAAGGCGTCTCGTTTCCCCTTGTCAACTCGCCGTAGCGTCCACGCACTCCTCTTGTTGCGCTCGATTTTATTGTAGCCCTTCTGGTTGCAACGCGGCATTCTTCATCGTACCAATTGTTTTTCCGTGGTCGCCGGTAACCAATTTTTTCCTCAGCGGCGATACGAAGTGCTTTAGAGATATGCTCCCACTGCTCTTGCATTCCGTCCGGTGGGCGAGCCGAGGTGCGAAATTATTGGCAGTCTGTTGCGATTGCAGCCTTTCGACCTCTAGCTTTCCTTGTGTTTTTTGTTCCTTAGTTTAGGCCGCGCAGAGGCTGGCGCGCATTTTGGCTGCGACGAGATAATGGTCCGAGTCGATGTCAGGTCCTCGGGTCGTGCGCACATCTAAAACAACAACTTGCATAGCAGCAAATCAGACTACACCTTTTCCAGTTATAGTTCGGAAAATTAAAATCGAAGTTCAGAATTTCTATTTGTAATTCAGAAAATTCTAATTGAATTACAAAAAATTATAATTGAAGTTCAGTTGAAAATTTTGAACTTTAATTGCAACTTTCTGAACTAAAACTGAAAAAGGTGTAGTCTTGCATTAGCAGATGGAACTAGTTCTAATTCATTCTCCTCGCAGTGCTTTCAACTGACATTTTTAACGTTGTAATGTCTAACGAAATGCCAATAACCCCCCTACGCAGACCGTTTGAACGCGTTTTGAGCTGGTTCAGTCGTAGGTGGTTCTTAGATAGTCGCAACCCCTGATTGTTAAATTTAAATACATATAACACAGCCTTAGACACTCTTAATACAGTGTGGCTGCCAACGGTTTCGATTAGCACCAGTTCGGAGGCAGACCGCTTTTAGTGCGGAAATGCAGTTTTGCGCCACTGTCTCCTATTTTATTTGCAGGGTAGCTTCTACGTGGCGCACAGTGGACCGAAATTGAAAAGTTGGGACTTAGGACTTTAAATGTACATTTTAGTATTCTGTGATCTTTTTCCATAATTTATTGTTATATAACATTTTTTCGTAAAACCTAATTTAAAAAAGTTATGACACTTTTAGTAACCGGGTTTCATATCGACATACCCTAACGAGCATATGTGTACATTTAGGTATTTTTTCCAATTTCCAGCAATTTTGGCTTCACTAAAATAATTTTTACTATTTCTCAATAAAAATATGTATCAAGGTCTAACCCAGAAGGTTCCAATTTTATTTTAAAAATGTGAAATGCGAAAACTCGACGAATCTTAGAGGTTATACAGAGTTAATAGTTGGCCATGAAATCAAAGTAACGCTTAGATTTACTTACTATAAAAAAGGTTACAAAGAGTTGATAGTAGGCCATGAAACAAAAGTTGAGAAAATTATTAAAGTTTTTGGGCATTAAGTTTTTGGAAGTGGAAGCAAAAGTAAGCTTTGCGCGTCAAACTAACTAAAACTGTAATAAAGGATCCTAATCCTGCGACATATATTTTTTTGTTATAAACGATATTTTTAACAAATCAATTAATAGATAGTTGTTCAAATTCAGAGAATCAAATCAATCATTAGTCATTAGCTTAAGGCTACCTTATTAACTCACTATCTATGACTCGCTGTTTTCGAAATGGATTGTGAATTAGTAACAAATTCTGATTTATTTGAAAAATTGAAAGAATGTGGCAATATTAAAGAATATATATTTTTATACAATTTTATTAAATCCAAAATTTTGATACATCTTAATGGTAAAAATTATAACAGTTTAAAAGCCTTTTGCTCAAAATACTGCTTCAATCTGCATAGAAGGTGGAAAAATCAGGATCCAAAAATCAAGTGTTTAAAGATACAAACAATGAATGGTTACAGAAGCAAGTAGCTTGGCCACATTATATAAAAAAAGCTACCGATGAATCCAGTTTACCCAGCACATCTACTAAGCTTTTGACTATAAAACAAATTATAGGAACCTCCACCAATATATGTAGCTCCTCGAAAACCTTTCAATGAATTAGTGTGCATACAATTTAGTACACGGAGCTTCAATAATAGAGCATTTTGGTTCCTTTCTTGTTGTCCGAAGAAGCCAATGAATCCAGAAATATTATCAAATATTTTTGTTTTTAAATATTACCCAGAATTAAAAAGTGATTAGCAATACTAACATTAAAAAAAACAAAAACAAAAAAAAAACAAAATATTTGTTTTTAAATTCTACCCAAAATTAACAAGTGACTCGCACTACTAAAATGTATATAAAAAACAAAAACCACTACCTATATATATAAATTAATAAAGTTTTGAGGAAATATGAGGAAAAGGAGTTAACGTTAAAAATGTGATTTTTCCCATACATTCAATTTTTTAATTTGCTATAACTTTTTTCTTCAAGACTTTAAGAAAAAATATTCATATATAAAAACGTCATGTAATGAGACTTAAAATCGATCCCCATCAAAGTTTTTGTGTTATTAACTAATATTTTTTTCATTTCCCTAAGTCCACTGAAAGCCAAATCCAGACCACTGTGCGGCGCATTGCTGCCGCAGGAAAACTAATTTCAGAAATCAGTATTTATTTGAAAGTTCACCTTTAAAATTAAAAAAACTATTGCTTTTCGTTTCTGTATCCTCAGTCCTTCTTATTTTCTCTTTGTTTCTGTCCCCCCACCGAAATACACCATAAATAAGATTTTTCAAGACTAGGTCGGCCTCTAGTCCACTTCTCGAAGAAAAAATCACCCCATAAAAAGATCTAGGGAATAAGATACTAACTTGCCCACTTTCAATTAAACCTAAACAACAAAACATGAGAAAGAAGCGCGAAACAAGTGAAAATAATGGAAAATTGTTCAAAAGAAATTCAAAAAACCACATTTAAGTCATGTATAAGGCTACAAAGTCGGTGGGCAGGGGCACGCCGCCGTAGTGTGGTGGTAGCATGCTCCGCCTACCAGAGGTCCTGGGTTCAATTCCCAGGCAAAGTAAAATTAAAATTTGGAAATAAGCTTTTCAATTAGAAAAAAGTTTTTGTAATCGTGGTCGCCCCTTGGCAAACACTCCGAGTGTATTTCTGCCATGAAAAGATTCTCAGTTAAAATTCATCTAGGTCCCGTCCCGCCAATTTGCCGAGAAAAATTAAAAGGAGCATGACGCAAATTGTAAGAGGAGGTAAATCGCGCCAAGTATTTATTATTTTTATTTAGCGGCACGCTGCCGGGCGGGCTATTGTCACCTCTGCTGTAGACGCTGATCATCAACTCACTGCTCAGGCAATTCGATGTGAGACCTCCAAACTTACAGCGTACGCAGATGACGTTGTAGCCGCCATAAGTGGGAAGTGCCTTCCAACAATTAGCTCTTTGATGGATCGGCCGCTTCGGGATATACCTGAGCACCTAATGGCGGGTTGAGTGCCACCGCGGAGAAGAAACGTGAAAGCTCGACATGAAGGAAAGAGTGAAGAATACCTATACAGCACTTTACGTACGCAAAATAATGCTGGGATATACGTGGAGTCTATCTACGGTCACACAAAAAAAAAAAAATTGAGAGGTTTGCAGGCTATCAGTGCTAGGCATAACGGAAGCCCTGAAAACAATCTCGACGGATGCACTGTATACCATTCCGCACATTCCACCTGTAGATCTCGTGTCGAAGGGCATAGCGTTAGCAACAGCAACGAGACTCAATGCCTCTGGACAGCTTGAGCTACAGACTACCTAGTTTAATACCTGCGCTTCGATGAGTCTCTTAGAGCCACTATAGAGGTAGAAGGTTGGCGCAGGGGCGATCAAATGGCAGACGAGACGATACACGTATATACCGATGGTTCCAAAGTAGTGGAAGGAATGGGGTATGCCAGATCACTGTAGTGTTTTTCAGGTGAAATCAAAAGAAGGCGAAGGAAGCAAAGTGTTGTTAAGTGATAAGGACACTCCCTGAAGGCCTTGGGGAGTGTTATCGATGATGGTCCATTGCCGGATGCAGATCCGGTACGTTCCGGTAACAAGCAGGAGTTCGGGATCGCCAGAGCCTCGGCTGTAAAAGAAACAAGATTCGCCACGGGTAGGTGAGGTTGACAATTGGGTTGGAGAAACTGTATATTGCGCTGGCAACTCCATGAGAGGGTTGCGCTACACAACCCCTTGAATCAATTTGGTATTTTAGTCGCCTCTTACGACAGGCATACCACCGCGGGTATATTCTAAGCCCCCTAACCCGCTGGGGAAAGTGTAGAAGATCATGTGCGGGTCTTACAAATTTGGACTAACAAAATTACTCTTTCATTAAAATTATTGGACTGTAGGCTAATGATGGGTACGTTGACTGGACACTGCCTTCTGGCGTCACATGCTTTTAAATAAGGCCTTCTCAGCGAAAGCAGATCTACGAAATGCGGGTTTGCGGAGGAAACGATCGAGAACGCATTATGCTGTTGTCGTTGTTGTTGTACTCGTGCCCTTCGCTTGCAAGGCTAAGACCTCAGCTATAGGACTCAAGAGGTTGAGAGGGCTTTTCAGTTTGGTCGTTGAGTAAACTTCTGTTAAAAGTATGGTTTCATCAGCCTATGTAAGGTCCTCACGAACCTAAGTCATGTTTACTCAACTTCAGTGCTTAAAAACTACTTTGAGGGGGATCTTAAATTTGTTGATCAGTTCATTCCCCATTTTATATTCAATGGAAATTTTTAAGTATTTTTCTTTTTCCCCCATTTTCAGGAAGTCAATACAAAATATCCTTACAGTAATTGGTCTGTAACATATCCAATGAATACAACAAAACCTGGCGATTATAGAGTCACTTTAAAAGTTGAAAAAGATTACGTTCTTTGGATTACAATAGCTACCAATCATATTGATTTCAAACTCGACGATTCCTTAGGAGGAGATATGTTGCTGCTACAAAATGACACCAAGCGTAAAAAGGATTTCGTATCAACGGCAAAACCCGTTAATCATACAATACAATTGCGAACGAGTGATGCCGCATTGCTTGCTGACAAAGCATACGAAGTGCAAACATATTGGTTTCGAAATTGTACTTACATAGGCGTGATAAATGGGTTGAGTTATGTGGCCCAATACACCGAACCTGAACAAAACTATAAAATTGAGGCTTTGGTGAGTTGTAATGATTTGTTGTTTTTTTATTCATGGCTTAATACATTACTTTCGTTTTTGTTAAAGGTTGTTGCAACATTTGAGAAACCGCCTGAGCCAACAACAACAACTACTACTACCACAACGACTACAACAACCCCAAAGCCTACTACAACCACATCAACTACCACAACAAAAACTACTACTAGCACAACACCGAAGCCCAACAACACCAACGCAACAACAACACTTAAGCCACCGTCACCAAATGCAACAACAACATTGCCTGTACATCGTCAACGTCGCGGTGCTGTTGCGCCACTGTTGACAGCAAATCAACCATCACCAATTAATCCAGCCGAACTAGCATTAGCACTCACTTCAAGCAATAATACCCATAGCACTGCTAATTCTAGTACTAATGCAGCATCAGGTTCCAAAAAACTTGCATTACCCATACTTATGTCACCATTATCGCTGAATGAAGAACCACCCTACAATTGTGTCAGTGGAGAATTTACTCAACGTGATCCTAAAAAGCTGCATGGTCTTTTTAAGCATTATGTCGTTGCAAAGGGTACGTAAAAATTACACAGGCCGACAGCATCTCAGACCCAGAAACCGGACTATATATTTTCGAAGGATTTTGATGCGATGAATCGAAATCTGGCCTCAAAATTGCTCTATCAGCTCTGGTTTTCGAGATATCCTAACACCGTTTTTGTCCATATTTGAGGTTATGTAGCCTTGCAGATGTTTTCTTTCACCAAAATAATAGGCTGGCATCTCTAAATGCAAGTCTTCTTCTTTCAAATGGCGTTGAGTTTGTTCAAATAAAATTTTTTTTTTCGCTGAGATATCCCAATGTTAGGTGAGTTTGCCTGCTTGTGGTGTGGTAGGGGTGGTTTCTAGGGGTTAGGGGATACGGGAGTTGACGGGTTAACAGTTGAGTTGGTTAGCCCTCTTGTGGTGTGAGATATCTATATAAAAAAGACTTATTTTAATAAAAATATGCGAGTAAACGCTGTCTTCAGGGTTAAGTGGGTTAGCCGGCTTACGGTCTGATAGGGGTGGTTTCAAGGGGATAGGGCTGTGTGTGACTTGGTACCCGAGGGTTAGGTAGTTTAGGGGTGTGGTGAGTTAGCACACTTAAAATTTTAAGAAAAATAAGACTCAATTCAAGAAAATTAGTAACCGACTATATCATGTCTATGTTATCTCAATCGATTTTCAGGTTAAGAAAAAGTTAGAAACATGAAAATTTCAAAATGCGATATCTGAGCGAAAAAAATGATATTTGAGCAAACTCAACGCCACTTGAAAGAAGAAGACTTGTATTTAAAGATGTCATCCTTTAGTTTTGATGAAAGAAAACATCTGCAAGGCTACATAACCTCAAATATGAGCAAAACCGGTGTTTTTTGCACTTTTAGGTTAGGATATCTCGAAAACCAGATAGAGCAATTCTGAGACCAGACTTG
Source organism: Eurosta solidaginis (assembly GCF_040869045.1). Classification (NCBI taxonomy): domain Eukaryota; kingdom Metazoa; phylum Arthropoda; class Insecta; order Diptera; family Tephritidae; genus Eurosta; species Eurosta solidaginis. Next base: position 86,580,078 of record NC_090319.1, on the reverse strand, counting down.
GATTCAGCGCATCAATAACCTTCTGAAATATCTAGTCTGGTTTCTGGGTCTGAATGTTGGTTAAATTTTGTCGGCCTGTGTTATTCAAATATTTAAGAACTTCGTTCCATTTCAACTGATTTATTGATTTAACTTTTAGCACCTGTTTCTGACTTCAAAGCTAATGGACAAAACTGGCTTCAACGTGGTGATATGATGCGTCTACAAGTAAATTGCAAGGGATCTCCCTCACTAGAAATGTGTATCCAAGTTTTCAATGGTGAGTGTGTTTATGTTTAATATAAGGTTGCGATCAAGAATAATGCCACGAAGTTCGAAAATTTGAGAATGTTTCAAAGTATTTTTTTAGAATTTCAGGAAAGTTTGGAGAAATCTGAAACAGGGAGAGACCACCATCTTGTACTAAAGAGAAAACTGCAGTCTCAAAAAGTTTTTTTAGCTTCTAAAAAAATATTGAAACATTTTCATGAAAGTGTTCTTTCCGCGTTTTTCGAAATCAGCTACATAGCTTTTGTATTTCGATTAATTCAAGTTTTTTCAAATTTTCGAAAATAGAAAAAATACGCAATTAACTGAAGAAATTTGCAAATAATATTTGCTAGGGAGTTTCCCTTTCAAGACATATTTCTTTATTTGAATGTATAGCTGTAGCAGAGCATAACATTTGATAAGAAAAGTCGCAAATATATTTCGTTTGAAATACATTGTATATAGTTAAATTTCGAAAATTTAACTATTTTCATTTCGTAAACTTCTCTGATCTTAATGTCTTAGCAACCGCTAAAGCTTGATCTATTATTCCTGATGATGGCTTCAGAGTAAGACTACCTACATGAGCTAGAATTATTTCGGAAAAGAAATAAAAAATTTAAATCTCAAAAGTAACCCGGTATTCGAAAAAAACGAGTTCATTATCATATAAATCTAAAAGGTAAGCAGAGTCCCGCGAATAGTTCAATAGCTGTATATCTGTAGCAGAGCATAAAATTTGATAAGAAAAGTTGCAAATATATTTCGAATTCCAAAATATAGCATTTTCAGGTCAAATGAAACTTTTTTCATTTCAAATGAAACTTTTCAAGTCAAATGAAACTTTTTTCAAGTCAAATGAAACTTTATCATTTCAAATGAAACTTTTGTCATTTTAAATGAAACTTTTTTCATTTCAAATGAAACCATACTACTAAGGTAATTGTCAATATATTTATATCGTACTTTATAATGCTATTTATCAAATTTTTCTTTAAGACAACTATTTGTAATTAACCACATTGAAGGCAAAATTTTTGCCCAAATTTTCTTTGTGAATTTAAGCTGCAGTTAAGGTCGGCTTAGTTTAACATTGCCTTTTGATCGTTTAAATTTTTTAATAGATAAGTAGCAGGGTTAAACGCTAGGCAACTTATATACTACAGTTTAACCACCCACTGAAAATAAGCACCTATATTTTTTACTTGTATCTACTCCTCTTATATATAAAGCACATTCTTCTTCTACATATACTTCGTTACTAACGTAGGAATAACGCAATGTAGAGAACAAAGAGAAGGAACAAAAGAGCATAATGTGAGCGTATTTCCTATTCACTGTCTGACACCAACTAACACATCGGTTGAATCCTCTGTATTATGCTTTTCTCTTTGACCAACGACTTACCAAACAACACAGAACGATAGCAAGGTATTGAGAGAAACATTACTTTTACCAACTATACTGTGGAGATATCTTTTTCAACTATGCTGAAAAACATAACCGTAAAAAGTGATCTTTTCTACTCTGTGGCGCAGTCACATTGCATTTCACTCGTTTGGGCCTTTGAAAACAAAAACAAATATTCCATTATTTTTCATTGTATAGTGTATTTAAATGTAATACTTAGAATATATACATTAGACTGGGTCGATTTATTAGCCGATATCGTGCCATTGATTTTTCAATAGGATTCGGGCTCAGGAAAAAAAGTTCCACTACGCATACCCAAAAAAAAATAATTTTCGAGCCTGCGAAATTTAATTTTTTTTTTACTTTTTTTCGACTTTGAGATTTTTAGTTTTTTTCATGACCTACTAAAAAAATTTTCATATGTATATTTTTTTTCTTTTTCAAAAACTGTTATCGCCAACGTTTTTAGCGGGCATTTTTGGGTCGGACAGGAAATCTTACATGAAAATTTTACAATCAAAAGAAAAAAAAAGTCAAAAAAATTAAATTTCGCAGGTACGAAAAATATTTTTTTGGGTATGCGTAGTGGAACTTTTTTCCTGAGCCCAAATCCTATCGAAAAATCGATGGACCGATATCGGCTAATAAATCGACCCAGTCTAATGTATATATTCTAAGTATTACATTTAAATACAATATACAATGAAAAATAATGGAATATTTGTTTTGGTTTTCAAAGGCCCAAACGAGTGAAATGCAATGTGACTGCGCCACAGAGTAGAAAAGATCACTTTTTACGGTTATGTTTTTCAGCATAGTTGAAAAAGATATCTCCACAGTATAGTTGGTAAAAGTAATGTTTCTCTCAATACCTTGCTATCGTTCTGTGTTGTTTGGTAAGTCGTTGGTCAAAGAGAAAAGCATAATACAGAGGATTCAACCGATGTGTTAGTTGGTGTCAGACAGTGAATAGGAAATACGCTCACATCATGCTCTTTGGTTCCTTCTCTTTGTGCTCTACATTGCGTTATTCCTACGTTAGTAACGAAGTATATGTAGAAGAAGAATGTGCTTTATATATAAGAGGAGTAGATACAAGTAAAAAATATAGGTGCTTATTTTCAGTGGGTGGTTAAGCTGTAGTATATAAGTTGCCTAGCGTTTAACCCTGCTACTTTATCTATTAAAAAATTTAAACGATCAAAAGGCAAGGTTAAACTAAGCCGACCTTAACTGCAGCTTAAATTCACAAAGAAAATTTGGGCAAAAATTTTGCCTTCAATGTGGTTAATTAGAAATAGTTGTCGTCTTAAAGAAAAGTTTGATAAATAGCATTATAAAGTACGATATAAATACATATATTGACAATTACCGTAGTAGTATGGTTTCATTTGACTTGAAAAAAGATTCATTTGACCTAAAAATGCTATATATAGTTAAATTTCGAAAATTTATATCTTTTCCGAAATAATTCTAGCTCATGTAGTCTTACTCTGAAGTCATCATCAGGAATAATTGATCAAGCTTTAGCGGTTGTTAAAAAACATTAAGATCAGAGAAGTATGAAATGAAAATAGTTAAATTTTCGAAATTAATATAAATCTCAAAAGTAACTCGGTATTCGGAAAAAAACGAGTTCAGTTGTCACATAAATCTAAAAGGTAAGCAGAGTCCCGCGAATAGTTCAAAAGTTGTGTAAATAGTTCCTTCATAAATAATTTCTATTTTCGAAGTAGGTAATTTGAATTCGTTTTGAAAATAATTAATTTTTCGAAAATGAACTTTCTAAAAGACACGAGTTTAGCAATTATGTAAATTTCAAACGTAAGCAAGTCCCATTAATGGTTAAAATATTTTATAAATAATCCAAGTTTCGAAAATACATTTGGGTAAATTTCATACGCCAGAAAAAATAATGCAAACAGGTCAATACATCGCGGTTACGTCTTTAGTACAGACATTACATGTAAATGATATGAATTAAAATATATTAATTATTTGCTTTTACAGCTCCCTACAATGCCACCGGTAATGAGACTTGTCGGTACTATTTCCCGCTTGACAAATGCGAATACAATTATACACGTTTTTTCCTTGAGAGCAAAACAATTTTATTTTTCATACGTAATGACGTCTCTGAGAAGTTGAATCAAGTTACCATAAATATCTACGAAGGTATGAGTTAACAACAGAGCATACACGTCACATTTCATTTGAAATTTGCAATCATTGTTATTAATTTTATCTTTTCATCTCGATCTCTTTAGCCAAAGTACAGTCCCAGCTATCTGTTGTAGTGGTACCTGTATCTTTCACTTTGATTGCAGTAATATTAATCGTTTTCGGTGTATCTTATTATATACAATCACGCAATCGGTAAGTTACTTAGATATTTTAAATATTTCTTGAAATTTCACTATAAATATAACTTAACTACATATGTATGTTTTGTTATAGGCGTATTAGTTAATACAATGTTTTTATGTTAATCGCTTAAAGCAAAGAATACATAATGACACTTGAACAAATAGATATACTAGGGATTTCGCGCAATAACTTCTCAAAAATCATCGTCGAATTCTGGTATCTGGTGTATTGCATTCCCATATACATAGATAGATAAATAATTAATTGAGGATCGCACTGCGACCATTGGTCTATTGTGCCCTCAGCTGCTTCACAGCACCTCATCCAAGCCGACATCTCTGATGAACCCTAGCAGTTCACCTGGCTTGAGGGATTTGATGTGAGAATGTTCTGGCCGTAGTGAGCGAAAAAACTTAGCCCTACGTCTTGAGATTGCGTCACACTCCAGGAGTACATGGTTCGCCGTCTCCGCTGATCGATCACAAAACCGACATGTGTTGTTCGATAATATACCTAGCTTTTGCATGTGACTGTTCAGTCTACAGTGTCCTATAAGAATAGCTGTTAGGATTCTTAGGTTATCTTTCGAGAGGCCTATTAATGCCCTATATCGAGTTGTGTCGTAACCCCCTAACAGTAACTTAGATTGTCTCAGGCCTGGCATATTGCGCCTGTGTTCGTCCCTCTTTTCCCCTTCTTCTACTAATAGATGCCCTCTAATTTCCTGCGGGCCTACTGTCAGGAACGGTTCAGGATCCATAGGTCGTGTCGTTGCTGCCTCTCTGGCTAGGCTGTCCGCCTGCTCATTACCCTCAACTCCCCTGTGGCCAGGAATCTAGGCCAACAGTAGTTCGTTGTGTGCTCCTAGTTTTTCCATACAAATTACAAATTATGAGAACTTAATAAACCAATTTAATTTTTTATGAATAAGAGTGTAAATGTTATATAAAAATTATATACATATGTGTAGAAATAACAAGTGGGAAAAAATATAAATACCCTCTTTAAATAAAGGCTGGGTACGATAAAATGCTCTCACCAATCCACAAGAAAGGCGATCCCTCAAAACGCGCCAGTAACCGCGGATTCAGCATTTTTAATACCGCGTATAAGGTTCTATCAAATAATCAAAATTTTAGAAATAAGGTTTTTCAATTAGAAGAAAATTTTTCTAAGCGGGGTCGCCCCTCGGCAGTGTTTGGCAAGCGCTCCGAAGGTATTTCTGCCATGAAAAGCTCTCAGTGAAAACTCATCTGCCTTGCAGATGCCGTTCGGAGTCGGCATAAAACCTGTAGGTCCAGTCCGGCTTTGTAGGGAAAATCAAGAAGAGCACGACCTTAGATCTCTTCGGAGGATATCGCACCTTACATTTATTTATTTTATAAGGTTCTATCTAGCGTACGGTGCGAAAGACTCTAAAGTCAAGTTATTGATTGGACCTTATCAGTGCGGCTTCCGACTTGCTAAATCTCCCATCGACTAGCAATATAACAGCCGTGATCGTATAACTCTGCACGTAAAACATGGTTTTCGGATTACAACATACGTACTACTTCATTCGTATTCGGCATGATGATATGTGTGAACGAGTGTTGTTGTTGTTGTTGTAGCAATGCTCGCCCCACCTAATAGCCGCAACCGGTCACAAATTGTCATCAATATCCTCTAACGGGAGTCCAAGGAAACTTGCCGTTTCAACAGGGGTGGTCCATAAGGAAAAGGGTGTTAGAGGCGTTGGTTCCACATTACAATTAAAGAGATGGTTGGTGTCATGTGGGGACACATTGCAAGCGGGGCATACATTTTGTATGTCGGGGTTGATTCTGGATAGGTAAGAGTTTAACCTGTTACAGTATCCAGAACGAGGTTGAGCAAGAGTGACACGCGTTTCCCTGGGGAGTATGCGTTCCTCTTCCGCGAGTTTTGGATAATTTTCTTTAAGTACTGGATTCACCGGACAATTCCCGGCATAAAGGTCCGACGCCTGTTTATGGAGTTCACCAAGGACCTGCTTGTGTTTTTTCACTTCATACGGCTGGGTTCTCAGGTGCCGTATTTCCTCAAAATGCTTACGGAGATGACTCCTTAAGCTCCTAGGCGGTGCTGGTTCATCAATCAGATGTCTGTTGGGATGCCCAGGTTTCTGGGTATTCAACAGGAACTGTTGGGTCAGCATCTGATTTCTCTCCCTGAGGGGGAGTATTCTCGCCTCATTATGCAGATGGTGTTCTGGGGACATAAGAAGACAGCCCGTGGTGATTCTAAGAGTAGTATTTTGGCAGGCCTGTAGTTTCTTCCAGTGGGTAATTTTTAGGCTTGGCGACCATATGGGTGACGCGTAGCACGTAATCGGCTGGCTAATTGCTTTGTATGTAGTCATGAGCGTTTCTTTTTCTTTTCCCCAGGTACTGCCAGCGAGGGATTTGAGAATTTTGTTACGGTTGTGAATTCTCGGAACAATTGCGGCTGCGTGCTCACCAAAATGTAGATCCTGATCAAACGTCACACCCAAGATTTTTGGGCGTAGTGCCATCGACGTGGATGTTCAAATTGTCGACATTTGGGACGTCCATGTTGTAAATAAGGTCGCGGAAGATTTAGTCGGTGATAATGCCAGGTTTCGCGAGGCGAAAAAATTGGAGATCAGGGAGGTAGCCGTTTATTTTATTGCATAGCACATCGATCTTTGGGCCTGGGCCTGTGGCCATTATTGTGCAGTCATCGGCGTAGGAAACGATTGTGACTCCTTCCGGTGGTGAAGGTAGCTTAGATATGTAGAAATTAAACAAAAGTGGGGATAGGACACCACCCTGTGGCACCCCTTGTTTAATTCTCCTTGATTTTGATGTTTCGTTTCTAAATTGCACCGATGCCTGCCGACCACCCAGATAATTTGCGGTCCACCTTTTAAGACATGGGGGAAGGGTAGACCCTTCCAGGTCTTGCAGTAACGAGCCATGGTTGACCGTATCAAAAGCTTTTGATAGGTCTAGCGCCACGAGTACTGTTCCATGGTGGGGGTATTGATTTAAACCGCAATTTATCTGGGTGCTAATGGCATTTAGCGCGGTGGTAGTGCTATGGAGTTTTCTGAAGCCATGCTGATGAGGGGCTAGCTGCAAATTTGCTTGGAAATAAGGGAGCAAAATGGCTTCAAGCGTCTTTGCCACTGGCGATAGGAGAGATATCGGACGATACGACCCACCTATGTTAGCTGGCTTCCCAGGCTTTAGTAGCGGGACCACCTTGGCCATTTTCCATTTCTCGGGTATGACAAAGGTGGAAAGAGACAGGTTGAAGACATGCGCTAAATATTTGAAACCCTCTTTCCCTAGGCTTTTAAGCATCGGCATGGCTATGCCGTCTGGGCCCACTGCTTTGGATGGTTTAGCACGACCAATGGCGTCCTCAACCTCTTTAGCGGTGATGGTGATTGGTGACGCGCTGAATTTGTGTGTATTGGCTCTCCGTCTATCTTTGTCGACCGTAGGATGCATTATATATTGTCGGCAAAAAGCGCTCGCGCATTTTTTCGCATCCGACAGCACTTTGTCGCCAAAGGCGATGGAAACTTTGTTGTTGTTGTTGTAGCGATTAGGTTACTCCCCGAAGGCTTCGGGGAGTGTTATCGACGTAATGGTCCTTTGTCGGATACAGATCCGATACGCTCCGGTAACACAGCACCATTAAGGTGCTGGCCCGACCATCTCGGGAACGATTTATATGGCCACATTGAACCTTCAGGCCATCCCTCCCTCCCCACCACCAAGTTCCATGAGGAGCTTGGGGGTCGCCAGAGCCTCGTCTGTTAGTGAAACGGGATTCGCCGCTCGAAGGTGAGGTTGACAATTGGGTTGGAGAAGCTATATATTGCGCTACACAACCCCTTGTAACTTGAAACTTTGTCTTTGTGCTTAGTCGGATTCGATAGGGACTTTACGGTCGACCAAAGTTTACCCACACCGGGAGAGAGGTTACAATCTCTTAGGTGCTCCTCCCATTATGCCCGCTTTTGTTCATCCACAAGCAATCTGATGCGTTGGTTTATATCCCTTATTTGGGGGTCGCCTGGATCAAGCTGTCTTATAAGGTCACGTTCTCTCGCTAAGTTTGCGGCCCCCGCCGGGAAGTGGGCCGGATTTCGGGAATTCTCCCGGCGGGAATGAAACGTGCCGAGGCAGATTCAATGACCTTACGGAAGGCACGCTCCCCTTGGAGGGCATCAGTCGGGATAGGGAGGGCAGCAAAGCGGTTGTCTGTAAAGGATTTATATTCTTTCCACTTTCCTTTTTTGAAGTTTATGAAAGTGCGTTTTTCAGTGACGATGAAGTCGGCGGTACGCTCGAGCGAAATAAGTATGGGCAGGTGGTCGGATGCCAATGTTACCATCGGCTGCCAGTTGACGCAGTTTACGAGTTCTGCGCTCACGATTGAGATATCTGGCGAGCTGTGACATCTTCCTACCATACGTGTGGGGGCGTCTCCGTTTATTGTGCAGAACGTCGTTTCTTCTATTTGATCCGCCAACATCTCACCCCTACTGTCCGCCCGCAAGTTTGAATGCCATAGATCATGATGGGCGTTGAAATCGCCTAAGATAATGCGATTGTTGCCAGTGAGTAAGGCCCTGATATTAGGGCGCTATCCACTGGGGCAACAGGTGGCAGGAGGGATGTAGATGTTGATGATTTCTAGGTTTGCATCGTGTGACCGGACAGATAGGCCTTGACGTTCTAAGACATTGTCCCTGCGGTCGATGCCAGGATCAAATATATAATATTGCACAGAGTGGCGTATGATAAACGCGAGGCCGCCTCCATTTCCGCTCTCACGGTCTTTCCTGTGGACATTATACCCAGAGCAGGTCTGCAATGCAGATCTTGCTGTGAGTTTAGTCTCTTGAATCGCAGCAATGCGGATGTTGTGCCGCTTCATGAAATCGACTATCTCCGTAATCTTCCCAGTTAGTCCATTACAGTTTAACTGCAGAATTCTGAAGTGCATAAGGGGAGACGCCGCCACTCTGGGGGTAAGTGACGGGTGACCACGCCTGGGTTGTGGAAGGCCAGGACGCAATTGCTGTTGTGGCTCTGGGACTGGGCGTCCTTGGGCAAGCATTGGGGTACCCGGATGATTTGGGTTTGCGACCTGGCAACATGGCGCGATGAAACCCGTCGGGGGGTTGCCGTCGCGGAGACCAGAACATCTAGGAAAGTGGCACCACCCAAGGCAGGAGCTGCATTGGGCGGATGTCGCAAACCTATATATTCTGTGCTGGCAGACGGTGCAAACGGAGGTAGGGACTAAGAGTCTGTTTCCCTCACCTGCACGATTGCTGCCGGAAAAGAGGGGGGAGAAGACGGGGGCAGGGGCTGATGCTCAGCATTGCTACCAACTCTACTACGAAGGTAGTAGTTATGAGTGGTATCAGCTGTTTGAGTTGTTGGCGCCGTGGGGCGCGAGCAGCAGCGGGTACTTGTTGTGGCTTGCAGAGCAGCGGGAAGGTAGTGGGGGGGGGGGGGGGCGCTTAGGCGTGAACGAGTAATTGAACCTAATCGCTGAATTGAATATACGACTGATCACAATTTGCTTTCGTATCGTATTAGATCCGTGATCGTGTGTTACGACTCGGCCCCGGATCTTCACAATGCTCAAGATCCTCGAGAAGATTCATGATAAAAGAATTGATACTCACCATATTTTTATCAACTTCAAATCAGCATTTGGCAGCGCGAAAGAAGTTACTTGTTCGCTGTTATGTCTGAAGATCCTTTTAAAGTTAATAAGGCCCTGCCAAATGACGATGAGCAACACCTCTGTGAAGGACTTCGTCTATTTAGTTAGTTACAATGTCAGCTTATAAATCAAACGGTGAATAACTCTTGTTTTTTTTTTAATTGAGTAGGCATTCAAGGATCAAAGTCCTCTTTCGACGAACAAAATTTACGCCCTACAAGTCGCTCATCATACCTGTCCAGTAAAGCTCAAAACAATGGACGGTGTCGAGAGAAGATGAGATGTTATGCGAATGGACAAAGATGCTCCACCCAAGAAAGTATTTGAGTCGACGCAGCAGTTTGGAAGCAGAGGAAGGGGTCGAGGCAGATGGAGAAGACTTGAACTCCCTTGGTGCTCTTGTTGTTGCTGTTATAGCGAGGACACTCCTCGAAGGTTGTGGGGATTGTTATCGATGTTGATAGTCGTTTGCCGGATATTTGGATCCGGTAGGTAACGGTAACAAGCACCATTAATGTACTAGCGGGTTAGCTCCATTAAATTACTAGCCCGCAGCAGGTGTATTCTAAGCCCCCTAACCGGTGTGTTCCTGATGCCCGGGAGCTCATCATAACAAAAACTTGCTATTGGCTCCCAGATCACTTAGGGCTCCAATGTATTCATCCACTAGCTATTTTTATTATTGTATAAGACTGTAATGCACTTAGGGCTGCCTGGTTCTCTGACATAACGAGCATACTCCTCGAGGATAAGCCTCGAAAATAGTGGGGTAACATTCCATTGATATCGATTTCTCGCAGTTCGGCACATCGATGCCAGCGCGCCTTTTTTCGCCATCAAATTTTGATCCATACGTGAACCAGACCTCTGTCTCAGTTTCAGTATATAGACTCCCTGTTTCCCTAAGAATTCTGTTCACAATGGACACCTTAAAATTCCCCGAGATTCGGAGCATATACGCCATTGCATTCTATGAATTTTCGTTTTACTTTCATATGCCCTGTTATGTTTCCGCTCTTTAGTTAGGTATTAGGTATTCCCACTAAGTGCATTAGCAGAGGACGTTATCATCGCAACCGTTCCGATGCAGTTAGCTTAGTTTTGTTATTGCTGTTCTTTTTTGCGTGGTCTTCAGTCACCAAACTAATGAAGCATAGGGGACTATTGGCTTCACAACAGTATTAAGTGCCCAGTATACAATTTTGGCAGCTAGCTCCCATGTTTTGCCATAGAGTCGAGTGCAGGCGAAGATGGCTCTTGTTGACTTGAGTACTAGTATCTGGGCGACCGAGCTTTGCTCGGCAATCATCGAGTACGCCGCATAACATACTTTGTTCTATATGCTATCATTAATCAACCTCTACTGTTTTTATATGTACATATATTATATACATTTACTTACCAATATTTGATTTCCTTAAATATAGATTTCAAAAACATATCAAACACTAACCGCAAAATGAACTGGAATGAAAAATTTTAAATAGTATAAGGGATTGTTATGACAATTAGTGAAATCGAGAACCAAGTTATTTAGGTCGAGTATCTTCATGCGCCGAATTATTAATTTAAACATTTTTTTAGTTATATACTATGAAAGTCTCACAATTTTGTTACATTTCAAAAACTTGTAAATGTCACGAATGACAACTATCAGTTAGTTTAATTAAATGTCAACTTACTTCCCTAAGCGCCATCTGTTGGTAAGTAGTTAAATGTTTAGATGTTATTTTCAAATTGAACATATGCCTCTAGTGTTCAACGGGAGCTAATTACCATGGTGAGATATCTTTTTGCTACGGTGAGAAATCTTTCTAATAGTAATCTGTAAGAAATTGGCATTATTCATTTCATATTTGCCAAAAATATGCATTTAAATATATTTTGCTAGAATTTGCCACGGTGCCTTGATATTGCATTTCAATTTTATTAGCGTGTGTGAAATTAAGAAAATTAAGTCGAATCATGTGTAAGATTTGTTTATGAAGATTTTTTACTTTAATGTTCTCCTTTAAAGCTTTAATAGAATATGAGTAAGTATAGTACTATTTCGTCTAACTACCTCAACCCTAAATAGCAACACTACTCAAAAATTCCCTATTGTAATGCGGAGTGAAATACCTTTCGTTTGATACCCATATCGGCATATTTCATGCAATTTTTTTTTTCGAATAGGTGGCAACCCTTTATGGCAACCTTACTCAAAAATGTTCCTATTGTAATGCGGAGTGAAATACCTTTCGTTTGATACCCATAATGGCGTATTTCATGCAATTTTTTTTTAATTTCGAATAGGTGGCAACTCTAAATGGCAACCCCACTCAAAAATTGCCCTATTGTAATGGGGAGTGAAATACCTTTCGTTTGATACCAATATCGCCATATCTCATAAATTTTTTTAATTTCGTGTAGGTGGCAACCCTACACAAAAATGTCCCTATTCTAATGCTGAGTGAAATACCTTTCGTTTAATACACATATCGGCATATCATGCATTTTTGTTTTTAATTTCGAATAGGTGGCAACCTTAAATTGCAACCCTACTCAAAAATATCCCTATTGTAATGCGGAGTGAAATACCTTTCGTTTCATACCCATATCGGCATATCTCATGCAATTTTTTTAATTTCGAATAGGTGGCAACCCTAAATGGTAACCCTACTAAAAAATGTCCCTATTGTAATGCGGAGTGAAATACCTTTCGTTTGATACCCATATCGGCATACCTCATGCAATTTTTTTTTTTTAATTTCGAATAGGTGGCAACCTTGTGAAACATTCTGAGTGGCAGCACCTAAGTTGAAAGTCTTAGAAGGTGATACATTATCTCTGTGCCAAATTTCATTTAAATCGGTTGAGCCGTTCCCGAGATCGTTCGGCTATACAAATATACAAGAATTGCTCGTTTAAAGTTTAAGATGAGTATGATCTCCCCTTAACTGCCAGCTATGAGTTTGCAAAATTTTCTTGCAATTTGATCAGTAGTTTGGTAGCTTATAAAATATGTACAAACAAACAAAAAAAAAACACGGTTTTTATAGGATATTTCTCACATCAATAAATGCATCACTTTGTCATTTCAGCTTTACGGTAGAGGTAGCCGATTTCAATTTTGGTGAAACACAATCTGTTGATATGGAATATAAAACGTTCCAGCAGAGACTTGTTGAAAGCATACAAGAAGTATGGCCATGGCGACAACTCTATACGGAATTTGGATCCGATATGGAACCGGAACTAGATCACAATGGGGGCATTGGTGGAGCGTTTGACAACAGTGAACAACAGCAACAAGGCAATTCTTTAATGGAAACTGAAAGTAATATCACTCCTACAACTACAAACGCCGCTAATGGCAATACAGCTATCGATAGTAATTTAAGATATAATTCGATGACTTTAAAATAGAAAATTTAATAGTGAATAAGTTTTTTTTTTTGTTTTTTGTCTACAATTTTTATGTAAACTATTCCCCACGCAGGATTTTGTTGCGAATTTTTGTGTGCTAAATATTTTTGTATGTAGCGAATTTTCGAGAACAAAGAAATTGTAATGTTGCGGTAATAAATATGATATGTGGGTAGATATGAAAATCCTTAATGCAATATTAATGTATCTCTTTATCAACGGTTGAGTGAAAGATCGCTCAATTGTTGTTGTTGTTGTTGTAGCGATAAGGTTGCTCCCCGAAGGCTTTGGAGAGTGTTATCGATGTGATGGTCCTTTGCCGGATAAAGATCCGGTACGCTCCGGTACCACAGCACCATTAAGGTGCTAGCCCGACCATCTCGGGAACGATTTATGTGGCCACATTAAACCTTCAGGTCATTCCCCCCTCCCCACCCCCAAGTTCCATGAGGAGCTTGTGGTCGCCAGAGCCTCGTCTGTTAGTGAAACAGGATTCGCCGCGGATAGGTGAGGTTGACAATTGGGTTCGGATGCTATATATTGCGCTGGCAACCTGAAGGGTTGCGTTACACAACCCCTTGAATCTGGTATTTTAGTCGCCTCTTACGACAGGCATACTTACCGCGGGTATATTCTGATCCCCTAACCCGCTGGAGCAAGATCGCTCAATGTCAACTATTGGTTCGAAAAAGCTTAATCTGCAGCACATAACAAAATTGTGTTAAAAAGGCGTTATCTCAGCTACTGAAACTACACTGAAAGAAAAAGACTGGTAAAATCAACCGAAATTTCTGTAAATTTTTACCCTTCGCAACAAGATGTTGAATCAACTGCGCACAAATCGTTGATTCGTAATTGACCGTTTTAGTAGTCAAATGAACAAAAAAAAGTTGCGACAGCTTTGTACGAAAGTACCTATGTTGACATGTACATACATACGTAAATATGTGAATACATAAATACGCATGCTTGCTACATATACATACATATGTACGCACTTACTAACCGAACTTCAATTGGGCGTACATCAAATATGCTGGCACACATTAAACATTATACACTTTATTATTTTGTTTTATTAAACGCATTTTCCCCAAATTTTATATTTTATAATTGATTTAATTTATACTTTTGAATTTCGTTTTGCAAACAGAAATGAAAATAGTAGTCACAAAACTTATTCTCAATTCTTTTAGTTGCAGCTCAGCTCATTCTCAATTTCTTCTCTCGCATGTAGTTGCCACACTTGATTGTTTCGAACAAAACTTTTAGTATAAATGTTTGACATACATTTTAAATAGAGAACTTGTAAGTTATAGAAAAGTAAAGAATCAAATCGCAGGAAGGTAATTCACCACTGGAGTAACTTTACATGTAATTCGGCAAGTTTAATTTTCGTAACACTTTAAGTTGAAACGATTCCAAAACAACTCAAACTTTTATGTTGTCAGAAACATCAACATTAAAAAAGGAGGTTTTTTATTATCTTATTAGATTCGTTCGCGTGAGTGAAAATTCGTAAAAACTTGAACAAAATGTTACTAACTTTGGAAAAATCCTGTTCGTTCAAACAAAACTTTTGCAACAGGAGGGCGCAATTTTGCAGTTCGCTTCGAGGAGAAGTTGCAAAATTGTACCCGATAAATAGGTGTCCCGGTATCTCATAATTTTTTGCACAGTAAATTCAGAAAAGGGTTTTCGTTTTGTATTGATGACTGAAAAACTAGTTTTTGGTTGTTTTCCCATTTTGTGTGTTTTTTCAATTTGGTGGTTTTCTATTTTGGTGTTTTTTTTTTTTAACAAGTTGCACCATCGTCATAAGTACAAAGTGAGCGCAGTGAGCGTAAAATTCTCTTTGAAATTTGCTCATATATCGACTGTGGATCGCTGTTGAAATGACCAATGAGATCAGTTGTGTTAGCAGAAAAATCATTTAGATTGATTAGGAATCTGTCAATTTTACAGAATTTTGTTAACTTAAGAGCGACAATTTCTCTTCTGTTAAAATGACTAAACTAATTTGTTCGCTTGGCAAAGAACTCGGCCGAATTAATCATAATTCAATAAATTTCACCGAATCTCCGTTAAGTCAAGAACAACAGAACCGATTTGTTAATGTACCATTTCTTTCAGTGTATATATCTCAGCAGCAAACTATGAGATAAAGCGTTCCTGGAGAATGTGCTGCCGTTTTTGAAGTAGCAACCAATATAGGATGTACTTAGCATTACTCATATATATATTTCAATGGTGAAATAATTTTTAATTGGAATGTCACTCTATCTTGGCTGCCTTTTCGAAAATGCTCAATCTCAGAAAATTTTGAAAACGCACTACTTCCGAATTTTAGTCAGAAACGCCCTATCTCAGAACTTGTTATTATAAAACAATCTACACATACATTCAATACATTTTGATTTTAAACAGGGCGTTCTTCAAACGAATTTTGAGCAAGGTTGCATCGTAACATTAATTTTCATGTTATTCAAATTCAATAGTTTCCGTTCGCGGCGAAACGAAACGATATCATTTCGTTACGTTAGTTTTGATTTTTAACGAAGCGAAATGACATCGTTTCGTTTGTTGAGCATCCTTGATTCCGAGATAGCTCATTTATGAAAAAAATCCTGAGATAAGGCTTTTTGTGTAAAATATTCTGAGATTTGGTGATACTCGATTCAGCAATTGATTTTCTTATACAATTTTTTTTCGAATGCCGCAATACAAATATCGGTAGCCTTTTCTTTTTTTCTATGCTCACAAGAGCTTTGCTTTGTTAGCGTTTCATTTATATATTATATTTTGTGATTTAGCACACATACCTATCTATATATTTACACTACTTTATAATTTAGAAATTATTGTTAAAAAAACATAAAAAAATATACTTATAACTTTCACTTTTATGTTTTAAAAATATTTTTTGTTAGCTTATTTATATAATATCTTTACGTATTTTGTTTCTTTTTTTATATGTCAATATTATAGTTTCGTATTTAAATAAGAAGTGTATTAAAATCCCTTAAGCACACAATATTTAATCAAAAATTATATATACTTTTCGATTTTTTTTGTATTTTCGAATGAGTTGTGTGAGTGTTGACAGAAAATTTAATAAAGTAAAGCTTGCGAAAAAAATGTATTGTAAAATATTGAATGTCCATATTTGCCAAATCTTAAACAATTAAATAAACAGTTGCACACAAAAATTTGAACACTAACGTTTTTTTTTTTTTTTTAATGCAAAGGAACGTTGTGAAATCCAACTAATGGCGGATTCGAAATTGAAACCTTCACATTAGATTTGTTTTTGGTTTACACGTTTTATTCAAATGTTCAGATAAAGACTTAAGAATCCATCACCGATATGCATATTAGACTGGGTCGATTAATTCACCGATATCGCGTCATCGATTTTTCGATAGGATTTGGGCTCAGGAAAAAAAGTTGCACTACGCATGTGATAGATAGAAGTAGCAAAACAGAATCACACACAAAAATGTATCACACTATGCGACAAAATCAACTTCTTTTCTGGGTATTGGACCAAACCAACTTGGAGATTGAGGCTTAAGTATAAAAAGTACTATCTCCATTTTTCGAAGTTAGCCTCCAAAAAATAGATATCGGCTTTCGAAGTTCGAAATTCTACATTTCGAGATTTAAATTTTTTTTTGTTAACTAAAAGAAAAAGGCGGCCCACGACCACATTTTTATTTTTTTAATTTGCGCGTTAAAAAAAATTAAATTTCGAAATGTAGAATTTCGAACTTCGAAAGCCGATATCTATTTTTTGGAGGCTAACTTCGAAAAATGGAGATAGTACTTTGTCTACATAAGCCTCAATCTCTACAAAAAAGTAGGTTTTGTCCAATACCCAGCCGGCTGTTGCACAGTGTTATTTACACTTACCAAACCAAACAATATGATATTTAGAATGAGCTAAAAAGATGGAAGCAATACAATTTAATACGTATTTTTTACAAAACTCAATCTTTTTATATACTACACAACAACAATGCTAATCACATTTTATTATATAAATAAATAGATATTGTAATTGTATTTGGAGAATATGTAAGCGAAATATGCAAATATGCCACGGTTACAAATTCAATTATCTTGAAAATCTTAAAAAACAAAATTATAAATAGTAATTGTATGTTGAAAAACTTAAAGAAATCGGTACATAGTAGTGTACTTCAGAACCTTTATAATAATCATGCAATTACACACACATTTAAACCAGTGATGCACAACGCCGGCAGAGCTTCGAATACAAACGCTACTATTTGTAGTAGTATATGGAGAATGTTTGAGCATAGAATTCGCGCATGAGATGTTTACTGCTTGAAATACAATCTAAAACTGATTGCCAACGCTTGCTTTATGAATCTTTGTCGCGCGCTCACACGACATGTAGATGAACGCCGAATAGTTTGCCGAGGCTCTACAAAGCTCTCCAGTGCACCACTGATTTAAACATAAATAACATAAAAAATATCGCCTAAACACCTATACTTACAAGTATGCATGTATGTAAGTGCATATTACAACTGTAAATAAAATATAAAAAATATAAAATAAATGCAAAATTTTAAATACATAATGTGCTTTTACTTACTTCCAATAAGAGAGTCTATCTCAAGAAGAACACAACTGGGATGAACAACTAAGCAGCTATATTTGCAATCTCCACCACATCTGTGGCATTCTGATGATCTACAGGCAGACAGTGGAGGTGATATATACATACACACATTGCACATAAGGCATAAAAAATGTCCCCGAGAGGGTCCGAAATATGAGGCCCGATCCATAGTTTTTTTGCACAGAACATCTTTCTGCGTTGACGGCCTTCGGGCGCGATTTGTAAAAGTAACACTGAGTGGATCCAACGCCTTTCTGCATTGGTGTGTACAAAAAATCCGGAAAAATAATTATAATAATAATAAATTTAAAATTTTTGTTTTCGGATTCTAAAATCGGAGGTCGAAACGTGTCTTTTGATACGAACTTTAAAAATTTTTGTTAGAAATTAGGTGGTGAACAGTAGGCCGGGTCGATTTGTGGAGAGGCAAAAAAATCGCCCATTGTTCTGTGAAAATCATATTCTAGGGATCAAAATAAGAAACATTGCCGAAGTAACCATACCTCTAAAACGAATTCTAATGTCCCCCAATTTGGGTCCAACTTTTGGGTAGGGGCAAATTTTGAAAAATCCCACTTTGACCCATTTAGAGTGCTCCAATCGAGCCCAAATGTATGACCGACCCCCACTAACTTCGGAGGCCCGACCCACCGATGCCAGTGGCACACCCCCTGGAACCCCCCTGGGGGTTCACCATACAAACATTTCAAAAAATCGCCGATTTTGCACTTTACATGAAAAAATCAGCTAAATGACTATGTTTTTTCTTTATTTTAATTTATTTATTTATAATAATATTTATTATTTATTTATAATAATATCTATTTTTTCTCTTAAGAAATTTATTTAGTCAGAACATATGTAAATGAAAAAAATTAATTTAAGTGAGTTATAGAAAAGAAACTAAAAAAAATTATTGTTTGAAGTCTTTTTTTTACTTTCAAGTCTGGGCAATTTTGCACGGCTCTCTAATGTCGTCGCCATAACAGCCTCTACATTTTCCGGTATAACCCGTTTGGAAACGCTAGCTAGCAATTGAACATGTCGTTCCGTTCCTTGTATGTGTGATGGAATTTTTGGATCATTAAACGGTGGATCATCTTGATTTAAATATTCTTTCCATTCCGTTCTTGTCATTTCGCGCGAGTGGACTTGCAGTGTCATCCTCAACTCAACGTCAATTTTTTCGGACCTTTTTTTACGTGTTGAGTTGAAAATCAAAATAGGTCTCAAGGTTGGCTTCTGTGCCTCACTCGGGCTTTTTGGCGGAGTTAGGAGTTGCAATTCCTCCCTAACCTGGTGTTAAGGTGGTGTTCTTGCACTCCTAGCAGGAATCAGTAAAATAATAATTGGCGTGGTGCCACTTTAAAAACTAACATTGACTATTACCCCAACATTATATACAAACGCAATTGTGAAATAAAAACATGGCTACAAGCCAAATTTTGAAAAAACATAAGTGCTGGTGTGGTGCCAAATAAAAAACCAAATATATATACATAATGTGAAAAAACATGGCTTCAAGCCATATATTGAAAAAATTGAAAGGAAATACTCAAAAGTGAATCAAACTAATTAATTAATAACTGGCGTGGTGCCACAAAAACCCATGAATACATAATTGAAGAAAACTTTTAAGTGAAATTAAAAATTATAAGTAAAATAACGGAATAACAAGCTACTGAAAATAACGGAGCTATAACATGACAAATACATGACGCCATCGAAGGCTAACGGAACATATAACTGTTCCCAACATTAATAATGGGATTAAAATTTCCCGTGTGTAATGTCTCTACACCAGTCACGCAGCTGTGTCAGTGTTTGAAGTAGATGACATATACACACACAAATGAAATAACCAAAGACAATAAATACTAAATAAGAGGGACAATTGGCGTTTTAATGCTTTTGAGCTAGCCATACGAAATTCAAACCACAAAAAAAAAAAATATTTTTTCAATGTATCGTGCGGAATGCTTCGCGTGAATGGTGGTTCAAATACGATATTTATATCATTCAAATTGATCATTTCCGTATAACTTGTGCAATTAAAGTTTATATCTGGTTTTTTATAAACTCTTAAGTTCCATTGGCTGGTCAACATCGGTTCGATAGCGTAGAATTTTCTTGATGGCACAGTCGCGCTTTTCTTTGCTATCATCAAACATCATTGATAACAAGATATTTTCCGAATGCGCATAATATGAATTATCTTTAATTACTTGAATGACAATTTTGCGTAAACGAGGTTCTAGAAATCGTGACCAACTAATGAACTTGAGTCGTGGAAATGTGCCATAGTTAAACCTGTTCTTAAAAAACGGTCTGCGAGCTCAGTCACTGATTATCGACCCATAAGCATTCTGCCAGTATTATCTAAAGTTTTTGAAAGGCTGCTAGCAGATCAAATCAACTCACATATTTTGAGGCATAATCTACTTTCGCCGTACCAGACGGGTTTTAGAGCTAATCACAGCTGTGCAACTGCATTACTAAAAGTAATCGATGATATCCGAATACCCTTCGATAATAACCAGCTCACCCTGCTCTGCTTACTAGACTTTTCAAAAGCTTTCGACTTTGTCGACCACGAGTTGCTCTGTTATAAACTACAGCTATACTTCGGATTTACTAAAAGCGCCTTGATGTTAATGGAAAGTTATTTAACCGGAAGAGTTCAATTTGTCAACACAGGAAGTGAAGTGTCGGGTGTGAAAAACTTATCCCAAGGTGTTCCGCAGGGCTCCATCCTTGGGCCCTTATTATTTAGTATTTTTATAAACGACATTTTTTCAGTGTGTAAGCACATGAGCATGCATGCGTATGCAGATGATATACAAATGTATTTATCTGGTAGTTTCGCGAATCTAAGCACACTTTGTGTCAAAGTAAATAATGACCTATCATGCGTGCAGTACTGGGCCAATAGTAATGGTCTTTGCATTAATGCTAATAAATCGTTCGTATTCCCTATTTCTAAGAAAAAGGTCGTCGATGTACTAACCCCTACTATATGCATTGGTAATTCTGCTCTACACTCTGTTACTAAAATCACGAATCTGGGTTTCGTAATTAGCTCAAACCTAACTTGTGTTGACTATATCAACTCTGTTGTTGGTAAAGTGTATGGTACATTGCGCAATCTGAGGCAATCTGCACCGTTTACGCCTCCTCATATTAGAAGAAAGCTTGCCGTACAGCTTATGTTGCCAATAATAACCTACTCTGAGCTAGTTTACAACAAATTAGATTCGTGCTCTGCACATAAAATTGAGATTGCCTTTAATCAGGTAACTCGCTACGTATTTGGGTTACGCAGGTTCGATCATATTTCTGCGTGGCGGTCTCAACTCTTAGGATGTGACATATTTGCCTATCAGAAGGCTAGAAGTGTAATCTTCTTGTTCGGGTTGATTTCTACTAAATCGCCACCGTACTTATATGAAAAACTCACATTTGCTAGATCTCTCAGGTCATGTAGTATAGTTGTACCCAGCTTCAATTTTGTTGTCTCTACAAGGCTGTTTTCGTCAACACCATTCGTATATGGAACTCAATCCCAGCTGCAATAAGGAACAATGTAAACCAAAACAATTATAAGCGCATTCTTTTCAATTATTTCTCTACACATTAATATTAATCTTAATCTGACCATTTTGTTTTTTCTTTGTTTTTTTTTTCTTTTTTACTCAATTTTTTCCTAAGTCGTTTACTTTGAGTATAGTTTTAATTAAATTTCTTTAAGATGTCTACTATATCTACATATATTTTATATCACTACTACTGTACTTTGTATAACATCATTCACTTAGGTTAACTTTAGTAATACTTGTATCCCTTTTTATTCCAAAATTTTATTCAATCTTGTTAAATACATATCCATGACACTGTTTGTTGTACTATAAAAGATAAATTATCTTACTGTACTAATGTAATTTCTAATAAATGAATGAATGAATGAATGAATGAAAAATAATGCACTGCCGTACACGACAGAGCTGTAATACTTGATATTGAAGTACATTGGCACATAACATTTAATTATAAATTCAACCAGAATTCTTAAATTTGCATCTGGATTTTCCGTTGTCACATATAATCGCAATAATCTAGCGGCCTTGTTGAGCCACCGAGAATGTACAATTTTCCCTGGTTTGATGTTAGCCAGATCCAGCGGAGCCACGCCGCTAGAAATTGCATGGGCCATGTCGTATAAGTACTTCGAATCGGTGGAAAATTCAATTTTTTCTGGAGCAGGGGGCATATTTTGCAACTCAATTTTCTGGAAGCCGTCCGCCACCTGAAAATATATAATAATAAAATAATTAAAAATGGTTGACAATTATAATAAATGAGTGATAGCAATAACTTACCAGAAGAGTTTCACAAGTTTCGATTTGACGGCTCAGTTTTCCGTTTGCCGATCTTGGTCCAGTGCTAGTTGATTTATCCAAAGCTTCAAACAAATGAAACGGAAGTTCGTTGAAGTGTAGAAGGCAAACGAACCAATGTAATGGTCTTTTTAACAGCAATTCGAATCGTCGTATAATTCCACCGTGTGGGCCAGTGTTTGTTGGCTCACGGTCAGTGCATATTCCAATTAATGCATCCAGTGATATATTTTTATCGTTGAAAAAACCATTTAATTTGCTTGTTTTGTATTCATCGGTTTCATATTCCAGTCTTACGCTACTCTGTCAGGCACACCAAATCTGTCACATACCAAGGCAAAGTTAAAACAATCGTATCTCTCTGTGTATTGTGAACTTGTGCTTCTATCCATATCTTCCTAAACCGGTGGTGGTGCGTATGTTGAATCATCGGGATCTTGGTATGTTGGCATTGATGACATAGACGTTGCTCCTTGCTCTTCAGTTTCCATCATAAATGCATCCATTGTTAGTCTTCTCTGATTATGTTGATCGTGCATGAACTCTTTGAGGCGTTCGGGAACCCAGCCGCATGCACATGGAGCTGCCTTCAAATCGCATTTACATGTTCCAATATAAAAAATTGTTTCCAGCGATTTTACATACTCTGTAAATTGTTGGGTGTTGTTTCTTCTCTTGATTTGCTCTTGATACTTGTGAAGCAATTTATTCAATTTATTAAATACACTTTTTGCAGCATTATTTCCATACCAAGTTTTCCCAAATTCCAATCAACTTATCTCGTACTTGAATAGTGAATGATTTATGGGAAAAATTTTTTTGTTCTGTTTTAGCACGTTCGCTTAAGTAAAAATAATATCTCAAGATATCCAGATGGGTTGGTAAATTAAGATCAGTTAAATCAGTAGACACACCAAAAACAGTAAAATCATGCTTGGGTATATGACTCATTGGGTTTTCGATAGTTGTTGATGTGCGGTGTAGAGGATGGTGGATTCATTGTAAACTTTTTGATTTGGAATGGTCACTTCACTTATTATTTTTTTTTTAAATATTTTTTTATCTGAAATTAGCACTTCACACTTTGAGTTCTTCACAACGACTTAATGCATTCACAAAAACTGTTGCGTTATATATCGTCTACGAGACGAGGTAATAAGAATGAAATGGTAATTTTATTTCTACCTGCTGTGTCTTGTGGTGGCTTAAAAAAAAAAACACAAGCAATTTTACGATCTGCAATTGTGTCACAGTGATACCTTCATTTTTTAAAACGGTTGAATAAAAAACCCGCACAACTATGTTTACGACATGCAAATGCATCACAGTGATGCCTTGGTTTTAAAAGGGTTGTAAAAACGCTAATTTCTAATAATTTTTTTTTAATTTCTTTTCTGTTACTAAGTTAAATTCATTTTTTCATTTACATATGTTCTGACTAAATAAATTTCTAAAGAGAAAAATAAACTCCAAAAAGAAAAAACATAGGCATTTCGCTGATTTTTTCATGTAAAGTGCAAAACCGGCGATTTTTTGAAATGTTTGTATGGTGAACCCCCAGAAGTCTTGCTACAACAACAATCTAAATCTACAAAACTTCCGAGCACCAATTTATCTCAACATAGCCCATAGAAGCTGCAGAGTTATACACGAACTATATGCACGCTCATAAGGGTATAATTTCAGTGTTGTTGTTGTTGTAGCGATAAGGTTGCTCCCCGAAGGCTTTGCCGGATACAGATCCGGTACGCTCCGGTACCACAGCACCATTAAGGTGCTAGCCCGACCATCTCGGAAACGATTTATGTGGCCACATTAAACCTTCAGGCCATCCCCTGCCTCCCCACCCCCAAGTTCCATCAGGAGCTTGGGGTCGCCAGAGCCTCGTCTGTTAGTGAAACAGGATTCGCCGCATAGGTGAGGTTGACAATTGGGTTTGGAGAAGCTATATATTGCGCTGGCAACCTGAAGGGTTGCGCTACACAGCCCCTTGAATCTGGTATTTTAGTCGCCTCTTACGACAGGCATACCTACCGCGGGAATATTCTGACCCCCTAACCCGTTGGGGTAATAATTTCAGTGCGTCTTTATATATTTATATTTTATTTTTGAATAGGTTTTTAAATATAAACGAGCTCTAGGCCAAATATTTGTATATTCTTAATAAAACACAATACGTGAATTTTTGATTGACGAGGATTTCCGGGCATAAAACGAATATTAAAAATCGCAACAACCCTAATGATGGCAAAACGGCGCTGACACAGCATTGCAGAGAAACTGGACACTCTCCCAATATAGAAAATGTAGAAATTCTACAGCAAGAGAGGAATTACAACAAACGCTACATATTAGAGATGCTGCACATAATAAATACACCCAGCGACAAACGCATGAACTTCAAATCTGATACAATTGGTATTGCCTCTGCCTTTAGGCAGCTGATCAACAACAACAACAATAATAGATAAGAGCATCTCCCACTGTTTACCAAAGAGTTCACCTGCAGGCTGCAGCTGATATCACTTGAGCGGCGCTCACTACTCATTTAGATAAATTTCTGCTTATGTTCATTTTTTGTTTATGATAACGGCTGTGTGTTATTTACATTTTATTGTTATTTGCTTTGCACTGTTCGTAAACTTATATTTTTGTTACACTAGTCGACATATTGCATTCAAAAATGTAAGTTCTGTACTTGTGGAAATGTGTATTTTTATGATTTTAATATGTATGTTTGTTCTTTTCGTACCTAGTCCTGATGATGACTTCTGACTGAAGTCGAAATATCGACAAATTAAATAATATAATTGTATATCAAAAATTCACGTATTGTGTTTTATTAAGAATATACAAATATTTGGCCTAGAGCTCGTTTATATTTAAAAAGTTATAATTCAAAGGCCGTAAACAACAAAAATAATTTTTGAATAGGTTTATAATAGGGGTATTATCTATGCCTAGAATCCATAGGAAACGTTGAAAGTTTTTCTTTTCAAGGAGATGAGGATATTACTTACCTGTGTAGGTGGTGCGTTCTCTCAGTGTTGCATAGACTGAGAAAATGTACCTAATATTACACCATGTGACATCCCAGCAAACACACTCTCTCGCGACAGAGTTTTGTTGTAGGCGATAACTAGTGTAATCTTGACTCGAGGAAATGGTCAGAAATCTACACTTATAATCGAGTCGAGAATGTTGGGAGACCTCAAGTTGTAGTTCAAGTCGAGTATACAAAAACTGTGTACTAAGAATTTCGAATGCACCCTCAAGATATGTTTAAGGGGAAAATAATCTTTTTTCTTAGGTTGAGGCATTCTAACATCAATAATTTCATTATCAGCTGTTTTTTTTTTTTAAAGAAGCCTGCAATTCATTGAAATTAAACAAATTAAATTTTTTTGAAACAGTTAATTGATTCATTTTTTCTGTATGTATATTATCATTTTATAATTTATTAATTAAAATATTACTTACGCTTAAAAATAATCGTATTTTATCAGATTATTATTGTTTTTTTTTTATTTTCTTTTTAATATAAATTATTTGTAATTGTAATTTTTTTTTGCCTTAATAACTATGTATATGTATGTATTAATTATAGATAATTCTACATAAATAAATTACCACCGCACGTTCCTGCCTACGATTTGTTCAATTTTGTTTTGCTTTGTTTTGGTTTTTTGTTTAATCTTGGTTTTCAGTTTCTTGTTGTTGTTATTGTTGTTGTTTAATTTGTTATTCGCTTTTGTGTTGTCATTTATTTATTTTTGGTTCTTTGCTTTCTTCAATTACAGGTTTCGGTTAATTCTACCATTTTTGTTATTTTTGTATTTTGCTTTTTGTTTCATGTTATTGCTGATGTTGCTGTTGTATTTTTTGTTGCTGTTGTTGTTTGTGTGTGTTTTGTTGATGCATTTGAATTCAAAATTAAAAAAATTAAATATGTATTTAATAAATAATTCTTTAGAAAATTATAAAATTTTTTTTTAATTCCATTCAAATTTGAAAACAATTTAAGTTTTTCAAGGTTTTTAGTATTTTTTTTAATGATTAATTGAAATTCCAAAATTTTAATTTGAAAATACTTTTCTTCATTAAATTTTCGCCATGTTTTATTGGCCACGGCATCAAGTCGAATGCAGCAGAATATTTTCTTCGTTTTTCAAAGAAATTGTTTTAGTAAAGAAATAATTTTTTTACGATTTGGAAACAAAAAATTCAATTTTTCAAAAGATTTCTTTAATAATTTAAAATCAATAGACCAAAATTAGAAGAGCAGCCCAAATTTTTTTTATAAAAAAAGGTATTAATTTTAATATTTTTTAAAATATTTTTATCATAACTTATTCGTGGTACATTAATAATCCTACTAAAAGAACTATCGCGATCAATGCTCATCTAGATGCTACCTTAAACAAAACAATAAGGGCTTTCTTCGCCAGCACTCGAGTCTGTAGCAAAACATGGAGACTATCTCCCAAAATACTGGACATTTAATACGGTTGTGAAGCCAATTGTCACCTATAATTCCTTTGTTTGGTGGTCGAAAACCACGCAAAAGAACAGCAATAACAAAACTAAGCAAACTGCATCGACTAGCTTGCACTGGCATAACAGGTGCGATGAGAACGTCCCCTGTTGATACACTTAGTGCCTTAGTGGGAAAACCTCCTCCGTATTCTAAGACAGAGGCAACACTTGCTACGCTAAAACTTCAAAATATCTCTGAGCTAAAGAACGGGTATATGACAGAGCATAAGAAAGAAATAAGAAAATGTATAGAATATTTCGTATTTGAACTACGTGATGCAATGGTCCCTATGCTCAGAATTTCATGGAATTTTGAAGTGTCCATTGTGGACAGAACTCTTTGGGAAAAAGAGTGTCCGTATACTGACCCTGACTCACGAGGTCTGTTACACGAATGTATCAAAAAACAAAGCAGTTCAGACGACACTAGATTGATTGCCCAGGGCAAAGGCAGGCCAATTTTATAATCCCAGAGGACCTCCGAACTCATACTGGATAATATACGGAACACTGTATCCTACGATATCACCCAAGTAAGTTTAATCTATCCGATACAAAAATCTGTCGCTTTTGTGAGCTGGGGAATGAAACGTTGGTTCACTTTCTTTTACAAACGCGTAGCTCTGCCAAGGCATAGACTCTTCCCTCTAGGTGGCGTGACTCGTAATCCCTTTGTAATATAGAGTAAAAAGCCTGAAGAGCAGCTTAAGAACATTAAAATCCTCCACATACAGTAATAGGCTGAAAGGTCAAGAACAATACATAGAACTAAATAAAGATCATCTAAATAATAATACCTTTTTCATCAAAAAAGTGTATGTTAAGACCTTAAGCTCGATTACAAACCCACAATCTCGCAACAAACAACAACCAACCGTTTTTTATTTTTAAACGTTCCTTTTGTTTTTAAACGGTTTTATTTAGCTTGAGTTGACAGGCAGGCCGCACGGCCGTTGTGAACGAATCTTGTAATTGAAATTTAAGTAACTTCCCGATAAGCGACAAGCTTGAAGCTTGGAATATAGTTCGGAACCCGATGACAATGCAATAATAAGAAAAAAAATCGGCGCTAGGTGGCGCAAGAATCGAGATATTCGCATTTGTGGTCCGATTTGGCTCATATTTGGAACACATTATACATGCAAGAATAGAAATCGACCTGTGAAAAAAATGGCCGCTAGGTGGCGCAAGGATCGAGATATTCACAAAATTCGCATTTGTGGTCCGATTTGGCTCATATTTGGAACACGTAATACATGCAAGAATAGAAATCGACCTGTGCAAAAAAGCGCCGCTAGGTGGCGCATGGATCGAGATATTCGCAAAATTCGCATTTGTGGTCCGATTTGGCTCATATTTAGAACACATAATACATGCAAGAATAGAAATCGACCTGTGAAAAAAATCGCCGCTAGGTGGCGCAAGGATCGAGATATTCGCAAAATTCGCATTTGCGGTCCGATTTGGCTCATATTTGAAACACGAAATACATGCAAGAATAGAAATCGACCTGTGAAAAAAAATCGCCGCTAGGTGGCGCATGGATCGAGATATTCACAAAAATCGTATTTGTGGTCCGATTTGGCTCATATTTGGAACACATAATACATGCAAGAATAAAAAGCGACTTATGGAAAAAAATCGCCGCTAGGTGGCGCAAGGATCGAGATATTCACAAAAATCGTATTTGTGGTCCGATTTGATTTGGTCCATATTTGGAACACATAATACATACATTAATAGAAAGCGACCTATGATGCCCGATTTGGCTCATATTTGGAACAAATATTGCATACAGTCCAGTAGAAGTGACATCAAAATATTTTGGAGTTGGAGGAGGGACAAGCATACGTGGCGCAGAGTCGAGTAAAGTCTTTGGAAGGATTATGTATTGAGGACTTAGGTTGTAACAAATTGTCAGGAAAGATCCTTGTAATAATGAGTCACTACATGAACTAAATAGAATGAGAAATAATAGGCAATTAAATAAAGACTAAAAACTTGAAAATAAAATAATTAAAAAAAATGTTTAAGTTAAACGGTTTTATTGAAAACAATACTTACATGAAATAATAATAATACGAAAAGCTAGAAAATAATTAGGTAGGTCCTAGGTACTAGTCATCACACTCCTTATCAATCTAGGGCGTTGATTAGACAATTAAATAAAAGCGTTGGACGCGTAATATTTCTATTGATAGTCATAAGTAAAACCAACTGAACCATAATCAGGTTATGCTACGACTCGGATTTTTAGAAATTTCAAGCGCCCAACGCTTTTATTTAATTGTCTGATCAACGCCCTAGATTGATAAGGAGTGTGGTGACTAGTACCTAGGACCTACCTAATTATTTTCTAGCTTTTCGTATTATTATTATTTCATGTAAGTATTGTTTTCAATAAAACCGTTTAACTTAAAAATTATTTTTAATTATTTTATTTAATACAGAAAAGATGGAACAAATTACGTTGCATGAAATTAAATAAAGAAACTAAAAAAAAGGAATAAAAAAAGTAACAAGATTTGTTTAGAACTTTCAAAACCAAAAAAAACGTAATAAATTTTTTTTCACATTAAAATTTTTGGTGGATTTTTTTTTTTTTTTGATATAGTTAAAAGTACTTAAGTGTAATGAAATATTTTTTTTTTCATTACATTCTTTTAATTATAATTATTACAAAAAACCTGCTGAAAATTTGAACATAAATGCATAAACTAAATTAAATAAACTTTTTTGATTACTATCTTTTAATTTTATTTGTTTTCTATACTGAAAATGCAGACGTGGGAATATGGACCACGTCGTAATCGCCGTCCCTATGGCGAGTAACGTTGACAAAGCGCAAAAGTTCATACATTTTTCCAAAAACTCTGTCTCGAATAATCTAAGAAACATCTCATCTTATGTTGATAACGTCCAGGATTCAGACCCAGATTTATTGGTACGGCTATATCATGCCAACCCAACGTGAGTGCTTGCAATGTGATCTCCATTTGCAGTCTGGACTGACACCACCTCATGTGAGGTGACAAAATCCGTTTCTTCTAAAGCTTCGAAAACTTCTTAATTTTATTGGGAGTAACAGGAAAGCCCTTTGTCTCATGATGCTAGCTAATTAAAACTGTACCCGAATTCAAATACTTCGTGGAGATTTCAAAAATTGGACAAAAAAACCCTGCAAAAACAATATACATATTGTGACGAATATTAACATTACTAAGCGATACTAGCATCACTAAGCCGATACTAAGCAGCCACTCGTATGTACGTAAACAAATCAATCATCATCTACACACATGCATACAAGGCAGCGGAGAGATACAAACGCATGTAATCATCAGCCGAAGTAGTACTCACATATACAGACGCATATGGCTACAAACTACAAATATACATGTATATGGCTGGTAACCAAGCATGAAGTTCGCGAAATTACTAGAAGTTAAGAGAAATGGGTGAACGAGGAAACCGAGTGTATAAAAGCAGTGCAAGCTGAGGCATGACGAATCAGTTTTGATTTAAGCACGCTATTAGTTGTGAAATATAAGTGTTATTGTGAAGTACTCTCAGAGTAGTCTAATAAAGACCATTTTACATTATTGAATATTGGAGTTATTTATTCAACAGTTTGGCGATTCGAACGTTAGCAGAAGGTATGGAATAAGTGGAATTCCCTTAAATTCATTACAATATCTATTCGCTATATACTACACCATGGATTTCAATTAGTGAGACATTGTTTTAAATATATTCACTCAGAACACATTTCGTCAGAGGAAGTTATTAGCCTATCTAGCAATGATAAGTTTTTATGGAAGTTTTTCTAAAACTGGCATCCTTCATTTGAGCTCTTTTTAGTATTTATGACATTACAAATATCAAAAGTCAGAAAACAGATAAAAGTCCACTTTCGCATCTTCAACAGGGTAACGGAAATGTTTATACCTTTCATGAAAATGGAATGTTATATATTAAGTTTGGTCCGATTCTCGAACGTTGTAAGTGCTTAAAGGAAATGAGAGAGATCCACCACCTGCCTGCTTATCCGTCTATCAGTTTGAACGCAAGCTAGCTTTGCAACTTTTGAGATAACTTGATGAAATTGGGTGAGCGGTTATATTTGGGTGTCCGATTAATCATTTCTCGGAACCGACCGGATCGAACCACTATGGCATATGTATATGTATCTCCCATACAAAAGACTTTGCTGGTAGTAATTTTTCGGACTTTCTTCCTCACTTTTAAAGCTAGAAGCTTGCAATTTTACAAGAAGCTTACACATAAGGCATTAATTGTTGTCTGGAAAAATTGTTAAGATCGGTCAGATATATAAATACAGCTGACTGTATTTATTTATGCATTTTTCATTCAGATTATTGTTCAGCTTCATTCTTGGAATTGTCCTTACATGTTTTTTTTTTAAATATATTTTGAACTCCTTAAAGCAGCACATAATCAACTCTTTTCTCCGTACATTGTGATAGGCGTTACTGCCCATCCCTGTTATTTTGAGCTCCTGTCGATTTCATCCTGAATCTATACAACGTTTCTAAATATTAAGAAGGTTATAGCTAAAAGTGAACTTGCTGTGATTGCATGGCTCATCTCATCAGTTGATTAGTTGATTTTACTTTATTAATTTCACTGGTATAGGGATAGTCAAAAGGAGATGGAAAACGTAAAATGTGACCAATACTACCGTGGTGTCAAGGCGAATTCAGTACCAGGTGTTGTTTTCCCTCCAGCTGATTGCTTCTTCTTGATAATTTTCCATACAAAGCCTTGTACAACAAAATATCAGTTAATCGAAATCTACGGCGAATTCAGTACCAGGTGTTGTTATCCCAACAGCTGATTGCTTCTTCTTGAATATTTTCCATACAACGCCTTGTACTTTAATGTCAGTTAATCGGAATCAATGCAAATTTTCTTTTGACTTGACATTCTTCTGCACGGCGAATTGATTGAATTCGCTTGGCCACCACCTGGTATAGATTCGCCTTGCGTGGTATTCAATTTTTTATAGAAAAAAATTGTTTTACATCACTTCAAACTATTTTTCAGTAAATGCATCTAATTTAGCGCATTATTTTCCTACAACACACAAGAATTCTATTCCATTCGCCTAACACCAACACGCAGATTTTGACAATCTGAACAAAGGTATGTTGTTGCCGTGTAGATGAGCAAACCATATAGTTGAACCATGCTGTAATTATTAATAATAAAAAAATATCTAAAAATTAAATAAAGACACAGAAAAAATTTTTTAATCAATCAAATTGTTTTTATTTCGGTTGGGAAAAGTAAAACATTACACACAAAAAAGTTAAAAAATACTTAAATAATAAAAAAAGTTAATAAGTAGTAAAAATATAATGAGGTACTAATATCGGTCTGATTTGCTAAATTAATATCAGGTAACCAAACTTTCTTTTTAAAGCTCAAAGTATTAAAATTGAAGTTATTTTTTGCTTAATATACTTCAATTAAAGACGAACATTTACTTTTTAATAGCATCATTCTGTATTGCGAACGATAACTCAGACGTACGAATCGTCTCTTAGCGATTTCGCCTAGCAATTTAGGTATTCTCGAGCATTTTCGTATATTTCTTCCGCTATATCAAAGTAAATGTTGTTATCATTTAACGAGGACGGATTCAGTAAAAGGTGGTGTTATTCCATCAGCTGTTTGTTTCTGATAGTTTCCAAGCAAAGCTTCGGTACAGCAAGATGTCAGTTAATTGAACTCGCTTTCCATTATACCTTGCATTTAACATAATGTAATAAAGAATGAAGCAATGCGATTCGCCGTGCAGCAGAATGTGAAGTCATAAGAAAAATGGTATTGATTTCGATTAACTGACAGCTTGTTGTACCAAATTTTGATAGGAAAATCCAAGGCGAATCCATACCAGGTGGTGGCAAAGCTAATTCAACCAATTCCCCGTGCAGAAGAATGTCAAGTCAAAAGAAAATTTTAATTGATTTCGATTAACTGACATATTAAAGTACAAGGCGCTGTATCAAGGCGAATTCAGTACAAGGTGTTGTTATCCCACCAGCTGATTATTTCTTCTTGATTATGTTCCATACAGCGCCTTGTACTTTAATATGCCAGTTAATCGAAAACAATTAAAATTTTCTTTTGACTTGACATTCTCCTGCACGGCGAATTGGTTGAATTTGCTTTGCCACCACCTGGTATGGATTTGCCTTGCGATGTATGGAACATAATCAAGAAGAAGCAATCAGCTGATGGGGTAACACCACCTTGTACTAAATTCTACTTGGAACTAGGCAATAAGCTCATGAGATAATATCGTCCTGTCTCCGCTAACAGTTCGAAAATTTATTTGATAAATTTTTAAGGATGCCGTATGTTAGCTTTGTCGGGTAAGTTTGGATACCCTCATTATTTTTATCAAATCGTAGCATCATTTTAAGTATAAAATAAAACTTTAAATTTAAATTATTTGAGTGTATGAGTCTAGTCATATATGTAATACTCCTATTGCTAATACAAAATGCTCGCAATGTGTTTTGGATGCGACATCAAAGCAAGACAGCCTGCAAAATTTTTGTGATTGTAGCAGCATAAGTGTGACAAGGAAAAACTTAAATTTTTGTACATTCGATTATTGAATACAAAAACAAAAACATGTAAACAGCAATATATTGGCACTCTGATGTTGGGGAATGTACTTAGCTTTTTGTAGCAATATAGAAGTATTACATATATGAATGAGTCTAGTCAGTGAGTTAGATATAACATTGCAAAACTAAAAATTAACACTAATAAAATCTAATAAACAAATTATAAAAATTATTCAGCAACGTAAGTAGGACGTAAGGACCTAAACCTTAATTTATTGATATGTTTTTTGTTTAACTCAATTTGTCACGATTGTTGCATACCGCTTTGAGTGACTGTTAGTTTTTTATAGCTGAAATTATTTTATGCAAGTCGAGTTCATTCAAGTCGGCAAACAATAATCGTGATAGGACTGAATATATGTATGTATATAGTATGGCGCAGAAAATTGACAACTGTTTGACTTGTCTAACGTTAGCCGTTTTTGGAGTGCTTACTGCTTAGTTAGAAATTATTTTATTTCCAAGCATAAATTACTTGATAACATGAAATTTTTAGTAAAACAATTATCTATAATTTGAAAACACGTGACTGAAAATTTCAAATTTTGTTTTTATGCAAGACGAAACCAGCCCTGGATTTTGAATGAAAGAATGGGTCCTTAGGGTGAAAACAAAACTATAATTTTGTCATTTGTTTCAAATGTCGCCATAATATGGGAGCATTCACTCGCTTTAATGAGTGAGAGTAAACCAAAATGGTTAACACTCGTCCAGTAGTCATCTAATTTTTTTCTTTGAATAGTCTCGAACTGGCGCGAAAAAAGTTCCCAACCGTTCCGAAAAGTACGGCAAACTGTTACCGAAAAGAGCTGCGAAATTTTTTATAATATAGAAAAATACTTGGCGTTATGTACCTCCGAGAATACTCAGGCCGAGATTCCCTACTATTTTGCGGGACTAGACCTACATATTTCATGCCGACTGCGAAATGCATCTTCAAGGAACCTCAGCTGGTTATGGGGCTAATAATATTTCAGCGGCAGGTATGCCCGTCGTAAGAAACGACTAAAATGCTCAGACCAAGAAGGTTAGACGTGATCAAATCAAATCCTTCCCGTGATGGTCGGTATAATACCTTAATAGTGCTTTCCAGAAAGTACCGAATCAATATGCGGCAAAGTACCATCATCATCGATAAGACTAATCAAAACCTTCCGGGAGTATCTTTGTCGCTAAAAGAAGAAGAAGGCATCTGCAAGTTAGATGCATTTTCGCTGAGAAGCTTTACATGACAGAAATAGCTTCGCAGTGTTTGCCAAACCACTATTGAGGGGCGACTGCGCTAAGAACAATTTTTTCGAAACTATTTTGATATTCACCCCTATTCTGCATTTCGATTACGTTCCCGTTCTACGCTCCGCTTTAATCGAAGTTGGGTATTCTGCCCTACGACGGAATCGTAACAAGAAGAGGAAGAGCAAATGATTTTTCGAAATCAGCTGCTTGTACGGAATGTGTGAACATTGGGACAAAATAAATTAAAGAAAATTTGTAAAAAACACTGAAAAACGTTTATATTTTATTATCCACGCCATTTTGCACAAAAAAAAGCAATAGAATATATTGCCGCAGTGTTATATTTTTTTGAGGGAAGTGCTTTCATAATTGTGTGTTTTTGTCGTTCTTTTGGCCAATTCCCTGCCGTGGCCACCAAGTTTTGTTAAAACGGATTCCTACGAATATAGTTGACATGTTCTGAATTTTATGTATGCTAATTTCATTGCACTGGCCTAAAATACTTTATAAAGGTTTATTTATTCTTTCCGCAAGGATTATTTACATTTTCGCTTCACCTTCCTCTACTACGGCAGCTTGCTTTGGCATATAACTGGACCCAACGAACAGACACAAATTATAGCTGTATATTATAATGGAATCAATAGCCGCGGCATTATTTGTGGAGTTGGAAAGCAACGCATACGAAAATGGCCACGCTAGAATGGAAAGGCAAATATTGCGAGATTTGTGTAATCCATTTGAGATGAGTGACGAATTGTAAGAAATTGAACTTAAAAGTGGTAAAGTTTAATGACTTATTTTCTCATTTAGGTTCAAAAAAACTTTCGACTTAATAAGGATGCTTTCAAGTATGTGTTAGATACTTTTGCAGGGCAAATACGTCCAAGGACTTCGACATCGACATATTGTTTTTAACCTGAAAACATATAAAAAACAATCATCATCAATCCTTCTACGTTTTTTAACAAGTTTTACTTACATTTTTGTTAAAATTCTGTTATAAATTAATAAAAAAATAAAAAGAAAATATTTTTCCGCCAACTAATTTGCAACTTAGAAAAACGGAACTACGATCGAAATGCAGAATACACAAAATCGAACGATTCGAAGTTGGATCGAAAGAGATTGGAACGCAGAATACCAAAATTGCCAAATCGAAAAAATTCCAATCCAAGTCGAAATGCAGAATAGGGCTGATTGCTTTTCCCGCGTCCTGAGCCTATCACTTTGATGTGGTAGGCAAACACGCTACCACCTCAACACGACGGCCGATTGAAATTGGTGAAATTAATACTATATTGACCATAAATTAAATCCGAAATGTTCTAAGTTAACTCAATTCCGATATTTCTGAGAAAGATACAGAAAATTATATCAACCCTGTAACACGAGTAATTTCAAAAATATGATGACTTCGACCAGAAATATAACCCCAAATGAACTGAACTGGGAGGGATTCAAGGGGTTGTGTAGCGCAATATATAGCTTCTTCAACCCAATTGTCAACCTCACCTTCGAGCGGCGAATCCCGTTTCACTAACAGACGAGGCTCTGGCGACCCCAAGCTCCTCATGGAACTTGGGGGTGGGGAGGGAGGGATGGCCTGAAGGTTTAATGTGACCATATAAATCGTTCCCGAGATGGTCGGGCCAGCACCTTAATGGTGCTGTGTTACCGGAGCGTATCGGATCTGTATCCGACAAAGGACCATCACATCGATAACACTCCCCAAAACCTTCGGGGAGTAACTAATCGCTACAACAACAACAACAACAACAACTGAACTGGGACCCCAAATAGTGCCGAAACAACCCCTACGTTAATTCAATTTCTAAAGTGATAGCTCACTGGAACCTAAATGTTCTAAACTTGTCCCGAAATAAGCTTGATTTTGCACTTTGATGCCGAATTGATACTTAAAACACTTCAAGCGGACTGCTAAGTGAACTCGACTCCGCAATCCAAAGTGATGCTTTGGAAATTCTTGAGGTTACTGGTTGCATAACGACGACATGAAAAATGCGAAACATGCTTCTAAGCCTTTCCAGCATTAAACTTTTCACATGTTCAAATAACCCCGCGAGGGGGGGGGGGGGGGAATACTGGTTTGTGAAATGATGAATTGAAAACAAGTTTTAATATATTTGAATAAGTTTTTATTTGAAATTTGCATTTCACTGAAAAAGAAATCCCTCCCCCTTGGTCCGCCTTGGTCTTGCCTTGTTGTTATTCAGGGCAGTGTTGTGTCTTTCTATTATTTTCGGCAAATTTTTTATATTTAATAACTTTATAACTTTGTTTAGCACAGTAAAAACAGCTAGTAAGCACAAACAAAATAATATATGTATATGTAAGTGTGTGTGACAGAAAATGCCCCTAACTCGAATGCTGTTGATTTTACATGGCAGGCAGATATAGGTTCGAATGCGCTAGCCTTTGCTCGTATACGGCACAATTACTTTGGCTGCTACTAACTCAAAAAGTAATAAAGATATCGATATTCGGATTTGACCAATTTCGAAAACGAACTTTCATTTGTAATAATTCGTTAAACGTTTTTTTTTGTTTCGAGATATGGATCTTTTTTCGCGGGAAGTCACATATGTATGTATATAAATATATAACAGA
This sequence comes from Eurosta solidaginis, assembly GCF_040869045.1. Taxonomy (NCBI): domain Eukaryota; kingdom Metazoa; phylum Arthropoda; class Insecta; order Diptera; family Tephritidae; genus Eurosta; species Eurosta solidaginis. The sequence continues at coordinate 86,542,795 of NC_090319.1, read as the reverse complement.
CTTAAATTAAAGTAACATAATTAGCTTTTTTGTTTTATCTTTTAGTATACTTTTTTAATTTCACAGAATAAAAAAATAAAAAATAAAAATACAAAACTATTAATAAAAACAATTAACTTATTCAATAGTGTAAGTGCCAAATTTACGAAAAATAAATCAGAATTAAAATATTTAAAATTTGTTGGATATGTAATTTTGTGAACATTACAAAGCTATTTTATTTTTTTGTAAATTTGGAAGTATGTACTTATGTGTGCTTGTGTAATACATTTTTTCTTCGTTTTATTATAAATAATATTTGTGTAACAATTTTATTTGTTCAATATTTGTACATTAGGGGTGGTCATTCGAGTATAAACCATATAAATGAAGTCAGAAAATGTTAGGTTACATATTTTTTTTTTATAAAAATTAAGGAAAAATATATGTAAACGGTTTGGATTATGTACAACAACAATATGTACATGGGACGTCATGCTTTGAACCCGTTTTAGGCTTGTACATTTAATAACTAAATCATGTGTAAAATTTTCGCTTAATTTTTTTTTTAACACAATACATACTAATTAGGGCTGGAACTATCCGCATATTCGAATATCCTGATATCCATACGGATATCCGTTGACACGGATAAAATCCGGACGGCATGGATATCCGGTTAATATTCGTTTGTGAAACTATCCGGATATGTGGATCTATGAAGATCCAGTTAATAACCGTACTTTTGGATCTCCAGTGAAATCAACAAATTTATGTATCGTATATGTTTATTTAACATTAATAGCAATAAATTCGTGGGACATTTAAATCAATTAAAAATGAATACAAAAAAGGAATACAAAATATTTTGCGAATAATTTTTTGATGTTTGCTTCGTTCATTTCTGATATGCAGATATTCAACTTTTATATTCCAGTATCCGGATTTTCCATTTACGAATCCGTATATCCGGATAGCCGGATTTTTTGCTTAACTATCCGGTTATTCCAATATCCGGTTTATCTAATGATAAAATGTATTACAATTTTCAAGGTATTTATTATTACTTGAATAAAATTAATTTACAAATACAAATATGCATACAGTCACTTACATCCAAAAATTTTTGAAATATTAACGCTATCAGCTAGTAGCGTTTTCGCTCTAGGCAATGCGAATTCAGTACCAGGAGGTAGTGTGTTCACTTCCAAAACCAGTTTGATAGTCGATTTTTCGTATAGAAGAAAATAGTATGTTCTGAAAATTTCTGATACCAACATGTTGACAAATAAAATTGTGGTAAATTTAAAAAAAGGAGGTAGACATGGTAGGAAGGGAAATTTGCCAAAAATGTGGTAGTGGCTACACTGCCAGAAGGTGTTATACCATTAGCTGATTGCTTCTTCTTGCTAATTACAAAGCAACGCCTCAGCACAGCAAGATGTCAGTTAATCGAAATCAATACTAATTTTCTCTTGATTTGACATTCTTCTGCACGGCAAATTGGGTTGAATTCGCTTTGTCATCATCTTTCACAGATTCACCTTGGCTCTAGCAATTTTGATTGTTTTTTATGGCTAACAAGTCAACTTGATCTGACGAAGATGCGCGAATCAGAAAATGTGTGTGTCAGTGCGATCTTTGCTTTGAATTTTGGATTAAGGCAAAAAATTTAAGCCAAAAAAAGTACTGTAAAATTATAGACTATGACATTTGGACTTTCTGTGACTGAAAAACCAAAAAATTTTAATAATTCTGCTTCTTATCGTTTGTTTTCGTAAATACTGCAAAATCGTAACTCAAAATAAATAAGCTGCTTTCTTTTTAGAATTTTTTTATATGCATTTGAATTTAAAATTGTTCGGTACCCGTGCAAACCAAACATGTTTTCAGGGATCAGTGACAAGATCGAGGCCGATGTGAAACCACTTGTATAATCCTGATACCAGATAAGTTACATTCGAAAGAAATTACGCCGAAAAAATGGTAAAAATAGTCACAGCAATAGGCTCGAAATAGTCCCAAAGGACGCAATACTCAAAAAAAAGTCCAGAAATAGTCCTCAAATTATTTAAAATTGATGTCGATAGATCACCAAAAAAACAAATATTCCGAAACTAAATAGAACTGAAAAAAAAATAAACAAAAATGTACTAAACTTATCCCGGAATAGCACGAATCTGATCTCAAAAGATCGCGATCAAAATGATTACGACCTTATCCCAAAAAAGTGGCGAAAAAACTGATAAACTATATTAAGCCGCTGCCGGAATTATGCCGATATCATACCACGATTGATAGCTGAAGAAGTTTCGAAAATTATTTCGAAAATAGTTACGAATTATTTAGTAACTATGCCATCTTCGACAATTTCGGACTTAAACTGTACCGAATCGTGAAGTAAGTTTGAGCACGAATCTGATCTGAAAAGTTTCTGACCAAAATGATCACGAACTTATCCCAAAAAAGTGGCGAATAGCACTTCTCAATAACATTAAACCACTGCCGTTATTGTTCCGATATCATACCACGATTGACAGCCGAAGAAGTTTCGAAAATTGCGAATAATTTAGTAACCCTCGACTACAGCTAAATTTTTAATTAGATAATTCCGAAGGAGCTCGTAAAAAGTTGCGAATCGATCATCACTTAACTTGATTTCGCTGTTTTAAAAATTATGGCAAACTGATGCCCAACAAAAATTTTCGAAATTATTGAAAGTGCTCTGAACTCGTTCGGGAATGAACTCGAAATTTGCCCGAATCATCAATTAAGTTTAAACAATTTCTATAATTACAATTTCTATAACGAGATTATTCCGAAAATAACTCCGAAACTGCACTACCCCGATTTTGGCCGGAAATTTAACGTCAAATGTCCTAAAATCGTCGGTAAGTAAACTCGATTTTGCACCTAAATGGTTCCAAATTGCTCGTGAAAGAAGTTGCCCCAAGTTGGCCATCAACTTAACTCAATTTCGAAATTGCAGTAAGGAGAGCTCTACCCTTAAATGTCATTCCAAAAATACACCAAAATTATACCAGCGCGGTAACGGAACTATTTCGCAATTCGAGTTGACCAGAAACAAAATCAAAGCTGTTCTAAACGCTGTCCTGAAATTAATTTAACTTCGGTATTTTCAGAATGATCGCGAACTGAGTCCTAGATGTCCGGAATATGCACGATTTTGTATTAATATGGCACCGAACTGACCCTAATATACTAGCAAATCGACATCTGATTCAATTCGAATCCAATATCAAAAGTGATTTCTTGGAATCCAAAAGCTCGCAGGCTGCATAACGACAAAATAAGCAAAAAACGTGTACAGTACTAAAGTTTTGGGATATTCGTCATAGATTTTGTTAACGTTTGATGATGCGTACAGTTTGTAATCAATGACAAAATGGCATACAAAACGGTAGGTACTGCGTTCGAGTCCGTGCTCGATTGAATGAAGGCAACAGTGCAAAAGCAAATATTTGGTTTGGTTTGTTTTCACACTCTGATACCAACTTTGAGTATATGTATAAATAGGTTTATGTATGTAAATTTTTGTTTATATAAAGCATATTATCTGTTTGTTGCTCTTTATGACTTGGTGCACATATTCAATCTAATTGGAAGTTCTTTGCTTTTTTTTTTGGAATTGGTAGGATAATGAACTCGAGTTTGCATTACATACTTTTCAAAAAATATTTCCTTTTGCTTTAGAAATACATTTTTGTTCCATTCAGTATTTAACATGTTTTGCGCTACACTTTTATTATGCTTACATTTAATTAGATTTTATTACATTAATTCTTGTATGTGTATGTATGTATTATTTTTCTTATAAGCAGTTTACACCGAGATAAGGTTATGAACACAAATGACTTTTTTTTAATTGGAAGTACAGAAGATTTTGGGTTACAAAAGTTTGAAAAGATAATTGTAAGAAATTAAGTGATGAATTTATACAAAAATGTGTACATACATACATTGTTAGCTGTTTATATACTCTGAGAATACATGATTATATGTAGATATATGTACTATGCTTGTGGATATGTGGTATATGCTAAACGACTAAATACGATCACATGAATATATGCAGTGGGTATATTAGGATGGTTCGATTTGTATGCGCGAAAGTTACCGATATCGCGCCATCGATTTTTCGATAGGATTTGGGCTTAGGAAAAAAAGTTCCACTACGCATACCCATAAAAATAATTTTCGAGCCTGCGAAATTTAATTTTTTTTTTCGACTTTGATTTTTAAGGTTTTTTTCATAACCTACTAAAAAAAAACTGTTATCGCCAACGTTTTTAGCGGACATTTTTGGGTCGGACAGGGTATACATATGAAAATTTTTTTAGTAGGTCATGAAAAAAACCTTAAAAATCAAAGTCGAAAAAAAGTCAAAAAAATGAAATTTTGCAGGCCCCAAAATTATCTTCTTGGGTATGCGTAGTGGAACTTTTTTCCTGAGCTCAAATCCTATCGAAAAATCGATGGCACGATATCGGTTAATAAATCGACCCAGTCTTTGATATATGTGATAGCTGAAATGTTTATAATGATGATTTTACCCAAACGCATGTGTATAATGTTGGTACATACCCACCTAAAATGTGTCAGTAGCTGTAAAAGTTAAGGAATACGACAGCAGTACTACGTTTTCCATTTATTTAAAATTTGCTCTCTGCAGAAACACCCACGACCTAACCCGTATCCCATAATTTAAGCTGTGTTCTAAAGATCTCTCTCCCTGATCTACTAGTAGGCTCTCTGCGCTCTGCTCTCTTCTTATCATATGCAGGCCATGCTTTTTTGGTATTTTACATGTGTCCGTGGGGGACCAATTTTGAAATGACTGCATCTTGTATCTGCTATATAAGTGTCTTTAGCCATAAGTGCTATAGTTTACGAATAGTTTCGCTTGGAAGATGGAAACTGGGATCTTTAGTTTTTTGTGAATATGCCCTCCCCTAGACTGCATTCCATTTTTTTTCTATATAGAGAATGATTACGTCTCCTTTCATAATTGCTTCCCTCTCTTTCTATAGCTTTTTTCAAAATTCAGGGTGGGCGAGATGTAGTCTGAATCCGCCAAACGTACGAAGACTACCATTTAGGCCCGGTTTATCAGTGGTTGGTTAAGCTAAGCTTAAAGTAAGCTTGCTTAAACTCTAGTCAAATTTAAACTCCAGTTAAACTACTGAGCAGTTTTCCAGTCACCGTTTAAGGCCGCCTTTGGGGTATGCTGTTTTGTACGGCAACATTACTTTTTTTATTATCTAGATAATTTGTAGATACGGCAACAAACATGGAAAAAATTTGCCCGCGAAATATATATCTAGTTCCGGAACTGATATCTAACAGCATTATTTAATTATTCTTAAACCACATAGTTCTCGAGTGGATACCCAACTTCATTCTCCAGTCACAATCCAACCTTTGAGAAATTTTGTAAAATTAAAAGTTTTCCAGTTGATCTCCAACATCATTAATATTTTCCAATTATTGTACTAATTTCGAGAGATTTTGAGAAATGTACAGTTCTCAAATGAATATTCAACCAATTTTTCCAGTTGATATCTGACATTATATATCGAGTTGAGGTGGAGTTGAAAAAAATCTCCAAGGTGTTCCAAAACCAACAGCTGTTTATTGTGAGAAATAAACACCTGGTTGATAGCAGTAATTAATCAAGAATAAATTATATAGGCCGCCGCCGTTGTGTGATGGTAGCGTGCTCCGCCTACCACACCGAATATCCTATATCAACATCATTGAATCTTACATTTGAGTCCAGTGAGAGAACCACAAGTTGTTAATTAAAATTTTCAACTTAAGTAATAGCATATTTTGCTTTATAAAAAGTTCCCTCTTTTAGAAGTATGACTAGTTATCAACATGAGCTCTAATGGTACTCAAGCCCAAATGCTTGATGGTTATATTCGACGCCATTTCGTACGAACGCAAATAACTGATAGGTTAACTAGAGTTTAACCCTGGCAGATCTGCCGCTTAGGGTTAGCTTAAACTTTAGTTAAAGTAGACTGAAAAACTGCAGAATAAGTTTAGGCGTAGTTTAACTGACAAACTGGGTTAACTTGTACTGAAAAACCGGGCCTTAATCATACTAATATCGCCATTTCATTGGACATATTGCAGTTAGATTTGTGTGAAGGTACAAGGCTAACTGGTCAAGGATCACATTAGTGCATCTGTTGAACATATCTTCCTCTTACATATGACCGTTTTGTACGATTAGTACGTAATGTAAGCCTACGCAACTATTTTTTGAATGTTGTGTGTCCAGTTAAGCTTACTGTCTATTTCGACATCATCGATGACTCCCATGTGGAGGCTGGGAGTTTGGTGCAGTTGAGTGAAGACAGCGGTAATTGTGGGATTGTGGTTTTGTTAATAAAAAGTATAACCTTTCGGCGTTTTCTTTTGTGGAGAAAATGTTACCCTCATGTCGCACTCTTAGATTTTAACTTTTGATGTAGGTCGCTTAGCGCTCTGCAAAATAGCTGCATTTTTAGGCAATGCTACCCCGTTTTCTTCTTCGGTGGCACATATTTCCTGAAGAGAACATACAAAAGAACGAACGTGCTTAGAAGAAACAACAAGACATTATTAAAAAAAAAAAAAACACGCCAGCACATTTTCCCCAATGGTTGGGTAAAAAGTCCCCTATACTGCTATAACAACGCCTTTACACATAAAAATGACGTTACTTACAAACGTTTTACTTTACTTACCTTATTAACTTTTTACTGAGTTCGATTCGTTCAATGCTACGCCCAAAATAATAGAGAGTACATCTCACGTATTATACGTGCGCTATTATAACGCTGAAACGTGAATAATAATTTTGGAATTTGAAAGGCAAGCAACAATATTGAGGCCTTATTGTTAATGTGATACATTTTAAACCTATATTTATCTACAATTTACTTGTAACCTAAGACCATAAACAAGTTTATTTGTTACGGCTATACCAGTATTCTTTTTCCTATAAATGGTTTCCCTCTATTTACGCGTAACTCAATAATGATGCCGAAATTACGCAAATGTGTACGCTGTGAAGGCTTTGTGAAAGACTCAAATTTTTTGGTGGGTATACATTCATATGTATGTGTATGTATGTGAGTGTTTGTGTACTACACCTTACTAAAACAGCACCATCTCAAATAGTGAACAACATTTTCTACTTTCTACAAGAAGTATACTTATGTGCTAAAACTTTTGGAAAAACTAAAATTTTCTTTTTTATATATTTTTCAATTTTGTAAGATTTCGTCCGAAACCATGTAAACTCGAAGTTTTATTTAAACTGACGAAAGGATGCGTGACAGTGGCCGTTCATTCAATGGTAGTATGTAAGTGTTTACATGTTACGTATTTATGTATTTGTGTGTTGATTTGGTGTTTTATTTATTTTGAATTGCTCTTTTTCTTCTCTTCATTGTGTTATTTTTATCTTTTTTTTTTTAGTATAAAGTTTTGGCGCTATTACGACAAAAATCACACAAGCCATAACTGTTTTAATCATTGCTTTTTGATTTTTTGACTGTAATTTTTTCAATTTCTTTTGCTTCTCAATGTCTACGGTTTGTTGTTGTGAATTTATAGTTTTTTTTTTGTTTTTCTTGTAATAGTAGTTAGTAGTATTATATCAGTAGAAATCGCATAACTTACTTAAATATCTAAAGAACGACGTCAGGCAGGTCGTGCGGCCTGGCCTAGGCGCGCATTTGGTTTTCATGTACAATTTTTCTTTCCTTATAATAAATCTCCTCTGATTCCTTATCGCATAGCAGTAACACAACGCCACCGAATAGGAATATAGCTGCACCCCAGCCAACGCCATAGGCCCAACCAAATTCCCATATTGGCCGATTCGCTAAAGTAAACAGAAAAATATATAAATTAATATATAACATTGACGTCAATAATAAAATCTAAAAACATAAAGTAAAACTGCTGTTTTTAATTTTGTTCATGTATCATATACACAGAAGGTTCAACTGGGAGACAAGCTTTGATATTTTCTATGAAAGTAAATAAATAAAGAAAAAATACAAAGTTTACAAACGCCGATGGTTACGACGGCATGTTTCTGAATTTCACTTCTTCATCAGCTCGCTTTTCGGGAGCTGAGTATTGAACTCGAAATCTCCAGCATTCATAGGCGGATGTCTGGTAGGTGGAGCACGCTACCACCACACTACGGTGCCCGCCCGCAAACGGTTACTGAAAAATAACCACCATACTTAAATATTGTGACGAATATTATCATCACTAAGCGATACTATCATCACTAAGCCGATACTAAGCAGCCACTCGTGTGTACGTAAACAAACCAAATCAAAATCATCATCTACACACATGCATACAAGGCGGTGGAGAGATTCTCACAAACGCATGTCATCATCAGCCGACGTAGTACTCACATATACACACGCATATAGCTACAAACTATAAATATACATGTATATGGTTGGTAACCAAGCATGAAGTTCACGAAATTGCTAGACCTTACGAGAAATGGGTGAACGAGGAAACGGAGAGTATAAAAGCAGCGCAAGCTGAGGCATGACTAAGCAGTTTGATTTAAACACGCAATTAGTTGTGAAGTAAGAGTTATTGTGAAGTATTCTCAAAGTAGTCTAATAAAGACCAGTTTGCGTTATTGAATGTTGGAGGTATTTATTCAACAGTTTAGCGATTCGAACGTTACCAGAAGGTTTGGAATAAGCGGAATTTCCCTAAATTCGTTACAATATGTTGTAGAACATTTAAGCATTTAGCTCTTTAACGAAGGCATCAATTCGACTACTTTTTTGATAGCCCGAATAAAATTAAATTTAGAATTGATTAAAATGTTTTTAAGGAACTAGTCGCAGAAAATCGATTATAAGAAGCGTTAATAAAGAACCCGTCCTTCTAACAATTGGAAAAGAAAATATTTTATTTAACTTACCTAAGTTAAGTTCGCCAGCAAAACAAACTGGATATATTATAAGCGCAGATAGGACAGCCAATACTAAAATAGAAAAAAAAATTATGCGTTATAGAAAAAATATATAAACAAAAAGTATATTAAGCCCTTAACATTTAATACAAAGGAGAATTTAGGTTAGCTTAGGTTGATCTGGTCGGTGAATGAAGACCTGACGTACGAATGAATGTGTATTTTTAGTGTTACAGACCAAACGAAAATGTCCAATCAAACGACAAGAGTTATGTTATTAACTAACATCATTCTCTTGGCAAACACTAGACGTTTTTAGTTCTTCCGAACATATTAGAACGTCTTCTGTATATGCATATACATAGTGTAACATCCTGTTTTGTCAACGAATCGGCCCTTTCATTACCTTCTATCTCCTTATGACCCGGTATACTGCCGACCATAAACAAAAAAGCAGTAACGTGCCTTTTTACTATGGACGGCAGTATATATGTACGCCTCGCCCTGAGCGAAATCATTCTCACGCTTGTTTGCTCTTCGGGACCCTTCTAGATGAAGTGCTATGGGAGATGATTGCGTTAATAGCAATCAATATACATACTGACGTATCCGCAACAGGTCATTGACCGGTAAGGGCACTTAAATCTGCGATGTTTTCAAATTATTTACGGGCGATCTCATTTGTTATTAAATAGGATATATTGAGATTGACATTGGTGTTGACAACTTTCAAAGCCAGTCATACTCTCGCCTATTCTGTGGCCTCGCTTGATATGAAATGACTAGGAAAAGATCTTTATCATCCTAACTCAGCATTCTAACGTTGCTCAACGTCATTTGGGATAGCCTTATAAAAGTTGTGGAAACCCAATTTCAGATATAGCGGCATATTAGATATTAACAAAAATTTTGTATTTATCAATTTTCTTTTCATGCATATTTTCTAGGATTTGATGTATCGTGGAGATCTTATAGCAATGGTATAAACAGCTCGTTAACGGTGGGCTTCAGTCTATCGCATAATACACTGGATGAAAACTTATAGGAGATTTTGAGAACACTGATTACAATTCAGCTATTATGAATCACCTTTTTTATGCAGTTGGCAGAGTACACTTACGGTAAGCCGCATTTTAACAGCTGTTCTTATCGGTACAATGGAATCTTAAAATTTTCTCAAGACCGAGTAGGTGTAGAACTTATTGAGATACATACTTTATAAGCTTGTGGCACAAATGGTTGTACGGTCGGATTGTACGCACATTCAGGGCGCTGGAGTTATGTACGTTTGCCGGCGGTCATGTCATCGATTTGATTTAGCTTTTTCTGATTAGGAAGCATCCAGTTATATTGGCAGTTGTTTAATGCTGGAACGCGGTATTGTAAATGATATCGACATCGCAGGCTCTTCATCTTTCGTACTTAATTTCTCAGCAATAATTGGAAGAATTATTGATCCCTTCGTCTTTCAGATTTGTCGGGCTATAGATGCTGATGAGGGATATCACACGTTTTATTGTAAATAGATGCAAATCAAAATGTCACATCTCGCTAGCCCAAAATAGGCGCTTAATGAGATAATGATCACATATATGGAATACCTAAAGGGAGAAAAATTATCGCGATAGTTGTCTTTGAGTCTTATTAAACGGTTTTATTTAGCTCGACTTGACAGGCTGGCTGGCACGAATTTTGTAATTGAAATTTAAGTAACTTCCCGATAAGCTACAAGCTTGAAACTTGGAATATATGTAGTTCAGAACCCGATGGCAATGCAATAATAAGAAAAAATCCGATAGGTGTCGCATGGATCGAAATATTTCAAAAAATCGTATTTGTGGTCCGATTTTTTTCATATTTGGAACACATAATACATACATGAATAGAAAGCGACCTATGAAAAAATTGCCGCTAGGGGGCGCAAGGATCTAGATATTCAAAAAAATCGTATTTATGGTCCGATTTGGCTCATATTTGGAGCCATACTACATAAAAGAATAGAAATAGACCTATGAAAAAAATCGCCGCTAGGTGGCGCAAGGATCAAGATATTCAAAAAATCTTATTTTTGGTCCGATTTGGCTCATATTTGGAACACATAATACATACATGAATAGAAATCGACCTATAAAACTCGCCACTAGGTGGCGCAAGGATCGAGATATTCAAAAAAATCGTATTTGTGGTCCGATTTGGCTCATATTTGGAACAAATATTACATACAGTCCGGTAGAAGTGACATCAAAATATTTTGGAGTTCGAGGAGGAACAAGCATACGTGGCGCAGAGTCAAGTAAAGGAAGGATTATGTATTGAGGACTTAGGTTGTAACAAATTGTCAGGAAAGAGTCCTTGTAATAATGAGTCACTAAATGAACTAAATAGAATGAGAAACAATAGGCAATTAAATAAAGACTAAAAACTTGAAAATAAAATTTAAAAAAAATTTTAAGTTAAACGGTTTTATTGAGAGGAATAACTACACACTGAAAGAAATTGTGCTAGTAAAATCAACAAATCGGTTCTGCTGTTCTTGACTTAACGGAGATTCGGTGAAATTTATCGATTTATGGTTAATTCGACCGAGTTCTTTGTCAAGCGAGCAAATTAGTTTAGTCATTTCAACAGAAGAGAAATTGTCGCTCTTAAGTTAACAAAATTCTGTAAAATTGACAGATTCCTAATCAATCTAACTGATTTTTTTGTTAACACAACTCATCTCACTGGTCATTTCAACAGCGATCAACAGTCAATACATGAGTAAATTTCAAAGAGAATTTTACGCTCACTGCGCTCTCTACTTTGTACTTATGTATGATGTGTACTATATGTATGCACATATTTACGTATGTATATGGCGGCCGCCGTGGTGTGATGGTAGCGTGCTCCGCCTACCACACCGAAGTCCCTGGGTTCGCACCCCGGGCAAAGCAACATAAAAATTTTAGAAATAAGGTAAATTAATTTGTAAATAAATATATATATATGTATTAGGGCGGGTCGATTTAAAAATCGCTCATTGCTCTATGAAAATCGTATTCTAGAGATCAAAAAAAGAAATTTTGCCGAAGGAACCATACCTCTAAAACGAATTCTGATGTCCCCCCCCCCCCCCCCCTTTGGGTCGAACTTTTGGGTAGGGGCAATTTCAATTCTACCTGCTGTGTCTTGTGGTGGCTTAAAAAACAACACAAGCAATTTTACGATCTGCAATTGTGTCGCAGTGATACCCTCATTTTTTAAAACGGTTGAATAAAAAACCCACACAACTATGTTTACGACATACAAATGCATCACAGTGATGCCTTGGTTTTAAAAGGGGGTTGTAAAAACGCTAATTTCTAATAATTTTTTTTTTAATTTCTTTTCTATTACTAAGTTAAATTCATTTTTTCATTTACATATGTTCTGACTAAATAAATTTCTAAAGAGAAAAATAAACTCCAAAAAGAAAAAACATAGGCATTTCAAAGTGGGATTTTTCAAAATTTGTCCCTACGACCCAAAGGGGGGGACATCAGAATTCGTTTTTGAGGTATGGTTCCTTCGCAAAGTTTCTTATTTTGATCCCTAGAATATGATTGTCACAGAGCAATGGGCGATTTTTTTGCCTCCCCACAAATCGACCCGGCCTAATATGTATATACAAGGGGCAGGGTGGGGGTAGCCTTGGCGTGCCTTGCCTAATGATTCGGTCGCATGTAAATATTCTCATTCTAACATATTTATGTCTCAATATTAAAAGATGTATGAGTGTTTAAGCTCCAAATGTATGTACGTGTGTGCATATGTGTGTATACATATAATTTTACGTAAGTTTATAGCCGGTTTCAAACGTTTCCAAGGAGCACCACGTGGAGGCAACTTACTTTGCACCTCGTTTTTTTTTTAATTTTATTTTTTTAGTTTTTCATGTTTTTTTTTCGTTTTTATGTTTTACATTTTTTTATTATTTTTAATATTTGCTTGTTTTGTTTGTTTATGTGTTCTTAATTTTTTTAAGATTATATTAACTTTATAAACTTAACTTTTAAATTCTCAAATCTTTTTACATTATTAAATACTAAGATTACATATTTAAAAATGTTGTGATGGTTATGTCACCACAGCTTTCTTTAACCGTGTCAAATAATTTGGTTCTTCAATCATATTTATTTTAAATCTTTCCCAGAATTTTTTGAACTCCTTATGAATCGACTCCCCAGCCTGTTCGGACCATAATCCTAAACCATCGTTATTCAAGAATATAATGGCTTGTTTTAAATGTTCTAGAATAATATGGAGCTTGACCGTGTTGTGAAATTCTGCAAAAATTTGATAAATACTACGACCAGAACGGTAAATATTATTAATTGTTTTAATTCGTAAGTTTATTATGTGTTTGTGATAAACATTTACAAATTCGATCCTAGAAATAAAGCGATTCGTAATAAAATCAAGGATGATTCTTTATGGGATTATATGTCCCAGTAGTATTTTAACTCGGGATTATATATCCCTAGAGTTCACAAAATGCTTATAAGTTTACTAAAGTCTTTTTCGAATTTTTATACCTAATAGACACGATGGCCAGCAAGAGAGCTAAACAAACAGACGATGACATCGAAAATGTGTTCTACAATTCCTCAGGTGAATCGGAGCCATTTGAAGATAGTGGCTCTGAGTATCTAGCTTCGGAAGATTACGATGAATCTACCGGGGAAGAGGAGGGTCCACATATGGAACGTGATGGCTATAGTGATGAGGAATCCAGTTGCGATGAAGATATCAGTGCCGATGACGTGAAAGAGAATTGTGCCGTTGCAGTAACACCTGCTACGGAGAATATAAGGACAATCGCAGATGGCGACCGCCCACGAAAAGAAATGCCTCCACAGTACACCCCATCCGTGCTTTGCGATTTGAATCGAGGCTCCACTGAACTGGATACTTTTTTGAAACTCTTTCCTCCAAGTATTCTCATATGGATTAGCCAGTGCACAAATGAAAGAATCAATATCGTCAATAGAGGTCAAGGTGAAACAAAAAGAAACCTGTAAATATTCATGAAACAGACCAGCATGAAATTTTTACAATGCTAGGAATAATGCTTGTGACTTCCTACAATAGACTACCGAAAATCCCCATGTACTGGTCTAAGAGAAAGTCTGTTGGCAACGCTTTGATTAGGGACAAGTATGTGACGAGTTTTATTGCAACTCTCCACAAAAGCCAAATGGCTGCTCAACAAGCTACTATATTGAAGAGGTGGTCAATTGCCTAAAACATACTTTCACTGCGTGTCGCGAGGATAGTTCCTTTCAAGCCATCGATGAATCAAAGGTCAAGTTCAAAGGAAGATTGGCTTTGAAGCAATACCTTCCAATGAAACCGATCAAACGTGGAATTAAAATTTGGGAAAGATCTGACTCATGTGTATACGACTTCAATATATATTGTGTCACCGACAGTTTGTTTGTGAGAGCATTAAGGACATTCGCTGGTTGACTGTGAAGCAGAACGGTAGTCAGTTCGTAGTACAATCAATTTCCTTAACATTTGAATTATAATTTAACCTAAACCTTTTGTTAATTAAATAAACAAATACATGTATTACTTTTATAAACGTGGTGAGACTATTCATTTTAATCCATTTGGACATTCCTGACATCTCAGAAGTGATATGAACATATTTTACATCCATTCCTACATACGAATTGAATTTTCAATCAACGATACAAGCCAGGGGAAATACCACAAGTAAGCGAATCAACGAATAAGTTTAAAAAGAAAAAGGGCAAACAAAATTGCTTCAAACGTCTCTTAACATATTTAAGAGATCATTTGCAACAGTTACATACGAAAAGTTACAACGGCAAGTGACTTTGCATACGTACAAAACAAAAGGTAAACGCAAACGAATCAACAATCGAAGTAGCGAATGTAAGAACACAAGCAGAAGGGTAGTTTGTGTGTTTGCAACGACTTCGATACAAATAAAACGACGAGAACGCAAAAAAAAAAAAAAAAAACAAAATAAGACAACAGCAAGAGTAGATTTATTTTGTTTTGTGTTTTTGGCAACGGCTTAAGAGCAACGTAAAAGGGGCAGTGGTGTTTATAGCTGCAATATTGAAGAACGTTCTGGAATTCTATTGAGGAGAATTATTGTGAGCCATACGGGCTGAACAACGGCGAGACGTTCAAGAAAAACCAACGGGTTTACAAGTGAATTTCTGCAGAACTGGAAAAAAAAAAGAAGCAAGAAAATTTTTTTCATTTTTTTGAATGACAATTGCATGCAGAAAAGTTAACTACACTATAATATGGGAAAAATTATCAAATTACACACTTTAAAGGTTGATCAAATCAACAAATTGCTACAAAACCAAGGTGCGACGGTAATGGGCAATAAAGCAACAAAAATTATTAGATTGACAGAAATGTACGGCGTTGATGAAGTTGATGCTGAAGAGTTGGAGGTAAGCAGCGAAGCTACAGCTATGCAGAAGCAAATGGAAGAAATGCGTGGCATTATTGCGGGGCTAGCTAAGTCTGTAAATGATTTGGTGACAGTACAGACAAGGCAAACGTTAACACCGTCGAACGCCACAACGATTCCAGCAGAAGCAAGTTGCCACGATAACCATTCAACTGCCACAACAGAGGTTCACGCTGAAATACCAAGGAGTTCATCGGAACATGATTTTAATGGTACACCAATAGCAGATCGTCCATTGTTAGTCCCAATGACGCAACGTGAATGGAAAAGAAGCGCAGTGCACGACATCATCGCAATATTACCTGATTTTGATCCATTAAAAAATTGCAACGAGTATGGACACATTGCAGCAAAATGTCCAAAGCCTGCAAGAAAGGAAAGATGCGCAAAATGTAACAAAGTGGGACACGATTCTAAGTCTTGCCGCTATGAAAAATCAACGCTTGCAAAGGTAGTTAGTGAAAATTTATATCCACCTTTAATGTCAAGTGTCTTGCTGAATGGTGACCAGTATTCGGCGTTTATCGATACTGGCAGCGACACATCAATCATATCCGAATCCAAAGTACCAACCAATGTGGAAAAGAAAGTATGTGTTAGAAAGTTAGAGGGATTTGGGGGTGCAAGCGTTGAAAGCAAAGAAGAGATTGAAGTAGAATTAGTTATAGAAGGCAGCGCACTTAATACGAAATTGCATGTAGTACCCGACGAGTTTATGCCATACGATCTGCTCATTGGACGAGATGTTTTGTGTCGAAAAGATTGTTCACTAGTTATACAGTCGGGAAATATGCAGATACAGAAAAATACGGCAAAGGGTTTTAATGTTAATGTATCATTAAGCAAAGACGAAATGCATGAAGTACTTCATTTACTAGAAAAATACGATGATTGTTTTGCAGAAGATTTAGGAAAGCTTGGACGTTGTAAAACAACAACTATGGAAATCGTTGTCAGCACCGAGAAACCAATTACAGGTAGGCAGTACCAGGTACCTTTTATCCAAAGACCTGTACTTTCCACGATAATTGACGACTTGCTTAAGCACAATATAATTCGTCAGAGTTCATCACCTTACGCAGCTCCAGTTGTAATAGTGAAGAAGTCAAACGGGGAAAATAGAATGTGCGTTGACTTTAACCATAAAAAAAACAATTCCCAATGCCAATAGTAGAACAGCAGTTGTCAAAGCTTGGGGGTAATACGTTTTTTACCACTCTTGATATGACTGCAGCATATTATCAAATTCCATTACATGAGGAGAGCAAGAAGTTCACAGCGTTTTTGGCGCCTGAGGGATTATACGAGTATAATGTAATGCCATTTGGACTGCGAAATGCACCAATGGTCTTCCAGAAGATGATTATTCAACTTGTATGTGGTTTGAGAAACCGAGACAAAATTATAAGCTACGTTGATGAGGTTATAATCGCAACAAAGAATGTTAGTGAAGGTATTGGTGTCCTAGCCGAGTTTTTGGTGGCAGTACGAAATGCTGGTCTCACGCTAAAACCAAGTAAATTTACTTTTATGTCAAGAAATGTTAAATTCTTAGGCCATGTCGTAAGCCAAGATGGTATTAAGCCTGGTGAGGAGAAAACAAAATCAATTAAAGTTTTTCCTCAACCCACTAATGTAAGTGAAGTCCGTCGATTCCTTGGCTTAACAGGTTTTTTCAGGAAGTTTATACCAGATTATGGTAGTACCGCTATGCCGCTAACAACGTTACTAAAGAAAGCACAAACATTCGTGTGGACAGACGAACATGCCATAGCTTTTGAAAAATTAAAACATGCACTTTGCACTCAGCCGGTGTTAGTTTTGTTTGACGTAATAAAGAGCCACGAAGTACACACCGACGCTAGTTCCATAGGGCTATCTGGAGTGTTGTTGCAGCTAGAAGGCGAGGATTGGAAGCCGGTACACTATTACAGCAGACGATGTAATGCAGCTGAGTCTACGTATCCATCACATGAATTAGAAGTATTGGCGATCGTAGAGACGCTTGAACGATTACGAGTTTATTTAGTCGGTACTCCATTTGTTGTACGAACGGACTGCAATGCAATTGCAACAACTAAGTCCACTACAGCATTGAAGCCGCGCATTGCCAGATGGTGGCTAAAACTACAAGAATTTGATTTTACATGTACATATCGACCTGGGTCTAAGATGCAGCACGCAGACTCACTTAGTCGAGCGCCTGTTGAAATATCGAAAGGTACAAACACTGTTGCAGAAAAGGTATTGAAACTTAACCGAGGCAATACGATTGATGATTGGATTTACTCAATGCAACTCCAAGATGAAAATTTAAAACGAATAAGCGATATAATTACAGGGAAAGAAACGGCAGATGAAGCTACAATTAAGCAAATGAAAACCGATTATACGATGCATAACAGTCGATTATTTAGAAAAGCTAAGGGCGAAATGAAATTAGCAGTACCAAAGGCAGTAAGATGGCGAGTTGTTAAGTCATGTCATGATGACTCTGGACATTTTTCTTTAGAAAAAACATTACAGCGACTATGCAAACATTTTTGGTTTCCACGCATTAGGAGGTATGTCAAATCATACATAGCAGCTTGTGAAGAGTGTTGCTTAAAAAAAATGACGGGAGGTAAACCGCAAAGCCAATTGCACGTAAGCGATGTGTTGCCGATCCCATTTAGGCACATCTTTATTGATCATGTGGGTCCATTCCAACGCAGCAAATCAGGGTTTTCGAACACATTATTAGTTGTATGCGGATTCAGTAAGTACGTAATCCTAAAGGCAGTCAGAACTACGAAAACTGAACCAGTCGTAAAAGCACTAGAAGAAATCATGGCCATTTTTGGTCAACCACTTAAAATAACATCAGATCGAGGTACGGCGTTCACTTCGAAGCAATTTGAAGAATTCATTTCCAATCATGGTATTCAACACAACAAAACTGCAGTACGAACACCGAGAGCTAACGGACAGGCCGAACGCGTAAATAAAACAGTTATCAACGCTTTGAAATGTATGAGCGAAACTGCCAAAACATGGGATAAAATGCTTCCAAACATTCAATGGATTATTAATTCCCAACGTAATGAGGTAACAAAATACTCGCCTAATGAACTTGTGTTTTATTTCAATCCCAGAGATGTAACATACAACCGAATGATACAAGCTATAAACGATGATGATAAGGGTAATCCAGATATCGAGGTGAAACGTGATGAAGCAAGAAACAATATAATGGCAGAGAGACATAAGTGGAAAGAGCGTTATGATAAAAGACACCAAACTCCAAAGAAATATGATGTTGGCGACTTAGTGGTCATTGATCATGTTCCAAATGCAACAGGTCTCTCCCATAAGCTGGATCCCGCATTTAAAGGACCATATATTGTTACGAAAGTACTTAACTACGACAGATATATTATCGAAGATCTACCAGACTCAACACATACACAAAGACGTTATTGCAACATATGTAGTGTGGATAACATAAAACCGTGGTGTGCATTGATTCCTGAACTTGATGGTATCGACGACGACGATGATTCGTCCATGCAGGACGAAATGTCAGGAAAGGCCGAGCTGTCACCGACAGTTTGCTTGTGAGAGCATTGAGGGCATTCGCTGGTTGACTGTGAAGCAGAACGGTAGTCAGTTCGTGGTACAATCAATTTCCTTAACATTTGAATTATAATTTAACCTAAACCTTTTGTTAATTAAATAAACAAATACATGTATTACTTTTATAAACGTGGTGAGACTATTCATTTTAATCCATTTGGACATTCCTGACAATTGTAGGAAAAATGAATCATGAAATGTATCTGACAACTCGGCATTGTGCGAGAGGGTAGTTTTAAGTTTGACAAAAGCTACCCTCCTGTAGTTCATGCATGCACTTTTGAAGTACGTATATGTCATCATCTAATTATCTTCTTGTAAATTGAAAATAATCCTCTTTCAACTGTTTGTATGTTTTCAAATTAAGATTTTCTTTATTATTGTTTTCATCGTTGTCATGTATATATATATATCAAATATAAAATATAAAATAAAAAAATATAAAATAAAAAAATATATAAAAAAAATATATATATTGCATAAATATGTTCCAACGATTCAAAAACACGCCTTTTCTATATCGCAAAAACTGATGCTATCAGAAATATGTAAAATGTGAATATTTTTGAAATAGGAGCAGGTAGGTTTTCAAATCCAACGAATTTTTCATCTATAATCTTCACCAAATACAACCTCGCTTTCCTTTTTTGTCGACATTTTCATGCAACCTATCGTTGCTTCCTTCCCACCTTGTACATGAACAGGTATTGTCAAAATTAATGCTTGTGTATATTTAGTTATGTGTATGCGTTGTGTGCTGGCGGTCACCGTGGTGTGATGGTAGCGTGCTCCGCCTACCACACCGTATGCCCTGGGTTCGGACCTCAGGCAAACAACATCAAAATTTTAGAAATAAGGTTTTTCAATTAGAAGAAAATTGTTCTAAGCGGAGTCGCCCCTTGGCAGTGTTGGGCAAGCGCTCCGAGTGTATTTCTGCCATGAAAAGATCTCAGTGAAAACTCATCTGCCTTGCAGATGCCGTTCGGAGTCGGCATAAAACATGTAGGTCCCGTCCGGCCAATTTGTAGGGAAAATCAAGAGAAGCACGACGCAAATTGGAAGAGAAGCTCGGCCTTAGATCTCTTCGGAGGTTATCGCGCCTTACATTTATTTATTTATTTATGTGTTGTGTGCTCACTCAGAGCCGAGGGTGGGTTTTACTGATCGATTTGTGTAGCTGACTTAGGCAGGTAAAAGTCCGTAATTATAGTCGTTTGACCTTCTTTGTGGGTTTGTTGTTTTGGTGCGTTAATTGTTTTGTATTTATTTGTTGTTGTGTGTTTGTCTGTTGTACCTGTGTGATTACTTTGTTTCTTGTAAACAAGTTTTAAAGGCTCGAATATTGTGTCAGAAATTGTGTTTATCTGTTCGTTTATTATTCTATCGTCGAATGTTTTCCGTTTGTAGATTTCCATGTTTTCGAGTACGTTGAGACGTCGGCCTTTTGCTTGAATGTGAAGAACGCTAAATGTTTTATTGATGTTTGCTGGGGAACATTCATTTTCGACCATGTGATTCGCGAAGTAAGTCTCTGGTATAATGTTTGGATTCCGTGTTTTTTGTTGTAATCTCTAATGTGCTCTCTGAACCTCCTTCTTATTTGCCGTCCTGTTGTTCCTATGTAACTATGTTGGCATCCGCAGGTAAGCTTGTATACGCCGTGGCTGCTAAACGGATCCTCTGAGTTAGTGCTAGTTCTTAGTTTTCGCCCTAGATTGTTCGATGTTTTGAACGCTGTGTTAATGTTATATTTTTCAAAGAAGTTTGCCAATTTATATGTTGCCTTTCCAGTATGTCATAGTCGCCCAGGTGTTATTACTTTCCTTTACATTATTTCTTTTTAGTTCACCGTGCGTCCTTCTGAGCTTAGACCTACTAGTGCTTTTTTATATCCGTTGTTTGCAGTAATGTTATACTATATAACTTCAAGCTTTCTCTTATATGCCTCTTGTGTAAGAGGTGTTATTTGAAGTACCAAATGCCTTAATGCTGCATTTTTATGCTGTTGGGTGTGATTTGAGGTATTTTGTATTATTGTGTCGGTGGCCGTGGGCTTTCTATATATGTCATAGTTAAATCTTTAGGCAACCTTATCAATATTTATCGTTAAAAACGAATTTTAGAAGAGGGTACTTTTTAAATAAATTCTGAGACAGTGTGTTATTCTAAAATATTTTAATTAATTCACTTATCAAAAAAAAATCGGAGATAGGGCACTCGCTCTTCATCCGAGTGCTGACATAGGGCAGTCTTTATACAAATTCTGAAACAAGTGTTTTTCCAAGACTTTCTTATCGCGCTTTCGAACCGGATATTGTGATTTTCCACTTATCCAAATCAGTTTTATACAATTTTTCAAATTTAAAAAAAAGTACTTATTAAAAAATTTTCAGCTACTTACATGACAACAGCATCACCAGTACTGCAATTCTATAGAATTTATATTTCATATTGTGATTCTGCGTTTTCAAACCCAGTCCAGTGAGTATGGTGGCGATCACGTCTGTTATTAATGTGATTATACATAATGCGGCAGTGGCTTTGATATAAGCTGAAATACGTTAAAATAAATATTTAAAAAGATTATAATAATTAACTAACATTTACATAGACTAAGCTAGGGATTGAAACACAAATTACTTACCCACATCTCGACTGGCATAACAACCAGGCGGATCATGTAAATTGAATGGCAGCGGCGATTCAACATCGTCTTCAATACAATGCACAAAGAGACCTTGACGCCAACCAGCAGCCATTAGCCAGTCCGTGGAAGCTAATGCCATTATCATTAGTATGACAACGATGACACCACAAATAAATGCAATGACCTAAAAAGGAATATGCGGGATTGGAAAGGTTTAAGTTATCAATACATGCTCTCATAATGAATAACAAACACACAGTGGGATCTGACTTCGCTGGATTATATAAAGAGGCAAACAAGACGAAGTACTTGTTATCATTCAAGAAAAAATCGGCCCATTCGCGCCTTGACAGCCACGTCATTGTTGACGGATATAAATTCGAGACTGTGAAGGACTTCGTCTATATGGGAACCAGCTAGAGCAGCAAAAACAATGTCAGCATAGAAACCAAACGGAGACTAACTCTTGCCAACAAGTGCTAGTTTGGACTGAGTAGGCAATTGAAAAGTAAGGACCTCTCACGACGATGGAAAATTATGCTTTACAAGTCGCTTTTCATACCTGTGTAGCATTCACTCATTAAGTTATTCATTAATTTGTACCAACATATGTATATTTCAACCCGTTTTGGAATGAAAAGATATTGACTCTTACATGCATATTCATACAGTTGTACATACGTATATTTTGGCTCGCTTTGGTACGGCATGAGAGATTCTATTCACACATTCATTCATTTGTACAAACATATATTTTGTACACCGTGCATCATATGGTAACCTGAGCCTTGGTATGCCACTGTTTAGAGCTTGCGACAAGCCTTTACCTGTAGACAAATTATTAACATGATTAATTTATGCTTGCGTTACACATTCCACAGCCAAGTTTAATTATGCTTAGAATGCAGTTCCCAGGGAACTGAATTGAATGCATATGTGTGTTATACTTAGTTTGTAAGTATTAGTGTAATTAAGTATTTTAGCTCTTAGAAATTTTGTATAAAAGAAAACAACTTTTGAATAAAGAACAGAATTCAATCTGCTGCCGTTTCAATTGGCAGTAAATTCTATCTGGTGCCGCTAACTGGGCACTGCAACCTATATTTCGATTTTCTCTTATCCGCAAACATTACATGGCGATGCTGCCAGTTCTGCTTAGGCAAACTGCTGTTTACAACGCAGTCTGCTAAACATCTTTAGCAGGACGCTCCCAAACATTACACCTGTCCTGATGCATGGCTCGGTACAATGATGAGCTGTTTAAAGCACCGGCGAAGCAAGGATAGCTGGCGTGGCTTGTTACGAAATGGCCAAAATCACTTAGGCCTCACTAGCTCTTCTTCTTAACAACGATCCCTTGTTAAATCCTCAATAACATATCCTATGTGATATACATATTGTGAAAACGCATTCGTGGATGGCCCTAGTCCACATTTTGTTCTATATATCAGAAAGGATCCGAACAGGTTGTTAAGTGTCACAACGTATTGATTAGAACTAGAATCTCGTGTACAATTGTTCCACCAGCGACGATGGAACATCCAAAGATGTTCTTTTTTTATTTAAACGAACAGTTTGAATGGTTTCTGCATCCAGCTTTATTTTTCATTTTAGCTTTGGAAAATAAGGACAAGACATGACTGCCTTTGATTCAGACAGTTTTCCCAAACTCTGGGCACAGCATATCTTCCACCTCCTTGGTTGTTTGGAGGATGTTGCGCTAGCCCTCCCCGTTGGGCTGAGATTCACCTACCAATATTGAGTCGGCATATATCAATTCTGACGCTAGGATACGTACTTTGACCTTTGGTATAGTGGGGACCAGCTCTCTTTCTTGTTGTTGTTGTTGTTGTAGCAATTCTCGCCCCACCTAATAGCCGCGACCGATCACAAATTGTCATCAATATTCTCTAACGGGAGTCCAAGGAAACTTGCCGTTTCAACAGGGGTGGACCATAAGGAAAGGGGTGTTAGAGGCGTTGGTTCCACATTACAATTGAAGAGATGGTTGGTGTCATGTGGGGACACATTGCAAGCGGGGCATACATTTTGTATGTCGGGGTTGATTCTGGATAGGTAAGAGTTTAACCTGTTACAGTATCCTGAACGAAGTTGAGCAAGAGTGACACGCGTTTCCCTGGGGAGTATGCGTTCCTCTTCCGCAAGTTTTGGATAATTTTCGTTAAGTACTGGATTCACCGGGCAATTCCCGGCATAAAGGTCCGACGCCTGTTTATGGAGTTCACCAAGGACCTGCTTGTGTTTTTTCACTTCATACGGCTGGGTTCTCAGGTGCCGTATTTCCTCAAAATGCTTACAGAGATGACTCCTTAAGCCCCTAGGCGGTGCTGGGTCATCAATCAGATGTCTGTTGGGATGCCCAGGTTTCTGGGTATTCAACAGGAACTGTTTGGTCAGCATCTCATTTCTCTCCCTGATGGGGAGTATTCTCGCCTCATTATGCAGATGGTGTTCTGGGGACATAAGAAGACAGCCCGTGGCGATTCTCAGAGCAGTATTTTGGCAGGCCTGTAGTTTCTTCCAGTGGGTGATTTTTAGGCTTGGCGACCATATGGGTGACGCGTAGCACGTAATCGGCTGGCTAATTGCTTTGTATGTAGTCATGAGCGTTTCTTTTTCTTTTCCCCAAGTACTGCCAGCGAGGGATTTGAGGATTTTGTTACGGCTCTGAATTCTCGGAACAATTGCGGCTGCGTGCTCACCAAAATGTAGATCCTGACCAAACGTCACACCCAAGATTTTGGGGTGTAGGACAGTCGGTAGCATAGTGTCATCGACGTGGATGTTCAAAATGGTCGACATTTGGGGCGTTCATGTTGCAAATAAGGTCGCGGAAGATTTAGTCGGTGATAATGCCAGGTTTCGCGAGGCGAAAAAACTGGAGAGATCAGGGAGGTAGCCGTTTATTTTATTGCATAGCGCATCGATCTTTGGGCCTGGGCCTGTGGCCATTATTGTGCAGTCATCGGCGTAGGAAACGATTGTGACTCCTTCCGGTGGTGAAGGTAGCTTAGATATGTAGAAATTAAACAAAAGTGGGGATAGGACACCACCCTGTGGCACCCCTTGTTTAATTCTCCTTGGTTTTGATGTTTCGTTTCTAAATTGCACCGATGCCTGCCGACCACCCAGATAGTTTGCGGTCCACCTTTTAAGACATGGGGGAAGGGTAGACCCTTCCAGGTCCTGCAGTAACGAGCCATGATTGACCGTATCAAAAGCTTTTGATAGGTCTAGCGCTACGAGTACTGTTCTATGGTGGGGGTATTGATTTAAACAGCAATTTATCTGGGTGCTAATGGCATTTAGCGCGGTGGTAGTGCTATGGAGTTTTCTGAAGCCATGCTGATGAGGGGCTAGCTGCAAATTTGCTTGGAAATAAGGGAGCAAAATGGCTTCAAGCGTTTTTGCCACTGGCGATAGGAGAGATATCGGACGATACGACTCACCTATGTCAGCTGGTTTCCCAGGCTTTAGTAGAGGGACCACCTTGGCCATTTTTCAGGTATGACAAAGGTGGAAAGAGACAGATTGAAGACATGCGCTAAATATTTGAAACCCTCTTTCCCTAGGCTTTTAAGCATCGGCATAGCTATGCCGCCTGGGCCCACTGCTTTGGATGGTTTAGCACGACCAATGGCGTCCTCAACCTCTTTAGCGGTGATGGTGATTGGTGACGCGCTGAATTTGTGTTTATGTGCGTGGCTATTGGCTCTCCGTCTATCTTTGTCGACCGTAGGATGCATTATATATTGTCGGCAGAAAGCGCTCGCGCATTTTTTCGCGTCCGACAGCACTTTGTCGCCAAAGGCGATGGAAACTTTGTCTTTGGGTTACAACCTCTTAGGTGCTCCTCCCATTTCGCCCGCTTGTGTTCATCCACAAGCAATCTGATGCGTTGGTTTATATCCCTTATTTGGGGGTCGCCTGGATCAAGCTGTCTTATAAGGTCACGTTCTCTCGCTAAGTTTGCGGCCTCCGCCGGGAAGTGGGGCCGGATTTCGGGAATTCTCTCGGCGGGAATGAAATGTGCCGAGGCGGATTTAATGACCTTACGGAAGGCACGCTCCCCTTGGCGGGCATCAGTTGGGGTAGGGAGGGCAGCTAGGCGGCTGTCTGTAAAGGATTTATATTCTTCCCACTTTCCTTTTTTGAAGTTTATGAAAGTGCGTTTTTCAGTGACGATGAAGTCGGCGGTACGCTCAAGCGAAATAAGTATGGGCAGGTGGTCGGATGCCAATGTTACCATCGGCTGCCAGTTGACGCAGTTTACGAGTTCTGCGCTCACGATTGAGATATCTGGCGAGCTGTGACAGCTTCCTACCATACGTGTGGGGCGTCTCCGTTTACTGTGCAGAACGTCGTTTCTTCTATTTGATCCGCCAACATCTCACCCCTACTGTCCGCCCGCAAGTTTGAATGCCATAGATCATGATGGGCATTGAAATCGCCTAAGATAATGCGATTGTTGCCAGTGAGTAAGGCCCTGATATTAGGGCGGTATCCACTGGGGCAACAGGTGGCAGGAGGGATGTAGATGTTGATGATTTCTAGGTTTGCATCGCCTGACCGGACAGATAGGCCTTGACGTTCTAAGACATTGTCCCTGCGGTCGATGCCAGGATCAAACATATAATATTGCACAGAGTGGTGTATGATAAACGCGAGACTGCCTCCATTTCCGCTCTCGCGGTCTTTCCTGTGGACGTTATACCCAGAGCAGGTCTGCAATGCAGATCTTGCTGTGAGTTTAGTCTCTTGAATCGCAGCAATGCGGATGTTGTGCCGCTTCATGAAATCGACTATCTCCGTAATCTTCCCAGTTAGTCCATTACAGTTTAACTGCAGAATTCTGAAGTGCATAAGGGGCGACGTCGCCACTCTGGGGGTAAGTGACGGGTGACTACGCCTGGGTTGTGGAAGGCCAGGACGCAATTGCTGTTGTGGTCCTGGGACTGGGCGTCCTTGGGCAAGCATTGGGGTACCTGGATGATTTGGGTTTGCGACCTGACAACATGGCGCGATGAAACCCGTCGGGGGTTGCCGTCGCGAAGACCAGAACATCTAGGAAAGTGGCACCACCCAAGGCAGGAGCTGCATTGGGGACTAAGATTCTGTTTCCCTCACCTGCACGATTGCTGCCGGAAAAGAGGGGGGGAGAAGACGGGGGCTGGGGCTGATGCTCACCATTGCTACCAACTCTACTACGAAGGTAGTAGTTATGAGTGGTATCAGCTGTTTGAGTTGTTGGCGCCGTGGGGCGCGAGCAGCAGCGGGTACTTGTTGTGGCTTGCTGAGCAGCGGGGCGTGAACAGCAAGGAGCCACAAAAGAGTTATAAAAGTTACGTGGACGTCGGGTTTTGGGATTAAGCCCAGAACAACCTGTCCGATGCAACCATCCCTTGCACGAGACACACTGAACAGAGTATGACCGTCCTAAAAAGATTCTTTTCCGGAAGATGCAGCAAAACCATTTCTCAGGACCGGGGTCAGGAGACGGACCCGGATTGGATTCGATGCCTTCCCGGAGTAAGAGAATATGGAGCAGTCCCGCTGCAAGGAGCTGCTGGGAGGATGACAATTTGTGGGAGGGACGAAACAAATTAGATGGGGTCACACTGAAATGACAGTCCTTGGTCGGGAAAAATCCCGAGTCGCTCCGGTACATAGAACCGACTGCCTTGTGAGACACATATTATTATTATTATAATTATTATTATAATTATTATTAATACTATTATAACTAGGCCTTGATGCACTGTGACCTTTATTTCGACCTATTGTGTTTGACCTTTCAGCCTTTTACTGTATGTGGATGCCTTTAATGTGTTTGAGTACTTCTGCAGGCTTTTTACTTCATATCACGAAGGGATTAAGAGTCATTCCACCTAAATTGGAGAGTCTATGCCATGCCAGAGCGACACATTCGCTGAGAATAAGAACCGCTGTTTCATCCTCCAGCTCACAAAAGCGACAGATTTGTGTATCGGATAGATTTAACTTACTTATGTAATATCCTACACTACAGTGTCCCGTAACATACCCAGTACGAGTTTATAGGTCCTATCTGCCTTAATTGATGAGTTTGATCCCAGTTACAGTGTGTGCCTTAGTGAGTTCATGGAAGGGCTGCTAAATCTCCTTGATTAGCTAGTTAGTCTGCCTGTCCTTTACCTTCATGTCCCTGATGCCCGGGAACCTACCTAACAAAACTTTGTTTTTGGCTTCCAGGTCATTTAGGATGCACTCATCCACTAGCTTAGAGGTAATTGTCTAAGACAGCAAGCTACGTAAAACTGACTGACTGTCTGACATAATGAGGATACTCGAGGATAAGCCTCTTCGTAGACTCTCTATCGCAAACTTCTATTGCATGGATTTTTGCCTGAAAAATAGTGGGGTAAAATCCCAATAGTATCGATTTGTTGAACTTCGGCACATTGTTGTTAGCTCCCGTTTTTTCATCATCAAATTTTGATCCATATGTGAATCAGGCCTCTGAGTCAGGGTCAGTATATAGACTCCCTGTTTCCCTAAGAATTCTTCCCACAATGGGCACCTTAAAATTCCGTGTGGTTCTGAGCATAGAGGCCGTTGCAAAACGAAATTGCAATACATGATTACTTGTGAATGTTTCCGCTCTTTAGCTTAGAGATATTTTGAGCTCTTTATACAGCAAGTGTTCCCTCTTTCTTAGAATAGGGAATGGAGGTTTTCCCACTAAGGCACTAAGTGCACCAGCAGGGCACGTTCTTATCGCACCCGTTATGTTATTGCCGTTCTTTGCGTGGTCTTCGGCCACCAAAGTAAGGAAGCTATTGGCTTGAGAACAGCATTAAATGTTCAGTATACCATTTTGGGAGATAGTGCTAATGTTTTTCCATAGATCCGGTCCAGGCAAAGAAAGCTTTTGTTGCTGTGAGGCTTTGAGAGAAGAGAAGTATATATAGAATAAAATAATAAATGTAATCCATCAGAAATGAAGGTACTGACACTCGTCGTTAGTAATAATTGTGTGCCAGCCCTAATAGTCACTGGATGGATTGCAGCCAACGCCATCTAACAGTCAGATCGGTTGCACGAGCAGAAGGTGTAATGTGAAAAATATAAGTATGGCAGCGCTGTCTTTTAGGCAAGAATCTGGCGATCAGCCAATCAGGTGCTCGCTTTGATTTTTGCTTAGCTGACGCAGCCCTCTGTAGGAAAACATCGGTAGCTTGTTATAAGAAAGATGTTTAAAGAAAATGTGAAAATATGGCAAGGAGGTAGACACGAAAAAAAAAGAAAGAAGATTGATTGAGAATAGAGCACTGAATGCGAACGGATAAATAAAAAAACCCAACCTTGGCATTATTATTACAAATAAACCGGAATTATAGCTCAGGTGTGAAAAAAGAACTTACGTACCACAAAAACAATTGAAAAATGAACATTCGTGAGGAAATGGCCAATATCTTGGCTGATGCTGGGGTGGAATTTCCACAAACAGCTACAACAACGCAGTTGCAGAAATTGTTAAAAAACGTGGTTGGGACTGGCCAAATCCCTTCCACCAATATTGCAGTACGCGTTCCTTCAGCTATTAATACAAATGATTCATTTGCCGCGGATAACCAAAACATTACCAATGATGTTATTATTTCTGGTGCTTCCGGCACTGCTGATGCTGCCGTAACCGATGCCGCTGTCAACGATGTCCCTGTCACTACAGACGCCATCACCACCGCCGCTGTCATCGCCATTCCCGACGCTGAAACCGCCGCCATTACTACCACCGCTGCCACTGCTACTACCACCGCTGCCACTGCCACTACCGACGCCATCACCACCGCCGCTGTCATTGCCAATACCGACGCCATCACCACCGCTGCCACTATGGCCAATACCACAACCGAGTTCACTGAAGAAGCTGCAGGCATATTATACGGGGAAATGCCTAACAGTCCACAACATATAAAAGATGAACTGAACAAAAGGATAGAAATCCTAAGAAAGGAAAAAGAAATCCTGACGTTGGAAAAATCCGTTGCGGACTTAAAACGTGAATTCCAAAACGCACGAAACGACACCCCCATTGGTAACGGTAGGCTACAAATCCCAAATCGTTTAACTTTTCGGGACATCGAACATACCATCACACAATTTGACGGTGAAAATAAAGCATATAGCGTGCACGACTTTCTTCGCAATTTTGATAGAGTCATGCAGATGGTAAATGCAGACGACATGTTTAAGTACACTTGCTTGTGCAATTCTCTTTGCGGTGACGCTAAACTTTTACTGTACAGAGACGTTCTAAATTACGAAGATTTAAAATCGGTTTTGGTTAGAGAATTTGGTCGGGTGGTGAGCCGTCACGAAGTATACAAAGCGTTGGCCACTCATAAATGGGATAAAAAAGCAGCATTCGCCGATATGTGTTGGAAATGGAAAACATCGCTGCTCGTTGTGACTATGTCGACGAATTTGAACTGATCAACTTTATAGTTGATGGCCTCCAAGACAGGTCCCCGGAAATATATATCCTAATAAACGCAAGGACGATGAAAGAATTCAACCAATCGCTTGACCTATACGAGCGTCGTCGCTCATCTCGCCCATCTATATACGACAACGTTCAAAAACCGAAACCATCAAAATCAAATACGCCAAAGAACGATGAAACTGATGCAGCAGAAATACGCTGCTTCAATTGCACCCATATGGGACACTTTCAGAGCAAATGTCCATACGAAAAAAGGCCGGTGGGAAGTTGTTTCCGTCGCTGGAAGATGGGCCATGACCACCGCAGTTGTACTAACTCAAAAAAGGTACTAAACTTGAAGAAAACAGTTGCTGCAGTCGGGACCGACACTGAAGAACGTTGCTACCGAATGTTAGGATCTATGAATATGGTAAGTGTCGCCTATGTAAAAAAACAAGTTAAGTGCAAAAGATTTATGGATTGTTTATCTCTCTTTGATACTGGCAGTACAACTAGCTTTGTTCGCAAGTCCGCCGTGCCATTTGATGTGAGCGGAGTCGCCAAGCAGTCAAAATATCGAGGATTGGGAAATAACAAATTAATGATTTTTCGAAAAGTTAAATGCGAAATAAAATTTAAAAATAGAATAGATGAATTTGTTTTAAATGTGGTGCGTGATGACACTATGGCGATTCCTCTAATTTAAGGCAGAGATTTTTTAAAAAGATTTCATATTTGCTTATGCTTATTAGGTGATGCGACAATTAAACATACAAAACAAGAAAATAATGATATGCCAGATAACACTTCTTATTTCTGTGCACTTAACTTGAATAATATACCTAGTCTTAAGGGTGAAGAGGCATTCAGAATTACAAATCTCTGTACCAAATAGCAGTATACGGGTAGAAGATGTTGAGCTCGAAGAAATAAACGTAGTGTCTCATGAGGCTTGCAGCGATGGGTTATGCCCACTTGATCAAAATTTTAGTGAGAATATTTTTAATAAACAGGCCGTCTGCATATCTGAAATTAATATAAATCAAGAATTAGAAGAAAATAGTACTGATGTATTGAGAAAGACCTTAGAAGATAACTATTTGAGGCCAAGAAATATCGAATCTAAACCGTATGATTACGAGATGAAAATAAGGTTAGTTGAGGATAAACCATTCCATGCGTTGCCAAGGCGACTTTCTCATTATGAAAAAGCTGAACTTAGAAAAATAACGGATGAATTATTGGAAAAGAGTATCATTAGGCCAAGCGATTCACCATATGCCTCTGCGGTTGTATTAGTAAAAAAAAAGAATGGCGAAATTCGTAAATGTGTTGATTACCGACCGCTGAATAAATTAACAGTTCGGGACAATTTCCCGCTCCCCTTGATCGAAGACTGCCTCGACTATCTAGGCGAAAAACAATTTTTGTCAACACTAAAAAACGGGTTCTTCCATGTTAAAATGGCCCCAGATTCCATTAAATATACATCTTTTGTAACGCCTTACGGTCAATTTGAATATATGCATATGCCGTTTGGGTTAAAAAACGCCCCCGCTGTATTCCAGCGATATGTCCACAACATTTTCAAAGATTTGGTTGACGATGGATCGATAATGATATATATGGATGATTTAATTGTAGCCACGGTAGAATTCCAAACCCACGTTAAGATCCTCGGCAAAGTACTTAGAAGAATGAAGGAAACGAATTTAGAACTTAGGC
Source organism: Eurosta solidaginis (assembly GCF_040869045.1). NCBI lineage: Eukaryota > Metazoa > Arthropoda > Insecta > Diptera > Tephritidae > Eurosta > Eurosta solidaginis. The sequence continues at coordinate 86,510,889 of NC_090319.1, read as the reverse complement.
TAAATAAATGTATGTTCGGGTTTAATACTCTCGAATATTTAGGCTATTCAGTCAGTTCGGATGGCATTCGCCCCAGCGATGCGCACATAGAAGCAATCAAAAAAAATAGGCTCCCGAAAAATTGTAAAGAACTTAAGACCTGCTTAGGCCTCTTCTCATACTTCAGAAGGTTTATTCCGAATTTTGCTAAAATAGCTGGACCATTACAAAAACTGACACGAGATGGTGTTAAATTCGAACTGTCAGAAGACTGTTTACGAGCCTTTAAGGAACTTAAAATAAAACTGTCGTCCGCCCCAGTACTTGCAATATACGATCCGAAGAAACAAACTGAGTTGCACTGCGATGCAAGTTCAGCAGGTTTCGGTTCGGTCATACTCCAACAACAAACGGACTGTCGTTTGCACCCGATTATGTACTTTTCAAAAGCCACCTCACCCGCGGAAGCAAGATACCACAACTGGAAACCCTGTCCATCATATACGCTCTACGCCGGTTTAGAGTTTATTTGGAAGGAATTCCTTCAAGATAGTCACAGATTGCAACTCCCTTAGGATGACTTTAAGTAAAAAACAACTTAACCCGCGGATAGCCAGATGGGCTCTAGAGCTTGAAAATTATAACTATACAATTCAACACAGAGGTGGAGTTAACATGGGACACCGATGAATCCGAATCAATCGTCGCTACTATCGACAAGAAGCCTGCGGGAATAACAAAACTCTGCGAAATGATCTTCGCCGCGGATGCCGACGAAGCAGATTTTCACATCCAAGCGACACAATACCGCTACAATAACATAAAACAATTACGAGAAAAGCTAGAGACAGGTCCCGTGCCGAACTTTGAATTAGTAGACGGTCTCGTCTTTAGGAAAGAGGGGGAGGGGAGGCTACAGTTGTACGTCCCGAATGAGGTGGAGAATAACACTATTAGACTGGTTCATGAGAAAATTGGTCACTTAGGCGTCGATAAGACATGCGATCAACTAAAGAAACACTATTGGCTACCCAAGATGAAAGATAAAGTAGAAAACTTTGTTCGAAATTGCATTAAATGCATCATGTACTCAGCCCCAGCCCGCGTGAACAAGCGAAATATGCATAGCATTGCTAAAATACCGATACCATTCGACACCATACATGTCGATCACTTTGGCCCTCTGCCCTCCATTAACTCGAAGCGCAAATATATATTTAGTGGTTGTTGATGCATTCACGAAGTTCGTTCGTTTGTATCCAGTAAATTCAACGAGTACGAAAGAAGTCATAGCTTCCCTAGACAAATACTTCAGTTATTACAGCAGACCCAAGAGGGTGATATCTGACCGCGCCTCTTGTTTCACTTCTCTCGAATTCGACGCGTATTTGTTAAAAAACAACATATGCCACGTGAAAGTAGCCGCGGCTTCCCCACAAGCAAACGGACAGGTAGAAAGGGTGAATAGAATAATCAAGGCCATGTTGAGTAAAATCTCCGAGCCGATTAACCATGCCAACTGGTCAGCGAAGTTAGGTCAAGTAGAATACGGTCTTAATAATACCATACACTCCACCACTGGTTACGCACCAAGTATGTTGCTGTTCGGTGTGGAACAGAGAGGAGCGATAATCGATGAATTGACAGAACACCTAGAGGATAAAAACCATTACAGTGCGCCTCGTGACCTTGAGGCTACCCGTGCGTCTGCCTTAGCTGCTATAGAAAAGTTACAAGAATATAACTCAAAATACTTTTCCAATCGCTCCAAGCCTCCTGAGACATACAGTGTCGGTGACTTTGTTGTCATACGTAATGTAGATACATCGGCCGGTTCTAATAAAAAGTTTATACCAAAATATAGAGGCCCATACGTAATTCATAAAGTATTACCACATGACCGATGCGTAATAAGAGACATAGAAAATTGCCAGTTAACCCAGTTACCCTATGATGGTATTATAGAAGCATCGCGCATTAGAATGTGGTATGCCGATGCATCTGAATGCCACTCAACTCCCCTTTAGGCGACACTCCATGTATTTCAAGTATATTGTGTTTATTTTAAGTAAGAATAATTTAGCTTATAGTTACAAATAGAAATAAGTGATTTAATAATCGTGGTCGATTATAGTGTCAGATTGGCCGAAGTTGTAATCCATCAGAAATGAAGGTACTGACACTCGTCGTTAGTAATAATTGTGTGCCAGCCCTAATAGTCACTGGATGGATTGCAGCCAACGCCATCTAACAGTCAGATCGGTTGCACGAGCAGAAGGTGTAATGTGAAAAATATAAGTATGGCAGCGCTGTCTTTTAGGCAAGAATCTGGCGATCAGCCAATCAGGTGCTCGCTTTGATTCTTGCTTAGCTGACGCAGCCCTCTGTAGGAAATTAGTAGTAGCTTATTATAAGAAAGATGTTTAAAGAAAATGTGAAAATATGGCAATGAGGTAGACACGAAAAAAAAAAGAAAGAAGATTGATTGAGAATAGAGCACTGAATGCGAACGGATAAATAAAAAAACCCAACCTTGGCATTATTATTATTATAAATAACCCGGAATTATATAAAACAAGTAAGGAAGGCTAAGTTCGGGTGTAACCGAACATTACATACTCAGTTGAGAGCTATGGAAACAAAATAAGGAAAATCACCATGTAGGAAAATGAACCTAGGGTAACCCTGGAATGTGGTTGTATGACATGTGTATCAAATGGAAGGTATTAAAGGGTATTTTAAGAGAGAGTAGGCCATAGTTCTATGGATGGACGCCATTTAGAGATATCGCCATAAAGGTGGACCAGGGCTGACTCTAGAATTTGTTTGTACGATATGGGTATCAAATGAAAGGTGTTACTGAGCATTTTAAGAGGGAGTGGGCCTTAGGTCTATCGGTGGACGCCTTTTCGCGATATCGCCATTAAGGTGGACCAGGGGTGACTCTAGAAGTTGTTTGTACGATATGGGTATCAAATGAAAGGTGGTAATGAGTATTTTAAAAGGGAATGGGCTTTAGTTCTATAGGTGAACGCCTTTTCGAGAAATCGCCATAAAGGTGGAACAGGCGTGACTCTAGAATATGTTTGTACGATATGGGTATCAAATGAAAACTGTTAATGAGTATTTTGAAAAGGAGTGATCCTTAGTTCCATAGGTGGACGCCGTTTCGAGATATCGCCATAAAGGTGGACCAGGGGTGTCTCTAGAATGTGTTTGTACGATATGGGAATCAAATGAAAGGTGTTACTGAGCATTTTAAGAGGGAGTGGGCATTAGGTCTATAGGTGGACGCCTTTTCGAGATATCGCCATTAGGGTGGGCCAGGGGTGACTCTAGAATGTTTGTACGATATGGGTATCAAACGAAAAGTGTTACTGAGCATTTTAAGAGGGAGTGGGCATTAGGTCTATAGGTGGACGCCTTTTCGAAATGTCGCCATTAGGGTGGGCCAGGGGTGACTCTAGAATGTGTTTGTATGATATGGTTATCAAATGAAAGATGGTAATAAGTATTTTAAAAGGGAGTAATCCTTAGTTCTATAGGTGGACGCCTTTTCGAGATATCGCCATAAAGGTGGACCAAGGGTGACTCTAGAATGTTTGTACGATATGGGTATCAAACGAAAGGTGTTACTGAGCATTTTAAGAGGGAGTGGGCATGAGGTCTATAGGTGGACGCCTTTTCGAGATATCGTCATTAGGGTGGGCCAGGGGTGACTCTAGAATGTGTTTGTACGATATGGGAATCAAACGAAAGGTGTTACTGAGCATTTTAAGAGGGAGTGGGCATTAGGTCTATAGGCGGACGCCTTTTCGAGATATCGCCATTAGGGTGGGCCAGGGGTGACTCTAGAATGTTTGTACGATATGGGTATCAAACGAAAGGTGTTACCGAGCATTTTAAGAGGGAGTGGGCATTAGGTCTATAGGTGGACGCCTTTTCGAGATATCGCCATTAGGGTAGGCCAGGGGTGACTCTAGAATGTGTTTGTACGATATGGGTATCAAATGAAAGGTGGTAATGAGTATTTTAAAAGGGAGTAATCCTTAGTTCTATAGGTGGAGCCTTTTCGAGATATCGCCATAAAGGTGGACCAAGGGTGACTCTAGAATGTTTGTACGATATGGGTATCAAACGAAAGGTGTTACTGAGCATTTTAAGAGGGAGTGGGCATTAGGTCTATAGGTGGACGCCTTTTCGAGATATCGCCATTAGGGTGGGCCAGGGGTGACTCTAGAATGTTTGTACGATATGGGTATCAAACGAAAGGTGTTACTGAGCATTTTAAGAGGGAGTGGGCATTAGGTCTATAGGTGGACGCCTTTTCGAGATATCGCCATTAGGGTGGGCCAGGGGTGACTCTAGAATGTTTGTACGATATGGGTATCAAACGAAAGGTGTTACTGAGCATTTTAAGAGGGAGTGGGCATTAGGTCTATAGGTGGACGCCTTTTCGAGATATCGCCATTAGGGTGGGCCAGGGGTGACTCTAGAATGTTTGTACGATATGGGTATCAAACGAAAGGTGTTACTGAGCATTTTAAGAGGGAGTGGGCATTAGGTCTATAGGTGGACGCCTTTTCGAGATATCGCCATTAGGGTGGGCCAGGGGTGACTCTAGAATGTTTGTACGATATGGGTATCAAACGAAAGGTGTTACTGAGCATTTTAAGAGGGAGTGGACATTAGGTCTATAGGTGGACGCCTTTTCGAGATATTGCCATTAGGGTGGGCCAGGGGTGACTCTAGAATGTTTGTACGATATGGGTATCAAACGAAAGGTGTTACTGAGCATTTTAAGAGGGAGTGGGCATTAGGTCTATAGGTGGACGCCTTTTCGAGATATCGCCATTAGGATGGGCCAGGGGTGACTCTAGAATGTGTTTGTACGATATGGATATCAAATTAAAGGTATTAATGAGGGTTTTAAAAGCTAGTGGCCCTTAGATGTATATGTGAAGGCGTTCTCGCGATATCGACCAAAATTTGGACCAGGTGATCCAGAAAATCATCTGTCGGGTACTGCTAATTTATTTATATATGCAATACCACTAACAGTATTCCTGCCAAGATTCCAAGGGCTGTTGATTTCGCCTTGTAGAACTTTTTCATTTTCTTCTACTTAATATGGTAGGTGTCACACCCATTTTACAAAGTTTTTTCCAAAGTTATATTTTGCGTCAATAAACAATCCAGTTAACATGTTTCATCCCTTTTTTCGTATTTGGTATAGAATTATGGCATTTTTTTCATTTTTCGTAATTTTCGATATCGATAAAGTGGGCGTGGTTATGGTCGGACTTCGGCCATTTTTTATACCAAGATAAAGTGATACGTGGGCTAAGTTTAGTAAAGATATATCGGTTTTTGCTCAAGTTATTGTGTTAACGGTCGAGCGGAAGGACAGACGGTGGACTGTGTATAAAAACTGGGCGTGGCTTCCACCGATTTCGCCCATTTTCACAGAGAACAGTTACCGTCATAGAATCTATGCCCGTACCAAATTTGAGAAGGATTGGTAAATTTTTGTTCGACTTATGGCATTAAAAGTATTCTAGACAAACTAAATGCAAATGGGCGGAGCCATGCCCATTTTGAAATTTTCTTTTATTTTTGTATTTTGTTGCATCATATCATTACTGGAGTTGAATTTTGACATAATTTACTTATATATAGTAAACATATTAAATTTTTTGTTAAAATTTGAATTTAAAAAATTTTTTTTTAAAAAGTGGGCGTGTTCTTCATTCAATTTTGCTAATTTTTATTTAGCACATATATAGTAATAGTAGTAACGTTCCTGCCAAATTTCATCATGATATCTTCAACGACTGCCAAATTACAGCTTGCAAAACTTTTAAATTACCTTCTTGTAAAAGTGGGCGGCGCCACGCCCATTGTCCAAAATCTTACCTATTTTCTATTCTGCGTCATAACGTTAACCCATCTACCAAGTTTCATCGCTTTAACCGCCTTTGGCAATGAATTATCGCATTTTTTCGGTTTTTCGAAATTTTCGATATCGAAAAAGTGGGCGTGGTTATAGTCCGATATCGTTCATTTTAAATAGCGATCTGAGATGTGTGCCCAGGAATCTACATACCAAATTTCATCAAGATACCTCAAAATTTACCCAAGTTATCGTGTTAACGGACAGACGGACGGTCGGACATGGCTCAATCAATTTTTTTTTCGATACTGATGATTTTGATATATGGAAGTCTATATCTATCTCGATTCCTTTATACCTGTACAACCAACCGTTATCCAATCAAAGTTAATATACTCTGTGAGCTCTGCTCAACTGAGTATAAAAAAAATGTTTAAGGTAAACGGTTTTATTGTGAAATTTCTAAAAATGTGAGGCGTAGCATAACCTTATTAGGGTTCAGTTGGTCTTACTTACGACTATCAATAGAAATTTGACGGGTCCAACACTTTTATTTAATTGTCTGATCAACGCCCTAGATTGATGAGGAGTGTGATGACTAATACCTAGGACCTACCTAATTATTTTCTAGCTTTTAGTATTATTATTACTTCATGTAAGTGTTGTTTTCAATAAAACCGTTTAACTTAAAATTTTTTTTTAATTATTTTATTTTCAAGTTTTTAGTCTTTATTTAATTGCCTATTATTTCTCATTCTATTTAGTTCATTTAGTGATTTATTATTACAAGGACCCTTTGTTCCAAATATGGACCAAATCGGACCACAAATACGATTTTTTTGAATATCTTGATCCTTGCGCCACCTAGCGGGGATTTTTTTTCATAGGTCTCTTTCTATTTGTGTATGTATTATGTGTACCAAATATGAACCAAATCGGCCCACAAATCGGGTTCTGAACTATATTCCAAGTTTCAAGCTTGTAGCTTATCGGGAAGTTACTTAAATTTCAATTACAAAATTCGTTCACAACGGCCGTGCAGCCGGCCTGTCAAGTCAAGCTAAATAAAACCGTTTAAAAATAGTCGATGAAGCAGCTGGTGAGGTGACTAAAGCTATTGTTATAGTTGTAGCGATAAGGACACTCCCCGAAGGTTTTGGAGAGTGTTATCGATGTTTTCGATGTTAGATCCGGTACGTTCCGATAAGAAGCACTATTAAGGTACCAATCCGACCATCTCGGGAGCTATACATGTTGTTGTTGTTGTAGCAATGCTCGCCCCACCTAATAGCCGCGACCGATCACAAATTGTCATCAATATCCTCTAACGGGAGTCCAAGGAAACTTGCCGTTTCAAGAGGGGTGGACCATAAGGAAAGGGGTGTTAGAGGCGTTGGTTCCACATTACAATTAAAGAGATGGTTGGTGTCATGTGGGGACACATTGCAAGCGGGGCATACATTTTGTATGTCGGGGTTGATTCTGGATAGGTAAGAGTTTAACCTGTTACAGTATCCAGAATGAAGTTGAGCAAGAGTGACACGCGTTTCCCTGGGGAGTATGCGTTCCTCTTCCGCGAGTTCTGGATATTTTTCTTCAAGTACTGGATTCACCGGGCAATTCCCGACATAAAGGTCCGACGCCTGTCTATGGAGTTCACCAAGGACCTGCTTGTGTTTTTTCGCTTCATACGGCTGGGTTCTAAGGTGCCGTATTTCCTCAAAATGCTTACGGAGATGACTCCTTAGGCCCCTAGGCGGTGCTGGTTCGTCAATCAGATGTCTGTTGGGATGCCCAGGTTTCTGGGTATTCAACAGAAACTGTTTGGTCAGCATCTCATTTCTCTCCCTGATGGGGAGTATTCTCGCCTCATTATGCAGATGGTGTTCTGGGGACATAAGAAGACAGCCCGTGGCGATACTGAGAGCAGTATTTTGGCAGGCCTGTAGTTTCTTCCAGTGGGTAGTTTTTAGGCTTGGCGACCATATGGGTGACGCGTAGCACGTAATCGGCTGGCAAATTTTTTTTTTTTTTTTTTTTAATGGACGTTGTGGCAGCGCGCGGCCCTCAAGTGGCCCAATGAAACCAGGTCCTGTTCACGCGATCGATTTATATATATATATAATAACTTTTTTTTATTTATTTTTTTTTTTTTTATTTTGCCGAGTCTTTGATGGGCAGCGGTTTGTCAAGCGTCACGATCTGAGACTGCTCAGCTAAAGAAGAAATTTCATCAGCCAAGCGTAATACTTAAAGAGAACAGAAGCAAACGTATTATACATTAATTTAGAGAGGTGAGAACAATCTTTTTTATAGAAAAAAGGGAGTCCGAGCTATCAAATGTGTTTGAGTGAGAGTTATAATCTTGGCATAAACGCCGAAAAGGTTCATTTTGTTCGAAATTCGTTCTACATTGTTTCAGCAGTAGAGGTTTGAAGTGTCTCGATGTCCGAGAGGGAACGCAAAAGTTCACTTCATTCAGAAGGAATGGGCTCGAAATTGATCCATTTAAAAGTTTTGTCATAAATATTACACCAAGCAGTTCCCTTCGACTAGCAAGAGTTGGAAGATTGATAAGCTTTAATCGATTAGTATAAGGTGGAAGATTAGTTAAAGAGTCCCATTGGAAATTTCTTAAGGCAAATAGTAAAAATTGTTTTTGTATTGATTCGAGACTGTCTGCATGGACTTGATAACGCGGATTCCAAATTATCGAGCCGTATTCTAATATTGGCCTAACTAATGTTGTAAAAAGTGCTTTAGTTATGTAAGGGTCGTTAAATTCTTTTGACCACCGTTTAACAAATGCAAAAACACCTTTGCCTTTATTCACTGTAGCATTAATATGAAGATTGAAACTAAGTTTGGAATCCATCATGACTCCCAAGTCAATAACATTATTTACAGTTTCTAGACTATAGTTGTTAATTGTATATGAAGCTGGTGGCGAAACTCTCCGAGAAAAACACATGAATTTACATTTTTTGAGATTGAGCGGCATATAATTTACATTGCACCAGGTAACCAAGTGATTTAAATCCATTTGAAGCAAGGAATGTTCCTCAACCGAGGCACATGATTTGAAAAGTTTTACATCGTCTGCGTACATCAAGATTTTTGAGTATTTAATTGTACCAGATATATCGTTTATGAACAACAAGAACAGAATCGGACCAAGATGGCTGCCGTGAGGAACACCAGAAGAAACATTGATGACCCCAGAAAGTGTATTTTTAAAGATTACTTTTTGCGTACGATAACCAAGATACGAAGAAATCCAACATATAAGACGGGGTTGAAAACCGAGTTGACTGAGCTTATGAATAAGTAATGGGTGTGATACTTTGTCGAAAGCTTTACTGAAATCGGTGTAAATTACATCAGTGTGAAGGCCTTTTCTAAATCCATTAGAAACGTGGGTGGTAAATTCTAGTAAATTGGTGATAGGTGATTTGCCCTTACAGAACCCATGATGCGAGCATGCAATTATGGGGGAAATAGAGAATATTAGGTGGTAGGTAACAATAGCCTCAAATAACTTTGGGATAGCGGATAACTTTGCTATGCCCCGGTAGTTTTCTATTGAAGACCTGCTTCCATTTTTATGAAGCGGAATAAGAAAAGATTCCTTCCATATTGTTGGGAAAACGCCATAAATTAAAGATAAATTAAATAAATCTGTTAGCGGCTGATAGATGTTTGCAGCACATTTGTGTCGGGATCCTGTCGGGGCCGTATGAATATGATACTTTTAAAGTTTTTAAATAAGATAATACATCTTCTGAAGATATAAATGGAGCTCTGATTGAATAACATGAATCAATATGGTATGGGTATTCATTAGGTGAAACGTTGGTCTCAATAGAGTAATTTGATTTGAAAAATTCCGCAAAGAAGTCGGCGATCTCTTGATCATCGCTGGAAATATTATCTTGGAATTTCATGGATGATGCGTTTAGAGTTTACGAATCCGTAAAATGCCTTCGGGTTGCAAGTTATATTTCTTTTCATTTTAAAAAGATAAGCTTTGTAACACTTTTTGTTCAATTGAAAATACTTGCAGCGTAGAATCGAGTACTGTAAGTAATGGTTATGTAAACCCGTCTTTTTGAACAACTTGAAAGATCGAGACTTTTTATTCTTTAAAATTTTCAGCTCTTTAGTGAACCATACTTGGCTTGTATCGGAATGTACACAAATCCGCTTAGGTACGTATTTTTCAAAAAGACAGTAAATGGTATTGTAAAAGTGAGAAACGCTTTGCTCCACATCAGCATTAAATATTGGCCACACTATGCTGTCCGATTGCTTTGTATGTGGTCATGAGCGTTTCTTTATCTTTTCCCCAGGTACTGCCAGCAAGGGATTTGAGGATTTTATTACGGCTCTAAATTCTCGGAACAATTGCGGTTGCGTGCGCACCAAAATGCAGATCCTGATCAAACGTCACACCCAAGATTTTGGGGTGTAGGACAGTCGGTAGCGTAGTACCATCGACGTGGATGTTCAATATGGTCGACATTTGGGGCGTCCATGTTGTAAATAAGGTCGCGGAAGATTTAGTCGGTGACAATGCCAGGTTTCGCGAGGCGAAAAAACTGGAGAGATCAGGGAGATAGCCGTTTATTTTATTGCATAGCTCATCGATCTCTGGGCCTGGGCCTGTGGCCATTATTGTACAGTCATCGGCGTAGGAAACGATTGTGACTCCTTCCGGTGGTGAAGGTAGCTTAGATATGTAGAAATTAAACAAAAGTGGGGATAGGACACCACCCTGTGGCACCCCTTGTTTAATTCTCCTTGGTTTTGATGTTTCGTTTCTGAATTGCACCGATGCCTGCCGACCACCCAGATAATTTGCGGTCCACCTTTTAAGACATGGGGGAAGGGTAGACCCTTCCAGGTCTTGCAGTAATGAGCCATGGTTGACCGTATCAAAGGCTTTTGATAGGTCTAGCGCTACGAGTACTGTTCTATGGTGGGGGGTATTGATTCAAACCGCAATTTATCTGGGTGCTAATGTCATTTAGCGCGGAGGTAGTGCTATAGAGTTTTCTGAAGCCATGCTGATGAGGGGCTAGCTGCAAATGTGCTTGGAAATAAGGGAGCAAAATGGCTTCAAGCGTCTTTGCCACTGGCGATAGGAGAGATACCGGACGATATGACTCACCTACGTTAGCTGGTTTCCCAGGCTTTAGTAGCGGGACCACCTTGGCCATTTTCCATTTCTCGGGTATGGCAAAGGTGGAGAGAGACAGGTTGAAGACATGCGCTAAATATTTGAAACCCTCTTTCCCTAGGTTTTTAAGCATCGGCATGTTTATGCCGTCTGGGCCCACTGCTTTGGATGGTTTAGCGCGACCAATGGCGTCCTCAACCTCTCTAGCGGTAATGGTGATTGGTGACGCGCTGAATTTGTGTTTATGTGCGTGTCTATTGGCTCTCCGTCTATCTTTGTCGACCGTAGGATGCATTTATATATTGTCGGCAGAAAGCGCTCGCGCATTTTTCCGCATCCGACAGCACCTTATCGCCAAAGGCGATGGAAACTTTGTCTTTGTGCTTAGTCGGATTCGATAGGGACTTTACGGTGGACCAAAGTTTACCTACACTGTTAGAGAGGTTACAACCTCTTAGGTGCTTTTCCCATTTCGCCCGCTTGTGTTCGTCCACAAGCAATCTGATGCGTTGGTTTATATCCCTTATTTGGGGGTCGCCTGGATCAAGCTGTCTTATAAGGTCGCGTTCCCTCGCTAAGCTCGCGGCCTCCGCCGGGAAGTGGGCCGGATTTCGGGAATTCTCCCGGCGGGAATGAAATGTGCCGAGGCGGATTCAATGACCTTACGGAAGGCACGCTCCCCTTGGCGGGCATCAGTCGGGATAGGGAGGGCAGCAAAGCTGCTGTCTGTTGCAGATTTATATTCTTCCCACTTTCCTTTTTTGAAGTTTATGAAAGTGCGTTTTTCGGTGACGATGAAGTCGGCGGTACGCTCGAACGAAATAAGTATGGGCAGGTGGTCGGATGCCAATGTTACCATCGGCTGCCAGTTGACGCAGTTTACGAGTTCTGCGCTCACGATTGAGATATCTGGCGAGCTATGACAGCTTCCTACCATACGTGTGGGGGCGTCTCCGTTTTTTGTGCAGAACGTCGTTTCTTCTATTTGATCAGCCAACATCTCACCCCTACTGTCCGCCCGCAAGTTTGAATGCCATAGGTCGTGATGGGCATTGAAATCGCCTAAGATAATGCGATTGTTGCCAGTGAGTAAGGCCTCGATTTTAGGGCGGTATCCACTGGGGCAACAGGTGACAGGAGGGATGTAGATGTTGATGATTTCTAGATTTGCATCGCCTGACCGGACAGATAGGCCTTGACGTTCTAAAACATTGTCCCTGCGGTCGATGCCAGGATCAAATATATGATATTGCACAGAGTGGTGTATAATAAACGCGAGGCCGCCTCCATTTCCGCTCTCGCGGTCCTTCCTGTGGACATTATACCCAGAGCAGGTCTGCAATGCAGATCTTGCTGTGAGTTTAGTCTCTTGAATCGCAGCAATGCGGATGTTGTGCCGCTTCATGAAATCGACTATCTCCGTAATCTTCCCAGTTAGTCCATTACAGTTTAACTGCAGAATTCTGAAGTGCATGAGGGGTGACGCCGCCACTCTAGGGGTAAGTGACGGGTGACTACGCCTAGGTTGTGGAAGGCCAGGACGCAATTGCTGTTGTGGCCTTGGGACTGGGCGCCCTTGGGCAAGCATTGGGGTACCCGGATGATTTGGGTTTGCGACCTGGCAACATGGTGCGATGAAACCCGTCGAGGGGTTGCCGTCGCGGAGACCAGAACATCTAGGAAAGTGGCACCACCCAAGGCAGGAGCTGCATTGAGCGGATGTCGCAAACCTATATATTCTGTGCTGGCAGACGGTGCAAACGGAGGTAGGTACTAAGAGTCTGTTTCCCTGACCTGCACGATTGCTGCCAGAAAAGAGGGGGGGGGGGGGGGGGGGGGGGGGGGGGAGAAGAAGACGGGGGCAGGGGATGATGCTCAGCATTGCTACCAGCTCTACTACGAAGGTAGTAGTTATGAGTGGTATCAGCTGTTTGAGTTGTTGGCGCCGTGGGGCGCGAGCAGCAGCGGGTAGTTGTTGTGGCTTGCTGAGCAGCGAGGCTGCTGGAAGGTAGTGGAGGGGCGCTTAGGCGTAGGCTACGGGACGCCCTTGGGCGTGAGCAGCAAGGAGCCACAAAAGATTTATAAAAGTTACGTGGACGTCGGGTTTTGGGATCAAGCCCAGAACAACCTGTCCGATGCAACCATCACTTGCACGAGACACACTGAACAGAGTATGACCGTCCTAAAAAGATTCTTTTCTGGCAAATGCAGCAAAACCATTTCTCAGGACCGGGGTCAGGAGACGGACCCGGATTGGGTTCGATACCTTCCCGGAGTAAGAGAATATGTAGCAGTTCTGCTGCAAGGAGCTGCTGGCAGGATGACAATTTGTGGGAGGGACGAAACAAATTAAATGGGGTCACACTGAAATGACAGTCCTTGGTCGGGAAAAATCTCGAGTCGCTCCGGTACATAGAACCGACTGCCTTGGGAAGCGCGGAAGCTATACATCTTTTGACACGGTAATGGCCAATGACGACGTAACAAAATCTACGAAGGTGCCTTGTAATTGTTGTTATTGTTTTAAACGCAAAAACACTCTTCGGCGGTTTAGGGAATGTTGGGGTACTAGCATATTTTGCGTTTGGTTCGGGAACTATTTTGTGAACCTTCGAACCTTTGGATCCTTGCAGTTTATTCGCTTACTATGACAGGCATGCCTACCACAGGGATATTCTAAACTTCTTTGCACGCTGGGGTGGCGTCATAGTCACCCAACGCACAAATCAAAATTAAAGATGGGGATGCCAGTAATTCCAATGTGATGTAACAAAATATTGTGACGAATATTAGCCTCACTAAGCTGATACTAAGCAGCCACTCGTATGTACGTAAACAAATTAATCATCATTTACACACATACATACAAGGCAACGAAGAGATATTTATATTTTACACACACACACCATCAGTCATCAGTTGAAGCAGTTACTTACGCATACACGCGCATATGGCTATGCGAGAGGCTATAAACTACAAATACACACGCATATAGCTGGTAACCAATCAGGAGATTCTAGAAGGAGAAACGTCTAGACCTTTGGAGAAATATGCGGAGAAGGCAACAGAGAGTATAAAAACAGCGCAAGCTGAGTAATAACTAATCAGTTTTGACTTAAACACGCTATTGGTTGTGAAGTATAATTGTGAAGTACTACTCTCAAAGTAATCTTAATAAAGCTCAGTTTGCAATACTAAATATTGGAGTGATTTATTCTACAATTTAGCGATTCGAACGTTTGCAGGAGGTATACAATAACCAGGATTTCTCAAAATTCGTTACAATATAATAATAAATTTTTTATTATAAGAAAGTTTATACAAACCTTCAATGGTCTTGTGATTGTTATGGTTTCAATAGTTGTCGTTGGCGCCATTTTTGATGGTGAAGGTCGTTGTGAGCTATACAAAAATTTGAAATATACAAAAAAAACGGTTTGAATTTTAATTTAACAGTTTTAGAAAATAATACAATCTAATTTAAAATATGAGAAACAAATATTTTTGAACTCGCCAAAAATTAAAAATACGTACCTGTGTAGCGAATATTTGTGCTTTTGTTAGTAGGCTCTTCCAACAACAATAAAAATGCGTTAGCGCAACAATACAACGGAATATTGCATAAACAGTTAACAAAAATTTGTTATATTTCACCTTTTTTCAAGTCTTTTATTAAAAAACTTCTCTAATTTGTAGTAGCCAGCTTTTGATTCTCTTCTTATGCACAAAATGTTTTTTAAAGTTCTATTTGTGAGATCATTTCTTTAATTACAAGTTTGAGCTCGTCTTCTCTCTTCTTCTTTTTATTAAATGCATACATTTAATTTGCCGTTAACCTGCTTAAGATCTGTTAATACGATTGCGGAAAGAGAAAAGGGTCATTCGATTAGTAAAAGCGTGGATTAAATTGTTTTGAAATTGAAACAATAAAAAAAAGGATGTACATTAGGGTAGCTCGATTTATTAACCGATATCGCGCCATCCATAGGATTTGTGCTCAGGAAAAAAAGTTCCACTACGCATACCCAAAAAAATTATTTTCGAGCCTGCGAAATTTAATTTTTTTTACTTTTTTTCGACTTTGGTTTTTAAGGTTTTTTTCATGACCTACTAAAAAATTTTCATGTTTTTGAAAAAAAAAAAAAAAACTGTTATCGCCAACGTTTTCAGCGGACATTTTTGGGTCGGAAAATTTTACAATCAAATGAACATTTTTTTAGTAGGTCATGAAAAAAACCTTAAAAATCAAAGTCGAAAAAAAGTAAAAAAAATTAAATTTCGCAGGCTCGAAAATAATTTTTTTGGGTATGCGTAGTGGAACTTTTTTTCCTGAGCCCAAATCCTATTGAAAAATTCGCAGTCGTTGAAGATATCATGATGAAATTTGGCAGGCACGTTACTCCTATTACTATATGTGTGCTAAATAAAAATTAGCAAAATCTGATGACGAACACGCCCACTTAAAAAAAACAACATTTTTTAAGTCAAATTTTAACAAAAAATTTAATATCTTTACAGTATATAAGTAAATTATGTCAACATTCAACTCCAGTAATGATATGGTGCAACAAAATACAAAAATAAAAGAAAATTTCAAAATGGTCGTGGCTCCGCCCTTTTTCATTTAATTCCTCTAGACTACTTTTAAGGCCATAAGTCGAGCAAAAATTTACCAATCCTTGTGAAATTTGGTAGGTGCATAGATTCTATGACGATAACTGTTTTCTGTGAAAATGGGCGAAATCGGTTGAAGCCACGCCCAGTTTTTATACACAGTCGACCGTCTGTCCTTCTGCTCGGCCGTTAACACAATAAATTGAGCAAAAAACGATATATCTTAACTAAACTTAGTTCACGTGCTTATCTGAAGTCACTTTATCTTGGTATAAAATATGGCCGAAATCCGACTATGACCACGCCACTTTTCCGATATCGAAAATTACGAAAAATGAAAAAAATGCCATAATTCTGTACCAAATATGAAAAAAGAGATGAAACATGGTAATTGGATAACTTTATAAAAAACTTTGTAAAATGGGTGTGACACCTACCATAGAAGAAAATGAAAAAGTTCTGCAGGAGGAAATCAAAAGCCCTTGGAATCTTGGCAGGAATACTGTTCGTGGTATGACATATAAATAAATTGGCGGTACCCGTCAGATGATGTTCTGGGTCACTCTGATCCACATTTTGGTCGATATCTCGAAAACGCCTTCACATATACAACTAAGGGCCACTCCCTTTTAAGACGCTCCATTTGATACCCATGTCATACAAACACATTCGAGGGTTACCCTAGGTTCATTTTCCTACATGGTGATTTTCCCTTATTTTGTCTCCAAAGCTCTCACCTGAGTACCCGAACTTAGCCTTCCTTACTTGTTTCAATTGAATTTCAAGCGATCAGTTCGCCGAAAATTTAGGCGCTCGCGAAAAAAATTTGTTTACAAATGAAAAACACTTATTTTTAAAGATTTGAATGCTGCGTTTCCCTGGCCATGAATTTAGGACTTTCGGTGTGACAGGCTAGCACTCTACCACCACAACACGGCGGCCACGGTCGAAAGCCAGCTAAGGAAGGTGAGCCACATCGACCGATAGCGCTCCTCTCGCCAGTATCGAAAAGATTGGAAACCGTCCTACTCCCTCATTTTATTGCGAATCTTCGCTTCGCTACCCATCAGCAAGGTTTCCGTAAAATGCATAGCACTACCATCGCACTAAATACCATAAACGCCCTGATAATTACGGATTGTACCTGCAAAATTCTGTTCATAGGACGTTGCTCGCGGCACTTGACATTTCAGGTTCACCGCGTTCCTCTTGTCTAAAAAGATAGACCGCAAATTATATCAATAGTCGACAAGCGTCGTTTCAATTTATAAAGGAAGCCTCAAAACCTAGGAGAATGAAACAGGGCGTGTCACAGGATGGTGTCCTATCCCCACTTCTGTTTAAAATAAATAAATGTAAGGTGCGATAACCTTCAAAGAGATTTTAGGCCGAGCTTCTCTTCCAATTTGCGTCGTGCTCCTTTTTTAATTTTTCTTACAAATTGGCAGGAAGGAACCTACTTGTTTTATGCCGACTCCGAACGGCATCTGCAAGGCATATGAGTTTTCACTGAGAGCTTTTCATGGCAGAAATACACTCGGAGTGATTGCCAAACACTGCCGAGGGGCGAGAAGATTTAATGGCGAGCTTTATGCAAACACCAACGTAGTCTAGCGAATCAAAACACAGCGATAAGGTCGTGCTATGCCACTGAAAAATAATGCTGCGACCAAAAACGTATTCTTATCGGAACCCATCTTTGCAAGCAGAGGAAGAGGGCGGGCTCCACTCCGCTGGAAGGACCAGATGGAAAGCGATTTAAATTCTCCTAGTGTGACCAATTGAGAAATTACGGGCGCGCCCTTTGGAGGGAAGATGAAATGGCTCTTGGAGTATTCGAAAAAAAAATTCTCCGAAAATTTAATATCATGGCCTTGACTCCAACGGAGTTTATAATAGGAGGTTACATGATGTGGTGTATGAGCTTTACGCAATGTGTGCAATGAATATAAGCCAAAAGGTTTCACTGGTGAGCTACCTGGCTGGACGAAGACTTGAGCACACTTCGTGTTCGCAATTGGCATCAGCTAAAGTGAAACAGGGATAACTTTGCCTCTTTTATTCTGCTTCATCTTGCTTTATATGTTTCTATTTCCACTTGGCAGGGGTTTGGCAAAACCTCTAGTGTATTTCTTCCATAAAAGGCTTCTCTGTGAAAATTCATCTGCTTTACAGCTGCTGTTCGGAATCGGAATCAACCATCTCCTGGGAGATAAATCACGCCAAGTATTTTTTTTAAATTGCTATTCCGACTTTTATTCCCGTAAGCACAATTGTGAACACAAGAATAGAAGCTGTTAGCGGCACTCTCGTTTTCAGCTCAAATACCGTACAACACAATTCAACTTTTTTTGGCAACGTTGGCAATGAATGAGGTAATTAAATGATTCGTTTTGTTTTGTATGTAATTAAATGTTTCGTTACGCTACAATGCGGATTGATTCATTTTCGTGGGCGAATATTGATTCAAGAACACATATGGATGCACATTAGGGTGGTTCTTATACATCAAATATAGTTTTTTATGTATACTCTCTCCCACAATGTTACGAAACGATCAATCATGGACAATCTCAACTCGATTGAAGTATATCCGGCCGTACCCAATTTGGATCGGCTCCATCTTAAGCTGCAGAATGATCACGTAGCAATGGGTAGACCGAAGCCACAAAATCTGTAAAGAGAGTAACGCCGCAGGGTGGGGTATTGTGACGAATATTCACATCACTAAATAAATGCACAACAGAAACCTTAAAGCAAGCTACATAAACACATTAATCATCATTTACCCACATACATACAAGGCAACGAAGAGATAACTCACACACAGTCATCAGTCGAAGTAGTACTCACATTAACACGCGCATATGGCTATGCGAGAGGCTATAAACTACACATACACACGCGACGCGTATAGCTGGTAACCAAGTAGAAAATTCTAGCAGAAGAAGCGTCTAGAAATTTGGACAGAGAGTATAAAAGCAGCACAAGCTGAGTAGTTTCAAATAAGTTTGATTTAAGCACGCTATTGGTTGCGAACTATAAGTGTTATTGTGAAGTACTTTCAAAGTAGTTTAATAAAGACCATTTTGCGTTATTGAATATTGCAGTTATTTATTCGACAATTTAGCGATACGAACGTTAGTAGAAGGTTGCAAATAAGCACAAATAACCTAAATTCGTTACAGTATGTAACCAATGCTGTGGTGGGCTGGTCATCAGCCAATTCCTTGGGCGGTTCGACCGAGGTTCAGTCAAACTCACGACATATGAATATGACGATTCAGTTATCATAAGCGGTAGGTGTCTACCAACAATCAGCCCCCTGGTGGATCAGGCTCTTCGGGATATAGATGCCTGGGCATCTGGAGTTTGGTTAGCCACTAACGCGGAAAACCCCGATCTAGTATTATTTACTAGGAAATATAAGGTCCCTTATTGGACTAAGCCCAAGCTTGGAGGGGTAACCTCACAAGAAAAAAATGCAGCACAAAATGCTTAGGAATTATATTAGATAGTAAGTTATCGTGGAAACTCCAGGTGAAAGAGAGCGAAGAAATCCTCTGCGAAACTGTACGCATCTATGCTAGGATGCAAGTGGAACAATCGCCCAAACTCTCTTATTGTTTATTTACGGCAAGTATTAAGCCTATACTTTACTATGGGATCCTTCTTTGGTGAACAGCCACACAAAAAAATTCGTATGCCAAAAAACTAGAGATGTAAATTATTAAAATACAAATAAATGTAAGGCGCGATAACCTCCGAACAGATTTTAGGCCGGGCTTCTCGTCCAATTTGCGTCGTACCCTTCTAATTTCTCCTAAAGAGACGGGACCTACTTGTTTTATGCCGACTCCGAACGGCATCTGCAAAGCAGATGAGTTTTCACTAAGAGCTTTTCATGGCAGAAATACACTCGGAGTGCTTGCCAAACACTGCCGAGGGGCCACCCCGCTAAGAAAAATGTTCTTCTAATTGAAAACTCTTTATTTTTAAAATTTTGATGTTGCTTTGCCCGGATCGTGAACCCAGGATCTTCAGTGTGGTAGGCGAAGCACGGTATCACCACACCACGGCGGCCGCCTTGGGGAGTGTTATCAATGTTTATGGTCTTTTGCGGATGCAGATCCGGAACGTTCCGGTAAGAAGCACTATTAAGACACCAGCCCGACCATCTCGGGAACGATTTGGTATGACCATATGACCCCCTTAAAGCCCATACCCCTAGATCCTTGAGGAATTTGGGGTCGTCAGAGCCTCGGATGTTAAAGTAACAGCATTCTCCACGGGTAGGCGAGGTTGACAATTGGGTTTGAGAAGCTATATTTTGCGGTGGCAACACCTTGAAAGGGTTGAGCTACACAACCTCTTGAATCAATATGGTATTTTAGTCGCCTCTTACGACAGGCATACCTGCCCTGGGTATATTCTGTGGGTGACACTGGAAAATTTCTTTTTTTTTTCAAAAACCACCCTAATGTACAAAATTTACTCTCTAAATATATATATGTATGTAATTGTTTCGCAGTAGAGTTTTACAAGGATTCTTTCAACGGTTAGGTAGACAAAAATTTGGCAATACAAATCCAGTTGCTACAACAACAAATGCGAACACAGGAGTTGGTTTGATGTATGTATATACAACCATGCTAGCCCCGTTGCTCGAAACCGGAATTCATAAAGGCGGTGACACAATGACATTTTTCATATAGATGCGGTTAACACAAGCTTATGCATTCCAATAACATCGCTACAATCACCCAAGATGTTGCGTTTGTAAATATGAAGGAACTTCACACTTGGCAATTGAAGTTTATTACGCCTTGCCCATTCACATACAAAATTTCGCGAAGCACTGTTGTAAACATTCTCCCTATACAACAAAAATACTTGCTAACATATTTCGAGTCGTATTCGATTGTTATATTGCAGTTTTTAATTGCGAAAAATGTTAGAAAATTTACCAACCAGTGGGAAAAATAATTTCACTTGCAAAGTGTGCCAACACCCTTAGCCAAAGCAAATGTCAAATTCTTCTTCTTATGATTTGATTGGAACAAAATTGGGGAGTTGGCTACATTTCAATATGAGATGGCGCCAGTGTCGCTCATTTTACCTTCTCCATAAAAATACGTGCAATCTACTCATAATGCATAAGCATGTTTTAAACTCATCTATATGAAAAACTGCTTATGCGTCGCAGCTATTACGTATTTATAATGCGGAAGTCGGACCTATAATAAGATGTTGCAAATGACATTGAACTGAAAATAAACTTTACACACCAGAAAAACATACCGAAAATAAAGAACATTTATGTCTGTATGTGTATAACACATTTTCTAAATTTTCTACGGAGTCTTAGCTTGGTAAGTAATAATAATGTTTTGGCGCGAAATTTACTCTGAGGAGCAATATTTGATATTTATTACACGGGTTTTATCCGAACAAGGACTGTTATTTCAATATTAACAATATTAACCGGTCCAATTTCACCCCTGAATGGTCTTTAACACAGCAACAGACTGGCCGTTTGTACAGTTCAGTCAAAGCATAAATTTATTTTTGTTAACACCATTTTTTTTTGTCGCTGAAATATAGGCCAACACTTTGAAGTATCATCTTTCATTCGCATTACGCCTAGCCTAGTGTCGATTTTCGTTCTCAGAGAACTGATGATGGTACAACGCCGAAACCGGCTTGTCTCAAAACCAAAATTGACAAGGGATGACGGAAAATCATTCCAATATACAGGATTCTCTTTCTTGTGGACTTGGCAAAAAAACTTACGAGCCTTACCAGCTCCTCGTTACCATATTTAAATAGCTCCGCAGGCAACCCATCAGCGTCCGCAGCTTTGTTGTTATTAAATTTGGTTATTGCTAATCTGAGAATAGTGAATATAATTACAGCGACTACACTGAAAGGCCATGTTATGCGGATAAATAAAGATGCATCCGCCCTGTAAATTTTCCCATCAAAAGAGGAAACTCCCGCTAAGTCCTCCGTGGATTATGAGGCTTCGAATATTCCCCGATAAGACAAGTCCGTCATAGAGGGCGACTAAAATCCACAAATACAAAGGATAGGAGAGTCGGGCTAGTATTGGATTCGTAGAAAGGTTCATTGATATCATATTCTATCCAGATCTTACCTGGTATACACTCCTTTATAATAGTTTTACGAATTTTTCATCACTAGTCTAGTATATAATATGCCCACAGTGGTCCGATATGCATAACTTGTAGGTATGTCAGATCGTAGGCCAAACACAAACATCTTCCCTACACTCAAAACGTAAGCTTAAGTACATATGTACAAACATTCATGTGGCAAGTTCGTAAACACCATGACCTGAAGTGATAATTTCGGGCAATGCTAGGAGTTCAATATAAAAATTAGAAAGGAAAAAGAAAAGTAAATTGGTATTGTATAGAATTACAATTGTTAATGGGTGCAGCTTCCGCATTTCTGACTCGCTGAACTTTTTGTATATCTTACCATATTGGATATTGAGGGAAGCCAAACAAACTGCATTAGAATGTATTAAAGGGAACCAATTGCTGAAAACAATGTGTTAATAGCTTTGAAAAAAGTGAAAAAATAAACCTTTGGTACGCTCCCAATGGCGGCTACTAATAAATGAAAGCAGCAAACAAAGCAATACATAATGCTGTGCAGATGTATTTGTTGGTATTTACAGTGATGTTCTCAGTCATTGGCAAAGCAGACATTTTTGGATAAAAATAATTTTGAAATTAGAACTAAATGTGTACTTACAAAAATAGAATACTTGCGTTGTATTACATAGTTAATTTGAAGCTAGGTTAATTAATAAAAAAATTTGTAAAAAAAAAATTAAAAGGAGCACGGCGCACATTGGAAGAGCAGCTCGGCCTAAAATCTCTTCGGAGGTTATCACGCCTTACATTTATTTTATTTATTTATTTAAATTTATATTTTACAAATTAATTTGTAAAATATATTTTAGAGGCTGTGCTACTAGGCCATTTTGCCTCACGATTTATACCTCGTGGAGTAGACTATGTTTCTTGAGTGCTTCAGTTGTCTGCTTTATTGTGGAATCCTTGCTACAATCAAGAGGGCAATCAATAAGTAGGTGTTTGATGGTTAGGGGAACATTGCACTGGCTGCAATCGCGTTGACTAGTATGATTGTAGTAGTGTTCGGATGTGAATTTTGTAACACCTACTCTCATTCTGGCTATTTAGATGCAGGGCTTATGTTGTGGGTTTTCAAAAAACAGTTTGCTGTTTGCCACAATTTGTCTTTTAGGTTTTTAAGGTGCGTTTTTATGTAATTCGTTATGGTGGACGACAAGCATGGAGTCTCAGCTACAAGTGTCATGCTAAAGGATTGCTTAGCAGCTTTGTCCGCTAGCTCATTGCCTACCAACCCTACGTGATCTGGTATCCACAGGAGATTAATAACGCTACGTATATTAACTCAGCTCAGTGCAAATCTGCGAGCTTCACTGTGTTCGTCAGTTAACGCTTTTAGCACACTTAAACTATCAGAGGCAATTACCGCCCGTCTGTTGTTAGTTGCTGCGTGATGCAGCGCGAATTTGATTGCTGATAGTTCTGCATGTGGTGATAAAAGAGTTTGATGGATTGTTTCGTAGGTCCCGTCAATCAGTTGTTCTACTACGCCGTATGTCGGTGTTTCTCCAATAAGAGAACCGTCGGTGAAATAAAATATATGAGTTGGATGTCTTGCTTTATAGTGTAGGAATATTTGGTCGTACACCTCCGAAGATGCATTGTTTTTCTTAACGATGCTCAATGAGAGGTTAATTGAGATGTTTGTGGTGGTTTCGTACTTGTCTGGTGGTCAAGAAGGTACTTGGAAATAGCTTGAATACCGCAAGTGCTCCCGTAGGTCTTTAGGTTCGGCTTTGGCCTAGTTAAGAAACTCCAGAATGCCCTGTGTAGTGGATGAGATTTAGTTGCAATGGCTTTGGCAGCTAATTTTCCTGAAGGACTGTGGACAAGCCACAGAAAGTCGTTGTAGCGTGCTTCGAATTTGGCGTCTATAGTTGATGTGGCTTTCAAGAGGCCAGTTGCTTTTTTAAACATTTATTTTATTTTTAATTAATAAAAAAATAAGGAAAATTTTATCAAGCGACTTTTTAATTAAAAGTACTAAATATTTCTTTACTCCTGTTCAGAAAATATTATTTTCGTCATGCTACGTTGGCAGAAAGGTCCACTCATTTTTGAGAAAAAGGTTGGTGGGGGATGGTGTCAAGTTATATCGCGTCGTGGCGCTAATCAATTAATTAATGAACGAGTATGAGCCAAAATGCAAAAAAAAAACACTCTTCGAGATCTGAGGGATTTATGCAATCCTTTGACGGACACAAGTCCTCCTGTACCTTCAACGTGTAGAGAGTGCCTGGGCCCGTATAACATTTTCCGATCGGTGATCGAAACTCATTTCTTAAATCACAGTAACACTGAGATGATGCATCAGATTAATGACATATGTGAACTAGCGGTAAATAGTACTCGTTAGATCCATAAGTTATTATAGTTTTTGGAAATAGTTTGTAAGTTGTATAGTTAGCGGATGAGTGAAATCGTTAAACGTAATACGAGCCCTGATTGCGGTGGAAATGATTTCTTTAACCTCCAGTTTTTGGTGTTGCTGATCTGCGAATGTAATGCCTTTCACCGTCAATTTCCTGCTTTCCTTCATACACAAAATTTTTTGAAGATCAGACAAGAAAGCTCAAGCTGCCCGAAGGTTCTTTACAGAACTAAAACTTCAAGATATACAACGGAAAACAGGATAAACTAATGTTAACACAAAAATACTGGAAAAAATAAATAGATAGAAATGTTTGTTCAGAAATTCTATGTAGAGTATTGAAATTGGCACCTGTAATGTACCTTAACTTTGGTACAAATTACTTTTGTTAAATAAAATAGAACGATTGAGAAGGCACGTGTTTTATTATAGTTCGTGTCTAGAACAATCTTCAATAATATGTATATCAAGAGTGGTACAATAAAAGTGGTTTGCAGTAATATGTATATATAGGAATGTGTATTGTGAATCGATTGTGTGTTCCTGAAACGATGATAGGTTCGTTCCTGACATCCCTCCTTTTCAGCGGTAACTTGCGGGTGTTTGAATTACACGTCCAGAGCGAGTGCGTGGTGGATGATTGAGGCTAGCTGCATCCTGTGGTCTAGCAGGCGTGGAAGGTTCAGCTTCACGAGGCACGTCATCTGGCGGACACTGTTGTGTTGTGGTTTCTTTCGGTGGCTGTGTTGGGCTCTGGAAAATTTGGTTTTTTGGTTCAACAGTAGGACGATCTGTGGACGAGTAAGGATCAACGTCGAGGGATGAAGTGGCTGACTTAAGATGCCACGTGTTTCTTCTGTATATGGCGCCATCCTCGGTTTGTACTCTGTACGAGCGGAGTTCCTGAACCGATGATAGGTTCGTTCCTGACAGCACCAAACCCCTAGGTGGTTTTATCGTAGAACGACAATCCTACCGTGCGATAAATGAACCAATTTCATGCACGGAGTGGGAACTAACCTTTCTTCAAATGATTGTTGTCGTTCTAACGATAAAGACACTCCCCGAAAGTTTTGGGGAGTGTTATCGATGTTGATTGTATCTTGCAAGATATACATCAGGTACGTTTCGGTAGAAAGCACAATACTGACCATCTCCGGAACGATGTAACACGACCACACTGAACCCTCAAGGCTATTCCACCCCCATCCCATATTTCCATGAGGAGCTTGTGGTTGCCAGAGCATCGGCTGACGGCTGTGCTGGCGATCCCTTGAAAGGATTTCGCTACACAAACCTTTGAACATTTGGATATTTTAATAGCCTCTTACGGCAGGCACACTGGCCGCGGGTATATTAGCCTCTTAACCCGCTGGTGGCCCTTAATATTCCTCGTTTAGCTCTGTGAAAGTCCTCTGTTGCCTAATGCGGAAGTCGTTTGGAATACTTTCGTGGCCGGAGACTTTGCATGCATTCCCATACCATAATAGTAGAAGCCTCTGGCCTTACATTCGTTGCACTATATTCATTATTACTATTAGAGTACTCGCATGGTAAGGCGCATTTTTCGTAATAGGCGTCTAAAATCTACAGTCCAGAAAGACAACACCCATTCGTATTACTCCTCTAAATCTTCGGGAAGTCTTTAAAATTTCTTTGCTAGTAACCGGTGGTGTCATGGGTCGGATCATAAATATTATATTTCCTCCAAAGCAACCATCTTCTCCTGGGACCGTCCAAGAATTTACATTAGGAAAGATAGGATGATAGATAATCGTAATGTTTGTGTTTCGGGAAGGCTTCAAGTACTTTTCACATTCCTACTCAATGTAATGTAGCACTTGTCGGCAAGAGTGGCCCTTTGCTGGATTTCGACGGTGATATTGATTTTCCTGTTAACTCCGGTTCCCCCATTTTACAAATTTGAAGTTTTATTTTTTATAAATATGTGACCCGGTCTATCAAAAGGCGGCTTATGACTCAAAAAAGAAATTGCGAGAAACAGCTGTTAAAGATAAACAAAGCATTTAATTTGTTGCGTCCCTCCCACAAATTGTCATCCTCCCAGCAGCTCCTTGCAGCGGGACTGCTGCATATTCTCTTGCTCCGGGAAGGTATCGAACCCAATCCAGGTCCGTGTCCTGACCCCGGTCCTGAGGAATGGTTTTGCTGCATCTGCCGGAAAAGAATCTTTTTAGGACGGTCATACTCTTGTCAGTGTGTCTCGTGTAAGGGATGGTTCCATCGGACAAGTTGTTCTGGGCTAGATCCCAAAACTAGACGTCCACGTAACATCTATAAATATTTTGTGGCTCCTTGCAGTTCACGCCCTAGGACGTCCCGTAGTCTGCGCCTTAGCGCCCTCAGGGTAATGTTCCTTCATAAACTGATTATCGGTGAGATAGACTCCACTGATCTTGTAAGCAGACTGAATTTTTCTGTTCCTGCGAGAACTACAAGACACTATGTACTTTTTCATTTACCCATTCTACGCCGTAATTTTGCCAAATATAGCCCTCTTCGCAATTGGTGCTGGCGCTATAGCAAACTGTACAACTGCATAAGTTTTGAGTATTCGATTGCTGCTATCCGTAAGGAAATACTCTCACGTCTGGCATGATATTTTTAAAGATATTTAAATAAGATGTCAATTTTATTTCAATATTAATTTTAACTAATTTTTATTTTTGATTTGATTTATGTATTAATTAAAATTTAACTTAGTTAATTTGATTCTTTATTATTTAAGTAATTTTGTTTTTTACGCTTATGTTTTCTTTCCTTGTTATATGTATTGTATCTTATATCCAGTAGTCGACCGCTTTGTGTCTGTGCGGACTTTAACAAACAAATAAATAAATATAAGACATGATAGCGGAAGAGGCACATGCTTGTTTCTAGACACAATATAGACAAATGAAATACTTATATGTATATAGAAAAAAATGTAAGTAGCTAAACTTTTACAATAACAACAAGGAAATGTTTATTAGACAAATTTCTCATACATACTTTGCAGAATATGGATAAAATATAATTATAAATTGTTGCTATCAATGCCAACGAAAAAGTGAAAATGTAAATATGGCTTGATTGCAGACATAACAAAAAAACACTTGATAGGTATGATAGCTGGGTAGCTGGATGAGGGGTATCATCTAGTAAAACTCAGTTTTCAAAAAAAAATTTTTTTGACTGAGTCCTACTAGTTGTTGAACAGATTAGTTGAACAGAATGCAATTGGATGAATGGAACTATATGGCAAATAGGATAAACATCAATATTAATATTATTAAGTTTTATATTTTCATATAGAGAAAAGCTGGTAAAAATAGCCAAGCAAGATTTCAAAAATATGATTTCTTCGCAATAACAATGGCTAAAAGTACCTTTCTTTAAAGTAATCCAAAGTGACGGATTCTGAATCGAATTCTGAGCAATCGGGCAACGAATCACTGTCGAAAGAACTAAATCCACTCATATTTATGTTGCCAATTGCATTTTTGCTGAAGGCTAATTGTCGTTGTTGTTTTAGCTGCGACTGTTGCTGCGCCAACATATCTCCACCCACGTCCCTGCTATACATCATTTCGCTTTTCGATCACAAATGCATATATGGGAAAGTCGAAAACTGTTACAGAAAGTCGCAAATTTCACTGAAATATTACAAATATTCCCCACTTCAAATAAATATACATGGATATCTAAATACACAATTTAGTTAGTTTTTCTTATTTAGTAGGAAATATATGCATTATTTTTTCTGGGTGCCTCGATTTTCTTCGAAAGCACCACACATTCACACACACCTACATAGACACTAAAATGGCTACAGAAACAGTTGTGACCTTTCGAATATTAAATGTCGTTTTTTTGCACTTAAAACGCTAAAATTTCTATATATTCTTACATTTTTTATTAACTCACACGTTTTTTTAGTTTTTGCAAAGTGAAAAGCAAATTTAAAGAAAAGGTAAATAATAAAAATTTACGTTTTCTGATTTCGCGTTTGCACATAAACAATCATTGTAAATTTTACCAAGTAGCGCAACTAACAGCTGATCGGTGAAAATTCGCACATTCACACGCACAGTTCTCGACTCAGTTTCAAAAAAAAACTTTAGATTATTTAATTCAAATTTTAAAGTGAGATAATCCTTGCCAATTAATGTATACAGAATATATATGGCGTTTTTGTTGTTATTAAAACAAAAGTTTTATTTATATTAAAGCTTTTATCATTTTTTTTTTTAACTTTGAAAAAACTCCGAACACCATTCCTTCATTATATGACATTCGACTGCCTAGTCCACTGCCTTCCACTCTATTCGCAACATAACCTCTACTTAAGCTGCCAAACTATATAGTAAACAATGTAAACAATCGCTGTCGTTTGCGTCGAGAAAATTTCTTCAATTTGCTGCTTTCTCTTTTATTTCTTTCTTGACTTCGCCGCGAATTTTCTGTGCACGCGATTGCCAAACTTAATTATTTTTCGGGAACACGAAAGGTCCAAATTATAATGGAAGGGCCAAGCAAAGAACGGATTGAAGACATCAAGGCCGTTGTCCGAAACATTTGTTGTATTACTTTTCCTCTTTGATAAGTAAACGCAAATAGAAAACACAAAAAAGAGGATTCTATTGGTATTGAATTCAAGACTTGTATGATGTAAAGAGGGACTTAATAAAGGAACTTTAGTTCACCAGGAAAACGTAAATTTTGTCCATACACTTTTTCAGACGTCGTAGCTGAAGTGCTTGCCTTATGTCATAATCGTTGCTTTTAAAGCAATTATTTACTTTAGCTCACAACTGCTAAATCTCGTCCAAAAATATCGGGAGAGGTGTCAAAACACGCGCTTTGGACCCAGGATAACGAACCCGAAGGCGGAAATTCAAAATTTTGTTTCGTTTCTAAGATATTTGCAAACAAAGTTGAAAACTTTCATGTGGTTGTTGTAATTTTGATGATTTTGTTTTACCCACAAAAAAAAACTTTGGGTAAAAGCAAAGAGGATAAATAAGTCTGCTACAAGTGGCGAGCAACTCGCTGGAACTCACAAAAATTGATGCCTATTGTTTTCTGTGTAAAACTCAATTCTTTTATATGACTGGCAACTTTTGAAATTTCGACGTGATTGGAAGTCGCTCTATCAAATGCCAGCTGCTGTCAAACTTCCAATCCAGCCGTCAACAAAGGCATTTTTTGTTGTTGTTTTTTCATTTGTTTGTGCCGTGAAGCGTTTAAGGAGTTAAATTTTTGTTTTGCATAACTAATCGAAATATTTAAGAAAAATCGGAGGAATAACTTGTGAAAACTTCTTTCTATCAGCAACAAAAATGGAGACTGCATCGGATGCAACGAACCGATTAGGGCCTGTCGCTCCAGTCGAGGAGTATTTACAATGTCCTACATGCGAATGTAAACTTCAACATTTTGAAGTGAAAACGCATTTAGAACAGGAAATGGAGCGTTTAAGGCAAATGCAAATCAAAGCCGTGAACGAAGCGAATGCCGAGCTATCGAAACAAAGTGCAAGTAATGCTGCAGCGAGTAGTGAGGAACAGCGCAAGCCCTGGACAATATTTCAACGTGTGCAACGAAATCGGCATACGCGTTTTAGGGTTTGTTTGGTGTAGTGAACATTCGATTTATTAATTTGTTTTACAATAAAACATTTTACTTGCAGCGAAGAACAGGCAAGCGACCACCATCATCAGCACCGGCGACACGGCAATGCCCAGTTTGCAATCGCACATTTCCTTTATATGATATTCAGCAGCATGCTGAGCATTGTTTGCGCCGCTCAAACGGGACTACTAATGGGCCTGATGCTGGTGGTAGCTCAAGCAACGAAGATGATGACGCCGGCGAAGAATATGAGGAATATGAATGGGCTGGTCAAAAACGTATCCGTGTATCAAGTTTGCTACAAGGCGGCTATGCTGCTATCGGTATTGGACAAAGTGCAACAAATCATGTTGGCAACGGGAGCCAAAATAATAGTTACCTGATTGGTAATGAAGAGGAGGAAGATTTAAATGTAGATGAAGATGATACGCACATATATGGCCCAGCACAATACGGTGAAGCTGACGTAATACCACCAGCATCAGATCAGGGTGTGAGTAGCACAGATAACGATGTTACCAATTATATGCGGCGTCTAATTACTGGCACAGAAGCCGCAACAAATAGTATTGGCAATAATGCCGTAGAGTTATCACCTGCAACAAATACAAAAGCTAGTACACAAACATGCGTTACACACACAGCTTCTATGTTCAATGGATCCGCTGGTGAACTACGACCTTCTAATAAAAATATAATTTTAGATTGTAAGCAGCAAAAAAGTTTACCGCAAATAATAGAGTCGTTAAAAAGTAAAATACGCCATTACGAGAATCACTCGCAGAATAAAATTAAATGTTTAATATGTTTGGATGATTATAAAAATCCAGCAATATCGGTTGCTTGTTGGCATGTACATTGCGAAGAATGCTGGCTGCGTTCGTTGGGAGCACGTAAGCTCTGTCCTCAATGTAATTTGATTACGACGCCAAAAGATTTACGCAGAATTTTTATGTAAAATGCAGATACGCTTATGCATCAAATAGTATCTTTACTCCATATAAGAGGGTCGAACACTACAAACCTATATATAATTCCTCTACTTAGGCCGGGTTTTTCATTATAAGTTGACTAGAGTTTAACCCTGTCACTGCGGCCGCATAAGCTGAGATGATGTTATCGAACAAAGTGGCAAGGTTAAACTCTAGCCAACTTTAACTAGAGTTTAAACTTGCACTCTAAAACCAGGCATTAAAAACCGCAAGTGTGCAGTAGATGTTGCATACTTCCAGGCTCATATGTAGCAGCGAGTAAAAGCAAACGTAGGTACATGTATGTTTCCAATTCGTATTCTAAACGCTCGTTTTGGGACTTTTTACATCGATATCAACTTCTTTATAAAAACCGAATTATTATTTTTTATATAACTTATTCCATATGTCGAAACAAGTAGACTAAAGCATTGTATTTAGTCGTAAGAAAAACAAAAGAGAACGTAAACTGTGTTGCAATTACAATAAAAATACTGACAGTTTAGCAGTAAGGCACTTATTATACAAATATATTGACGTACATCTTTTTTTCTTGTTAGTTGACGCGTAAGTAGAGCCTTTGGAAATCTGTAACCTCTGCGCTAGTGACATAGCCACAGCCGTCTCACATATACTTCAGGAAATGACTGGTGGTTTTACCCTACCGATGCTCTTGTTTTAATTTAACCCTATTGTGACGAATATTAGCATCACTAAGCTGATACTAGCATCACTAAGCTGATACTAGCATCACTAAGCTGATACTAGCATCACTAAGCTGATACTAAGCAGCCACTCGTATGTACGTAAACAAATCAATCATCATTTACACACATACATACACGGCAACGAAGAGATACTCACAAACACATGTAATCATCAGCCGAAGTAGTACTCATGCATACACCCGCATATGGCTATAAGATAAACATAAACTACAAATATACATATATATAGAAATTACCAAGTAGGAGATACAGCAGAAGGCGAAACGTCTAGTCTTTAGTAGAAATATGCGAATGAAGCGACGGAGAGTATAAAAGCAGCGCAAGCTGAGTAGTCAGCATACAGTTTAATTTAAACACGCTATTAGGTGCGAAGTGAAGTATAATTGTACTATTCCCAAATTCGTCTATTAATAAAGATCATTTTGCAATACAGAATATTGGAGTGATTTATCCAACAGTTTAGCGATTCGAACGTTAGCAGAAGGTTTCAAATAAGCGGAGTTTCCCGAAATTCGTTACAGTGTCAGAAGAGGAATTGTTGATACCCCAGCGGGTTAGGGGATCAGAATATACCCGCGGTAGGTATGCCTGTCGTAAGAGGCGACTAAAATACCAGATTCAAGGGGCTGTGTAGCTGTGTTTCACTAACAGACTAGGCTCTGGCAACCCCAAGCTCCTCATGGAACTCGTTCCCGAAATGACCGGGTTAGCACCTTAATGGTGCTGTGGTCCTGGAGCGTACCGGATCTGTATCCGGCAAAGTATCATCACATCAATAACACTCCCCAAAGCCTTCGGGGATCAACCTTATCGCAACAACAACAACCACAGGAATTGTTGAATAAATTCCGAAGATTTTGAATACAACTTGGACATGGCAAAGTTGAGTGAATTGAAGATCCAGCAACTGAAGGAGGAGTTGGAAGCCCGTGGATTTGATACTACTGGCAATAAATCCGAGTTACAAAGACGACTAAGGGTAGCTATGCTATTTGAAAGAATCAATGCTGAAGAGTATGTCTTTCATTCTGATAGCGACCAGACAACAACAAAAATGGAAGAAAAAAACGAAACACCGCAGACAGTGACGAGCACAGATTTTTAACATGATATTGACTGCAATATATGCACAAACATCGACAATGGCATCTCAGCTGGAGTCACAAGAGGCACGCATTTCAGGAATGTCTTCGCAAATGACATCTCAACTGGAAGAACAGAAGACATATATGTCATCTCAACTGGAAGCGCAAGAGGCACGTATATCTGAAATGTCGACACAAATTTCGGAACAGGTATCATCGTAGCTCTCTGCGAAACTGGAAGAGCAGGATGCAAAAATTTTACAACTCGAGAAAAAATTGATGCCGAGATAGAAGCGTTGATATGTCTTATGGAGCAGTTACAACTAAATCGCCCAGCTGTTTTAGCGAAAAGTAAAAACTCCATCTTTTGATGGCTCAGGTTCTTTCCAGGTATTTATGCTTCAATTTGAGAAGACGTCAGCAGTGAACAACTGGAATGTGGAAGATAAAATTTCTGCACTGTTCGTGACATTGAAAGGGCCTGCAGCTGAAATCTTAAAGACTATTCCAGAGTACGAGCGGTACAGTTATGAAGCATTGATGGCCGCTCGAGAGAGACGTTACGGAAGCGAGCATAGGAAACAGATATATCAAATTGAGTCGCATAACCGCTACCAAAAAGCGAATTAGACTTTGTAGGAGGTTGCGGCTGATGTTGAAAGGCTGGCCCATCTAGCAATTGCGGACGCACCCGTGGAATACACCGGTAGGGTAAATCCAGAGCTTTTTAAATGACATACGATATATGGAAACAAAGCGAGCAACATACGGAAACCCAAAGCCAACATTTGCTGAAACAGCTGGAGGAGACAGGCAAGAGCGAGTCAGATGTAAAGATCGAGAACTTGCCACAGCTATTGAAGGTCCTGTGATATCTATCTCGCAAATTGGAAGAAAATCGAGCAGTCTTACCGTCAAAGGAAATGTGGATGGCAAGGAGCGTGTACTGACTGTAGATACGGGCGCATCTCATTCTTTAATCCGATATGATTTGGTCAACAGGAGAGTAAAGCCATTACCTGGAGCAAGACTGCGCACTGTTACTGGCGAGTATAAAAAAGTCGCTTCCCAAAGCAGTCGGTTCTATGTACCGGAGCGACTCGGGATTTTTCCCGACCAAGGACTGTCATTTCAGTGTAACCCCATTTAATTTGTTTCGTCCCTCCCACAAATTGTCATCCTCCCAGCAGCTCCTTGCAGCAGGACTGCTCCAAATTCTCTTGCTCCGGGAAGGTATCGAATCCAATCCGGGTCCGTCTCCTGACCCCGGTCCTGAGAAATGGTTTTGCTGCATCTGCCGGAAAAGAATCTTTTTAGGACGGTCATACTCTGTTCAGTGTGTCTCGTGTAAGGGATGGTTGCATCGGACAGGTTGCTCTGGGCTTGATCCCAAAACCCGACGTCCACGTAACTTTTATAAATCTTTTGTGGCTCCTTGCTGTTCACGCCCAAGGGCGCCTCGTAGTCTACGTCTAAGCGCCCCCCCCCCCCCCCCCCCCCCCATTACCTTCCCCGCTGCTCAGCAAGCCACAACAAGTACCCGCTGCTGCTCGCGCCTTACGGCGCCAACAACTCAAACAGCTGCTACCACTCATAACTACAATCTTCGTAGTAGAGTCGGAAGCAATGCTGAGCAACAGCCCCTGCCCCCGTCTTCTCCCCCCCTCTTTTCCGGCAGCAATCGTGTAGGTCAGGGAACCAGACTCTTAGTCCCTACCTCCGTTTGCACCGTTTGCCAGCACAGAATATATATGTTTGCGACATCCGCCCAATGCAGCTCCTGCCTTGGGTGGTGCCACTTTCCTAGATGTTCTGGTCTCCGCGACGGCAACCCCTCGACGGGTTTCATCGCGCCATGTTGCCAGGTCGCAAACCCAAATCATCCGGGTACCCCAATGCTTGCCCAAGGACGCCCAGTCCCAGGGCCACAACAGCAATTGCGTCCTGGCCTTCCTCAACCCAGGCGTAGTCACCCGTCACTTACCCCCAGAGTGGCGACGTCTCCCCTCATGCACTTCAGAATTCTGCAGTTAAACTGTAATGGACTAACTGGGAAGATTACGGAGATAGTCAATTTCATGAAGCGGCACAACATCCGCATTGCTGCGATTCAAGAGACTAAACTCACAGCACGATCTGCATTGCAGACCTGCTCTGGGTATAATGTCCACAGAAAAGATCGCGAGAGCGGAAATGGAGGCGGCCTCGCGTTTATAATACACCACTCTGTGCAATATCACATATTTGATCCTGGCATCGACCGCAGGGACAACGTCTTAGAACGTCAAGGCCTATCTGTCCGGTCAGGCGATGCAAACCTAGAAATCATCAACATCTACATCCCCCCTGCCACCTGTTGCCCCGGTGGATACCGCCCTAATATCAGAGCCTTACTGGAAACAATCGCATTATTTTAGGCGACTTCAATGCCCATCATGATCTATGGCATTCAAATTTGCGGGCGGACAGTAGGGGCGAGATGTTGGCGGATCAAATAGAAGAAACGACGTTCTGCACCATAAACGGAGACGCCCCCACACGTATGGTAGGAAGCTGTCACAGTTCGCCAGATATCTCAATCGTGAGCGCAGAACTCGTAAACTGCGTCAACTGGCAGCCGATGGTATCATTGGCATCCGACCACCTGCCTATACTTGTTTCGCTCGAGCGTACCGCCGACTTCATCGTCACCGAAAAACGCACTTTCATAAACTTTAAAAAAGGAAAGTGGGAAGAATATAAATCCTTTACAGACAACCTCTTTGCTGCCCTCCCTATCCCGACTGATGCCCGCCAAGGGGAGCGTGCCTTCCGCAAGGTCATTGAATCCGCCTCGGCACGTTTCATTCCCGCCGGGAGAATTCCCGAAATCCGGCCCCACTTCCCGGCGGAGGCCGCAAACTTAGCGAGAGAACGTGACCTTATAAGGCAGCTTGATCCAGGCGACCCCCAAATAAGGGATATAAACCAACGCATCAGATTGCTTGTGGATGAACACAAGCGGGCGAAATGGGAGGAGCACCTAAGAGGTTGTAACCTCTCTACCGGTATGGGTAAACTTTGGTCCACCGTAAAGTCCCTATCGAATCCGACTAAGCACAAAGACAAAGTTTCCATCGCCTTTGGCGACAAAGTGCTGTCGGATGCGAAAAAATGCGCGAGCGCTTTCTGCCGACAATATATAATGCATTCTACGGTCGACAAAGTTAGACGGAGGGCCAACAGACACGCACATAAACACAGATTCAGCGCGTCACCAATCACCATCACCGCTAAAGAGGTTGAGGACGCCATTGGTCGCGCTAAACCATCCAAAGCAGTGGGCCCAGACGGTATAGCCATGCCGATGCTTAAAAGCCTAGGGAAAGAGGGTTTCAAATATTTAGCGCAGGTCTTCAACCTGTCTCTTTCCACCTTTGTCATACCCGAGAAATGGGGAATGGCCAAGGTGGTCCCGCTACTAAAGCCTGGTAAACCAGCTAACATAGGAGAGTCGTATCGTCCGATATCTCTCCTATCGCCAGTAGCAAAGACGCTCGAAGCCATTTTGCTCCCTTATTTCCAAGCAAATTTGCAACTAGCCTCCCATCAGCATGGCTTCAGAAAAATCCATAGCACTACCTCCGCGCTAAATGCCATCAGCACCCAGATAAATTGCGGCTTAAATCAAAACCCCCACCATAGAACAGTACTCGTAGCGCTAGACCTATCAAAAGCTTTTGATATGGTCAACCATGGCTCGTTACTGCAAGACCTGGAAGGGTCTACCCTTCCCCCATGTCTTAAAAGGTGGACCGCAAATTATCTGGGTGGTCGGCAGGCATCGGTGCTATTTAGAAACGAAACATCAAAGCCAAGGAGAATTAAACAAGGTGCCACAGGTTGGTGTCCTATCCCCACTTTTGTTTAATTTCAACATATCTAAGCTACCTTCACCACCGGAAGGAGTCACAATCGTTTCCTACGCCGATGACTGCACAGTAATGGCCACAGGCCCAGGCCCACAGATCGATGAGCTATGCAATAAAATAAACGGCTACCTCCCTGATCTCTCCAGTTTTTTCGGCTCGCGAAACCTGGCATTATCACCGACTAAATCTTCCGCGACCTTATTTACAACATGGACGTCCCAAATGTCGACCATTTTGAACATCCACGTCGATGGCTCTACGCTACCGACTGTCCTACACCCCAAAATCTTGGGTGTGACGTTTGATCAGGATCTACATTTTGGTGAGCACGCAGCCGCAATTGTTCCGAGAATTCAGAGCCGTAACAAAATCCTCAAATCCCTTGCTGGCAGTACCTGGGGAAAAGATAAAGAAACGCTCATGACTACATACAAAGCAATTAGCCAGCCGATTACGTGCTACGCGTCACCCATATGGTCGCCAAGCCTAAAAATTACCCACTGGAAGAAGCTACAGGCCTGCCAAAATACTGCTCTCAGAATTGCCACGGGCTGTCTTCTTATGTCCCCAGAACACCATCTACATAATGAGGCGAGAATACTCCCCATCAGGGAAAGAAACGAGATGCTGACCAAACAGTTCCTGTTGAATACCCAGAAACCTGGGCATCCCAACAGACATCTGATTGACGAGCCAGCACCGCCTAGGGGCTTAAGGAGTCATCTCCGTAAGCATTTTGAGGAAATACGGCATCTGAGAACACAGCCGTATGAAGCGAAAAAACATAAGCATGTCCTTGGTGAACTCCACAAACAGGCGTCGGACCTTTATGCCGGGAATTGCCCGGTGAACCCAGTACTCAAAGTAAAGTATCCAAAACTTGCGGAAGAGGAACGCATACTCCCCAGGGAAACGCGTGTCACTCTGGCTCAACTTCGTTCTGGATACTGTAACAGGTTAAACTCTTACCTATCCAGAATCAACCCCGACATACAAAATGTATGCCCCGCTTGCAATGTGTCCCCACATGACACCAACCATCTCTTTAATTGTAATGTGGAACCAACGCCTCTAACACCCCTTTCCCTATGGTCCACCCCTGTTGAAACAGCAAGTTTCCTTGGACTCCCGTTAGAGGATATTGATGACAGTTTGTGATCGGTCGCGTCTGTTAGGTGGGGCGAAGCACTGCTACAACAACAACAACAACAGTATAAAAAAGTCCAGGGAGAAGTGATATGTGAAGTCTTAATTGGAAAAGTCACGGTTCTACACAAATTCGTTGTGGCGGAGATCGTTGATGAAGTCATATTGGGATTGGATTTCTTAGTTGGCTATGACATCAGGATCGATATGCAGAGCAGGATTATGCAGTATAAGAATAAGGATGTTCCACTTAACTTCAGTTTTGAGCAAAGGTTCAGCAGTAAGCGAGTGCTGGTGAAAGAGATTCGACAAAAACCACTAAAGTCAAAAGCAGCAGATCGGGCAAGGGTTGATGGAACGAACGGGCCAAACAAATCAAAACCGAAGATACCTGCGAGAAAAACACTGGCATTGACAAACGCCAATGGACGCACTAAAACAAAGGAAAGAATTTTCCAGAAATAATGCAGGGGTGGTTTCAAGCCAGGGCGCACTACTGTTGTAAAACGTCAAGACGACACTGATGGTGCAAAGTCAATCCGTCTAGATTAAGCTCTTCGAAGTAGCCCATTGGCCAAACAACAGAGTGTGAGGCCGCGAACTAAGATAATGTGTAGCAAGATGCAACACAGGTACGACGCGAACAACATTTCGGAAGGTTTCGTGGAGGGAGAGGTTCTATCCCAACAAACATTTAGGTTAGAAAACGATTAGAAGATGAATCGAATTTTAATGTATTTCTCTAAGCTAGAAGGTTAGAGGACGATTTGCGAAACTGTCGCGAATTATAGCACTCTCGACAAAAAAGGCACTTCGTTCTCGATATCGAGAGTATAGGGTTAGAATTCTAATCGAATTCTAACGTCAAATTCTAATGAGTTTCTAATGAGAATTTTGAAGTGATGCGCAATTAAGTTCAATTATTTAAAATCAGCGAAATTTTCATTGTTTCATTATATCAAATACGTTTATTTGGTTATAATCTTATGTATTAAGAATGAACATATTTCAAAAG
Organism: Eurosta solidaginis; assembly: GCF_040869045.1. NCBI lineage: Eukaryota > Metazoa > Arthropoda > Insecta > Diptera > Tephritidae > Eurosta > Eurosta solidaginis. Next base: position 86,472,178 of record NC_090319.1, on the reverse strand, counting down.
CTTTTTCTATTATAATAAAAAATCAAACCGTACTTAAAGATTGAGCTCAGCGTTGGTTTGAGGTACGGATGAGGAAGTGTTTTCTTCATGCCATTCAAATTGCAGTTCAATAATCTGCTCGCTTTCCTTTTTTAACTTTTTTGATTCACTTTTTGATTTCACTTACTAGGTTAGGTAAGGTTGAACTGGCCGGTCAATGAGGACCTCACATAAACTGATTGAATCCGTAGTGTTACCAGAAGTTTGTTTTAACGACCAAACTGAAAAACCAGGACCTATGTTATAAAATAACTCCGTCCTCTTGGCAAATACTAGAAGCTTCCTAGGACTTAAGCCACTTGCTGCTTCTAGATCTGACAGCTGTATCACTCCTAATAGCTGGAGTCTTAGCCTGGCAAGTGCAGGGCACGAGCACAGACCTTGTTCGATCGTTTCCTCCTCCAACCCGCACTTCCTACATCTGCTATCACTGACCAAGCCTAATTTAAAGGCATGTGACGCCAGAAGGCAGTGTCCAGTCAGAATACCCGTCATGAGTCTACAGTCCTCTCTTTTTAATGATAGAAGCAACTGTGTTAGTCTAAGGTTGTAAGTCCCACACATAATCTTCGACACTTTACAGCCCCACGTTTGAACCCACGCCTTTCCCGCTTGGTCGATCATGTGGACAAATTTCGGAACAGGTATCATCGTAGCTCTTTGCGAAACTGGAAGAGCAGGATGCAAAAATTTTACAACTCGAGAAAAAAATTGATGCCGAGATAGAAGCGTTGATATGTCTTATGGAGCTGTTACAACTAAATCGCCCAGCTGTTTTAGCGAGCAACCCGAAAGTAAAAACTCCATCTTTTGATGGCTCTGGTTCTTTCCAGGTATTTACGCTTCAATTTGAGAAGACGTCAGCAGTGAACAACTGGAATGCGGAAGATAAAATTTCTGCACTGTTCGTGGCATTGAAAGGGCCTGCAGCTGAAATCTTAAAGACTATTCCAGAGTACGAGCGGAACAGTTATGAAGCATTGATGGCCGCTCGAGAGAGACGTTACGGAAGCGAGCATAGGAAACAGATATATAAAATTGAGTCGCATAACCGCTACCAAAAAGCGAATTAGACTTTGTAGGAGGTTGCGGCTGATGTTGAAAGGCTGGCCCATCTAGCAATTGCGGACGCACCCGTGGAATACACCGGTAGGGTAAATCCAGAGCTTTTTAAATGACATACGATATATGGAAACGAAGCGAGCAACATACGCAAACCCAAAGCCAACATTTGCTGAAACAGCTGGAGGAGATAAGCAAGAGCGAGTCAGATGTAAAGATCGAGAACTTGCTCCAGCTATTGAAGGTCCTGTGATATCTATCTCGCAAATTGGAAGAAAATCGAGCAGTCTTACCGTCAAAGGAAATGTGGATGGCAAGGAGGTGTACTGACTGTAGATACGGGCGCATCTCATTCTTTAATCCGATATGATTTGGTCAACAGGAGAGTAAAGCCATTACCTGGATCAAGACTGCGTACTGTTACTGGCGAGTATAAAAAAGTCCAGGGAGAAGTGATATGTGAAGTCTTAATTGGAAAGGTCACGGTTCTACACAAATTCGTTGTGGCGGAGATCGTTGATGAAGTCATATTGGGATTGGATTTCTTAGTGGGCTATGATATCAGGATCGATATGCAGAGCAGGATTATGCAGTATAAGAATAAGAATGTGCCCCTTTACTTCAGTTTTGAGCAAAGGTTCAGCAGTAAGCGAGTGCTGGTGGAAGAGATTCGACAAAAACCACTAAAGTCAAAAGCAGCAGATCGGGCAAGGGTTGATGGAACGAACGGGCCAAACAAATCAAAACCGAAGATACCTGCGAGAAAAACACTGGCATTGACAAACGCCAATGGACGCACTGAAACAAAGGAAAGAATTTTCCAGAAAGAATGCAGGGGTGGTTTCAAGCCAGGGCGCACTACTGTTGTAAAACGTTAAGACGACACTGATGATGCAAAGTCAATCCGTCTAGATTAAGCTCTTCGAAGTAGTCCATCCGCCAAACAACAGAGTGTGAGGCAGCGAACTAAGATAATGTGTAGCAAGATGCAACACAGGTACGACGCGAACAACATTTCGGAAGGTTTCGTGGAGGGAGAGGTTCTATCCCAACAAACATTTATGTTAGAAAACGATTAGAAGATGAATCGAATTCTAATGTATTTCTCTAAGCTAGAAGGTTAGAGGACGATTTGCGAAACTGTCGCGAATTATAGCACTCTCGACAAAAAAGGCACTTCGTTCTCGATATCGAGAGTATAGGGTTAAAATTCTAATCGAATTCTAACGTCAAATTCTAATGAGTTTCTAATGAGAATTTTGATGCGCAATTAAGTTCAATTATTTAAAATCAGCGAAATTTTCATTGTTTCATTATATCAAATACGTTTATTTGGTTATAATCTTATGTATTAAGAATGAACATATTTCAAAGGCTTTTTCTATTATAATAAAAAATCAAACCGTACTTAAAGATTGAGCTCAGCGTTGGTTTGAGGTACGGATGAGGAAGTGTTTTCTTCATGCCATTCAAATAGCACTTCAATAATCTGCTCGCTTTCCTTTTTTAACTTTTTTTGATTCACTTTTTGATTTCTTTTAGGTTAGGTTGAACTGGCCGGTCAATGAGGACCTCACATAAACTGATTGAATCCGTAGTGTTACCAGAAGTTTGTTTTAACGACCAAACTGAAAAACCCTATCAAAAATTAAGACCTATGTTATAAAATAACTCCGTCCTCTTGGCAAATACTACCCTCACTAGGGTAGGCACCTTGTCGTTGGTGTGAGGACTTAGCCGAACCGCATAGCGCCAGACTATGAGGCGGAGCTGGTTAGGACTGACATCTACGCCGTTTCGCCTCATACGAGGGCGGCGGGATGTCGGTGACCAAGAACTGCCAACCCCCTAATCCAGGGTGTTATGCGGACCGTGCCTATTGGACGATTTGCAGCCAGGGGATAAATTCGGCTGTATTCGAACGGAGCCTTCCCGATACCGGGCCACCTCGGGAAGTATTAATGGCCTTACCACAGCAAGGGGCGCTGCTGTGGCGGACTGTTCCTTCCCCGTATATAATACTGGACCGCTGAGCCCGCCTTGTCGGGCAGGTGGCCGTACGACCAAGATGAACGACTCATTAACTGACTGTAATAAGGACGATGTAAAGAGGAGGACTGAGTCGCAATCCAAGGACGACAAATACGAATTAAGCGATGCATCGGACTCGAGGAGCGAGAGTAGTGCTGATTCAATGAGCTCCGTGTTGGAGAAGCACACAAATGAAAACGGAGTAGAAGAGTGGAGAAGGATACGGAGCAGAGGAAGTAAAAGAGCTCTCTCGCAGTACCGTGCAGCACTAAGAATTGTACAACGCTTGGGAGCAGTGGTCGACCCAACAGAAGTGGAGATCGAGCGCTTGGAATGGGCCCATGAAGCGGTAGAAGTAGGTCTAAGGCAGTTCAAAAGATTTGCTGCGAGAAACCCTCGGTTCTGCAACCGGTACGAGGAGGAAGAAGCGTCGAATGGCAGAATGAAGAGGCAACGTTCGGCGGAAGGCGATAAGCCTGCTTTCAAGAGGCAGAAAGGACCCAGTCCTAGAGCCGCGAGGCAGGGCAGTCGCATAGACAAGACAAGTAGGCCCAAAGCTGTAAGACAGATGGGCTCCAATAGCGAGGTAGCAACTACCTCGAAAGCTGCGAGTCAGAGGGAAGTTCCAATTAAGGAAGTAGGAGATAAGCCAAAGGGAGACAACGCTAAGACTCCGGCTTTCTCGGAGGCGCTAAAGGGAGTTAACGCTAAGACTCCGGCTTTCTCGGAGGTGCCAAGGGGAGATAACACTAAGACTCCTGCTTTTCCCGAGAAGATGAGTGATGTGGCAAAGTAGTCACTGACTGTGGCGCTGGTTGATCGTAGCAGTCCTTTCGGACAAATGACTAATGAAAGTGGAGATCTGTGGAAAGGGAGCTTATTAGCTTAATGCTTAAGATGATGCGGGAACAACCAAGTAAGCCCCTTCCAACCTTTGATTCGGGGGGACGGTATAACGGTGTGAAGATGATAGCGTGCGACAACATCGCGAGCTTGCAGTGGCTGGAGGAAGTGGTTCCAAACCTCCAAAGGCAAGGCACGAACGCGCGGTTTGAGGTGGTGGATAAAGCGCAAATACACACGGTACCAAAAGTTAAGGTATGGATACCATGCGTGATGAAGTCGGAGGATACACTGCGACTTCTGCAGAATCAGAATCCGAACATACCGACACAGGATTGGAAGGTACTTACTGTATCTCGGCCTACCGAGGATGGTCAGTTCTACATATTCCAAATAAACAAGCAGGCAGAGGATATTTTGTACACGCAGCTTGGCAAAATGTCCTTTGGCACTGGCAAAATTTACGTGCGACTCAGGAAAAGAAGTCCCGAGGATAAAAAGCCTAACACGCTAGAGGTGGGCGAAGTCGAAAAGGACCTCAAAAGCCTAAGCGGAAAAGACACCACGAACGTGCTAGAAGAGGAACAACCGCTAAATGGTGTTGTGACTCGCACAGAGGAACACCCGGCACAACAGTCACGAGAGGCTGAAGGGGGCCTCGAATACTCTAAACCAAAAGAGCAAGGGGAGGACGACGATGTCTAGACGAAGGTGCTGAAGGGGGACAAACAGCCCAATCGTGCTGCGAGTCCTACAGATAAACCTCCAACACAGTAAAGTGGCGTCGAGCGAACTCCTCCTAACCCTTGAGGAGGGTTCGTTTTACGTTGCGCTGGCTCTCATCGAGAGGAAAGGTTTCTGGACTTAGCGCGCGCGGGTTTGGCGTTTACTACGCGCAAACGGAAGGACGGGTGCGAGCTGTAGTAATGGTAAGGAAACAGCTGCATTCATATATGCTGCCTAATTACACCACTGAGGATCTCGTAGCGGTAGCCGTTGAGCAAAACAATAAGCAGGCATTTATCCTGGCGTCCTGCTACATGCCACATGCTGCGGAGGTTCCACCCATGGAGTGCAAAAGGCTAGTACAGGAGGAAGGGCGCAAAGGGCGGTTGGTCATAGGCACAGATGCAAATGCGTACCACAATGCGTGGGAGGAGCAGATACGAACGAGAGAGGTGAATTTCTATTTTGTTACATCCTGCAAACCAATTTGCAGATAGCCAACAGGGGAAATGTCCCTACATACATTGGTCCAACATCCAACAATATTGTGATGGCACCCTGTGCATTCACATTTTAAATTGTAGTCAATCATATTCGCAACATTGTTACCTTTCAGTGCGAATATAAATACCACCACAACAAAAGAAGAGCGCAAAGTCTAAGCCAACAGCCAACACAGAGACAACACAATTTGGAAACACATCAACCGCCAAGGGCAGAAATTGTCATACATACATACACTTAAATTGTTATTGTTTTGTGAACCGTTTTTCTTATACATTTCAATAAACTAAAATTGCAATAACGTCATCTTTCCAAATTAACTGTTCTCCAAATTATTGTGATTGGCTGTTGGATATCGTGCGAGTTACGGAATTTTGGTAAAACGGAAAATGGTTGGGCTAAAATCGCGTACAGTTGCCGCGAGATAGAAAAATTCTGTAATTTGGCTAAAATAGATATCGTGCCGTGAAAAGAAAATTGTGTGATTGTTTAAAAATTGTTGTACGTGCCCGTAAAAAATATAATTGTTGTCCACCGCAATTAATACTTATAAAATAATTCGTCTTATTGTCGTCCGTAATTTTGTGTAATAAAGATTTAATCGCACCGTCTAACACAATATATGAGCAACATGCCGGGAGGCAACGGGTATAATTTGCTGAGCCAGGACAGTACACAACATGATCCAGAGGAGAATACGGAGGGAGCCGTAGGAGCATCACAAATTCATCTTGCCTCAATTGTAGAGAGTATGAATGCACTTACCAATGCAGTATCAGAGCTGAGAGTGGCGACTGAAGAAAGCCAGCGGGATATTGAGCGTTTGCGAAGCAATATAGAAAGGGAGGCGCAACAAGTACCACAACCACATCTTGTAGAAGCAACGCGGCAAAGTTCACCAGTGTCACTACCAGAGCGACCGACGCAAGATACAGTCTTGGCAAGCAATGAATCGGTGACAAAATTATATGACCTGCCAAGTTTTTCGGGCAATTCTGACGAATGGCCACTGTTCTTAGCGAATTTCAAGGACACAACGCAGGCATTTCGCTACAGCAATCGGCAGAATTTAATGCGCTTGCATAAATGCCTAGTTGGTCGTGCCAAGGAAACTGTTGCATCCATGTTAATATATCCTAATGATGTGCCAAATGCCATAGCAGAGTTAGAATGTCATTTTGGGCGCCCAGCTATTTTAGTAAGAAGCCAAATAAGTAAAGTACAGCAGTTTCCCAGTATCAGCGAGAATAAGGTAGATCAAATTATAGCATTCTCCACTAAAACAAGAAACATCGTCGGATTTTTAACATCGGCCAAGTGTGAGCATCATCTTTCAAATACCACACTATTGGAGCAGCTGGTCATGAAATTGCCACCCAGTAAACAATATGAGTGGACACGCCAAGCCATCAATATAAGGCCATATGCAACGGTGAACGAGTTTTCATTATGGTTAAGCGAACTTGCCAGGGTGGTGTGCCTCATTCCGCCGTTAAACACGACCACTAGAAGTCATCAGCCAGTGCCTCAACAACAATCGTCGCGTCGAATAATGCACGTTGGAAGAGAAAAACAAGTAGAACGCGGACAGGGTATTAAGTGCTACGTATGTGAGGGTTCTCACGTAATCTCCAGCTGTGAATCTTTCAAAAACATGAGCGTGCACGATCGTTGGGAAAAAGTAAAGGGTAAGCAGCTTTGCTTCTCGTGTCTACGTAAGGCAAGGTGTACACGAGGCTACGCGTCATAGATGCTGCAGGCGAAATTTGTACGCTTTGATGCCGAACAAATGTATTTGAGAGGAGAGCTGCATACGAGGCGTCAGCTGCATGAAAGCGACAAAGCATGAAATTTTCGTATAGCTAAGCGTACAGCAATGTTGGTCGCTGAGCGTACGTACGCTTGAAAAAAAGGAAGAACAAGATGTTTGTTTACATTTTTTTGTATGCAAATTTGTGTAATTAGTTAAAAAATGTTACTTTAGTTTATAAAAGTGCGTGAAAGGTATATTACCAAAGCGAAAAAGAGTATTAAACACCACAACAGCTTGGTTAGACATTGTTGAAGCGTTTAAAAGGCTAAAAAGTGTTGGAAACTAGAAATCACCCTTTTCTCTAGTCCGCGGTGGTTTAAAATTGCCTTTCATAATTTACAAAGGCACGGGGATGCAAACAGCTTTTAATACCAATTTTCCTTTGGTTTCGGGGACGGATATAGCTGAAGAAATTAAATTTTTTTATTTTTTTCAATAATTGTTTGCTTTTTGTAGCGACACTCGAAAGTAGCTTCGTGTGCAGATCTTGACGCGTAGAGAAATTGTAGCTGTGGGCTTCTTTGTCGGCAGAATTATTCCAACAAATGATGGTTTCTAATGAAACGCTTTATCGCTGCCGAATCAAGGAAACACACTGTATAACTTTATATAAATATTTCTTGATTTTATTCGCGGATGAACCACAGTGTTTGCGATTTAGTTTTTACAAATTTATGATGAATGCGTGCGCTTGTCACGGCCGCTCGAACAAAGAACAAAGTAAGAAAGAGTATAAAACTCATTTTGACATTTATCATTGAATGACATGTGAATCGTGTCGCGAAGTAAAATGACTCTCATTGACTATTGTAAAAAGGCTAGTTAGTAAACCGCCACATACTCCCCCACCAGTGATCCACCGATCACGTTGAAAAAGTTACAAAACGATTGGGTTTTCTAATCAGTCTTCCTGATCGTGTTCTAACTTCTGTGGGTACACAGTTAACGTTATTGGATTTTTTGGCATGTTCAAATTTTTGACTAAGAGGTTCATTGTTTTCTTTAACATTATTTTTTACAATAAAATTTTTGGTATTTGTTTCATTATTATCCTTATATGATACAGCTGCTTTTAAACGGTCACATGATACCGTTACCAATCTTCCATTTACCCGAATGTCGAAATTTTTTTCTTTTCGTTTAACAACTTCAAATGGGCCATAATATGGCTGTTTAAATGGTGCTCTAACGGAATCATCACGTAGGAATACATGTGTGCAATTCGAAAGTTCTTTTTGAATGAAACAATGGTTCACAGAGTGATTCGAAGTGACAATGGTTTTGATTTGGTTCATGACGTTTTTTAGATTTTTAACAAAATCTGTCGAGAGATCAGTAGTTTTGTCATCGAGAAAATCGCCCGGCAATCTTAAAGTTGTGCCGTATAACAATTCAGCTGGACAAGCTTGTAAATCATTTTTAATTGTCGTTCTTAATGCGAGCATGATTAAAGGTAACACGTCATACCAAGTTTCGTTTTGATGACACATGATTGATGCCTTCAGAGTTCTATGGAAACGTTCAATCAAGCCGTTGGCTTGTGGATGATAGGGAGTGGTACGGATGTGTTTACAACCAAGAAGACGATTCAATTCTTTGAATACATTCGATTCGAATTGTCGACCTTGATTGGTTGTGACATATAATGGTACGCCATAGTGTGAAATCCATCCACGAATGAGTGCATTGGCTACCGTTTCAGCTGTCATGTTTTCGATGGGGATTGTAACTGGCCAGCGTGAGAAACGATCAATGCATGTTAAGCAATAACGGAATCCCTTGGATAACGACAAAGGTCCAATGATATCAATATTTATGTGTTTGAAACGACCGTCAGGTGCATTGAAATTAGCTAAAGCAGTTTTGTTATGTTTGTGAACTTTGCTTTTTTGGCAATTAACACATTCACTTGACCATTTAGAGACATCCGATTTGATGTTTGGCCATACATAACGTTCGGTTAATAAATTGACAGAAGCCCTTTTACCAGGATGCGAGATGTTGTGCACCAGATTGAAAATTCTCTTTCGCATGTTACCGACGATAAAGGGTCTGATTTGCTTAGAAGATGTGTCGCAATAAACGTGCAGATTAGAACCAGGAAGATAAATTTTGTTCAAATTTAAAGAACATGGGATTTTTCCTTCCAGAATGTCATTTAGTTCGTTGTCGTTTATTTGAGAATTTGCTAGAAGTTCTAAGCTGATATCGTTAACTTTGATTTCTTCAATGCGCGACAATAAGTCTGCAACAACGTTATCTTTGCCGGAAATGCGACGAATGTCCGTTGTGAATTGACCAATGAAATCAAGTTGACGTGCTTGTCTGGGTGAAGCTTTGTCGGGATTTTGTCGAAAGGCAAATGTTAATGGTTTATGGTCAGTATACACAATGCAATTGCGTCCGTCGATCATAAATTTGTTGTGTTTGATTGCCTGAAAGATTGCCAAAAGTTCACGATCATAGGTGCTATAACGCTTTTGGGTATCGGTTAATCGTTTGGAATAGAAACTTAATGGTTGAAGTTGACCATTGTTGATTTGGTGAAGGGCTGCCCCTATTGCGTGATTACTAGCATCCACGTGTAATGCCAAAGTTGTATTGGGAATTGGGTGAGCTAACAGGACAGCGTTGGCGATATCAGCTTTACATTTTTCAAATGCTAAAGATGCATCGTCGTTCCAAGCAATTTGCGAATTATCTTTTTTTTTGTTGCCTTTTATTAGCAGCTGAAGTTTGCCTTGGATTTGAGCAGCATTCGGTAGAAAGCGACGATATGAGTTAAGGATTGCCAAAAAACTACGGAGTTCGTGTGCTTTTTCAGGTTTTTTGAAATTTTTAATGACATCAACTTTTTCAGTTTTTGGTAAAATGCCATCTTTTGTGACGATGTGACTGAGAAAAGTGATTTTTTGTTGTCCAAATTCGCATTTGGCAAGGTTGATTTTAATGTTTTTTTCTTTAAGACGTTGTAAGACAATTTTCAAATGTTTTCGATGTTCGCTCATGTCATTTGAAGCTATGCAAATGTCATCGATGTAGACAACGACGAAATCAAGATCGTGAAAAATACTGTTCATGAAACGTTGAAAAGTTTGAGATGCGTTTCTGAGACCAAAAGTCATCACATTGAATTCAAATAAGCCGAAGGGTGTAATGATTGCAGTTTTCTCTTTGTCTTCTTCTGCTATTGGGATTTGATTGTATGCGCTAACGAGATCGATTTTTGAAAAAATTTGTTTGTTTGCAAATATGTGTGTTACATCTTGGATGTGAGGTAAGGGATATCGATCAGGAATTGTAACGGCATTTAAAGCACGATAATCACCGCAAAAACGCCATGTGCCGCCTTTTTTGGGTACTATGTGCAATGGGCTTACCCAAGGACTTTTACTTGGTTGACAAATTCCCGCTTTTAGCATTGCTTCGAACTCAACTTTAGCTAGTTTAAGTTTTTCAGGGTTTAAACGACGTGCTCGTGAAAAAGTGGGACGACCCGTTGTAATAATTTGATGTTTTACCGTACTAGGTTTCAAATTATCACGTTTATTGAAGGTTGGAGGCAGAGTGAGATCTACAAATTCATTTATTATTTCGCTGAAATCAGATTTGCAATGAACCGAAGAGACTCTTTGATAATGTGTAAGATGAGAATTGCATTTAGTTCGTAAATTTGTATGAACATCGATCAATTGTTTATTTTTTATATCAACCAGCAATCCGTATTCATCAAGAAAATCAGCGCCAAGAATGGGTTTGGACACATTTGCTATCAAAAATGTCCAAATGAAATCACGTCTTAGTCCTAAATTGACATTGCAAGTAATGCTACCGAAAGTTTCTATGGGTGTGCCGTTTGCGGCGAAAAGTTTATAGGAATTTGGTTTATTTAATTTATTGAATAAATTTTTTGCAAAATTGATAAGTCTGCGCCAGTGTCGACTAAAAATTTACGATGATTTGATTGATCAGTGACGAAGAGACGGCGAGTGAGATTTGATTCCACTTCGTGTACCGTCGGTGGCGAAGTGGTTTTTAGTTTTCCGAATTATCGTTTGAACTGCCTTCAGGTTTTTTGAACCGGCAAGGTTGTTCACATTTGCGAGCAAGTGCCCCGAATTTGTAATGATAACGGCAATATGGATGTTTTCTATTTGATTTAGATCGAGAACGTCTGTTACTGTTGTTGTTTCGGTTGGGACTTTTACTTCGACTTGCCCTAAAGTCATTAAACGATTTTGTGAGTTCATCAATTTGTGCTTTTAATTGTGACAAAGAAGGGTTTATTTCCGTTTTGATTTCGGAGATTTGTTTCGAAGAAGTTAATTCCACTACTTTATCGGCCAGAGTGGCGCATGTGTTCAAATTATCGTTAGAAATGGCTACAACCGCTCTCCCATTTTCGGGCAGACGATCGATCCAAAGTGATTTTAATGCTTCATCACTCATAGAACTTCGTGCTAAATCACGCATTTTACGCAATAAATGCGATGGTTTGTCATCACCGAGTTCGATTTCTGTTAACAAAACTTTTAATTTCTTTTGATCAGATGCTGTATATTCATTAATTAAACGCGCTTTTAATGTTTCATATTTTGTGCCGTCGTCCGGCGGATTACGAATCAAATCAGAAACCATTGACAAATATTGAGGATCGAGTGCAGCAATGACATGATTATATTTAGCGTTATCTCTAGTGATTCCACCGTTGGTAAATTGAGCTTCCATTTGAATAAAAAATAAATCCGGTTCATTTTTTACGAACGTCGGTGCCCTTATTGTAATTCTACTAATTTCAGGTAAAGGAAAATTGCTAGCGGTACTTACGTTTGATGCTGATTGTCCATTTGAATTGTTCGATTCGTCCATCTTGAATATCATCCGAAAGCTCTGGTTGAAATCGTCAAGAGACTGGTTATCTTCCACTTCGGCTTCTGTTGGGCACGTTTCCCAAATCAATTTTTTGGATAATAATGTTTTTGTGTTGCAAACAATTTAATTTTGTTGCGCACAAGTGACGTAATGTGTGAATCAGCTGGTGAAATTTGTGCGTTTTTAATTTTTTGACTTTTGCAAAAAAGACGATTTTGATTGCACTTTTCTGATTAAATTCACTTTTGGTTTTGTGAAAATATCGATGCTTTAATGTTTTTGGTAAGTTTATTCCATTCCCGAGTCGATAAACGATGAGGGCAATGCGAATATGTATTTGCACCTTGTTCACTGTATTGTATTTGTTATATGTCGGGGTCACCAATGTGGGCTTCTTTGTCGGCAGAATTATTCCAACAAATGATGGTTTCTAATGAAACGCTTTATCGCTGCCGAACCAAGGAAACACACTGTATAACTTTATATAAATATTTCTTGATTTTATTCGCGGATGAACCACAGTGTTTGCGATTTAGTTTTTACAAATTTATGATGAATGCGTGCGCTTGTCACGGCCGCTCGAACAAAGAACAAAGTAAGAAAGAGTATAAAACTCATTTTGACATTTATCATTGAATGACATGTGAATCGTGTCGCGAAGTAAAATGACTCTCATTGACTATTGTAAAAAGGCTAGTTAGTAAACCGCCACATAGCTATATGAAATATCCTGTACGCGTCTATGACGCGTAGCCTCGTGTGCACCTTGCCTAAGGGTCATAGCACAGTCAAATGTCGTTCAAAGAGAATGTGTGACGTTGATGGTTGCTGCCGATACCATCATCATAGCCTGCACGAAAATTCGAGTTTGCCTCAAAATACAGCTGCTACATGCCATACAGGTGAGTCCCAGCCAGTGCTAAACTGTAGAGATGTAGACCGGGAAAGTGGTCAATTTTTTAAATACGTTCCGGTTACGCTAATGGGGCCGAACAGTAGTGTAGACGTTTTCGCCATGGTGGATGAGGGATCAGCCGTATCCTCGATAGAAGATAACGTAGCTAAACGTTTGGGTCTAAAACGTCGTAGACAGCCACTAACGCTTCAATGGTATGGCGAAAACTGCACAACCGAGGAGTCATCGAAGGTAAACCTGGAAATAAGAGGCAAAAATTCCGCATCAACATATAATATTCGAAACGTGTGCACCCTGCGAAGCCTTGATTTGCCAGCACAATCATTTTCGAAAGCCGATTTTGCCCACTTAGAGTTCCTGCCATTAGAAAATTATAGTCGTGTCAAGCCGTCGTTGTTGTTGGGTCTTGATAACACCTCGCTAAGTGTTCCGTCCACAACTGTTCAAGCCAGCGAAAATAGCCATGTACCCATTAAGACGAAATTAGGTTTGATAGCCTACGTTCCAACCAGTTCACCGCCACAAACACCAGTTGTATTGCATATCCTTGAGCGAAAAGGTCTAACATCACTAAACGCATTGGTAACCGAATACTTTGCCGCCGACAACTTCGGAATAGGTGAGTCAATAAATCAAATTGAATCTGAGGAAGATCAGATAGCGCGCCAGATGCTACACAACAACACCCGACGTTTGGGCAAGCGTTTTGAGAGCGGACTACTATGGCGAAATTTACCACCAGCACTTCCGGACAGTTGCGACATGGCGTACAAGCGCTTGTTGGGCATAGAGCGCAAGATGCAGGCCGATTCCCGTTTTGCCGCCAAATACAAGGAGGAGATCGACAAATATTTGCGCATGGGCTATGCCCGAAAGCTGTCTGATGAAGAAGTACGTATGAACTTTAAATTTAATTTTTTTTTACCGCATTTTGCAGTTAATAACCCACACAAGCCAGAGAAAATGGGAGTTGTGTTCGATACAGCTGCCCTAGTAAATGGCGTATCGTTGAACTCGTGCCTTCTTAAAGGGCCCGAACATGCCAAACCATTACTGACCATTTTATTCAAATTGCGTGAAGGGGCAGTTGCAGTCGCAGCCGACATTCGTGAGATGTTCTCGCAAGTAATCATTAACAAGCGAGATCAACAGGCGCAACGATTTTTATGGCGTGATGGAAACGCTAATCAGCCAGTCGAGCACTTTGTTATGCAGTCTATGGTTTTCGGAGCCATGTGCTCACCATGTATAGCGGAATTTGTCAAAAATAAAAATGCCGAAGATTTCCGTCAGCAGTATCCAGAAGCCGCTACAGCCATCGTCGAAAGCCATTATGTTGACGATTTCGTTGCCAGTTTCAAGAACGAACAAGACGCTGAGCGGATTTGCAATGACATCGTTTATATCCATTCCGAAGGAGGTTTTCAATTACGCGGATTTGTATCAAACGTCAAACGTCTGCAAGATAGCCTGAATGCAGAGCCACACATGCCACAGTCTATAAGTCTAGAAAACGGAGTCAGCTATGAAAAGGCATTGGGAATGCGCTGGAACACCATGACAGATTCATTTGAGTTTATGCTTAATTTTCACCGAGTTTCAAAAGCCGTTTTAGAGGGAGATCGTGCTCCAACCAAGCGTGAACTCCTCAGTATAGTAATGTCGGTGTTTGACCCATTTGGCATTATCGCCGATTTTTTGCTTTTTGCCAAAATGCTAGTACAAGAAGTGTGGAGACATTCTATCGGGTGGGACGAAGCGATTCCGAGTAGCCTGCATCACAAATGGTTTATGTGGTGGAGCGAACTAAACCACGTTAATATTGTTAAAGTTAAACGATGGTATTCACCGCAGCTTCAATCTACAACTTCCATACAGTTGCACATAGTGGTGGACGCCAGTCAATCAGCATTCGCAGCGGCTGTGTACTTTCGAATCACTAGTAGTGATGGTTGTGATGTCACATTTGTCGCGGGCAAAACCAAAGGCGCCCTGCAGAAGTTATTATCCGTACCGATATTGGAATTGCAAGCCGCAGTGTTAGGCGTCCGAAAGATGAAACGGGTAATGGCATGGGTCCTGCGAGCTGCCGACATATTTTTGAAACTACATATCACCTATCAGACATGTGATGGAGGCGGTCTGCAGTCAGAGCTAAGCGCCGCCGAACTTAATAAAGCAGAGATATACATAGTCAAAGCCGTTCAGCGCGAAGTTTACGCAGAAGAAATATCAGCCCTATTGAAAGACGAGCAACTCCATAAACAAAGCAGTATTCGTTCATTAACGCCGTATCTAGACAACGATCAGATCATGCGAATCCAAGGTCGCCTAGACGCAGCTACGGTTTTGCCAGTAGAGGCCAGAAGACCAATTTTAATGCCATCCAAACACATCGTCTCCGAACTCATAATGCGTCAGTATCATGAGCGGCTACACCATCAGAATTTCGCATTGACATTGTACGAAGCCCGCCAAAAGTTTTGGTTTACTCATGCCAAGTCGCTGTTGAAGTCCGTGCAACGTACATGCTTAACGTGCCACATAGACAGAGCTAAACCAGCAGCGCCTCTGATGGGTCAGTTGCCTGAGGATCGGGTCACTCCTTATGTCAAGCCGTTCTCTAACACAGGAGTTGATCTTTTCGGCCCATTCAATGTTACCGTTGGTCGCCGGCGAGAAAAACGATGGGCAGTTATATTTACGTGCCTAATTAGGCGCGCAGCCCATTTAGAGCTTGCGCATGATTTATCGACCAATGCGTTTTTGTTGTGTCTTCGAAACTTTATCAACCGCCGTGGCACTCCAATAAGAATCAGAAGCGACAACGGCACGAATTTTGTGGGCGCTCAACGGGAGCTAAAGGAAGCTGATCGCATGTTAAATTTCGAGCGCATATCAGATGAAGTCACCAGCCGCAATATTGATTGGAAATTTAATTGCCCTTCCAACCCAAGTTCAGGGGGTTGTTGGGAGCGCCTTATAGGTGTCGTAAAAAGAATGCTGCTAAAGACACTTCATGAGGAGGCACCGAAGGAAGACACACTTCGAAGCGTATTGATCGAAGCTGAAAATATTTTAAATTCGAGGCCACTTACCGACGTGCCTTTATCATCGGAAGAGGACGACCCAATCACTCCTAACCATTTCCTTGTGGGATGCCCCAATTCCATGCAAACAGCGCAGCCAGCCGATCAAAACATTTGCCTTCGAAAACAATGGCGTATCCCACAAAATCTGAAAGACCGCATTTGGAAGCAATGGGTGAGACATTATTTGCCCCAATTACTTGTGAGGCCTAAGTGGCAAGACAAAGTTAAACCAATCGCTATCAACGATTTGGTTCTCGTCTGCGACGATCTTCAACCGCGAAGCCAGTGGAAGAAGGGACGAGTTACCAAGGTGTTTCCCGCTAAGGATAAGCAAATCCGCCTCGTTGAGATTAAAACAGCTAACGGAGTACTGCGCCGGCCGGTGTCAAGGCTTGCCATCCTTAGAATAAATGGTGAATCCCTACGCGATTCACGGTGGGGTGGGGTGTGATGGCACCCTGTGCATTCACATTTTAAATTGTAGTCAATCATATGCGCAACATTGTTACCTTTCAGTGCGAATATAAATACCACCACAACAAAAGAAGAGCGCAAAGTCTAAGCCAACAGCCAACACAGAGACAACACAATTTGGAAACACATCAACCGCCAAGGGCAGAAATTGTCATACATACATACACTTAAATTGTTATTGTTTTGTGAACCGTTTTTCTTATACATTTCAATAAACTAAAATTGCAATAACGTCAATACCCAATATATGTCCAGCCTGTAACGTGTTCCCACATGACACCGACTATACTTTTAAATTGCAATGTGGAACCAACGCTTCTAACGCGCTTATCTCTTTGGGACAACCATGTTGAAACAGAAAGTTTCCTCTGACTCCAGTTAAAGGATATTGATGACGATTTGAGAGTCGGGGTTGATCATGGACATTGAAGAGTTGAACCTCTTATAGTATGCACAGCGAAATTGAGGCGGAGTAACTCGTGTTTCTGTGGGAAGTCTGCTTTCCTCTTCTACAACAGTTGTAAAAATTATAGTGATAATGGGGTTCACCGAATTTCTCGTAATACTTAGCAAAAAGTCTGCCTGTTCAGCATTTCATTGTGCTATTTTATATTGATGTTTTTTGTTGTTGTTGTTGTAGCGATAAGGTTACTCCCCGAAGGCTTTTTGGAGTGTTATCGATGTGATGGTCCTTTGCATGATACAGATCCGGTGCGCTCCGATAACACAGCTCCATTAAGGTGCTAGCCCGACCATCTCGGGAACGATTTATATGGCCACATTAAACCTTCAGGCCATCCCTCCCTCCCCACCCCAAGTTCCACGAGGAGCTTGGGGTCGCCAGAGCCTCGTCTATTAGTGAAACGGGTTTCACCGCTCGAAGGTGAGGCTATCAATTAGGTTTGGAGAAGCTATATATTGCGCAGGCACACCTACGGGTATATTCTGACCCCCTAATCCTCTGGGGGAGTTCTCCATAGATGCTGCTAGCAAGCGACTTTATAATTTTTTCAAGACTGTACTTAATTTACATTTTCGGGGTATGCGACCTGAAGGTATGAATGTTATCAAACAATGGGTCACAGTTAGTAGCGTAACGCCATCGACGGTAACGTCTTAAGTTTGCGTCATATATGTCTTCCATTGTTGGAAAGTCACGCATCGAGTCCTGGGATTCCCGATCCAGAATCCTGCAATTTCGGGATGGCAAAATGAAACTATTAAAATACTGAGAAGGTAATTGTTTACTTTAGGGTATAACTGCTAAAACTATCCCAAAAATATCGGGAGAGTTGTCAAAAGACGTGTTTTGATCCCAGGACCGCGAGTCCGAAAGCGGAAATTCAAAATTTGGTAATTCTTTACTTTAGCTCACAACTGCTAAACCTTGACCAAAAATACGGGAGAGGTGGCAAAGGACGTGTTTTGATCCCAGGACCACGAATCCGAAAGCGGAAATTCAAAACTTTATTTCTGTCAAAAGATATTTCCAAAAAACCGAAAGATGGCCCCGGAGCCCTCCAAAACCGGGGGTGGTATGCATAGTATTTTTGCGCAGAAAACCTTTCTGCATTGGCGGCCTTCGGCCGCGCGGTAATTCTTTACGACATCATGACACTACTAATACGCGTCCATATCGAGAGAGGTATCAAACGACGCGTCTTTACGTCAGTATTAATAATCCCAAGTTGGAAAATAAAAATTTTAACTCGTTTAAAAGATATTAACGAAAAACCGAAAAAAGACCCGCTGGTACCTCCGAAACCGGGGTTGGTATCCATAGTAGTTTTGCGCAGAACACCTTTCTGCGTTGGCGGCCTTCGGCCGCGCTTATAAAAAATTACCCTGGGTGGGTCCAACACCGGTTTGGAGACCAAAATTATTTAGCAGTTGTACCCTAAAGTAAACCATTTCTTAGAGATCATACTCTAGAGGTGGTATTTTTTCTATGAAAAATAATCGGCATCTCTATAATGTGTTCATAATTACTGATTACCGAAAAAAAATTTATATGGGACATTTAGTTATTTAATTAACGATAAGGAGTTAAGTACGTAATTGAAGATAATCTCCCTTTATGTAAACTAACTACATTAATTACTTCCCAGCCAGCAAAATATCCGTAAACGCATCTGAAAACGGAAAAAAATTCCTATAAAATCTTATTTTTATCCGTTTTCATGTTCCGTATACAGTAGTTTTGTCGATCCATTTTCACACTAAAGTTTGCGAACGAAACGTACGTAAGCAAAAGCATAAAAACTGTCGGAAAACTGACACTGTTTCTTAAGCGATTCGAAGACTTTTTCCGAACATTCTCGGACTTATTTTTTTAACGTTTTCTTTCAATTTTCCGGTGAAAACTAGGACCAAATTTTCGGATACTTTCCAGGCAGTTGAAGGATGAGATATCACACTTGTAGTGAGGAAAAAAAATTGCACTTCAACATGCCAAGATATAGCCCAGGAGCTCTTGCTAGTTTAATTTAAGGTTGAAAAAAAAAAAGAAATTTGAAAAATATTTTTTCACATATTTTTTAAAAGCACAATTTTGTGCTCCGACCACGTTTTTATACGACTATATGCTGGCTGCGTTTATTATTATTATTTTTTTTGACAAAATGTTGCTTTCTGTAGCGAAGCTCGAAAAAAGCTTCGTGTACAAATCTTGAGCCATGAGCAATCATAGTGTTACGAATATTAACAAAACTAAGGGGTGCTGCTATCTCTAAGCCGATGCTAAGCAGTGACGTGAATTCATATATAAACATCTCGCCCAAAAAAAAAGTAGCGACTACCTCATAGTTTACATCGAGTAAATGCCTAAAAAATAACGAGTGACGGCTCTTATTATATTTATCCTCTTTGGCAATAGTAGAGTTTCATTTGAACTATCAATCAGTTTGATTGTTAAGCAAGCTAGTTGCAAAGTATAAGTGTTATTGTGAAGTACTTTAGTAAAGGCCATTTTTCCATTATTCAATATTGGAATTATTTATTCAACAGTTTAGCGATACGAACTTAGCAAAAGGGCAAATAAGAGGATTTGCAAGTAAATTCGTTACAATTGGTGTCAGAAGAGGAATTGTTGAATAAATTCCAGAGTTGCAGAGCACAGCAAGGACATGGCGAAGTTAAGTGAATTAAGGATCCAGCAACTGAGAAAGGAGTTGGAAGCCCGTGGATTGAATACAACCGACAATAAACTCGAACTTCAGGCAAGACTACGGCAGGCAATGGATTTAGAAGGAATTGACGTGGAAGAGTATGACTTTCATCTTGATGGCGAGGAAACAACAAAAATGGAAGAGACAGTTACGCAGACAGTTACGAGCACAGACTTGAACATGATTTCGGCTACAATATCTGCTCAAACATCGACAGTGGCGTCTCAAATGGAATCGCAAAAGACAGATATAACATCTCAACTGGAAGAACAAAAGACAAGTATAGCATCACAACTGGAATCCCAAGAGACACGAATTACATCAAAGATGGAAACACAACTGAAGGAACAAGAGGCACGCATAACAGTACCACTCGAAGCGCAGGAGGCGCGTATATCATCAAAACTCGAAGCGCGTATGGACGAGAAAATAACTCAGTTTGACGAAAAAATCGAAGCCGAGGTGGATGCTTTCAGAGGTCGTATACAGGAGTTGCAATTACATCGCCCAGCTGTTTCAGCAAGCAATCCAAAGGTAAAAACACCATCCTTTGACGGTTCTGTTTCTTTCCAGGTCTTTAAGCTTCAGTTTAAGAAGACCGCAGCAGTGAACAACTAGAGTGCTGAAGATAAAGTTGCTGCACTATTCGTAGCATTGAAATCTTAGCTGCCGAAATCTTACAGACTATTCCAGAGTACGAACGGAACAGTTATGACGCATTGATGGCTGCTGTACAACGGCGATACGGAAGCGAACACAGGAAGCAGATACACCAAATAGAGTTGCAAAACCGCTACCAAAAAGCTAATGAGACTTTGCAGGAGTTTGCGTCAGATGTCGAAAGGCTTGCACACTTGGCGAATGCCGATGCACCCGTGGAATACACCGAAAGGGTAAAAATTCAGAGCTTTATAAATGGCATACGGGACGTCGAAACGAAGCGAGCCACATACGCAAACCCAAAGCCAACATTTGCAGAAACGGTATCACATGCATTGACTCCGGAAACTGCCTCACTATTGAATAAACCAGCATACAAAGCTCATCGGGTAGAGGTAGAAAGGCTAGAGTGGGTAGACGCAATATTGGAGACGCTGAAAGGATCGCAAAAGCGGAGTGTAAAAGTTATCAAATGTTTCAAATGTGGGAAGCCCGGCCACATTGCACGTCATTGCGATCTTGGTCCTGGTAGTTCCAACAATGTGGGTGGCCGTAAACGCAAAGCTGGAGGAGATGAGCAAGAGCGTGTCAGTTTTAAAGAACGAAAACTAGCTCCAGCTATTGAATGTCCTGTGATATCTGTGTCGCAAATTGGAAGGAAATTATGAGGTGGGTTTTGTCTAAGGCTGGGGTAACGCTCAGTCAATCCAGAGTCGAGTAAAGGTCCTACAAACCCCTATATATTAGGCGGACAGCAGCTTTCCGTCGCAAGATGGCGAGGGGGGCGGAGCGTCGACTAACGGAGGTTCGGTAGGGCGGCTGAACGGTCGGGTAACGGACGGACTGGTACGGCGGTACGGAAGCAGCGGCGGGATAGAAGCAACGGCTTAACTGCGGTAGGATGGCAAGCGGACAACGTTCGTCGTCGCAGTGGCGGGACGGATGCAGCGGCTTAACGGCGGTAGGATGGCCAACGGACGTCGTAGCAGCGGCGTGACGGATGCAGCGGCTTAACGGCGGTAGGGTGGCAAACGGCCAACGGTCGTCGTAGCAGCGGCGTGACGGATGCAGCGGCTTAACGGCGGTAAGATGTCGGACGGCCAACGGACGTCGTAGCAGCGGCGCGACGGGTGCAGCGGCTTAACGGCGGTAGGATGGGCGACGATGCGGCGGTGGGCTACGGAGCGCGTACCAGGGCCGTGGTGAGAGGGGAGATGGGCTGGCGACGGGGTTTACCTGGACAGCGGCAGCGTGTTCCGGGCGGGATAGGATGGGCGTACCAGCGGACTTGTATTGGTCGGTCGGCTTCGGCAGGATCGGGCTGATCGAACGTCTTCGGCAGGCTCGGTAATCGGTGGGGTCAGTCACCTGCGGGAGAAACTGCGAGGACTCGGGTTAGTGCTGGTTTCACCGCTGGACACCCCCGCCTCCCTACTTGCACACTAGCAGAAGGTGCGTAAGGGGGGTGGGGTTGTACCAGCCGAGGCGCCGTGGGTCGACCAGCTCAACACCAGGGTGGGCGACGGAGGGAAGGATAGTCCGAAGACACCACTCGCGTCGTCCAACTCTGGTGGAGGGTGACCCGCGCCATGACAGCGCCCCCTTCCACTCGGCTAGCTAGCCAGAGCGGCAATTTTGTTTTTAACCTGCGAGGACTGAATTGCAAAAATGCAAATTCAATGTTTATATGGGTGGTGCCGCAAACTGGTTGAGAAGTCAACACACCATTTTTGTGATTTTCATTGGTTTGCTATTTAGTGGTTGTTGACTATGCTATAAAAGAATAAGTACAAGCGGTTGTTGGTTATGCTATAGAAAAATAAGTACAGGGAGGTTCAGGTAGCTATGCTATAGAAAAATAAGTACAGGGAGGTTCAGGTTTAAGTGAATAAGGAAATACAGGGAGGATTTACGTTATTGTAACGCTACGTTACAGTCCCCCCCCCCCACTTCGGTTGACGGAAAGCTGCGGTGGGGAAAGATGGATCTCCAGGCATGGCTAAGGTCTTATGCCGGTGTGCATGTGGGCGAAGCACTTTATTTAAAAAAAATTATTTTTTTTCAAAAATATACAGAGTCATTCCACTTATATCTAACAGAGTTAATGTTATTGTAATTGTTCTAACAAATTATTGTTTTTTTTTTATTAAAAAAAAATGTTCCACTGTTTTGTTTTTTTTTTTTTTTTTTTGTCGAGGGTGGAGTCGTACTAAACTGTATCCGTTGTCGTACTTCTCTTGGTTCCTTTTTAATGTTATGTAGATATATAGGTATGTACATATTTTTTTTTTTTTTTTTTGAAAAATAATTCACAATTCGTTTCTGTCTTAAGTCTAACAAGTTTTTGTAGATGGTATAAAAATATAAAAAAGAAATGCGGCGGCCTCTTCTCTTGATGTCTCATTCGACTTGTACCATTCGGTTGATTCCCATCAGCGAAACTTTCGTCCGGTTCTCGCCCATCATCTTCACCTTGACGCGCTGGTTCTTCCAGTAGAATTTCCAGCACTTTTTGCTCAGTTTTGTCGGGCGTTTTAGCTTTAGTTCCCCGATCCCTGTTCGGGATCGGGGTGCCCCTCTTCGTATGTCGTTTTCTTCGTTTCGTTGTGTTCGGTGTCGCCCCGTCCCTGTGGCTCTGGTTGCGGGTCTTCTTTTATGGTCATTAGTTGCTCTATTGGTGGCCCATGAATAATTTGGATTCTCTGAATCTTCGGTTTGTTTGCCGGCCACACTGTTTTCGACTCATTGTTGGACGGTTTGATTCCTGCAATGAGTAAGCAAAACGGGGGTTGTTTAGAGTTGTTCAAGATCGCCAAGTGTTCTGCAAAGGTATCTCCTAATACGATGATATCGTCCAGGTAGGCGAAAACTTTTGGTTGGAGTTCGGGCCCAAGTATCGAATCCAGAGCGCGTTGAAAGGTAGCCGGGGCAGAGTGTAGGCCAAATGGCATGACTTTCCACTGGAACAATCCCCTGCCAGGAACTGTAAATGCGGTGTATGGGCGAGATGCTCTGGCGAGCGGGATCTGCCAGTAGCCGTTCTTCAAGTCAATAGTAGAAATGAATTTCGCCTCTTTCAGCTGGTCGAGAATGGCTCCAATTTGCGGCAACGGGTAAGCGTCTGGTTCGCTGGCGGCGTTGAGCTGACGGTAATCTATGCACATCCTCCACGTGCCCTGTTTTTTGCGGACTAGCACGATTGGCGAGCTGTACGCGCTTCGTGATGGTTCTATTCTTCCTCCTGCTAATAACTTGTCTACCTCTTCGTTGATGACTTGTTGCATGGCCGGGTTGCGGGGGTAGTATCGTTGCTTTAGCGGTCGGTTGTGTTTGAGGCGAATCGTATGCTCGGCTGCAGTGCTTGGTCCGATGATTTCGCCAAACCGCTTTTGGTGATGCGCCAGGAAGTTTCCCAGTTCCGTGTTTTGTTCGTCGCTCAGGTGTTCTCGGCTCGTCACTGCACATAGCGTATCCAGTTCCGGTGCTCTCTTGGTCACGGTGGCCTATAGCGGCTGACCATCCAGCGTGAGGATGATTCCCCTCTTTCTTAGGAAGTCCATTCCGAGGATTACCTGTTCGGCCAAGTTTGGGATAACGGACAGCATCGCGTCTGTGGCTCGTCCTTGATACACAATCCTTGCCGGGTAGGAGTTCGAGGCAAAGACACACGTTTGGTCTGCCAGCTGGATGCTTCGCTTGTTGGGGCGCGCCTTAATGTTGTTCTTTTCTAGGTGTTTCCGTACGGTGTCATCTACATAGGATAGGGTGGCGCCGGTGTCCACTAGTGCGCGCACGCTCATGCCCTCGATGACCACTGGTATATAGAATCGGCCATCTACTTGTGTTTTTGCGGTTGATTTGCCGGCGGGTGGTTCCCTCGGCTTCTCTGGTCGGACGTACGGTGCTTGGCGGCTTCCTTTAATAGCGTTGGACGGCGTTCGGGATGCGTTCTCGGTATTGGGCTAGTCGGAGGACATGGGCAGTCCCTGGAGAGGATGTTGTCTTGGCCACACCGGGAGCAGAACTTCCTCCAGGGGCCCTTACATTGGAAGCGGTGGTGTCCGCGTTCCTTGCAGCGCCAACAGCACTCTTTGCTGTCGTATTCCATGGGTAGGTGGTATAGGCTGTGGACCACCATTTTCCCCTGTTTCGCTTCCTCGCCCCTTAACAGCTCATACTCTTCCGTTAGCTCCAGGAGCTCCTCGATCGTCCTAAACTCGCTGCGCTTGACGAAAAGGCGGTATTCCACGCGTAGACCATCGTAGATCCGTTCGAGGTGATTCTCTTCGCACATCGTCGGGTGTTGGCGGATCAGCGTTTCCAGTGCGAGGATGTAGTCCCTAGCCTTCTCTCGGCCTTGCTGTTTGCGTTGTCGGATGGCCTCTTCCAAATGTCGTATGTGTCGCTTAGGTAGAAAAAAATTTGCACCTCCCTCCGCAGATCGCTCCAGCGGTGTATGTGTTGCTTACGGACGCGGTACCAATGCAGTGCTTTCCCGCGTAGAAGCTCCGGCAGTGTTGGGAGGAGCCGGTCGACGGGGATGCGGTAGCATTCGGCAAGCTCCTCTATCCTCTCAAGAATTTCGTGCAGTGACTCCTCCCCCGAAAAGTGCAAGTCCCAGCGGCGAACGGTATTCATAAGTTCACCGTCGCTCATTTCGTCTCGTTTCGGTGATGCGTTCTCTCTCTTTCCTCCGTGCGGCTGTGGGATGTGGATCTGGATTGAAGGGATCGGCTTTGTTGTTGGCTGAGGTGGCGTAGCGAACTTCCCCTCTTCCTCGTTCACTTCTCGTTCCAGCTCTTTCAACAGGTCTTCGCTGGATTTCCTGGCGCGTTTCGCTCGCACGTAAGTACTCAGTGCGCGACGCAGCTCGGCTACGGTTTGGCCTTCCACGTCGATTCGGTGTTCCTTACACTCCTCGATCAGCTTCTCCCTCCTTAGTAGGTAGATCCAATTGAGCGAGTCGGTGTTCAGCAGCGTGCCTTCCGGAGCCTGTGTGTGTGTTGTTTTTACCGATGTGTTCGTTGAACCCGCCCCGGCAGTGTTGATGGTGGTTGTAGTTGTTTTTCCACGGTCATCTGCGGAGGAGGTCTCTGCTCGGGCGCCATTTATGAAGTGGGTTTTGTCTAAGGCTGGGGTAACGCTCAGTCAATCCAGAGTCGAGTAAAGGTCCCACAACCCCCTACTGAATAAATACACAATATTTATGTGTTACGAACACATGCACACACGGCTTGAGATATAAGGCGGACAGCAGCTTTCCGTCGCAAGATGGCGCGGGGGGGCGGAGCGTCGACTAACGGAGGTTCGGCAGGGCGGCTGAACGGTCCGGTAACGGACGGACTGGTACGGCGGTACGGAAGCAGCGGCGGGATAGAAGCAACGGCTTAACTGCGGTAGGATGGCAAGCGGCCAACGGTCGTCGTCGCAGTGGCGGGACGGATGCAGCGGCTTAACGGCGGTAGGATGGCCAACGGACGTCGTAGCAGCGGCGTGACGGATGCAGCGGCTTAACGGCGGTAGGGTGGCGAACGGCCAACGTTCGTCGTAGCAGCGGCGTGACGGATGCAGCGGCTTAACGGCGGTATGATGTCGGACGGCCAACGGACGTCGTAGCAGCGGCGCGACGGATGCAGCGGCTTAACGGCGGTAGGATGGCGAACGGCCAACGGTCGTCGTAGCAGCGGCGGCACCAGAGGGGCGACGATGCGGCGGTGGGCTACGGAGCGCGTACCAGGGCCGTGGTGAGAGGGGAGATGGGCTGGCGACGGGGTTTACCTGGACAGCGGCAGCGTGTTCCGGGCGGGATAGGATGGGCGTACCAGCGGACTTGTATTGGTCGGTCGGCTTCGGCAGGATCGGGCTGATCGAACGTCTTCGGCAGGCTCGGTAATCGGCGGGGTCAGTCACCTGCGGGAGAAACTGCGAGGACTCGGGTTAGTGCTGGTTTCACCGCTGGACACCCCCGCCTCCCTACTTGTACACTAGTAAAAGGTGCCTAAGGGGGGTGGGGTTGTACCAGCCGAGGCGCCGTGGGTCGACCCGTGGCGGAGGGGAAGTGCACCTTAACGGCACAGCGGTAGCCCCTTGTGCGCACGCATCGGCTCACGGCCGAAACCAGAGCTGCGGAGAGGGGGTCGTGCGGTCGTTCGGGCGGCGAGTCATTCCTTACCAGACCAGGACGACGGAGGGAAGGGTAGTCCGAAGACACCACTCGCGTCATCCTGCCGCAGCAGGGGGTGACTCGCGCCACGGCCGCACCCTCTTCTCCCCAGCTAACTAGAGGGAGTGGTTCCTCCGATCCGGCCAGCCTACTAAAATCAGAGCTGAGGGGGGAGGGGGTTATTTGGTCATTAAGGCAGCGGGCCGCTCAACACCAGGGTGGGCGACGGAGGGAAGGATAGTCCGAAGACACCACTCGCGTCGTCCAGCCCAGGTGAAGGGTGACTCGCGCCATGACAGCGCCCCTTCCGCTCAGTCCGAGCCGTGGGGGAGGGGGGTTATTTGGTCATTAAGGCAGCGGGCCGCTCAACACCAGGGTGGGCGACGGAGGGAAGGATAGTCCGAAGACACCACTCGCGTCGTCCAACTCTGGTGGAGGGTGACCCGCGCCATGACAGCGCCCCCTTCCACTCGGCTAGCTAGCCGGAGCGGCAATTTTGTCTTTAAAAAGACAACCACTCCCGCTGGCTCACCTGCGAGGACTGAATTGCAAAAATGCAAATTCAATGTTTATATGGGTGGTGCCGCAAACTGGTTGAGAAGTCAACACACCATTATTGTGATTTTCATTGGTTTGCTATTTAGTGGTTGTTGACTATGCTATAAAAGAATAAGTACAAGCGGTTGTTGGTTATGCTATAGAAAAATAAGTATAGGGAGGTTCAGGTAGCTATGCTATAGAAAAATAAGTACAGGGAGGTTCAGGTTTAAGTGAATAAGGAAATACAGGGAGGATTTACGTTATTGTAACGCTACGTTACAAAATCAAGCAGTCTTACCGTCAGAGGGAATGTGGATGGTATAGAACGTGTACTGACTGTATATACGGGCGCATCTCATTCCTTGATCCGATCTGACTGGGTCAACAGGAGAATAAAACCGTTACCTGGAGCAAGGTTGCGTACAGTCACTGGCAAGTATAACCAAGTTCAGGGAGAAGTGATATGTGAAGTCTTGATTGGAAAGGTCACGGTTCTACACAAATTCGTTGTGGCGAAGATCGTTGAAGAAGTCATATTGGGAGTGGACTTCTTGGTTAAACATGACATCAAGATCGATATGCAGATAGGGGTGATGCATTATGAGAACCAGGATATACCATTTAACTTCAAGTTGGAGAAAGGGTTCAGTAGTAATCGAGTAATGGTGGAGAAGACTCGACAAAGACCACGAAAGTCGGAAGGAAAGGTTGATGGATCGAATGGGCCAAATAAAAGGAAATTAAAAGTACCTGCGAGAAAAAGACCGGCATCGACATACCCTAATGGACGCACTAAAATGACTGAAAGAATTTTTCAGAAATAATGCAAGGGTGGTTTCAAGCCAGCGCGCACTACTGTTGTGAAACGTCCAGACGATAATGATGATGCAAAGTCAATCCGTCAAGTGCAAGCTCTGCGAAGAAGTTCATTAGCCAAACAACAGAGTGCGAGGGAAAGATCAAGAATAATGAGTAGTATGATGAAACGCAGGTACAATGAGAACAAAAATTCGGAAGGTTTCTTGGAAGGAGATTTGGTACTGTTATACAACCCTCACCGGCGGAAAGGTGTTCCATCCAAGATTCAGTGCAGTTGGGAAGGACCGTACAAAGTTGTGAAGAAGATCAGTGATACCATATACCATATACAAACCACTGGGAAACCACGGAGTAGAAAAGTGGTACATCTGGAGATGCTAGCGGCGTTTAGATCGGGAGATTTATCTATCAAGCAGTTATTGATTAAGCACAAAATCTGGCGGGCAAGAGTAGAGTTTGATTGAACTATCAATCAGTTTGGTTATTAAGCAAGCTAGTTGCAAAGTATAAGTGTTATTGTGAAGTACTTTAATAAAGGCCCTTTTTCCATTATTCAATATTGGAGTTATTTATTCAACAGTTTAGCGATACGAACTTAGCAAAAGGGCAAATAAGAGGATTTGCAAGTAAATTCGTTACAATAGGTACACGACATATCTTGTACGCGTGAACGACGCTACGCCTCGTGTGCATTTAATGGGGTATTGACAAATCTGATTGAAGAACAAAGATGGTGCATGGGCGAACTTCAGTGGAAAGCAGCGGAGCGTAACAAAATTCTAGTAGGTCACTTCCACCACACCAACAACTTTAACACAATTATTAACATAATTTAAGCACACAAATACACTGACTGGAGTTTTAGAGAGTAAAAGTTAAAATTCTGAACACATTAGCTGAATAAAAAGTGTACAAATAATTGTTAAATAAGAAATACATACAGTGGTAGTTTAACATATTCTGCTGTGGTAAATGGTGAATGTGACCTACTAGAGGTTTTGTGAAGCTTGCCTCACACTATTTTTCGTCCCTGCAGCATCTTTATTCTTCAATCGGCCTTTGGTATTGATTCAGTTGCACGACAAAAATTTATATAAAAAAGTTTAGTCACCTGTTATACCTACATATATGACACTACTTTATTTTCGTGTATTTTTTCTTGTATTTTATCTTAAAATTTTTGTCGTATAAGTGTGTGGTATAAGTGTGTAATGCCAATTTCATACAGATGCTAAATGAAATAATTAGTCAAGTTTTCTACATGAAAACCATAATCGAACCTCAATCTTCCATACAAAATACAAATTCTTAATTATCTCATTATTGCTTTATTGAATGCCTAATCGAGTGAAAAATCCAGGTGGTTTTGCTTGGTGATTCAAATTTTATTGTCAATGTAACAAATGACAATCAAAAATAAATTATTTTCAACAATCTAGGAAAAAGAAAAACACGAAAAAATTCAAAATTAAATTTTCGCAGCATTTCCTGCAAAATATAATTCACGGTTCAATTATATGGTTGGTTCATCTGTACAATAACACAAAATGTCTGTTCAAATTGTCAAAATCTGTGTATTGGTGTTGGTGCGAATGGTAAACATAAAACTTAGCAGTTTTTGTATGTGTAAAGGCGGTGACACAATGATATTTTTCATATAGATGCGTTTAACACAAGCTTATGTATTCCAATAACATCGCCACAATCAACCAAGATGTTGCGTTTGTAAATATGAAGGAACTTCACACTTAGCAATTGAAGTTTATTACGCCTTGCCAACACCCTTAAGCCGGAGTCATTGGTGCCGTATGTCGTATCGCTGTATCCGTATCCCTAACGTAATCAGCTGTTTATCGTTACGACGGTAAACCAAAACCCAATTGGTTGGCTACGATACGGTTACGACCTTACCCGCACCAATAAAAGATTGCATTGATTCTCATAAGGTTGGTCAAATCAGCTGTTAAAAGGTTACCGATACGGTTACCGATAAAGCACCAATGTCTCCAGCTTTAGCCAAGGAAATGTCAAATTCTTCTTCTTATGATTTGCTTGGAAGAAAATTGTGGAGTTGGCTACTTTTCAATATCAGATGGCGCTAGTGTCGCTCATTCTACCATTCTCCATAAAAATACATGCAATCTACTCATAATCCATAAGCATGTGTTAAACTCATCTATATGAAAAACTGCTTATGTGTCGGAACTGTAAGAAAATGTGCCAATGGGTTGGTTTCATTTTGAGTTTGCCATCTCCTGTTGACAATCCCATCGACCATGCAATGAAATAAATAAAATCAGCTGATAAGATAAAAATAAAAAAAATAAATGTAAGGCGCGATAACCTCCGAAGAGATCTAAGGCCGAGCTTCTCTTCCAATTTGCGTCGTGCTCCTCTTGATTTTCCCTACAAATTGGCCGGGCGGGACCTATGTACATGATTTTATGCCGACTCCGAACGGCATCTGCAAGGCAGATGAGTTTTCACTGAGAGCTTTTCATGGCAGAAATACACCCGGAGCGCTTGCCAAACACTGCCGAGGGGCGACCCCGCCTCAATTTTTTTTCAGAATTTCTAGAAAAATTTTGAGTATTCATTTTTGTAGTTCAATAAATTTTAGTATAATAATGTGCAAGTTAGAAATGGATCAAAATTTTTCCTCAATTTTCAAAATTTTTTTCGCCGAGGGTGTTGAGCAATTTCCCACATACAAAATGCATTTTTTTTCATGCGATGTATGGAAGAAATTGCTCAACATCCTCGACGAAAAAAATTTGAGCTATTTCTAACTTGCACATTATTATACTAAAATTTACTGGGCTACAAAAGTGCATACTCAAAATTTTTCTAGAAATTCTGAAAAAAAAAATTTTAAAATTTGATGGTCTTTTTTGAAATTTTGATTAATTCTCCTTGCCTTAGAATAACCTTTGACATTTTTTTGAATGTGGTTTCTTTTAGGGAATTTGCGATATTTTAAATTAAAATTATCAATTAAGCTGTGAGCCACTGCATTTGAGTTTTTTTTCAGCATAAACCAAGTGTGTATTTATTTTGTTGAGTAACTATATGTATTTGGTTAGGTGCAACATCTGTGGATAGTTGCGCATGCATTTTATTTTGATTGTATTTATAGTTAAGAAGGAAATGGCTGCTTTCCATTTTAACTATTTTTTGTAAAAAACGAAATATTTTTTGGGGCTATCAAAAGGGAAACTTAATTATTTCATTAAATAGAATTGTGATTCGATTAAGGTTCTATATGAAAACGGTATAAGCTTTATTCCAAAAAAAAACAAAGCAAATACAAGAAAAATACAATCTAGTTTATTAAAAACAAACGAGTCAGTTTGTATTTCGTTAGGCTTTTTGACATTCGGTTGTTTTTTTCTTAATTTTTTTGACAAATCAAAATTTCGCTTTTAGTTTGAAAATTTTGTGCATAAATACACAACTAAAATGAAATTTCGTGTGAAATAAGTGACCCACCAAAGCGCGAAACTTTTCTGTGTTATTTGCATTTTTTTGTTGTGAATTATTGACCATGTTTTATTTTTCAATATCTGTATTTGTTTTTTTTTTTTTTCTTGTATTATGATCTTGCCTAGATTTAAGAATTATCTGTATTTTTGCTGTTCCATATACCGTTGTACTAATGTAACCTATCAATAAATGAAATGAAATGAAAAAGGTTAATGAGAAAATAAAATTCAAAACACAAACTAAAACATGTCAAATTATTTCATTTTGTGGACAATATTGGCCCCCCTTTCTCTTGTTGGAAATTGTTTTTGTAAGTTGACTTTCCGATAAAGTTTCGTCAGGTTTTTTAGCTTGAAATCCAAGCAAAAATAAAGTAGTTTGATGTAGGTATTAACATTGATCAATTTTTTTGAAAGTTATTTGAAATGTCACGTAAACGAAAATAACAAATGTGAATAATTAAATAAAAGAAAAAAGAAAATTTTTAAGTTTTCGCGGTGCGTATGAGTTTTGAATGTCTCAATAGTGTAAACCCGCTGTCAAGAAAACTCACGAAGTTTTTATCAGTGAGTTTTCGTAATCACAGTTTTGCTTTGCAGAATCCATGGTTCAACTATGTACAGGTTTGCTCATCTGTAAAGCAACAAAATATGTCTGTTCAAATAGTCAAAATCCGTATATTGGTGTTGGTGCGAATGGTATGGAATGGAAACATAAAACTTAGCAGTTTTTGTATGTGTAAGTAAAATGTTGCCAATGTGTTGGTTTCAAGGCGAATTCAGTAGTGGTATTATCCCAACAGCTGATTGCTTCTTCTTGATAATTTTCCATACAAAGCCTTGTACAACAATATGTCAGTTAATCGAAATCAATGAAATTTTTCTTTTGACTTGACATTCTTCTGCACGGCGAATTGGTTCAATTCGCTTTGCCACCACCTGGTATTGATTCGCCTTGGTTGGTTTCATTTTGAGTTTGCCATTTCCTTTTGACAATCCCTTCGACCATGCAAAGACATAAATAAAATCAGCTGATGAGATGAGCCAACCTGTACATAATTGAACCATGGCAGAATCAGAATTTTAAAGTTTACACAATTTCCATGGTACACTTTAAAGGGTCGTTTAAAGGCCAAATTAAACTTCCTTAACCCTAACGCCATAGTCGTAACCATACCCATATCCATATCCATCTCCAATGTGATCGATTAATAGTGCCTTAACCTAAAAATCGTGAAAATTTTGATAAAAATCAAGAAAACGCAAACAATTACAAACATATTCCACAAAAAATGAGTCTCTTAGTCAAAACGTATCCAAAACAATGAATTAAATATACAAAAAGTTATTAAATTCACCAACTCAAATATTTTTAGGTTATGGATATGGCGAAAAACCAAAAACCAATTGGTTGGCTATGGAATGGTTATGGCGTTAGCGTTATGGTATGGCACCATTAATCAATTACATTGATTTCCAAAATGTGGGCTCGATCAGCTGTTTTATCTGGTTATGTTTATAAGGCACCATTAATTGGCCCTTAAACTTGACGTATCCATATCCATATAAACCAGCCAACCTTATCAATGCAATGGGTGCCATACCATAACGCCCTTACCATAACCAACCATAGCCAACTAATTGGTTTTTCGCCATATCCATAACCTAAACATATTTTAAGGGCTAACTAAACTTCCTTAACCCTAACGCCATAGTCGTAACCATATCCATATCCATCTCCAATGTGATCGATTAATGGTGCCTTAACCTAAAAATCGTGAAAATTTCATAAAAATTACGAAAACACAACAAATTTCAAACATATTCCACAAAAAATAAGTCTCTTAGTTATAACGTATCCAAAACAATGAACAAAATCTACAAAAAGTCATTAAGTTATGGATATGGCGAGAAACCAAAAACCAATTGGTTTGCTATGGTATGGTCATGGTACTGCATGTGATCTTGCACTCACAGAAATGGAATATGATAAGAAATTTATAGATTTTCTTTCGAAACGGTTATATGATCGCATCACCTCAAGATTATCACATGGTATATGTGATGGTGATCCAGAGCAAAGCTATAGTGGTTTATTAAATTTATCATTACTGATGGCCTTAAAAGATGTGGCGTTGTCTAGTGCCTCAGCATGTACTTCTGCATCACTGGAACCTTTGTACGTACTACGTGCGATTGGAACTGGTGAGGATTTGGCACATAGTTCAATAAGGTATACGAGTTTATCGTACTGAATTGTGTAGTTAATTTGAAAGTAATTTATTGTTAAATTTTTATAGGTTTGGTATTGGTCGTTTTACCACCATTGAAGAGGTTGATTATATTACAGATACATGCATGAAACATGTCGAACGTTTACGTAAAATGTCTCCATTATGGGAGATGGTGCTAGAACCAATTGATTTGAAAAATATCCAATGGTCGCAATATTAATTTTGTTTATGATATATAAATAAGGGACCGTTTTATATTGTATGCATCTTTTAATGTATGTATTTATATTCCAAAGCAGTTTAATGTAAAGTGAGATACAAATATAGTTCCTAATTTATCTGCCTAAGGTCGTTATTTTGTAGTATTAAAATTATATTGGGAAATGCTATTGCTATTGCTAAATATTTTTTGTAGTGGACCTTATTTTCAATACATGTATATATGAGTGCTAACGTTACTGTCTTCAAAAGATGTTGATAACTTAGGATGAGATTGTATATAAAATACTGAGTTAGTAGTATGTTCATGAATAATTACTGATTTATTTTAAAATTTCATGTATTTTGTAAAGTAAAAATTAAGCAATTTAGTAACCTAATAAATATCGAAGATACATATATACATAATAACGTTTAACGTTGGAAACTCGTCGTGTAGGTATTTGAGGTGCATATTTCTTTGAAGGATATGGTGTTTCAGGTCTTGAGATGTAATCTTTTTTTAATTGAAAAAAGCACGGGTGTGTTGAAAATTTCAGATTGAGTCGCTGTGCCACAGAACTTTCGGGTTCAGCGCCATTGCATGGTTGTTTTGATCCAATTTTTCTTTTGACTCCTCTGTTCGGAACCGATTTTGCTCTCGGTTTAATTTTTGGATACTAGTTCGGTTGTAGTACTGACTTCAGTTACAGTTCCGGGATTTCCTTCTGGCTCTAGCCAGGAGGCTTTTGTAGCAATTTCGGCTTTAGGCTGGATCTGGTATCGGTACCTGCTACGGCAAAACTTAGGCTTGGAATATTTCCGCTTTCAACTCCAGTATCGATTATACTCCAGTTTTTTTCTTGTCATCATATGGATGATATAAATAATCCAAAAGTAAATCTATAGCGTGTCAAACATAATTTTCTGATAAGGGCGGCTTTTCGTAGGTATAATTGTTTAGCAATTTTTTTCTCTTTGTTGATTAGTTGAGGCCCTGATAAGGGCCGTTTTGCGTATACTTGTATAGCGTATTTTCGCTCTTTGTAAACTAATGGTGGCCATGAAACTTGGGGAG
Source organism: Eurosta solidaginis (assembly GCF_040869045.1). Lineage (NCBI taxonomy): Eukaryota > Metazoa > Arthropoda > Insecta > Diptera > Tephritidae > Eurosta > Eurosta solidaginis. Next base: position 86,437,465 of record NC_090319.1, on the reverse strand, counting down.
TTTACTGCGTCTGGGTTTCATAGCTTATTCGTGGTACATCATGCATATCCATTTGTGTGCTGCAGCTGTTCCGTGCCAAGTATTGGCCTTTCGCTCCAACGGTGTCACTTAAATAAAAGCGAACATGTAGAAGGGACTTTATTTATCCTTCGTCCTTCCTTCACCTTGTAGTGGCGAAAGTATTGACCTTATTTTGTTAGATAACTGTAGGAATGACCGTTGGAGTTGGGCATCAAATTTACTCTCTGAGCTCCCACAATCGGGTCACAGGCCTGAAAATGTAGCGAACAAATTAAGCCATTTTAGGGAAGCTAACGCCACAAACTTTTTCCCAATATTTCCTCTTCCTTGATCTTGCGGGGTAATTCTTTACTTCAGCTCACAACTGCAAAAACTCGTGCAAGAATATTAGGAGAAGTGTTAAAAAATGCGTTTTGGACTCAGGACGACGAATCCGAAAGCGAAAATTAAAAATTTTATTTCTGTAAAAAAATATTTCCAAAAAACTGGAAAATGCCACCGGAGCGCCCCAAAACCGGTGGTGGAATCCATAGTATTTTTGCGCTGATCACCTTTCTGCATTGGCGGTCTTCGGCCGCGCTTATATAAAATTACCATGAGAGACCAAATTTATATCCGCGTAAAACACTTTTACCCACAGCTTTTTTTGTGGGTGCCCAACACCATCAAAATTACAACAGCCACATGAAAATTTTCAACTTTGTATGTAAACAAATCTAGAAAGAAAAACAATTTCAATTTCCGTTTTCGGATTCATGGTCCGCACGTCTTTTGACACCTCTCCCGATATTTTTGGACGAGTTTTAGTAGTTGTGAGCTAAAGTAAAGAATTACCTAATAAATTTTCACATCAAAAGTAAATAAAAAAAAATGTAAACATAAACAATGTTTGACATTTTATAACTAGCTTCGAATGAAAAAACGTGTAAAATGCAACTCTAATGCTTTTACCTGGTTATTGTACCATGGGTATGGTTATGGAGCTAGCGTAATGGTATGGCACCATTAATCGATTACATTAATTTCCATAAGGTAGGTTCGATCAGCTGTTTTATGTAGTTATGGTTTTATGGTTATAAGTCACAATTAATTGGCCCTTTAGTTGGAGAATTGTTTGCTTTTTGTATATTTTATTCATGGTACAATAACCAGGTAAAAGCATCAGAGTTGCATTTTACATGTTTTTTCATTCGAAGGTGGTCATAAAATGTCAAACTTTGTTTATGTTTACATTTTTTGTTTATTTACTTTTGATGTGAAAATTTATTAGGTAATTCTTTACTTTAGCTTACAACTACTAAAACTCGTCCAAAAATATAGGGAGAGGTGTCAAAAGACGCGCTTTGGACCCAGGACCACAAATCCGAAAACGGAAATTGAAAATTTTATTTCTTTCCAGATATATTTACAAAGTTGAAAATTTTCATGTGGCTGTTGTAATTTTGATGGTGTTGTGTACCCACAAAAAAAACTGTGGGTAAAAGTGTTTTGCGCGGTTATAGATTTGGTCTCCCATGGTAATTTTTTATAAACGCGACCGAAGGCCGCCAACGCAGAAACGTGTTCTGCGCAAAATTACCATGGATCCCACCCCCGGTTTCGAAGGTACCCGCAGGTCTTTTTTCGGTTTTTCGTTAATATCTTTTGAACGAATTAAAATTTTTATTTTCCGCCTTCGGATTACTAATGCTGATGTCAAGACTCGTCGTTTGACACCTCTCTTGATATTTTTGGTAGCGTATTAGCAGTCGACCCCTCAACTAGACTATTACCTGCGCAAAAATACTATGGAATCCACCACCGGTTTCGGAGCGCTCCGGTGCCATTTTTCAGTTTTTTGGGAATATTTTTTGACAGGATTCGTCGTCCCGAGTCCAAAACGCATTTTTTTTGACACCTATCCCGATATTTTTGCACGAGTTTTTGCAGTTGTGAGCTAAAGTAAAGAATTACCCCGCAAGATCAAGGAATAGGAAAAATTGGGAAAAAGCTTGTGGCGTTAGCTTCCCTAAAATGGCTTAATTTTTTCGCTGCATTTTCAGGCCTGTGACCTTTTTGTGGGAGCTCAGAGAGTAAATTTGATGTCCAACTCCACTCCATCGCTATATTTACCGTCTTTGATGTAAATATTGTTTCCCGAATGTTGTAAGATAAAAAATATAATATAGTTTTATGTATGACTTAGCAGTGCTAATCAAGAGTTTGTAAAAAAGGAAAGTTGTCTCATCATCCCCAACGGTAATTCCTACAGTTTTCTACCAAAATATCGGGCAATACTTTCGCCGCTACAACGTGAAGGAAGGACGAAGGATAAATAATAAAGTCCCTTCTAAATGTTCGCTTTTTTTTAAGTGACACCGTTGGAGCGAAAGGTCAATACTTCGCACGGAACAGCTGCAGCACACAAACGGATATGCATGATGTACCACGAATAAGTCGTGAAACCCAGACGCAGTAACCTCCCCTAGTTCCAGGGCCACCATTAGTTTACAAAGAGCGAAAATATACTATACAAGTATACGCAAAACGGCCCTTATCAGGGCCACCTCTAGTCAACAAAGAGAAAAAAAATGCTAAACTATTATACCTACGAAAAGCGGCCCTTATCAGAAAATTATGTTTGACATGCTATAGATTTACTTTTGGATTATTTATATCATCCATATGATGACAAGAAAAAAACTGGAGTATAACCGATACTGGAGTTGAAAGCGGAAATATTCCAAGCCGAAGTTTTGCCGTAGCAGGTACCGATACCAGATCCAGCCTAAAGCCGAAATTGCTACAAAAGCCTCCTGGCTAGAGCCAGAAGGAAACCCCGGAACTGTAACTGAAGTCAGTACTACAACCGAACTAGTATCCAAAAATTAAACCGAGAGCAAAATCGGTTCCGAACAGAGGAGTCAAAAGAAAAATTGGATCAAAACAACCATGCAATGGCGCTGAACCCGAAAGTTCTGTGGCACAGCGACTCAATTTGAAATTTTCAACACACCCGTGCTTTTTTTAATTAAAAAAAGATTACATCTCAAGACCTGAAGCACCATATCCTTCAAAGAAATATGCACCTCAAATACCTACACGACGAGTTTCCAACGTTAAACGTTATTATGTATATATGTATCTTCGATATTTATTAGGTTACTAAATTGCTTAATTTTTACTTTACAAAATACATGAAATTTTAAAATAAATCAGTAATTATTCATGAACATACTACTAACTCAGCATTTTATATACAATCTCATCCTAAGTTATCAACATCTTTTGAAGACAGTAACGTTAGCACTCATATATACATGTATTGAAAATAAGGTCCACTACAAAAAATATTTAGCAATAGCAATAGCATTTCCCAATATAATTTTAATACTACAAAATAACGACCTTAGGCAGATAAATTAGGAACTATATTTGTATCTCACTTTACATTAAACTGCTTTGGAATATAAATACATACATTAAAAGATGCATACAATATAAAACGGTCCCTTATTTATATATCATAAACAAAATTAATATTGCGACCATTGGATATTTTTCAAATCAATTGGTTCTAGCACCATCTCCCATAATGGAGACATTTTACGTAAACGTTCGACATGTTTCATGCATGTATCTGTAATATAATCAACCTCTTCAGGGTGGTAAAACGACCAATATCAAACCTATAAAAATTTAACAATAAATTACTTTCAAATTAACTAAACAATTCAGTACGGTAAACTCGTATACCTTATTGAACTATGTACCAAATCCTCATCAGTTCCAATCGCACGTAGGATCCAGTGATGCAGAAGTATATACTGAGGCACTAGACAACGCTACATCTTTTAAGGCCATAAGTAATGATAAATTTAATAAACCACTATACCTTTGCTCTGGATCACCATTACATATCCCATGTGATAATCTTGAAGTGATGCGATCATATAAACGTTTCGACAGAAAATCTATAAATTTCTTATCATATTCCATTTCTTTGAGTGCAAGATAACATGCAGCACAATTTTAGCTCGTTCAAAAGATATTCCCAAAAAACCGAAAAATGACCCCGGAGTGCTTCGAGACCGGGGTGGGATCCATAGTATTTTTCCGCTGGCGGCCTTCGCCCGCGCTTATAAAAAATTAATCTGGGTGGGTCCAAAACCGGTTTGGAGACCAAAACTATATCTGCGCAAAACGCTTGTGTCCACAATTTTTTTTGTGGGTACAAATATCATCAACATTACAGCGCGCACATGAAAATTTTCAACTTCTTTTGCAAATATCTCTTGTCCAACACAAAATAATCTACCTCCGCCTTCTGATTATTGTTGTCGAGGTCAATGCGCGTCTTTTAACACCTCTCTCGATATTTATGGACGCATATTATCAGTGTCATGCTGTCGTATAGAATTACCAAGAGTTGATGCCCTGGAAACGTTGAAGAAGTGATTCAGCTGCTATATGTAAATAAATAATAACAATAAATTAAATATATATCATTTAAAAATCAGCTAATTACCTTTATTTTCCATTAAAAATGCCTTTTTCCTCCTTCCTTCATCAGCAAACCAACTTTTTTGTTTTTTTGTTTTGGCTTTGTTGACGAAAATTACATGTGACATTTTTCTTCTTCCATAACTTTTGACAGAAGAAACTGAAAGAACGATTGACAGTTTATGTACAATCGGCAACAACAAAATACACGGGAGGGTCGCATTTTCGCTAATGCTTCTACCTGGTAATTGTACCATGATTTTATTTATTGTTTTGGATACGTTTTGACGGGAAAATTTTAGAATAGCAACCCCCCCCCCCCCCCCCCCCTAAGTTGGGGTAAAACTTGGTATCAAATGAAAGAAGGAGCTGTCCCGATAACAAATATATATATTTTAAAGTGCGCAAACTTATAATTTAAAAGTTATTTGTTGTTAAAGTTTGCAAATTTAGCAAATTTCTATAGCACTTTAAATTACAATTTACACATCTTTCAAAACCTTAATCCACATACATATCTATATAAATTGGCAACGATAAACTCAAATTGCATTTTTGTATAATTCACATTTCATTTTTGCATTGTTTTTACTTATTATAAATGTTTTTATTAAATCAATCGCGCTTTTGTAGCAACATGCACATTTATATATATATATAAACATTTTTTTTTTGTTGATATATTTGTATTCATTGAATACAGCTGGTTGGTCAAGGTGTTTGTAAGCTACAGCTTATACACCATGTTACAAAAATCTTGCAGGGTTGTTTATGTAGCCAAAATCCGCCATTAGACGTTATTGGAGTGGATTTACAATATTTTTTCATTACTTTATATATCATATTATTGCTCTAACTGATATACTAATTAATTCTAACATGTTTACTTAAATTCTACTTAAAATGTACATTTATCTTGTGTATATATTTACATTTGTATGTGTTTTTATTTATTTGGAGAATAAAAAGAAAAAGAAACTTTTATCAAAATATTTACCAAAAGTGGTGAAAACATCTTATAGCTTTTTATCCAGCTGTGCCTCATGAATAAATTGTATGAGTTCTTCATATATCTTATTATTTTTAGATTTGAATAATTCAATTAAAGATGTGGAATTCTTAAATATGTTAAAATTGTTTCGCATTGTTTCGAAATTAGTGCATTCAAATATAAGATGGTCTGGCGTTACAATGGAGTTGCAGAAAGAACATAGATTAGACATATTCCGTCTGAAACTGCATAAATATTGTTTGGAATATGTATGCCCTGTGATCAGCCTATTTAGCTTAATGTTATAAGGGTCCATTAAAATTTGTTTATTATTATACCATGGTTTTTGGTGAATGTCAGAAACTATTGCTGCGAAATGAGTACCTTTACTATTGCTTATTATTTGAAATTCATTGTTCCATTCATTTGCTATAACATTATTTATTTTTATTAGAGCTTCCTGTGGTGTGAGGGCAGTTTCTATAACTGCTCCTCTTGTAGCAGCTTCCTTGGCAGCAAAATCCGCCTTCTCGTTGAATGGAATTCCTACATGACTTGGTGTCCAAATTATGTAAATTTCATCAAAGCTTGAGTTCTGTAATGTATTGTGAATGGTTGCTACAATGAAGTTATTTGTAGTTTTCTTTTTCAGGGCATTAATAGAGGATAAACTATCTGTGAAAATGGCAATCTTTTTACATTTTTCTCTAGATGCTATTTTTATTGCTTGTTTAATGGCTGTCAGTTCACCAAACATGGACGAGTATTTGTCATTGAGCTTATACATGTAAGATATATTTTTCTGAATGTCATGTATACTGCAACCTGTGCTGCTGTCTGACACAGATGCATCTGTTGCAAGTAGGAAAAACCATTTTTTGTTTAGATCATCTATTCTTTCATTATATATAGCTTTTAGTTGTTCCTTAGAGTATTGATTTTTTGACTTTTCTAGGTTGGTACCTAATAGGTCTAAATTTTTATGTCTTAGGAAGGTGATATTCGTATTTATTTTGTCAAAAATCTCTTTGAATTTGTTATATATGAAGCTATAACTCGAGTTTATCTCAGGGGAACTTTGTAGTTGTCGTTTGAGTGAATCATTTATAAACCATTGTTTGGTAAGTTCTTTGGCTGTCAACCATTTAGCCCTTACCAACGGGGGTAATTCTCCCGCCAGAGCATATCTACAATGAATCGGCGTATTGGGAGGTACTCCTAAGCATCTTCTAATGGTTTGATTGGCAATTGTTTGTAATTTTGAATTGTAGCCTTTAGGGGCGTTTGCAAATGTAGTGCAGCCATATTCAATCTTTGTTCTTACAAATGCTTTGTAAAAGTTTAAACTATGTCTTGGGCTCAGGCCTGCCTTAATGGTGGTTAACTTTGATATTAGATTCGTAGCGTTCTGTGCTTCTTTTTTCGTTTTAGCGACATGATCCTTGATCGTGGATTTAAAGTTCATGCTTCTACCCAAAATTTTAATTTCATTAGCCTGTCCAATCCGGGTATTATTTATACTAAGGTTAAAATGTTGTTTTTTGCCTGATGTCATGTACATGAATTTTGTTTTTGAAAAGTTGAAAGATAAGTTTAGAGAGCTGCATGCATTTTGAAATTGTCTTATTTTGTTTTCCAGTCTGTTAATTGCCCTTTCTTTAACATTGTCATGGCTGATAATAACAAAATCATCTGCATATTGATATAATTGGGTGCATTCATCATTGATTGAGTGTAAGTGTCTAGTATAGAGATTAAACAAGATTGGCGATAAACAGCTACCTTGAGGTAGTCCGTTGTTAATTTCTACCGATTGTTTACCTAACATGTAGTATCTCCTTGAAAATAAATTATGAATCCAATTAATTATGATAGGGTTAGTTTGTATTTCTATGAGCATGGTCTTTAGTATTGATAGATCTACACAATTATACGCATTACTCAGATCTAGAACACATATGAAAACATGGTGCTTCTTACTTTTTAGGTCAGCAATGTCATGTATTATTTCATTTAAACACATAACTGATGATCGATTTTTTCTGTAAGCATAACTTTTGGCTGGTATTACCTGATTTGATTTCATATGCTCCACTAGATTTTCTTTCACTATAATGTTCACTGATTTGGCAATAACTGAAATAAGGGCTATGGGTCGGTAGTTTGCAATATCATCTGGGTTTTTATTGGGCTTTAAAATGGGTACTCTTTAACATTGTTGGTATTAAGATGATATTCCAACATTTTTGCTAACTCAGCTTTAGCGCTTTGTGTAAGTTGTTTTATCATGTCATATGTTATTCGGTCTAGGCCCCCAGCCGTAGACTTTTTCTTAAAAAGTATTTCATCCAACTTTGATTGGGTAAAGTTTATATGGTCTTCGCTGTTTGGTTGTCTGGTCACTGAAATGTTATTTGTCATTTCATTAACCTGTTCTTTTAAAAAGTTAAGATATGGAATGTTGTTTTCCTCTGGCCAGTTACAATGTGTAAAACTGGCATTCCCTTTAACATTTCTAACAAATTGCCATGCATTTTTACTGTGGGGATCTTTATTGAGTTCTTCAATTCTGTCTTTGTAATTTTGGCTCTTTGCTTGTTTAACTAATTTTTTCCATTTTATTTTTTCTTCTAGTGCATCATCTATGTCCTCAATTCTACCGGTAAGTCTGGCCTTTTTGGTCTTGGCAATGAGTATTCTATAGTATCTTTCCATTTCATCATTCCACCACGCTTTCGGGGTATGCTTAAAATTGTTCAGATTTATGGTCGCAGTTTTGATCGCATTTTTGATAGATCTCTCTATGTTGCTCAAGTTATTTTCAGCAGATATTTTTGCTAGTTCAGTACATAGTTTATTTTTTGCGATGAAATGTAGCGGCTGTTTATGAATGTCTGCTATGTCTATTATTATGGGGTGATGATGGCTTCCTCCAATGAAGGATTGACTACAAGACCAAACAACATTTCGATTGAGATTTGAAAAACTTAAGTCCAAGACGGAGCCCGTGCTTGACGCTGTTTTGTGTGTTATTGTACCATCATTATGGCATGTAAAATTGTATGTCCTAGCTATGTCTTCCAAAAATCGTCCTTTTGTCGTATTTGTTGTGTCTCCCCATGTTGAACATCTTGCATTAAAATCACCTAATCAATTCTTGCTGAAATGTGTTACTATTAAAATTAGGAGGAAAATATATTGTGCATACTGTTATATTAGTTTGTAGGCTGGTGGTTTTCATCATAAGTATGTCATATGTTGTGGTATATTTGATTTTTTTAAAACGTATATTTTTTCTACAGGCAATTGCCACACCTCCATAGCCATCAGGCCGAGTTTTTTTATTTAGATTAAAATCAATTAATTTGTGATTTTTAGTTTTATTGTCATGTGAAAATATTTCTTGGAGTGCTACTATATCAATACTATATTTTTGGACGAAAAAATCAATGTAGTTTTTGTTAGCTTTCAAGCTTTGGCAGTTATGTTGTAGGATCCGCACCATCAATTATTTCAATATTTTTTGTGCCATATGACGCTAGTCTGTCATTGGCATTTTTCTTATAGAGGTTGTTCAACAATTTAGCAATTGGATCTTCTGAGTCTATTTGGAATTTTTGACATAAGAGTGTCACTAATTTTTCAATTTCTGATACCTTAAACCATTCATTTGAGGCATATGAAGGAATACTTTTTGGAGTGTCATTTGTCGTTTGTCCTGTGTATTTTCCCCTGTCCTTTTGTTCCTCTCTGGCATTGCAGCCACCTTGCTATATTTAATAGTGGTGAATTTTCTATTGACCACATTGTCCCTGTTGACAGTTTTGGGTTCTGAGGTCGGAAGAGTTGGAAACAATTCTTCATCAAGAATGTCAAATCTATTGCTGTAGTTGTTAATTTGAGTATAGGTATCATACGCCTCCTTTCTGGACATCTTTTTGATGGCCATGATCTCTGCAATATTTTTTTCTTGCGTCCACCTTTGGCACTTGTTTTGGTTAAGAGAGACATGCCCGTTTTGACCACACAAGATACATTTATTATTTTTTGTTACCCACGCAGATTCGCATCCAGTTTCGTTTCCGCATAGTATACATCTATTCTTTGATTTACAAGTTTTCTTTGTGTGTCCAAGTCTACCGCAGTTGTAACACTGTCTTACCTTAGGTATGAAGTGATGAACTTTCATATCCACAAATAATACATTTACCGATTCGGGTATGTCAACTCCTGCAAAACCTATTTTAACTGTAAATGTGGGTAAGAGATTTTCCTTGTTGTCTATGTCTCTTCGAAGTAGTCTTGTCACAGATGTCACTTTTATGTCCGAGATTATATTTTCCATAATCTCTTTATCTGTAAAGTCTTGGGGAACTTGCTTTACAACACCATAAGTCTCTACCATGCTTCTTGGTATAAAGACTGATGTTCTTTTCTTTCAGCTGAATATTGTCTACTGTATTGTTTGCCTCTAAATGAGAATTGAAAAATACTTTATATAAAGATCGTCCGATTACTTTTACTGTTTTGATACCCTTAATATTGAATCTTCTTATTTTATCCATTAGGAATAGTCCATTCTTAATGGACGTGTTGTTGAATAGATCACTTTTAGACGTATCAAAGAAAATACAAAACTCACCTCTGTGAGATGTGTCATATTTGAAAACGTTCTGGGAAGCGTCAGATTGGTTATTAATGGTTATGTCACTTTTTTGTGGTGTATTTACTGCTTCCACAGTAGGAACATCTTTCGAGATATGAGTTGTTCCACATTGTACTGTACAACTCTCTTTGCTAACTTCATTGGAAGCTCGCATTGAAATCATTTGGTCAATATTCTTGTTATAGTCAAGGGACTGCTTTTCTTGCGTTCTGTCAACATTTTGAGCTTCTATTTCATTCTTATTTTTTGGTGGATAAGTCAGTAAACTCAATATCTTCCATTAGTTTTTTGTAAGTTCCTTTCGGGACTAGCATACCCTGCATGGAAATCTTCGGTACGTCCTTTAAAATATTTTCCTTTTTTGATTTCTTCTGGTTTACATTAATTCCTGTATTATCCATATATGGATGTGTTTGATGCGCAGCATTATTGTTTCTTTTGGAATTTTTCTTTGATCCTCCTTGAGCATCAAATTTTTTGCTTTCGGCGTCATACGACGCCGAAGCGTCCGCCATTTTGTCCCCTATTAACTTGAAGGCACTCTTTTCTTAGAAACTTACCAATTTTGAGGTTATGAAAAATGTTTAAGGCACAGCTTCTTTTTTATCTTATTCTTTTCCTCTTTATGTTGCTTCTATTAATTTTTTTGAAACTATTCTATCCTCAATGAATACAGAAATGTTTTAATCAAAAACTTATATATTAGCCGTGTTTTTTAACACGCGTATATCCGTTTACGCTTAAACTTTATATTGACTGCTAAGAGACAAACTATAAATACACCTCTGAAATTGCTGCGCATAAATTTTGTCCTACTAAATTTCAATACGCATTATACTCAGATGTAACTGAAATATGTGTCTTTGTTTCACCCTGTACACTAATTCTATGTATTATATGTGTGTCCACAATTCATCGCAACTGATTCAGCTATATGTTATACCCTATGGCCATCAGAGCGTTGCGTCTCCGCTTTTCGGTACACCCTGTTGCTGTAGCTAGTTGTTTTACCACAGCCGCTAGATGGGTCTCCTAAGCATTATCTAAGCGAAGATAGGCGTTTTTTAACACGCGCAAACGAAACGTATACGCGCGTGTTAAAAAACACGGCTATTATACACATTTTTTTTATCAATTTTATTTTATTTTTTTTGTTTCCTTTTTATTTATCCACTCCTTGAATTTACGTCTTTTAGTTTCAGCGGTTGATCACGTTTTTTTGTATATAAACATTTTATTGATGACATTACAAAGCTGTGCTGCCACATAAACAAAAAAAAAAACAAATATAAATATTACCTTACCACCTTTCAGTTAATAAAGAAAAAGGAAAATATATATTTTTACTACTCAGTTTGAAAAGTTGAAACATCTTTCCGCGTAGGCGGCCGAAAGGTGTTCTACGCAGAATTACTGTGCATGGCGCAGCCGGTGTTGGATCGGCTAACATAACAATAAACATAAGAGTTATAAGGTAATATCAGCTCGTTCACGAATGCAAAAGAAAACTCTTTTTAAATTTTTTGGTAAATAAAGACTAGAAAAGATAAAGATATATATACATCAGATGAAAGGTATTTTTATGAGTTATTTTTCGATTCTGCACTTGTTCCGTTTTTTAGATGTGGCAGCACAGATTTGTAATGTCATAAAATATATATACGTATACACATATAAAAGTTGTATAGAAATTTGCAAACTTTAACAACAAATTACTTTTAAATTATAAGTTTGCGCACTTTAAGATATATATATTTGTGATCTGGAGAACTCCTTCTTTCATTTGATACCAAGTTAAACCCCGAACTCGGGGGGTGCTAAACTAAATCGCTGCCGTTTTGACTAAGAGACTTGTTGTTTGTGGAATATGTTCGTAATTTTTTACGTTTTCTTCATTTTTTATGAAAATTTTACGATTTTAACCAATAACTGGTGCCGGTTGATATGGATAAGTAAAAATATGGTTATGACTATGGTGTTATGACTATACTAACTTTATCAGGTCCTAGAAAATCGTAGTTGTTGAATCCAGCATGGAGTTCTAGCTGCAGCCCGGCCGACAGGTTAAGAAACCAATATATATACCGAAGAATGGCAACCACAAAATGCAATCAGCTGCTTGAGCGCTGCCGGTTTACTTTGCAATTATCGCGCCGTTCTTAAGAAACATCACACGGCGGCATAGTAAACTTTTTCGACAACGCGGAATTGAATAGATATTTGGAAACGGAGATGAAAACAAATTAAAAGTATATTTTTCTATAAATTTTGGTGGATTTTTTTTAATGAAATATTGAATTTAGTGAATAAGGAATGTTTATTGGTTAAATGCAAGGGAATTCTAGTTAAATTTTGGCTGAATTTAATGCGAAGAAATAATGGCGTTGCATTAAATCGGAAAGGAGTATGTGTGTGGAAGAAACAGAAATGGTTGAAAAATGCTGGAGGGATAGAAAAGCAAGCAAGCAAAGTGGGTAGAAACTTGTTACAAAAGTGGAGAAGAGGTGAAAAGCAATGCGATAGTAAAATAGAAATAGCAATAAAAATAAATATATGAATGCACCTACATACATACAAATAAAATATACCTGACCAACTATAGAGGAGGTGGAGGATCTGTCTGAGGAATTCACATGAACGAAGAAGGAATTGAAAATTGACGCAAGCAAAAAGGCCATAAAAATACGAGTAAAGAAACGAGGTAGAGCAAGTTGAACGCAAAGGCTTGATGAACGGAAGGTTGTTGCAGGAGAATCACACAATCCAACAGTCAGTTGCTTGAAGTGGAAGATACAATCATGATGTGAATCCAAAGACAAAAAAAGTGATGTGTGTGAAAATTATATATAATGGCGTGTGAGTGTGTATGCACATAAAAGTAGCTAAAAAAAGGAAAAGTGCATAAGGTAAATGAATAAAAGGTTATAAAATTTATAATAACACATAAAGTTAAAATTCAGTCTAAAAATTAAAAAAAAAGGAGCCAATAAGTGGCTGGGCATTAGAGCAGTGCATGTAGTGTCGTCGTCGTCATCGTCATCGTTGCCGTAGTATCTGTGTGTGCTGTACACTTGTGAATGTGTGCGCTGATTGGGCGTGTTTAGGCGTTTGTGTGCATCAACAGCAGCAGAATAAGTAGCAAAGGCAAAAGTGAAAACTTGCTTTTGGGACGTTGTCGACGTTGCCCGTTGCCGTTGTCGTTGTTGCCATCCTCGTAGTCATCGCCATCGTCGTCCATGTTGTAGTCGTCATTTGTATGTACTTTTGCATTTTTCGCGACGGCAAATGTATTCGAATGTATTTTTGCTTAAATAAACCAGCCAGCCAACAGACAAACCAACCAAACAGCCAGCTATCCAGTTTAAACCGCGGCTTTTGTATTCGGCAATAAAAAGATAAAATGAGAAAATAATAAAAAACTAAATAAAATAAAGTCAAATTCCTGGAACTTGAAGTCGCAAAATTGAAAGGCGCGCGCTTGTGTTTTTTTTTTGTTATTGTTTTTAATACACCAACAAAAAAAAACTCGTAAATTCAATAGGATATTTGGATCGTTTCTTAAAAGACTTGAAAATAAATTGCAAGTGTTTGAAAAACACTTTATGTCTGCCAGGTAGTCGCTGCTGGCGAGTGATTTGGAAATGCTTTAAAATCTTGTTCTTTCTACTTATACACATCGGGGAGTGGGTAGTCTCGGAGACATTTCGCTAGTGTCACCACAGCGCTGTAGAAAAAAGCGTCGGGATTATGTCATTTTGTGTATGGGGCTTATGTGTATGTAAATGTGTGTTAACAAATTGGGGTTTGATGATTAGGCGCCACAGTGAAAAAATATGAAAAAAAAAATTTGCCATATTAATGGCAAAAAGTGTGTTAAGTGACTGTGAAATATATAACTAAAAGCGTTAAAAGACAAACTAGAAACGTTTTCGAAAATGTAGCAAAAACTAGAATTTCTAACAAACATAATACATACATATGTATCACAAAACCAACTAAAACTAGAAAATCTACATGAAGAAAAAAATGTATTCATGCATTTGCGACGCCATTTGCTGTTGCCGACGACGCAGCCCCCCACGATTACACCCCAACACTGCACTAGAAAAAGCAAAAATAAGGAATGAAAAACTCATATTTGCCGACGGCATTTCAACAGCGCATAGGATTTCCGCCAGAGCTGCTTATGCTTGAAATTAAAGTAAATTTTAGATGGAAAATCAAATTATATTAAAAAAAATCATTTTGTTGAGTAAAAACTAAATACATAATACTAGTAAAAAAAAAAAAAATACTACTAAAAACCACTTAATCAAAATCTATAAATAAATATATATGTATAAATTACAAAAATGCTTAACCGTGCTTAGTTAAATGGCAACATTCAATGGTCATCATCATAGCACACCCACTGCTGCAGATTTCCTCGGCTCTTCGCTTGCCGTAGCTGCTTCCACAGAACATTTTGAACGTAGCACCGCTGCTGCTACAACAACATTTTTAGTACCATCTACAGCAACGGGGGCGAATGGTGCTCCATTACATTTGGAACCATTCAGTTTGGCTGGTGGCCCACATTTTGTTACAACTACAACATCACCATTAGGTGGTAGCACAAACGTTCCACATACGCATCAACAGCAGTTTCAACACCATCACCACCAACAACAACAACAACAACAGCATCTTCAACAGCATCATCACCATCATCAACAAACCAATTCCACATCAACAAGTTATACATTTGTACAAATCAAACACGAACCTTGCCAAGTATCAGAAGTGACATCCGCTAATTGTCATCAAACACAACAACATCAGCAGCACCAACAACAACAACAACAGCAGCAACAACAACAACAACAGCAACAACAACAACAACAACAACAACAGAAACAACAGCAACATCATCACCAACAACATCACCACGTATCCACATCTTCTGGTGGTGTCGGTGGTATAGGCGGCATAAGTGGTATTGGTGTTGGTATTGGTATGGGCGTTGGTGTAGCCGCATCATCATCTTCCACATGTTCTACTTCCATATCAGCCGCTTCCAAGACTATGTCATCATCGTCCACCTTAACAACATTGGTAAAGATTGAGGCTTCTTCACCCAAAGATTCGGATAAATCAACAACTGTGAATACACTAACGGCAGCGTCAACAATGGCAAGCTCAAGTAAGTTGATAAGGGTAAAGGGAGCGACACTTACATACATACATATGTATGCACGCATGTACATACTACATATGTATAAACATAGACCTAACCACTTCTGTAAATACATGGTGTAACCTGTAATGGTCCGTAACGCCTTTGTCGAGTTAAAATATTTTTGGTAGTTCATATTAAGCGAAGAAGCTAAGCATTTACCACGGGCTGTCTTCTTATGTCCCCAGAACTCCATCAGGGTGAGAAGTGAGATGCGAACCAAACAGTTCCTGTTGAGTACCCAGAAACCTGGACATTCCAACAGGCATCTGATTGATGAGCCAACACCTTAACATCTCCGTAAGCATTATGAGGAAATACGGCACCTAAGAACTCAACCGTATGAAGCCAAAAAACATAAGCAGGTCCTCAGTGAACTCCACAAACAGGCGTCGGACCTTTATGCCGGGAATTGCCCGGTGAATGCAGTACTCAAAGAACAGTACCCAAAACTTGCGGAAGAGGAACGCACACTCCCCAGGGAAACACGAGTCACTCTAGCTCAACTTCGGTCTGGATACTGTAACAGGTTAAAATCTTACCTATCCAGAATCAACCCCGACATACAAAATGTATGCCCCGCTTGCAATGTGTCCCCACATGACACCAACCATATCTTTAATTGTAATGTGGAACCAACGCCTCTAATACCCCTCTCATTATGGTCCACCTCTGTTGAAACAGCAAGTTTCCTTGGACTCCCGTTAGAGGATATTGATGACAATTTGTGATCGGTCACACCTATTGGATGGGGCGAAGCACTGCTACAACAATGCCAGCGACGAAAATTCTTTGGCCTCGATTGTAAAAAGCAGAACTTTTCCCTAAATGCTACTTAGAATTTATTTTTAGGAAAGTCACTAATTTTCTTTTTAGTGATTCCTTTTGGTTTCTGATACTTTTTGATTACGCTTTTATGCGAAATTTTGTTCTGGTTCGCGCTATTTAAATTACAACCATTATTTGTGTTTTTAGAAATGTTCGCGTCGGCTTCGTTTAAAATTGCCCCAAGCTTGGTTGGATGTCACACAACGTTTCGTCGAACGTTTTCCAATTGTTTTTGAGAAAAGGGCAAATGTATTTCTGAAAAAATCAGAAACATTAAGAAAATACTTTTCTCAAATAAAATAATAGATTTATAAAATACGTTTGCCCATTTCTCAAAATCATTTGCCCCTTACTCAAATAAATTTGCCTATTTTTCACACACCTTTGCCCATTTCTCAAACACATTTGCCCTTCTCTCAAATACATTTGCCCTTTTCTCCAACGCATTTGCTCCTTGCTTAAACTCATTTTTCGTTTCTCAAATACATTTGCCCGTTTCTCAAATGCATTTGCCCTTCTCTCAAACTCTTTTGCTCCTAGCTTAAACTCATTTTTACATTTGCCCGTTTCTCAAATGCATTTGCCCTTCTCTCAAACTCTTTTGCTCCTAGCTTAAACTCATTTTTACATTTGGCAGTTTCTTAAATACATTTGCTTTTTACTTAAATACAGTTGGAAACGGTTTAGATTAGGAAAATAGTTTCAGAGTAGTTTAAGCACCAGTACGACCAGGATTCATAATCGTCCAGGGACTTTCACTGCGACCCTACCCTAAGAACTGCGGGAACGGGGTTTTCCCCATTTATATTACATCCGAAAAATTTGTTCTTAAGGGGAGCGTCACAATATAATTAATAAAAATAGATTTTTATCTTTTAAGGACGGGTTTTTCAGAGACACCCAGGTAAAAGACAAAAACCAAGTTTTAAAGAATTTTTTCAAAGAAAATTAAAGCAAGAACACAAACGTTGAAACAATTAAATTATTACAGAATTTCGTTTACCCCCAGCTAGTTTAGAAACTTAACATCTTGATACGTATGGCCTTTCTATCAGTAAGAAAGGTTATCGATTTTTTATCGAAGATTTATCAGCATGTTTTCGATTTATTTCTTCTCCATTATTTATCGAAAATGTTATCAATATGTTTGTCGAAAAGTTCTCCGTTTGTTATCGACGTGTTTTCGTGTGGTAACCAGGTCCGTAAGAGAAGCGGGGGTGTTTTTAAATATTTATGGTATTTCATGTTAAGAGAACTATAACTTAAAAATCGACCTAAGTTGGAGAATGACATGATGAGAGATTTTCGTTAATCCCAGGTGTTTTTTTATGTGCCGAAGCTGGTTTTGAAAGCTTAACATCTTAAACTTATAGCCTTTCCATCAATAAGAGAGGGTATCGATTTTGAACCGACGACTTATCAGTTTATAATCGAAAAGTCATCGATTACTTATCGAAAATTTTATCAATATGTTATTGAAAAGTTATCGGAGTGTTATCAGTTTAAAAGTTAACGCTTATTTTTTGTAAAGTTATCGAAGTGTTATGAAAAAAATATGAGTTTCTTGTCGAAAAGTTACCGATTTGTTCGAAAAAAGTTACCAATTAGTTAGTGATATGGAGTTATTGTTTTTCCCAAAAATTTATCGATTTCTTATAAAAATGTATCGACTTTTTATCGACTTGTTATTGGAGTGTTTCCAATTCGTTTTCGGCGTTTTATCGATGTGTTATCGATGATTTATCCGGCTTATGAAATAGTTATCGATGAAACTTCAATAAAGATGATGACACATATGTAACCCGTCGGTTTCAAGCCGATAAGAAACCAATAAGCTCTAGTTATTTAAAATAAATTTTACACTTAAGATATTTTTCCATGTAACCCCTAGTTTACATATAACGAAAGCATCTTTTCGTACTTAACTCCTAATTATATAACTAGTTCCCAGGGACGGAATATATATAAACGCGTATATTATCTATTGACATTAATTGTAGATTAAGGTATGTGTCAACGTGGTCTAGGCTTCAATGTTGACGAATGTCTTATCTCGATTTGAAAGTGTAACATTTATGAACCGGCAATATTGTCAAGTTCATTTTCAAACAGGACGAATTCTCATTCATAACCACACACATGCTTTTATTTCCGACGGTATTTTTTAGTATAAATATCCTTGAAGGGAAATGCTTTTTTCAAGACTGTTTTCATTTCGTTTTGGATTTTTTGTTTGTTTTTAAATGCCATATCATTTTTCTTTCTGGGCTGAGTTACTTACACATTCTAGTCCGTTTTGGACGCACTCCTTGTTTATATCCTTCACTGAGACACTTGTCGTCAAATGGCCCTTAATGCAGCGTCTGGAGACAATCCACTGAGTTTCGCCTACTTCTGCTTAGTAATATGGGGATTAATACCTAGGCGACCGAGCTTTGCTTGGCAACTTTTAGTTGTGCTGGCAACGTTTCTTTTTTTAATTTTGAATAGGTGGCAACCTTAAATGGCAACCCTACTTAAAAATGTCCCTATTGTAATGCGGAGTGAAATACCTTTCGTTTGATACCCATATCGGCATATCACATGGAATTTTTTTAAATTTCGAATAGGCGGCAACCCTAAATGGCAACCCTACTCAAAAATATCCCTATTGTAATGTGGAGTGAAACACCATTCGTTTGATCATGCATTTTTTTTTAAATTTCGAATAGGTGGCACCCCTAAATGGCAACCCTACTCAAAAATGTCCCTATTGTAATGCGGAGTGAAATACTTTTCGTTTGATACCCATATCGGCATATCTCATGCAATTTTTTTTAAATATTAATAATTATAATAGTTGGCAACCTTGTAAAACATTCTGAGTGGCAACAACTAGGTAGAAAGTCTTAGAAGGTGATACATTATCTCTGTGCCAAATTTCGGTTGGGCCGTTCCCGATATCGTTCGGCTATACAAACAAACAAGAATTGCTCGTTTAAAGTTATAAGATAAGTTTAGTCAACATGTATAGTACTTTTTTCGTAGCCCTTCGCTAGTATTAATATTTTAGATATTGTGGTTTTCCGCAAAAATCAATTCAATTTAACTCAATTAATTATTGCTTAAAGCAAATTTTAACTTTGCAGAATTTTTTGTACTTTTCCTAGATATCTGAACAATCTCTATAGGGCCGCAATTAGTTAAGTATTTTGTCTTAACTCTATCATACATTTGTGTTAGACAAGTTTAAGATCAAGTGCGAGGTTTGTTCCAAGTCCAAGGCTTCTAATGGCACTTTTCTCTACATGCCATTTCCGCGGGAAATAGATCCGCCTTTGGAAGAGATTTGAACGGGATTCATCGTAACAGCTTCACCCGAGTGAAATCCTTTTAGAAATATGAATGTATCCATACACATAATTAGCAGGCTAGGCCACGTCGACCCCAAGTTCCTCATGGAACTAGGGGGTGGGGTGGACGGTATGGCCTAGAAGGTTTAATGTGATTATATTAATCGTTCCCGAGATGGTCGGGCTAGTACTTTAATCGTCCATCAACATCGATTTATCGTTAATACAGCAACAACAACAACAACAGTGTCTTTATCTTTAACACCAACAACAAGATACGATTGAAATCTGCTACTTTTGGTATTGGTACTTTTAGTATCACTTATGTTTGTTCCGATTGATTTTGATTTTTGATTTTGATCGAAAACTTGAGAGCCAAACGTAAAATTAGTACCTATTCGATACCGTGTCCTTATCCAAATTCTACACCACCAAAGCTGTTAAAAATGAAGCTGCAATTATAGCAAATATTGTGTGAAAATGACATTTTAAACGGGACTATAAACCATATTTTCTTATTTGCGCGTATTCGGGGTTACTATGAATATATATAGTACATTAGACTGGGTCGATTTATTAACCGATATCGCACCATCGATTTTTCGATAGGATTTGGGCTCAGGAAAAAAAAGTTCCACTACGCATACCCAAAAAAATAATTTTCGAGCCTGAGAAATTTAATTTTTTTGACTTTTTTCGACTTCGATTTTTAAGGTTTTTTCATGACCTACTAAAAAATTTTCATTTGATTGTAAAATTATCATTAAAAAAGCTGTTATCGCCAACGTTTTATCGAACATTTTTGGGTCGGACAGGGTAAACATATGAACATTTTTTAGTAGGTCATGAAAAAACCTTAAAAATCAAAGTCGAAAAAAAGTAAAAAAAAAATGAAATTTCGCAGGCTCGAAAATAATTTTTTTGGGTATGCGTAGTGGAACTTTTTGTCCTGAGCCCAAATTCTATCGAAATATCGATGGCGCGATATCGGTTAACTTTCGTCCATACACATCGACCCACGCTAATATACATATTTACACACACATACTACTTTTTAATTGTGACAATTTTCAAAGCAAATACCCACCCTCAATTAGCTGAGTTTTTATTGGAAGAAATGGCAAAAGTGCCAGCCAGATCTTTATGGTCGAGCCACAATGAAGTTTTTTATATAGATGCGTTCAACGCAATCTTATGCAAGATGAGTAGATTCAGTGGCGGATTTACGGGGGGAGTTTTAGGGTTCAAACCTCCCCCGTGGAGATGTTGATAGAAAGTTAAAATGACAGGGTTACCGGTAAAACTTAAATAAATTTACACACACACTTTTATTAAGAATATAAGCACTGACCGATTTTTGCTACTAACCAATTTTCATGTCGAAAAACAGTTACGAAAAATACTTTAAATTTGCTTCAGCTTGTAAAATGGGCATCTCAAGCTTGATAATTACAAAATTGAAGAAAATGGTGTAGATATGAGTTATTTTTCGTACCTTTTTTATGACATGAAAATTGGTTCGTAACCAAAATCGGTCAGTAAAATATGGCTGTATATTAAAGCTTTAAACGCATACAGCACAAAAAAAAAACAAATTTTTCCCATAACTATTTCCCAACAATCACCTAGGTTTTTTGAAAAACTCTTCTAATACTTCGTTTACAGAAAGTGGTGTATCAACATGGATATTCAATGAAGAGAGTACATTCAAACGTTCTTGACTGATTGTACTCCGGAAGTACGATTTTAACCTTTTGAGGCAGAAAATGTGCGTTCTGGTGTTGCTGTCGAAACTGGTAGAACGGCTAATATGCGCAATATCTTATTTACATGTTCGAAAGTATTTGGATTCACCATCTGAAAAAATAAGATAAATAAGAAATATAGCATACAAATTTTGTAGGTAATCATCAAAATTGTACCCACCTCAAGTGCATCAAACACTTTTTTAAAATTCTGAACATCGACTCGCCTTATACACATTTTGACTTCCATTGCAAACTCGGTTTTGGAACAATTCACAACACTCATAAAATTCATGCAGTTTATTGCATTTTCAGCGGTGTATTCATTTTTGGAAGACAAAACACCGAAATTTTCGAAAATTAGTTGGTGTTTCATGTAACGGCTCTTGATATGAGTTATGAATGCATCAAGGAATGGAATATAGAATGCGATTCTATAATAATCTTCGACGCTCTCAGTATCAACGTTGCATCTATTTAATTGATGTTTACTGATGCGTTGTTTCTTGTGTAGCGCAACTCTCTCAAGGGTTGCCAGCGCATTATATAGCTTATCCAACCCTATTGTCAACCTCACCTACCCGTGGCGAATCCTGTTTCATTAACAGCAGAGGCTCTGGCGACCCCGAACTCCTGATGGATCAAGGGGGTTGGAGGGCGGTATGGCCTAGAAGTTTTCATGTGGTCATAACAAATCGTTTCCCGAGATAGTCGGGCTGGTACCTTTATTGTGATTGTTACCGGAACGTACAGGATCTGCATCCGGCAAAGGACCATCAACATCGGTAACACTTCCCAAGGCCTTCGGGGAGTGTTCTTATCGCTACAACAACAACAGCAACGTGTGGAATTGCACGCTAGAAATAGCAGCTTGAAACTGAGATGCTTGTGCTGAAGTTTTGTCGTTTTTCCCTTCTGCATATCTTCAGAGGCTTCGAATATTGCTGGCTGAAGTTCAATGTAAGTGGATACCGCTTCATGACATTGGCCCATCTTCAAATTTGATTGATCCATGTCCGTCCGTCCGTCTGTCCGTTAACACGATAAATATTGCGATATCTTCACCAAATTTGGTACACGAGCTTATCTGGACCCAGAATAGATTGGTATTAAAAATGAGCGAAATCGGATGATAACCACGCCCACTTTTTATATATATAACATTTTGGAAAAAACAAAAAACCTGATTATTTAGTAAATAAGTGTATTATTAGAATGTCGAAATTTGACGTGTGGACTGATGTTGAGACTTTTGATACAAATTTGAAAAAAAATAAATTTAAAATGGGCGTGGCACCGCCCACTTGTGATAAAATCAATTTTACAAATATTATTAATAAAAAATCAAAAGTCGTTAAATCTATCGTAACAAAACTCACCAGAGTGGTGCCTTATAGTAAAGGAATGCTTTGAAGAACAATTAACTAAATCGGTTAAGGACCACGCCCACTTTTATATAAAAGATTAAAAAAAAAAGCTTTATATCAATGGTATTTCATTTCCCAAGTGGATTTATAACAATAAATAGGAAAAACTTCAAAATTTAAAAAATGGGCCTGGCACCGCCCCTTTTATGACTAAGCAATTTTCTTTGTTTCGGGAGCCGTAACTCGAAGAAAAATTAGTTCAGAATAGAACCATATGTATATTTTGTATTATGTATTTATGTATTATTGCGCAGCCTTGTAACACTATTAAGCACACAAAACAAACAACAACAGCATTTCAAGTGTACAGCTGGGTATGTAATGTTCGGTTTCACCGGAACTTAGACTTCTTTACTTGTTGCATAATCGAACTTTTTTTCTGGAGAACGTTGTGCTTTTTGGCCATCGGTAAAAATCAAAATAAATGCACCCTGCCTACATCATGTTACAATCAAATATACGACATAAAATGATGAAGTATAATCTGCGGTCACGATTTTGTTAATGGTTTTTATTAACACTAGTAGTAGGCTTACGAACTGTGTTTTTACTTTTTTTGGATTGGCTCTAGTTCTTGAGATAAACGAAACTTAAGAAATTAATGAAAAAAATTATATGACCAATCCAGATGTATTAATTTCATTATTCCGCAATAAGTTTTGTTATATATTCACGTGTTTAATTATTTATTTTTCATTTATATGCTTTTTGACCTTAACGTTATCAGTTCGTGTTTTATTTCGAGTATTATAGTTCGTTTGGCTTCAAAAATATGAGTTCGAAATGTAAACCTTGTGTTAATGACTCCAACAATTTTTGCTATATATGTGGGAAATTTTGCCTTAAATCGCAAAGAAAACCAATCACAGAGTTTGTGAAAATTACCTACAAAGCATACTTTGGGAGAAACCTTGCACAAAAGAATAAATATTGGGTGCCCAATACCGTGTGTCAGTCTTGTGTAGAATCTTTGCGATACTGGAGCCAAGGAGGACGTAAAGGTCTTCATTTTGGAGTTCCGATGATATGAAATTAGCCAACTAATCATTTAAATGATTGCTACTTTTGTGCAGTTTATGTAAAAGGTATCAACAGGCTTAAAAAACGTACTTGGGTTTATCTTAATGTAAAATCGGCTAAGCCCCCCGTTTTGCACAGTCATGATTTGCCAATTCCAGTATTTTTATAATGTTCAATTGATTGTATATTGTAACAATATTTCTGAACTCTTAAGTGCTATGGCCCTTCCCGAATATAACCCCGAACATTGGAGGCTTTTTATATATAGCTCAAAAAGAAGTCTGAAATGTGTATTGCTACACAATGGAAATAAACTTGCTTCGGTTCCAATCGGTCATAGTACCAAACTAAAAGAAGAATGCGAAAATGTAAAAATTGTTTTAGCAAAGATTTTGTATGCACAATATAAGTGGTCAGTCTGCGAGGACTTGAAGATGGTGAATTTTTCATTGATCCAACAAAGTGGGTATACTAAATACCCTTGTTTTATATGTTTATGGGACAGTCGTGTAAGAAGTGAACATTGGATTAGAAAGCACTAGCCGGTGACAGAAAATATGGAGGTAGGAACAGCAAATGTGGTTCATGACCAACTCATAAGCCGAGAAAAAATAATTCTTCCACCACTTCATATCAAGCTTGGGCTAATGAAACAGTTCATCAAAATTAAAAGCGGGAGTCTTCGATGGTCCTCAAATTCGTACCCTTATAAAAGACACTGAATTCTTAAACCATATGTCACAAATTGAATCTGAAGCCTGGCTAAGTTTTGTTAATGTAGTAAACAATTTTTTGGGAAATCATAAATCACCAGACTATGCCAAACTTGTTGCTCATATGCTTCTCAATTTTCACAAACTGGGAGCTAAACTGAGCATTAAATTACATTATTTACATAGCCATTTGGACAAATTTCCGGACAACCTAGGCGTTTACAGTGAGGAACAAGGTGAACGGTTCCACCAGGACATAAAAATAATGGAAGAAAGATACCAAGGTCGATGGGACGATCACATGATGGCAGACTACTGCTGGAACTTAATACGGGATTGTCCTTAGAATAACATCATAGGAGGTCCTACAGAAAATCTTTTTTTGTAATTTTTTTAAAATTAATTAATGAAAAGAATATATTTTTTTTTGTAGTATTTTTCTACAGGCGCGCAATAAAAATATAATTTAAATGCATACAAGTATTTTTAATTAGGTTTTTTCGTGAAATATTTAAAAGTCACTATCTCAAAAACTAGAGCCAATTTGACAAAACTGATATAATTTTCGTAATCAGCGCCCCCAAATTACCCTTAATCGCGTTAAAAATCTCCAACCCCGAATTTTGCTCCGCAGTGTTATCACAAAAATGAAAATTTTAGAGTTAAAAAGAAAAATATCTATCAAAATAAAAAATTATATTTTATAATATTGTAACGAATTTACTGCAAATCCTCTTATTTGCAACCTTCTGCTAAGTTCGAATCACTAAACTGTTTAATAAATAACTCCAATATTTAATAATGCAAAATGGCCTTTATTCAAGGACTTTCAAAATAACACTTCTATTGCTCGACAGATAGCGTGCTTAATAGAAACTGATTATCGCGCCTCTACTGTTGCTGCTTTTATACTGTGTGATTTCCTCGTTGCATCTTCTATGTGCTTCCAGAATTTACTTAGTTACTGGTATATAATTATAACTACAGATGCACGTGTGTAGCTCTCATATGCGCGCATATTTGTGAGCGACACTTCCACAATTGCATACTTTTTGGAGCATCTCAGATAAGATATCTGCATGTGTTTGTGCGTTGCTTCTCCTCTGCGTGTACGTACATATGTGTAGACATAATGATTGATTCGTTTATGTAGATACATTATGAGTGATTTATGGATGTGCATACAAGCATCGGCTTAGAGATGACAGTACCCCTTAGTGTTGCTAATATTCGTAACAATATAATATAAATTAAATAGAAATTTATTAATTTCTATAATAACTTTCTTGCTCTTGATAATATGAATTATTCACATGAAAAGACCCTCACCAGTCCCTTCATTTAGCATTCAAAATCTGCAATTAAGTAATTGTTTATTAAAAAATGACAGATCCAACGCGCACCAATCACATCAATGCGACTAACAAACTAAGAAATCTTTCATCAGAAATAACTCTTTCACTTACATATGTTTCAGTATTTACATTGTTAGCGTTCCGAAACTTCGTATCAAAGATAAATGTGGGTTTGGTTTGCGAAAAGGAAGCAAGGGATACGTTGGGCGTAAGTTCATACTCGTACAACATAAGCCACCTACGAAAATTTAAAAATACAATAAAAGGAAATTTACAATTTATTTTTTAAGTACTTCCTTTATATAAAGGGGCAAAAAGAAGCGAAAAATGCTTCTTTAAACAAAGACATAATCTTGTTGAACTTTGATAATCAAATTTGAACATAACACTGTAAAAAAATGTATGAGGAACGAAAATATAAAAATGGAGCGCACTTTGCCGTACTTAGGTAAAGAATATGTCAAAAGCCTATTTATTGCACTCCACATTTTGTTCTTTATAAAAATTTTTATAGTGGTTATGTTAAAATCTTCACATCAAATTTCAAGAAGATCAGGTCCGTATTTAAAGAGACATTTTACGTTTCATTGGTTCATTTATATTTAATTAAATTTTTTAATTTAATTTATTTAGTACCTGGGCGACCGAGCTTTGCTCGGCAACGTTTCGTTGTGCTGAGAAATCTTTCTAATAGTAATCTGTGAGAAATTGCAATTATTCATTTACAAGAAAATTATTTAAAATTAAGTCGAATCATGTGTAAGATTTTTTACGAAGATTTTTAACTTTAATTTTTTTGTAATGCGGAGTGAAGTACCTTTCGTTTGATACCCACATCGGCATATCTCATGCAATTTTTTATAAATTTCGAAAAGGTGGCAACCCTAAATGGCAACCCTACTCAAAAATTTCCCTATTGTAATGCGGAGTGAAATACCTTTCGTTTGATACCCATACCGGAATATCTCATGCAATTTTTTTTAATTCCGAATAGGTGACAACCTTGTGAAACATTCTGAGTGGCAACACCTAGGTAGAGTCTTAGAAGGTGATACATTATCTCTGTGCCAAATTTCATTTAAATCGGTTGAGACGTTCCCGAGATCTTGCCCAGAGCGTCATCTTTCATTCATTGATTCCGATCAGCAACAGTAAATATCGGCTGAAAGTTTCGAATTCCTGTGAAATGTTGGAACGGTCTGAAGTTGCAGGTGGCGACCGTAAGGAAGTACCTAAAAATTTGTTTTCTTCTTTTTATTTTCTCCTTTTGTTGCATTGTCAAGGTGACCTGATTTATGTGTACGGTTTCATGTTTGTAACTCAGTAGCTAAAAATCGGTCGCAAGATTCCAGAAACCTAAATGGACTTTTCAATACCTCTAAATATCTTTGTGCCTGTCCCATGTAGAAAACTCTTTTATCTTAAATATTAAAACCTTATGAAACCCGAAGTTTCGTTCAAACCTGAACCACCTAGCAAAAAATTGTTTCCCTCATGTTGCGTTGTCATCAGGTTCTGAAGTATGGTTTTAGTTTCATTTTGTAAGTGAAATTTCTAAATATCTCTAGATATCTGGATCCCTGTCCCATCGATAAAGCTTTTTTATCATAAAAGTTGCAACCTAATAGAGTCCAAATCATTATTCAAAGTATCAGATCTCTGAGTTATCGAGAATTCTTTAAAACTCGAATGCAAAATTTTGACCAAATCGGACCACAAATACGATTTTTTGAAATATTTTGATCCATGCGACAACTATCGGAGTTTTTTTTCTTATAATTGCATTGTCATCGGGTTCTAAACTATATTCCAAGATTCACGCTTGTAGCTTTTCTGGAAGTTACTTCAATTTTAATTACAAAATTCGTAAGCAATGGCCGGCCGGCTAAAAAGGAATACATTTTTTTTGGTCAAGAAATTCTACCACAATTACCAGAATTCGGTAAACGATTTCGATAGCTATTGTTGACCAGTAGAAAACTCTGTTGTTGTTGATGGTGTAGCGATAAAGACACTCTCCGAAGGGCTTTGGGGAGTGTTATCGATGTTGATGGTCCTTTGCCGGATGAAGGTTCGGTACGTTCCTACTAGACCGACCATTAAAAGAATGATTTAATATCACCAAATTGAACCTTCTAGGCCATTCCGCTCCACCCTCTAGTTGTATGCGGAATTTGGGGTTGCCAGAGCCTCGGCAGCTAAAGAAATAGGACTCGAAACGGGTAGGTAAGATTGACAATTGGTTTTGAGAAAGTATAAATTCAGCTGTCAACCCCTTGAACCATTTGGGTATTTTAGTCACCTCTATGGCAGGCATAGCTGCCTATCCCGCTGTAGTTAGCAGATCGTCGGGGAACAAGATCATGTTAAATTTTATGACATTTCTTAACTTTAACCGGAGGCGCTTTTTCTTGTCAAAGCAAAAAAACTAGACTCATTTATATAAACTGGCAATATTAGAAGTCCCCTGTGCACCTTTTCTAAAGAAAGGTTACAAAAAGTAGTGAAACTTCATAAGTGCTAGTACCGCAATATAAAACGGCAAAAAAGTGTTTATTTACGTATTAAGAATCGATAACGGTGAAATTGATTTAAAACAATATCTCATAAGCCATTCGTCAGTAAAAAATGTTCTTGTACAAAGTAGTTATACTGACAGAAAAAAGCTGATAGAACCAACCGAATTACGGGTCAACTCAACCGATATTTTTGTCAATCAATTTATTCATCACAAATAGCTGTTGAATCAACTTCGCGAAAAATTATTAATTCTGAATTGAGTGCTTCAACAGTCAAATCAACAAAAAAGTTCATAAAATGTAAGTCACGGTTCGATTAGAAGATTTTGATGTTGCTTTAGGCCTTGAAGGGGGCTTCGAACACTAAACCAAAAGGGCAAGGGGAGGACGACGACGTCAAGACGAAGGTTCTGGAGGGGGACAAACAGCCCAATGGTGCTGCGAGTCGTACAGATAAACCTCCAACACAGTAAAGTGGCGTCGAGCGAACTCCTACCCTTTGAGGAGGGTTCGTTTGACGTGGCGCTGATCCAGGAGCCGTGGCTATCATCGGGAGGAAAGGTTTCTGGACTTAGCGCGCGTGGATTTGGCGTTTACTATGCGCAAACTGAAGGAAGGGTGCGAGCTGTAGTAATTAGTAGTACATTACTGAGGACCTCGTTGTGGTGGCCGTTGAGCAAAGGAATAAGCAGGCACTTATCCTGGCATCCTGCTACATGGCCCATGCTGCGGAGGTTCCACCGATGGAGTGCAAGAGGCTAGTACAGGACGAAGGGCGCAAAGGGCGGTTGGTCATAGGCGCGGATGCAAATGCGCACCACAATGCGTGGGGAGGATCAGATACGAACGAGAGAGGCGAATCTCTATTTTGTTACATTCTACAAACCAATTTGCAGATAGCCAACAGGGGAAATGTCCCTACATACATTGGTCCAACATCCAGCAATGTTTTGGATATAACACTGAGCTCAGAACGTTATATATCAAGGTATGATTGGATGGTTCTTGATAGACCATCCTTCTCCGACCATGCGTATATCAGCTTCAGCATCCCCCTAAAGAGGGTAGAGAAGGGAGGAACCTTTAGAAACCCTAGGTCAACAAATTGGACTAAATTCCAGAAACAGGTAGAAACGAAACTGGGACCACCCAAAGAAGTTGCCAATGTGGAAGAACTGGAGGAGTCTAATGAATTCCTAATTAGGACGCTTATGACTGCGTATAACAAAGCTTGTCCTCTAAGAAGATTCAGAGGAAAATCAAAGCCGCCATGCTGGAACAATGAGCTGAGTCTTCTAAGAAGACAGGTAAAAGTGTTTAAGCTAGCAAAGACCGCGCAAAGCGAAGCGTGTCGGGACGAGTAAAGGCATCTACTGAGGATCTACAAGCGTGAAATTTCCAGGGCGAAGAGAATCTCATGCGAAACAGCACGGTTGAGAAGTCCTAGCAAAGGGAAATATAGTCCAGCGACTAATAAAGAAAGAGAACGGAGAATGGTCACGTAATAGTAAGGAATCCCTTGAGGTGCTTCTCGATACACATTTCCCATCGGGAGATGGTTTAGAAGAGCCAGCAGACAGCACTCACACTTCGATCACGGAGCGGGTAGTGCCGAGCTTGGTGATCGATACCAAGATCGAGTGGGCAGTGAAGACGTTCTCTAAGTTTAAATCGCCGGGCCCAGATGGTATATTCCCGGCCATGCTACAAGTCTCAAGTAGGGCGGTCGTGGAATTGCTTAAAATAATATTCGATGGGTGCATAAGACTGAATCATGTACCGCACTCTTGGAGAACTGCTCGTGTAGCTTTCCTACCAAAGGCGGGAAAGATCGGTCACGTGTATGCCAAAGACCCATAACTTAACATAATTTCTGCTCAAAACCTTTGAGAGGCTGATAAATGTGTACATAAAGTCCAACGTGGATGAAAAGCTGATCTCCACAACACAACATGCGTACACCAAAGGCAAGTCGGTAGACACGGCATTGCATAGGGTGGTAATAAGCGTAGAGAAAGCCCTGGAATATAAGGAATATGCTCTAGGAGTCTTCTTAGACATTGCCGGGGCTTTCAATAATGTCTCTAAATGGGCGATTATGGATGGTCTTAATTACATTAACGTACATCCAGCCATAACCAGATGGATCGGCTGCATGTTAAATTGCAGGAAGATTACATCACAATGGGGATTGTACGAGGCCATGAAATCAGTGGACAGGGGAACGCCGCAGGGAGGGGTGCTATCACCTCTGCTGTGGACGCTGGTCATCAACCAACTGCTCAGGCGATTCGATGAGGGACCCGTAAAACTTACGGCTTACGCGGATGACGTTGCAATTGTCATAAGTGGAAAGTGCCTCCCAACGATTAGCTCTTTGATGGATCGGGCGCTTCGGGATATACATACCCTGGGCATCAAATGTCGGGTTGAAAGTCAATGCGGATAAGACGGATATGGTCTTGTTTACAAAGAGGTACAAGGTCCCAAATTGGATCAGGCCTAAGTTGGGAGGGGTGACCCGACAGGAGAAACCTTGCACAAAGTATCTAGAAATCATCCTAGACAGTAAGCTGTCATGGAAGCTCAACGTGAAGGAGAGGGTGAAGAAGGCTTCAACGGCACTTTATGCATGTTAAAGAATGCTGGGGTGTACGTGGGGCTTATCGCCCTCTCTTTCTCGTTGGGTTTTTACAGCGATTGTAAGCCCTATTCTATACTATGGAGTTCTTGCTTGGTGGAAAGCCACACAAAAAGCAACCTACCTCAAAAAATTATAGGGGGTATGCAGACTATCAATGCTTAGCATTACGGGAAAACAACCCCGACAGATGCACTGTGTGCCATTCTGCACATTCACCCGTAGACCTGGTAGCAAAGAACATAGCGTTAACAACTGCAACCAGGCTCGGTGCCTCGGGCAGCTTGAGCGCCGACCATACGGCCATAGTAGTATAGCGTCATCAATCACAAGACGAACAGACTTCCTGATTCCCTATTTGCGCTTCGAGGGCGATCTTAAGGCCACAATAGAGGTGGACGGTTGGGCGCTCAAATGGCGGACGAGGCGATACATGTGTACACAGATGGTTCCAAAGTAGTGGAAGGAGTAGGGTCTGCGGTATACTGTGCTGATCCGGAAATAAACAGATCATACAGGCTGCCGGATTACTGTAGCGTTTTCCAAGCGGAAATAGTAGCCGTAACCAAAGCAGTAGAAACCATGGAAGAAAATAGCCCAAGCTGCAATCATGTTAACTTTTATATTGACAGTCAAGCAGCAATTAAGGCAATAATCTCGCATACCACAGCATCTAAATGCGTGTTAGAGTGTAAGCAGTCCCTGGAGAGAATCGGAACAGGGAGAAGCATACATCTATATTGGGTCCCAGGGCATATGGGAATAGATGGGAATGAAAAAGCGGATGAATTGGCTAAAAAGGGCGCATCCCTTGAAGCTTGGTCCGTGGACGTCCCAATTAGACTGGGCGAAATTAAGCGAAGGCGAGAGGTGCACATGATGGACCAAGCAGGAAAGGCGTGGGTTCAAGCGCGGGGCTGTAAAGTGTCGAAGATTATGTGCAGGTCTTACAACCTTAGACTAACAAAGTTGCTTCTATCATTGAAAAGAGAGGACTGTAGACTCAGGACGGGTATTCTGACTGGACACTGCCTTCTGGCGTCACATCCCTTTAAATGAGGCTTGGTCAGTGATAGCAGATGTAGGAAGTGCGGGTTGGAGGAGGAAAAGATCGAGCACGTTCTGTGCTCTTGCCCTGCGCTTGCCAGGCTAAGACTGCAGCTATTAGGTAGGTAGGTTGAACTGGCCGGTCCATGAGGACCTCACATAGACTGATTGAGTCCGTAGTGTTACCAGAAGTTTGTTTTAACGACCAAACTGAAAAACCCTATCAAAAACCAGGACCTATGTTATAAAATAACTCCGTCCTCTTGGCAAATACTAGAAGCTTCCTAGGACTTAAGCCACTTGCTGCTTCTAGATCTGACAGCTGTATCACTCCTAATAGCTGGAGTCTTAGCCTGGCAAGTGCAGGGCACGAGCACAGAACGTGCTCGATCGTTTCTTCCTCCAACCTGCACTTCCTACATCTGCTATCACTGACCAAGCCTAGTTTAAAGGCATGTGACGCCAGAAGGCAGTGTCCAGTCAGAATACCCGTCATGAGTATACAGTCCTGTCTTTTTAATGATAGGAGCAACTGTGTTAGTCTAAGGTTGTAAGACCTACACATAATCTTCGACACTTTACAGCCCCGCGCTTCAACCCACGCCTTTCCCGCTTGGTCGATCATGTGCACCTCTCGCCTTCGCTTAATCTCGCTCAATCTAATTGGGACATCTACGGAGCAAGCTTCAAGGGATGCGCCCTTTTTAGTTAGTTCGTCCGCTTTTTCATTCCCATCTATTCCCATATGCCCTGGGACCCAATATAGATGTATGCTTCTCCCTGTCCCGATTCTCTCCAGAGACTGCTTACACTCTAACACGCATTTAGATGCTGTGCTATGCGAGATTATTGCCTTAATTGCTGCTTGACTGTCAATATAAAAGTTAACACGGTTGCAGCTTAAGCTATTCTCTTCCAGGGTTTCTACTGCTTTAGTTACGGCTAATATTTCCGCTTGGAAAACGCTACAGTAATCCGGCAGCCTGTAGGATCTGCTTATTTCCGGATCAGCGCAGTATACCGCAGACCCTACTCCTTCCACTACTTTGGAACCATGTATCATGTATCGCCTCGTCCGCCATTTGCGCACCCTTGCGCCAACCGTCCACCTCTACTGTGGCCTTAAGATCTCCCTCGAAGCGCAGATAGGGAATCATGTAGTCTGTTCGTCTTGTGATTGATGACGCTATACTACTATGGCCATATGGTCGGCGCTCAAGCTGCCCCGAAGCACCGAGCCTGGTTGCGGTCGTTAACGCTTTGTTCTTTGCTACCAGATCTACAGGTGGGATGAGCAAAATGGCATACAGTGCAGCCGTCGGGGTTGTTTTCAGGGCTCCCGTAATGCTAAGCATCGATAGTCTGCATACCCCCTCTAATTTTTTGAGGTATGTTGTTTTTTGTGTGGCTTTCCACCAAACAAGAACTCCATAGTATAGAATAGGGCTTACAATCGCTGTAAAAACCCAATGAGAAAGAGAGGGCGATAGGCCCCACGTACACCCAGCATTCTTTTACATACATAGAGTGCCGTTGAGGCCTTCTTGACCCTCTCCTCCACGTTGAGCTTCCATGACAGCTTACTGTCTAGGATGATTCCTAAATAGTTTGTGCAAGGTTTTTCCTGTTGGGCCACCCCTCCTAACTTAGGCCTGGTCCAATTTGGGACCTTGTACCTCTTTGTAATCAAGACCATATCCGTCTTCTCCGCATTGACTTTCAACCCGACATTAGATGCCCAGGTATGAATATTGCGAAGCGCCCGATCCATCAAAGAACTAATCGTTGGAAGGCACTTTCCACTTATGACAATTGCAACGTCATCTGCGTAAGCCGCCTGAGCAGTTGGTTGATGACCAGCGTCCACAGCAGAGGTGATAGCACCCCTCCCTGCGTCGTGCCCCTGTCCACTGATTTCGTGGCCTCGTACAATCCCCATTTTGATGTAATCTTTCTGCAATTTAACAAGCAGCCGATCCATCTGATTAAGGCAGGATGTACTTTAATGTAATTAAGACCATCCATAATCGCCCATTTTGCAACATTATTGAAAGCCCCGGCAATGTCCAAGAAGACTCCTAGAGCATACTCCTTATATTCCAGGGATTTCTCTATGCTTATTACCACCCTATGCAATGCGGTGTCTACCGACTTGCCTTTGGTGTACGCATGCTCTGTTGTGGAGAGCAGCTTTTCATCCACGTTGGACTTTATGTACACATCTATCAGCGTCTCAAAGGTTTTGAGCAGAAATGATGTTAAGCTAATGGGTCTATAGTCTTTGGAATACATGTGACCGATCTTCCCCGCCTTTGGTAGAAAAGCTACACGAGCAGTTCTCCAAGAGTGCGGTACATGATTCAGTCGTATGCACCCATCGAATATTATTTTAAGCCATTCCACGACCGCCCTACTTGAGACTTGTAGCATGGCCGGGAATATACCATCTGGGCCCGGCGATTTAAACTTAAAAACGTCTTCACTGCCCACTCGATCTTGGTATCGGTCACCAAGCCCGGCACTACTAGCTCCGTGATCGAAGTGTGAGTGATGTCTGCTGGCTCCTCTAAACCGTCTCCCGATGGGAAATGTGTATCGAGAAGCACCTCAAGGGATTCCTCACTATTACGTGACCATTCCCCGTTCTCTTTATTTATTAGTCCCTGGACTATGCTTCCCTTTGCTAGGACTTTTTTCAACCGTGCTGTTTCGCTGGAGCACTCTATGTCCGTACAGAAACTTTTCCATGAGTTTCTCTTCGCCCTGGTAATTTCGCGCTTGTAGATCCTCAGTAGATCCCTGTACTCGTCCCGACACGCTTCGCTTTCCGCGGTCTTTGCGAGCTTAAACATTTCTTTTACCTGTCTTCTTAGAAGACTCAGCTCATTGCTCCACCATGGCGGCTTTGCTTTTCCTCTGAATCTTCTTAGAGGGCAAGCTTTGTTATACGCAGTCATAAGCGCCCTTGTTAGGAATTCATTCAACTCCTCCAGTTCCTCTACATTAGCAACCTCTTTGGGTTGTCCCAGTTTTGTTTCTACATGTTTCTGGAATTTAGTCCAGTTCGTTGACCTAGGGTCTCTAAAGGTTCCTCCCTTCTCTACCCTCTTTAGGGGGATGTTGAAGCTGATATGCGCATGGTCGGAGAAGGATGGTCTATCAAGAACCATCCAATCATACCTTGATATATCACGCTCGGAGCTCAATGTAATATCCAGAACATTGCTGGATGTTGGACCAATGTATGTAGGAACATTTCCCCTGTTGGCTATCTGCAAATTGGTTTGCAGGATGTAACAAAACAGAGATTCGCCTCTCTCGTTCGTATCTGCTCTTCCCCACGCATTGTGGTGCGCATTTGCATCTACTAGCCTTTTGCACTCCATCGGTGGGACCTCCGCAGCATGGGTCATGTAGCAGGACGCCAGGATAAATGCCTGCTTATTCTTTTGCTCAACGGCCACCGCTACGAGATCCTCAGTGGTGTAATTAGGCAGCATATATGAATGCAGATGTTTCCTTACCATTACTACAGCTCGCACCCGTCCTTCCGTTTGCGCGTAGTAAACGCCAAACCCGCGCGCGCTAAGTTCAGAAACCTTTTCTCCCGATGAGAGCCACGGCTCCTGGATCAGCGCCACGTCAAACGAACCCTCCTCAAGGGTTAGGAGGAGTTTGCTCGACGCCACTTTACTGTGTTGGAGGTTTATCTGTAGGACTCGCAGCACCATTGGGCTGTTTGTCCCCCTCCAGCACCTTCGTCTTGACGTCGTCGTCCTCCCCTTGCGCTTTTGGTTTAGAGTATTCGAGGCCCCCTTCAGCCTCTCGTGACTGTTGTGCAGGGTGTTCCTCTGTGCGAGTCACAGCACCATTTAGCGGTTGGTCCTCTTCTAGCACGTTCGTGGTGACGTCGGGGACCTCCACCTGTCTTTTTTCCCTTAGGCTTTTGAGATCCTTTTCGATTTCGCCCACCTCTAGCGTGTTAGGGTTTTTATCCTCGGGACTTCTTTTCCTGAGTCGCATGTAAATTTTGCCAGTGCCAAAGGACATTTTACCAAGCTGCGTGTACAAAATATCCTCCGCCTGCTTGTTTATTTGGAAGATGTAGAACTGACCAGCCTCGGTAGGCCGAGATACAGTAAGTACCTTCCAATCCTGTGTCGGTATGTTCGGATTCTGATTCTGCAGAAGTCGCAGTGTATCCTACGACTTCATCACGCATGGTATCCATACCTTAACTTTTGGTACCGTGGGGATTTGCGCTTTATCCACCCCCTCAAACCGCGCGTTCGTGCCTTGCCTTTGGAGGTTTGGAACCACTTCCTCCAGCCACCGCAAGCTCGCGATGTTGTCGCACGCTATCATCTTCACACCATTATACCATCCCCCCGAATCAAAGGTTGGAAGGGGCTTACTTGGTTGTTCCCGTATCATCTTAAGCATTAAGCTAATAAGCTCCCTTTCCACAGATCTCCACCTTTCAGTAGTCATTTGTCCGAAAGGACTGCTACGATCAACCAGCGCCACAGTCAGTGACTGCTTTGCCACATCACTCATCTTCTCGGGAAAAGCAGGAGTCTTAGTGTTATCTCCCTTTGGCACCTCCAAGAAAGCCGGAGTCTTAGCGTTAACTCCCTTTAGCGCCTCCGAGAAAGCCGGAGTCTTAGCGTTATCTCCCTTTGGCTTATCTCCTACTTCCTTAATTGGAACTTCCCTCTGACTCGCAGCTTTCGAGGTAGTTGCTACCTCGCTATTGGAGCCCATCTGTCTTACAGCTTTGGGCCTACTTGTCTTGTCTATGCGACTGCCCTGCCTCGCGGCTCTAGGACTGGGTCCTTTCTGCCTCTTGAAAGCAGGCTTGTCGCCTTCCGCCGAACGTTGCCTCTTCATTCTGCCATTCGACGCTTCTTCCTCCTCGTACCGGTTGCAGAACCGAGGGTTTCTCGCAGCAAACCTTTTGAACTGCCTTCGACCTACTTCTACCGCTTCATGGGCCCATTCCATGCGCTCGATCTCCACTTCTGTTGGGTCGACCACTGCTCCCAAGCGTTGTACAATTCTTAGTGCTGCACGGTACTGTGAGAGAGCTCTTCTCCTTCCTCTGCTCCGTACCCTTCTCCACTCTTCTACTCCGTTTTCATTTGTGTGCTTCTCCAACACGGAGTTCATTGAATCAGCACTACTCTCGCTCCCCGAGTCCGACGCATCGCTTAATTCGTATTTGTCGTCCTTGGATTGCGACTCAGTCCTTCTCTTTACATCGTCCTTATTACAGTCAGGTAATGAGTCGTTCATCTTGGTCGTACGACCACCTGCCCGACAAGGCGGGCTCAGCGGTCCAGTATTATATACGGAGAAAGAACC
The DNA here is from genome assembly GCF_040869045.1 of Eurosta solidaginis. Classification (NCBI taxonomy): domain Eukaryota; kingdom Metazoa; phylum Arthropoda; class Insecta; order Diptera; family Tephritidae; genus Eurosta; species Eurosta solidaginis. Next base: position 86,400,099 of record NC_090319.1, on the reverse strand, counting down.
GTACGCCACAGCAGCGCCCCTTACTGTGGTAAGGCCATTAATACTTCCCGAGGTGGCCCGGTATCGGGAAGGCTCCGTTCGAATACAGCCGAATTTATCCCCTGGCTGCAAATCGTCCAATAGGCACGGTCCGCATAACACCCTGGATTAGGGGGTTGGCAGTTCTTGGTCACCGATATCCCACCGCCCTCGTATGAGGCGAAACGGCGTCAGTCCTAAACAGCTCCGCCTCATAGTCGGGCGCTATGGAGTTCGGCTAAGCCCTCACACCAACGACAAGGTGCCTACCCTAGTGAGGGTCCAGCTATTAGGAGTGAGCTTAAATCCTAGGAAGCTTATAGTATTTGCCAAGAGGACGGAGTTATTTTATAACATAGGTCGTGGTTTTTGATAGCGTTTTTCAGTTTGGTCATTAAAACAAACTTCTGGTAACACTACGGACTTATTCAGTCTATTCAGTCCTCATGGACCGGCCAGTTCAACCTAACCTAACCTAGGCCTTGAACCCATCATTTTCGATGTAGTAAGCATAGTATGCTACCATTACATTACGGTGAGCTCTGTGAAGTTGGCACCTACATGTGCGAGTAATTCAAAAAACCATTTCTTATTCGTTTGTCCATGTTTGTCCAGGAAAATTTTTCGGTTGTCCAATGTCGGTTATAACAAAAATATTTTTTTTCGATTTATTGTGCTAAATCGTTTGTTCACCTTTTGTTAAAAAGTTAGTTTGTTAAAAAGTTATTTCGAAAACAAAAAATTCTATGTGAAGTTGGCACCTTCGTATGCGAGTAATTAAAACAAGTAAGGAAGGCTAAGTTGGGGTACAGTCGAACATTACATACTCAGCTGAGAGCTTTGGAGACAAAATAAGGGAAAATCACGATGTAGGAAAATTAACCTAGAGTAACCCTCGAATGTGTTTGTATGACATGGGTATCAAATTAAAGGTATTAATGAGGGTTTTAAAAGGGAGAGGCTCTTAGTGGTATATGTGAAGGTGTTCACGAGATATCGACCAAAATGTGGACCAGGGAGACCCCGAACATCATCTGTCGGGTACCGCTAATTTATATGTGTAATACCACGAACAGTATTCCTACCATGATTCCAAGGGCTTTTGATTTCGCCCTGCAGAACTTTTTGATTTCCTTCTACTTAATATGGTAGGTGTCACACCCATGTTACAAAGTTTTTTCTAAAGTTATATTTTGCGTCAAAAAGCCAATCCAATCACCGTCTTTCATCCCTTTTTTTCGTATTTGGTATAGATTTATGGCATTTTTTTCATTTTGCGAAATTTTCGATATCGAAAAAGTGGGCGTGGTCATAGTAGGATTTCGCCCATTTTTAATACCAAGATAAAGTGAGTTCAGATAAGTACGTGAACTAAGTTTAGTAAAGATATATCGATTTTTGCTCAAGTTATCGTGTTAACGGCGAGCGGTAGGGCAGACGGTCGACTGTATAAAAACTGGGCGTGGCTTCAAACCGATTTCATCCATTTTCACAGAAAACATTGATCATCATAAAAGCTATGTCCTTACCAAATTTCACAAGGATTGGCAAATTTTTGTTCGACTTATGGCATTAAAAGTATTCTAGACAAATTAAATGAAAAAGGGCGGAGCCATGCCCATTTGGAAATTTTCCATTATTTTTGTATTTTGTTACACCATATCATTACTGGAGTTGAATTTTAACATAATTTACTTATATACTGGAAAGATATTAAATTTTTTGTTAAAATTTGACTTAATTTTTTTTTAAATAGGTGTGTTCTTCATCCGATTTTGCTAATTTCTATTTAGCACATATATAGTAATAGTAGTAACGTTCCTGCCATCATCATGATCAACGACTGCCAAATTACAGCTTGCAAAACTTTTAAATTACCTTCTTTTAAAAGTGGGCGGTGCCACGCCCATTGTCCAAAATTTTACTAATTTTCTATTCTGCGTCATAAGTTCAACCCACCTACGAAGTTTCACCGCTTTATCCGACTTTGGTGATGAATTATCGCACTTTTTTGGTTTTTCTAAATTTTCGATATCGAAAAAGTGGGCGTGGTTATAGTTCGATTTCGTTCATTTTAAATAGCGATCTGAGATGAGTGCCCAGGAACTTACATACCAAATTTCATTAAGATACCTCAAAATTTACTCAAGTTATCACGTTCACGGACAGACGGACGGACGGACGTCTATGGCTAAATGAATTTCTTTTTTCGCCCAGATCATTTTGATATATAGAAGTATATATCTATCTCGTTTAGTTTATACCGTTACGGGGTACCGTTATGCGAAAAAACCAAATGTCATTCGTGTGTCCACCTTTTGTTAAAAAGTTATAAAAAAAACATTTTTTTTTTCGAAAAAACTCCACAAAATTTTTTTTCGCTTTATTGTGCTAAATCGTATGCCCGTCGTCTTCCCATTATTTGTACTTGTTGTCCACCTTCTGTTAAAAAGTTATAAGAAAAATATTTTGTTTTCGAAAAAAACCCAAAGGTGGACAAACGAAAATTTGTCGTGGACAAACATGGACAAACGAATGAGATATGGTTTTTTTAATTACTCGCAAATGTAGGTGCCAACTTCACAGAGCTATTACGGTGGCCGCTTAGCTCTGCTCTGTTAACAAACAATTATTAATGCCACTCTAAGAACACCAATGAAAATTGTTAAATTGACAGATTTCCGCCAACATTAGAATAACAGTTGCGGTTGATATGCCAGAGATTTCTGTGGCACGATAGTCATAAAAACAAAGTAGTAGGCGCCGTGAACGTAAGTTTCTCTTTAAAATTAGCTGATGCATTTGTATAATATTGTTAGTTGTTAGATTAGATTGTTTGAGAATCCGTAATTCTTACAGAATATTGTTAACTTGGGACTAACAGTTTTTCTTCTATTGAAATAACTAAACAAATTTGTTCAAAAAACCCTGCTGATTTAATCATAATGAATACAAGAACAACAAACCTGTTTGTTGATTTTACTAACTTCACTTCTTTCGGTGTATAGCTGCTGTAGGGAATTTTTTTGTATCGTGTTCCCCTTATATTTCGTTCACCCTACGCCAATGTACATAGACATAATTCTCACATACGTGCACATATATTAACCACACCATCTCACTCGACCGTGAGTTATGGGTGGAGCTTTCGTGTTTGGCAGTGTGTTGATCGCAGCAGTGATATGCCTGCCTTTTTGGCTTTCTTACGCTTATTTCTCAAATGTTGTTTGTTTTTGTTTTTGTTTGCTTTGCAGATAATACGGTGCCGATTGGTATTGCCGTGGCGCGTAAGCGACCACAGGAGACGGCGGCCACTTTGTCCAACTCCACAGCTATTCCTATGCAACAGACACTCAACAAGGATATGAATTGCTATGGCATACGCGTTGCTGATTTGGGTAAGTGTTTGATTAACCCTTAAGTGAAATCATTACATATTTGAATATCTTTGGAAATGAAAAAGAATGCATTAATATCGTACCTATATTTGTGAATTCAACAAAAAACTTGACACCTTACTTTCATAAGGAGACTTACATATAGGTATGGCCGATCAAAAGGTCGAAATGTAAGATGTCAGCTGAATCGCAATATAATTAAAATAGTCATACTTTGTTGAATATCAAATTTACCATAGAAAAAATGGTGTCCTAGACAATTAATTCAGAATATAAGGGTGCATTCAAGTATGCAAATATTGAATACGAGCCGGACCCGTGCGAATCTTCCGCAACCAATATAAAAGTCTCTTATCAAATATCAACAGAAATCACTTGTTCTATCAATCAATTAAACTTACAGTTACAGCTTGCGGTGCCATCTAGCGTATGGTAACAACTGCCGGTAATGCAGAGCAAATATTCACAATAGTGCCATAGTACAAATAGATTTCCTTGTGTGCTCACAATCGTTTATTTCTAACAAATTATTTTAATAAAATATAGCTAAAGAAAAGAACTACGACCAAAAACTCGCTAATAGCCCGAATCTACATCCTTACAACCAAAACTTTATTTATGGATTTGGATTCCAAATAAGAAAAAGTGCCCCGTACATAAAAACAGCAATTAGAAATAATATATATATTCGATTTTACAACAGGTAATGACTCTCGGAACTAGCTGAGAAAATATCGACGCGCGTTGCTTACACTATAAAGCAGAGCTTGGCAAAAATTAAAGGGTAGGTGCCTTAGTGAGAGCGAGAGCATGAGCATCCCAGTAGGAAATTAAAGTTAAAATTACAACATGCGGAGGATGCATTTCTAGCAAATATTTTGGAAAATTTAATTTTTTAATCAGAATTAGTTTCAAATATTCTCAAGTCCCTCAAATATCGCAAAAATAGAGGCGATCACTTAAAAAATGATATTTGCGAAACTAATACATTTGCCACAACCAAGGAAATACAAAATGTTTAAAATATATGGAGCTAACAAATGAAACCTAAAGATACATTCAATTAAATTTTTTGTGCTGAAGTTACATTTTTTTTGGCTCAAAAAAAAAGGAGTCTAGAATGAAATTGTTACAACTTTTGTTAAAGTAATTTAAAAAACTCACATTGTAGTGAAAAGTTATTCAATATAACATACCCAAAAAGGTAAAAACCGATACCTAAACATGCTTGGAAGATGAGCTACATATGGAAAGGTCTTCATACCAGTTGCGTTTCCCACTCGTAATATTTGTCACAGGGAACTTTAACATTTTTGCGACAGCAGTGCGCAGCGTTTATTCGTTGCTGTCTCGCTAACGACTGATGATGGAGAGTAAGAATATGTGTGAAGCAAGTCTGGCTCAATTGAGCTATGGCGCGCCGACCACTGCTCTAAGGAGTCAATTATACGAGGTGTGTTCACAAAATCACGGGAATATTTTAATTTGGCGGGTTTGGAGTTTCTAATTATCAAATTTTTTTTTATAATGTTGATACACATGTCCCTGAAGTATGATACAATTTTCAGCTGTATTCATTGTTTTCTTTGTCAGTATAGATTAAACTATATATCTAAAAGAAAAACGGTAGATTCGTGTTTAAAATAATTTTTAATAATAAAATTCTTCTTTGAGAAGACAAAATTTAAAAAGATAGAAGTGTAAAAAAAAAATTTTCAAAACAAAGTAAAAATTGGTAAGAGTGTTTGCCACATTACACCCTTCCTAGTTTAACATTAATCAAACGAAACAGATTTAACCTTTGTATTTATACAAACTGATAATGAACTTAAAAAACTAGTACTGTTTACCGACAATGATTCTAAAAAAAACTGGTTTTAATCTGTCGATGGAAATTGAATTTTAAAGTATTCGGAATTCCGCTCAACAACTTTGAAAGGTCCATTATATCGAAAATCTAACCACTTTTGATGTTCTGATCTCACCCATACATATGTGCAATATTTTAAATATTTATAAACAAAAGGCATAAGACTTGAATGGTTACTAGCTGGAATAGGTTTCATTTCTGCCATGAAACGTCGTAAAATACTGAGAACTTCACCTTGCATATCTAATCGTTCAGATATTGTGTCAGTAAAAAATTCACCACGCAAATGAATCGTCTGGCCATAGACCAGTTCTGCTGCTGATGCTTGAATGTCCCTTTTAAAAGAAGTGCGTAATCCCAACAACACTGTTGATAATGCCTTCGTCCATTGTACATTTTCATGTGAAATAAGAGCTGCTTTTAAGGTTCAATGTAGACGTTGTACCATTCCATTTGATTGCGGATGAAAAGACGTAGTGTGGTAAAGCTTAAAGCCTATTATTTTAGCAAAATTGGAGAAAACATTAGACGTAAATTGTCTACCTCTATCCGTATGAATAGTACTTGGACAACCAAAGCGTGCGATCAAATTATCATAAAATGCGCGAAAAATTTCCTCGGCAGTAATTATACTAAGTGGGATTACTTCCATCCAACGGCTGAAACTATCTACCATAGTAAGCAAAGGACCAACTAAATCCAAATGTATACTAGAAAATCCATGTCTTGGCACTGGATAAATGCCATGAGGTGACTTAGTATGTCGATAACATTTTAAACAAAATTTAACCCATTAATTGCAATCCTTATTTATATAAGGCCACATGAATCTTTGAGTCAACAAACGTTGTGTGGCTTTTATACCAGGGTGTGATAAACTATGTAAGTTTTCGAAAATGACTTTCATAAATTCCATTGGGATATAAGGTCTTGCGTGTTGAGTTGACACGTCACAAAATATTTCCACTTCCGGTTCGGGAATTTTCACAAGTTTAAGCTGAAGTCCTCTTGGATTTTGTAATAACAACTGTAATTCCTTGTCATTATTCTGAGCTTGTGCGATATGTTGATAGTTAATAACAGCTATTTCACCAATTCTGGACAACGCATCCGCTACAATATTATCTTTTACTGAAATATGACGCACATCCGTTGTGAATTGAGCAATGAAATCCAAATGTCGAAACTGACGTGGAGTTGCATTTGCAAAAGTTAATGGCTTGTGATCCGTATATGAAACAAAATTTCTTGCTTCCAACATATGACGAAAATATTTTATTCCACAATATGCTGACAAAAGCTTTCTGTCATAAGTGCTGTAGTTACATTCAGCATGCGACAACTTTCGAGAGAAAAACCCTAACGGCCTCCAGTCTTTACCTTCTTTTTGTTCAAGGACTGCCCCCTATGGCGATATTTGAGGCGTCAACTTTAAGACATATTTCTAGTTCTGGATTAGGATGCATTAATATTACTACATTTGCAATACTTTGCTTACAATAGTCAAAAGCATCATTTAACTCTTCTGTCCAATAGATTTTCGTCTTATCATTTTTAATTGCACCTTTCGTTAAATTATTAAGCTTTGCTTGAACTTCTGCCCCAGCAGGTAAAAATTTTCGATAAAAATTTATCATTGCCAAAAACGCATAAGTTCAGCTATATTAACTTCTTAAGTTTAGTATGTAACATACTAGTATTTTTATGTACTTGTTGTTAGTAGTCTGTAAGAAACTTTGTTTCATTGACGGCATTACAATAAATATAAATATATCCTCAGGCCTCTTATACGAGAGTATTGCATCAATTTTTGATTTCATTGGGGAAATGTCTTCGCTGCTTATTTCAATACCTAAAAACTCTATTTTGAACACTCAGGATTGATAATAATTCCGAATTCCTTGAAACGATTAATTAAAATCTTCAAATGTTGAAGGTGCTCGTTAATATTCGTTGAAGCTATGAGTACATCATCAATGTACACAAAAACGAAATCTAAATTACGACGAACTTCATCCATGTAACGTTGAAAAGTTTGGCCCGCATTTCGAAGACCAAACGGCATTTTGAGAATTTCGAAAAATCCGAATGGTGTTATAATGGCCGTTTTCTGTACATCATCTTTATGCATGCGAATTTGATGATATGCTCGTACCAAATCCAGCTTTGAAAAAATATGTTTTCCATAGAGATTATGATTAAAATCAGTTATAAACGGATTAGAGTATTTATCGGGCAAGGTTATTTTAATCAAGAATCTGTAATCTCCGCAAGGACGTCAGTCCCCATTTTTCTTGGGAACCATATGCAATGTGGCAAACACTCTTACCAATTTATACTTTGTTTTGAAAATTCTTTTTTTTTTTTTATCTTTTTAAATTTTGTCCTCTCAAAAAAATTTTATTATTAAAAATTCTTTTAAACACGGAACTACTGTTTGTCTTTTAAATATATAGTTTTATCTACATATTTTTGGTGACCCCGATACACGTAAAAGAAAAAATGTCCTTAAGTCATTCTCCGGTTCGTCCAGCAAATCTTCCAAGCGGAGATGGTATATCATCGCAACGTCAGAATTTGGGCACAGATAATATTGAAATTGGAGCAGCAACCGTATGCAAGCTACCTCCTTTCTGGTCGAACAGCCACAGTTATGGTTCTTTTTTCCCTTTCGCGCATCAGGAGGGATGAAATGAAATACGCACATGTCGTCGCTAATTTGGACTCAGCACATTTAAAATTTATTGGAAACATTTTACTTTCCCCACCACAAGAAAATAAATATGAAGCCATTAAGCAATGCCTGATATCATCCTTTGCTATTTCGGAAGAAGTTAAATTAAGGAAGCTGTTTGGAGGTTTAGTGATTGGTGATCAGAAGCCAACACATTTTTTACAGTCAGTGAAAGCATTAGCAGTAATTAACGGTGTTAGAGATAATGTGTTAAAGACTCTATTTTTAGATCAATTACCGGATAGTGTACGTTCAATATTAGCAACAAACAATGCAGAACTTACAGAATTAGCTCAACAAGCTGATAAAATTTTCGAAATTTCTCGACCGCAGATAGCATCTTTATCAAATACTGATAATGTCATTAATCAACTTTCTGAAAAAATTGAAGTACTAGATCGCATATTCAATGACGTACTGCGCAGAGATCGCCCAATGGTTGGTAGAAATAGAAAGAATAGTAAGTCCAAGAGAAATGATTTGTGTTGGTATCATAGTCGTTTTGGGCTTAAGGGATCTAAATGCATTCCACCATGCTCATATAAGCAATTAAAAAACTAGAAGAATTTTCGGGTTCTGCGACGCTGGACATATCTTTAACTACGAGTCGCCTTTTAGTAAAAGGTCGTTTATCAAATAGAATTTTGTTGGTTGATACTGGTGCTGACGTATCTGTCATACCGGCAACGAAGCTAATAGTTCAACAACCTACTAGGTGTCCCTTGAAACTTTATGATAACGGTACTGAAATCAAAACAAAGTAAAAATTGTTAACAGTGTTTGCCACAGTCAGTGACAGCTGCTAAGGTTAGGCGTGTTTTTATGAGGCCGGCGATTTTTAGTTGGTTAAAAAAAAATGGATCGAAGGATTTGTATAAAATTTTGCGTAAAGAATGAAAAAAAAAGTGTGCGAAATATTAACAAAGGCATACGGTGAGTGCAATGAGTAAAACGGTGGAGGCATTCTCGATCGCCAAGACCAAAAAAGGCTCGAAAGATGCGGCTTTTGCACCACGATAATGCATCTGATCACACTTCATTGCTTGTTCGTAAATTTTTGACCAAAAACAATACTGTAACGATTCCCCAGCCTCCATATTCGCCAGACATGGCTCCGTGTGACTTTTTCTATTTCCAAAAATAAAGAGAACCTTGAAAGGCCGTTGTTATGGATGCAATTACAAGCGCATCGGTGAATGAGCTGAAGGCTATCCCAAAGATCGAGCTTGAGAAGTGTTTCGAGGATTAGAAGAAGCGCTGGTACAAGTGCATAATATTTAATGGAGACTATTTTGAAGGCGACATCATTAATGTAGATGAAAAAATAAATATCTTTTTCAAAAAACGAAAATTCCCGTTATTTTCTGAACACACCTCTTACTTGCATAACATTGCATGACAAAGCAATACATATGATGAGAAACCTTTTTGCAGGTTACATAGCGTACGTAGACTGTCGCTAACGAGAGGAAACACGCATACAAATAAAGTTTGTATCTAAAATACACTGAAACATTGAAATCAAAATTTAACAGACTTCCACGCAATGCAATGCACGGTCCCCAGAACACCATCTACACAATGAGACGAGAGTACTGCGCATTCATGCCCATAAATACACAGAAACCTCTATCGAGCGCGTTTTGTGCTCGTGCCCTGCGCTTGCCAAGCTAAGACTCTATGTACCCCAGCGGGTCAGGGGGTTAGAATATACCCGCGGTAGGTATGCCTGTCGTAAGAGGCGACTAAAATACCGGATTGGCCTGAAGGTTTAATGTGGCCATATAAATCGTTCCCGAGATGGTCGGGCCAGCACCTTAATGATGCTGTGTTACCGGAGCGTACCGGATCTGTAAACGGCAAAGGACCATCACATCGATCACTCCCTAAACCTTCGGGGAGCAACCGTATCGCTACAACAACAACAACAACAGCTAAGACTCCAGCTATAAGAAGTGATACAGCTGTCAGATCTATAAGCAGCAAGTAGGTCCTAGAAATCTTTGTCAAGAGGACGGTGTTATTTTATAACATATATCCTGGTTTTTGATAGAGTTTTTCAGTTTGGTCGTTAAACAAACTTTTGGTGAAACTGCGGACTCATTCAGTCTATGCGAGGTCCCCATGGACCGGCCAGTCTAACCTAACATAATCTACCCCGCAACCTGGGCATCCCAACAGACATCTGATTGATGAAGCCCCTCCTCCCAGGGGCTTAAGAAGTCATTTTCGCAAGCATTATTAGGAAATATGGCACCCGACAACTCAGCCGTGTGTAGAAGAAAAACACAAAAAGGTCTCAATGATATACACAAAAAGGCGTCAGACCTCTATGTCTGGCATCGCCCGGCGAACCCTGTTCTTAAAGTAAAATACCCTGAACTCATAGAAGAGGAAAGCAATCTCCCAGGGAGACGCATGTCACTTTAACTCAACTTCAGTCTGGATACTGTAACAGGTTGGACTCTTACTTTTCCAAAATCAACCCCGACATACATAATGTATGTCTTGCTTGCAATTTGTCCCCACATGACACCAACCATCTTTTAAAGTGCAATGTGGTACCAACACCTCTAACACCCCCTCTCTATCTGGTCCCCTCCTTTTGAAACTGCAGGTTTCATTGGACTTCCTGTAGAGGATATTGCTGATAATTGGATGAGGCGAAGCACTGCTACAACAAGAACACCAACACGTAATGCACCGTAGCCTAATGAAGTACAAGCAAATCCCATTGAACAGATTGTGTTTGTAAGAGAAATGTTGCTGTGCCTTACTATGCTATGCAAGTATAATTGGCGCTTAAACATTCGTTGCCTGCATACCCCCTATAATATTTTGAGGTAGCATATTTTTTGTGTGGCTGCCCACCAATCAAGGAATCCATTGTATAATATAGGCTCTACTATCGTTATAAAGACTCAATGAGCGAAAGCGGGCGATAGATGCCACGTACCCCCAGCATTCTTTTACATGCATAAACCGTCTTCTTGACAAACACTAGAAGCTTTCAAGGACCTCCGCTACTAGCTGCCTCCGGATCTGGTAGCAGTGCCACCCCTAATAGCTCTAGTCTTAGCTCAAATGATCGTTTCTCCTCCAACCCGGAACTTCCTACATCTTCTGTCACTAACAAAAGGCAATATGTAGTCAGAATACCCATAATGAGCCTATAGTCCCCTCTTTTCCATGATTAGTGTTACTTAATTAATCTAAGGTTATAAGACCTGCACATAATCTTCGACACTTTCCTACTTGATCGATGATGTGCAACTCTCGCCCAGTCCGATTGGGTTGTCTCAGCTACATAAGTACAAATATAGGTTGTTATGAAACAGTTCAATATATTGAAGTTTGAAAATGGGCGTGACACTGCCTATTCCTATGGCCACGGCACAATGAAGCTTTTCATATACATCGATACGTTCGACGGAATCTTATGCATGAACATCGCCACAATCTCGTAAAATTTTGCTTTTGCCCCCACCGGGTTAGGGGGTCAGAATATACCCGCGGTAGCTATGCCTGTCGTAAGAGGCGACTAAAATACCAGATTCAAGGAGTCGTGTAGCGCAACCCTTTCTGGTTGCCAGCGCAATATATAGCTTCTCCAAACCCAATTGTCGACCTCACCTATCCGTAGCGAATCCTGTTTCACTAACAGACGTGGCTCTGGCGACCCAAAGCCTTCGGGGAGTAACCTTATCGCTACAACAACAACAACAACATTTTGCGTTTGTAAATATGAACGAACTTCAAACTTGGCAATTGAAGTTTATTTCGCCTTGCCCATTCACGTACAACATTTTACGAATCACTGTTGAAAGCATTCGCACTATACAGGAAAAATACATATTTTGTGTTCCCTTCATTTGTTAAATTGCAGTTTTTAACTGTGAAAGATTTTAGAAAAGCACCAATGAGTGGAAAAAATAATTTCACTTGCAAAGTGTGAAAGCACCCTTATACTGTTTTCACACAGACGGCTTATTGAATAATAAAGGCAGTTTTCTACATTAAGACGCTTATTGAGCTCAATCTTCCCTACAAAATTCGAATCTATTATTATTTCATTAGTAGCTAATCGAATGCCTAATGAAGTCAAAAGCACAGTGCAACTCTGTTGGCAGCGTTCCGCTTCCGTTTCCGCTTCTTAGTTTTCAAAGCAAATGTCATTGTCTGCATGGCGGAACGATACAAGGTGGCCGCATCGAACAGCTGATTATAACCTTTTTTATTTGATTTGATACATCAACTACCGGCGCAGTACGATTTTGACATTTGTCCATCGAATTTACAAGTACATGGAATTTTTTTTGTTTGTAGGTATGTCACCATGCTCCCACCTTGTGTCGTTCCGCCATGATTGTCTGTCTCATCCTTCATACTAATCGAGCAGTTACTTCTGTGTGAAAGCAACAAATTTACGATTTCATTAGCAGGTGAAATGAGATCACTAAGTTTCTGTGTGAAAACAGTATTAGCCAAAGCAAATGTCATATTCTTCTTCTTATGCTTTGCTTGCAACAAAAGTTGGAAGATGGCTACTTTTTCATGTTAGATGGCGCTGGTGTCGCTCGATCTGCCGTTCTCCTTAAAAAATACGTGCAATCCACTCATAATGCGTTAAACGCATCTATATGAAAAACTGCTTATGTGACGGGGCATTTAATTAGCTCGTTGTATGATTTTGATTCTATCAAGCGGTAATATATGCAAAGTTTATAATTTGGTAGTGTAACATACAAGCTCCATAGAAAATGACAAAGCTTATTGAAAGTAATGTTTAAATGTTTGATAACACCAAAACTTAAAATAACAAGTAAGGAAGGTTAAGTTCGGGTGTAACCGAACATTACATACTCAGTTGAGAGCTATGGTGACAACATAAGGGAAAATAACCATGTAGGAAAATGAACCGAGGGAAACCCTGGAATGTGTTTGTATGACATGTGTATCAAATGAAAGGCATTAAAGAGTATTTTATGAGGGAGTGGGTGACTCTAGAATTTGTTTGTACGATATGGGTATCAAATGAAAGGTGTTAATGAGTATTTTAAAAGGGAGTAATCCTTAGTTCCATAGGTGGACGCCGTTTCGAGATGTTTCCATAAAGGTGGACCAGGGGTGACCCTAGAATTTGTTTGTACAATATGGGTATCAAAAGAAAGGTGTTAATGAGTATTTTAAAAGGGAGTGATCCTTAGTTCCATAGGTGGACGCCGTTTCGAGATATCGCCATAAAGGTGGACCAGGGGTGACCCTAGAATTTGTTTGTACGATATGGGTATCAAATTAAAGGTATTAATGAGGGTTTTAAAAGGGAGTGGTGGTAGTTGTATTGGTGGTCGCCTTTTCGAGATATCGCCATAAAGGTGGACCAGGGGTGACTCTAGAATGCGTTTGTACAATATGTATATCAAATGAAAGGTGTTAATGAGTATTTTAAAAGGGAGTGGGCCTTAGTTCTATTGGTGGACGCCGTTTCGAAATATCGCCATAAAGGTGGACCAGGGGTGACTCTAGAATGTGTTTGTACGATATGGGTATCAAATTAAAGGTTTTAATGAGGGTTTTAAAATGGAGTGGTGGTAGTTGTATAGGTGGTCGCCTTTTCGAGATATCGCCATAAAGGTGGACCAGGGGTGACTCTAGAATATGTTTGTACGATATGGGTATCAAATGAAAGGCGTTAATGAGTATTTTAAAAGGGCGTGGGGCTTATTTCTATAGGTGGACGCCTTTTCGAGATATCGCCATAAAGGTGGACCAGGGGTGACTCTAGAATGTGTTTGTACGATATTGGTATCAAATTAAAGGTATTAATGAGAGTTTTAAAAGGGAGTGGTGGTAGTTGTATATGTGAAGTCGTTTTCCAGATATCGACCAAAATGTGGACCAGGGTGACCCAGAACATCATCTGTTGGATACCGCTAATTTATTTATATATGTAATACCTGCCAAGATTTCAAGGGTGTTTTATTTCGCCCTGCAGAACTTATTCATTTTCTTCTACTTAATATGGTAGGTGTCACAAACATTTTACAAAGTTTTTTCTAAAGTTATATTTCGCGTCAACAAACCAATCCAATTACCATGTTTCATCCCTTTTTTCGTATTTGGTATAGAATTATGGCATTTTTTTCATTTTTCGTAATTTTCGATATCGAAAAAGTGGGCGTGGTCATAGTCGGATTTCGTTCATTTTTTATACCAAGATAAAGTGAGTTCAGATAAGTACGTGAACTAAGTTCAGTAAAGATATGTCGATTTTTGCTCAAGTTATCGTGTTAACGGCCATGCGGAAGGGCAGACGGACGACTGTGTATAAAAACTGGGCGTGGCTTCAACCGATTTCGCACATTTTCACAGAAAACAGTTAACGTCATAAAATCTATGCCCCTACCAAATTTCAAAAGGATTGGGAAATTTTTGTTCGACTTATGGCATTAAAAGTATCCTAGACAAATTAAATGAAAAAGGGCGGAGCAACGCCCATTTTGAAATTTTCTTTATTTTTTGTATTTTGTTGCACCATATCATTACTAGAGTTGAATGTTGACATAATTTACTTATATACTGTAAAGATATTAAATTTTTTGTTAAAATTTTACTTTTAAACAACATTTTTTTATAAAAGTGGGCGTGGTCCTTCTCCGATTTTGCTAATTTTTATTAAGCGTACATATAGTAATAGGAGTAACGTTCCTGCCAAATTTCATCATGATATCTTCAACGACTGCCAAATTACAGCTTGCAAAAGTTTTAAATTACCTTCTTTTAAAAGTGGGCGGTGCCACGCCCATTGTCCAAAATTTTACTAATTTTCTATTCTTCGTCATAAGTTCAACTCACCTACCAAGTTTCATCGCTTTATCTGTCTTTGGTAATGAATTATTGCACTTTTTCGGTTTTTCGAAATTTTCGATATCGAAAAAGTGGGCGTGGTTATAGTCCGATATCGTTCATTTTAAATAGCGATCTGAGATGAGTGCTCAGGAACCTACGTACCAAATTTCATCAAGATACCTCAAAATTTACTCAAGTTATCGTGTTAACGGACGGACGGACGGACATGGCTCAATCAAATTTTTTTTCGATCCTGATGATTTTGATATATGGAAGTCTATATCTATCTCGATTCCTTTATACCTGTACAACTAACCGTTATCCAATCAAACTTAATATACTCTGTGAGCTCTGCTCAAGTGAGTATAAAAAGCCTGTATCTAGTTTTATAGCGGCCACTGTGTTTGCCGACGGGAAAGCAATGCGCATACCAGTTGCTGCCCGCCTGCGAAAATCGCATTATTATTGGTCGCTGATTCGCTCATTGCTTATACACAAATACTCGCCAACCAAATCGTTTGAACGTGTAAACTTGCCGATTGTTGCTGTAGTCGTAGCCATACCGTTAAACGATAGATGTCGTTATTATTGTTTGTTCTAGACTGTCGCGACCAGATACATATGTGGTTCATGGGTGAGCTCAGCAGAGCGCAACTGTGTTATATATAGCTATATTTTTATACCCAGCTGTACTTGTACACAGGGTATTATAACTTTGATTGGATAACGGTGGGTTGTACAGCTATAAAGGAATCGAGATAGATATAAACTTACATATATCAAAATCATCAGTATCGAAAAAAAATTTGATTGAGCCATATCCGTCCGTCTGTCCCTTAACAAGATAACTTGAGTAAATATTGACCAAATTTGGTACACGAACTTATCTAGATCCAGAATAGATTGGTATTGAAAATGAGCGAAATCGGATGATAACCACGCCCACTTTTTATATATATATAACATTTTGGAAAACACAAAACCCTGATTATTTAGAAAATAATACACCTAGAATGTTGAAATTTGACGTGTGGACTGATATTGAGACTTGATAAAAATTAAAAAAAAATTTTTAAAATTAGAGTGGCACCGCCCACTTGTGATAAAATCAATTTTACAAATATTATTAATCAAAAATCGTTAAACTTATCATAATAAAATTAGGCAGAGAGGTTGCCTATACTATAAGGAATGCTTTGAAGAAAAACTAACGAAATCGGGTAAAGACCACGCCCACTTTTATATAAAAGATTTTTAAAAGGGTCGTGGACGAATAAAATAAGCTATATCTTTGCAAAAAAGAGCTTTATATCAATGCTATTTTATTTCCCAAGTGGATTTATAACAATAAAGAGGAAAAACTTCAAATTAAAAAAAACGGGCGTGGCACCGCCCCTTTTATGACTAAGCAATTTTCTATGTTTCGGGAGCCATAACTCGAAGAAAAATTAAGCTCCTTATGGAACTTCGGGTTAGGTAGGGAGGGATGGTTTGAATGTTTAATGTGGTCATACAAATCGTTCCCGAGATGGTCGGGCTAGTACCTTAATGGTGCTGCGTTACCGGAGCGTACCGGATCCGTATCCGGCAAAGGACCATCACATCGATAACGCTCCCCAAAGGCTTCGGGGAGTAACCTTATCGCTACAACCACAACACAAAACAAACAACAACAGCATTTCAAGTGTACAGCTGGGTATGTAATGTTCGGTTTCACCCGAACTTAGACTTCCTTACTTGTTCTTTTTGGTTTGATCTGATCAGAAGTTGTTGTAATTGTTTCTCCAACAATCCACTGAACGTTTGAAAAAATATTTTGCTTAAGCTAAATTTCTCATTGAAAAGCACTCACTTACCCAACGTGCCAACCTAAGTTGCTAAACAAATTTTTATTTTGGGTTTAGACCACATAGTCGCTCTATAATATTATAAGCAGTAAAAACATTTGCATTTTTTTTAGAGTGAAATAAGTATTTCTTTATGTGCCGGTAACAAAAGGCACATTATAAATTTACCTCATAAAAGATTCAAGAGTATAAATAAAATTTCCAAATTATTTTATGATACTAGCGGTGTCTTCACACAAACATACAACATTAGACCGTATCATACAAAAAACTTGTCTAATGTAAATTTTAGGGTAACCAACACTGAAATGAATAATGTTGCAATTTTTCCAGAAAGGTGAATTTCTTATTTAAAAGTACAACTTTTGTTCCTGGAAATAAAAATATATGGAATAGGGCTCTTGTTTGTAATCGATTATTCGATTATTCGACTAGTCGAGTAGCAAATTTTGCATTGAAAATATTATTCGAATACTCAAAAACATTATTCGAATACTCGAAAATATTATTCGAATAGTCGAACCCGTCACTAATCGAAAGATATACTCGATTATTTTACTTAACAACTTTTGCTAATCGATTATTCGAATAGTCGATTATCAATAGATATGTGTAAGAACAAAAATATTCCCCAAACCTTCAGTATATTCGTACGGATTATCGCCGGAGCCGCGCCCTCCATTAAAAAAAAATCGCTTTATCTCCGCAAATATATGAATCCCACCTGATTTATTATAGAGATTCCATATATGAGGAAATTGAGGTAGACGGAGAGGGAGTGAGTCTGAGTGTTGGGGTGAAACTGAGTGTGGGAGTGAATGAACATAGGCAATTCGAGAATAATGAGAGAACTAATGCATACTCTATTCACATTAAAGAGTCATTAGATTCAAACAAATTATTCTTCGGAGCAAATGAAAAGGATAAATTTATGGGAATTTTTTAAACTTAAGGAAATTTCCTTGTATGTACAATAAAATACTTTTCGAGGAAATAGATTTTCTAGCGTAGATAATTGCATTATAATTTGATTGGACGACTACAGGGTAGGGATTTGGGAATTTGGTCATTTTGTTTCAGAACGCTACGTTTATGCAGCGTTTATCAACCGCTAATCTTAGATAATAGAGAAGGGGGTTAGCTTATTCGATTTTATGGCAGGTTGGATAACTAATGTACATATATTGGAACGATTTTTCGTCATCGCTTGTCAATCATCATCAGTGTCATTTTCGTTCTGATCTGTTGCTGTCGTTTGTCCGATATTTATAGTTCATAGGTGCAAGAGCAGCTATTGTAAAATTGAACGTTTGTGTACATATTTGTGTGTTATGTTGCATTCAGAAACGGGGGTGGTTTTCACCTGATGTTGTTCTAGCAGTTCACTGATCAGCTTTTGTGGTTATCCGAGGCAGGTAGAAGTTAGTAATTTTAATCGTTTCACCTTTTTTGTGTGTTTGTTGATTTGGTTGGTTTATAGTTTTGTGTTTATTTGTTGATGCGTGTCAGTTTTCGATAACATACAATTTTGCTGCTCATCTCAGCTTAAGCTGCCGAAGTGGCAGTGTTAAACTATAGTCAACTTTAACTGAAGTTTAAACTCGCACTGAAAAATCGGAATCTAAAACGTTCAGTTATTGTGTCATAAATAGTTTTTTGCAGTTCGTTTATTACTTTATCGTCGAATGTTTTTCATTGTAGATTTCCAAGTTTTAGAGTACGCTCATTAAAAGAATATATCATAAAAAAATATGCATCATATTTTCATCCTTCAAAAATTAACCGTTGATTTATACCTCTGAAACCGGTTGATATAGCACAATTAAAAATGTAAGAACTTTCTTTTTGTGTTTCGTTACAACTCCACAAATCAGTTGTTGTTTAAATCAGTTTTTGTTGTAGCGTTAAGGACACTCGCCGAAGGTTTTGGGGAGTGTTATCGATCTTGATGGTCCTTTGTGGGATATAAATCCGGTACGATCCGTTTACAAGCACCATTAAGGTACTAGCACGACCATCACGGGAACTATTTAACATGACCAAATTGAACCTTTTAGGCCATTCCTATGCAAAGCAACATCAAAAAATGAGAAACAAGCTTTTCCAATAAAGAAAAAAGCTTTTCTAAGCGTGGTCGCCGCTCGGCAGTGATTTGGCAAACACTCCGAGTGTATTTCTGCCAAGAAAAGCTTCTTAATGAAAATTCATCTGCCGTCCAGAATGAAGAGCCTTAATTTTGAACTTATTTATTTTGTTTTTAGTCGTAAGTATAAAGAACAGTTCTATTTTGTTGAGCTCAAAGCCCGGCTAATATATAAAACGCTTGAAAATATTTTAATTTTAATTATTTTCGATATTTCGACATCAGGAATCTTGAGCTTTGACTGAAGACTTGAAATGGGATAACTTTTGAAGGATTGTGTCAACTCAAAAATGTATTCAAATCTCTCCAAAAGTGCCTATAGTTAGTGTTTGCATTTGCTACTAAAGAGCAGAACATATTTTTCGCTGCTACTTTTCCGGCTTTCAACATGAATACAATTTTGTTTGGCTCTCGTTCCACTACAAATAGGATTTCGTTTGGATATTTTATTCTACTAGTTGCTGCGCTCTAAAACACGACGTAGCTCGTAACAGCGCTATCACTTTTTTATGCTACGGCTCTTCCTCTATGCTCTGTTCATATTATCAATATAACGTGTTCATAAAAAAAATTTAAAAAACATATCTTTTGCTGATTGGTCTAATATACACAGAGACGTATCTATGTATGTGTCTAAGCCATGGCAGTCAATACTACATACATACATCGTTCTATTTATCACAATCTTCTAATGCGTCCAAAAAGTACTGGTATAAATTCGTCAAAAGAAGTCTTTTTATGATAAAACCTACGAGAGCGCACAAAAATAGCATTTACTGTTCAGTATATATGTAAGTAGGCGGTACATATAAATCCAATTTCTACTGTACCTCACTCCACGTACTATCTGTATTCGATAAATATCTAGTCGCAATATGCATTGTGTTTATCAAAATTATGTAAACTAGGGTGTGTTTCAACTGTTTTAAATTTTTTTTTATGACAACTTGTGTGATCTTTTGGGATACTGTAAATCGTCGATGCCAGTTCGTGGAAGACTAGCACAGTTCGTTACGTCTTAGCCCTTGACGTGCTAGTTTTCGTTGGGACCTATGAATAATTTTATGATATATCGAAAGGTTGGGTTAGGTTAGGTTGAACTGGCCGGTCCATGAGGACCTCACATAAACTGAATAAGTCCGTAGTGTTACCAGAAGTTTGTTTTAACGACCAAACTGAAAAACCCTATTAAAAACCAGGACCTATGTTATAAAATAACTCCGTCCTCTTGGAAAATATTAGAAGCTACCTAGGATTAAAGCCACTTGCTGCTTCTAGATCTTACAGCTGTATCACTCCTAATAGTTGGAGTCTTAGCCTGGCAAGCGCAGGGCAAGAGCACAGAACGTGCTCGATCGTTTCCTCCTCCAGCCCGCACTTCCTACATCTGCTACCACTGACCAAGCCTAATTTAAAGGCATGTGACGCCAGTAGGCAGTGTCCAGTCAGAATACCCGTCTTGAGTCTACATTCCTCTCTTTTTAATGATAGAATCAACTTTGTTAGTCTAAGGTTGTAAGACCTGCGCATACTCTTCGACACTTTACAGCCCCGCGCTTGAACCCACGCCTTTCCTGCTTGGTCGATCATGTGCACCTCTCGCCTTCGCTTAATTTCGTCCAGTCTAATTGGGACGTCTACGGAGCAAGCTTCAAGGGATGCGCCCTTTTTAGCTAATTCATCCGCTTTTTCATTCCCATATGCCCTGGGACCCAATATAGATGTATGCTTCTCCCTGCCCCGATTCTCTCAATATAAAAGTTAACACGATTGCAGCTCGGGCTATTTTCTTCCAGGGTTTCTACTGCTTTGGTTACGGCTACTATTTCCGCTTGGAAAACGCTACAGTAATCCGGCAGCCTGTAGGATCTGTTTATCTCCGGATCAGCACAGTATACCGAGGACCCTACTCCTTCCACTACTTTGGAACCATCTGTGTACACATGTATCGCCTCATCCGCCATTTGAGCACCCTTGCGCGAACCGAAAATCCTCACAAGTTTCGGCGTTGTGCCATCTTCATTGACATTTCCGGTTCAAAGTTTTGTTTTGATTTTATGTCAGGTGGGAATTTCTGTGTATATTGAATCGATTTTCCGTTATCCGTAATCAAATTTGGTTTGGAAATGAATCAGTTTTTGCGTTGTTCCATCTTCAGTGCTATTTTTATTTCGTAGATATGCAACAACTTTCCACGCTATCGAAAATCGACAAAGCAAACCAAATCAATAAAAGTATAATCCCTGCCACAGTAGCACAACTAATAACGTGTTTAAATCAAAACTGAATACTGATTACTCAGCTTGCACCGCTTTTATACTCTCCGTTGCTTCGTTCGCATATTTCTCCTAAGGTGTAGTAATTTTGCGAGCAGTTGTAGCTCATGCGTGGTTAGTTACCAGCTATATACATGTATATCTGTAGTCCACGCTTTTCCCATAGCCATATGCGTGTGTATGTGTCAGTAACTACTTCGGTGATGACTACATATTTGTGTGTGTGATATATCTCTTCGTCTCCTTCTACATAAGAGTGGCGGCTTTATTGTTGTTGTGCAATTATTCAGTAGCAGCTTAGTGATGCTAATAATCGTCACAATATTTTAAGCGGAGTCGCCCTTCGGCAGTGTTTGACAAGCACTCCGCATGTATTTCTGCCATGAAAAGCTCACTGTGAAAAGTCATATGTCTTGTAGATGCTGTTCGGAGTCGGCATAAAACATGTATGTCTCGCCATTTTGTAGGAAAAATTAAAAGGAGCGCGACGCAATTGGAAGAGAAGCTCGGCCTAAAATCTCTTCGGTGGTTACCGCACCTTACATTTATTTATTATTTTTTCAGTACGAGTTTAAGTTAACTAGGAAGTGTTTAACCCTGCCACTTTGGGCGCTCAAACAGGGGAGAGCAGTGAAACTTTATGTAAACGGAGAAGGTGAAGAGGTTTTACTGAGCTCAACTTTAACTGCAGCTTAAACACGCACTGAAATATCGACAAAGAGTGTCAAAATTGCTGAGCTGAATTTTCGCCAACTTAAACTGAAGTTTAAACTCGCAGTAAAAAAGTGAACTTCAGTTCCCTAGCTCAGAGAAGAAGCGACCAATTAAGTAAGTAAACGGCTCATCATTCATCACACACCATTCACCATCCGAATGTTTACCATCGCCTGAATCTGCTGAACGCTGTGGACACCAGCCGACTGCTCACCGATTTGAAATCAGTCATCCGTTCACTGATTAACCGTGCTCCGAATCAACCGGCATACCGCAGCTTAGGCGGCGTCCACCGACTTCGCCGTTACCAGCCCGCTTCTCTTCTCACCTTGCACCAAGCAGGATGTGGTGAAGTGTTTAAAATAACCGAAGTATTATATATATAATATTTCGATTAAATTGAAAACGACAGCGTACCATTGAACTTGTGTGGAATCACAGTTTATTTCGTTTCCATACAAACATAGTTTTCTTTTAAAGCCAGTGCACCAAATGCGTCATTTTGGGTGAAAAATACCAAATGCGACGCATATCCTCATAGAAAATAAAATAAATAAATTACTTATTTGATTACATTTGTAAGGCAAATGCGATCCAAGCATGTCATCCACACACGCTTTTGAGATTTCCTTATCCAAAGACACCTAGTAAGAAAATTATGGTTAAACGACGGATCATAATTTTAATGCTGCACCAGAGTTATAAATAGCAGTTTTCACTAGTTTTTTAAAGCCAAATTGGCAATGCTACAAGAAAATGTTTCATATTTTTGATTATACTCAGCTCAGCAGAGCTCGCAGAGTATATTAATTTTGTTCGCATAACGGTACCCCGTAACGGCATAAACTAATCGAGATAGATATAGACTTCTGTATATCAAATAATAAATAAATGCATTTGACTACATTTCATATCTTTTCTCTCAGATAGTTGCCAATAGAATGATTGTAACATTCAATATCAAGCACCCCACGCTTTTTACTGTGAATTAAATTATTCTGTTAATAACTTAAATTTTATTATAATTTTATTTTGAGATAATTACCTATAAACGATTGTTTGACCTACTACTGTTATATAAACTATTTTTAACTGAAAATAATTTTCTATTTTTTAGTTCGGTTAGCTATAAAAGCGTGTTTTTTAGTTTTTTTAAACTATTATTTATTTTTAATTTTTTAGTTCAAGTAATTTTAAAAGTTTTAGTCGAGAGTGATGAATCCTCGAAACGCCAGCGGTCCGTGGATGAAGCCAACCCCACGGCACCGAAAAGGGCCAAGACGCAGGGGGGCTGGACGCGGTCTTTCGCCGAAATTGCCAACGGTCGACAGATCATTGGCATTATAGACGAGAGCAGCGAAGATGGCAGGATCCCGAAAGAACAGTGGAAGTGGATCGAGGCCGCGCTCGCTACGGTGGCCGTTAAGATTAAGAAAGACAACCCTGGTCCACCGCCATCTTACACCGATGCAGGGTGGTTCCAGGGCAATGTCAAGCTAATTGCCTGTGACGACGCCAGGTCGGTAAACCTCTATAGGGCCGCCGTCACGCTGATAGGGGTGGTATATCCGGGCACGCGCCTCAAGGTAGTGGAGGCGCGTGATATCCGCTCACGACCAAGGGCTAGAGCCTGGGTTCCAGTGACGCCAACGGACCCAGCTGACATCCTGGAGCTGCTCCAGGAGTACAACCCGCCACAGGATTGGAAGTCAACCCGTATAAAACCGAGCTTGTCCTCTTCACGAGGAGGTACAAAGTACCAAATCTTACACCGCCAAGAATTGGGGGTACGTTCTTAGCGTTTAGCGATCAAGTCAAGTATTTGGAAGTCATTCTGGATAGGAAGCTATTATGGAGTGACCATATAGTGGAGCGATCCAAGAAGGCAGCAGCAGAGCTGTTCACCTGCAAGAGGGCAATTGGCACCTCCTGGGGATTCTCCCCTAAGGTGACCTACTGGATTTACACAGCCATTGTGCGCCCGATTCTTCTTTATGGTGCCTTGGCCTGGTGGCCTGCACTAGCTAAAAGTACCTATCTTAAAATGCTTCAGAAGGTGCAACGGAGTTCAGAGCTCTGCATTACCGGTGCTCTTGGCTCCACTCAACATTCCGTTACATACATACATGGATACATAGATACATAGACAGATACAGGCCAAGCTAATAAAAGCGTGTTAAAAAGGGCTCCAGTATGCTCTTTCGTAGATGTGCCATGCACTCCCTTCTTAATAAAGGAATGCGTTCTTCGCATTATGTGCAAGGTTTCAAATCTTTGGCCATTTGGGGTGGTCATAAGTTCAATTGACCTTATGTCCGTTAACCTTATGTCAGCCCACCATCACATTATTGCATTGTCATTGAGCCTTGATACGTGTGCAAAGTATCAATCAAACTTATGGCCATTCAAAGTGGTAATAAGGCCAATTGATCTTATGGCCGTTGACCTTATGTCACCACACCATCACATTAATGCATTGTCATCGAGCCCTGATACGTGTGCAAAGTTTCAATCAAACTAATGGCCAATTGACCTTATGGCCGTTGACCTTATGTCACCACACCATCACGTTAATGCATTGTCATCGAGCCTTGATACGTGTGCAAAGTTTCAATCAAACCTATGGCCATTCAGCGTGATAATAAGGCCAATTGACCTTATGGCCGTTGACCTTATGTCGCCACACCATCACATTAATGCATTGCCATCGAGCCTTGATACGTGTGCAAAGTTTCAATCAAACTTATGGCCATTCAAAGTGGTAATAAGGCCAATTGACCTTATGGCCGTTGACCTTATGTCACCGCACCATCACATTAATGCATTGTCATCGAGCCTTGATACGTGTGTAAAGGTGCAATCAAACTTATGGCCATTCCAAGTGATAATAACGCCAATTAATGCATTGTCATCAGTCCTTGATACGTATGTAAAGTCTCAAATTAATCAGACTTCTAGAAACCGGTGAAAATTAAGCTCATAGATTCCGTTACATACATGCCAAGCGTGTTAAAAAAAGAAATTCATTTAGCCATGTCCGTCCGTCCGTCTGTCTGTAAACACTATAACTTGAGTAAATTTTGAGGTATTTGAATGAAATTTGGTATGTAATGTCCTGGGCGCTCATCTCAGATCGCTATTTAAAATAAACGAAATCAGACTATAACCACGCCCACTTTTTCGATATCGAAAATTTCGAAAAACCGAAAAAGTGCGATAATTCATTATCAAAGACGGATAAAGCGATGAAACTTGGTAGGTGGGTTGGCCTTATAACGCAGAATAGAATATTACTAAATTTTGTACAAAGAGACAAAAGATGGTAATTTAAAGTATTTGCAAGCTGTAATTTGGCAGCTGAGTATGTAATGTTCGGTTACACCCGACCTTAGCCTTCCTTACTTCCTTTTGTTCTTTTTTTTTATCGTAATATGGTTTTATCAATTACATCAGTGCATTTTCTTCCGGTGCATTGGTGTCCTAACAGTCGAGTTTTGCAGGGAACGTTAAGCGCAATGCGAATGAGGCCAATGTAAACACTTTCTAATGACGTAATTTCGAGGTCAGTGAAAATGTTCTGTCAGATCTCAAAATGCCGGACTTAACCATCATCTTGAAGGGATGACTGGCATTAAAAAAAGTTTCAAAATTTTTTTTCGGCTTTAATGTTTTCGCTCCGATATCCATTGAAGTCTTGGTTAAGCGATCTACCCATTTTATCAGAAAATTGCGAAAACAAAAAAAAAAATGGAGGCAACGAATTTTAACTGAACCTAATGTACACATTAGAGATTTACGCCGCCGCCGCCGATAATCGTCGTTTTACGCACGTCGCCGCCGAATGTCAAAAATAGCGGCGCGGCGATGGCGGCGTTCGGCGCGTTACTATATTTTCTACACTTTTGTGATTGTCTATGTCATTTATTGTTCATTTTGAAAATTGATCGCATATGGACGAGAGGGGTATAAAGGGATGCGCATAACTGCCAGTTATAAAACTCCAATAGCGAAATTTAACGCTTTCTAACCGTTCAAAACTTATTTGAGAAAATAGGCGCTTTCAATGCAAGCTTAACACGGATTTTGCATCACCGAAAATTATTAAAACAGAACACCAAAAGAAAAGTTATATAATAAATTTAAATGCTCACTTCGCATAATTTTTTTTTTTTTTAATTACCCAAGTCGAACATGTTTTCAAATTGTCCTTAAGTTGTTAAAAAAGCAAGTTACCAGAAAACGGTGCTGATTTTTTCAAACTTTCTATATCCCTATTGGCTGAAAGAATAAGCGAAATCAGTGATGCAAAATCCTTTAGAAGGTTCCAGGGGTTTAAATACTCCTTTGAAATGGCTCTCACCTCATACTTAAGTTGAAGATATATGTACGTATGATAAGGGTTTAAAAAATCACTTGGCCTTATCGAGGGCGGCATCCTTGGCCGAATAGTTACTCCCTAACGTTTCAAGCTGTTTCATCATTTCAAACATCCATCAGATAGTCTTCGGAGCTACACCTAGAGCTTCTATGAAAGTGACGTCGACGAAGATATGGGTTCGAAGTCGCAGTCCTACAGCTTCTGTGCTGGCATATGATATAAGGGCCAGGATCCTGGTAGCGACTAGTGGTCGGGATTGCTACTGTTCGCACGTCGGGAATTGCAGCTCTTAGAAACAGCCGAAAAAATTGAAGGCGCCCTTTGGCGCGATCAAAAATAAGCCAGCATTGATGCTAATAGTTAAAACTGTGCCACGATAGTCATAACTATTATTAGATAATTGATAGCAACCGTGAGTCGCCTTTGTGCGTGACTAGCATGTAGCCACAAATGATTTAAAGAAATTGTGCCGACGACGAGTATTAGAGAAAGCCCAGAACATCTCCTTCGGTGAAACACCGCTACAAAAGTGTGACCATTTTAAGTATTTCTCCCTCCCTCCGCAAGAAGCTAATCTTGAAATTTTTTGAACGTCCCCGAGATTTTGAAGCAAAAACCCCGAATCTTTCCGAAATGACCGAAACGTCTATTTCTTTTAATACATACATTTAAACAAAACCTTTCCAAATATTATTTTTTTTGTAATTTTCGTATTACAATCCTGCCAGATACTCAACTTTATGATACTGTTCCAGATCGTCAAACATACTGTAACGAATTTGCTGCAAATCCTCTTATTTGCAATCCTCTGCTAAGTTCGAATCACTAAACTGTTGAATAAATAACTCCAATATTGAATGATGGAAAAATGGCCTTTATTAAAGTACTTCACAATAACACTTATACTTGGATACTCGCTGGCTTAATAGCCAAACTGATTAATAACTCAAATGAAACTCTACTATTGGCCGCCAGATCGCGTGCTTAAGCAAACTGATTGATTTCAACTCAAACTGAATTACTTCTTACTCGCCTGCCCCGCTTTTATAGTTTACGCTGCATACTTCTAGGCTCTTCGATTTCCAGAAGTTACTAGTTAGTTCGGCTACAAAATCGCCAGCCACAACTACGTGCACAAATTATTGCTCTCTCTTGTGACAACTCAGATAAGATATATGCATGTGTTTGGGCATTGCCGCTCCGCTGCTCGTATACGTACATATGTGTAGACGCAATTATTTATTCGTTTATGTAGATACATAATGATTGAATTATTTACGTGAATGTTTGTAGTTTACAGTCTCTCGAGCATACATAGGCGTATAAGTAAATGCATCTGTGTGTGACATCTTTCGGCTGCCTTATATATGTGTATACATGATTTGATTATTGACGTAAATACTACTTATCGTGGGCTTGGCATCGCCTTAGTGATGGTATAACTTAGTGATGTTAATATCCGTGACACTGCCCTCCACCTAAGTCTGATCGTCCCGGTCAGACAAATCTCTCGATCTAAACGCTGCTAGCATCGCCAAATGTACCACTCTTCTACTCCGTGGTTTCTCAATTACTGATCTTCTTCACAACCTTGTACGGGCCTTCCCAACTGCACCGAAATTTCGATGGAACACCTTTCCGCCAGTGAGGGTTGTATAACAGTACCAAATCTCCCTCCCGGAAACCTTCCGAATTATTTTCCTTGTCGTACCTGTGTTTCATCTTACTACTCATTATCCTGGATCGTTCCCTCGCACTCTGTTGCTCGGCCAATGAAGAACTACTTCGCAGAGCTTGCGCTGGACGGATTTGCTTTGCATAATCAGTATCGTTCCGACGCTTCACAACAGTAGTGTACCTTGGCTTGAAACCACCCGTGCATTCTTTCTTCGTTTTAGTACGTCCGTTAGGGCTTTTGAATGACAGTGTTTCTCTCACAGGTACCTTCGGTTTTGATTTGTTTGGCCCATTTGTTCCATCAACCTTTACCTTTGAATTTCTTGGCCTTCGTCGAGTCTTCTCCACCAGTACCCGATTACTACTGAACTCTTTTTCCAAACTAAAGTTAAGTGGCACATCTTGGTTCTCATAACGCATCACCCTTCTCTGCATATCGATCTTGCTGTCATGGTCAACCAAGAAATCCACTCCCAATATAACTTCATCAACAATCTCCGCCACAACAAATTTGTGTAAAACCATGACCTTCCCAATCAATACTTCAGATATCACTTCTCCCTGAACTTGGTTATACTCGCCAGTGACCGTACGCAACTTTGCTCCAGGTAACGGTTTTACTCTCCTGTTGACCAAGTCAGATCGGATCAAGGAATGAGATGCGCCCGTATCTACAGTCAGTATTCGTTTGTTGCCATCCACATTCCCTCTGACGGTAAGACTGCTCGATTTTCTACCAATTTGCGACAGATATCACAGGGCATTCAATAGCTGGATCTAGCTCTCTACCTCTTACTCGCTCTTGTTCATCTCCTCCAGCTTTGCGTTTACGGCCACCCACATTGTTGGAACTATTAGGACCAAGATCGCAATGACGTGCAATGTGACCTGGGTTGCCGCACTTGAAACATTTAATAACTCCGGCATTCTTCTGTTGAGATCCCTTCAGTGCTTCCAAAATTTTGTCTACCCACTCTGGCCTTTCTACTTCCACACGGCGTGCTTTGAAAACTGGCTTACACAGAAGCGACGCTGTTTCCTGAATCAGAGCTTGTGACACCGTTTCTGCGAATGTTGGCTTTGGGTTTGCGTATGTAGCTCGCTTTGTTTCGGCGTCCCGTATGCCATTTATAAAGCTCTGAATTTTTACCCTTTCAGTGTATTCCACGGGTGCGTCCGCATTCGCTAAATGTGCTAACCTTTCAATATCCGACGCAAACTCTTGCAATGTTTCACCAGGCCTCTGGAAGCGGTTCAGCAACTCCATTTGGTATATCTGTCTCCTATGCTCAGTTCCGTATCGTCTCTCTAGAGCGCCCATCAATGTTTCATAGCAGTTCCGTTCGCCCTCTGGAATGGTTTGTAAAATCTCAGCTGCAGGCCCTTTCAACGCCATGAACAGTGCAGCAACTTTATCTTCCGTATTCCAGTTGTTCACTGTTGCGGTCTTCTCAAACTGTAGCTTAAAGACCTGGAAAGGAACAGAACCGTCAAAGGATGGTGTTTTTACCTTTGGATTACTCGCTGAAACTGCTGGACGATTTAATTGTAACTGCTCCATACGACCCTTCAAATCATCGACTTCTGCCTGAAATTGAGCGATTTTTGCATCCTGCGCTTCCAGCTTTGATATTACCCTTGCTTCCTGTGCTTCTAACTGTGAGGACATTTGTGCCACCTGCAATGATAAGCGCCCTCTTGTTCTTCCATCTTTGATGTTATACGGGTTTCCTGCGATTCCAGTTGTGAAGAAATTTGTGTCGACATTTCTGAAATACGTGTTTCTTGTGCTTCAATCTTCGATGTTATTCGTGTCTCTTGGGATTCCATCTGTGATGACATATACGTTTTCTGTTCTTCTAGTTGAGATGACATATACGTTTTCTGTTCTTCTAGTTGAGATGCCAGTTGAGATGTTATATCTGTCTTTTGCGATTCCAGTTGAGAAGCCACTGTCGATGTTTGAGCAGATATTGCAGCCAAAATCATGTTCAAGTCTGTGCTGGTAACCGTCTGTGATGTTTCGTTTTTCTCTTCAATTTTTGTTGTCTCCTCGCCATCAAGGTGAAAGACATACTCTTCCACATCAATTCCTTCTGCTTCCATTGCCTCTCGTAGCCGTGCCTGAAGTTCGAGTTTAACGCCGCTTGTATTCAATCCACGGCTCTCCAACTCCTTCTTCAGTTGCTGGATCTTTAATTCACTGAACTTTGCCATATCCTTGTTGTCTTCTGGAATTTATTCAACAATTCCTCTTCTGACACCAATTGTAACGAATTTGCTGCAAATCCTCTTATTTGCAATCCTCTGCTAAGTTCGAATCACTAAACTGTTGAATAAATAACTCCAATATTGAATGATGGAAAAATGGCCTTTATTAAAGTACTTCACAATAACACTTATACTTTGCTACTCGCTGGCTTAATAACCAAACTGATTAATAACTCAAATGAAACTCTACTATTGGCCGCCAGATCGCGTGCTTAAGCAAACTGATTGATAGCTCAACTCAAACTGAATTACTTCTTACTCGCCTGCCCCGCTTTTATAGTTTACGCTGCATACTTCTAGGCTCTTCGATTTCCAGAAGTTACTAGTTAGTTCGGCTACAAAATCGCCAGCCACAACTACGTGCACAAATTATTGCTCTCTCTTGTGACAACTCAGATAAGATATATGCATGTGTTTGGGCATTGCCGCTCCGCTGCTCGTATACGTACATATGTGTAGACGCAATTATTTATTCGTTTATGTAGATACATAATGATTGAATTATTTATGTGAATGTTTGTAGTTTACAGTCTCTCGAGCATACATAGGCGTATAAGTAAATGCATCTGTGTGTGACATCTTTCGGCTGCCTTATATATGTGTATACATGATTTGATTATTGACGTAAATACTACTTATCGTGGCCTTGGCATCGCCTTAGTGATGGTATAACTTAGTGATGTTAATATCCGTGACACTGCCCTCCACCTAAGTCTGATCGTCCCGGTCAGACAAATCTCTCGATCTAAACGCTGCTAGCATCGCCAAATGTACCACTCTTCTACTCCGTGGTTTCTCAATTACTGATCTTCTTCACAACCTTGTACGGGCCTTCCCAACTGCACCGAAATTTCGATGGAACACCTTTCCGCCAGTGAGGGTTGTATAACAGTACCAAATCTCCCTCCCGGAAACCTTCCGAATTATTTTCCTTGTCGTACCTGTGTTTCATCTTACTACTCATTATCCTGGATCGTTCCCTCGCACTCTGTTGCTCGGCCAATGAAGAACTACTTCGCAGAGCTTGCGCTGGACGGATTTGCTTTGCATAATCAGTATCGTTCCGACGCTTCACAACAGTAGTGTACCTTGGCTTGAAACCACCCGTGCATTCTTTCTTCGTTTTAGTACGTCCGTTAGGGCTTTTGAATGACAGTGTTTCTCTCACAGGTACCTTCGGTTTTGATTTGTTTGGCCCATTTGTTCCATCAACCTTTACCTTTGAATTTCTTGGCCTTCGTCGAGTCTTCTCCACCAGTACCCGATTACTACTGAACTCTTTTTCCAAACTAAAGTTAAGTGGCACATCTTGGTTCTCATAACGCATCACCCTTCTCTGCATATCGATCTTGCTGTCATGGTCAACCAAGAAATCCACTCCCAATATAACTTCATCAACAATCTCCGCCACAACAAATTTGTGTAAAACCATGACCTTCCCAATCAATACTTCAGATATCACTTCTCCCTGAACTTGGTTATACTCGCCAGTGACCGTACGCAACTTTGCTCCAGGTAACGGTTTTACTCTCCTGTTGACCAAGTCAGATCGGATCAAGGAATGAGATGCGCCCGTATCTACAGTCAGTATTCGTTTGTTGCCATCCACATTCCCTCTGACGGTAAGACTGCTCGATTTTCTACCAATTTGCGACAGATATCACAGGGCATTCAATAGCTGGATCTAGCTCTCTACCTCTTACTCGCTCTTGTTCATCTCCTCCAGCTTTGCGTTTACGGCCACCCACATTGTTGGAACTATTAGGACCAAGATCGCAATGACGTGCAATGTGACCTGGGTTGCCGCACTTGAAACATTTAATAACTCCGGCATTCTTCTGTTGAGATCCCTTCAGTGCTTCCAAAATTTTGTCTACCCACTCTGGCCTTTCTACTTCCACACGGCGTGCTTTGAAAACTGGCTTACACAGAAGCGACGCTGTTTCCTGAATCAGAGCTTGTGACACCGTTTCTGCGAATGTTGGCTTTGGGTTTGCGTATGTAGCTCGCTTTGTTTCGGCGTCCCGTATGCCATTTATAAAGCTCTGAATTTTTACCCTTTCAGTGTATTCCACGGGTGCGTCCGCATTCGCTAAATGTGCTAACCTTTCAATATCCGACGCAAACTCTTGCAATGTTTCACCAGGCCTCTGGAAGCGGTTCAGCAACTCCATTTGGTATATCTGTCTCCTATGCTCAGTTCCGTATCGTCTCTCTAGAGCGCCTATCAATGTTTCATAGCAGTTCCGTTCGCCCTCTGGAATGGTTTGTAAAATCTCAGCTGCAGGCCCTTTCAACGCCATGAACAGTGCAGCAACTTTATCTTCCGTATTCCAGTTGTTCACTGTTGCGGTCTTCTCAAACTGTAGCTTAAAGACCTGGAAAGGAACAGAACCGTCAAAGGATGGTGTTTTTACCTTTGGATTACTCGCTGAAACTGCTGGACGATTTAATTGTAACTGCTCCATACGACCCTTCAAATCATCGACTTCTGCCTGAAATTGAGCGATTTTTGCATCCTGCGCTTCCAGCTTTGATATTACCCTTGCTTCCTGTGCTTCTAACTGTGAGGACATTTGTGCCACCTGCAATGATAAGCGCCCTCTTGTTCTTCCATCTTTGATGTTATACGGGTTTCCTGCGATTCCAGTTGTGAAGAAATTTGTGTCGACATTTCTGAAATACGTGTTTCTTGTGCTTCAATCTTCGATGTTATTCGTGTCTCTTGGGATTCCATCTGTGATGACATATACGTTTTCTGTTCTTCTAGTTGAGATGACATATACGTTTTCTGTTCTTCTAGTTGAGATGCCAGTTGTTATATCTGTCTTTTGCGATTCCAGTTGAGAAGCCACTGTCGATGTTTGAGCAGATATTGCAGCCAAAATCATGTTCAAGTCTGTGCTGGTAACCGTCTGTGATGTTTCGTTTTTCTCTTCAATTTTTGTTGTCTCCTCGCCATCAAGGTGAAAGACATACTCTTCCACATCAATTCCTTCTGCTTCCATTGCCTCTCGTAGCCGTGCCTGAAGTTCGAGTTTAACGCCGCTTGTATTCAATCCACGGCTCTCCAACTCCTTCTTCAGTTGCTGGATCTTTAATTCACTGAACTTTGCCATATCCTTGTTGTCTTCTGGAATTTATTCAACAATTCCTCTTCTGACACCAATTGTAACGAATTTGCTGCAAATCCTCTTATTTGCAATCCTCTGCTAAGTTCGAATCACTAAACTGTTGAATAAATAACTCCAATATTGAATGATGGAAAAATGGCCTTTATTAAAGTACTTCACAATAACACTTATACTTTGCTACTCGCTGGCTTAATAACCAAACTGATTAATAACTCAAATGAAACTCTACTATTGGCCGCCAGATCGCGTGCTTAAGCAAACTGATTGATAGCTCAACTCAAACTGAATTACTTCTTACTCGCCTGCCCCGCTTTTATAGTTTACGCTGCATACTTCTAGGCTCTTCGATTTCCAGAAGTTACTAGTTAGTTCGGCTACAAAATCGCCAGCCACAACTACGTGCACAAATTATTGCTCTCTCTTGTGACAACTCAGATAAGATATATGCATGTGTTTGGGCATTGCCGCTCCGCTGCTCGTATACGTACATATGTGTAGACGCAATTATTTATTCGTTTATGTAGATACATAATGATTGAATTATTTATGTGAATGTTTGTAGTTTACAGTCTCTCGAGCATACATAGGCGTATAAGTAAATGCATCTGTGTGTGACATCTTTCGGCTGCTTTATATATGTGTATACATGATTTGATTATTGACGTAAATACTACTTATCGTGGCCTTGGCATCGCCTTAGTGATGGTATAACTTAGTGATGTTAATATCCGTGACAATACCATTGACGTCAGCAGTATGTTTCCATATTCATTAGTTTTGAACAATGTGATACTCTGAAGTTCAGCCGTTCAGTTTCGACGTTTACGCCGATCATTTTGGCGGCGCGCCGGCCACGCCCCCGCCGCAGGTATACAATATAGCCTACACCGCCACCGGCGATAAAGTGATCGGCGTAGGCCTCTAGCTCACATGCAAACACTGAATTATTAAAATAGTTTTCGTATATTGAAAAAGAAAAAATAAGTTAATTAAGTATTAACACCAAATTAAAGAAAAAAAAAGAGGTAAGGAAGGCTAAGTTCGGGTGTAACCGAAAATTACATTCCCAGCTGCCAAATTAGAGCTAGCAAAACTTTTATTTTACCTTCTTTTAAAAATGTTCAAAATGTTACTAATTTTCTATTCTGCGTCATAAGGTCAATCCACCTACCAAGTTTCATCGCTTTATCCGTATTTGGTAATGAATTATCGTTTTTTTTCGGTTTTTCGAAATTTTCGATATCGAAAAAGTAGGCGTGGGTATAGTCCGATTTGATGAATTTATTTTTTCGTGCAGATCGTTTTGATATTAGAAGTCTATATCTATGTCGATTAGTTTATGCCGTTACGGCGTACTGTTATGCGAACAAAGTTAATTTACTCTGTGAGCTCTGCTCAGCTGAGTATAAACATTAAGCTTCGTGAAATGATACTTCCACAAATTTATACATTTTTAATTATAAAAGCTTTATAAAACTTAAGTTTTTATGAATTGGATTGATGAGAGATAAAAGCTCAGCAAAAATTAAACAAATTCTCAATTCATTCGTATGTATGTACATACGCCCGTAATCAAAATATTATTACGCTCCAGTGGATGCAGTGTTAATCCCACAAAATTTTTATTCTAAACGTCAAAGTCATGTTTTAAGGGTTAATTTTAGTTATGCGGGCTAACTTTTGCGAATAGAAACAAATAAAAATGTCAACGATTTGTTTTTATTATCTACAGAATGCAGACCCTCTTTTTTATTCTTGATACATATAAGTCGTTTACAAACACAAATATGTATATACCCTAGAGATGTAAATGCCGAAATATGCTGCGGGCTCTATAGCATTTATTAGATAAGTGTAGCCATATCTTCGTGTGTGAGAAATTAGCTCTGCGTACATATGTATGTACTTATTTAACAATTGCAATAGGGTTGCAAATCATTTCGACGTGTCTGGGTTAAATGATTCGAGCCATTAAAAAACTTATACCGGTATAAGAACTGGTTTGCAAATTTGTACCCCTTAACTGTCGTTAGGGTTGTTGCCTACAGGGTCATGTTTGCGTACGATCGCAAGGTGCAGTGACAGCGGGTAATATCGTCCAGCGAAGGGAAAAGAGAGCCTGTTTATAAAATAAAGTAAAATAATTTTTTTGTTGTTATATCGGCCTACTGATTTTAAGATCGCGGGTTCGAATCGAGCTCAAGGCCTAACAATAATTTTTTATCATTTTTTATTGTTATGATACATTTTTTCTTAATTGAAAAAATTTTTAAATTAGAATAGAAGAAAGAAAAAATTTTAGACAACTGCCAAAGCTCGTTGTATAGATCCATTTCGGGAACTGCTAAATTCCTTCATCGGCAACGTTTAGGCGCCGCTGCTATAACCCTTCAGCCATCACAGCGGTTTTTTGTTTGTCTTCATTAATCCTACTTCTATTCTGGTTCGTGCCAATTGATATTCACAACACCGCGATATCTGTTGCAGAATGGATGTGAAAATTGGACTTGTTTGATGGCAATGCTGCCATAGTGTCATATTTTATTGACACTTTTTTCCCCGTGCTCTGGGATGTATTAACAATTTTTTTGTTGAATGGTTATAGCAGCGGCGCCTAAACGTTGCCGATGAAGGAATATAGCAGTTCCCGCAATGGATCTATACAACGAGCTTTGGCAGTTGTCTAAAATTTTTTCTTTCTTCTATTCTAATTTAAAAATTTTTTCAATTAAGAAAAAATGTATCATAACAATTAAGAAAAAATTTATCATAACAATAATAATGATAAAAAATTATTGTTAGGCCTTGAGCTCGATTCGAACCCGCGATCAATTAAAGAAAAACAACTTTTTTAAAAATAATCTATAAAGAAATATAACACTTTATAAGTTTATTGTAATCTTCAACGATAATTAGGCTTCTTCGTCTGCGACAAAAAATTTCCATTTAGGGGTTTTTTTTATTACGCGAGCTCGAAAAAAACGCTCCAACTAGCTAAACAGTTTCATTATGGCAAAACCATACAGATGGTTACTTTTTTTTAGCTGTTTTGACATTTCTACTTCTAGCGCAGTATGTTTTTGACACTCAACCAGAGAATTACAAAAACAAAATACATGAAATGCGTGTGTTTGTTTGTATGTATGTCACCGTGCCGCCACGCTGTTATTTTGTTCTTTTTGTTTATCTGCACATTCGTATGTTCATTTCATTCGCTCGTTCACAATAGTGCCCTATTTTTGAATATGCAACACTATACAATACTATCAATCAGGTCGACAATTACCTAAGCGGTTCCAGTTGAAACCGCCTAGCCAACTCAACTCGATTAGTTTTTATTGTTGCTTTCCATGCAATTCGGTAAGCTAGCTAGTGTTTCAATTGTACTAGTTAGCAACGAAATACAGCTATTGTACATAATTATATATTTTTAACATTAAAACTTTACACCTAATTTATTAAATCTTACAGTTTTTATCACAGTCCTAATTGTTCTAGTAAAAAGCGTGTTAAATTTTGATGGTATAATTAAGAACATTTAGGACCTCCTTTTCTTGCTATCACAATGTAACACGCTTTTATTATTGTCTTCCTCTTCCTGTATTACAGCTTTTGAAGTACATTGCTTTCCAGTACTTATATTTCCCTCTTCGATCCGCTTTGCAGATTTTGAGGTGTGGTTCCTGTTATTCCGGCAAATTCGAATCCTGGTTCTTGGACTCGAGCGTTTACCCTCCCCCTACTGCCTCTTAAAACCAGGCGTGTCAGGTTCAGCCGATCACTGCCTCTTGTCTCTAGGGGCTTTTTCCTCTTCGATGCGGTTGCAAAATTTCGGACACCAGGAAGTGTATCAAATTTAACTTGCAAGGTTTGATTACAGACAACAGGCAAGTGAAACTAAATAAAAGCTTATAAAAATCTGACAGCTGACGTTGAACATACACGTCTTCACGGCTATATTCCCAATCCATAGGCGACGCAACGGCAACGCCAAAGTAAGGCAAAAAAAAGTTAAAAGCTTACGTTTCGCTGGCGTTGTCAGTTCTTTTCTTAGCACCCTTTAGATTTTGCTCAAATTTATTCTACTTTTAATTCATTTCATTCAATTTACAAAAATATATTTGGGCAATTCGCAAGAGCGTCATTATCATGTAAACTTTTAAGATGTGAGTTGTTTCCAATTTGATTAAATCATAGCATATTTGGCGAATATGAGGCCTTGTGAATGATAAAAATAAATGTAAGGTGCGATAACCTCCGAAGAGTTTTAGGCCGAACTTCTTCCAATTTGCGTCGTGCTCCTTTTAATTTTTCCTACAAATTGGCGGGACGAGACCTACTTGTTTTATGCCGACTCCGAACGGCATCTGTAAGGCAGATGACATTTCACTGGAAAGCGTTTCATGGCAGAAATATACTCGGAGCGCTTGCCAAACACTGCCGAGGGGCGACCCTGCTTAGCAAAATTTTCCTCTAATTGAAAAAACTTGTTTCTACAATTTTGATGCTGCTTTGCCTGGGGCGTGAACCCAGGATCTTCGGTGTGGTAGGCGGAGCATGCTACCATCACACCACGGCGGCCTTGTGAATGCCCTAATTCTTTTTTCAACTTAAAAATTTGTTATTTATATTTTTTGAATAACAAAAAATCTAAATTTAAGTTTTCCTTTTGCGTACATTGTGACAGGAAAGCGTTCCACGTGCGGTCTTTCAAAGTACTGCTAGCGCTAAAACGACGCAAAGGTTGGTTATGTTCGGGCCTTAAATGTTCTACTGAAATTCTTGGAGTAGAGCTATGAAACACTTTTTATAGTAAGATACGGCTTTCTTAATAGAGCAAGAGCCCGTTACTGCCAGACCTTCGTCATTTTATAAAAGTTGAAATTTCGTCAGTGCATACTTCCAATGAGCAGGATCGTTGGTCTATATAAAAAGTCATAGTGGCTTTAACAGATATCGTGCAAAAAGTTTGCAGAAAAATAGACCTTTCATTTTATAAAGACTGATTTTCGTATATGGTCTTCGTCACAATACAAGAAGCCACTAGCCTCATTGCCAGACACTTTTCATAGTGGCTTTGATTAGCCAGACACTTTTAATCCTTCTTAACTTCAAAGAACATCGAAGCAATTTTATACTGAAATTCGAATATAAAATCTTAAAAAAAAACTTTTGAAATTTTGTTTGCCGTAAAAAACTTCCATCTTATGAAAAAGCATTTAGCTTTATGAAAAAGTACAGTTTTGCATTATAAAAAGTGTCTGCCTGGACAAAGCCACTATGAAAAGTGTCTGGCAATGAGGCTAGTGGCTGCTTATATCGTGACGAAGACCATATACGAAAATCAGTCTTTATAAAATGACGAAAGAAAGGTATATTTTTCTGTAAAATTTTTGCACGATATCTGTTAAAGCCACTATGACTCAAGTTTTATAATAGACCAACGATCCTGCTTCTGTTGGAAGTATACACTGACGAAATTTCAACTTTTGTAAAATAACGAAAGTCTGGCAGTCAGATTATAAACGATGTTGACAAATACTACCATCTTCTTTGGGGTTTGCGATTAACCTCTGATAAAAGTGAATGAGACAAAACGAGGTCACCCAGATGGGGCGAGTTCAATTGATACAAAATAAAATTTGAGCGATTATATAGTAAACCGGTGAACCCCGTGCTCAAAGACAAATACCCTAAACTCGATGTTGCTACAGGTAAACGCAGTTAAACTCCTATTTATCCTGAATCAACTCCGACATACCAAATGTACATTCCGCTTTTAATGTATCCCCACATGACACCGATCATTTTTTGAATTGCAGTGTGGAACCAACGCCTCTAACACGGATATCTCTTTGGTGCAACCCTGTTGAAACTGCAAGTTTATTCGGATAGAGGATTGTGTGAGCGATAGCACGTCCTGGATGGGGCGAAGCACTGCTACAACAACAACAATAAATCGCCCAAATAACTACACCCTTTTACAAGAGCCATGCATTGCTGGAATTAGCTGACTTCAAACGGCTATATATTCCAATATACATTGGCCATAATTTGTCAATTGACTTTATGACCTTTTTAAATTTGACTTAATTTGACAAACAAAAACAAAAAGCTCCGCAGGTTGCATTAGACGTTAAGTTGAAATAGTTTTTTTTATTTCAAAGAAACTTTAAAACTTTTTTAAATTCGACGTTATGACCATTTCATATTGTAATGAATGTTGGAAAATTCCTGATTATTTTGCAGCTTATGTTCAAATCTCAGAAGTGTCCTATATATTTCTCCTATATGGATGTGACATTCACGTTCTGTCTTCTATACGTGTGCATGTGTGAGTAATAACTTCGATCTTAGCTGCTGCCTACATATATGTATGTTTTTTTTTTTTTTACGAGGAGGAAGCATCGAAAGCCTCATAGTCAGTGTGGGACTTTAACCGCACTAAACCTCCTACCGACTGAGTACCATTTACCCCCCGGTACTACCGTCAAGTATTCCGTCGGGAGGTAGGTTGAGCAATAAGCTCTACGTCTGTCGGGGTCACGTTGCTGTACTTAGATAGTCCCGCGGTATAGTTAACGCTGGGACTGGCACGCCCTGCTTACTACCTGAATGTGCTTGACACATACCACTTCTACGAAGATTTCCAAGCGTACCTTAAACACTGTGCATATAGTGCTAATGGCATGCTTGTGCGTTCGACTACTTACTTGTATTGTAAGATTTTTTTTCTTTTTTTGGTTTTTTTTTTGTTGTTATTAATTTCAATAGGTTTTTTCTGTTTTCATTTAATTTTGATAGGTTTTTTTGTTTTTTTTTTTTTTCCCAGAATACGTTACGGGGCTTCTCTCGTACTTCCAACGGTTACATGTGAGACGTTTACACTCATACTCGTTGTTTCTACAGTTGGAGAGGCCTTGTCTCCAATCCGCAGGTTTGTCGTTGCTTGTATGTTGACTGCTTTTGGTCGCACGGTTGAAGAGGCCGTGTCTCCAATCCGTGCTTTATTCCTTCACCTGGGGCAGTATTCGGACAGTTGAAGGGGCCTTGTCTCCAATCCGTCGCCTGGTTTTCTATTACATTACCTACATATATTACGGTCTTTTCTTATTTTATCATTCTCACGCCGCTAATTGTACGGAGGCCTTGCATCCAATACGTGCTCAGCTCGACCCCCTCCACCTTTGCAGTTTGTTCTCCACCCACACAACTCGACTGTTCAATGTTCGCTGCTGCATCGTAGCCTTTCAAGACTTCGTAGACACTTCATTATTTCCGCTATTACATCGCATGCCGCGGACCATTTTACTTTGCTTTGTAGCATGCATCCAACAATTGTTTCAGGAGTGTAATCCTCTCCAAATATTCTGCACAGTTTGCATCTCGAGCTATAGAACCTAGGACACTCGAAAAATACATGGTAAACATCTTCCACTGTATCGCCATGTTGTTAGGCTCGTGATTGAATCGGTGCAAGTATTCCTTAAAGCATCCGTGACCACTCAGAAACTGTGTGAGGTAGAAATCTACCTCGCCGTGCTTTCTAGATATCCATGTATTAATATCTGGGATACATCGGTGTGTCCAGCGTCCATTTGTTGAGGCATTCCACCTGAGCTTCCAGTTCTGCACGCTTAGCTCTCGTGCTCCGTCACGTGAGCTTTGATCCCGATAAATCGTCGCTGCTTCTTTTGCTAATATGTCTATAGGACACATTCCTGCGATGATTAGTGCTGCGTCGGCAGAGACAGTTTTAAAGGCGCTACAGACGCGTAGTGCACACAGGCAGTAAGTGGACTTTACCCCGCGGAAGTATGATTTATACTCCGTGGCCTGATGCCAAACAGGAGCCCCGTAAAGTATTTGGCTTTTTACAACGCCAGCCAGAAGTTGACGCCGTCGTTGCTTTGGTCCTCTTGCATTTATCATTATCCTAGATAATGCTGCTACGGTTTTTGCTACCTTTCCATTTGCATACTCTAAGTGGGTTTTGAACGACAACCTCCTGTCTATCACAACCCCCAAGTATTTTATTGCAGGCAGCGTGTCGATGTCATGGCGGCCGATTCTTATAGTGACCTGCTCGACCCTTTTCCTACTTGATATGAGTACAGCCTCTGTTTTTTGTTCCGCCAGCTGCAGTCCATTTTTCGTAAGCCACGATTGAACTGTCGCTATGCTTGTATTAGATTTGGCGCATATTTCTCCTAGGTGCTTGGCCGTGATTACCAACGCGATATCGTCCGCGAAGGCGATAATTTTCACCCCATTGGGTACCTTGAGGCGCAATACTCCGTCGTACATAATGTTCCAAAGCAGTGGACCGAGCACGGAGCCTTGAAGAACACCGCCTGTGACGTGAAGCTTTTCTACTCCAGCAGCCGTTTCATATTCCAGCACTCTACCTTCAAAGTAGCTGCGTATGATCCTACGCAGGTATAGGGATATGCCTATCTGGTCTAGTGTGTCTAGAATTTTTGCCCAATTGGCAGTGTTGAAGGCATTTTTCACATCTAAAGAAACGATAAGGCAATATTCCTTAGAGCCTTCGAGCCATCGAGTGCCACTTATGGCTTCTTGGGCCACTTCCTTCGCCATGTTCGCAGCTTGAATGGTAGATCTTCCTTTCCTAAACCCAAACTGGTTATCGGAAATACCACCCATATCTTCAATTTCTTTTTCGAGTCGATTATAGAGGACTCGCTCAAGAACTTTACCGGCGGAGTCGAGCAGGCAAACGGGCCTGTAGATGGTTCCGCCGTATTTTTACCAGGCTTTGGCAGCAGTACCAGCTTTTGTCGTTTCCATATTGTAGGAAATGTCCCCTCAGCCAAGCATGCATTAAATAGTTTCGCAAATGTTGGCGTATTATAAGTGAGCGCTAGTTTGAGTGCTCTGTTTGGTACCCCGTCCGGGCCAGGAGACTTGCGGTCTTGCAGTCTATTCACCGCTTGAAGGACCTCGACGACGGTAACCTCGTCAAATGAGTATAGTGCGGCGCCTGATGTGGGAGAAACTAGCTCCCTTTGCGTGGGAAATAAAGTATATACCACGTTTCTGAGAAAAGAGGGGCATGTTGGCATCGCCTCTCCTTTGTGTTTCAATTTCTTAAAAACCAATTTATAAGCTGTGCCCCAAGGGCCATTCTCGACGTCATCGCAAAGCTTAAGAAAGCATTCGCACTTACTATCCGTTATTGCTCTCCTAAGTGCGAGTCGCGCTCTTTTGTAGGTAGCTCTGCACTCTAGAAATTCCGGTCTCCCTCTGGCTCGTTGATAGCGCCTCCTAGCCTGAATACACTCTCTCCTTAGGGAATGTATGCGCTCGTTCCACCAAAATGTGGAACAATGTTGTTTGCGCTTGGGCTTTCTAGTCATTGACGCATCGCATGCTGCTCTAATATCCGCCATTAATTTATTCGCCATGTCGTTAGCACTTCCTCTATGTTCGACTGTTGTTAACATTAGCTTGAATATGTCGGTGTCAAAAGTATTGATATTCCAACCTCTGTTTTTTAAGGGTGGCTGTATAGCGGGCCGCCCTCCCCCCTCGAGGTTGATGTCCACCACAATCGCTGAGTGATCGCTTTGGGTATAGCAATCACTGATTTTCCACTCAGCCAACCTGTAGAGATTGGCGCTGACAATCGTAATGTCGATTACGGAGCCGAACCCGTTTGTATGTGAAATATTCTCTTTCCTGTTATCTTCGCTGTTTACATGTATGTGTGGCTGCTTGCTTTGGTGTTTACATGTACATATGTGTGGCTGCTTGCTTTGGTATTTACATGTACATATGTGTGGCTGCTTGCTTTACTGTTGTGCATTTATTTAGTAATAGCATAGTGATTAACTGAAATGCTAATATTCGCCACAATGTAGTCATAGCTTCAATTGATCTTATGATAGTTTGAAGTAGACATGAGGTCCGTTGATCGTATAGCCGTTAACGTCATGGCTCGGATTTCATCGACTTGAGTACGCTGGTTTCGTCTGGTCTTGCCATGCTGGAAGAATTAAACGGCTACAAAAAGTATTCTTACATTTTGCATTATA
The DNA here is from genome assembly GCF_040869045.1 of Eurosta solidaginis. NCBI lineage: Eukaryota > Metazoa > Arthropoda > Insecta > Diptera > Tephritidae > Eurosta > Eurosta solidaginis. The sequence goes on along the minus strand of NC_090319.1, from coordinate 86,356,732 downwards.
TAATCTGCGCTTCTTCCTATCCTATCCACGATCCTAGCACGATGCTTATTGATTAACTTAAAATAATTGCAAGACAGAAGAAAAATTTCATCGCTGTCATAAATTTTCGCCTTGTTGCATGGGGCTGTTGATTCCTCAGTGCTTCTTGAGGAAATTTTCATTAATATTCCGGCAAGAGTTCTTCGAGGTTCCGAGTTTTTTCATATTGGTGTTCTTAAGGCTCTTTATGCGTGAAATGCTCCTTACCAGAGCCCTAATTAAATTTAATAGAATTTCTAAATTTCAGCTGATAGAATTTCCAAAGATCGCTTTCTGAGTATTTTAAATACTACTTATAAGTAAGGCAGTTCATAATTATGCCACTTTCACACAGAGGCTTAATGAAATAATTACTCAAGTTTTCTACATTAAAGCCCTAATCGGACTCAATCTTCCATACAAAATACAAATTCTTAATTATCTCATTGCTTTATTGAATGCCTAATCGAGTGAAAAATCCAGTCGGTTTTGCTTGGTGCTTCGAATTGTATTGTCAATGTAACAAATGACAATCAAAAATTAATTATTTTCAATAAAAAACGAAAAAATTCAAAATTTAATTTTCGCTGCATTTGCTGCAAAAGATAATATGGCTTTTTCGAAAATAGGCAAATATTTGGTTAGGTGCAACATCTATGGGTATTTGCGCATGCATTTTACTTTGATTGTATTTATAGCCGTGTTTTTTAACACGCGCGTATACGTTTCGTTTGCGCGTGTTAAAAAACGCCTATCTTCGCTTAGATAATGCTTAGGAGACCCATCTAGCGGCTGTGGTAAAACAACTAGCTACAGCAACAGGGTGTACCGAAAAGCGGAGACGCAACGCTCTGATGGCCATAGGGTATAACATATAGCTGAATCAGTTGCGATGAATTGTGGACACACATATAATACATAGAATTAGTGTACAGGGTGAAACAAAGACACATATTTCAGTTACATCTGAGTATAATGCGTATTGAAATTTAGTAGGACAAAATTTATGCGCAGCAATTTCAGAGGTGTATTTATAGTTTGTCTCTTAGCAGTCAATATAAAGTTTAGGCGTAAACGGATATACGCGTGTTAAAAAACACGGCTTATATTTAAGAAGGAAACGGCTGCTTTCCATTTTAACAATTTTTGAAAAAAAAACGAGATATTTTTTTGGTCTGCTGACAGATGTTCGCTTAATGAAGCAAAAGGTCCTGTATGAATAGGAAAACTTAATTATTTCATTAAATAAAATTGTGATTCGATTAAGTTTCTGTGTGAAAACGGTATTAGACTGTTTACTACTTTATACCTTTATGCTTACACTAGCAGGCCCGGCAGACGTTGTTCTGCCCTAAATTTGGTATATCTGCATACATTTTAATAAGCTTTTGCCGTCTAACTCTGCCCTCGCCCTTCTACACTTTTCCTAATCTTTGTATTCACTCCTCCCTCCGTATTTTTCGCTTCATCTATCTCCATCTTCGTCTCATTCTATCTCTTTGACAGTCTCCTTCTCTCTTTTCTCTTCTCTCAAAAGTTTCTCATTCTTCTTCGTATCTTATTGCCAGTCCCAAAGGGTGGTATGTATTTTGTTCCAGTCCCATTCCGAGTCTCAGTCTCAGTCCCACTTCGAGTCTCAGTCTCAGTCCCAGTCCTAGTCCTAATCACAGTCCCAGTCCGTCTCTGGTCTATTTCCCGGAAAAAAGCATCGTAAATACTAATGTAGGCAAATTTATATACCAAATTTCAGGCAAATCGAATAGGACGTATGTAAATAGGTATGTGGGTATTATTAATTCATGTCTTTATTTCGGCTTCGCAAGCATATTTATCAGTTTTGCCAGGTTGATGCGACTAAATCGAAAATTACAATGAAAATTACTTTAAAGCTCTCAGCAACAGCTTTCATTTGATATCCATAATACACACACATTCTAGGGGTATCCGGGTCCACGTTTTGGCCTATATCTCGACACCCTAGTCACCCAGCGGTGTAAAACTTACTCTGTACTAAAGCACACATCAACAGCTTCAATTTGATATCCATAATTTAAAAACACATCCTAGTGTTACCCTGATCCACGTTTTGGCCTATATCTCGAGACCCTAGTCACCCAGGGGTACGAAAAATACCCAGTATCAAAGTACTCATAAACAGCTTCCGTTTGATACCCATATTGTACAAACACATCCCAGGATTACCCAGGTCCACGTTTTGATCTCAAGACCCTAGCCAGAACGGGATAAAAGTATCCTATGTCCGTTCCCTGGTTCTAAGCTACCTCTCCACCAATTTTCAGCCAAATCGGTTCATCCGTTCTTGAGTTATGCGTAGTGTAACTAAGACCACTCTCTTTTATATATATAGATATGTATATGTATATATCTTTTATAGATATGTAGCATATAAAATTCATTACTTATTGACGTAATAAATAAATTAATAAATAATAAATAAAATCTGCTACTGAAATGCAGATAGATGTTTTGATTATACCTTGTAAATCTCTTTAAAGCCTTTTCTCTCGGAGTTGGGACTCGAATCAAAACCACGTCTTCTTTTTCCCCAATTGGCTACTTCCGTGCTCTAAACCCTCTTCATCCAATTCTGAAGCACTTCTCGCTCAACAACGAATTTAATATCTTATTTCTGAAAGGAGTAGAATATTGTGACGAATATTAGCATCACTAAACTGTTAGTAAATAATCACACAACAACAAAAACATGAAGCAGCCACTCTTATGTACATGTACACATTAAAGCTAGCAACACTTATGTAGAAGGCGACGAAGAACTATCTCACACACACAGATGTGGTCATCAGCCGAAGTAGTCGCTCACACATACACACGCATATGGCTATAAACTACAAATATACATGTACTCATAGAACTAATTACCAAGCAGGAGATACAAGAGTTCTAGAAGTTGAAACGTCTAGACCTTTGAAGAAATGGGTTAGCGAGGAAACCGAGAGTATAAAAGCAGCGCAAGCTGAGTAATAACGAATCAGTTTGATTTAAACACGCCGTTGTTAAGTACGTGATATTGAAGTATAATTGTACCACTCACAAGTAGACTAAATAAAGACCATATTGCAATACTGAACATTGGAGTGATTTATTCAACAGTTTAGCGATTCGAACGTTAGCAGAAGGTGGAATAAGTGGAATTTCCCAATATTAAAGAAAAGAAAGTATATTTTCCTTTATAATGTAATACTAGTAATACTAGCAGACCCAACAGACGTTGTTCTGCCCTAACTTTGGTATATCTGCATAACTTTTAAGCAGTTTTTACCTTTTCTTATCCTTTTATTCAGTCCTCTCTATGCTTTGCTTTTTCCATGTGTTCCTTTCACCCTCTTCGTCTTTTCCCTCACTTCTTTTCCGATCTATCTATCACTATCTCTCTATATTCGTCTAACTCTATCTATTTCTCAGTCTCTTTCTCCTTCCCTCTTTTTTCTTCTCTCTAGTTCTTATTATTCTCCATCCCTTATTCCCAGTCCTATTTTTAGTCCCAGTCGGTCCCTGGTCAATTGCCCGGCGGAAAAAGTGTCGTAAATACTAATCTAGGCAAAGTGCTATCTATATATAAAATTTCAGGCAAATCGAACCGTGAATATAATTTGCTCGAATAGATCGGCCTCTGGTCCACTTCCCGGAAATAAACTCCACAGGAACACTCTCCTGGTTGCTGTGAAGCTATCCTGCAAATTTGAATATAATCGGCGTAGTGGTTTAGGAGTCCATAAGCTGCATACAACGTACAAACTTCTTTCTGTATACTTACCATGAGTGCATTTATACGTTAACCCACTACAATATATCGCGATTGCCGTCGGCATTGCATATCATTTTTTTGTTTTCATGTAACAAGTGTAAAATATTCATTTATCTTGTGCTTGAATAGCAATATTCAATGCATTGTCTGATTGAAATTAGAATATAAAACAAACTTTGTTTAGTTTTTTTAATTGGAACAAATATCTTAACTTCCTTTCTCGTGCCTTTTGTCAATAATCATAGTTTTGTAGCGAATATTTGAACGGTAGGCAGTAGATTTTTGTTAAAGCTCACTATTCACATCAAAAGAAAAAAATAACTCTCAAGAAATTCTCAACAAACATTTCGTTTGTCAATTAGTATCCACCTCTCAAGAATACTCATATGCCTTCTGCTACCTTTTTCTGAGAAGTGGATGGAATTGTATCTTATATTTTAGGACCATTTTAGGACTGCTTCGTGAAAATTTCCGGATGACTTCAAAAAAACTTTAAAATTATTTTAAGGATCATTTCAAAACTGCCTCGAAGAAATTTTGCGGCTATTTCAGAAAGAAATTTCGAAGCTGTTTCGGAACCAGTTGGGAACAATTTCAGGATCACTTCGGGGCTATTCTCGGGACTATTTCTTAATTGTTTTCGGAACTAATTTGAAACAACTTCACGATCACTTCTGGATTATTCAATATAACTTTTCGGGACAACGTCTGGATCATGTGAGACTACTTCGGAACAATTTTATATTTTTTTTTTATATTGTCACTTCGAAAACTATCCAGAAATTATTCCGATATGATCCCAAAAACAAACTCGAAGAGATCCTGAAATTGTTCCAAATTGATTTCGAAACAGTCTCGAAATAATTCTGAAGTTTTCTCTAATTACACCTAAAATAGTCCCGAAATTATCCTGAAATTGTTCCAAGTATTTTAAGTATCATCCTAATACTGCAGTCTCACAATGATTCTGACTCCAAATGATAACTAAAATCATCCCGAAGTGGTCCTGAAATTGTTCCAAATTATTTTAGGTAACACTAGCAGACTACTTCTGGATCATTTCAAGGCTATTTCGAAATCATTTTAGGACTATTAGGAATAACTTCGAAAACAATCCAGGTATCATCTCGAAATGACCCTATAAACAATATCGATGTGGTCCTAAAACTGTCTCGAAACCGAATGACACCCAAGGTTTTCCCAAATGATACCAAAAATAGTTTCAAAGTGATTCTCGAAAATTATCCAAATGGGTTCAGAAATAATTTAAAAATAGACTCGAAGTAATTCTGAAATTACCCTGAAACTGTCCCTAAATGAGTTAGAAATGATTCCGAAAATAATTCAGATGTGATTCTGTTATTTCCCAAAATTTCATCGAAATAGTTTCTAAATTATCTTTAAAATAATCATATTGCAGCAATGTTCAGTATTGCAAACTAGTCTTTATTTAGATTACTTCGGGAGTACTTCACAACTAATAGCGTGTTTAAATCAAAACTGAATACTGAATAGTTATAACTCAGCTTGCGCTACTTTTATACTCTCGGTTTCCTCGTTTCTCCTAAGGTCTAGTAACTGCGCGTCTCATGCTTGGTTAGTTACCAGCTATATAGTACATGTATATCCGTGGTCTCACGCCTCTCCCATAGCCATATGCGTGTGTATGTGTGAGTAAGAACTTCGGCTGATGATTACATGTGTGTGTGTGAGATATCTCTTCGTCGCCTTCCACATAAGTGTTGCTAACTTTAATGTGTACATGTACATAAGAGTGACTGCTTCATGTTTTTGTTGTTGCGTGATTATTTACTAACAGCCTAGTGATGTCAACATGCGCCACAGTATAAATCGATATATCCCCGTTTTAAGGAAAAAACGTTAAGTTCCCTTTTTACTGCCCTTCTATTTACTTCCGACCGTTTATACATGTTTGCCTATCTAATTACAAACCCTGCAAACGTTGCCTTGCCTGTTTTACTCAAGTATATTGAGGCAGAACGAGATGAAGTGGAAGGACTTAAGTAAAAGCAGGACAACGTTTGTAGGGCTCTGCCTCTTCCTCATTGTTGTATTTGAATGGTTCAAAGTCCCGAATCACAGATTTGCTAATTCCTCATACTATTGTCATCTCTAACACGTAAATGCAAACATATTTTTCATTTTCTATGCTTTGTCACTTTAAGTGCATTCTGTCCGTCCTTACTCCCTTTCAAATCATTACGTTATGAACATGTCTTTGCAATAAGGCGGGTCAACTTTTTTTGTCAGATTGTACATATAATTTTGCGAATAACAGTATTCGAAACCGTCGTCGGAAAACAAATCTTCAAAGATTTAAACATGATGCTATTTTGAATTATGTATTACAAAGTGAATCTAAAAATTACTCGCGAAATATGATAAAAGCCTGAGGGCCGTTCCAGTTAAATTAGATTTTACTTGGAGGATAGAAATCTATCCGATAGCTTCATTTTGTTTCATTTTTGTTTTCACCAACCCCCGGTTAAATCGATAATTGTGAATATTTTGTAGAAAAAATCACAAAAATCTATTGTGAATGTACGAAAACAAGCCAAACAGCTGACTTATTTACACTACTTCCTTGAACTTAACGGAGAGGCGAAGCTTCAGTTAGCTTGGAAGAAACCGAAAATTTCGATAACTTATAGATAAGTGACTGGAGGATAGTAATCTATCCAATAGCTTCATTTGACATTTTCGTTTTCACCAGCCCCTGGTTAAAACGATAATTGTGAATATTTTGTAGAAAAAATCGCAAAAATCTATTGTGAATACATGAAAACAAGCCAAACAGCTGACTTTTGTTTACACTTTTTCCTTGAACTTAACTAACAGGCGAAGCTTCGGTTAGATTGGCAAAAACCGAAAATCTCGATAACTTATAGATAAGTGACTGGAGGATAGCAATCTATCCGATACCTTCATTTGACATTTTCGTTTTCACCAGCCCCTGGTTAAATCGATAATTTTGAATATTTTGTAGAAAAGGTCGCAAAAATCTATTGTGAATACACGAAAACAAGCCACACAGCTGAATTTTGTTTACACTTCTTCCTTGAACTGAAGCTTCAATTAGCTTGACAAAAACCGAAAATCTCGATAACTTATAGATAAGTGACTGGAGGATAGTAATCTATCTATCCAATAGCTTCATTTGACATTTTCGTTTCTATTGTCATTTGACATTTTCGTTTTCACCAACCCCTGGTTAAATCGATAATTGTGAATATTTTGTAGAAAAAATCGCAAAAATCTATTGTGAATACACGAAAACAAGCCGAACAGCTGAATTTTGTTTACACTTCTTCCTTGAACTGAAGCTTCAGTTAGCTTGGCAAAAACCGAAAATCTCGATAACTTATAGATATGTGACTGGAGAATAGTAATATATCCAATAGCTTCATTTGACATTTTCGTTTCTATTGTCATTTGACATTTTCGTTTTCACCAACCCCTGGTTAAATCGATAATTGTGAATATTTTGTAGAAAAAATCGCAAAAATCTATTGTGAATACATGAAAACAAACCAAACAGCTGACTTTTGTTTACACTTTTTTCGATAACTTATAGATAAGTGACTGGAGGAAAGCAATCTATCCGATACCTTCATTTGACATTTTCGTTTTCACCAAACCCCGGTTAAATCGATAACTGTGAATATTGTAGAAAAAATCGCAAAAATCTATTGTCAATACACGAAAACAAGCCAACAGCTGAATTTTGTTTACACTTCTTCCTTGAACTGAAGCTTCAGTTAGCTTGGCAAAAACCGAAAATTTCGATAACTTATAGATAAGTGACTGGAGTATAGTAATCTATCCAATAGCTTCATTTGACATTTTCGTTTTCACCAACCCCTGGTTAAATCGATAATTGTGAATATTTTGTAGAAAAAATCGCAAAAATCTATTGTGAATACATGAAAACAAGTCAAACAGCTGACTTTTGTTTACACTTTTTTCGATAGCTTATAGATAAGTGACTGGAGGAAAGCAATCTATCCGATACCTTCATTTGACATTTTCGTTTTCACCAACCCCCGGTTAAATCGATAACTGTGAATATTGTAGAAAAAATAGCAAAAATCTATTGTCAATACACGAAAACAAGCCAACAGCTGAATTTTGTTTACACTTCTTCCTTGAACTGAAGCTTCAGTTAGCTTGGCAAAAACCGAAAATTTCGATAAGTTATAGATAAGTGACTGGAGGATAGTAATCTATCCAATAGCTTTATTTTACATTTTCGTTTTCACCAACCCCTGGTTAAATCGATAATTGTGAATATATTGTAGAAAAAATCGCAAAAATCTATTGTGAATACATGAAAACAAGTCAAACAGCTGACTTTTGTTTACACTTTTTTCGATAACTTATAGATAAGTGACTGGAGGATAGCAATCTATCCGATACCTTCATTTGACATTTTCGTTTTCACCAACCCCCGGTTAAATCGATAACTGTGAATATTTTGTAGAAAAGGTCGCAAAAATCTATTGTCAATACACGAAAACAAGCCAAACAGCTGACTTTTGTTTACACTTCTTCCTTGAACTTAACTGAGAGGCGAAGCTTCAGTTGAAGGGTAGATTTAAATCTGAAATGTAGAGAATTGTTATGAAATTGAAAAACAGTATTCTGCTATAAACCAGCAAAAAAATAGTACGGCTTGAATTCAAAATCGACTCAAAGTTTTGTTGTTGGTGTAGTAATATTTATGAAAATATCTTTCTTACGGAACAGGTATAATAGGTTAAATAAGGTTAACACGGCGTGTGACATTTTTGTCCATTGTGAGTGAAGGGTGGTGTGGCACATTCGTGCAACCAGATTGTTTCCTAGTGGTCCTTAATGAAGCACTTGCTCTCTCTGACGAACTTAAGTAGAAGTGAACGATGCATCTTCCCTACCTCTTCCAGAATGTCGAAAAAACGTGTGCCCAGAAATCTGAGTCGTCTTGTTTGCAGTCCTAGACATCGACAGCGATAGTGATGAATCGACTCCTATTTCTCCTCATCCTGACAGCTTCTGCAGAGAGTGCTTATTGGTATGCGCCACCTTTGGAGCATTGGTGCAATAGCGCAATGACCTTTGATGACACCCCTAAATACTCTCACTGTCAGTAATACTCCTTCCCAACCTCTGCCAGACTGTCAAAAAACCGTGCGCGCGGAAATCTGCGTCGTCTTTCTTTTTTAGCAGTCCTGGACATCGGCAAAGAATGTGATGAATCCACTGCTCTTCATTCTCAAAGCTTCTGCAGAGGGTGTTTATGGCGCCATTGTCAGAGCATTTGTGGAATAGTGCAATGACCTGTTATGACACCTGTAAGGACTCAGATTTGTTCGGTTTCAGAAGGAAGAAAGCTAGATCCTTTCTTATCCAAACATGGTCATAAGATGTTGAGACCTCGTAATAATTACGGTTGTTTCGCAGAGAGTCCGTTATTCTAATTTCGTATACCCTCAGGAAACAACCCAGCGGTGTTCGTACAGAGTCGATCGCCTCGCTTATGTCCATTTCGGAACCCCTCGTCTGCAAATTCATTCCTTTCAATATAGCTGTGCCGTGGCACCAAACAAAGGGAGTCATTTAGGTGCCTTATGGACGTCAGCAAGGCCTGGCACCTCCGCAACTACTGTCGAAAAAGGTCGTTACATTGATGTATTGGAACGTACTGGATCAGTTCGGCTGCTCTCTCTATAGCATAGACGTCCGCCTGGAAGATACTACATGGAAGTTGGTATGATTAATTTACTTGCAGCTGCTTTAAGTTCATTCCAGCTCCAGTTCCCTTTTAAATTTCTCAGACATCTCTGTACATACGCCCCTAACACTGTCTAGGCCTTCCTCCAATTCTTACTTTATGTTCTGCTCCTGGAAATCAAAAACCGCCGTGATATGGTCGGTGTTGTACATTAAGTCAGTTGTGATTCTGTTTAATCGTCCACTTGTCATGTCATTTAATTTCCTCGCGAGCTCGTATTTGGTTGATTTCCACATGCTCGATTCTCTTAGTCGTAGAGCCACCACATTTGCGGTCAATCCCTGCGCGAACACTTGTAGAGGCACCGAAAGATCAAGTTTAACCCTACCTGAGGTGCGCTGCTCACTACGCCTGACATATCCACCGCCTTCCACTTGACCAGAGCTCCATTAGTTAGTATCGGTCGAATAACTGTATTGTATCTAAAGATTTCTGGAAATCCATTAACTACCAGTATCGAAAGACATTAGACATTTTACAAACTGAACAGGCCTTATACAAATATATTAATATTTTAACGAATTTAGAGAAATTCAGCTTATTCCAAAACTTCTGCTAACGTTGGAATCACTAAACTGTTGAATAAATAACTCCAATATTCAATAGTGGAAAATGGTCTTTATTAGACGACTTTGAGAGTTACTTCACAACAATTGCCTGTTCGGTTTCCTCGTTCACCCATTTCTCCTAAGGTCTAGTAATTTCGTGAACTTCATGCTTGCTTACCAGCCATATACATGTATATTTGTAGTTTGTAGCCATATGCGTGTGTATATGTGAGTACTATTTCGGCTAATGATGACATGCGTTTGTTAGTATCTCTCCGCTGCCTTGTATGCATGTGTGTAAATGATGATTGCTTTGTTTACGTACATACGAGTGACTGCTTAGCATCGGCTTAGTGATGCTAGTATCGCTTAGTGATGCTAATATTCGTCACAATATGTTACGAACTATACGGCAAGGAAGAAAAATTTACCCGCCCTAATATACGCATTCAGCAGCACATACAAGCACCAATATTTTCCCACCCTCTTATTTCATTCGATTTTTGTCAAACATTTATATTTTAGCTTTTATTATTAATTTCTGCTACAAAATTGAACGATGCGATGCCTACGCATAAAAATAAAATAAAATATAATGGTGGTTGTTGTACTTGTATTTCTTTATTCAACGGATGTGAGACGATGGCATGAGTGCTCAACCGGATGAACATTACAAACGAATATACATTCGTACACATTTCCATTTAGATGCTTTGGTAGGCAACTGGTTTGTGGGTGGGGGGTTATACGTGCGTGCGTGCATAGTGCCGGCTACTATTCGAATTGGTGGTAAGAAAATGATGTATAGATGGATATTTAGTTGTTTGGGGTTACCTTTGTTTGATAGCTTTTGTTTTTGTTGTTTTGCTTTGTTGTCGTTGGTGGTGGTTGGAAGGAGATGCGCCTGGTCGTTTAATATGTCTCATTACCGTGTTGATTTAAAGTACTAACAAGATTATATGAATTTGTCATGGGAATTCCTTAATCAGCGGCAGTGTGACGGCTTGTGAGTTACTTCCCTTTTCAAGATGGCGTTGTACTGCAGGACGTAAATTGACGCTTGAAGGCAACCGCGGTTCTTTCCATTCATCTTGATTTGAATATGCTGTATAAGTAGGGTAATATCGTACCATAAATACTCTAACATGATATTGGGTTTATATAGGTTTTTAATTATATTTGCATACTTTTAATTACTATTTTCAGGGGCGTTACCAGAACCAAATATAGAGGGGAAAGCGGTTGTAGAAAATTTGTGCTCTTAGATCAAACTGATTAATTTGGTGTGAATAAGCCCTTACTAGTTTACAACTGTTTCAGCAAGTTTGATTATCTCAGTGTTTTCTATGGTCCAGAACGCTTTTGTTGATTCACAAAAGCACACACCTGGGAAACCATAAGTTACTGGGAAACAAAACAATTCAGACGTCACTGGATTGACTGCCCAGGGCAAAAACAGGCCAAACTGTTTATACTTCCGGCAACGAAAGTACCAGCCAAACTCATTAATCTAACCAGGGAGGACCTAAGAACTCTCACTGGGTACTATACGGGACACTGTGGTATACGATATCACCTAAGTAAGTTAAATCTATCCGATACTAAAATTTGTCGTTTTTGTGAGCTGGAGGATGAAACGCTGGTTCACATTCTCTGCGAATGCATCGCTCTGACAAGACAGAGACTCTTCCATCTAGGTGGGGTGACTCTTAATCCCTAAGTGATATGGAGTAAAAAGCCTCAAACACAAAATTAGGCTGAAAGGTCATGCACAATAGATCTGCATAAAGGTGGCAGTGCTTCCAGGCCTAATAATAATAATAATCTCAGATTTCTCAGATTACAATTTTAAAGTATTGTAGCGAATTTTAAGAAATTCTTGATTATTCTGCACCATCTGTCATTGTTTGGCGGCCACCGTGGTGTGATGGTAGCGTCCTCCGCCTACCACACCGAATGCTCTGGGTTCACACCCCGGCCAAAACAACATCAAAATTTTAGAAATAAAGTTTTTCAATTAGAAGAACATTTTTTCTAAGCGGGGTCGCCCTCGGCAGTGTTTGACAAGCAATCCGAGTGTATTTCTGCCATGAAAAGCTCTCAGTGAAAACTCATCTGCCTCGCAGATGCCGTTCGGAGTCGGCATAAAACTAGTAGGTCCCGTCCGGCCAATTTGTAGGAAAAATTAAAAAGGAGCACGGCGCAAATTGGCCTAAAATCTTTTCGGAGGTTATCGCGCCTTATATTTATTGTCACTGTTTGAATCGCTTAACTGTCGAATAAATAACTAAAATATTCAGTATAGCTAATATTCATGTATGCTATGGTAGTAGCACTTTACAACTAAATTACTCGCGTACTTCACTTAAAGCGTGTTAAAAACAAAATGAATGACCATCACATGGACTGCGCCGCTTTTATACTCTCTGTTTACCTCGTTCGTCTATTTCTCTCAGCATCTAGACTCTTCGCGAACATCCATCTCAAATAGTTGCTTATTTATTTCTCGTTTCTGTATGTCATAGCTGCTTATTTCTCGTTTCATGTTTTGAAGACAAACGTTCTTCGCTATCACCGCGCTATATTGCACTATATTGTTTCCGTTCTGGTTAGTTCCTGTGAAATTCCATTAGCATCATAGAAATGATGACAGAGTTATGGAGCATAATTTTTGTTCCTCGAGTGAGGAATTTACTTTTAAGTGGCCAGTTTAGTTCAAAATAGCATTTGTTTTCTGACTGATTCGCCATTGGATTTCTAGACTAACACTGTTCCTGCTTGTAATGTTGCTTCTCAGACAGAGTGCTTCACTGACAAGGTCCTCGTTCAAAGCTAAATAAACATGTTTTTGCCTCTTTATTCAGGCCAGAGAAGGCAACACTTACGGCACGTCTCCTAAGGCCAATGATATCAATATTATCAGCATAAGTCGACCCTTATAATAATCTGTACGATTTAGATCTAGTCATTGAATTATGTATCTACCCAGCAGCACATCAAGGAAACCGCATGATAGGTCGCTTTGTATGAAACATCATTTGATCTCAGACGGTTTGGCGTGATTGTTCCTAGTCCTGGCGGAGGGTTAGATGTCACTGTATTTGACACCGTCCCATGCATAAATACAAACATAAGTGTTAAGGAATGACAAACTCAGACACCTCAATGTAGTAAAAAACCCGGTTACCCCATTACCCGGGTAATCATCGGGATCCTTTAGCGGTAGCGATATCTCGAGAACGGGTACAGTTGTACCGATGAAATTTGGTATGCATCTTCCCTCTTGAAAGCAGAACCGCTTCACAAAAAATCACGAAACATATTCTGGCGCTCGATATACCGACAATTTTTATAGTTTATAGTTTTGTTTTTATTGAAATATTATAAATTATAAGAACAGTTGGAATTTATTGGTGCAGGTCTATCGATTTTTTCTCCCGCGGCAGTTAAGTTACTGAGTTAAGTTGTTCCTAACACCAAATGACATTGAGAATTAACTTAACACTAAAAAAAATTCCAAGGCGCGGTTATCTTCCACTATGCGTCGTGTTCTACATGTATTCTGCTCTCGGGACCCACATGTTTTATGCCGACTCCGAACGAGAAGCTTTTCAAGGCAGAAATATATTAGGAGTGTTTGCCAAATCACTGCCGAGTGACGACACCGCTTCGAAAACCATTTTTTCTAGTTTGTTCTAAAGATTTTAATTTTTTTTGTCCCGGGCCTGGAACCCAGGACCTTCGGTGTGGGATGAGCGAGCACGTCACACATACCAATGTGTCCTTTTCTCTTATCTTTAACACTTTTCGTCCCGTTGATTATTGGATACCCAGCACTGATTCCTATCTTTCGAAAAATCATAAAAGTTTATACAAAGTTCTAGTTCACATTACAAGCTAATTCGGTTTGGAACAGCTTGAGACTAATTACAAAGGGCCAGGATCATAAATAAATGCTTTAAGTATTTACATAAAATCCTCTGTATTATTTATATCTGAATTGTTATGGCGTTCAATTCGCATTTAAACACTTAATAATATTGTGGCGAATGTTAGCATCACTATGCTGTTAGTAAATAATCACAAAAACAAAAAAGCAAGCAGTCACACTTATGCACATCTACACATTGAAGTAAGCAGCTACGCTTATGTACAGGGCAATGAAGAATATTCCATACACATAACCTTAGAAGAAATATGCGAACGAGGTAACAGCGCAAGCTGAAGAATAAAAGCGCAAGCTGAAGAATAAAAGTCGGTTTGATTTAAACACACTATTAGTGAAGTGTAATTGTACTATGTACTCCCAAAGTAGTCTAAATAAAGACCATTTTGTCGAATATTGGAGTTTTTTATTCGACAGTTCAGCGAACGTTAGCAGAAGATGCATAATTATCAGGAATTCTCCAATATTCGTTACAATATATTTATGATGAAACAAAGACCATACTTTACGGAGTTTGAATTCATCTTAACATGCACAGAAATATGTATGCAGTTTTGTAGATAGAATCGAATGTATAGAGATGGGTAGGAATCAATCGCCGGTAACATACATACTACGTACTTATGTATAGCCGGTAAGCGTGTGATCAAGAGTAAATTGTTCAGCTGCCGCTAAAAAGCTTACATTTTTACATACATATTTACGCACACCTACTGTCAAACGAATGCTAACGACACTATCACCACAGCGCAACTTAAGATCTCATAAACTGGCTTGGACAAAAAGCCGTCCGAAAACTCGATGCCTGTTTTAACTTACAAGCGAGCACACAAAAACAAAAGTAGACTACATTTAATCAGACTCATGCCTAGATAAATATTTACAACAGTGGTGCACAACGCCAACTGAAACCTTAATTTCCTTTCGTTAATTTCTACATATCTTAAACGAAATGTAATTTTTTGATAAGTTCTTTTTGCGATTTAACGAAACGAAATAGATTTGAATAGTTTGTCAAGCATCTCTGGTTTACATGCAGAATGTTTGAGCACAGAATTCGCGCATGAGATGTTTACTGCTTGAAATACAAGCTAATACTATTTTCACACAGACGGCTTATTGAATAATAAAGGCAATTTTCTACATTAAGACGCTTATTGAGCTCAATCTTGCCTACAAAATTCGAATCTATTATTATTTCATTAGTAGCTAATCGAATGCCTAATGAAGTCAAAAGCACAATGCAACTCTGTTGGCAGCGTTCCGCTTCCCTTTCCGCTTCTTAGTTTTTGGTGTGTTCAGTGCTTAAAAATGTCATTTGTCAAGTCAAATGTCATTGTCTGCATGGCGGAACGATACAAGGTGGCCGCATCGAACAGCTGATTATAACCTTTTTTATTTGATTTGATACATCAACTACCGGCGCAGTACGATTTTGAAATTTGTCCATCGAATTTACAAGTACATGGAATTTTTTTTGTTTGTAGGTATGTCACCATGCTCCCACCTTGTATCGTTCCGCCATGATTGTCGGTCTCATCCTTCATACCAATCGAGCAGTTACTTCTGTGTGAAAGCAAAAAATTTACGATTTCATTAGCAGGTGAAATCAGATCATTAAGTTTCTGTGTGAAAACAGTATAAAACTGATTCACTGCTTGTTTTACTGAATCTTTATCGCTGCGCTCACACTACATGTAAATGAACGCCGAATAGTTTGCCGAAGCTCTCGAGTGCACCACTGATTTAGGCGTGCTGAATCCGAATTCGGAGTCCACATACAGCGTTGCCATATATTTTTGTTCCAAGTCGTCAGACGCCACCCAAAAAATCGTCAAAAATCGTCATATGTATGGCAACAACCAATAACAGCCAAAGTTGAGTTAGGACGAAGATGGGTTATTACCAGGGGACGTACGATTGTATTGGCCGGAAACCAAAATAAGATCGCCGGATTTCATTCAACAATATTAACTGTAAAAGCGCTTTTCTGAAAATTGTCTTTGATTGTTATTTTTTGTTGCCACATACAACATATAAAATCGTTTTAATGTATTTCATTTTATTTTATAAATAACAAACACGTCTCAAAAGATAAATTTTGTATTATGTACATACAAAAGGTACTTGTTTTCAGTTATTTTAACAATAATTTTTATACTCAGCTGAGCAGAGCTCACAGAGTATATTAAATTTGTTCGCATAACGGTAATCCGTAGCGGCATAAACTAATCGAGATAGATATAGACTTCTATATATCAAAATGATGTGGGTGAAAAAAGAAATTCATTTAGCCGTGTCCGTCCGTCCGTCTGTAAACACGATAACTTGAGTAAATTTTGAGGTATCTTGATGAAATTTGGTATGTAGGTTCCTGGGCGCTCATCTCAGATCGCTATTTAAAATGAACGAAATCGGACTACAACCACGCCCACTTTTTCGATATCGAAAATTTCGAAAAACCGAAAAAGTGCGATAATTCATTGCCAAAGACGGCTAAAGCGATGAAACTTGGTAGGTGCGTTGACCTTATGACGCAAAATAGAAAATTAAAAAAATTTTGGACAATAGGCGTGGCACCGCCCACTTTTAAAAGAAGGTAATTTAAAAGTTTTGCAAGCTGTAATTTGGCAGTCGTTGAAGATATCATGATGAAATTTGGTAGCACGTTACTCCTATTACTATATGTGTGCTAAATAAAAATTAGCGAAATCGGATGACGAACACGCCCACTTAAAAAAAAAAATTTTTTTAAGTCAAATTTTAACAAAAAATTTAATATCTTTACAGTATAAGAGTAAATTATGTCAACATTCGACTCCAGTAATGATATGGTGCAACAAAATACAAAGATAAAAGAAAATTTCAAAATGGGCGTAACTCCGCCCTTTTTCATTTAATTCGCCTAGAATACTTTTAATGCCATAAGTCGAACAAAAATTTACCAATCCTTGTGAAATTTGGTAGGGACATAGATTCTATGACGATAACTGTTTTCTGTGAAAATTGGCGAAATCGGTTAAAGCCACGCCCAGTTTTTATACACAGTCCACCGTCTGTCCTTCCGCTCGGCCGTTAACACGATAACTTGCGCAAAAAACGATATATTTTAACTAAACTTAGTTCACGTACTTATCTGAAGTCACTTTATTTGGGTACAAAATATGGCCGAAATCCGGCTATGACCACGCCCACTTTTCCGATATCGAAAATTACGAAAAATGAAAAAAATGCCATAATTCTGTACCAAATATGAAAAAAGAGATGAAACATGGTAATTGGATTGGTTTATTGACGCAAAATATAACTTTAGAAAAAACTTTGTAAAATGGGTGTGATACCTACCATATTAAGTAGAAGAAAATGAAAAAGTTCTGCAGGGCGAAATCAAAAGCCCTTGGAATCTTGGCAGGAATACTGTTCGTGGTATGACATATATAAATAAATTAGCGGTACCCGACAGAAGATGTTCTGGGTCACCCTGGTCCATATTTTGGTCGATATCTCAAAAACGCCTTCACATATACAACTAAGGGCTACTCCCTTTTAAAACCCTCATTAATACTTTTAATTTGATACCCATATCGTACAAACACATTCTAGAGTCACCCCTGGTCCACCCTTATTGCGATATCTCGAAAAGGCGTCCACCTATAGAACTAAGGCCCGCAACGTTTTAAATAATCATTAACACCTTTCATTTGATACACATGTCATACAAACACATTCCAGGGTTACCCTAGGTTCATTTTGCTAAATGGTGATTTTCCCTTATTTTGTCTCCAAATCTCTCAGCTGAGTATGTAATGTTCGGTTACACCCGAACTTAGCCTTCCTTAATTGTTTTTTTTTTGTTTTCTTTGAGCTCGAATCAAACCTCACATAAACTCCTATATCATTTTAGTTTCTTAGTTATAAATTTTCGCGTTCATTTTTTATCATATTTTTTTGCGGTTCAATATTATGACAGGAAAAGTTATTCAATTTTAAATAATCTTGAGCTAGCAATATTCCTTTTAATGTGTCAGTTTCCAGACGGTTTCGGATTTTTGTTTTAATTTATTTTAGAAAAAATTCGTTCTACATTCGCTGAGCAGTGTGGCAAGCACATTAGATCTGCAACGAATGCACATAAATTAGAAAAAGCGTATGTAGAGTTAGCTCTTTTGATAGTAGAAATAGTTTTCCGAAAAACTTCTGAAGGAACCTTAGAAATGTTCAAAATATATCTTAAATTCTAAAAACTTTCAAAAACTCGCTATCAATATCCTGCACAATTTTCTGATCGATTGTGTGCGAAAAATGTTGCACGATCATATGCAAAGAATCAATTTTTTTCCAGCAACTTTTTTGGGATGCATGAAACTTAAGTTTTGTAGAACAACATTGTTAAAATCAAAACGCTTTCTAATTTTGTAATACATTCCGGCTCTACAAAATTATACAATATACTTAAATAGTCTTTTTATTTCTGAATACATATTATGTACTTGAAGCCCCTCACTCTGGAAAATTTTATTAACTTTATTAATATTTTGAAGGATATATGTACTTCAGGATGGAGAGATAAATTTCATTCATATCATCCAAGTTATCAAGAATGGTTTTTGCTCTGTCTATTTTGTCAACATTAACAGCGAAGTTAAAAAATATTTTTAATGGCTCATAAAGTTCTAATAGTCTGTATACTACTGCCTCTAAGGATAGCCAGCGAGTTTGACATGGATGTAGCATCTTTTTTGGCTGCAATTCCAATAGCGCAATTATATTTTTCAATTGAGTACTTCTCTGAGAACTATTGGAAACGTAATTATACACATTACGCACCAATGTTTCTATACAGCTGTGTAGCTTTTTAAGCTGGCATACGAAGAGCAAAGTGCCAAAGAATGACATATGTATATACTTAAAAGTAATTAAGTTAGGAATTTCTTTTTCAAAAATTCGGGCGACCGAATGCTTCAAGCCGGTCATGTTATTGGCTCCGTCTGCAGCAAAGGCTAGCACATTTTTAGTATAAGGTATACAATGTTCAATAAAGCTTGTATCTCAATTTTAAATATACATATGTAATTTCTTGGTGTTTGAATATTTAAAATAAGTTTTACATAGAAGGCAGGCTTAAATCGTAATTTTTCATTACAAAATCGTTCAAGCGTCATTCTAGTTGAAAATCGTCAAATCGGCGTCGTCAATTTGTCAACGCTGTCCACATAGCTCGTACACTCCCAACCGAAACGTAGCATAAAAGGACAAAGTTTTACGTCACTTTGAACTTTATAGGGCGAACTGAAATCTGTGGCAACATTTTCAGTGGAGAGCCGAAAGATGGATACAATATTCAAGAACTAAGAATGCGGAACCAAAAAAAAATACTCGTTATTTGAGTTATCAGTGTTGGACAAATCAATGTCTTTTTCCTCATAGTCATTTCATAAATTTAATATCTTCAATGGAAGTTTTTTTTTTTGAAATTAGGAAAATATGTTAAAGAAAAAAAATTGGCTTTAAAATGTCAAATTAAGTCACAAATTAATTTGGACTCATGGTTCAATTATGTACAGGTTGGCTCATCTCATCAGCTGATTTTATTTATGTCATTGCATGGTCGAAGGGATTGTCAAAAGCAGATGGCAAACTCAAAATGAAACCAAACCATTGGCAACATTTTACTTACACATACAAAAACTGCTAAGTTTTATGTTTCCATTCCATACCATTCGCACCAACACCAATATACAGATTTTGACATTTTGAACAGACATATTTTGTTGCTTTACAGATGAGCCAACCTGTATATAGTTGAACCATGATTTGGACTGAATAAAAACATTTTTTGGATAACTGAGCTTACAAATAAAAATTCTTTTCTTCAAAGGTTTCGGTCATATTTCATAATTTAGAATCAATCTATTTTTTTTTTGTCGAAATAAAAAATGTTTTAAAAAAATAAGAATTTATGTCATTTCAATTAAGAAATTTTTTCCTTTAAAATAAAATTTGATCAAATTTATATGAATAAAATAAATAACAATTATTCATCAAAGGACCATCAACATCGATAACACTCCCCAAAACCTTCGCTATTGTATCCTCAATACAACAACAAAAACGTAGTATGCCTAGTGTTGTTCTCAAGAGTGCTGCATTTCTTCATAAACCTTTAACTCATTTATTTAATACGTCGCTAAAACAGGGGATATTTCCTGGAATCTAAAATGGATTGGTTCATCATACCTTTCTACAAGAGTGGTAGTAAATCATGTGTCATAAACTAAAGAGGCATTACAAAGCTTGGTGTCATGCGTAAATTGTACGAATCCATTAATTCAAATAAATGGGCTTATTCGATTTCCCTATACTTCACCCAATTCAGCATGGTGTTTGAAGTGGTAGATCCACTGTATCGAACTTTTTAAAATTCACTACTCATGTACATATGTATCTAGTCGATTAAAGAATAACCAGCCTCTTGACGTCGTCTACACATACCTTACTAAGGCTTTTCATAAAGTTCTACACTCGATTCAGCTGCATAAACTTCACTGCATATACTCAGAGAAAAAATCATTCTAAAACGAACGAAACAAGTTCAGAATTAAGAACACTCGTTGACAAAAGTCTGTTATGTATGTTTTTTCTTAACTCGTGACCGATGGGCTTGTTTTAAGAACAGTTTTTACAAGCACACCGTTCGTATTTTATAACCACTTTGGTATTGATGCGTGAGCCTTCTGTGCTTATTTCAAGCACTACTTGGGTTTGATTTAAGATTTTTCGTTCTCACGCTTCGAGAACGATTTGTGGTCGATTTAACAGTTTTTGGTCTCAATTCAAGAACGGGTTGTGCTTGATTGTGGGAGTGGGAAAGTACCATTTATTTCTTTTTTTATTAATAAATAATTTTTCTTTGATAAAAAATATTAATAACAGAAAAACTATTATTAAAACCCAAAAGATTAGAAAAAACGCATAATATGCATTTTTTCATAAATTTCTCTTAATGAGAAATTCTTCTTATTTGATGATGAAATCTGAATATATTGTAACGAATTTACTTGCAAATCCTCTTCTTTGCCCTTTTGCTAAGTTCGTATCACCAAACTGTTGAATAAATAATTCCAATATTGAATAATGGAAAAATGGCCTTTATTAAAGTACTTCACAATAACACTTATACTTTGCAACTAGCTGGCTTAATAACCCAACTGATAGCTTAAATGAAACTGACTTTCAAAATAATACTGCTATGGCTCGCTAGAGAGCGTCTTAATCGAACTGCTTGATAGCTCAAATCAAACTGAATTCCAGCGCCTCTACATTTACTGCCTTTTATACTCTCTGATTTCAACGTTCGCATCTTCTAGGCGCTTCCAGAATCTACTAGTTGCCATCAGCTCTCAAACTTCTCAGCTGTAACTACAATTGCACGATTTTATAGCTTCTCTCATTGCACACTTTCAGGAGTATCTCAGATATATGCATGTGTTTGTGCATTGATTATCCGCTGCTCGTATACGTACATGGTACATATGTGTAGACGCAATTATTGTTTCGTTTATGTAGATACATAATGATTGATCTATGGATGTGCATGATATCACTGTTTAGCATCGGCTTAGAGATAGCAGCACACCTTAGTTTTGCTAATATTCGTAACAATATATTTAAAACATTTCATAACAAGTTTGAGAATTACCTTTGCATATGTGAACGGAACTCAACAAAAAATAAGAGTTAAAAAATAGAATATAAAAAAATTGTTTTAAAAAACTTTACGAGTTTGACACCACTCTGAAGTAGGCAAGACAACTTTTACGTGGGAAGAAATTACCTATTGGGAAAATTGCCGTGAATTTGCCGTAATTTATCCGTGAAACAAAAAAATTTGCCGCAGCCATATTTTAGAAAAAATAGCGTGCCACCCTCAGAAAACCACCTTAGATACCAGCTAGGAATATAATTATTGCCCACGAATTTGCCGTAAATTTGCCGTAGATAAGTGGCATATTTTATAATTTCGAAAAAAAAAATTTAAAATTTTTTTCATGGTGCACCGCTAACTTCACGTGAAGTGCCACTTTTCGAAAACCACCTTAGAGACCAGTTAGAAAAATTATTCTTGCACACGAATTTGCCGTAGATAAGTGGCATATTTTATAAATTCGAAAAAAAAATTCCAAATGTTTTTTAAAGTGCACCGCCAACTTCGTGTGAAGTTAGCGTGCCACTTTTCGAAAACCACCTTAGACACCAGTTAGGAAAATTATTCTTGCACACGAATTTGCCATAAATTTGCCGTAGATAAGTGGCATATTTTATAAATTCGAAAAAAAAATTCCAAATTTTTTTTATGGTGCACCGCCAACTTCATGTGAAGTTAGTGTGCCACTTTTCGAAAACCACCTTAGACAGCAGTTAGAAAAAAATTCTTGCACACGAATTTGCCGTAAATTTGCCGTGAATTATCCGTGAAACAAAAAAATTTGCCGTGGCCATATTTTAGAAAATACAGAGTGGCACGGCAAATTCGTGTGCAACAATAATTTTCCTAACTGGTCTCTAAGGTGGTTTTCGAAAGGTGGCACGCTAACTTCACATGAAGTTGGCGGTGCACCATAAAAAAATATGAATTTTTTTTTTCGAATTTATAAAATATGCCACTTTTCTACGGCAAATTCGTGTGCAAGAATTATTTTCCTAGCTGGTATCTAAGGTGGTTTTCTAAGATATGGGCGCGGCATATTTTTTGTTTCACGGATAAATTACGGTAAATTCACGGCAATTTTCCCAATAGGTAATTTTTTTCCATGTAAAAGTTGTCTTGCCAACTTCAGAGAGGTGAGTTTGACGGTGATCGAACTCGCACCACACGATCGCAACCGCAACATCATAGCCGCTGGGCCACTACAACTGCTTGATAGCATGTGTCAAATGTTGTATTTAACATTGTTGTGCAGACGAATTATATCTTTTTTCTTGAACTTAATTTAAGAACATTGTTCTCATTAGTGATGGAACGATATTTCGCTATTGGTGATTGCATCGCCGCTATAGACAAATCGCTAATAGCTATAGATTGCAATCAAAATATATCATTGATTGGCGATTTTCCTTCATTCGATTCTTTTGAATGACAATCACCTCTGGCAGAATATCGCCAATACCGATTGGCGATATTCCTTCAGCATGAAATTCCACAAATCACACACACACAAGATTGCGCATTGCGCATGTAAACAAAAGATCAGCTGTTTTTTATGGGCAATTTTTACGTAATTTTCCCTTAGCTCTTGTTTTTTATACTCAGTTGAGCAGAGCTTACAGAGTATATTAGCTTTGATTGGATAACGGTTGGTTGTACAGGTATAAAGGAATCGAGATAGGTATAGACTTCCATATATCAAAATCATCAGTATCGAAAAAAAATTCGATTGAGCCATGTCCGTCCGTCCGTTAGCACGATAACTTGAGTAAATTTTGAGGTATCTTGATGAAATTTGGTGTGTATGTTCCTGGGCACTCATCTCAGATCGCTATTTAAAATGAACGATATCGTACTATAACCACGCCCACTTTTTCGATATCGAAAATTCCGAAAAATCGAAAAAGTGCGGTAATTCATTACCAGATACGGATAAAGCGGTGAAACTTGGTAGGTACGTTACTCTTATTACTATATGAATGTTTAATAAAAATTAGCAAAATCGGAGAACGACCACGCCCACTTTTCAAAAAAAAACTTTTTTAAGTCAAATTTTAAAAGAAAAGTTAATATCTTTACAGTATATAAGTAAATTATGTCAACATTCAACTCCAGTAATGATATGGTGCAACAAAATACAAAAATAAAAGAAAATTTCAAAATGGGCGTGGCTCCGCCCTTTTTCATTTAATTTGTCTAGGATACTTTTAATGCCATAATTGGAACAAAAATTTACCAATCCTTGTGAAATTTGGTAAGGGCTTAGATTCTAGGACGATAACTTATTTCTGTGAAAAAGGACGAAATCGGTTGAAGCCACGCCCAGTTTTTATACACAGTCTGTCCTTCCGCTCGGCCATTAACACGATAACTTGAGCAAAAATCGATATATCTTTACTAAACTCAGTTCACGTGCTTATCTGAAGTCACTTTATCTTGGTATAAAATATGGCCGAAATCCGACTATGACCACGCCCACTTTTTCGATTTCGAAAATTACGAAAAATTAAAAAATGCCATAATTCTATACCAAATACGAAAAAAGGGATGGAACATGGTATTTGGATTGGTCTATTGACGCAAAATATAACTTTAGAAAAAAACTTTGTAAAATGGGTGTGACACCTACCATATTAAGTAGAAGAAAATGAAAAAGTTTTGTAGGGCGAAATCAAAAGCCCTTGGAATCTTGGAAGGATAACTGTTCGTGGTATTACTTATAAAATAAATTAGCGGTACCCGACAGATGATGTTCTGGGTCACCCTGGTCCAAATTTTGGTCGATATCTCGAAAACGCCTTCACATATATATACAACTGCCACCACTCCCTTTTAAAACCCTCATTAATACCTTTAATTTGATACCCATATCGTACAAACACATTATAGAGTCAACCCTGGTCCACCTTTATAACGATATTCCGAAAAGGCGTCCACCTATAGAACTAAGCCCCACTCCCTTTTAAAGTACTCATTAACACTTTTCATTTGATACCCATATCGTACAAACAAATTCTAGAGTCACCCCTGGTCCGCCTTTATGGCGATATCTCGAAAAGGCGTCCACCTATAGAACTAAGGCCCACGCCTTTTTAAAATACTCAATAACACCTTTCATTTGATACCCATATCGTACAAACAAATTCTAGAGTCACCCCTGGCCCGCCTTTATGGCGATATCTCGAAAAGGCGTCCACCTATAGAACTAAGGCCCACGCCTTTTTAAAATACTCATTAACACCTTTCATTTGATACCCATTTTGTACAAACGTATTCTAGAGTCACCCCTGGTCCACGTTTATGGCGATATTCCGAAAAGGCGTCCACCTATAGAACTAAAGCCCACGCCGTTTTAAAATACTCATTGACACCTTTCATTTGATACCATATCGTACAAACAAATTTTAGAGTCACGCTGGTCCACCTTTATGGCGATATCTCGAAAAGGCGTCCACCTATAGAACTAAGGCCCACTCCCTTTTAAAATACTCATTAACACCTTTCGTTTGATGCCCATATTGTACAAACGCATTCTAGAGTCACCTCTGGTCCACCTTTATGGCGATATTCCGAAAAGGCGTCCACCTATAGAACTAAGGCCCACGCCGTTTTAAAATACTCATTAATACCTTTAATTTGATACCCATATCGTACAAACACATTATAGAGTCAACCCTGGTCCACCTTTATAACGATATTCCGAAAAGGCGTCCACCTGTAGAACTAAGGCCCACTCCCTTTTAAAATACTCATTAACACCTTTCGTTTGATACCCATATTGTACAAACGCATTCTAGAGTCACCCCTGGTACAGCGATATCTCGAAAAGGCGTCCACCCATAGAACTAAGACCCACTCCCTTTTAAAATACTCATTAACACCTTTCGTTTGATACCCATATCGTACAAACAAATTCTAGAGTCACCCCTGGCCCGCCTTTATGGCGATATCACGAAAAGGCGTCCACCTATAGAACTAAGGCCCACGCCTTTTTAAAATACTCAATAACACCTTTCATTTGATACCCATATCGTACAAACAAATTCTAGAGTCACCCCGGTCCACGTTTATGGCGATATCTCGAAAAGGCGTCCACCCATAGAACTAAGGCCCACTCCCTTTTAAAATACTCATTAACACCTTTCGTTTGATACCCATTTTGTACAAACGCATTCTAGAGTCACCCCTGGTCCACGTTTATGGCGATATTCCGAAAAGGCGTCCACCTATAGAACTAAGGCCCACGCCGTTTTAAAATACTCATTGACACCTTTCATTTGATACCATATCGTACAAACAAATTTTAGAGTCACGCTGGTCCACCTTTATGGCGATATCTCGAAAAGGCGTCCACCTATAGAACTAAGGCC
The DNA here is from genome assembly GCF_040869045.1 of Eurosta solidaginis. Taxonomy (NCBI): domain Eukaryota; kingdom Metazoa; phylum Arthropoda; class Insecta; order Diptera; family Tephritidae; genus Eurosta; species Eurosta solidaginis. The sequence goes on along the minus strand of NC_090319.1, from coordinate 86,330,567 downwards.
CACTCCCTTTTAAAATACTCATTAACACCTTTCGTTTGATGCCCATATTGTACAAACGCATTCTAGAGTCACCTCTGGTCCACCTTTATGGCGATATCCCTAAATGGGGTCCACCCATAGAACTATGGCCTACTCCCTGTTAAAATACTCTTTAATGCCTTCCATTTGATACACATTCCAGGGTTACCCTAGGATCATTTTCCTACATGGTGATTTTCACTTATTTTGTTTCCATAGCTCTCAGCTGAGTATGTAATGTTCGGTTACACCCGAACTTAGCCTTCCTTACTTGTTTCTCTCTTTCTTTCATTTGCTCAAGCAGTCAAGTGTGACGTGCGCAGAACGAAGCAATTTTGAACTTGTGAATGCGCAATCTTCTGTGTGTGATTTGTGATGAAATTCTAATACTAATAGTGAAAGCAGCGATGCAATCATCGATAGTGAAATATCGTTCATCAGTACTCATCTGTGTGCTTTACTTTCCGACTGAGTATAAAAGTTTATTGGATGCAAAAAGGAATAATTTTCTCGAAAATTGGAAAAAGTATACTTTTACAAAAGTTTGCCAGCTATTATAGAAAAATCGTGATAGTTGTATAAAGAACTGCACAACGAAAAAAAATTCTCGTCAACAGATAGTGGTAAATAAGAGCTGCTTTTTGTGCAGAGAAATTCTGGAAACGGCAAACGGAACATATCAAACTTGTGCAACAACAATTTCGACGACGAAGTGATGTGCAATAATTGCAAAAAATGGTTTTGCAATGGGCGTGGAAGCACATCTGGATCCCAAATTGTTAATCATTCGGTGAGGGCTAGACATTGGGAAGTCACCCTACATTCTGAAAGTCCACTTGGAGAAAGTAATAAAATGTTACTCGTGTTAATGTATTTGTATTAGGATTCATTCCAGCACAGGCTGATTCTGTTGTAGTATTGTTATGGCGGTAAGCTGAAAATGGAGTAAATATTAAAAAGTGTATCTATTTATACGAATAAATTTAAATTTTAGTCAACCATGTGCAGCGCAAAACTCTTTGAAAGATATGAATTGGGATCAAGAACAATGGAAGCCACTTATAACTGATCGTTCGTTTTTGCCGTGGTTGGTTAAGGTGCCTACCGAGCAAGAGCATACAACTGATTCGGACATGGAACTAAGGTAACGTTTTACAAGACGGTGCACCACCTAATTTGTATCGAAATTTCTCAAAGGTGGTATCAAAAGACGCGTCTCGACCTCCGTTTAAAGAATCAGAAACCGAAAATTAAATTTGTATTTCTGTACCGAAACTAATGCATCTGTTATTCATAAGTTAATACTTCTAGGCTGTAGCCGTTAACAGTTTTATAAAATTTGTGTTTTTGATGGAAAAATAAAAGAATTATAGAAACATATATCACTCGTCTTATTGTAAATAGATTAACTCAAAATTTAATTTTTTTGGGAGAATGCAATTCAAGCTTTGTCATATGGTTGAATTCTCCGGCTAATTTCTAGGGCACTGAAATTGGTGGCTAATTTTCTGCTAAAGAATATTTTTATAATAGTTTGAAGAACTTGCTATATTTTTCCTCTGTATTTTTCATTAAAAATTTATTCACTTTACTATACAAATATTATGCAGCCAAATACAACTTTCAGAGTAAATTCATACGGAGTATTGCTGAATACATCGGTGTAGTATAATATAGTAAATAAATCATTTTTTTTTATGGTGTTACATATACAGATTTATTTCGGGTTGATTCATCTTACATTTAAAAATCAAAGCATTTTCAATTAGCAAAATTTATAAAACAAAGACGCATAGACATCTATTGGCGGCCACCGTGGTGTGATGGTAGCGTGCTCCGCCTATCACACCGTATGCCCTGGGTTCAACTCCCGGGCAAAGCAACATCAAAATTTTAGAAATAAGGTTTTTCAATTAGAAGAAAATTTGTCTAAGCGGGGTCGCCCCTCGGCAGTGTTTGGCAAGCGCTCCGGGTGTATTTCTGCCATGAAAAGCTCTCAGTGAAAACTCATCTGCCTTGCAGATGCCGTTCGGAGTCGGCATAAAACATGTAGGTCCCCTCCGGCCAATTTGTAGGGAAAATCAAGAGGAGCACGACGCAAATTGGAAGAGAAGCTCGGCCTTAGATCTCTTCGGAGGTTATCGCGCCTTACATTTATTTATTTATTTATAGACATCTATTTCAGCTAGTTTCATCTCATTGAGTGTAATACGAGTTTGAAAATATTGTCGTTAGCCAGTTAATAATATATATCACTAGCAGACCCGGCAGACGTTGTTCTGCCCTAAATTTGGTCTATCTGCATACATTTTAATAAGCTTTTTCCGTCGAACTCTGCCTTCGCTCCTCTACACTTTTTCCTAATCTTTGTATTCACTCCTCCCTCCGTATTTTTCGCTTCATCTATCACCATCTTCGTCTCATTCTATCTCTTTCTCGGTCTCCTTCTCTCTTTTCTCTTCTCTCAAGTTTTTCTCATTCTTCATATCTTATTGCCAGTCCCATAGGGTGGTATGTATTTTGTTCGAGTCCCAGTCCCACTCCGAGTCTCAGTCTCAGTCCCAGTCCTAGTCTCAGTCTCAGTCCTAGTCCTAGTCCTAATCCCTGTCCCAGTTCGTCTCTGGTATACTTCCCGGAAAAAAGCATCGTAAATACTAATATAGGCAAATTTATATACCAAATTTCAGGCAAATCGAATAGGACGTATGTAAATAGGTATGTGGGTATTATTAATTCATGTCTTTATTTCGGCTTCGCATGCATATTTATCTGTTTTGCCAGGTTGATGCGACTAAATCGAATATCACGATGAAAATTACTTTAAAGCTCTCAGAAACAGCTTTCATTTGATATCCATAATACACACACATTCCAGGGGTACCCGGGTCCATGTTTTGGCCTATATCTCGAGACCCTAGTCACCCAGCGGTATAAAACTTACTCTGTACTAAAGCACACATCAGCAGCTTCAATTTGATATCCATAATGTGAACACACTATCTAGACGTTCACGGGCTCGCTGTAGGGTTCTTATTATTTTCATTTAACTTTGTGTTTAAGGTACTTTGAACTTTGTAATTTTAATATGTTTTACCAATATTTTAATTTTCAATATTGATTTTGTAATTATCAAAAATTTTCATTAGATATAAAATTGGGGTTCTATAGAAACGATTTAATAAATATAAAAAATATATTAACGAACCAAGTTATTCATATTACTACACCCACGTTTTGGCCTATATCTCGAGACCCTAGTCACCCAGGGCTATGAAAATTACCCTCTACTAAAGCACTCATCAACAGCTTTCATTTGTTATCCATAATCTATAAACACATTCCAGGTGTACCCGGGTCCACGTTTTGGCCTATATCTCGAGACTCTAGTTACCCAGGGGTATGAATTACGCTCTAATAAAGCACTCATCAACAGCTTTCATTTGATATCCATATTCTATAAACACATACTAGGGGTACCCGGGTCCACGTTTTGGCCTATATCTCGAGACCCTGTGCGTCGATCCTGAATTTGCTATGAACCTCACGGAGCCCGAGACCTTTCCAACGAATGCAAAACTGTGGAAATCGGTTCATGCGTTCTGGAGTTATAGCGTCAGGAAGGAAAACCCGAATTATTTTTATATTATAGATAACATCTCATAAAATTAGAATTTCACATTACATCAGTTTACAATAAAAGGTACATATTTTTTCTTTTTATTCCAATTTTGGTTCATATATTCTTTTTACTAAATTAAATTAATGTATAACATTCAATCTACTCTGGTAAACAAACTTAAACATTAATTTTTGATGTCCAAGTATACAAATAATTGCAGATTCGCTTATTAAAGTGATCGCCATAGCTGTAAAAAATAGCCGCGATTCAAAAATAGCCATATCTATTTTCACTGATAGCTCAAAATCGCCATATCGTCCATCACTAGTTCTCATTAATAGAACATTTGTTCATATTTTAAGACCAGTCGTTCTCTTTTCAAGAAAATTGTTGTCAGTTCAAGAACAAGGTTGTTGTTTTGAGAACAGGTCGTTGGTTTTTCAAGAACAAAAAAGTAAGAACATGAAAAGCTTGAATTGAGTCCGGTTGTGCTGGATTTTAGAACGGCATTTTCTCTGAGAGTAGGCTTTCCAGTTGTTTTCCTGCGTAGATATCCTCCTACCTGAATGGTAGAAAACGAAATGTTATCTCGCTTCATAGTAAATGTTACGACTGGTGTTCCGCAAGGTATCCACCACGGCCAAAGGAATTCAATAAAGCTTACATTACCAACACGCTTTTTGATTTTCGCGTTGAGAGACTAATTGCGGGATCCACTAAGGAATCTTCCTACCTACAGCAGCTGCTTAAATATCATACAAACGCCCACGTTACAGAGTCGTAGAGGGATGCTGGGTGAATTAGTTATGGTAAAACTTACAAGAGGGTTGGCAAATAGCACGATTTTGCTTGGGGAGGATACGTTTAACGTCCCGTTGAGGCTATTGAGTCATTTTCAGTCACTTTTCTTAAATACATGCAGAACCTACGTCTCTAACAGAAGCTCCTCTATGGCTCACCCCTGTTGAAAATGCTAATTTCTTTGGACTCCCGTTAGAGGACTTTGATGACAATTTGTGAGTGGTCGAGCGCATTGAATGGGGCGAAGCACTATTAACACAACAATAACAACAACAAATGTTTATCAAAGCAGTGATCTTTTTTTCACCACTAGTGTACATTTGTCAGCAGTAGACCAGCATTAGCAACATCATCGAGCTCACCACTGTCACCCCATTTGTTATTTTGTCTTTTTATACAATAAAACTCCCCCACCAAGTTTGACGCATCAATCGCGCCTTGTCTGCTGATTGCTGAAGCAAAAAGTCTATGATGAAATTAATAAGTTTGTACCTTTTTTTGTTTGTTTGTTACGAGTATCTATGTATAGTACTTGCATTAAGCTTTTGCAGCTTACGGTTTCTTAGTTACTTTTTTGTAACATCTACAAATTTATAAATTCCTCTTTTCTGTCTAACTTCTTTGCCTTTGCTTGCGGTATGCTCTATGTTATTCTGTGCTTTGCTTATATTTGTTATGTGGTAGGACAACACGCGCACAACAGGATGCCACCACCCGCGCTTGACGCGTCGTTCGTTGACTTTACCCTTGTGCCAAGTGGTAAGTGAAAGTCTAAGATTACTCTTACATACAATCATACATACTTCATAAAGGAACACACATACATATGCACATACATAATACATTTAGATATATCTACCATTCAAATATCCTCGCTTGTTTCTTCATTATATCTTCATTGTGCACCGGTCTTCCATTCACAACAAACACCATTGAAAAGTCATATGGTATTGACGTTATTATTGTATTTGCATTGGGGGGTGTTTACAATGTTGTGCTGATTGTTGTTGTTGTTGTTTTATTGTTTAGTATCTTGCCGCCGTTTGTGTGTTTGTTGATTGTGTTATTTCGCAAGGTGGGTATGTCAACAAAATAATAGCGAACACCCCTCTGCCCACGATTGCAAAATAGATGCTTACATATGGATGTATCTACGTAAGTATGTTTGTATTAGGGTTGGTCTTATTTCCATAATTCCAGTTTATATCGAGTGCCACCAGACATTGAAAATAATAATTATTTATTTCTTGAGCTAAGATCTTTTGCATGAGTTTTGCCCAAAAGTTCAGGTTCGGGAGGTGCGTTTCTACCTCCCCTGTTCGTTGCGTTTTATGGTTACGATCCGCACCCGAAATCAACTGTTCTATCAATCAATTAAAACTTACAGCTTGCGCTGCCATCTGGCGTATGGGAGCAACTGCCCGTAATGCAGTGCAAATATTCACAATAGTGCCATAGTACAAATAGATTTCTTTGTGTTCTTACAGTCGTTTATTTTTAACAAATTATTTTAATAAAATGTAGCTAAACAAAAGCACTACGACCAAAATTTCCCAAAGCTCGCAAATAGCCCGAATCTCCATCTTTACAACCAAAACTTTATTTATAGATTTGGATTCCAAATAAGAGCGAAAAGGGATCCGCATATAAAACAGCAATTAGAAATAATATATATGATTTGTAAGACTCCCAGCATCATTCAGCCGTTTGTACACCTCTACGGCTATACCCTCGTCATTTAAAGCTGCTTCCGAATACTCGAGGTCCCTTTCCGCCTTCCCTGCTTTTAGCATATTGTCGTTATTTTCAAGACTCGTAGTAGCATTCCAACACCTCCACCGTTGCGCCTATGCCTCGTCATTTTCCACTTTCAGGTTCTCTCTTTTCTACCTCACCTGCTTTTAGCTTATTTAGGTCATTGTTTTTTGGACAAATTTTTCTAAAGCGCATATAAATACTGCCAAGGCATTCTTCCCAGCCGCAAGCGCAACATATCTTCCGTTTCCTTATTACTGTCGGGGTAGCAGCTCTGGCCCCCATCCGTGTTTCGAGATACATAAAGTGCCTTCTAATCCATTGTTGGTATATTCATGTTTTAACACTGCAGCATATTTAGCGTGTCCCCCGGCTTCACCAAACCTTGACCTTTAGTACCGCGGGAATTAGTGCTCTATCCACCACCTTCAACCTTGCGCCTTCTTGTCTTTGAAAGTCTGCACCAACTCTCTGCAGTCATTCTAAAGTCGCCTATTTGGTGCAGGTCATTAGTTTAACCCAGTTGTACCATCCAGTTGGTAGCGCTTTATTTGGTTCATTATGCAACATTTTGATTATGGTACTAATTAGCTCCCCTTCCAGGGATATCCACCTTTCGGTAGAGGGTTGCTGCTACAATCTATCAAGGCCACCTTTAAACTTGCTCCTTTCTCGTCTTTGAAAGTCTGGAGCAACTCTCTTCAGTCATTCTAAAGTACCGCTATTGCTGCATGTCATTAGTTTAACCCCATTGTACCATCCATCTCTTTAGTAGCGCTTTATTTCAATTCTTACAATATATCAGTGCGACAGTCAGGGACTGCTTCGCAAATTCGTTCATGTTCTTCTCGGTAACAACCGGAGTCTCAGCGTTAATTAGCTCGTTATCTCCCTTTAGCTTATTAAACTTTTCGTCTTTACTTTTTATGCCAATATTGCCCTCTTCCTTCATTGCAGCTTTTGAGTTACAAAACTTTTCAATACTTAGACCAACTTCTTCGCTCTGCTTTGCAACTTTAGAGGTGTGATCCCTGTCATTTCGTCTTGGTCGCCTCCTGTTTCTGAGACTAGGGCGTTTTCCCTCCGCTTTCTGCCTCCTAAAATCTGGCTTGTCCAGTTCAGCCGATCGCTGTATCTTGCCTCTCGGTACTTCTTCCTCCTAGATGTGATGGCAAAATTGAAGATTGCTCGCAGCATAGTCTTTGTTAGCGAACTGTCTGCGACATTCTACCATTTTTTCAGGAGTCTACGCCAAACGCTCGCTTTCGCAGTCATGAGTTAGCAACTGTATTCAAGCGCTGCATAATTCTTAATGCTGCCCGGTATTGTGATCTTCAACTGACTCCCGCCATCCCATCTCGCTCCCGTCCTAACGTTAGTTCTATGTCCGTGTTGAAAGACTACACTGACTACACACTATCATCGCCATCCGCGTCTGAATCATTACTGATAGCTTGCGACACCACCGCCATTTCCTTCTCTTCCTTTCTTAGTTTTGAAGTCCTTGAGTTCATCTTGGTCGTGTGATCACCTGCCCGATATGGCGAGCTCAGCGGTCAAATGTTAAATGTGGAGATACAAACTCAGTCCGCCACAGCAGCGCCCCTTGCTGTGGTAAGGCCTTCATCACTTCCCGAGGCGGCCCGGTATCGGCGAGGCTCCGCTTGAGCTAAGGCTAAGGCTAAGCCCTCACACCAACGTCCAAGACAAGCATTCCAAAAATACCCTTAACATAAGAGGGCTACCCTAGCGTAAGTTTATATGTACATATGTTCGTAATTGTTGGTATGTATATATTTTGTGCGTGCACCGAAGGGAGGATGCTGCTTTCCCTTACTTACATACATACATACTTGTATTTTCAAATTCGCATTCACTTCCTTCTTATTTATTTCCACTTGCATGGTTTCTCCACACCATTGCCATTGCCATGGCCGGTTGTCGAATCGCTGTTGTGGGTATGATGTGCGGCGACCATATGGAAACCTACCCACTTATGTATGAATACATAAATACATCTATTCTTAAACACGTTTTCGACTTCCCCCTTAATTTTACCGAAACATTATTTTGTGGCAAATTTTTTGCATGAGCACTGGTGGCAAAATTAAAAGGCTCTAAATGGAATGCAAAACTTCCATTTCTTATGGATTTATTTTTTCCATATAATATTTTATTCTTTTCGATGTAAATAAAGAACTTTTCTTCATCCAATAACGTGTAATAATTTGGTGTAAATGTAACCCAAGACGTGTTTAAGCCCAATCTTCTACTATCGACTTTCATATATGGTTTTTGCTTCTTTTAGGTTTTCCTAAAACCTGGTAGAGAAGATGTATTACTACTGCAATTGTTTTCATGACAGAAGTACCCCTGGAAGGTTTTCCGACCACTGTCGAGGACTTGACATTAATAAAAAAAATTGCATCACATTTTAGCTATGAAGGTATTTGCGCGTTCGGGCGTATATGCAACCATAGTACTAGAGTTGGCAAGTATTCGTGTATCTGTGATTTTTCACCGTTACTGAAAGAACACAGTGAATATCAGCGACAGCTTGGAAGGAACAATCGTGACTGGCTGACTCACAAGAGTCACAAGGACAATTCTATGAACTAATGAGGAAGTTCCAATGAGCAAGCCTGTTTTTTCAGTGCGACTTTAAACTCCACTTAAAGTTGACTAGAGTTTAACCTTGTCACTTTGTTCGATAACATACAATTTTGCTGCTCATCTCAGTTTAAGCAGCGGAAGTGGGTTAAATTCTAGTCAATTTTAAGTGATGTTTGAAGTCGCACTGAAAACCCGGGCGTCAAAATGCGACTGAATAACACCAATTGTCTTAGAAAATGATACAGAGACGGCAATGCATATGTCCTCGCTAACAGTCGATATCCACTGCTAAATCAATGGCTACCCGCATAACAGCCAAAGTCTTAATTGAATGTTCAGGATATTGCGATGAACTTTAAATCTTAATCTCAATTCGCTTTGAAAAGTTCTTCTGATCTGCACAAATTCCAAAAATTTTTGGATTTAATTCGCGTAGTATTGGACAAGCGAATTTGAAAAAGATTAAAACGGCCCCAAGAACTGCAAAAAAGTTCTTTGTATATGGATTGCAAATCGATTTGAGTTTTTGTCTTAATGGAAACATGTCTGTTAATATTTCATCGTTTAACGCAACTAAATTTTTCCATCTGAATCGCAGGATAAACATTTTCTAAAAATTTAAATCGATAAACGTCCCAAGTTTTAATGTATTACAACTTATTAATTTTTTTCCTTTTATAATTTCTCAAAGTCTTATTAATTTTTTTCATTATTTTTACTTGTACTTTATTCAAATTTTGCTATATTTTATTATTTATTTTGCGTTTTACTATTCGTATATCCGTATATTTCTCTTCCATTTCATTTTTTATTTTAATTACTTTTTGTCATTATGCTTTAAATTCTCATATTACTGTTTTTTTACTATTTCCATTTTTTGTTCTCCTATTCTATTTCTATGACTTTAAATTTGCTCTGTTGCTCTCCCTTTTCCTTTTCATCTTTTCATATATAATTTTCATTTTTATTTCCCATTTATTTTTTTTATTTTTTGTTTTATTTATGTTCATTTTTGCCTTTTTTCCTCTTAATTTTTTAATTCCTTATTTTTTTTATTTTATTATTTATCTTTTCACTTTTATTTATTTCATCTTTTTTATTATTTTCCTTCCTTTTTCGTCCCTTTAAGTTGATCATTTAATTATCCATTTCTATATCTATTCATTTTCTTTTGCTTTTTATTGTAATTTTTCCTTTCGTTCCATTTTTATTTTTTTCCTTTTTCCTTCTTTCTTTTTCCTTTTGTTCTTATTTTCTTTTTTTTCTTTATATTTTTCGTTTTAATTTTCCGTTACCTTTTCTCTTCATTTTTCTTGTTACTTTTCTTCCATTTTTTTAAAATTTTTTTTTTAAATCTTTCTTTATGTTTTTTCACTTCCATTTTGGTTTTATTATGGCGGCCACCGTGGTGTGATGGTAGCGTGCTCCGCCTATCACACCGTATGCCCTGGGTTCAACTCCGGGGCAGAGCAACATCAAAATTTTAGAAATAAGATTTTTCAATTAGAAGAAAATTTTTCTAAGCGGGGTCCCCCCTCGGCAGTGTTTGTCAAGCACTCCGGGTGTATTTCTGCCATGAAAAGCTCTCAGTGAAAACTCATCTGCTTTGCAGATGCCGTTCGGAGTCGGCATAAAACATGTAGGTCCCGTCCGGCCAATTTGTAGGGAAAATCAAGAGGAGCACAACGCAAATTGGAAGAGAAGCTCGGCCTTAGATCTCTTCGGAGGTTATCGCGCCTTACATTTATTTTTATTTTTTTTATTTGGTTTTATTTATTTTTTTTTTTTTTAATTTCCTTTTATTTATATTTTTGGTGTTTGTTTGGTTTTTATTTCCTTTTTTCTCTTTATTTTCCTTTTGTTTGTTGCTTTCCCCTTCTCTTTTCTCCTTTTCCCTTCCTCTCTTTTTAGTTTTCTTTTTATTTGTCTTTTTCTCTCGTCTGTTTTTCTCTTTTTTTCCTATTTTTTTACTATCATTACTTTTGCTTCCTATTCGATTTACTTTTTCTTTCATTATTCTTTTTTCCTTTTCTGTATTTTTCTTTCCCCTTTTTCTTTTCCTTCGTTTTCAATTTCTCCTTTACCTTTTTCTGTTTCGCTTTCCTTTTCCTAATTCACGGCCCTTTACTTTCACTTTTGCTTATATTTTTCCATTCCATTTTCTTCATATATTAACTTTGTTTGGTTTTTCTTTTTTGATCCATTTTTTATCGTTATTTACGTATGTTTTGCTTTCTGTCACTTTTTATACTCAGTTGAGCGGAGCTCACAGAGTATATTAAGTTTGATTGGATAACGGTTGGTTGTACATATATAAAGGAATCGAGATAGATATAGACTTCCATATATCAAAATAATCAGGATCGAATAAAAATTTGATTGAGCCATGTCCGTCCGTCCGTCCGTCCGTTAACACGATAACTTGAGTAAATTTTGAGGTATCATGATGAAATTTGGTATGTAGGTTCCTGAGCACTCATCTCGGATCGCTATTTAAAATGAACGATATCGGACTATAACCACGCCCACTTTTTCGATATCGAAAATTTAGAAAAACCGAAAAAGTGCCATAATTCATTACAAAAGACAGATAAAGCGACGAAACTTGGTAGATGGGTTGAACTTATGACGGAGAATATAAAATTAGTAAGATTTTGGACAATGGGTGTGGCACCGCCCACTTTTAAAAGAAGGTAATTTAAAATTTTGCAAGCTGTAATTTGGCAGTCGTTGAAGATATCATGATGAAATTTGGCAGGAACGTTACTCCTATTACTATATGTACGCTCAATAAAAAATTTCAAAATCGGAGAAGGACCACGCCCACTTTTAAAAAAAAATTTTTTTTAAAGTAAAATTTTAACAAAAAATTTAATATCTTTACAGTATATAAGTAAATTATGTCAACATTCAACTCCAGTAATGATATGGTGCAACAAAATACAAAAATAAAAGAAAATTTCAAAATGGGCGTGGCTCCGCCCTTTTTCATTTAATTTGTCTAGGATACTTTTAACGCCATAAGTCGAACAAAAATTAACCAATCCTTTTGAAATTTGGTGGGGGCATAGATTTTATGACGTTAACTGTTTTCTGTGAAAATGGGCGAAATCGGTTGATGCCACGCCCAGTTTTTATACACAGTCGTTCGTCTGTCCTTCCGCATGGCCGTTAACACGATAACTTGAGCAAAAATCGACATATCTTTAATGAACTTAGTTCACGTGCTTACTTGAACTCACTTTATCTTGGTATGAAAAATGAACGAAATCCGACTATGACCACGCCCACTTTTTCGATATTGAAAATTACGAAAAATGAAAAAAATGCCATAATTCTATACCAAATACGAAAAAAGGGATGAAACATGGTAAGGTAATTGGATTGTTTTATTGACGCGAAATATAACTTTAGAAAAAACTTTATAAAATGGTTGTAACACCTACCATATTAAGTAGAAGAAAATGAAAAAGTTCTGCAGGGCGAAATAAAAAACCCTTAAAATCTTGGCAGGAATACTGTTCGTGGTATTACATATATAAATAAATTAGCGGTACCCGACATATAATGTTCTGGGGCACCCTGGTCCACATTTTGGTCGATATCTGGAAAACGCCTTCACATATACAACTACCACCACTCTCTTTTAAAACTCTCATTAATACCTTTAATTTGATACCCATATCGTACAAACTCATTCTAGAGTCACCCCTGGTCCACCTTTATGGCGATATCTCGAAAAGGCGTCCACCTATAGAACTAAGCCCCACGCCCTTTTAAAATACTCATTAACACCTTTCATTTGATACCCATATCGTACAAACATATTCTAAAGTCACCCCTGGTCCACCTTTATGGCGATATCTCGAAAAGGCTAACACCTATAGAACGAAGGCCCACTCCCTTTTAAAAATACTCATTAGCACCTTTCATTTGATACCCATATCGAACAAACAAATTCTAGGGTCACCCCTGGTCCACCTTTATGGCGATATCTCGAAACGGCGTCCACCTATGGAACTAATGATTATTCCCTTTTAGAATACTCATTAACACCTTTCATTTGATACCCATATCGTACAAACGCATTTTAGAGTCACCCCTGGTCCACCTTTATGGCGATATCTTGAAAAGGCGACTACCTATACAACAACCACCACTCCCTCTTAAAACCCTCATTAATACCTTTAATTTGATACCCATATCGTACAAACACATTCTAGAGTCACCCCTGGTCCACCTTTATGGCGATATTTCGAAACGGCATCCACCTATAGAACTAAGGCCCACTCCCTTTTAAAATACTCATTAACACCATTCGTTTGATGCCCATATTGTACAAACAAATTCTAGGGTCACCCCTGGTCCACCTTTGTGGCAATATCTCGAAATGGCGTCCACCTATGGAACTAAGGATTACTCCCTTTTAAAATACTCTCATTTGATACCCATATCGTACAAACGCATTCTAGAGTCAACCCTGATCCACCTTTATGGCTATATCCCTAAATGGCGTCCACCTATAGAACTATGGCCCACTCCCTCATAAAATACTCATTAGTGCCTTTCATTTGATACACATGTCATATAAACACATTCCAGGGTTTCCCTCGGTTCATTTTCCTACATGGTTATTTTCCCTTATGTTGTCACCATAGCTCTCAACTGAGTATGTAATGTTCGGTTACACCCGAACTTAACCTTCCTTACTTGTTATTTTTCTGTTGTTCTTTTTCCAATTTGTTTTCGCTATCTTCTTTTAATCCCGTTCGCCTTCTGAATAGGTTTCTACTTCTGTTGAATTAACTGCTTGCTTAAGCCCGTCTTTCTTTTTTTGTTTCTCTTCCTCTTTTTTTCTGTTTCTGTTTTATTTTTATCGCTGTTTCAGCTCCGATTTCTACTGTTGTTGTTGCAGCAGTGCTTCGCCCCACCCAATAGGTGCGACCGATCACAAATTGTCATCAATAGCCTCTAACGGGAGTCCAAGGAAACTTGCTGTTTCAACAGGGGTGGACCATAATGAGGCGCTTCCCAAGCAGCCGGTTCTACGTATCAGATCGACTCGTGATTTTTCCCGACCAAGGGCTGTCATTTCAGTGTAACCCCATTTAATTTGTTGCGTCCCATTTCTACTGTTTCTGTTTGCTAAAACATTTGTTGCCTACTTTATGCCTCGAATATCACCAGAATCATATTATATATTATTTCTAATTGCTGTTTTTATGTACAGGCCCCTTTTTCGCTCTTATTTGGAATCCAAATCTATACATAAAGTTTTGGTTGCAAAGATAGAGATTCGGGTTATTAGCGAGCTTTGGGCAATCTTGGTCGTAGAGCTTTTATTTAGCTATATTTTATTAAAATAATTTGTTAAAAATAAACGATTGTGAGCACACAAAGAAATCTATTTGTACTATGGCACTATTGTGAATATTTGCACTGCATTACCGGCAGTTGTTACCATACGCTAGATGCCATCGCAAGCTGTAAGTTTTAATTGATTGATAGAACAGCTGATTTCTGTTGATATTTGATATTTGATAAGAGACTTTTAGATTGGTTGCGCAAGATGCGCAAGAGTCCGGCTCGTCCGTTTATATACTCGATTTTCAGACATCTCTCGTCGTCAGTGACACCAAGAATTTTTTTTTTGTAAAAAAAGGGAAAAGCAGTTTAGCGATTGAGTTCTGTAGAGTAGAAAGATGAGGTTTTCTAGGTTATTTAGTGCGATCGCTTAGACAAATCAACTTGAAGCAAAATCAATTTCTTTTTTTTTTTTATTATAACCGTCTCAAATTTTGAATACACTAAAGTTTAGAATTCTCCTCTATGACGCGGCACATTTAATTTTGCCATCACTGTAAACCAAATATCTTTAATGGTGATAGGCATTTGAGTGTTTTGTATGAATTTAAAAATTGCATTAATGTCTTTTTTGACATTCCAATTTCCCTAAAATTCGTACTAATGTTATTATAAATTAATGGTGGGTGAATTTTTTTTTTTTTTCAAGTGCAACACAAAGCAATTGATTGAGTATTTCCTTTCGATTAGTAAAATTATACCGAAAACAGAAAGCAAAAAATAAAAGTAAAATGTATATTCAGAAAATGAAAGCTTTTGTGCTATATATGTATATACATATATGTATATACATATATGTATATACATATGTACTTAAGTATTATACCTAAGTGGATGTTACATTAAGGTTTTATTTATGCGCTCCTGCTGCTTTATGATGGTCGCCACTTAATAATATGTAATGGCCATAACTAAGCTATTAAGCAAAAAATATTGTTTGATTTTCTTATCGGAAAAATGCATCCATATGCACAAATTCAAATAAATAAATTCATCACTCCCTTGATTATCCTCAGTTGAGGAGTAGAATGACCGACCGATATGATGCTTTTTGTTTCCGTTTCAAGCATATCAAACTTCCGCTTCGCTGCGACTGTTAATAGTCAATTAGTGCAAGCTTAAGGGCAGCGAACTTATAAGGGATTTCGAGAGGATAATGAAAAGTCACCCACTTATGTTGTGCCAAAAGTAAAATAATTTGTATTACAATACCGTTGTTATTATATACATATGTACCGTTGTTATTATATATGTACATACATATGCATTTACATACAGCAGGAGCTCCGTTTTTATACTCAGTTGAGCAGAGCTCACAGAGTATACTAACTTTGATTGGATAACGGTTGGTTGTACAGGTATAAAGGAATCGAGATAGATATAGACTTCCATATATCAAAATCATCAGTATCGAAAAAAAATTCGATTGAGCCATGTCCGTCCGTCCGTCCGTCTGTCCGTTAACACGATAACTTGAGTAAATTTTGAGGTATCTTGATGAAATTTGGAATGTAGGTTCCTGGGCACTCATCTCAGATCGCTATTTAAAATGAACGATATCGGACAATAACCACGGCCACTTTTTCGATATCGAAAATTTCGAAAAATGGAAAAAGTGCGATAATTCATTACCAAATACGGATTAAGCGATGAAACTTGGTAGGTGAGTTGAACTTATGACGCAGAATTGAAAACTAGTAAAATTTTGGACAATGGGCGTGGCACCGCCCACTTTTAAAAGAAGGTAATTTAGAAGTTTTGCAAGCTGTAATTTGGCAGTCGTTGAAGATATCATGATGAAATTTGGCAGGAACGTTACTCTTATTACTATATGTCTGCTTAATAAAAATTAGCAAAATCGGAGAACGACCACGCCCACTTTAAAAAAAAAAATTTTTTAATTCAAATTTTAAAAGAAAAGTTTATATCTTTACAGTATGTAAGTAAATTATATCAACATTCAACTCCAGTAATGATATGTTGCAACAAAATACAAAAATAAAAGAAAATTTCAAAATGGGCGTGGCTCCGCCCTTTTTCCTTTAATTTGTCTAGGATACTTTTAATGCCATAAGTCGAACAAAAATTTACCAATCCTTGTGAAATTTGGTAGAGGCTTAGATTCTAGGACGATAACTGTTTTCTGTGAAAAAGGGCGAAATCGGTTGAAGCCACGCCCAGTTTTTATACACAGTCGACCGTCTGTCCTTCCGCTCGGCCGTTAACACGATAACTTGAGCAAAAATCGATATATCTTTACTAAACTCAGTTCACGTACTTATCTGAACTCACTTTGTATTGGTGTAAAAAATTTCCGAAATCCGACTATGACCACGCCCACTCTTTCGATATCGAAAATTATGAAAAATGAAAGAAATGCCATAATTATATACCAAATACGATAAAAAAGGATGAAACATGGTAATTGTATTGGTCTATTGACGCAAAATATAACTTTAGAAAAAAACTTGGTAAAATGGGTGTGACACCTACCATATTGAGTAGAAGAAAATGAAAAAGTTTTGCAGGGCGAAAGCAAAAGCCCTTAGAATCTTGGAAGGAATACTGTTCGTGGTATTACATATATAAATAAATTAGCGGTACCCGACAGATACTGTTCTGGATTACCCTGGTCCACATTTTGGTCGATATCTCGAAAACGCCTTCACATATACAACTAAGGGCCACTCTCTTTTAAAACCCTCATTAATACCTTTAATTTGATACCCATATCGTACAAACACATTCTAGAGTCACCCCTGGTGCACGTTTATGGCGATATCTCGAAAAGGCGTCCACATATAGAACTAAGGCCCACTCCTTTTTAAAATACTCATCAACACCTTTCATTTGATACCCATATCGTACAAAAAAATTCTAGAGTCACCCCTGGCCTACCTTTATGGCGATATCTCGAAAAGGCATCCACCTATAGAACTAAGGCCCACTCCCTTTTAAAACTCTCATTAACACCTTTCATTTGATACCCATATCGTACAAACAAATTCTAGAGTCACCTCTGGTCCACCTTTATGGCGATATCTTGAAAAGTCGTCCACCTATAGAACTAAGGCCCACGCCCTTTTAAAATACTCATTAACACCTTTCATTTGATATCCATATCGTGCAAACAAATTCTAGAGTCACCCCTGGTCCACCTTTATGGCGATATCTCGAAAAGTCGTCCACCTATAGAACTAAGGCCCACGCCCTTTTAAAATACTCATTAACACCTTTCATTTGATACCCATATTATACAAACGCATTCTAGAGTCACCCCTGGTCCACGTTTATGGCGATATCCCGAAAAGGCGTCCACCCATAGAACTAAGGCCCACTCCCTTTTAAAACACTTATTAACACCTTTCGTTTGATACCCATATTGTACAAACGCATTCTAGAGTCAACCCTGGTCCACTTTTATAACGATATTCCGAAAAGGCGTCCACCTATAGAACTAAGGCCCAGTCCCTTTTAAAATACTCATTAACACCTTTCATTTGATACCCATAGAGTACAAACAAATTCTAGAGTCACCCCTGGTCCACCTTTATGGAGATATCTCGAAAAGGCGTCCACATATAGAACTAAGGCCCACGCCCTCTTAAAATACTCATTAACACCTTTCATTTGATACCCATACCGTACAAACAAATTCTAGAGTCACCCCTGGTCCACCTTTATGGCGATATCTCGAAAAGGCGTCCACCTATAGAACTAAGGTCCACGCCCTTTTAAAATACTCATTAACACCTTTCATTTGATACTCATATCGTACAAACAAATTCTAGAGTCACCCCTGGCCCATCTTTATGGCGATATCTTGAAAAGGCGTCCACCTATAGAACTAAGGCCCACGCCCTTTTAAAATACTCATTAACACCTTTCATTTGATACCCATATCGTACAAACAAATTCTAGAGTCACCCCTGGTTCACCTTTATGGCGATATCTCGAAAAGGCGTCCATCTATAGAACTAAGGCCCACGCCCTTTTAAAATACTCATTAACACCTTTCATTTGATACTCATATCGTACAAACAAATTCTAGAGTCACCCCTGGTCCACCTTTATGGCGATATCTCAAAAAGGCGTCCACCTATGGAACTAAGGCCCACGCCCTTTTAAAATACTCATTAACACCTTTCATTTGATACCCCTATCGTACAAACAAATTCTAGAGTCACCCCTGGTCCACCTTTATGGCGATATCTCGAAAAGGCGTCCACCTATAGAACTAAGGCCCACGCCCTTTAAAATACTCATTAACACCTTTCATTTGATACTCATATCGTACAAACAAATTTTAGAGTCACCCCTGGTCCACCTTTATGGCCATATCTTGAAAAGGCGTCCACCTATAGAACTAAGGCCCACGCCCTTTTAAAATACTCATTAACATCTTCCATTTGATACCCATATCGTACAAACAAATTCTAGAGTCACCCCTGGTCCACCTTTATGGCGATATCTCGAAAAGGCGTCCACCTATAGAACTAAGGCCCACGCCCTTTTAAAATACTCATTAACACCTTTCATTTGATACTCATATCGTAAAAACAAATTCTAGAGTCACCCCTGGTCCATCTTTATGGCGATATCTCGAAAAGGCGTCCATCTATAGAACTTAGGCCCACGCCCTTTCAAAATACTCTTTAATACCTTTCATTTGATACCCATATCGTACAAAATAAATTCTAGAGTCACCCCTGGTCTACCTTTATGGCGATATCTCGAAAAGGCGTCCACCTATAGAACTTAGGCCCACTCCCTTTTAAAATTATCATTAACACATTTTATTTGATACCCATATCGTACAAACAAATTATAGTCAGGCCTGGTCCACCTTTATGGAGATATGCCTAAATGGCGTCCATCTATAGAACTATGGCCCACTTCCTCTTAAAATACTCTTTAATACCTTCCAGTTGATACACATGTCATACAAACACATTCCAGGGTTACCCTAGGTTCTTTTTACAACATGGTGATTTTCCCTTACTTTGTCTACACATCTCTCAACTGAGTATGTAATGTTCGGTTACACCCGAACTTAGCCTTCCTTACTTGTTATTTCTGAAATTGCAAAGTTAGTATGATTTAGAGCTCTACTCAAAATATCAACGGATTGAAAATAACTCCGACATTGGAACCACAAATAGCGAAATGTGAAATGTGCTCATAGAGTACAAGTGAAAACTTTACACATTGCCCTTAAGGGGACAATAAAATTGCTAACTTTTTTATGCCCTTATCATTTTGAATCTCCTCTATATTCACAGTGGCTATCATGAATATTTATAAGAGTCAAATTTCACCAATTTCTTTGTTTAAGGGAAAATACTACGCTGCTTAGATACACTTTTTCATAATTCCTATTTTAATACTATCTGAAAAAGAAAATTGTACTCTGCTTTGTTATTAATTTCTATGTTAGCCGTAATCTTTCATATAGCAATGAATTTAGGGAAATTCCGCTTATTTGAAACCTTCTGCTAACGTTCGAATCGCTAAACTGTTGAATAAATAACTCCAATATTCAGTAATGGAAAATGGTCTTTATTAAATTACTTTGAGAGTACTTCACAACTAATTGCCTGTTTAAATCAAACTGATCAGTCATGCCTCAGGTTGCGCTGCTGTTATGCTCTCTGTTTTCTTGTTCATCCATTTCTCCGAAGGTCTAGTCATTTCTGAAACTGTATTCCAGAACAATTGTATATCTTGCTTGGTTATTAGCTATATATGTACATGTATATTTGTAGTTAAGTCAATCTTATAGCTATCATACACCTGCATGCGTGAGTTCTACTTCGGTTGATGACTACATCTGTGTGTGAGTTATCTCTTCGTTGCCTTGTATGTATGTGGGTAAATGATGATTAATGTGTTTATGTAGCTTGTTTTAAGGTTTCTGTTGTTGTGCATTTATTTAATGATGTGAAAATTCGCCACAATATCTCTAGTTTACAGACAAGATTACCATTTCTCGAATATCACCCTCTGTTCGCAAATTACAAACTTACACTGAATGATCATTTCTTTCTAGGTAGTAAAACAAAAAATCAGGTTTTTGTATGGCCGTCAACAAGGCGCGCCGGTCGCTTCTTTACTGGGTTGACTGGCGCCAATTGTCACACCAAAGGAATTTAAATAGTTTTCCACCTGATCCTTCCAGCGGAGAGGGGGCCGCTCTCTTCCTCTGTTGTCATAGGCGGCTTCCGATAAGAATACTTTCCTAGCCGGATCGTGATCTTTCAATCGCATAACATGGTTTAGCCAGCGTAGCCGCTGTATTTTAGTTCGCTGGACTATGTTGATGTCCGCGTAAATCTCGTAAAGTTCATCATTAAATCTTCTTCGGTACTCGCCGTCGTCAACGCGTAGAGGTTCGTAAATCTTTCGAAGAACTTTTCTCTCAAACACTAATGTTTCCATGGTTCATGTTCCTACAACAAATAACAGTGCAGGTAGGATCAGTGACTTGTACAGCATGTATTTCGTTTGCTGAGAGAGGACTTTACTGTTTAATTGCCTTCGTAGTCCAAAGTAGCGTTTATTGGCAAGAGTGATCTTCGCTGGATTACGGAGCTGATGGTATTGTTTGTGTTAATGCTGGTTTTTAAATAAACGAAGTGTTTTACTATTTCGAAATTATGGCTGCCAACAGTGGTATGGTTGCCAAGGCGCGAATGCGCTGACTGAGTTACTTCGTTTTGCCCTCATTCAATATCAAACCCAGCCTTTCCGCTTCTTTTTCCAGTTTGGAGTAAGCAGCCATACGGCGCGGGTGTTCAGGCCGATGTTATCAATGCCGTCAGCATACGCCGGTGATTGCACGCTTTTATAGAATATTGTTCAACACCATTAAGATCGCCAGCTAATATGATTTCTTCTTCAGCATAAAATTAAAGAAATCGCACGATAGAGGGTCACACTGTCTGAAACCTCGTTTAGTTTCGAATGGATCGAAGAGGTTGCTTCCAATTCTGACTGAGGTGTTGGTGTCGCCCAACGTTATTTTACACAGACGTATAAGTTTTGGGAAACCAAATTCAGATAGCGGCATATAAACAGCTCCTTGTCGTGGTGTCGGAGGCGGCTTTACAATCGTTGGCAGCCTTTTGCGATTTCGCCTTTCGATTTTTATGTTTTGATGAACTTTTTTTGTTGATTTGACTGCTACTACTGCCTGCCATCTGGGGAGGGCATTGCCAATTCGGAAATAACCATCCAGATTAGAAAAGTTTGACAGGAAGGCTCTGATTCGACAAGCTATTTATAATTGCAGGAATATAATTCACGCTGTTTTCTACGATTGTGGGAAATATAAATGCAGAAATTTTCTTGAGAGTGTCTTCTGTCGGTCTTACGTTGGAAAACTGTTGAGAATAAGGAAACCAACAAAAACCGTTACAGAAGTGGCGAACAGTGTCGCTAAAAGTGGAACAGTTGTACAAATCTTGATGTCGTGTCTCTCCAGAAAAGCTCGGGCATACGGATAGCAACGAAGAAAATGATGATATTTCTTCGCTTCCTTCGCTCTCTCTTCCACATGGGGCTTCCACGACAAGTTACAATCTGGTATATGTATGTAATTCCTAGATAGTTTTTGCTGTAGAGTTACTCCTTTAAACTTAGGCTTAGTCTATCATGTATATTATTTCTAATTGCTGTTTTTATATACGTGTCCTTTTTTCGCTCTTATTTGGAATCCAAATCTATAAATAAAGTTTTGATTGTAAAGATGGTGATTCGGGCTATTAGCAAGCTTTTGGTCGTAGTGTTTTTGTTTAGCTATATTTTATTAAAATAATTTGTTAAAAATGAACGATTGTGAGCATACAAAGAAATCTATTTGAACTATGGCACTATTATGAATATTTGTACTGCATTACCGGCAGTTGCTATTGTACGATAGATGGCAGCGCAAGCTGTATTAATAGAACAGCTGATTTCTGTTGATATTTGATAAGAGACTTTTGTATTGGTTGCGCAAGATGTGCACGGTTAAGGCTCGTTATTATTATTATTATTACTAGGTCTGGAAGCACTGCGATAGGCTTAGATTAACTAGGGACCTTATATTTACTAGTAAATCATACTTCATAGGTTTATTTCGAGTTAACGGCTAACCCGACTCCAGATACCCAGGAATGTACATAAATTTCACTTACAAAATTTAAACTTATGTGCTCCCAAGTATTTTGATGTCACTTCTACCGGACTGTATGTAATTGTTCCAAATATGATGACTAGTGTCAATTTTTTTGCATAAATCGATTTCTATTTCTATATGGCGGAGCTGATGGCCTGAGTAGCCAATGCTCTTTCAGTTAGTTCTGATATTTATACCAGTACCTAACCAATAATAATAATAATAATAATAATATTTCTATATGTAATATGTGTTCCAAATATGAGCCAAATCGGGCTACAAATACGATTTTTTGAAATATATCGATTCATGCGCCACCTAACGGAGTTTTTTTCTTTTTATTGCATTGTCATAGGGTTCTGAACTATATTCGAAGTTTCAAGCCTGTTGCTTATCGGGAAGTTACTTACATTATTAAATTACTATTACAATATTCGTGAACAACGCTGCACAGAGTCAAGCTAAATAAAACCGTTTAAAAATTAGAGAAAAGGAAAATTTCTTTACATTAAAAAAAAAAGTTTGTAAAAATGAAAAAGTTTATTTTCAAATTGTTTGAAATTATTTTCAAATTGGCATTATAGTACTGTTTGTAAAAAGAGAAATGTCAAATTCAATCACACTTTCTTGAAAGCACTTTGCTTCATGAAGTCAATTACTTTCCGCAATCCAGTAAAATAGTCAACTATTTTTGGCTTTTTTAAGAACTGATAAATTGTTTTTGTAGGGATATTATAGCTACACATGGTAAAGTATCGAAGTAGAGTACCTTTTTCCAAAAGTATCGATACTACTCGCTCAGTACTAGAATGGTATTTCCAAAGTATGTTTAGGACCTATAAAAATACATACTTAATATAAATTAGCATATGTACATACATTGCAAAGAAACTTGTTTTTTTTTGTAATTTTATATTGTGATAACTCAACGCGCTTAATTTAATTGTTCACACGCGCTTGATTCTTAGACATTTGAATCACACCCCATGGTAGGTTAAGGGGCGGCATTTTAATTGCAATTTTGTTTATTTTCTATGAATAATTAGGTAATTACAAATATGTATGTATGTGTAGATGTTTGGTACAAATGCTGCTTGAAGCAATCCGAAACAACTTAAGTTCCAAGCGAAAAAAACTAAAACTAAATAGAAAAATAATTTTCAAGTTGTCAGGTATGCCCACAGCTTTTGATTACCTAAAAAAAATATCACACTATTCTTTAAATTCTAAATTTAGATTAATTAAGATTAATTGATTAATATTGATAACTTTGCGTAGGTAAATGTATGTGTGTACATGTAAGCATAGCCTTGGCCATCACATTTTATTATTTCCACTCGAGTAGCTAATAACCATCGTCTGAGTAGCATTATGACTCCCTGAAGTCGGAAATAAGGCATTTGGGGATTAAGTAGCGTAGTAAAGAAAAAGCATTGCTTCATAAAATATGCTACCAGCAAAAATCGCGGAGTATGTCGATGGGTGAGCGTACACTTGTGCTAAGTGCCTATTTGACCAAAACTGAGTTAACTGCACTTTCTGAAATTCAGCATCATGCCTACATAGTGTGCATTTTTGTAAGCTAGTTATCAATAATGATGTTAACATTTACAGGAAATCGCCTCTAAAAGACAAAATATGCTCTCCTGAAAACCTTGAAATTTGTCACTTATCACAAGTGTGCGCTCACCCATCTATATAAGAACTGGTATGATCAGAGATTTATAGAGCGTGATTTTTGTTCAGTGTGAAACGTTCAACTAAGGTAAGAAATAAGGACGAGGTAGGTTCTTTGTGTGAGGATGCAAAGTTTCACGTTTTTTGTGATTTGCATAAAATAGCTATAACCATGAATCACTTATCTCAATAATATATGAGGTAAACGTAAGTATTTGATGAAATTTGACTTGTTGGACGGCCATAACCGTTTAGACGGTTAAGCGCCATTTAATAAGTAAGTAAGTAAGCCGTTAAAAAAGGGGAAGAAATGAAAGTTTATATGGGGTATATAATATATATAGCGCCGATCTCCATGATTTTTTCAGACAACAATATATGCCATATTCCTAAACTTTTGGTGAAATTTGAAGCCTCTAGCTGTTAAAATCGGGCAGTAATTACGAATAGCTTCTTATCTGAACAATCGGTTGTGGGGGATATAAGCTATATACATATATGACCGATCTCATAATTTTTTTCAGACAACAATATGTGCAATATACGAAAGCATTCGGTGAAGTTTGAAGCTTCAATCTGATAAATTGAGGAAGATATGAAAAAATCCTCTTTTCTGAAAAATCGGTTGTATGGGGGACTAGTTTGCATACAAACCGACAGACGGTCATGGCTAAATCAACTCAGCTCTTCATCCAGATCATTTCGGTATACTTATTATTCCTTTTTTCGAATTCGTTTTAGTAGAAAAAAATTTTCAAAAAAAAAACCTATATTTTCAAGTAATAAGCAAAAAACACAATTTTTATAATTTTAATGTAATTTATTTAAAAAAATATTTTTTTTACTTAGAATTGACCATTTTAACGTATTTTTCAAAATAAAAGTAATGTTATGTTATTATTTTTTTAAATCTTTTTTGCTCTCCTTTCGTGGCTGTTTTTCACGACTTTCTGCTGTAACAGCCATAACACCTTCACGTTTTTCTATAACATGTTTCGAAACAGATTTTAACAACTGTACATATCTTTCTGTTCCTTGTATATGCATTGGAATATTAGGATCATCTAGTGTTGGCTTATCATAATCTAAGAATTGTGCCAAGTGATCGTATGAACTATTTCTTGTGAATGCCGGTTCAGATAGTAAATTATCGTTATTCAGATCAATCATATCAGTATAATCTAAAGCATTGAAATTGATATTATATTTTTTGTAATCTCGTGGGTTTAGTTGGATCAAGTATTTTTTCTCGATAGTATAAAATTTTTTTGATAGCTCTATCACGTATGGCTTTTCTATCATCAAATAATATTTTTAATAAAATATTTTCTGGATGAGCGTAATATGAATTATTTTGGATTACATCACCTACAATATTAAGTAAATTACGTGGTAGGTATCGTGTCCAACGAATAAACTTTGATAAAAGTACACTGCCGTATACAACATAATTATGGTATTTTACATTGAAATAAATTGGCCCATAAATTCAAAAAATATCAACTGCTACAGTTTTAAAATTTTCCGATGGTGTATTAGTTGTTGTATATAGATAATATAAAATGATTGTTTTGGTTAGCCATCGAGAATGTACAGTTGTTAACATCTGTTTCCAAACGTGTTATAGAAAAAAAACGTGAAGGTGTTGTGTTATGGCTGTTACAGCCGAAAGTCGTGAAAAACAGCCACGAATGGAGCGCAAAAAAGATTTAAAAAATAATAACATTACCTTTATTTTGAAAAATACGTTAAAATGGTAAATTCTAAGTAAAATAAATAATTTTTTAAATAAAAAAAAAAAAATGTTTCCATAAGAAATTTGTTAAAAATTATAATATAGTAGTTAAAAGTTTATTTTAGGCTAATTTCTCACAATTTAAGCCTCTGCTAAAATTCAAAAACACTATAGATATTAATACAGATTCTGAAATGTACGTAAAATACCTTTAACCCTTTCGAACTTGTTGGTACAACGTATGTACCACTAAATGTATATATTGGACTAAATCCTCAAAATCACACTCAAACTGAATAAAAAATGTATCAAAGCAGGCTTTTTAGTTTGTCTAAGGTACATATAAAAACGAAATCATTTTCTCCTGTGCATTACGCTCAGTTTTGAGTTAAATAGTGAAAGATTCGGACACGTGTTTGGTTTTTTAATAGTAATCTTAAAAAAAAGTTGTAACTGCCAAACAAATTATTTTTATGGACGATATTTATTTTTTTTACAAGCTTTAGCATAACTATTTAGTGAAACATTTACATAGATTTACTTGAGTTTGTGGAGTTTCAGTGAGCTGGTACTTATATGTACCAGTAGTATTTTATACTGGTACATATACGTAACAAAAGTGCCTTTCTTCAAAAAAAAGTATTCTACCGTATTTCTTTTATAAAGAAATACCATCTCAAATAAACTGAGCTCAGACAAAATTACCGAGCTGCTGATTGATGAAATACATGATTCATATGACGATGATACAGGCACTGATTTTTTAAACGGAGATGATGATAATTATTTGCCAAAATTGGTTTCGCACGGCGAAGAATCTGGTTCCCCTTCATCGTCCAATAGTGAGCTATCATATTTTGAAAGCATTATAGCACCGAACGAATTTGTGGGATCCAATTTAGCACAAGACGATAATGAGAATTACATCTCAACAAACTTTAGGTTATAGTCATCTCTTTGAGAAAATTCCATACCTATACATATTATAAGTGATTACCGTGGATGTAATATAATACTGTTTTCACACAGAAACTTAATGATCTCATTTCACCTTCTAATGAAATCGTAAATTTTTTGCTTTCACACAGAAGTAACTGCTCGATTAGTATGAAGGATGAGACAGACAATCATGGCGGAACGATACAAGGTGGTGACATATGGCATGGTGACATACCTACAAACAAAAAAATTCCATGTACTTGTAAATTCGATGGACAAATGTCAAAATCGTACTGCGCCGGTAGTTGATGTATCAAATCAAATAAAAAAGGTTATAATCAGCTGTTCAATGCGGCCACCTTGTATCGTTCCGACATGCAGACAATCAGACCAATTCTAAATATTCTCGCGGAATTTTGATCACGCGGATTTTTTTATTCCCGCGGAAAAATTCCTCCAATTCTTTTCTCCGAGGGAGAAGAATAATTGGGGAATAGGAGTTTCGAATTTTCGAAGTCAGCTGTTTTGTCAATTGAAATTTCGTTGCGCATTTCTTATTTTGTTTAAAAAATTGTAAAGTTTAATTATTGTTGCCAATTTGTTTGAAATTAAGAAATAAGGTATAAACAATGCACATTATTGCATTTCATGTGGTATTCACTGAAATGAGTAATGAATTGGTGCCACAGCAACATCAACAGAGGAGCATAAGAAGAAGACCGGCGGGATAACACAAATCCGCCGGAGTTGCCTGCATTCATTCTGCAAAGCAATTTTCTGGCGGCCAAGTCGAGTTGAGTTCGCCTTTCGCCATATGCTAAGATCTATTTAAGCCTTCTTAAAAAATCCTTGCGCAATTTCTGGATGGCGGCATCAAATATGCGAAGAGCTCTTCCGTTGCTTATGATATACTTTTCGACTTAAAATAAAGAATATTGTGGTTGTTGTTGTTGTTGTATTAACAGTGAGAATATTGTGGTAGAACGTAAATACATATTTTAGCACAAATTTGTACAAATAAGTGTTCTTTCTTAAAATAACCAATTTCCTTTAACTATTTTGATGCATTTTTTTATTTTTATTTTGATGCATTCCCTTTAATTTAACTAGTGAAAAAACTCCTATGAAATGGCAGAGAAATCTCCCTCTCCCTCACATTCATAATACCTACTTTTCTCCCATAACCGGTTTCCGCTTTTTCGAACATTGTTCAGAATAGGAGGAAAGGGAGAAGTGAAAAAACTCAGAAGGAATTTTTATTTAGAATACGAGGAATGGGAGAAGGGAAAAAACTCGCACGGAATTTTCGTTTAGAATTGGGCTGAATGACATTTACTTTGACAAATGACATTTTTAAGCACTGAACACACCAAACACTAAGAAACTGAACGCTCCCAACAGAGTTGCATTGTGCTTTTGACTTCATTAGGCATTCGATTAGCTACTAATGAAATAACTATAGATTCGAATTTTGTAGGGAATCGTCTTAATGTAGAAAACTGCCTTTATTATTCAATAAGCCGTCTGTGTGAAAACAGTATAAGTCCCGAAATTCCTCTCAATTCTTTGCCCTTTCAAAATTTTTCAAAAGATATTTCCTCGAAGCCTGTGCATGTATATCGCACAATGTACAAATTACCCATTTTCGGAGTTTCAAACCTCAAAAAAACGTTATACAAATTATGCTGGGCTCTATGTTCGTTATGTCTTATAACAAGCTTCCGACTTTAAAACATTATTGGCCAAAACATCCTTCAATAAGTAATGCTATTATCAAGACTGCAATATCTCGTGACCGCTATAAATTTTTGGCATCAAAATTATATTTTGCATTTTCTCAGAAACCAACTGATTGCAGTAAAACATTACATCGACGATGTTGTGGAGTATTTGAAAAGTACATTTCAAAAATACCGGCACGATAAGGTTAGGCAGAGAAGAGATGAGTCAATGGCAAAGTTTAAAGGAAGATCATCCTTAAAACAATATATGCCACTCAAATCAGTAAAACGTGGAATAAAAATGTGGCTGCGATGTGATGCTGAGACGGGATACATATATGATTTCAATATATACAACGGAAGAGAACAAAATCAATACAATGGAACTTTAGGCGAGCGTGTGGTTAAAGCTTTAGTTCGTACAATTAAAGAAAAATAGATAAAATTTACCACCAACAAACGAAAAATGGGAAAGAAATGAGTCTTCGTTCAGGGTCAGCACATCTGGTCATTAATATCAGGTATTAAAGGTATTAAAACTGCAGCCGCACGCGGATCCCAATCACCAAGCCATTTATCTCAACGAAAAAAGGGAGCTGGGCAACGTATCCTTGCATTTACCAATTCCTATTGAGACTCGAAGACGTTGCGCAAAGTGTGCGCAAGGCAAAACACAAACCAGAATAAAACAAATTTCACAGCAATGTGATATATCACTTTGCAAGATGTGCTTCGCAAAATATCATACTTAAAAATAAATTAGATTCATACATTATTTTCGAAATTTAAGAATAGTGTGTTTACTTTTTAAACATTTTTCTTGGAAGTAATTGTTTGTAAAACTTTTATTTTTTCCAATAAATGATTATCCATCAATATGCAAATTTTTTATTATTATTGTACGTTAAGAATTGTTTGTACAAATGTTGTACCACACAATAGTACTGGTGGTACAATGTTGTACCAGTCCCCCCCTCCAACATACAAATTTGAAATTTTTGAATGCAAATAATGTAATTATCTGTATCTTAATTACTTGAAACTAATTAAATTATATTTAATTTACAGGCTAAATGCCGGTTCGAAAGCGTTAAAGTAAGTCCAATATGATATTTTTCCTATGATTCTATCAGAAGCTATGAAGACTGTTTGGCCCAACCCTACATTCATATGGCAAAATATCTATTTTGCAAAAATCGGGACCTCGAAATCAGACTTACAGCTATGGTGTTTTCAACAATGTTTCTTTAGATTCATCTGTAGATTACGTTTTTGCTATACTCCTGACGGAAAAAATCCATCGATACAATTTGACCCGCTCTAATGTATAGTCAATTAATTGCGCTCCATTTTTAAATTATTATCTCTCAAAAATATTTTTACAATTTCTGTGTCAAAATTTTAATATCAAAGTTCAGCAAGAGTATTTCTTTGTATAAGGACACATTTTTCGCTGATTTTTGTATAAGATATTTTATATAAGAGAAGTGCTTAAAATTTGTTTATTTTGTACTTTTTAGGTGTTGATGGAAAATAGTAGTGCCTTATTCATTACGAGGTGAAAAACTTACTTTTATTAATTCAGAATGCATACAGTACTGGTTATGAATGGAGTGCAAGTGTTGACTATGAAAAACGTTCGATTACCGAATTACAGATGGAGGCTTGGAATGGACTCAATAACTCAACACAGCGCAGAGTTACGCTCTGCCTTAATAAAGTTCATAATTTATGCAAAGTAGACCATCAATTAAAATAATGTAGAGATCTCAGTCCCAGTGCAAACTAGAATTCATTTCAAAATCGATTGGAAGTTCTGTTCTGTGTGTATTTTCTAAATATCTCTAAGTATCTCTATCCCTGGCACATTAAGTAGAATTGTGAATGCTTAGCATTAAATCTTCATGTGGCTCTAAGCTTTGTTCAAAGTTTCAGGTCTCTAACTCATATAGAAGCTATTTAAAACTAAACCGCAAAATTTTCGAAATTTGGACGAGAAGAGTGCTTGAAAAAGTTGGCCTTTTGGTCGGACCTAGCCTCATGCCATTACAGCAAATTGTCTTTGGAATGGTACTCTAAAAATAATGTGAGTTTTGTGCCTAGAGAAGCAAATCGGGCGAAATGCCCAGAACTGAGACTAATCGAAAGATACTGGGCTTTGGTAAAAAGGCAAAACAAGGCTACCAAGAAAGTGACCCAGAACGCGTAGCCTAGAGAGTTACAAGCAAACATATGTTCATAAATACGAGTGAAACTAATATAAGCGTGTTAAAAAAGAGACAAGGCTCTCCAGAGTTGACTAAGCAAATAATCAGGTATCTTTGTCTCAGCGACTTGAAAAAATCATAAATCGCAGTAACAGCTTCGAATAAATCGCCGTAAAGAACTGACGGCATCTGCATTTCGAACGCAATCATGCTTACGAACATCACTAACAAAATCACAGCTCCCATCACAAACGCAATAAACTACGACAATATGAGCCGGTGATTTGTGCTGTATTTAAGTCACATCAGGTGCCGCAGTAAACTGATTGATAGCCAACGCCCACACTCGTAGCTTAGCTGCAATAATATTGTTACGAATATTAGGAAAACTAAGGGGTGCTGCTATCTCTAGGCCGATGCTAAGCAGTGACGTGAATTCACATCAATAATTCAATCATTATGTATCTACATAAACGAAACAATAATTGCGTCTATACATATGTACCATGTACGTATACGAGCAGCGGAGAGTCAATGCACAAACACATGCATATATCTGAGATACTCCTGAAAGTATGCAATGAGAAAAGCTATAAAATCGTGCAATTTGTAGTTACAGCTGAGAAGTTTGAGAGCTGATGGCAACTAGTAGATTCTGGAAGCGCCTAGAAGATGCGAACGTTGAAATCAGAGAGTATAAAAGGCAGCAAATGTAGAGGCACTGGAATTCAGTTTGAGTTGAGCTATCAAGCAGTTATTGATTAAGCACGCAATCTGGCGGGCAATAGTAGAGTTTCATTTGAACTATCAATCAGTTTGGTTGTTAAGCAAGCTAGTTGCAAAGTATAAGTGTTATTGTGAAGTACTTTAATAAAGGCCATTTTTCCATTATTCAATATTGGAGTTATTTATTCAACAGTTTAGCGATACGAACTTAGCAAAAGGGCAAATAAGAGGATTTGCAATTAAATTCGTTACAATATCAATAGATGAATCCGTGATTTGTGCTGCTATCTTCCGCTAGACGTCGCACTAATCTGCAAATGAAGCGACTTACATAGCGGCGTATTTGATAGGTAAACGCGATATCTAGCAGTGAATAGCAGCACAAATAACAGTTTCTGTTATGTCCGAATATTTCGAGCTTTGTTTGACCATCTAGTAACTCAAGAACCAATTTAGCCTAACCTAAGAGAAAGGATGGTGGTCGCCGGTGTGTGGTGGTACGTTCTTCGCCTACCACACCGAATATACTGGTTTCGATTCCCGGGCAATGCAACATCAAAAATTTAGAAAAATGTTTTTTACAATTAGAAAAAGTCTTTCTGAGCGGGGTCACCCCGCGGCCATAAAAAGCTTCTCAGTGAATATTTGTCTGCCTTGCAGATGCCGTTCAGAGTAGGCATGAAACAAGCAAATATTAAAAGCACAATGTAAATTGGAAGAGAAGCTCGGCTTGAAATCTCTCCGAAGGTTATCGCGCCTTCCATTTACTTTATTTAAAAGAAAGGATAATTTTTGTCAGAGTTATTAAAAAAAGTGGATTGAATTTTAAATAGCTGTGCGTCTGCTTGGTTTGTATTAAGAATTCTAGTATGGAATTAATATAGAGTTCTAGAAAAATAGTCGACGCGACACGCTCTGTGGAAAGATTTGACCAAATACAGGAAAGTAGGGGGAAAGCGGAAAGGACAGTAAGAGTAAATGACCAAGGAAGCGGGATAAAATGATTCAAAATAAGCACTAGAATTAGAGAAAGAATAAGAACAAGAGTAAAATAAGAGTAATAACAAGAATAAATAAAATAAAGTAGGTAAAACGAATAGTAAGAGTAAGGTAAGAATAAGATTAAGGTTAAGAGCAAAAATATGGGTAAGAGTAAATGTTAAAGTCAAAGTAAAAGTAAGAGAAACAGTAAAAAGACAGGAAGAGAAAGGGTAAAATTAAGAGTAATATTTATAGTCAGATCAAGAGTAAGATAGAGAAGTACAATTCATAGTAAAATAAGTATAAGTTAAAGCAAGAGTTGAGGCAAACGTGTGAGGAAGTGTAGAATCAAGAGTAAGAGGAGTAGTGAAAGTTAGAGTAAAAGAGTGGTGTAAGAGTAAAAGATGAAGATATAATTAGTGTAAAGGCTCCATTACTGATACTTAGCATAGGCTTGACTTGACTTGAGAACTGTCACTTACAGTTCTGTTAAATGAACATTGCATGTTACTGATTACTCAAAACTTGGCAACACTTAACTTGGCTTAGAAGTCTGTTGAATTTTGATTTTCTATGTAAGTTCTAAGTGAGGTTTACATTTTGAGATGCCATTTGTTTGTTTCCATTTCATTTTGACATTTTGTCATACAAATTGACATTTATTTAAAAATAAATTTCAACGCTGATTATGATGCCAGATTGTATGCGCCAAGTGGAGTATAATCGTGGCTAAGTTGCCAAGTTTACGCCAAGTCGAGTCAAGTCTATGCTAAGTATCAGTAATGGGGGCTTAAGAGTCAGTGTTAGAGTGAGAAAAAGAGTGGCACTTAAGCTACAAGTCCATGAGTATCCTTTCAGATTTTGCTGCATATGCGTCTTTCGCCATGATTTCGCGGCAGAGGGGTTGGATATCGAGTAACGTCTCAGATATAGAGAGAGAGAGAGAGAGAGGACGGAGATAGGGGGAGAGAAAAAGAGAGGGAGAGAGAGGAGTAAAACGAAAAGAAAGAGTAACAGGAAGTACAAGAGCAATTAGTAAAGTGAGCAGGCGGAGTAAATGGTTTTAGCTTCTTTTCAATTATATCTTATCATCGTCATTATTTGACGCTTAACCGCCTAAGCGATTTTGGTCGTTTCGTAACAACTATTGCTGCTTCGTGATAACTGACGCCAATTGGGAGCCCAAGGAACGTCAGTACTTACTCCAACTGACTCTCCCAACTCAGTGGAGGTCTCTCCCTTCTGTTTCCAAACTGCGGGTCAACTTACTTTCTTACTGTCTTGGCCCGAGCGCCTTGGTCTATTCGTATAACATGACCTAGGCAGCGAATCCTTTGGATTTTTATTCGCTGCACTATCGTCATATCTGCGTAAAGCTCCTCACAATATCTCTTTCGATACTCGCCGTCGGCATCACGGACAGGAACACTTCAAGAACCATCTCATTTTCTCTCGACGCCGTCCACCATTCCGAGCCATACATCAGTACATGTGATTTTTGTACGTTCTTATAATATATTGTACCATCTCGACTTAATTCTGCAGCTTGTATTATTATTATATTATATTGTTAAAAAAATCGCACGATAGGAAGTCCCCTTGTCTGAACCGGTTTAGAATGGCTTGGAGAGGTTCCTTCCAATCCTTACGAAGGTGATGGTATTGCTCAACGACATTTGACAAAGCCTTATCAACTTTGTAGGGAACTTAAATGCAGACATAGCAGCATACAAGCAACGTCCTTTCGAGCTGTCAAAAGCTGCTTCGAAGCCGACAAAAAAGATGGTGAGTGTCGATTCTATTATCGTGCGTTCTCAACCGAATTTGGCACATCTTGAAGATCTGGTCTATCTGAACCATAGTGAAACACGATAGAGTTTGCTAACCTACCTAGAGGAAATTTAGACCGAGCTTCTCTTTTAATTTACGGTGTACGATTTTCTAAGCAGCTCTGCAACTCTTTCATCATAGTTTAACGCATCTTTATAGTCAAGGGTAATTTTTGGAGAATACTCAATTAAGCCTACTTTTCAAATATGAAAGTTTTTACGTTTTGTCCTTCGCTACCATCACCTTGTGCATACTTGTGTATGTATATGTATGTATGTAAATGTACGTTTCAGCATGCTCAAACTTTAATCTTATGCAATGAAATCTCAATGTCACTATCAATTGTATAAGCCTTTCATGCCATTTACACCCTCAACTTCGTATTGCACCTGAAAGTACAGTCACCACTAGCAAATAAGTATTTGGCAAAATTTTGACCAGATGTACCATAAAATAAATAGCAAACAATTTAAATAAATAAATTACATACCAACAAAAACAAATGAGATACAAATTCCATGAAGCAAGTAATATTATAAGTAGAAGAGAATGATAACAACAATAACAGGCAACAGTAGGAGCAGGAACAACAACACCACGCAGCTCCGACAAATAGTTCAAGGTCAACACATGCACAGCCATTTAGGTGAACAAACATTCGCACACACACACACATATCAACACACTCATACATGCGCACACACATTTTCAAGGTATTGCGTTATAAATTTCAAGAATTTTTAGTTGACTTTGGAAAGTCGTTGGCTCAATAATATCCTATTTAAGGTTTTCGCATTGTAAATGTGAAATGAAGATCCTTTATTTAATTCATTAGTTGGTTGTTGAGAAAAAGTAAGCCAGGAACAGGCAAGAATACAATTAAGTTTAATGTGCGCTATCTTTTTTGCCTCATACTTTTTGGCGCATTTATAGTTATCTATTTTTAGGTGATGTGGACTACTTTTAGGCGCATACATTTTCATTTCCATTTTTTGTTTTAATTTTTTAGCAGACAATTGCTTTTAATCTCATTCATTTGTGAAATTACTTAATATTCCGTCTTCTTGTTTTAGGTGGCGTTGGTACTGGTTGCAGCAATATTTATTTCACTGGCAACGGTGATTTAGTAGCAGGTTCAGCGACGGCCGAGGAATTGGCACTCAGTGCTGCAGGTGTACAAAGTGTGAATCGCGCGCCATCAACATTTTGGCAATATCAGAGTACGTGCTACAAAATGTTTATTTTATTAATTTATTAATAATTTTTTTTGCTTACATTTCATTGCTGCAGATGCTTTACCCATCGAATCAGTTATATCCATGTCTCCAGCTACAGTGGGCTTGCAGTATTCGCGCGATGCCAGCCGCGGTCAAGTGGTGCTACTGCCGGCCACACCAGCCGCATTAGGTAGGTGTTTATAAATAAATTTATGTTTTAATGAAAAGTGACAACTTTAAAGAGTAGCATGACCTTAGTAAATATTTCTAGGTTGGTTTACTTCTCTAGAATAACGCCATAATGCATTTGTTTTTCAAAATGCGCCTAAAAATATGTACAATCATTACCAGCGTCTTGAACCGTTTCTGAAACTGGTTAACCAGTTGCGGAGAATGTAAGATCCTTCCAATAGATACCAGTATCCGCATTGCCTTTTAGCTTAGTAAAGACTGCCGTTGACTCTGCATACACAGCCGTATGAAGCCAAAAAACACAAGCAGATCCTCAGTGAACTCCACAAACAGGCGTCGGACCTCTATGTCGGGAATTGCCCGGTGAATCAAAGAACAATACCCGAAACTTGCAGAAGAGGAACGCATACTCCCTAGGGAAACGCGCGTGACTCTAGTTCAACTTCGATGTGGGTAGGTACTGTAACAGGTTAAACTCTTACCTATACAGAATCAACCCCGACATACAAAATGTATGCTCTGCTTGCAATGTGTCCCCACATTACACCAACCATCTCTTCAATTGTAATGTGGAACCAACGCCTCTAACACCCCTCTTATTATGGTCCACACCCTGTCGGACACACCTATTGGATGGGGCGAAGCACTGCTACAACAACAACAACAACAATTCTGCAGTGGAGACGCAATTCGAAGCAATTCATCTCTTTCTTAAAAATTGCACCTCCTACGCTTTGTGATGAGCAACGTGATTGTGACTGTGACTTTTCAATCGCAACGATTGTCTCAGAACATTCACAGTGAAGCAAAATGATCTAAAACTTACTTAAAAATCGGACGAATGACAGAAGGTTTCAAGACTGGAGCTGGATAGCGAGGAGAATGACGAACACATTGCTCAAATACCTTGAGAGGGAATATACGTTCCGGTACCCGATAAAGTGAGAATTGTAATATCTTGTCTAAAGCGCCTGTAAACGGCGAGCTATTCAAACACCCAGGCGAAGGGTTGATAATGTGCATACATCAACTTTTACGCAAACATGTGGGCGGACGATCGCATGCCTCCAGTTTGAAATTTAAGTTCGCTCTGTTCAATCCACAATAAATGCGATCCCGGAAAGCGTGCCAACTACTGCGCAATCAGCATGTTTAATATAGCACCTAAGGCAATATCTACCGACTTCCTGGCTCATGCAGTGTCTTTCAGGCGGAGGTCAGCAATGTAACGATCTTTGTCGACAACCAGGTCGCCTTAAAGGCATTAGAGTGCAATGTGATAAAATCGGATATTGCGCGGAGGAGTCGAGCCCCTTTGGCGTCCATAAGGCACCTAAATATCTTCGTTGTTGGGTCCCCGGTAAAGCGATATTGAAGGAAATGAATTGGCAGCTGAGATGACTATAAAAGGTTTCGAAATGGACATAAGCGAGGCGAACAACTCCGTACGACCACCGCTGGGTTAGATCCTGAGGAAGTGTAGATCCTGAGGAATACCCCCAGCGGGTTAGGGGGGTCGGAATATACCCGCGGTAGGTATGCCTGTCGTAAGAGGCGACTAAAATACCAGATTCAAGGGCTGTGTAGCGCAACCCTGCAGGTTGCCAGCGCAACATATAGCTTCTCCAAACCCAATTGTCAACCTCACCTATCCGCGGCGAATCCTGTTTCACTAACAGACGAGGCTCTGGAGACCCTAAGCTCCTTATGGAACTTGGGGTTGGGGAGGGAGGGGATGGCCTGAAGGTTTAATGTGGCCACATAAATCGTTCCCGAGATGGTCGGGCCAGCACCTTAATGGTGCTGTGGTACCGGAGCGTACCGGATCTGTATCCGGCAAAGGACCATCACATCGATAACACTCCCCAAAGCCTTCGGGGAGCAACCTTATCGCTACAACAACAACAACAACAACAATCCTGAGGAATATGAGAATAGGGCAACGGACTTGCTGGGGACTAACTGAGATGATTGCGTGGTCTCAAAGTTCTTACGACCATGCTTGTATAGGAAAGAAACTAGCCTTTCTCTTTCTCTTCCTTCTCCAGCTAAACAAATCTGCAGTGTGAGTACTAATGGATAGCATCACAGGTCATTGCGCTATTGCACTAATACTCCGATTGTGGAGCATACCAACAAGATCCCTCTGCACAAGCTGTGAGGATGGGGCGACTCAGGATACTGCAATGGACAAAAATGTCTCCGGGAAACTCCCACACACGTTCCCTTAATTTAACCTAATTAACCTGAGTCACTATCTAACGTAGTGTCTGAAAGACTGAAGGTCAAAAGCTGATGGACTGCTTTAACTCTGCCAGTGAGTTTTCACTTCCGGTATATCTTTTACCGAAATACCTGTTAGTGCGGCCTCAGATTTGATACATCTATTACTGTTCTAATTATCCTGATACACCGTATCCTGCAGGATACTCACGATAAGTGAATCAGTATGTGGTACAAGGACAAGGCAAAGAGTTGTCGACGTAAATCAGCGTTTGACAGCGCGAATCGTTTCAATCGTGCCTTGACAACCACTCCACTTATAACATCAAGTCCTACTTTCAAATGTGTAAGTAATTTAGAACTACTCTTGGCTGAAGCCTAGCTGCAATTATAGATGGTACATATTCTTAGGTTTATTTTGTTTTATAATGTGTAAAGTTGAGTTCTAACGCATCGAAATAATACAAACATATCCACTTCATGATTAGCTTAAAAAACCTTCTAGCCGAGCTTTTACCGCCAAAGCACAGTGTATTTGAGATATTTGAGCTACAAAAATGTTTTAATATTGGCTATTTTGAATTCAGGCTGAGAGTGAGAATATGAGTGAGGACGAGGGTGAGGGTGTTGTTGACGTAGAGGGTGAGAGTTAGAGTAAGAGTAAGAGGGATGATGAGAATGAGTAACAAAAAGGAACAGAGGCAGAAGGGAAGTAGAAGTGGAACAGAGGAAAACGAGAGCAAGAGAGAGTGCCATAGGGAGAAAAATAGAAAGCGGGGGAAAACGGAGAGGAAGAGGTTGTAAAAGAGTGAGTTTTAAACCTTGCAGTTCTGGTAATTCCTTTAAAATTCTGCACGCAACTCGAAGGTTGGGTAGTACTTGGATTTTGTGCCCGGCGTTATTTTGGCGGTTGAGGCTCGGTTATTTAGTTCATTTGCTTATCGTATTGCTTTGCGAAGTGTTATACTTTTAGTTTTCTATTTGTTTAAAGGTTTTGGTGTTGGTTTAAGTTCTCGCGCTGTAGTTAGTTTTTATATTGCCAATATTGGGTAGACGAAGAAGTTGCTGCGAGCTTTATGCAGCCTTTAAAAGATTTTCGCAATAACGAAGTAATGTCGAAATAATATCGAAAATATGTATTGTCGCATAGAAACACCATTCTTGAGAAATGCTTTAAACGTACGTACAGTTATTGATACCAGCTTTGTTAGAAAAATCACTAAGTGCTTTCACGCCGTTAAGGGTTGTAAGGCTGCAAGTATAAAGCGTACATACATATAACTTGAGTTGAGAAAAGCAGACTTATAAACTGAATAGTTCTCGGGCATACGCAAAAATATATCGGTAGAAAGTAGGCAACACATTGATTGCCTTTTTGTTATTAAAACCCATGATACAAATATATTGTAACGAATTTAGGGAATTTCCACTTATTTGAAACCTTCTGCTAACGTTCGAATCGCTAAACTGTCGAATAAATCACTCCAATATTCTGTATTGTAAAATGGTCTTTATTAGACTACTTTGAGAGTACAACTATACTTCACTTCGCAACTGCTAGCGTGTTTAAATCAAACTGATTAGTCATTCCTCAGCTCGTTGCTTTTATACTCTCTGTTGCCTTGCCCGCATATTTCTCCAAAGGTCTAGACGTTTCACCTTCTAGAACCTCCTGCTTGGTGGTCAGCCATATATGTACATGTATATTTGTAATTTATGCGTTTCTCATAGTCATATGCGTGTGTATGTGTGAGCAACTACTTCAGCTGAAGAACACATGTGTGTGTATGACAGATCTTTCGTTGCCTTGTACATAAGTGTTGCTAGCTTTAA
The DNA here is from genome assembly GCF_040869045.1 of Eurosta solidaginis. Lineage (NCBI taxonomy): Eukaryota > Metazoa > Arthropoda > Insecta > Diptera > Tephritidae > Eurosta > Eurosta solidaginis. The sequence goes on along the minus strand of NC_090319.1, from coordinate 86,290,958 downwards.
TGTGTACATGTAACAGCCTAGTGGTGTCAACATTCGCCACAATATATATCTTCTCTGCCATTGCCGCTATTTGACATAAACTGTGTATTGGCATTCCCTTTTAAAACAGCGCTACCATATCACTAAAAAATAAACGTCCGGAGACGATTTTTTGTTTTCAATCATACTTGTCCCTTTCTTTAAATTTGTTGGTATATTTTTTGACTTTCAAACAAGCAAGAACTGCATATGCCGTAAAATGTGTATCTCGCTCGTTCGCCTTCGGTTCAATATAACGGTTGCTCCGAAATTCATCCCACTGCAAACATACATCAGTTCCTTTTCCACTATTGGACCCTAACCCATTGCTAGAACAGGCAGCTTGTCACTGATGTGAGGGCTTAGCCGAACTTTACAGCGCCCTATTATATAGCTGATTAACTTGCTAGCGTGCATTGCGAATGAAGTATTTCCCTCATTGGACCACCATGCGAAGTATTAATTGTTAAAATAAAAGGAGGTAACAAAGAGAAACCGGTTTACTTACTAAGAAGATAAACTAAGCGACAAAGCAGCTTTTCAGTTCCTAATTGGGGACGCTAATAGATCGCAGGTATTCCTATAGGCTGATATCTATCGAAACTTGGAGATCTGAGGAAAGGTCAGAATGTGGACGGACGAACCAAATAAACCGCAACCACTCTTCAATTCAGTAGGTAAAATAGAGTAAAGTTGATAAGTGCGAGCGATATTAGCACATTTGAATAGTTAAAAGGAGTTTTTCTAAACTTCCAAAGGAATGGCCTGAATCCCATTTGTGGTGAAGTCGGAGGACGCGTCAAATCGGTAACGGCATCAGAACAGCGACAGCGGGTTAAAACGTACTTCGCAAGCTTCACCAAAAGGAGTATTTTTCCATTTGTTTTTAATTAGGTAGCCTTTCTTTACCTTAAAGATGGGATGCAACTACCATTGATTACGATACCAGATCCGCTTTTAACATGACGCCTTAGCGCACCAAGTATGGCCTCATTCGTCATCAAACAAGGTCACTAAAGCACTCAGCATATCAGCAGGGGACATGGTTTTTTGGTTGTTGCACCGCCCGGATATCGGGCATTCCTGATTCGTTGTGGTGTTGCTCTGTCGCGCCAAATATAACGACCCTCATAAGAACATGTGTACAAATTATTTGACAGATGCGGCTTTGTAGCTATCGTCGTGTGTGTGTAATCAGGCATGATGAACCTGCCGATATCTTTTACAGAGCATGAAAGGTATTCCCAATCTCTCAGCGTGCAGGCCGATCGGCCAGTGTACCGTTATCGTTGCAGTGATTCTAAAGATTTCTGTCCTCTGTTCTCCTACTACCGTAATTCGCCCAGAAGTACCAGTTGGAGACCGCTAGCTCCTTGAATGTGCCATTTATGTTTCTTTTGATTGCTGGTAAGTGGATGATGCATCTTGACCGCCTCCACAGCATGCAGCAAGGCTTGCCTTCTCGTTGTATCCAAAGTTCCTGTGATCAGGTACCCGTACAAGGGTAATGTTTGCGAAATTAGCTGCTGACGTCCTTAGACGATGTGTTGAGGGTGTTAAGCGCTATGAGCGCTGCTGGACTGTCTGTCGCTTAGAATATACCAGCAAAGTTGGGAAAACAGACTGACAGGGATACCTTAGGATGTTCACTAAAGACACCTGCCCCCCGGTTACTGCTGTGGCCATACTAGCTCGAGTTCCAACAGTCAGACTCACCAATTCTTACTGCCAACCAAGTTGCAGTTTTACGTATGTGGATGTACAGAGGTTTAGCAGCACATTGAGTGCATCAGTTGAACTTGGCCTTAGTACACCTGTTGGACCTCATCATGGACATTCTCATTGCACTTGTAATGCTGACATAAACGAATCTTTGCAGTTGGTTTAAATTAGTGATTGTTATTATTTGCATGGTATTCGGCTATCGGACTAAGGAAGCGTAGTTGCAAGTGGGTTTCAAAACAGTATTAATGGTATTCCACTGCAGGATCCGATCGGTGTAATCCTCCCCCAGCGGGTTAGGGGATCAGAATATACCCACGGTAGGTATGCCTGCCGTAAGAGGCGACTAAAATACCAGATTCAAGGGGTTGTGTAGCGCAACCCTTTCAGGTTGCCAGCGCAATATATAGCTTATCCAAACCTAATTGTCAACCTCACCTCCGTGGCGAATGCTGTTTCATTAACAGCCGAGGCTTTGGCGACGCCGAACTCCTCATGGATCTAGGGATGTGGGATGGCGGTATGCCCAAGAAGGTCGCATGCGGCCATAACAAATCGTTCCCGAGATGGTCGGGCTTGGTACCAGATCTGCATCCGGTAAAGGACCATCAACATCGACAACACTCCCCAAGTCCTTCGGGGAGTGTCCTTATCGCTACAACAACAACGACCAGTGTAATCCCAGCTATTTTACCTCCCTTGAAAAAGTTATGTTTGGGCCACTCAGAGATCATTTTAATATGGAAAGTTTCTTGCCCGTAATAAAGGCACCAAGGCAGTGTGGCCATAAATTACTCAGTTGTCCCCTTCAGCTCCACACTAATTTTTCATTAACAGTCCGTACATTTACTGGGATTAATGGGCAATTAATGTGAAAATATAACTGTCTTCTAGTGATTTATATTATAAAGGTTGATATAACTGTTGCGGCCCTTTATTTAGTGTACTTAAAAGTATACAAAGAACGATCGAATACCTAAACTAAACTTAAGAGAGAGAAAAAGCTAAAAAAAAATTCGGTCCACAACATTCGATCATTGTGGATAAGACAAGTGTGATAACTTCTGCATAGACGTCAAAATTACTAATATAACCAAACAGGATAAATATAATAAGAGCCGTAACTCGTTATTTTTTAGGTATTTACTCGATGTAAACTGTGAGGTAGTCGCTACTTTTGTTTTACGAGGGACATTTTTGAATTAGCTCCCATTTATCCATGTGGTGTTGTCACTTTATGCAAACGTGTTTTTTCGAAAGAGAATTAAATAATTAATTAAATACAGTCGGAAAAATAAACACAAATACCCCATGAAAATGTATAGAAGACATTTATAAACATCTCGCAAAAAAAAGTAGCGACTACCTCACAGTTTACATCGAGTAAATGCCTAAAAATAACGAGTGACGGCTCTTATTATATTTATCCTCTTTGATAGAACTGATCACCTCATGTTTAATTGACTATCGTGGTCTCATTCTGTATCTCTTTTTATCACCCGCTGAATATAGCCGGCGCCATATTGAACATGCTGTCAAAACGCTAAAAAGTAGCCATATTGAACATCCTGTCAGAAAGTTGATCACACTTGTTTTATCCACAATGCCTTCGTTCGTTCTCTACTTATTTACATATAAACATTGGGGTGGGTCGATTTGTATGGACGAAAGTTCCTCAGGAAAAAAAGTAATTTTTTTTTACTTTTTTCGACTTTGATTTTTAAGATTTTTTTCATGACCTACTAATCCTGAGCCCAAATCCTATCGGAAAATCGATGGCGCGATATCGGCTAATAAATCGACCCAGTCTAACACACATGCTTATATCTCTTATGCTTTGCTATGTATCGTTTTCGAAATGAAAATAGTACTTAACAACATAAAAAAATTATTAAAAAAATGCAATTTTCACATTGACTAATTTGCTTTGGTACCCTCTTTTTCCATTCCCCCATATCCCACATCCGCAACACCACAACACTACCACCAACCACCCGAACGCTACAATTGATATAAAAAATATAATAATATTTTCGATACTGCATCAAAATTATTGGCACGTTCTTGATTTACAAAAAAAAAAAAATTAAAAACTCGCGTTTCAAAAAATCCCACATAGGCATATCAAATTTTCCAATCTATACACCCACAGATCCGTTCCAACAGGCGGCGGCTTTCGTCTGGCCATCATACATACCACAAGGTACAACGCCAGCCGCAGCCGCCGCAGCAGCCACCTTACAACCGCCGCCCAATTTCATATTCCCATCAATGAGCCCACATTCATCGCTACAACCGCAATCATACGCCACATCGCTACAACTCTTCGGCTCAAATTACCTAACGGCAGCCGCGGCAGCAGCTGCAGCAGCCGCTGCCACATCCACACTTTGCCAACACAATCAACAGCAGCAACAACAAACAAATGCGCAACAACAAACCACAAATTCAATCAACTTGAGTTTGGCGGGTGCGGGCAGCTCTCTACCATCAGTCGTTGGCAACAGTATGAGTGCTAATAGCAACAACAACACAAGTAATCGCTTTTTAAATTTAGCACCAAGTGTAGGTGCACCATCGTCCAACAACAACAGCAACAATAACATGATCGATATGTCGAAACCACAAAAAGCATTACAGCCAACATTGACGCTACCGCAATCGGTGCCGCCACCACCGTCCACAGCAACGCTGCAGCCACCATCGCTACTCATACCACCAACAGCAATGAAGATCGAAGAATGGAATGCAGCAGATTTTATGGCAGCAGCGGCGGCAGCGGCAGCCAGAACAGCACAACATAATACATTGGGTGGCGCGGGAACAACAACGGCGCCGTCGGGGGCTCACCCGATAGCCTTGAACTTTGAAAGTCGTGACAAGACGACGACTACAACGAATACAACAACAACGAATTTGTTGGATTTGCACAATGCTGCTACCGCAGCTGCTGTCGCCAATGCACAAGCGCTAAACTTGATGCGTCTACCGACGCCACCAACTTCGGCGACTATGGAGACAGCGACAGTGGCAGCAGCAGGTGGAGGCGGTGGACCACAACTACAGCAACAAATTATCTTTCAAAATACATCGACGCCATCACCAACATTGCTCAATTTATCTGCGACATCCTTGCCACGCAGCACGGCTGGCAATGCCGCGATAGGCACCACCACGGTCACGCCCACTGGAATATTTATAAATGGCAGTAGTAGCGTAACACCAACAGCACTTTCAGCACATATTGGACCACCAACACCGCTTGGAGATGAAACAACAGCAATACATTTCAAAACGAGTGCTATTGGAGCGTTGCGGCACCAAACGTCTGGTGGTGTTGTGGTGGGAGTGCCACGCGCATTAAATGGTAATGGACAAGCTGCGCTACAACCTGAACCACCGCCACAAATGCAGGATGTAAATATACAGACCGATACGCCAGTTTGTAGTGATGATGAGAATTCTACATGCCCACTTGCTATACAACAGCAGCAGCAACAACAGCCACAGCAACAATTGCATACGACGACGCAGTGCAGTTCGGACGAAGCGCCAAGTTACATGAGTGATGACGATATCCAAGAACCTTTAGAATTAACAAAACAAAGTTGTTATGGCAGTGAGATAAATAGCGCGGATTGTTCTGGAAATGGAACTGCAACAACAACAACAACCACGGAGACAAATCATTTCGAGTGCCATACCGAAGAAAACGCCATCACTACCAATGGCGAAGTGGATTACCAAATGACTACACCGCAACCGACACCAACTCCTCCTACACCACCAACGGCACCTCCTATTAGCAATCCAGTAAATCAACATTTCAATCATAACGAGCAACATCAAAACCCCGAGCATCAGCAGCAACAAACTGGTCCAGAAGATCTAACCGGACTCGAGCTTTTATCCAACATTAGCGCGAGCACATTAGCAAGTAAAGGTATAGGCTTAGGGATCGGAATGGCTATGGTTCGCGTCAAACAAGAGCCCATCGACCAAATGGACATGCCTAACTCATCAAGGGGCGATGAGGCGTTAGTGTCATCAATGACAACGCAACCGTCACAATTTTTACAACAACAAATTGCAACAACACAACAGCCCGATTCGCCGAACTGCGATTCAAGTGCAACGCAAGAGGCTGAAATGCAACAACAACGCCAGCCAACACCGCTTTCGTTATTACCAGCGGATGCGGCAACACCTGCGCCTACACAACCGCAGCCATCTATTAGAGCACAACCAATAGTTGAGCCGCTGGGTGGTTTGAATTTGCTTTGCGCACTCGCTGAGCAGCGCATACAAGAAGAAGTGCAAAGTAGCAGGAATAATTTATTTGCTGATAGCGAGTCACCACCGTCGCCGGCCACCGCTACACTGGCACCAGCAGCATCAACATTTCGTTTTCAAACGCCGCAGCTGCAAAGTCCGGTACAATTATTGTCAAAGCAACAAAAATCACCTTATACGCTGGAACAATCGTCCTTTCCCTCCATGGAAGGCATTGAACTACCTTCGACAAGTGGACTTGGTTTGACCATAGGAGCTGGCGGCGCCGATCAGCCGGTTAAGCGCAAAAAGCACAAACATTCCAAATCATCAAAGTCATCATCCGCTGGCGGTGGTAGCAAGAAATCGCAACGTTGCTCAAAGAAGAGTAAAAAGAAATATGCTAAAGAGAAGCGTAAACATAAGCAGCTACAACAACAATTATTGGCCTCCGCTGCTGCGGCAAGTAATGCCTCTGCTTCTGCCTTGGATGATGTAGACCTTGAGGATCAGCAATTGCAGCAGGAATTAAAGAGTGCTTTTAATCGTGTTGATCCTAATTTCCAGTTGCGTTTTGGGCAGTGGACAAATGCAAAAGAGATATTTGAGTTGATGGAGAGTGATATGCGTATGCGTTTAGCGGATATAACACGTCAATATCGTAAGAAGAAGCGGAAGCTTGATGAAATGTCAAAAAACAAGAAGAAGAAGAAATGTGCAAAATTGCTTGCGGCGCAACTACAACAACAGCAACAACAGCAGCCAACACTCTCATTGGCTTCACTCAGTGCGGTCGGCAGCGGTAGTCTCTCAGCCAGCACTTCCCTACAACTCTGTGATTATAAATTTCCGAAGTTCACTACAAATAGCGGTGTTGGTACAACATCCACTCCCTACTTAAATCGTTCCAGTTTTCTGCGTTTTGGTGAAAAGGCGCCATCAGCGACACCTGCACCACCACCACATGCACAATTTCCTCCCGCCGAATGTGACAATTCAGATGATAATGCGCTTTCATCTACCACAACCAACGCCGCCACTACAAACGCAGCTGCCTCCATGACAATTTATAAGCCAGTACGTTTGGGTCCCAGCACATTGGCGGGTGCCGTTGCTGCAGCGTCAGTGGGTATAGATATGCGCAATGGCTGTGTGGGCGGCAGTAGTACACCACAACGTCATGCGCAAAAGCATCTCTCCGCAGATAAATGTGCAATCTCGGCGATTGTATGCAAGGAACCGAAGTTAATGGCTGGCACCATGACTTCTGCATCATCCTCTTTGCTGACATCCAGTCGTCGTTTGAATGAAACAACACTTACTTCTACGGTGAGCGATGAGCAGCTTTCGCCTAGTGCATCCCCAACACCAACCCACAAGCTAACAACAAGCGCACCGCAACAGGCACAGACGCAACAACAGCAATGTAGAAAACCTGCAGATCTACGAGATTTTCAGCTAATGCTAACCAGTGATCATTTGTATCGGAAAGAGACGCGTGTACTGGCCGATATGGGTGGACTTTTCTATGCGGGTGTTATGAAGCCATTACAACCGCCCGATGTTTATGCGATAACTTTAGATGGCGAACGTGGCAATAAATCGCATATAATGTCGAGGGAGGAGATTTTCAAAGATACTGTAAGTAGCAGTAATATTATTTAAAATTTATTAGCCCATTGAGACCCAAGATTTATAAAGTTTGAATCAGCTTTCTCAGCAATTTTCTCTCATATTTTGTTTCGTAGTCATCATTATCTTGAATAAATAGCGAAGTAGGTTTGGCCCACACTTCGGCCCTCTATGAGTGTCTATATTTTCCCCATTGAACAAATGCGTTTATTTCTTATCACGAGATAAGCCCTATTTACCAAAGTTGAGCAGCTTCCTCTGCACGAGCAGTAACTAGATTCTAAAGCCAAAGCTAACGATGTGACTATATACAGCTTTCATTAGATCAATATTACCGTACGGGTGCCCTAGACAAGCAATAGCTTGGTCGTGTTCGACAGACGCCCTGAACATCATACAGGAAATATTGTTCATTTGCAACTTCTCTTGCGAGCTTCTTCAGAAGGTACTTGTTGCCTTTCTCTCTCATTTGTATTTGTTCTAAGTGATGACATGTTCCCACAACCATAACCATTTGATTAGTTATGGCCAAAAATAGTTCCATTGCACATACATCAACTTTCCACCCGTATGCTCAGATTGTCCTATTCTTATCTAGTATTGGTCATTGGAACATTGACTCTACTCACTCGTCTCCCTTTGTCCATTTGAAGTTTATTGTTTTATTAGTGGAGCTTTTACACAGTTATTTCATTGAGAGAAGACTGGGGAGAGGCACTCATTGGCATAGGTCGAAGTTGGAAAAAAGGTGGGTGTAAGATTTTCTGTGGAGAACTTATCTTAAGCAAGCATACCGATCACTGGAGCGTCTTCCAAGGGATAGTTGCCGATATTAAGGATACGACGTATGCTATCAGATGTTACCAATGTTAGAAAATTTAACACTAACTCAGATCGCGGTTCCGTGATCCGCTCATGCACAGATGTCGTTTGAGTCAGTTAAGCAAGCGCCGTGCCTACATCTTACAGGGTATCCTTCTGAGGGTAGATCCCTCTGACTTGATTTCATCCACAGTCGAGATCGGTTGTAATCGAATTCCCTAAGAAGTTAATGTTATGGCAGGGCGACTATTCAAAGAATTTTTTGATTAACTTTTTAGCCCCAGGAAGCGTTGCCTGTACGCTGCATAGATAACCTACAGATGTCAAGTCCTAGTCTGTGGGTTAACACTCCGAGTGTATTTGTGCCATGAAAAGCTTCTCAGTGAAAACTCATGAGCCTTGCAGATGCCCTTTGGAGTCGAAAGGAGCACGACGCAAAGCGGAGAGAAGCTCGGCCGATAATCTTCGGAGGCTGTCGCGCTTTGAATTAAAAAATTTTTTTTTTTTATTTTAAACGAAGGTGGCCGTCCCTCGACGGAAACATAGTAATCTGCGTAAATGAAGTAAGTGAAGAGTAAAGTGCGCGTCTTTCCTGTTAGGTGGAATCTTCCCACCCTCTTCTGCGCATCTCCTACCAAATTTCGACTTCTAGTTGGGTGCCATATCATATACCACTTAACAAAATTAACGAAATTCAAGAAAGGATCCATGATATGGTCACTCAGCCAATACCTATATCTTCGTCATGATGAAGACATGTCGGCCAGGCGTACCGAAATGACGTTGCCATCAGGACAAGGCCAGTAATCTTGAGAAGAAAATTAGATATGGAATTCAAAGATCAAATGTCAAAAAACTGAGGCCGTCCCACTCAGCTTAGACAGCGGTGCGGGGATCTAAGGTAACTAAGTCGCTCATCTCTTTCAATGGAAACGAGTATGAATAGATTGGCTGATGCCAGAGTTAGCATCCAGCGCTAGTTAGCCGTTTGAGATCCGAGTAAGGGGACTAACTGCTCAACTGTCTATTTACTTATCTTTTGTCACGCATAATCATGTCTGCGGGTAAAAATTTCCAATCAGTTTTCTATCGTGCGTTCCTGAGTAGCGTACATGTTTCGGCGTTATATCTATTTAGCTAGGCAACACTTGACTGCAAACGATAATTTCGGCCCTACTTTGACCTTTCCACCACCATCGTTCTATACAATTTTATTGAAAAGTATATTCACGCATTATTTTCCCTCATTTCAGATATTGGAAGTGGCGCCAAAATCCGTGGAGAGTGTACCTGTTGGCACGCGTCTTTGTGCCTACTGGAGTCAGCAATATCGATGTCTATATCCAGGACGTGCTATCGAGTCTGAATCGTCCGATGATGGTGAGACACCGAACGATTCGGTTAGCGTTGAATTCGATGATGGCGATAGCGGTCGTATACGTCTACAAAATATACGTTTTCTACTCAGTGACTATCCGATTGTGGGTAAGGATTAATGTGATAAATATCTTTTTATTCATGTGTCTACATCATATTCATCTCCTACAAACGTTCATTCATTTCAGTTTCATTAAAAAAGGGGTCGGAAATTTTGGGTCAAAGTTTATTGGATGGTGAAGAGTTTAAATCTTCGCTTCCGAAAAGTATGTCTTTCGATTTTTTCAATTTTCGAAATATTTTTTTCTATGGCGTATGCTTGTTTTCGTTTTTTTTTTGTTTGTTTTTGTAACCATATATGTAATACTCCTATATTGCTACAAACGGCTAGGTACATTCCCAAACATCAGAGTGCCGATCATGGTGGAATAACCAGATGAAATAAGCCGTCAATTGTCTCCCTCTAAAATCTTCTCTGTTCTGCCATTCGGCTATCTGAAAAATTTTCACCAATGTTGTCCCCGAAAAAGTGTTGCTTTTGGCATTTTTCAGGAGTAAAATATGCCACTTTTAGTACCTTTTTCACATAAACTATTAGGTGAATATCGATGGACCTTTACTGGATTTATTACAGAAATTCATCATTTAGGGTATCTTTGGTGTTGGCTTCCATAAGTAAGCCGTGATAACTAACACTTCCATATTTTTGATATTATCATTATATACATATGTTAAATTTGTTCCCAAACAAATTGAAACAGGTCTTTGTTAAAACAAACTATTTGCATTCACGTCATATTCAACCAAGGATCTTCCCCTGTACAGTACTATTGAAGACTTTTGAATAATGTTTTTCTCATTAATACAAGAACCCCAAAATTTTCGTATTATACCTTATTTTGAAAAAACTCCGCCTAAACAGTGGTATTATAAATATATAAAAAATTGTAAGTCACTATTGCTGTTTGGACCTAAAAATCAGAACACTAAGATGAGGGGAATGTTACACTTAAGGATTGTTATTTAGAATATATGAATCCACCTCGCTTCGGATCAGCATTATATGATTCTAGGCTGAATGCCGCTGGGCTAGTCTATCCCCTGATATATTTTGGTAAATAATAACTTGGTAACATTAGTAATACATCATGAATTCAACTGTCAAGAATTTTTGGGGGATCATCTGATTAAGTTTGTTACTATATATTAGAAGAGCATATGTTTTTATCCCGACTCTCAACGACAAATCAATAAAGCAGATGTACATGTCAATGAATTTTAAGGGACGGAAACACATTTAAGACTATCACGATCACTTCCAAGTGTGACTGTAAAACTTTTCATCGAACCCGAAACCAATTTGAGTTCCGCCAAAGGCAGAAAAGTTAACCTAAATACGTACATATTGTAACGATTTTACTTGCAAATCCTCTTATTTGCAATCCTCTGCTAAGTTCGAATCACTAAACTGTTGAATAAATAACTCCAATTTGTAATAATGCAAAATGGCCTTTATTAAAGTACTTCACAATAACACTCAAACTGTGCAACGAATAGCTTGCTTAATAACCAAACTAATTGATAGCTCAAATGAAACTCTACTATTCAAAGTAATACTGCTCTTGCTCGCTAGATAGCGCCTTAGTCGAAACTGCTTGACAACTCAAATCAAACTGAATTCCAGCGCCTCTACAATTGTCGCATTTTATACTCTTTGATTTCAACCTTCGCATCTTCTAGACGCTTCCAGAATCTACTAGTCCAGCAGCTCTCAAACTTCTCAGCTGTAACTACAATTGCACCATTTTATACATCTTCTAGGCGCTTCCAGAATCTACTAGTCCAGCAGCTCTCAAACTTCTCAGCTGTAACTACAATTGCACAATTTTATAGTTTTTCTCATTGCATACTTATAGGAGTATCTCAGATATATGTATGTGTTTGTGCATTGACTCTCCGCTGCTCGTACATGGTACATATGTGTAGACGCAATTGAAATTCCTGCCTTGGCCAGAATGTAACTCCATTGGTACACCATACCTTGCAACCCAATTGTTTACAAACACTTCTGCTACCGTTTGCGCTTCTTGATTTGGGATTGGGTATACCTCTGGCCATTTGCTGAAATAATCCATAACTATTAGTACATATTTGTTTCCGCCGTTGCTAGTAGGAAATGAACCGGCGACATCCATAGCGATCCTTTCAAATGGCGCACCTGAGTTATATTGCTTCATCTGGCCATGACTTCGGGTTCTGGGCCCTTTCGCTCTGCTGCAAACCTCGCAGTTCGGAATCCACTCAGGGACCGACTGACGGCAACCAACCCAATAGAATCTCTGTTTAATCTTCTCGAGCGTCTTCGTGATTCCAAGATGACCTCCGCTTGGACCATTATGCAGCTCGCTGAGCACGTCAGGAATCCTCTTTCTGGGAACAACTATCAGTTTCTTCTTGCATTTACCAACCTCACTCTCCCATACTCGATGAAGGCAACCGGATATCAATTCTAAACTGTTCCACTGTGCCCAATATGACTTCGCAATGGGACTCTCTGCTGACATCTCTTCTCTGTTTGGTCTTTCGTTTCGTTCGAGCCCTTGCATAACACGTGACAGATCTGTATCTTCTAGCTGACACTTTCTTAGCTGTTCATTGTACCATTCATCTGTGCATGTTATAGTCATTAGCCGGACATCTATAATGTCTTCTTTAGCCTCGGCTTTTGAACAGTGCTTGCATTCCAAACTACATGGTCTTCGTGACATTGCATCGGCATTTCCATGGGTACTACCTTTTCGATGCTCAATGGAAAAGTCATAGCTTTTTAGTCGCTCGATCCACCGTGCCAATTGTCCTTCCGGATTACGGAACTGCAGAAGCCATTTTAAAGCTGCGTGATCTGTCCTGACACGGAATCGCTGACCGTAGAGGTATTTGTGAAAATGTTTAATGCACTCTACCAATGCCAACAGCTCTCTCCGCGTAACGCAGTAGTTCCTCTCTGGTTTTCCAATCGAACGGCTGTAATATGCAACTACCTTCTCCTGTCCATCGACCAGTTGTGATAAAACGCCTCCTATAGCATATCCACTCGCATCTGTATCTAGAATAAATGTTACTCCTGGAATCGGATATGCTAACATTGGGGCAGTGCACAAACGCTCCTTCAATTTTTGGAAAGCCACTTCTTGTTCCTTCTTCCATTCAAAAGTTTTATTTTTTCTTGTAAGCTCATGGAGGCTATGGGCTATGCTGGAAAAATTTGGTACAAATCGGCGGTAATATGTGCACAGCCCAAGGAAACTTCTTAATTCATGTAGGTTCTGTGGTCTTGGCCAATCCTTTACAGCCTCTATCTTTTCGTTCGCAGTGCAGATGCCCTCTGTCGTTACCTTGTGCCCCAAATAATTTACTTCCTTTTTAAACAGCGCACACTTTTTGGGACTTAACTTCAGACCAGCGCCAGCTATTCTTTGGAAAACTTCCTCCAAGTTCCTAAGAGTTTCATCAAAATTCTTGCCCAATACGATGATGTCGTCCAGGTACACCAAGCATGTTTTCCAATATAGTCCCTTTAGTACCTGGTCCATGAGTCTCTCAAAAGTAGCTGGTGCATTACAAAGTCCAAAAGGCATCACTGTAAATTGCCAAAGACCATCACCGACACTGAAGGCTGTTTTCTCTTTATCTTCCTCCTTCACCTCCACTTGCCAGTAGCCGCTTTTCAAGTCCAGCGTGGAAAATCATTTCGTACCAGATAGCGAGTCCAGAGTGTCGTCAATTCTTGGCAACGGTGAGCTCCATGGACTAGCTGATGGTTCGATGACGCCGCTGTCGCTCATTTCTTGAATGATTTGACTCACAACTTCCCGCTTCGCCAGTGGAACACTACGTGGAGCTTGACGGATCGGCCTTGCATCTCCAGTGTCAATTTGATGTTTCACAACGTTGGTGCGGCCTGGTTTAGAACCATCCTGGTCAAATATGTTCGCCTACTATAGGAGCAGTTATTTTGCCTTACTCTGATATGCTTCCTCTAGCCCCTGCGTCCATGCCGTGATGTCATTTGAAAGATCAGTATTACTAGCTGAAACGTGTTCCTGGAGCTTTTCACAGTTAATAACTACTTCAGCCTCTTGGCATCTTCCCAAAATAGCTCCTTTAGTCAGTTTGAGTGGTGACTTGAACTCATTGAGTACTCTTACCGGAATACGTCCATCTTGTTTTGTCATAGCCAGGGTTTTTCCTACAAGTATGTTTGGTGCTGATTTGTTTGCTGCTTCGACAACCCACAATTTGTTTGTCCCACAATCTCCATCAACCTTTGCCCAGATGACTGCTTCGGATTTTGGTGGTATTTGCTGACTCTCTTCCACCAGTACTCGTTTACTGCTGTAGCCTCTCTCGTAGCCGAAATTAAGTGGTACATCCATGTTCTTATATCGCATCGTCTTGCTTTGCATGTCGATCTTGATGCCTTGGTTGATTAAGAAGTCCACTCCAATTATGATTTCATCAACAATATCTGCCACTATAAAATTGTGTAGTACCGTGACGTTCCCAATTGCTACTTCACATTCTACTTCTCCAATTACCTGGGTGTCCTCTCCCGTGGCTGTACGTAATCTTGCTCCAAGCAATGATCTTATCTTTTTGTTGACTAAATCCGCTCGAATGATGGAATGAGATGCACCCATATCTACAGTCAGTAAACGTTCCTTTCCGTCCAAATGTCCTCCAACAGTAAGATTGCTCGATCTTCTTCCAATCTGCGAGATATAGATTATGGGGCATTCAATTGCGGGAGTCAGCTGTCGCCCCTTGCGGCTGACTCGCTTTAGTTTAACGATTGAGTGGACTCGGAGATTTGCTCATCTCCTTCAGCTCTGCGTTTACGGCCACCCACATTGTTGGAGCTATTGGGACCGGTGCTGCAATGTCGTGCAATATGACCTGGGTTGCCGCACTTGAAACATTTAATAACTCCGTCATTCTTCTGTTGTGATCCCTTCAGTGCTTCCAAAATTGTGTCTACCCAATCTGGTCTTTCCACTTCCACCCGATGAGCTTTGTATGCTGGTTTACTCAATAGTGAGGCAGTGTCCTGAGTCAATGCATGTGATACCGTTTCTGCAAATGTTGGCTTTGGGTTTGCGTATGTGGCTCGCTTCGTTTCAACGTCCCGTATGCCATTTATAAAGCTCTGAATTTTTACCCTTTCGGTGTATTCCACGGGTGCGTCAGCATTCGCCAAATGTGCAAGCCTTTCGACATCTGACGCAAACTCCTGCAAAGTCTCATTAGCCTTTTGGTAGCGATTTTGCAACTCTATTTGGTGTATCTGCTTCCTGTGTTCGCTTCCGTATCGCCTCTCTAGAGCGCTCATCAATGTTTCGTAGTTGTTCCGCTCTCCCTCGGGAATAGTCTGTAGGATTTCAGCAGCAGATCCTTTCAGTGCCACGAATAGTGCAGCAACTTTATCTTCAGCATTCCAGTTGTTCACTGCTGCGGTCTTTTCAAACTGAATCTTAAACACCTGGAAAGGAACAGAACCATCAAAGGATGGTGTTTTTACCTTTGGATTGCTTGCTGAAACAGCTAGGCGATTTAGTTGTAACTGCTCCATACGACCCTTTAAATCATCTACTTCTGCCTGAAATTGAGCCATTTTTGCATCCTGCGCTTCCAGTTTTGATGATACCTGTTCCAAAATTTCTGCCGACATTTCAGATATACGTGCCTCTTGCGCTTCCAATTGAGATGCCATATACATATGTCTTTTGGTCTTCCAGTTTAGATGACACTTGCGACGTCATTTCTGAAATACGTGCCTCCTGTGATTCCACTTGGGATGCCATATATGTCTTCTGTTCTTCCAGCTGTGATGACATGTTGGTGGATATTTGTGATGACATTTCTGTTATACGTGCCTCTTCCGCTTCCATCTTGGATGTTACTGTCGATGTTTGAGCAGTTATTGCAGCCAATATCATGTTCAAGTCTGTGCTGGTAATTGTCTGCGATTTTTCGTTTTTCTCTTCAATTTTTGTTGTTGTCTCGTCCCCACCAGGATAAAAGACATACTCGTCCACATCAATTCCTTCTGCTTCCATTGCCTCTCATAGCCGTGTCTGAAGTTCGAG
Organism: Eurosta solidaginis; assembly: GCF_040869045.1. Classification (NCBI taxonomy): domain Eukaryota; kingdom Metazoa; phylum Arthropoda; class Insecta; order Diptera; family Tephritidae; genus Eurosta; species Eurosta solidaginis. The sequence continues at coordinate 86,274,969 of NC_090319.1, read as the reverse complement.
TTTAACGCCGCTTGTATTCAATCCACGGCTCTCCAACTCCTTCTTCAGTTGCTGGATCTTCAATTCACTGAACTTTGCCATGTTCTTGTTGTCCTCCCGAATTTATTCAAAAATTCCTTTCTTACACCAATTGTAACGATTTTACTTGCAAATCCTCTTATTTGCAATCCTCTGCTAAGTTCGAATCACTAAACTGTTGAATAAATAACTCCAATTTGTAATAATGCAAAATAGCCTTTATTAAAGTACTTCACAATAACACTCAAACTGTGCAACGAATAGCTTGCTTAATAACCAAACTGATTGATAGCTCAAATGAAACTCTACTATTCAAAATAATACTGCTCTTGCTCGCTAGATAGCGTCTTAGTCGAAACTGCTTGACAACTCAAATCAAATTGAATTCCAGCGCCTCTACAATTGTCGCCTTTTATACTCTTTGATTTCAACCTTCGCATCTTCTAGACGCTTCCAGAATCTACTAGTCCAGCAGCTCTCAAACTTCTCAGCTGTAACTACAATTGCACAATTTTATACATCTTCTAAGCGCTTCCAGAATCTACTAGTCCAGCAGCTCTCAAACTTCTCAGCTGTAACTACAATTGCACAATTTTATAGTTTTTCTCATTGCATACTTATAGGAGTATCTCAGATATATGCATGTGTTTGTGCATTAACTCTCCGCTGCTCGTATACGTACATGGTACATATGTGTAGACGCAATTATTGTTTCATTTATGTAGATACATAATGATTGATCTATGGATGTGAATTCACGTCACTGCTTAGCATCGGCTTAGCGATGGCAGCACTCCTCAGTTTTGCTAATATTCGTAACAATATGTATATACTTTATATGAATAACACATGTTTCTTTATTTCCGGGTTTTCAATGAAAGTTTCAACTGCAGTTAAAATTGGGGTCATTTAAAGTGGCCAAATTGAATTTTTCATTTTTATTCGATCCTAAAAGTAATGTTAACTCGCACTGGTTCGTTGTATTAAATTTTGCATTGGCGTTAGGTGGCCCTGATATGCTGGAAAAGGCAATTTGTGTATTGGCTTTCGTAGCAAGGTATTTATTTTTCTACTCCAATTTTTTCAAAGCGGTTAAAAATTGTACCCTCTTCTGACCGTCGAAAATACATCACTATCGTTTCAGATAGCGTAAATCTTCTGTCTTTTTTTATTTACTTCACCTGATGATTCCATCACATGATTCAATTACTAGAGGTTTGTTCTTCAATGATGACAGAGCCTTGTCACTCCCAAATAGCAAAATCTGGATGGGTTGCTTTTACGAAGTAGGGAAAATGGGTAATAATTCTATCCCCTTTAGCGAAAATTGTAGTAGAAAAACACCGTTAGTAGTATATTTGTAGTGATAATAAATTTGTTAATGCCAACAGGTTTTGGAGGAAATAATTCATTTTCTACTAAATATTTCGTGAATTGATAAAGAGCTATGTTGGTTTAGAATTTTATTCAAAAATACAATATATCAAAATTTTTTTCCAAAACTCCCTATATAAGCATAGGATCAATGCATTTTGACATAAGAGGGGGTTAAAGAAAAGCATTCTGAGATAGGGCGTTCTTCAATCTAATTCTAATATAGGGTGTCCTGAAATGGGAAATTTTTTAAAAATATTTTGAACGATTTTGAACAGGCAACCGACATAAGATGATATTCAGCAGCTGCAATGAACTAACCAAAAAATAAATAAAAGAAAATGGCTTATTTTCTTAGAACTTTATATTCCGGACTTGACTTTAGCAGAAGAGTTAAGCTTTGTTCGGTCCTGCTAGGGAGTATTCACCTTTTTATTCTGAAATTTCGGAAAGCTCTTTTACGTTAAGTATTCATGGAAGTGTTCGGAACAAGTTCGTTTGATACTACCTCACGAGGTCCGAATATACATAATATTCCAAATATAAACCCATTCCCTACACACGGAATGAATAAGTTAAAATGTTAAATGAGTACATTTCGTTATGGCATCGCCATTATTTACTAATGACATTTTTACCTGAATCCATTTACTAGTCGAGTTTTTGACGTTGAACGATGAATTTTGAATTGGTTTAGGTTTCGTATGTTCATAGGTTTACGAAATTGCACGATTCCTTGGTGTCCGTACTTTTCATAAAACTTATGTTCAGCCACACTAATAGATCATAGCATAGTTAATAAATTCATCATAAAATTAAAATAAATGTTCTCTTATGTAGTTCAGTACTTATCGGGTATTTGTAAACTGATTGCTTCATATTTCTACTACTAATATTTTTCGAAAAATCGCTAAGAAACAACACAGTTAACGGATGTCAATTCGATTTGGGAGCAAAATGGCTGCAATTGTCAAAAAAGTTGTTAGTCGAGCATATTCTACCATGAGTGCCAATATATTGCTCTTTAAATGTTTTTGTTTTTGTATTGAATAATGGAATGTACCTAAATTTAAATTTTTTCTTGTCACACTTATACTGCTACAATCACAAAAAATGTATAGGCTGTCTTGTTTTGATTTCGAATTCAAAACACCTTGCGAGCATTTTCTGTTAGCAATATAGGAGTATTACATACATACATACAGTTACTCAACAAAATAAATACACACTTGGTTTATGCTGAAAAAAACTCAAATGCAGTGGCTCACAGCTTTATTGATAATTTTCATTTAAAATATCGCAAATTCTCTAAAAGAAACCACATTCAAAAAAATGTCAAAGGTTATTCAAAGGTAAGGAATTAATAAAAATTTCAAAAATTACCATCAAAATTTTCAAAATTTTTTTCAGAATTTCTAGAAAAATGTTGAGTACGCATTTTTGCAGCCCAATAAATTTTAGGGTAATAATGTGCAAGTTAGAAATAGCTCTAAATTTTTCCTGAATTTTCAAAACTTTTTTCGTCGAGGGTGTTGAGCAATTTCCCACATACAAAATGCATTTTTGTTCATGCGATGTATGGAAGAAATTGCAACAACACCCTCGACGAAAAAAATTCTGAAAATTCAGGAAAATTTTTGAGCTATTTTCTAACTTGCACGTTATTATACTAAAATTTATTGGGCTACAAAACTGCATACTCAAAAATTTTCTAGAAATTCTGAAAAAAAAAAATGTTTAAATTTTGATGGTCATTTTTGAAATTTTGATTAATTCTCATTACCTTTGAATAACCTTTGACATTTTTTTGAATGTGGTTTCTTTTAGGGAATTTGCGATATTTTAAATTAAAATTATCAATTAAGCTGTGAGCCACTGCATTTAAGTTTTTTTTCAGCATAAACCAAGTGTGTATTTATTTTGTTGAGTAACTATATATGTTTGTAACCATTAAAATTGAAACCACAAATTTCCGATCAATTTCAATAAATTCATTCATTTTCAATTCATCTATGATTTTCTCAATTGATCGTCTATATTTCTTCTGTGTTTCGTGCGTTTTAATTTGTGTACCTACTTTTTCCGTTCTCTTTTCTTTTTGAACCGTCCGAACTCTACCTCAGAGTACAACGATAATCCCCTCTACTCTTTAGGCAAGCATAAGAAATCTGGTGGCACAACATCGCGCATTTCAAACGGTTCGTCCAGTTGTCACAACTCCAATGATGCACACGATCATATGAAGACATTTGTTGCACACAGCGATACATCAGCGGCAATCGTACCATCAATATGCAGCAGTGAGTCAGCATCACAAAATGCTAGAGAGTTAAGCGCACATCGTAAAGAGAAGAAACGTATTAAGAATTTGAAAAAGAAATCGCAAGCAGTCGCAGCATTGGCTGCAGCAAACGCAAACTCTAACGCTGGAGCAACAATGGTGAATGGTGTTGGAATACCAAATGTTGAGTCAGTGAATGGCACAAATGGTGATGCAGCTATAGCAGCAGCCGAGTGTAATCGTAAACATCATAAACATAAAAAACGCAAAAAACATAAGAAGCATCATCACCGCAAAGCGAATGGTGAATGTGAAGCTATAAATGGCTTAAAGAATACTTTTGTTATTAAAAACGCTGGTATGGCACCAACGAATGCAAACTTTTTGACATCAACACCACAAACACCCTTTAAGGGTAAGCGTGAATTTTCGGTTAGAGCTAGCGATAAGCAACAACTGCACAATACTGGCGGCGGTGGTGGTGATGTGCAAATGAATCGTGATGATGGAGATGGCGATGAAGCTACTGAAGAACCAGATGATGATGATGAAGATGTTATACAAATAGCACAAACACAAGGTCGTGCTTTTCAAGCTATATCCGCCGGTCATAATAAGTCACATATGCAAAGCGTTGCATCGTGTTTGCCCACAGCAGCTGCAGCTATAAAATTGGAGTCTGCATCGGCGACTGGTACGGCGACGGCAGCGGTGGTGGCGGCTGCAAATGCTAAAGTCAAATCTGAACGCTTAGATTTGGAGGAGGAAAGCACTTCGAATATGATGTCCGAGTTATCGGATGAGGTAATTTAATTGGTTGATTTTCAAAGCTAATACAGTGTGCAATAATTGTGTGTGCGGAAAGATTACAACCCAGCGCAAAAGGGTAGTTAAATTTTCCATATCTTTTTTGTATTAACAGAACGAACTTCCAACGTGTTTAAAAGGATTACAGGAGATATATGAGCGTTGATACATTTGATGCACTTTTTTACTCATTATCTTCCCCTCCGGTGGCATAGGTAGAATGTGAAAAAAAATTTCTTATAACTTTAAACGAGCAATTCTTGTATATTTGTATAGCCGAACGATCTCGGGAACGGCTCAACGGATTTAAATGAAATTTGGCACAGAGATAATTTATCAGCTTCTAAAACTTTCTACCTAGGTGTTGCCACTCAGAATGTTTCAAAAGGTTGCCATCTATTCGAAATTAAAAAAAAAATTGCATGAGATATGCCGATATGGGTATCAAACGAAAGGTATTTCACTCCGCATTACAATAGGGACGTTTTTGAGTAGGGTTGCCATTTAGGGTTGCCACCTATTCGAAATTAAAAAATTCCAACAGATATGCCGATATGGGTATCAAACGAAAGGTATTTCCCTCCGCATTACAATAGGGACATTTTTGAGTAGGGTTGCCATTTAGGGTTGCACCTATTCGAAATTAAAAAAAATTGCATGAGATATGCCGATATGGGTTTCAAACGAAAGGTATTTCACTCCGCATTACAATAGGGACGTTTTTGAGTAGGGCTGCCATTTAGGGTTGCCACCTATTCGAAATAAAAAAAAAATTGCATGAGATATGCTGATATGGGTATCAAACGAAAGGTATTTCACTCCGCATTACAATAGGGACTTTTTGAGTAGGGTTGCCATTTAGGGTTGCAACTATTCGAAATTAAAAAAAATTGCATGAGATATGCCGATATGGGTATCAAACGAAAGGTATTTCACTCCGCATTACAATAGGGACATTTTTGAGTACGGTTGCCATTTAGGGTTGGGGTTGTTAGACGAAATAGTACTCTACTTACTCATATTCTATTAAAGCTTTAAAGGAGAACATTAAAGTTAAAAATCTTCGTAAAAAATCTTACACATGATTCGACTTAATTTTCTTAATTTCACACACGCTAATAAAATTGAAATGCAATATCAAGGCACCGTGGCCAATTCTAACAAAATATATTTAAATGCATATTTTTGGCAAATATGAAATGAATAATTGCAATTTCTCACAGATTACTATTAGAAAGATTTCTCACCATAGCGAAAAGATATCTCACCATGGTAATTTGCTAAAAAAAAGTATGTTATGCGGCATACTCGAAGATTGCCGAGCAAAGCTCGGTCGCCAAGGTAGTACTTCTTCTTAATAAAGGTAGAAATAATTCTGCTGATCATTAAACGGCCGTTAAATAAAATCTTCTGCGGTGGCCACTTTGGTGTAGAGATAGTTGACTGCCTAATAAATGACGTCAGTGGTTTGACCAACCCTTAAGAGGCCATTTATGCCATGACAAGCTTCTTCGAAAAATTCATTTGTCTTTGAAGATGCCGCTAGGAGTCGACAAAAATATGTAGCTCTGCCAGTCTATAGAAAACATAAAAAATCAACACATCAACATTAGGAGGAGAAGCTCGGCCTTAATCTCTTCGGAGATATACCGCGGATATGATTCTGCCAATCATAAGGCATCCTTTAGGTTGCCGGAATATTGATTGGCAGGCGTGGAGTTACCAGTTTGATGAGAATTTGTTCAGTTTGGCGAATGATAAGTCAAATACTCTTTTTTTTTTATAAAGGCGCAGATGATTCTGCCGATGATTAAGAAGACGGAAAAGCGTCGAAATGCGTAGGAGGAAAAGGAAAATTTAACCTTGCCTTCTCAATTCTCTGCCGAAAATTCTCACAAAGGCAAAAAGTGGAAATCTTTGGCCACAAATTATAACGGTATATATAAAATCGTCTCATTTGGCGGATCATTCGGCGATCTTTATGGTGAACATAAATAAAATAACTTTTCTGTCGTTTATAGAAAGGAAATTAATCAAACCAACCAAAGCAGGATTAAGATTAACAGAGTTCATGCATTGCCGAAATATATATAAAATATAGGTCGGTATATTGTTGCAGTTTTGGTTGGGCGTACATGAGCTACCACATGTCTAATGCCTTTGGTATGAGGGCCCATTACATTTATTTTGATGTATTTTTTATGAAATTTGGAACTCGAAGGAAATCAGGGGTGGTTGGCGCAAAAACATATCTGGCCTGAGAGCTGAGTAGGTGGACTTAGCTTGAAACCCTCAAAGACTAAAAAGAAGTGCTCTGCACCGCTTCTATAGTGGAACTAGTGCGATTCATCTACATACTCTGTCGAACTAGCCTACTGACTCTGTAATACCGTAAAATTGATGTACAAAAAGTGGGTTCTGAAGCACTCACGGCTTGGATATACAATGTGGGTGGTCTTGCGATGATATTCTACAGAACACTGGCGACGCTATCGAGGTCAACTACATGAATACCAACCTAGCAAAAGTTCATTAATCTGCCATTAATGTGTTCACTGAGACGACATGATCATACATTGACGAGGCTATGAACGTGATATTTAAGATGTCTCTTTATTATGTTTTAGGAGTTGGTACACTGGAGTGTACATATAGGCACGGCTGTAGCCTGCAATTGGTATTTACTTCATTTCACAACAAAAATAGCCTAAATATGCCCCAAGAAAGGATTGGTATGAAATTTCATTTCGACATTTCAGTTACGAACTGCTCCAAGAAGGACCGGGTAGTGGAAGTTGAAATATTTGCAGCAGTCCAGGGCAAGCCCAACCATGAGATCTTCGCTCTCTATGAGGCATGTAAAGCAATAAAAAATAAATAAGTGCAACGCGCGATAACCTCCGAAGAGCTTTTAGGCATAGCTTCTATTCCAATTTGCGTCATGCTCCTTTAAATTTTTCCTACAAATTGGCGGGACGGGACCTATGTGCTTTATGCCGTCCCCGAACGGCATCTTCAAGGCAGATGAATTTTCACTTAGAAGCTTTTCATGGCAGAAATACACTCGGAATACTTGCCAAATCACTGCCGAGGAGCGACGCTTAGAAAAACTTTTTTGTAATTGAAAAAACTTAGGCGGAGCACGCTAGCACCACACCACGTCGGCCGCTATAAAACATTAGAGGACACAAATAGTGCCGGTAACAAGGCTGCCATCTCTTCTGATAGCCAGGCAGGTTGGCTCTCTGGCCGGCAACGCTAAGTTCAAATCTGCCAGATTAGCGTAAAGAGTTGGTCATGACGCCGCGGCAACTTAAAATATAAGGAACAGTGGTGGGCGGTGGTCTATCGCTGCATGGATCAGTTCTTCATGTCGCAGGAGCAAAGGTGTTACTTATAGACCTAGGATTCAGTAAAGACGGTTTCAGCACAGGCTTAAGGAGACTAATAACAAGTGACTGCATTTATAAGCAGTTTCTAGTAGAAACATCGTACTGTCATTCAACGTAATACAATCCACGAACATTATTCAAATTCGTTACAGTATTCACCGGGCACTAAACTGTTTTGGTTCAAGCGGAACTTATTAAGAGACGGCAATAGTTCTATTTCATTACCCTCGCAAAGCTTTCAGCTGCCACTTTTAGCATTGTCATGATATACAAACTGACAATAATGCTCTTTGCATTTTAACTGCCCACCGCACACTCAAAGTAGAATAAGTTTTTTCGGATAGTTTTTCTTCGAAACTTCTTATTTGCTAGAGATAAATTTCAGTCAGCAAATAAATGTTTTAACCTTTACTTTCTAGATTGGTATTCTGACCAATCATATGTTTATGAATTAAGTCTCGGGACTAATTTACAATAATTATTTATTTCTCTCCCTTGATAACAGTTATTTAGTGAGGTTAACAAACACATCTTAATAAATCCTAGAAGGGGAACATTAATTTCTCTAGCGATCATTTAATTTATTTTCTTTTGCCAAGGCAAGGCGCTGTAAAGGATTTGAACTTAAAGTGCCTCAAAATTTTTGTTTGTTTTGTAGGGCCCACTTGAAGAACGGCAAGCTAACTTTTTAACGCCAAATTAACCTGACATAAGGGGTTAAACTCATACATTTTTTAAAAAATTTTTAAATTCACTGAGCTAAAAAAACTTGCCGGTCTGCAAGAATCAAAAATTAGGGAAATTCCGCTTATTCCAAACCTTCTGCTGACGTTGGAATCGCTAAACTGATAAATAACTCCAATATTTAAATAATGCAAAATGGTCTTTATTAGACTACTTTGAAAGTTCTTCACAATAACACTTATACTTTACAACCAATAGCGTGCTTAAATCAAAACTGATTAGTCCTGCCTCAGCTTGTGCTGCTTTTATACTCTCAGTTTCCTCGTTCACCCATTTCTCCTAAGGTCTAGTAATTTCGCGAACTTCATGCTTGGTTACCAGCCATATACATGTATATTTATAGTTTGTAGCCATATGCGTGTGTATATGTGAGTACTACTTTGGCTGATGATTACATGTGTTTATGAGTATCTTTCCGTTGCCTTGTATGTGTAAATGATGATTGATTTGCTTACGTACATACGAGTGGCTGCTTAGTATCGGATTAGTGATGCTAATATTCGTGACAATATAAAATATATAGAAATTAATTTCATTAAAACGTTTTTGCCATGAACAGAACAAATGTGATGACGACGAGGTGGAACATAACAATTCTAAGGGTAGTAAAATCGCTGCATTCTTGCCAGAGCGCCAATTGTGGGGTTGGCAGGGTAAAGCTTATCGTAAAGCAGGTGTTAAGGGCAGAGCCCGCAAACAATTCTATAAAACAATCAAAAGAGGCAAAGAAACAATAACCGTAAGTACATAAACAAAAATAATTTATTATTAAGTTTTTTTTTACTCTGCGCTCCCAATCGATTTTAATCATATTTGTTTTTCAAAAAATTTCAGGTTGGGGATTGTGCAGTATTTTTATCGACTGGTAGACCAGATAGGCCATATATAGGACGTATTGAATCCATGTGGGAAACAACATCTAGCAATAAAGTAGTACGTGTTAGATGGTTTTATCATCCTGAAGAGACAACAGGTTGTCCAAATCTTAAATATCCGGTAAGTTTAAGGTTCACCGTAAACACACATTTTCGAGATGAATCGCATATCGTACGTTTAATCATACTGTCGGCTAAGCTTTGTTAGTCCGTCGGCTAAACCTGGTTAGCTGTTAACTCAAAAGTAAACAAAATGTTGCATTATTTACAAAAAATAGTGGATGTTCCACATTTTCCCTTGCTGTAAACAAAAGTTTACATTACAGAAAATCACACCATAGGCATGTTCATTGTGAATTCATACAAGTGGCGAATTTTTGACAAAAACGTTCACAATAGTAAACAGCCTCGATCACCTGTTCAATCGCTGTTCGATTACTTAAATCATTTGTTCAATAGTGTTTTCCAAAAATTGTTGTAGGCGACTGGTATATTGCATTATTTACATATTTTAACATGTTTGCTTAACTGGCTGCTCACATTAAATCTATTAACTAGATTTCAGAAATTAATATTAATATGTAGTCTGATTTTCTAAATACACATTTAAAAGAAAAGCTGATTTGAAACACAAATGAGCAATTCATGGCACTTCAATTTAATAACCGCGAGCAAAAAACAAACCTTTCTTCCATTCTCTGGCCATTCGCGACAGCCGTTGTTCTCCCTGTCAGCTATTATTTGACAGGTAGGTATGGCAATGGAGGAATAGAAAGATTCTTCACTTGTATGTATTCACAATGGGCATGTCAAAGCTTTTGGTGCCAATAGCACTTGTCAGTGTCTTTTATTGTGTTAAATTTTCCCGTTGTATGTAATTTATTATTTGAAAAAAAAAGGAAACTGGAATTGCTGAAGTACGTACATTACTTACCTATTTAATTAGCGCTTAACCGTTTAAACAATTACGGCCGTCCAACAAGGCGCTCCAGTCTCTATTTCACTGACTTAACTGACGCCAATTGGTCATAATAAGGGAATTTAAATCGTTTTCCACACGTTCCTTCCAGCAAAGTGGGGGCCGCCCTCTTACTCTGCTTCCATTGGCGAGTTCCGATAAAAGTTCTCTCTAAGTGCGAGCGTCATCTTTCATTCGCATAACATGGCCTAGCCAGCGTAGCCGCTACGCTTTAATTTGCTGGAATATGTTGATGTCTGCGTAAAGCTTGTACAGCTCATTTTGAAATCTTCTTCGGTTCTAGTCTTCGCAAATGCGTAGAGGTCCGTAACTCTTTCGACGAGCTTTTCTCTCGGACACAGCCAGAGCCGCTTCATCTGATATTATGTTGTTGTTGTTGTTGTTGTTGTTGTTGTTGTTGTTGTTGTTGTATCGATAAGGTTGCTCCCCGAAGGCTTTGGGGAGTGTTATCGATGTGACGGTCCTTTGCCGGATACAGATCCGGTACGCTCCGGTAACACATTACCATTAAGGTGCTAGCCCGACCATCTCGGGAACGATTTATATGTCCACATTAAACCTTCAGGCCATCCCTCCCTCTCCAACCCCAAGTTCCATGAGGAGCTTGGGGTCGCTAGAGCCTCGTCTGTTAGTGAAACAAGATTCGCCACGGATAGGTGAGGTTGACAATTGGATTTGGAGAAGCTGTATATTGCGCTGGCAACCTGAAGGGTTGCGCTACACAGCTCCTTGAATCTGGTATTTTAGTCGTCTCTTACGACAGGCATACCTACCGCGGGTATATTCTGACCCCCTAACCCGCTGGGGCCCATGCTTCTGTACCATATAGTACGCACATATGAAGAGCTAGCAGAGACATTATCCAACCCCTCCTCCATGGAACAGTATTTTTAAATTGCTCTTACTCTACCTGAATTTGTCCTTTACCAATAGTATTTAGTACTGGGCTTTACGAGTTTTCGGGGTCGTTTTGGGGTTATTTATAGATTTAAATTTGGCTTTTTGGATTCATTTGTGCACATTTCGGGAGTACTTCGCAACTATTCGAGATAAAGGTGCAACTATTTCTGGTCGGAATCATTTCGGGACTACCTCCAAATTACTTCAGGATTTCTTCGGGGCCGTTACGAGGCTGTGTCCGGGATAGTGTTCGGAATTGTTTTGAAATTATTTCTAGATGACTTAAGAACTATTTGGAGATGGTGTTGGTATTATTTTAGGAACCTTTACGGGACTATTTCGGGACCGTTTGTATTCGACATCCTCTCGAGTAGTTTCGGCTCAGTTTCTTGGCTATTATCGTAATAATATCGCCGAAAGCTTTTCGTGTTTATTTCGGATTATCTACATATAGTTTCGAGATTGTTTACTAGAGTAATTCAGCACTATTTCGGATCGTTTCAGGATTGTTTCCAAAGTAATATCGATGCTTTACGAGAATTATATCGGAAGGATTGGTACGGAATTTTAACTATCGCCGGATCATTTCCGAGATTATTTTCGGAACTATTTCTCAAAAACATTTAGGGATCACTTCGTAAACAAGTATTTCAGTTGAGTATTGGACGGCACATTTTTATGTAATCCAGTATATACTTTCTATGGGTATTGTTGTTTTAGTGATCTAAGGATTCAAGGGGTTGATAAGCGCAATACAAAGATTTATAGCTTCAAAGCTTCCGCAATCCAATTGTCAACATCACCTACGCGAGGGGAATGTATCATACACATATTTCGCAGGCGAGGCTCTGGCGACCCCAAGTTCCTCATGGAACTAGGAGGTGGGGAGGGCGGTTTGGCCTAGAAGGTTTAATGTGGTCATATAAATCGTTCCCGAGATGGTCGGGCTAGTACCTTAATGATGCTTTGTTACCGGAACGTACCGGATCTATATCCGGCAAAGGACCATCAACATCGATAGCACTTCACCAAGCCTTCGGGGAGTGTCTTTATCGTTAATATAACAACGACAATATTTAAGGTACTTGCCCGACAATCTAGGGAACGATTTAATATGAACATATTGAACTTTCTACACCTTTTCCAGTTTAAGTTCAGAAAATTACAATTCAAGTTCAGAATTTCCAATTTAAACTCAGAAATTTACAATTCAAGTTCAGAGTTTCCAATTCAAGTTCATAAATTCCAATTACAGTTCAGAAATACCAATTTAAATTCAGAAAAATACAATTCAAGTTCAGAAAATTACAGTTCAAGTTCAGAATTTTCATTTCAAGTTCAGAAAATTACAATTCAAGTTCAGAAAATGGGATTTCAAGCTCAGAAAATTACGATGGAAGTTCAGAAAATTAAAGTATGTACCTCACATTCATCATCTTAACTCATTTAAATCAATTTTGCTCACATAAAGGAGTAAGCGAAAAAAAAACCGTTTCCTCTCTTCCCTCTCCTTCTCTCATAAGAGGTAAGTTAAAAGGACATCGAGCTATATTCTAAGGGTCACAAGCATTGATTTGCAGTGAGTATGACAGCAGTGATGACGAAATCAACAGAGCGTCCACAATTCTGCAAGTAACGTACAAGTACTGTGTGCACAGTTTCCAAGTTCTTTCATGGCCGGAGCATCTTCATGCACTTGTTGCAAAGAGTTATCCTCCGTTTGATTTCTTAGCTCGGCATGTACCCTCCTTGGAGAAAACTTGACAGTGTATCCAAGCTACCGTTGTCAGTGAAGCAACAACACTTCCGCGAATAACATATAAGTATTACATACCGTAGCATGAATTGGAATAACTTTTAAAAAATAACACCCTACTGATAATTTTATGAATTTGAATTGTAATTTTCTGAATTTAAAATGCAATTTTCTGAACTTGAATTGTAATTTTCTGAACTTGAAATGAAAATTCTGTACTTGAATTGTAATTTTCTGAATTTAAATAGGAATTTCTGAACTTGAATTGTAATTTTCTGAACTTGAATTGTAATTTTCTGAACTTGAAATGAAAATTCTGAACTTGAACTGTAAATTTCTGAATTTAAATTGGAAATTCTTAACTTGAATTGTAATTTTCTGAACTTGAATTGTAAGTTTCTGAACTTAAACTGGAAAAGGTGTAGTTTGTACATACATAGAAGGTACATGATAAAACGTGCGATTCACATAATCACATGTATTTAAAAAAAGTGTAGGAAACATTTGACTGAACTAATTTTTAACACTTTTTAAAATTTTTTTATAGGGTGCGTTGTTTGAGTCACCACATGAAGATGAAAATGATGTCCAGACAATATCGCATCGCTGTGAAGTACTTCCATTTGAACGTTATTTTGCCAAATTTGGCTCCGATACAAAGCAATATCAATTAATTTATGATAATAATGATACATACTATTTGGCGGGCTATTATAATCCTAGAATACAGGTGCTTAATTTACAAGATGAGATACCAATAGTGAAAGCAGAGCAACAACAACATCAGCAGCAACAGCAACAACTGGCTGAAAAACAACAACAAACACAGCAGCAAAACGGCATTAGCTTAGGTCATAATATAAATGAAAATGCTGATTAATTTGCAAGAATAAAACTAAATTATTCAAAATATAGGCCGAAGGAAGCAGAATTAACGTAAAATACTAATTAGTTATTAAGTAAAATATGAAAAATTGAGGTAGACATACTTATATGTAAAATATAAAAACATTTATTATCTATATAGTGGTAAAAATAAGTTTATGAATATAAAATGACAAATAAAATAAAAGTACTATACATACTAATAACGTGTAGCATATAAGAATGTATGTAGATGTATGTGCCGTCGTTGTCCAAATGATGACAGACGAAAAGTGATCGATGCCGTCACATAACGAGGCCGGCTTAGTTCTGCTGTATGTTTATACTACAATATGAATAAGAAGTATAAGTAACTGTGAAACGTTTTAATTTTAGAGGAGGGAGAGTTAAAAAGGAGCTAAATCCAAAAAAAAAAAATTATACAAAAGTGAGAGCACTAAATATATATGTATTATATTAAACTTTATTATTATATATATATATACATACTTATAAACTATATACTTATGTAAAAGTGATGCAAGCGTAAAAGCCGAAATCAATGAGCAACATTTATGAGATATATAAAAGAGAGATAAGAGAATTTTAATTTTAAATTTAAATTTAAAAAAATAAGAAATAATAAAATATAATACCTACATATATACATGCTTATACGAGTATAATATACAAAAAAAAGTACACATTTACCGTAAAAAACGGGTGAACATACAAACATAAACGGGGACGTAAATACAAAATTGTGAAGGCATAATATATGAAATGAAATGAAAAACAAAATGCAAATAAATGTTTTGCTAAACAAATAAAAACTTATAGTTTTTTTGGACATTAATACAACGGGTATACCACAGATATACTTATTATATATACATGCATACTATATTTCAGATGACGTTTAAAAGATAAATACAAAGTAAAAGGAAATTATGAAAAAAAAAAGAAAAACGAAAAGAAATTAAAATTAATGCTCTAAAAAATAATAAAAGTAAATATAAGGCACACTGAAAGCATATAAAGAAACTTGAAAAGGCAAAAAAAAAAAAAAAAAAAAAAACGCAAAATGGCGTTAGCAGAGGGTATTCAGAAAACAGAATTCTACTGAAATTCAATATCTCAATATCTCGGCAACAAATAGAGCTAGAGCTGTAAATCACAAACAGTTTTAAGTTTCAAATATATAACATATATATTACAAAATCGAAGAGGATATAGATCCGGCACGTTCCGGTAACAAGGACCATTAAGGTACATGCCCGACCATCTCGGGAACGATTAATCAGCCCAATCACGCAATCCATCGTAGATTGTTTTTTTCGGGAAAGTTACGAAATTGCTATCATGCAATTCGACCGTGTTTCCGAACGTCTCCGAAAGTAAATAAGTAAATTCGAAATTCGTACAGTGGCGTCACTGAATTCCCTCGGGACGTAAACTTTTGACGTTTATTTGAAATTTTCTACGACAAGTTCTTGCCAACGGAGAAAATTTACGAAACGCGAAAAATATTTAAAACAAACAGCCCATCGCAGCAATGTTACGAATTCAACCTCTGGTTCCAGGAGGAAATTGCGGCCGCCAGAGCCTCGCCTGCTAAATACATATGTGTATGATAAATTCATATCTGTAACAGAATTCACATCGCTTAGGTGGGCTTGACAATGGGGTTGCGGAAGCTCTGAAGCTTTAAGGTTTTGTATTGCGCTTATCAGCCTTTTGAATCCCTTGGTGGTGGAATAAATGTTCTTACCCACTATGACAAAATTTAAATTGAATTGTCTCGATTAAAAAATAAAGCCACAGACGCCGGTTATGGAAAATTCCACCACTTGACTTTGACGAAGTAAGGCGAGCGGTTTAAATATGCTGACAAAAAAAGATGCTTCTGTTGCAAGTGCATTTATTGTTATAACACGATATCACCCTGCTTATTCGCCACGTTCATTCCATGATTGTTATCAACAGCTTGCAACAGAAGTTCTAGCAAACTGGCTGATTTTACAGGGTTTGACGACAATGATTATTATGATATAAGAGCATGAAAAAAATGTGGACCAATAACATTTGTCTCAAAATGCACTCAAAGTGGCGACAACAAATATTCATACTAAAGTGACGAAGAAAAATATAAAATGATCAGAGAAAAGGGTAATGGAAACCTTGCCAAGAAGAGTCGCGGGTAGGGCTCCATTTTCTAACAAGAAAGCTTTTGTGATTATTTTAATTGCAGGGAGGTCTAAAGAAATGTAGAAAAAAGGAGTGTTCATAACGCCAAAACAAAGCCCAGATATACATAAAACACTTTGTCGCGTCATAGCGTATAAAGTGGGAAGGTATTTTATTGTTACATTATGGCGCTGCCAAAGCGTCAAAGCTTAGTAACGACACTAAAGCGTTTATGTAATGCCGCCTTAAGTGTCGACGCTAAGAAACGCGAAAAGACGTTCTATGTATTTCGGGTAAATGCATTTTTATTTTATTTTTTTAATTTAAAATTATTTAATTTAAAATAACGTACATAAACTTACAAGCCAAGAATTAAAGTAAATTATATATATATACGCATTACAATTTCAATTATAGTATACAGAAAGTAACAATGTTATTTAAGAATTTATTTAAGTGTACACAGTGGGGTGCCGTCGTGAGGAGCTCAGAAGGGAGCTTCCGCGAGGTGCTCAGAGGGGGCTGACGCGACGTGCTCATAAAGGAGCCGGATTCCCAGTAGGGGGAACGGAAAGAAAAATAAAATTAAAATATCAGACTTAACCTAAGAGTATGGCAGTATGTAAAGCGGCAAACGAACATTCAAGGCTATTGCAGTTGTACAAATCATTGTAAAGTGAGCACCAACGACGCAAGGGACTATTTCTAGCAAAATTTTGCCAGCATAGAGGTAAATGAAAAGGCAAACAATGTCTGGAGGCCCTAGCAGGAACAGCAACATTTAGTTGACTGACTAGGTCAAGGGAGTCAATCCCGCTGATGATGAGCTTATGAATGAACATAACGCCGAATAAAGCTCTACGATTTTCCAGAGAAGCCTATTTCTGTATGGTGGAAGACGCGTACTTGATTCCCAGTTGAGACCTCGTGATGCAAAAATTAAAAACTGTCTCTGGACCGACTCAATTCGATTTATATGGCTTTGATAGGTTGGAGACCAAACAGATGAACAATACTCTAGAATGGGACGTACCAGCGAGATATAAAGGACCTTGGTGAAATAAGGGTCATCAAACTCTTTAGCCCAACGTTTGATAAATCCTAGTACACCAGTTGCTTTGTTAATAGTGGTAGAGATATGTATGTTAAAACTTAATTTCGGATCAAAAATAACACCTAGACTAGATCAGTTGCAACAGATATCTGCTCCAAAGTGTTGCCGTTGCATTTGAACCAGAGATGCACTATAAGGTTCGTAGAGTGTCGGAAATTTATTTTGCGTTTGTATTCGAAGCTCTGCTGGCTTGGAGCACCACTAATTTAAACTATTAACGTTAAATTTTATTTAAAGTTAGTTTACCAGTAGAACGACCAAACAGATTACCCAGGGCTGTCATGGAATACAAGTCGGTTTTGCGTTTTGTCGGAATTACAAACCAATATTGATTTAAATTGGTGTCATAAAACCGTATTGGTTTTGCTCTTTTCGAATGTAAATAAAAGCTGTTTTCGAATCAGCTGTTTTTCAGTGTTATCGGTGCACCGCCAATTGTGATGTTAATTTTTTTGACAAAATTTTATAAAATAATTGTTTTGTGCATCTAAACAGAAACAAACAAATTTATTGACATCAAAATGGCATCAGCAGTTGTAGCATTTATGTTATTGGAAGAAGAAAGTTGCGAGAAGGTCAAAAGGAAAATTTTGGGAGATCGCAGCAATTCATTTGAGTTGCCAGAGACAGCGTAATTAAAAATATTTCTGAATGTGGGTTTCTAAATATTTATAGTGTATTTGCAGTTACATTGCATACTATCGCATAAACAAAGAGGCTTTCCGAATGGTATTGGAAACAATTGAAGGACGCTTAACTCGCTCGCAAGTTCTGCCAGTGCTGCAACTAGCAGCTACGTTACGATTTTTAGCTGAAGGACCCTATCAAAGATCAGTTAGCAAGGATTCTAGCATGAGTGTAGGTAGAAGCACGGTGTCAATGATTTTAGATGATGTGCTTCGTGAAGCCCTTCGCAATATCTGGATGTTTCTCCATAAATTCAGTTAAAATACCGTTTTGCATTGAATTTGTATGCTTTCCCCTATTATGAAGATATATGTAAATTTACATTTATTTTTATAAAATAAACCTTTATTCACTTACATTTTTAGAAAATAATCAACCGCAAGAGAAATACAACTGGGAAAAAATGAAATCCAACAGCAATTAACTGATTGGATTGTTTCCGATAGCAAAATCGATATTATCGGATTCTGTGACACCTAAAACCGACACTAATTCCAATTCGAACATTAAACCGATAATATTGGATTTCACGTCGTAATTTTTTTGTCGTTTTTAAATCCGATTCCGACAACAATTGGATTCCATGACAGCCCTGAAAGGCTTATATTATTCTCAATGACAACACCAAGGCAAAATAAACTAGAATGTGGCCATTATCAAGTCACGGGAAAAGCAACATCGAAAATTTAAAAAAAAGTTTTTATAAGCGGAGTCGCTCCCTCGTCAGTGCTTTGGCAAACATTCCGAGTGATTTTCTGCCATGAAAAGCTTTTCAGTGAAAATTCATTTGCCTTGCAGATGCAGCTCGGAGTCGGCATAAAACATATGGGTCCCGTCACACCAATTTGTAGGAAAATTAAAAGGAGACGACGCAAATTAGAAGACATGCTCGACCTAAAACCTCTTCGGAGGCTTATAGCGCCAATTATTTATAAATTTTTTTTATTTCTCAAACACTTCGATCAGCAGTATTGCTAAACTCCTACTTAATTGATAGAATGTTGCTGATGGTCAAGTTGATAATGGACTGCAACAGCGCATTAAACACTTATTTTGTGTTTAATTTAAATAAAAAAATGCAAGGCGCAATAACCTTCGAAGAGATTTTTGGCCGAGCTTCTCTTCCAATTTGCGTTGTGCTCTTCCGAATGGCATCTGCAAGGCAGATGAGTTTTCACTGAGAAGCTTTTCATGGAAGAAATACACTCGGAGTGCTTGCCAATTCACTGCCAAGGGGCGACTCCGCGTAGAAAAAACTGTCTTCCAATTGTAAATACTTGTGTCTCAAATTTTGATGTTGCTTTGTCCGGCGTGTGAACCCAGGATCATCGGCGTGGTAGGCGGAGCACGCTATCACCACACCACGGCGGCTGCGGTGTTTGATTTGCTATTGGGAATTTACCGAAGAACATGATGCGCTGTCATAAAAAGTAACACTGCTGCAACAAATGCAGCTCGCTTTATATGAAATACAACGTAAAATCATCTTTAGAGGCAGGGACGTAGAGCTTAGAACGATGCACGTTGAATACAAAACTACACAAATAAGGTAATCCACTTACGGGATAGTGATGGTAGACCCACTGAAAAAATGTATATATTGTAACGAATTTAGGGTATTCCGCTAAGTTGAAACCTTCTGCTAACGTTCGAATCGCTAAACTGTTGAATAAATCACTCCAATATCCTGTATTGCAAAATGGTCTTTATTATACTACTTTGGGAGTAGTACAATTATACTTCACAATTATACTTCACTTCGCAACTGATAGCGTGATTAAATCAAACTGATTAGTTATTACTGAGCTTGCGCTGCTTCTATACTCTCGGTTGCCTCTTCCGTATATTTCTCCAAAGGTCTAGACGTTTCACCTTCTAGAACTCTTGTAGCTGATGCTTGGTTACCAGCTATATACGTTTATATTTGTATTTTATAGCCATATGCATGTGTATGTGTGAGTAAGTATTTCGGCTGATGACTACATGTGTGTGTGTGTGTGTGAGATATCTCTTCGTCGCCTTCTACATACATACATAAGTGTTGCTAGCTTTAACGTGGACATGTATATAAGAGTGGCTGCTTCATGTTTTTGTTCTTGCGTGATTATTTACTAACAGCCTAGTGTTATCGTTTTTATGATTTTTGTTTCTTAATCAATGTTAGCCCTGAAAAGTTTATCTCATCGGAAGACGGGAAAACTTATCGTTTTTATGATTTTTGTTTCTTAATCAATGTTAGCCCTGAAAAGTTTATCTCATCGGAAGACGGGAAAACTTAAAATATAACACCTCCCGCTGATGAAATATTTCCTCCCGTCCGGTTTAGTCATTTTCAAAATTGTAGCCGATATCCAAAGAAATAAATATAATACGAGATATATTTAAGATTCAGTGACAACTTTATTTTAAAGCAAATATTTATGAAATATCAGGTAATACCTTTCCCTTGAGGTTTGTGTTGGTATCCCGTTTAATTTAAAAAAGTCAAATAGGTGGAACATGGTAAAAGTTGTCTCAGTGGCAACACCAAGGCAAAAGTGCTTAAAATATAGCTTAAAGCTTAAAAAAGTTTGATCCAAAAAGTTGACTCGAGTTTAACCTTGAAACTTTGTTCGATTGCATAAAATGTTGCTTTTCATCTCAGCGGCCGAAGTGGCAGGGTTAAACTTTAGTCAACTTTAACTGGAGTTTAAACTCGCACTGAAAAGCCGAGCATAAGTGGTAAATATAATATGCGGTATAACCAAGGTCAATTGGCAACCATATTTTCAAACATAATTTTCAATAAATACGTTGTAAATTACCTTAAGTTTGATGCCCTTAAATTCAAAAAGGTGGCAACATTGTAAACATTTTCTCAAGATCAACGACTAGGGAAAAGAGCTCGGTATAACAAGATGAAAGGCGAGTGTTACAGGATGAGGCAATGCTGTCAATACAGGATAGTGATCCGTATTGACAATACATATGAAGTGATGCATCGCGTTTGACAAACCAAAACAAACAAGTAATCATTTTTAAAATTATGTTTTTTTCCTGTGAATTTCGATTCAACCCCAACGGCAAGGCGAATCCATACCAGGTGGTGGCAAAGCGAATTCAAACAATTCGCCGTTTGAAATTTGAATTGATTTCGATTAACTGACATATTAAAGTACAAGGCGCTGTATGGAAAATAATCAAGAAGAAGCAATCAGCTGTTGGGATAACAACTCCTGGTATTGAATTCGCCTTTCCCACCGGGCACACAATTTCAATAATAGGTGTCCCTTTATTTTTTGCAAAATACACAAAATTTCAAGAAATATATTTTATTTTTTATTTCACAAAATGCTGATGGTTACCTCAATATACATTAGACTAGGTCAATTTATTAACCGATATCGCGCCATCGATTTTTCGATAGGATTTGGGCTCAGGAAAAAAAGTTCCACTACGCATACCCAAAAACATGATTTTCGAGCCTGCGAAATTTCATTTTTTTTTACTTTTTTTCGACTTTGATTTTAAGGTGTTTTTCATGACCTACTAAAAAAATTTTCATTCGATTGTACAATTTTCATGTATACATTTTTTTAGTAGGTCATGAAAAAAAAACTTAAAAATCAAAGTCGAAAAAAAGTAAAAAAATGAAATTTCGCAGGCTCGAAATTGATTTTCTTGGGTATGCGTAGTAGAGCTTTTTTTCCTGAGCTCAAATCCTATCGAAAAATCGATGGCGCGATATCGGTTAATTTTCGTCCATAAAAATCCACCCACCCTAATATACATATATTGACAGCATTTGGAAAAAACAAAAAAATAATTCTTTAAAATTATGCTTTTGTGAAGTAATTTTATTAAAAATAATACTTCTGTTGATATTAAATTGCTCACATAAACACAAAACGTAATGAACTCCGCTTTATTTTCAATATTTTGCCTTTATTTCACTAAAAACTAATGGATCGCAGAGGTGCTGCATTTGCAATAAATACTGTCGGTACTGCGATCCATATTGATGGATTTTCTAGGTATTTTGCAATGCTAATTTTCTTTTGGCTTGACATTCTTCTGCACGGCGAATTGGGTTCAAAACGCTTTGCCATCACCTTGTATATATTCGCTTTGAGCTGATTGCTTGTGAAGGCGAATCCATACCAGGTGGTGGCAAAGCGAATTCAACCAATTTGCCGTGCAGAAGAATGTCAAGTCAAAAGAAAATTTTCATTGATTCCGATCAGCTGACATGTTGTAGTACAAGGCTTTGTATGGAAAATAATCAAGAAGAAGCAATCTGCTGTTGGGATAACACAAGGCGAATTCATTACAGGTGGTGTTATCCCATCAGCTGATTGCTTCTTCTTGATAATTTTCCATACAAAGCCTAGTACTACAACATGTCAGTTAATCGAAATCAATGAAAATTTTCTTTTGACTTGACATTCTTCCGCACGGCGAATTGGTTGAATTCGCTTTGCCACCACCTAGTATAGATTCGCCTTGGGATAACAACACCTGGTACTGAATTCGCCTCAATTTCTAACAAAAAACACTAACTGGGGTAACTCAGTAACTACTTTTTTTTACTATTATGTAAACTAAATATCACAAATTTTCATAAAAAACCTATTTGTAATATTTTTGTAGTTATTACAAATGGTCAAAATTTTCTCGTCTTATTTATTTTCAAAAAAAAAAAAAACAAAAGTTGTATATTTATTGCTCTAGCTCAGCTTTACTGCCGAGATAATTGATGAGTCGAGCCATTTCACCACCAGTGATGCCCCTGTGATGCTACGAGTTGGTCGTTTGCAAAAAAAAATGTTGGACTTCCTCGGAACCACGCTTAGTAGTTTTGGTTAAATATCAAAAAAGCCTCTAAAAAGTGTATAGCTATAAAAATCAAAAGTTGTGAAACCAATTTGCGCCATACAATGGGAAATTGAAAAGTTTGATACAGAGAGCTCATATTTTTAAAGGCCTATTCAGGCATCTGCACAAAACTTTTGAACATGGTTCCTCTGAAACAAAAAAAATAATTGCTTTGTTTGAAACACCCTAATACTACATATTTGTACAATTGATGCCATTCAAGTAGGCTAAGATTATGAAATACTACTTAAACAGTAATACTATAATTGAAACAATTTATTGTGATAGTCCGATCGATGGTAATTGATAATTGATGATAATGATAATGATGATAATGATCATGTTTTTTGATGATAGTGGCTAAAAACAAACTGATTTTTGATGATTATGACTATGAAAAAATGCGTTGATATTTACATCTCGTTTATTCAGATTTAATATAAAATGAAAATGAAAAAAAAAAAAAATAACTAAAACAAAATAAAAATGTACGAAAAAAATGTGTACAAAACACAATAACACACACACAAAAACGAAAAATTAAAAATCTTTAAACTAAAATCAACAAAAATCGCAAAAAATAAAGAATCAAGTAATCATAAAAAAAAAAAATTGGTGTTTGGATTCACATATCGAAAGCTAAGTGGAAGATCAACTTATCAAGACTGCCGCTTCGAAAACGCTCTGTAACTGAACAATTTTCAAAACCGCCCTCTCCGGGAATTTGATTCCAGAACTATTTTAACGCAAAAAAAAATGGTTAAGAGTATATGTATGACTTTTTATAATTTTTTTCCACGAGTTCAACACCGATCTTCCGACCAGTTCTTGTTGAATCTGAAGGTACATATATTATTAGGCTTTTCCGGTCTAAGTTTTTTTTAAGTGCGAAATAAAATTACATCATTCCACTTTTCTAACCCAACGTTTCGCTAATAACTTTTTAGCATCATCAGGGGTATGTGTTTATTTTTTAAATCTGTTACAAACAACAAAATACAAAAAATGTTAAATTACATACAAAATATATTGAGTTTGATAAATCCGTTTGAAAAATCAACTAAAAACAGATAATAATACATAAAAAACCACCTTACAATATTGCACTCTGCCGAGGGGTTTTCCTCTTTTGAAATTATTTAAAACTATTGTTTTTGAACATATAACACTTTTGAAAAACATAAAAACATTGAACATTTATGGACAGTAAATCAATACCACCTTAACGCTATGGTAATCTCGTCAATACTAAATACTATTTTCCTAAACACGTAATGTAAGTAGATGCTATATTGTCTGTATCTTCTTTCTTGTTAATCGTCTTTTCTCTTCTTTCCATGATTCTCAGGCTTTCTAAAGTGTATCTTGTTGTTTCTTTCCGTTTCCTGTCAATAATCTTCGCATTAGTAAAGTCAGCTAAGTGTCCATTTGATATTCACCCTTATCGCGAAGTTCACGCGGAAAAGTGTTCGCCTTCACTTCTTTTGTTCGGGTGAACTTTTTCCGCCTATCGGCAATTTCGGGCGAACAAAAGTTCACTTCGAAACAGCTGATGCTCTATTGCGAATTGGCAGTGAACAAATAATTTACTTACAATTGTGTAAATTTTGTAACCAAGCATATATTTCCTTAAAATACAACAAAAATATAAATAAAAAACTAATAAAATAATGTCTAGTATTGCACTTGGTTGGTATTGATTGAGCGCGAGGCGAATATATATGTGGAAGCGATTCGGAGGCAATTAAGGGACAGTTCTAACCATTTGGAGCTAAATGATTCGCTGTAAGCTAAAAATTACTATTTTCAGCACTTTTGAATAACAAGTTAATTTTTTTCAATTAGCTTTCGCCAATATTACAGGCTAAACAAGCTGGCATTCCAATATTTGCTAGTTATTCTTACCAACTCCTTGCCACCATTGAAGCAAAAATTTGGAGTTCCACCAATTGTAAAGTTGA
Organism: Eurosta solidaginis; assembly: GCF_040869045.1. NCBI lineage: Eukaryota > Metazoa > Arthropoda > Insecta > Diptera > Tephritidae > Eurosta > Eurosta solidaginis. The sequence continues at coordinate 86,250,176 of NC_090319.1, read as the reverse complement.
GTAAATGTCTTCGTTTTTTTCGCATAGGGAAAAAGCGTTGTAAAGGACCATGAAGTGGGTCTTAGGTAATCTTGTTTCAATGAGGTGATCAACATTTTGGAACCGTTGCTTTGTCCACAATAGATAACTTGACCGACTGATGTAAGGCGCGATAACCTCCGAAGAGATCTAAGGCCGAGCTTCTCTTCCAATTTGCGCCGTGCTCCTCTTGATTTTCCCTACAAATTGGCCGGACGGGACCTACATGATTTTATGCCGACTCCGAACGGCATCTGCAAGGCAGATGAGTTTTCACTGGGAGCTTTTCATGGCAGAAATACACCCGGAGCGCTTGCCAAACACTGCCGAGGGGCGACCCCGGTTAGAAAAATTTTCTTCTAATTGAAAAATCCTATTTCTAAAATGTTTGATGTTGCTTTGCCCGGGGTTTGAACCCAGGGCATCCGGTGTGATAGGCGGAGCACGCTACCATCACACCACGGTGGCCTAAATTTGTTCTTTAGAAACGAAAGCAGCGAAAAAGTTTTACAGCGTCACATACATACCCAAACTTACCGAAAATATTGATCACAGCATAATAAAAACAACAAACACAACACTTGCCTATAAGTCAAACCGCACTTTTTCAACGATATTTACAAGAACAAAGTGTCCTGTAGATCTCCATCAGCAAAACAACGTCATTTACGAAATTACTTGCAAAGGAAAACCAAACGACGAATGCGGCAAAATATATATTGGCACAACAAAGCGTCCCTTAGGTGTTAGACTGGGCGAACATGAAGCGGATATAAGAAAACAAAAGAACAGTACAGCGTTATCACAACACATAATATGAAGTGGACACTCAGCTGACTTTACTAATGCGAAGATTATTGACAGGGAACGGAAAGAAACAACAAGATACACTTTAGAAAGCCTGAGAATCATGGAAAAAGAGAAAAGACAATTAACAAGAAAGAAGATATAGACAATATAGTATCTGCTTACATTACGTGTTTAGGAAAATAGGTTTTAGTATTGACGATATTATTATGTTTAATGTTTTTATGTTTTTCAAAAGTGTTGTATGTTCAAAAACAATAGTTTTAAATAATTTCAAAAGAGGAAAAACCCTCGGCAGAGTGCAATATTGTAAGTTGGTTTTTTATGTATTATTATCTGTTTTTAGTTGATTTTTCATACGGATTTATCAAACTCAATATATTTTGTATGTAATTTAACATTTTTTGTATTTTGTTGTTTGTAACAGATTCAACAAATAAACACATACCCCTGATGATGCTAAAAAGTTATTAGCGAAACGTTGGGTTAGAAAAGTGGAATAATGTAATTTTATTTCGCACTTAAAAAAAACTTAGACCGGAAAAGCCTAATAATATACCTTAACATAATTAGTCGTTAAAGCCCTTATTGAACTCAATCTCATACAAAATAAAAATTCCTAATTATCTTTTTTTGTGTTTTATTGGGTGCCTAATTCGTGGTGCAGAAAGATGGCATCCTCAAAAAGAAAATTTTCATTAATTTCGATTAACTGACATATTTATGTACAAAAACCAAGGCGAATTCAGTACCACGTGTTGTTATCCCAATAGCTGATTGCTTCTTCTTGATTATTTTCTATACAACGCCTTGTACTACAACATGTCAGTTAATCGCAGTCAATGAAAATTTTCTTTTGAGTTGACATTCTTCTGCATGGCGAATTGGTTGAATTTGCCACCATCTGGTATGAATTCGCCTTCACAAAAACGTTGTATGAAAAATAACACAGGCCGACAAAATGAGACTGATTTTTTGACCATAAACCAGACCATACTTTCCTAAAGGTTTTCGATGCGCTGAATTCAAATCTGGACGCAGAAATGCTCTATCACGTCAGGATTTTGAGATATCTTAACCTAAATGTGCAAAAAACACCGTTTTTGCCTATTTTTGTGGTTATATATAAACGACACATTTTTTTTTTTAAGCACACATAGCATCTTAAAGAGAAGTCTTTCTCTTACGAATGGCGTTGAGTTTGCTCAAATATCTTTTTTTTTCGCTAAGATAGAGCAATTCTCGTAAGACATCGTAAGAGGTATATGTTCTACTACATCATACCTACGTTAATTCAGTGGTTTTTAAACTATGGGATATTTGAGCAAACTCAACGCCATTCGTAAGAGAAAGACTTCTTCTTTAAGATGCTATGTGTGCTTTTAAAAAAAAAAATCTGTCGTTTATATATAACCTCAAAAATAGGCAAAAACGGTGTGTTTTGCACATTTAGGTTAGGATATCTCAAAATCCTGACGTGATAGAGCAATTCTGCGTCCAGATTTGAATTCAGGGCATCGAAAACCTTTAGGAAAGTATGGTCTGGTTTATGGTCAAATTTCTTGTCGCCCTGTGTAATCAAGAAGAAGCAATTAGCTGTTCGGAAAACAACACCTGCCACTGAATTCGCCTTGGATTTTATTGTTAATCTGACAGATGCAAGGCGAATCCATACCAGGTGGTGGCAAAGCGAGTTCAACCAATTCGCATTCAGAAGAATGTGAAGTGAAAAGAAAATTTTCATTGATTTCGATTAACTGACATGTTGCAGTACAAGGCGTTGTCAGAGAATTTAAACACAATGAGAAGGCGTTATTTTGGCATCCACTGCTTAAGATCCATTTGCATGTGACACGTCTTGCACTTCACCACTATTCCCCAAATTCATGTTAACTTAACAGGGTGCAAGACGTAACAGAAAATTCTCTTAACGATTTTCTCTGTTCGTCTGTTACCAAAAAATCTCTGATCAGAGCAAATATATTGGAAATTTGAATTCTCTGATTTTTTGTAAATAAATTATGATGATTCATTGTAAATTGACTTCCCCCATTAAGTAAGGTCTTGGGAGCCAATTATTTAATAGGGTGTTTGGCGCAGGTCTTTTTTCAACTTGTGGTTCAATGCCGCTCGTTGTTTTATTATTTATATATTGGTCCCATCCATTCATTCATTACCTTACATGAATGTGGGAGGAAAGGTGCCCATTTTTCCCAAAACAGCCGATTTTACCAGGCCATCAGAAAAAGGGAACAACATATCTGCTCGAATAATATTACCACAAATTCCCCACCTTCAACTAACTTTCGAATATCGAATTTCCATGGTGTCATCTTCCTCACCTACAGACAATTCATGTTACCGTCTTACTCCTTTACATACAATCTGATACAATTTTATAAATATCGAATTTACTCATTTCCATATTGTCTTGCCATCTTCCTCATCGGCATTCAATTTGATTTTTCCCTCTTCCTCCCTAACGCCCCTTCAGCCTATTATTGAAATCATATGGTATGTGGTTAAGTGCCTTATGCTGAGCGCACAACTTTTATAAACTCTGAGTTCGACTACCGCGTCGACTCCATGATTTTATTTATTTTTGTATTTTTTCTGCTTTGGTGGTGGAAAAAAATCAATCAAAAATCAATAAAAATTTCTTTTTATAAGTACAGAAAGAAGGCAGAAACACAACCTTAGATTTCGGCGAGGAAATCTTACATTCCCGCCTACGTCATATGGTACATTGTTAAGTATTGCATTTGGCATCTCTAATGAATGCTGCTAAGTAAAAAGTACTATACAAACCAAAGAGGACAATAGAGCTATCTCCTTTGTGCAACATATAAATATGTTTCCAAGTTAGAAATTACCGTTAGTTATATATATGTCCCACGCATTCACTCACCACTCAGCACTCACTACTTTGAAACTCATTCTTATAATAGCCTGTTAGGCCATTAAACGTCACAGGCTATTGTGCCACTGCTGTGTAATGAAATTTAAATTTAATTAATCCTACTAAATACCTATATTCCTACAAAGAAATCATATTAAGAGAAAATCCAGAGAATTTAACACTAGCTGAAACTGTTGACAGAGAATTTTCTTCTGTTAACTGGTTAACATTGAAATTGGATTGTGTGTGGTGAAGTGCAAGACGTGTTCACATGCAAAAAAGTTGGAATCTAGCAAAAACGCCTTCTCATTGTGTTTAAATTCTCTGGCGTTGTATAGAAAATTATCAAGAAGAAAAAGAAGGGATAGCAACACCTGGTACTGAATTCGCCTCGGACAGATGATAATGAATAATAAATTATTTTCAATAAATAATAAACACCAAAAATTTTATTTCCGCTGCATTTGCAGTAAACCTAGGCACATAATTGGTTAGGTACAACATCTATGATTAATTACGCATGCGTTTTATTTTAATTGCCTTAATAGTTAAGGAGAAAACTAAGCGAATTCAGTACCAGCCGATTGCTTCTTCTTGATTATTTTCCATACAACGCTTGCAAGGCGAATTCATTACAGGTGGTGTTATCCCATCAGCTGATTGCTTCTTTTTGATAATTTTCCATACAAAGCCTAGTACTACAACATGTCAGTTAATCGAAATCAATGAAAATTTTCTTTTGACTTGACATTCTTCCGCACGGCGAATTGGTTGAATTCGCTTTGCCACCACCTAGTATAGATTCGCCTTGCAATGCTTTTGTACAATATGAAAAGCCAATCCATAGCAGGCACTGGCGGGGCGAATTCAACCAATTCGCTGTGCTGAAGAATGTCAAGTCAAATGAAAATTTTAATTGAATTCGATTAACTGACATATTACAGTACAAGGCGTTGTATGGAAAATAATCACGAAGAAGCAATCAGCTGTTTGGATAGCAACACCTGGTACAGCATTCACCTGGACAATATGTCAGTTAATCGAAATTAATGAGAGTTTTCTTTTGACTTGGCATTCTTCTGCACGGCGAATTGGTTGAATCACCTTGTATGGTTTCGCCTTTGGAGGAAATGTCTGCTATTTATTTTAACTATTTTTTAAAAAAGCCTAATATTTTTTTGGGGCTGCTAACAGATGTTCGCTTAATGAAATAATTGACCCTGTGTGAAGAGGAAAACTTAAATTGTGATTCGATTAAGTTTCTGTGTGAAATTGGTATTACATTTTTTATTATCAAGGCCAGTTCTTCATTAGTTTTCCGATGTGGAGGATAGAGCGACGGGCTTAGGCGTTTATAATATTCCATATAGACACGTACACCGCGCCATATTGCTGATTTATTATGGCCCAACAATGACCACTGCTCCTATATCTATACCATGAAGGCGGGATTTTGAGAGAACTACTCTTGATAAGGCTTTCCACAACACAGCATGCGTACACCAAAGGCATGTCGGCATTGCATAGGGTGATAATAAGCATAGAGAAATCCCTGGAATATAAGGAGTATGCTCTAGGAGTCTTCTTGGACATTACCGGGGCTTTCAATAATGTTGCAAAATGGGCGATTATGGATGGTCTTAATTACATTAAAGTACATCCTGCCTTAATCAGATGGATCAGCTGCATGTTAAATTGCAGAAAGATTACATCACAATGGGGATTGTACGAGGCCACAAAATCAGTGGACAGGGGCACGCCGCAGGGAGGGGTGCTATCACCTCTGCTGTGGACGCTGGTCATCAACCAATTGCTCAGGCAATTCGATGAGGGACCCGTAAAACTTACGGCTTACGCAGATGACGTTGTCATAAGTAGAAAGTGCCTTCCAACGATTAGTTCTTTGATGGATCGGGCGCTTCGGGATATTCATACCTGGGCATCTAATGTCGGGTTGAAAGTCAATGAGGAGAAGACGGATATGGTCTTGTTTACAAAGAGGTACAAGGTCCCAAATTGGACCAGGCCTAAGTTAGGAGGGGTGACCTTAAAGGAGAAACCTTGCACAAAATATCTAGGAATCATCCTAGACAGTAAGCTGTCATGGAAGCTCAACGTGTAGGAGAGGGTCAAGAAGGCCTCAACGGCACTCTATGCATGTAAAAGAATGCTGGGGTGTACGTGGGGCCTATCGCCCTCTCTTTCTCATTGGGTTTTTACAGCGATTGTAAGCCCTATTCTATACTATGGAGTTCTTGTTTGGTGGAAAGCCACACAACGACGGCTGCACTGTATGCCATTCTGCACATCCCACCTGTAGACCTGGTAGCAAAGAACAAAGCGTTAACAACCGCAACCAGGCTCGGTGCTTCGGTGCAGCTTGAGCGCCGACCATATGGCCATAGTAGTATAGCATCATCAATCACAAGACGAACAGACTACATGATTCCCTATCTGCGCTTCGAGGGAGATCTTAAGGCCACAATAGATGTGGACGGTTGGCGCCAGGGTGCGCAAATGGCGGACGAGGCGATACATGTGTACACCGATGGTTCCAAAGTAGTGGAAGGAGTAGGGTCTGCGGTATACTGCGCTGATCCGGAAATAAGCAGATCCTACAGGCTGCCGGATTACTGTAGCGTTTTCCAAGCGGAAATATTAGCCGTAACCAAAGCAGTAGAAACCCTGGAAGAGAATAGCTTAAGCTGCAACCGTGCTAACTTTTATATTGACAGTCAAGCAACAATTAAGGCAATAATCTCGCATAGAACAGCATCTAAATGCATGTTAGAGTGTAAACAGTCTCTGGAGAGAATCGGGACAGGGAGAAGCATACATCTATATTGGGTCCCAGGGCATATGGGAATAGATGGGAATGAAAAAGCGGACGAACTAGCTAAAAAGGGCGCATCCCTTGAAGCTTGCTCCGTAGATGTCCCAATTAGATTGGGCGTGATTAAGCGAATGCGAGAGGTGCACATGATCGACTAAGCGGGAAAGGCGTGGGTTCAAGCGCGGGTTCAAGCACGGGGCTGTAAAGTGTCGAAGATTATGTGTAGGTCTTACAATCTTAGACTAACACAGTTGCTTCTATCATTAAAAAGAGAGGACTGTAGACTTATGACGGGTATTCTGACTGGACACTGCCTTCTGGCGTCACATGCATTTAAATTAGGATTGGTCAGTGATAGCAGATGTAGGAAGTGCGGGTTGGAGGAGGAAACGATCGAGCACGTTCTGTGCTCGTGCCCTGCACTTTCCAGGCTAAGACTCCAGCTATTAGGAGTGATACAGCTGTCAGATCTAGAAGCAGTAAGTGCCTTAAGTCCTAGGAAGTTTCTAGTATTTGCCAAGAGGACGGAGTTATTTTATAACATAGGTCCTGGTTTTTGATGGGGTTTTTCAGTTTGGTCGTTATAACAAACTTCTGGTAACACTACGGACTCAATCAGTCTATGTGAGGTCCTCATGGACCGGGCAGTTCAACCTACCTACGCTTGATAAGATTTTATGATCCGACTAAGATTTTACAGAAAAGCTTCCGAGAAGTCCAAGTAAGCATAATATTTTTATTCCCCCTTTTGTATTACGCTTGTAGCTTCCTGACAACATTGGAAGTAATAATCTAATCTAAGAGAATGGGGTGCGAACTATTGTCTTCTTGAACATCAGGCGTCCAGTCTGTGCACTCAGATGTATTTCGGACTAAAATCTAATCCCGTAATGATAGCACGATCCTCGTGGCACGCAATAGATATATATGGATAGCTTTGGACACCGTCAAGATCTCAAAAGAACTTAGCTTCCCTTCCATACAATATTGACTACATATTATTCTAATTGCTGTTTCTGTTGAGTTCAGTAAGGTACTAATCGGCGTCAAGCAGGATTAGTATATATTGTAACGTATTTACTTGCAAATCCTCTTATTTGCAATCCTCTGCTAAGTTCGAATCACTAAACTGTTGAATAAATAACTCCAATTTGTAATAATGCAAAATGGCCTTAATTAAAGTACTTCACAATAACACTCAAACTGTGCAACGACTAGCTTGCTTAATAACCAAACTGATTGATAGCTCCAATGAAACTCTACTATTCAAAATAATACTGCTCTTGCTCGCTAGATAGCGTCTTAGTCGAAACTGCTTGACAACTCAAATCAAACTGAATTTCAGCGCCTCTACAATTGCCGCCTTTTATACTCTTTGATTTCAACCTTCGCATCTTCTAGGCGCTTCCAGAATCTACTAGTCCAGTAGCTCTCAAACTTCTCAGATGTAACTACAATTGCAAAATTGTATAGTTTTTCTCATTGCATACTTATAGGAGTATCTCAGATATATGCATGTGTTTGTGCATTGACTCTCCGCTGCTCGTATACGTACATGGTACATATATGTAGACGCAGTTATTGTTTCGTTTATGTAGATACATAATGATTGAATTATTGATGTGCATTCACGTCACTGCTTAGCATCGGCTTAGAGACGATAGCATCGCTCAGTGCTGCTAACATTCGTTACAATATGGAAACCCCTTCCCGCTCTTTACTCAGACGAGGCGCTCAACAAACTAAACGATTTTGGCTATCTTGCAGCTAAGCAAGCCAGTCATCCCTCTTGTAATAATTGATGCCAATTGGCAGCAACAAGGGAGATCTGGTGGAGTTTCTCCCTTCTTAGTGAATCTCTGATGGACCAGGCGCTTCGGGATGTACAGGCCTGAGCATCTGGGGTGGGGTTAACCGCTAACGTGCTAGAAAACTGATCTAATACTATTGAATAGGAAATATAATGTCCCTAATTAGACTTAGCCTCAGATTGGAAGGGTAACCCTACAGGAAAAGTACAGCGCAAAATATCTAGGAATTCTACTAGATAGTAAGTTTACGTGGAAACTCCATGCGGAAGTGAGTGCGAAGAAAACCTCCCTAGCGCTGTATGCATGCAAAGGATGCTAGGTTGTACGTAAGGCCTATCGCCCAAACTCGCACATTGGGCATTTACGGCAATTGTCAAGCCCATACTTTACTATGGGGTCCTAGTTTGGTCGATAGCCACAGAAACAAGTACGTTCACTAAAAAACTTGGGGGTATGTAGATTATCAATGATTAGCTTAACGGGAGCCATGCAAGCTAGCCGGAAAGCGGGATTTCATACCATACTGCACATCCCAGCTGCAGACCTAATGGCCAAAAATGTAGCACTAGCAACTCCAACAAGGCTTAAGGCCTCGGGGCAAATTGAGTGCAGGCCGTATGGCCACAGCAGTATAGCGCCATTAGATATATGACCAACGGACTAACTACATGGTCCCGCGCGTGAGCTTCGCAATAGTTATTGGGTCCACAATAGAGGCGCAGGTTTGGCGCAAGGGTGCGGCAATGACAGAACATACTATACGCGTGTATAACGATGGTTCCAAATTAACGGAAGTCAGGTTTGCTGTTTACTGTGTCGATCCAGAAATAAGTAGATCCTACATGCTGTCGGAGCACTGTAGTGTTTGTACAGCAAAAGTTGTAGCCGTGAAGAAAGTAACAGAAATTCCCAAGGAAGCGCTCTTAAGCTGCAGCCGCGTCAATATATATGAGGTGGCAAAGGAAGTTGGAGCATTCGATGAATAGACGCTAGATTTCCCAGTCCACTTAGGAGCAAACAAAAGAAGACAGGAGTTGCATATGTTCCATCAAGCAGAAAAAGCGTGGCCAAAAGCGCGGGGCTACGAAATTTCTAAATTTTTCAAGGGACTATTTATGTATGTGGCGGCCACCGTGGTGTGATGGTAGCGTGCTCCGCCTACCACACCGTATGCCCTGGGTTCACACACCGAACAAAGCAACATCCAAATTTTAGAAATAAGGTTTTTCAATTAGAAGAAAATTTGTCTAAGCGGGGTCGCCCCTCGGCAGTGTTTGGCAAGCGCTCCGAGTGTATTTCTGCCAGGAAAAGCTCTCAGTGAAAACTCATCTGCCTTGCAGATACCGTTCGGAGTCGGCATAAAACATGTAGGTCCCGTCCGGCCAATTTGTAGGGAAAATCAAGAGGAGCACGACGCAAATTGGAAGAGAAGCTCGACCTTGGATCTTTTCGGAGGTTTTCGCGTCTTACATTTATATTATTTTTTTTTTATTTATGTATCCAACCCCACTACCGTTAAGGCATCTTTTCTCGCCGCATAATCGCCCAATGAGCGCCAGCGAGCACGTGAGGTGTATCCTTGAAACAACAACAACACACTTACCCATATTTGTATTAAAAAGAACTAAAATTGGCGCAACAAAAACAACGACGAGTTTGTTATATTCTGCGTTGCCATGCAGCCAATTGAGGGCTAAATAAATAGGCAGCCAATTGAACATCGATCCAACAACATAATCAGTGTTTACTTAGTGTTTCGCAAGTATTCAATGCTGTGGAAGATATTGGGGTTTTGACTTAGTTAAAGATTGAATTTATTATTTCGAAAACTGAGTTACAATTTGGACGCGCCAACTCTTCTAGATGAGCTCAACGCCAAAATGGTATTGTCGCAATAAATCAACGCCACCAATACAAACTTTTACGAAGATCACAAAATTGGGTCAGGAGCTAAGACGTGTTACATATCGAATTGCCGTTGATATCAAGGTTGATGTTTTTGATGAACATGTAAGTGAGAATGGAAATGAGGGCAGATAATTTTAAGCGGCGGCCACCGTGGTGTGATGGTAGCGTGCTCCGCCTACCACACCGTATGCCCTGGGTTCGCACCCCGGGCAAGGCAACATCAAAATTTTAGAAATAAGGTTTTTCAATTAGAAGAAACTTTTTCTAAGCGGGGTCGCCTTTCGGCAGTGTTTGGCAAGAGCTCCGAGTGTATTTCTGCCATGAAAAGCTTTGAGTGAAAACTCATCTGCCTTGGAGATGCCGTTCGGAGTCGGCATAAAACATGTAAGTCCCGTCCGGCCAATTTGTAGGGAAAATCAAGAGGAGCACGACGCAAATTGGAGAGAAGCTCGGCCTAAAATCTCTTCGAACGTTATCGCGCCTTGCATTTATTTTTTTTTTATAATTTTAAGCAACTTGAGAGATGAGGCGAATTAGAGCATTAGGTATTTTTTTGTCAAGGAAGAGATTCGTCTATTTCTGAAAATTAGTAAATGCTATTAGGAATAACATACATACCTTTCAGTCAAACCGACTATTGGTGACTCACATCCCTAGCTTTCAGCCTTGTAGCTTTAAGGCGTCATTTCTTTGGAAGACTTGTGTATCTGAAAGTACCGATCCAAAGATATCCGAATGCTTCGCTATCCAAAAAGAGTGTTAGACATTACTGGGTAGGGATCATTGTCATCATCATTAATTGGCGCTGAACCGCCTAAGCGATTTTGGCCGTTTCATAACAAGTGACGCAAGCTTATCCTGTTTCGCGATAACTACCGCCAATTGGGAGCACTAAGCGCCGTCGTCCATTCGCATAACATGACCTAGCCAAGCCTTTGGGTGCGTAAAACACATACTGCTTATCATTATACCTCCTTCGATACTCGTCATCGGCATCCCTCGAGCACTCCAAAAGCCATCTCATCTTGTCTCGACAACGTCCATGATTCCGACCCATAATTCAGGACAGGTATGATGAATGACTTGTAGAGCGTAATTCTGGCGAGTGAAGGTTCTGGCGAGTGTTATCGATGTTGATAGCCCTTTGCGGGATATAGATCCGGTACGTTCCGGTAGCAAGCAACATTGAGGTACTAGCCCGAGCATCTCGGGAATGGTTAATATGACCACATTAAACCTTCTAGGCCATACCGCCCCTACCCCTAGTTCCATGAGGAACTTGGGGTCGTCAGAGCCTCTCCTGCAAAATATGTGTATGATACATTCATATTTGTTACAGTTTCCCCTCGCGCAGGTGAGGTTGAAAATTGCGTTGCAGAAGCTCTGAAGCTATACAGCTTTGTATTTCGCTTATCAACTCCTTGCATCCCGTGATTTTTGTTCGTCGAGAGAGGACTTTACTTTTTAACTGCCTAATCAGTCCAAAGTAACACTTAGTGGCAAGAGTTATTTTCCGTTTGATTTCTAACTGGCATTGATGCTGTTAATGCTGGTTCCCAAATAGGCGAAATCCTTCACAGTCTCGAAATTATTTCCATCAACAGTGACGTGGCTGCCAAGGTACAAATGAGCCGATTCTTTCCTGGACGACAGAAAGTACTTATTCTTGTCTAGGTTTAGTTCTGCTGCTAAAACTATCTTTTCCAGCATTTGGTTAAAGGAATCGCACAAAAGGGAGTCGCCTTCTCTGAAGGCTCTTTTTTCGAATGGCTCGGAGAGGTCCTTCCAATCCTTACGGAGCTAGTGGTGTTGCTCGTCATTTGGGAGAGCGTTATTGAGTTTGCATGTAACTTTAATTCAGACATAGCTTCTTTTCGCGCTGTGAAATGCTGCTTTGAATTCGACGAAGAGATTCTCTTATCGTGAGTCTTCTCCAGGATCTGACGGCAAATGTTTTAATACTATCTGAGCTGGAGTTCTTATACGTTCGCATTATATGATCTATTCAGAGAATGTTTTGGATTTTTATTTGCTAATCAGTTTATGCTGTTTCTTCGATATGCGTTGACATCATGGGAAGGGTCATAAATCTTCGGGATAACTATTTTCACGAATACTCCAAGAGCTTCCCATCTTGTTTCGACACCGTCAGGGCAGGTATGTTATAAAGCATACAGATCAAGATCTTTGCCCATTGAGCGAGAACGTCATCATACCTTTGGATTTTGAGGCTGACTTTGTTTTCGCCGCTTACGCTATTTCCAAGATAGATAAGTACTCCAACACCATTTCGAATATAACTCCGTAAAGAGTGGCACAGTTGCCAGGGCGTGAGTGCTCCGATGATTTTATTAATAGCAAGCTGTTTGTTTTGTCCTCGTTCACATTAAGACCTAATTATTTCTACTCTTTATCCTAGCCAGGCCAGATTAGGGTATCCCTACTAGGCTTCCTTGTTAACGTCTTCTTCCTCTTGTAGCGATAAAGAGTCTCCGAGAGAGTTTTGTAAGTTTTATCAATATTGATGCCCATGCTGGACATTGCGATGCGTTCCGGAAAGTAGCACCGTTAAGGTACCATCTCTGTACCATCTCCAGAACGTGAGCCTCGTAGGTTATTCTACCCTCCCTTTTCGTGAGGAAATTGGTGTCGAGTCTGCTAAATAAGCAGAAGTCGTCACATGTATGTGAGGTTGACAATTGGCCCGGCACATCAATCTCTCCTACTCAAGTACGTATTTCAGTAATTTTTAGTGTGCCCTTCAAAGCGTAGCCTTCAAAATGTTTGTGATGCCGCCACAAAAATAGGTGAGCGCATTCGAAGCTTGTTGTTTTTTTTTACTGATACGATACCACGGAGCCGCTTGATAAGACTTGAGTCAACTTGCCGTCTACCTTATGGTGAAAATGTGCTTCTGACTTTCGATAGTGGGTCCTGTGGTTATATCATTGTTCCTAACAAATGCGCCGCAAGTTCTGTCTTTCCCGGATTGGATAAAGACAAGAAAAATATGGATCTTGCAATGAAGATGGATAACAGGAGTAGCCAATTGAACAGTAAAGTCCTCTGGATGGAAAAAAGTCACGTCTTATAATTCTCTCAATCCTTAAAGTATGGCTCGAAATCACGGACGAGGTCGTCGAGAGAAAATGTGATGGCCTCTGAAATATTTGAGAGAAAAGTTCTCCGGAAGATTAATTGGTAGAAGTTTAACGATTAAAAGCCCAAAGTGCTAGCTGGCTTGAGCATGATGTGCGAATCAAAGAGATGACCTTCGAGCATGCTTAAGTCGGACATATTGGAATATTCTTTTAAACTTTTTGCAATGATCCAAAACTTAGCCCGTGTTAGTTATCGTATCTTGGGCTGCTCCTGGCACAAGAGTGCATAGCTCACCTCGTTACAAACACTCGATAAATATCTTTAATTAGTGAAAACGGAGTGAGAGAGGTTAAATATGATCGGACGATTTGAGCTACTAGCCCGAATTTTCTAACATGATGTGACTACATTGATCTTGCTTACTTGTGCCATTCAGAAGGAAAGAAAGATGAACCTGGAAGTAGATAGTTAGAGTAAAAGGTGTCATGGGATCGGACATCATGTGACACCTTCTTTATCTGGAAGGCACTTAGGCCATATTAGATTTCCATAGACTTCTGGGGTTGCCTTAAAGACGGTACATAGACTTAAGGTTTTGGCCATTGGCGCCCTGAAATAATAGGCTTGTAATCAAAAATTGTATATCCAACTTCTAGAATACACTTTTGGAAGAAGTGGAAAATGTTTGTGAGCTCTACTGGAACCTGAAGGACGAATCACAAAATAAGGATATACTCTCGCTGAACAAGAAAATAAAACGTAGTCCTTACAATGCCTTGCTATTGCAGAAGTATAATACTCTCATGGACATAAACGATCGACGTTTTTGTCAGCTAATGTTCGTGCTTAAGAAGACGGTAAGTTAATTTAATTTTTCTATAATTTGGAAAACATGATGGCTTAAAAAAGGCTTATTAGGTTACGCAACTGCTACGCAAGTCCTCACAATCCGATATGTGGCTACGTTGGGCACTGAAAATAACGAGCATCTATAATAAATGGTGTCGTCGAGAGAAATCAAAAGGTGCTGTTGAACTCGAGAGTTTGTCTAAAAATCCAGAGAGTTTAAGTGCGACCGGCGAAAACAAGCAGAAAGAGAACAATGCAAAGAATGAGATTGTTGGCTTGGGCGACTCTAACACAGAGTGGAATGCGAATATTTGCAGCAATATGTATCCGGCTTTATTGTTACCACAGAAACTCATTGATTTTTCTTGTGTTTTACAGGTAAGATCCAAAAAGAAAGAAAGAATAAGAAAGTTCCGACAATTCTAGCTTAGCCCTTCACTCATGATGCGCTCAACTCCACGACGCCTCAATGTTGTGGATGAGATAGACCCTAATAATTCTTCCTCCTTCCTAAAAATTTACCATAGGAAAGACTGTTCGGCCAGGTGAGGAACTAGAGTCGCTATGACTTCGTTATTGATGAGACTTAAAATAGTTTGATATTGCATTTTTTCATCTCTTCTATGTACATGGGATAATATTGTAACGAATTTAGGGGAATCCTGGTTATTTATGCACTTCTGCTAACGTTCGAAACTCTAAACTGTTGAATAAATCACTCCAATATTCAGTATTGCAAACTGCGCTTTATTAGCCTACTTTGTGAGTAGTACAATTATACTTCACGTCTCAACTAAAATCGTGTTTAAATCAAACTGATTATTGATTCCTCAGCTTGCGCTGCTTTTATACTCTCGGTTTTCTCGTTCACCCATTTCTCCTAAGGTCTAGTCATTTCGCGAACAGTTCGAGAACAATTGTACCTGATGCTTGGTTACCAACTATATACATACGTTTATATTTGTAGTTTATAGCCATATGCGTGTGAATGTGTGAGTAACTACTTCGGTTGATGACTACATATTTGTGTGTGTGAGATATCTTTTTGTCGTCTTCTACATAAGAGTGGCTGCTTTATTGTTGTGCATTTATTTAGTAGCAGCTTAGTGATGCTAATATTCGTCACAATATTAAAGGACGCTGGGTTCGACGTAGAAGGTTCAACTTGGTCATATTGATTTGTTCTCGAGATGGGCGGACTGGCTATTTAACGGTGGAAGCTAACGGAACGTGTCGAATCATATTCGACAAAGGACTATCAACAGCGACAACCCCTAAATCTTTATCTTTGTCCACTCACCCTGCTTATCTATTTTCTAAAACATATTTGCGGATTAACAGTGACAACTAACGAAAAGGAAAGCAAGAGATTGTAAGTGATAGACGAAAGGTTTAATATTTGTTGGCTAGCCATCTAGTATTTTGTCGCCGTCTAATCTCAAACACATGAATCAAAGAAACGTTTGATCAACTTTCAAAGCTCGCTGACTTTAGTACAAGGTCGTGGTGCTCTAAGCCAATCTAAATCTAAGCCATTCTATTGGTCATATATACCACAACCATCACGTTTATTTCGAGGGGCCACTCCCATTAAATAGCTTGGAGTAAACTCTAAGGCGACCCTTGTTTTTCAGGACCAGCATTTAAGTCTCGCAGACTTCGAAGTCGAGCAAGCTGCCTTGAGCTTAGGTGGGGTTTTGAAGCCCTCAACACACATTCACTATGCACTTCTCACAATCTTTATCAGGTCTAATTTCGACCCCACAAATTTTGGGCGCTTACGTCTACTGATGTACCATAAAACAATACATAACTTGAACTAATTTAAAGCAAGGCCTCGACTATACAAATTGTTTAATAAGGTTGAAATTGAAGTACCTTAAACAATTAGCTCAAATGATCCAGTCGGAAGCTCAGCTAAGCGTTGGCCTACATCCGACGTTGTTGAGACAATGTTGGGTGCCAGATCCACAAATACCAGAATCGCTGCGTGGCAAAGATAAGTAATTAAATAAATGTAAGGTACGATAACCTCCGAAGAGATTTAAGGCCGAGCTTCTCTTTTCCAATTTGCGTCGTGCTCCTTTTAGTTTTTCCTACAAATTTGCAGGGCGGGATCTACTTGTTTTATGCCGATTCCGAACGGCATCTGCAAGGCAGATGGGTTTTCACTGAGGAGTCTGGCAAGATAGAGCTACGAATAAGGCACAAATATATTTGGGAAATTTCTTCCGAAGTGCCTACTACACCCCGATCGAAATATATACTCCTCGTTCTTGCACTCAGCTAACACAGCTGGGTTTGTCCAGTATATTAAAGTGGGACGCATGTACTCCCATTGGGCAGTGTCCTACTAACACTCCAAAAACCATGGATAGATAAGCTTTCCCTAATAGCTCCACCAAGTTCTTGGAGTCAGCACCGGCCCCAAATACCAAATGGTAAGAGGTGGTGCCAGCCCACCGTTTGCTTAGATGGCTCGAGGTCGACCCATAGAAGCATAGAGCAAGCGGCCAGCTGAGTCCAAAGTCTCCACTGCCAAACACGTTCATTGTGCATCGGGCCGGGAGATCAGCTTGCCAGGGATATCCTTATCAGCGTCCTCTCCAATCCTCCCTTGAGGAAATTTGAGTGTTGAATTTAGCAACAGGAACGGAAGCCGACGTACAGTAGTATGTCCTGGTTAGGATAAAGTCAAAATCGGCCATAATGCTGGAATGCCGGTAATTCACAAGCTATAACCCGCGTCATAAACCGCGTTGCAGCCCGGGCTGCATTGCGATTAGTGCCAGCGTAGGTGTTGGACGAAGGGCTCTGTTATTCCAACCATCGCCAATCGCTGCGTTGCTTGCAATCTTTTGATCAAGAAAGAAGTGTAGTGCGCTTCACCAAATCAGAACGCGGTAGACGAGAATCTCCTTGACCATCATACAAGTCAATGTACCACGCTCGGACCCAGTATTTGCAAATTGCTCCTCGACAGAAGTACAATCAATGGAAGCCTTCCTTGCTATATCATCCACATAAGCTTTGATGACAGATTGCTTTCAAAAACAGTCCCCAGATTATTAACTTATCAGCTCCAGCGGTACTCTCCCAGTATTATTATTATTCCATACTCCATTAGGAGCTTAAGGATTCAACAAAAGTTTTCCAATTATCTCTATTTCGTGCTATTTGCCTTAATTCGGTAAACGATTTGCCAGTTTCCTGAAGAACTGTTCTCCTCCAAGTCATCTTTGGTCGGCCCCTGCATCGTGTCCCTTGAGGATTCCAGGTTCTCCCAGTATAGTGTGGTCTTAATTCAGGAATCTTGTGCATCCGTGTACCTACGAGCTCCAGCTTGCTAGGGTTGACAGCTAATCGGCATGAATGAGGCTACCTGGTCACAACACTCAGGTAAACCTGTAAAATGTCTTTCGGTGTATTTGTATTATTTAGGAATATACCCCGGAGGAGAATTAGCAGCCCCTAAGTTCAAGGTCCTGAAGCACCACGTAAAGCAGGGGAGGTAGAACACTCTCCTGTGGCGTGCACCTTTTCACCTTTAACGGAACCGTCGCTCCCCCGACTCTGCAACTACAATTCTGTCACTCAACAACCCGCTGATGTATTCTACCACTGCCGATTATCCTCCTTCTCGTTGAGAGGTGCGAAGACAAGCTAACCTGCTTTTTTCACGCAAGGCAAGAAACAAGGAAAATTCGGTTGCGAAGTCCTTCAGGCCGATTGGGCCAACCGTTTTGATCACGCAAATAAATGGTGAAAGTTATAGACGATGAGAATTAAACAAATATCCTGAGACAAGTACTATTGAACTCAAGAGAGCATAGGTAAATGATTGGTGGATCAACTGATCACGGAGACTCAGGGCGCCTTCGACTATGCTGAGGTAGTTGAACTGGCCGTTGAATAAAGAACTCACATAGTACTTCACACCTTTTCAGGTACTGATAACATTGTTGAAAGTCGAGCTTGAGATAAAATAAGCGGAACCACAATTTAGGGCTACAGAGTACAATTAGGGACCATAAAAGGATGCCCACAAGAAGTATTGTAGCCTCTTTTGTTGATCTTACTGTTGAAGGAACTTATGGTGTGCAGTCGAATTGCAGATAAGTGTTGGGGTTGTAGCCCAATGTTGTTGAGGTGGATGTACAATTTTTCAGTTAGTCCAACGCTTAGCACACTTTGCCTCACGGGAGCTGGGCAGACACTGCGTTGTTGTTATTGTTATAGCGATAAGGACACTCCCCGGAGGCCTTGGGGAGTGTTATCGAGTTGATGGTCCTTTGCGGGATGCAGATCCGGTACGTTCCTGTACCAAGCCCGACCATCTCGGGAACGATTTGTTATGACCACATGCGACCTTCAAGGACATCCCGATCTCCCACCTCCTAGATCCATGAGGAGTACGGGGTCATCAGAGCCTCGGCTGTTAGTGAAACAGGATTCGCCACGGATAGGAGAGGTTGACGATTGGGTTTGGAGAAGCTATGTATTGCGCTGGCATCCTGAAAGGGCTGCGCTACACAAACCCCTTGAATCCAGTATTTTAGTCGCCTCTTACGACAGACATACCTACCGCGGGTATATTCTAACCACCCCAACCCCCTGGGGTGGCAGACACTGTCTCTTGTAAGGAAATTATTGGGATCACCGAGGCTCATCTATCGAGGTTGATTGGAGCTTTGATGGGTCACTGTCCAATTGTAGTCCATGTGGTACTTCTTAACATACTGGAAAAGCCTTCTTGATGCAGCTACAGCGAGGATGATGACGTGGAATCATCCAGACGTTTCATGCTTGACCGTCCAGCTTTTGCCAGAACTAGGCGACTGTATTTCGGTCTCGGCTTAGAAGGATCTAAGAAATGGTTCTCTAAATAGCCATCACTCACGTCTCAGTTTTCTTATGTGGTATCACACCGGACCTTCATGTTGTTTAAATGAACTTCTTCTGGGTAACCTATACAAAAACTGATTATCATGCACCTTCTTTTCAGCACGCCTCTCAAACACGCATCGAACAAAACTCATTCGATTTACTCTTTGGGCTCTTTAACATTAGCGAAGAAGAACAAGCCGAAGCAGCAGTTGTAGCAGCACGCACCTCCTGCGGTCCCACAGCTGTATCGAATACGACAGTTCTAACTGCTAATATGCCAGTTGAGGAAAATTATGAGTCAACAGCGTCCAGTTTGGAAATTTTGCGCATTCTCACGCTTAACACACATCTGGACAATGAGTTCAATAGCTACAATTATGCAGAGGATTTCGGTATGGAAAAGAGCAACTGTCGCAAATATGCTGAGCATTTCTTGCAACGCGAGCGAGCTTACCTCACTCAGCTCATTGCCAAAGCTTACGACTACTGTCCCAGTATATTTGGTAAGTTGATCCATGATGAGGAGATTTCATACGAGAGAAAAACATTTTATTGTTTACTAAAACTTTTTTTTATCCTTTTGCATAGGCAAATCTTGCAGCCGTGAAGAGTTGTGTGATTTTGTTATGCGCGGCATGCGTCTCACATGGTCAAATGTTAGTTTAATATTGGATCACATAATTTTATGGTGGATTGATACACCGCTTGCTTGCTATCCGCTTACGCATGTGGAAACTATGAGAAACTGGTTGAAGAATCACACGGAAAAAGGTTTATTGTTTTGGGGCCTTCATTGGGCTTATTGTCGATGTTGATTAATGTCAATTAATTTCAGACCTTCCCGAACCCGTTTACTCAACGTTGCATGGTGTTGCTGAAAGTCTAACAAACTTTGTATCGAATAATATGTGGGATCAGCTTTTTCGATATACATTGTTGTCCACTAATTGTCAACCAAATACAATGCAGCGCGCTTTACAGTTATATAGACCAGTAGGACAGGAGGAGGTAAAATTTATTTTGTGAGATCTACATGTCCCTGTTTAGCCTGGCAGAAGGGAAGAACGTCAAAACTCTCTGATTAGACTTAAAATTTCGATCGAAAATCCGATCCACTTTATTACTGCATAGCGAAGCTTCTACGGAGAGTTCAATAACAATGACTGAGACATGTTATTGGAACTGCAGGAGAGCTACTTCCCTGAAAGCCATGTCTCCACGAATGACCTGCACGGAGAACGAAACGTCAACAAAGTCATTGCTTTTACTACGTGTCCATATATTTGCTTCTGTTTTCCAGCCGACAATTTTCTGCAGAGATGGTGATTAAGAACACCAGTCTCACAATGAATAACCCCAAATCAGGAATCTCAATTATTCAAAAATATGTTGCATTTTACCACTGGCGGCTGCCGTGTTGTGATGGCAGCATGATACGCCTACCACACTGAAGATCCTGGGTTCACGCCATAGGAATAGCACCATCAAAATTTTAGAAACAAGTTATTTGAATTAGAAGAAAATTTGTCTAAGCGGTGTTGCGCCTCGGTAGTGCACTCCGAGTGTATTTCTGCCATGAAGAGCTCTCAGTGAAAACTTATCTGTCTTGCGGATACCGTTCGGCGTCAGCATAAAGAACAAGTAGGTCCCGTCCCGCCAATTTGTAGGAAAATTAAAGGGAGCACGACGCAAATTGGAAGAGAATCTCCGTCTAAAATCTTTTCAGCAGGTTAGCTCCTTACATTTATTTAATCAGCATAGAGCATGCTCCAAAATAAACTGTTATCCCTCCATTAGCTTCATTGCCATCACTCACGGGGAAAATCTGCGATCATTGCAGGCTTGGTTCTCGTCACTGATCTGGTTTAAAATAGCTTGCGGTGGGGCACTCATTGTAACACTCCGAACGCTCGGATCAACAACGATAGCATCAAGCCTGATGAAGTATCTGAAAGATTGAACCATAGGCTTTCCGAATCGATATACTGTTTGCCTGATTTAACAGCCGGGGAACCGTTACTCGCAGGAATTAGTCGCTGAGGAAGTACTGCGATGTTTTGTTTTTGTAACGCAGGAACTTCGGAGGTTCTTATCAAGGGCCATTTCTCTCAGCACTGATAACCCGGCAAATGGTAGATGAAAGATCAGAGCAACTAACTCTAAAATTGGGGAGAGGGATAAGAGAAGGATAAAAGAAAGTGAATGGAGAAGGGTAAGGACATGGGAAATGGAGCAAAAAGAAAGTTCAAGAAAGATGGAAGACTGTTAAGTAGTACAAGAATGAAAGTGAAACTGATCATAACTGCGAGGATGTTGATGAATATGATGAAGAGAAGGTAATGCTAGAAATGAATTGACTCCAACGGGTAGTCGGAGGTGACTTAAACCCATAGAACTGGAAATCTCGACGAGGTCATATCAAATGCTTCCCGAGGTAGGCGGGCTAGTAACTTAAAATGTTAATTTTCGGATTGTAAAGTATCAATACCCGACAAAGGGTCATTGTCATCGATAGGCTACATATCATCGATAATAATTCGCGAAGCCTTCTGGGAGTGTCTTTAACGCTATAAGAAGAAGAGTAGATGGAAATGATAAGTATACAAAGTTAAGGATGACGACGAAGTCTAAAATACCGAAGTGCCTTAAAATATCTTTACAGTTTCAGTAACGGTAACATTCACAACTACGGCTGCGGTCATTATTGTTACGACTGAGTTTGAGGCTACGGTTGTGGTTACGGCTAAATTTGCGATAAGGACGACTATACGTAATGCAATACTTGCCTATCTAATTTAAGAGAAACAAGCTAATTTAATTTTCCGGCATTTTAGTCCTTCGATAAAAAACAGGAACTATCTCGCTTAAGGATGGAGGAACATTTATCAACATGTATCATTAAGAAGGAACAAGACAGTACTGTGTTGATTGGAATCTGGTGCATTCCAACAACGTAAAAAACATGCTTTTTCATGAGTCACTGACCGGAATCGTATGCATTCCGGCAGTATAATCTTATGGGTCAGGCATCGAGCTGATTGGAATCCGGTGCATTCCAACAATACAGGTCATGTTACTTTTTTATGCCTTGTGATGGCGTATCCTCATTACACTACTCTTAGCACTGCCGGATTCCCATGACATGCTGATTGGAATCTTGTTGCATTCCAACAGGGAGATTGGAATCCACTGCATTCCGAAATCATGCTGAGCGGAATCTGATGCATTCCGCCAGTATAAGATTTCGGCATAAGATCTTATTTCTGCTCATATTTCTTATTATTATTATATTCTGAAATTAATTAGTAATGTTCATTAATATTTCTTTGTTTGTAATATAACATTGTTGAAAGATCGATATATCTTAAATTTTATCTTTTGAGTTGTATATTTATATATCTTTTATATTATGCAGTCGACCATAGTTTGTCGTCGACTTTAAATAATAAATAAATAAATAAATAAATAAATTCCTCATACGCTTACACTTACCGCTATGGCTACGTTTATGGTTATAGTTACGTATATGGTTCAGGTCACGGTCACGGACGTTGATACGTTTATAAATGTTGTAACAGTCAGGGGTTTCAGTTGTCAAGACTTCTGTTGTTGTTGAGCAATTGCAGTGACAGTAATAGTTGTATTCACCCCTTCCATCACTGACACTGTAACGATCAGAGCTGTAGTCACTACTTCGGTTATTGGCACTATGATGGTCATAGTTAGTAATCGTAGTTGCCGGTTGCAGTAAGATACGGCTGGGCACGTTCTGTGTGTTTGCACTACACTCGCCATATTAGCACCTCAACTATAGGACGAGACACAGTTTTCAGGTCTTGAAGCATACGGGAAGCTCCGAAAAATGCTTGTAGTATTTGTCCAGAGGAAGGAAACACTTCATAGACTAAATACTGGAACATGATAGGGGTTTTTAGTTTGGTCGTCAAACAAACAACTGGCAACACTAGGTACCCAATTGCTATGTCTGAGATCACCCTAACCTAGCCTTCAGTCACATTAGTGGTCAAGGTTCTGCACACAATCCCTGTAACGTCCATTGCTGCTACTGCTGTTAAATTCATGGCTTGGTTATAGCTACCGGAAATAAAATAAAACGAGCCGGACCCCAGTGCAAATATTCACAATAGTGGCATAGTACAAATAGATTTATTTGTGTGCTCACAATCGTTTATTTTTAACAAATTATTTTAATAAAATATAGCTAAACAAAAGCTCTACGACCCAAAGCTCGCTAATAGCCCGAATCTCCATCTTTACAACCAAAACTTTATTTATAGATTTGAATTCCAAATAAGAGCGAAAAAGGGACCCGTACATAAAAATAGCAATTAGAAATAATATATATGATTACATTTTCACCCATCTAGCTAGACGATTATTAGTACTAACAACATCCCTCCTTTCGTTTATTTTCAGCATATGGGCACTTATACTGGTGGTTTTTGGGAACTGGTCTTCAAAAATTTGATAGAGTTTAGCAATAGTTATTTTCCAATTAGTGAAGCACACATTCAAATTAGTACGCTGCCCGTAGCCGAGCAAATACCAATTTTGCATCGCATTGGTTAGTAGTCGCGTAGAGTGTAAAGGACGAGAATTTCCGGTTAACGCTAGCCGGTATTTTAATTGGCAGATTACCGAACGATAACTGTCAAATAAATTGGCGGTTAGCGGAAACAGGAGATGGAGGAAACGTACCCGGAACTCATTCAATATATGTTCTTGTGAGTTTGGGCTCGATAAAATGTTTTACTGTCAATAAGCGAGTCTTGCAAACAAGTGGCTCCATAATGCAAACTCTGAATAACAATATTTATTTTTCTTCTCTCTCATGCAGATCACTCTGTACACTCGATGCGTTTGTGGGTCAAAGAGCAAGCGAAACAGCTATGTTGTGAATGGCAAATGGATCGTTTCTTTCGCATTATGGAACATGATGTACGTGTTTGCTTGGCTGGTTTTGCCGCCCATAAGCTGCCAAAATTAACTGCCGATCTCACAGATATTCTAATGTTGGTCAACGTTGCTTTGCGCGCCAAGTTAATACTGGAGGTTAATATAAATATCGATAAGCTAGAGGTAAATGGGGTTTCTTCTTGAAATCGATCGATTGTCACGTCTTAATTTCTAATCTTATTCTACAGAATACAAATGAAGAATGCGTTCAAATTATGTCTGAAGTTTGTCGTATACTAAGTTTGGCTTATTTTAAACTCGCCTTTCCACCCCCCTCACATTGGCAATTACGCGTCTACGATGAAGCTGTGAAAAGCGATTATGTCGACTATGTGCTCGATCAAATTTTCCTCCCAGCCATCAAAGCAACCAAGGACTTGGTTATATTGAAGCTAATTATGAAGATTATTTGTGAGGCTTGGCTGGATTATATTTATATGAAACGTATTAAATTTAGCGTAAATGGTGCAGTGCAGCTGCTAAGTGACTTCGATTGTGTACGCGAGTGGATAGTCAAATGTCCGCTGTTGGATGCTATGCAGTTGGAGAAGCTGAGTAATCATGAGGTATTGCGCATGTGCAAAGGTGTGGGCAAAATATTATTGCGTAAGCCGGAGGACGTTATATCGATTGTTCAATCGCCAAAATTTCCATACGATCGGAAGACAGTGGGAGGTGAGTGGATGGAGGTTTCGTAAGATGCGGATGAAATTTTGAGGTGCAAGAAGAACGGCATGTAGTGTAGTGGAAGAACTTACTTATCGTTTTCTAATAAGCAAATCGGCCAACCTTACAGACAGACTTATATTGACTACAACCATCTCGGTAACCAGGAACAGGTGACGGACGGCAATAAGCTGATTGGTACTTTTTTTAATATTGTTACGAATTTAGGGAAACTCCGCTTATTTGAAATCTTCTGCTAACGTTCGAATCGCTAAACTGTTTGAATAAATCACTCCAATATTCTGTATTGCAAAATGGTCTTTATTAGACTACTTTGGGAGTAGGACAATTATACTTCTCAACCAATAGCGTGTTTAAATCAAACTGACTAGTTCTTACTCAAATTGCGCTGCTTTTAGTTATACTCTCTGTTGCCTCGTCAGCATATTTCTCGAAAGATCTAGACTTTTCACCATCTAGAATCTCCTGATTGGTTACCAGCGATATACGTGTGTGTGCGTGAGTTATTCTTCGTCGCCTTTTATGTACGTGTGTAAATGGATTAATTTCATGTGTCCATGTACACACGCGTGGCAGCTTGCTTTATTGTTGTTGTGCATTTATTTAGTAGCAGCTTAGTGATGCTAATATTCGTCACAATATGATTTCACACTTGAATTTCCGGCGCAGTACGATTTTGACATTAGTCCATCTATTAACAAAAAAAAAGTGCATGAAATTTTTATTTAAGTTTGTATGTATGTCACCGTGCTGCCACCTTATATGGTTCCGCCATGACTGCAACAAAGAAACAGTCCGAACAAGCATATGTGTTTTATTCTTTCGAATGAGCGTTCTGCTGATTTTAGTATTGGTCAAACCCGAGGCGAGACATCCCTGTCGCTCAGGCATTCCCACCAAATCATTATGTCCATCTAAGACTTACCGTCATCAGGGACGTGAGCACGAAGGTTAGGGGGTATGTTAACAAACATAAGCCGCATAGGTGCGCTGTGGGAGCCATAACCTCTCCGGCTCTGAACAACAGTTAAATTGGCTGAATTCTGCGCAAATCAAAACACAGAATAGAGAGTGCCCTTTAAGCGAGAAATAGAAGATATTTTAGAAAGTTGTAAAGAATTTACAAACTACGCTCAAACATGAAAAAGAAAACTGAGCGCGAGTCGAATAAGCGGCACGTCAGGTAGTCAGAAAGTCTATGCTATAGAAAGAGCAACTAGACTGTTGCAGTATAGTAAAGTAAATCAGCAAATTAATACGACGATCGTTGTCGATGGCTAGGCTATTTAGTTTCGATTCTCATAATTAATTTTAGAGTACCCGGCCATAGGAAACTCGAAGAGAAAGTAAAAGATAAATACCCCGCAAAGGATCATCATCATCGCTTTCACTTGGACAATAATAAGGTCCGTTGTGATACCACATGAAATAACGGGGATGTGAGCTATAACTATTTAGGGATGCATTGCGTGGTAACGATGTAGTTTCGAATAAGACCGATCTGGATAAATACTTCGGAGATTAGTGGGCCGGACAGTCAAGTATGAAGTGTTTCGGTTAATCTAACACATCATCTTTCATGCAGCTGCAGCAAGGGGTGTCTTTCAGTGTGTTGAGACGTACCACATGAACTCCCATAGGATAGTGAGTCAAAATCCCAATCACCATTGATAGATTAGACTTGGTAAATGCAATAGATTTAGCAGACCGCTTACTATCCACTTCTGGCCAACAGGATTTCTCTATCCTGCTAGAAGTGGTGTGCGCTGATCGTTCGCTTAGCTGACTCTAGACCTTTATATAGAGAAGCAGACCACAGATGGCCAGGCGTAATCCGTATACTCCACAGCCATCTATGTTCTGTTAAATTGTACGCATGCACGCTACAAGATCCGAGTGACAGTTGACATGTCTATGCCCCACCACCAACATGATATTAATATTAAAATAGCTCGAAAACCCCAACGATAGCATAAACCGACAAGATACCTATGTAGAGCCTGTCAGGATAATAACTAAAACGAGTTAGTTCAGCTCTTCCATTGTCGATGACCTGAAAAGGTAAAGTTATCCTATCCCGGCAGTTTGCAGAAGGCAAGGGAAGTTGTTTTTCGCTGCTCTACAAATTTATATGTGAAAGTCGCGCCGAATTCGGTTGGCCTTCAAACCAAAATCTGGCAAATACCGCGTATGCTCTCTGACCTAGTCTAACCTATTACGAGGCTGCTATGCCGGCCAGAAGAACGGAATGACCTAAAAAATTAGACAAACGTTCCTAAAATAGCAGGGCTTGTACTTTAAGGTGCTAGTTCCGTGTCAGATCTATATCCGAAACCTCTGAGGAGTATCTTTATCGCTTTTACAGCAACAGAAATAGGGCTTCCTTGCAAGTACTTCAGACTACGGCAGGTCAATTATTTGCCTTATCTCACAATACCGTTGCTTTGGAAAGTATAAAGAACGACTTTAGCACTATTACTAATACCGGCCGAAAGTACCTGGTGACATTTGAGGCAAAATAGAGAAATACAATGGGGTTAGCTGCAAGGTAATCATACATATTGTTCAAAGCAACGAAGTGGATGATTTTAATGTCTAGAGAGTCCTGCTTGAATGTTATCATGGGTGTCTGAGTTTCCTCTTAGTAGATGATCGCCTTTGGGCAAGGCACACATAAAAACTCTCCTTGTTTTCCTATTTTAAGCCAGGTAATGTAACAAGACATAATTATCGGACGGATTTGATGAGTCATCACATGATATATTAACTATCTTGATGTTCTAACCCTCTATCTTTTGGCTCTACGTTCGGATGAGTCAACTGTCGACTAATAATCGCATCCGCAGTTTGACCAATCCGTTCTTCGCGAATCTTTGCATTTACGAAGACCGTAAAGCTGCATCTTCTCTAGTATGAGTTGGAGCATTCCAGGTTTATATGACAAAGTCACAGCACTGCCGTCAAGTCATCCAAAATTTTGGTATTACCTCCATAACCTCTTAAAAATGCATCTACATTTATTTTGAACTCAATGCTTATACTTCTCCTTATTCTCTTTTTCTAGCCGATGCCGCTGCTCAAGAGACTCAATTGCCATCGGAAATGTTTGTGTCAAATCAAAAAAATTGGTTACAATTGCGAGCCAGTAAAGGAAACATATTCAGTTGGTGTTGTAGCGATTCAGCGGTTTAAATTGGAATCGAAATTAATCTGGGATCCAACTTTTGAACGCAACAAAATGTGTATCTTCGAAAATCGCAAAAGAGCAGCTTAAAAAAGCAAGAAATGTCAATTCGTGTTGATATAAACAGAGATGAAATTTAACAGTTACCATTAAGAAAAAGTTCATTTTCTCTTGAAACTATTTCTGCATTATTTTTCGATCATTTCGTTATAATTTTTGGAACCATTCAAAACTAACACCATATTGGTGTCTGCGGGAAGTTTCGGGGCCACTTCGAAATAAAAAAAAATATCAAAGTCATTGTAAAGGTCTACAAGTAGGATATGTAGCAGCACGCATATACACAGCCACGCTCACCTGATAAAATGCTTGTTCTTGTTCGATTTTTTTTGTGAAAGTTATTTGGAACTGTTGTACTTCTTAGGTCCAAGAAAAGGGTAGTAGCTGCTAACGAAAACTGCGTAAAATATTTATTGTAAAATTACAAAGAAATATCCTTATTTACTTTCAAACGAGCACTTAATTACATCTCTCTTTAAAATCCACATGTTTTGGACAATTTTAATTAACAAATTGTGAAACTTTATTACCGGGGACGATTGCTAAAACACGGCCAAAACCGACGGGGGAGGTATTAATAAACGTGTTTTTGCCTCGCTTCCAATAATTCGAATACTTTTTCGCCTTTGGACTATTGATAACAGGACACATTTTTGGACGTGTTATTGCAGTCGACCTCGGTTTCAAACTGTTTTTCGCGGAGAATTTTTGAACGGGTAGAAAAACTTAGCACCCGTGTTTGTACTCTTAACACTGGAAGAAATACGCGTCCTCAGATACCCCAATTCAAGGCTTTTGTATAATTTTCTGTAGGACCCATATAGGTGCACTACATTTTCATACTAAATTCGTTCAAAAAATCTACAACCACGGCAACCCATATCTGATATTCCGCTCCTTTTTTTGTTTCCCTGCGTCGCTTTCACCCCAGTAAAATTTTGATACTTCGTTCAGTGTCAAACGCATGTTCAGCGCAGGTTCCACTGAGTTCCACAATAGTTTGACACTGACCGAAGTGTCAAATTGCAGTGTGTTAGAAAGAGAAAGAAATTGTTTCCTTTTCATAAAGTGGCCCAATAAAACCCCGTTGGACCGCCGTTATGCACAAAGTCACGGGGGGAAGGGCGATTTAGTCGTCACAGCTTCGCACGCGTATTTCTCTGTGCTCCCTTTCAGCATGCATCATAACCAGAAAAGCCATCTTACTCACAGCAGTCCAACAATCTATTTGTCTGCACACTCAGGAAACTAAATTCCTAATGGAAGGCTCCTATCCAAAACTCTGTGTACAGGGAGTCTTTCGCCGTGAAAACGAGGGCAGTGAAACATGATGTGCTCTTCGTTTTCCAATTCTGTTGGGCAGAAAGGATCTTCCTCTATGCTACGTTTATATAGATATTCGTTTAAACCGCCGTGTCCGCTTAATATCTGTGTGAGATGTTTGTTTAGTTCTCCGTGTTTCCGCTCGTACCATTATGCTATATTCCGACCTGGCATGAAGGTCCAGCGTCCTTTTCTCTATTCTTCCCACCGTTCTTGCCACCTAACTATTGTTCGTGACCCTGCGCTTTTCTTTGAATCCTCAGAATGCCATACAGATCGGCCGGGACAAAATATGGATCGCGTCGTCGGACACCGTCCGATAAGCACATGCTATTCGTATATCAGTAATACGGTAGGCTGCTAGTATATCGTTTTGGTGGGCCATTTTAGATCCCTGCCATACTGGTGCCGCGTATAATATTATGGAGCTGATTAGGTTGGATAAAAGCTGGCGGGTAGCTTCGCCTAGGCCGCCGATGTTGGGCATTATTCGCTTTAGGGCTTTTCTCCCCCACCGCCCTGAAGAGCTCTTTCAAAGTTAGTTTTGAGTCAATGTTTACTCCTAAATATTTCAAGAACGGCTTTGAATTTATTTGACAATCTCCCAGGGTTAGGTCTTACTCATCCACATCCTTCTTTGAGCTCACCAAAACTTCTCACTTCTGTCTTATTGCTAGCCATCTCCAGCCGCATGTTCGTCAGCCATCCCTTTATTCTTCCCACGGAGTCATTACATAGTGCTTGGACCAGATCAAATTTCTGGGCCACTGCTACTACGGCAATATCATGTACATAGCCGACAATTTCCGTACCTCCGGGAAGATCGATAATAAAAAAACAAATATTGCCGTACAAAAAAGCTTACTCCAAAGGCGGCCTTAGTCTGTCACTGAAAAACTGCTCAGAACTTTAACTGGAGCTTAAATTTGACTAGAATTTAAGCAAACTTAGCTTAACCAACTACTGAAAAACCGGGTCTTAGTGTATTAAGATGCATGCACATTTGCAACGCAACACGTAGCGACAGCAGTGCGATGCTGCTGCCGCTAGGTGGGAATTGCTCCTTAATGGCCGCGTCAGAAGGAACTTTCTCATATACATATGTAGATGCGTTCAACGCAATCATACGCATGATGATTTTGTTGCAAGCAAAGCATAAAATGAAGAATTCGACATTTGCTTTTGCAAAGGGTGCTTTCACACTATGCAAGTGAAATTATTTTTCCCACTCGTTGGTACTTTTCTAACATTTTTCACAGTTAAAAACTGCAATTTAACGAATGAATAGGACACAAGATATGTTAGCGAGTATTTTTCTCGTATAGTGCGAATTTTTATAACACTGTTTGGTGAAATATTGTATGTGAATGGGTAAGCCGAAATAAACTTCAATTGCCACGCCTGAAGTTCGTTTATATTTACAAACTTACTGACATGCATAAAATTGCGTTGAAAGCATCTATATGAAAAATCCCATTGTGGCTGGCCTTTATGCATGACAGTAACATCGCCACCATCACGCAAGATTTTTCCTTTATAAATATTGTAACGATTTTTAGGATATTTTACGTATTTGCAACCTTCTACTAAAGTTCGAATCGCTAAACTGTTGAATAAATCACTCCAATATTCTGTATTGCAAAATGGTATTTATTAGTCTACTTAGGGAGTAGTACAATTAAACTTCGTTTCGCAACTGATAGCGTGTTTCAATCAAACTGATTACTGAATACTCAGCTCTCGCTGCTTTTATACGCTCTGTTGCCCCGTCCACCCATTTCTCCTTAGGTCTAGTAACTTCATGCTTGGTGACCAGCATATATGTACATTAGGGTGGAGTGATGTTGTATAAAAAAAATTTTTTTTCGTTTTTTTTAATGGAATAGCGATACAAAGTTGTCGTTCAATGAGTGAATTCAGTATTCAAAAGATTGTTTACTTGCCTTGATGTTTTGAGGTGCCCCAACCCAATTGAAAATTAGAAAAAATATTTTTTTTACAAGCTTTGATTTATTTTTTAACGAAAGTATTTTTATGACTTTCCAGTCTATTATAAAACAAACTACTTTGTGATAGGTTAAATAAAAGCCTGATGAGTTGTTTTAATGTTTTTTATTAAGAAAAATTACAAAAATTATTTTATAAAGGAATGAAAAAACTCAGAAATAAGTATATTATTTAGTATTAAATTGTTTTTTGTTTCAAAATTAGGCATTTGCTGTCGTGATAATAGTCTTGCCCTTATAAAACCATCTCGTTTATTTTCTCCACAAACTGCACTTGAAGCTTCTGTCACCAATTTGATAACGGGCTCTACGGCTTGGGTATGGCATGGAAAATCTTTGATATTCTGGCACGTAGTCAAACCACTTTTGACAATCTCTTTCAAGGTTTCGTCAGATAAATTAGAAGTCAGAGGTGGCTCAGTTATCTTACAGTCTTGCCACGTAATTAAGTCGGTATAACCTTTGGCATCGAAATTTAAAGCAGGCACTTTAAATGCACGAAGGTCTTGAGTATTATCTGCTCTTGCTTTCAAAATTCGCTGATAAGCCAGCTTACGTATAATTTCTCTGTCGTCTGCAAGCATAGCAGCAATAAGAATACTTTCTGGATGACCGAAATATCCATTTCCTTGGATCACCTTATCAATGATTTTCTTTAAATGCTCGTTCAAATATCGAGTTAGGCTTATTGTTTGCCACAGGTGCTTAGCTCCGTTTGTACATGAGGGATTACATTTTATTGTGAACCACATTGGACCATAAACTCTCATTACGAACGTAGCTAATATCACTAAATTTTCTTCGGGGTCTGTTTTAGTAGCATATAATCTTAAAATTCTATTTGCTGTTGTAAGCCATCTAGAATGGTTAAGAGGTCCAGGTGTAATACTAGCTAAATCAGGAGAAAAAATGCCAGTGCTGATAGCTGTCATCACATCGTAAAGATATTTTTGGTCGGTACTCAACTCATTTTTAGTGACTTCAGGTAATAAGGAGGAAATGGTGGTAAATTGGACAATTGGCATTGATTCACATTTTCGTAATTCAGATCCAATAGGACTTGAAAAGCATTTAGGCCCTGTAGTTTTTCCATCCAAATGCAATAAAAGGTGTAATGATAACTCATTCGAATGTAACTGGCAGACAAACCATTGTAATGGTTTATTAAGTTCTTTTTCCATTAACCGAACAACACCTCCTTTGAAACCTGTATTCACGACTGTACCATCGCAACCAACAACAACTAATTCATCCAATTTCACCGATTTTTTTTTTTTTTCAAATAATTTATTATGGTACTTTCAATGCCTTTAGCAGTTCCCAACTCACACGTAACATGCCCGAAATAATCACTTCCTGGTTCTGATAAAATCACATAATGGTCTTCTGTAGTTCTTTTTCTATAAAATTTTGTCTTTCTTCTGAATGCTTACCAAAGTTTTATCTTTTCTGCCATCAAAATAAATACCGCGTATACTTTTATTGCAATCTGCATCTTGTAATTCTGATCTGACTTTCGTTCTTTCACGGCGCAATTTTGAACGATCAATGACAGCACTAGGATCCTTTGATGTAATAATTCCAACATCTTTTAACACAGAAGAAGCTATAATAGAAGCTGTTCTGTCAGAGACTCCAGTACGATCACAGGCGAGAGCTAATGATGGTAAATTTAATCTCTTTTTCTTTGATGGCGGAGCAGCTATTTGTTTTGGCGATTGATGATGGCTAGAAACTACGCTATTATTGCTTGAACTGGTACTTTCGATCATTAAGTCATCAGGCAAAGAAGGAGAACAAGACGGCTTGTTAAGATCCATTATCTCTTTGTTACGTAGTAATTTTTTTTCTTGTCTTTTTATTTTTTTTCATATTTTTTACTGTCACAACCAAATCTACCCCGCCTATCATCATTTTTCTCGTAGTTCTTTGATCAATTAAGAAAGATACTTCTTCCTTGGGAACACGGCTGTCTTTTGAGCAAGTACATTTTGAGTTAATAAGTTTGCATTTGCAACTGCAAATATCAAATAACCTTTGGGACTCAGTAACAAATTTAGTTATCTTTTCTTGATATTTCTTGTTCGTTTGACGGCCCTGATAAGGTTTTAGTAAGCGTCTATATTTGTCATGGTAAGATCGAATAAGTTGTAGTACTCTCTTAAAGCTGACAGTGGGAGGCGACGCTTTTCGCCAGATATCTAAAATTTCCGTAGCCAATCTTTCGGATATATAATGAACTGTCGGCTCTTTTGTTGTTTTGTCAGGTTTTAATTCGTATCTAATAAATAAGTAATACTTCATAACATCATTATAAGTTGGTAATAGAGACACTGGTAACTTCTCTGGCAAACCAAACACAGGACAACATGTTGTTTGTCGTGTTTTGACTTGCGACATTTTACTGTAACAAAGAGAAATAATTGGTGTAACTCACATCGAAAATATTTAATTACGATCTGAATTGTATTTATCTGTAAACAGCAATTTGAAAGTATTACTTACATGAGCATTATTTCCTTAACGGCAGTGTTTAAAATCAATGTTCCTCACAAGTAGAATAACAATAACACGCGCACTATTCAAGGTCAAATTGTTGCCAACGGGAAATAACAGAATATGATTTAGCGTTAATTTGTCAATATTATACTTTAGTGTTTTTCGATAAGAAATTTTGAATTTCTCTAAGTTTATAACGGCAACTTTTTACAGGTATTCCAAAACGAAAATACCAAAAAAAAATTTCACTCCACCCTAATGTACATGTATATTTGTAGTTTATAGTCCCTCGCATAGCCATATGCGTGTGTATATGTGAGTACTACTTCGGCTGATGGTGTGTATCTCTCTGCTGCCTTGTATGAATGATGATTAATGTGTGTATATAGCTTGCTTGAATATTGTTGTGTCTTTATTTAATAACTTTAGGGATATGAGTATCAATTAGTGATGCTAATATTCGTCACAATATAAACAGCACTTCAGACTTATCAGAAGAAACATATTTCGACCTCTCCATTCACATACAAAATTTCGCGAAGCACTATGCAAGAAAAATACTTGCTAACATATTTTGCCTCCTATACTTTTGTTAAAATGCAGTTTTTAATTGTGAAAAACGTTAGAAATGTATCAACGAGTGTGGGAAAGATAATGTCCCTTGCGTGTCAAGTGTGAAAGCAGTCATAGACAAAGCAAATGTCGAATTCTTCCTCTTATGCTCTACGTGTAGCCAAAGTTGAAGACTGCAAACTTTTGCATGCTAGATGGTGCTGGTGTTGCTCGATTTGCCGTTCTCCATATAAATACGTGTAATCTACTCATCCTGCATAAGATTGCGTTAAATGCAACTACGTATATGAAAAAGTTCATAGTGACGCGGCCATAAGTAAACATGAAAACATCAATTTGCCGTGTCGGCCTGCGTCGCAAGCTGTGGCCTGGCCTTCAAAGAAATTTTAGATTCTGGTAACTGTTATTTGCAATTTTTTTTAAACAAGCTTTCAATTATGAAATTAAAAACCGCCAAAAATTAAAATCTATGTTAAAATACTTTTTTTTTATTATAGCATAATATAAAAAATTGCTTGCATTACTTTAGACAAAGTGAGCTTATAAAATAAAATTTTCATTTTTAAACGCATAAAAAAAATTTTGTTTAATATGAAAAATGTGTCTTGAGCAACACACAGTTGCATTTATAAAAAGTTATGACACTTATGAGCTCTAAATATATGTACGTATATGTATTGATGTTTTTTTTTTTTTTTGTATAATTTATTCGGTATAAAAATGTGCACATCTCTGGCAGTTTTAAGCTGGTACCTTACGACTTATTTGACTAACAATTTCATCGACACGCTCGCTCATGCCAGCAAATTGTTTTGGATGTGGACCGATCATTTGAATGATGGCAGCTACATCTGCGGAGACCTGAAAAGAAGAAAGAATGTTGGTGTGCGCTTCTTGGTGTTGGCGATTAAATTCAAACTGCTCACCTCTAAGAAACGCGCCAAAGCTTTGAGTGTTCGAAAAACTTGTTCTTCGTTGGGACTACTTTGGTAGAATTGTAAGATAGCCATGGCCAACTCTACAGCTACATCGTCGAAAACCTAAAAATGCAAAAACTATTAACAGAGAGAATAAAAAATACCAGGAAAAGAAAAGGGAGAAGAGTTAGTGAGGGACTTGGAAGAAGAAGGAAGTGAGAGGCAGAAGTATGGGATTGGTAGAGAGAAATAAAATGCAATAGTTGAGCTTATTTTTCAACTATCGAAATACCAGACTAAGCCTCAGCGAAGCAAATCAGAGTATGTTAATAGGCATTTTTCAATGTAGATATTTCCGAAGTGATCTCGAACTAATTATACAGGATTGATGAATCATCGTTTATTAGTATCGTTATTAATAAAAAGAGCCAAAAAATTTAAGTTGATGGCCCTGAAGGATCCTGAATTATTTTTAAAATGTGAGCTTCTGTGTTTTTCAAGTGAATTTGTTAGTTAAAGCGCAGGGTTTAGGCAGAGTGAGCGAGGAGGCCAACAAAAAACATTCGGAGCCAGTAAGTTCTGCCCTCATGGTCGTGCCTTCATACTATTATCTGGTGGTTTGCAATATGTAAGAAACTACTTTGGTTATGCGAATTGGATGTCTGCTAACCTTGCCATTACCGGTATGGTTCGCTCCGCCATACTTAAAGGAGTTGATAGTTTGCTTCAACCTGATCTGAGGGAAGTCACGAATGATATAACTTCCGAAAGTACTAATGTAATTATTAAGTACTTCTGGTCATCGCAAAGATCCCACTCTTGCATGTGACCATTAACCAGGCATGTCTTACATAGTAAACCAATCTCGGGCGCTGCATCGTTGTCTTGGAGTACCCTTGCAATGACAGTCGGGCCTATGCACGAAATTGCTTGGACTGTGACTTCAGCACCTAAAGCTAAATTTTTTGTTTACTTAGTTTCTTTGTCCTTAGATTGAGTTAGTTTAAGTGGATGCTATCATGTTTAGGACCAGCTCGTTTAAAGATCCGTTGTGAAGTCACATAAAAATACGTTCACGACAGCTAAAATTACTTATAGAATCGTCGAGCTAGCTTTTAATAAAACTGATCTCGTCTTTGGATAAATCCCCTGGAGATCCGAATAAGGCAAAATACTTTTGCCTAAAACTTCACCTCGTCATCCTCCATGCAGTTGTGGCTGGAAGCGTTTTCAAGTAATTCTTAAAGACCGCCGCATCCGATTCAATTGTACCTATCCGAGTCAATACCCAGACGATACTTATCTTAGAATACTTTGAGGCATTCGCAAACTAGCTAAAGCGCCACCAAAACAATTCTTATTTCAGGGCCTCAATTGAAGCTGGAATGTCCCAGTAACTGTTAAATTCTTTAACTTACTAGTACTGGATAGCACTCTTCCTCTGCATTCTTAGTTGCGAGAATTTGCACTGGAAAGACAGTACAGCGCCCATCCGCAAGTCACTTCAAACGGTCCGGTGCCCATATTGAGTTGCTCCCAGTTTACTCTTTCGACGATGTTGAACTCGCGGAGGGGAATCACACATTTATCTGTCTTGCCGGAGTTAAAGTCGAAGTTGGTAAAAATGCTGAAGTTCATTTTCGAAAAGGCCGAAATCCTACGGAAAAAGCTAATAACGCTTTCATAAAAAGTCAGCGAACGTAGTGCACAGATCTAAACTTAAGCTATAAAACTAAAGGCTATACCCTACTAAGAACAGTCGAGCAAAACCTGTAGATAGAAGAGTTGAGCGTATACTTGCTCCAAACCACGGACGTAAGAAAAAGAAACCGACTAGATGAGAAAATTCCTAATTTTTTAGGGGTTTAAAATAAATGTATTCTGGCGGTGAGTTTAAATATTCCCTGATCTTGTAGGGTAGAGCCTACTAGAATGAAAGCTCCAAGTGATTAAATAGACACAGAAAGACCTAACATTGTGAGGGTCGAAATTGCTGGTTGAAACTGTATAACCAACTCCTTCCTTGTTAGATCCAATTGATGAAAAGGCCGTTATTCCCCAGTGCTCTTGGCTTCCCACAGGTGAATTTATTCTGAAACTTGAGTTTTTCGTCTCTGGCATAGTGTTTCTGCTACAGGGAATATTGATGTTTAGTCATTACCAGCACATTAAACTAAATTTAATCACTGTTAAGGAATGCGACCTTTGGAGGACTCAAGCTAAATTAGGACATTTTTTTAGACAAGTGCAATCTCTTTGCCAAGTCATTAGTGTACTCTTTTTTTGAACTATGTACTGGAGGTTAACTCCAATCCCTACTATTCTCAAAGTCATTGACGCCTTTGGACAACCTTTTAAAAAACGAAAGCGTTCGGACAGAACACGTGGTCCGACGAAGCGGAAGGAACATGAACACTACAATTTCAAAACTCTTGACAAAATGTAAAAAATGATTCTGTAGTTTATGTCGAATTCTTCCTTGTACTTAGTTTTAAACTGAACTTAAGGCAACCAAAAGACAAA
Source organism: Eurosta solidaginis (assembly GCF_040869045.1). Classification (NCBI taxonomy): domain Eukaryota; kingdom Metazoa; phylum Arthropoda; class Insecta; order Diptera; family Tephritidae; genus Eurosta; species Eurosta solidaginis. Next base: position 86,212,313 of record NC_090319.1, on the reverse strand, counting down.
TAAATTCGGTTCTATCGAAGGTCTGATCTACAAGTTTTGTCGACCACACTTGTAGACTTCAAGTAAAAGTTCAAAAAAGAAACGTGCCCTACGCTTCCCAAGGCAGTCGGTTCTATGTACCGGAGCGACTCGGGATTTTTCCCGACCAAGGACTGTCATTTCAGTGTGACCCCATTTAATTTGTTTCGTCCGTCCCACAAATTGTCATCCTCCCAGCAGCTCCTTGCAGCAGGACTGCTACATATTCTCTTACTCCGGGAAGGTATCGAACCCAATCCGGGTCCGTCTCCTGACCCCGGTCATGAGAAATGGTTTTGCTGCATTTGCCAGAAAAGAATCTTTTTAGGACGGTCATACTCTGTTCAGTGTGTCTCGTGCAAGGGATGGTTGCATCGGACAGCTTGTTCTGGGCTTGATCCCAAAACCCGACGTCCACGTAACTTTTATAAATCTTTTGTGGCTCCTTGCTGCTCACGCCCAAGGGCGTCCCGTAGTCTACGCCTAAGCGTATCCCCACTACCTTCCAGCAGCTTCGCTGCTCAGCAAGCCACAACAAGTACCCGCTGCTGCTCGCGCCCCACGGCGCCAACAACTCAAACAGCTGATACCACTCATGACTACTACCTTCGTAGTAGAGCTGGTAGCAATGCTGAGCATCAGCCCCTGCCCCCGTCTTCTTCTCCCCCCTCTTTTCTGGCAGCAATCGTACAGGTCAGGGAAACAGACTCTTAGTCCCTGCCTCCGTTTGCACCGTCTGCCAGCACAGAATATATAGGTTTGCGACATCCGCTCAATGCAGCTCCTGCCTTGGGTGGTGCCACTCTCCTAGATGTTCTGGTCTCCGCGACGGCAACCCCCCGACGGGTTTCATCGCGCCATGTTGCCAGGTCTCAAACCCAAATCATCCGGGTACCCCAATGCTTGCCCAAGGGCGCCCAGTCCCAAGGCCACAACAGCAATTGCGTCCTGGCCTTCCACAACCTAGGCGTAGTCACCCCTCACTTACCCCTAGAGTGGCGGCGTCACCCCTCATGCACTTCAGAATTCTGCAGTTCAACTGTAATGGACTAACTGGGAAGATTACGGAGATAGTCGATTTCATGAAGCGGCACAACATCCGCATTGCTGCGCTTCAAGAGACTAAACTCACAGCAAGATCTGCATTGCAGACCTGCTCTGGTTATAATGTCCACAGGAAAGACCGCGAGAGCGGAAATGGAGGCGGCCTCGCGTTTATTATACACCACTCTGTGCAATATCATATATTTGATCCTGGCATCGACCGCAGTGACAATGTCTTAGAACGTCAAGGCCTATCTGTCCGGTCAGGCGATGCAAATCTAGAAATAATCAACATCTACATCCCTCCTGTCACCTGTTGCCCCAGTGGATACCGCCCTAATATCGAGGCCTTACTCACTGGCAACAATCGCATTATCTTAGGCGATTTCAATGCCCATCACGACCTATGGCATTCAAACTTGCGGGCGGACAGTAGGGGTGAGATGTTGGCGGATCAAATAGACGAAACGACGTTCTGCACAATAAACGGAGACGCCCCCACACGTATGGTAGGAAGCTGTCATAGCTCGCCAGATATCTCAATCGTGAGCGCAGAACTCATAAACTGCGTCAACTGGCAGCCGATGGTAACATTGGCATCCGACCACCTGCCCATACTTATTTCGTTCGAGCGTACTGCCGACTTCATCGTCACCGAAAAACGCACTTTCATAAACTTCAAAAAAGGAAAGTGGGAAGAATATAAATCTGCAACAGACAGCAGCTTTGCTGCCCTCCCTATCCCGACTGATGCCCGCCAAGGGGAGCGTGCCTTCCGTAAGGTCATTGAATCCGCCTCGGCACATTTCATTCCCGCCGGGAGAATTCCCGAAATCCGGCCCCACTTCCCGGCGGATGCCGCGAGCTTAGCGAGGGAACGCGACCTTATAAGACAGCTTGATCCAGGCGACCCCCAAATAAGGGATATAAACCAACGCATCAGATTGCTTGTGGACGAACACAAGCGGGCGAAATGGGAAGAGCACCTAAGAGGTTGTAACCTCTCTACCGGTGTAGGTAAACTTTGGTCCACCGTAAAGTCCCTATCGAATCCGACTAAGCACAAAGACAAAGTTTCCATCGCCTTTGGTGATAAGGTGCTGTCGGATGCGAAAAAATGCGCGAGCGCTTTCTGCCGACAATATATAATGCATCCTACGGTCGACAAAGATAGACGGAGAGCCAATAGACACGCACATAAACACAAACTCAGCGCGTCACCAATTACCATCACCGCTAGAGAGGTTGAGGACGCCATTGGTCGCGCTAAACCATCCAAAGCAGTGGGCCCAGACGGCATAGCCATGCCGATGCTTAAAAACCTAGGGAAAGAGGGTTTCAAATACTTAGCGCATGTCTTCAACCTGTCTCTTTCCACCTTTGTCATACCCGAGAAATGGAAAATGGCCAAGGTGGTCCCGCTACTAAAGCCTGGGAAACCAGCTAACGTAGGTGAGTCATATCGTCCGATATCTCTCCTATCGCCAGTGGCAAAGACGCTTGAAGCCATTTTGCTCCCTTATTTCCAAGCACATTTGCAGCTAGCCCCTCATCAGCATGGCTTCAGAAAACTCCATAGCACTACCTCCGCGCTAAATGTCATTAGCACCCAGATAAATTGCGGTTTGAATCAATATCCCCACCATAGAACAGTACTCGTAGCGTTAGACCTATCAAAAGCTTTTGATACGGTCAACCATGGCTCGTTACTGCAAGACCTGGAAGGGTCCACCCTTCCCCCATGTCTTAAAAGGTGGACCGCAAATTATCTGGGTGGTCGGCAGGCATCGGTGCAATTCAGAAACGAAACATCGAAACAAAGGAGAATTAAACAAGGGGTGCCACAGGGTGGTGTCCTATCCCCGCTTTTGTTTAATTTCTACATATCTAAGCTACCTTCACCACCGGAAGGAGTCACAATCGTTTCCTACGCCGATGACTGCACAATAATGGCCACAGGCCCAGGCCCAAAGATCGATGAGCTATGCAATAAAATAAACGGCTATCTCCCTGATCTCTCCAGTTTTTTCGCCTCGCGAAACCTGGCATTGTCACCGACTAAATCTTCCGCGACCTTATTTACAACATGGACGCCCCAAATGTCGACCATATTGAACATCCACGTCGATGGCACTACGCTACCGACTGTCCTACACCCCAAAATCTTGGGTGTGACGTTTGATCAGGATCTACATTTTGGTGCGCACGCAACCGCAATTGTTCCAAGAATTCAGAGCCGTAATAAAATCCTCAAATCCCTTGCTGGCAGTACCTGGGGAAAAGATAAAGAAACGCTCTTGACCACATACAAAGCAATTAGCCAGCCGATTACGTGCTACGCGTCACCCATATGGTCGCCAAGCCTAAAAACCACCCACCGGAAGAAACTACAGGCCTGCCAAAATACTGCTCTCAGAATCGCCACGGGCTGTCTTCTTATGTCCCCAGAACACCATCTGCATAATGAGGCGAGAATACTCCCCATCAGGGGGAGAAATGAGATGCTGACCAAACAGTTTCTGTTGAATACCCAGAAACCTGGGCATCCCAACAGACATCTGATTGACGAACCAGCACCGCCTAGGGGCCTAAGGAGTCATCTCCGTAAGCATTTTGAGGAAATACGGCACCTGAGAACCCAGCCGTATGAAGCGGAAAAACACAAGCAGGTCCTTGGTGAACTCCATAGACAGGCGTCGGACCTTTATGTCGGGAATTGCCCGGTGAATCCAGTACTTGAAGAAAAATATCCAGAACTCGCAGAAGAGGAACGCATACTCCCCAGGGAAACGCGTGTCACTCTTGCTCAACTTCGTTCTGGATACTGTAACAGGTTAAACTCTTACCTATCCAGAATCAACCCCGACATACAAAATGTATGCCCTGCTTGCAATGTGTCCCCACATGACACCAACCATCTCTTTAATTGTAATGTGGAACCAACGCCTCTAACACCCCTTTCCTTATGGTCCACCCCTGTTGAAACGGCAAGTTTCCTTGGACTCCCGTTAGAGGATATTGATGACAATTTGTGATCGGTCGCGCCTATTGGGTGGGGCGAGCATTGCTACAACAACAACAACAACAACAAACGTGCCCTACTTGAATACTTACCACAGTCTTCACTTCCTTTATGGCTATGTTGTAGAGTATCATAGAGCCGGTATTCTTCAATTGTGGACAATTTGAAAGTATGCAATGTACTGCTACTTTCGTTGTAACGCGTATATTCGATATCGTTTGTCCTAAATATTCCCATTCGGAGATATAAAGCAACCATTCGGAGGGTCCTACGTTCTCAAAAAGATTACACATCTGAAAAGATAAGACAGTTTTATTTTATGAAGTAGTTTGTTGTCTAGTAAAATCCACTTACAAACATCGCCCATGCTTGCTGTTCTTCCGGTGTATGCTTTTCGATGTCGTGTGAAAAATTCATTAACGTATGATCTCGCCGATCTTGATGTAGTATAATGATGACATCATCTTTCAGCGCTGCAAATGCCAATGTACGTATCAAATGTACTCGCGTATCTGGTGAAAAGTTTTCCTCCCGCAAAACACGTTGTACGAAAACAAGAAAATTATCACCTAAAACCCATGAACCCTCGTCTTCGATAAGATACTGATGCAACTCTTCCATGGCGATCTCCTCTTCCTTGCAAATTTTGCCATCCAACAACCGGACAAGGCATTCTAGCTCAGTCTTGATCTGTAAGAGAAAGTGTAGGCTATTAGATGGGCTAGGAGTTTTGGGAGTATTTGAGAAAATTAAGGGTCATTTTCACAATGTCCAGTTAACACTAACTTCTGTTTATCTGGCAGATTTACGAACGATTTCTGCAAATTAAACTGGCAGTTAGTGTTAACCGGGCAGGGTTAAAACGGCCTTAAGTATGCCCTTCAGCTCTTCTGATGTGTGCATTATACTGTAACGAATTTAGGGAAATTCCGTTTATTTGAAACCTTCTGCTAACGTTCGAATCGCTAAACTGTTGAATAAATCACTCCAATATTTAGTATTGCAAACTGGTCTTTATTTATATTACTTTGGGAGTAGTAATTCAGAACCAATAGCGTGTTTAAATCAAAACTGACTAGTTATTACTCTGCTTGCGCTGCTTTTATACTCTCTGTTGCCTCTTCCGCATATTTTCCCAAAGGTCTAGACGTTTCACCATCCAGAACTCTTGTAGCTCATGCTTGGTTACCAGCCATATACGTGTATATTTGTAGTTTATAGCCATCTGCGTTTGTATGTGTGAGTTATTACTTCGCCTGATGATTACACCTGTGTGTGTGAGATATCTCTTCGTTGCCTTGTACATAAGAGTCGCTAGCTTTGACGTTGCCATGTATATAAGAGTGGCTGCTTCATGTTTTTGTTGTTGCGTGATTATTTACTAACAGCCTAGTGATGTCAACATTCGACACAATACGTAAGCCGAATCTTTACTTTCTCCTCTGCATTGCAGCGACAAAGTCAAGCACAATCTTTTGTGAAATGAAGAATGTTCGCCAGGGTCTCAAGTGTTACTCACGCACTTCAGTGTTTACTTGCGTCGATGATGCAAGTAATACTAAAAGGGAGTTCTTTTCAAAGCACTCTTCTCGCCTTGGTTAGAGTTATCTAGAAATGTCTTAATCCTTGCCAGGATCGATTTTGAAGATGCCTTCAATGAAGTTAGAACGAATGATATCTGTAGAGCAGTTACTTGGTATGAAACTCCGTACGCGTGGCCTGGATTGACTATGCTCAGTAAACGAGCTGTCGGAGCGAACTTGGATACGGTTCCGGTCCATAAAACCTTAACAAGGAGGCGCCATGTCGCCGTTGTAGTGGGTAATGGTAGTTAACTTAATCATAGAAACCTTTAAAGAACGATTAGTGAGCTGAAGGAAATAGCGACTTGCGATGGGCACGGGTGAAGGCGTTTCTTTACTTTTCTTCTTACTTTTCGAAGGGAAACAGGGTGGATAAGCAGTTCTTTAGGAAGGGCTTAACGTAATTTTTTTGGAGCTCTCAGACTGTGAGAACAAGCACTGTACAGAGTGGAAGATGGCAAACCACACTTTGAGGTTCCCCTACCAAGACAATCAAAACGCTGAAATCGTGTGGAACATATTTTTCATATTTATTTTTTAGACATTACCAGCCACGAACGACCCGGCTGAAATCGTTTCGTAGCCAGTGAAGCCCCTGCGCTCCTATTCTCATGGCCAACATAGTCGATAACTCCATAAAGCTTTAGAAGAACTTTTATTAAAGTATTTCGATGTAGCTTTTCCCAGGACTTCAACCCAAAATCTTCGGTGTCCACCACCTCGGCGGGTGGTATTCCTCTTTATGTTAATACTTATTCCCGGATAAATGAAGTCGTTTTCTATTTCCGGTCACTCTGTATGCGACACCGTATAATTTAGAACTCCTCGAAGGAGTCCTTTTCAATTCTTACTGAGGTAGTTGTTGTTATGTTCGCAGTGCTTTGCCCCATTCAATAGGTGCGACCATTCATAAATTGTCATTGATATCCTCTAACGGGAGTCCAGTGAAACAATCATTTTCAACAGAGTTCGACGATGGGAATGCTGGTGTTAGATGCATAGGTTCCACATTACAATTGGAACGATGGTTGGTGCCATGTCATTGAGTTAGGGGGCTAAGAATATACCCGCGGCTGGTCTGCCAAATGATGCAAGGGGTTGCCAGCACAATTTATAGCTTCTATAACCCAAATGTCGCCCTAAGCTACCCATGACAAATGCTGTTTCTTTAGCAGGTTCATTGTGGTCATATTAAAACGTTCCCGAGATGGCCGGGTTTGTACCTTAATGGTGCTTGTTACCGGAACGTACCGGATCTAAATCCGACAAAGGGCCATCAACATCGATAATCCTGCCCAAAACCTTGGTTGAGTGTCTTCATCGCTACAACAACAACAAAAACACATCGCATGCAGGGCATATACATAACGTAAATATGTCGGGGTTGATTCTGGACTAATAAGAGTTTAACCTGTTATAGTGTTCAGTTCGGCCAGAGTGAGTCGTGTCTCGATACGTAGTCTGCTTTACTCTTCTGCAAGGGTTGAATAAAGTATATTGATAACGGGTCACAGGCGGAGAAGTAGCAAAGGTATTTACCGCCTCAGTGTAGATTAGGCTTTGGACCTCCTTATGCTTATCTGGATCGAGCGGCTTAGTTGGTACGTACAGAGATACTTCCTTATCCCTCTTGAATGGAGGCTAGATCAAGCAGTTGTTTGCTGAAATTCCCAGCTTTGTGAAACTTTAGCAAAAACTCTCTGTTCAGCATTTCATTATGCTTTTCAATGTTGAGCTCGCCTGCTTCACTATTAAGATGATGTGCAGGGGTCATAAGAAGACATCCTGTGGCAGTAATGAGTGCAGCATTTTGGCAAACCTGCTTAATTTTCCAGTGTGTGTTTTTAAAGTCAGGCGACCAAAACGGCGACACGTAGCACATGAGCGCCCGGTCAATTCATTTGTAAGTTGTTAGCAAGTGCTGCGGCCAGCGATTTGAGTATTTTTTGCGCCTTTGTCCTTCAGATACAATTTCGAAGGCATGTGCCCTGAAGGTAAGAGTGCTGTAGAACGTTATACCTAGATCTTTGGGTGACGGTATCGTAACGCCATCGACTTGAACGTACAATATTTTCGTTATCTGTTTCTTCCATCTCGTAAACAAAGAGCCCGCTGACTTCGTCAGCCTTGCAGCAATGTCCTGTGATTGGCTGTGTCAAAAGCTTTCGATAAATCTAGCGCTACAAGCACTGTTCTGTGGTGCGGTACTTGGTTCACTCCGCAATTTTTTTGTGTGTTGCTGGCTTTTAACGCCGAGGTGGTGCTATGTAATTTTTAGAAGCCATGCTGGTGATTGGCAAGTCACAGGTTTGCGGTTAAATAAGAGAGCAGGGCGGCTTCAAATATTTTAGCTACTCGCGATAGGAGAGATATCGGACGATATGATTCTCCATTTTGCATTCTTCATGACGGAAGTAGGCAGATACTTGTTTAAGACAAATGTGGCAAAATCTCTCATTACGAAGGCTTTTAAACATCGGCATGGCAATCCCGTCCGGATCTACTACTTTAAATGGTATAACAAGTGAAGTTGATCACTTCTTCAACCTCTTAGGAGGTGATGGTAGTCAAAAACGCACTGTGTTAATGATTACATGTGGGTCTGTTGTCCAGCCGTCTGGTTTTGGCAGCCAAGGAATGCATTACGCCTTGTCCAAAAACGCCTAATACGGCCCTCTGGATCCACCCCTGTGATAGTTCTAGGATAGTTCGTTACTATTGCGATTCGCTGGATACCCTATAAATGCTTTCAAATTTAAATAAATATTTCTCAGAGTGTAATAATTTTATGTTTGCAATATTATTATTGCGAATATTAGCAGTTCTATACATCACTATGCTGCTACTAAATAAATGCACAACAACAATAAAGCAAGCAGCCACACATACGCATAACCAGCAGCTTGAAGAAAGAGAAACAATCACACATCACGTTATCATCATCTAAGAGCAGCAGTTGTTACTCACACATACACACGCATATAGCTAAATAACCAAGTATGAGATACAACTGTTCCATAAGGCATGTTTGTGAAAAGTCTAGACTTTAGGATAACTGTGCGAACGAGGCAACAGAGAGTGTAAAAGCAGCGCAAGCTGAGGAATAACGAATCAGTTTGAAACACGCTATTAGTGAAGTATAATTGTGAAATACTACTCCTAAAGTAGTCTAAATAATTGCAATACTGAATATTGGAGTTATTTATTCGACAGTTCAGCGATTCGAACTTTAAGCTGCAGACATTAGTACTTTATCGGTAACCTTATAACAGCTGATTCAACCAACCTTATGAGAATCAATGCAATCGATTATTGGTGCCGCCAAGGTCGTAACCGTATCGTAGCCAACCAATTGGTTTTTGTTGTCTACTTATATGAGTTAACCGGGGATTTATTTATTTATTTATTTATTTATTATTTAAAGTCGACGACAAACTATGGTCGACTGCATAATATAAAAGATATATAAATATACAACTCAAAAGATAAAATTTAAGATATATCGAGCTTTCAACAATGTTATATTATAAGCAAAGAAATATTAATGAACATTACTAATTAATTTCAGAATATAATAATAATAAGAAATATGAGCAGAAATAAGATCTTATGCCGAAATCTTATACTGGCGGAATGCATCAGATTCCGCTCAGCATGATTTCGGAATGCAGTGGATTCCAATCTCCCTGTTGGAATGCAACAAGATTCCAATCAGCATGTCATGGGAATCCGGCAGTGCTAAGAGTAGTGTAATGAGGATACGCCATCACAAGGCATAAAAAAGTAACATGACCTGTGTTGTTGGAATGCACCGGATTCCAATCAGCTCGATGCCTGACCCATAAGATTATACTGCCGGAATGCATACAATTCCGGTCAGTGACTCATGAAAAAGCATGTTTTTTACGTTGTTGGAATGCACCAGATTCCAATCAACACAGTACTGTCTTGTTCCTTCTTAATGATACATGTTGATAAATGTTCCTCCATCCTTAAGCGAGACAGTTCCTGTTTTTTTATCGAAGTAATAAAATGCCGGCAAATTAAATTAGCTTGTATCTCTTAAATTAGATAGGCAAGTATTGCATTACGTATAGTGGCAAAAGTACATTCAAGACTGATGCACCTATACAAGTCATTGTAGTGCGCGCACCAGATAAGAAGAGGATTATTTTTAGCAAAGTTTCGTCGACAAAGGGGTAAATAGAAAGGAACGTAGTGTCTGGATACTCTAGGGGGAACCGCAAAAAACAAGCGGCTGAGGAGGTCCGCGGAATCAATTTCTCCAATAATGAGCTTATGGATGAACAATACCCCCGGTAATATTCTCCGATTTTCCAGAGTGGGTAAGTTAATAAGAAGAAGTCTACTTCTGTATGGAGGAAGGTGGAGACTTGAGTCCCAATTAAGGCCGCGCAATGCAAATATCAAAAATTGCTTTTGAACTGACTCAAGACGCTTTATATGCTTTTGAGAAACAGGGGACCAAACGCATGAGCAATACTCGAGTATTGGACGAACCAGCGATGTGTAAAGAACCTTAGTGAGGTACGGATCATCGAACTCTTTAGCCCATCTTTTAACATATCCAAGTAAACCCAACGCTTTGTTGGCTATAGATGAAATATGCATGTTAAAATTCAATTTCGGATCAAAAAGGACACCTAGATCATTTGCAATAGATATACGCTCCAAAGGCGTACCATCTATTACATAAGATTTCAATGCTGGCTTCACTCGGTGAAATGTCATATGCTTACATTTAGAGCAATTTAAAGCTAGTAAATTTGTTGTGCACCAACATTGGAACGAGTCCAAGTCGGCCTGAAGAAGATCCAAGGAACTCAAATCGGTAGGACAGTAAGTGTAGCAAAGTTTTACATCATCCGCATACATTATAGTATGGGAATATAATATTGTCTGTGGCAAGTCATTAATGAAAAGGGCAAAGAGCAAAGGGCCTAGATGACTTCCCTGGGGTACGCCGGAGGAAACTCCGAACGATTCCGACAGATTGCACTTGAACAGGACTTTTTGGGTCCGGTTAGAAAGATAGCTTTTCAGCCACATTAATAGGTGAAACGGAAAGCCCAGTAAATCAAGCTTATGAATAAGCAACTCGTGGTTGACGGTATCAAATGCTTTGCTGAAGTCCGTGTAGATGACATCCGTTTGCTTGTTCGCTAAAAATCCTTCCATAACTATAGAGGTGAATACAAGCAAATTTGTAGTGGTAGACCTTTGACGAATAAAACCGTGTTGACATGGAGATAAAAGACTAGAACACTGATATTGCATTTGATTGGTGACAATCTGTTCAAAGACTTTAGGAATGACTGAAAGTTTAGCAATACCCCTGTAGTTTTCAACTTGTGACCTACTACCTTTTTTATGCAGGGGTATAATAAAAGACTGTTTCCAAAGTGCCGGGAATGACGCAGATCCCAGAGATAGCTCAAATAATTTTAAAATAGGCTCATACATGTTTTCGGCGCAGTACCTAAGCACGCAACTAGGAACACCGTCCGGTCCCGGAGAAAAGGTGGGCTTCAAAGATTGAAGACTCTGAAGAACAATATTACCATCAATAGCAGGATTCCTAATCTAATTCGAGCTATCTAAGCGATAGGGATATTGACCAGAATGAAAACCACTGGATGAATACGTGGACTTAAAGAACTCAGAAAATAGTTCAGCAACTTTGTCATCAGTACAAGCTTTTTTACCTCCAAAGGTTAATGAGGAAGGATACCCAGAAGTTTTCCGCTTTGAATTTACGAAACTGTAAAACTTTTTTGGATTTCTAAAAAATTGGGCTTTACAACAACTCAAGTAATTTTTATAACAAAGCTTATTTAGACGGTGAAATTTAGAACGAGCTATTAGATATTTAGAGAGGTCTGCAGATGCTCCAGATTTCTTGAACCTCTTATAAAGCCTAGATTTGATGTTATTAAGTCTGATAAGTTGCCTTGAAAACCAAGGGGGCTTATTCGAACATAGGGTATAGCGAGTAGGAATGCAGGTATCAAAGAAGCTATCAAGCGTACTGTAAAATATAGAGATAGCCGAATCGACATCAGTGCAAGCATAGAGATCCGACCAATCATGGGAAGCCAACAGATCATTGAGCATAATGAAATTCGCTTTGTAGAAGCATCTTGATCGGGGACGAGACTGTACTTGAATCCTACGGGGTAGGCTGATATCAAGTGATATCTCTAGCGTAGGGTGAAGAGGGTCTTCTGGAAGGGATAAAGGTGGTATTTGCGTAAGGGCAGTACCCACCGAGCCATCCACAAATACTAAATCCAGCATTTTATTTCCACTATTTGGAACATTGTTAATCTGTAAAAGAGATGAGTCTAACAAGCAATTGAGAAACTCATGTTGAGCAGTGGGAGTTAAAAAGTTTGAATCACTTATATTAACCCAACTAACTGTTGGCAAGTTAAAGTCACCAACAACAACAAGTCGATCGTTATCTCCCAACTGCGAATGCAAATCACAGATGGCCGAGCTATGACTAGCATAAACATCCATATCCGAACGAGGTGGTATATACGAACAGCAAACAATTACGCTATAGCTACCGAATGAAAGCCTAACTGCTATGAATTCGATATGAGAGATATTGTCCAGCGAAATCAACTCAGACGATAGGTTAGATTCAACAGCAATAAGGACACCTCCCGCTCTAGAGATGCGGTCACGCCGATAAACAGCATATTTATTTGAAAAAACCTCAGAATTGTAATTATCAGGCTTTAGCCAGGTCTCCGTAAAAGCTACAACTTGTGCAGAAAAGTTGAAAGAATTAAGGAAGAATGGAACAAGTTTTGATCGTAAACCACGAACATTTTGATAATTAATGAGAAGACGGGACAGATCAGCAATTACCTTTGTGTTGTTATTACTGTGTTCGTCATACCGTTTTTTGGCTGTAATAAAACAGGTTCGGCCCTCGCCTTTCTCGTGAACAAGTGAACCACAGTATGCTTGGGCCAAAAAGAGGAATCAAGTACCTTATCGAAATATTCATCTGAAAGGGATATTTTAAATGAGGAGATGTATCGTATCGCTTTAAATGTATGAAAACATTTATTTCAAGCAATTTTTAATTTTATAATTTATTTAATAATTTGGGAAAATTTTAAACAACGTGACATCAGGACAGACAAGGCGACAGCTGTTCGATTATACCTTGTAAATCTCTTCAAAGCCTTTTCTCCCGGGAATGGGAGTCGAATCCACACTCCTACGATAGTTGAAATGGTTATCAACGCATTCAGCTACGTCATGCCTTAGTTGTTGTAAAGTTTTTCCCAATTGCCTTCTTCGCATATATTATCTTCCACACATTACATAATTCGTATGTAGTTATGTGCTGAAGTTATGCCTGTTTGTAAGGCGGTTTTCAGAGAAACTTGGTATTTGTTGTTGTTTTTGTTCTATTTATAGAACTACAACGAATTAACCAAATGTTTACAAGGTACAAAAAACCTTAAAAATCAAAGTCGAATAAAAGTAAAAAAATGAAATTTCGCAGGCTCGAAAATTATTATTTTGGGTATGCGTAGTGGAACTTTTTTGCCTGAGCCCAAATCCTATCGAAAAATCGATGGCGCGATATCGGTTAGCTTTCGTCCATACAAATCGACCACCCTAATGTGCATACCGACATATATACATAAGTACAAGATAAGTATATGCAATAATCGCTTAATAAATTTCCATATAATAAGTACTTACATTAATGTCTTTGTGTACTAAAGCAGGTTCGCGTGGGATTTCCTTCTCCTCAGTTGATTGGGATCGTTCTGTGCCATTTGCGCGTGTTTGTTCTTGGGTGGCGGACGTTTCACTGTTGGTATCTGACATGTTAACCTAAAAATATCATTAAATTTTAAATGCCGAAATATTGAAAAACAATATATGCAGACTTGTGCGGAATAATTGGCAACATAAAGAAAGCACATAAAGAAAAATTACAACAAAATTGTGTGGAAAACTTTTCACTTTCCGTTACAGCCATTTATGGGTTGAAGCGATATTAATAAAATAAAATTATTGGGCTCACATCTCCGCATTATATGTGGGCTGCCTCTTAATTGTTGTTGTTGTTGTTGTGTTAGCAGTGCTTCGCCCCATTCAATGGCTGCGAGCACTCACAAATTGTTATCAAAATCCTCTAACAAAAAACTAACAGTTTAATCAGGGGTGGACCATAGGGAAGTTGATGTTTGAGGCGTAGACTCCACAATTACAATTGAAAAGATGATTGGTGGAGATACTTCACATGCAGCACGTACATTACGTATGTATGTCGGTGTTGATTCTGGACGAGTAAGAGTTTAACCTGTTACAGTATCCAGCACGAAGTTATGCCAGGGTGACTCGTGTCTCCCTTGGCAGTGTGCTTTCTTCTTGATGAGTGAATATTGATAACAAGGTTGACCGGGCGCGTCTTGACAAAGGCGTTTACCAGATCTTAAAATAGTGCTTATTAGAGATATACGCCGCCGATAAACGCCGCCGCCGCCGCCAAATGTCATATATATCGGCGCGGCGGCGGCGGCGGTGGCGTTTATCGGCGGCGTATAACTCTAATAAGCACTATGAATTCAAATAAAATGAGCCAGGCGTTTCAAATTGTCCTCAAGTTGTTAAAAAAAACAAAAACGGTGCCGATTTTTTTTTAAATTTTATATTGCGATTGGCTGAAAGAATAAGCGAAATCAGTGATGCAAAATCCTTTAGTAGGTTCTAGGGGCATAACACTCCTTTGAAATGATTCTTACCTCATACTTAAGTTGAGGATATATGTACGTATGAGAAGGTTTTGAAAAATCATTTGCGCTTACATTAAAAAATCTGTTGTTTATTTGCGAAACTATACAATAGCGTCTGAAATGTTAATTTTGCTTTTCACACTTCATCCTTCAACACCCAAGTCTCCCGGTTTGACGTTTCCTAAAGTTGGCGGCTCTATCCAAAACTAGTCCCATGGAGTGAATCGCATTGATTATAGCCTATCAACCAAGTTTAAATATCACCTACACGTTACGGCTCTTTTTACAAATGTGAATACGTAGACAAATATATGTATGTATTTACCAGATGAGGCTTTTTCCTTCGCAAGAACACTCAAAGTGGTGAAGCAAAAACTTTCCCAAGACAGTCGAACTAATGACCGTGTGTGCTACTACCCGAACGTAGTGGACAGTCGAACTAGTCTGAAAATTGAAGCTACGGGGTCATCCATAATGAGATCTTATATCATAAGGCCGGAAAACAGCAGTAAACATCTTTCAATTTAAAATCGGTCGACTTTCATTCTAAAATATCGTTTTGATTTAACGAAGACTATTGAAATCAATGATGTGAACACAAACGTCTGCAAGCTTTGGTCTACATTTAAAAAATTTTATCCAGGGTCCTTGTAAAATTTTAATTATGTAAATGCGCCGAAGATTATACGATTTTCACCCATTACGCAATGACTTCCACTTACATTGCTTATGATTTCGAAGGCGGCATCCTTGGCCGAAAAGTCACTCCCTAACGTTTCAAGGTGTTTCTCTGGTGTAGCTCGGCAGCATAGCGTGACAAGAGCATCTGTTGGAAAGTCTTCGGAGCTACACTTAGAGCGTCTAGGAAAGTGACGTCGACGAAGGTATGCGTTCGAAGTCGCAGTCCTATAGCTTCTGTGCTGGCATATGGTGTGAGGGTCAGGACGCGTGGTAGCAACTGGTGGTCGGGATTGTTACTGTTCGGACATCGGGAATTGTAGCTCTTAAAAACAGCCGAAAAAACTGGAGGCGACCTGTGCCACGAGAGTCATGAGTATTAATATACCATTAATAGCAACCGTAAGTCGCCTTTGTGCGTGACCGCCAAGGAGCCACAAATGATTTAAAGAAATTGTGGTCGCGACGATTATTAGGAGTTAAACCCAGGTGAAACTACGCTTTGCACGAGATATGCCGACAAAAGTGTGGCTATTTTATGTATCTCTATTTCTTTTCAGCAGACGTAGCAGTACCGATTCCAAAGACCGGGGTTAGGTTCGAAGCCTCTCTGGAGTAAGTGAACGAGGGACAATCCCTCCGCTCACGCCGCCGCCGCCGTTATATATAAGAGCCCACGCCGCCGCCGCCGATTAAGTGATCGGCGTAAACCTCTAGTGCGTATGGAGATATTTCCTTAACTCTCTTGGAGGCGGGGTAGATCAAGCAGTTGTTTGCTACCCTGCAAAAAATCGTGCGATTAATCCCTGAGGAGAGCGGTCTGCGATTGGTCTCTTTTGTTCACATTGGGGTATAATTGATCCCCTCTTATCCCTTTTGGGTATATTTTGCCTCAGTCAGTTTGAAATTTATGAAATTGAAATTAAAAAAGAAAAAACAATAAAAAATAAACAGCAACAAAATGAATAAAATAAAAAGATTAAATGCGATTGAATAGAATTATTCAAGAAAAATGCTGAGCTCTATACCGAACCTAAAATACTAGGACCACATGTTCCAGTATCGAAATATTTTTTGTTTTTTTATTAGTGTACAACACCAATACGAAAAAAAATTTAGAATATTGTATTAAATTTTAAAAAATTTTAAAATCCGTAAGAATTCCTGTACGAGTATAAAGAGGACTTATCCGATAGTACCCATAGGCGAGCAAAGAGAATCTGTCCGATATTACCAGCAGGGGTACAAAGAGGACGCGTCCAACAGTACCCGTAAGGGTATAACGGAGAGTAGAAAAAGGATCTGTCCGACAATACCCGTAGGGCTACAAAGAGGGCGTGTCGAACAGTACCCAAAGGGATACAAAGAGGAAGTATCGAACAGTACAAAAAGGATCTGTTCGACAGTATCCGTAGGGGTATAAAGAGGAAAAGTCCGATACTACCCGTTCAGGCATAAACATTTACAATTGGTCTCTCCATAGGACATGCTCAAACAAAAGGGATCACTCCAAACCATATAAAGAGATCAGAACTAGCTATAGTCGCATATTCCTTTGCGACTCATCCCGGATTCATCCTAGACCAATCGCGGCCACCGTGGTGTGATGGTAGCGTGCTCCGCCTACCACACCGTATGCCCTGGGTTCGCACCCCGGGCAAAGCAACATCAAAATTTTAGAAATAAGGTTTTTTAATTAGAAGAAAATTTTTCTAAGCAGGGTCGCCCCTCGGCAGTGTTTGGCAAGCGCTCCGGGTGTATTTCTGCCATGAAAAGCTCTCAGTGAAAACTCATCTGCCTTGCAGATGCCGTTTGGAGTCGGCATAAAACATGTCCGGCCAATTTGTATGGAAAATCAAGTGGAGCACGACGCAAATTGGAAGAGAAGCTCGGCCTTAGATCTCTTCGGAGGTTATCGCGCCTTACATTTATTTATTTATTTAATCGCATTTTTGGCAGGGCAGGGTCTCCAGGTTTGTGACAATTGAGTAGAAACTGTCTGTTCAGCGTTTCGTTATACGCTTTAATATTGAGCTCTTTAGCCTCGCTATGTAAGTGATGTTCAGGGGTCATAAATAGACAATCCGTAGCAGTTCTGAGTGCAGTATTTTTGCAGTCCTGCCGCCTTTTCCAGTGTGTGTTTTAAGACCAGAGCACATTAGCGGCGGGACTTGGCCTTTTTAGTGGCTTCTTCAATACCTTTTGCTTCCTACGTTCAAGCAGCAAAAGGTATTTGTATACATATGTACATATATGTATGTAAATTAGGGCGGGTCGATTTAAAAATCGCTCATTGCTCTGTGAAAATCGTATTCTAGGGATCAAAATAAGAAACTTATCCGAAGGAACCACACCTCTAAAATGAATTCTGATGGCCCCCCCCCCCCCCCCGCCTTTGGGTCGAACTTTTGGGTAGGGCCAATTTCAATTCTACCTGCTGTGTCTTGTGGTGGCTTAAAAAAAATAACACAAGCAATTTTACGATCTGCAATTGTGTCATAGTGATACCTTCATTTTTTAAAACGGTTGCATAAAAAACCCACACAACTATGTTTACGACATGCAAATGCATCACAGTGATGCATTGGTTTTAAAAGGGGGTTGTAAAAACGCTAATTTCTAATAATTATTTTTAATTTCTTTTCTATTACTAAGTTAAATTCATTTTTTCATTTACATATGTTCTGACTAAATAAATTTCTAAAGAGAAAAATAAACTCCAAAAAAAAAAAACATAGGCATTTCAAAGTGGGATTTTTAAAAATTTGCCCCTACGACCCAAAGGGGTTCGTTTTAGAGGTATGGTTCCTTCGGCAAAGTTTCTTATTTTGATCCCTAGAATATGATTTTCACAGAGCAATGGGCGATTTTTTGCCTCCCACAAATCGACCCGGCCTAATGTAAATATATCTACCTCCCTGGTAATCCATAATATAGAGTGTTGAAGCTTTGCCTACTACCGGACTCTTTAGCTCGATAAACCCGTCTAATCGATTCATTAACCAGCTTGTGTACTCTGTTCATGTCACAATTGAACTCTCATTTCTTATGCGAAAGAGCAATCATTTTCAATTTTGGAGACCCTTAGTTCATATCTTCATCACCATAAGCCATTATACATGTTGCGTAACAAAGAAAGTCATTTTTTCCTTTCTAGCGATTACTAAAGCCCATTGAGACCATCAAAGAAGATCAAGTCATCATTTATTCAGGTATCGATAGAAATATTGTCTGCTCTCTGTCATTATTTGCTGCGACATGTTCATACCTGACAACTTTCAGAAATCACGACAAGCACAATCCACACATAAGAAAATCCCAACATAACAAAGTCCCGACAATTCTCAATCACGGCAACACACAATCCATACAATTTTACCAAAATTTTGTTATTACACATTAAGCCTACACAGAAAAGTTTTCTGCGCATAAACATTGTAGATCGCCGTGCCGGTGTTGGATCGGCTAGGTATTATTGTGCAGTGATGTCTAATATAATAACTATAACAATACTGAAGATGTGTATTTTTATGACGTCATGTATGATTTCACAATTAAAATATTGCCAGTATTTCTTTCGGGATTATGAACGGTCGGGATGTGGTCCTGGCAGGATTACGAATTGTCGGGATTCTCTTTTAGAAGTAAAAGAAACCTTCTCTGCATGCATTCGTTACAGCCACACTCATTACAACCGATTTCCGATATGCACGTAAGAGAACTTCTTGAGGGGACTGCCCGTTTTAGATATGCCGTGGAGAAAATCCGCAGAGACAGCGCTACTTGATGTGGTGCGTGAAAATTGGTGGTGGAGAAATCTATAAGGAATTGAATCCTTGTCTTTTCTTCTTAACCGCGAAAATTAGTAAGCAAGTATGTAGAGGCACACCGCAAGGTATATCATATATGTAAATAATATCCTAGAAATATATGAAGTATGAAGATTGTGACGTATGCTAACAATATAGCGATCCTGATCTAAGGTCCATTACCTTCCGGGATGAGTGAGATCGTTAAAAGAATGTTTGCAGAACTAAGTAGGTGGGCACATGTGGCCTTAGCCTTAACCTGGAGAATACAGATCTACTGCTCCTCACAAGGATCTACAAATCACCTACCTTTGAATTACCAAAGCTTAACGGCTAGCAATTACACTTGTCAAATAGTACCTAGTATCTGGAACTAGCAATCGATTTTAAACTGAACTGGAAAGCGTGCATTGAGAAGAGAGTACCGAAAGCCTATATCGCTTTCAACGCCTGGTGCAGCTATGTCTGTATAAGGCAGTGATACGAACAGTGGTGAGGTGGGAAGCTTTAAGTGAAAGCTACAATCTCAACAGCCTATAGAAGGTTTAACGCACTGCGTGTGTTGGTGCCACCGGAGCCTGTCGCACTTGCCCACGGTGGCTTTGCATTCCATATTCAACCTGCTTCCAGTAATCTGAAAGGATGCTCAGAAAGGGCATAGTAGTATCCTTAATTTATTGACAAGGTATCTATCTTTCCTGACAACTAAGTAGCAATAAAAACTCTACATGCACTATACTAGCTCAAACCTAGTAGGGGTATGAACCAACTTCTAGCTGCACTAACCGACACTGTAGAAATATCCATTATATGTGTTCCGGGTCATAGGGGAAGTGAAGGAAATGAGATAGCTGATGAGCTGATAAGCTGATATGTAGGGGCTCAGCGGAAGGAAATGGGGTAATAAGCCACATCAAAGTACGTATTCTCCTAGGGGCAGCTAAGGGGAAATTAAATTGTTTGTGTGTACAAACCTCAGCAAAAGTGAAAGAGCACTGTGTAATTTCGTGTTCTACATGAACAGACTACTGAACAGACTACGACGATCTTGGGCCGGCACCCACGTGCTGTGTAACTGACTGCAAAGGCCTAACTAGAAAGATCATGGAGATAGCCGACTTCGTAAGCGGCAAAACATCCACGCAGCTGAAATCCAATTTGGATACCGTAGTGCTTGGGTTTCCTTAGGTCAAAATGACTGACAATAAAAACGGTCTTAAACTAATCCAATGGTCATTTGTATTCAAAGGCAGTTATGACAAATATAACAGTGTGTGGTCAAAACCTAACCTCAAATTTTATGTTAATTTATTTCACAACCAGTTTTAATATTTCGCGTTGTTTCACATTATAAATTCATGGGACGCCAGTTGGCAAACGATAAAGAAATTGCCAACATGTTTGGAAATGAAGCTTCAATGTCAATATGAAACTCCTTCTGATTTTACCTTCTGTCAACTCATTGGCCTCTCCGTTACCTTCTATTCCTTTATAACCAGGAATCCAGTATAGATGTCTGGTGTAGCCTAAGCCAAATGTCTCCAATGCTCTTTGCCTTCAGGATACTTTTTGATGACGTACTGTTTAAGATAATTGTCCTTTTCCCCCAGCGGGTTAGGGTGTTAGAATATACCCGCGGTAGGTATTCCTGTCGTAAGAGGCGACTAAAATACCCTTAAACCCTAAAACCCTTTCAGGTTGCCAGCGCAATATATAGCTTCTCCAACCTCACCTATCCGTGGCGAATCCTGTTACATTAACAACCGAGGCTCTGGCGACCCCGAACTCCTCATGGATCTAGGGGATGGGAGGGCGGTATGTCGCATGTGGTCCTAACAAATCGTTCCCGAGATGGTCGGGCTTGGTACCGGAACGTACCGAATCTGCATCCGGCGAAGGACCGTCAACATCGATAATACTCCCCAAGGTCTTCGGGGAGTGTCCTTATCACTACAACAATAACATAATTGCCCTTTTCGCCGCCTGACTATCAATATATATGTACATATATCGATGCGACTGCAGCTTAAGAACGCACAATTTCTGCTACTTTTTTCGCGGCTGTAGTTTACGTCTGAAGCCTGTAGGATCTTCTTATTTCTGAATCAAGTACGCGCAGTATGAAAACAGCAATCTGTCGTGCTTCCATATGCATTAAAAGGCGTTATGGTGTTTGACTTGGATTGCGAATTAAATATAGTCACTCTGACTCAGAGGTCCGGTTCACGGATGGATCAACATTTTTATGACGGAGAAACGGGACCTGCCATCTATGGAACGGACTTCAGGAAACCGATACACTGTACATGGCAGATGCTACCCTACTATTTTACAGACCGAAATCCATTCAATAGAAGTTTGCGGTAATTTCTACGAGTTAGCATATTCTCGAGGCGTTTCCTCCTTATGTCAGACAGCCTTATCTGCCTTGCAGTCCTACATAGTGACTTGTATGCTCGTGGATGATGCATTGTAATCTTAAATGATATGGAAGCCACAAACAATATTTTGTTAGGATGGGTTCCCGGGCAGCAGAGGTATGAAGATAATGAACAGCAGATTACCTAGCCAAGCAGGGTGCTTTAGCAGCATTCTATGAACACTCCTGTGGATTCACAAAGGCGCACACACACACACACCATTAGTAACTGTTAAACAAAGCAGTTCAAACAGCACTGGATTGAATGCCTAGAGCAAAGGCGTGCCAAATTTTGTATACTCCCAGCAACGATACTACCAACCAAATTTATCTAAGCAAAGAGAACGAGACACTTTAGTCTAGAAACGCCAAGTCTGCATTCTCTGCGGTTGCGTCATTCTGCCAATGTAGAGACTCTCCCACATTCGTGGCATGATTCTTAATCCCTTCTTGATATAGGGAAGAAGCCTCGAAATACAGTAATTGAGTGAAAGGTCAAGCACCATAGAGCTAAATAAAGTCGCAGTATAATTATAATAAGTTGTGATATCGAAACGGTGCATCAGCGGTAATTGTTGGCGCCACCCATCAACGAAATAAGCAACCATGCGCAATCTCCTTCTCATAGAATTGTTTTCACGCCACTATAATGTTGTTGCTGTTGTTGTATCAACAGAGCTTCGCCCCATTCAATGGGCACGATCACTCACAAATCCTCTAACGGGAATCCAAGGAAACTGGCTGTTTCAAAAGGGCGGACCATACGGAAATAGGTGTTAGAGGCGTAGGTTCCACATTACAATTGAAAAGATGGTTGGTGTTATGTGGAGACACATAACATGCGGACATACATTACGTATGTCGGGGTTGATTCTGGAAAGTAAGAGTTTAACTTGTTACAGTATCCAGAACGAAGTTGGGCCAGGGTGACTCGTATTTCCCTTAGTAGTGCGCTTTCTTCTTCTGTAAGGGTGGGATATTGCATATTAATAACGGGGTTCACCGGGCTCGTCCTGACAAAAGCGTTTACCGATTCTGTGTGGATTTGGCTTAGGACCTGCTTATGGTTGTATGGTTCAAACGGCTGTGTTGGCAGGTGCCGGATATCGCCATAGTGCTTATGGAGATGTTCCCTTAATCCCCGTGGAGGCGGTGCTAGACCAAGCTTTTGTTTGCTAGGATGTCCTGGTTTGTGACAATTTAGCAAAAACTGACTATTCAGCATTTCGTTGTGCTCTTTAATATTGAGCTCTTTGGTCTCACTATGTCGGTGGCGGGGATCATAAGGAGACATCCTATGTCAGTTCTGATTGCAGCATTTTGACAGGCCTGTAGCCTTCTCCAGTGTGTATTTTTAAGACCAGACTGGTGACGTGTAGCTCATGAGCGGCTGGCCAATTGCTTTGTACGTGGTTAGCAACGTTTCTTTATCTTTATCTTGAGGATTTTGTTGCGACTTTGTACTTTAGAAACAATCTCGGTAACATGAGCCTTGAAGGTTAGAGTATTATCGAACGTTACTCCTAAGATGTTTGGGTGACTGACAGTCAATAGTGTGACATCATCAACGCGTACGTCCAATATTTGCGACATCTGTTCCTTCCACGTCGTAAAAAGGGTGGCCGTGGATTTTGTTGGTGATAATGTCAAGTTGCGCGAGGTGAAGAACCCGGAAAGATCGGGGAGATAGCTGTCGTCAGCATAGGAAATAATTGTGCCTCCTTCTGGTGGGGAAGGGAGTTTTGATATGTAAATTTAAACAGAAGCGGGGATAGGACACCACCCTGTGGAGCCCCCTGTTTAATTTCTCTAGGTTTAGAAATTCCGTTTCTAAATTCAACCGACGCCTGCCGACCACTCAGATAATTAGCGATCCATCTTTTTAGACAAGCAGGAAGGTGTGTGCCTTCTATGCCTTGGAGTAGCGTGCCCTGGTTGACTGTGTCAAAAGCTATTGACAGGTCAAGTGCCACGAGCACCGTCCTATAATGGGGTTTTGCTGATTTAATCCGTAATTAATCTGAGTGTTAATGGCTTCCCACGGCAGCCGGTTCTTCATACCGGAGCGACTCGGGATTTTTTTCCCCCGAACAAGGGCTGTCATTTCAGTGTAACCCCATTTAATTTGGTGCATCCCTCCCACGCCACTGTAATCGAATTTGTAACAAGCATTTATTTTGGTAATTGTGATAAATTGAAGATGTTGCAATGTGGAAATAATTCCAAGTATAAACAAATGCTCTTCGGCTCCTCCATCAGTTCATCGAAAACGTGTACCGTGTAGCGTGTGAAGGGAGTCGTTAAGCAGAATGGAAAAGCACTAGCGATCGCGTCTCTCCCCACAAGTGGAAAATACACACATACATATATGCATATATGTAACAGATGCAGTACATCACTTTACTTTCACCACTTTCTCAACTAACGGTATGATTCCACAGTTCGCCTACATCTATGGAATAAATTTAATAAATTTCGTCAGTAAAAAGCGAATATTTCTTAAAATAGAATTTGTATTTATAGATGAAAAAGTGGGAAAAATTGTCAACGTCCACTTGCTCGTCGTCGCTCTGTCGTTGGTATTTGCTCTATTTTTTTCGTGTCGTAAAGTTGCAACAACAAATACAATGGGGGAAATGCAATGTGTACGCAATTTCTGCGTTACTGCGCGGTTAGCGCCGCTGATTTCACAGACTATTCTTAGAACTTTTTTTTTCCAAAATTTAGACATTCTGTTTTAGTTTATTTAAATGTGTTTAAATTTCTTTTGAAATTGTTTTATTATGTTTTAAAAATAATAAATATTATTCCATTATTTTATATTTTTAACTTATTTTATCATATCACTCACTTTTTTTGCACAGTTTTTGAGAAATTTTATTTACAAACTTCACTGCAATTGTTTTGTTCCGTTATTTTTTTTTTTTTTTTTTGTTTCTTGTTTTTTATCTATAACTGATATTTATATACTTTTAAAATTTTGTATCCAGTTTTAATAGAACACTTGGACGATCCCGAAAAGCACCCGTTCAGTTCGAAAAGAAACTTCAATTTGCCAAAGCATTTCGAGCACGAGTGTAGATCGGCAAAATTCATCACGTAAGCGTTCACTTTTCCGAAACGATTTCGCCACATTCGGTAAATACTTACATACACAAATATGTATGTACATAAATAAAGGGTGATCCATTTTAACCTCTTTTCTAAACTTAGAACCGAACTAAATGCCAAATGTATTTCCTCATCAGCACAACTGACGATAATTCAAAACAACAAGGAAGCCTGCGTTGTGCCGTATGTGTTATAAAAAAGCAGTTCGAAAGACTAAATTGAAATGCTGGCAGGACATTTCCTCGTCTGAATCTTCTAGAAATTGAAAAATTCTGAGCCAAAAAAACGTTTGCCCTTTTTGTTTTAAGAAAAGACGATTTATAATGGACAGCTAGTTAGCTCATCAGAGACAGTTTAGGTGCTTGTAGAAACACACCTCCCAGGCCGTAGTTCCAACAATCCACAGAGGAGGAATTCTCCCAGATGTGGTACAGAAAATCTACTCGCTTGTGATACCCTGGGGAAGTATCGCATTGTATGAGTCTCCAATTCAAAGGTTGGCATCAGCTTGTATACCTCGAGCATCTTAGCAGTCAAACCTGCTAGTCGCAAGAGAAATTCAAGCGAGCGGTACATAAAGTGGTTCGCAAGCTGGAGGCATCTCTTGAGAGCAAAAAGTTAACTCAGAACTATTGGAGATGGAGGGAGCCTTCAATAATACTTCGGTGATATAGAAATTCCCATTACAGAAATAGTTTAAGTGTTGGCCTACGCGAATGACATATTAATATCGGTATGTGGTCTACGCCATTGTATGGTGAGCGGCATCACTGAGATAGCTGAGTGGATGGGAGTAGGCAGTGCAACTAAGCGTGAAACACAACTAGAAAGCTTTATTTACTGTATGAAAATGCCACATTTTAACTTACATTTTCTTGATTTTAAGAGCTAAGTAGCGTAGAGTCAAAGGAGCTGACGAATTGTGCATGTCCCCAATTAATGATGAAAAATGGTCTGTAGAGTGGGAGAAAAAATATGCTCTGTACTATTATATAATAGGATAATCTTTTACTCCGATAACTAGGTGACTCTTCGTGCTTTAGAATAAGTAACGGTACCATCAAGATTAGTGAGTGAGTAGATCATGAACCTATCGATTCGGCATGTCTTTTGGAACGCCATTTCAGTGCATCGCCGAAATAGAATGAAATTGTTTGTTGAATTCCTTTTCGAGAGCATACCAGAACTAGAAAATGTCAGAGGTTGAACATGGAAATGGTAAATATGCATATGCGCAAATGTTGCGATAGTGAGCGGGACTCCATAGTAACGGTACCATCAAGATTAGTGAGTGAGTAGATCATGAACCTATCGATTCGGCATGTCTTTTGGAACGCCATTTCAGTGCATCGCCGAAATAGAATGAAATTGTTTGTTGAATTCCTTTTCGAGAGCATACCAGAACTAAAAAATGTCAGAGGTTGAACATGGAAATGGTAAATATGCATATGCGCAAATGTTGCGATAGTGAGCGGGACTCCATAGTAACGGTACCATCAAGATTAGTGAGTGAGTAGATCATGAACCTATCGATTCGGCATGTCTTTTGGAACGCCATTTCAGTGCATCGCCGAAATAGAATGAAATTGTTTGTTGAATTCCTTTTCGAGAGCATACCAGAACTAAAAAATGTCAGAGGTTGAACATGGAAATGGTAAATATGCATATGCGCAAATGTTGCGATAGTGAGCGGGACTCCATAGTGCAATCATTCGCAACCAGATCATTTGCCTATTTAACCATTCTAACCAAGGTGAAGCTTTCAGCACGAATCTTGAGCCAATAATATCAACATCTAGGTTAACAGCATCAAATGAAAATCGATCTTGTATTCGATTTCACCCCCTCCAAATGCATATGTATATCGGAATCCTAGTAATATATATAATATGAAAGCAAGGAGACTTTATGCTTGAAATATCGAAACTAATTTCACGATCCTTGAGTTTTCACGGTCTTTGCAGCGGAGATATAATCATTCAACAACACAAGGCATAGGGAATGGGCCTGGCCTAGTGCAGGTAGTTTTCAGCCAAATCATCTCCTTCAAGAGAGAAAAGCTATGGTTGTCTACTCTATAACAGCAAGAGTTTGCTTCAAGGTCGCTAACTTCGCAAACATAACCCTTATATGGGTACCTGGTCACAGGAGCATCGAGGACAATGAGAAGGCAGACAAACTTTCAAGATTCAGCAGATTCAAAGGGCAGTCTCCAACTGGTACTACTCCGACACCTGCAAAGATAACCAACTAAACCTGGCCGAAGTACGACAGTAAGAGACCAGAGGACCTGCTAAATAGGTCAAGAAAAGAAATCTTTATGATCACTGACACAATAACGGGCCACTGGCCTCTTGTGCTGCATGCTGAGAGAATGGGGATGCCTTTTAACAGCATTTGCAGGAGTTGCGGCGATTAGGGCAGCAAAGAAATAGTCGCGCAATACCCAGTAAGAATGCCCAGCTCTAGCACACACTAGGTTTCTAACTATGGGCAGTTATATACTGCCGAAACTTAAGAAAATAGCTAAATGCTCTGTAAAATATATCAGCAGGTTCATCGTCCGCTCGAAATGGTTCGAACGGAAAACCGACTAGCCATAGGAAATCAGCAGCCACTGGTTCTAGGAGAAATGTGCATTAAAATGGCGTCCGGGGCGCGGATCTTTGGTATCTGGGCGGCACAGCAACCAACCAACCACTCAGTTTGTTACAGCCAATACTATATAGCTAATTTCAGGCCAAAGTCGTAATCGTACCCATATCCATAGCCGGGGATGGTGGAATGTGATCGATTAATGGTGCCTTAACCTAAAAATCGTGAAAATTTCATAAAAATAAAGAAAACGTAAGAAATTACAAACATATTCCACAAAAAATAAGTCTCTTATTCGTAACGTATCCAAAACAATAAACAAAATATACAAAAAGTTAATAAATTCTCCAACTCAAATATTTTTAGGTTATGGATACGGCGAAAAACCAAAAACCAATTGGTTGGCTATGGTATGGTTATGGCGTTAGCGTTATGGTATGGCACCATTAATCTGGTTATGGTTATATGGTTATAAGTCACCTTCGGTGCCAATATGAAAAACATTCTAAGATTATATACATTAATGCTTCTCAAACTATATTCTCAAGCAAAAATATTTTATAAATCGCGCGTTAGGGAGTCGGAGTGGCAAAAACATGGTCCAGCGAAACACACAAACAATCACCATTAACAGAATCGATTCAGCCGTTCGCTTGGATGGATCACCCGTTATAAATATGTAGACCACGTAACGTAGCGTTTGCGTTATAACGTTGCAGCAGCGCTGAGCGTATGTTTCGAAAATACGAAAAGTGGGAGACGGCTGGCCGGTGTAATACAAAAAATACGATCTATTTACAAACATACACACTGGCGGAGTGGTATAACTTTACTTATGGGGATATTATCCAAAGTATACGAATTAAAGTCAGTACTCGGCAAATAATTGATATTAGCTGTGTTTTTTTTTTTCAAGTCTATACGTTTACGCTTAATCTTTATATGGACTGCTAAGCGACAAACTTTAAAAACACCTCTGAAATTGCTACGCATAAAATGTGTACTACTAAATTTCAATACGCATTATAGTCAGATGTAACTGAAATATGTGTCCATGTTTCACCCTCTGCACTAATTTCATGTATTCTATGCGCGTCCACTATCTATCACAACTGATTCAGCTATATGTTATACACAGGAATACAACAGAGGGCTGTGTCTCCGCTCTTCGGTACACCCTGTAGCTGTAGCTAGTTGTTTAACCACTGTCGCTAGATGGGTCTCCCAAGCATTATCTAAGCGAGAATAGGCGTTTTTTTCACGCGCAAACGAAACTTATACGCGTGTAAAAAAAAGCACGGCTATTATGTTCATGCACACGATTCTGTACGCAAATCGGCATCATTGCCATTTATGGGATGCCGATGCTGATATGCACATTTGTGCAACGAACAAAGGCTACGCTGGCAAAGTCATGTTTGGAGAATGAATGAAGACGTTCCAGCATAGAAAGTATTCCTATAAGCATCTATATTTGGAAGCGGAGATCCCAGGAGACCTTCACTCAATTGGGAGAAGTAAGTGGATGAGGAATTGGTTTTCTTTGGTTTGGTACTTTTTATCAATATATTTAGGAGTCACACTATCGAAGATAGGCACGCATTTTTCCTGATATAGGAAAGCATTCGCAGAGATTGTGTTGTATAGAGCACAAAAACGGCAGGTTTCTACATCAGATACATTTAGCTTACTTCGCCTGACAGCGTAGACTAGAATATCCTGTACGAGTTCATTGTTTCTCTTTGCCTAATTTGTTGAGTTTGGCAAACACAGCCATTTTGATGGGAGTATAAACTTGTGCCCTAGACTATCCAGAAGTGTTTCTTGAACTGTTTACGGTCTCCCTTACCTCATCAGATATCGCTCAACCTCTAGCGGGCACAATTGAGTTATTTGTCCCCCCTTTTTACCCGATTTTACTTCTCTTTAGATTTGGCACCACCTAGCGAACAGCCATTAGACTTATGTATATCATATCTTATTCGACAACCTGACATGTCTTTTTATCAAAAACTCCTGACCTGTCACAAGAAAAAAATAGAGCGATGGTTTCGGACTCCGAAACCCTTTTTAATTTCTCTTTTGACAAATTTTTACATTTATCTCTGGACAAAAGATTCCCACCAACCTTTCCGTCCAACTTCTACCCATCCGTGCACAAGTTAACTGGTCCCCTGCCCCAGATAAGTTCCCTTCGCCATTCCTGTCTCGGGGAAACGACTGGGGTGAAGGTTGCACAGGAAGCAGTCATCGACACACAATAGTCCGTCCTGTAAAGAATATTCAGAAAGACCATAGCCCATATCACGAAGTCTGACTAACGACCGGGCCGCGGCCGGCTTCCCCGCAATATCTACTGGATGTACGTTCAGCATGGCATTCAACGCCAAGGTAGGTGTTTTGTTCTAAGAGCGCCGCTGATACCAACCAGCGCCGTCCGTTGTACTGACACTAATATTTTGTTGGTGCTCGCCGTGCCCAGTGCATTCCATCCGACCAGCACCCCATAGAGCAAAATCGGGTTTACTACCATCTCATAAAGTCAGTGTACTGCTCTTGGCGAGAGCGCCAATCTTTTGCCAATAGCAACCCCCCTGCAGCAGTGCAAAGCAACTGCGGCCTTCTAGGCCCTAACTTCCACATTGGGTCTCCTGGACATGTAGTTCGTTCGCCCTATACACGATGGCGCTATACTACAATGCCATGCGACCTGCACTCAAGCTGCCCGAGGTCTTAAACCTTGTTGCAATTACTAACGTTAGTTTTCGCCATTAGATATGCAGGCGATATGTGTGGAGTGGCATGCAATGCCGCTGTTGGGGTAGCTTTTAGGGCTCCCGTTATGCTAATCATTGATAACCTAGTTTTATGGTATACGTACTTTTTTGTGTAGCTGTCCACCAACCTAGGATCCCATATTAAATTATGGGCTTGAAAATTGCAGTAAATACCCAATGAAAGAGTTTGGGAGTTTGCATACAGTCTTTCATACAAGGATTTCTTCGCCATCTCTTCCACATGGAGCTTGCACGACAACTTACTATCAAATATTATTCTGGTTGACCCGACTCCAGATGCCCAGACATGTACATTCAAAAGCGGCTGATCAATCAGAGAGATGATTGTTAGTAGACATCTGCCACTTATGATGACTGAAACATGAGTTTGAACAGCTTGCAACACTTTAAAATTGTCTTCTTCTAAATGTGGGCGGTGTTACGCCCATTTTCCAAAATTTTACCAAGTTTCCAATTTGAGTCTTAGGTCAACCCATGTATCAAATTTAATCACCTTATCGGTCTTTTCGATATTGAAAAAAGTGGGCGTGGTTGTCGTTCGATTTCGCCCGTTTTCAGTACCAATATATTTTGAGCCCATATATGCCAATTTTTGCCCAAGATAACGTATTAACGTACGGGCGATTTCACCATTTCCATATTTAGATATAAAGAAAGTCTATATCCAGTATATGAGTATAAACAAGTAAGCGTGTCTAAGTTCGGGTGTAAACGAACATTATATACTCAGCGTGAGTTTCAATTGTACAGTTCATTTCATACAAATTACTTTTTCGAATTTTGTTACAAGAGATTTATTTTTTTTGAGGCTCTAGAAATGTTGTGTAATGCTTGATCGGTAAGTGAAATATCATTGATGCATAACTATTTTTCGCTAAGATCCAGCTTATTATTCTAGTTTTTTTATATAATAAAAAGGGCCATGGTCTTTAACCGATCCCATTCAATTTTACTAGAAATATGTCCTGCTTTAAGTAAAATATGCGATCCGTTAATTTTTATTCAAGTTATGACTCCCGAAACATCGAAAACTGCTTGGTCAAAAGAGGGGCGGTGCCATGCACATTTTCAAAAATTTGAATTTTTTGCTTTTTCTTGTTATAATTCCACTTGGGAAATGAAACACGATTGATATAAAGCTCGTTTTTGCAAAAATATAGCTCATTTTGTTAATCCACGATCCTTTTAAAAATATTTTATTTAAAATTAGGCGTGGTTCTTAACCGATTTCGTTAATTTTTCTTCGAATCGTTGTTTATGGTAAAGGCAAACTCTCTGTCAAATTTTGTTATGATAGGTTTAATGGTTTTTTATTTATGAATAATAATATTTGTAAAATTGAATTTAACACAAGTAGGCGATGCCACGCCCATTTTCAGTTTTTCAAATTTTTATCAAAAGTCTCAGGTTCTTTGTGTTTTCCAAAATGTATGTGAAAAGTGGGCGGGGTTATCGTCCGATTTCTCTCATTTTAAATACCGATCTATTCTGGGTCCAGTTAAGCCCGTATACCGAATTTGGTAAAAATATCTCAATATTTCCTCAAGTTATCGGACGGACATGGTTTAATCAAATTTTTTTCGACACTGATAGTTTTGATATATATAAGCCTATATCTATCTCGATTCTTCTATACCTGTACAACGAATCTTGCAAAGTACGCTGAGAACAAGAAAGTATTAGGCGACAACGATACTAAATAGCAGGGATGCACCTTAACGTTAAGCTAATCGTTTATCAAAAAATTTCCACCGTTTCCGTTGAAACACTTCGAAATATTATCGATAAAGAAATTATCAAGATAAATTGTATCTCGTTTTTAACCGAAACGAAAAGCTTTCGTTAGCGTTAAAAACGTTAACAGAAACGTGATACTTTATGTTTGAATTGTGCTGGCAATGCTATAGCCATGGTGAAGCCGTAAGGTGGCAACAACGAGCGCACATACACACACAAAATCTATGTAATTTGTTTGTGTAATTCGTTGGTGGTAATGTCAAAAATACTCTGAGAAATGTTCGTACTGTCAAAATTCATGAGAAAAGTTGCAATCAGCTTGGATAATGCTTTCACCTTTAATGACTCCGCCATCAATCAGCTTTGCCAGCATAGTTTGAAATTAATAATCAACATAAACGATCTGATTTCGTTTTGATATGGCAGAAAACGAAACGAAATCATTTCGTTAATTTGACGATCTTAACGTTAATAAACGAAACGAAATGACTTCGTTTCGTTTATTAACGTTGATTATCGTAACGAAATGATATCGTTTCGTTGGTTAAGCATGCCTGCTAAATAGAAGCAACAATGAAGAGAAAAAAATGTTAAATCAAGTCTCTATTAGTTAAACCAACCGAACGTTGTCTAACACTATATTCAACCTTTTATAGTAATAAGATACATGACTTTAATCTACTATTTGGAACGTCCATTAGTCGGTAATTGAAGGCTAACCACAAAATAATAACAATTTAAATAGCCTTTCCGCTTAAGGAGTTCAAATATATTAAGAAAACATAACGCTAAAGTACTTAGTACGAAGAATCGATGCAGAATGAAATAATCGGAAAAAATAATTGAAAATATCGTAGCAGAATGCAATTACATATATTATGGGGTCCTGCAAGCTAACCACAAAAAGCGCTTTCAAATCACAGCAGTCGGTCCTGTCGTCTACAGCTATTAGTAGCGCACACATTGACATACACATACACATTACGTAACTTATTGAAATGTGTACTGAACACTTCCGCAAACAGAAGCTATTTTAAATGTCGCGCTAAGTGCTCTGGACTACAATTAAAAGTTCAGCCATCGTCCAGTGCGATGGTCAATTTTGTGCCAAACGCTATGCAGAAAAGTTATACAAAGCCAAAGCTCGCGAATGGAAGAAGTTTCAACAAATAGAAATTTTGCAAAATAACTTTTTAGTGAAATAAGTGCTAAGTAATAGATATTATTTGTTATTAACTAATTTTTATCTTTGTCACACTAATATCAAAGTGAGACGACACATTCAACCGATTCCTATTCCAGCATTCCATTTGTTTGGCGTGTATAAATGTATATGAGATAAGAAGCTGAAAATAAAAAAAAATTGTGAAAAGAAAAATTAATAAAATAACAACAAAATCAAAAACAGTGAAATATGTTATGCTGGAAGTTGTGGTCATTGCTTTGGCTACTCTGTGCGCATTCTTCATTTCAAGCTGAAACGGATACCAACTTTTTGAATGTAAGAACAAGAAAATGCACCGCGACTCATTTATTTAGGCTCCACATTATATTATTTTATTTACTACCTTTCTACGAAAAAGGATATTAAGCCAACATATCTTTAGCCGCTTTTGATATGCTGCTTTTTGATTCCCCTACAAATTGGCGAACCTGCATCCTATCTATCTGTTCGTTAGTCTGAAATATCCATATCGGTGCGACACCTAGCGAAACCTTTCTTACATGTGTTAAGCTATCGTTAAAAACCGACCCCGTAATCCCAAATCTCGAATGAATTTGTAAATTGTATCTCCTTTTGTTGCATTGTCACGGTGTTTTTAACTAAGTGTAAGGTTTCTAGTAGAGTTGGATTTTTTAGTTTTGGCTCTTGGTTCGGTCACCTAATTGAACTATTGTTCAACCAATTGAACTAGTTCAATAGTTCAATTCGGAAGTCAAATCTACTCACTCCCAGATTTAAACATCACACATATATGCCGCCAGCAACACTTATGGAAATTCGGCAGTACTTGCATTTCATTTTGTTTTCTTCACGATTTTCTTGAAAGTGCTTCCATATTTCACATCGCTTTGGCATCTGAAACAAATCATTATGTATTAAGCACACATTTTTATACTCAGCGTGCTTTGCACACAGAGTATATTAACTTTGATTGGATAACGGTTGGTTGTACAGGTATAAAGGAATCGATATAGATATAGACTTCCATATATCAAAATCATCAGTATCGAAAAACATTTTGATTGAGCCATGTCCGTTCGTCTGTCCGTTAACACGATAACTTGAGTAAATTTTGGGTATCTTGATGAAATTTGGTATGTAGGTTCCTGGGCACTCATATCAGATCGCTATTTAAAATGAACGATATCGGACTCAAACCACGCCCACTTTTTCGATATCGAAAATTTCGAGAAACCGAAAATATGCGATAATTCATTGCCAAAGACGGATAAAGCGGTGAAACTTGGTAGGTGGGTTGACCTTATGACGCAGAATAGAAAATTAGTAAAATTTTGGACAATGGGCGTGGCACCGCCCACTTTTAAAAGAAGGTAATTTAGAAGTTTTGCAAGCTGTAGTTTGGCAGTAGTTGAAGATATCATGATGAAATTTGGCAGGGATATTACTATTATTTATTATTATATACGTGCTAAATAAAAATTAGCAAAATCGGAAAATTTTAACAAAAAATTTAATATCTTTACTGTATATAAGTAAATTATGTCAACATTCAACTCCAGTAATGATATGGTGCAACAAAATACAAAAATAAAAGAAAATTTCAAAATGGCCGTGGCTCACCCCTTTTTCATTTACTTTGTCTAGAATACTTTTAATGCCATAAGTCGAATAAAAATTTACCAATCCTTCTGAAATTTGGTCGGGCATATATTCTATGACGGTAACTGTTTTCTCTGAAAATGGGCGAAATAGGTTGAAGTCACGCCCAGGTTTTACACACAGTCCACCGTCTGTCTTTCCGCTCGGCCGTTAACACGATAACTTGAGCAAAAACGGATATATGTTAACTAAACTTAGTCCACATACTTATCTGAACTCACTTTATCTTGATATAAAACATGGCCGAAATCCGACTATAACCACGCCCACTTTTTCGATATCGAAAATTACTGAAAAAATGCCATAATTCTATACCAAATACGAAAAAAGAGATGAAAGATGGTAATTTGATTGGTTTATTGACGCAAAATATAACTTTAGAAAAAACTTTGTAAAATGGGTGTGACATCTACCATATTAAGTAGAAAAAAATGAAAAAGTTCTGCAGGGCGAAATCAAAAGCCCTTGGAATCTTGGCAGGAATACTGTTCGTGGTATTACATATATAAATAAATTAGCGATAACCGACAGATGATGTTCTGGGTCACCCTGGTCCACATTTTGGTCGATATCTCGAAAACGCCTTCACATATATAACTAAGGGCCACTCCCTTTTAACCCCCTCATTAGTACCTTTAATTTGATACCCATATCGTACAAACACATTATAGTGTCACCCCTGGTCCACCTTTATGGCGTTATCTCGAAAAGGCGTCCACCTATAGAACTAAGGCCCTCCCCCTTTTCACACCTTTCATGTGATACCTATATTGTACAAACGCATTCTAGAGTCACCCCTGGTCCACATTTATGGCGATATCTGGAAAACGCGTCCACATATAGAACTAAGGCCCACTCTCTTTTATAATACTCATTAACAGCATTCATTTCATACCCATATCGTACAAACACATTCTAGAGTCACCCCTGGTCCACCTTTATGGCGATATCTCGAAACGGCGTCCACCTATGGAACTAAGGATCACTCCCTTTTTAAATACTCATTAACACCTTTCATTTGATACCCATATCGTACAAACATATTCTAGAGTCACCCCTGGTCCACCTTTATGGCTATGTCTCGAAAAGGCGTCCACCTAAAGAACTAAGGCCCTCTCCCTTTTAAAATACTTATTACCACCTTTTATTTGATACCCATATCGTACAAACACATTCTAGAGTCACCCCTGGTCTACCTTTATGGCGATATCTCGAAAAGGCGTCCACCTATAGAACTAAGGATCACTCCCTTTTAAAATACTCATTACCACCTTTCATTTGATACTCATATCGTACAAACACATTCTAGAGTCACCCCTGGTCCACCTTTATGGGGATATCCCGAAATGGCGTCTACCTATAGATCTATGGCCCACTCCCTTTTAAAATACTCTTTAATACCTTCCATTTGATACCCATGTTATACAAACACATTCCAGGGTTACCCTAGGTTCATTTTCCTACATGGTTATTTTCCCTTATTTTGCCTCCAAATCTCTCAGCTGAGTATGTAATGTTCGGTTACACCCGAACTTAGCCTTCCTTACTTGTTGTAGTTAAATTTATGAAAGCAAAATGGAAACACTTACTATTACATTTGTCAGGAGACCTCTTGAGTTCCAATGAAATAATTTCAATAAAGATATTTAACGTTTAATAAAAAGTTTATTTGTACAGAGTTTTTGTATAAATTTCATAAATTCCACGCTGGCTCTGCAGTTCGGACGCTTTCTATTTTAGTTCTCGCAATCGACTGACTGACAGCCATCTTGTTGTTCATTGTCTTTTTCGTGAGTAGGGTTACCAGCTTGCTGACAGTCGGCCTTTCCTGATATGGAATCGACCCCGATTTCGTTGTCTTCTAGGTCGCTATAGCTTGTTTCGTTCTCATCGAGTTCGGGACAGTTTCTACACCAAGGTTTCAGTTTGCTAGATTCGAAAACAGAAGAGTAGTTTCGCGACTTTATTGACATACCCGGAATGTCTTCGATTAAATACCGGTTATTGTTTAAGACTTTGGCTATACGATACGGACCACGATATTTTGACTCTAATTTTCTCGATTCACCGGTAGCGGCGGCTTCGTTCTCAATGACAACTAAATCATCTTCGCGATAAACTCGAGGGATTGTATGTTTTTCGTCAAACCGTCCATTTTTGTCGTTCGCGATCGATATTCTCCGTAGCTGGTATACGTTTTTCGTCTATCGGAATCTTCTCTACGGTTTGGTCGACGTCATCATGCACGGCGGCAACTAACAAATTGTGTACGATATCGCGCAAGTTAAAGTCGAATATTAGCTCGTTTGGGCTATATCCGGTCGTTTTATTCGGTTACGAGTTGACTGTAAATTGCAAATTTCGCAACAACAAGTCCCATTCCGTAGGGTTATCAACCGAGGTTCGTAAGTAATTTAAAATCATCTGGTTTGCCCGCTCGACTTGCCCGTTTGCTCGCGGAGTAGGTACCGCTGTTTTTACGTGCTTTATACCGTTCAGCTCGCAATACGTGGCAAATGCCTTTGACGTGTAAGCGGTTCCACGGTCCGTAATAATTTTAAGAGGCAGCCCGAAATAGCTCGTTACATCATTTAACAAATTTATTACGTGCGTCGTTTTTGTATCGCGAGCCGGTCTAACAATGAGATATTTGGAAAACGAGTCTGAAATCGCTATGACGTACGAATTCCCTTTCTTACTACGAATAAATGGCCCGAGATGATCGATATGAATCACGAGGAACGGAATCGGGTCTACCGGATCGAAATGCAAAGTACCTTCAGCCTTACCGAATTGGGCCTTACGATAACAGCACTCCGTGCACGCGGCGATATAATTTTTAATGTATTTCCGCATTTGCGCGAACCAAAACGTTTTGCGAATTCGATAAATGGTTTTCTCCAAAGCATGGTGACCCATCTTGTCGTGGAAAAGTTGAGCAATGCGCCAACGTACGGAGATAGGGACGACAAATTTCAGTCCATATTTTTCTTGACGATAAAGGCGATAATTTTGGATACGAAAATATTTCTTGATCTCTGGAGCTCGCTGAGATTTTACGTGGCCTTGCAAAATGGCGATGATTTCACGAAGTTTCGGGTCTTGTATTTGCATCGTATAAAGCCAATCATTAACGTCGGAGTTTATTTAAAAGATAGATCCAGCCGGCTCTACGTTTTCAGGGGGCTGGTCAGGCGCTCGGCTCATTGCGTCTACGTGCGCAAGTCTGCTTCCTGAACGATGTACTGCTTCAAAGTCGAACTCCGATATCTTCAACCACCAACGCGCGATTTTAGGCTTTAGTTCCTTGTTACGTCGTACCTTGGCCACGGCTGAGCAATCAGTCACCAAACGAAACTTTTTGCCCAACAAGTAAATGCGGAATCGTTCTAGTACCTCAACAACGGCGAGGGCTTCCAACTCATATGAATGGTAGCGGCTTTCCGGATCTGCGCAGTGTCGACTGAAGTACATTGTAGGCTGCACGTCTTGTTATCGTGTGACTGCATCAGCACACCAGCTAGACCAACACTGCTGGCATCAGTATGTACCTCGTGCAGCGCTGTTTGATCGTATAGGGCCAGTACCGGAGTGGTTGTAAAAAGTTCGATGATTCCTTTAAACGAGGTCTGTTGAAGATCAGTCCAGCAGAACGATTTTTGTTCGGATTTGCGTAGAAGCGTGGTCAAGGGCTTAGTTATTAGCGAGTAATCAGGAACGAACTTCCTGAAGAAGCCCGTGAGACCCAAGAACCGTCTTAATTCGGTGACATTCGTAGGCAATCACGTGACCGAGCTATTCGATTCGTGTTTCTAAAAATTTACATTTGTCTATACGCAATGTCAACCCACTATCGCCCAAGATACATAAGAACTTTTTAAGGCGTTGTAATCCTTCATCAATGGTGCGGCTTGGTATTATGACATCATCCAAATACGCCAAAACTTCCCCAGGTTTCATCTGGGATACTGACCTATTCATTACCGTTTGGAACACGGCCGGAGCTTTGACTAAACCAAACGGCATTCTATTGAATTCGTAATGCCCTTCGTTGGTAACAAATGCTGTGAACTGTTTTGATTGTTCTTCGAGCTCTATTTGATAATACCCCATTCTTAGGTCTAATATTGAAAAATATTTATTACCTGCTAGCTGAGCGAAATGTTCATCCATAACTGGCATCGGATATGACGTTTTGTTCGTGATTTTGTTTAGGCACCTGTAATCCACACAGAGGCGATGCTCACCATTTTGCTTCTCGACTAGTACAATTGGCCAGGCATATGAGGATTCTGATAAACGTATGATTTCATTGTCGAGTAATTCTTTGATTATGTCTGCCACAATCGGCCGCTTTGAGAATGGCAGACGATACGGCTTCATATTTACCGGTATATTCGAGTTTAATTCGATTTTCATTTTCATGATGTTACATCTACCGAGTTCTGAAACCTTTTCCGAGAAAACACCGCGGAATGAGGACAGTAATTGTTCGAGTTTGTCAAAATCTTTATTAACGAGAGTAGTACGTTCAAGAATGTTTAAAACATTTTCAATACGACAACCTTCATTATCGATAACCAGCCGACTTCCGTTTCTGCACAAACTATCAGTCCCAAGTAAAACATTTTCACTTATCAAATTATCTTCTACTATCAACCCGTCACTATCAATTTTCTCACAGTCAATTTCTATTATTAAGTTTATTTTCTCATTACATACGAATTTACCGCCACCAAACCCATTCAATGTTATTAAACACGGTGTACAGCTGCCAAGTTTACTGGCAAAGCTGCCTCTTACAAGAGTACGACTACTGCCAGGATCTACGAAAGAATTTGTCAAAAGTCCGTTCACTTTAATCTCCTTGATGTTTACGTCAATAATTTCTTTTGTTGGTTGAACAGATTGATTAATTAGTCTTACCGTATTATTTGATTTTTCCGGACAAGTTTCGATTGTGTGATTAGTGCGTTGACATTTTTCACAACGGGTTTTTTTCTGCGGTTCTGGACATTTTATTGAATAATGCCCAAACTTCAAACAGTTGTAGCACTTTACATTTTCGTTGGATTTTGTAGCAATATCTCGCGAACCGGACGTAGCATTTGTTAGGACCATTGGTTTTGGCCTTGCTTGTGAATTTGTCTTAACCTCGTTAAATATATTGTAGTTATTGATATCACGCAACAAATCAATACATCGCGAGTAATAATTAGATATTTTTCGTTTGTGTTGAGAAAATTCTTGGTCATATGGACTCGCACATTTTAAATTAACGACGAATACAATACTAAAACGTAAGTGCAGAGGAGCCCCGAATTGATTCAGCGGAGTCTCAACTTCTTTTATGCGTTAGATAAACGATATGTTAATTTAATTTAATGGCGAACACCTTTTTTTAAACTCGATAATATGTATTTTTACTCGTTTAAACACATATTTTCACAATTGAATGTTTTTGCACACACAATTGCACTTATTCAATTATAAGCTGTATTTCGAGTTTTACGTTTTTAAGGGTGGATTTCATCCAACTTCTGAGGCTGTCAGGAGACCTCTTGAGTTCCAATGAAATAATTTCAATAAAGATATTTAATGTTTAATAAAAGGTTTATTTGTACAGAGTTTTTGTATAAATTTCATAAATTCCACGCTGGCTCTGCAGTTCGGACGCTTTCTATTTTAGTTCTCGCAATCGACTGACTGACAGCCATCTTGTTGTTCATTAGGGGGACTCATGTAACCGTATAAATGCCTTATAAAGTGTGTAAACGTATAAATTTATCTAGTGCGTAAACGAACTGTCAAATTTTGTATGAAAAATCATTTACACAATTTGTATAAATTTACGCGCACATTTCATTGTGTAAACGCGGTAAACTCAAAGGAATGCAACCTTGCAGATATTACAGCAGGCATTTTCATCAGAAATCTCCAACATCAGCAAGTCATTTACTAGAATATCTTAGTAAAGACGTTTTAGTTTTGATTTTTCACTTAATCTTGGAATTTTTTAATTTGTATAACAATCAAAAAATGTTTGTTTGGCAATAATACAGCTGATAAACAATCAAGTTTATCAATAGCATTTCTAGGTGCGTTCATATAACAGCGTGTGTAAATGGATATAATTTTACACCTTATAAGTTTATATGCTTTCATGAGTCCCCCTATTGTTTTTTCGTGAGTAGGGTTACCAGCTTGCTGACACATTTAAAAGACTAAACTTCTAAAATAAATTGTAAAACTTCACAAAATGACGATATGGCGGTAAACATCGCGAAACTCGATCAGCTGTTTTAATTTTGACAAAGAAGTGAGTTGCCATACATTTTGAAATTTTAATTTGCAAAG
Source organism: Eurosta solidaginis (assembly GCF_040869045.1). Lineage (NCBI taxonomy): Eukaryota > Metazoa > Arthropoda > Insecta > Diptera > Tephritidae > Eurosta > Eurosta solidaginis. Next base: position 86,171,505 of record NC_090319.1, on the reverse strand, counting down.
TTTCCACATAAAAGTTTAGTTCACTTTACTGAACGAACTAGCGAACTTACTTACTTAATTGGCGCTTAACCGTCTAAACGGTTATGGCCGTCCAACAAGGCGCGCCAGTCGCTCCTTCGCTCCGCCAACCGGCGCCAATTGGTCACACCAAGGGAGTTTAAATCGTTTTCCACCTGGTCCTTCCAACGGAGTGGGGGCCGCCCTCTACCTCTGCTTCCATAGGCGGGTTCCGATAGAAACACTCTCTTGGCCGGAGCATCATCTTTCATTCGCATAACATGGCCTAGCCAGCGCAGCCGCTGCGTTTTAATTCGCTGGACTATGTTGATGTCAGCGTATAGCTCGTACAGCTCATCATTAAACCTTCTTCGGTACTCGCCATCGCCAACGCGTAGAGGTCCATAAATCTTTCGAAGAACTTTTCTCTCGAACACTCCCAAAGCCGCTTCATCTGCTGTTGTCATGGTCGAACTAGCGAACTAGTTCAATTAAAAGATCTAGTTCTTTCATTCTTAGGTCAATAGATCCCCAAGCCTAGTTTCTAGTCTGTAGCTCAACGAGAAATAACTAAAAATCGTTCGCAGATTCCATATGCTCCATGGATTTTCTATCTAGACCAATTTTCGATCCTACGTATTATAATCAGCTAGAGCTCCAAGCTATTTTCAAAGTCTACAAACCACTGGAAGTCATTTAAAGCCCGATCTTAAGATTCCCAATCTCAGTGTTAGGCTTAAAGTTTCTAGCTCAATGGAAACTTACTAAAAAGTCGACATCAAAATTCCACATGCTCTGTAAGGGCTCTCCAAAGATCTCGAAATATCCAGCCCATCTGTTTAGTGTAATTTTTTCTGGAATTCTAAGCTACGTTCAAGGTTTCAAGTCTCTAGCACCCCGGAAAGTAACTTACAACCGATCTCAAGATTCCTAAGCCCGAATGAATTTTTTAATTATTTTGAGCCGTGCTCCACCCAGTGGATTTTTTCTTTTTTGCTGACCGTGTACGGTTATAAGTTTCTAACTCAATGAGGAGTTACCTAAAACCAATTCCAAGATCCCACATGCTCCAAAAGGATTTTCCAAAGATCTCTAAATATCTCGCTCTTTGCCTCATTTAGAAGAATTTCTTATCCTGAATATATAATTTAAATTGAAATTTAAGCTCACCTGGTGGTAACTCAAAACTCGAACGGAAAATTTCCAAATTCGGAAAAGCTTTTAAAATCTCACCAATACAGAAAACGAGATGGACGGAACAGAGCAAGAGAACAATAGACAGAAGCGAAATAAGTGGAAAGACGTGGATACTTCGCCACCAAATACAGTCGCTCAGTGCTGTGAGCATCCGGCCTAATCGAACCCATTTTCATTCTATTTCTATTAAATTTATGATTTATCTGTCGCTCAAATTTTTTAATGTAATTACATTTTTTATTACAGCACAAACTAAACGGCCTCGATCAGTGGAAGTATGAGAAACGTCCATTTTGCAATGCTTTTACAGGTAAATATATAACGGTATATCAACAGAAGATAAGTTTGTAAAAGGGGACCTGAAGGCAACGAACTAGGATTATTATAGTCAGAGCTGCTCAAGCCCTATACACTTATAACACTATAGTTGTTTTTTTTTTTCGTATTTATCCGATCAGTTAATTTATCTAATTTTGTATATAATAAGCTGGTCTGATCTATTTATGTGGGGTGCGAATAAGACAAAGCTTTTTCCACCTTACAGCTCAACGTTTCGCTAAGATTTTCTTAGCATCTCCAGGAGCGTAAACTGAAAATGGTAGATTTTTGTTGCACTAAATATTTACGTTAAAAAAACTAAACAATGATATTGTTGCATTAAATTTAACAAAAACATAAACATACAATGTTGATACCATCATTCGTGGTACTCTTGTCATTGATGATTGATTTGTTTACGTACATACGAGTGGCTGCTTAGTATCGGCTTAGTGATGATAGTATCGCTTAGTGATGTCAATATTCGTCACATTATTATAGTTTTTGTTTTGCTATAAAAAATAGGCACACATAAAAATTCACACTTTGAATATAAAAGAAAAATTTATATGCCTTCATATATAAATTCGATTCATACGAAAGTGCCTGAATTTCATATGAAAGTGCAAAGAAAAAGCACTTCCATATGAAGCCAAGGCACTTCGGTACGATATTCAAATTTACATTAACAAATTGACAACTAACAATTTTTCAAAAATATCACAGTACTGAGAAAAACATGAATTCAAAATGTATTCATATATCAAAATTCTTTAAACATTACAAATAATTTTTTTTTTTTTTAATTAAAAAAAGTTTTAGTGTACATATAATTTTGTATATGTACTGTGATTTCCACTTCAATATAAAAACTTTGAACAGCCCTGATTATAGTGTAAAAATGTGTGGCTCTCGAAAATTCAGTTTTCGGTTATGACTTCGGAAAAAGTTTTTAAGAGTTTGGTGCATTGATTTTTGGCTATCTCGTCTATGAGTTCTGAATGGGGTGGGTTGTTTTTCCACTTTATAGGTAAACCATGTAAGATCGGCAACAGAATCACCGCAGCAAATGCCCTTCTATTGGAAGTTCTACTAGGCCACCCTCTCTGATGCAGTTTGCTTTCTTCCGGTAGGTAGAATATGGAAGACTCGTCCCCATTCTCTCACGAAAGTCTTGAGCAATTACGCCATAAAGTTAATTAGCTCGATCCAGGAGATCCCGAAATCACGGGCTCCTATATGAAAGCAAAGATACTAACATAATATAATATCTGGGTCGATTGAGAACAGCACCTAGGAACTTGTAACTTCTCTGTTGGTGTGGAAGTTGTTGTTGTTGTAGCGATAAGGACACTCCCCAAATGCCTTGGGGAGTGTTATCGATGTTGATGGTCCTTTGCCGGAAACAGATCCAGTACGTTTCGGTAACAAGCACCATTAAGGGACTAGCCCGTCCATCTCGGCAACGATTTGGTATTACCAACATGTAACCTTCTAGGGCATAAACGCCCTCCCACCCCCTAGATCCATGAGGAACTTGGGGTCGCCATAGCTTCGGCTGTTAAAGATACAGTATTCGCCACTGGTAGGTGAGGTTGACAATTGGGTTGGATAAGCTATATATTGCGCTGGCAACCCCTTGAAAGGGTTGCGCTACACAACCCCTTGAATCAATTTGGTATTCTAGTCGCCTCTTACGACAGGCATACCTGCCGCGGATATATTCTAAGCCCCCTAACCCGCTGGGGAGGTTGGAAAAGTCATAAACATCTTTGAAAGAGATTTATAACTTTCTGTTACTGGACAGGAAAATATCCTAGCGATGGGCGAGAGGTTTCATTTATTCTGCATTCCACTGTGCCTAAGACAAAGAAATTGATATACCAGGTAAAACGCAATTGAAAAGGGAATGATTCACCCTTTACCATATCTACAGCACAAATACTAAATATAGTGAAAGAGACCAAAGCTCTCTTCGGCTCTGTCGGTTTCTAGGAGCCAGAGCGATGAAACTTCCTAAAGAAAGTTCGCTCCCTTAGGCAAAAAATAATGGGATTCGCATTGAAATAATATAAATAAGCCCGCAAAGCACGGGACGCCATGCCGATCTCTGTTCCTTTCCCTTACTTTTTTGAGTTTCAAGCTTCAGAAATTAATAAAGTACAATAACTTCCAATGTATATTAACATTAAGTATCTTTATTTCATTTGCGGCAGGTTGTGGCAAAAAGCGTTCATCTTTACCCCCCTACCCCTTGTGGAAACGCACTGAAATGGAAGATTCAGACGCAAACATATACCACAACGAATATTTATCTGATGGTTTAAGCGATCTCATTGATATTAATGCGGAGCCAGCGGTGGAAAATGTACAAAAGCAAATTATGTCACAAGCTAAAATCTTCGAAGCCATCAAAGAGGCAAGCAAAGAGATATTCCGACAGAAAAATAGACAAAGAATGCGACAACAGATGGAAAACCAAGATAACGCTGAAGGGGTTTAGGATAAAAGTTAGATATGGGTAAAATCACAAGTCAATATCAGTTATTTTATGTACGTAATTACTTATATCATTAGCTTTGAGTCACTAAATTGTTGATTGGTTCTTTCAATTCGAGCACAAAGGTCAGGTTTAATAAAGTAAAAATGCAAACTTCTTATTGTAACGAATTTAGTGAAATTGCGCTTATTCCAAACTTTCTGCTGATGTTCAAATCGCTAAACTGTTGAATAAATAACTCCAATATTCAATAATGCAAAATGGTCTTTATTAGACTACTTTGAGAATAATTCACAATAACTCTTACTTCACAACTAATTGCGTGTATAATTCAAACTGCTTAGTCATGCCTCAGCTTGCGCTGTTTTTATACTCTCGGTTGCCTAGTTCATCCATTTCTCCTAAGGTCTAGTAATTTCGTAAACTTCATGCTTGGTTACCAGCCATATACATGTATATGTGAGTACTACTTCGGCTGATGATGACATGCGTTGGTGAGTATCTCTTTGCTGCCTTGTATGTATGTGTGTACATGGTGATTGATTTGTTTACGTACATACGAGTGGCTGCTTAGTATCGGCTGAGTGATGATAGTATCGCTTAGTGATGTCAATATTCGTCACATTATTAAACCGAATGTGAATACAAAACGCATACATAAAGGCTATCGAGCGGTTTTGCGCCTAAATATAGGCAATGGAAATTTTATTTTAACAAATTTGTTGATCATATATAAGCGAAAAAAAAACAAATATTAACAAAATACCTTACAAAATTCTCATACCTAAATACAAATTTATTGGATTGTTGCCTAAAAAACAACATAATTAACGATAATTTTCCTGCAGGCACACTTAAGAGAAAAAAAATTATTTATTGGGACTTGAAGGCGTGAAGTATTGCGGATTACGATTGAGACCTAGTAGCGATATAACGATGGGTGTATCCTTTTCGATAATATGGTTTGTGCCAGGTATGATGTAGGTTTGAGTGCATTCACGATTTAAAAATGGTACCGGATATTTTCGATTACTTTCTGAAGAGAGGAAGAAAACTTTAATAAAATTTACACAATTTCCTTAATTTTTCCTTAACCTTAACACTCACCCTGTAAACATGATTCTAGGAAGGTCATTTCGCTCAAGGCGTCAAAGGTCAACTCTCCACCGTGTCGTTGCAATACCTCATCTATTTCCTTTTGACCTCGTGCCAATAATTCTGCATTCTGTGCTAATTCGAAAATAGTAAAAGCAGCTGTAGAGCTTGTTGTCTCCTGACCAGCGATGTAGAACAAATAACCCTGTGCCGCAATACCATCTAATGTAAATTCCTTATGTTCACCGTTCGCTGTAAAAGATTAGGACAAGTAAATATAATCTTAACTATTGCCAGACATAGAAGCTAAACAGCTAAGCATGGACACGCGACGATTCTGGACGATATGACGAAGGGGCAATTAAATGGAATAATAACCGACCTAACATCCAAAACAGACCACATCACAGGGTTTTTTTTGGACTTCCAGGTTCAGAACATACGATATCCTTCTAGGGAGGAATGGAAAGTAGGCCTAGACAACGGCAGGGGCATCACAATATACACCGATGGCTCCAAAATGGAAAAGGGAACTCGAGCTGAGATGTACTCAACACATCTACAGTTAAGCCAATCATTCCGACTTCCTGACGCATGCAGTGTATTCCAAGCCAAGGTCTATGCCATAGACAGAGCGGCAAAACTGCTCCAAGATAGTGCGCTCTCCAACACCGACGTGACAATCTTTGTTGACAGCCAAGCCGCCTTAAGGGCATTAGAGTCCAACATGATAAAATCGGACATCGTGCGGAGGTGTAGAGCCTCTCTGGCTTCTCAATGTCATCTCAATGTCTCCCTTTGCTGGGTCTCTGGGCACAGCGGCATTGAAGGGAATGAACTCGCGGATGAGATGGCTAGGAAAGGTTCCGACTTAGACATAAGTCAGGTGGACAGCTCCGTCCGACCGCCGCTGAGTTATCTCCTAGGGAGAATCGAATATGACGGGACGAATATGAGAACAGGGCAACGGACTTACTATGGACCAATAGGGTTGACAGCGAAGTCACAAGGTCCTTATGGCCATGTTTGGATAGGAAAGGCACCAGCTTCCTTCTCAAACTGAACAAATCTGCGGTGAGGGTACTTACGAGTGTCATCACAGGTCATTGTGCTATCGCACCAATGCTCCGACGGTGGCGAATACCAACAAGCTCCCTCTGCAGAAGCAGTCAGGATGAGGAGGACGAGGAGTCGATCTACCACTTTCTCTACCGATGCCGCTTCAAAGGAGAAGGCTCATATTTCTGGGCCCACGCTTCTTCGACAGCCTGGCAGAGGTTGGGAAGTTGGACGTCTCGTCACAAAGAGGACTTTCTCGCGAAGTAGATTTCGGTAATGCTAAATTTCTAATGTGCTCTGTTAGAATAAACATAATGTAAACTTAACATAATGGGGGTATTCACGCGAACAAAAAAATTCACTGTAGAGACGTAATTTTTTAGCAGATAAGTTATTAACGAGCTGATGTGAATACCCCCAATGTTATTATTAGGGTCTGGAATTAATTATTAGTCTTAAGCAGGGACTATTTCCGGGACCATTTTGAGATAATTTCGAAACTGTTTGGGACAAGTCAGAAACTTTTTAATGGTAATGTTGGAGATCTTTCCGTGACTGTTTAAGATAGTATTTCAAAATGATTTCGGGGATTTGCTTCGAGATTACTTGCACCACCAGTACGGTACTGTTTTGAGACCATTATGGAAATACCTTCGGATCAATCCCGAGCGATTTTGAAATGATTTCCGGAATATCTTAGCAACTGTTTCGAGAATATCTGCAACAACGGGATGAAAACGGGACTACTTTAGAATCATTTTAGCAGGGTTCTGAAAAGTTTATTTATATATACGAAAAGATATCGGTCTGGTAATATCATCGGAAAAGGTTGTCGGCAAGCTACCAAAAAGTTAGCGATTTTTTATAGAAAAAGTAACGATATATTATCGAGGAGTTATGAATTTGTTATCAACAAGTTATCGAAAAGCTGTCAGTTTACTATCGCCGTTCGGTTTGGTTGTGCTCTAGCATTAGAGATCTATATCAAACTGAAGGGGTTGTTGGAATTTCAATCGCCTGCAAAAAGAATGGCGCAACTGGAGCCTTTACGATATTTACGTATGACGTTCTCACGCTCTGGCCGATGAAACTTCGATGATGCTTCTTATACTCAGCTAAGCAGCCCTCACAGAGTATATTAATTTTGTTCGCATAACGGTACCCCGTACGGCATAAACTAATCGAGATAGATATAGACTTCTATATATCAAAATGATCTGGGCGAAAAAAAGAAATTCATTTAGTCATGTCGTCCGTCCGTCCGTCTGTCCATAAACACGATAACTTGAGTAAATTTTGAGGTATCTTAATGAAATTTGGTATGTAGGTTCCCGGGAGCTCATCTCAGATTGCTATTTAAAATGCACGAAATCGGACTATAACCACGCCCACCTTTTCGATATCGAAAATTTCGAAAAACCGAAAAAGTGCGATAATTCATTACCAAAGCGTTGAAATTTGGTAGGTGGGTTGAGCTTATGATGCAGAATGGAAAACTAGTAAAATTTTGGACAATGGGCGTGGCACCGCCCGCTTTTAAAAGAAGGTAATTTAAAAGATTTACAAGCTGTAATTTGGCAGTCGTTGAGGATGTCGTGCTGAAATTTGGCAGGAACGTTACTCCTATTACCATATGTGTGTTAAATAAAAATTTGCAAAATCGGATGACGAACATGCCCATTTAAAAAAAAAAAATTTTAAAGTCATTTTAACAAAAAATTTATTATCTTTACAGTATATAAGTAAATTATGTCAACATTAATCTCCAGCAATGATATGGTGCAACAAAATACAAAAATAAAAGAAAATTTCAAAATGGGCGTGGCTCCGCCTTTTTTCATTTAATTTGTCTAGAATACTTTTAATGCCATAATTCGAACAAAAATTTACCAATCCTTGTGAAATTTGGTAAGGGCATAGCTTCTATGACGATAACTGTTTTCTGTGAAAATGGGCGAAATCAGTTGAAGCCACGCCCAGTTTTTATACACAGTCGACCGTCTGTCCTTCCGCTCGGTCGTTAACACGGTAACTTGACCAAAAATCTTTACTAAACGTAGTTCACGTACTTATCTGAACTCACTTTATCTTGGTAATAAAAATGGGCGCAAATTACGAAAAATGAAAAAAATGCCATAATTCTATACCAAATACGAAAAAAGGGATGAAACATGGTAATTGGATTGGTTTATTGATGCAAAATATAACTTTAGAAAAAACTTTGTAAAATGGGTGTGACACCTACCATATTAAGTAGAAGAAAATGAAAAAGTTCTGCAGGGCGAAATCAAAAGCCCTTGAAACCTTGGCAGGAATACTGTTCGTGGTATTACATATATAAATAAATTAGTGGTACCCGACATATGATGTTCTGGGTCACCCTGGTCCACATTTTGGTCGATATCTAGAAAACGCTTTCACATATACGACTAGGGGCCACTCCCTTTTAAAACCCTTATTAGTACCTTGAATTTGATACCCATATCATACAAACACATTATAGAGTCACCCCTGGTCCACCTTTATGGCGATATCTCGAAAAGGTGTCCACCTATAGAACTAAGGCCCAGTAACGTTTTAAATACTCTTTAGCACCTTTCATTTGATACCCATATCGTACAAACACATTCCAGAGTCACCCCTGGTCCACCTTTATGGCGATTTCTCGAAAAAGCGTCCACCCATAGAACTATAGCCCATTCCCTTTTAAAATACTCATTAACACCTTTGATTTGATACCCATGTCATACAAACACATTCCAGGGTTACCCTAGGTTCATTTTCCTACATGGTTATTTTCCCTTAGTTTGTCTCCAAATTATGTCAACATTAATCTCCAGCAATGATATGGTGCAACAAAATACAAAAATAAAAGAAAATTTCAAAATGGGCGTGGCTCCGCCTTTTTTCATTTAATTTGTCTAGAATACTTTTAATGCCATAATTCGAACAAAAATTTACCAATCCTTGTGAAATTTGGTAAGGGCATAGCTTCTATGACGATAACTGTTTTCTGTGAAAATGGGCGAAATCAGTTGAAGCCACGCCCAGTTTTTATACACAGTCGACCGTCTGTCCTTCCGCTCGGTCGTTAACACGGTAACTTGACCAAAAATCTTTACTAAACGTAGTTCACGTACTTATCTGAACTCACTTTATCTTGGTAATAAAAATGGGCGCAAATTACGAAAAATGAAAAAAATGCCATAATTCTATACCAAATACGAAAAAAGGGATGAAACATGGTAATTGGATTGGTTTATTGATGCAAAATATAACTTTAGAAAAAACTTTGTAAAATGGGTGTGACACCTACCATATTAAGTAGAAGAAAATGAAAAAGTTCTGCAGGGCGAAATCAAAAGCCCTTGAAACCTTGGCAGGAATACTGTTCGTGGTATTACATATATAAATAAATTAGTGGTACCCGACATATGATGTTCTGGGTCACCCTGGTCCACATTTTGGTCGATATCTAGAAAACGCTTTCACATATACGACTAGGGGTCACTCCCTTTTAAAACCCTTATTAGTACCTTGAATTTGATACCCATATCATACAAACACATTATAGAGTCACCCCTGGTCCACCTTTATGGCGATATCTCGAAAAGGTGTCCACCTATAGAACTAAGGCCCAGTAACGTTTAAAATACTCTTTAGCACCTTTCATTTGATACCCATATCGTACAAACACATTCCAGAGTCACCCCTGGTCCACCTTTATGGCGATTTCTCGAAAAAGCGTCCACCCATAGAACTATAGCCCATTCCCTTTTAAAATACTCATTAACACCTTTGATTTGATACCCATGTCATACAAACACATTCCAGGGTTACCCTAGGTTCATTTTCCTACATGGTTATTTTCCCTTAGTTTGTCTCCAAAGCTGTCAGCTGAGTATGTAATGTTCGGTTACACCCGAACTTAGCCTTCCTTACTTATTTACATTGAATATGTGTGTTATTAAATACCCCGTAGTTCTGCGGGTATGCCACTGCATGAGAATTCTCCTATCCTTTGTGGCAGGGGCGCCCTACCTATACACGTTACATGCCTTTTTAACATTGGTATGCCATAGCAGGTCACCGTGGCGGCCACCGTGGTGTGATCGTAGCGTGCTCCGCCTACCACACCGTATGCCCTGCATTCACACCCCGGGCAAAACAACATCAAAATTTTAGAAATAAGGTTTTTCAAGAAAATTTTTCTAAGCGGGGTCGCCCCTTGGCAGTGTTTGGCAAGCGCTCCGAGTGTATTTCTGCCATGAAAAGCTCTCAGTGAAAACTCATCTGCCTTGCAGATGCCGTTAGGAGTCGGCATAAAACATGTAGGTCCCGTGCGGCCAATTTGTAGGGAATATCAGGAGGAGCACGACGCAAATTGGAAGAGAAGCTCGGCCTTAGATCTCTTCGGAGGTTATCGCGCCTTACATTTATTTTTTATTTTATGCCATAGGAGGTGTCGCCCTGCCATACGTAGCAAACTAAAAGCTTTGAGAAATATCACACTATTGCCCTTGCAGATTTAAGGTTAATTTTTCTCAACAGCCCCTACATTGTGAACTAAATGCCTTGAGAAATAGCGACCGAAGCGACTTAATAATGAGAAGGTGCTTTTCGAAATGGGTGCCTGGCTACTGCTGGAAGAACAGGATAGGGAACCAATATCGTTCATACCTGTGTTTGGTTTCGCACTGAAATTGTCATCGTTCACATTAATCTTTCCAGTATTTTTCAATTGCATCATTAATTGTAACATATCCTTGCGTATGACATTGTTCTTCTCACGATATTCAATTGTATTCTTCATTATTTCACGCAAACGGATTGCTTTCTTATTTTTGAATCCAAAACGTGTCATAATATTTAAGAAACTGCAATTCAGAAAGAAATTATTAATTATTAAGTGTTTATGACAATTACTAGTAAAAAGTTTATATCAGCTCCCACTCTTGCTACCATTCCATTCAATCTCCACTCCCAAAGCAAGTATTACATTCACTTAAAGGTCCACTCTTTTTATTAATTCGTAGATACCCAGTAATGTAGCCAGTGATCGCATGAAAAAAGTGTGAAATTTCCATAATGATAGGCTGAATACCTCGAACGCGTCTTAAAACTCAAACGCACTTTCATTCTTGTTTCTTTTGTTACTAGCAAACCCTCTCTGGCTTCGCTGCTGTTTAGTCTGATATGAAAATAATTCCAAAGCAATTTACGCCAATGCATAATATTGCCCTCTACCGGAGTCTGCCCATTTACCGCTTTCTTTTTTTTTTAAGTTTTACTCTTGCTCTTATTTTCACAGCTCCTTGCCTTCTGTCTCATTCTTCTTCGCCCTTTTTCCACCTTGCCTCCAACTTTTTGTTTTCTATCTCTTTAGCCGTCCCTTAATTTTCCACTTCTCACCCACTCCTATTTTTTGTTGCGAAGGAAGACGCCTCTACCGTCCTTTTTTCTTTTTTTCTGTTCTTTACCTCCCTTCTCCACCACTTTTTCATTGGTATCCCTTACAATACTATTTCCTCTTTTTCTTACTCTCCGCAAGAATCTCCTTTTTTGTTCCTATAATCTAGTAGTCCACTTTCTCTTACCTCTCTTTCCATTTCTCTCCTACTTGTTTACTTTTCCCTCCCTTTCCTCTTCTTCTTGCTCTCCCCTACTTTCCTCCTCTATTCCTTTCTACATTTCACCTATGCCTTCCTCATCTTCTATGTGACTAGTATTAATCGAATGTCGTTTGCACTCTCGGTATTTCGGGATTTGAAGGCGACAGTCCCGGGATTTTTTGGTATCACCTAGAGACTGTTATCTCTCAGTTTTGGTTCAAAAATAGTTATGTAAAGTATACAAAGATGAGTAGTTTGACAAAATATTTTTATTAGCAGTATGTCTTTTTCCTTTGAAATCGGCTCAATTAAGTTTTTACCTAAAGACGGCTGTACTTAAAAAGGAAAAGAGGATTTCTTGTGAAATGAAATTGCAACTAAAAAAAAAAAACAAGTAAGGAAGACTAAGTTCGGGTGTAACTGAACATTACATACTCAGCTGAGAGCTTTGGAGACAAAATAAGAGAAAATCACCATGTAGGAAAATGAACCTAGGGTAACCCTGGAATGTGTTTGTATGACAATGGTATCAAATGGAAGGTAATAAAGAGTATTTTAAAAGGGAGTGGGCCTTAGTTCTATAGGTGGACGCCTTTTCGAGATATCGCCATAAAGCCGGACCAGGGGTGACTCTATAATGTGTTTGTACGATATGTGTATCAAATTAAAGGTATTAATGAGGGTTTTTAAAGGGAGTGAACCTTAGTTGTATATGTGAAGGCGTTTTCGATATCGCCAAAATGTGGACCAGGGTGACCCAGAACATCATCTGTCGGGCACCGCTAATTTATTTATATATGTAATACCACGAACAGCATTCCTGTCTGATTCCAAGGGCTTTGGATTTCGCCCTGCAAAACTTTTTCATTTTCTTCTACTTAATATGGTAGGTGTCACACCCATTTTACAAAGTTTTTTCTAAAGCTATATTTTGTGTCAAAAAATCAATCCAATCACCATCTTTCATCCCTTTTTCGTATTTGGTATAGAATTATGGAATTTTTTTCATTTTTCGAAATTTTCGATATCGAAAAAGTGGGCGTGGTCATAGTCGGATTTCGCCCATTTTCAATACCAAGATAAAGTGAGTTCAGATAAGTATCCGGACTAAGTTTAGTAAAGATATATCGATTTTTGCTCAAGTTATCGTGTAAACGGCCATGAAGGACAGACGGTCGACTGTGTATAAAAACTGGGCGTGGCTTCAACCGATTTCGCCCATTTTCACAGAAAATAGTTACCGGCATAGAAGTTATGCCCTTTTTTTTTGTTCGACTTATGGCATTAAAAGTATTCTAGACAAATTAAATGAAAAAAAGCGGAGCCACGCCCATTTTGAAATTTTCTTTTATTTTTGTATTTTGTTACTGGAGTTGAATGTTGACATAATTTATTTATATACTGTAAAGGTATTCAATTTGACTTTCAAAATTGTTATTTTTTAAGTGGGCGTGTTCGTTATTACATATAGTATTAGGAGTAACGTTCCTGCCAAATTTCATTATGATATCTTCAACGACTGCCAAATTACAGCTTGCAAAACTTTTAAATTACCTTCTTTTAAAAATGAGCGGTGCCACGCCCATTGTCCAAAATTTTACTAATTTTCTATTCTGCGTCATAAGGTCAACCCACCTACCAGGTTTCATCGCTTTATCCGTCCGTGGTAATTAATTATCGCAGTTTTTCGGTTTTTCGAAATTCTCGTATCGAAAAAGTGGGCGTGGTTATAGTCCGATTTCGTTCATTTTGAATAGCGATCTGAGATGAGTGCCCAGGAACGTACATACCAAATTTCATCAAGATACCTCAAAATTTACTCAAGTTATCGTGTTTACGGACGGACATGGCTAAATGAATGTCTTTTTTCGCCCAGATCATATTGATATATAGAAGTCTATACCTATCTCGATTAGTTTATATTGTAACGATTTTACTTGCAAATTCCTCTTATTTGCCCTTTTGCTAGGTTCGTATCGCTAAACTGTTGAATAAATAACTCCAATATTGAATAATGGAAAAATGGCCTTTATTAAAATACTTCACAATACACTCAAACTGTGCAACGAATAGCTTAATAACCAAACTGATAGATCAAATGAAACTCCACTATTCAAAATAATACTGCTATTGCTCGCTAGATATCGTCTTAGTGGTAACTGCTTGACAACTCAAATCAAACTGAATTACTTCTTACTCGCCTGCCCCGCTTTTATAGTTTACGCTGCATACTTCTAGGCTCTTCGATTTCCAGAACTTACTAGTTAGTTTCGGCTACAAAATCGCCAGCCACATCTACGTGCACAAATTATTGCTCTCTCTTGTGACAACTCAGATAAGATATGTGTTTGTGCATAGACTCTCCGGTGCTCGTATACGTACATGGTACATATATGTAGACGCAGTTATTGTTTCGTTTATGTAGATACATAATGATTGAATTATTGATGTGCATTCACGTCACTGCTTTGCATCGGCTTAGAGACGATAGCATCGCTCAGTGCTGCTAACATTCGTTACAATAATAAATTAATATGCTCTGCTCAGCTGAGTATAAAAAAACAAACTTAAGATAAAATAAAGATATTAAAATTTACAATATTAGTTCCCGATGAAATCACGAAAACCCGGGATTTTAACACGCTTATATTAGCTTCACTTGTAACTCTCTAAGCGAGGCGCGCAAAGGAGAGTTACGAACAAATAAATATATGTAGTTTAAAAAAACTAAAAAAAACACGCTTTTAAATAATATGGAATTAAAAAGTTAAAACTAATTTTCAAAATAAGTTTAAAACAATAATGAACGAAAAATATTAGTATTATTGTGAAAAAAGCGTGGGCGCGTTGTGCCACGTTTTTCGCAGCCACCGTGGTGTGATGCTAGCGTGCTCCGCCTACCACACCGTAGGCCCTGGGTTCACAGCCCAAAGCAGCATCAAAATTTTAGAAATAAGGTTTTTCAATTAGAAGAAAATTTTTCTAAGCCGGCTCGCCCCTCGGCAGTGTTTGGCAAGCGCTCCGGATGTATTTCTGCCATGAAAAGCTCTCAGTGAAAACTCATCTGCCTTGCAGATGCCGTTCGGAGTCGGTATAAAACATGTAGGTCCCGTCCGGCAAATTTGTAGGGAAAATCAAGAGGAGAACGACGCAAATTGGAAGAGAAGCTCGGCCTTAGATCTCTTCGGAGGTTATCGCGCCTTACATTCATTTTTTTTTTTAAGGAGGCAGTCGATGTGTGAGTTAGCATGGAAAAACGCGAATTTCGATAGTGTATCTATAAGTCGTATCTAATAGGTTCGGAGTTTTAACAAATCAAAAAATTTCGTCTAATGATCATACTTACAAGGGACAAAAAAAGATGAGAACTCCAATTAAGTTGCTGTGGCGCGATATATGCATGAGGCTTCTAAATTTATTTTCGGGATTCTCAAAACTGTTAATATCCAGGCCAAAGATAACAGAGCCAGTGATATCTATAGCATAGCTATTACAGGTAAAAAAAAAAAAAAAAACAAAAGAAAACAAAATATTTCGTATAGTTATTTCATATTTCAGTTGGTCAATTTATTATCAGTGCGGATAAGACAATTGTGATATCCTCAGCATAGACGTCAAAATTATAAATAGAACCGATCACTTTGTTTTAAAAGTGGCTATCGTGATCTCATCCCGTTTCTATCACACGCTGAAGATAGCCGGCCGTTTGCGCCGTCGTATTTGACATCCAGTCAAAACGCTCTCAAGCGGTTAGCGGATAAGATATCACACTTGTTTTGTACAAAATGTTTATTATTACGTTACGCATATATTCTTCAAATCAATTTCGGCATAATCCTTCTCCGGCAAAACTTTATTCATATAATCAATCATTTTATTGCCAATATCATCTGAAGTACAAAACATCGCTTTCAATTTGCCCGAACTAAAGGAAGGTGTCAACTTTTGACGCAACGAACGCCACTTTTGACCCCGTAAACTAAATACGTTACCAGACAATGGATCACGTTTCTCATTAACATAAATACCACGATCATGGAAACTGTTAAAGTCTTGTTTTAATATTCGGCGCGCCAACTCAGGGTCGCGTATCATAATGCCCGGATGATAGAGGAAATAAATACCTACAAAAGGTAAATTCGGTGATCTCAAGTAGGCATCATATAATACCACGCCCATCGATTTTTCACCGCGAACTGCTGCTTTTAGAGTGCCATAAGGAATGTGTATTTCGGTATCACAAGGAAAATTGCGGCGAATCCAGTAGGAATATTGTTGTCTGATTAACCAGTAAATGAATGCAGCCAATTGAATGAATACAATTAACTCAATCATGTTTTGTCAATTTATTTACTATTATGTAAACAAAACTAAAATATTACAAAAAATCTTTACTAAATATTAAACATGACCCACTTTTCCCGCGTGCAAATTCGAACAGAGCCATTCAACAACTAAATATTTTATTAACATCATAGATGAATGAATATGCCATTCTCGTTGAGTTGCCGCACCAAAAACAAAGGTAACACATGACATGACTAGATCTAAAACCAGCTAACTAAAAAATATAAAGTTTTCAAGCTATACATACATGCTTTACGGTTTCTGAAGTCAATACAGACCTTTGTTTATAATCAATTTAATAATTATCCGCTACTCTCTGAGAAAAGACTCTCTCAAAATTAAAACAACCCTTAGCTCGTTTTGGAGAGGTACCTACCTAATGAGTTTATTTCAATTTTCTAAACAACTTTAACTTCTAAGTTGATCGCTGTTATGATCATGGCGTGTGACATGCACATATTATAACCAAGCTATCTATATAAAGTAATTAAATAATTTTTTGTTTACATGTGTAATGTATGTCTCATGTCTGTGCACTGTGGGTAGTACTCGCCTCAGCATTGTGGAAAAGTGAGTTGTACACGAGATTTCGGCTACGAATTCGATCATGCGAAGACGAGATAGATGTGTATGTAGAGGTAGCAGGCCGGGGGTTCGAATTGGAAATTTTAGAATTTTTTTTTAGGTCAAGGCGACTTTAAAACTGCTCAAAAGTGGCACTTTGTTAAACTAAAATTTAATGGCTACAAAACTGTATCTCGGGTTTTTCGATCATGAACTCTTAAGATATATGAACGTTGTGAACACCGTAGATTTATATAGCTTTAACATTTATATAAAAAAAAAATTTGTAGTAAAAACGAAATTATATAAATTATTAAAACATGTCAATTATGAATGAGTTATATATGTATATATGTATATGAATTCGGGAATATTATCGGTTATTTACTGCTATCGGTTATTTACTACACAGAGAAATTTTGTCTAACTTCACTTGTCTCTTCCCTGACAAAATACAACATTTTGATATAGTCTTGTTGTAAATTATTCAAGACATATGAACCTATTTTGCATGACTCCTTGCCAGCAATATGGACGAGTGAGGCTCAGCTGTGGAGCGAGCGCATCGCTGGTGTGAAGATTCATAATTCATTAGAAGCCCTTGATATTTGTAACGCTGATGCTTTCCCCAATATACATCAAGTCTTGATAATCTTGGCTGTTTTGCCTGTTACGACTGCCGGAAATGAACGAACGTTTTCAACTTTGCGTCGCCTTAAGACTTACCCAAGATCGACAATTAGTGAAGACCGCCTTAATAGTCTTGCTGCGCTTAATATTCATCGCAATTTACACGACGATGTTGAATTGATATTAAAAGAAATTTTCTCTGTACCTCGACGGGTTGCACCATTGCAAGATTAGTATTTTCAAAATAACTACAATTTGGATTATATTTAATAAAAAAAAAATTATAAAAGAATTATATTTGGGTTTTGTTATTGCAAGTAATTTTTAGTACCCGCTAGACATACCCACGCCCCCCCTCCTCTAATTCTTCCGTCGAAAATCCTGCGGCCGGCCCTGAGAGGTAGGAATGAGATAGATGTGGTGGTAGAGTTGGAGGTAGCGGTAGAGGAAGAGGATGTAAGGCGTGATAACTTCCGAAGAGGTTTTTGGCCGAGCTTCTCTTCCATTTGCCTCGTGCTCCTTTTTTTAATTTTTCCTACAAATTGGCGGGACGAGACTCACTATGTTTTTTAGTACAAATCGGAAAAACCTATTGTGAATACACGAAAACTAGCCAAACAGCTGTTTTATGTGTGCACTTTTTCCTTAGAGTACGCTTAAGGGCGAATTAATGGTGACTTAAAACCATAAAGCCATAACCAGATAAAACAGCTGATCGAACTAACCTTATGGAAATCAATGTAATAGATTAATGGTGCCATACCATAACGCTAACTTGATTACATAGATTTCCATAAGGTAGGTTCGATCAGCTGTTTTATCTGGTTATGGCTTTATGGTTATAAGTCACCATTAATTCGCCCTTTACACAGATACCGATTTTGATCGCCAGATGCCGGTCGTAATCGTCCGATAAAAATAAACACATGTATTTAGAGGCACAATTCACACACATAAGATTGTGCATTCACGAGTTCAAAATTGCTCCGTTCTGCGCATTTACGTCACACTTGACTTCTTCAGCAAATGAAAGAAAGAGAGAAAAAAACAAGAGCTAAAGGAAAATTACGTAAAAATTGCCTTTAAAATAATGTTTACATGCGCTATGCGCCACCTTCTATAATTCCATCATGATTTAGAGGAGCGTGTGTACATTTCAGCCGATCACCGAATTGTTGTCGGCCCTTGTCATTTTTCACTGCCGATAAATTCGCGCGTGCTCAATTTTATCGTGCGATTAAATTGCGTGCATTTACTGTGAAAAATAAATTATTTGTGCGATGGACTGAAAAATTGATTCATTGTGTGCAAAACAGGCGCCCTTTATGGGATAATCACATAAAAGCATAAACGCAAGCGCATTTTTGCGAAAAAGGAAAATGTAAGAAAAAAAGCTGCCGGCCGATAACACTGGATCACAAATTCCAATTTTTTTCTGCACCAGAGACGCCATTGTGAAATTCCTATGTAAAATCACCCCCTGATTTCGAAAATCGAGGTTATTTTTAATTCTATGGTAACGTTTTTGAGATATTTACGAATAACGGTTTTTTCCAAAAAAAAAAATTGGATCCACTTATATATCTGAAGAACGATTTCAGCAATTCCAAAACGGTTTGAAGCTTTTAAAAGGTAATAAAATTTTCTATAACTGTGCATGCAACACTTTTTGCTAGGCCCTACAGATTCAAAGATAACGAACAATCATTACGGATTTTTTCCATTTTTTTTGTAAAAATATAAAAAAAATTGTACTTTTCGAGGAAGGATCTCGAAAACTTTTTATTTTTTTGCAGATTTGGTTTCTTCTCTCTAAGCTATGTTTTATTGCAAAAAAAAAAATAAGCTTTCATTCAACAAAATCGATGGACTAATACAAAAGTTACAAGCATTCAAGTAAATATATCCATTTAATACTTAGGTACCATACACAGTTTATAGAAAATTTTATTACCTTTTAAAAGCTTCAAACCGTTTTGGAATTGCTCAATTCGTTCTTCAGATATATATATGATTAAGTGGACCCAATTTTTTTTTGGAAAAACCCGTTATTCGTAAATATCTCAAAAACGTTACCATAGAATTAAAAATAACCTTGATTTTCGAAATCAGGGGGAGATTTTGCATAGGAATTTTATAATGGCGTCTCTGGTGCATTTTGGCTGTAAACCGGTGTAATCGGTTGCAATTTTAACACAAGCTCGGTCGATTTCATCAGCTGATTGCAATTTTTCGGTTTATCTGTGGCTGTGTAACCCTGCAAAATCGTTGGATCATGTTGTCCACTGGAGTACTTACCATTATACTCCACTGTAATGCAGCAATGGACCAACTCACGTTTCTACACGAACATATTGCTCGTTTTTAACGATTGTAATCACTACACGATGGTTATTGGACTGTTTTGGATTATTCTGATGTAATGTAAATTAACTCCAACTTATTTGTGTATTAATTACAAAAAGACCATATATTATATGAAATAGATTGAGAATTAACAAAGTACTAAAACGGGTCGATTATAGATTTATTGGATTATAACAAAAATAACAACACGATTATCGATTTTTTGCTAAAAGCAGGTACACTCTAAAAACTAGCAATCACTTCGCCACTTGCACTCTCTTTGAGAGACTCAATTTGACGCCACCTTTTGGCTGAAGACCCAAAGAAAAATTATCTCACGTTTGCTTATTGGGTCAATATTGGCAATAGTTTAACAATACTCAATTTCGCAATAAGCATGCCCATAGGCCATCCTACACATTGGCTGGGTCCAGCACCGTATGGTATATACGCATTAGCATTGCCATTATAATTGGGGCTCAAAGGCGTGAATCGATCGGGATCGTATGCCATTGGATTTGGATAATACTCTGCATCACGATGAATACCAAGAAGAGGTATAACAACCGGTGTACCCTTTTCGATAACATATTTTGTACCCGGTATCGTATAGTCTTGTGTACATTCACGATTCAAAAACGGCAGTGGATATTTTCGGTTGGTTTCTCAGAAGAGTAAGAAAAAACGATGTATTACGAATCTTGTTTTTTATCAATTAGCATCATTATCACTCACCTTGCAAACACAATTCCAGAAAAGCCGTTTCACGTAAAGCATCATAACTTAATTGACCATCGTGTCGCTCCAAAACCTCTTCCACTTCCTTATTAGCTCGTGCCAGTAATTCAAGATATTGCGCTAATTCGAAAATGGTGTATGCCGTTGCCGTGCTTGTGGCCTCCTGTCCCGCAATGTCTAATATAACACCCTGTGCTGCTATATGATCCAATGTGAATTCTTTCAGTTCACCAATAGCTGTGCAGCAAAGTTTTCAGTCAAGTTCCTTCATTTATAAGTCAAAAATAAATTTTTATGAATAAAGTACCATCATGGGATTTTAAACTGCAATCCTCCTCATCCCCACTGACTTTTCCAAACTTTCGCAACTGCATCAACAATTGCAACATATCCTTACGTGAAATGTTATGCTTTTCACGAAGTTCGATGCCCTCTCCCATTACATCACGCATTTGAAGGGCTGTCTGATTTTTCAGACAAAATTGCACGAGGAGTTTTGCGAAACTGTAATAAAAAAACTCTGTACATAATTCTTAAATACTACAAAAGTTTAATCTAGTTTTGGTAATTCTTTACGACAGCATGACACTGCTAATACGCGTCCAAAAATATCGAGAGAGGTATCAAACGACGCGTCTTGACATCAGTATTAATAATCCGAAGGCAAATAAAAACTTTAACTCGTTCCAAAGATATTAACGAAAAACCGAAAAAAGACCCGCGGGTACCTCCGAAACCGGGGGTGGTATCCATATTATTTTTGCGCAGAACACCTTTCTGCGTTGGCGGCGTTCGGCCACGCTTATAAAAAATTACCCTGGGTGGGGGTCCAACACCGGTTGGGAGACCAAAACTATATCCGCGCAAACACTTATGTTCACAATTTTTCTTTTCCGCCTTCGGATTATTGTTCTCGAGATTAATACGCGTCTTTTGACACCTCTCTCGATATTTTTTGCTCCGTATTAACAGTGTCATGCTGTCGTAAAGAATTACCCTAGTTTTTTTTTGTACTTTTTGCTTTAGTGTAATCAAAGTGCACCAGATTTTCTAACTTCCCTCCATGCAAGGGTTGTAACCTATAGATGAAGAGAAGTGAATCGGTTTTTCTGATCGAGTTCAATAAAAGGTGTCTAACTAATTTTTATTTTACCAATGTAGTATATCCCTTTCCTTTTCTCGGCTGCCATCGGCGGAGATGCCGGATAGGAATATTTCTGGATCAGAGAATTCTCATTATTTCCGATTACATAGCTTTGCTAGCGATAGAACCATACGAGTACTGAGTGAGTGGTATCGATACTTTTTATAAAATTACTCGAGTGTTTCCTACTCCATGCTTTTGAGTAAGTACTGAATTAAGTACAGATTATTTATCAAGCATCAAAGGAATAAACAGCGATCATTTCGAAAAAATAAGTAAAATTTTAACGCATTTCTGCGTTTCCTCGTCGTAAATCTTGCGAAGAACTTGTCTCTCGAACACTACCAGAGCCGCCTCATCATGGTCCCTGCTTCTACATCATATAGCAGGTCGGTTACGATTCTGGATAGGTAAGAGTTTAACCTGCAACAGTATCCAGATCGAAATTAAGCTAGAGTGATGCGTGTTTTCCCGCGGGTGTTGCGGGGTCCGACGGCTTTTTTGTGGATCCTTTGTGAGGACCTCTGTGGTTTTTTGTTTACATACGGCTGAGTTCTCAGGAGCCGCATTTCCCCATAAAGCTGGCGAAGATGACTTCTGAAGTCCCTGGGAGGCGGAGCCTCTTCAATCAGATGTCGGTTGGCATGCCCAGGTTTCTGGGTATTCAGCAAAAACTGTTTGTTCAGTATTATATTTCTATCCTATCTGAGAGCGGCGTTTTTACAGGCCTGCAGTTTCTACCAGTGAGTATCCCTGAAGATCTGAAGCCGCACTGAAAAGGTCCTATTAGCCGATTCACGGTGGGCTTCAATATTTTGCACAATACGCTTGAGAGTACCTTATTTGCGTTACAAAGGCTGATTTCGCGATAGTTGGCGCAGTTTGCAGGATCTCCCTTCTTGTGGACTGGGCAAAAATCACTTCGATTGCAATCATCGGGCATGCACTCGTCCCACAATATTTTGCCATTATCGGGTGTGGGGATATTAATTCCATCATCAGCGGTTGCGGGATCGGGTTAATCATCCCCTGGGCGGTACATCGCTGTCTTCATTCAGTCGAGTATATAGATATAACAAGTTTAGCTAAATTTAGTAAACAGGTAGTATTAACGACTGCTGGAATCTAGTCAAATTGATATTGGAATCTTGAAATGCGTGGACGTCTAAAGCACGGAAGGCCTGCTATCCGTCTATTTCAACACGGTTGATCTGGTTGCGTGTTTTGCGATCGGGGGAAAATGTTTAAGCTTCATTGCGAATATTTGTTCACAGGCGTGAACTACAGTACTTTTTCTCACCACAAGCTCAACACCGAATCTGCTCTTTTCTACATGACCAGTACAGATATTTAATTTGCTGCCCGTCCATCCATCGCCAGTTTTTGCGAGGACAACAAAAAGCCGGGGAGCCTTTTCACAAAAATGTGTTCCTTTATCTGGGAATTTTTGTTGGTTTTCACTGGAGTGTGGTTTTTTGAATGGCAATATCCCGGCTAAAGAATAACGACGACGGACTTCCTGTCGGGGGTTCGAGTGCCAAGGCGCGGAGTTGGTTAAGAGCATGCATCAACTCCCATGCAAAATATGATCGGAAGAGCGTATGTCTCCAGATTTGGATGTAAGTATGTTCTACCCAATCCACAAGAAAGGCGACCAACGCTAATTGATGCTGTGTCAGCCTGCTGAATATACGGGTCTATCTAACGTGCTGTGCGAAAGACTAAAGTCGGCGAACTGATTGGACCTTAACAGTGCGGCTTCAGATCTGATAATTGTATGATCAACCAGATCTTTGGAGACGACGTACGATGTGGGTCCTGAGGTAGATGAGGACAAAACGAGGTACTTTCTGTCATCGAAGTAAGAATCAGAGTTAATATATGTATATAAATTCGATACTGAAGTACTTTGTCTATATGGAAGTCAGCATTAAAAGCGAAAACAGTTGACGGCTTGGAAATCAAACGGAAAATAAATCTTGTCAAGAATGTTCTACTATGGACTAAGTTCGACCAGATCTTTACAAAGCCTTACCGGGATGCCGACGGCCAGTATTGAAGGAGGTATATTGATGAGCTGTATGAGACATACGCAGTTATAAGGATAGTGCAACGAATAAATTTTCAGAGGCTCCATCACTAGGCTAGGTCACGTTATGCGAATAGAGAAATACGTTTCAACTGTCTTGGGAGAAGCAGGTGGAAAAATAATCAATTTCCCTTGGAGTTCTAGAAACTTCAGCATAAAGTATGTAAAGTGTATGAGTGTTTGGAATTTTCGTTTGTAGGCCTACGAGCGTTAGGTAAGAAGATAGCTTCAGTTCTCTATCGGCTCTGCGGAATCTAGGCCAGATGGATACTTGTTCTGTGAACTTTTTCTAGCGCACAATAAAATCACTTAACTTCTTGACTAAAATGGGAAAAACCTGTCGATTGAAAGTTTTTTATTTTTCCTTTCTATTTTTGATTCCAGTAGACCATGCAAGGGCTGTGAGCTCCAAGAGAGGTTTTCCATTTTGCGAAAATCGATTGCATGTTTAGGGAGCCCTCAGCTGAGAATATTTTTTTCTAACGAAATATCCGACTTGAAGTGTGCTGCTTATAACTTTGTAAAGAAGTTAAATCGGAAGGTTTAAAAATGCTGCCAAAAATACTCACCTTGGGCAAAAGAAATTTAACATTCCTATATTAGCACTAATGAAATTGTTACGGCGTGCACTATGAACAATGCGTCTAAATTTATTGTTGGGATTTTCGAAACTGTTTACATCGAAACTGAAAATAGCTGATCCGATTGTGTCGATAGAAAAGCTGTTAAGTATAAGAAAAATAAATATTATGCAAATTTACAGGAAAGTATCTTTTATAATGTGTAGGGTAAACTGGACAGGTTCGTTTAGCAATGGAAGTGTAATACAACCTTTAGTAAATGCGTGCATTAAATTGTACCCTCTAAGAAGACCCCGCAAAGCAAAACCCGCCATTAGGGCGCAAGAAGCAGGGAATTCTTTGTAAGCAGGTAACGGATCTGTCTAATGTGCCAAAAGTCATACTGAAGACTTCCTCATGACACTTATAGGCGTACACTTTCCATCAGGTGATGATGAGGAGAAACCGATAGACAGTACGTACATACCGATCTACCAGGGAGTAGTGTCAGGTTTGGTGCCCAGTACCACAATCGCGTGAAAGGAAAAGTTTTTTACTCTGCAATGCAATGCAAATATCTGGGGGGACGGTCATAGAATGGCTGAAGACAGCTTTTCATAGGTGTATAACTAAGCTTTGTCCATGTGATACCTTCAGAAGGGGAACTTCCACCTGACCAAATTCGGGCCACGACCTGAACCACTTTTTTGATAAATATTTTCTTGTGTAGCAATATCCACATTAGTAATATTATTACGATAATCCGGCTTCTCCATAAATGTAGGATCTTGTGCAACTAATTGATTAGATTCACTATCTTCTATGTCGCTTGGCGACTGGTTCTTTATCGGCTCTGGAGCTTGAAAGGTCATCGGATGTTGAACTTTCTTTGTTATCAAATTCACTTCAGTGGTCAATATATACACAACCTAGAGCAATAATACACCATAATCTTTCCTTTTCTCTCCTTTCCTTTCCTTGCCATTCATTTCCTTTCTTTTTCTTTCATTTCCTTTCTTCTCTCTTTTTTCGCTTTACGATTTAACTATTTTTATTCAATTAATGTTACTTGTTTTTATTTTAATAATTTTTTTTTTTGCTATATCGGCCTACTGATAAGTTAAATAAATTAAATTAAGATCGTGGGTTCGAATCGCGCTCAAGGCCTAACAATAATTATTTTATCTTATTATTGTTAAGATATGTTTTTTCTTAAATGATAAGATTGTTTAAATTAGAATAGAGAAAAGAAAAAAAATTAGATAACTGCCAAAGGTGGTTGTATAGATCAATTTCGGGAACTGCTAAATTCCTTCATCGGCAACGTTTATGCGCCGCTGATATCACAGCGATTGTTTGTTTGTCTTCATTATTTCTACTTCAATCCTGTTTCTTGCCAGTTGATTTTCATAGCGCTGCGACATCTGTTGCAGAACCGATGTGAAATTTGGACTTGTTTTATTTCTAATTTAAACAATTTTTTCATTTAAGAAAAAATGTATCATAAGAATAATAAGATAAAATAATTATTTTTAGAATCTTAATTTCATTTATTTAACTTTTTATTTTACTTTATCTTATTTTTAATATATATTTTTTTTGTTGTTTTTATTTTATTTTAGTTTATTTTATTTTACTTTATTTCATTTTATTATCTCTTATTTTATTTTATTTTATTTCATTTTATTTTGTTTTTATTTATGTTATTTTATTTTATTTAAGTCTATTTAATTCTCAAGTTTTTTTACATAATATTTTCGTATAAAGGACCACAATAATGTTATGAAAATATGGCTCTGTATTTCCAACAAATGAGAACTTGCCTGTGCTCAGCCACACTAATGGCTGAGACACAATAAAGTTTTTCATATAGATGCGTTCAACGCAATATTATGCTTTTCAGTAACATCACCACAATGAACCAAGATGTTGCCTTTGTAAAGTTAAAAGAACTCCAGACTTGGCAGCTGAAGTTTATTTCGCCTTGCCCATTCACGTACAAAATTTTGCCAAACACTCTTATAAGCATATACATACTTGCTAACATATTTTGTGACCCATTCATTTATTAAAATGCACTTTTTAATTGTGACAAATGTTAGAAAAGTTCCAACGAGAAAGCACTCACAGCTAAAACACATGTCAAACTCTTGTTCTTATGCTTAGGTTGCAACAAAAGTTGAAAAGTGGCTTCTTTCTTATGCCAGATGGCGCTTTTGATACGTTATTTGTTGCTGTTCATGTAAATAAATGAAAACTACTCATCTATCAGCGCACTACACTGCATCAAAAATCGTATGTGATGGGACTTTAACGGAGTGTATACACAATAACAGGCGTAACATTTTAACCTTATTAAGGTTCAGTTGGTCTTGTATATGACTATAATAGATATTTGACTCGTCCAATGCTTTTATTTAATTGTCTGATTAACACCCTAGATTGATGATGAGTGTGATGACAAGTACCTAGGACCTACCTAATTATTTTCTAGCTTTTAGTATTATTATTACTTCATGTAGGTATTTTTCAATAAAACCGTTTAACTAAAATTTTTTTTAAATCTTTTATTTTAAGGATTTTACTCTTAATTTCCTTATTCTATTTTGTTCATTTAGTGACTCATTATTACAAGGGCTCTTTCCTTACAATTTGTTACAATCTAAGTCCTCAATACATAATCTCCAAAGACTTTGCTCGACTCAGCGCCACGTATGCTTGTCCCTCCTCGAACTCCAAAATATTTTGATGTCACTTCTACCGGACTGTATGTAATATTTGTGCCAAATCGGACCACAAATACGATTTTTTTTAATAACTCGATCTTTGCTCCACCTAGCGGCGATTTTTTTCTTTTTATTGCATTGTCATCGAGTTCTGAACTACATATTTCCCAAGTTTCAAGCTTGTAGCTTAACGGCAATTTACTTAAATTTCAATTAAAAAATTCGTAAACCACGCTCGCTACACAGAGTCAAGAAAAATAAAACCGTTTAAGAAGGGCAATTTTTTTCGTATAAAGGGTAAGGCATTCTAATGTATGTATGTAGGTAAATGTTATAGATACATATAAATTCTTCTAGCTGAGGAGGCAGTCACCCTCAGGTACCCGGGCATTACCCGAATTACCCGGTTTTCCGGGTATCACCACCTCTAATTTGCATATGAATAGGTAGTATATTTCAGCATTCATATCAATCGCCCAAATTTAGACTTCCTTACTTGTTATGTCTAGTTTTAATTTATTTGCTTTTAGTTTTTTAATTCCATGTTACAAAAAAATAAATAATTACTTCTACTACTGCTACTATTCTCTTTTTATACCCACCTATACTTGTATACACTGTACACTTATAATATAACTTTGATTAGATAACGGTTGTTGTACAGATATAAAGGTATAGAGCAGGCATGCTTAACCAACGAACCGATATCATTTCGTTACGATAATTAACGTTAATAAACGAAACAAAGTCATTTCGTTTCGTTTATTAACGTTAAGAACGTCAAATCAACGAAATGATTTCGTTTCACTTTCTGCCATATCAAAACGAAATTAAATCGTTTATGTTGATTATTAATTTCAAACTATGCTGGCAAAGCTGATTGATGGCGGAGTCATTAAAGGTGAAAGCAATAGCCAAGCTGATTGCAACTTTTCTCATGAATTTTGACAGTACGAACATTTCTCAGAGTATTTTTGACATTACCACCAACGAATTACACAAACAAACTACATGGAGTTTGTGTGTGTATGTCCGCTCGCTGTTACCACCTTACGGCTTCACCATGGCTATAGCATTGCCAGCACAATTCAAACATAAAGTATCACGTTTTTGTTAACGTTTTTAACGTTAACGAAAGCTTTTCGTTTCGGTTAAAAACGAGATACAATTTATCTTGATAATTTCTTTATCGATAATATTTCGAAGTGTTTCAAAGGAAACGGTGGAAATTTTTTGATAAACGATTAGCTTAACGTTAAGGTTAAGGTGCATCCCTGGTATAGAGATAGATATAGACTTCCTATATCAAAATCATCAGTATCGAAAAAATTTTGATTGATCCATGTCCGTCCGTCCGTCCGTCTCTCCGCTAACACGATAACTTGAGTAAATATTTAGATATCTTCACCAAATTTGGTACACGAACTTATCTGGACGCAGAAAAGATTGGTATTGAAAATGAGCGAAATCGGATGATAACCACGCCAACTTTTTATATAGTATATAACATTTTGGAAAGCACAACAAACTTGATTATTTAGTAAATAATACACCTAGAATGTTGAAATTTGACGTGTGGTTGCCATTGCTATAGGGAATGCTTTGAAGAAAAATTAACGAAATCGGTTAAGGACCACACCCACTTTTATATAAAAGATTTTTAAAAGGGTCGTAGACGAACCAAATAAGCTATATCTTTGCAAAAAGAGCTTTATATCAATGGTATTTCATTTCACAAGTGGATTTAGAACAATAAATAGGAAAACCTTCAAGTTTAAAAAAATGGCCGTAGCCATCGCCCCTTTTATGACTTAGCAATTTTCTATGTTTCGGGAGTCATAACTCGAAGAAAAATTAGTTCAGAATAGAATCATATGTTTATGTATTATTGTAACACTATTAAGCAAACAAAACAAACAAGAACAGCATTTCTAGTGTACAACTGGGTATGTAATGTGCGGTTTCACCCGAACTTAGACTTCCTTACTTGTTTCTATGTATATTTTGTGGATCAATAACCTCAAACCAGCCAGTTTCAAGTAGCCCTTATGGCTACTCATGCAATGTTATAAATTTATTTAATTTAATATTTCAATTAAACTTTTACTGACACAACAATTTTAAAACTGTCTTCTAATGCTAGCACAATAGGTATATATTTGTGTACATATCTTATGACTTCAATGAAATATTTTTTATTCATAAGAGTTAGATTAGCTAATTATAATAACTAAACGTCTATACAGACAAAATATAGGGAGGAAGATAGGGAATTAAGGTAAAGGGAATGAGGATGTTGGTTATACTCGGTGTTAGAATGACTTGTTTATTAATTTTCGGAAAGCAGTGAAATTTATAGTTTTCTCATTTTATTACTTGCAATTGCTAGATAATTAGAATTATCTACCAATTTATCAAAATATATGTATCTAGTCTCAGTTTACGCTCCTTGTTACATAAAAACACCTGGGAGAATAATTGTGTAAATTTATGACCAGCCTTTATATTTAAACCTAACCCCAAAGCGGAAATCATTGGTGCCGTTTGTCGTATCGTTGTAGTCATGGTTCAATTATGTACAGGTTGGCTCATCTCATCAGCTGATTTTATTTATGTCATTGCATGGTCGAAAGGATTGTCAAAAGGAGATGGCAAACTCAAAATGAAACCAACACATTGGCAACATTTTACTTACACATACAAAAACTGCTAAGTTTTATGTTTCCATTCCATACCATTCGCACCAACACCAATACACAGATTTTGACAATTTGAACAGACATATTTTGTTGCTTTACAGATGAGCCAACCTGTATATAGTTGAACCATGGTTGTAGTCGTATCCCTAACGTAATCAGCTGTTTATCGTTACGACGGTAACCCAAAAACCAATTGGTTGGCTACGATACGGTTACGACCTTAGGGGCACCAATAACACTGGACCACGAATTTCAACTTTTTCTCTTTACCAGAAACGCCGTTATGAAATTCGCATGTAAAATCACCCCCTAATTTCGAAAATTGAGCTCATTTTTGATTCTATGGTACCGTTTTTGTGGTATTTGCAATTTACCGTTATTCGAAAAAACCAAAAAGATGGCTCCCTTTAATTACCTATATCTCACGAACGGGTCAAGCAATTGCAAAAAGGTTGACAGAGTCGGAAAGACGATAAAATTTGCTATAAATGCATCATACATTGTTTTTTGCTCAACCAGATAGTTTTCGGGATATTGGCTTATCATTTCAGATTTTTATTTTTTTTATGAAAAAATATGAAAAAAATTACTCTTTGCGAGGGCAGCATTCCAAAACCACAACTTTTTTTCAAAATATTTTTTCTTTACGTAAAGCTCTGTTTAATTAGAAAAAAGATAAGCTACCATCGAAGAAAATCGATGCAAAACTACGTAAGTTATAAGCGATCAAATAAAAATACCCAGGTTGCGCACCTTCAATGTATGTATACATACATATATTAAAGGTATAAAGTGCAAATCCGGATAAACGAATAACACCGTAACAATGATAATACTTTTTCTTTAAATAAATCAAATAGTACTCTTAATACTAGGATTGTTTGATAGTAGGTAGAGTGGTTGCATCGAAAGGAAGAGTGGTTGGGTTCGAAACCTGCTGTAGGCATGTAGTTATAAACATATATTTCCGTCACTTATGGGTAAGTATGCAGGTATATTTTCAAAATTTAAAGCCTACATCTAAAGCAGGTAGTATTTTCTTTTCCCGGCTTCATATAAAAAGGAACCTTTCTGTCTAGGTAAGATTTGATTTTTTCAATTTTATTCTTGTTCCGAATATAAATATGAGTTAATGCGCCTTGAAACTTCATAACATCTGCAAGGCTCGCCGGAGATAGTTCAGTTCATATGTCAAATTTCAAAACCGTGATTTATAAAAAAAAAAAAAAATAAATAACAGGACGCGAGAATTTGAGTGTAATAACGATCCAGATATGTTCTGTTTCATGTGTGGCCAATATACTATCATAAGGCGACGACGAGTGTTCTCAGATCATATGAAAACTTTATACTCCAAGTGTTTTGGCATTGTGCCTAAAAATGATGAAAAACCATGGACACCGAACACTTTGTGTACATCGTGTCGAGTATAATTGATTCAGTCGGAATCAGGGCAACAAATAAAATTTGATACACCAATGATATGGAGAGAACCTACTTGCCATTCAATAGAGTGTTATATTTGTCAAACAAAAGTAGTTGGCGTTGGAAGATCAAGAAGAGTAACCTATGCCAGCGTAGTGACAGTGACATTACCAGTACTATATTCAACGGCAGTTGCGGATCCAGTTCCATTGTCAACAGTAATATCTGAGTGCGAGGCATCAATTTGTACTGAATTTCGCATGGGAAACGAGAGACGCGTTCTGTCACCAGCACAACTTAATGATTGGATAAGAGATTTGGAACTATCCAAGGAAAAGGCCGAGATCCACACTTCTCGTATGCAACAATTTAAATGTGTGTCATCCGATGTTAAGGTGATATATTTTAGAACTCGTCACGAACCATTTTCCAAACACTATACCAAGAAAGATGGTATATGCTACTGCAACGGCATTGCTGGTTTATTCAAAGAGTTTGGTCAAACATATGATTCAAAAGAGTGGCGATTGTTCATAGACAGCAATAAACTGAGTTTGAAGGCTGTATTATTGCATATTGGTAACAAAAAGCCTTCTATCCCGATCGCACATGCAGTAAATACAAAGGAAACCTACGAGGAAATGCAAAAACTACTCAAATTTATCAAATATGAAGAGCATGATTGGAAAATATGTTCTGATCTCAAAGTCGTTGCAATGCTATGCGGTCTACAAAGTGGCTACACCAAGCACTGCTGCTTCATCTGCATGTGGGATAGCCGAGCTCGTAAGGACCACTACACCAGAAAGGATTGGCCGAGTCGAGTTTACCGTTGGTGTGGATAACATCAAATACACCCCTCTTGTCAAGAAAGAGAAAATCATACTTCCACCCTTACACATCAAGCCCGGTCTCATTAAAAACTTTGTTAAGGCTTTGGACAAAGAATGCGAAACATTCGACTATTTGAAAACAATTTTTCCAGACATTTCTCAAGCCAAGATAAAGGAAGGTATTTTTGTTGGACCACAAATAAAAAAGTTGATCAGCAATAATCAATTCAAAGGACTACTCTCATCAGTTGAGGCAGCAACGTGGGAATCCTTTGAAAAGGTCGTTGCTTCTTTTCTCGGTAGACACAAAAGCCCTAACTACGAGCAGATAGTGAACGACTTAATCAATAATTATGCGAAAATGGGTAAATATTAAAGGTTTATTAAAATTAATTTCCCAAAATTCTATAACTTGTTTACCTAACTAATATTTTCTTTCTAGGCGTAAATATGTCCTTAAAAATTCACTTTCTGCACTCACATTTGAGCTTTTTTCCGGCAAATCTTGGCGACGAAAGTGACGATCATGGCGAAAGGTTTCATCAGCAAATGAAATTAATTGAGAATCGATATCAAGGATTCTGGGACGTCGGAATGATGGGTGATTACTGCTGGTTTCTCATAAGAGAAACCGATCCTAAACTGAATAAGCGTCAAAGTAGAACACATAATTATTTCGACTACATAGTAAAATCAAATTAAGATAAATATTGTTAGAATATAGTATAAATAAATTTAAAAAAAGTTAAAAATATGGGTAATTTCATTCATAAATTGAACTTTTATCTAAATAGAAACAGAGCATAGCTAGATATTTCACTCTTCTTTATAACATACATACGTTTTGAGGTATACATTGAAATTGCGCAACCTGGGTATTTTTATTTGATCGCTTATAACTTACGTAGTTTTTATATCGATTTTCTTCGGTGATAGCTTATATTTTTTCTAATTAAACAGAGCTTCACGTAAAAAAAAAATATCTGGAAAAAAAGTTGTGGTTTTGGAATGCTGCTCTCGCAAAGAGTAATTTTTTTTTTCATATTTTTTCATAAAAAAAACAAAAATCTTAAATTATAAGCTAATATCTCGAAAACTATCTGGTTGAGCAAAAACCAATGTATGATGTATTTATAGCATATATTTTTTTTGCAATTGCTTGACCCGTTCGTGAGATATACGTAATTAAAGGGAGTCATCTTTTTGGTTTTTTCGAATAACGGTAAATTGCAAATATCTCAAAAACAGTACCATAGAATCAAAAATGAACTCGATTTTCGAAATCAGAGTGTGGTTTTACATACGAATTTCATAACGGCGTCTCTGGTAAATTTTGGGCGTCGACCAGTGTAATCGATTGCATTGATTCCCATAAGGTTGGTCGAATCAGCTGTTATAGGTTACCGATAAAGCACCAATGTCTACAGCTTAAGGCAGATGAATGTTTAATGAAAGGTTTTTGCATGGCATAAATACAGAGGGGTGGCATAAGCTCGACGACAATAACGACAATTAATCTAATGACTATTTCATAACGCCAAAAAGCTAGTTGACGTTATGGCCATATGAAGTGGTCACAAAGTCAAATTTCAAATGGTTACAATGTGAACTATATTGACATTTGACCATCCTAAAAACTTTTAATTTTTAAATTTTAATATGCCTTCGCTTTTTTTTCTTAGCAATTTAAAATGAGATTAATATTAATCAAAGACCCAATTCAATTATTATTTGAAATTTACAAGTTGAAAGCGTAGCCCGAA
Source organism: Eurosta solidaginis (assembly GCF_040869045.1). NCBI lineage: Eukaryota > Metazoa > Arthropoda > Insecta > Diptera > Tephritidae > Eurosta > Eurosta solidaginis. The sequence goes on along the minus strand of NC_090319.1, from coordinate 86,137,863 downwards.
TATAAAAACTTGTCAAAAACGTTGCTTTCTAACGTGATTCAATCACAAGAGGTTTGCTCAACTCCACTAGTAAACCGATTCACGTAAAAATGTCATTAGTAAAAAAATGGAGATGCCATAACGAAATGTATTCATTGAGCCTGTTATTACGTCATTCCCTCCGTATGTTCGGTACATTCGTCTCCATTTAAGAATTTGGGGAATCGGTTTATATTTGGAATATTATGTATATACTTATTTAATATATTGGGATCTCGTGTGGTAGTATCAAAAGAACGTGTTCCGAATATTGTGAATTAACGGGTTTTTCGGAACACTTCCATGAATACAATAAAATAAATAATACAGTAAAAATAAAAAGGTGAATACTCCCTGTGTAGCAGAACCGCACAAATTCAAGGACGGAATTAAAAGTTCTAACACAATAAGCCATTTTTTGTCAGTTCATTGCGGCTGCTGTATAGAGTGTCACCTCATGTCGGCTGCCTTTTCAAAATCGTCCTATCTCAAGATAACTTTCAATAATTTCCCTTTTCAGGATTTGTCACAAAAACACCCTATATTAGAATTAGATTGAAGAACGCCTTATTTCAGAATGATTTTTATTAACACCCACCTATGTACATCAAAATGCATTGAACTTATGCTCATAAAGGGAGTTTTTGAAACAAATTTTGAGATAGTGTATTTTTGAATAAAATTCTAGCGTATGACATTCTTCAAACAAATTCTGAAATAATGACCAGACCAACATAACTCTATCAATTCACGAAATTCAGAAAATTAATTATGTCCCTCAAAACCAGTTGGCATTTACAAATTTATTATCACTATTAATATAGTACTAAAGGTACTTTTCTACTACAATTTTGTCTTCATATTCAGCTCATATAAAATATGTCTAAGTGTATGTATTCGCCTACCTTGTTTGGTATTGGTGTTGAACCGATTGGTTGTTTATTTGGCCGGCGTTCATATTTGTTTGTGAGGCAAATTTCGCAGTCCTGTACTTCCTTTTTACAAGCGTCACGTATATTCGGCCAGTAATATTTGAGCGAAATTTCCTGTGCGTTATTTTTGTAGTTTCTGTGAGCACGTCTGTGTGTGTCTTGTATAATTTGTCTTTGTTGTTCGATTTCGGTGATATCGTCTACCATTTTTTGAGCTAGCACAATTAATACATTTGGAAATGTGCTGATAATGTCGTTTTCGACGTAAAATAATATTTGCTCGTCTATTTGAAGAGCGTTAGTGACCTTTGGCATGATTATATTTTTTAATCTGTCTAATAATTCAGTTTTGGTGTTAAAGAAAAGTGTATGTCGGCTGTTGATAAATATATTTTTGGAGGATATTTCGACGAGGTTCTGATCTGACTTTTTTATAATAATTTGATTTCTAAAGCTGTATAATGGTTGCTTTACTCGTTTGAGTTTTTGTGTTGGGGAGCTTTGCGCTGAATGTTGGGAGTCGGAATTTGATGTGTTGTTTATTTGCTGGCGAGAAAGGGCATCAGCAACAACATTCTGGTGTCCGGGTTTATAGACGAGTTTTGCACCATATTCCTCAATGAAATTTTTCCATCTTTTTAGTTTCGTGTTGGGGTTTTTTTCTGATATGGAGAAGATTAAAGACTGGTGGTCAGTGTAGATTGTTAAATCAGCTATACCATACAAGTAATTACGTAATTTTTGTAGTGACCACACAATCGCGAGTAACTCTTTCTCATTCGTGGAGTAATTCTGTTCTGTTTCGCTGAGCGTTCGTGAAATAAATGATATGGGTTTTTGGTTTTGAGATCGTACTGCTCCTATAGCGTAATTGCTAGCATCTGTGGTCAATTCAAAAGGTTTGTTAAAATTTGGTTGGAAAAGTTCAATTTGCGCTTGTAGTTCTTCTTTTATTCTTCTCAGTGCTTCTAGTGCAGGTTTGTCTAAGGTAATTTTTATTTTTGCTCTTTGATTCTTTGATACACCACCATTCTCCCCTCTGAGAAATGTAGTGAGTGGTTTGACGATAGCTGCAAAGTTTTGTATAAATTTTCTATAATAACTTGCAAGACCTAGGAAGGACCTGAGTTCCTTCAGTGTTGTAGGAATAGGAAAGTTTTTAATAGTCTGTACTTTTGCAGGGTCAACTGTGATCCCGTTGTATTTAATTATATGCCCTAGGTACTCCACAGAGTCCGGGAAAAAGTGAGATTTCTCATTGGAGATTTTTATGTTGGCCTGGTGAAGGGCGTTTATAATTATGCGGATGTGCTCGATATGTTCTTCAGGTGATAGAAGTGTGAAGAGTAAAATAGAACATCGTCTATATAAACGTATGCGAACTTGCCGATATATGGTCTAGGGATGTCATCTACACATTTTTGAAAAATGGATGGAGCATTTTTCAGACCGAAAGGCATTCGAAGAAACTCGTATTTAGCTCCATTTACACTAAAGGCTGTTTTTTCTCTATCATATTCTTTAATGAGGATCTGATGGAAGCCAGATTCTAAGTCTAGAGTTGTAAATACTTTCGCATTGCCCAAATTCTGTATAGTCATAGCTACGTCGGGAATAGGGTATCTATCTGTGATAGTTTGGGCGTTCAGCTTCTGAAAGTCTACAACCATTCTGCGCTTAGATTTCCCTTGTACCTTTTTTAGCGACTGTCCAAATGGGTGAATTGTATGGACTTTTGCTGGGTTGGATTATTCCATTATCTAGAAGCTTACTAATTTCTATATTAATGAATTCATTATCTGAAATAGGGTAGGGATATTGTTTGGCCCAAATAGGGTCTTCAGATTTTGTCCTAATGGTAGCTTCTACTGTGGTTGTATAGGGTAGTACTGCGTTAGTGTTTTCATTTTCTTGCATAATTTTGTCAACTTCTGCCCTGTATTTTTCATTGCTAAGCGTATAATTAATTTTTTGTTCTACTTTTGAAGCCTTCTTTTTTTTTTTTTTTTTGATATTTTAGACTATAATCAAATAAACTAATTTCTGCCTTTATTTGGCGTAATCCCTGCTCTCCGAGTATCATGTCAAAGTCTTTTAATTCTTTAATTTCAAAGAAGGTTAAATGATGCCCGTACATCGTTATTATTTTTTTAGAGTTTATAATTGAACAACCATGTAATGTTTTGCTTTTAAATGGTTTCATTTTAATTGATTTCCCTATGTTCAAATTAATTTATGTAATTGTTAGTGGAACCAGTGTCGACTAATAAGGTAACGGGCGTGCCGGTTAAGCCGCATTTTGTTTGTAAGCAAGGCAGCCCGTTTACTCGCCTAAAAAAGTACAACCTGTTTCATATTGTTCTTCATAATTTGATATTTTTACAGACTCTAGATCTTCTTTATTTAATTGGTTTAGTCTCTGGAATTTCCTATCTTGCTGATTATTCGCATTATTGTAGTTAGAAGACATATCTCTCTTATATATATTGTTTGGTGTAAAATTATTTCGACTTACGACATTACGTTTTGTTGTTTGGATATATTGTCCCGAATTGTCCACGTCCATTGGGATAGGTGCGGGGTGTTGTTGTTGTTGTGGAGCGAAACGGTTTCTATTATAGTTTGTGGATCGCATGTATTTTTGTGACGGATCTACTTCCATTGGTTGGTGCTGTTGCGAGGGTGCAGTTTGCTGGTATTACACCTGTACGTTGGGTCTGTACCTTCGAGATTCCTCGTTGTATCTTCTGTTTGGTGGATGTTGATGCTGCGGCGCATTGTATTGTCTTTGGTGGCATTGCGGAACGTCGAACTGTGTGTTTGCGTTGTCGTGATATATTGTGCTCGCGATAGCGTAAGCGGTCTCTAAATCTTTTGGGTTGTGGCTATAGAGGGTGCCGCTTATATATTTGCTATTCAGGCCGAGGATAAATGTCCTGACTGCCTCTTGATTTGCAAACTGTTGCATAGCTGTGGGGGTTTCTGCATTTTCCGTCTCCACTTTCGTCAGTGCAAGATTTAGTGACTTGCTGATTTCGGAATGGAATTCTGCTAGTGTCCTTTTACCCTGTGTTATTTTTCTCATTTCCTCCAAAAGTACATATAAAGGTCTCTGATCCGCATAGGTGTAGTCGAGACGGTTTACCATTGAATAGAAATTAAATTTCGTATTATGGTTAATTAAGATATCGGCCGCCTCTCCTTGGATTTTAGCATGTACTATCGAGAGTGCCGTGTAGTATGTGGGTGTTGCAGCATAGTTTTTTATATTCTCCATATGTGTCCAAGCACGTTTTCTCCATGACCTGTACTGGTTTTTGTCCTGTGAAAATTGGTAACGCCTTGAAAATCTCCAAGTTTATTTGTGACGCATCGGTGATATTTGGCGTGCAGTTCTGGTGTTGCTCTGTGACTGTGACGTTAGGTTTTCTGCTGATTTCGAGAGACTTAATCCTCTTTTGGTTTTCAGTTTGGGTTGTTGTTAAGGCAGCTACTAGTGCCCTCAGGTTTGCTATCTCCTGTGCACTCATTTCTGCGTCTGATAACCGTGTTGAATCAAAAATGTGTTGTCGCTTTTTTCGCGATGCCAGTTTTTTGTTGTTTCAACTTAATTTTTTCACTTTGTTCGAGTTTTTCGTTAATTATTTATGCACTTTTTTCAAACGTTAGTGCTGGAAATCTTATTTCCCGTGGAATTAGTTTTCTTTTATAATTTTCACATATGATTATAAAAGTGGCTTAAAAACGGTTGAGCCCCCAGTTGAGTCCGAGTACGAATTGAAATAAAATATATATTTACGAGCAAGAGCTCTTTTCAGTTTCGTTTATTTTCAGAACTATCTTTACATTTCAAATCTTACATCTATTTATACTATTTCTAAATGCTATTTGTATTGTGATAAAGTTGTCCTTGAAAATACTTTATCTGTTACTCTAAACTGTTAACATGTTTCTGTATAATATTTTAATGTTTTATTTTATGCGAAGAACAAAGAATATGCTTGTTTAGGTTATTACCATGCTATCGAGCAAGGTCAAGGGTTTTTGGGTGTGAACAATAAAAAGGACATATGTAGGTATGTGTTTACAAAGTACAAAGATTTGTTTTAATTGTTGTTTACCTTAAAATACATTTTACTTGTGTCAGGCATGCTTAACCAACGAAACGATATCATTTCGTTACGATAATCAACGTTAATAAACGAAACGAAGTCATTTCGTTTCGTTTATTAACGTTAAGATCGTCAAATTAACGAAATGATTTCGTTTCGTTTTCTGCCACATCAAAACGAAATCAAATCGGTTATGTTGATTATTAATTTCAAACTATGCTGGCAAAGCTGATTGATGGCGGAGTCATTAAAGGTGAAAGCATTAGCCAAGCTGATTGCAACTTTTCTCATGAATTTTGACAGTACAAACATTTCTCAGAGTATTTTTGACATTACCACCAACGAATTACACAAACAAATTACATAGAGTTTGTGTGTGTATGTGCGCTCGTTGTTGCCACCTTACGGCTTCACCATGGCTATAGCATTGCCAGCACAATTCAAACATAAAGTATCACGTTTTTGTTAACGTTTTTAACGTTAACGAAAGCTTTTCGTTTCGGTTAAAAAAGAGATACAATTTATCTTGATAATTTCTTTATCGATAATATTTCGAAGTGTTGCAACGGAAACGGTGGAAATTTTTTGATAAACGATTAGCTTAACGTTAAGGTGCATCCCTGACTTGTGTAGACATTCTATTTAAGTATTATCTGCATCGTTGCAGTTACAGACATATATATATATATATGTATATATATATACATATATCTATTAGTGTGTGTTTTATGTATGTTTTTATATATGTATATACTAAAAAGATAGCAAGTGAGACTGTCACTAACTCGCGCTTTTTTCAGATGCTTCATGTGACACGTCCATTACATGTGTCGTAACCAAAAAAATTTAAGAAGCTAAAAATTCCAAGGAAAAGACAACTACAACAGCAATTTCATTTAAAATCTCCAGAAAAAAGGCGCTAAAAAAGCTTCTCCCAACCGCAAGCATAATGCTTCAGAGCGGCCGCCCGCATGTTCGCAGCAGTGCGACGCGTAAGAGAAACAATTATTTTTTAATACTTTCCGTTGAGAGCACAAAACAAATTTGTGATATGATGTTACTCATCATATTTCCAACATAACCCATTAAAAAAATTTTAAATTCAAGGCGGGGCAGTGGGTCAAACCCCTATTTGTTTATAACAAATTTATTAAAAAAAGGACAAAAATACTTTTTTTTTTTTTTTTAATTTTTTCATAAAGCTCCCTTATAGTGAACTATGTCTGTAAATTTTTATATTTTTTCAATTCAAAGTATGTGAGTAATGAATTTTTCAAGAAAGAGCTAATAAAATATTTATCTGTAATAATAATAAACAATAGTAATAGTAATAAACAATTTAATTTTTAAAAAAATTTGGGTGGAATATTGTTGTATTGGTAAATACTTAACAAATAAGCAAAAAATTTTATTTTTCATAACTTCGGGGAAAATGGTGTGTACACTTCAGAGATTTTCACTCTAAAGGCCATTTTGCATTATTGAATATTGGAGTTATTTATTCAACAGTTTATCGATACGAACGTCAGCAGAAAATTTGGAATAAGCGGAATTTCAATAAATTCGTTACAATTGGTGCCAGAAGAGGAATTGTTGAATGAATTCCGAAGATTGCGAATACAACTTGGACTTGTCAAAGTTAAGTGAATTGAAGATCCAGCAACTGAAGAAGGTATTGGAGAGCCGTGGATTGAATACAACCGGCAATAAACTCGAACTTCAGGCGCGACTACGAGAGGCAATGGAAACAGAAGGAATTAACGTGGAAGAGTATGTCTTTCATCTTGATGGCGGGGAAACACGAAAAATGGAAGAGACAGTTACGAGCACAGACTTGAACATTATATTGGCTGCAGTATCTGCTCAAACATCGGCAGTGGCATCTCAACTGGAATTCCAGAATACATATATGGCAACCCAACTGAAAGATCACAAGACAAGCATAACATCCCAACTGGAATCGCAGGAGAACCGTATAACATCCAAGATTGAAGCACAAGAAGCACGAATATCCGAAATGTCGGCGCAAATTTTAGCACAAATATCATGGCAGATCTCTGCACAACTGGAAGAGCAAGAAGGACGTATTTCCTCGAAGTTGGAAGAGCAGGATACAAAAATTTTACAACTCGAGGATAAAATCGATGCCGAGATTGAAACATTGAGAGGTCGTATACAGGAGTTGCAACTAAATCGCCCAGCAGTTTCACTGAGTAATCCAAAGGTAAAAACACCATCCTTTGACGGTTCTGTTCCTTTCCAGGTCTTTAAGCTACAGTTCGAGAAGACCGCAGCAGTGAACAACTGGAATGCTGAAGATAAAGTTGCTGCACTGTTCGTAGCATTGAAAGGACCTGCAGCTGAAATCTTGCAGACAATTCCAGAGTACGAACGGAACAACTACGAAACATTAATGAGCGCGCTAGAGAGGCGATACGGAAGCGAACATAGTGTCACGGATATTAACATCACTAAGTTATACCATCACTAAGGCGATGCCAAGGCCACGATAAGCAGTATTTACAGCCGAAAGATGTCACACACAGATGCATTTACTTATACGCCTATGTATGCGCGAGAGACTGTAAACTACAAACATTCACATCAATAATTCAATCATTATGTATCTACATAAACGAATAAATAATTGCGTCTACACATATGTACGTATACGAGCAGCGGAGCGGCAATGCACAAACACATGCTTATATCTTATATGAGTTGTCACAAGAGAGAGCAATAATTTGTGCACGTAGTTGTGGCTGGCGATTTTGTAGCCGAAACTAACTAGTAACTTCTGGAAATCAAAGAGCCTAGAAGTATGCAGCGTAAACTATAAAAGCGGGGCAGGCGAGTAAGAAGTAATTCAGTTTGATTTGAGTTGTCAAACAGTTTGATTAAGACGATATCTAGCGAGCAATAGCAGTGTTATTTTGAATAGTAGAGTTTCATTGAGCTATCAATCAGTGTGGTTATTAAGCAAGCTATTCGTTGCACAGTTTGTTATTGTAAAGTACTTTAATAAAGGCCATTTTGCATTATTACAAATTGGAGTTATTTATTCAACAGTTTAGTGATTCGAACTTAGCAGAGGATTGCAAATAAGAGGATTTGCAGCAAATTCGTTACAATTGGTGTCAGAAGAGGAATTGTTGAATAAATTCCGAAGACTTCGAATAAACTTGGACATGCCAAAGTTGAGTGAATTGACGATCCAGCAAATGAAGGAGGAGTTGGAAGTCCGTGGAGTGGCTACTTTTGGCGATAAATCCCAGCTACAAAAACGACTAAGTGTAGCTATGGTATTTGAAGGAATCTACAATGCTGAGGAGTATAACTTTCATTATGATAGCGACAAAACAACAACAAAAATGGAAGAAAAAAATGAAACACCGCAGACAGTGACGAACACAGTATCTGTACAAACATCGACAGTGGCATCTCAGCTGGAGTCACAGGAGGCACGCATTTCCGAAATGGCGTCGCAAATGTCATCTCAATTGGAAGAACAGAAGACATATATGTCATCTCAATTGGAAGCGCAAGAGGCACGTATATCTGGAATGTCGACAAACATTTCGGAACAGGTATCATCGCAGCTCTTTGCGAAACTGGACGAGCAGCATGCACAAATTTTACTCGAGGACAAAATTGATGCCGAGATAGAAGCGTTGAAAGGTCTTATGCAACAGTTACAACTAAATCGCTCAGCTGGTCCAGCGAGTAATCCGAAGATAAAAACTCCATCTTTTGACGGCTCTGTTCCTTTCGAGGTATTCAAGCTTCAATTTGAGAAGACGTCAGCAGTGAACAACTGGAATGCTGAAGATAAAGTGGCTGCTCTATTCGTAGCATTGAAGGGGCCAGCAGCCGAAATCCTACAGACGATTCCCGAAGGAGATCGGAACAACTATGAAGCATTGATGGCCGCTGTCGAGAGACGTTATGGAAGCGAGCATAGAAAACAGATATACCAAATTGAGTTGGAAAACCGTTACCAAAAAGCAAACGAGACGTTACAGGAGTTTGTTTCGGATGTTGAAAGATTGGCTCATCTTGCAAATGCGGACGCACCCGTGGAATACACAGAAAGGGTAAAGATTCAGAGCTTTATTAACGGCATACGGGACGTCGAAACGAAGCGAGCCACATACGCGAACCCAAATTCAACATTTGCTGAAACGGTATCCCATGCACTGACTCAGGAAACAGCGTCACTTTTGAGTAAGCCCGCATACAAAGCTCATCGCGTGGAAGTGGAAAGGCCCGATTGGGTAGACACAATTTTGGAAGCACAGAAGGGATTACAACAAAATAATGCCGGAGTTATGAAGTGTTTCAAGTGCGGTAACCCAAGTCACATTGCACGTCATTGCAGAACCGGTCATGGTAGTTCCAACTTGGCTGGTCGTAAACGCAAAGCTGGAGGAGATAAACAAGAGCGAGTCAAATGTAAAAATCGAGGACTTGCCCCAGCTATGGAATGTCGAGTGATACCTATCTCGCAAACTGGAAGGAAATCGAGCAGTCTTACCGTCAAAGGAAATGTGGATGGCAAGGAGCGTGTACTAACTGTAGATACGGGCGCATCTCATTCATTGATCCGATCTGATTTGGTCAACAGGAAAGTAAAGCCATTACCTGTAGCAAGATTGCGTACAATTACTGGCGAGTATAACCAAGTCCAGGGAGAAGTGGTATGTGAGGTCTTAATTGGGTAGGTCATGGTTCTACACAAATTCGTTGTGGCAGAAATCGTTGGCGAAGTCATATTGCGCACAGTTGAACAGTTTAGAATTGATATAGCGTTGCCTTCATCGAGTATGGGAGAGTGAGGATGGTAAATACAAGAATAAACTGATAGTTGTTCCCAGAAAGAGGATTCCTGATGTGCTCAGCGAGCTGCATAATGGTCCAAGCGGAGGTCATCTTGGAATCCCGAAGACGCTCGAGCAGATTAAACAGAGATTCTATTGGGTTGGTTGCCGTCAGTCGGTCACTGAGTGGATTGCGAACTGCGAGGTTTGCAGCAGAGCGAAAGGGCCCAGAACACGAAGTCATGGCCAGATGAAGCAATAAAACTCAGGAAGCGGAAACGGTAGCAGAAGTGTTTATAAACAATTGGGTTGCAAGGTATGGTGTACCAATGGAGTTACATTCTGACCAAGGCAGGAATTTCGAATCAGCTGTGTTCCAGGAAATGTGTAAGTCATTGGGCATTCGAAAAACACGGCCAACTGCATTGCATCCTCAATCCGATGGTATGGTAGAACGATTCAATATAACATTGGAGGAGCACTTAAGGAAAGTAGTGGACAAGTACCATAAAGAATGGGATACCCGCATACCATTATTCTTGATGGCTTACCGATCAGCAGTGCATGAGACAACGAGCCAAACCCCTGCAAAAGTAATTTTTGGCAATGACCTTAGACTGCCAGCTGATTTGAAGTTTGGGATAGATGCCAATACGGAGAGAAATGTCAGGAAATCCACTAGTAATTTGGAAGAAGAGCTAAGAGAAATACATGATCTGATAAGGCAACGAACAAAGATTATGAGTGACAAGATGAAAGCCAGATATGATAAAGCAATTTATTCAGAAGGTTTTCAGGAAGGAGATTTGGTGCTGTTATACAACCTGCAACGAAAAAAAGGTTTGTCCCCGAAATTGCAGTGTAATTGGGAAGGCCCATACAGAGTAGTAAAACGGATCAACGATGTAGTGTACCGCATACAAACCATCGGTAAACCACGAACCAAAATGAAAGTGGTCCATTTGGAAAGGCTGGCAACGTTTAGATCGGGAGATTTGTCTGATCGGGACGATCAGACTTAGGTGGAGGGCAGTGTCTCGGATATTAACATCACTAAGTTATACCATCACTAAGGCGATGCCGAGGCCACGATACGCAGTATTTACGTCAATAATCAAATCATGTATACACATATATAAGGTAGCCGAAAGATGTCACACACAGATGCATTTACGTATACGCCTATGTATGCGCGAGAGACTGTAAACTACAAACATTCACATCAATAATTCAATCATTATATATCTACATAAACGAATAAATAATTGCGTCTACACATATGTACGTATACGAGCAGCGGAGCGGCAATGCACAAACACATGCATATATCTTATCTGAGTTGTCACAAGAGAGAGCAATAATTTGTGCACGTAGTTGTGGCTGGCGATTTTGTAGCCGAAACTAACTAGTAACTTCTGGAAATAGAAGAGCCTAGAAGTATGCAGCGTAAACTATAAAAGCGTGGCAGGCGAGTAAGAAGTAATTCAGTTTGATTTGAGTTGTCAAGCAGTTTGATTAAGACGATATCTAGCGAGCAATAGCAGTGTTATTTTGAATAGTAGAGTTTCATTGAGCTATCAATCAGTGTGGTTATTAAGCAAGCTATTCGTTGCACAGTTTGTTATTGTGAAGTACTTTAATAAAGGCCATTTTGCATTATTACAAATTGGAGTTATTTATTCAACAGTTTAGCGATTCGAACTTAGCAGAGGATTGCAAATAAGAGGATTTGCAGCAAATTCTTTACAATAGGAAATAGATATACCAAACACAGCTGAAAAAAGCTAATGAGACTTTGCAGGAGTTTGCCTCGGATGTTCAAAGATTGGCTCATCTAGCAAATGCGGACGCACCCGTGGAATACACTGAAAGGGTAAAAATCCAAAGTTTTATAAATGGCATACGGGACGTGGAAACGAATCGAGCGACATATGAACTCACATTCACAGAAATGGTATCACATGCATTGACTCAAGAAACTGCCTCCCTATTGAGTAAACCAACATATGAGGCTCATCGTGTGGAAGTAGAAAGACCAGAGTGGGTAGACACAATTTTAGAAGCATTGAAGGGTGCGCAGCAGAAGAATAATGATGCAGTCAAATGCTTTAAATGTGGAAAGTCAGGGAACATTGCGCGTTATTGCAACACCAACCCTAACACTTCCAACAATGTGGGTGGTCGTAAGCGCAAGGCTTAAGGAGATGACCAAATCTCCAAGATCAATCAATCGTTAAACTAAAGCGAGTCAGCCGCAAGGGGCGACAGCTGGCTCCCTCAATTTAATGCCCCATAATCTCTATCTCACAAATTGGAAGAAGGTCAAACAATCTTACTGTCGGAGGACATGTGGATGGAAAGGAACGTTTACTGACTGTAGATACGGGTGCATCTCATTCCATCATTCGAGCGGATTTAGTCAACAAGAAAATAAGACCATTGCATGGAGCAAGATTGCATACAGCCACTGGAGAAGACACCACGGTTCTAGGAGAAGTATCATGTGAGGTCGCAATTGGAAACGTCACGGTAATACACAATTTTATAGTGGCAGAGATTGTTGATTGTTGAATTGGAGTGGAATTCTTAATCGACCAAGGCATCAAGATCGACATGCAAAGCAAGACGATGCGATATAAGAACATGGATGTGCCACTTAATTTCGGCTACGAGAGAGACTACAGCAATAAGCGAGTGCTAAAAATCATAATCGTTTTGGGCAAGAACTTTGATTAACATCTTAAAAACTTGGAGGAAGTTTTCCAGAGAATAGCTGGCGCTGGTTTGAAACTAAGACCCAAAAAGTGTGCGCTGTTTAAAAAGGAAGTAAATTATTTGAGTCACAAGGTAACGACAGAGGGCATCTGCACTGCGAACGAAAAGATAGAGGCTGTAAAGGATTGGCCAAGACCACAGAACTTACATCAATTGAGAAGTTTCCTTGAGCTGTGCACATATTACCGCCGATTTGTACCACATTTTGCCCATAGCCTCCACGAGCTTACAAGAAAAAATAAAGCTTTTGAATGGAAGAAGGGGCAAGAAGTGGCTTTCCAAACATTGAAAGAGCGTTTGTGCACTGCCCCAATGTTGGCATATCCGATTCCAGGAGCATCATTTATTCTAGATACAGATGCGAGTGGATATGCTATAGGAGGAGTTTTATCACAACTGGTCGATGTACAGGAGAAGGTAGTTGCATATTACAGCCGTTTAATTGGAAAACCAGAGAAGAACTACTGCGTTAAACGGAGAGAGCTGTTAGCATTGGTAGAGTGCATTAAACATTTTCACAAATACCTCTACGGCCAGCGATTCCGCGTCAGGACAGATCACGCAGCGTTGAAATGGCTTCTGCAGTTCCGTAATCCAGAAGGTGAATCGAGCGACTAAAAAGCTATGTCTTTTCCATTGGGCATCGAAAAGGTAGTACCCATGGAAATGCTGATGCAATGCCACGAAGACCATGTAGTTTGGAATGCAAGCACTATTCAAAGGCCGAGGCTACAGAAGACATTATAGATGTCCGGCTAATGACTATAACATGTACGGATGAATGGGACAAGGAATAACTAAGGAAGTGTCAGCTAGATACTGATCTGTCACATGTTATGCAAGGGCTCGAACGAAACGAAAGGCCAAATAGAGAGGAGATGTCAGGAGAGAGTCCCTTTGCGAAGTCATATTGGGTACAGTAGAACAGTTTAGAATTCATATCCGGTTGCTTGCATCGAGTATGGGAGAACGAGGATGGTCAATGCAAGAAGAAACTGATAGTTGTTCCCAGAAAGAGGATTCCTGACGTGCTCAGTGAGCTGCATAATGGTCCAAGCGGAGGTCATTTTGGAATCACGAAGGCGCTCAAGAAGATTAAACAGAGATTCTATTGAGTTGGTTGCCGTCAGTTGGTTAGTGAGTGGATTGCGAACTGCGAGGTTTGCAGCAGAGCGAAAGGCCCAAAACCAGAAGTCATGGCCAGATGAAGCAATATAACTCTTGTGCGCCATTTGAAAGGATCGCTATAAATGTCGCAGGTCCATTTCCTACTAGCAACTACGGAAACAAATATGTACTGGTGGTTATGGATTATTTCAGCAAATGGTCAGAGGTATACCCAATCCCAAATCAAGAAGCGGAAACAGTAGCAGAAGTGTTTATAAAAAATTGGGTTGCAAGGTATGGTGTACCAATGGAGATACATTCTGACCAAGGCAGGAATTTCGAATCAGCTGTGTTCCAGAAAATGTGTAAATCATTGGGCATTAGAAAAACACGGACAACTGCATTGCATTCTCAGTCCGATGGTATGGTGAAACGATTCAATAGAATATTGGATGGGCACTTAAGGGAAGTAGTGGACAAGTTCCATAAAGAGTGGGGTACCCGCATATCATTATTCTTGATGGCTTACCGATCAGCAGTGCTTGAGACAAAGGGCCAAACCCCTGCAAAAGTAATTTTTGGCTATGACCTTCGACTGCCAGCTGATTTGAAGTTTGGGATAGATGTCGATGCGGAGATAAATGTCAAGAAATCCACTGGTGTTTTGGAAGAAGAGCTGAGAGAAATACACGATCTGATAAGGCAACGAACAAAGATTATGAGTGACAAGATGAGAGCCAGATACGATAAAGAAATTAATTCGGAAGGTTTTCAGGAAGGGGATTTGGTGCTGTTATACAATCCACAATGGCAAAAAGGTTTGTCCCCGAAATTGCAGTGTAATTGGGAAGGCCCATACAAAGTTGTAAAACGGATCAACGATGTAGTTTACCGCATACAAACCAATGGTAAACCACTAACCAAAATGAAAGTGGTTCATCTGGAAAGGCTGGCGGCGTTTAGATCGGGAAATTTGTCTGATCGGATATATACATAAACAACTCAATCATTATGTCTACACATATGTACATTCCAGCAGCGGAGAGATGCTTACAAAAGTATGCAATCATCAGCAAAGTATTTCTCACACATACACATGCATATATGAGATGCTCACAAAAGTAGGCAGTCATTTGTGCAAGTATCACTCACATATACACGCGCATATGAGAAGCTATAAACGTGCATTGTAGTTTATAGCTGGTGAGTTTATAGCTGGTAAACAAGTAGTAAATTCTAGAAGAAGAAACGCCTAGAAGTTCGTGAACGAGACACCACAGAGTATAAAAGGAGTTAAAGCTGAGTAAGCAGTAATCAGTTTGATTTTAGCAACCTATTGGTTGTGAAGTATCAGTGTTATTGTGAAGTACTTTAATAAAGGCCATTTTACATTATTGAATATTGGAGTTATTTATTCAACAGTTTAGCGATACGAACGTTAGCAGAAGATTTGGAATAAGCGGAATTTCAGTAAATTCGTTACAGCATTATTACTTACGTATAATTGTACTTCGAACATGCATGGTTCGCTCAACCCGCCTACATGCAGTTATCAAAGCGCCTAAAATAAAATGCAAGGCGCGATATATGTACCTCTAAAGAGAATTTAGGCTGAGCTTCTCTTTCAATTTGTGCTGTGTTCCTTTTATTTTTTCAGGTTTTACGCCGATTTCTAACTGCATCTGCAAGGTAGATGAGTTTCACTGAGAAGCTTTCCATAGCAGAAATACACTTGTAGTGTTTGCCACATCACTGTCCTTTCCTTGCCCAGTACTTGATCCCGGATCATCGGTGTGGTAGACGGATCAGATATGTACTACGGCTGATTAAATTGGAACTTGAATACTTTTTGCTTCAAATGTTGCAAAAGAGATACGACTGATGCACTTTATCTTACGCGTCCAAAGTCTTTAAGCCGGTTAACGGCCGTTTTCCGCATCCCAACTGAATGCTTGCCAGCACTATAGTTGGCAAAAATCGTTCAGTTATCTATCAAGTAATAAACAGGTTGTTGTTAACCGGAGATGTCGAAAACGATTCATTGGCCGGAGCATCATGATTCATTCGCATAACATGATCTAACCACCGTGGTCGCTGTACTATATTTCGATTGACTATGTTGTAAGCTCGTAAAGCTCATCATTAAATATTTTTCGGTACGCGCCGATGCGTATGAAAATAATAATAATTTGACGCGATTAACCTCCGAAACGATTAAGACCGAGCTTCTCTTCACGTTTGTGGTGTTCTGTTTTAAAATTTTTCCTACAAATAGGCGGACCTACATCACCTCTACCGACACTGCTAAGACAAACAAAATTATTGAGAGCCCTTCATAGCAGAAATGCACTCAAAGCGCTTGCCGAATCATTGACGAGGGGCGACGTTATTGCTAGTTGCCCCATCAGTCGACATGGGGACAATTAGTTACTAGGGCCAGCACACTATTACTCGCCCTCTCGGTGTCCCATATTCTGAAAATATTAGACACATCAACAAAAAAAATATTTAACTCACCGAAATCTTCCGTTTGTATATAAAACATTTTAATAAAGTCATAAGAATGGCCAAGAAGGCATAGAAGGTTCAATCTGGACATATTAACCGTTCGCGAGACGATCGGCTAATACCTTAATAGTGCTTTTTGTTGGAACATATATATGGCAAAGGACCATCAGCCTCGATAACACTTCCCAAAACCTTCTGGGGTGTCGCTACGTAAACAACACATTAAACTGCAAAAAATACCAAAACAAAGTTCAGGAAAGTAAAGAAAGGTCTTTATTGTGGAATGGAAGAACCTGAATCATGCTGAACAGCTATGATTTTTGCTTACAACTTTATCGATCCGCCCAATCATTTTTGCAAAAATTAAACCGTTAAAGAAAGATATTTAACGGTCTAAGCAAGTTCCAACTCAACTGCTAAAATTCGGTTTTTACATATTCCGCATCACCCTGTGTTTACCGCTCAGAGTTGCCTACACTTTACTTGATTAATTGTCAAAATAATCAGTGTGTTCTTTTAACAGTCCTAGGTATTGGTTCCTAGCCCGCAGCTGCTGGAAAAGTGTTCCTTTTGTTAGCTATAGGAAATTTACCCAGTAACCTAGATTTTAATTGGAGGATGGCAACTTATCAGATAACTTCATTTGACTTTTTTGTTTTCATGATTTATTGTTTTCACTTTTTCCTGGGGCTAAACTGAGATGCTAAGCTTCAGTTAGCATGGGGAAAATTAAAATTTCGATTACTTACAGGTAAGGAACAAACTAAAGATGATCAAAACGGTCCTTATGCAACGTTTACCGATGCACTAATATATAATAAATCCACAATTGTTAATCTACCCGTGCAAATATATCCCGTCCCTAGGAATAAGATTATTAACTGCCATTTTTATTTTGTGTTTCCCCGAAATAACATCATAGAGGTGGTTCTTTGTCTATGAAAAAAAAAATCGGCATCTCTATGCTGTTGTTGTTGTTGTAGCAATGCCCATAATTATATGTGACCCGGCCTATGACTCAAAAAATAAATTGCAAGAAACAGCTGCTAAAGATAAACAATGCATTTCTTCAGGACCTTTGTGCTCTTCTTTTTTTTTTTAGTCATAAGCCACCTTTTCATAGGCCGGGTGACATATATGAAAATGAAGATAATATCGTTATATGTAAACTAAGGCTTTGGTGCGGTTTTTCAATGAGAGTTTGAATGCCAGTTAAAGCTAACTAGATTTTAACCTTGCTTCTTCGGGCGCTTAAGCTGAGATCAGATGCAAAATTTGTTATTATCGCACAAAGTGGCAAGGTTAAACTTAAGTCAAGTTTTCTGGTGTTTAAACTAGCATTAAAATACATTATTTAAGATCACATCTCCACTTAGAGCTTTATTCGAGATTTAGGTATCTGAAAGGATTTAGAAAAATTACATCTCGAAACGCAAAATATTTAAGGTTAATCTCCATTAAATCTTCAATAATTTCTTCAATTATTACAAATATTTTAGGTGTGGCAACCAACAATTCATATGTCATGTAATTTTTTGATAGAAAAATATTTAAAGGTTGCAGCAGTTGTTAAATTCATGTATGACAGATGTTTCTTGAAGATTTTTAAATTAAAATTTTTATGAAAAAAAGTGAGTAAAATGATCAAATGTACCAAGATTGATAGTTTAGATATGTTTTTGCTATGTAAATGTATGTATTTAATTAATTTCATTTATTAAAAGAAATATATATTAGCACATTGTTAGGCATAATGCTTGAAACACAATGCCCTGACGCCGCGAAATAAGCTCAACGAACTTCGCCTAGTCACAATTAGAATCCCCGTAATTACATGAAGGTGAACCGGTCCACCGGGCGATGAAGAAAAACATCCCAAGGGTTGCTGCTGTTCAATTTTTTAAGTATAAAAAAAAGAAAACAATAACTAAAAACAAAATTTTTATCGGAAGACGTGTTTCGGTATCATTATTATTAAACCGCCAATTATTGATTAATATTATTAAAAACTAAAAGGTAATTAGCACAAACATTTTCGTTTTTGACTAACCGGGTACTTGCGCTGTCAAAAATTCAATCTCGTGCAAGCTTATAGAAACGTACGTAACGTGCGCCGTATACGTGTAAACTGTATTTTTTAAATTAAAGGGTTATAATATTGATGTTCGCCCTCAAGATTAACACATCTCTTAACATTTTGAGCGTGTTTTAGTAGTCAAGTGCTAAAGCAAAGAATTAAAAAAGCTTTAATTGTTTTCACCTTTATTTCTAAATAATGGCCACTCTGAATAAAAAGCATCAATTTTGCTCGGCATTGTATTTTAAATAAACGAAATGCCTGTGCGTAATTTGAAAAATGTCATCGCCCGACGCGGCGTATATCGTTGTTACTCGCCGTGTGTTTCAAGCATAACAAAAAAAAAAGTTTTGGGCAGAACATAAAATTTCGTTCTTCTATAGAATTATATATAATTTGGGCGTCTCCCGCCTATGAAAGGAACACACCTAATGTCAAAATATAAATTTCAGCTGACCAATTGCAGTGTTGGCAACGCCGTCAGTTTTTTTGGAAATCTCTCGTTATAAATTTGCGTTCGGTGTGCGTGTTCATAGTGTACAAGTACAAGTGTGTTGACTTATCTGTCAAGCATTCTGACAGGCACTCGCTGGATTCGGAATGACAGCGAATTCAAAATGGATACCATTACCGAATGCTCCGAATGATTGAAAAATTGAAAAAGTCCATACGATTGGTAGTCAAAAATGTTGTCGTTGAGACTAAAAATGCGACTCTAGATCTGAGATTTCCATCAGGTGAGCGAGGCTGTTTGTAGTTTTGACGTTTATCGCTTAGTGAACACACTTGGTATAGGTACACTATGTGCGTGTTTTCCTAACAAAATTTTTATATTTTCAGTGAATACAATTAAAGAAGTGCATTTATATATAATTAATAAAATAATTATATCAATTCATCAAAATTAATTATTGAATAACAAAAAATGTGTTGAAAACGTGCAAGATTAAACGTATTCAAGGACGTGCGTGCATTGCGTGGAACTTTTGTATCCACAGTTGTGCTTTCGATTGTATCACAGTGGGAGCGCTAACCCCAAAAAAGGCAAAGTAAGTATGAACGAGAAAATACTAATGGTTATTACTATAGTATATATTTATCATCTGTGCGTGCGTATTACGGAATTACAAATGGAGCCATAGCAAGTATTACAAGTAACAAGTCGGCAAATGTGTTGTTGGCCTTTTGTTGGCCAAAGCATGCTAATTAGTCATGCCGAAAATCTTCGCAAGTTTGAGTTGCAATAATGAAATACATAGATAAAAACAAAATAAGCAAATCGTTTTGTAATCATCACTTAACATAAGTAGAGTTAAATAAACGGCCCTTTTTGGCGGCCCAACTTTATCTTCGTTTTCTATCCCCAAATGAGCCGGTTTATAAAAGACAACAATATAAGCTTTGCTGTACTTTCCTTTATTTCCTTCATTGATTCCTGATTCCCCTGTTTATGCTCATACAAATGTACACAGATGTGTCTGTCTCCCGTACGTCGACATAGCTTGATTGGTATTGTGTTGTGTTTGTAAGCCAGACGTGTCCCCAACTACTTCATACAGCCAACAAGGCAGTTGAATTAGGTCAACGCAATTTATTGATGTTACCTTTGTACGTATGGTATTTGTTCTTATTGTTTTATTTTGTTGTGTCTAATATTGTAATTCCTGTAATAAACTGGTTTCCTATTCAGTGCAAGTTTTTTGGCCTTGTTATTGAATTGCTTTGAATTTATCTACTTTAGATGATAGGTAATGTAAGCATTTAATATTGAATATAAGAGATATACAACAACAATTTTATTGGAGGGTAGATAATAATAACACTGCTGGTCGAATTTCCAAAAAAAATCTGCTAAAATTTGTGTTCCGTCATTCTCGCATAAATCATAAAGGCATCCCATAACGACAGCTAAAGGTCAATACAAAACATACTTAACATACATATCAGAGAAACTCGTGATGTTCTGGGGACAGAAGAAGACACCTCGTGGCAGTTCTGACCGCGGCGTTTTGACAAGCCTGCAGCTTCCTCCAGTGTTTTTTCAGGCTCGGCGACCATATTGGGGAAATGTAGCATACAAGCTTTAAAAGTAGTTATGAGCATTTCTTTATTTATGCTGCAAGAGAGTTGAGGGTTTTGTACTTTAGGTACTATTGTAGAAAATGTAGATCTTGATCGAACGTCACACACAGTATTTTTGGATGTAAGACGGTCGGTTGCCTTAAGTCATTGACGTGGATGCCCAATTGTTGTTGTTGTAGCGATAATGAAATTTCCCGAAGGTTTTGGGAATGTTATCGCCGTTGATGGTCCTTTGAATGCAGATAAGGTACGTTCCGGTAACAAGCACCATTAAGGTACTAGCCCGACCCTCTTGGGAACGATTTTGTATGACCACATGAAACCTTCTAAGACCTAAGACCTTCCATCCCTAAATCCATGAGGAACTTAGCGTCGCCAGATCCTCGGCTGCTAAAGAAACAGGATTCGCCACGCCTAGGTGAGATTGAGAGAAGCTTTAAATTGCACTGGCAAACCCTTGAAAGGGTTGCGCTATACAACCCCTTGAGTCAATTTCGTCCCCTCTTACGACAGCTATCCCTGCCGCGGGTATATTCTAAGCCTCCCGATCCGCTGAGGGGTCTAAATTGCTTTTAATGAATTCTAAAGTGTGGCTCAAATAATAAAGTTGTCTTATAGAGAGGGAAATAATATTTCCCCAAAAAGACGGATAAACAAAATGAATCGAAAGGTCTAATTGTTAATTATGTCCAATTTGTCGGCATTTGCTCTGTGTACGTTGTAAAAAAAGACCAAGGATTTGGTCGGTGGAAGTGTCAGATTTCGTGAGCTGAAAAAACTAGGGAGATAGCTGTTTATTTCATAGCATAGCTCATCGATGGATGATCCGGGACCTGTAACCATTATCGTCGTCCGCTGTACACAATGGTAACTGCTTCTGGTTGGGGAGGGAGCTTCGATATATAAAAGTTAAACAATGAGGCTATAGGACAATGCACTGAGCCACCATGAGGAACTCTTCGTTTAACTCTTCTTGGTTTTGATGTTAGGTACCTGAACAGCTTTGTGAAGTTGGCACCTACTTGGGCGAATAATTAAAAAAACCATATCTCATTCGTTTGTCCACCGTTTGTCCATGTTTCTCCAGGAAAAATTTTCGTTTGTCCACCTTTTGTTATAAAGTTATAACAAAAACATTTTTTTTTTCGAAAAAACCCAAAAAAATTTTTGTTTCGCTTTATTGTGCTAAATCGTATGTCCGTCGTTTGCCCATCGTTGTCCAGGAAAAATTTTCGTTTGTCCACCTTTTGTTAAAAAGTTATTTCAAAAAAAAAAACGTGTGTGAAGTTGGCACCTCCATTTGCGAGTATTTAAAAAAAACCAAATGCCATTCGTTTGTCCATCGTTTGTCCACGTTTGTCCAGGAAAAATCTTTGTTTGTCCACCTTTTGTTAAAAAGTTATTTCAAAAAAAAAAATTCCTGTGTGAAGTTGGCACCTCCATTTGCGAGTATTTAAAAAAACCAAATGCCATTCGTTTGTCCATCGTTTGTCCAGGAAAAATTTTCGTTTGTCCACCTTTTGTTAAAAAGTTATAACTAAAACATTTTTTTTTCGAAAAAACCCAAACAATTTTTTGTTTCGCTTTATTGTGCTAAATGGTATGTCCGTCGTTTGCCCACCGTTTGTCCATGTTTGTCCAGGGAAAATTTTCATTTGAACACCTTTTGTTAAACAGTTATAACAAAAATATTTTTTTTTTTTTCGAAAAAACCCAAAAAATTTTTTGTTTCGCTTTATTGTGCTAAATCGTATGTCCGTCGTTTGTCCATGTTTTTCCAGAAAAAATTTTCATTTGACCACCTTTTGTTAAAAAGTTATAACAAAAATTTTTTTTTTTCGAAAAAACCCAAAAAAATTTGTGTTTCGCTTTATTGTGCTAAATCGTATGTCCGTCGTTTGCCCACCGTTTGTCCAAGAACAATTTTCATTTGACCACCTTTTGTTAAAAAGTTATAACAAATATATTTTTTTTTTTTCGAAAAAACCCAAAAAATTTTTTGTTTCGCTTTATTGTGCTAAATCTTATGTCCGTCGTTTGCCCACCGTTTGTCCATGTTTGTCCAGGAAAAATTTTCGTTTGTCTACCTTTTGTTGAAAAGTTATTTCAAAAAAACAAAAATCGTGTGCGAAGTTGGCACCTCCATTTACGAGTAATTAAATGAGATGCTGACCAAACAGTTTCTGTTGAATACCCAGAAACCTGGGCATCCCAACAGACATCTGATTGACGAACCAGCACCGCCCAGGGGCCTAAGGAGTCATCTCCGTAAGAATTTTGAGGAAATACGGCACCTGAGAACCCAGCCGTATGAAGCGAAAAAACACAAGCAGGTCCTTGGTGAACTCCATAGACAGGCGTCGGACCTTTATGTCGGGAATTGCCCGGTGAATCCAGTACTTGAAGAAAAATATCCAGAACTCGCAAAAGAGGAACGCATACTCCCCAGGGAAACGCGAGTCACTCTAGCTCAACTTCGTTCTGGATACTGTAACAGGTTAAACTCTTACCTATCCAGAATCAACCCCGACATACAAAATGTATGCCCCGCTTGCAATGTGTCCCCACATGACACCAACCATCTCTTTAATTGTAATGTGGAACCAACGCCTCTAACGCCCCTTTCCTTATGGTCCACCCCTGTTGAAACGGCAAGTTTCCTTGAACTCCCGTTAGAGGATATTGATGACAATTTGTGATCGGTCGCGGCTATTAGGTGGGGCGAGCATTGCTACAACAACAACAACAACAGTAATTAAAAAAACCAAATGCCATTCGTTTGTCCATCGTTTGTCCACGTTTGTCCAGGAAAAATTTTCGTTTGTCCACCTTCTGTTAAAAAGTTATAACAAAAATAATTTTTTTTCGAAAAAACCCAAAAAAATTTTTTGTTTCGCTTTATTGTGCTAAATCGTATGTCCGTCGTTTGTCTATGTTTGTCCAGGAAAAATTTTCGTTTGTCCACCTTTTGTTGAAAAGTTATTTCAAAAAAACAAAAATTGTGTGTGAAGTTGGCACCTCCATTTACGAGTAATTAAAAAAACCAAATGCCATTCGTTTGTCCACGATTGTCCAGGAAAAATTTTCGTTTGTCCACCTTTTGTTAAAAAGTTATTTCAAAAAACAAAAATCGTGTGTGAAGTTGGCACCTCCATTTATGAGTAATTAAAAAAAACAAATGCCAGCATTTGCTTTTTTTTATGACTCGTAAATGGAGGTGCCAACTTCACACACGATTTTTTTTTTTGAAATAACTTTTTAACAAAATGTGGACAAACGAAAATTTCTCCTGGATAAACATGGACAAACGATGGGGAAACGACGGACATACGATATAGCACAATAAAGCGAAACAAAAAATTTTTTTGGTTTTTCGAAAAAAAAAAATATTTTTGTTATAACTTTTTAACAAAAGGTGTACAAACGAAAAATTTTCCTGGACAAACGTGGACAAACGATGGGCAAACGACGGACATACGATTTAGCACAATAAAGTGAAACAAAAAATTGTTTGGGTTTTTTTCGAAAAAAAAAAAAAATATTTTTGTTATAACTTTTTAACAAAAGGTGGACAAACGAAAATTTTTCTTAGACAAACGATGGGCAAACGACGGACATACGATTTAGCACAATAAAGCGAAACAAAAAATTGTTTGGGTTTTTTCGAAAAAAAAAATATTTTTGTTATAACTTTTTAACAAAAGGTGGACAAACGATAAATTTTCCTGGACAAACGTGGACAAACGAATGGCATTTGGTTTTTTTTAAATACTCGTAAATGGAGGTGCCAACTTCACACACAATTTTTGTTTTTTTTTTTTTGAAATAACTTTTTAAAAAAAGGGTGACAAACGAAAATTTTTCCTGGACAAACATGGACAAGCGATGGGCAAACGACGGACATACGATTTGGCAATATAAAGCGAAACAAAAAATTTTTTGGGTTTTTTCGAAAAAAAATTATATTTGTTATAACTTTTTAACAGAAGGTGGACAAACGAAAATTTTTCCTGGACAAACGTGGACAAACGAATGGCATTTGCTTTTTTTAATTACTCGTAAATGGAGGTGCCAACTTCACACACGATTTTTGTTTTTTTGAAATAACTTTTTAACAAAAGGTGGACAAACGAATATTTTTCCTGGACAATCGTGGACAAACGATGGACAAACGAATGACATTTGGTTCTTTTAAATACTCGTAAATGGAGGTGCCATCTTCACACGATTTTTGTTTTTTTGAAATAACTTTTTAACAAAAGGTGGACAAGCGAAAATTTTTCCTGGACAATCGTGGACAAACGAATAGCATTTGGTTTTTTTAATTACTCGTAAATGGAGGTGCCAACTTCACACACGATTTTTGTTTTTTTGAAATAACTTTTTAACAAAATGTGGACAAACGAAAATTTCTCCTGGGCAAACATGGACAAACGAAGGGCAAACGACGGACATACGATATAGCACAATAAAGCGAAACAAAAAATTTTTTGGGTTTTTCGAAAACAAAAAATATTTTTGTTATAACTTTTTAACAAAAGGTGTACAAACGAAAACTTTTCCTGGACAAACGTGGACAAACGAATGGCATTTGCTTTTTTTAATTACTCGTAAATGGAGGTGCCAACTTTACACACGATTTTTGTTTTTTTGAAACAACTTTTTAACAAAAGGTGGACAAACGAATATTTTTCCTGGACAATCGTGTACAAACGATGGACAAACGAATGGCATTTGGTTTTTTTGAATACGCGCAAATGGAGGTGCCAACTTCACACAGGATTTTTTTTTTTTTTTTTTTTAAATAACTTTTTAACAAATGGTGGACAAACGAATGAGATATGGTTTTTTTAATTATTCGCCCAAGTTGGTGCCAACTTCACAGAGCTTAGCTAAACTGCACTAATGCCTGCCAAAATTGTCAGTATGGGAATAAAGAATCAGTATTCGCAACGAGTAGGTGAGGTTGATAATTGGGTTGAAGAAGCTATATATTGCGCTGGCAACCCCTTGAGAGGTTTGCGCTATACAACCGCTTGAATCAATTTGGTATTCAATTCGTCTCTTACGACAGGCATACCTACCGCGGGTATATTCTAAGCCCCCTAACCCGCTGGGGGAAAGAGCAGACTGTTCATCACTTCCTTTGTCGATGTACAGGTTTTCGAAGCAACACAGATATCTGCCCGTAAGTACCTTAAGTTTATGGGGATGAAATAAGATATACTGTTTTTATTTGTTTAGTTTTCCTTTATTATTTAGATATATTGCATCGAAAACTTGTATCAACACATAACAGCAGGACTGCGGGTTAGGGGGTTAAAATATACACGCGGTAGGTATGCCTGTCATAAGAGGCGAGTAATATACCGGATTCAAGGGGTTTGTGTAGCGCAGCCTTTTCAGGTTGGCCTAGAAGGTCGCATGTGGTAATAAAAAATCGTTCCCGAGATGGTCGGGCTTGGTACCGGAACGTACCTGATCTGCATCCTGCAAAGGGCCATCAACTCGATAATGCTTCCCAAGGCAGTCGGTTCTATGTACCGGAGCGACTCGGGATTTTTCCCGACCAAGGACTGTCATTTAATTTGTTGCGTCTCTCCCACAAATTGTCATGCTCCCAGTAGCTCCTTGCAGCGGGACTGCTCCATATTCTCTTGCTCCGGGAAGGTATCGAACCCAATCCGGGTCCGTCTCCTGATCTCGGCCCTGAGAAAAGGTTTTGCTCCATCTGCCGGACAAGAATCTTTAGGACGATCATACTCTTGTCAGTGTGTCTCGTGTAAGAGATGGTTGCATCGGGCAGGTTGTTCTGGGCTAGATCCCAAAACCAGACGTCCACTTAACTTCTTTAAATCGTTTGTCGCTAATTGCTGTTCACGCCCTAGGACGTCCCGTTGTCTGCGCCTTAGCCTCCCCCCCCCCTCCCGCCCTCCCCCCACTAACTTCCAGCAGCCCCGCTGCTCAGCAAGTCACAACAAGTACCCGCTGCTGCTCGCGCCATGCGCCACCAACTCATACGGCTGCTCCCACTCATACCTACAATCTCCGTAGTAGATTCGGGAGCAATGCCGAACATTAACCCCTGCCCCGTCTTCTCCCCCCTCTTTTCCGGCAGAAATTGTGTATGTCAGGGAAAAGGACTCTTAGTCCCTACCTCCCTTTGCACCTTTTTCCAGCACAGAATATATATGTTTGCAACATCCGCCCAATGCAGCTCCTGCCATGGACGGTGCCACTTTCCTAGATGTTCTGGTCTCCGCGACGGCAACCCCCCGACGGGTTTCATTGCGCCATGTTGCCAGGCCGCATTCCCAAATACACCGGCTACCCCAATGCTTACTCAAGAACGTCCAGTCCCAGGGCCACAACAGCAGTTGCGTCCTAGCCTTCCACAACCCAGGCGTAGTCACCCGTCACTTACTCCCAGAGTGACGACGTCTCCCCCTATGCACTTCAGAATTCTGCAGTTAAACTGTAATGGATTAACTGGGAAGATCACGGAGATAGTCGACTGCATGAAGCGGCACAACATCCCCATTGCTGCGATTCAAGAGACTAAACTCACAGCAAGATCTGCTCTGCAGACCTGTTCTGGGTATAATGTCCACAGAAAAGATCGCGAGAGCGGACATGGAGGCGGCCTCGCGTTTATCATACACCACTCTGTGCAATATCATATATTTGATCCCGACATCGGCCGCAGTGTTTTAGAACGTCAAGGCTTATCTGTCCGGTCAGGCGATGCAAACCTATAAATCATCAACATCTACATCCCTCCTGTTGCCCCAGTGGATACCGCCCTAATATCAGTGCCTTACAACAGTCGCATTATCTTAGGCGATTTCAATGCCCATCACGATCTATGGCATAAACTTTTGGCCGGACAGTAGGGGTGAGATGTTTGAAGATCAAAGAGAAGAAACGACGTTCTGCACAATAAACATAGACGCCCCACACGTATGGTAGGAAGCTGTCACAGTTCGCCTGGATATTTCAATCGTGATCGCAGAACTCGTAAACTGCGTCAACTGGCAGCCGATGGTAACATTGGCATCCGGCAACCTGCCTATACTTATTTCCCTCGAGCGTACCACCGACGTCATCGTCAGAGAAAAACGCACTTTCATAAACTTTAAAAAAGGAAAGTGGGACGAATACAAATCCTTTACAGACAACCGCTTTGCTGCCCTCCCTATCCCGACTGATGCCCGCCAAGGGGTGCGTGCTCTCCGCAATGTCATTGAATCCGCCTCGGCTCGTTTCATTCCCCCCGGTAGAATTCTCGAAATTCGGCCCCACTTCTCGGCGGAGGCTGCAAATTTAACGAGAGAACGTGACCTTATAAGACAGCTCGATCCCGGCGACCCCCAAATAAGGGATATAAACCAACGCATCAGATTGCTTGTGGATGAACACAAGCGGATGAAATGGGAGGAACACGTAAGCGGTTGTAACCGCTCTGCCGGTGTAGGTAAACTTTGGTCTACCGTAGAGTCCCTATCGAATCCGTCTAGGCACAATGACAAAGTTTCCATCGCCTTTGGCGATAAAGTGCTGTCGGATGCGAAAAAATGCGCGAGCGCTTTCTGCCGACAATATATAATGCATTCTACGGTTGACAAAGATAGACGGAGGGCCAACCGACACGCACAAACATAAATTCAGCGCGTCACCAATTACCATCACCGCCAAAGAGGTTGAAGATGCCATCGGTCATGCTAAACCATCCAAAGCAGTGGGCCCAGACGGCATAGCCATGCCAATGCTTAAAAGCCTACGGAAAGAGGGTTTCAAATATTTAGCACATGTCTTCAACCTGTCTTTTTCCACCTTTGTCATACCCGAAAAATGGAAAATGGCCAAGGTGGTCCAGCTCCTAAAGCCTGGGAAACCAGCTAGCATAGGAGAGTCATATCGCCCGATATTTCTCCTATCGCCAGTAGCCAAGGCGATTGAAGCCATTTTGCTCCCCTACTTCAAAGCAAATTTGCAGCTAGCCTGTCATCAGCATGGCCTTAGAAAACTCATAGCACCACCACCGCGCTAAATGCCATCAGCACCCAGATAAATTAAAAAAAAAAACCCCACCATAGAACAGTAATCGTTGCGCTAGACTTATCAAAAGCTTTTGATACAATCAACCATGGCACGTTACTGCAAGACCTGGAAGGGTCTACCCTTCCCCCATGTCATAAAAGGTGGACCGCAAATTATCTGGGTGGTCGGCAGGCATCGGTCCAATTTAGAAATGAAACATCAAAACCAAGAAGAATTAAACAAGGGGTGCCACAGGGTGGCGTCCTATGTTGTTGTTGTAGCAATGTTGTAGCGTTCTATCCCCACTTGTGTTTAATTTCTACATATCTAAGCTACCTTCGCCACCAGAAGGAGTCACTATCATTTCCTACGCCGATGACTGCACAATAATGGTCACAGGCCCAGTCCCACAGATCGATGAGCTTTGCAACAGAATAAACGGCTACCTCCCTGATCGCTCCAGTTTTTTCGCCACGCGAAACCTGGCATTATCACCGGCTAAATCCTCCGCGACCTTATTTACAACATGGACGTCCCAAATGTCGACCATTTTGAACATCCACGTCGATGGCACTACGCTACCGTCTGTCCTACACCCCAAAATCTTGGGTGTGACGTTTGATCAGGATCTACATTTTTGTGAGCATGCAGCCGCAATTGTACCGAAAATCCAGAGCCGTAATAAAATCCTCAAATCCCTTGCTGGCAGTACTTAGGGAAAAGACAAAGAAACGCTCATTACCACATACAAAGCAATTGGCCAGCCGATTGCATGCTACGCGTCCCCTATATGGTCGCCAAGCCTAAAATCTACCCACTGGAAGAAGCTTCAGGCCTGCCAAAATACTGCTCTCAGAACCGCCACGGGCTGTCTTCTTATGTCCCCAGAACACAATCTACATAATGAGGCGAGAATACTCCCCATCAGGGAGAGAAATGAAATGTCAACCAAACAGTTCCTGTTGAATACCCAGAAACCTGGGCATCCCAACAGACATCTGATTGATAAGCCAACACCGCCTAGGGGCTTAAGGACTGTTGTTGTAGTTGTTGTTGTTGTTGTAGCGATACGGTTGCTCCCCGAAGGCTTTGGGGAGTGTTATCGATGTGATGGTCCTTTGCCGGACACAGATCCGGTACGCTCCGGTACCACAGCACCATTAAGCTGCTAGACCGACCATCTCGGGAACGATTTATGTGGCCACATTAAACCTTCAGGCCATCCCCTCCCTTCCCACCACCAAGTTCCATGAGGAGCTTGGGGTCGCCAGAGCCTCGTCTGTTAGTGAAACAGGATTCGCCACGGATAGGTGAGGTTGACAATTGGGTTTGGAGAAGCTATATATTGCGCTGGCAACCTGAGGGGTTGCGCTACACACCCCTTGAATCTGGTATTTTAGTCGCCTCTTACGACAGGCATACCTACCGCGGATATATTTTTACCCCCTTACCCGCTGGGGTGGCTTAAAGACTCATATCCGTTAGCATTTTGAGGAAATACGGCACCTTAGAACTCAGCCGTATGAAGCAAAAAAACATAAGCAGGTCCTTGGTGAACTCCACAAACAGGCGTCGGTCCTTTATGCCAGGAATTTCCCGGTGAATCCAGTACTTAAAGAACAGTACCCAAAACTTGCGGAAGAGGAACGCATACTCCCCAGGGAAACGCGAGTCACTCTAGCTCAACTTCGTTCTGGATACTGTAACAGGTTAAACCCTTACCTATCCAGAATCAACCCCGACATACAAAATGTTGCCCCGCTTGCAATGTGTCCCCACATGACACCAACTATCTCTTTAATTTTAATGTGGACCAACGCTTCTAACACCCCTTTCCTTATGGTCCACCCCCGTTGAAACAGCAAGTTTCCTTGGACTCCCGTTAGAGGATATTGATGACAATTTGTGATCGGTCGCAACTATTAGGTGGGGCGAAGCACTGCTACAACAACAACTCGATAACACTCCCCGAGGCCTTCGGGGAGTGTCCTTATCGCTACAACAACAACAGCAACTGCGAAGCCTCGCCTCCCACGGTAGTCGGCTCTATGGACCGAAGCGACTCGGGATTCTTTCCCCGACCGAGGGCTGTCATTTCAGTGTAACCCCATATAATTTATTGCGTCCCTCCCACAAAATGCCAACCTCACAGCAGCACCTTACAGCTGGGCTGCTCCGTACTCTCCTGCTCCGGGAAGGTATTGAACCCAACCCTGCTCCTAGGATGTCGTTCTGCTGTAAAAAAAATTACTTTCGCAAGCTCTCGAGCCTCTTAATATGACACACATAATACGGTCTTCAATTGTTTCGTTGGTTGGAGTGGCGAGTCCCAATTTACTCCAATTAGCGCTCATGCGCCACCACAACTCGTGAGTTAACCAATGAAGGGGTGTTGTAAGAAGACTGATAAGAATTTTCAAGCGCCTCGGAGAAACCGATCCCCCTATATCCATCCCGTGGAGTTTATAAATTTGAGAAGCTCTCCCGGCCTAACATCCTTGAGTTCTGGGAGGCTTTCGAAAAAAGGCTTTCCAAGAAACTTTATTCTGCTTCGACAGTGTGCTGAGCATTCGCACAGTCGATGCTCCACCGTTTCCTCCGCCTTCGGACGGTTGCAGCTGCGACACTAGGTATTGTGTTCCAGTCCCATCCGTGCCGCTATAACAAATTTACAATTTAATAGGGCAACGGTGTTGTTGTTGTTGTAGCAGTGCTTTGGAAATATCTGGCGAGGTGCAACTAATTCACCGACTTCGATATTCACCCCAGTCACCCTATGAACCCTACGATCACTCGGCCAGCTTGAATAGCAAAGATCGTATGCAGTCACATATATCGAACCGATATCCTGACGAGGTTTGCACACTTAAGAACACACCTGTCACCATCCATTTGATGCTTATGTATATTCTTGCATTAACCTGATACCATTTGCAAATCAATAAAACTTGCTTATGGCTTCATTTTTTTAAGAATTGTAACTCGCTATCTGAAAGCGTTACGGAGAAAAGAAGGGAGTGCCCATAATTTAAAGCATTGCTGTGATGGGCCCGGCATTACAGAAAGACCAATTCATATTTCATACAAACATTTGACACCAACCATTGGAATTATTTTCCCTTTCCAAAAGGTGTGTCCTCGTTTTAAAGTGAATCAATCAATGAAATAGCCTAATAGCTAAATATTATATATATTTAATTGTGAATTTCGATATTTTGTGTTTACGTGCATAAATGCGGTCACGCAAGCTGATTTCGTCATTATTCCGTATGTATCTGCCCGTTTTTCTCATACCACATTTATCAAGTAAGTATGTAAGTATTCAGCAAATGTACTAAAAGCAAATATGTCTAATTTTTGTTTGCTTGCAGATCTGTCATAAGAATTTCATTGCTTGAGACTTGGAAATGATGGTGCGCAAAGACTAAGCTGTTAACTGTTATCGGTCATTTTTTATTGTGAGACGTTTTTATGGTTATTTGCCACTGTCTTCTTCAAACGTGATAAATAATGTCAAAGCGCAATTTCTATGAGATCTTAAATTCTGCGCCAACAGCAAGTTTTGAAGAGTTGCGCTGCAATTACAGGCAATTAATTTTACAATCTCATCCGGATAAATTACAACATGATAACGCTGATTCCATAACAACAACAACAAGTCCTAACATTAATAATGATGTCACAAATATAACTAATGATCCAACATTAACTCCAACTGCTACTGTTGACCCATATGATGAAATCTCAATAGTAACATCATCTACAGATCAACTCAGTGCAGAATTTGTTGCTATAAATAAAGCTTGGAATACGCTTAAAGATCCCAAAAAACGACGCCTATACGATGCCGAATTGCTACTGACAAAGTTTCAAGCGCATAGTAATATTTTTGCGCGGTTAAAGCTTGCTGACATGAAACGTTGTGCCGCCACAACAACAACATCGAACAATGGCAATGGCAGTGACAGTGATGTCGATGGCGAAGGCGAGGGTAACACATATTGGTACTATACATATGATTGCCGATGTGGCGGTCAGTATATTGTTGATGAGTCAGCGGACAGTGAAATACTTAACCGCAACGGCAAGCATACACAAGCCACTGCTCCTCCATATAGTATAGGCAATGGAAAAGATACAACCGTCGCACAAGAGCAAAATACGCAACAAAAACAAATAAACGATAATGACAACGACGATGATGATAAGAATGGCCAAGCAGCTGTTGGCAGTAGCAAAGCGAATATGACTACAACAAATTGTGGTGGCAACAACAGTAACAGTGAAACAGCGAATATTGATGAAAACATTGTGAAGTCTGCTATTCCTGCTAGTTGCGTTGACAATGACGACGGCGAGGAAGAGGGGGAAGTGCTTGTCGAATGTAGTGAATGTTCTTTGGTGATCGTATTGACTTGAAGCGCACAAAACAGTGCACTTGCCATGGATTGACTGTGCAAAACGAATGATGACACAAATAACTAAATATAAGTATAAAACTAAGTAAATAAAAACACACAAACACTTGTATATGCACATATATACTAAAAGAAAATAAATAAAATTATAAATAACAATGTGATGATTATTTTGCGTGCGATTGGTGTACGCGCACCGATCAAAATATACCAGACAAACGAAAAAAGATGCAAAAGTCAGCAGAAGAAACAGAACAGAAAATTGCATGATCAGCAACGAGGAACACACAACCATGCACGATCTGTTCAAATACAAACAGGCATTTATATTTATTTGTGAATTAATAGCTTTCGGAGACGTGCTGTAATTCCATGTTCAAAGATACTTTTGTTCCAAACAGAAAAGAATATTTTTGTTTATCGTTTCATATTTTTATAACACTTATAAAAATAAAATAATTTTTATAGTCCTTTATGTGAAAGGCCTTTCAATGTAGTGCTTTTCATTTTATATCAACAAGTATGTAAATTGAATGAATAAGCAAACAAAAATCAAGTAGATACAAATTTTTTACAAAACTGCCTACATTTGTTTATATAAAAAGGACAACTATTCCGAGCAG
The DNA here is from genome assembly GCF_040869045.1 of Eurosta solidaginis. Taxonomy (NCBI): domain Eukaryota; kingdom Metazoa; phylum Arthropoda; class Insecta; order Diptera; family Tephritidae; genus Eurosta; species Eurosta solidaginis. Next base: position 86,104,354 of record NC_090319.1, on the reverse strand, counting down.
TGGTCTTGACGTATTTTCATTTAACATTTTTAAGAAGAGCCCTTGGTGGTAAATTGTCAGATTTAAAGCTTGACTCCAAAACATGAAATATCGGAGCAACTTTGCAATTTGTAATACAAAATTAATCTTGAGACATGATAATTAAACCTTAATAATCATTATAATCATTTTTGGTGCCCTAGAAGGTTCAACACGGTCATACCGTTAACACTCTGCAAAAACTTCAGGGAGTGTATATCAGAAAAACAGCAGCAACAACATGTTCCAAAGGCGCTGAGTTTTTCTATCCATACTTAGTTAAAGGTGACTTAAGTTTATTCCTGCTACTTTGGCCGCTTTAATTGCAATGAACAGTAAAATGTTGGCCAAACGCTGAAAATGGTTTAGATTTGCACTGAAAAACCGGGCCTCATAAGTCGAAAATAAGTTGTAATTTATGTGTTAAGCATGCAGTTTTTTGAAAAGGTGCTACAAATCTTATTTCCTTTTTACTGGCCCATTCATCAGGAAATTTCTGTAATCTCACGATTTCTTTTTTCGCTTTATTTCTCTATTCGCGGTTATTTATTACTTTCTATAAAGAATACGATACAATTTCCTCTGCATTTTTTTATGAATATTTGATTTTTTTTTTAAATTAAGGTTATTTTTTGTTTTCTCATGTAAGCCATAAGGTTTATCCATTCGATTAAAAAAATTTTTGTATACAAAATTTTCATTTATAGGGCAGATAAATTTTAAAGTTCACAGATGTTGAATTTTTGTGAAAATTTTGCAAAAAACAATTCATTTATTTTTATATCAATATTAAAATCAATTTTTGTTTGCTTAAGATTGTTGGTAGCTTTCGATTTCTTATCGGAATGGGTTTGTCCAAGATCCCAGAGCCGTCAAACATAACTTGTTGATGGTTTTTGTTGTTGTTGTAGCGATAAGAACACTCCCCGAAGGCCTTGGGGAGTGTTATCGATGTTGATGGTCCTTCGCCGGATGCAGTTCCGGTACCAAGCCCGACCATCTCGGGAACGATTTGTTATGAACACATGCGACCTTCTAGGCCATACCGCCCTCCCACCCCCTAGATCATGAGTTCGGGGTCGCCAGAGCCTCGGTTGTTAATGTAACAGGATTCGCCACGCATAGGTGAGGTTGACAATTGGGTTTGGAGAAGCTATATATTGCGCTGGCAACCTGAAAGGGATGCGTTACACAACCACTTGAATCTATGCGTTTGTAAACACCCCGATCATCGCAGGAGTGCGGGTTCAAATTCCACTCCCGGGAGAAAAAGCTTCGAAGAGATTTACAAGGTATAATCGAAACAGCTGTCGCCTTCTCCGTCCTGATGTTGAGTTGTTTGAATTTTTTCCCAGACAAGAAATAAAAGAACTTATTTTCTGAGAAACACAATTTTTTTATCAAACCCTTTGCGATGTACCATGAAATTAGTTTGGGCTACTTATTTTGCTTTGATATCAAAAGAAATAATTTCTCATAATAAATTTTGCAAATGCCGCACTTTGAGGTAAATTGTAAAAACTTGGCTCAAAATCAGATTTCTCAGCAACGGTAAAGGTTAGAGTTATTGAACAAAAAACATTTGAAATGCCTATCAGAATTTCAAAACTAAACATTGAAAAATGTTAAAAAAAAAAATCAATCATCCAAAATTCCAAGGAATTATCGGTTATATAAATTGAACCTTAAACGATGGCATACACTTTGTTGGTAGTTTTCGTGAAAACTATTGTTTTAACAGATTTTTTTTACACATTGCAGCTCAGCATCCTCGGCTTTTATTATTAAATTAGAAACGGCAGAATTACGCTTTCAAACACGTTTTTAAACACCAATTTTTGAAAATTAAGTGGGTTTGTCCAATACCCAGAAAAAAAGTTGATTTTGTCGCATAGTGTTATTATTATAAATACGAAACAACAGGTTTGACTCACTTATTTACATTGACTTCCCCTATTCATGATATTTGGCATATCTTTATTAATTTTTCAATGCAAACCCTGCAATTTTTACTCCAAAAATATCATGAGTTTCAGGTCTAAGTATAATAAGAATCAGGTAAAATAACAGTTGCAATAAATATTGAAAGTGCTATAACTTCTTTGTTTATTATTTTAGTAATATGGTTTCAAAGCAACATTTTCTTGAATTCTTAAGTACTTTCGTTTGGCAAGAAAAAACATACATTAGGGGGAGTAAAATTTTGTTAGCTGACCTAATCATGTGATAACGACTTCATAGCTTAAAAGGACATTAAACGGAAATGTGAAGTTTCTCAAGGCCAAAATAATGATATATCAATTTTAAAAATCAACGTCAAATAACCAAGTTACAACGAAAAACCCTTTTTGGCTGTATTTCGAAGGATAAAAAAGAATTAAAAAAAATTTTTCCGAAACCCTCTCAACATAATCTTCAAATTTAGGGGCGGACATTGGCAACTTTTTTTTTTATATGGGGACCAACCCAGTCTAGTATACATATATATAGCTAATAACCAAGCAAGGGATACAGTTTCGCGAAATGACTAGACCTTGGGAGAAATGGATGAACGAGAAAACTGAGAGTATAAAAGCAGCGCAAGCAGTTTGATTTAAACCCGCAATTGGTTGTGAGGTATAAGTGTAATTGTGAAGTACTCTCAAAGTAGTCTAATAAACACCATATTGCATTATTGAATATTGGAGTTTTTTATTCAACAATTTAGCGATTCGAACGTTAACAGAAGGTTGCAAATAAGCGGAATTTCCCTAAATTCGTTACAATATTGTAACAACCACAACAAAAAATTCAAGGTGAATATCATGCAAGACCACCCTAAAATCAATCTCAATCTGAATAGTTCATAATAAACCGATTTGTATGTTTTTTTTTCTTTGTCAAATATAATTCTCGTTTCTGCTGCAATTTATTATATGAATTTCTTTTAATATGGTTAAATCATCCAATTCATTCCATTGCTCTTTTGCTTTACAATAAACTTTGCCGTTAGATGACTTTTGTAATAGAAATACATTCTTGATCACATAAAGCCATTTGATAACTATTAACCAATTGAAGTTCTGAATAGGAATTTGCATAACTTTTGTTTTCCTTAAACAAAAAAAAATTACTGTAGGTACTGTATGTGTATTAGGGTGGGTAAAATTTATTGTTGAAAAGGCACATCCAGTTTCTGAATCTATGGGCCATACTGATTAATATTGTCCATGGGACCATAGGTCTGAAATGAATTTCGAGCCTCCCTAATTTTGCTAGAAAATATTTTTTTTTAAACATTTTTATTATTATTTTTGTTAGAAAATATTTTGGGCTATTTAAAAATTGAATTTGCAATATGGAAAAGTAAAATATTCGTCACTATAGGGCGCTTTCCTACTATTTTTCGCATTTTATCGCTTCTTTTTTGGGGAAAATCGACGAATTTGTTGCAAAAATCGACGAATATTTTACTTTTCCATATTGCAAATTCAATTTTTAAATAGCCCAAAATATTTTCTAACAAAATTAGGGAGGCTCGAAATTCATTTCAGACCTATGGTCCCATGGACAATATTACTCAGTATGACCCATAGATTCAGAAACTGGATGTGCAGCTGAAGTTTTTTCCCATACAATTTGACCCGCCCTAATGTGTATATATGTATATAAGTTTTGAAAGAAATACATATATAAAAAAAAGTTGACAACTTCACCGATTGCGCTAATGGTGAACTCTACAAGATTCATTAATATGCATGGCACCGCTGTTTGGTCATCGGAAATGATTTTGTATTATGATGGGGAAAAATGCGTCACGCGCAGACAGTTCACACAGTTGCTATACAATATTTTTTTAAACTTTTTTTTATCATGTGAAGTATATTTAATAGTAGCCATCATCCAGTGAATTTTCTAGCTCCGTATCATGCTCAATTCTCACAAGGATGTTCTTGATCATTGGGAGACTTGAGAAACAGAAATGGTGATATTTTTGTACTAATGAGTTTGGATAGGCAGATGTCGGCGTTTTTCACTTAACACATACGGCTAAAAGACAAGCGACACATATTTCTGAAAAAGTGGGTCTATTAACGGCCAAACTAAAAGACAAGAAATTAACATAAAATTGGCTCACAAATTGAACCAGACTACTATGTGGATTTATCTGGCTCAGATCGTTGTTGTTGCATTTACATGCAAAATTCTATCTCTGGCTTAGAATCTTTGCGACCAGATGATGCCTAGCGTGTTTTTGAACAAACTGGACCGAGGCATATGAGATGACTGACTTATATATGTACTGATTTAAAAATAAAGTTTCAAAATTTTGGCATTTATTTTGCTCTAGGAGATCCGGTCACTTTATCAAGTATAATCTTATACTTGGTAGGATCGCTTGGTGCGATCGCTTTACCAAGTATAAGATATAGTATAATTCAAATATGTACAGCGCTTGAAAAGTACTTATGAATGATGGGTATCACATTTTAAAATCTTTATAATTTAAAACGGCAAGATTTCATAAAACTTAAAATTTAATAAATAAATGTAAGACGCGATAGCCTCAGAAGAGATTTTAGGCCGAGGTTCTCTTCTGACTTGCGTCGTGCTCCTTTTAATTTTCCCTACAAGCAGGTGGGACGGGATTTACATGTTTTATGCCCACTCCGAACGGCACCTGCAAGGCAGATGAGTTTTCACTGAGAAGCTTTTAATGGCAGCAACACACTCGGAGTGCTTGCCAAATCACTGCCGAGAGGCGACCCCCGCTTAGAAAAACTTTCTTCTAATTGAAACAACTTGTTTCAAAAATTTTGAGGTTGCTTTGCCAAGGGCGTGAACACAGAATCTTCAGTATGGTGGGCGGTGCACGCTACCACAAAACCACGGCGGCCGCCACCTTTAAATTAATTTTATTATAATCTAAGACATGGCTAAACTGCATGAGTTATTTCGTTAAAATAAAAACAAAAATATTTTGCGAGCTTTCTTCAGGGAGATCTGTTTTATTAAGTTAATACAATAAACATTTGCACAATGAAATATGTGATATATTATGATTTATATTAAATTATTTCAGTTGTCGCATTGAATGTAAGTCAAAGTAGGGATTATGTGCAAATTTTTATTGTTATTGATTTAATATTTTTATAACTTAATAAAGCAGATCTCCATTCAACAGTGAAGTATGTCCCCTCGTGACAGGTACGCACAAACACTTGTTAGAAATGAGTGCGCATTGCTAATACGCCTTATAATCCTAAAAGAGATAATAACTAATTACATCCAGTTGAAATTTTAATCAAAATATGACATCTACGGGAGGTGTTTTCATGGCCCTTGAATCTGAGTTAATGCTTTGACTAGTGAGAATTCTTAAAATTTTCCGTAACTTATTTAGTTCATGAACTGATTCCATGACATTAACCACATTTTGTACCTTTGGAATACTTTATTTACTATTTATTACCATCAGGTTCATCAAAGGCCCACCCGCGAGAAATGTTGTCCTACCCGTGGCACTATAACAATAAAACCATCCAAGAAAAATTACTTACTTGTGCGTTATTGGATTCCCCAAATGTTCGTTTAATTAAAGATATTCGAGCAAAACAAGCTGTTTCCATATATTCGCAGAAGTTTTGTAATATATAACATCATTAATGGATAGTGTCTTTTTTTGTCCCACCTGTGACAATTATAAAACTTGTTATAATTTGCATATATACTTAGATACTGTGTGTTTTTTACATAACACGACTGAACCTGAAATCTCAAGGTGGTTCAAGAAAGATGAAACATCGTACTACCCGTGACGAAATTGTTTCAAACACCTGCCATAGCTACGCATATAGATCCATTCGCTAAGCCTTCATCATCAGTACGCTTAAGGCACACTGCGCTAACCATTTGCTTAGCTACACAGCGTTGGTTTGTTTGACTGATAAATCGCTACTTCTATTCTTCCTTACTGAATTTAATCGATTTATTTTGTAGATACACAGCTTAAATAAATTGTATGTATGCTCAATGCATGAAAAAGTATATAACATTCATATTTTATAAATTGAAAATATATTTCTTCATACAAAAAGTATACGTGCTGTATTAGTGAAAAGGCTGACCAATTCATTGGTAGTCGAGTGGAAGAATCAATGATCGTATTTTTTTAAAAATACTCAATGATTGTTCTTTATTGTCTTGTATATGTACATAAAAGAATTCTTTTTTCGAAAAGAACTCCAGGATATGAATTACTAATAGAAGATTGGCCAACTTGGTGCAATAAACTCGGTGAACTGTTGCGAAGGCAATTTTCAGGATGGTGGGGTTTGAGCAAACCGGTGAGAATTGTGCGTGTACTAATGATCCATATAATCCAAGTTGATGGCTTCAGGTTGCGCTCTCTCTGATCATATCAATGTTATTGTTATTGTAATTACATATATAGAATAAATTCCTATTTATCAATGCAGGGATAGTGCTTTCGTACGTATGGATGTATGAATGGTTTTCTAGTGCTTTTGTTTGCATTCGGCATTAATACAACCATATGCATACAGAAGTAGTACAAAGGGATTAATAGAATATGCATACTCCCTGAGAAAATATGTGTGTTAAAAAGAAATTAGCGTGCATTTATACTGGCATGCATACATAGCTCCAATTCATGCCTCAAATATCGATGTTTCATGCATTCATTCACAACTGGGTGTTTTTGTTAAATTGAAATATTTTAATTTTTTGATAACAATCTAACAATAATATCAATTTCAGAATTAATATAGTACCGAATTTATGGAAACTCCGCTTAGCTGCAACCTTCTGCTAACGTTGGAATCGCTAAACTGTTGAATAATTCACTCCAATATTCTGTAATGCAACATTGTCTTTATTAAACTACGTTGGAAGTAGTACAATTATACTTCACAATTAAACTTCACTTAGCAACTGATAGCGTGTTTAAATGAATCTGATTACTGACTACTCAGCTTTCGCTGCTTTTATACTCTCTGTGGTCTCGTCCACCCATTTTTCCTAAGGTCTAGTAACTTCGCGAACTACATTCTTGTATACCAGCCATATATGTACATGTATATTTGTAGTTTATAGTCTCTCGCATAGCCATATGCGTGTGTATATGTGAGTACTACTTCGGCTGATGGTGAGTAACTCTCTGTTGCCTTGTATGTACTTGTGTAAATGATGATTAATGTGTTTATGTAGCTTGCTTTAATGTTGTTGTACCTTTATTTAATAACCTTAGGGATGCGAGTATCAATCAGTGATGCTCATAATCGTCACAATATTAGCGTCTTTGTTTTAGAAAAAAATTTCCAAAGCCTTTTGATGTTAAAAAAAAGTTATGCTCTTGGATTGGTTCAGTTCTACTGCATCGAACAAATAAAATAAAATAAAAATATTAACAATAACGGGAAAAACTGAATAAAGCATCATACAAAATATAGTAGTAGCATAGTGGTAGGCCCGCAATTCACGATAAATTTTTTCCAATGAAACAGAGTTCAATCTATGTAGAATACTTGCTTATAAATACCTACAGATAAGTTAATGCGAAGCAATACAGTAGTTGCATAAAATCTTGGTTCTTCTTCAATTACATATTGATCGAGTAAGGAGACATTTTATGCATTTTGTAAATAATTTCGAACTTGTAAAATCTTTTAAGCAAATTTTACTGCCGGTCATAAAAGGTGTATTTATTTTAAGAGTGAATAAAATCGAAACTTATACACATATCCGTGTACGTACGATAAAAAAAATAAAATGACATTCTGAAGTGATATCGTAACTGTCCAATAATAGTTTCGAAATAGTTTTAAAATTATCCTGAAGTTGTTCTGAAATGATACGTGAAAAAATCACGAAGTGTACTCGAAAGAATGCTTCCTCTGTCTTAAATAGAGTTGTGCTTTTCCGTTCATTTCAGAGATTCGGTTCTTTCGTTCTTTTTCTGATGAACGAACAAGTTGTTCTTTTTGTTCATCTGTTCCTTTTTTGTTTTCAAGCAAATTTGTTCAGTGCTGCTCGCACCCGCGAAAAAAGCCAACAAGTATAGATGGGGGTGTGTATGCAGCAATGCTTTGTGTAGGTATATTTAAATGTGTTATGAATAAATAAGTTAATATATATATGTATAATTAACTTCAAAAAAAGTTACAAATTTCGAAAGATCCAGGAAATTGAAAGAGCACAGACACAAATTGTAAATATGAACTTTTCAAGTTTAATAAATGTAATAATTAGTTTCTTACAAAAGCAAAGAGTATATTTTTGTTAAGAGGCGTCACTCGATACTTTTGTTGTTGCCAAAGCAACCCTGTCATGTCGAATGTGATTCTCAAGGAAGTTTTGTTTAGTTTTCTTTAACTGCATCCTATATATTTATGCGGTGAAGTGACTTTCCATAATTACGATTTTTGGAAAGAGAATTAATTAATTAATTTAATACAATCAATAAAATAAACACAAATACCGCACGAAAATGTATAGAAGGCGTTTTTATAAATACATCTGACAAAAAAAAACCATCGACTACCTTGAGAAAACATCGAAAGTATGCGTTCTGAAGGCTCTTATGTGTAAGTGGCATCATCGACATTCGTGCTCACTGTGAATTTCTGCGTATGTATGTATGAATTTACAATGTTCGCGAACGAGAAGAGAGAAAGAATAAAATTAGATAAAACGAACTAAAAGAACAAATAGAACCGAAATCGAAGATCTAGTTCACTTGTTCAGTTGAGAGACCCGGTCAATTGAACAAGTTCAGAACGAAACGACCCAAGTCTAGTCTTAAAATTGTCCCGAAACAGTCCCGAAAAAGTTTTGAAGTTCTCCCGAAGTGATACCTAAAATAATCCCGAAGAGATCCTAAAATTATTCCGAATTGAATGATCTGGTATGTCTGCTTCTTATGAAAAAAGAACGATAAGTTCATATTTTATTGTATAAATCGATGTTCTTATTTTAAGGGAAAAAATTATAAGTTCAACTTATACAGCCGTTTTATTTTTTTACCGCATTTTTACGAATACTTTTATAAGTCTCGCTTTTATACACTCTTAAAATAAAAACACTTTTTATCGCCGTCCTTTCATATATGCACTGTTCATTCCATTAGATTAAGGTCGACTTCAAAACATGCAATCACTTGTTAGGATTAGCCAGTTGGTTTTGTTAAATTTGCATGAACTTTGAGTTGCAACGGCTTCTTAGTCAGTCAAATTTTAGTAGTGCGTGAAAAAGTGTATACAAAATTTATATTATCGTGACAATCTTTGTGAAAAATTAAAAAGGAACGTTGGGTTAGTTTATTTAATTAATTTTAATTTTTCCTTATTCAGTAACGTCGAGAAGGAAGAATTGCACACCTGAGCAGCGCGCCCTCATAAAAAATTGATTGCTGATGGCAAAACGTATGTGGAAGTGCAAAATATCATTGGGAGCTCACCAACAATGGTACGCCATCAAGTACCAACCAAGTTGTAAAAAGCGTGGAATAAAGTCAGAAATTCTGGTAAAAAAAGGTTAAGTCAGTCGTCAGATACTCAAATCCGTTTTCATTTGCGGCTGCTACTGAGATCAAAGCTGCCTTAAAAGTTTCTTCAAGCGCTGACACTGTTCGTCGGCACGACCTGGGTGCCCACAGTGCAAGTAAAGTACCTCTCTTGACTAAAAGTCATGTACAAAAGATACTTTGATTTCCCAAAGCAGAAGAAGAATCGCAGATTGCCATATATTGTGGTAAGGCATCACGCCAATATATAAAGCATTCAACTAATACCGAATACCATCCCAAGTATACAACAACAACCGTAAAGCACGGGTGAGAGGGTCAGAATATACCCGCAGTACCTATGCCTGTCGTAAGGGGCGACTAAAATACCAGATTCAAGGGGCTGTGTAGCGCACCCTTCAGGTTTTCAGCGCAATATACAGCTTCTCCAAACCCAATTGTCAACCTCACCTATTCACGGCGAATCCTGTTTCACTAACAGACGAGGCTCTGGCGACTCCAACCTCCTCATGGAACTTGGTGGTGGGGGGGAGGCGATGGCCTGAAGGTTTAATGTGGCCACATAAATCGTTCCCGAGATGGTCGGGCTAGCACCTTAATGGTGCTATGGTACCGGAGCGTGCCGGATCTGTATCCGGCAAAGGACCATCACATCGATAACACTCCCCAAAGCCTTCGGGGAGCAACCTTATCGCTACAACAACAACAACGAGGTTCCAGTATTATTGTCTAGGCATGATTTTCTTGGCTACGCTTTGGACCCATTCATTGGGTTAGGAAAATTATGACTGGAGCTTCATATTTTGATATATTCACAGGCATCATGCTGCCATACGCCAGAGACGACATGCTACTTGTGGACGATCCAGCAAGACATCGACCCGAAATACGGGCAAAACAACAAATGTTTGGTTTGAGGAATGCCAGATCAACGTCATGGAATGGTCACCACAGTCACCAGACCCTATTGAAAACTTTTGTTTTGATGTCAAGGAGGCAGTGGCGAAGTAACGTAAGCCAACAACGAATACGCAACTATGGGAAGCTGTACAAATTCGGCAATTCTTAAGAATAAGGGTCGTGCAAATGGATACTAATTTAAATATTAGCCAACACCGAATGTAAAAAAAAAAAATAAAACCACCATTATATAAAAAATTGTACTTAAAATAGTAGTGTAACTACTAAGTTTTTGACCGCGAAAAATTGGTTGCAGTTCTTCTAAATATTTGCTTATCTTATTAAAATAAGATAAAGGTTGAAAGTGCTTTACGAATTGATTTGTTCGATATTTGGGCTATAAAGGCTTGGTATCCTCGAAAGCGGTGCCGCTATATAGCGGCCGAAGTAGAGTAAGTTGTCAAAAATGTTGCAGTGTAAAAGTAATTATGTGGAAACTAAGAAGACGGTGAAGTTCATGACGGAACGATACAAGGTGGCGGCATGGTGACGTAACTACAAACATAAATAAAAATTCCATGTACTTTGTTTTTATAAATTCGATGGGTAAATGTCAAAATCGTACTGTGCCGGAAGTTGGTGTATCAAATCAAATAAAAAAAGGTTATAATCAGCTGTCCCATGCTGCCACCTTGTCTCGTTCCGCCATGATGAAGTTCACCGTAACGTAATATAGCGGCAGGGCATAAAATATTACGGCCGTCATGACGGTAGAAACTCGTTCATCAGCGTTTATTTTCACCGCTATTGTCAAAGCGGTGAACATTTTGTCAAATAATTGAAATTATTTATAAACAAGTAAAGGTGTCTAAGTTCGTGTGTAAACGAACATTATATGCTCAGTGTGAGCTTCAATTGCACATTTCATTTCAGATAAATTACTTTTCTACATAACGCGTGGCACCGCCCGTTTAAAAAAAAATGTCTCCTCATTTCCTCTTACAATAAAATTTGATAAGTGAAATATCATTGATTCAAAACTATTTTTTGCTAAGTTATAGGTTATTATTCTAGTCTACGACCCTTCCTGACGATTTATGACTCCCGAAACATTGAAAATTGCTTAGACAAAAAAGGGGCGGTGCCACACCCATTTTTTCAAATTTAAGTGTTTTCCAATTTAATGTTATAATTCAATTTAGAAAGTAAAATTCTATTGATACAATACAAGATATAGCTTATTATTTTCGTCTACGACCCTTTTAAAAATAGTTTATATAAAAGTGGGCGCGGTGTTTCACCGATCTCGTCCATTTTTTCTAGAAATATTTCTTGCTATAGGGAAAATTTTTGTACCCAATTTTATTAAGATCCGTTAATTTTTCTTCGAGTTATGGCTCCCGAAACATAGAAAAATGCTTAGTCATAAAAGGGGCGGTGCCACGCCCGTTTTTTAAATTTGAAGCTTTTCCTATTTATTGTTATAAATCCACTTGGGAAATGAAACACCATTGTTATAAAGCTCTTTTTTGCAAAGATATAGCTTATTGTATTCGTCCACGACCCTTTTAAAAATCTTTTATATAAAAGTGGGCGTGGTCCTTAACCGATTTCGTTAATTTTTCTTCAAAGCATTCCTTATAGTAAAGGCGACATCTATGCCGAATTTTGTTACGATAGGTTTAACGATTTTTGATTTATGATTAATAATCGGGCCTGTTCTGGATTTCGATTCCGACCAATTTATTCGGAATCGAAATGGATTGGTGTTCTGAATATTGATTCCGACCATACTTGGTCGATTTGAAAAGTTTTGCCTCTGAGCAGGCGGAATCGAAAGTAATTAGCCTATTAAGCACAGATAATTAAATTATTTTTCCCACAAATAAGTTTTATTAAATTATTCATTTTATTTGGATGATTTATAACAAATTTTTGCTGGGAAATTTATTTATTTAGTATAACAAATCTTAATTTGAAAATTCCTATCAAAATTTTTTCAAGCTTAACAAAGCGATCATGGTCGAAACGAAACCGACGTGTTCTCAATTTCACTACAGCGCATGCGCAGTAATAATCGAAAAGTTCATTATTGCCATGCCCAAGGAATTCATAGTCGAATGAAGTATTTGAAGCACATTACAACGTAGAATATTTTTCTTTAGTTAATATTCATTTCTTTCCTCAGAATACATGGGAAGATATGAAAATATAATATAAACTATTTATAAAAACAATTGTTCACTGTTAGAATAGCAGAATTTACGAAAATATTTTTTTAGAGCGAATATTTTTGTTAGCATCTGTGACTTATGGCAACCCCTTTTTACTTAGAACAGCTGATTTCTTTTATCAACAAACATATTTAATTTCGGCAAAATAGAAGATGCAAGCAAAAGTTAAATTTTATTAATTATTTGTATACGTACGAAAAGGAACCAAAATGTAAGCATTCAATTGACGCATTTTAATATATTTTATTGAATTATGACAAATACTTACATATGTATGTATGTACACACATATATTTAAGGGGGAAAAAGCGTAACGCAAAACAAGAGCAAATCATTCTATCTTTTATGCAAGCTGAGGAAGATATTGCTAGAGGCTACACGAAAGGTGACAGAGTGGAGATAGAGCAAAAATGGGCCGATCTTGCTAAGTCCCTCAATGCTGTCGGGCCACCCTGCAAAGATTTGGCTGGCTGGAAAAAGGTAATCAAAACTAACAAAATTTGGTCTTCCTTTTGGTATATTTTATTTTTCTTTACAGTCTTGGATTGATTGGAAAGGCAGCATAAAAAAGAAACTTTCTGACAACCGTCGCGAAGTGAACGCCACTGGTGGTGGACCATACTTTCAGCAGCCTATTTCACCCAGTGAAGAAGCAATTGTGGTGCTTTGCAATTTGTTTAAATCGGTGGAGGGTACGAGTGGCGTCAGACGGCGTCAGACGCTTTGGACTCTCACGAGTTAAAAAAATAGTTAGCAGTGAGGAGGCAACCAATGACGATGTTAAAAGCATAACTGATGAAAGCTGTACCAGTACGGCCGAACCTGCTGCTGAAACTGAGCTACCAAGTACATCGCGTCAACGTCGGCGACCTGTTGACACATTTGAAAAAGTGTGCGCTGAACAAAATCTTTTGTTAAAACGAATTGCCGATGCATTCGACAAACTGCTTTTGCATAAAAAAACTGAACTAGAATTGAAAGAGGCGAGAGAAAAGGAGAAAAAGAGGCACCATGAAAGAATGGAGGAAATAGAGCAGCAGAAGTTGGATACTTTAAAAAAGTTTCTATAATTTGTATTTGTGCCATGAAAGTATGTATTTGAATCTCAATCTCTATATGTACAAAATTGGAAAAAAAACTATTTATTAAAATTGTTTACTAAACGCATGTACATAGTACATGTATTTTTAAAAATATATACGTATCTACATACTTTGTATAAACTTTTTTTTTTTCATTTTTAAAAAGGACTCTCAATCAGGACTTTAAGGGCACCAAGTGGTACGATATGGAATTGTAACTGCATATGCCAATCGCCAAAGTCTTTTCCATGCGCGTCGTGTGGTGGGTTTTTATCTGTAGGTCCTCTCCATTTTGGTGGCTCCTCGAACCCCTGGTTATGGTGGAATGGTGCGCAATGAGATCACCAATAATTATGCGATCATTTTCCCCTTAGCAGCGCACAGCTGTCAGGATGACAACTACTTAGGCAGGTGATATTTTATATTTGGAGGTCTGTATCGCCTAACCGGATGGAAATGCCTTGCCATTCTAAGGAGTTATTCCTTTGTTGTTGTAGCGACAAAGACACTCCCCGAAGGCCTTGGGGAGTGTTATCAAGTTGACGGTCCTTTGCCGGATGCAGATCCGGTACGTTCCGGTACCAAGCCCGACCAATTCGGGAACGATTGGTTATGAACACATGCGACCTTCTAGGCCATTCTTCCCTCCAACCCCTAGATCCATAAGGAGTTCGGGGTGGCCAGAGCCTCGGCTGTTAATGAAACAGGATACGCCACGGATAGGTGAGGTTGACAATTGGGTTTGGAGAAGCTATGTATTGCGCTGGCAACCTGAAAGGGTTACGCTACACAGCCCCTTGAATCTGATATATTAGTAGCCTCCTACGACAGGCATACCTACCGCGGGTATATTCTAACCCCCTAACCTGTGCCTGATATCAGGATCAAATAGATTGTATCGCACGGAGTGATGTGTAATTAGGGCTAGGTCTATTAGGTGAGGTAAAGTCCAGTGGAAACTCTTTCATCTTTCCACGAATAAACAGGGCATATATTTAAAGGCAGACGCAGCAGGTGTAGTTTAGAGTTTTAGCCTGTAACAGGAGATTTAGGATCGTTAAAGCTGTATGGATGACAATATGAGGGATTAAAACAGAGTCTTGTTAGTGAGAAGAACCGGCTATCGTAATAGCGGGACCTAACATATAGGTTTATGCTTAGTAAGCGGCGCTGATATGGTCACTAGACAGGCTCGTTCATCTCTTCGGGCGCAAAAAGAAAGAATCACCGAAAGTATGAGACATCCAGTCATTGTATTTCGCAGGGTTGGAAAAGCACCTCACATTTGTCCAGAGCTTGTTTCCTTCTCAGCAGAGGGAGAGGAGCAAGTCGGGCAAAGAGAAGAACTAAGGAATTTAAAAAATAACCGAAGCTCGTTTCGTTATTTTATTTTAATATTATGATAATATAAAAATGACTGATTTAGTACAGATCAGATAGAAATGGAAATGGAGTTGGTGATGTAGAGGTAGAGGTAGATGTAGAGGTCGAGGAAGAGGTAGAGGGAGAAGGAGAGGTAGAGGTAGAGGGAGAAGGAGAAGGAGAAGTAGAAGTAGAGGTAGAGGTTTAGGTAGAGGTAGAGTGAGAAGGAGTGGTAGATGTAGAGGTAGAGGAGAAGGAGAGGTAGAGGAAGATGTAGAGGTAGAGGGAGAGGTAGAGGTATAGGGAGGAGAGGTAGAGGGAGAAGGAGAGTCTTTCGGCCAGGAGTTTATATATATTACACAAGGAAAGTTCGAGCAACTTCATTTCTGACTTCCACTCCATCTATGTCGGCTTGAGGAATGGTTTCACCCTCGTTTTCGTCGTCAGGATTTCTATGCTGAATTTCTTCATCCCTTCCATCATCTTCGTAGACAGGAATGTTGCGCTTGCGGCAAATGTTGTGTAGCGCACAACAAACATTAATAATTTGCCCTACAAATCGTGGTTCAAAATGCAGAGTTCCTTGCAAGCATCGGAACAGGCTTTTGAGCACGCCTATTGTGCGTTCAACCTTATTGCGCGCCGCAGCATGCTTCTTGTTATATTTATGTTCCATTGATCCATACTGTGGGCTCCTATATGGTGTCAATATACAATGCTCCAAGGCATAACCAGAATCCGCCAAAATCCAAGTATTTGGAGCACTATTATTTCTATAGAACTGCCTTACTTCACTTTGATTCCATATGAAGGAATCATGACACGACCCCGGGTGACTTGCATCTACAGCTAGTATTGCCATGTTATAATTGCAAACCTGCCAATAAAAATACTACGCATTACTGATGAAACCCAAATCTGTAAGTATTCTATAACTTACCACCATAACATTTATACTAAAATAACCCTTTCTATTAAAAAATAGGGATTCGTCCATCATAGGTTTTACTATTTTTACATGTGTGCCATCTATGCAACCAATGACACCGGGAAAATTAAATGTTCTATAAAAGTATTCCTTAGACAGATCCATTTCCGCTGTAGACATCTTCAGCTGAATGTTATCTTCACATATACAGTTTTCTAATTCCTCTATAGTAGAGTGCAAAATTTTTGAAAAGGTGCTTCTGCCAATGTTCATATCTTGGTCTTTGGCTATACCCAGTTGGTATGATCCCGTTGCTAAAAACCGGAGTGTAGCCGCTAATTGTGTGGTTGGTGAAATAAAGCGATGGCGTTCTGCCAACATATTGCCTATTTTACTAAGGATCGTTTGGAAAATGTCCTTATCTACGCGGTAGGACTCTATAAATCTAAAAATACGAATACATATGTTTACATACCCGTTGATCCAACCACTTTATTTAAAAAAACTTACTTTGAATCCAGCTGCCGTAATATGTTCACTTGCGATCTAAGCTGTCGATTTTTACGTTTTTTATGCACCATTGCACGTCTTCTTTCCTCTGCATTTCCGAAAACCATTGGTGCTGGCATTTTGTTCAAATTTTTACACAATTTTAATTTAACTAAAACCAAAATAAATGAAAACAGCTGTTTCGCTTGGTTATCGACTCGAAATGAAAACGATTCGAAATCGACTTCGAATCGATTTCTTTCAATCGGAATTGAGAACACCAAAAAGAAATCGACTCGGAATCAGCCTCGTTTTACTTTTCAAAACGAGTCGGAATTCAGAACAGGCCTGAATATTTGTAAAATTAATTTTATCACAAGTGGGCGGTGCCACGCCCATTTAAAAAAAAAAATTTCTAATTTTAGTCAAGAGTCTCAATGCCGGCCACGTGTCAAATTTCAGCATTCTAGGTGTATTATTTACTAAATAATCAGGTTTTGTGTTTTCCAAAATGTTATATATATAAAAATTGGGCGTGGTTATCATCCGATTTCGCTCATTTTCAATACCAATCTATTCTGGGTCCAGATAAGCTCGTGTACCAAATTTGGTGAAGATATCTCAATATTTACGCAAGGTATCGTGTTAACGGACAGACGAATGGACCGACGGGCAGACGGACGGACGGACGGACATGGCTCAATCAAATTTTTTTCGATACTGATGATTTTGATATATGGAAGTCTATATCTATCTCGATTCCTTTATACCTGTACAACCAACCGTTATCCAATCAAAGTTAATATACTCTGTGTGCAATGCACGCTAACGTATGGCCACAGAATGGAAGATATGTTTGTTTTTTGCCCGCGGTTATTAAATTGAACTGCCATGAATTCTCCATTTTTTCTTTTAAATGTGTATACTGAAAATCAGACTACATATTTCTATTCATTTCTAAAATCTAGTTAACAGATAAAATCTGGCCAGCCAGTTAAGCAAACATTTTAAAATATGTAAATAATGCAATAAACCAGTCGTTTACAAAAATATTTCAAAAACACTATTGAGCAAGTAATTTAAGTAATCGAACAGCGATTGAACAGGTGATCGAGGCTGTTTACTATTGGGAACGTTTTTGTCAAACATTCGCCACTTGTATGAATTTACAATGTAAAAAACAACATTTTTGAATAATTTTTTTTCTTGTATGTTTATTTAAAGAAACTAATAAAAAAAAAAACTAAATAAAAACACGCAAAAATGCAAAATTAAATTTTGCGCATGGTCTACCGTAACCGTTCGTAGTTTCGAACAATGCGGTGTCGCTGAAAACGGTGAGTATACCGGCCGCTCTTTAGCGGTCGTAACATAGCGGCACCGCTTTTGGAGGAAACCAAGCCTTAAGAGGAAAAAGTAATTTTTTACCTGTACCTTTTTAATCCAATCTTTCTAAGTATGTCCACTACTAATATTTTGACCACAGCTGTATGCTATTTCAAATCATGTTTTATTGTCTTAATCTGAATTTATGCATTTGACATATTAAAACCTCTAACACGCAAAGTCAAAAAATAACACTTTCATTTAATTGTTCAGTATGTACATAACTATGTACTGGTATGTCATATTTTCGCTTGGCGGCAACTTTAATTGCTTTTCACTCGACGATTAAAATTGTAGTTATTTTAGCTACATACATAGTATATTGTTGTTGCTTTTGCTTCGAGCTTCTCAATGCCATTACATTTTTAGGTGCAACTACCGTGAATACTTAAACTAACCGCGCTAAGAACTAGAAAGGCCCAAAGCCATAATGAATAAGAGCGTTTTAATATGTGGTAAAGCTAAACACAAAAGTCTCACGTGTACAAATGTGAATATGTACAGTACACGGCAGCCAATTGGGACCAAGCAAGCAATTCATATCTTGTATATGTATGTATAAGGAAATTGAGAAAATTTCGACCAAATAATGCAATTATCTCGGAAAGTATTGTATTGTATATTCTTTATTTTCTTATAAATACGTACAATTTTCCAAGTAGTACAATATAAAAATAAAAGTAACCAATTCAAATAAGAAAATAGTTAATGACATTAAATGCTAATTATAAAAGCAGTGGTAATGTCATTTCCTTTAAATATAATTATAAATGCTTTTGGGGCGCATAATAATCACAAGATATAATTGCTACAATCACAAGTTATGGTATATTACTGAGTTTTCGGTCAAGATAAACGAAACATAGACTTTTTTTTGTATTTTTAGCCTTAGTTCTAAACGTAACTGGCGGCCGCCGTGGTGTGCTGGTAGCGTACTCCGCCTACCACACCGAAGATCCTGGGTTCACGCCCCGGACAAAGCAACATAAAAATTTTAGCAACAAGTTTTTTCAATTAGAAGAAAGTTTATCTAATGGGGGTCACCCCTCGTCAGTGATTTGGCAAGCACTCCGAGTGTATTTCTGTCATGAAAAGCTTCTCAGTTAAAACTCATCTACCTTGCAGATGCCATTCGGAGTCTGCGTAAAACATGTAGGTCCAGTCCTGCCATTTTGTAGGAAAAATTTAAAGGGTTGACGACATAAATTGGAAGAGAAGCTGGGCATATAATCTTTTCGGAAGTTATCGCGCCTTACATTTATTTTTTATTCTAAGCGTAACTGTTGATTTTGTACATACTGTCTTTCGTGACATTTTTGATATGGTTTAAAGCAGTAATTGTGCAGACAGTGAAGTGTAATATCTCATACTTGAAAAATAATATAAAAAGATTTCAAATATTTTATTAGGATTTTCCATGAATTAAATTTTTTTCGGTTTACAAAGTTTTAGAATGTTCTTCACGTTTCTCAAACCTATACGAAAAATACTGTCGAGTTAAAATAGTTATAGGTGTGATAACTGGCACAGTAGTGTGTAATTGGGTGCTTTCACCGAACACAAGTGTTGACTTATCGTTGAGTGGTAATTTTCTGAACGCACCGTTGCGTATTTTTGATACACTCAACGGTTAGGATTTTACGTCAAATTACTGAGCATAAATTGCTTTCACTTCATTTGCTCCACGCGTATATTCGTTGTTGTTGTATTGACGATAAACACACTCCCCGAAGGCAGCTGGCAGTTCTTTGAAAGTTTAAAGTGTTGGTTATGAATACAATTGTTTCCTCTTAATATTATAGTGAAGTGTGAAAAATAATTAAAGAAGTTATTTTCCTTAAAAATTAAGGTTAATTATTTTATTGCCAACTCGCCGCTCAATAATTAGGTAGGTGCCAGGCACTAGTCATCACACTCCTCATCAATCTAGGCCGTTGATCAGACAATTAAATAAAAGCGTTTAGCCCGTGAAATTTCTTCAAATGTGTGGCGTAGCATAACCTGATTAAGGTTAAGTTGGTCTTATGTATGACTATCAATAGAAATTTGACGCGTCCAACGCTTTTATTTAATTGTCTGATCAACGCCCTAGAGTGTGACGACTAGTGCCTAGGACGTACCTAATTATTTTCTAGCTTTAAGTATTATCATTACTTCATGTAAGTATTGTTTTCAATAAAACCGTTTAACTTAAACATTTTTTTTTATTATTTTATTTTCAAGTTTTTAGTCATTATTTAATTGCATATTACTTCTCATTCTATTTAGTTCATTTAGTGACTCATTATTACAAGCACTCTTTCCTGACAATTTGTAACAATCTAAGTCCTCAATACATAATCCTTTCAAAGACTTTACTCGACTCTGCGCCACGTATGCTTGTCCCTCCTCTAACTCCAAAATATTTTGATATCACTTCCACCGGACTGTATGTAATATTTGTTCCAAATATGAGCCAAATCTGACATAGGCACTTTCTATTCATGTATGTATTATGTGTTCCAAATATGGACCAAATCGGCCCACAAATACGATTTTTTTTCATAGGTCGCTTTCTATTCTTGTATGTATTATGTGTTCCAAATATGAGCCAAATCGGACCACGGCGATTTTTTTCTTATTATTGCATTGTCATCGGGTTCTGAACTATATTCCAAGTTTCAAGCTTGCAGCTTATCGGGAAGTTACTTAAATTTCAATTACAAAATTCGTGCCGGCCGTCCACCCTGTCAAGTCAAACTAAATAAAACCGTTTAAAAAAGCAAATTGCAATCCGTCATCTGTATGTAGTTGATGAATCCACAATGTAATCCATATAGATCGATTTGTTGTTGCATTTGCATGTCAAATTTTTATCGGGATCTGGATCACTGTCCATTGGAATGCAGGGAACGTCATTTGGTGGCTATTTAATTAAATATTTCAAGAGGAATGGATAGCAAAAGAATGGATGGTTCTTACTGCATCTTTAGATAAAGTAGTATTTCGTGGCTAGGTCATTTTGTTTTTGGGTTGAATCAAAAAATAAACGCCCCGCCATCTTCCTTATACTCTGGAATGTTTAATCTTCAACATATACAAATTTTAAAAATGAAAAGTTAAAATACATTCACAATGATGTTGTCAAGAAATATTTACCACCTTATATTCCATTACTAACTATACTATAACTAAAGTAATCGTCGTCACGAGTGGACGTGTTTTTCGGTGTGTGTGGGGTGCGCGCATTTGATTATTTCGTTTCACTAAACTGATTTAGTTTTTTCTTTTACACTAAATAATTTACATAAATAATTATGAACTGTCAAGTTTGCAAGCAAAAAATTTACCGCGCAGATCCTGCCAAAGTCACCTGTGCAGACTGTAAGTGCATATTTCATTGTTTGTGCGCCAAGATGGACAAGGCTGATGTGGAATATATGAAAGCCAATAATCTTAACTATAGATGTGAGGGATGTTCCATCCTCCGTCGCAAATCGATGCAGACGCAGTCCCTGGCACCAATGGAAGCTGTTTCTGATCCACCTGTCGCTTCCACAACTCCCACTGCGCTGTACACTAATTCGCCTACAGCAGGTGCAGAGGAACAAAAACAACGTGCAGCTCAGTGTAACACACATGCCAATACGATTAGCATGAAAAATAAAGGTAACAATCAAATAAAAAGTCAAATTCTGGCATCTACGGGTCAACAACCTTGCGGATTACCGAATAGCAGCAAAAAGCCAATAACTCTTCAGCTGCTATATGAAGAGATAGTTGCCCTCAGAAGTGTTAACTGTGAAATGCTTAGCACACTGAGTATGCTTGCTGATGAAAACAAAGCATTAAAAGAAAAGGTGACTACGTTAGAGAGCAAGCTTAACTGGAGAGACCAGAGAGACCTTAACAACGTGATTGAAATTGCTGGCATTCCACAAGAACACAGCAACAATGCGGAAGAATGTATGCAGAAAATCGTGGACACTTTGGGCATCTCAGTAACACCATATGAGATTGAAAAATGCGTAGTAAGAAGCATGAAGCAAAAAAATGACGCTTCGCTCACCCGCAGTGTTATACGCGTGCATTTCTCCTCAACTGATACCAAGAAGAGAGTTATGGCAGCGAGAAAAACAAAAGCACGTAAGCTGACAGCGCGAATGTTTGATGGCACTAGCAATAGCAAAATATATATTATTGATGCACTCACGGGTTTTAATCGAGCTTTGTTTACGGCAGCATATAAATTAAAGAAAGAGAAACACTACAAATATTTATTTATGGTTAGGGAAATCGAGCTTCCTATTAAAAAGAGCAGAAAATGAGAGGGTTACCAACATCAGAACTTTTGAAGACATAAAATTTATTGTTGATTAGCTACTCTGTAGCTATACTCTTTGTTCTTTTTTTCTTCATTTATTTTTCTTCGATGTTTGTTGACGTTCTGATTGATGATAACCCAATCATCGCTAGCAAAAATTTTTTTCAAAAAGCGCCCTCAGTAGGTTCTAACGATATAAAAGTTGTGCATCAGAATATACGTAGCCTTAGGCAGAATTTTGATTTATTTTTAAGTCATATCGATGCATTAGGTTGCCTACCAGATATTATAATTTTTAACGGAAATTTGGATATATTCTTATGAAGTAAGTGACTACAGCATACCTCATTTCAATTTTTATGCCAATGCGAATGATAGATACAGTGCGGGAGGTGTTGGAGCCTTTGTGCGCGATACTTATGAGTGTACCTCAGTAAGTAAAAATCTTTATAGTGCTGATATGCTACAACTTTCTCTTAATATAAAAGGCGAACAATTTGTTTTCCTAGGGGTATACAGACTACAATCTGTTCCTATTTCTGTATTTATTCAAGAATACTCCAGTTTCGTGCTGTGTGAAGAAACTACACACTTTTTCATACTGGGTGATTTTAATTTAGACCTTTTGCATCACTGTAATACAACTGACGATTATTTGGCCTTGATGGCTGGAAATGGTTATACTTCCTATATTAATGAGCCGACGCGCTTAAGTTCGGGTACGTGTATTGATCATATTTTTTGCCGCTTTAATGCCGTACCATATAGATATTGTAATAGTTTTAACATTGACTTGCAAGTAACTGATCACACGATGACGGGTTTGCAAATATTTGGAATTGTTTTCGACAAACCAAAAGCAAATCGCGTTCAGAAATCATATGCCAAAGTTAATTTCCCTATGCTGAACCATAAGCTATGTTTCGAAAGTTGGTCGAATGTCCTCGCTGAAAATGACATATCAGTAGCTTTTTACATATTTTTAGATACCTTAAACGCGCACATTCTCAACTCTTCGTATACTGTGCATAATCGTAAAAAAATGTGAGACTTAAGCCTTGGATTACTCGGGATCTCCTACAGAAAATAAAGCTCAAAAACCAACTAAGAAAAAAGTGTGCTAAGTATCCTAGTAATAGAAGGCTCCGCACTAGATACAACAAAATAAGTAATAGCACCAATAAGGCCATACGACTGACGCGGGAAAACTTCTTTCGAAACAAGTTTAATTCAGCACTTGGAAAGAATGGGAAGTTGTCAATAATCTTCTTAATCGAAACGGTGAAGAAGATAATGAGCGAATAGCATTACAAGCTGGAAGTCAGTCGATTACGGATGCTGTGGAAGTAGCTAATAAACTTAACACGCACTTTACAACGGTTGGGAACACAGTATTAACTAACTGCAATTGTCGGTTTGCGACCCATTTACCATCGGGCCAAGATGCTCGAAATAGCTTCTTTTTTGACACTATCACAGGTTTCGAAATTATAAGTATTATAAAAACCTTAAAAAACTCTAGTTCATGTGGTGAGGATGGTATTTCCAATTTAATTTTAAAAAAGATATATTTTAATGTGGTTGATATACTGATATACTTATTCAACACCAGCATTACTCAGGGTATTTTTCCCGATGGTTTGAAATGTGCGATTGTAATTCCGATCTTAAAAAAAGGGGATAAAAAAGATATTAATAATTACAGACCTATTTCACTACTCTCGGCCATATCTAAAGTTTTTGAAAAGGCTGTTAAAACCAGAATTGTTAATTTTCTAAATAAAGCGAGCTTTTTTAGCTCCATGCAGTTTGGCTTTCGTTCTGACCTTTCAACAGAAGACGCTTTGCTAGATTTTTGCACCAACGTCTACAAAGCTCTGGATGAAAAAAGAAGTTGTGCTGGTCTCTTTGTGGACATAACAAAAGCTTTTGATATGGTCGATAGGGGTGTACTATTGGATAAACTATATAGTGCAGGATTCCGCGGTGTTATGCATAAGTGGCTTAAATCGTATATATCGGGCAGAACACAAAAAGATAAAGTAGAATATAGCTACAGTAGCTTACAGTTTGTTAATCTGGGCGTTCCCCAAGGCTCAGTTCTTGGTCCAATATTGTTCTTGGTCTATATTAATTCAATATTTAAGCTTCCATTGAGAGGCAAGGCCACTGCCTTTGCAGACGATCTTGCAATTGCGTACAGTACACCGAATTACTTTGAATTAATATGTGACATTAACCATGATATACATTTGTTACGAACCTGGTTCGCTTCACACAAACTGATTGTAAGTAGTAAAACTAGACTTATGTATTTCAGTCATGTTCTCAAAGAACAACCAAGTTATGATGTCATATTTCACTCCGCAGTGTGCTCTCGCTTTAACATGCACCATATAGCGTGCACTCAAAGTGACGCGATGAGATCTTTTGATTGTAATAGAAACTGTAGTGAGAGCTGCTTCAGGGTTGAAGTTGTTGAGAATTTCAAGTACCTAGGAATTATAATAGACAACCGCTTGAGTTGGTCTGAGCACATTAATGCTCTAAAAAAATACTTTCTATATACCACTCGTCACTTTTATCGTCTGAAAAAGTTATGTTCAATATCCACTTTAAAAACAGTTTACTACGGAATATTTCAATCTAAACTGCAATATGGTATCACATACTGGGGCGGCGCTTCGGCTAATAAGCTGTCAGCAGTGGTAACAATTCAAAAGGGGGTTATAAGGCGAATCTGTAGTGAAAACTATAGGTCTCACTCTATGCTATATTTTAGGAAACTAGATATATTTCCGTGTCGACATCTCTCTCTTTACAAAGTTTTAAAAACATTCTTTATACGGTGTGGCTACCTGGAAAGCTTTCCTTCGGAAGTCTACAACTTACGAAGAAATCTACTTCCGATGGTACAAATTCCGCATACTAGGACGTCGCACTTTAGAAGTTTTTACACATACACGTCGTGCAAATTTTTCAACTCCCTTCCTGCCACTGTACAGGTAATAAGAAATGTCAACTTATTTAAAAAAGAAGTTAAGCTGTATCTTTTTGGTTATAATCACTTTGAATTAGAAACGATGCTGAGGATGACCCTATAAACCATACATACCTTAGGAAGCTGCAAATATTTAGTATTGATTCTCTTTCATATCTTTGATGATTTAATTTAATGTATAACTTAAACTCTTTATGAAATTTTTATTTTTGTACACCCAACACAAAATAATATACCAAAGCTAGGACTGCCATTTAGAACTATGTTGAACTTTAATATAAAAAATGCCATATACTTTTCCTATGCTGCATAGTAATTTGAAATTATTTACTGTAATATTGTAATCTTAGGTTAATAAGTATGCATCTGGAAAATGTTTAATAAAATACAATACAATACAATACTTTCTGAAAGAAAGCAATGTGAAACAAGGAAGTTGAGACATAACGGTATACTTCTTAGTCGTCGAAATAAGCTTTTCGCCACTGTGTTTACTGGTTTCCAATTGTTTGTCGAAGTACTGTATATATTTACTTAGTACCAAAGGTAGGGTTAAACTTCAATGAACGATATTTTTTCTAAAAGCACTTGGAAGAACTCGCTGCTGAAGCTTTTCCTAATGTTTTCTTTTATACACAAGTAAAGGGTGCTTCTTTTAAAGATGTTGTACTTTAAGCTGTAATAATAACAGATGTGTAGTTTATTGATTTAACTTGTAATTAAAGCTTAATTTGACTATATCTCTAGCCGTTAATTTTTTAGATGTCAAACCTGCATTAGCTAACAGCTCTGCAAATTAAAAAATGCTCATAAAGTGATACCAGTACTTTGTTTGTACTTTTGTTTTTACTTCCTTTGTATTAGGTCGGTAAAATGTTTGTCCGCTTTTCATACAAATCTTACAATCGATTTTTAAGTAACTTCTCATTGAGCTACAAACGTGAAACTTTACACATAGGTTAGAACACCGTGACAATGCAACAAAAGGGGAAAAATACGTTAGGTGGCGCACAGACGAAATAATTAGATAAGAATTTGAAAATTTTCAAACCAGCTTTAAGTAACTTATCGATGAGCTAGAGACTTGAAATTTCAAACTTAATTCAGAGGTCGATGACACGATACAAAAAGTTTCGCTAGGGGGCGCACGGGATGAGATATTTAGAAAAATCGTACGGAACGGAGGGAATTTGGGGATTGATTTTTATGTAAGTTCTTATTGAGCTACAACTGTAAAACTTCACAGATAGGATAAGGCGCCGAGGAAATTTAAGAAAAGGAAAAAAATTCCGTTAGGTGGCGCACTGATCGAAATATTTAGATAATAATTTGGAAATTTGGTGTTTTGAGATCGATTTTAAAGTAACTTCTTATTGCGCTACAAACATGAAACCTCAGAGACAGGTTAAGACACCGTGACAAAGGAACAAAAGGAGAAAAAAATTCTGTTAGGTGGCGCACGGATGGAAAAAATTAGATAATAATTTGGAAATTTGAAACTTCAGAGGTCGATGACTGCCGATGCCACAATACAAAAAGTTTCGCTAGGGGGCGCACGGACTGAGATATTTAGAAAAATCAAACGGAACGGAGGGAATTTTGGGATTGATTTGTATGTAAGTTCTCATTGAGCTACAACTGTAAAGCTTCACAGAAAGGATAAGCTAGAGACTAGGTCTCTTAAGCTAGCCCAACCTTTTCACCCCAATCAAAAAACGAGACCGTACTAAATTGCACAACATTTATTACTAATTTAGTACCGGTTAATTAAATTTATTACCCTTGTATTTTAAAAAAATATCAAGCATAGGGCTAGCTTAAGTTTAAGCCAACCCAACCCATATGCACAATCAAAAAACGAGACCGTTCTAAACTGCACAACATTTATTACTAATTTAGTACCGGTTAATAAAATTTATTACTCTTTTATTTTAAAAAAATATCGAGGATAGGGCTAGCTTAAGTTTAAGCCAACCCAGCCCATATGCACAATCAAAAAACGATACCGTACTAAACTGCACAACATTTATGACTAATTTAGTACCGGTTAATTAAATTTATTACCCTTGTATTTTAAAAACTATCGAGGGTTGGGCTAGCTTAAGTTTAAGCCAGCCCAACCCATATGCACAATCAAAAAACGAGACCGTACTAAACTGCACAACATTTATTACTAATTTAGTACCGGTTAATAAAATTTATTACTCTTTTATTTTAAAAAAATATCGAGGATAGGGCTAGCTTAAGTTTAAGCCAACCCAGCCCATATGCACAATCAAAAAACGATACCGTACTAAACTGCACAACATTTATGACTAATTTAGTACCGGTTAATAAAATTTATTACTCTTGTATTTTAAAAACTATCGAGGGTTGGGCTAGCTTAAGTTTAAGCCAGCCCAACCCATATGCACAATCAAAAAACGAGACCGTACTAAACTGCAAAACATTTATTACTAATTTAGTACCGGTTAATAAAATTTATTACTCTTTTATTTTAAAAAATATCGAGGGTAGGGCTAGCTTAAGTTTAAGCCAGCGCAACCCATATGCACAATCAAAAAACGAGACCGTACTAAACTGCAAAACATTTATTACTAATTTAGTACCGGTTAATGAAATTTATTACTCTTTTATTTTAAAAAAATATCGAGGGTAAGGCTAGCTTAAGTTTAAGCCAGCCCAACCCATATGCACAATCAAAAAACGAGACAGTACTAAACTGCACAACATTATTACTAATTTAGTGCCGGTTAATTAAATTTATTACCCTTGTATATTAAAAAATATCGAAGGTTGGGGAGCACGTTTAATGCTAATTAAATACCGAACGGACAGTAATAAAGTTATAAGCAAT
Organism: Eurosta solidaginis; assembly: GCF_040869045.1. NCBI lineage: Eukaryota > Metazoa > Arthropoda > Insecta > Diptera > Tephritidae > Eurosta > Eurosta solidaginis. The sequence continues at coordinate 86,076,271 of NC_090319.1, read as the reverse complement.
ACTTATGTATATGATTCGATCTATGGAAAGGGGTTTGGGCCCCTATCTCCAAATTTTGGGGATTTTTTGGAAATTATGAAAATGCACTCTTTGTATACTCGAGCAGACCTACAACTTGATGTATAGATCGCAAGAAGCATTCTTAAACTTTTTTTATTTTGTCACAGTTTTATTTATAAGTTATTTTATATCAGTAATAAAAATAATACAATGAATGGTGTTTTGTATTTGTTTTCAAAGTTTTATATCGCGGCCACCGTGGTGTGATGGTAGCGTGCTCCGCCTATCACACCGTATGCCCTGGGTTCAACTCCCGGGCAAAGCAACATCAAAATTTTAGAAATAAGATTTTTCAATTAGAAGAAAATTTTTCTAAGCGGGGTCGCCCCTCGGCAGTGTCTGGCAAGCGCTCCGATTGTATTTCTGCCATGAAAAGCTCTCAGTGAAAACTCATCTGCCTTGCAGATGCCGTTCGGAGTCGGCATAAAACATGTAGGTCCCGTCCGGCCAATTTGTAGGGAAAAATCAAGAGGAGCACGACGCAAATTGGAAGAGAAGCTCGGCCTTAGATCTCTTCGGAGGTTATCGCGCCTTACGTTTATTTATTTTTTTTTATATCGAATTTTCTTGGTGTACATTGTATATGTGCATCCAATTTTTCTATAAAATGAAATTGTTAGCCTTTGTTTTAATGGAATATACATATATAACATTCATAAAAGCTAAAAAAAACTCAAATAAAATTATTTAAGTAGGTACGTTGTTCGTAATAAAAATTTTAAATGCTTCGAATATTTTTAAACGTCCGGGAGCCCTGAAATGGTGAAATTTGCGGGGCAGATAATTTCTTTAGGTTCCAACTTTTAATTTGGACACACAACTGAGTTCTAATTTTTAGTTCGAACACACCTTCATTGAGCCAGATAATTTGTGCGAGATAATTTGAGCAAGATAACTTGCTTAGTTTGGACACTACCAATGATGAAGACTATTAAGATAGATGGCGCTGCTTAATCATGTAGCTATTTAGTGCCAAATTATGTAAAACGCGGGGAAAGGACTACATTTTTCTATTCTAAATCAAAGTTAGTATTTTATCACGGCGTTCACACCCCCCGTAAATCAGAGTAGCGAAAAAATTCTGTCAGAAAAAATCGTCCCTGTCAAATACATTAAACAGGCTTTTGGGCACCGCCCACCATTTTTTTTTTTTTTTTTTGTGATAGCTGCATGTGTTTTGTGCACGCTCTTTCACGAAGACTTGTACAATCTAAATTTTGAACAAAAATTGATTTAGTAATATATGCAGTACAAAAAATTTTCATTTTTAGACTTGAACCTATTCGCGAATATTAAATAATTGATGTAATATTTTAAGGAATAATCTTTAATTGGATTGATTCACCCTATACAAATATCAGTTAATCATTGTTCTTTGGCAAGACATAGCATTCCAGTAGTTTATCTTGTTTTCTGCGGGGAAAAGGTGAATAGCCAATATTAAGGCAGGAAAAAAAAATGATAGGAACAAACGAAACATGTTTGTGATATTGCTGCATGCAACGCGTCATGGCAAACTAACCCTGTTTTGATCTCTAGAAAGATGAAAACGGAATTATATTTATGTGACAAGCCAAACAATATCCCAGAGATTGACAGATGCCACACTTCTTGTCAAAAACTCTAGCAAGGTACCTTACGGGGCATTCAAAACGAGAACAACAGACAACTTCAACAAGCAGGTATAATTTCTATTATTTTTCCAACCAGCGTTGCGGTTTTGATACACTTTTTGTAAAATTTCGTACTTTGATACTTTTTTATAATGGAATACCCAATTTTTAACTGTTTTTCTAATTGCTATAAATTGCTTGTAAAATCCGGTAGTCGCAGGGACTTACTTTAATAGTTATTTTTCTTGTGACCCGAAAAGGCCCGTGTCAAAAAATAGTCCTAGGTGAAAGTTTACCCTGGATCCCCATAGTTTTCCATGACGAATCGTGTATCCTTTCTGTTTTTTCGGGATTTTTTTAAGTCCACAAATAAAAGTAAAATCTGGACTTTTATTTTATAAGTCCGAAAACAAAAGTTGAATCCGGAATTTAATTTTTTAAGGACGAATAAAGGTACCACCCTATAACTGTAGAAGGGCTCGTCCAAAAAATTTTTTACCACTCGATTCTACCTAATATCGGGAATTCAAACCTGTAGAGATACTTCAAATTTTTTGTTAATTATAATAAAAAATTTCATTGATATACCATAACTGACTCGTAGTCCTATTCTTATCCTTTCCACAGTAAGCTTGCACCTGTTTTTTGGCCATAAAGATTGGTTCAATTGAGATATTGCGTTGAAATTTGATACACCGCTTTCTGGTGAAACAGAAGGTTCCTGTATGAAAAAAAAAAACCGTTGTATTTGGGTGAGCCCTTCCACAATTATAGAGCTTTTTATAAACTTTTATTATACTAAAAAGTTAAAAGTCCGGAAATGATTTTTCTTTTATGGTAAAAGCAATAACAGTTTGAGTACCTGGTTACAGGTTAATATTTTTTTTTTTCTTTTATGTTAGATCACAATAAATTACGAAAAAGTCCAGAAGTGTATATTTATACCAATACTCAGATTTCTTTGTTGAAACAAATTATGACAACAAAATATAAATGCATTTTACTAAAATGAATACCGATTTCATTTAACTATCTTGTATTATTCTTTCTTAAGAGCGGTACGCAGATCACAAGAAAGTAAAAATTCCTTAATAAAAACGCTCAAGAAATGCTCAAGAAAATTCCTTGTGGTAAATTTTCTTGAGGTAGTACGCAGTTTACAAGAAATTTAGTACGATACTTTACTACTATTTTCCCATCAAATTTGCATACGGCAACACGGGTTTCCGCAAGAAAAATGTCAAGTGCCATAGTTTTATAATTTTTCTGCAATAAATAATTATTATTTTATTTCAGAAATGGAAATAACAATAGTTGCAGCACCAAAAAGCGCATAGTGAATTTCACGGCGGAGGAGAAACGGGCACTTATAATGGAAGTGACATTCTTTACATTCCTTTTGTTTATGTGCTCTTCTTCTTGCTTGTTTCACTATTCACCGTGAATTTTTAAAAGTCAAAATTACTTCCATACTACTATTTTTCACGCAAGAAAAAAGGCTAAATTTGTCTTGGGCAATTACTTGCGATCTTCGTACCGCTCTTTAAAGAAAAATATTACTGATTAACTTTATCTGTTTGGAAATTGATACATTTTTTTCCAAGCTCGCAGCAACACTGTTCCTATTATACGGAGCTTAAAAAAATTACCCTTTGTTATTTTTTGGCACCGATGCTTTAACATGGCGACATCTATTATTGATCGTTTATTTGGAGTGTGCCCAAACTAAACGAAATTATCTGACTCAAAAATTGAGTTATCTGGCAGAAGTCGTTGTTGTTGCATTTACATCGAGAATGATCTTTCTGGCTCCAGATCACTACCACGAAATAGCAAAACTTTTTCAAATGCAGCAATCAGAAAAAACGGTCAACTGATTTCGTTCGTTTATTTGTTAGTTCGAGTGCAGTGCTTAAACGTATGTAAAATGTTTCAATCAAAATTAGGTCGTTGCCCAAAAATAAGGAAGGATGATTTCCTTAATATATGTGAAAAATACAAAGAAAATATTCTGTCAAACGAAAATAAAAGTGTGGTGTCAAAAGTAAACCCTATATGGGAAGTTATCGCAAGAGAATTGAACATCGATGTCAAAGCATCGACTGTTTATGTTAAAGTGTCTGCGAATAGTTTTGGGGTGCTGGATATTTTTCGCGGAACAACTGTACGCAGTGAAATGCAAAAAACTAGTTCTGATGGTAAGTGAAAAAAACGCTTTCATTAAGGACCTTATTCTGAACGTTGCCGGCAAATTGAAACTGGAGTATTATGTAACTGAAAATCGTTCCTAGTGCAATTAAGAATAAAAAGAAAATGTGAACAAAATTTAGCGTAAACAAGTGCTTATATTGTTTTTCAATTCTTATGCACGAGTATGGATCCACAATTTGTTGGTTCAAACAAATAGTAATTAAACACGTGCAATTTTGCGTGTTAACAAAGCGTTACCACCTATAGTGCAGGTAACGTTGCTATCAAAAATCATAATACGAAAAATGTCTTCCAATTTTTGTAACTGGTAAGACGATTGTTGTTACCAGATTATAATAATGGCGAAATTGTTTTATAACTCTTCAAGGTTAAATAATTCACTAAATTCCCGTCAATATTTATTTCTTTCCGTAGAAAATCATGCAAACAGCAACATCAGTCGTACCGATAGCTATAAAAGTAAGTAGAAACTGTTGTAAAAAATATGTAGGACTTATTTATAGATCGTTTGCTTGCAATTTTATACGGCAGTAGTATTTTAATTACATAGATATCCGGTCGTATTAAGTTGGCTGACACACTATAGCAAACAACAATATTATATTTTAAATAATTTAAACCTTATTTATTGCCAATTTATTTCCACACACAAAATGTATAACTCTGTCCGGTTCCGTGAAAAATGAGTGTCTACTGGCTTAATTCTTAAGATGACGTACAGCTCCCTAACGACTAGAATAATTTTTTCGTTGTCCTTAATAATATTTTCGTAACGAAAAATTAAACTTTCTATAATTGGCCCACCCTAATGAATATAGATTATAACTTTCGAAAATCAGGGAAAAATATTTCAAGAAGTTTCGAATAACGTGCGCAGGATCTGTGTGTATGAACCAGGCATGCTTAACCAACGAACCGATATCATTTCGTTACGATAATTAAACTTAAGTTAGCCCAACCCTCGATATTTTTTAAACTACAAGGGTAATAAATTTCATTAACCGGTACTAAATTAGTTATAAATGTTGTGCAGTTTAGTACTGTCTCGTTTTTTGATTGTGCATATGGGTTGGGCTGGCTTAAACTTAAGCTAGCCCAACCCTCGATATTTTTTAAAATACAAGGGTAATAAATTTAATTAACCGGTAATAAATTAGCAATAAATTTTGTGCAGTTTAGTACGGTCTAGTTTTTTGATTGTGCATATGGATTGGGCGGGCTTAAACTTAAGCTAGCCCAACCCTCGATATTTTTTAAAATAAAAGGGTAATAAATTTTATTAACCAGTACTAAATTAGTAATAAATGTTTTGCAGTTTAGTACGGTCTCGTTTTTTGATTGTGCATATGGGTTGGGCTGGCTTAAACTTAAGCTAGCTCAACCCTCGATATTTTTTAAAATACAAGGGTAATAAATTTAATTAACCGGTACTAAATTAGTCATAAATGTTGTGCAGTTTAGTACTGTCTCGTTTTTTGATTGTGCATATGGGTTGGGCTTTCTTAAACTTAAGTTAGCCCAACCCTCGATATTTTTTAAAATAAAAGAGTAATAAATTTTATTAACCGGTACTAAATTAGTAATAAATGTTTTGCAGTTTAGTACGGTCTCGTTTTTTGATTGTGCATATGGGTTGGGCTGGCTTAAACTTAAGCTAGCTCAACCCTCAATATTTTTTAAAATACAAGGGTAATAAATTTAATTAAATGAATTAGTAATAAATGTTGTGCAGTTTAGTACGGTCTCGTTTTTTGATTATGCATATGGGTTGGGCTTTCTTAAACTTAAGTTAGCCCAACCCTCGATATTTTTTAAAATAAAAGATTAATAAATTTCATTAACCGGTACTAAATTAGTAATAAATGTTTTGCAGTTTAGTACGGTCTCGTTTTTTGATTGTGCATATGGGTTGCGCTGGCTTAAACTTAAGCTAGCCCAACCCTCGATATTTTTTAAAATACAAGCGTAATAAATTTAATTAACCGGTACTAAATTAGTAATAAATGTTGTGCAGTTTAGTACGGTCTTGTTTTTTGTTTGTGCATATGGGTTGGGTTGGCTTAAACTTAAGGTAGCCCAACCCTCGATATTTTTTAAAATACAAGCGTAATAAATTTAATTAACCGGTACTAAATTAGTAATAAATGTTGTGCAGTTTAGTACTGTCTCGTTTTTTGATTGTGCATATGGGTTGCGCTGGCTTAAACTTAAGCTAGCCCAACCCTCGATATTTTTTAAAATACAAGGGTAATAAATTTAATTAACCGGTAATAAATTAGTAATAAATGTTGTGCAGTTTAGTACGGTCTCGTTTTTTGATTATGCATATGGGTTGGGCTTTCTTAAACTTAAGTTAGCCCAACCCTCGATATTTTTAAAAAAAAAAGATTAATAAATTTCATTAACCGGTACTAAATTAGTAATAAATGTTTTGCAGTTTAGTACGGTCTCGTTTTTTGATTGTGCATAGGGGTTGCGCTGGCTTAAACTTAAGCTAGCCCCACCCTCGATATTTTTTTAAATACAAGCGTAATACATTTAATTAACCGGTACTAAATTAGTAATAAATGTTGTGCAGTTTAGTACGGTCTCGTTTTTTGATTGTGCATATGGGTTGCGCTGGCTTAAACTTAAGCTAGCCCAACCCTCAATATTTTTTGAAATACAAAGGTAATAAATTTAATTAACCGGTACTAAATTAGTAATAAATGTTGTGCAGTTTAGCACGGTCTCGTTTTTTGATTGTGCATATGGGTTGGGTTGGCTTAAACTTAAGCTAGCCCAACCCTCGATATTTTTTAAAATACAAGGGTAATAAATTTAATTAACCGGTACTAAATTAGTAATAAATGTTGTGCAATTTAGTACGGTCTCGTTTTTTGATTGGGCTGAAAAGGTTGGGCTAGCTTAAGAGACCTCTAGAGACTTGAAATTTCAAACTTAATTCAGAGGTCGATGACAGCCGATGGCACAATACAAAAAGTTTCATTAGGGGCGCACGGACTGAGATATTTAGAAAAATCAAACGGAACGGAGGGAATTGTGGGATTGATTTGTATGGAAGTTCTCATTGAGCTACAAGCGTAAAACTTAACGGATAGGTTAAGACACCGAGAAAATGTAAGAAAAGGAGAAAATAAAAATAAAATAAAAAAATGTTAAGCTGTTTTTTGGTTTTTTTTTACTAATAATATCTCCTTTCCTATCAACTTTCCAATCCAAATAATATGCGATCCACTTTTATATTTTTACTTCTCATAAATATTTTTGCAATTTCTATGTCAAAATTTAAAAATCAAAGTTTAGCAAGAATATGTCTTTATACAAGGAGACATTTTTCGCTGATTTTTGTCCATTTATATAAAGGAAGTGCCTAAATTTTTTTTATTTTATTTTATTAGCATGAAAATATGTATTTATTTATATCAATGACAGATGAAGACATTTTATCAATTTATTCGTTGCTGTCCGTAATACCGAACTTTTCTGAAGAGACCCGACATCAAGTTTTGTGGACGGTTTTGATCACTTTTAACGAAAGAGTTCGCCACATTCTTTTTATTTCTGTAACGGATTTTGTTGTTATGTTGTTCACAAGCAGCTTGAAAAATTAGAACCTTTCTGCCAAACGTTTTTCTCTGGATGGTTTTTTTTCGTATCAGGAACGTCCTATCCAGGCTGCAAGCAGTAGGACTGGTAGCTGGCAACGTTCTTAGATCCAAGGGGGCATCTTGCCCCGGGGGACGCCAAGTGGTCCGCCAAACAGAACTTTCTCGCCAAAAAAAATATTTAACCCCGGGCGCAAGAAAACCTCACTAAGACACTGCGTTCGTCGTCCACAATGAGAAAAAATTTTTGTTTTAATACTATTTAATTGCTTCATTCGTGTGACTTACCCATGTGTGGTTTTGGCTATTTTGGCACCATCTCTTGTTGATTTATTTTAAATTTCGGAAAAATTTAAACAACGTGACGTCAGGACGGACAAGGCGACAGTTGTTTCGATTATACCTTGTAAATCTCTTCAAAGCCTTTTCTCCCGGGAGTGGTATACGAACCAGCAATCCTGCGATGGTTGAAATGTTACAAACGCATTCAGCCACGTCATGCCTACGCTTACACAGCAATCGATAAACCGAAAAATTGCAACCAATTATCGGTCGGCACCTTTTTTCTCACATTTTACTTTTTCGCAAAAATACCTAGGTTCATATGCTTTTATGTGCTTATCCCATAAAGGGCTCCTGTTTTGCATACAACTTATTAATTTTTCACAGCACAATTAATTAATTTTTTTCAGTTAATGCACGCAGAACAGAACAGAATCGGACGATAAAATAGAACACGCGCGAATTTATCGGCTGTGAAAAACGACAACGGCCGATAACAGTTCAGTGGTCGGTTGAAATGTACACACGCTCATCTAATTCAATGTGTTTATTTTTATCGGATAATTGCGAGCGGCATCGGTCGTCCAAATATATAACAAATTTTTACGTAGCTCTTCGTTCGTATTCATTTGTTTCTTTGTTGAAGGCTTGACTTCAGAAGCTAATCTATTTTTAAAAATGGCATGAAGCACCAATTCAAAAATAATTAATTTAAAGCGTAAAGTGTCATTACTAAAAACTTATCGGGAGTCCTAAATTTGCAGAAATTTTTGTGCCAGTTCTTGCATGGATAAAAAAATACTTAGCGCTGTTCACCTGTGAGGAGATTTAGGCGAAGCCTCTCATCCAATTTGCGTCGTGCTCCTCTTTATTTTTCCTTAGAAACTGGCGGGACTGTTTCATGTCGACTCCGAACTGCAAAACTTAAAATGTTTTCTAAATTTTTATGTTGCTTTGGCCAGGACTTGAACCTAGGCCGCTTTTTCTACAATGAAGACCTATTCACCTTGCCAGGGCATCTGATAATGAAAAAGTACCCTCTTGGCAAATACCGTTCTTATCCGGCTGATTATTTCCATACATGTAAAGGAAAACAAACAGTTGAAGTAGCGCACAATATATTGGAAGTTGAAGTCTGCTCAAAGCTCATCCGAGTTAACTTTGCTCTTGATTATAATAACTATCTACATGTCAATTTAGTCAAAGATCAGAATATTTCACAATACAATAGACGATTTTAAATTTCAAACTGAAATCTACATCTTTAGTAGATCTCATTCCTCCAGATCGAGAAAATGTTTCACGGCAATGGAGAGAGGATAATAGTTTGAGGTGTGATGTTACAATAAGACGGATCAGCGACTTGTTTGAGCGTAAGTTAAAATTATCTTGTCCCAATTGAAGACCCTATATGTATTGATGTGCACGCGGTTTGTCGTGGAAGTTTCGGAAGCAAATAGTCATACAAAAAAGAAATTCGCATTAATTGGAGCAGACAATTTTGTTCGTGTTTTGTTGTCGTGTTTAGTAGCTTTTAATTACTTACGCCACATACGATTTAATGCAAAAATAATAACAAAAAGCTGAGAATAGTTTGTATCATAATATTATAATAGCGTTGACCTGAGGCTGCCGTTTATAAAAAAATCCTGGGGGAAGGAAAGATAAAAAATGTATTAAGGTATTTTTTATATTGAAGCCTGGCAATATTAAGCTTGTTACGGACTTTTTGAGTCAACGGCCGTGCTTCTTCTGTAAATTGTAGCTAAGTATTTGTGAGAAGCTTTCTTGGAAACGCAAGCTATCGTGGTTAAAGGCTTTCATTGCTCGGTGAAGGCAGATAGGAAGTCAGTTTCGATGTGGCCAATTCGGCATACTTGCCGTAAAACTTACTGCGGCCAGCAGAGTTTCTTCACCAAAAGATGCAGCTGCAAATGGATGTCATTGCAACATTTTTCAAATGTTTCACCCAAAGCCATAGCTTCCTAAAAATAAGTAGAAAAGACATGCGATCCCTGACCCTGACTGACACGGCATCCAAATCATCCGACTTTAAAGTCAGGATCGGCGAAAAGTAGTATTTGGTCCTACATTAGAAAATTCAGCTTCCACGACGCAACATCCCCCACCAGAAGAAGACTGATTGGCTTTTCCGCAATTTGCAATATGGTAATTACTCATACCAGGTTGAGATTCCATGATAAAAAGATCACCAAAGCGGCTTGGTTTTCGCTTGATCAAAGAATGCGAAATCAGAGTGATTAACGGCGGGTATAAATTCTAGATAAACGAGATTCAAATATAAACTCGAACCATCATCTACGAGATTCAAATATCAACTCCAACCATCATCTTGTGGCTAGTGATAGAACGATACGAGTACTGAGTGTGTAGTATCGATACTTTTGCAAAAAATACTCGAGTATTTCGTACTCGATACTTTTTTCCAAGTATTGAGTATAGTATCGATACTTTACCTCCATACTTTTCCCCGCCACTTTACCAAGAGCCGATGGTGTACATGTTTAAGATGAGCAAAATTCAGTCGTTTAACACCATAACTGGAGTATAAATTGAGAGGTCAACGATGCGGTAAAAGCTCCGCGTTTAACTTAAACCGACTTTTTGATAATGGTGGAATGGGAGACAATTTCTGCATATGGTGGTAAATGAAAAGTATTTGTTTATTGTCCAAAATCACTAACTCCAACAAAATTATTAAAAGCTGCTAACTCAATTAAATTTCAATACATTTTAACTTGTAATGCAATCGGGCTTTTTCGTTCTACTGTGAAATTTTGGTGAATGGAGTTAGCACCTTTACAGCTTCGTGGACGATATATTGTTATTGAAAATGGTCGACATCAGACTATATCCACGTCTAATTTCAAACCCCCAATCCCGCAATCGATGATGATGGAATAAGTGTCCACCCACCCGATTATGGCGAAGTCAGAATAGGAATAACCAGATTGAAAAACAACAAGGCCGCGGGTGCTGATAGATTGCCTGGGGAGCTATTCTAATACGGCGGCGATGAGTTGGTGAGGCGCATGCATCAGCTTCTTCGCAAAATATGGTCGGACGAGGGCATGCCCGATGATTGGAATCTAAGTGTTCTTTGCAAATCCACAAGAAAGGGGATACTGCAAACTGCGCCAACTATCGCGGAATCAGCCTTATTAATATCGCACCGTGAATCGGCTGATTGGACCCTATCAGTGCGGCTTCAGACCTGGTAAATCTACCATCGACCAGATTTTCACAATGCGCCAAATCTTGGAAAAACCGCGAAAAAAGAATCGACACACATCACCTCTTCGTCGATTTTAAAGCCGCCTTCGAGAGCACGAAGCTGTCTATATGCCGCTATGGTTTAATGATCGGGCTAGTACCTTTATGGTGCTTTGTTACCGGAACATACCGGAGCTGTATCCGATAAAGGACCATCAACATCGATAACACTCCCCAAAACCTTCGGAGAGTGTCTTTATCGTTAATACAACAGCATCAACAACAATGACAATATGATGACCAATGGATAGTCGAAAGCGCCAATTAAGAAAAATAGAATGAGTCATATTTTGGATCGGGTCCGCCAGCTCTAGTGGAATATAGAGTATTATTATTCAGAAAGTTGCTATTTTACTTTCGTTGTTGTTGATGGTCGTGTTGTTAACATGGTAAAATGTGATTGTGGGGGCCGAGTGTAGTTCGACTGCTTGGGCAAGCAAATTATTATCTCTGCAATAGAGCCTCTGCCGTCTTGCCTAAATCTTTTTATAAAGGGAAGATTTTCCCAGTGGTGCAATTTCTGTGGCTGCTCAGTAGACGCGAATGACAAATTCATATGCGAATAGTATCATTTCTCTAAATATGAACACATTTCCTATACACATTTCAATAGCAACAACATCAACAATGACTACAAATTAAAGCTACGCTTTTTGATTGTTGATTGTTATACTCAGATGAGCAGAGCTCACAGAGTATATTAATTTTGTTCGCATAATCGAGATAGATATAGACTTCTATATATCAAAATGATCTGGGCGAAAACAGAAATTCATTTAGTCATGTTCGTCCGTCCGTCCGTCTGTCCGTCCGTCTGTCCGTAAACACGATAACTTGAGTAAATTTTGAGTATCTTAATGAAATTTGGTATGTAAGTTCCTGGGCACTCATCTCAGATCGCTATTGAACGAAATGAACGAAATCGGACTATAACAACGCCCACTTTTTCGATATCGAAAATTTCGAAAAACCGAAAAAGTGCGATAATTCATTACCGAAGACGGATAATGCGATGAAACTTGGTAGGTGTGTTGACCTTATGACGCAGAATAGAAAATGAGTAAAATTTTGGAAATGAGCGTGGCATCGCCCACTTTTAGAAGAAGGTAATTTAAAAGTTTTGCAAGCTGTAATTTCGCAGCTGAGTATGTAATGTTCGGTTACACCCGAACTTAGCCTTCCTTACTTGTTTTTGTTTTATCGACAGCTGTTTACGTGTGTAATTTGATTTTTTATGGTCTTTTATGCGCATCCGTAACACAAAAAATTCTTTAAAATTATAAAGTCTGTTTCTCAAAGATGCAAAAAAAGATATTTAATTGCTGATACCATTTTAATTAATATCAAGTTAAAATATTTTTTTATTTTTGCTTACAGTTTGATACGAGTTTCGTATAACACATCACGCGCACAAGGAAATAAACGTCGTCACCGTGGCTAAGGAAAATCGAAAAACATATACCTCAACGACCTCTGCCATTACAAGTAAGGCCCGCAAAATGGCATCTACCGGCGATATTTGGTTGCAATGGTTCTCCTGTTGTTTCCATCAACCGCAATCACCATCACGACGACGCCATCAACGCCTGCGTATCGATCGTTCAATGATCGGTAATCCAACGAATTTTGTACATACTGGACATATCGGTTCGGCCGATGTAGAACTATCCACGAATCATTTAAATGCGTTACAAACGCAAATGCAGAGCAAAGGTGGCTATGAAATGAACTCAATACGGTTGCAGGTAAGTGAAAAATTAAGCAAAAATGTGAGTTTTTTTCTCTTCTTTTGACTATAGGCCAATGAGATTTAGTCACCTTTGTGTTTAAATGCGATGGTATAAGCAATTCCTGGCTATATCATGATTTTCTTTCAAAGAAAGAATTTGTACGACGTTTTTTGTCGGGGGGTCTTATATGGCATTCATATTGCGCCATTAACTCGAGTTTATGAACCACTTTAAAGCTTATCAGTGCTGTTAAACTCTAAAATGAGACCTACACACGCAATATGAATGCCATATTTTTCGAACAATAATAACATAATAATAAGAGTTTAATGTACCAGAATGTTCCGAACTTAATCGCCAATTAATGGTGACTTATCCATAACCAGATAAAACAGCTGATCGAACCTACCTTATGGAAATCAATGTAATCGATTAATGGTACCATACCACAACGCTAACGCCATAACCATACCATAGCCAACCAATTGGTTTTTGGTTTTGCGCCATATCCATAACCTAAAAATATTTGAGTTGAAGAATTTATTAACTTTTTGTTGATTTTGTTTATTGTTTTGGATACGTTTTGACTAAGATACTTATTTTTTGTGGTATATGTTTATAATTTTTTGCGTTTTCTTCATTTTTATGAAATTTTCACGATTTTTAGGTTAAGGCACCATTAATCGATCACATTGGAAATGGTTATGGATATGGGTATGGTTACGATTATGGCGCTAGGGTTAAGGAAGTTTAATTGGCCCTTTATATCCTGTAAAGAGCTGCAGATCAGATTTCCCTAAAAATAATTTTGTTGTTGTTATTGTAACGGCAAAAACTCCCTAAGGTTTAGGGCAGTGTTAGCAATGAGAATGCTTCTTCCGGTATCCTCCCGTACTATCACTCTTTCCATCTACTTATTTGACCCCTTAAATCTTCGTGGTTAACATTGCAGCCCAACACAAAAAGCAAAATGTAGAAATCTAAAGCCGTCATCCGGTGGGGGTTTCAGCTCCATAACACGCTCAATGCTCAAAGGAATACTCTGGCTCAGTAAATTACTGCTTTTTTTGTACATATGAAATGAAATTGGTACACGCCGCTCTTGTGTTTAATTTCAGACAAAAGGAGCTGTTATTGATGTATTAACGATAGACACTACACGAAGGCTTTGGGGGGTGTTATCGATGTTGAAGGTCCTTTGTCGGATATATGTAGATCCGATGCGTTTCGGAAAGAAAGCACCATTAAGGTACTAGCCCGACCATCTAGGGGAACGATTAATATGACCACATTAAACATTCTACGCCTTCCCGCCCTCGCCACCCCCTATTTCCATGAGGAACTTGGGGTCGCCAGAGCCTCGCCTGCTAAATATGGGTATGATACACTCATATTTGTAACAGGATTCTCCTCGCGAAGGTGAGGTTGACAATTTGGTTGAGGAAACTTTGAAGCTATAAAGCTTTGTATTGTGCTTATCAACCTCTTGAATCCCCACAAACGGAGCTAATTATGTTTAACGCTATACTTTGGGAAGCAGCCACTCATTTACATTCAGTACTGTATAAGGCCGACTTTAGCCTAACTATAAAAATTTACTGCCATATGATAAGAAGTGTTATCCTTGGACTGCGTTATACATAATTTAGCCCTAAATTTTGTATTTCAATCAGCGAAACAGCAACATCTATTTAATACTTTAAATTGATTGACAAAAAGGTAGTAAGTCCATAATAAACCTTAGTAACAAATCAGATTGAACAAAAATATCTGGATCTATCTGGCTCAAATCGAAGTTGTTGCGTTTAATGGCGTAGATCTATTTCAATTGAGTTATGTCTTTGATACAAATCGCTGTTAAGTGATTAAAGGGCCTGGAAAACTTGCCATATGCATATAAAGCAGCTGATCTAAAGGGCCAATTATTGGTGACTTATCCATAACCAGATAATTAATGGTGCCATACCATAACGCTAAAGCACCCCAGCGGGTTAGGGGGCCAGAATATTCCCGCGGTAGGTATGCCTGTCGTAAGAGGCGACTAAAATACCAGATTCAAGGGGCTGTGTAGCGCAACCCTTCAGGTTGCCAGCGCAATATATAGCTTCTCCAAACCCAATTGTCAACCTCACCTATCCGCGGCGAATCCTGTTTAACTAACAGACGAGGCTCTGGCGACCCCAAGCTCCTCATGGAACTTGGGGGTGGGGAGGGAGGGGATGGCCTGAAGGGTTAATGTGGCCACATAAATCGTTCCCGAGATGGTCGGGCTAGCACCTTAATGGTGCTGTGGTACCGGAGCGTACCGGATCTGTATCCGGCAAAGGACCATTACATCGATAACACTCCCCAAAGCCTTCGGGGAGCAACCTTATCGCTACAACAAAAAGAACAACATAACGCTAAAGCCAACCAATCGGTTTTTAGTTTTTCGCAATATCCATAACCTAAAAATATAATGAGTTGGTGAATTTATTAACTTTTTGTATATTTTATTTATTGTTTGCATACGTTTTGACTAAGAGACTTATTTTTTGTGGAATATGTTTGTAATTTTTTGCGTTTCTCTCATTTTTATGAAAATGTCAGCTGTTTAAGGTTATAGCACCATTAATCGATCTTAATGTAGATGCTAATGGATATGGTTATTACTATGGCGTTAGGATTAAGGAATCTGGCCCTAAAAGCCATGGAAAAATTGACATATAAAACAGCTGATTCAACCAGCCTTATGGAAAGTAATGTAGTTTGTCAATGGCGACATACCATAACGCTCTAGCCATAGGTTAAGGCATCAATAACCGATGCCAATAGATATGGTTAAGTAAAAATATGATTATAACTAAGGCATTACGACTATGTCAACTTTGCCAGGGTCTTAACGTTGTGCGTTCTTATCACGGCTAGATATAAAAATTGCACAACCCCACAAAAAAAGAAAGTGGGATGTTCAGATGTTCAACGGAATAGACAGGTCAATTCTTTTGGATTTTGGGTCGCTAACCACGAATACGGGGTCAGAATTCACAAGTAAGCTCTTTTTTTCATTTCTAACCTCAAAAAACGTCAGCTATCTTCTGAATTTTGGCCACGGATTCGTGTTCAACGACCCAAAAATCATGAAAATTAAAGCTAAAAAGCATGTCATTGCTATATTCGAATAATAAATATAAAAACTCAACAGAAACTTTTCATCTGATTTGTTTAATAAAAATTGCGAAAGTAACTGATAAAAATTTAATTTTGATGATTTACTCTTTCATTTAGGCCTGCTGATGCTAACAAACACTGCCGAAAATGTTCTGATAAAATTTGCAGCACATCATCCTTAGCTGGGTTTTTTAACATCACTGAAACGAGCAAGTTCTATATTTATGAGAGTATATAGAAAATATATACAGACTAATATGATATAAGCCCAATCAGCGCAGTGCAATCAAATAAATCTCGCATAAGCATACATACTTAATTTTTATACATAAATTTAGTTTTAAAAACACGCACGCAGCGATTTATGTTGTTCGACTAACTATTTTGTATGTATTTAGAATTTAAGATTTTCGAAATAGAAAATACGATTGTAATGAATATTTTAAATTCTCGAATACAAAAATTTTAATTTTGTATGTATAAATTCGGATTGTATGTAGTATATATGTATTTGCACAAAATGAATTGAAATTAAATCTTTTAAGAGTGGAATAAGTGATGAAGGAAGCGAATTTACTAAATCAAAAAGGGTTTCTGGGTTATGTACATACAAGTTAACAATTTTAAATAATTTAACCAAGTGCTGAATTCTTTTCACCAAAAAAATGCTAGAAAAGATCGAATTATAGCAACTTAACGAAACTTAATCTTACTTATAAGGCATTTATATTGATCAATTTTTTGTTGATTCTGAAAATTTCAAATGATGTAAAAAAAGTATGCAAATTAAATAAACTTTTTTTCATGCAACTCCCGGGTCAGTTGTCTTTTTGAAATCAATTTTGTAATCAACTTCTCATGCAACTGCAATCGATTCCAAACGCTTTGCGTCGTCACCTTACAAGTGTTTGTTTCAAGGCTAGTGCTATTTTGATACGAGCAACTAAGAGTGCATACTCGATTACTTTGCTCAAGCACCTTCTACTAATACCTCCCTAGGTATCGAGTAAGTGGCTCATTTCAAATATCGCTGATTTTATAACTTTTTTTTTTTGATAGTTCTCATCAAATTTAGATTCAGTATTTTTGACATATTTTAAATAAACACAGGCACAGCAAAAAAAGTAGTCTAAAACCAAGTTTATATATAACGAGTTTATATTCAGTTTCGTACTTAAATCGTAATCGGTAATTATCAACAAATTCTCGAGAAAGCCTATAATTTTTCCTAGATGAGGTTGCTGGGTTTTTTCTAGTAAAAAGAACGAAATAAAATAGAAACGTAAAAAAACCATGAATAAGATGGTCAGGTCAGGTATCACCCCAGCGTAGGGCAATTTTTACCAAAAAACACTGCTTGTGTGCAGAGGAACTACGAAGAACATTCTGCTCCTGAAATCTGGTTTTATGTGCCCTGCCGGTTCAAATGGTCCTTGTCAAGTTCACTTAAGGTAATGATTAAATGCCGAGATCCAGACGCTTTTGTCCGGAAGTTGCCCAATACGATCGGTGGTGAGATAGAAAATTGTCAAAGCACTATTTATTGATCGGAGAGTAATTGAGCTCAAAATTTTATCAGAAGTATTGCACTCGATGACTGTGAGTTCACCGTCACGTCCTTAAACGGAATTTATGACAACTCGTAGGCTCTTGCTAGAATAAGATACCTCCACATCCAAATTATATTTTTCAACTTAGACACTTAATAAACAATTTAATATATGTACTACTCCATAAGGGCGTTTCGCCATACTTCGTCGTCGATGAGATGTAATCAGTGGTACAGTTAGCGCGTTGCATCTCTGTATATCAGAACAGAATTCTCATTGTAAGATAAAAAATTAACTAGTTAAGGATATCTTGACGCAATTTTGAGCTTTATTTCTGGATTATTGCAGAACCTGTTTTTAAATTATTTGCGGAATCATTGCTGAATAATTTGGTGTGTTCGAGCCGCCGAATAACAACAGTATTTTTAGCAATACTACAATACTATATTTTAGTGCTACTTAATTGATGGAAACGTAATGCAATAGCGCAGTGGAATTTTTTATGTTCCGTTTGATTGGCTAGTGATGATCAACAGATTGTCAATATTTGATTCACCTTGTAAAAGAACGTGTTGCTCTATCATAAAAAGTAATACTGCACCTTCAACTGCAGCTCGAACACACCCATTGTAAAACGAGTTTGTTATCGCGTAAGAGTATTTTCGAGATGAACTCTGTGATCTTTACGTGATGACATCGTGATCAACTCGTGACTTTTTCAAAACAACATCGGCATCATTTCGAGACTAATTTCAGAATAATTTATCGTTAAGTACTTCATAACTTGAGAATTTTGTTTGGACCATAGCAGTATTGGTATAAATTCGAGATTACTCATAGATTTTTTGTGGATTGTTTGCGGCACCACTTTAGAATAATTTCGGGACCGGTTTTATGCCCCCATCCTATACAATATCAATAAACCCACTTGATAATTTTAGAACTATGTTTGCTATCAATTTGAAATGATATTGGTACTATTTTCAGGATGATTTTGGATATTGTTAGACTTTTGTGGAACCATTTCAGAATCAATATAATTTTGCTATTACTTCAGAGCAATATTTTGGAGTACATGCGAAATTATTTGTAAATAACTTCGGAATTTATATTTGATTTTTAGGATAAATTTGGGATATTTTTGAGATGATCTCGGTAATTGTATCGGAGCGATAGCGGACAGTGTTAACAATACTATCAGAGTAGTTTTAAGATATTGTTTGATTAGCTCTTGAAAGTTTTGGTTTTATTTGTTAAATATATTTGATAATTTCTTGATTATGTACATTAGTAAAATGTTCTTGATCAAATGCAAAACCATTTGTGGATAATTTTCAGAATAATGTTAGACCCGTATTGGATATTGTTTCGAAAAGATATTGTGACCAAAATAGTTTAATAATTTTGGAATCTTGTTATGTTATTATTTTTTAAAATATTCTTTGGATTGTGTTACATAACCGATTTGTAAATCGAAAGCTGTCAAATCGGATAAATTTTTTATTTTTTTTTTTCAAATCCGGCAGCAATTTCTTTCGAACCGAGTTACACAATAAAGCCACAGTTCATCTATCAATCATAGCAGATTTTTTTGTGGAATCAATTTAGAATCATATTGTATTATTTCTTAACTATACCAAAGTTACATTTTCAACCAATTCAGGTTTTAAGCAGTGAGTACTTTGAAGCAGTTTCGATAAAAGCTTTTTGCACAAAATAAATTAGAAAGTGTTTAACTTAAGGACCACCTGGAGAACATTTTTATTTAAAAATTTGCCTAACCTTTATGAGTTTAACACCTCGTGGGAAGCTTACTCTGAGTTATAAAAAGGAGTGGCATGATTTTGAAATTGCAAAAGCTACCAAAAAGCTTCGCTTCTTCATATACTCTAATATTCAGTGCTGCCAAGTTTAATCTTATATATGCAAATGGTTACAAAATGCATAAGTTTATAAAGTGACAACTTTTAAGTAACGTTAATTTGCTATAATTGGGCCTTAATAATGAACAATGCGGTGTGTTAAAGAAAAAATTAAAAATAAAACTTTTTTGTGATTCTTGAAGTATGTAAGAAATTATTATGTACGGAGGATGTGCCTTTAATTTATTAATGAACTATATTTTATATTACCATTTTTTCATTTTTCTTTTTAAGTAGAAATTGTATTATGTACATAATTTCTCTCGAATTCATTTTTTATTTTATAGTATATTTCGATTGTGCTATAAATTCTCAAAGAATTTAGGGAACAAAAAAATTGAACAGTCAAAGTTTTTTTTAGCATTTTAACACAATTTTGTCTGTGTATTTCATGAAGGATTTCTGTATAAAACGCATTTTATTACTTTACAAAGCGAACGCATTTTTATAAATATAACAATTTTTTGCGACCATTCGATTATTCGAATTTTTGAAATTTTTTAATCGACAGGCCAAATATATAAATAAAAGTTGGGGCTAATTTTATTTGCCTTCAACAATTACACCAATACAATAAATAAGAAAACACAGATGTACAATTAAAAAAAAAATTGGACAAAAAAATATTTAACAAAAGCAATTAAATAGCCACAAAGAATTAACTGTAGAATTGTTGAATTTTTAACATGCATTTAAAAACGCACAATCATACTTAATACAGATTAAAAAAAAATAAAGCTATAACGAAATCCGATAAAAAAAATAACTATGCATTCTGATATGCGCTAAAATGCGTTAATATGTAAGCGTGGTATCCACATGAAAAGAAAACGCTCAAGAAAAATTTCCTTTTTCTCTCTGTACACTATGAAGCGGCGTCAATTCCCTGCAAGTCAGACTCAACAATGCATTAGAAGGAAATTTGTTAAAATTAACATATGTTAATTGAAAATGCATTTTAGTTAGAGTGAATACACTAAACAAACGAAAAAACCACTTGTGCTCAAATAGAATTGCAAATTCCATTCGAAAAACTCTCTAAATACAGTCATAGCTACAAATACCTGATATTTAACCAACTGTGTTCTTGCAGGGTCGTTACTCAAGAAATTACGCAACGCACATATATAGCTGCAGGCATTGGTGCTTTATCGGTAACCTTATAACAGCTGATTCGACCAACCTTATGGGAATCAATGCAGTTGATTATTGGTGCCGCTAAGGTTGTAACCGTATCGTAGCCAACCAATTGGTTTTTGGTTTACCGTCGTAACGATAAACAGCTGATTACGATAGGGATACAGCGATACGACATATAGCACCAATAACTCCCACTTATTTCTTGGCAAAACTTACGAAAATGGTAGCAGAAAGCGTATGACTTTATTGAGAGGTAGATAATAGCTTCGTTCGCGTATTCCAGTTTTCTGTTGATTTTGCAAATTTTGCAGAATTTTCTGTTCGCGTACCTGGCTCTCCAACAAAAAATGAAGAAAAAAGTTTATAATCAGCTGTTCCATACTGCCACCTTGTATCGTTCCACCATGGGACCAACCGAGTGCCTTAATTTGACGTTCTTAACGTTAATAAACGAAACGAAACGACTTTGTTTCGTTTATTAACCATGGTTCAATTATGTACAGGTTGGCTCATCTCATCAGCTGATTTTATTTATATCATTGCATGGTCGAAGGGATTGTCAAAAGGAGATGGCAAACTCAAAATGAAACCAACACATTGGCAACATTTTACTTACACATACAAAAACTGCTAAGTTTTATGTTTCCATTCAATACCATTCGCACCAACACCAATACACAGATTTTGACAATTTGAACAGACATATTTTGTTGCTTTACAGATGAGCCAACCTGTATATAGTTGAACCATGTTTATTAACGTTGATTATCGTAACGAAATGATATCGTTTCGTTGGTTAAGCATGCCTGATATATATATTATTATGAGCTAATACATATTACCATTTTAGCAATAGTAAATTAATAAAATACATATTTAATAACTTAACTGTAAGATTTATTTTCCTTTGTAAGAAAAAAAAAATTGTGTTATTAAAAACCTGAATTGTAAAAAAAAAAAAATCCTAACACGCAATATTTTAGCAACACTAAGTATAGTTGGGTACAAAAATCAAATCTTAAACAAGTGTCCAAAATGGAATCAAAATCGTTGTTCAAGGTCTGCACATTAAGACCTATAGAGCAGAGCTGTAAAAAGATTGAATCAATTGAGTGTGCATTCTCTCAGCATTCTTTTAAAAATTTGTGATTTTTTGGTTGCATATTATAAATCTCCATTCCTGATTGGCTTAAAATGCTTTAACTCAAAGCTAAAGTGTGTGTGTTATTGAATGGTAAAATATAATTCAATATAGAGTGTGAATGGAAGAACCATTCCCAATCTTTAATGAATGTAAACTTGAAATGAATGCACACTTTTTATTCCATTCAGTACTAAATACTTTTTCCCCAAGGTTATTTTTTGTATACTTTCATTGCCATCAGATATGTTAAATCAATTTAGGAGTTGGGTGCAAAAAAAGGTAAAATTGGTCAATAGCAAAAATAGCCCCTTCTAATTATTCAAGTAGTTTAATATTTAAGAATTCATGAGCTTAACGTCGGCTTATAATTATTGAATATGAATTATTATGTTTGTTTAAGAGCAACTGAAAGAAAGAAGCATTTACTGGTATATTGCGACGGTACCATTTCGAAAACAAACAAACAAGTAGTTAATTATAAACCAGGAAAGTCTTAAATCATTTTCATGGTGTAGACATACAAGAAATAGTACTTCATAGCAGATTTTGTATACTTCGTAATTGGGTTGATTTTTTTAATTAATCGTGTGAGATCAAAAAAAGTTAGGCTCTTGTGAGTTGATTGGTTTCTTTTTGGGTAAATATCGCGTATAACTCGCTTACATAAAACCATAGGGCTCTTGATTATATAAAGTATTCAAAAGGCATGAAGATATAGTCGAATTTGGCTGAAACTTCGCAAAGACAATATATTGCTTTCTTGCTATATGTCAAAATGTTACTACTTATTTTGCTATTGTTGTAAAATGGATTTTGTAAATGAAAACATTGTGCATTGACCAAATAGAGTAAATTGTGGATATTTTTTGTCGATAATGTAACAAAAACAGATACTTGAGCTTAAGTCATTTAAATACATCAAAGTGCAGGTCCATCGGCGATTTCGTTGGAGCTTCATAATTTCGATAAACATATGTTGTTGTTGTTGTTGTTGTTGTTGTTGTTGTTGTTGTTGTTGTAGCGATAAGGTTGCTCCCCGAAGGCTTTGGGGAGTGTTATCGATGTGATGGTCCTTTTCCGGATACAGATCCGGTACGCTCCGGTACCATAGCACCATTAAGGTGCTAGCCCGACCATCTCGGGAACGATTTATGTGGCCACATTAAACCTTCATGCCATTCCCTCCCTCCCCACCCCCAAGTTCCATGAGGAGCTTGGGGTCCCCAGAGCCTCGTCTGTTAGTGAAACAGGATTCGCCGCGGATAGGTGAGGTTGACAATTTGGTTTGGAGAAGATATATATTGCGCTGGCAACCTGAAGGGTTGCGATACACAGCCCCTTCAATCTGGTATTTTAGTCGCCTCTTACGACAGGCATACCTACCGCGGGTATATTCTGATCCCCTAAACATATGTCTATTTCCATGGCATAGTCCTACGGTGATTCAGGCTTTTTCCATTCACCTGATTCACCTTTCCCATTTTCATTCATCTGTGCTACAAAAAAAAAATGTTCCATTGGGAGAAACTCTTATTGACTGGCTCCATCGGACTACGGTTTTTTTACATCTGATATTTTAACAGTGTTTGACGGAATATAAATATAGGACCCGAGTGGTTGAGAATAGTCTCTCTGCCTATTTGCACGGCATTGGTAAAAGATTGAAATTGTTTTGGTTGTATTCTATCTTACTTGAGCAGATTTTTATTCAAAGTTAATTTCCTTGCTATCAAAAAGCTACAACTACCTATAGAGCCTACTTTAAATAGCTGTAATTTTTTTTCTTAGAAAATAGGATATTACTACTGCAATTAACTCACAAACCAGTATAGATACAGTATTTAACCATATACCTCTAGGAAGAATATATGGAGGAACTTAAGAGCTTTTATAATGTATTGGCTTTTTCTTCAATTGTTTAATCACCAATTGAGGCAAGGCGAATTTATACCAGGTGGTGGCAAAGCGAATTCAATCAATTCGCCGTTCAGAAGAATGTCAAGTCAAAAGAAAATTTTCATAGATTTCGATTAACTGACATTTTGTTGTACAAGGCTTTGTATGGAAAATTATCAAGAAGAAGCAATCAGCTGTTGGGATAACACCACCTCTACTGAATTCGCCTTGAATTGAGGACGTGCAAATGTAGGCTAGTACTTTTTAATGCAAGCCTTTTATATGGTACATTGGCAACACTCATTTAGAACGATGACAATTTTCGGAACAGAGATGTTGAAATATTTGTAATTTGCTTTTTTTATTATTAAATTTTTAGGAAAATTTCAATATGAATACTTTTCCAGTTAACTTCTTCGTACCTTATTGTCATTGAAATATGGAAAAAACTGGTCATCACGGACAATAATTAAATTTTTGTGGTAATATTTTGAAGTGGCTTTAATTAAATGCAACCATGTGATATTTGAGCGGGTTTTGTGCATGTACGACATACAACAAAAACAACAACAACTAGAAAAGTGTGTGCACACTCAGCAAAGGCTGCATTCATTTGAATGCTTATTCTGTGTTGAAAAATGTTTGTGTTTCATTCAATTACTTCATTCTTTCTTCGAATGAGTTAAGAAGTGCATTCTTTTTTTTTCCACTACTGAATGAAGAATGGGTTGACTTTTAAGCCACATTCCTTAGCAAAGAATGAATGAATGAAGAGAAAGCATTCTTAAATCAATGATTTAAAATATCAAATGATTGCACAGTTTTACAGCTCTGCTATAGAGGATAGCTTAAAGTCTTCTTCAAAAAGTTTGCGCACTTAAGGCGGTATCCACATCATAAAAAACGCTCAACAAAAATTTTGTAAATATTTTATGTGTGAAAAATAGTTGCAGCCAAATAATATTGACATTTCCTTCATCTCTCTGGTATCAGCGGCATCATTTCCCACCAAGAAACGAAAGTCAGATTGAGCAATGCATTAGAAAAAAAAATTTAATTAACATTTTCGAATTGAAAATGAAACTAGACAAGAGAAAAAGAACACTTGTGCTCAAGTAAAATTGCAAATTTCATTCAAAAAACTTATAAATGCAGTCATTGTTAACCGTGGTATTTAACCGACTGTGTTCTTACAGGGTCGTTGCTCAAGAAGTAATGAGACGCACATATATTTCTTGACGAAACCAAGGCTCCCCTGCAAACGTTTGTTAAATAATCTTTGGAATAAAGCCGAAGTAATTGGTGCCGTATGTCGTATCGCTGTATCCGTATCCCTAACGTAATCAGCTGTTTATCGTTACGACGGTAAACCAAAACCCAATTGGTTGGCTACGATACGGTTACGACCTTAGCGGCACCAATAATCGATTGCATTGATTCTCATAAGGTTGGTCGAATCAGCTGTTATAAGGTTACCGATACGGTTACCCCCTACAAAAAATTTGGTCACAAAACTTACCCACGCCCATGCAAATGTGACTATGAATATAACCTGCGGCTGTAAAATGACTAGTCAAATGACGTGGATTGACGAGAGCGTTTTTGCAGGGCGATAAAGCACCAATGCCTCCAGCTTAAGGTAGCAGAAAGCATATGAGTTCGTCAGGGGTGGTTACTCGTTGACCAACGAAATTTTTCTTGTGCGTTTTTTTTATGGAATTATTCTGTTCTTGCGCTTCACATAATGAGACAGTACTAGAACATCTAAGAAAACAACTTACAACCAAATTTTTATATATTTTTGTTCCATATTTTATTTAATTCATTCTA
The DNA here is from genome assembly GCF_040869045.1 of Eurosta solidaginis. Classification (NCBI taxonomy): domain Eukaryota; kingdom Metazoa; phylum Arthropoda; class Insecta; order Diptera; family Tephritidae; genus Eurosta; species Eurosta solidaginis. The sequence continues at coordinate 86,050,841 of NC_090319.1, read as the reverse complement.
AAATTTGTGAAATTAAATTTTCCGTTACGTATGAAACACGATATCCCAAACAACTTAATAAAGTATTTACAAAGTTAGTTATCTACATTAAATTAATTTAAACGTTTGGTTAAAAGAAAAATTTATTAAACAAATTAATTATAAATAAAAAATTGCTACAAATAAATGTTTTCATGCATTTAAAGTAATGAGGGCAATCCCCGCTTAATTCATACAAATAAAAAAAATGTTGTTAACAACCTCCAAGAATATAATTTTGAGGCATATTTCTTCAAATTAGTCCCACTGAGTGCTATTCCATCGTCAAATTTTATGTATTTGAAACATATATATAATACTTCTATGTCAATACCTTCCTATCTTCCTAATGTGCAAATTTTCTGTCAATCCTTATTTGCTGAAACTGTGCAAATGTATGTTCTGCGCATGCGCGGGCTTTGTTAGCGTTAGTGAATTGTAGTAGCGTGTGTAAAAAAAGTATTAAAGGGGTAACAATGGGTCACTATCCCCTTTACCCAACTTATGCATACTAATTGTTATAAAATCTCAGTTTAGTCGATTAAACAATGAAAAGGCCAACAAATACAATACAAGGCTTGATGTATTTATTATTTAAACATGGGCGGCAGCCATACAAAGTACATTATTTACATAAATAGTAAAAAAAAGAAGGCGAAGAATTTATATTTTTAAAATGAAAGAAATTCAAATATACATGTATAAAAATATACTTATACATACATCCCAACAAGCATTTTTTTTTAAAGTTTTGAGTTTTTTAATGATTTAAATTTTTGATGAAGTAAACAAAATATGAGTCCAGTACTCTCTGGCTGCTATTGGTGTTGAAATAATATCAATTTTTTTATTTTTTTCTAACATACTCTTTTTCGTCCGTGCTTTTTTTCGTTTCAAAAAACAAACGAATATCCAAATAAAAACTTATTACTTCCTTACACAGCTGTGTCCGGTGATTATTAAATATGTCATTGCTAAATAAATTTTCGATGGCTATGTGATCGTCCATGATACTGTAACGAATTTACTGCAAATCCTCTTATTTGCCCTTCTACTAAGTTCGAATCACTAAATTGTTCAATAAATAACTCCAATTTGTAATAATGCAAAATGACCTTTATTAAAGTACTTCACAATAACACTCAAACTGTGCAACGAATAGCTTGCTTAATAACCAAACTGATTGATAGCTCAAATGCAACTCTACTATTCAAAATAATACTGATCTTGCTCGCTAGATAGCGTCTTAGTCGAAACTGCTTGACAACTCAAATCAAACTGAATTCCAGCGCCTCTACAATTGCCGCCTTTTATACTCTTGGATTTCAACGTTCGCATCTTCTAGGCGCTTCCAGAATCTACTAGTCCAGCAGCTCTCAAACTTCTCAGCTGTAACTACAATTGCACAATGTTATAGTTTTTCTCATTACATACTTTCAGGAGTATCTCAGATATATGCATGTGTTTGTGCATTGACTCTCCGCTGTTCGTATACGTATATGGTACATATATGTAGACGCAATTATTGTTTCGTTTATGTAGATACATAATGATTGGTCTATGGATGTGAATTCACGTCACTGCTTAGCATCGGCTTAGAGACGATAGCATCGCTCAGTACTGCTAACATTCGTTACACTGCCCTCCACCTAAGTCTGATCGTCCCGATCAGACAAATCTCCCGATCTAAACGTCGCTTGCATCTCCAAATGTACCACTCTTCTACTCCGTGGTTTCTCAATGCTTTGTATGCGGTAGATGGTATCACTGATCTTCTTCACAACCTTGTACGGGCCTTCCCAACTGCACCGAAATTTGGCTGGAACACCTTTCCGCCGATGAGGGTTGTTTAACAGTACTAAATCTCCCGCCAAGAAACCTTCCGAATTAAAGTTCTTGTCATGCCAGTGTTTCATCTTACTACCCATTACCCTGGGCCGTTCCTTCATACTCTGTTGTTTGGCCAATGAACTACGTCGCAGAGCTTGCGCTGGACGGATTTGCTTTGCATAATCAGTATCTTTCCGAAGCTTCACAACAGTAGTGTGCCTTGGCTTGAAACCACCCTTGCATTCTTTCTGCGAAATCCTTTCTTTCGTTTTAGTACGTCCGTTAGGGCTTTTCAATGCCAGTGTTTCTCTCACAGGTACCTTCGGTTTTGATTTGTGTGGCCCATTTGTTCCATCAACCTTTACCTTTGAATTTCGTGGCCTTTGTCGAGTCTTCTCCACCAGTACCCGACTACTGCTGAACCCTTTTTCCAAACTAAAGTTAAGTGGTATGTCCTGGTTCTTATAGCGCATAATTTTTCTCCGCATATCGATCCTGATGTCATGGTCAACCAAGAAGTCCACTCCCAATATGACGATCTCCGCCACAACGAATTTGTGTAAAACCATGACCTTCCCAATTAGGACTTCACATATCACTTCTCCCTGGACTTGGTTATACTCGCCTGTGACCGTACGCAACCTTGCTCCAGGTAATGACTTTACTCTCTTGTAGACCAAATCAGATCGAATCAAGGAATGAGATGTGCCCGTATCTACAGTCAGTACATGTTCTTTGCCATCCACATTCCCTCGACGGTAAGACTGCTCGATTTTCTACCAATATGCAACACAGATATCACAGGGAATTCAATAGCTGGATCTAGCTCTCGATCTCTACCTCTTACTCGCTCTTGCTCATCTCTTGCACTAGGATCAAGATCGCAATGACGGGCAATGTGACCGGACTTCCCGCATTTGAAACATTTGATAACTTTTTCACTCCGCTTTTGCGATCCTTTCAGCGCCTCCAATATTGCGTCTACCCACTCTGGCCTTTCTACCTCCACACGGCGTGCTTTGTAAACTGGCTCACACAGAAGCAATGCTGTTTCTTGAGTCAGTGCATGGGATACCGTTTCTGCAAATGTAGGTTTTGCTACGTCCCGTATGCCATTTATAAAACTCTGGATTTTTACCCTCTCGGTGTACTCCACGGGTGCGTCCGCATTTGCCAAATGTGCCATTTTTTCAACATCCGAGGCAAACTCCTGCAAAGTCTCATTCGCTCTTTGGTGACGGTTTTGCAACTCAATTTGGAATATCTGTTTTCTATGCTCGCTTCCATAACGTCTCTCGAGAGCGCTTGTTTCGTAGTTGTTCCGCTCTCCCTCGGGAATAGTCTGTAGGATTTCAGCAGCAGATCCTTTCAATGCCACGAATAGTGCAGCAACTTTATCTTCAGCATTCCAGTTGTTCACTGCTGCGGTATTTTCAAACTGAATCATAAACGCCTGGAAAGGAACAGAACCGTCAAAGGGTGGTGTTTTTACCTTTGGATTGCTTGCTGAAACAGCTGGGCGATTTAGTTGTAACTGCTCCATACGACCTTTTAAATCATCTACTTCTGCCTGAAATTGAGCCAATTTTGCATCCTGCGCTTCCAGTTTTGATGATATCTGTTCCAAAATTTCTGCCGACATTTCAGATATACGTGCCTCTTGCGCTTCCAATTGAGATGCCATATATGTCTTTTGGTCTTCCAGTTGAGATGACACTTGCGACGTCATTTCTGAAATACGTGCCTCCTGTGATTCCAGTTGGGATGCCATATATGTCTTCTGCTCTTCCAGTTGGGATGCCATATATGTCTTCTGTTCTTCGAGCTGTGTTTCCATATTGGATGTTATTCGTGTCTCTTGGGATTCCATCTGTGATTACATATGGGTTTCTGTTATTCCAATTGTGATTCTAGTTGGGATGATATTTGCGACGACATTGATCTTACTGTCGATGTTTGAGCAGCTATTGCAGCCAATATCATGTTCAAGTCTGTGCTCGTAACTGTCTGCGATGTTTCGTTTTTCTCTTCAATTTTTGTTGTTGTCTCGTTCCCATCAGGATAAAAGACATACTCGTCCACATCAATTCCTTCTGCTTCCATTGCCTCTCGTAGCCATGCCTGAAGTTCGAGTTTAACGCCGCTTGTATTCAATCCACGGCTCTACAACTCCTTCTTCAGTTGCTGGATCTTCAATTCACTGAACTTTGCCATGTCCTTGTTGTCCTCTGGAATTTATTCAACAATTCCTCTTCTGACACCAATTGTAACGAATTTACTGCAAATTCTCTTATTTGCCCTTCTGCTAAGTTCGAATGACTAAATTGTTGAATAAATAACTCCAATTTGTAATAATGCAAAATGGCCTTTATTAAAGTACTTCACAATAACACTCAAACTGTGCAACGAATAGCTTGCTTAATAACCAAACTGATTGATAGCTCAAATGAAACTCTACTATTCAAAATAATACTGCTCTTGCTCGGTAGATAGCGTCTTAGTCGAAACTGCTTGACAACTCAAATCAAACTGAATTCCAGCGCCTCTACAGATAGATAATGATTGGTCTATGGATGTGAATTCACGTCACTGCTTAGCATCGGCTTAGAGACGATAGCATCGCTCAGTGCTGCTAACATTCGTTACAATACTATTGGAGATTGCATCACTTGTATTTTGAAAAAACTTAATTTTGCATTTCCAATTGGGCATGCCTTTAGAACTTGTCTTAAAACTTTCTCTGACACTATACAAATATTACATACGTCCACAGATAGTGCGACAAATGGACCTTTATTTTTGTGCGCTGAAAGTAAAAGCATTTCTTCACCTATCAATTGCCCTTGATATGTGGAACATTTTATTTTCTTTTGTACCTTCATTTTCGTTTTTTTAAAGAAATAGCCTAATGTAACATTTTGATAGAAGCAAGACGGCTTGTTGAAATATACATATATTTAAGCGCCTCTTTTACAAAAATTTAACAACAGCCTTGAGATGTTTGCCGTCTTTCAGTGAGTTTTACAGCTCCGGCTCACGCTCAATTCTCACGGGAATGCTCTGGATCATTGAGAGACTTGAGAAGCAGATATCGTGAAATTTTCGCACACGTGAAATGTGATAGGCAGATGCCGCCGCTGTTTTTCATTTAACTCATACGGCGAAAGGCTAAGCAGCGACATCTATTTTTGAAAAAGTAGGTATATTAAAGTCCGCGTTGCCAACCTAAAAAGAATTAATTAACAAATTATCTGGCTCACAAATTGAACCAGACTTCTATCTGGATTTATCTGGCTCAAATCGTTGTTGTTGCATTTACATGCAAAATTATTTATCTCGCTCAGGATTTTGCCACCGGATGATAGCTTTTGTCTCCTTCTCTCGTTGTATATCTGTACTGTAATGTTTGACAGGCTGCACAGTTCAGTAGTAGTGATATAGAAGTATTACATATATGATTTGAAAGCAAACCACCACACACACGATCGCTGTGTTCCCATCTGCTTTGTTTACGAGTTATGTAAACGTAGAAATTTAATCAGATAACCAGGCAAGTGTGAATACCCCCAATGAACTTATGACTGAATGAAATTTTTGAATTATCAACTATTTTAGCATGCCTTGAACCGATATATTTTTCACATTATATATTACACATTTGTAGTCGAAATTATGTAAAATAAAGAAATAATATACCCATTTGCATAAAAATACGAAAATTTTTAACGAATGCTGAAAATAAAAATAATGAGCCAGAGTTTTTAAAATTGTGTGTTTTCCTCTTTGGTAGTGTTGAATTTTTTTTTGCTGATGTGTCGAACATTTCGCTCCGCTTTTAGCCCCTAAAGAAGCTTCCTTTGTGATCAATCACTTAACCCTTTCGCGAAATTGATGCCATATGGCAAAAGTCAACTTTGAGGCGCTGTGGAACCAAAACCGACTCAAATATTAAATATTTTTATTGAAAATTCATTTTATTAAACCCTTTAGGAGTATTCAGTTTTCTTAGTTTTACTTTTTTGAGCAGTTTAGAGCAAAACAAATTTTTTTTGGTGATGCCCACCACATCACTAAAATCTTTCGTGGAAACATCCTTGTAGAAATTCCCAGTTTTTTCCAAACGTCAAATATTTTCCGACGCAATTAAACGCAATAATATAACTAAAGAAATGTGGAAACTTTTTGCATAATTAATATTTTTTTAAAAAAAATTCTGTAGCCTTGTAAAATTTTTCAAACTTTACTTGATGCCATATGGCATCAATTTCGTTTAGAGGTACACAAAAATGTAACATTGGCATGGACAAGAATGGCGCATTTAGTTCGGCAGAAACATTTGTCGTTATAAGTTGAACTGTTGATGGTAAAGATTACTTTTGCGAAAATGGCAAGAAAAATTAAAGATTCCGAAATAGAAAAAAATCTAAATAACTTTGATAAGTCTGATATCTCTGATTTAGAAGATACGGATGAACCTCATTTGTTATTAGATTTGTTTGATGCTCTTGAAGGAAATCAAAGCTTCGTAGAAGAGTTTTCTCGACCAGGGCCTTACGAAATAAGTGTCGGAAATCTTGAAGAAGATAATCTGGCAGCTTGTACAGCAAGTGTAGATTATCACGATTATGATGGGCCTTTTAAAAAAATTGATGTGTTCCGTTGGAAAAAAGAGACATGGCATGTTCCAGATGTAAGTTTTACGGAATATATTCCAAAAAAAAATGCCTAAAACACCTGTAGAATATTTTTTGGAGTATTTCACAGAGGACTTCGTCCTGAGCGGCGGCGGCGACACTCATTTAAGACTAGCTAGGCCATTTATTTTTCATGTCGAAAATTGGTCCGATATTGTCGAAAGGGGTATCACTGCCAGTTATAAGAATCCAATTGCAAAATTTAACTCTTTTCAACCGTTCAAAAGTTATTTAAAACAAGTAAGGAAGGCTAAGTTCGGGTGTAAGCGAACAATACATACTCAGCTAAGAGCTTAGCTGCGTTGGTTTCGTAGGGTTTCGTATATGGTTTATAAGTGGTTTTTAAATCAATATCACATACATTTCCCAAACGTAGACAAATTGTAGACCAAAAGTGACGTTTTTTGGAACGATTTTCCTTCATCCTTTGTCAAATAAGGCAAAATCACCATGTAGGAAAATTGTTGTAAAGGAACGATACTCTATTTCAGTTTTAGATACTCATGCACTTTGTACCATTTATTACAACCCTGTAATGTAGATATATACTCATATATTCTAAGAACAAATGTCAAAATGAATTACTTCCTTTTTCTCTTACTTGCAATAAATACTTTAACACAACAGGTTATGGGCCTTATGCCACGTGATTAATTAATACGAGCAAAAAGTTTTTCGCGATAAAATGTTGTCTTCTTCGACTTTACCTGCGTCATTTCACTTGGAAAGGCTACGTGGCAGGGAGAATTTCGATGTATGGAAGCGACAAGCAAAATCCTGCCTCGTAATTAAAGGAGTTTGGAAAGTGGTCGAACAAGGTATTGCAAGCGATAAAGACGTCGACTTGAACGAACGTGCTTTAGCTGAGATCACGCTCATGGTTGATCCTAGCAATTTTGAACACATTGCGAGTGCCAAAACAGCTAAGGAAGCGTGGACCGCACTTATGAACGCGTATGAAGATACTGGACTAACCAGAAAAGTAGAGCTGCTAAAACAGTTGGTTAACATTAGGCTCGAAAGTCATGATTCCATGCAGGAATATATAAACGACATCGTCATGATTGCACTGAAGGTAAGAAATGCAGGGTTAAATATCGACGACGAATTAGCTGCTTCATTAATGTTAGCTGGATTGCCTAACGACTTCAGGCCATTGGTAATGGCAGTCGAAAACTCTAAAGAAAAACTAACCATAGATATGGTAAAGAATTTACTTCTTCAAGACGCAAAATTTGATAGTGTTGATAGAGAAAAAGCTCTATATTCAAAGCATAAAAAAAGCTTTGCCAAATTTCAATGTCACAGTTGCAAAGCCACTGGACACTACTCTAGAAATTGTCCCAACAAAACTAAGAAGAAGAATAACACAGAAAATTGCAGAAAACCAAACGAAAGAGGAGATGTTTTGTTTGCAATGAAGGCGAGCAGTCAAATAAATAACAACTACATTGACAATAAATCGCGCGCAAAGCATACAGAAAAAGTGAATATCAAAAACAACATTTGTGAAGGTTGGTATATTGACAGTGGTGCAAGCAATCATATGACCAACAACTACTCACTATTAAACAAAATACATGATGTTAAAGGCAAAACAATTGTCGTTGCGAATAATAATGAACTTTCTGTTGAGTGTGCGGGGGAAGTGAGTTTGTCTCTCTGTAAAGAAAAGGAAATCACAAAAGCAATTGTCAAAAACGTGGAATACGTTCCAAATTTGTGTGCAAATCTATTGTCGGTTCGTCAAATGACAAAGAATGGCAATAAAGTGTTATTTGAAGGCGAAACATGCAAAATTTATAATAAAAGCAATAAAGTTATGGCAACCGCCTCGATTCACAATAATTTGTATCGACTAAACTGTGTAGAAAACGATAAGGAAAATAAAGTGTTCCTTGCAAAAAGTAATCCAAAACTATGGCACCGCCGAATGGGTAATATCTCTTTGGATAAAGTGCAAAAGTCTAGTGTTGGTATTAATTTTAATAAACCTAATGCTGAACCGTGTACTGTGTGCATAAAAGGGAAACAGACACGAAAGCCTAATAAAAACATAGGAACACGATCCAATGATTTTCTGGAAGTAGTGCACTCAGATGTGCTGGGACCTTTGCATATAAGATCCTTCTCTGGTGCTCGTTTTTTAGTTTGCTTTGTAGACGATTACTCTCGAAAGGTTTTCGCTTATCCCATGAAACACAAATCTGATGTATTTGAAAAGTTTAAATGTTTTAAAGCCATGGCAGAAAATCAGTGCTCAAAAAATATAAAAGTTCTGCGTACAGACAATGGCAAAGAATACGTAAATGAGAATTTTAAAAAACTTTTGAGGCAGAGCGGAATTATTCACCAAACTAGCTTTCCGTATGCTCCAGAGCAAAATGGTGTGGCGGAAAGAATGAACCGCACGTTAGTAGAGCGGATTCGCTGCATGCTGATCGATAGTGGTTTGGATGAACGTTTTTGGGCGGAAGCCGCTGTAACCGCTGCCTATTGATCTTGTACCGTGTAGAGGCGATAATCGTAGCCCTAATGAGATCTGGTCCGGAAGAAAGCCAGTACTAAAGCACTTACGAGTCTTTGGATCTACCGCTATGGTTCATATTCCAAAGGAGAAACGGCACAAACTAAGCCAAAAATCGATAGAATGTATCATGGTAGGTTATAGCTCTGAAAGCAAGGCATACAGGTTGTTCAACCCAACCAATAAAAAAATTGTCATTAGCAGAGATGTTGTGTTTTTAGAAACACAAAATAAACACAACGTCAATGACAAATATCTATTGGATCTTAGCCATGTAAACGATGTCAATTCAGGAGAGGATGAAAGTGGTGGTGAATTGACAACAGTTGATGAAAGTGGTGGTGAGTTGACACTAGTTGATGGTGATACGGATTCTGATGACGATTATCATGACTCTATTGATATCGCAAGCCACGATGAAGAAAAAGAGCAAAACGTTGATCAAGTTCGTCATTCCGAAAGGATTGCAAAGAAGGAAGCAGTGTCGCATAACTTATGCGCTTTCGCATCAAACGATCCGGAAACATTTAAAGAAGCACTATCTTCTACCAACTCAAATGAGTGGCAAGATGCAATGCAAATTGAAATAAATTCGTTGTTGGCAAACAATACATGGACGCTCGTCGATCTGCCACCCGATAAAAAGGCAATTCAATCCATGTGGGTATATAAAACAAAGAATGATGCTCCATTATGCAGAAAAGCCAGACTGGTAGCAAAAGGCTGCGCGCAAAAAGAAGGCATCAACTATTTTGAAACATTCGCTCCTGTGGTGAGATACGAGTCCATACGGTTCTTAATAGCATTGGCAGTCAAATACGATATGGTTATACATCAGATGGACGCAGTTTCCGCCTACCTGAATGGAACATTAAAAGAAGAGGTGTTCATGCAACAGCCCCAGGGTTTCAATGATGGGTCAGGTAAGGTGTGTAAATTATTAAAATCAATTTATGGTCTCAAACAATCGGGACGTGTCTGGAATGACACTCTCAATCAAGAGTTATTGAATATGGGACTCACTAGAAGCGATGTTGACCAATGTATATATTTTAATATATCTGATGGTAATATGTTATTTATTGCAATTTACGTTGATGACGTATTAATTATGTCAAATGCACCAGACAAGCTGCAATCTATCAAAGAAAATCTTTCAAAGAAATTTAAAATGAAGGATTTGGGTATAGCAACAAATATATTGGGTATTAGAATAAGCCGTGGTGAAAATTTCGTAAAAATTGATCAGGCACAGTATATATTAGATATATTGGAGCGCTTTGGCATGCGCGACTGTAACCCAGCTTCAACACCAATAGATTGCAACCAAAAACTATCGTATAATATGTCGCCATCGAACGACAAAGCTAAACAAGACATGTCAAAAGTTCCGTACATGCAGGCAGTGGGCTGTTTACTTTTTGCGGCTCAAATCACTAGACCGGATATTTGTTACGCTGTCAATGTCCTAAGCAGGTATACTACAAATCCAGGAAGGGCTCATTGGGAAGCTGCCAAGCGTGTCATGCGGTATCTGAAAGGCACAATCGAAAAGGGTTTAGTGTACACAAAGTGTGACGATAACATAACAGGGTACTGTGATGCGGACTGGGCTGGGGCACTGACGACCGGCGTTCTACCACCGGTTATACATTTATTTTTCAATCAGCTGCTATATCGTGGAATACCAAGAGGCAAAAGACAATCGCGCTATCAAGTACAGAAGCGGAATTCATGTCTATAGTAGCAGCCATCCAAGAGTCGATTTGGCTTAAGCGCCTAGAAGCCGAGTTAACCCCAATACATGAGAATTCAATGATTTTGTTTTGCGATAACAAAAGTGCCATCCAAGTTGCATCAAATCACTCGTATTCGCCCCGAACTAAACACGTAGACATAAAATCTAAATTCGTTCGTCACTCAATCGAACTTAAGCAAATTCAACTAAAATATTTGTCAACAAAAGAGATGGTCGCAGACATCTTAACAAAGGGCGTTCCTTCTACGAAGCTGGAGCAGTTCGCTATCAAAATTGGTTTAAAAGATTAACGCATATACTATTTCAGTTTTAGATACTCATGCACTTTGTACCATTTATTACAACCCTGTAATGTAGATATATACTCATATATTCTAAGAACAAATGTCAAAATGAATTACTTCCTTTTTCTCTTACTTGCAATAAATACTTTAACACAACAAAAATAAACCTAGGGTAACCCTGGAATGTGTTTGTATGACATGAGTATAAAATGGAAGGTATTAAAGAGTATTTTAAAAGGGAGTGGGCCATAGGTCTATAGGTGGACGCCTTTTGAAAATATCGCCATAAAGGTGGATCAGGGGTGACTCTATAATTTGTTTGTACGCCATGGGTATCAAATGAAAGGTATTATTGAGGGCTTTAAAAGGGAGTGGCCCTTTGTTGTATACGTGAAGGCGTTTTCGATATATTGACCAAAATGTGGACCAGAGTCACCCAGAACATCATCTGTCGGGCACCGCTAATTTATTTATATATGTAATACCATGAACAGTATTCCTGCCATGATTCCAAGGGCTTTTGATTTCGCCCTGCCGAACCTTTTCATTTTCTTCTACTTAATATGATAGGTGTTACATCCATTTACAATCAAAAAACCAATACAATACCCATGTTTCATCCCTTTTTCTTATTTGGTATTATTTTTCGAAATTTTCGATATCGAAAAAGTGGGCGTGGTCATAGGCGGATTTGGCCCATTTTTAATACAAAGATAAAGTGAGTTCAGATAAGTACGTGAACTGAGTTTAGTAAAGATATATCGATCTTTGCTCAAGTTATCGTGTTAACGGCCGAGCGGAAGGACAGACGGTCGACTGTGTATAAAAACTGGGCGTGGCTTCAACCGATTTCGCCCATTTTCATAGAATCTATGCCCCTACCAAATTTCAAAAGGATTGGAAAATTATTATGGCATTAAAAGTATTCTAGACAAATTAAATGAATAAGAGCGGAGCCAGGCCCATTTTGAAATTATCTTTTATTTTTGTATTTTGTTGCACCATATCATTACTGGAGTTGAATGTTGACATAATTTACTTATTTTTGTGTTATGATATGCTTTTCTTGACCATAATGTTGCTTTTAGTGCAAGTAAAACTCCACTATTACGTCCGAATGTTTCGCTAAGCACTTTAGCTTCCTCAGGGCGAAACTGCATTTATTTAAATATTTTTTCAATTTACCAACGTAATTTGACATGAAATTATAAAAATAGTTGTTTATAATTTCAACAATATCCAAAAATTAAAACCAAACAATAAACGAAAATGAACTTACATACATATACATATATGTTAAATTTTCTATTATAAAAACATATCGCTGATACCATCTATATGTGGTACAATTGTCAAACTAAACAACAGAATTTAAAGGCATAACAAATAAGCCGCGGAAATGCAATCCGTCTCTTCTTTTGTGTTTACTGCCCTACAAGAATACTGACTATCATCTGATTGTCAGCAATGTCAACCTAACGATCAGCGCCTCATACAAACTTTCTATCACAAACTTAAGGGGACTTGCGCAAATGTGATGTAAACAACTGTGTACGTGTGAGTTCTTGTCTCGTTCTTATACACCAACATGGCCTACTGATTAAGTATATAGCCGTACTGCTCACTCTCATTCATTTTCCTGGATCAGTGCTGACACTCTAAGTGTCATAAATGATAGTTTACTGTAGATATCAGGTTTGACTGTTATACTATCATAAATGACCATTGTTATATTCCGCCAAAAATGAAACAATGCTTTTTGCTTTTTATTTACTTTATTTCATTACGTTTTTAATTTTGTACGTGATAAAAGCATACGTGTTTCTTATTTGTTTAAAATAAATAGTTTTATAAGAATTCGAGTTCAGAATGTTTAATTTAAATTCAGAAAATAACAAAACAACTGAAGAGCTCTTTCCTCATGCGGAAACACGTTTAAAAATGAATCACCACTAACCACTATTATTTTTCGCGTATCAATTTTTTGAGTGCGCCCCACACATTCCGACAGCTTTTGGTATTTTTTAATATTATTTACGATTTTTTTTCTTTTAGCATGGAGCTTTGAAATGCTCTCTTTTTCATTTTTTAAACTTATTTTTTATATGGTTTTCGTCGGTTGAAAATGGCGGAATTTAAAAAATAACAAAACAACCGTGATAATCATTTGATTGTCATATGACAGTCAGTAGTGACAACATGATTAAATCGGATAAACTGTTCTCGCATTCATTAAATTCCGTTGAGAATTATGTATCTGTCTCACATGCTTAATGGTATCTGCTGTATGTTCTTTTGTTCTGTACCAGGTGTCCGAAGCTTTCCCAGTTTGAGTTCTTTTTCATGATTATATGCTGTCGTTGGGTACATGCGGACATGCGTGAGCGAAAAAAGGAACACACATAAATTTGAGTATCAATGTTTACGTCATCGCAGGATCAGCATTGTCAATTACAAGTATGAGTGTATTAGTAAAACTATCAGCGTTTCTTGTAGGGTGTTTTGTTCATTGTTTACTATAGTTTTGTTTCTTTTCTCCATTATTCGTAAGCTCTCTATAGTGTATCGGATTTTTGTTCGTTTCTCTTTGTCTAATATTTTGACATTTTTCATATCAGCTGAGTGACCGCTTGATGTGGTGTGTTGCGATAGCGCTGTGTTGATTTTCTTTTTCCTTATGTCTGCTTCATGCTCATTTAACCTGGAGATATTAGGGGGACTCATGATAGCATATAAACTTATAAGGTGTAAAATTATATCCATTTACACATGCGGTTATATGAACGCACCTAGTAATACTCTTGATAAACTTGATTGTTTTTCAGCTGTATTATTTCCAAAAAAATTTTTTTGATTGTTATACAAATTAAAAAATACCAAGATTAAGTGAAAAATCAAAACTAAAACGCCTTTACTCGCTGATGTTGCAGATTTTTGATGAAAATGCCGTCTGTAATGTCTGCAAGGTTGCATTCCTTTGAGTTTACCGCGTTTACACAATGAAATGTGCGCGTAAATTTATACAAATTGTGTAAATGATTTTTCATACAAAATTTGACAGCTCGTGCGTAAACTAGATAAATTTATACGTTTACACACTTTATAAGGCATTTATACGGTTACATGAAAAATCATTTACACAATTTGTATAAATTTACGCGCACATTTCATTGTGTAAACGCGGTAAACTCAAAGGAATGCAACCTTGCAGACATTACAGCAGGCATTTCCATCAGAAATCTCCAAAATTAGCAAGTCATTTACAAGAATATCTTAGTAAAGATTTAGTTTTGATTTTTCACTTAATCTTGGCATTTTTTTAATTTGTATAACAATCTAAAAATTTTTGTTTGGCAATAATACATCTGATAAACAATCAAGTTTATCAAGAGTATTACTTCATATAACAGCGTGTGTAAATGGATATAATTTTACACCTTATAAGTTTATATGCTTTCATGAGTCCCCCTATTGGTGCTTTATCGGTAACCTTATAACAGCTGATTCGACCAACCTTATGAGAATCAATGCAATCGATTATTGGTGCCGCTAAGGTCGTAACTGTATCGTAGCCAACCAATTGGGGTTTGGTTTACCGTCGTAACGATAAACAGCTGATTACGTTAGGGATACGGATGCAGCGATACGACATACGGCACCAATGACTCCGGCTTTAGGCGGACTCCTAGATTTCGCTTAGTCGTGCCTATGTATATTTTATCGCAGCTTTCGTTTTCTTTACCTTTGCATGGTATTTCATAGACAATGTTATTTTGTTGTGAAGTTTTGAGAGGTGGTTTGGTTTTTGTGAAGATACTAGATAATGTATTATTCGATGTGTATGCTAAACATATGTTATTGTTGTTAGACGTAATGTGTTTGTAGAAGTATTCGGTTAATCTAGGTATGTACTTAAAACTGTAATACTGTTTGAGTTGATCAGTTGTGGTTCTTGTTGTATTTGTATTGATATTATTTTCAACATTTGACATTTTCTCTCGAATTAGGCTGTCTATAAGTGTTTTTGGAAAGTTATTTATTGTAAGAATTTGTTTAATTTTTCTTATGTTTGCTTATGGTTGCTTCCCCTAATAGTTAAGACTTTGTTGATAAGATTTTTTGCGGTATTTATTTTGTATTTGAAGGGTTGGGCTGATAAGAAGTTTATCAGGCGGCCAGACGAGGTAGGTTTTGTGTGCCAATCTAATGTCAGAATCATGGTTCAATTATATACAGGTTGGCTCATCTCATCAGCTGATTTTATTAATGTCATTGCATGGTCGAAGGGATTGTCAAAAGGAGATGGCAAACTCAAAATGAAACCAACACATTGGCAACATTTTACTTACACATACAAAAACTGCTAAGTTTTATGTTTCCATTCCATACCATTCGCACCAACACCAATACACAGATTTTGACAATTTGAACAGACATATTTTGTTGCTTTACAGATGAACCAACCTGTATATAGTTGAACCATGGTCAGAATGTTATTATATCTATGAACCCGTGTATCTAAAAAGGGTATGCTAAAATTTAAATAAATGCAGTTTCGCCCCTGAGGAAGCTAAGGTGCTTAGCGAAACGTTGGGACGTAATTGTGGAATTTTACTTGCACTAAAAGCAACATTATGGTCAAGAGAAGCCTATCATAACACAAAAATATTTACAATAATTTATTGACCGGCTACAACTAATAATAATTTACTTATATACTGTAAAGATATTAAATTTTTTGTTAAAATTTGACTTTTAAAATTTTTTTCTTAAAAAGTGGACATGTTCGTCATCCGATTTTGCTAATTTTTGTTTAGAACACATATAGTAATAGGAGTAACGTTCCTGCCAAATTTCATCATATCTTTAACGACTGCCAAATTACAGCTTGCAAAAATTTTAAATTACCTTCTTTTAAAAATGGACAGTGCCACGCCCATTGTCCAAAATTTTACTAATTTTCTATTTTGCGACATAAGGTCAACCCACCTATCAAGTTTCATCGCTTTATCCATCTTTGGTAATGAATTATCGCACTTTTTCGCAATTTTCGATATCGAAAAGTGGGCGTGGTTATAGTCCGATTTCGTTCATTTTCAACAGCGATCTGAGATGAGTGCCCAGGAACCTACATACCAAATTTTATCAAGATATCTCGAAATTTACTCAAGTTATCGTGTTTACGGACGGACGGATGGAGATGGCTAAATGAATTTCTTTTTTCGCCCAGATCATTGTGATATATAGAAGTCTATATCTATCACGATTAGTTTATGCCGTTACGGGGTACCGTTATGCGAACAAAATTAAGCTCTGCTCAGCTGAGTATAAAAACAGGCGCTTCAATGCCAGCTTATAGTACAAAGCTTTTACTTGACCAAATTCAGGAAGTTATTAAAACAAAACACTAAAAAAAAAGTTATATAAAAAGTTTAAATGCTCACTTTGCATCATTTTTTCGAAAAATTAATAAGGAACAATGAATTCAAATAAAATGAACCAATTCCAAAATGTTTCCAAATTGTCCTCAAGTTGTTAAAAACGCAAGTTATCAGAAAAAAATCACTAAGCCTTATATTAAAATATCTGTTGTTTATTCCAGAAACTTTAAAATATCGTCTGAAATGTTATTTTTGATTTTCACACTTCATCTTTCAACACCCAAATCTCCCGGTTTGACATTTCCTAAAGTTGCCCTATCCAAAACTAGTCCCTTGGAGTGAATTACGTTGATTATAGCCTATCAACCAAGTTTAAATATCACCTACACGTTACGGCTCCTGTTACATATGTGAATACGCAGGCACCAGGTGAGGCTTTGTCCTTTGCAAGAACACGAAAGTGGTGAAGCAAAAGCTTTCCCAAGACAGTCGCACAGATGACCGGGTGTGCTACTATCCTAACGTAGTGGACAGTCGAACTAGTCTGCAAACTGAAGCTAAACGGGTATTCATAATGAATTCTTGTACCAAAAGGCCGGAAAACAACAATTTGGACTGAGCATATAACTTTAACATCTTTAAACTTAAAATCAGTCGACTTTCATTCTAAAATATCGTTTTGGTTTAGCAAAGACAATCAATGTCCTTATAAAATTTAAATTATGTAGATGTGCCGAGGATTATACTATTGTTACCCATGAGCTACGCAATGATATCCATTTGGACTGCATATGATTCCGAGGGCGTCATGCTTGGCCGAATAGTCACTCCCTAACATTTCAATGCGTTTCTCTGGTAGTGCTCGGCAGCATAGCGCGACAATAAAAATCCGTTATAAAGTCTTCGGAGCTACACTTAGAGCTTATATGAAAGTGACATCGACGAAGGAATGAGTTCGAAACCGCAGTTCTACAGTTTCTGTGCCGCCATGTGGTGTGAGGGCCAGGAACCGGCAGGTGGTCAGGATTGCTACTGTTCGCACATAGGGAAAAAATGCCAGCGTTGGTGCAAATCGTTAAAACTGCGCCACGAGAGTCATTAGTATTAAAAGACCATTAATAGCAACTGTAAGTCGCCTTTGTGCGTGACCGGAAGGAGCCACAAATGATTTAAAGAAATCGTGTCAACAGCGATTTATTAGCCTAGAACATTTCCTTCGGAGAAACTACGCTTTGCACGAGACATACAGACAAAGGTGTGACCGTTTTAAGTATTTCAATTTTTTCGGCGAACCCAGCAGTACCAGTCCCTTAGACCGGGGTTAGGTTCGCAGACTCCCTGGAGTAAGTGAACGAAGGACAGTCCCTGCGCAAGGAGCTATTCCTGAAATTGTTTGAACGATCCGCGAGACTTTAAAGCCAAAAGCCCGGATGTTTCCGAAATGGCCAAAACGCTGATTTCCTTAAATACATATAAACAAAACCTTTCCTAATTATAATTTCAATAAATAGAAAAATCAAGCTTTTTAAAGTAAGAACACAGGCGCGCCGCTACGCCGACCTCGCCGCCACCACTGGTATATAATAGTGCCTATGCCACCGCCACCGATAAAGTGATCGGCGTAAACCTCTACTACATATTGTTACGAATATTAGCAACACTAAGGTGTACTGTCATCTCTCAGCGATGCTAAGCAGCGACTTGTATGCACATAACCAAATTAATCATTATGTCTACACATTAGTACATACACGCAGCGGAGAAGCAACGCACAAACACACGCGCATGAGCTGTGAGAGAAGCTATACAAATTTTTCATCTGTAGTTATAGCTGAGAAACTTATAGCAGATAACCAACTAGTAGATTCTAGAACAGAACCGCCTAGAAATGTCAACGAGGAAACCAAACACTATAAAAAGCAGCAACAGTAGAGGCGCGAGAATCAGTTGGATTTAAGACGCTATCTAGCGAGCAATAGCAGTATTATTTTGAAAATCAGTTTCATTTAAGCAAGCTATCGGTTGTGAAGTATCAGTGTTATTGTGACGTACTTTAATAAAGGCCATTTTGCATTATTAAATATTGGAGTTATTTATTCAACAGTTTAGCGATACGAACGTTAGTAGAAGGTTGCGAATAAGAGGATTTGCAGTAAATTCGTTACAATATGTTGGCACAATATCCAGCAATGTTCTTGATTATACATTGAGCTCTTAAAGTGATATATCAAAGTATGATTGATGAATGACTGCATACAACAGAGCTTGTCCTATAAGAAGATTCAAAAAAAAGTAAAGCCGCCATGGTAGAGCAAGGAGCTGTATATGGATAATGATATACAAGTGCGAAATCCACAGCGCGAAGAGAGCCTCATGCAAAAATTGTTATGCGGATATTGAGCGTTTCAGCGAAGCTGCGCGGTTGAGGCAAGTCCTAGCTAGGGGAAATGTAGTCCATATGAAGTAGTACTAATGAAAGACAACCGGAATTTTCACGTAGTAGTGAAGAGTCAATTGAAGCGCATGAATGGCTTAAAACTATATTCGACGGGTGCATGAGACTGAATCATGTACCCAAATCTTAGAGAACTGCACGTGTCAAGGGTGAGTCATATGTACATATACCAAATACGACAGACCCATTAGCTAAGCATCATTCCTGTTCAAAACCTTTGGGAGGCTGATAGATGTGTGTATAAAACCCCATCATGGATGAAAAACTTCCCCCAGTGGGTTAGGGGATCAGAATATACCCGCAGTAGGTTTGCCTGTCGTAAAAGGCGACTAAAATACCAGATTCAAGGGGCTGTGTAGCGCAACCCTTCAGGTTGCCAGCGCAATATATAGCTTCTCCAAACCCAATTGTCAACCTCACCTATCCGCGGCGAATCCTGTTTCACTAACAGACGAGGCTCTGGCGACCCCAAGCTCCTCATGGAACTTGGGGGTGGGGAGGGAGGGAATGGCCTGAAGGTTTAATGTGGCTACATAAATCGTTCCCGAGATGGTAGGGCTAGCATCTTAATGGTGCTGTGGTACCGGAGCGTACCCGACCTATATCCGGCAAGGGACCATCACATCGATAACACTTCGCCTTCGGGGAGCAACCTTATCGCTACAACAACAACAACAACATGAAAAACTGTTCTCCAAAACACAACATGCGTACACCAAAGTCGATAGACACGGTACTGCGTAGGGTGGTTTTATACATAGAGAACGCCTTGAAATGTAATGAATGTCCTTTAGGCGTGTTCTTTGCCGAGCTTTCAACAAGGCCTTTAAACAGGCGATCGTTGAGGGTCTTAAATACATGGAAGTACCTCCAGACCTAACCAGATGGATCGGTTGTATGCTTAGTTGCGGAAAGATTACTTCGCAGTGGGGGTTGTATGAGTCCACAACATCGGTAAGCAAGGGCACGCCGCAGGGCAGGGTATTGCCATCTCTGTTGTGGACGGTGGTCATCAACCAACTGCTCAGGTGGTTCGATGTTGGGCCTGCCAAATTTACGGCGTACGCAGATGACGTAGGAGTTATCGTAAGTGGAAAGAGCGTTCCAACAATTAGCTCTTTGGTGATCGGGCGCTTTGAGACATACCTACCTGGACATACATATAATATCGAATTGAGCGCCAACGCGGAGAAGACTGCTATGGTCTTGTTTATTTGGAGGTATAAGGTCCCGAATAGGTCTATGCCTAAGCAGGTTTAATCCTGCAGGAGAAACCTTGCCCTAAATATCTAGGGATCATTCTAGACAGTAAGTTGTGGAAGTTCGACGTGGAGGAAAGAGTGAAGAAGGCTTCGACAGCACTTAAACAGCATGTAAAATAATGCCTTCAAAAAAGGGCGGTCCTCAAAAAATTAGAGGGGTATGTAGGCTTTCAATGCATAACGGGAGCCCTGAAGACAACCACGACGGATGCACTGTATGCTATTACACACATTCCACCTGTAGACCTGGTGGCGAAGAACATAGCGTTAACAACTGCAATGATACTCAATGCCTCGTCAACAGATATTAAACGGACAGACTACATAGCCACGATAGAGGTGGCTTGGTGAAATGCAGACGAATCCCAAGCGCATAAGCCAATGTTGTTGTTGTTGTTGTAGCGATTAGGTTACTCCCCGAAGGCTTTGGGGAGTGTTATCGATGTGATGGTCCTTTGTCGGATACAGATCCGATACGCTCCGGTAACACAGCACCAATAAGGTGCTGGCCCGACCATCTCGGGAACGATTTATATGGCCACATTAAACCTTCAGGCCATCCCTCCCTCCCCACCCCCAAGTTCCATGAGGAGCTTGGGGTCGCCAGAGCCTCGTCTGTTAGTGAAACGGGATTCGCCGCTAGAAGGTGAGGTTGACAATTGGGTTCGAGAAGCTATATATTGCGCTACACAACCCCTTGAATCCCCGCATAAGCCAATCCTCCTCCGTTGTTGATATCGTCATGATAAAGATACTAGCCGGAAGTTTTGAGGAGTGTCATTGATGATGAGTCCTTACGAACTAGCACCTGAAGGTACTAACCCCAATAGCTCAGGAACCTTTTTATATAACTATAAAAAGGTAGATCCGTGGTCTCATCCCCTCCTTTATTGAGGAATACATTGGTCGAATATTGTTATTGTAATCCATCCAGACATCATCTATTTCACAAGAAAATCTTAATATTTACTACCATCATCATTAATTGGCGCTTAGCCGCCTAAGCGATGTCACCAATTGGGAGCACCGAGGGAGGTCTAGTCTTCTTCCACCTTCCTCTCCCAACTCAGTGCTGCCAAACTGCAGTATCGGCTGAAAAATTTTCTTGGCGGGATCGTCTTCGTCCATTCGCATAACATGACCTACCCAGCGAAGCCTTTGGGTTTTTAATCGCTGTACATCTTTTTTTCTCTCTCTTTATCTGTACTTATTTATTCGCTGAACTAGCATAAAGGTCATACATCTCATCATTTTTACTTCTTCGATACGCATGACGGACAAAACCATAAATCAATTCCGAGCCATACATCAAGACAGGTATGATGAGCGACTTATAGAGCGTGATTTTCGTTTGTCGAAAGAAGACTTTACTTTTCAATTGCCTACTCAGTCCAAAGTAACTCTTGTTGGCAAGAGTTATAGACGAAATCCTTTACAGTCCCGAATTTATATCCGTCAAAAGTGACGTGGCTGCCAAGGCGCCAATGCGTTGATAAAGCCATCAATATCAATATCATCAGCATACGCCAGCGATAGGAATCTCATAGTATAGATTGTACCATAACGGTTTAGTTCTGCTGCTAGAATTATATTCTCAAGCATTACGTTAAAGAAATCGCGCGAATGGGACTCGGCTTTTCTGAAGCCTCGACTACGTCATAGTCGGGTGCCGGAACGTCCTCTCCATCATAGGCGATTATCATTCCTGTAAGAATTTGTACTGATATTGAAACCTTCCATCATTATTCCTATCAGCGAACACCTGAAGCTCCTCGAACTCACGCCGTTCTGCCTGATGTTTTTTTCTTCTAAATAGGCGTCTCTCTTCCTCCTTCGCCTGCTCGATAACGCTCCAATATCAGGCATGCTTAACGAACGAAACGATATCATTTCGTTACGATAATCAACGTTAATAAACGAAACGAAGTAATTTCGTTTCGTTTATTAACGTTAAGAACGCCAAATTAACGTTAATTTGACGATCTTAACGTTAATAAACGAAACGAAGTGACTTCGCTTCGTTTGTTAACGTTGATTATCGTAACGAAATGATATCGTTTCGTTCGTTAAGCATGCCTGTCCAATATACCACGCGTTGCTGCGCCCGTATGCAGCGTGGCCCTATAGTCAGCGTACATTCCTCATCGTACAAGTTGTTTTTGCTGGATCGCTGGAAACCTACCACAAACAACAAATTTGAGTTTCCACGTCTCTTTATTTAACATAACCGTTTCACATGCTTTGGAATTTATTAACCCATTAAAACTAAAATACAAACATTTTTTTTTTTTGAGCATACATATGTATAAGCATTTCATCTAGCACAATAGCTTGCATAATTAATTTGTATTATTAATCTTCATTGTCACTTCCGCTGCCACTACCACTGCCACTTCCAGCGCCGCTTCCTTTACCGCCACGGTTTTTCCCAGCACTTTCATTGCCGCTGCCACTAGCGCTACCACTCGCGCTGGCTTCGCTTTCGCTGCCACTGCCACTACCTCGACCGCTACCTTTGGCAGTGCCGCGATCATCATCCGATTCACTATCAGAATCGCGCAATGCTTTTGTCGACTTTGCCTTATCTGTTTTCTTGCTGCGACGTCCCTCAAAGTCAGAACCATCATCCTCATCAGACGAGTAAATAGCTGACCCCTTTTGTTCGGATGTTACGGATGGAGCACTACCACCGCCACCGCCGGCACCTCCAGCACCTGTCTTCTTTTTATTATACTTATTCTTAATGGCGCTGAGAGAAATAGCATTTTCATCATCGCTACCATCATCATGCTGATATGATGCGTTGGCTCCACCATGAGCGTCATGTGCACCACCTTTCTTTTTCTTCGGCTGTGGTTTTACCTGCGCACGCATTGCTTGGCGCAACTTCTCCTCTTCCATCTTAAGATGGATTTTACGATCTGTGTCTGGATCTTTACCAACTTGGGTTAGAATCTTTATACCGCTGGTCTTTTGTGAACGATCTGCCAAGGACATTGTCATCTTCTTGTGTGTAAACGATTCAGTGGAGTGCGGTCGGAAGGTTAGTTTCGTACGAAAGACCGCCTGCCCTTGCAAACCTGTACCTTGACGTATGAACATGTGATTGTGATCACCATGCAATGGCTGACGATAAACATCGAAAGTCTCATTACCCAGATGCAAAGTCAAACTGCCATCTGACCAACGTACAAAACGTGCATTCGATTCCTTAATCATATCTCCATTGTTGGCCATATATTCACGCCAACGTATTGTGTTACTAACTTTCAATTTAATGCGTTGTCGACCTTCTTCGTCCATAGTCTCTTCCTCATCAATTTCATCTTCATATGTCTCCGGATCAAATGGTCGCGTGTCAACAGAGAGGAAATTGGGTAGTTTTACAAAGTGTATTTCCTTCCCCAAATCTGTTACAATACGTGGAATTTCGACATCAATACGTGTTTCAGGAATTGGTTCGGGCTCATCTTCTCTTTGTGACGGCTCCTCAGCGCGTATGGCAGGGCTTTTTGAGCGTGAACGCGAGCGTGATGAACGCGAACGTGATCGCGACCTTGATCGTGACGCCGAACCGGAACGGCGTGAGCCACTGTGCGATCTCGATTTAGATTTTGAACGCGACCGAGTTCGAGAACGACTTTTTCTTGATAGCGTATCCGATTTTTGACCCTCATCTTCGGACAAACTGATATCATCTGCGTCCCCAAAAATATCAGTCGCATCAATCTTCTGCGATGGCTATAAAAGATAAAAGATGAATTTGATATAAAGGACAATAAAGATTTGATCAAATATAAACCTCTTCATTTTCGCTTTCAGAATCAATAATGCGCGCCTTTTTTGCCTTTGCTGCAGCACCTCCATCACTTTCTTCTCCGCTACCCTTTTTACCCTTTTTGCCACCTTCTGACTCCGATCCACTAGATGCCGATGCTTTATGCTTCCTCTTTTGTCGAGCTGCAATATCACTTCCCGATTCCGATCCCCTTCCTGATTTTCCCGACTTTATAGACTTTCGAGATTTGTGGGAAGCTGGTGTACCGGAACGTGAACGTGAGCCAGAATGCGAACGCGAGCCTGAACGTGATCTTGAACCACTACATGAACGTGATCGTGAGCGTGAACGTGATCCGGAGCGTGATGAGGCGCCAGATTTAGAGCGTGGTGTACCAGAATGAGACCGACGACTTTGACTGCGTGACCGTGAACGCGAATTGGCACGATCATCAATTTGCAAGTTAGGCGATTGAGAGCGCGTATCTTCATCATGTGGTGTTTGATGGCCTGGTGTATTTGCAACGCGTTTGGGTGAAGATTTTTGAGGTTCAGGTGTTTGACCGCCATTGCTACCGGCAGGCGATTGGCCACGGCTGAGAGCCGATGCTCGACCACGACTAACAGGAGTATGACTGCGGCTGACAGGAGTATGATTACGGCTTGCCGTTGGTGATTGAGCTCCAGTAACTGCAGGTGTATAGCTACGGCTTGCAGTAGGTGATTGAGTTCCGCTAACTGCAGGTGTGTGACTACGGCTGACAGGAGTGTGACTACGGCTGACAGGAGTATGACTACGGTTTGCTGTAGGTGATTGAGCACTAGTAACTATAGGTGTGTGACTAAGACTCACTGCAGGTGAATTACCACGGCTTATTGCAGGTGAATTGCCACGACTGACTGTAGGTGATGTACCACGACTAGCAGCCGGTGTATTTCCATGGCTGATAGCATGGGTTAGATTTCCACCCACAGCAGGAGTGTGACTACGGCTGTCAGGGGGTGAATTGCCACCACTGGGTGCAGGTGATGGACCCCGAATAACAGGTGTGTGACCACGGCTCACAGATGGCGTGTGGCTAGGACTAGCTGTAGGTGAATGACCTGGACTATCAACGGGCGAGTGAGATTGGCTGACAGCAGGCGTATGTACACGGCTGACAGCAGGTGTATGGCTGCGACTGCGATTCGGTGTATGTCCACGGCTTATAGCAGGAGTGTGACGAAGGCTGACAGGAGGTGTATGGCCTCGACTGGAAGCAGACGAACTATCAGAGCTGCCATCAGATGTGTGCCCATCACTGGCAGCAGAGGAACCTTCAGGGCTATCGTCAGGTGAGTGATCCCGACTACCAGCAGGAGTGTTTCCACGGCTGACAGCAGGAGTATGTCCACGGCTGCCAGCAGGAGTGTGTCCACGGCTCACAGCAGGCGTATGCTCGCGGCTGACGGGAGGGGTATTGTCACGACTAAGTACCGATGAGTTACCACGTCTTGGAGCCGGTGATTGAGTGCGGCTACCCACAGGAGTATGCCCGCCACTTTCTTGCGGTGATTGTTCGTGACTACCAGCAACCGAATGTCCGCGACGACTCTTTGCTGGGCTGTTTTCGCCGCCAGTTGTCAAATGATGACT
Source organism: Eurosta solidaginis (assembly GCF_040869045.1). Lineage (NCBI taxonomy): Eukaryota > Metazoa > Arthropoda > Insecta > Diptera > Tephritidae > Eurosta > Eurosta solidaginis. The sequence goes on along the minus strand of NC_090319.1, from coordinate 86,025,218 downwards.
TTGTGCAGAATCAGAATGTCTGCTGTGTGGTGAGCCAGACGGTGTGCCTGATCCAGAAGGAGAACCAGAATTGCTATCTGAACCTGAACTTGAAGATGATTGCGAGCTAGACCGCGACCGTGATTTGCGATCGCTATTACTTCCACCAGAACTGCGCCTTTGGGGTGGCCTAATAAATGGTAATACATTAGAAAAACAAGCATGTGCTATTTATAGATAAAATACCCCAATTCGGGATCATGATGTTCTAATGTGAAGCCTGGAGTTGGTGCTATCTGAGGTGAGGGGCTTCGACTACGACTACTACTCGATTCAGAGCCTGAACCTGCCATCAGATAATAGACTGTTATTTGATTAAATAAATCAAAGCACGTTTCTTACCACTTCCGTCATCAGAATCGTCGTGAACCATTCTGTACAGTTTTTTCGTTGTTCAACTGAAAATGAGCGCAGTATTTTATAAGCAAAATTAGTTACAAGTATTCAGGTGCTTTGCACAAACCAACGATTGACGACCGGTTTTATCGATTGACTGTAGATTAGTGATGGAACGATATTTCGCTATTGGTGATTGCATCGCCGCTATTGTCAAATCGCTAATAGCTATAGCTATTGCAGTCCAAAAATATCAGTGATTGGCGATTTTCCTTCATTCGATTCTTTTGAATGGCAATCACCTCTGGCAGAATATCGCCAATAGCGATTATAGCGATTGGCGATTTTCCTTCAGCATGAAATTCTAATACTAATATTGATAGCGGGGATGCAATCATCGATTGTGAAATATCGTTCATCACTACTCATCTGTGTGCTTTGCTTTCCGACTGAGTAAAAAAGTTTATTGGCGACAAAAAGAAATAATTTTCTCGAAAATTGGAAAAAATATACTTTTACAAAAGTTTGCCACCTATTATCGAAAAATGGGGATAGTTATCTTAAGAACTTCACAACGAAAAAATTTCTCGTCAACAGATAGTGGTAAATAAGGGCGAAAAAAGTATGCTTTTTGTGCAGAGAAATTGTGGAAACGGCGAACGGAACAAAGCAAACTTGTTCAACAACAATTTCGACGACGAAGTGGTGTGCAATAATTGCAAAAAATGGTTTTCCACGCCCATTGGAAGCACATCTGGATCCCAAATTGTTAAACTTTCAGTGAGGGCTAAACATAGGGAAGTCACCCTATATTCTGAAGGTCCACTTCGAGAAAAAGTACTAAAATTTTACTCGTGTTGCGTACGTAATGTATATGAATTGGGATCAAAAACAATGGAAGCCACTTTTAACTGATCGTTCGTTTTTGCCATGGTTGGTTAAGGTGCCTACCGAGCAAGAGCAGTGGCGTGCACGACAAATATCAGCAGCACAAATAAACAAATTAGAGGAATTATGGAAGGAAAATATCGATGCAACATTTCAGGATTTAGAGAAGCCAGGTATAGACACTGAACCATCACAAGTGCTATTGCGTTATGAAGATAGTTATCAATATGAGATAGTTTTTGGTCCACTTGTGCGCCTAGAAACAGAGTACGATAAACATTTAAAAGAATCGCAAACACAGGAGGGTATAGAAATAAGATGGGACGTTGGCCTAAACAAAGAAACAATAGCATATATTACGCTTGCTCAAACTGATTCGGACATGAAACTAATGCTTGTGTTATTCATAAGTTAATACTTCTAGGATGTAGCCGTTAACAGTTTTATAAAATTTGTGTTTTTGATGTAAAAATAAAAGAATTATAGATACATATATCACTCGTCTTATTGTAAACAGATTAACTCAAAATTTAAGTTTTTTGGGAGAATGCAATTCAAGCTTTGTCATATGGTTTGTATATGGTTGAATTCTCCGGCTAATTTCTAGGGCACTGAAGTGGGTGGCTAATTTTCTGCTAAAGAATATTTTTATAATAGTTTGAAGAATTTTCTATATTTTTCCTCTGTATTTTTCATTAAAAATTGTTTCACTTTACAAATATTATGCAGCCAAATACAACTTTCAGAATAAATTCATACGGAGTATTTCTGAATATATCGGTGTAGTATAATATAGTAAATAAATCATGTTTTTATGGTGTTACATATACAGATTTATTTCGGGTTGATTCATCTTACATTTAAAAATCAAAGCATTTTCAATTAACAATATTTATAAAACAAAGATGCATAGATGACTATTCCAGCTAGTTTCATCTCATTGAGTATAATACGAGACTGAACATATTAGAATTTCACATTTCATCAGTTTACTATAAAATGTACATATTTTCGTCTTTTTATTCCAATTTTGGTTCATATATTCTGTATACTAAATTAAATTAATGTATAACATTCAATCTAATCCGGTAAACAAACTTAAACATTCAACTTTTATAATCAAGTATACAAATAATTGCAGATTCGCTTATCAAAGATAAATGAAAACGATCGCCATAGCTGTAAAAAATAGCCATATCTATATTCACTGATAGCTCAAAATCGCTGTATCGACCATCATATCTTCTGTATAGAATCGCTTGTTAAAACAAAGCGATCGCTATAGCTATAAAAAATAGCCGTGATTCAAAAATAGCCATATCTATTTTCACTGATAGCTCAAAATAGCTATATCGTCCATCACTACTGTAGATGCCCAATGTATTGAAACATATTCGTAGTTGCTGGACTTATGCCGGATTAAGGGCATCTTACATAAACGTTGTCGTCGAATCGCTACGACAGCACCATAAAAGTGCGTGCACACTAAGCGACGCGACACGTACCGACAAAATATTCTTTGCATGTGTTCTTATGGAACCATGCACAGCTAGCGACCGTCGAACGACCCGACACGACCAAGTGTCGGTAAGTGTCGCGTCGCTTAGTGTGCACGCTCTTTAAAGTAAAATGAGATGCTTTGCTGACGGAAGCAGTTAATGATTGAGTATAAAACAAGGTTGATAACGTCAGCATAGACGTCAAAATTACAAATAGAATGGATCACTTGATTTTTATTTGACTATCGCTTTCTCATTATGTATCTCTTTCTATCAACCGCGGCCCTATGGGCCGCCATATTGAACACCCTGTCACAGATAATAAAAGCTAAAATCATTTTTTGGGCGTTTTTTAAACAATTAATATTTTTTCTAAATTGTCCGCTACTGTTTGCTGTAATTTATATTAGTAGCTGCCGCTTTCAAAGTAATCAAGAAGCCAATGCTTGGCTACGGTTGTCGACAAGCTTTGCCTTAAGCGTCGGTTATGTACCGACGTGTGTCGTACGTACGGACGTTTGTCGTACGAAAGACGTTTGAGCGAACCCTCAAGCCCGTAGGAATCAATGTGTGCGTCTGTGTATGTCTACATAACATATTTGTGTGTGTATTGTTTACAGCAAAGCACTGTTGCCATTGACAAGTTTGCAGGCATGTTTACAGCCGCGACGCATAAGCAATTTTTCATATAGATGAGTTTAACACAAGCTTATGCATTATGAGTAGATTGCACGTATTTTTATGGAGAACGGTAGAATGAGCGACACTGGTGCCATCTGATATTGAAAAGTAGCCATCTCCCAAATTTTGTTCCAAGAAAACCATAAGAAGAAGAATTTGACATTTGCTTTGACTAAGGGTGTTGGCACAGTTTCCAAGTGAAATTATTTTTACCACTGGTTGGTAAATTTTCTAACATTTTTCGCAATTAAAAACTGCAATATAACAATAGATTACGACGAAAAATAAGTTAGCAGGTATTTTTGTTGTATAGGGAGAATGTTTATAACAGTGCTTCGCGAAATTTTGTATGTGAATGGGCAAGGCGTAATAAACTTCAATTGCCACGTCTGAAGTTCCTTCATCTTGGTTGATTGTGGCGATATTATTGGAATGCATAAGGTTGTGTCAAACGCATCTATATGAAAAATGTCATTGCGTCACCGCCTTTATGCAAATATTAACTCTTGGAATTACAATTTTCCACGGTGTAAATGGCAGAAACAAATACTGAATAAGAATTTCTAGTTCATTTATTTGTAACCTGCAATTTCTTATAATAATTTGAATATTTTTCAACAAAATTTGAAACAATCATTAGGCCTTTTTGTATATTAATTGCAAACGGCCGAAACATAGCACACACAATATTTAATAGGTAACTCTAGCTGTGTTTTTTTCACGTCTATATACGTTTACACATAAACTTTATATGGACTGCTAAGCGACAAACTTTAAATACACCTCTGAAATTGCTACGCATAAAATTAGTACTACTAAATTTCAATACGCATTATACTCAGATGTAACTGAAATATGTGTCCATGTTTCACCCTCTGCACTAATTCCATGCGCGTCCACTATCTATCACAGCTGATTCAGCTATGTTATACACAGAAATACAACAGAGGGTTGTGTCTTGCTTCTCGGTACACCCTGTAGCTGTAGCTAGTTGTTTAACCACTGCCGCTAGATGGGTCTCCTAAGCATTATCTAAGCGAAGATAGGCTGTCACGTGAGAGAGCGATCAGCTGACACGTTCTTACGGAAAAAATCAAAATTGACTTGATTTCCACGTTTCGGGCTACGTACATACGTACGTTGAACGTCGGTGAGTTTTCGTTTACATTGCACACTCATAAGTTAGGTCGTGTAAGCTGACACGTTTTTTCTACGTACGTTCGTGGGTAACTGACGCTTTATTGTGGTTGTGGTCTCTAGAGGCCGTGTTGAATGTAATCTAATAAACTATAGTTATAAGTGTGCTACCCATGGTTCAATTATGTACAGGTTGGCTCATCTCATCAGCTGATTTTATTTATGTCATTGCATGGTCGAAGGGATTGTCAAAAGGAGATGGCAAACTCAAAATGAAATCAACACATTGGCAACATTTTACTTACACATACAAAAACTGCTAAGTTTTATGTTTCCATACCATACCATTCGCACCAACAGCAATACACAGATTTTGACAATTTGAACAGACATATTTTGTTGCTTTACAGATGAGCCAAACTGTATATAGTTGAACCATGCGTGCTATCTTATCTGCCAACTGCCTGACAGTATGTTCAATATGGATTGACAGGGTGTTCAATATTGGGGCGCCTATCTTCAGCGGGTGATAGAAAGAGGTACAGAATGAGACAGCGATAGTCAATTACAAATCAGGTGATCCAATCACTTTGGAATTTTGACGTCTATGCAGAAGATATCACACTTTGTTATCATTCACAATGGTAATCAGCCCTATTAGTTACGTTCCAATGACGCATGAACCAAATACGGATAGAAATTTAACATGCAAATGCATCAACGACGTTGTGATCCTGATATTGCATATTTCATTGTGTAAACGCGGTAAACTCAAAGGAATGCAACCTTGCAGATATTACAGCAGGCATTTTTATCGGAAATCTCCAACATCTGCAAGTAAAGGCGTTTTAGTTTTGATTTTTCACTTAATCTTGGCATTTTTTAATTTGTATAACAATCAAAAAAATTTTGTTTGGCAATAATACAGCTGATAAACAATCAAGTTTATCAATAGTATTACTAGGTGCGTTCATACGACCGCGTATGTAAATGGATATAATTTTACACCTTATAAGTTTATATGCTTTCATAAGTCCCCCTATATTTGTTAAATGTGTTTCTTAAAGTTACTCGTGAAGCAAAACGTGCAGAGGATCCAAGCATTGTGTAAAAGATCTGAATCCGTTATGTTCGAAAATCCTAAAGGGTTGCATATCTGTGGCAATTATTCTAATCAAAGCACAATCCAGTTGTTTTTTTTCGCTCATCTACCGACTGAGACATCCTTATGTTGTTGTTATTAGGTTCAAAAAAGGATTCTATAGGAGCTGTTGGTGAAGATTTCCATGTGACCGCTTCAAGTGATTTAACAAATTGGTTGTATTTCAACCTGTTTTGCATTTTTTTCCACACAATTTGCATTTCGCAGAGTGGCTCTGCACTTGACTAAAGTACTTCCAAACAACAGATCTGCGAATCTTTGGATTACTTATAAGATTGAATTCCCCTTCAGAGTTACTTTCAGTTGGCTTACTAGAATCTAAAAATGTGGTATTAATTAGTTTTCATTTCGTACTGAACACAATATCATACCACAAAATTAATAAACACATGTTCAATATATTGCTTGCCAGAAGTGCGAAGAAATTTCTTCATCTTTCTCTCGAAGCCACCAACACAATAAAGCTAAATTTATAAAAACAAAAATTACAGCTTTATTTAATAATTTGGGAAAATGTTAAACAAAGTGACATGAGGACGGACAAGGCGATAGCTGTTTCGATTATACCTTGTAAATCTCTTCAAAGCCTTTTCTCCCGGGAGTGAGAGTTGAACCCGCACTCCTACGATGGTTGAAGTGTTACAACACAATTGCCTTCTTTGCATATTTTCTTTATTCACACTCCGTATTTCGTATGGCATTATGTGGTGAAGTTACGCGTTGGTAAGGCGGTTTCAAAGAAACTTGGTGTTGTTGCTTTTGTTCTATTTAGAGAACTACAACGAATTAACCAATGTTGTCGATTTGTATGAGTTTTAAGCGGGGATTACCCTTATTGCTTTAAATGTATGAAAACAATTATTTTGATCACTTCGACCATCGTAGGAGTGCGGGTTCAAATCCTACTCCCGGGAGAAAAGGCTTTGAAGAGATTTAAAAGGTATAATCGAAACAGCTGTCACCTTGTCCGTCCTGATGTCACGCTGTTTGAATTTTTCCCAAATTATTAAATAAATTATAAACTTAAAAAATTGCTTCAAATAAATGTTTTCATACATTTAAAGCAATAAGGGTAATAATATCCGCTTAAAACTCATACAAATTACAGAATATGTATTTTTTCAATCGTCCGTAAAGTATTGTGACGAATATTAGTGACACTAACGCCGGGATTCTGAGCGTTACCGGTAAAATAGTTTCCAGAACATTATGTAACCGAATATCGTTACCAGTTCTTTTATCCGCGATTCTGGCCCAAGTGGTAACGCTGTCATCAGCGAAAAACTCACCAGTGTCTGTGGAGAAATTTGAAAGGTAGTTTTCTTCGCTTTCACGGTTGCCACGTTGGTTCTTTTTGACCAAAAATGCTCTTGGTCCGCTTGTCCCTTTTCTTCAATTTTGGTCCTTTTTAGGCAGTAGCCACGACTGGTACTTTTCTTTCTTCTTCACTCAGGTAAAAATTCACAATATTTCCCAAAAATTCGCCACACTTTCGTTAGCCCCCATATAATTTTGAATTTACTTCAATGGAAATCTCGCCACAAAAAATTGCTCAGTCAATAAAATGTACCAGAACAATAACATTTCACCTAGGATATAATTTGTGCCAGGCATTAAAAAGAAAAGTGTTGGAAAACACATTGTCGTTAAGTGTTGATGAAATAACCGATTAATCAAAAAAAAAAAACGCTTGTTTTATAATAATATTAGCTGTGTTTTTTTCTCACATCTATATACGTTTACGCTTAAACTTTATATGGACTGCTAATCGACAAATACCTCTTAAATACAGCTCTGAAATTGCTACGCATAAAATTAGTACTACTAAATTTTCCGCATTATGCTCAGATGTAACTGAAATATGTGTCTATGTTTCACCCTCTGCACTAATTCTATGTATTCTATGCGAGTCCACTATTTATCACAACTGATTCAGCTACCCTTCAAAAAACGCGAGTACTCCATAAATAATGTAAGGAATACTCCTTTGGGAGTATAGAACTGCTCCAAATCTAATCTGTATTCATACAAAAAATGTGCTCCACTTAACATTGCGATGTCCTAGGAGAGGAGTAGGTGATCCCACTCTCGCTTTGTTTGTGAGTATTCCATAGAGTACATACGTGAGAGTACTTTCTAAAGTACTTTCACTGTAGTACTCCATGGAGCACCCACAGAGGATCATATGCCAAAGTACTAAAGAGGAATTGTGTCGGAAAGAATTATAGAAGTGAATTTAATTTAAAATGAAAGTAAATGAAGAGGGGCAATACAACTTTTATATTTTATATTACGAATATTCTTGCGTTATTTAGCATTTGCGTGAACAAAGAAACTAATATAATACGCATACGCATACGTGAATAAAGAAACTAATATAATATGTATACATAAAATCAGTGCGCTGTTGCATTTTATCAGAGTTGCCAAAGTAAAATTTTATTATTAGTTATTTGCATGCAATATTTTACTTTTGGCAACTCTGTTCGATCGTCATCGTGTCCTAATCACTGTCGTTAAAAAACGAGCAATGATCGGCTGTTGGTGGTCCGCAAACGCATTGCAAAGGAGTATTGTTAGAGTACTCCAACATGAAGAAAATGGAACACATAATACAACAATTTTTGCAGGGTATATGTTATACTGAGAAATACAACAGAGGGTTGTGTCTCCGCTTTTCGGTACACCCTGTGCTGTAGCTAGTCGTTTAGCCGCTGTCGCTAGATGGATCCCCTAAGCATTATCTAAGCGAGGATAGGCGTTTTTTTTCACGCGCAAACGAAACGTATACGCGTGTAAAAAAAAAACACGGCTATTAATAACGGCTAGATATTTCGATCGGTTATACAACACTATGTAAAACAAATGAAAATAAAAATTGCTTCTCGCATAGCATAGCTTATGGCGAGCACTCTGCCGCGATCCTAACATTTTCAAACCTTATGCAAAGAAATTCCATGCATTACTTCTCATTTGGCACGTTGATATTAAAATCTTTCTCACCCAGCTCAATGAGTTCAAGGAATTTCAGGACTATTGTGGTGTTAAGCCACATAAGGTAATTGAAAACTATGTATCTTGGCGCAAGAAATGTTTTAAATCAAAGACAGAAGGAAGCAAATGCAAAAGAGATTTGATTTCGGAATAAATGTTTTCTATAAAATTATTCTCGTAGGTGCTAGCAGAACCCCTGAGGCCTGGGATCAAAAATCAAACTTACTGAATCTAGGCTCTGATATAAAGTTTAAACGTTAAGGGAAAAGTAAGCGTCTCAAAATAGCACTAACAAAACTGCCTTGTTTCATTTATGATTTACTGAGTTTTCCACATACATAGCTCGGCAACACCAGAACGCAAAATTTGAACCGTTTCAATGCTACAACAACATAATGCTAGAACCAAGAGCTTTGTGACCAAAACTAGGTTCACAAAGTTTGGTTGGTGAAAGACATAGACTTATCCTATGTCAAAATATAGTACCATTTTTGGTTGTTTGTTCAGCTTGAATTAAAGGAAAGTCTTCATTATGTTTAGTAAAATTTTATATGGAAACATCCTAAAATTTTGTATTTTATACTAATAAAATAAAAAAAAATTTGGTCCTTTTTTTTGATGAATTTTGGTTCCAAAAGAAAACACGGTGTGGCAACCGTGTTCGCTTTACCGAAATTGTAGATACGAGGTTAACGAATAAACGGGATTATGTGTATATGCATATTATGTATGATAAGTTTGTACATAGGTATATTGTAATTTATTCTGTAAAAGGACGTAATGTAAACAAATATGTATAGCAAGAGGCAACACTTTTTTACTATTATCTTTACTTATTTGCGCTTACAATTCTTTATTTTTCAGTTTTGCCTTTTTCTAAACAACAGCTATTGTGTGGTTATTTCGATGTAACCACCTACTTTTGTGGGTAAAAAATTATCCGGCTACTTTCGCGGTTAGAATACCAAAAGGGTGTAAAATTGCCACATGATTTCGTTACCGCGGTGAAGAATGTTGTTACCACACTAGAATCGGGCCGTAAGTGATACTCACATCACTAATCTGAAACCAGGGATGCACCTTAACGTTAAGCTAATCGTTTATCAAAAAATTTCCACCGTTTCCGTTGCAACACTTCGAAATATTATCGATAAAGAAATTATCAAGATAAATTGTATCTCGTTTTTAACCGAAACGAAAAGCTTTCGTTAACGTTAAAAACGTTAACAAAAACGTGATACTTTATGTTTGAATTGTGCTGGCAATGCTATAGCCATGGTGAAGCCGTAAGGTGGCAACAACGAGCGCACATACACACACAAACTCTATGTAATTTGTTTGTGTAATTCGTTGGTGGTAATGTCAAAAATACTCTGAGAAATGTTTGTACTGTCAAAATTCATGAGAAAAGTTGCAATCAGCTTGGCTAATGCTTTCACCTTTAATGACTCCGCCATCAATCAGCTTTGCCAGCATAGTTTGAAATTAATAATCAACATAACCGATTTGATTTCGTTTTGATATGGCAGAAAACGAAACGAAATCATTTCGTTAATTTGACGATCTTAACGTTAATAAACGAAACGAAATGACTTCGTTTCGTTTATTAACGTTGATTATCGTAACGAAATGATATCGTTTCGTTGGTTAAGCATGCCTGTCTGAAACTAAGTAAATAAAACCACAACAACAATAAAGCAAGCTGCCACACTTGTATGTATGTAAAATTAATCATTACGTCTACACATATGTCCATACAAGCAGCGCACAAACACTTGCATATATCTGAGATACTCCCAAAAGTAGGCAATAATCGGTGGAAGTATTTCTCACATATACACGCGCATATGGTCCATCTGTAGTTATAGCTGGTAAACAAATAGTAAATTCTCGAAACGCCTAGAAATATGCAAACGAGAAAACCGAAGAGTATAAAAGCAACACCAGCTGAGGCATGGGAATCAGTTTGATTTAAGCATGCTATCTGTTGAGAAGTAGAAGTGTTATTGTGAAAGTAGTCTAATAAAGACCATTTTTATACTCAGTTGAGCAGAGCTCACAGAGTATATTAAGTTTGATTGGATAACGGTTGGTTGTACATATATAAAGGAATCTAGATAGATATAGACTTCCATATATCAAAATAATCAGGATCGAAAAAAAATTTGATTGAGCCATGTTCGTCCGTCCGTCCGTCCGTTAACGCGATAACTTGAGTAAATTTTGAGGTATCTTGATGAAATTTGGTATGTAGGTTCCTGAATACTCATCTCAGATCGCTATTTAAAATGAACGATATCGGACTATAACCACGCCCACTTTTTCGATATCGAAAATTTCGAAAAACCGAAAAAGTGCGATAATTTATTACCAAAGACAGATACAGCGACGAAACTTGGTAGATGAGTTGAATTTATGACGCAGAATAGAAAACTAGTAAAATTTTGGACAATGGGCGTGGCACCGCCCACTTTTAAAAGAAGGTAATTTAGAAGTTTTGCAAGCTGTAATTTGTCAGTCGTTGAAGATATCATGATGAAATTTGGCAGGGACGTTACACCTATTACTATATGTACGCCTAATAAAAATTAGCAAAATCGGAGAAGGACCACGCACACTTAAAAAAAAAAAAATTTTTAAAGTAAAATTTTAACAAAAAATTTAATATCTTCACAGTATATAAGTAAATTATGTCAACATTCAACTCCAGTAATGATTTGGTGCAATAAAATACAAAACTAAAAGAAAATTTCAAAATGGGCGTGGCTCCGCCCTTTTTCATTTAATTTGTCTAGGATACTTTTAACGCCATAAGTCGAACAAAAATTGACCAATCCTTTTGAAATTTGGTAGGGGCATAGATTTTATGATGTTAACTGTTTTCTGTGAAAACGGGCAAAATCGGTTGATGCCACGCCCAGTTTTTATACACAGTCGTTCGTCTGTCCTTCCGCATGGCCGTTAACACGATAACTTGAGCAAAAATCGACATATCTTTAATGAACTTAGTTCACGTACTTACTTGAACTCACTTTATCTTGGTATGAAAAATGAACGAAATCCGACAATGACCACGCCCACTTTTTCGATATCGAAAATTACGAAAAATTAAAAAAATGCCATAATTCTATACCAAATACGAAAAAAGGGATGAAACATGGTGAGGTAATTGGATTGGTTTATTGACGCGAAATATAACTTTAGAAAAAACTTTATAAAATGGTTGTGACACCTACCATATTAAGTAGAAGAAAATGAAAAAGTTCTGCAGGGCGAAATAAAAAACCCTTAAAATCGTGGCAGGTACTACATATATAAATAAATTAGCGGTATCCAACAGATGATATTCTGGGTCACCCTGGTCCACATTTTGGTCGATATCTGGAAAACGCCTTCACATGTACAACTACCACCACTCCCTTTTAAAACTCTCATTAATACCTTTATTTTGATACCCATATCGTACAAACACATTCTAGAGTCACCCCTGGTCCACCTTTATGGCGATTTCGCGAAAAGGCGAACACCTATAGAACGAAGGCCCACTCCCTTTTAAAAATACTCATTAACACCTTTCATTTGATACCCATATCGTACAAACAAAGTCTAGAGTCACCCCTGGTCCACCTTTATGGCGATATCTCGAAAAGGCGAACACCTATAGAACGAAGGCCCACTCCCTTTTAAAATACTCATTAACACCTTTCGTTTGATACCCATATTGCACAAACGAATTCCAGAGTCACCCCTGGTCCACCTTTATGGCGGTATCTCGAAACGGCGTCCACCTATGGAACTAAGGATTACTCCCTTTTAAAATACTCATTAACACCTTTATTTTGATACCCACATTGTAAAAACAAATTCTAGAGTCACCCCTGCTCCACCTTTATGGCGATATCTCGAAACGGCGTCCACCTATGGAACTAAAAATTACTCCCTTTTAAAATACTCATTAACACCTTTCTTTTGGTACCCATATTGTACAAACAAATTCTAGGGTCACCCCTGGTCCACCTTTATGGCGATATCTAGAAAATGCGACCACCTATACAACAACCACCACCCCCTTTTAAAACCCTAATTAATACCTTTAATTTGATACCCATATCATACAAACACATTCTAGAGTCACCCCTGGTCCACCTTTATGGCGATATTTTGAAACGGCGTCCACCTATGGAACTAAGGATTACTCCCTTTTAAAATACTCATTAACACCTTTCTTTTGATACCCATATTGTACAAACAAATTCTAGGGTCACCCCCTTTCGTGTGATGCCCATATTGTACAAACAAATTCTAGGGTCACCCCTGGTCCACCTTTATGGCGATATTTCGAAACGGCGTTCACCTATGGAACTAAGGATTACTCCCTTTTAAAATACTCATTAACACCTTTCTTTTGATACCCATATTGTACAAACAAATTCTAGGGTCACCCCTGGTCCACCTTTATGGCGATATCTCGAAACGGCGTCCACCTATGGAACTAAGGATTACTCCCTTTTAAAATACTCATTAACACCTTTCTTTTGATACCCATATTGTACAAACAAATTCTAGGGTCACCCCTGGTCCACCTTTATGGCGATATCTCGAAACGGCGTCCACCTATGGAACTAAGGATCACTCCCTTTTAAAATACTCATTAACACTTTTCTTTTGATACCCATATTGTACAAACAAATTCTAGGGTCACCCCTGCTCCACCTTTATGGCGATATCTAGAAAAGGCGACCACCTATACAACAACCACCACTCCCTTTTAAAACCCTCATTAATACCTTTAATTTGATACCCATATCGTACAAACACATTCTAGAGTCACCCCTGGTCCACCTTTATGGCGATATTTCGAAACGGCGTCCACCTATAGAACTAAGGCCCACTCCCTTTTAAAATACTCATTAACACCATTCGTTTGATACCCATATTGTACAAACAAATTCTAGAGTCAACCCTGATCTACCTTTATGGTGATATCCCTAAATGGCGTCCACCTATACAACTATGGCCCACTCCCTCATAAAATACTCTTTAATGTCTTTCATTTGATACACATGTCATACAAACACATTCCACGGTTTCCCTCGGTTCATTTTCCTACATGGTTATTTTCCCTTATGTTGTCACCATAGCTCTCAACTGAGTATGTAATGTTCGGTTACACCCGAACTTAACCTTCCTTACTTGTTTATTATTGACTATTGGAGTTATTTATTCAACAGTTTAGTGATACGAACGTTGGTAGAAGGTGTGAAATAAGCGGAGTTTCCCAAAATGCGTTACAATAGGTGTCAACAGAGGAATTGTTGAATAAATTCCGAAGATTGCGAATACAAGTTGGACATAGCAAAGTTGAGTGAATTGAAGATCCAACAACTGAAGAAGGAGTTGGAGAGCCGTGGATTGAATACAACCGGCAATAAACTCGAACTTCAGGCACGGCTACGAGAGGCAATGGAAATAGATGGAATTAACGTGGAACAGCATTTCTTTCATCTTGATGTCGAGGAAACAACAAAAATGGAAGAGACGCAGACAGTTACGAGCACAGTCTTGAACACGATTTTGGCTGCAATATCTGCACAAACATCGACAGTAACATCCAAGCTGGAAGCACAGGAGGCACGTATTCAGAAATGTCGTCACAAATATCAACAAATATGTCATCACAACTGGAAGAGCAGAAGACATATATGGCATCCCAACTGGAAGAGCAAAGACCAATATATGGCATCCCAACTGGAATCACAGGAGACACGTATCTCAGAGATGTCGTCAGAAATAACATCTAAAATTGAAGCACAATACGCATGAATATCCGAAATATCGGCACAAATTTCAGCTCAGGTATCATCGCAGATCTCTGCACAACTGGAAGCGCGTATGGACTAGAAAATAATGTACTTTGAGGAAAAAATCGAGGCCGAGGTGGATGCTTTGAGAGGACGTATCCAGGAGTTTCAACTTAAACGTCCGGCTGTTTCAGCGAGTAATCCAAAGGTAAAAACACCATCCTTTGACGGTTCTGTTCCTTTCCAGGTCTTAATGCTACAGTTTGAGAAGACCGCAACAGTGAACAACTGGAATGCTGAATTCAACCAGCAACACTGATCTTTCAAATGACATCACGGCATGGACAGAGGGGCTAGAGGAAGCCTATCAGCAGTGGTGGATCTAGGATTGTACTTGCGAGGGGTTTTTGCTTCATTATTTTATGTCGTATATTCGATTGTAACATGATGTAGGCAGGGTGCATTTATTTTGATTTTTACCGATGGCCAAAAAGGCAAAAGCAAAACGTTCTCCAGAAAAAATTTCGATTATGCAACAAGTAAGGAAGTCTAAGTTCGGGTGAACCCGAATATTACATACCCAACTGTACACTTGAAATCCTGTTGTTGTTTGTTTTGTGTCCTTAATAGTGTTACAAGGCTGCGCAATAATACATATACATATGGTTCTATTCTGAACTAATTTTTCTTTCAGTTATGGCTCCCGAAACATAGAAAATTGCTTAGTCATAAAAAGGGCGGTACCAGGCCCATTTTTTTAAATTTGAAGTTTTTCCTATTTATTGTTATAAATCCACTTGGAAAATGAAATACCATTTATATAAAGCTTTTTTGCAAAGATATAGCTTATTTTATTCGTCCACGGTAATTGAGAAGGCCCATACAAAGTTGTAAAATGGATCAACGATGTAGTGTACCGCATACAAACCATTGGCAAACCACGAACTAAAATGAAAGTGGTTCATTTGGAAAGTCTGGCAGCGTTTAGATTGAGAGATTTGTCTGATCGTGACGATCAGACTTAGGTGGAGGGCAGTGTGACGAATTGGAAGGATCAGGGTCAGTAGTATGAGATTTGGCAGCACTCAACGAATAGCACACATAGTAGAGTTATTTTCAACCTTTTTTCCCGAATCGCTCAATAAAATTTTACTAAAAAGTTTAAACAAATTATCAAATTTATTTCATATTTTATGGCCTTAATAATTTGTTTTCAGACTTAAAGTTGAAGTTTATGGACTGTCAAGTGGAAAAATGTGTTAAATATCGGATGCCATAGTGCATATGGGTATGCTGTCAAACATTTTCCACAAAAAACCTTATCAACAGAGCCACCCTGTTGATCAAGATCAGGGACCCTATTCGCTAACTGTGAGTTTTAAAGTGTACACATGAAATTGTGTAAACTTTGAAATTCTGATTCTGTAAAGCAAAACTGTGAACAAAAAAACTCACTGATAAAAACTTCGTGAGTTTTCTTGGCACCAGTGGACACTATTGTGACATTCAAAACTCATACGCATCGTTGCAGAGCGTCTTTTTTGTTTTCATGGCGTTTGATGAATATTTTCTCACTGACATAAGACTTTTACATTCAGCGCTCATTCAGCAAAACAATGTGCACAATATTTTACAGAATCACTTGAAAATTTAAAGTGTAAATTGTGTGTACAATGTTACGGTCTGCTGTTATGGTCGTTATGGCGAAAGTTGCGATACAAAAGTATCGAAAAACAAGAAAGAAAGACCGGCGATTACTAGCGAAAAATTGCCATGAGTTTCCGGCATGAAAAGTAAAAAGAAGGCGAAAAATTTTTAAAGAACGAGAAAAGAAAAGTTAGCCATGCGTTTCCGGGCTTAAAAAAACGAAGAAGACAATGAAACCTTAAATTGTAACGAGAAAAGCTGTATTCACAAAAAAAAAAAGGAAGAGAAGCGACATATAAAGCCGGCAGCAGTGAAAACCACCCATGCGGAATTGTAAGGTGCTCCTATTAATTGCACACTGCTTCCTGTTTAACTGAGTCCCACGTACTTATCAACCAACTGCCCGGTCAGCACACTGGCAAAATAATTTTCGTGAATAGTTTTACGCCTTCTAATTGTGGCGAAACTTTTAACTAGTATTGAACAGGTTGGAATCTTCGTTTTTGCAATTTCCTGCGGACCCAAAAAGAATTTTTAATAAATTGTTAGCTATACAACAAGGAGCATACATTTCCTTTTTTTCATTTTAATGATATTTTTTCTTGCTTCAAAATGATTGAAGTTAGCTCGATAAGTTTTTAGTCATAAGAAAAGTGGTCTATATCATTTGAAAAGTTTTAGCGTTCCATTTTTGGAGCTCAACCATAAATTTAAAGAAACATTTTTTTGCGACAGCAGCCATTCGTGGATTATGCACAAATTGGCAAAAGGATTTCAATTTTTTTTTCTTATATCATACAAATACAATATATATATAAATATATATACACATGAATCCCTATTGTGGGCAATATCTTTCGAACAACGACGAAAGTAATATACGTGCACGTAATACATATTGCTATCGCAATTTCATCTTTATTGCTTTTGTAACCACTTTTCTTAGTACATATTACATATTAGTATCATTATACTATGCGCATTATACCAAATTGATATTTAGTTACACTCAAAAGTAAGTTCTACTACGACCACATAATAATTTTGTAAGAGAGCCCCAAATATCGAAATTTGTATCCAAACTTTATATTCTTAAAATATGTTTTGTGAATGTGAATGAAAAAGAAAAAAATTCAACCAAATTCTTACTTTGTAGGTAGTATATTTACAATACATAAGTACATTTAATTACATATTTTTCTCACACATAGCGTTTATAACGATTATCAAAAAAAAGAGGAGACATAAATAATTGTATAATTTAAAATATTACGAGCAAAAGTAAGAGAAAAGAAAAGAACCCCCAACAGAACGAGCTTAGTCAGACTTAAGTATTCATGTTAGATTTCGTTTCGATTTCGGTCCAATAAAGTGTGATCTGTTGGATCATTTTTTTCTCTCACTTATGCACTACACACACTTACCTACATTTTCATAGTGTAATTAGCTATTCGTAGTTCAACAATGCTGTAGCCCTGGTTAAGAAACCTGCATTATCTTATTTTTTTTTGTTGCTTATATACGTTAATAGAAATGAATTATAAATAAATAAGTATTTAAAATGGGAATGCTGGCGTCGCCATTTATTTAGACGGCACGGTTGTGTTTATTTCTGCTCCTCGAATTTTACATTTTAAAATGGTAAAACTATATTCAAATACTTTTTAAGAATAAATAATGTGTGAGACAGAGACTCAAAAAGCGGAATCAGAAGTTGGTTTCAAGAATATTATACCAAATAAAGTTTGATTTTTTAAATTTAATATATTTGCGAGAAAGTGACACTAAATAAAGCCGTAGTTACCCACGAACGTACGTAGAAAAAACGTGTCAGCTGACACGACCTATCCTATGAGTGTGCAATGTAGACGAAAACTCACCGACGTGCAACGCCCGTACGTACGTAGCCCGGAACGTAGAATTCAAAACAATTTTGATTTTTTCCGTAAGAACGTGTCAGCTGATCGCTCTCTTCCAATTTTATGCAAAAACTCCTAATTAAAGTTTGAAAAATTGTGGAAATAATTCGAAATAATTATGTAAAAGTGCTGATTATAAATATTTAATCTATTTATACTTATTTAATATGTACTTCGGCCTTTTACAATATCAAAAATTAAATTGGAAAAAGTTGATGTTTCCATAAGCATACATGCAAAATGGTCAATGGCAACAGTGCTTATCTGTAAACAATACACACAAAAATATGTTATGTACATGTACACAGACGCATACATTGATTCCTACGGGCTTGAAAGTTCGGTCAAACGTGCTTCGTACGACAAACGTCCTTACGTACGGCACACGTCGGTGGGTAACTGCCGCATAAAGAAAGCAAAACCCATACACTTACAAAGTTTGATACATATATATACATATATTCATTCTATATAAAAAATGGAGAGTAAATGCGACAAGTGCAAAAGTACAATACGTGGAGAAGTGTCAAAAATTCGTTGCGAAGGGGTGTATGGGAAATATTATCATTTATCACCAAAATGCTCTGGCATAGACCAATACAGTGTTAATAAATTAGAAGAATGTGAAATGCTTAGATTTATGTGTATTGATTGTGTGCAGTATGTTCATAACGTAGATGACATTCTAAAAGATATGCAGATGGTAGTAAGCAAAAATGGCAAAAAACTATCTGAGTACAGGAATGAATTTGATAATGCTCTCAAGAAACATGAAAGAGAAATAAAGCAAGTTTTAAAAGCAGTGGAAGTTGCATTTAGCGACAGAATTAAGGCAATGCAAAAAGCGCAAGAATCATGCGAAAAGAGTGTTGTAGAAGTGAACAAAATACGGGAAATTGCTGAAGGCTTTAAGCGAAGCAGCGAGCATGTCTATGATGAATTGAAAACAAACAAGGATGACAATAAGAAAATGATTGAAGAAATAAGTAAAGAGAATAAAAAAATGTGCAATGAAATAAAGAAAAATGTTAATAGTGTTGAAGCCAAAGTGTCATACGCAGCGATAACAAGAAATGATGGACAAAAAAAAAGAAGTGTTGCCAGACATTAGAAAGAATCATCCCTTAATTGTCAAGCCGAATAAAAGGCAAAATATAGAAATAACCAAAACTGACCTAAACTCGAAAGTTGATCCTAAAGGGCTGCAAATAACAAATATAGTAGCAAGGCAAAGCGGAGTTGTTATTGTTGAAAGCGAAAATAACCATGAGCGTGACAAAATAAAAAATGCCATTGAGAATAATCTGGGAAATAACTATGAGGTTAAGATTCCCAAAAAAGTGAAACCAGCAGTCATGGTGACTGGTATAAATTTTAAATATAGCGACGAGGAACTGGTACAAAGAATTAAACGACAAAACATTTGTTTAAGTGAAACGGACATCAAAATTGTTAAGCAATATGAAGTGAAAAAGAACGCGAAAAACTATTATAATGCCGTGATAGAAATGAATGTTGAAGCGTTCGCAAATGTACTAGCTGGAGAAAGGCTTAATGTAGGTTGGGAACGTTGCCGAGTATATGATGCAGTGCAGGTTTTGTGTTGTTTTAAGTGCAAAGGTTTCAATCATAAAGCTAAAGACTGTAAAGAAACGGAAGTGTGCACTAAATGTCATGGCGCCCATTCTTCCAAAGAATGCAATGAGACAACAATTAATAAATGTATCAACTGCATTAGAGCAAACAAAGATCTAAATATGGGATTAGATATAAACCACGATACTATGGATAGATTTTGCCCTATATATCAGCAGAAGCTGAATGTTAGGAAAAAAACATATGGCATACTAGCAACAAACCAAATATACTGTGACTATATCACGGAAAACTAAAGCGTATACTACACGTACTAAGGAAGGCTGTATACTGCAGTGCATATATCTTAATATTAATAGTATTGTTTCAAATAAAGTTGAACTAGAACGTCTTATGGAAGTTAAACAACCAGCCTTAGTAGTGTGCTCCGAAACCTGTACAACAGATAATATAATGGACTCCGAATTAAATATTTCTACATATAAATTAATCCGTTGTGATTCACACAGTAGGCGCACGGGCGGTGTGTTATTTTATATACATGAACAAGTAGAATTCAACGTTGTATGCAATAAGCCTTTCGACATGAACATATGGTGTATTATTATAAAAATTAAAAAATGCGCTCTAAAGTGGAAACTTGGAGTAATCTACCACTCACCTAGTAGCAGCGATGCAGATTTTGTTAAATATTTAAATGAGATCGTCACAGAGCACCTTAAAGATTCGGATAATAATCTAATTATTGGGACTTTAATATAAACATGAATATACCATCCACGTACTCTAACCAGCTTAGAAGTGTGTTTGCACAAATGGCCATGGTACAAAAAATTGATTTTAATACGAGAGTAACGGAGCACTCAGCTACAAAAATTGACCTACTATTTGCCATTAATGACCAGATCAAAATTGAATGTGCCAGCGAATATAAAATATCTGATCATGAGACAATCTGCTTTCAGATACCTACTTCAAAATATTGCAGAATGAGAAAATATGCTAATGCTGTCTGTTGGGAGAACTACAGCGCGGAGAACCTGATAAATCTGCTGCGGATATGTGATATAAGTTCTATATCTAATATAGTGTTAGAAAATAGGGTTCAGGCTTTGAATGATATCTTGTCTGAAGCCATGCAAACGTTGACGTACGAGAAGAGGATCAATATAAAATTGTGAAATAAGTGGTACGACCGTGAACTAACAGTACTACATAAAAGAAAATTTGAATTATATAAAATTGCGATTAGCACAGATCACTGGGATGATTATAATGCCGCTAAAAAAATATATAAAAAAACAATAATACTTAAAAAGAAGAAATACATGGAAGATCAAGTGATTATTAATAAAGGAAATATGAAATCCATGTGGAAATGTTTGAAAGATGCTGTGAAACTTGCAGATAATAAAGAGCATATTAAAAAAATAGTATTTAACGGCGAATGTCTAGAAAATAGCAACGATATAGCTAATGTCTTGAATTGTTACTTTGTTCAGAGCATAATTCAAATCAATGATAGTATTGAAACAATTGAACTTGTTGATGAAAGTGAAACAACCAACTCGGTAGCAACATTTGAGCTCACCAGTATCGAGTTAGAAGATATAATGAACATAACAAAGTCATTTAAAAACAAATATGGCGGTAAAAACCTATTGTCAGAGGGTGTTATCAAGGACTCTATGGTATACATTGCACACTTATATAAGGACATTATAAACGAATCGTTTGATAGTGGCATTGTTCCCAGCTGCTGGAAGATATCCACAATAATACCAGTGGCAAAAGTAAAAAATACAATGAAACCTGACGAGCTGCGTCCGATTAATACCCTACCTATTGATGAAAAAATTATGGAAACAGTGGTGAAAAAGCAACTAGTAGCATACCTAGACGATCATAATATAATCATACCAGAGCAATCAGGCTTCAGGAAAGGCCACTCCTGCCAAACAGCATTGAATATGGTAATTGCAGAGTGGAAAGAGGCTGTTGCTGATAAAAAGGTAGTAGTATCTTGCTTCTTAGACTTAAAGAGGGCGTTTGAAACAATCGATCGAAATTAATTGCTGAAGTTAATGGATAAAATTGGGATCAAGGGAAAAGCTTTGGAATGGTTTCGTAGTTACCTCAGTAACAGAAAGCAGAGGACGGTAATTGGAGACGCAGTTTCATCGGTTGTTGATGTTAACATTGGGCTGCCACAAGGCTCAGTACTTGCTCCGATATTGTTTATAATTTACATCAATGATATAAAAACTTGCTTGAGAAATTGTAAAATAAGTCTTTTTGCGGATGATGCATTAGTTAGCATTAGTGACAAAAATGTAGATTGCGCTGTCATGAAAATACAAGAAGACTTAAATAATTTATTTAAGTGGCTATGCAGTAGAAAGCTAAAACTTAATATTGATAAAACTAAGTATATGATATTTAGCAAGAACCATAATAACTTAATCCAGTCTAGTCTGAAAATAAAAACCAATGCAATTGAAAGAGTAGGTCAAATGAAGTACCTAGTTGTAATAATTGATGAGAAACTAAGTTTCACAGAACACATGAATCATTTAGAGAAGAAAATTGCACAGAAAATAGGATTTATGTATCGAACATGTAAGCATATTAGCCAACATCATAAAATATTAGTATATAGATCAATTGTATAACCACATTTTATTTACTGCCCATCAATACTACTAGTAACAAATGATACGTTAATTAATAAGCTCCAAATACAGCAAAACAAAGCAATGCGTTTGATACTAAAATGCTCTTATAGAACATCAAAAAGTATTATGCTTCCTATGTTAAATTGGCTTAGTATTAAGCAATTAATCTGTTATTACTCTTTGAAGTTTATACATTACATAACACAGGGAATGTTACCAAATTATCTGAGTGATAGGATACAGTACAATTATGAGATCCATAACTATGGAACTAGGAGTAGCAGAAATTTAAGACTGCCCAAAGTAAGAACCGAGTTCGCAAAAAAGACCTTAGAATACGTAAGCTATAAAATGTATAATGAACTACCAGCAGAGATAAAAGACTGTGAAAACGTTGTTAAGTTTAAAGAAAAACTATTTCTATATTGTAAAAATTTAAATATTTAATACTAGTTAAACAATAAATTTACTCATTGCTTTTTAATGAAATAGTCTTAAGAAACAATTATGAATTTTGTAAATTGTACTATACAATGAATTAGGCTTTTTTGGCCTTAATAAATAAAATAATAATAATAATAATAATAATAACTTAGGGAAACAGGTAAGGGGCCACCGGAATTATAGGTGCGTCGGTGGCCATGGTTTTTGAGGGTGGGTATATGCACCGGGCGTCGCAACACACCCGCGGCGCCCCCAAGTTATATTCGGCCCTTTTCCTTTTTGTATTTTAATTTTTCAGCGTTTTTTTTAATTTCAGCGTTAGTATCCGGTCATGTCCGGTTCGGTAAATTTTTTTTTGCGTTTAGTTTTTTTTTGAATTTGAATTTAAATTTTTGAATGTTTAACGGTCTGTCCGTGACATCCGGTTCGACCGGATGTTGCTTTAGTTTGAATTTATAAGCGTTTTGAGTCGGTCTCTGCGCTTCTGTCGGTTTTTTTTTTAATTTGACAGCTGCTAGTTTGATAGGCACGATATGACTTTTTTTTCTGTTTATGGCGCAGGAACAGTAAGGTTGGCAAGGACTCGCCCCAGCCGACAATGACTAGCCACTGTGCACCACCACATCATGCCGACCGCCTTCCTTACTGCTTCCACCATAGATGCGATTCCATAACAACAAATGAGTTTTCAATGTGTGTACATTTTTCAGATTTTCACATTTAGGGAATTGCCCCCAGATGACAATGTTCTTGTATTTACATGTTAAATTTCCATCCATATCTGGATCATGCTTCATTGGAACGCAAGTATTGTAATCGAGCCTTTTTAAAGTCGATTTTTCAAAAAGGGCAACAAATTTAAACATCACTAGTGCAAAATGTCCAAAATCAACAACTGGATATCACTTTCATAGTGTACAAGTACAAGTGTGTTGACTTATCTGTCAAGCATTCTGACAGGCACTCGCTGGATTCGGAATGACAGCGAATTCAAATTGGATACCATTACCGAGTGCGCCGAATGATTGAAAAATTGAAAAATTCGATACGATTGGTAGTCAAAATGTTGTCGTTGAGACCAAAAATGCGACTCTAGACCTGAGATTTCCATCAGGTGAGCGAGGCTGTTTGTAGTTTTGACGTTTATCGCTTAGTGAACACACTTGGTATAGGTACACTATGATCACTTTGGTTTGTAAGGAAATAGTCCAAATTCAGTTTTATCAAGTTTTAGATATTAAATATTTAAAAAATGCCCAAACAAGATTGCAAATACTGGGAGAAATGCTATCAGAAAAATGAGGCACACTTAGATAAATATAATCACCCACCCAAAGAGGATGATTGTGCGGCCACCTCCACTTCCGAACATGAGAACGAAAAAGAGGCGCCAAAACGTAAAACACCAAACCCGCATCTCCCAGAGACGCCGGCAGCTGAAGAAAATAGTTCGAGTACGTTAAACAATGCGCTTACCGATGGTCGCACGGAGATCGATACAACTGAACTACGAGCTGAGGTGTTAGGCAATATTGCAGGTAAAAATTACATGGAAATACTCGCAAAACGCATAAAATTTTCAGTTAAATCTGAGTATGAGGAATTGCTAAGCAGTAATGAATTTATACGACATAAATTCCTTGTGGAAATGCCACCAGATTTCTATGTATTCTGGAAATTTGCATGCAGCTTAAAAAAAGATAACACAGGCGAACAAGTATTGCAGTATTTTGAGACTCAAGTACAATTGCAGTTGGTAGGACCTTTCGAGTTCCTGGCTGGGCGTTTTCATAAAGCAAAAATACGTGAACCAGGCGATTACTTACGCCATTGGCGTTTCTACTATGACCCACCGGAGTTTCAAACAATTTTCGTACGTCGTGACACTGGAGTACATTATGGCTATTGGCGCGATGTACCACAGGAGCATGATTGCCTATTAATAGCACGTAATGACGCAACAAAAGGTTACAAATTCGAATTTATTGCTGGCAATGCATTTGAAGCTTTTCTCTACTATATTGAAAAGGATTATAAAACTACGCCTTTCACAGCTGGCGTTGTGGCTAATATACGTAAATCGCTACAAAAGTTTATTAATGAAAATGAAATAAAACTTGAAAAATTGGAATCTTTGCGTAAGAGGCGTAATGCTAAAGTTGTTGCGAAAACGTTACATGAAGCTGGTATTGTAGTGCCATTGGAGCATAAAACAGAACTCGGTTATAGGCCGTTAATTATTTCAGATTTAGAATTGAAGAAAATTTTGGACCTCTTCGTTAAGGCGGGTGCAACAGATGATGGCACAGGAAGTGAGAGTATAAAAGCGGCAGTAATGGAGAAATTACAGCCGGTTGCTACTGCTGCCAACATAGCTATGGATGAATGTGATTTCGGCACAGCGTTGGAATTAGGTATTGACTTATTTTGTAGTGGACGGCGTGAATTACATTCGCTAGTACAGTCTCTACTAGTTCCGGCTTATTCTCTACTAAAACGTCCACAATTTATAGCTATATCAAAAGCACACATGGAACAACGTGATAAATCGCTTAAACTAAGCATCTTTGAATTAGATAAAGAAATGAATGCATAAAGCAGTTAAATGAATTGAAATCTTTTGGATGATAACTAATGTGGTTGTAAATAAAATTTAAAGAATTTTCGATACGATTTCAACCGAGCCCAGTGTTTAATTCCTTTAACCAACTTTGTAGTACAAAAATTAAATTTGTATAAAAATTAAATTTTGAAGCTATGCTATGTACCCTTAATATATACAAAAAGAATGCTACATATAAATGTGCGATTCTTCTCTATGTATGGGTTTATAGGTGTCGCTGCAGTTAATGCCCAATTGCTGTAGTAACTTAATTATAGGCTTTGCTGCCAACGTATCCAATGAAACATTGTCGGTGTACGCCACATA
This sequence comes from Eurosta solidaginis, assembly GCF_040869045.1. NCBI lineage: Eukaryota > Metazoa > Arthropoda > Insecta > Diptera > Tephritidae > Eurosta > Eurosta solidaginis. The sequence goes on along the minus strand of NC_090319.1, from coordinate 85,999,471 downwards.
AGCTGATGATGGTAAACTAGCATTGTGACGCCAACAAGCAACTGCAAGTAAATTTTATAATAATGAATTAATCTCAATGCCATTATTGTGCACTTACTCCCAGCTGCTACACCCGCAACAAAATTAGGTGCTTCCAATTCTTCCACATGTGGCAATTGGGAGTTAATACCTCGTAGAAATGTTATATGATCACGTATGCTTCGTACGTTCTCACTTTGAAACTCAATTTTGGACTTTATAGTTATTGTTATAACCTTATCCGCCAATTCTGCATAGGGTAAGATCAACTCCAAAACTTCTCCACTATTTGTAAGATCTTCTTGTAAACCCGCAATTAATATTTCTTTATCCCTAATATAATGGAGTGAAGATTTGGAAGATGGTATTGTACATATTTTATGAGCGTTTTGTAGCAGTGTTGCCTCTACGAAACCTCGTACATCGGAGCCTTCGATAAGAAGGAATAATTTGCTACTCAATGGTGCATCTGTTTCGTTAGGTTCAAATGAAAGTTCAAGCCTGGAATTGAGACCGTCGGTTAGTGAAATAAATGCTCTGAAGTGATTTAAATAATGCATGTTTATCACTTTTTCGATTGTTTGTCCTTTAGTGTTGCCTCATCCTCATCACAGTCATCCCAAAATGCACGTGAAGATGGAATATTCAATTCACCAAAACCCATTGGACAGCTCATTTTTAAACAATCTTAATATAGTTTTGTATATTCCAATAATACTATAACTACAAAAACAAGATTGCAACTTTTTTGCTTGTCATGTCATCTGGCACCACAGTGAGTGTGTTCATTGTACAGGTTTATGCGGCAGTTACCCACCAACGTGTGCCGTACGTACGGACGTTTGTCATACGAAGCACGTTTGACCAAACTCTCAAGCCCGTAGGAATCAATGTGTGCGTCTGTGTACATGTACATAACATATTTGTGTGTGTATTGTTTACAGATAAGCACCATTGACCATTTTGCATGCATGCTTATGGAAACATCAACTTTTCAAATTTAATTTTTGATGTTGTAAAAGGCTGGAATTAATATTAAATAAATATAAATAGATCACATATTTATAATCTGCACTTTTACATAATTATTTCGAATTATTTTTACAATCTTAACAACTTTAATTAGGTGTTTTTGCATAAAACTGCAAACGGTCAAAAATTAGCGCACAAAAGTTTACTAGGCAACTCTGTCTAGCGAGAGAGCGATCAGCTGACACGTTCTTACGGAAAAAATCAAAATTGTTTGATTTCTACGTTCCGGGCTACGTACGTACGGGCGTTGCACGTCGGTGAGTTTTCCTTTACATTGCACACTAATAAGATAGGTCGTGTCAGCTGACACGTTTTTGGTACGTACGTTCGTGAGTAACTGCCGCATTATGCGGCAGTTACCCACCAACGTGTGCCGTACGTACGGACGTTTGTCATACGAAGCACGTTTGACCAAACTCTCAAGCCCGTAGGAATCAATGTGTGCGTCTGTGTACATGTACATAACATATTTGTGTATGTATTGTTTACAGATAAGCACCATTGACCATTTTGCATACATGCTTATGGAAACATCAACTTTTCAAATTTAATTTTTGATGTTGTAAAAGGCTGGAATTAATATTAAATAAATATAAATAGATCACATATTTATAATTTGCACTTTTACATAATTATTTCGAATTATTTTTACAATCTTAACAACTTTAATTATGTGTTTTTGCATAAAACTGCAAACGGTCAAAAATTAGCGCACAAAAGTTTACTAGGCAACTCTGTCTAGTGAGAGAGCGATCAGCTGACACGTTCGTACGGAAAAAATCAAAATTGTTTTGATTTCTACGTTCCGGGCTACGTACGTACGGGCGTTGCACGTCGGTGAGTTTTCGTTTACATTGCACACTCATAAGATAGGTCGTGTCAGCTGACACGTTTTTGGTACGTACGTTCGTGAGTAACTGCCGCATTATGCGGCAGTTACCCACCAACGTGTGCCGTACGTACGGACGTTTGTCATACGAAGCACGTTTGACCAAACTCTCAAGCCCGTAGGAATCAATGTGTGCGTCTGTGTACATGTACATAACATATTTGTGTGTGTATTGTTTACAGATAAGCACCATTGACCATTTTGCATGCATGCTTATGGAAACATCAACTTTTCAAATTTAATTTTTGATGTTGTAAAAGGCTGGAATTAATATTAAATAAATATAAATAGATCACATATTTATAATCTGCACTTTTACATAATTATTTCGAATTATTTTTACAATCTTAACAACTTTAATTATGTGTTTTTGCATAAAACTGCAAACGGTCAAAAATTAGCGCACAAAAGTTTACTAGGCAACTCTGTCTAGTGAGATAGCGATCAGCTGACACGTTCTTACGGAAAAAATCAAAATTGTTTTGATTTCTACGTTCCGGGCTACGTACGTACGGGCGTTGCACGTCGGTGAGTTTTCGTTTACATTGCACACTCATAAGATAGGTCGTGTCAGCTGACACGTTTTTTCTACGTACGTTCGTGGGTAACTGCCGCATTATGCGACGTGTGCCGTACGTACGGACGTTTGTCGTACGAAACACGTTTGACCGAACCCTCAAGCCCGTAGGATTCAATGTGTGCGTCTGTGTACATGTACATAACATATTTGTGTGTGTATTGTTTACAACAAAGCACTGTTGCCATTGACCAGTTTGCATGTATGCTTATGGAAACATCAACTTTTTCCAATTTAATTTTTGATATTGTAAAAGGCCGGAATACATATTAAATAAGTATAAATAGATTACATATTTATAATCAGCACTTTTAAATAATTATTTCGACTTATTTTCACAATTTTTCAAACTTTAATTAGGTGTTTTTGCATAAAATTGCAACGGTCAAAAATTAGCGCACAAAAGTTTACTAGGCAACTCTGTCTAGTGAGAGAGCGATCAGCTGACACGTTCTTACGGAAAAAATCAAAATTGTTTTGATTTCTACGTTCCGGGCTACGTACGTACGGGCGTTGCACGTCGATGAGTTTTCGTTTACATTGCACACTCATAAGATAGGTTGTGTCAGCTGACACGTTTTTGGTACGTACGTTCGTGAGTAACTGCCGCATTACATAGTACAGGTTTACAAGTATATGTATGAGAAGGAAACAATTCCTCTTTCTTCCTAACACACTGCAGTTTGACACTTCGGTCAGTGTCAAACTATTATGGAACTCAGTGGAACCTGCGTGGAACTTGCGTTTGACACTGAACGAAGTGTCAAAATTACCGGGGTTGCTGTTGTGGAAAGCGACACAGGGCAACAAAAAATGGAGCGGAATATCAGATATGGGTTGCTGTGATGGTAAATTTTTTGGATCCAATTTAGTATGAAAATGTAGTGCACCTATATGGGTCCTACAGAAAATTATACAAAAGTCTTGAATTGGGGTATCTGAGAACGCGTAGTTATTCCAGTATTAAGAATACAAACACGGGTGCTAAGTTTTTCTACCCGTTCAAAAGTTCTCCGCGAAAAACCGTTTGAAACCGAGGTTGACTGCAATAACCCGTCCAAAAATGTGGAAAGAGAAATGAAAAAACGCGTTTTGTCCTGTTATCAATAGTCAAAAGGCGAAAAAATATTCGAATTATTGGAAGCGAGGCAAAAACGCGTCTATTAATACCTCCCCGACGGTTTTGGTCGTGTTTTAGCAATCGTCCCCGGTAATGAAGTATCACAATTTGTTAATTAAAATTGTCCAAAATATATGGATATTAAAGAGAGATGTAATTAAGTGCTTGTTTGAAAGTAAATAAGTATATTTCTTTGTAATATAACAATAAAAATTTTAAACAGTTTTCGATAGCAGCTACTAAACTTTTTTTGGTCCTAAGAAGACTCCCCTACAAGACGGAGGTAACCAGTTCACTCACACATTCAAAGCTTTTTTCGCTCTCCACTAACACATCGACGTTTCATGCTGTCATCGAAATGACAGTTCATTAATTATTCCGGAAAACATTAAAACGCAAAAAAACGCTATGTTCGTTTTTCCTCACAGCTCAACCGTGTGAGAAAATAGGACTTTAGTCATGCGGTTGAGAACAAAATGGAGGACAGTGCGGAAATCGAAATAACAAAAATCAAATTAAAAATTATCGTACCTGGAGTAAACCATTAAATCAATATATCTAACCATCTTTTTGCGTAATTGTTTAAAAATATTTAAGTGCTATCGTGCCTAATAAGTTAAAGAAATAATAAACCATATGTGATGTGCAAACATATATGTATAAAACTTTCGTTTTATACGCTGTTCAATGTCAAACACGGACAACTGCCAGCGGGCAATTATCCTATATAATAAATTCAATTCATTATTATCATATTAAAATAATAAATTTAAAACAAATGCAAATTTATTGATACATAAAACTATCTCGTTATGTACATACATACCGTTTTGGAAATATATAATGTCACTGAGGACAAACGAAGCATATAACTGTAATGAAAAAGAAAAGAACCTAACATAAATAAGACAAACGGAAAAATTAAATCAAGTGCGCAGTCCAGTGTGAAAGGAAAATAAAATATATAATGTCCCGAGGACAAACGGAACAAAAAACAAAAAAAAGTTAAAGTTAATCAAATACATAAATGTACAGTCATGATAAAAATTAAAGGAGATAAAAGGATTGGACTACTTGCAAATACATACATATGCTTTAAATAAAATTTAAACAATTATATATACCAAATTTGACCATAATTCTTGGATAAGACAAATTATAATCAAATACATAAATGTACAGCCATGATAAAAATTAAAGGAGTGTGCTAAAAGGATTGGAATATTGGCAAAGACATACATATGCTTTAAATCAATTTAAAATTAATAACCAAGGACAATTTGAGGTGAGCTAAAAGGATTGGAACATCTAAATAAAAATATACATAAACCAAATTGTACTACAATTCTCGGACATGACAAATTACCTGATAACACATAACGCCACCGTAGATCAACGGAACAAAAAACGGGACTTAGTGAATATGATAAATAATTACAATAATTAAATGAATAATCAACAACTTAAGACAAATTGAATATAACCTGGCGTGGTGCCGTGAAAAAACCAGTTTAAAAAGCACATAGATAAATACAAATAGTAAAGCAATCAACATACAACCAAGGAAATACATCACTACCCAAGTACAACCTGGCGCTATACGGACACATAAAGATCCGAGCCATTATCAATACTCACAAAACGAGTATTCAAAGCCCAAAAAAAAAAAAAAACACGCAAAAAAAATATATTTGTTTACAACGAAAAATATCTTGTGCTTTTAGTTGTAACATGTGGCGGAAATTAAAAATAATTTTGCAGAGAACACCTTTTTGCGTTGGCGGCCTTCGCCCAAAATAACATTAAGTTAATTTTAGTTGTGACATGTGACGGAAATTAAAAATTTTGCTGCAGAGACCATCTTTTTGCGTTGGCGGCCTTCGCCCAAAATAATATTAAGGGTAACGTTTTACAAGACGGTACACCACCTAATTTAAAAATATCAAATAATAATAAAAACGGAGATCGAGGCGCGCCTTTTGATTCCACGTTTGATAATTTTTGATAAAAATTAGGTGGTCTTTTAATTCGTTACCATATTAAGTTGTATAGAATCCTCGGGATGGCCTACAAGGTTTCATGTCAACTAAATCGCTCCCGATATGGTCGGGCTAGTACCTTAATGGTTCCCGGAACGTACCCGATCTGCATCCGGCAAAGGACCAACAAAGTCGATAACGGGAAGTGTCCTTATCGCTACAACAACAACAACATTATTTACCTTCTGATCATTCTGTGCATTTTTAAATAATAAAAAAAATTTTATATTATTCTAATAGATAGCATCTCCGCCGGGTTGCGATTCAGCTCAGAATATGCCAAAATTAGAGGAAATCTAGGTAATAGTGCAGTTTACGGTACCCACCGAGTATTTCGAGTGAGGTATCAGAAGACGCGTATTCACGTCTAGATCAAGAATCCGAAAACGAAAAAAGACCGCGGGTTCCTCCGAAACCAGACAGTGAGAGCTTACGGGAGTCCCTGTCTTCGTAGACTTACCTCCGGTGTAAAACATCGACCAATGTCCGTTGATCTTCGGCCCAACAAGTTGGTACCAATCGGTGAGCTGGGGTGTTCAAGTCCACCAGCCTTGGTTTGGCCGAGGAGGACTATCCATCCCCCTCTTCCATTTTTCTTTCATTGATTTTGATATCTCGATATCTGATTAACATGTTAATCAGATTGAGATATTGTGTTTTTTCGCAATTTAGGAATGTGACCAACCTTTCCTGTCCTGCAGTGTGACAACAATGTAGACATTGTTGACGACGGAGCTGGTTTTGCTTAGATATCGCTTAAGGGCCGCACTACGTTGACAAACAGAGTGAGCTTGGCACCAATTATGCTCCGTCTTAAAACTCCATCACAATTAAAATCAAGGGATGTGACCAACCTTTTCCTCACACAGACCTGTGAGTGCCGAATGCCCGCCTCAACAATGCCCCTCGACATCGCTTGAGGCCACACTACGTTGACAAACATTGTGTGCCATATTGTCTACTATTGGCTTCCACTTTTGCTACTGATTTCGCTCCAATTTCCACTCAATTACGCAACAATTATGCTCCATTTTGCCTCCAATTACACTCCTACCACAATTAAGGGATGTGTCCAACCTTTTCTGCTCACAGACCTGTAAGTGACCGAGTACCTGCCCCAGCGACATCCTTGCATTGCAGTCCGCCACACTGCAGTGATTTGACAGCATCAAATCTTGCCACATTTTTGGATGCGGCCATCCATTCAGCGAACGCCTCCTATTCGCTTACGCAGTCTAAAGCAGCCTCAAACATCTCAAAAGACGAGATGAGCACCGGCCCACTCGTACAATTATCGATTGTTTTTCGGCTGACGATAGACATGCGTTCCTTCACCATCTTTCGTCATCATTTTACAGCTTATTTAACCGACATCTCCGGTTGCCACAACTTAAGGGATGTGACCAACCTATCATCTGCCCCTCAGGGTCAGTTTCTCAATGAAATTGGGATTGCCGTGGCAAGCATGAGACCGAATTCCCTTGGGTTTGCACCCCCCAAGGGAAAACAAGTTTACTCAGAGCGTGTGTCATAAGTGAACTCTATTTGAAACCACAGCCACCGCGAAGCTCCCACAAGGGGGCCATCCCAGGACAGGAGGTGAGACCTGAATACACAGCACCATTCGATGCCGTGCATCAGATCACACTGGCTTCTCCTGCTCCCGCGGTAGCAGTTTTTATAAAGACCTTGCCTAGGGTCCCACAGGGTGATACCCGCGTCCACCCTGCTGCCTTTCGAGTAAAACACCTTACTCATGGATTGGGTACCCATGGTATTATGGTCGCCTTTTACGACCGGTATACCTACCGTGGGCATATTCTAACCCCTAACCCACAGGGGGACCTCCGAAACCAGAGGTAGGATCCATAGTATTTTTGCGCAGAACATCTTTCTGCGTTGGCGGCCTTCGGCCACGCTTATAAAAAATAACCCTGGGCTACGCCATGCCAAGTCCGGGTGTGTGGTATAACTGTGGCTACCGCCACGGAAATGCACAATTTTTTTTGTGGGTATAAACACAACAACAACCACATTAAAATCGCCAACTTCAACTGCAAATATCTCCGGACAGAGATAAAATTTTTCTTTTCCGCCTTCGGATTATCTTGGCCCAACTTTATGGTGGGTAACGCAAACTGCACTACTACCGAAATCTACAACTAAATGCAGATTCACGTGTCATTTGCCAAGGATACATGGTACTTTACAAGCAACATGCTTTGGAATACGGTACCAAACTGGTTGGATGTATTTCCCTAAAAAAGGGTGGAACTACGCATCTTGGTTTGCCAGTATTTGCTTCGGTAATTTATATTGATTTGTAGTGATTAAAAATTGCATTAGTAGATAATATAATGTGAATTAAAATTGAATAGGTAGCCGGAGCAAAAAAGGCAACTGATCGGCATGTAACTGTTATTTATGTGGCGCCACCGGGAGCTGCTGCTGCTATCCCAGAAGCATTAGAAGCAGAAATGGCTTTGATTTTTTGCATCACCAAAGGTGTGCCATAACATGATATGGTTCGCGTTAAGCACGCTCTCTTAAGGCAAAAAAAATCGCGTCTAGTCAGGCCCGATTGTCCAGGAATCATCGCTCCAGAAAGGGTAAGTAAATTGGCTACCATATTAAATAATTTGTCATGCTTTTGTTGATAATCAACTGAAGAATGCAAATACGACAGAGTTCGAAGTTCATGAGAAAACCAATTAATTTTTATACCTTTCATGAAAATGAAATGGTATATTAATTTCGTCACGAAACCGAAAATTGTAAGTCCTTAAAGGAAAATAGATAGACCCACCATTAAGTATACCGAAATAATCAGGTTGAAGAGCTGAGTTGATTTAGCCATGTCCGTCTGTCCGTCTGTCTGTTTGTATGCAAACTAGTCCCTCAATTTTTGAGATATCTTGATAAAATTTGGTGAGCAGGTGTATTTGTGTGTCCGATTAGACATTTGTCGGAACCGACCGGATCGGACCACTATAGCATATATCCTCCATACAACCGATTTTTCAGAAAAAGAGGATTTTTGTAATATCTTACCCAATTTAACAGATTGAAGCTTCAAACTTCACCATATACTTTCGTATATTACACATATTGTTGCCTGAAAAAATTGATGAGATCGGTCGTATATATAGTATATATCCCCCACAACCGATTGTTGAGATAAGGAACTTTCCGTAATTACTGCCCCATTTTAAGAGCTAGAGGCTTCAAATTTCAACGAATGCTTAGGTATATAGCATATATTGTTGTCTGAAAAAATCATAAAGATCGGTGGTATATATAGTATATATATGGTGGTATATATAGTATATATATATAGTATATATATATATATTTTTGGCAAATTTTAGCCCCATTTTAACAGCTAGAAGCTTCAAATTTCACCGAATACTTACGTTTATAGCATATATTGTTGTCTAAAAAAATCATAGAGATCGGTGGTATATATAGTATATATCTCATACAACCGATTGTTCAGATAAGAAACTTTGCGCAATTTCTGCCCCGTTTTAACAGCTAGAAGCTTCAAATTTCACAAAATACTTACGGATATAGCATATATTGTTGTCTGAAAAAATTATAGAGATCGGTGGTATATATATTATACACTTCATACAAACTGTCATTTTTGCCCCTTTTTTACGGCTAGAAGCTTCAAAATTCATCAAATTTCATCAAATAGTTACGTTTACGTCATATATTTTTGAAATACGTGATTCGTAGTCATAGTTTTTACATGCAGACTACAAAAAACGTGAAGCTTTGCATCCTCACACAGATTACCTACCTATTTTTTATTTTATATTTATCTTAAAAATCGTTTAGATATGTTCAAATTTCACTAAATGCTTACGTGTATAGCATATATTGTTGTCTGAGAAAATCATAGATACCGGTGGTATATACAGTATATATCCCATACAACCGATTGTTCAGATAAGAAACTTTGCGCAATTTCTTCCCCGTTTTAACAGCTAGAAGCTTCAACTTTCACTAAATGCTTACGTGTATAGATTATATTGTTGTCTGAAAAAATCATTGAGATCGATGGTACATATAGTATATATCTCATACAACCGATTGTTCAGTTAAGAAACTTTGCGCAATTTCTGCCCCTTTTTAACAGCTAGACGCTTCAAATTTCACCATATGCTTACATATATAGCATATATTGTTGTCTGAAAAAATCATAGAGATCGGTGGTATATATATTATATACTTCATATAAACTGTCATTTTTGCCCCTTTTTTACGGCTAGAAGCTTCAAAATTCATCAAATAGTTACGTTTACGTCATATATTTTTGAAATACGTGATTCGTAGTCATAGTTTTTACATGCAGACCACAAAAAACGTGAAGCTTTGCATCCTCACACATATTACCTACCTATTTTTTATTTTATATTTATCTTAAAAATCGTTTAGATATGTTCAAATTTCACTAAATGCTTACGTGTATAGCATATATTGTTGTCTGAGAAAATCATAGATACCGGTGGTATATATAGTATATATCCCATACAACCGATTGTTTAGATAAGAAAATTTGCCCAATTTTTTCCCCATTTTAACAGCTAGAAGCTTCAAATTTCACCAAATGCTTACGTGTATAGCATATATTGTTGTCTAAAAAAATCATTGAGATCGATGGTATATATAGTATATATCTCATACAACCGATTGTTGAGTTAAGAAACTTTGCGCAATTTCTGCCCCTTTTTAACAGCTAGACGCTTCAAATTTCACCATATGCTTACGTATATAGCATATATTGTTGTCTGAAAAAATCATAGAGATCGGTGGTATATATATTATATACCCCATATAAACTCTAATTTTTGCCCCCTTTTTACGGCTAGAAGCTTCAAAATTCATCAAATTTCATCAAATAGTCACGTTTACGTCATATGTTGTTGAAATACGTGATTCGTAGTCATAGTTTTTACACGCAGACCACAAAAAACCAGAAACTTTGCATCCTCACACAAAGTACCTACCTGTTTTTTATTTTATATTTATCTTAAAAATCGTTAAGGTATGCAGATCTGTTCACTATATATTTCTTATCTTATACATCCGATTATTCGGAGATTACGAACGGGATAAGATTATTGTTCAGCCCCATTCATGAAAGGTATGAAGTCTTCGGCACAGCCGAAGACAGTCCCGTTCTTACTTGTTTTAATTAGCGTTTGGAGAGTATGTATGTATGCATAGAACTGCATAGAAGGGGAGGCAATAATTAATTATTATCAGTAGATTTGCAAGATTTTTGTCATTTTCCCTGCATCGCAGTTGTCATTACATTGCGTTAAGAGAGGACATCAACACCTTACTACCCACAGCCAGTTAAAATATTTGTAAATTTTGCTCTTTTCATCACTGTTTCAAAACGTGGAAAGTTATATATCGAGCATTCCATGGAGAATGGTACATTTTAGCAGACTTTCGCATTGCCGGAATTATTAATATTCAATCCCTAGAAGTTTAATGTAGTCATATCAATAGTTCCCGATATGGTGGGGCTAGTACCACAATGGTGCTTGTTACCGGAACGTAGATAGATAATTTATTGAGGATTGCACAGTGACTTGCACATCTCCTTCACAGCACCTCATCCTAGCCGACTTTCTTGATGAACCCCAGCAGTGTTCTTTGCTTGAGTGATTAAATGTGGGAATGCTCTGGCCATGGTGAGCCCATAAACTTAGCCCTACGTCTTGAAATTGCGCCGCAATATAGAAGGATATGGTCCACCGTCTGCTGATCCATCACAAAATCGGTATGTGTTGTTCGATATTATACCCAGCTTTTGCATATGACTGTTCAGTCTACAGTGTCTTGTAAGAATAGCCGTTAGGGTTCTTAGGTTATCTTTTTGAGAGGCCTATTAATGCCCTAATTCGAGTTGTGCTGTAACCCCCTAACAGTAACTTAGATTGACTCAGGCCTGGCATATTGCGCCAGTGTTCTCTCTTTTCCCTCCCTTCTGCTAATAAATACCCCTGTGGGCCAACTGGCAGGAACGGCTGGGGATCGATGGGTCATGCAGTTGCTGCCTCTCTTTCCGTGTTGTCCGCCTGCTGTTGTTGTAGAAGCAGTGCTCCGCCCCATCCAATAGGTGCGACCGATCACAAATTGTCATCAATGTCCTCTAACGGGAGTCCAAAGAAACTTTCTGTTTCAACAGGGGTGGACCATAATGAGAGGAGTGTTAGAGGCGTTGGTACCACAATAGAGTTAAAGAGATGGTTGGTGACATGTGGGGACACATTACAAGCAGGACAATGTTTTGTATGTCGGGGTTGATTCTGGATAGGTAAGAGTTTAACCTGTTACGTTATCCAGCTCGAAGTTGAGCTAGAGTGACTACTCTCGTTTCCCTAGGGAGAGTGCGTTCCTCCTCTGCTAGTTTTGTTCTTTGAGTACAGGAATCACCGGCATAGAGGTCCGACGCCTGTTTGTGGAGTTCACTGAAGACATGCTTGTGTTTTTTAGCTTCATACGGCTGTGTTCTCAGGTGCCGTATTTCCTCATAATGTAATGAGGCCGTGAACAACAAGAGCCACAAAAGATTTATAAAAGTTACGAGGACGCTGGATTTTGGAATCTAGCCCAGAGCAACCTGTCCGATGCAACCATCCCTTGCACGTGAAACACTGACAAGAGTATTTATTTTTTTAATTTAATTTATTTATTATTACGGCTGTTTAGGCATAAAACTTAAACTACTAAGTACAATTCATTGTTATAATCACTTATTTCTATTGAATATGCTGTTGGAATGCCATGTGATTCCGATCAGCATATTTACTAGCTTGACAAAAGGACGAGTCTGGGAGCCACTCATTACGACGTTTCCAATCCTCCAGTGCTCCCAGCTTAAGGCAACAAAATTTGGAACTTATATTTTTCAAATATATGTGTATTTTAAGCTGTCGGAATGTATTAGTCTCCGATCAATGCAGCTAAACATGTCTTTGGATGTTGGAAATTGAAAATAACCCCTCAACTTTGTTTATTAAAGACGCTGTCGGAATGCATGAAGATTCCGATTAGCACAGCTCAACATATAATGGGAGGTTGAAAAGGACGTGTTTCCAATCCCACCTGCTCTGTCAAATAAAATAAAATAAATAAACAAAAGCAGAACTACAACGGAACTGTGGTTGATGATTCGTCAGATGAAGAGGAAAGCTTACTGGAGCTAGCCAGAAGTAGAAGACGAGATGCTTCAAATCCTTTGGAAATGAATTCCACCACGTAAGTGTAGCTTTCTAAATAAGTTGTTAAATTGTTGAAATTATAAGTTTTGTTTATAGATTTATTCAAAATTTCAGACTGTCCGAAGAAGCGTTCATGGACTTGTTGTCTAGTACAGATGAACTGCTGCAGCAATGCACAAGAGCCAAGTCTATTCCTAATATTTTTTAATTTTGGCAACAGTTTTCCGATTTTGTGCTCAAGGATCCTACCAACTGAGCATTGGAAACGAAAATGCACTCGGACTTGCCCAGCCGACTGTGTCTGTGGTACTATCAGAGGTATTGAATGTTTTGGAAAATTTTATTTGTGAAAGATGGATAAAAGTGAATTACGAGGAGGCTCAGCTGCATCAACCAAAGTTGCATTTCTATAATGTGCAAGTTCCTTTGCTATATGGGGATTTTGTTCCATAATTGAAACTAGTCTTTCAAGCTGTTGTTTTGTACTCACGACCTTGGACCTATATAAAATTAATTCAAATAGTTTAAAATTACTACTAGGTAGTAAAAAAGTAGAACATAAATACAAAAAACTTACATTTTAAACAATTATTTTTCTATTCGATACAGCATCGACAACAAATTTCTATTCGCTTGAAAATTAGATACACAACGAAAATTTCTACAGGGATGAGTTGTCATAATACCAATTCCAAATTCGATTTTCGATGTTCGATAGCCAGCGAAGATCGAAATTCGAATAATGCTCATAATAGGGGCCTTAGTGTAATATCTCGGCTGCAAGATTCTAACAAAATTATAGCAAGTCAGGAAGGAATTTCATAGTATATGAAATATTAACGAAAAGCCGCAATGAAGTATATAACCCAAGAGAACGGTGGTAACCACAATCATCAGGGCCGACTCGCATAGGCCGCTGCAACAGCCACCACCAGTACGGCTAGACGGAGCGCAACAACCACCAACAGCACCAACACAGCGTGCCCAAGAACGTGCGCCACAACACGTAACCGGCAACAATACATAACCGGCAACAACACATAACCGGCAACAACACAACCGGCCACAATACATAACCGGGAACAACACATAACCGGCAACAACATCTACCAGTAACTACGCGACAGAGGTCCACGGTAAGGCCTCTTTCCGGCTAAGTCGGTATCAGCCTACCGGGTGAGTCGCTGCCAAGTAGCCAAGTAGTAGAACACATACATGTATTATAGACTTGAATATCATTTTTTTTCCTCCCAATCAAACTAAAACTGGAAGAGGGGGTTCAGCTTAGAAGTAGATTAATGGAAACATGAAATTTTAAAATATTTTATTGAAATATTCTTGGTACAAGCACCAATTAAGTTCAAAATGTCCTACATTTGTGCTTGCATACCCACCAAAAAAAAAAAGAAGAAAAAAGTCATTTTAGCGATTACAAGGAGTACTGATAACCGGTAAACCTTATGAAGGCCTCGTTTAATGTCGATTAATTAGACGTTATGTAAGTCTTGTTTTGTATCACTTATGTGCATTATGCATAAAGTTGCATTCGAACGAAAATTAAACCTTACTTATGTCTGTTAGCATCAGCGCAGTCTCATTTGTATTATACTGAACTATTTTAATGGTACAATCCTTGCATAAGGTACGAATTTTTTTTGGGGGTATTCAAATCAACTGTCCTTTCTATATATACCAAGGCGTATCACGTTCATGGCCCGATTGTTGGCGCAAGCAGATCAACCTCAAATACGGATTCTTCCCATCAAATTTTGTAACGCTACCTTTAAACGTTCTGGTGGAGATACTGCTAGCGAAAGTAGAATTTTTTTTTTAATAAGCAGGCGTTGCCGCGCCCATTTTTCTAAGTTTGTATGTAGGTATCGTACCAAATTTGAAGCTGGCAGCTCGTAGAAACCAGTGTGTCACCTTCCCTTCATGCAAATAGGCGAACGGACGTATAAGCATTGCGGACTTTGATTTTCATTCGGGTGAGGTTACTGATGTAGCTTCATGTCAGTTTTAGCAAAGCAAATTTTATGCATAAATTTGTTCGGTTTAGCCTCAGATGCGTCTCGGTATACATCCACACGCACATTAGTATTTAGAGTTTATTTAATTTAGTGAACTGAATAAAACAAAAGGTTATATATTATGTATAAATAAGATCGAATATATACCTAAGCGTGTATCCGCATTTAAAACGGGGTTGCATAATAGGTCGATAAAAATTTGATAATTTGAAAACATAAACTATGGCATTGAAGCTGGGTTTTTTTTTTGTAAATTGAGTTCTATGCAACTAATTTGCTTATCTACTTTTATGCGTTGAGCAGTAGGTTCAACGAGTAAGATCATATAGCAATTTAAATGCACCAATAAGAAAAATGAACAAATTTTTTTTTTATATTACCTATAATAAAAGAAGATTTTATAAGGTAATAAAGATTAGAAATAATAATGATAGAATTACAGAACAAAGTACAACATAATTAGCTCAAACCTACCAAGTTTGATAAAATAACAGACAGTATCAGATACCGGTTATAAAAATAAAATAACAATTAAAATTAATCTAAATCAGATAAAATTAAATACAATTAAAATAAGTAAATACGTTGAATAAATAAATAAGGATATGAAATACATAGCTGAAACAAAACAACAAGATAATAACCCTTAAGACTTTAAGTCTGAATACATTTAGCATAGTAGTTTTTTATCTCAAAGTCACCTTTTGGGTTGTAATAGCATTAAAAGGTGTATGTAACTGTCATTACACCCACAATTGATTCATTCTTTATTTTGTTTAGGGTTTCTTACAAACATTGTAAATAAGCCTTAGTATAGGCGTAGTTGTATACACATAGTTGTGACAACCAATCTGGGTATTATATCAGAACAGTTATAAGGAATAAGTCTTACGAAATCAATATCAAAACAGATTCCTCATTTCTCTCAGTTTGAGCTTTCCTTCTGATTAACCCTTTCTTAAATTTTTTTTTGATTAAGCCCTCTTTTTCACTTGAATTAAATTAATTATCAAGGAGTTTCTCTTTTGATTTTGATTCCCTAAGACTGACCATTAGTTAGCTTTAATCTTCAAGTGGTTACCGGGTTTCGGTTAAGCCTATGTATATATAATATTACATTTCAAATAAGTTTCCACTGAATTGTTTTACGATGAATTTTAAATAAAACTTATAATTTGGAATGGGAATGCTGATGGTTCCTTTCATTTAGAAGGCACATAAGGCATACAGGTAAGCGGCCACCGAAATATAGGTGCGTCGGTGGCCGTGGTTTTTGAGGGTGGGAAAAAGCACCGGGCGTCGCAACAACACCCGCGGCGCCCCCATGTATATTCGGCCCTTTCCTTCTTTCATTTTGATTTTCAGATTTCTTTTGTTTTTTGACTTTCAGCGTTAGTAACCGGCCATGTCCGGTTCGGCAATTTTTTTTTTGGCGTTTAGCTTTTTTGAATTTTTAAATTTTGAATGTTGTAACGGTCTGTCCGTGACATCCGGTTCAGCCGGATGTCGTTTTAGTTTGAATTTCTCTGCGCTTCTGTCAGTTTTTTTGAATTTGACAGCTGTTAGTTTTGAAAGGCATGATAGGAACTTTTTTTGTTATGGCGCAGGACAGCAAGGTTGGCAAGAACCCAGCCCAGCCGACATGACTAGCCACTGTGCACCACAATGTCATGCCGACTGCCTTCCTTGCTGCTCCCATAGTAGATGCGATTCCATAACAATGTTTACAAAAGTGCTTCGCGAAATTTTGTATGTGAATGGGCAAGGCGTAATAAACTTCTATTGCCAAGTCTGAAGTTCCTTCATATTTACAAACGCAACATCTTGGTTGATTGTGGCGATGTTATTGGAATGCATATGCTTGTGTTAAGCGCATCTTTATGTAAAATGTCATTGCGTCACGGCCTTAAAGGCCGTAAAGAACTTCAGACTCGGCAATTGAAGTTTATTTCGCGTCGCCCATTTACATAAAAAATTTCGCAAAGCACTGGTTATCCCTATACAACAAAGATATTATCCCTGTACAACAAAGATACTTGCTAACATATTTTGTGTCGTATTCATTTGTTATATTACAGTTTTTACTTGCGAAAAATTATAGAAAATTTACCAACCCGTGGGAAAAATAATTTCACTTGCAAAGTATGCCAACACACTTAGCCAAATCAAATGTCAAATTCTTCTTCTTATAATTTGCTTGGAACAAAATTGGGGAGTTGGCTACTTTTCAATATCAGATGGCGCCAGTGTCGCTCATTCTACCGTTCTCCATAAAAATACGTGCAATCTACTCATAATGCATAAGCATGTGTCATCTATATGAAGAACTGCTTATGTGTCGGGCCTATTAGGTCCAGGTTGTCTTAAGGAAGTACGGGAGAATGGGGGCATAAAAGAAGGTTGTTTTGTAAAATAGTAAAATCTTCATACATTTTTAATGCGTGGTAGAATTCAAAATGCAGCATTGTATAAACGACTTTTATGTAGTCATAAAATTTAGTTAATGTTGTTGTTGTTGTAGCGATAAGGTCGCTCCCCGAAGGCTTTGGTGAGTGTTATCATTGTGATGGTCTTTTGCCGGATACAAATCCAGTACGCTCCGGTACCATAGCAACATTATTATTATTATTTATTATTACGGCGTTTTAAGCCTAAAACGGTAATAGTCTAGTTGAGAGGTCGACTGCTAGTAGCCACGGTTATACCACACACCCGGACTTGGCATGGCGTAGCCCAGGGTTATTTTTTATAAGCGCGGCCGAAGGCCGCCAACGCAGAAAGGTGTTCTGCGCAAAAATACTATGGATCCCACCCCCGGTTTCGGAGGTACCCGCGGGTCTTTTTTCGGGTTTTCGTTAATATCTTCTGAACGAGTTAATATTTTCATTTTCCGCCTTCGGATTATTAATACTGATGTCAAGACGCGTCGTTTGACACCTCTCTCGATATTTTTGGTAGCGTATTAGCAGTCGACCCCTCAACTAGACTATTACCCAAATTATAAATACATTTTAATAATAATAGGATTTCTAGCGTTTGGGATGTCGGAATGCATGAGATTCCGATCAGCACGGGAACTGGTGGTCCCAACGGGCGGGCCTTGGAGCAATCTCATTGGGAGTTTGGAAGGACGTGTTCTCAATTTTGCCCTAATCCAAGACGTATGATTACACAGTTTTATTATTTATGCTGTCGGAATGCATTTGATTCCGGTCAACCCAAAAGCTAGCAGCTCAGCAGAATGAGCCACTCTTATCGGACGGTTGGAAAGGACGTGTTTCCAATCCTCCCTGTACCAGCTTTTATGTAAACATAATTAATTATAATATATCATTGCTGTAGGAATATACGTGATTCACATGAACACTCCAACTGTTTGTCTGGGACGATATTTTCAGGAATTCTTTCCCAATTTGATTGCGAGCGATATATGTATTTGACCTGATGCATAAGGTTCCTCTGTGTCTATTTGGATTGCCATGTACACTCAAGGATCAGTAACATAAAATACAGATACAAAACATTTTATCTTATTGGAAGGGTTTTGCAATATTCTAATATACTTTTTTTGAAGGTGTTTAAGTTTTCACAATTTTTAACATGATTAGGTAGTTCATTAAAACATTTCAGGCCTTTGTAAAATATTGTAACGAATTTACTTGCAAATCCTTTTATTTGCAACCCTCTGCTAAGTTCGAATCACTAAACTGTTGAATAAAAAACTCCAATTTGTAATAATGCAAAATGAAAGGCCATTAAAGTACTTCACAATAACACTCAAATTGTGCAACGAATAGCTTTCTTAATAATCAAACTGATTGATAGCTCAAATGAAACTTTACTAGTCAAAATAATACTGCTATTGCTCGCTAGATATCGTCTTAATTGAAACTGCTTGACAACTCAAATCAAACTGAATTACAGCGCCTCTACATCTGTCGCCTTTTATACTCTTTGATTTTAACATTCGCATCTTCTAGTCGCTTCCAGAATCTGCTAGTCCAGCAGCTCTCAAACTTCTCAGCTGTAACTACAATTGCACAATTTTATAGTTTTTCTCATTGCATACTTATAGGAGTATCTCAGATATATGCATGTGTTTGCGCATTGACTCTCGCTGCTCGTACTCGTACATGGTACATATGTGTAGACGCAATTATTTATTCGTTTATGTAGATACATAATGATTGAATTATTAATGTGAATGTTTGTAGTTTACAGTCTCTCGCGCACACATAGGCGTATAAGTAAATGCATCTGTGTGTGACATCTCTCGGCTGCATTATATATGTGTATACATGATTTGATTATTGACGTAAATATCGCTTAGCATGGCCTTAGCATCGCCTTAGTGATGGTATAGCTTAGTGATGCTAATATCCGTGACAATATATTTTGCTTGTCCATTTCTGTTTTGAGAAGAAGTAATCTAAAATTATTATTTACCCTGATTATGTAAGAATGGGTTTCATTCACATAAACAAGTTTTTCACTTAGGTAGGCTGGTAATTTACCATGCTTGATATAAAATACAAATTTCATACTATGGTAAAATATCAACAGTTTCACACTCAACCAGTTTAGTGCATCAAGCATATTCTTTATGGAAGTGTCGTACCTCCCTTTCAATATAAATCTCATAGTTTTGTTTTGCATAATTTGGAACCTGTCTACTTGTGTTTCATTGGCAATAAAGAATATTGTAGGGCAATATAAGAAGTGCGGTTCTATGATGGATCTATATACTTTCAACTTATATTTCTTACTAATAAGTTTACACGATCTCTTCCAAAATCCAATTTTTTTGCCCATTTTGGCAGCAATATAATCAATATGTTCCGTAAACCTCAGTTTATTGTCAATCAGGATCCCTAAGTACTTAAATATTTTGACATCCTCAATGCTCGTATTCATTATTTTTAGATCTAAATTAAGTGATTATTGGTCGTCCTAGATCAAACCATGAACTTAGTTTTGTTAACGTTAAGCTTGAGTTTATTAATGCAAAGCCATATATACAATGAGTCCAAACCTTCTTGCATTTTGCCCCTTCCTATTGAAATGCCCGTTTCATTTACTTCAAGTAGCGCATCATCTGCAAAAAACCTGATTTTACTATTATATTTCAGTGCTGATGATATATCGTTTATGTAAATGTTGAACAGGATTGGTGCTAATTCCGACCCTTGTGGTAAACCTATGTCCACTTGTGCCTCGGATGAGACTACTGACTCGATGGTTGTTCTTTGTTTCCGGTCTGATAAGAAACTTCTAAACCACTGCAATTCATTTTCCCTAATACCAATTTTTTGTGGTTTATCGAGCATTATATTCCTATCAATTGTTTCGAACGCTCTTTTCAGTGAAAACTGCTACTATATGTTTTAGGCTCAGCTCTTCCTTCCAGCTAGATATGACGTAATTTAACGCCGTCTCGCAAGAGTGCCCTTCTCGGAAACCGGATTGTTCCTTTATAAGGATTTTACTATTTTCTAAGTAATTAAGCAGTTGATTTATTATTACAATTTCTAGAATTTTTTCTATGTTCGGCAATGTATTTATCGGCCTTAGTTCTTCTGCCATTATTGAATCTTTTACTTTTCAAATTGGTACTGTTGTCGAAATTTGCCACATGTCTGGCACTATTCCAGTAGTCATGGATTTGTTTATAGCGGTTGCATAGAAGAAACCCATGTACGATACCGAATCTTTAATTACGCCTTCTGGGAGTAAATTTTTCCCCCCAAGTTTTATTTTTGAACCTTTTTGCTATACGTGTAACATCCTCAAGCGCAATTTCTTCGAATTTTAAACATGACCTAGCTGTAAATTGGAAGTGCTAGCCCGACCATCTCGGGAACGATTTATGTGGCCACATTAAACCTTCAGGCCATTCCCTCCCTCCCTACCCCCAAATTCCATGAGGAGCTTGGGGTCGCCAGAACCTCGTCTGTTAGTGAAACAGGATTCACCGCGGATAGGTGAGGTTGACAATTGGGTTTGGAGAAGCTATATATTGCGCTGGCAACCTGAAGGGTTGCGCTACACAGCCCCTTGAATCTGATATTTTAGTCGCCTCTTACGACAGGCATACCTACCGCGGGTATATTCTGATCCCCTAACGCTGGGGTAAAATTTAGTTAATCTTTTGCAATTCTGAAAGTTTTTACCACTATACTGTGTTTAACACAATATGTTTGAGTTGCGGTATTCCCGCATTCATAAAAGAACTTCTCTAAAATGTTTATTGATTTGTATTATATAATCGCTTTATTTTAAACAGATGCAAATCAAAAATTTCATATTTCGAGATTTTATGATGCCCCAAAAAATCCGTCTAGTAAGATTATGGTCACATATCTAGAATACTTGAAGGACCAATTGGCTGCCATAGCTATCTTTGAATCTCATTTTTATAATGAAACTGGATGATTTAAAAACGTTTGTAATTAAATATTTTGCAGACGTGACTTTCGAAAGTATGTTTGTTCACACAATCTTTCCAATATGAATCTAATACGATGCGGTACTAGCCCTGATGAGACTAGCACAACTACAGCTAAAATGGGTTATTTGACTTCCAAAGCCTTTGGGTAATATGTAATCAACCATCTAACTAACGGCATTTACAGGACAGATGCAATTTCATAAAGAAACTTTTCATGGAAGAAATACAGTTGAAGTTTTTGCAAAATCTCTGGTGAGGTTTATATGATGCTCATTTTTCCGGGACTGGACTTGAAAACAGGATCTTCGGATTGTTGGCAAGTACACTATTATCAGAAAACCTTGACCACCACTTCACCGAATACATGTAAACATATTAAAAATTAAAAGATAAGGGAAATAAACTTGCTCGTGCTGTTATGTTTCAGCGGTTGGTACGCAAGACAACGCTCGGCTATGCCGCCGAAGGTTATAAAATGAATGAGCTGAAAATAATCGCTTAAAACGCATGTTGAACGACGTTACTCATTGAAGATTCTTGTTCTCCAATCTATAAGGCCGATTCGGCATATATATGGACACGTTTCCACTATTCTACATGGTGGAATAGTAGGATTCGACATTTTGTTACGTTGTGCGGCAACATTTTTGTCAAAACAAAGCCTTGAAAGAACTGTATGACCGTCACACTATTGGATATCCATGAGAATTCACAGGTGTCCTGGGAACTATTGACAATGTAGACTATTAGGAAGAAATTTATTGTTTGAAATGTATTTTAGGTATTTTTTTAAGTAAATTAAAGTTAAATCAGTTTGCGACTGAAAGGATACAATATATCTACGGATAATTTACTCCTCGACAGCTACACCAATAGCTGAATGAATGCACTCTTCCTTATTGATAAGATGACATGTCTTGTTCACCAACGACATCAATTGATTAACGTCATTCGCCCAGTTATTCAATATATCCGAAGCGCTTTTCTTGGTGGTAAAGTAAACAATACCTACAGGACGATCAATTTTAACTCGTATGGTATCACTATTCGCCAATTTGGATAGATATTCTTCACAACGATTCGATGGTAAGTTTAGCAATTCACTCATCCGCTGAAGATGAATACGGGAGTAGTACATAGCGATAATGCGTATATTCTAGATTTATCAAAGAATATTAAAATGTAACAAATGATATAATAAGAATAATTTATAATTGCTTACATGTTCTATAAGGCGATCTTTTAATTCAGCAATGCATTTGCGGCCATGCTTTGTGCTTTCCAGAAACATTTCATTTTCAGCCAATACGCTACCAAAATCAACATTGAATGTATCAAAATTAATAAGTTCTTTAGACATGAACAACCGTAATATTTCACTGTTAAAAGAGAAACATTAGTGTGTGTATGCTAAAGTACAGTTAAAATTGGCGTTTTAACCTCTTTGGCGCTGCAGGCGAAGACAACTTTTGCCTCATTTGTCTGACAAACGAGGCAAAAGACTAGTATGCCTTCAACCCCCAGAAACATGTTGTGAAGTTGTGGATTAAGAATCTAAAATCCAAAGTTTAGATACTTACCTATAAGCAGGTATTTCCTCAAGTTTCTTGTTTTTCGATAAATGGGCCATCATATCACTTTTTTCATTATCATACGGCGCCAAAACGCAGTATAGCACGGCACAAATGAGCTTTTCTTTTTTTTCCTTCTCCTGTTCGGGAGTTAACTCAACGGGTGGTAAAGCTTCTGCAGCGGCTTTACCAGCTTTTATTTCATCTTCACGTTTCTTTCTGCCTTCCTCACTTATTTTTTTCGTTTCTTCTTCAGACGATTCGGGTGCTGTCGTTACTGGCCGTGGCGGCTCAGCAATTGCCTGATAGTGTCGTGAGGTCTTTAAAAATGATCCATCTCGATCCAAACGTATCATCAAATTGTAAAACTTCAATTTTAAATCATGCTGTGCTGGATCATCAAAGAATTTAATACTTATTTTCTTGGCTATAATTTGTGTTGATACAAAGTCTTCTTTTAATAAACACAGGCGCATTTGTTCCAATATCAATTCCACTTTTTCACGCTTATCCATTGAACCATATGTCTCTACTTGCAACTCTTCCATTACAGCAGCAGCACCAGCAATATCGCCATCAGCCTCTTTGATGTCAGCTAATATTTTGGTTAAACGAGCACGATCAATTTCTACATAGATTTTGCCTTCAGTGACTGTGCGCAACGTATCAATCAATTTCAATTTTGTGGCCTTGTCTGGCGTTTTTTCAACATAAGTACAACATTCCTGAATCATTTTTGAAACAGCTTGCTTAAGCTGTGAACGCCGACGAGCCAGCAATGAAACATATTCATTTAACGCATTCCAATTTTGTGCTTCAAAGCAAATTTGACATATGGCGACGAGTACTCGTGAACAAGATACCATATCAGCACCCTTTGGGAACAGATAAAATTTGTTTGTAAATAGATATGTATATGTAACAAAACTTTTTTAGTAACTAACCAAGCGTGTCTGCTTCTCAAGTTGCAACAAAATCTCGATGGCATCGTGAAAGGCTTCCGGATTTTTTTTGGCCATGTCTTTTGCTAATGGAATTTTTTCATCGCAGGCAGGTGAATAATCTACCTCCATTTTGGTAATGCGACCCCCTTCGAACAGGTAATTATCCATTTTGAAACTTTTAGTGAACTGAAAACAGTAAAATCATGCAAGATTTCGTGTTAATATGCGGTAAAAGAAATAACAACAATAAAAACGAGCCCGCAATGAGTTGAAAGTATACTTTTTTATCGCTTACAGTTGACGTCTATGAGATATATTTATTGCAAGGTCGTTTGTACTTATAGTGTTTTCCCGCACCTGTAGTAATTTATTGAGATTTTCTTATTTAAAATTTAAGCCAAATTACAAATATTGCTACACCACCTTCGGATAATTCTGCTTACTAATCAACTATATTGGCTGTGGTTCGCTGAATAATCTTTCTGACAGTTGACAGTTCGAACATGGTCAGCAGAAATGCCTTGGATATATTTTTTAAAGCCTTCCGCGATTTACAACCAGATTGACTGAGTTTTTGTATGTGTGCGTGTCGGGTATTTGACGCTTGCCCTGCGACTATCAAATAAAAAGCCATCAATCAACATTTGCATTGAGAAACCGTAGCGTTCGGACGTGAATATGCCGTCATCGGATGATGACTTTTTTTTACTTGCAACTACAGCAGTTTTATTAAATAATAAAAAAAATTAATACAAATTTTATTAAATAATAATAAAAGCTTTACATTCCATAAAGCTGCTAAACATTGATAATTTTCAATAAATTTTAATATGAATTGCTGTTCTTCCGCGCACTTGTTCATTTTGAATGTCGACACAAACTAAATACAAAACTGCGTTTTGTCAATCACACCCCGCGACTATCAAATAAGCTAGCGTCCATAGTGTACCTATACCAAGTGTGTCCACTAAGCGATAAACGTCAAAAATACAAACAGCCTCGCTCACCTGATGGAAATCTCAGGTCTAGAGTCGCATTTTTGGTCTCAACGACAACATTTTTGACTACCAATCGTATCGACTTTTTCAATTTTTCAATCATTCGGCGCACTCGGTAATGGTATCCATTTTGAATTCGCTGTCATTCCGAATCCAGCGAGTGCCTGTCAGAATGCTTGACAGATAAGTCAACACACTTGTACTTGTACACTATGCTAGCGTCAAATGAAAAAATCAAAAATTTTTGATTTTCATCAACGTGTAGCCGACAACAAATACGTGTGTCACGAAGTCACCCGACTGCACTAACACACACAAAATTCAGTCAATCTGGTTGTAAATCGCGGAAGGCTCTTACACCGCGTAATAAAAACGCTTTTACCATTGTGAATGATGACTAAGTGTGTTATCTTATCTGTCAACTGCCTGACAGGCTGTTCAATATGGCTACTTTTCAGCGTTTTGACAGACTGTTCAATATGGCGGCGCCTATCTTCAGCGGGTGATAGAAAGAGAGACAGAATGAGACAGCGATAGTCAAATACAAATCAGGTAATCCAATCACTTTGGAATTTTGACGTTTATGCAGAAGATGTCACACTTAGTCATCATTCACAATGGCTTATACTGTTTTCACACAGAAACTTAATGATCTCATTTCACCTTCTAATGAAATCGTAAATTTTTTGCATTCACACAGAAGTAACTGCTCGATTAGTATGAAGGATGAGACAGACAATCATGGCGGAACGATACAAGGTGGGAGCATGGTGACATACCTACAAACAAAAAAAATTCCATGTAACTATCTAAAAATTATTATCCCTAAAAAGACGTAACGTTTAAAATTGAAAAAGTAACAGGCGTCGGACCTTTATGCCAGGAATTGCCCGGTGAATCCAGTACTCAAAGAACAGTACCCAAACTTGCGGAAGAGGAACGCACACTCCTCAGGAAAACACGAGTCAGTCTAGCTCAACTTCGATCTGGATACTGTAACAGGTTGAACCTTACCTATCCAGAATCAACCCCGACATACAAAATGTGTGCCCTGCTTGTAATGTGTCCCCACATGACACCAACCATCTCTTTAATTGTAATGTGGAACCACCGCCTGTAACACCCCTTTCATTATGGTCCACCCCTGTCGAAACAGCAAGTTTCCTTGTTAGAGGACATTGATGGCAATTTGTGATCGATCACACCTATTGGACGGGGCGAAGCACTGCTACAACACTAACAACAAACCACCACCAAAAAACTTCGGACCTCTGTGCCAGAAATTATCCGGGCAACCCCGTTCCTATAGTCATATACCCTAAACTCACTAGAGGAAAGCAATGTTCCCAGGGAGGCGTAGGTCACTCTAGCCCAACTTCGATTTGAATACTGTAACAGGATTTTGATGACTTGTGAGTATTTCCGCCTCTTGGATGGGGCAAATCACTGCTACAACAACATCAACAACAACGGCCTCTCGGCTCTTATCTGTTTGCGCGCATTGTTATGGATACGCATCTTTGGTCGAAGCAGTAAGGAAGGCGGTCGGCATGATGTGGTGGTGCACAGTGGCTAGTCATTGTCGGCTGGGGCGGGTCTTTGCCAACCTTACTGTTCCTGCGCCATAAACAGAAAAAAAGTCATATGCCTATCAAACTAGCAGCTGTCAAATTCAAAAAAAAAACGACAGAAGCGCAGAGACCGACTCAAAACGCTTATAAGTTCAAACTAAAACAACATCCGGCCGAACCGGATGTCACGGACAGACCGTTAACATTCAAAATTTAAATTCAAAAAAAAATATCTAACGCAGCAAAAAAAAATTACCGAACCGGACATAACCGGTTACTAACTCTAAAATCAAAATTCAAAAAAAAAACTGCTGAAAAATAAAATTGCAAAAAAACAGCTGAAAATTAAAATGAAAAAGAAAAGGGCCGAATATATATAGGGGGCGCCGCGGGTGGTGTTGCGACGCCCGGTGCTTTGTCCCACCCTCAAAATCCATGGCCACCGACGCACCTAGATTTTCGGTGGCCCCTTACCTGTATGCCTACATGCCTTCTAAGTCAATTCGAATGCCACCATTCCCATTATACTTACAACTTTATTTATAATTCATCATAAAAAAACTGAAATATAATTAAGTATGTCTATGTGTTTTAATCTTCGCAAGCTTCCAGCTCATAAGGCAATACAATCTGTTTTTTTATTTACTTTCGTGAAGTCTAAGTTAGAATTTTGGTTGGCTTACATAACTATTTTATAAATTCATAAACGTATATAGGTTGGCACAGGGCATTTTTTAAGTAATACGAACGTGGCCAAATGGCCACGTAGTAGTCCGCCGTGGCCACGTAGTAATCATAATCTGGCCACAACTAAATTTCGAAAATGCGTGAACAACACCTAACTGAAATAATGTCAGAAATTTTCTGAACATACATGATTTCCCCAAAATGTCAAAAAATATATAACTTGCTAATTCTAATGAAGTTTTTGGTGCTAATCGAAGAAATTAATCAACGAATGAATGATAGTTAGAGATGGGAAAGGGGTAAATACCCAAATGGTAAATACACGGTAAATTGGTTATACATGGTAAAAATGGGTAAAGTCCCAAATATTTACCCAAAATAAATACCCACGACGGTCACCGTGGTGTGATGGTAGCGTGCTGCGCCTACCACACCGGATGCCCTGGGTTCAAACCTCGGGCAAAGCAACATCAAACATTTTAGAAATAAGGTTTTTCAATTAGAAGAAAATTTCTCTAAGCGGGGTCGCCCCTCGGCAGTGTTTGCAAAGCGCTCCGGGTGTATTTCTGCCATGAAAAGCTCTCAGTGAAAACTCATCTGCCTTGCAGATGCCGTTCGGAGTCGGCATAAAATCATGTAGGTCCCGTCCGGCCAATTTGTAGGGAAAATCAAGAGGAGCACGACGCAAATTGGAAGAGAAGCTGGGCCTTAGATCTCTTCGGAGGTTATCGCGCCTTACATTTATTTATTTATTTTTAAGGGTAAAAATAATCTTTTGGAAAATATGGGAAACCAACACACAAATTCTTTCCAAAATGTATCCAATTTGTCCTATATTGGTGGGTAGTTATCCATTATGCTATCGGTTGAATTAGTTTTAATCTGTAATTCAGCGTTTTTCAAAAATATTTAGCCAATAATGCATGCCGTTGCAAATATTTAAGTTTACCCAGTAAACATTTTGAGTCGAAAAAGAGTCGGAAAAATATCTAAATTGGAGCCTTTACAGCCAGTATGTGCTCAATTGGAGGCCGAAACCAATGTATTTCCTTCTTGCAATGGTCGTCCTATATGAGCCTATTAACGTAAATCATTTGAGCCTAAAAAAGATGCTTATACAATAGGGCGGGTCGATTTAAAAATCGCTCATTGCTCTGTGAAAATCGTATTCTAGGGATCAAAATAAGGAACTTTGACGAAGGAACCATACCTCTAAAACGAATTCTGATGTCCCCCCTTTGGGTCGAACTTTTGGGTAGGGGAAATTTTAATTCTACCTGCTGTGTCTTGTGGTGGCTTAAAAAAAACAACACAAGTAATTTTACGATCTGCAATTGTGTCACAGTGATACCTTCATTTTTTAAAACGGTTGAATAAAAAACCCACACAACTATGTTTACGACATGCAAATGCATCACAGTGATGCCTTGCTTTTAAAAGGGGGTTGTAAAAACGCTAATTTCTAATAATTTTTTTAATTTCTTTTCTATTACTAAGTTAAATTCATTTTTTCATTTACATATGTTCTGACTAAATAAATTTCTAAAGAGAAAAATAAACTCCAAAAAGAAAAAAACATAGGCATTTCAAAGTGGGATTTTTCAAAATTTGCAAGTTCGACCCAAAGGGGGGGACATCAGAATTCGTTTTAGAGGTATGGTTCCTTCGGAAAAGTTTCTTATTTTGATCCCTAGAATATGATTTTCACAGATCAATGGGCGATTTTTTTGCCTCCCCATAAATCGACCCGGCCTATTATACAATAAAAGAATAGGAAGGGTAAAAATAATGTACAAATGTAATTCATTTTGTATTAAAATGAACAGTGATCGTAACAAAGTTTCAAAATTTGTTCCAAACTCGCTGTGACGAACATAAATAGTTGATAAATGATAATTTTTGCATGCAAGATTAGGAGCTTTTAGGCCGTTAAATAAAAGGCAAAAATTAAATTTTCTTTTACCCTCCTACGCGTTTCGACGCTTTTCTGATTCCTATATTGCCCACTTATTTTGGATTCGTTTCGGATTCTTAAATTATGAGCGCCGTGAGCCTGTTTGTTTGGGTAAATATGTGTCCCTTATAAATATTCTCTTACAGTTCTGGAGTTTAATATGGTTCAAAAGCTTCAAAAATGCTATCACCTTAGAGTCTTTTATGACTCCGATTTGATGAAATTATAAACAAACGAAAAATATTAGAATTAGTAAACTAGGCAGCTCCGGAAAAAAACTCTGAAATTTTTCTGCGACAATTTATTCTAAATAAATAATTAACTCAACTAATATTTATTTCATTTCTATCTTATCCTCATGTGAGTTTTATCACATTCTCCCCTATGTTTTCCGCTTCGGATAAATGTCAAAAATTCTTCCTAAAAGCCCTGAAGTAGTGTCATTAAAAGGCTCAAAATTAGCAGTATATGACGCCAATAAGGCTCATATATCATATCGGAAGAAGGTCTGTATAAGACTTATGTTAGAGGCAAAATTTAAGCATATAGCATTCGCTTCAGGTTCCTAAATGAGTTCATAACGAGTGCAAACGATCCAAAGTTTGGACTCCTTTCAGACTAATTGTTGACTCCGAGTGTTTGCTGGGTTGTTTGTTTAAAATAAAAATTTTTTTAATTTCAAATGGTGTATAAATTTAATTGCTGAATTGTAATTCCAAGCAGCCTCGATTCAAACGATTTTTAAATACCCAAAAAAAGATACAAAAAAGGAATATTCCGGGTATTTTCCCGGTATTTACCCATAAAAATGGTAAATACCCGGTAGAATCCCAACTCTAATGATAGTTCATCAAATATACTATCAATGAGGATTTATATGAAAAAGAACATAGGTACTCACGACTTCCGTGACATATAAATTCTACAAATTCTGCACGTGCTCGAGGGTTTTTTGTCAGCATATAATAAAAAAATTTTGGCCAAGTATGTAATAAGTTGGATATGAAAAATAACTATTCCTGGGATTACTTGTTTTATTGCAAATGTTTTGGTATGAGTGAGTCACAACCACGGTTGCCACAGCATGTTTTTTTTTGACCAAAAATGGCAATATTCAAAAGCTGACCGGTATGGTCAGTCATGTCGAGGAGATATTTTTCTTTTGGCCACCTAGTGAAAAATCCTTAAAAAATGCCCTGGGTTGGCACCTATCGCTATAATAGATTTATTATAATAATGTGTTTGGTATCTTTCTTTCTAAATACCCTCTTTAAATGCTATTCTGTTTTGCGTACATAAATTCTGTTATCTGTCTAATAGCAAGTTTTTGTTAAGTTAACTTACTATTGATGTGTTTATGTACATAGAGCAGCCTATTTAACTTATTGGGTAGGTAGGGATTAGTAAGATTTTTGAATCTGCACATCCGTGAATTTCTTTACATATGAATGGATTTCCTTATCTCTACCAACAAGGTACCCAACAAAAAAATATCTAGTTCATGAACTACGGTACATGCATGTCTGTAGGTAGGTATGTTAGAAGTGAAGGAATCAAAATATATGCAGAAAAAAGAAATGGATATTCACTGGTAGGAGTGATTATCCATACCAAAAAAATATATATGTATATATATATATATCTTTATTCGTTTGGGTGAAACGTGCTTGAATCAAGGTAATATTCATTTTTGTATTAAATTCAAGAATGATTGCGCGAGTAGTTAGGGTATTTATACAATTTAAATGTATGCATATATGCATGTGTACTAAAAACTAGAAAATTGTTGTACATATAAGATCTCATGAAATCAAATGATATACTAGACAAATGCTAAATACAATATTGGATAAGTTTTGATCTAGTGCTAAGTAGGGATGGTTGCATTAGTATAACAAATAAGTCACTAATTCACAAGTGAAACCGAAACAATATTGCGACTTAGTTTTTCTGTAACTTACAAAATTTATGATCAAATTTTCCAAATGGCATTGAATGCCTATGCGTGTATATGTATCCTATCTTAAATGAGTCTTACTGAATGCTATGTTATTTCAATTGTAGGCAGTAAAAGTTAATAAATACGTGTATAACATTTAGGTATGTGTTCGTGTTAATTATAAAATACTTTGATTGTCCAGAATAAAAAAAAAAAGTTGCAGGGAAAATGTTTCAACATTGGCATAATTGGTGCTTGCAAAGGGTTGCACGTACGTACATACAAATAAACCATAATAGCATACGTTTAAAGGCTGATCGCATTACTATATAATTTGGTTGGATTTATACATTGAAAATATATTACGATTTAGCGAAGTTTGTCGCCTTGACATGACAGTCTATTTTCTGGCAGATAATTCCAATGGTCTCTTTTAAATTGGCTTATACTAGTACAAAAGCATAGTAGTATATAGTTATGATAGGTACATCTGGGAGTAAAAAAAAGTAGCAAATTGATTTGCAAGTTGCAGCAATTAATCTTCTATTTCCATCTCCCTCAATTGTAAAACCGGATTTACTGATTTAAACAACAACGACTGTCAACCAATTTCGAAACCGTTTTGGAGAGCGATGTAGCCTAATTTAAGACGAGTTCCAGGTTATATATATAATTTTGTTCCATACAACAATGAGAATTTTGCTTTGGAAATGATAAAAATTGCGTATCATTTTTGCTGCAATTTTATTGCTCGCAGGTGTATGTACGACATCCTACATTATACAAGCCTTTACACATTAAAATCTAATCCACTGTTCAAAACAATTTAACTAACGTTTTAACGCGGTAAAATATGTCGGATACGAAATCAAAACATTTACAAGTGAATTATCAAAATTTTGTACATAGGTTTGGCTGCTTTAGCTATATGACCATTTCATATAGGGTGGTGCGTATGCTTTGGTTATTCCTCATCAACCTGGTGCCGGTGGCGAACCTTCTCTTGTTTTGTTAAAAAAAAACTTGTAGAGCTAATTATAAGTTCACTCGCGCGCAGGCAAAATATAAAGGAACGGACTCACCCAGTATGTGGTTCAGGTTCTGGTCCGAGGTGATGGAGCTAACCTGGTGGCAATGAAATTCTGTGTAGACCTTTACTATCTGGATGACTTGGTGCTAATTCTGCCGTTCGTTGTATTACGCTTCAGCGTGCTGCTGGCCCTGGAGGCGGAATTGGTGTCGAACGTTTTTCCGGAGGTGGTATGGTACTTCGTACACGTAGAGAAAGGGGTTCATCTTCGGATTGCAATGGTTCTCGTCACCATTTAGCGCAGTGCCGTCCGAGTCGGAATCACTATAACTTTCCTCGCTAGGAGTGACTGTGAAACGCCGACTTACTGCATCACTTGACGTTTTGTATAGTTTATTACCCCCTGATTGTTGCTCTAGCAGTTGGTCTAAGGCACCGGCCTGCAATTCCTCGTTGCAGTCTTTTGGTTCTTCCCCAATGCCGCTTGAATACTTGCACAGCCGGATAGGGTGTTTGGCGATCAGCTAAATATACGTGGGGATGTGCAGTTGAGGCAGCAATGGTGCTGATAAGGCAGTTGGCGCCTTGCTGGTGAAGTTGTGTTCACGGATGTTATACGATCCGTTTTTCTCTTTTTCTTTTTCGGCCCGCCTCAAAATTTTGCTGCCGCCAACATCACAATTCTCCGGAAACTCATGGCTTTTTTCACTCGTGATGGCCGGTCTGTTTTTTTCTTGTCTTTTTCGATACTTTTTTCGTCACTTTCGCCACATCACTAGGTGTGTTCGCGTGAACACGCTCCCAAGTGGATCGTAGCCGTAGACCGTAGCAGCAGACCGTAACAGCATTACAAATCAATAGAAATACCCTTCCAGGCCTTGTAGTAATGCCGAGAGGCCGTCAAAAGTTTCTGTCGGAAAGGATAGCAATGGTTATGGTTGGCATACGATACACATATACATACATACCATCGATGCTCTCCAACATAAGTTCACAAAATCGATTGGCCTTAAAGCCACCAATTATTTGATGCACTCTGGCATAAAACGGCCATATTGACGGTGATCCTCCCGAAGGACCCATTTCCGCTTTTTCTTTGCTAAAACAAATTATGTTTGCTTAGTCCCACTTTTAATTTAATTGATATATAAATATGGTAATTTTATACGACAGCATGACACTGCTAATACGCGTCCAATATCAAGAGAGGTGTCCAACGACGCGTCTTGATATCAATATTAATAATTTTAACTCGCTCAAAAGATATTAACGAAAAACCGAAAAATGACCCGCGGGTCCCTCCGAAACCGGGGGTTACTTTAGCTCACAACTGCTAAAACCCAACCTAAAATATCAGGACCACGAATCCGAGAGCGGAAATTCAAAATTTTATTTCTGTCAAAAGTTATTTCCAAAAAACCGAAAAATGGCCCGGAGCGCTCCGAAACCGGGGGTGGGATCCATAGTATTTTTGCGCAGAACACCTTTCTGCATTGGCGGCCTTCGGCCGCGCTTATAAAAAATTACCCTGGGTGAGTCCAACACCGACTATATCCGCGCAAAACACTTTTACCCACAGTTTTTCTTGTGGGTACTACAAAATCATCAAAACAACAACAACCACATGAAAATTTTCAATTGTTTGCAAATATCTCCGAAAAGAAATAAAATTTGGAATTTCCGCCTTCGGATTCGTGGTCCTAGGATCAAAACGCGTCTTTTGACACCTCTCCTGATATTTTTGGATGAGTTTTAGCAGTTGTGAGCTAAAGTAAACAATTACTTTTTTTGGTAACAGTCTAGTTGAGGGGTCGACTGCTAATACGCTACCAAATACATCAGTATCAATAATCCGAAGGCGGAAAGTTAAAATATTAACTCGTTCAAAAGATATTGACGAAAAACCGAAAAAAAACCCGCGGGTACCTCCGAAACCGGGGGTGGGATCCATAGTATTTTTGCGCAGAACACCTTTCTGAGTTGGTGGCCTTCGGCCGCGCTTATAAAAAATAACCCTGGGCTATGCCATGCCAAGTCCGGGTGTGTGGTATAACCGTGGCTACTGCCACGGTGATGCACAATTTTTTTTGTGGGTACAAACACAACAACAACCACATGAAAATCGCCAACTTCAACGGCAAATATCTCCAGACATAGATAAAATTTTTCTTTTCCGCCATCGGATTATTGTTCTCGAGATTAATACGCATCTTTTGACACCATTCTCGATATTTTTGGTAGCGTATCAACTAGACTATTACCCATTTTTTTTTGCCAGAACACCTTTTTGCATTGGCGGCCTTCGGCCGCGCTTATAAAAAATTACCCTGGGTGGGTCCAACACCGGTTTGGAAACCAAAACTATATCCGCGCAAAACACTTATGTTCACAATTTTTTGTAGGTACGACAACATTACAACACCCACATGAAAATCGCCAACTTCAACTGAAAATATCTCCGGACAGATATAAAATTTTTATTTTCTGGTTTCGGATTATTGTTGTCGAGATTATTACGCGTCTTTTGACACCTTTGATATTTTTGGACGCGTATTAGCAGTGTCATGCTGTCGTATAGAATTACCATAAATATTTTCTTACCGGTATCGCTGGGTAAAATTTGCGATCTTGACTTGAATATCTCGAGCGGTGTAATTGTAGCCTAACTTTGCCAACTCGTTGCCATCTCTTTATATATATGGCCATTCTTTCGCGAAGATCGAAGATCAGCAGCACGCCCTTCCCACAAATCCAGGATAGCCACTTCGCCTTCTCCAGCCCAAAACGTCCGTTTTCTTTTAGGTTTTAGTGCTAAAGGAACAAAATTCATTTAATTTTTAATGTCCACGTGTGTATATATTTATTTACTCACTATCACTATTATTTTGCATTATGAAAACAACAAATTCTGGTTTTTAAATTCAATTAAATTTTTTTAGCGCATATAATGACATTGCTAACTGACAGACAATGACATTTACTGTGACAAATGACATTTTTAAGCACTGAACACACCAAAAACTAAGAAGCGGAACGCGGCCAACAGAGCTGCATTGTGCTTTTGACTTCTATTAGCTACTAATGAAATAATTATAGCGACTTCGTTTTCTGACGTCGTCGCGTCAAGTTCGGTTTTCCCCACAACTCAACCGCGTGTTATCAAGGGGCTTTACTCACGCGGTTTTGAGAATAAAATGGCGGATAGTGCGGGAGTCGATATGACAAAAATTAATTAAAAATACTTACGAATTGTGCTGTAAAAATATGCAAATTGTGCAAAAAATGACAATCATTTGCTATCGGGCAAAAAACGTTAAAATAAAACATGCACTTTGTGCAAAAACATACGTATATTTGCTATCGTGCAAAATCAAATTTAACATTGAAGACACTTGGCAACAGGCCACTGAAAATTAATGTTCATATACATACATACTAATGGAAATAAAATTCTCGAAAATAAACGGGACAATTTAACGGAGTGTATATAATTGATGCTGAAAAAGCATGCTTGTTTAACATATATACTATGCAGTGTCGTTGCATACATCTAACTGCAAATTTTATTGCAAAAGAACTAATAACGGGATTGAAAATATCCGTATTATATACTAATGAACAGTCATGTACACATAACCAGAATAAATATAAAATATAACACCTGAAAAGACGAAAGTACTTTTACAAAAATGAAATAAACGAAAAATAATTACCACAATTGAATGGACTAGAGAATCTGTACATATTACGTTAAAACTCACCGGATTATACAAATTACTAGATTCGAATCATACAACCATAAATCTTGGGCAAAAGTTGAAAATTTATATAATGCGTCCTGAACTTCTTCACATGAGCTCCAAATATTTAAAACAATAAATATAAAATATAACACCTGAAAAGACGAAAATACTTTTACAAAAATGAATTAAACGAAAAATAATTACCACAATTGAATGGACTAGAGCATCTGTACATATTATAT
This sequence comes from Eurosta solidaginis, assembly GCF_040869045.1. Classification (NCBI taxonomy): domain Eukaryota; kingdom Metazoa; phylum Arthropoda; class Insecta; order Diptera; family Tephritidae; genus Eurosta; species Eurosta solidaginis. The sequence goes on along the minus strand of NC_090319.1, from coordinate 85,963,395 downwards.
TAAAACTCACTGGATTATACAAATAACTGGATTCGAATCATACAACCATAAAGTGATATTGGAGATTGGAAAATAGAAAAAAAAAAAAAATTATGATACATACATACATAAAAATATAATTCATGGTGAATTGCAAATTTTGAAAAAGCACATGGCAACAAGCCATATATTTAGCAATTACAAGGAGAAAATTTGTGCTACTGGTTTTTACTTTGCGACATATGTTAGCTGCTTATGCACGTCTAAATGTTGCAAGTATATTACCCTTATACGTTTGTTAACCTAGCGATATAAGAGGCAATTTAAAAGTCCTCTTGCCATTTATTGGAATTGGAACATTCAATTCCTAAAACGGGGGAAAAAAAATAATTATAGATTCGAATTTTGTAGGGAAGATTGAGCTCAATAAGCGTCTTAATGTAGAAAATTGCCTTTATTATTCAATAAGCCGTCTGTGTGAAAATAGTATTACACTTGTTACGAAAATTCTTTTAACAAGTAAAGGTTCGAGTGTAACCGAACATTATATACTCAGCGTGAGCTTAAATTGTACATTACATTTCAGATAAATTACTTTTCTACATAACACGTGGCACCGCCCGTTTAAAAAAATGTCTCGCCATTTCCTCTTACAATAAAGATTGATAAGTGAAATATCATTGATTCAAAACAATTTTTTGTTAAGTTATAGCTTATTATTGTAGTCTACGACCCTTTTAACCTTGTTTTATATCTTAGCTGCCGTGGTCTTTAACCGATCTCGTCCATTTTTACTAGAAATATTTCCTGTTATAGGGAAAATTTGTGTACCTAATATTATTACGATCCGTTAATTTTTCTTCGAGTTATGGCTCCCGAAACACAGAAAATTGATCTGTCATAAAAGGAGCGGTGCCACGCCCATTTTTTTTAATTTGAAGTTTTTCCTTTTTATTGTTATAAATCCACTTGGGAAAGGAAATACCATATAAATCTCTTTTTTTGCAAAGGTATAGCTTATTTTATTCTTCCACAACCCTCTTAAAAATCTTTTATATAAAAGTGGGCGTGGTCCTTAACCGATTTCGTTAATTTTTCTTCAAAGCATTCCTTATAGTAAAGGAATTTGTTACGACAGGTTTAACGATTTTTGACTTATGATTAATAATATTTGTAAAATTGATTTTATCACAAGTCGCCACATTTTTAAAAATTGTCCAAATTTTTATCAAGAGTCTCAATATCAGTCCACATGTCAAATTTCAACATTCTAGGTGTATTATTTACTAAATTATCAGGTTTTTTGTGTTTTCCAAAATTTTATATATATATATATGGTTATTATCCGATTTCGCTCATTTTCAATACTAATCTGTTCTGGGTCCAGTAGCGGTATTCACTAACTTTTAACGTATCTACATACGAGATTTTTAACATAAACACTTTCCTTTGTTATATCATACATGCGATTCACTAACTTAGCTTTAACAACACTTGTTAACTATCATTTCGATGTGGCAATGCTGGTAGTGAAATGTCAAAATTTACGAAAAGTTCAAAGAGGAATCGAAAAAAACAATCAATTTCTTGTACGCGCCAATAATTTTATGCAGCTATTTTAGCAAAGGGAAGTATTTTTGATATATATATTATATTTAGATCAATTACTGCTTTTATTTCTCAACTCGAAAGCCATATTTTTTTAAATAAAATATAATTTTGCACAAACCAAACGAAAGTAAACAATGTTTTAACAGCTTACACAAAATCTGCATTAAAATAACACATGTCAAATCGACTACGTTAAATTATCGGATTTGGAGTTGGCAAAAACTTAGTGAATCGAAAAAGTGTTAAAATTTATGTTAAGCTAATTTAACATCTCCAAATATAGTTAAAACAGTTAGTGAATAGCGCTACAGATAAGCTAGTGTACCAAATTTGGTGAAGATATCTCAATATTTACTCAAGTTATCGTGCTAACGGACAGACGGACGGACGAACGTGGCTCAATCAAATTTTTTTTCGATACTGATGATTTTGATATATGGAAGTCTATATCTATCTCGATTCCTTTATACCTGTACAACGGTTGTTATACAATCAAAGTTAATATACTCTGAGTATAAAAATAAATTAAAAGTTTGAAATGTCGAAAATAATTATTTTTCCTTCAAATTAAAAAAAAAATAATAATACATAAAACAAAATTTCTACAACCAAAATTACGGTAATATGCTGAAATGCAGCAACAAAGTGGAAGGATATAAATAAGAGCCACCGACACGTTACTTTTAGCGGGAAGCCCACTCGAAACCATAAAACGCATGCCTTATAGTTTATCGAGGGAGTTGTGATTAATTCCCTCCTTTATATTTATGGGCGCATAATCATAGTCAAATAAAATAGATTTTAAATTTATTTGCAGCTTTTTGACATAATTTTCTATGAGCTATCTGTCAAAATAGCTCAAATTAAATTTAACACCTATTTTATTTTGACTATGATTATGCGCCATTCTGTCTAGTCACCTTGCCAGTTGTAATTTTTAGAAATCAATTAATTAATTACAATAAATAAGGGTCGCGTCAGAAAGAACTTTACACCCCACTATATCTTTGACAAAGCAAATTCGTGCACTGGTCCAAATTGTATTGAAACGTGTTTTATGTCAATTATATTTATTAGAAATATTCTAAAAAAAATAAAAAATGTCAAAATGTAAAATGCTAAACTTTTAGTTACGTGTTTGCGCCAAAGCACTCATTCTGTTAACTTTCGGCATGAAAATGTATAGAAGGTATTATCATCAAGAGTCTTAGATATAAAATTCTGCCACTACCTCGAGAAACCACGGAGTAATTGGCCAAAGTAAGGGCGTCTTCTTCTTTTAGCGACTCTTGAAACCCTATTTGCTATCAATGAACTGTGTTCGATAAAAATGCCCGTTGTGTTTCGACCTTAAGAATTAGATTAACATCCCCTTCCAATAAACATTTTTCATGTAAATGCGTTTTACACAATCTTATGCATTATGAGTAGATTGCACATATTTTTATGGAGAAGGACAGATCGAGCGAAACTAGCGCCATCTGACATGAAAAAGTAACCATCTGCCAACTTCTGTTGCAAGCAAAGCATATGCAGACGATTTTGATTTGGCTAAGGGTGTTTTCACACTTTGCAGGGAAATTACTTTTCACCCTTGTTGGTACTTTTCTAAGACTTTTCACAGCTATAACTGCAATTTAACAAATGAATAGAACACAAAACATGTTAGCAAGTATATTTCTTGCTTAGTGAGAATGTTTATAACAGTGCTTCTCGAAATGTTGTATGTGAATGGGCAAGGTTAAATAAACTTCAATTGCCAAGTCTGAAGTTCCTTTATATTTACAAACGCAACATCTTGGTTGATTGTGGCGATGATACAGGAATGCACAAGATTGCGCTGAACGTATCCATCTATAAGAAAAACTGTACTGTGTCTCGGCTATAAGGTTGCGTTGAAGGTATCGGAACCTATCTATAGAAAAAGTTGACTGTGTTTCGGCCATAACAAACAAAGCTATAGCTATAACAACACTTAAGACAAATAAACACATCAAGATCAGGCAGTTGTCAAAATTTACCAATTGACATTCGGTTGGCAATTGCATTTTGCGCCCTAAATTTTAGTATTTAGCCATCTTCCATTAATTAATTTAAAATATATATTTTCATAGTAAATTTTGGGGCTACATATATGCTTGGTACATTGAACTCGCCTATTAATAAAGTGTGTGTTGCATAGCATTTAATCAGGCATAAACAAATTCGTTGAGGGCGCGCTGTTTTGCAGGGATGGCGGATATACACGAATATGACGAGCTCGTACTGGATGCTGTCGAAGCTGTGGAATTTAAATTAAGTAAGTCAATCGCATAATACAAAATATTTAAGATAAACAGCACGAAAAATATATGTTTCGCATATTAAAGTACGCCGCAAACAAGATTTGGATGATGACAGCCTTGTATTTCATCCCATGATGGCACATCAAATATTTGGTGAATCTGAACGCATATTCGGATATAAAGGTTTATGTGTGCGTATTTTATACACTGCTGGGCCTCTACACATTTATATTGGCATAGAATATGACAGTAGAGTTGATGAACTATCAGGCGGAGATATAAAGGCTGATGATGTTGTGCGAACGATAGCGGAAAAATTACCTGATGGCTGTTTTTTTGTTAATATGGATGAGTTTTTGAAAACACTCGATAAAGCAGATAAGTTTAAACCATATGGTGAAAAAATCACCGAACACAGTGTTACTGATGAAGACGGACAAGAGCACTTCTTCGAACTATATCATTGTGACTATAAGGTGCCGGCATTCTTAAAATTCTTCAGTCGTTTGCAGACATTTATATTATGGTTCGTTGATGCAGCATCCTATATTGATGTTGATGATCCGCAATGGAGCTTCTTTGTATGGTATATTGACTAAATATGCTACTTTCAATAAATAACATATCAATTTTTATATTCTTACAGCTATGAAAAGTATAAAAATGATAATGGTGATTATCAGTATGCAACCACTGGCTACACCACTGTATATGAGTACTACGCATATCCTCAACACATACGACCGCGCATTAGTCAAGTATTAGTGCTACCACCATTCCAGAAACTTGGCATTGGCACAAAATTCATTGAAACTGTTTATAAATATTACCAATCATTAAAAAATGTCATTGATATGACAGTGGAAGATCCATCGGATGATTTTCAGCGTTTACGCAACTATATTGATGCTCGTCTGTGTATGGAACTAAAAAGTTTTGGAGGTGATGTCATCAAAAAAGGATTTAACAAAGAAATGGTTCGTGAGGCACGCGAAACGTACAAGGTAAACTAATTTAACTAATAACTATTTAAAACCACATGTTAAACTGATACTCATCTCTTTCCAGCTAAATCCACGTCAGTGTCGCCGGGTTTATGAAATACTACGACTGTATTATACAAACATTTATGATAAGGACGATTATCATGCTTATCGTTTAGATGTAAAGCGTCGGTTGAACGCAATTTATTATAAACAAATAAATGATATTAAGAAAATGGAAAAAGCTAAAGTGGATACGGAATGGCTGAGAGCGCGTTTACCTACACCAAGTCAACGTATGGAGCAATTGCATGAGGAATATGAACAAGTAGAGAACGCATACAAACAAATTGTTGAAAAGTTACGTGATTAAGCTTGTGAACCTAGCAAAGTTTTTGTATTTGTTTTACAGTAAATGTTATAGATTTTAAGTGTCATTTAGCTGGTATTGTCCTACATTTGATTATTATTTTTTATGTAATAAAACCTAAATTATTAATTGTACAATAACAGTTCCGAATTTATTCATGTAAGAATATGATATGACGTCTTTTACCTCCTCTTCCATCTGCTGCGAAGCTTTATATCCGGAGAAGTTACGCTGGTCAATTTGAATCGGTTGCAGGAATGTCATGATACTGCCTGGGCTTAGTTGGTTAATATCCCACAATAGACGGGGGATGGTTGAGTTTTTTTTCGCTATAACAACAACGATGCATATTCTGGGTATATCTTTGACAGGATCTTTTGTGTAGACGTCAATTTCTGAGTGAATTTGCCGATAATATGACCTTTAGCACGCAGAATGGGGACGCCCCAAACACGAGCCAGTGCAGGACTTATAAACTACGTCATCGAGGAACCAATGCTTACTTTTGTATCACCCTCTTGCGAACATTTTGAACACCTCACTTTCTTGGTTTTATGCATTTATGCCTGGGAAGGAAAGATAGTAGTCGTGGCGCATGATTTTCAAAAGCCTTTGACATGGTTATCCACATCCAAAACAAGAACAATCAAACAAGAGGTGCCACAGGGTGGTGTCTTATCCCCACTTTCGTTTAACTTCTACATATCAAAGCAACCTTCACCCCCAGAAGGAGTCACTATCGGCTCCTACGCCGATGACTGCACAATAATGGCATCTGCATCCGGCAAAGGACCATCAACATCGATAACACTCCCCAAGACCTTCGGGGAGTGTCTTTATCGCTACAACAACAACAACAATAGAAGTAATTGAAATTCAATTATTATAAGCCGGTGTTAAGCTCATGAATTCTTAAATATAAGTATAAACAATAGTAGTAATTGGGGTCGCTGCAGGAAGGTCACCATAACATAATTTGGTTAAGTCTGTGCCTGTTTACCATGAGATACGCCTGCAAAAGGGTGTCTTGCATCGGCCGGCTTACTTAATAAATATTAAACTATTAACTCCACTCGCCGGTTTTACGCTGATCCTTTGCCCCGCATAGTAAAAACAACTTCTAATAAAAATGGGTGAAACAAGTATCGGATAAGAACTATTTTTTAGATAACGACCACGTCGGACGTTTTAGGGGCTATGTCGCAGAGGCATGTTTATCGGGTGTCTGGGTCCTTTTAAATGAAGGTACCGGTGCCAGAATGATACAAGAAATTTGCTGGATGGGGCTTAGCAGAAGGACGATCGGTCAGCCGCGATCCACATCAAGACGACGATCTTCAAAATAACTTGTATCTTCGCCTACTCGCTGACAGATGATATGTCCATTGGTGATGTGGGCTCCTCTTCTGAAATATAATATGTCATTTGGCATCTTTACCGTCAGAGTGAGTAGGAGTTCTTGGTCATAACAAACCAAATACTTGGCCCGATTTACCTTCGAGGAGATTTAGGCCCAGCTTCTCATCCAATTTGCGCCGTACTCCTTTATGATTTTCCTACAAATTGGCGGGACGAGACGTACATGTTTTATGCCGACTCCAAACGGCATCTGCAAGGTAGCTGAATTTTCACTAAGAAGCTTTTCATAGCAGAATGTTTGGCAAGCCTCTACCGAGGGGCGACTCCACTTAGAGAAACTTTTTCTAAATTTTTGATGTTGCTTTACTACCAGGGACTTGAACTCAGCAGATTTGGTGTGGTAGGCGGCGCACGATAACACCACACCATGGCGTCCTTGGTCATACAGTCGGAAAAACCTATATCAAAGATGTAACATTTCCCAGCGTGCTCGCTTCGCTATAGCCAGAAATGAGGTCTTCTGTTCTACCAGTTCCAGCTAAAAAAAATTACTTTAAGCTACATGGGTGTCTTCTGATCCAAATACATGACGTCACGTAGTGACCAGTGCGCACTCTACAAGGTCCAAATTTGTGGCTTGTGCCAGCTGAAGTGTTGCACTCATCTATGTAGGAGTGATTTTGCGCATGATGTAATAAAGCCAGGGGATCTTTGTAGTAACAGCTAATTTTGAAAACTTCAATACAAAACGAAGGATGAGAGAAAGGGGAAGAAAAAAAGAGACACTTTTGTGAAATAGTAGCCGTGTTTTTTAACACGCGTATATCCGTTTACGCTTAAACTTTATATGGACTGCTAAGCGACAAACTTTAAATACACCTCTGAAATTGCTGCGCATGAATTTTGTCCTACTAAATTTCAATACGCATTATACTCGGATGTAACTGAAATATGTGTTTTTGTTTCACCCTCTACAGTAATTCTATGTATTCTATGTATGTCTACAATTCATCGCAACTGATTCAGCTATATGTTATACCCTACGGCCATCAGAGCGTTGTGTCTCCGCTTTTCGCTACATCCTGTTGCTGTAGCTAGTTGTTTAACCACAGCCGCTAGATGGGTATCCTAAGCATTATCTAACCGACGATAGGCGTTTTTTTTCACGCGCAAACGAAACGTATACGGCGTGTAAAAAAAACACGGCTAGTATTAAATTTAGTACTTTTTTGTACAAAAGCGTACATTTTTTTAGATTTTTCTTAAAATATTTCTAATATTATTATGTTTAAATGGCAGGCTCTCCAAATATTCTTGTTTCTGCTTTAAAAAGTTTCTAAGAGAAAATTCAGCAGCCCTAGAAGATGTCGTTCGGAGTTTGCACAAAACATGCAGGGTCGGCTACAAGATCACTATCCTTACTTCAAAGGCTTCTTGGACCTAATGTTCTTGAATTCGTGTATAGTATGGCAAACATGAGATGTTTGTGTTCCTAAGGGCAACTTAGTGAAGATCACACTGCTCCCCTACTGCTGCCGGCCATTCTACATAGCAGTTAGCTGGTCGTGGAATAAGAAGCAGATACTTACCGGAAATCACTTTCGCAATCTGGGATCTTTGTTAGGAGCGACGAGTTTTTTAAATTCGAAACCTATTGAAATTTAAGTAAAAGGGTGCAGCCCTCAGTAATGGAAGAAGGTTCCCCGGAGGATTAGAGGGTTAAGAATATTTACGAGGTAGGCCCCAGCGAGTTAGGGGGCTTAGAATATACCCACGGCAGGTATGCCTGTCGTAAGAGGCGATTAAAATACCAAATTGATTCAAGGGGTTGTGTAGCGCAACCCTTTCAAGGGGTTGCCAACGCCAAGTTCCTTATGGATCTAAGGGGCGGGATGGCCTAGAAGGTTTTATGTGGTGATACCAAATCCTTCCCGAGATGGTCGGGATAGTACCTTAATGGCGCTTGTTAGCGGAAGTTTTTGTTGGTGTTGTAGCAGTGCTTCGTCCCACCTAACAGCTGCGACCGAGCAAAAATTGTCATCAATATCCTCTAACTTGAGTCCAAGGAAACTTGCTGTCATGTGGGGACACATTGCAAGCGGGGCATATATTTTTTATGTCGGGGTTGATTCTGGATAGGTAAGAGTTTAACCTGTTACAGTATCCAGAACGAAGTTGAGCTAGAGTGACTCGCGTTTCTCTGGGGAGTATGCGTCCCTCTTCCGCACGTTTTGGGTACTGTTCCTTGAGTACTGTATTCACCGGGCAATTGCTGGCATAAAGGTCCGACGCCTGTTTGTGGAGTTCACCAAGGACCTGCTTGTGTTTTTTTGCTTCATACGGCTGAGGTCTTAGGTGCTATATTTCCTCAAAATGTTTACGGAGATGACTCCTTAGGGGACGCGTAGCACGCAATCGGCTGGCCAATTGCTTTGTATGTGGTAATGAGCGTTTCTTTGTCGTTTCCCCAAGTACTGCCAGCAAGGGATTTGGGGATTTTATTACGGCTCTGGATTTTCGGAACAATTGCGGCTGCGTGCTCACCAAAATGTAGATCCTGATCAAACGGCACACGCCGTTTATTCTGTTGCAAAGTTCATCGATCTGTGGGCCTGGGCCTGTGGCCATTATTGTGCAGTCATCGGCGTAGGAAACGATAGTAACTCCTTCTAGTGGCAGAAGTAGCTTAAATATGTAGAAATTAAACAAAAGTGCGGATAGGACACCGCCCTGTGGCACCCCTTGTTTAATTTTTCATGGTTTTGATGTTTCGTTTCTAAATTGCACCGATGCCTGCCGACCACCCAGATAATTTGCGGTCCACCTTTTAAGACATGGGGGAAGGGTACACACTTCCAGGTCTTGCAGTAACGTGCCATGGTTGACCGTATCAAAAGCTTTGATAGGTCTAGCGCAACGAGTACTATTCAATGGTGGGGGTTTTGATTTAAACCGCAATTTATCTGGGTGCTGATGGTATTTAGCGCGGTGGTGGTGCTACGGAGTTTCCTGAAGCCATGCTAGCTGCAAATTTGCTTTGAAGTAGGGGAGCAAAATGGCTTCAAGCGTCTTGGCTACTGGCGATAGGAGAGATATCGGGCGATACGACTCTCCTATGTTAGCTGGTTTCCCAGGCTTTAGTAGCGGGACCACCTTGGCCATTTTCCATTTTTCGGGTATGAAAAAGGTGGAAAGAGACAGGTTGAAGACATGTGCTAAATATTTGAAACCCTCTTTCCCTAGGCTTTTAAGCATCGGCATGGCTATGCCGTCTGGGCCCACTGCTTTGGATGGTTTAGCATGACCGATGGCATCCTCAACCTCTTTGGCTGTGATGGTAATTGGCGACGCGCTAAATTTACGTTTATGTGCGTGTCTGTTGGCCCTCCGCGGGCATCAGTCGGGATAGGGAGGGCAGCAAAGCGGATGTCTGTAAAGGATTTGTATTCGTCCCACTTTCCTTTTTTTAAGTTAATGAAAGTGCGTTTTTCTGTGACGATGAAGTCGGCGGTACGCTCGAGCGAAATAAATATAGGCAGGTGGTCGGATGCCAATGTTACCATCGGCTGCCAGTTTACGCAGCTTACGAGTTCTGCGCTCACGATTGAAATATCCGGCGAACTGTGACAGCTTCCTACCATAAGTGTGGGGGCGTCTCCGTTTATTGTGCAGAACGTCGTTTCTTCTATTTTATCCGCCAACATTCCACCCCTACTGTCCGCGCGCATAGATCGCCATAGATCGTGATGGGCATTGAAATCGCCTAAGATAATGCGATTGTTGCCAGTGAGTAAGGCGCTGATATTAGGCCGGTATCCACTGGGGCAACAGAACGCAGGAGGGATGTAGATGTTGATGATTTCTAGGTTTGCATCGCCTGACCGGACAGATAGGCCTTGACGTTCTAAGACACTGTCCCTGCGGTCGATGCCGGGATCAAATATATGATATTGCAAAGAGTGGTGTATGATAAGCGCGAGGCCGCCCCCATTTCCGCTCTCGCGATCTTTTCTGTGGACATTATACCCAGAACAGGTCTGCAGTGCAGATCTTGCTGTGAGTTTAGTCTCTTGAATCGCAGCAATGCGGATGTTGTGCCGCTTCATGAAGTCGACTATCTCCGTGATCTTCCAAGTTAATCCATTACAGTTTAACTGCAGAATTCTGAAGTGCATAGAGGGAGACGTCGCCACTCTGGGAGTAAGTGACGGGTGACTACGCCTGGGTTGTGGAAGGCTAGGACGCAACTGCTGTTGTGGCCCTGGGACTGGACGTCTTTGGGTAAGCACTGGGGTAGCCGGTGTATTTGTGTATGCGGCCTGGCAACATGGCGCACTGAAACCCGTCGGGGGGTTGCCGTCGCGGAGACCAGAATATCTAGGAAAGTGGCACCGTCCATGGCAGGAGCTGTATTGGGCGGATGTCGCAAACATATATATTCTGTGCTGGAAAATGGTGCAAAGGGAGGTAGGGACTAAGAGTCTGTTTCCCTGACCTGTACAAATGTTGCCGGAAAAGAGGGGGAGGGGAGAAGACGGGGGCAGGGGCTGATGCTCGGCATTGTTGTTGTAGGTATGAGTGGGAGCAGCCGTATGAGTTGGTGGCGCGAGCAGCAGCGGGTACTTGTTGTGGCTTGCTGAGCAGCGGAAGGTAATGGGGGAGCGCTAAGGCGCAGACTACGGGACGTCCTAGGGCGTGAACAGCAAGGAGCCACAAAAGATTTATAGAAGTTACGAGGACGTCTGGTTTTGGGATCTAGCCCAGAACGACCTGTCCGATGCAACCATCCCTTACACGAGACACACTGACAAGAGTATGACCGTCCTAAAAAGATCCTTTTCCGGCAGACGCAGCAAAACCATATCTCAGGACCGGGGTCAGGAGACGGACCCGGATTGGGTTCGATACCTTCCCGGAGCAAGAGAATATGGAGCAGTCCCGCTGCAAGGATTGCTGGGAGGATGACAATTTGTGGGAGGGACGCAACAAATTAAATGGGGTTTCACTGAAATGGCAGTCCTTGGTCGGGAAAAATCCCGAGTCGCTCCGGTACATAGAACCGACGGCCTTGGGAAGCGCGGATCTGTTAGCGGAAGTAACGGATCTGTATTCGTCAAAGGACCATCAACATCGACAACACTCCCCACGGCTTTCGGGGATTATCCTTATCGCTACAACAACAACAATAAGTAGGCATGTCTGTCGTAAGGGACGACTAAAATCACCAAATCGCCCTAGGCGCGGTCATATCAAACCATTCACGGGAGGATCGGGCTAGTACCCTAATGTTGCTAGTTCCTGGAGCGTGAGGGATCAATATCCTTCTACACTAATTTTTCATACACTTCAGAGGCTGTGGTCGCCCCTATAAAAGATCCGGTAGATTGGATTCTTTTCGCCACTGTACCTGTTGGGGAATCAAATATGTTTTTCAGTCAGGCGGCTATCAAAGCGCTATGCGCTGCCACTTAAGGTCGAACTCTTGGTCCGGGCGAATGGAGTTTCAGTGTGAGAGTTAAAGACGGCAGATTATAAAGAGAAGCTGCCAACGTCCGTCACCTTGTAATTGCATCATGGATTTTGTCATTCTAACAATAATAATAGTTGTGTATACGTGGGAGGCAGCCTAAAACTAGGTAGCACGGACTAAGTGGATAATTAAATATTAAAGATTTATCTCGACGAAAAAAAAAGGTCAGTCTTTATTTTACCTTTCCTGATATATGACGCGGAATAATGGGCGGTATTATGAGAATATAGGCTGGCCCTTGGAGGATATGCGAGAAAAGTTCTCCGGATGACCTATGGCTCTTACGGTGGTGTCAATGGCGTGTATCGAAGAAAGTTTATTGTAATGAAAATAGTGCATCGAATCAAAGCCCAAGTGCTTCGCTTGCAACAACAAGTTTTGCTTAATGGACGAGGATTTTCAAGTGCAGAACGTTTTCCTATTTAATTGGTACAGGTGGAGAAAAACATGAAAAACTGTCATCCAGGCAGTTAAACAGGCCTGTCAAAAAACCATTCTAAAAAGAAAATGATGATAATAGTCTTGACTAGTGTGACTATTTAAAGACAATTCTACAGAGAGGTCGAGAATCACTTAAATTGACGACCATGATAGGCATAAAAAGCTTACTTACTTACTTATCCGTTTAAACGATTTCCTGACATAAAGGTCCGACGCCTGTTTGTGGAGTTCACCAAGGACCTGCTTGTGTTTTTTTGCTTCACACGGCTGGATTCTCAGGTGCCGTATTTCCTCAAAATGCTTACGGAGATGACTCCTTAAGCCCCTAGGCGGTGTTGGCTCATCAATCAGATGTATGTTTGGATGCCCAGGTTTCTGGGTATTCAACAGGAACTGTTTGTTTAGCATCTCATTTCTCTCCCTGATGGAGAGTATTCTCGCCTCATTATGTAGATGGTGTTCTGGTGACATAAGAAGACAGCCCGTGGCGATTCTGAGAGCAGTATTTTGGCAGGACTGTAGCTTCTTCCAGTGGGTAATTTTTAGGCTTGGCGACCATATGGGTGACGCGTAGCACGTAAACGGCTGGCCAATTGCTTTGTATGTAGTAATGAGCGTTTCTTTATCTTTTCCCCAGGTACTGCCAGCAAGGGATTTGAGGATTTTATTACGGCTCTGGATTTTCGGAACAATTGCGGCTGCGTGCTCACCAAAATGTAGATCCTGATCAAACGTCACACCCAAGATTTTGGGGTGTAGGACAGTCGGTAGCGTAGTGCAATCGACGTGGATGTTCAAAATGGTCAACATTTGGGACCGTCATGTTGTAAATAAGGTCGCGGAAGATTTAGTCGGTGATAATGCCAGGTTTCGCGAGGCGAAAAAACTGGAGAGGTCAGGGAGGTAGCCGTTTATTCTGTTGCAGAGCTCATCGATCTGTGGGCCTGGGCCTGTGGCCATTATTGTGCAGTCATCGGCGTATGAAACGATAGTGACTCCTTCTGGTGGTGAAGGTAGGTTAGATATGTATAAATTAAACAAAAGAGGGGATAGGACACCACCCTGTGGCATCCCTTGTTTAATTCTTCTTGGTTTTGATGTTTCGTTTCTAAATTGCACCGATGCCTGCCGACCACCCAGATAATTTGCGGTCCACATTTTAAGACATGGGGGAAGGGTAGACCCTTCCAGGTCTTGCAGTAATGTGCCATGGTTGACCGTATCAAAAGCTTTTGATAGGTCTAGCGCTACAGTACTGTTCTATGGTAGGGGAGCAAAATGGCTTCAAGCGTCTTTGCTACTGGCGATAGGAGAGATATCGGACGATACGACTCTCCTATGTTAGCTGGTTTCCCAGGCTTTAGTAGCGAGACCACCTGGGCCATTTTCCATTTTTCGGATACGACAAAGGTGGAAAGAGACAGGTTGAAGACATGCGCTAAGTATTTGAAACCCTCTTTCCCTAGGCTTTTAAGCATCGGCATGGCTATGCCGTCTGGGCCCACTGCGTTGGATGGTTTAGCGTGATCAATGGCATCTTTAACCTCTCTGGCGGTGATGGTTATTGGTACCGTGCTGAATTTATGTTTATGTGCGAGTCTGTTGGCCCTCCGTCTATCTTTGTCGACCGTAGAATGCATTACATATTGACGGCAGAAAGCGCTCGCGCATTTTTTCGAATCCGACAGCACTTTGTCGCCGAAGGCGATGGAAACTTTGTCACTGTGCTTAGACGGATTCGATAGGAACTTTACGGTGGACCAAAGTTTACCCACACCGGCAGAGAGGTTACAACCTCTTAGGTGCTCCTCCCATTTCGCCCGCTTGTGTTCATCCACCAGCAATCTGATGCGTTAGTTCATATCCCTTATTTGGGGGTCGCCTGGGTCGAGCTGTCTTATAAGGTCACGTTCTCTCGCTAAATTTGTGGCCTCCGCGGGGAAGTGGGCCGAATTTCAGGAATTCTCCCAGCGGGAATGAAACGTGCCGAGGCGGATTCAATGACCTTGCGGAAAGCACGCTCCCTTTGGCGGGCATCAGTCGGGATAGGGAGGGCAGGAAAGAGGTTGTCTGTAAAAGATTTGTATTCGTCCCTTTTTTAAAGTTTAGGAAAGTGCGTTTTTCTGTAACGATGAAGTCGGCGGTACGCCCGAACGAAATAAGTATAGGCAGGTGGTCGGATGCCAGTGTTACCATCGGCTGCCAGTTGACGCAGTTTACGAGCTCTGCGCTCACGATTAAGATATCCGGCGAACTGTGACAGCTTCCTACCATACGTGTGGGGGCGTCTCCGTTTATTGTGCAGAACGTCGTTTCTTCTATTTAATCCGCCAACATCTCACCCCTACTGTCCGCGCGGAAGTTTGAATGCCATAGATCGTGATGGGCATTAAAGTCGCCTAAGATAATGCGATTGTTGCCAGTGAGTAAGGCGCTAATATTAGGGTGGTATCCACTGGGGCAACAGGTGGCAGGAGGGATGTAGATGTTGATGATTTCTAGGTTTGCATCGCCTGACCGGACAGATAGGCCTTGACGTTCTAAGACATTGTCCCTGCGGTCGATGCCAGGATCAAATATATGATATTGCACAGAGTGGTGTATGATAAACGCGAGGCCGCCTCAATTTCCGCTCATGCGATCTTTTCTGTGGACATTATACCCAGAACAGGTTTGCAGTGCAGATCTTGCTGTGAGTTCCCAGTTAGTCCGTTAAAATTTAACTGCAGAATTCTGAAGTGCATAGGGGGAGACGTCGCCACTCTGGGGGTAAGTGACGGGTGACTACGCCTGGGTTGAGGTAGGTCAGGACGCAACTGCTGTTGTGGCCCTGGGACTGGGCGTCCTTGGGCAAGAATTGGGGTACCCGCTAGATTGGGGTTTGCGACCTGGAAACATGGCGCAATGAAACCCGTCGGGGGGTTGCCGTCGCGGAGACCAGAACATCTAGGAAAGTGGCACCGCCCAATGCAGCTCCTGCCTTGGGCGGATGTCGCAAACATATATATTCTGTGCTGGCAAACGTCGCAAACGGGGTTAGGGACTAAGAGTCTGTTTCCCTGACATACACGATTGCTGCCGGAAAAGAGGGGGGGGGGGGAAGACGGGGGCATTGCTACCGACTCTACTACGAAGATAGTAGTTATGAGTGGTAGCAGCTGTTTGAGTTGTTAGCGCCGCGGGGCGCGAGCAACAGCGGATACTAGTTGTGGCTTGCTGAGCAGCTGGGCTGCGGGAAGGTAGTGGGGGGGCGCTAAGGCGTAGACTACGGGACGCCCTTGGACGTGAACAGCAAGGAGCCACAAAAGATTTATAAAAGTTACGTGGACGTCGGGTTTTGGGATCAAACCCAGAACAACCTGTCCGATGCAACAATCCCTTACACGAGACACACTGAACAGAGTATGACCGTCCTAAAAATATCCTTTTCCGGCAGATGCAGCAAAACCATTTCTCAGGACCGGGGTCAGGAGACGGACCCGGATTGGATTCGGTACCTTCCCGGAGCAAGAGAATATGGAGCAGTCCCGCTGCAAGGAGCTGCTGGGAGGATGACAATTTGTGGGAGGGACGCAACAAATTAAATGGGGTTACACTGAAATGACAGTCCTTGGTCGGGAAAAATCCTGAGTCGCTCCGGTACATAGAACCGACTGCCTTGGGAAGCGTCAACCAACTGCTCAGGCGATTCGATGAGGGACCCGTAAAACTTACGGCTTACGCAGATGACTTTGCAATTGTCATAAGAGGAAAGTGCCTTCCAACGATTAGTTCTTTGATGGATCGGGCGCTTCAGGATATTCATGCCTGGGTATCTAATGTCGGGTTGAAAACCAATGCGGATAAGACGGATATGGTCTTGTTTACAAAGAGGTAAAATGTCCCAAATTGGACCAGGCCTAAGTTAAGTGGGGTGACCCTACAGGAGAAACCTTGCACAAAATATCTAGGAATCATCTTAGACAGTAAGCTGTCATGGAAGCTCGAAGTGGAGGAGAGGGTGAAGAAGGCCTCAACGGCACTTTATGCATGTGAAAGAATGCTGGGGTGTACGGTGGGCTTATCGCCCTCCCTTTCTCATTGGGTTTTTACAGCGATTGTAAGCCCTATTCTATACTATGGAGGTCTTGTTTGGTGGAAAGCCACACAAAAAACAACCTACCTGGAAAAATTAGAGGGGGTATGCAGACTATCAATGCTTACCATTCTGCGCATCCCACCTGTAGACCTGGTAGAAAAGAACATAGCGTTAACAACTGCAACTATGCTCGGTGCCTCGGGGTAGCTTGATCGCCGACCATACGGCCATAGTAGTATACCGTCATCTATCACAAGACGAACAGACTACCTGATTCCCTATCTAAGGCCACAATAGAGGTGGACGGTTGGCGCAAGGGTGCTCAAATGGCGGACGAGGCTATACATGTGTACACAGATGGTTCCAAAGTAGTGGATGGAGTGGGGTCTGCGGTATACTGTGCTGATCAGGAAATAAACAGATCCTACAGGCTGCCGGATTATTGTAGTGTTTTCCTAGCGGAAATATTAGCCGTAACCAAAGCAGTAGAAACCCTGGAAGAGAATAGTTTCAGCTGCAACCGTGTTAACTTTTACATTGACAGTCAAGCAGCAATTAAGGCAATAATCTCGCATAGCACAGCATCTAATATCGAAAATTTCGAAAAATGAAACAAATGCCATAATTCTATACCAAATACGAAAAAAGGGATGAAAATGGTAATTGAATTGGTTTTTTGATGGAAAATATAACTTTAAAAAAAACTTTGTAAAATGGTTGTGACACCTACCATATTTAGTAGAAGAAAATGAAAGAGTTCTGCAGGGCGAAATCAAAAGCCCTTGGAATCATAGCAGGAATACTGTTCGTGGTATTTACATATATAAATAAATTAGCGGTACCCGATAGATGATGTTCTGGGTCACCCTGGTCCACATTTTGTTCGATATGTCGAAAACGCCTACACATATACAACTTAGGGTTACTCGCTTTTAAAATACTCATTAACACCTTTCATTTGATACTCATATCGTACTGTGACGAACATTAACAACACTAAGGGATACCATCATCTCTAAGCCGATACTAAGCTGTCACTGGTATGTACATAAAAAAATCAATAATTATGTCTACACATATGCACATACAAGCAGCGGAGAGATACTCACAAAAGTATGCAATCATCAGCAAAGTAATTCTCACACATGCATATGCATATTTCTGAGATACTCACAAAAGAATGCAATCTTCAACGAACTAGTAAATTCTAGAAGGAGAAACGCCTAGAAATATGCCATCGAGGAAACCGAAGAGTATAAAATAAGCACCAGCTGAGGCATGAGCGACCAGTTTGTTTTGAACACGCTATCAGTTGCGAAGTAAAGTTTAATTGTGAAGCAGTCTAATAAAGACCATTTTGTAATACAGAATATTGGAGTGTTTTATTCAACAATTAAGCAATACGAACGTTAGTAGAAGGTGTAAAATAAGCGGCGTTCCCTAAGTTCGTTGCAGTACAAACACATTTGATACCCATTCCATACAAACACATTCCAGGGTTACCCTAGGTTCATTTTCCTACATGGTGATTTTCCCTTATTTTGTCTCCAAAGCTCTCAGCTGAGTATGTAATGTTCGGTTACACCCGAACTTAGCTTTCCTTACTTGTTTCCTGTAAAGGTGTTTCGCTTCCCTTGTGAACTCGCGGTAGAGCTCCCACACCATTCTTGTTGCGTTCGTATTTAACGTAGCCCTGTAGGCAGCGTCCTACAAGCGTCCTACAAGCGTCAATAAAATCTACGTTATTAAAAATCGTGTTTGTTTTTCTTTTTTTGATGAGTTTATTCTTTAGGTTATACATAAATAAATACATGTTTAAATCTATTATATATATAAATGTTTTATATAAAATTATTTAATTTGATCGACTATCTCTTTATTAACGGTTATTTATGTTACTCTTTATTTTGAAAATGCTAGAGAGTGTTTTTGATTCTTTTTAAATACTTTTTGAGCAATTGTTTATTAGCTAGTCAGTGCCATAAAACAAAATCAAGCTATAATATATGGAAGTTTTATACATTTGTTTTTATGTATTTTGATATCTCTATCGCTTCCATTGTGTTTTCTTTCCACGACCGTCATTATAAGTATTGCTTATTTGCCAACATTAGCTTAACACGATCCATAGACTTCCATCCACTTTTCAAAACGGGAAACGTCATCTGATGTTACAGATTGTTTCGTCCTTTCCATAGCGTCTTGAAAATCCTGTAATGTAATCGGTTGATCAATATCCTCTCGTCGAATCGCTTTAATTTCGGATGGTGTACGGCCGGCAATTAAACGACGCATTGCCATCATAGCCGCATCACGACAAACATTACTAATATCCGAACCAGAATAGCCTTTGAGTTGGTCGCCAACGAGATTTGTGTCCAAATTAGGTGATAGATGAACATCTTTGAGGCAGAGTTTGAGGAGTGCTGAACGTGTCTCCTCTGAAAAGAAGAAAAGTAATTTTAGTTTGGTATAAATAATTAATGAAGAAAAGAAAGTTGTTAAAATAAGCTTAGGATTTGCACCTAATGACTCTCGGCTTAATCCAAATAAGACGTTAAGGCCGAGGAGTAAATTAACGCTTATCAATTCTAATCAACTATGCAAACACACGCTCAGAAGATTTTGTGAAGGGCTGCTCAAGTTACAGCCCTTAGCCGAAAATAAGTCCCACTCGTTTCGGTGCTAGTCAGGTCTGTCATGAAAACTGATAAGTCCTATTTGAGAAAACCTGTACTCCCCCCATTAAGAAATCCCAAATATTGGAAGGGATTATACAGAGTTAAAGGAAATACGCTGGTTAATAACAGCAGTCTGCAAGGAGCCGTTCTCTTTCCATTACTTTGGGTGATGGCGCTGTAACAAATCTTACGAGTCATGTAGCTGGAGGACCATGAAAAAATTGCATGGGCAGAGACATTTGTGTTGTTATGCAGCAAAAGTTCCCCTAAACCCTCCTCAATTTAATGCAGACAACAATACCATCGCTACCTTGAGTTGAATGGGTAATCGTGAAGTAAGATCCTCCCTGGACGAGCAAAAATCGCGCCCTCTGCCATCCTCGCCCTGATAAAAAGATAGCCCGGAATTATGGACAATGTCTAGGGAAGGTGGGATTGTGTCAACAGTATGTTCACCAATGACTCTGACCTTGATGATATGTTGGAAGCGGATATATTTACACCGAAAATCGAACAGCAGATCTCTTTCCGAATTCCCTTGTATTGCATTGTATTTTAGGCGGAAACGGTAAACCATTGGAAATCTCTGACTTACGATATGAAACAGTTACATGTTTTCTTAGAAAGCCAGGCCATACTAAAGGTTTTGAAATCAGATCTCTTAATGGGATAAGTCAGAGATATTCATTATGTCTGTGAAGGAAATGTGTTGGCGATGAGAGGTACGACCGGCCATAATCTTCCGACTTGAATAACTCGAATAATCCTAGATCTCGTATAAACTGCGGATGAGCCTAAATCATTATAAATAAGGAAAATACTAGTTAGGCCAGGCTGATATCGAGATCTGCCCAATCTCATCCATACGGCACAACTAATCTTTTCAGTTGTTCTGTTTTTTGTTGTTGTAGAGATAAAGACACTCCCCTAAGGCTTTGGGGAGTATTATCGATGTTGATGGTCCTATACTGAATATTGATTCGGAGCGTTCCGGTAACAAGCACTATTAGGGTATAAGCTCGACCATCTCGGGAATGGTTTAATATGACCACATTGAACCTTCTAGGCCATCCCGTCTTCTCCGCCTAGTTCCAAGAGGAACCTGGGGTCGCCAGAGCCTCGGCTGCTAAATAAAGAGGATTTGCCACGGGTAGGTAAGGTTGAGTTGGGGAAGCTATAAATTACGCTGACATTCCCTTGAAAGGATTGCACTACACAACCTCTTGAATCATTTGGCCCCCTTTTACGACAGGCATACCTGCCGCGAGTATATTCTATGCCCCCTAACCCGCCAGGGATAGTTGTTCTGTTTAACCAACTCTTATAACAGTAACGTCTTACGGTCCCACCCAGTTGCAATATATAGTTTCCTTGAATTAACGTAAGAGAAATTTGAACAGTAGCCTCACGACACTAGCCCTTTGACATAACCCTTTTGTGGTTTGCGTTGGTACAATGCAAAATTTTGGGCTCCTTTCACACACATTTAACTCACCATTTGGAAGTGAAATATAAATCCTTTTCTCAAAACGACGCCTAAATGCTTCATCGATGTCCCATGGATGATTTGTTGCCGCCAAAACCATGATGATTTTGTCATCCTGCAGTGCCGCATTTAATCCATCCATTTGTATAAGCAATTCTGCCTTAAATCTTCTACTCGCTTCATGTTCAGAGTCACTACCACGCGACGTACACAAAGCATCAATTTCATCGAAAAATATTGTGCTCGGAGCGTAGAAACGTGCCATTTCGAATAAGAGACGTACCAATTTTTCACTTTCGCCGCGATACTTTGAAGTCAATGTAGCCGAGGAGACATTGAAAAATGTTGTGCCACATTCGGTAGCTACAGCTTTGGCAAGCATAGTTTTTCCTGTACCCGGTGCACCAACCATCAGCACGCCACGCCATGGTCGGCGTATGCCTTTAAAGAAATCTGGCATAATAATTGGCAACACGACTGCCTCTTGTAGAATGACCTTAGCTTCATTAAGGCCTGCTACATCACTCCACATAACACCAGGATTACGTTGTAGTATATCCTTTTCCAGCGTCTCCACCAAATGTCCCTCATAGCCAATGGGTGAAAATACTTTTGTTTTGGTTTTTGGTGAACTCTTCGGTGTATTTTGTGATATTGAATTTTCTTCCAGTGATGTAATTTCTTGATCATCCGAGTTGGAGTTTTCATCGATCGAATTTTTTTTCGGTTTGTCTTTGAGCTTTATTTGTGTAGTGAGCTTACGTGCACGTATGCGTTCGACACTGCGACTTTTGCGCGTCGGCGCCATGCCAGATGTTTTGATGCTACGTGAATTGCGCGACTTGTCATTGCTATTACCTAGACTGCTACCTACGTTATGTGCGCTGCCGTGATGACTTAAGTTGATTGAGGGTAGTGTCGGTTGTAGCTCGGGATCGCGCGATCGACGCAACGAGGAGATCCAACGGTTATCATTGTGATTGGGGAATTGTATGTGTGCGCTATTGCTACCACTGGCACCGATGCCAGCACCACCACCGTTTGTAGTCTGATAAAGTGGATTTGAGGAGGCTGGTGTTGAAGGAAAGTTCGTATTAGGACGTGGTTGTGGGGGCACTTCTGGAAGAAGGTTATAATGTTCATCTGATTTAATTCATTTTATCGCTGCGATTTTAGTGATTTATGTAGTTACCTTGTGTTGGTATACGAGTTTTCCGAAGTCCGCTTGTACCAGCTCCTAAAGTGGCCGAGTTGCCGGGGGATAAACCGCTCAAAGTTGTTGTACGTGTGGTTTCAGTTTTTTTGTTATTACCAGTACGTGATGGTCTATGCGTGGTTGTGATCTTTGTGAAGGCGAATGGCGGATACTGGTCTAATATTAATGAATCCATCATACGGGCTACATGCGAAAGCCCTGTTGGAGGCGCTGTGGAAGTGCTGTTAAAATTCAAAGAAAATAAACTTAATTACTAATAGTTGTGAAACTATTGGGACAATTATTTTAAATGAAAAATTCGTTTATTTTTCTCTTCTCCGAGCTCCGAGCGTGATATATCTAGGTATGATGGGATGGTTCTTGATAGACCATCCTTCTCCGACCACGCGTATATCAGCTTCAGCATCCCCCTCAAGAGGGTAGAGAAGGGAGGAACCTTTAGAAACCCTAGGGCAACGAACTGGCCTAAATTTCAGAAACAGGTAGAAACAAAACTGGGACAACCCAAAAAGGTTGCCAATGTGGAGGAACTGGAGGAGTCGAATGAATTCCTAACAAGGACGCTTATGACTGCGTTTAACAAAGCTTGCCCTCTAAGAAGATTCATAGTAAAAGCAAAGCCGCCATGGTGGAGCAATGAGCTGAGTCTTCTAAGAAGACAGATAAAAGAAAAGTTCGCAAAGACCGCGGAAAGCGAAGCGTGTCGGGACGAGTACAGGGATGTACTGAGAATCTGTAAGCTGCAAATTTCCAGGGCGTAGGAAATCTCATGGAAAAGTTTCTGTACGGACATATAGAGTGCTCCAGCGAAACAGCACGGTTGAAAAAAGTCCTAGCAAGGGGAAACATAGTCCATGGACAAATCAAGAAAGAGAACGGGGAATGGTCAGCTAATAGTGAGGAATCCCTTGAGGTGCTTTTCGACACACATTTCCCATCGGGAGACGGTTTAGAGGAGCCAGCAGTCATCGCTCACACTTCGATCACGGAACGGGTAGCACCGGGCTTGGTGACCGATACCAAGTTCGAATGGGCAGTGAAGACGTCTAAGTTTAAATCGCAGGGCCCAGATGGTATATTCCCGGCCATGCTACAGTTTCAAGTATGGCGTTCGTGGAATGGCTTAAAATAATATTCGATGGGTGCATAAGGCTGAATCATGAACCGCACTTTTGGATAACTGCTCGTGTAGCTTTCCTACCAAAGGCGAGGAAGATCGGTCACTTGTATCCCAAAGACTATATACCCATTAGCTTAACATCATTTCTGCTCAAAACCTTTGAGAGGCTGATAGATGTGTACATAAAGTCCAACGTGGATGAAAAGCTGCTCTCCACAACACAGATGCGTACACCAAAGGCAAGTCGGTAGACACCGCATTGCATAGGGTGGTAATAAGAAAAGAGAAATATGCTCTAGGAGTCTTCTTGGACATTGCCGGGGCTTTCAATAATGTTTCTAAATGGGCGATTATGGATGGTCTTAATTACATTAACGTACATCCAGCCATAACCAGATGGATCGGCTGCATGTTAAATTGCAGGAAGATTACATCACAATGGGGATTGCACGAGGCCACGAAATCAGTGGACAGGGGCACGTCGCAGGGAGGGGTCCTATCACCTCTGCTGTGGACGCTGGTCATCAACCAACTGCTCAGGCGATTCGATGAGGGACCCGTAAAACTTACGGCTTACGCAGATGGCGTTGCAATTGTCATAAGTGGAAAGTGCCTTCCAACGATTAGCCCTTTGATGGATCGGGCGCTTCAGGATATTCATACCTGGGCATCTAATGTCGGGGTGAAAGTCAATGCGGAGAAGACGGATATGGTCTTGTTTAAAAAGAGGTACAAATTGGACCAGGCCTAAGTTAGGAGGGGTGACCTAACAGGAGAAACCTTGCACAAAATATCCAGGAATCATCCTAGACAGAAAGCTGTCATGGAAGCTCAACGTGGAGGAGAGGGTGAAGAAGGCCTCAACGGCACTTTATGCATGTAAAAGAATGCTGGGGTGTACGTGGGGCTTATCGCCCTGTCTTTCTCTTTGGGTTTTTACAGCGATTGTAAGCCCTATTCTATACTATGGAGTTCTTGTTTGGTGGAGAGCCACACAAAAAACAACATACCTAAAAAAATTAGAGGGGGTATGCAGACTATCGATGCTTAGCATTACGGGAGCCCTGAAAACAACCCCGATGGCTGCACTGTATGCCATTCTGCACATTCCACCTGTGGACCTGGTAGCAAAGAACATAACATTAACAACTGCAACCAGGCTCGGTGCCTCGGGGCAGCTTGATCGCCGACCATATGGCCATAGTAGTATAGCGTCATTAATCACAAGACGAGAAGACTACCTGATTCCTTTTCTGCGCTTCGAGGGAGATCTTAAGGCCACAATAGAGGTGGACGGTTGGCGCAAGGGTGCGCAAATGGCGGATGAGGCGATACATGTGTACACAGATCGTTCCAAATTAGTGGAAGGAGTAGGGTCTGCGGTATACTGTGCTGATCCGGAAATAAGCAGATCCTACTGGCTGCCGGATTACTGTAGCGTTTTCCAAGCGGAAATATTAGCCGTAACAAAAGCAGTAGAAACCCTGGAAGTGAATAGCTTAAGCTGCAACCGTTTTAACTTTTATATTGACAGCCAAGCAGCAATTAAGGCAATAATCTCGCATAGCACAGCATCTAAATGCATGTTAGAGTGAAAGCAGTCTTTGGAGAGAATCGGGACAAGGAGAAGCATACATCTATATTGGGTCCCAGGGCATATCGGAATAGATGAGAATCAAGAAGCGGCTGAACTAGCCAAAAAGGGCGCATGCCTTGAAGCTTGCTCCGTAGACGTCCCAATTAGATTGGACGAGATTAAACGAAGGCGAGAGGTGCATATGATCGACTAAGGGGGGAAGGCGGGGGTTCAAGCGCGGGGCTGTAAAGTGTCGAAGATTATGTGTAGGTCTTACAACCTTAGACTAACAAAGTTGCTTCTATCATTAAAAAGAGAGGACTGTAGACTCATGACGGTTATTCTGACTGGACACTGCCTTCTGGCGTCACATGCCTTTAAATTTGGCTTGGTCAATGATAGCAGATGTAGGAAGTGCGGGTTGGAGGAGGAAACGATCGAGCACTTGCCTGGCTAAGGCTCCAGATATTAGGAGTTATACAGCTGTCAGATCTAGAAGCAGCAAGTCGCTTAAGTCCTAGGAAGCTTCTAGTATTTGCCAAGAGGACAGAGGTATTTTATAATATAGATTCTGGTTTTTGATAGGGTTTTTCAGTTTGGTCGTTAAAACAAACTTCTGGTAACACTACGGACTCAATCAGTCTATGTGAGGTCCTCATGGACCGGCCAGTTCACCCTAACCTAACCTCTCTTCTACACGTCTAGGCGTATCTTTGCACCTTCATCAGGGAGAAATTTATTACAAAAAAAAAAAAAACGAAAACATGAGTCATTTAATGAAAGTGCAGTTTTCAGTGTCCATCTTCAAGATACATGTTGCTAGCGTATGAAAGGCACATATCTGGATTAGTATAAAGTTGATGTAGAATGATACAAGTTTTGAGACACACACAGATGTAGTCATCAGCCGAAGTTGTTATCCATGCATACACACGCATATATGTAGCTCCATTACCAAGCAGGAGATACAGCAGTTCTAGAAGGCGAAACGTATATACTTTAGTAGAAATATGCGAATGAAGCAACGGAGGGTATAAAAGCAGCGCAAGCTGAGTAATCAGTAACCAATTTGATTTAAACACGCTATCAGTTGCGAAGTATAATTCTACTAGTCCCAAAGTAGTCAAATAAAGACCATTTTGCAACACAGAATATTGGAGTGATTTATTCAAAAGTTTTAGCGATTCGAACCTTTGCAGAAAGTTTCAAATAAGCGGAATATCCCCAGAATTTGTTACAATAGCTTTGTTGTCCGGGCTAGTAACGATCATATGTCTTTTCTAGTTTATCATAAAAGTGGTGCCCTTATATTCCACAGCCCTACACATTGGCGAGTATGGCTTTTAGTAGGCAGCAGTTTGTCGGGGCGTATGAGTAACTTTTTGTTGTCTACTAAAAAATTGCATATTTTTAATAAATGTCAGCTAACAAAAAATTGTAAATATTCCAATTATCTGGTCTGGGATCATCCCACTGTACTGCACAGCCCGTTGTGAGTACTTTATTACATGAAAGGCAATGAACTCTCCAATCAAATTAGTGTTTATTATGACAATAAAAAATAAACAAACAAAATGTATTTAAATATTATCTAATGGTCAATTTCATATATGTTTTGTGTATAATATATTCACCCTTATGTACATATATGTATGAAGGTGTAGGTCAAGTGTAGTTTTCGAATTTGGATACAGTATGTACGAATTCGCGGTATAACACATATATGGATTCCAGTAATGCCACAAGGTGGGATTTTCTCTCATTAGTATTTTTTTTTCTTAACAAAAAATGAACTAAAAGTGTTAAAGAGATTGCCGCAGGCTAACAGAAAAAAGGGGCAATTTACGAAATGAATACTTTTTAAATGAGCAAAATCTGTGTAATAATAAGGGCGAAACTTATGTGTACCACTTGATTGAATAGCCCGGGTCTCGAAGCAGCTTAAGAAGTAATCTCCGCAAACACTACGCTCTGGTAACGCTACGGACACACACACATTCAGTCTATTTGAGATCCTCATGGAGCGGCCATTTCAACTCAGCCCTTTTGAAAAAAGAGCATGATAAGGCCATCAGAAGCATACATAACCTCGTTCTTAAAGACAAATGCCCTGAACTCGCAGTTGAGGAAAGCAACCTCCCCAGGGAGACGCACATCACTCTAGCTCAACTTCGTTCTGAATACTGCAAGAGGTTTAACTTTTACCTTATCCAGAATCAACCCCAGCATACTCAAAGTATCGCCGCCTGTAATGTGTTCCCACATGACACCAACCACCTTTTCAATTGCAATGCGGAACCAACGCCTCTAACACCCATATCTCCTGTTAGAGGACATTGATGACAATTATTGAGTGGTCGCACCTATTGGATGGGGTGAAGCACCGCTACAACAAGAACAACAACGGGTAGCGGCGCGTATGTGCAATACATCATCATATATATTATTTCTAATTGCTGTTTTTATGTAAGGGTCCATTTTTCGCTCTTATTTCGAATTCAAAGCTCTAAACAAAGTTTTGGTTGTAAAGATGGATAATTCGGGCTATTAGCGAGCTTTGGGTTGGTCCCCATACAAAAGAAAAGTTGCTAATGTCCGCCCCTAAATTTAAAGATTATGTTGAGAGGGTTTCGGAAAAAATTTATTTTATTTCTTTTTGATCCTTCGAAATACAGCCGAAAAGGTTTTTTCGTTGTAACTTGGTTATTTGACGTCCGCTTTTTAAAACTGATATGTCATTATTTTGGCCTTGAGAAGCTTCACATTTTCGTTTAATGTCCCTGTAAGCTATGAAGTCGTTTTCACATGATTAGGTCAGCTAACAAAATTTTACCCCCCCCCCCCCCCCCCCTAATTTATGTTTTTTCCTTACCAAACGAAAGTACTTAAAAATTCAAGAAAATGTTGGTTTTAAACCATATTACTAAAATAATAAATGAAGAAGTTATAGCACTTTCAATATTTATTGCTACGGTTATTTTACCTGATTCTTATTATACTTAGACCTGAAACTCATGATATTTTTGGAGGAAAAATTGCAGGGTTTGCATTGAAAAGTTAATAAAGATATGCCAAATATCATGAATAGGGGAAGCCAAAGTAAATAAGTGAGTCAAACCTGTTGTTTCGTATTTATAATAATAACACTATGCGACAAAATCAAAAAATAAAATTTCAAAATGTAGAATTTCGAACTTCGAAAGCCGATATCTATTTTTTGGATGCTAACTTCAAAAAACGGAAATAGTACTTTGTTTACTTAAGCCACAATCTCTACAAAAAGTGGGTTTTGTCCAATACCCAGAAAAAAAGTTGATTTTGTCGCATAGTGTTATTATTATAAATATGAAACAACATGTTTGACTCACTTATTTACTTTGGCTTCCCCTATTCATGATATTTGGCATATCTTTATTAGCTTTTCAATGCAAACCCTGCAATTTTTACTCCAAAAATATCATGAGTTTCAGGTCTAAGTATAATAAGAATCAGGTAAAATAACAGTTGCAATAAATATTGAAGCTTAAAAAGACATTAAACGGAAATGTGAAGCTTCCCAAGGACAAAATAATGACATATCAATTTTAAAAAGCGGACGTCAAATAACCAAGATACAACGAAAAAACCTTTTCGGCTGTATTTCGAAGGATCAAAAAAATAAAATAAATTTCTTCCGAAACCCTCTCAAGATAATCTTTAAATTTAGGGGCGGACATTAGCAACTTTTTTTTTCGACCCAGTCTAATGTACACATACATATATATGAAAGGCAAATATTATATTTAAGGAAAATTTTTCTTGGTGGGAAAAAATTAGGGATTTGCTCGCTTAAATAAGGGAAGAAATAGGAAAATTTTAAAAATTTCCTGGGATTTTCTGTCTCGATTGGATGGCATCACTGTAAGGAGGTTTTTGTGCAGTTTTTTTTTAACAGCTTTAAACAAACATACCAGCACGCAAACTTTAATACACGCACAAATGTAGGGTAAGCAAGGGGTTTCCAGCGCAATTTAAGGCTTCTCGCGCTACTTTAAATTTTACGTACAAATTGGCCTGGGGAATAGCATAAGAAATGCTCTGTGCACTTGTTTATGGTACGGCTCTGCTCAATGCTCTGTTTATGTTCAGAGCCGGAGCAGTAACAGAGCGTATTTTTACTGCTACTGCGACTCTCAGGAAGCAAATGCAAAGCAAATATTAACAAGAAAACAAGAAACTTTATCTGAGAATAATTGGCTAAAGTTCAGCGTCCGTCCTAAAAGTAATAATAAGTAATAATAATAATAATAATAATTTAAGTTTAAGTGTCTTATTGCGCCCAACCTGGTTCTTTGTAATATCTATCACTAATGCGTTGGAACATATTTGTCATAGTACTACATATGTTGATATAACAACAACACAGACACGATAATTTTAACTAACACTCACATTTTTAAATCTCCTGGCAATCGTTTCACTAGTCCTGTGTGAAGGTTTGGCCATTTGCATGTCATCGCGGTCTAGAGTCTAGACACTAGACATGGTGCGGCCAACTAATGATAATAATGAAAATATGTAATAAATCTAAATCCTGGTCAAATGTAAATTAATATACACAGTTGCGCGTCTTGGCAAAATTGTGTGAGTTTTGTTGTTTCTATTGCTTTTTACTCTTGGTAATAACATCGTCTCTGACGTAAACTAGAAGCTCTCTAACACCTACTCTACTTGCGGCTTTGAGATGTGGCTTCCAATAGCTGGAGTTTTAAGCTAAGCCTGACTATGAACTTTCTTTTCGCGATGATTAGGGAACCTTTATTAGTCCAATGCCGTATGACGTGGACATGATCTTCAACACTTTGCAGTCAGGTGGTTACCAGTGCCTTGCTTTTATGAACATGCCTGTAGCCTCATTTTACCTCTCCAATTTGTCTGTCTTTTCATTACCATCTTTATCCAGATGACAGGTAATCAATGCACATTGACCCTTCATTTATACTGTTTCCTCTAGTACATCTGCTGCTTTGATCACGTCTACTCATTCCGCCTGATCTGATTTTTGCTGGCTCAGAACAGTACATTCGTTTAAAATATTTAGTGTGCACGTGATCTGTAATTTCCGCACTTTTGCGCTTACGCTCCAACTCGGTGATCTCCGTCGAAACAAATGCACGAGATCGGTTAGTCTGTCTATACTACTATGGACGTACGATCCGCTCCCAAGCTGCCCCAAGGTATTGAGTATCATTGCACTTGCTAACGGTCATCCTAGCTATGCCTGTATCGCGATAGCTGACACCATTTGAGAACAGCAAGGAGATCAAGTCTTCCCTCGCTTGTCTCTCACAACTCAGCGGAGGCATCCGCCTTCCTTTGATTTCAAATCCGGAAAACTTTCTTCTGAGTCAATTCGCTTTTTCACTCTCATAACATGGCCAACGAGGCCTTTGGGGCTTCTTTTAGTTTGACAATGCTTATATTAGGGCAAAACTTAAACAGCTCATCACTATACCTCCTTCGATACATGCCGTCGGCATCATGAACAGGACCATGAATTTTCCGGAGAACTTAGCTCTAGAACACTTTAAAGGCCATCTTATTTTTCTCGATACCGTCAAAGATTTCGAGCCATATATCAGAACAGGTATGATTAGAAACAGTTTTTATGGGGGGTTAAAGGGGTTGTGTAGCGCAACCCTTTCAAGGGGCTGTCAGCGAAATTTATAGCTTCTCTAACGCAATCGTCAACCTCACCTAGCCGCGATTTCCTTAAAAGGGGAGACTCTAGCGATCTCAAGCTCATAGGGTCGCCAGAGCCTCGAGTGGGGGCGAGGGATGGCCCAGAACGTTCAACGTGGTAGTTTTAAGTTGTTCCCGAGCTGGCGAGGCTTGTACCTTAATGGTGCTTGTTATCGGGACGTACTGAATCTATATCCGACAAAGGACCATAAACATCGATAACACTTCCAAAAACCTTAGGGTAGTGTCTATATACCAACCAACATAATAAAAGGCATGATGAGCGACTTGTCGAGTGTGATTTTTGCTCATCTAGAGAGGACTTTTCAATTGCCTATTCAGTTCAAAGTAGCACCTGTTGGCAAGAGTTATTCTCCGTTTGATTTCTAAGGTGACATTATTTAAGCAGTTAATTCTCGTTCCCAGATATACGATAAATACAGTCACATTTTCGAATTTATATCCGTCAACAGTGATGTGACTGCCACTGCTGTACTATCGTGGTTTAGATCTGATGCCGGAATTATATTCTCTAGCTTCATGTTAAAGAAGACGCGCGGTAAGGAGTCACCTTTTCTGAAACCTCGTTTGATTTCGAAGGTTCGGAGAAGTCCTTCCCGATCCTTAAGAAGATAATGGTATTGCTCAACGTGATTTGATAAAGTTTTATTCGTTTTGCAGAAAACTCAAATTCAGACACAGCAACATACAAGCAACTCCTCTACGCGCAGTCCAACTTTGCTTTGAAGTTCACAAGAAAATGGTGCGTGTTGATTCTCTTATCGTTAGTCTTCTCAAGGATTTGGCGTATCGTGAAATAGCGCTGTTAAGGTCTAATCAGTTCGCTAACTTTGCGATTCAGTTTTTCGCATAATACGCCAGTTTAGAACCTTATACGCGTTATTTATTAGACAGTACTTTTAACCGTTCCAATTCAGAGGCATGCGCTGGACTGAGAATATTTTGCAAAGGCGTTGACGCACACTTTTTACCAGCTCTTCGCCGCCGTGTTTGAACAACTCGGTAGGTAATACGGCGATAACAGATGCCTTGTTATTCTTTGGACGGAACATTGCTACTCTCACTTCGCCACAGTCGGGTTGCGGAGGGTATATTCCGTCACCAACGATCGTGTTCGTCTTCTCCTTGGCTATCAGGCGATGAGCAGAAGTGCACCCCACACAACTTAGCACACCCTGTACGTCTGTAATCAGGTCGCCATTATAATTCCAGCAGGAATATGCTCTGCTTTGAAAACCTTCCGATATTGGCCAGTTTTTCTGATAGAATGTGTGAGCATCAGCCAGCCAGGGTGTTACCGCGTTTTATTGTATTCTAAACCTTATGCATTACATGTTTATGTATTTTTATACTCAGTTGAGCAGAGCTCACAGAGTATATTAACTTTGATTGGATAACGGTTGGTTGTACAGGTATAAAGGAATCGAGATAGATATAGACTTCCATATATCAAAATCATCAGTATCGAAAAAAATTTGATTGAGCCACGTCCGTCCGTCCGTCTGTCCGTTAACACGATAGCTTAAGTAAATTTTGAGGTATCTTGTTGAAATTTGGTGTGTAGGTTCCTGGGCACTCATCTCATATCGCTATTTAAAATGAAAGATATCGGACTATAACCACGCCCACTTTTTCCATATCGAAAATTTCGAAAAACGGAAAAAGTGCGATAATTCATTACCAAAGACGGATAAAGCGATGAAACTTGGTAGGTGAGCTGAACTTATGACGCAGAATAGAAAATTAGTAAAATTGTGTACAATGGGCGTGGCACCGCCCACTTTTAAAAGAAGGTAATTTAAAATTTTTGCAAGCTGTAATTTGGCAGTCGTTGAATATATCATGATGAAATTTTGCAGGAACGTTACTCCTATTACTATATGTACGCCTAATAAAAATTAGCAAAATCGGAGAACGACCACGGCCACTTACAAAAAAAATTTTTTTAAAGTCAAATTTTAACAAAAAATTTAATATCTTCACAGTATATAAGTAAATTATGTCAACATTCGACTCCAGTAATGATATGGTGCAATAAAATACAAAAGTAAAAGAAAATTTCAAAATGGGCATGGCTCCGCCCTTTTTCATTTATTTTGTCTAGGATACCTTTAATGCCATAAGTCGAACAAAAATTTACCAATCCTTGAGAAATTTGGTAGGGGTAGTACGATAACTGTTTTCTGTGAAAAAGGGCGAAATCGGTTGACGCCACGCCCAGTTTTTATACACAGTCGACCGTCTGTCCTTCCACTCGGCCGTTAACACGATAACTTGCGCAAAAACGATATATCTTAACTAAACTCAGTTCACGTACTTATCTGAACTCACTTTGTATTGGTGTAAAAAATGGCCGAAATTCGACTATGACCACGCCCACTTTTTCAATATCGAAAGTTACGAAAAATGAAAAAAATGCCATAATTCTATACCAAATACGGAAAAATTGGTTGAAACATGGTAATTGGATTGGTTTATTGACGCAAAATATAACTTTAGAAAAAACTTTGTAAAATAGATGTGACACCTACCATATTAAGTAGAAGAAAATGAAAAAGTTCTGCAGGGGGAAATCAAAAGGCCTTGGAATCTTGGCAGGAAAACTGTTCGTGGTATAACATATATAAATAAATTAGCGGCACCCGACAGATGATGTTCTGGGTCACCCTGGTCCACATTATGGTCAATATCTCGAAAACGCCTTCACATATAAAACTACCACCACTCCCTTTTAAAATACTCATGAACACCTCTCATTTGATACCCATATCGTACAAACAAATTCTAGAGTCACCCCTGGTCCACCTTTATGGCGATATCTCGAAAAGGCGTCCACCTATAGAACTAAGGCCCACGCTCTTTTAAAATACTCATTAACACCTTTCATTTGATACCCATATCGTACAAACAAAATCTAGAGTCAGCCCTGGTCCACCTTTTATGGCGATATCCCTAAATGGCGTCCAACCATAGAACTATGGCCTACTCCCTCTTCAAATACTCTTTAATACCTTCCATTTGATACACATGTCATACAAACATATTCCAGGGTTACCCTAGGTTCATTTTCCTACATGGTGATTTTCCCTTATTTTGTCTCCATAGCTCTCAGCTGAGTATGTAATGTTCGGTTACACCCGAACCTAGCCTTCCTTACTTGTTGTATGTAATTTCATATGCTTATCTGCATACATATGCATATAAGTAAAACTTGAAAACAATCGATTACAAATACGTACGTTTCTAAAAATATTTACAGGTATGAATTTGCGTTGAGTTCATTAAACTCTCTTACGATTTGTTAGGTTATTGAGCTCTGAGCCTTTTCATACTTTATTGTTTCATACTCCATACTTCCTGCATTGTAGTGGGCATACATATGTACATATGTATACAAAAATGTATCTATATAAAATTGTATATTGATCACAAGCTTGACACGAACATGTCAAGTAGCGGGTCAGTAGAGACGCCAAGACGACAATTGAAAGAAATTGCTTAGACCCCTTTGAAAAGGCATTGCTGGTAAATATATTTCCGTTTTTTTTGCGCCTCCCATAAAGAGTAGCAATCAACGTTTGGATTTTATTTTCGACCAGCATTTTACTTAAGTATTTTTATACTCAGTTGAGCAGAGCTCACAGAGTATATTAAGTTTGATTGGATAACGGTTGGTTGTACATATATAAAGGAATCGAGATAGATATAGAATTCCATATATCAAAATAATCAGGATCGAAAAAAAATTTGATTGAGCCATGTCCGTCCGTCCGTCCGTCCGTTAACACGATAACTTGAGTAAATTTTGAGGTATCTTGATGAAATTTGGTATGTAGGTTCCTGAGCACTCATCTCAGATCGCTATTTAAAATGAACGATATCGGACTATAACCACGCCCACTTTTTCGATATCGAAAATTTCGAAAAACTGAAAAAGTGCGATAATTCATTACAAAAGACAGCTAAAGCGACGAAACTTGGTAGATGAGTTGAACTTATGACGCGGAATAGAAAATTAGTAAAATTTTGGACAATGGGCGTGGCACCGCCCACTTTTAAAAGAAGGTAATTTAAAATTTTTGCAAGCTGTAATTTGGCAGTCGTTGAAGATATCATGATGAAATTTGGCACGAACGTTACTCCTATTACTATATATACGCTTAATAAAAATTAGCAAATTCGGAGAAGGACCACGCCCACTTTAAAAAAAAAAAATTTTTTTAAAGTAAAATTTTAACAAAAAATTTAATATCTTTACAGTATATAAGTAAATTATGTCAACATTCAACTCCAGCAAAAATATGGTGCAACAAAATACAAAAATAAAAGAAAATTTCAAAATGGGCGTGGCTCCGCCCTTTTTCATTTAATTTGTCTAAGATACTTTTAACGCCATAAGTCGAACAAAATTTAACCAATCCTTTTGAAATTTGGTAGGGTCTTAGATTCTGGGACGATAACTTATTTCTATGAAAAAGGGCGAAATCGTTGATGCCACGCCCAGTTTTTATACACAGTCGTCAGTCTGTCCTTCCGCATGGCCGTTAACACGATAACTTGAGCAAAAATGGACATATCTTTAATGAACTTAGTTCACGTGTTTACTTGAACTCACTTTATCTTGGTATGAAAAATGAACGAAATCCGACTATGACCACGCCCACTTTTTCCATATCGAAATTACGAAAAATGAAAAAATGCCATAATTCTATACCAAATACGAAAAAAGGGATGAAACATGGTAAGGTAATTGGATTGTTTTATTGACGCGAAATATAACTTTAGAAAAAACTTTATAAAATGGTTGTGACACCTACCATATTAAGTAGAAGAAAATGAAAAAGTTCTGCAGGGCGAAATAAAAAACCTTTAAAATCTTGGCAGGTATTACATATATAAATAAATTAGCGGTATCCAACAGATGATGTTCTGGGTCACCCTGATCCACATTTTGGTTGATATCTGGAAAACGCCTTCAGACCACTCCCTTTTAAAACTCTCATTAATACCTTTAATTTGATACCCATATCGTACAAACTCATTCTAGAGTCACCCCTGGTCCACCTTTATGGCGATATCTCGAAAGTCCACCTATAGAACTAAGCCCCACTCCCTTTTAAAATGCTCATTAACCCCTTTAATTTGATACCCATATCGTGCAAACAAATTCTAGGGTCACCCCTGGTCCACCTTTATGGCGATATCTCGAAACGGCGTCCACCTATGGAACTAACACCACTCTCTTTTAAAACCCTCATTAATAGCTTTAATTTGATACCCATATCGTACAAACATATTCTAGAGTCACCCCTGGTCCACCTTTATGGTGCTATCTCGAAACGGCGTCCACCTATGGAACTAAGGATTACTCCCTTTTAAAATACTCATTAACACCTTTCTTTTGATACCCATATTATACAAACAAATTCTAGGGTCACCCCTGGTCCACCTTTATGGCGATATCTCGAAACGGCGTCCACCTATGAACTAAGGATTACTCCCTTTTAAAATACTCATTAATACCTTTCTTTTGATACCCATATTGTACAAACAAATTCTAGGGTCACCCCTGGTCCACCTTTATGGCGATATCTCGAAAATGCGACCACCTATGGAACTAACACCACTCTTTTAAAACCCTCATTAATACCTTTAATTTGATACCCATATCGTACAAACATATTCTAGAGTCACCCCTGGTCCACCTTTATGGCGATATTTCGAAACGGCGTCCACCTATAGAACTAAGGCCCACTCCCTTTTAAAATACGCATTAACACCTTTCGTTTGATGCCCATATTGTACAAACAAATTCTAGGGTCACCCCTGGTCCACCTTTATGGCGATATCTCGAAACGGCGTCCACCTATGGAACTAAGGATTACTCTCTTTTAAAATACTCATTAACACCTTTCTTTTGATACCCATATTGTACAAACAAATTCTGGGGTCACCCCTGGTCCACCTTTATGGTGCTATCTCGAAACGGCGTCCACCTATGGAACTAAGGATTACTCCCTTTTAAAATACTCATTAACACCTTTCATTTGATACCCATATCATACAAACGCATTCTAGAGTCACCCCTGGTCCACCTTTATGGCGATATTTCGAAACGGCATCCACCTATAGAACTAAGGCCCACTCCCTTTTAAAATACTCATTAACACCATTCGTTTGATGCCCATATTGTACAAACAAATTCTAGGGTCACCCCTGGTCCACCTTTGTGGCGATATCTTGAAACGGTGTCCACCTATGGAATTAAGGATTACTCCCTTTTAGAATACTCATTAACACCTTTCATTTGATACCCATATCGTACAAACGCATTCTAGAGTCAACCCTGATCCACCTTTATGGCTATATCCCTAAATGGCGTCCACCTATAGAACTATGGCCCACTCCCTCATAAAATACTCTTTAATGCCTTTCATTAGATACACATTCCAGGGTTTCCCTCGGTTCATTTTCCTACATGGTTATTTTCCCTTATGTTGTCACCATAGCTCTCAACTGAGTATGTAATGTTCGGTTACACCCGAACTTAACCTTCCTTACTTGTTCTTTAATACATCTACCAACATTTGTACATGGCTACGAAGATTCGAAGTACCCAATTTGATAAGGTTTTATCGCTGTTATGCTAAAATATAAATTTACCAGGTATATTGAACAACGAATGTGTGTGCCACGCCTTCAACCAGGAACACTCGCTATATCTCTACAATTACTTTAAACACGTACTCAATGTTTGGTGTAGCGATTCAATTGGAAGTTGAAGTAAAAGAGGTCGACGGAATGAAATAGCAATGGGATGGGAGTAGAAGTGAGTGGGATTGGGATTGGGACTGAGAGTGGAACTGGACTCAAAAGTGGGACCGAGATTAGAAATGGGCGTGAAAGCGGACGTAGGGTGCCAGTGTATAAGCGGTATAGAGAAGGACAATTACAGTAAAATGGACAAGGAAATAACGATATTAGGCAATGCCAGGTACGTGAGAAGAAATGAAAGATAAAGAAGAATTGTTAAGAGGGGAGGAAGAAACACTTTTTAAAAGTAGGGGCAAACAAATTTTCGGTCTG
Source organism: Eurosta solidaginis (assembly GCF_040869045.1). Taxonomy (NCBI): domain Eukaryota; kingdom Metazoa; phylum Arthropoda; class Insecta; order Diptera; family Tephritidae; genus Eurosta; species Eurosta solidaginis. The sequence continues at coordinate 85,925,852 of NC_090319.1, read as the reverse complement.
CAAAACTTCTGCGGACTTAGCTAGTTCATATATTAGTATGCAATGCTGGTATAAAGGTTAGATTACCCTGCAAAAATCGTTGGATCATGTGGTCCACTGGAGTACTTACCATTATACTCCACTGTAATGCAGCAATGGACCAACTCATGTTTCTACACGAACACATTGTAAGCCGATCATTGCTCGTTTTTAACGATTGTAATCACTACACGATGTTTATTGGACTGTAGGTACTCCATGGATTACTCTGATGTAATGCGAAGCTGGAGTATATGGTCCAGTCCTAGGACATCGCAATGTTAATTGGACTATATTTTTTGTATGAATTGTGGTTAATTTTGGAGTACTCGGTTGGTCCATAGCGAGTACTCCATACAGGCATGCATGGAGTAATCGCGATTTTTGCAGGGTAGGCTAAAAAAGTTTGTTGAATACTCCTACTTGGAAAATTCGCAAAGCCTAATCAAATTCCCCTATTTACTTTATTTATAGCCTACATACAAAAAAGTCCCCTATTTACGTCAGGTGAGATTTAACTGACCAGTCAATAGAGGTACCACACATAGACTTAATGTGTTCTTAGTGTTAATAGAAGGTTTAAACGACCAAACGGAAAACCCCAATTAGGTACCACGATATTCCTTCTAAAGTTTCTTCGTCCTTTCACTAGAATTTTTTTAGAACACAGCTTAATTGTTGCTTTAAGATCTGAAAACAACGCCACCCTAATACCTGGAAGGCAGGGTACGACAACAAAGCGTTCTCAACCGTTTCTTCCTGCATCCTGCACTTGCTACATCTCTTGTTACTAACAAAGCCTAATTGTAAAGCACGTGACGCCAAAAGGAAGTATACCGTTAGTCTTTAGCATTTTTGTGAGTCTTACTATCGTGAGACTTGTACATAACTTAAGAGATCCACGTCTTTCCTGGTTAACTGATGATATGCAACTTCTATATATTGGCACGACAGAAACTAAAGTACGTTTCCTCTCGAATATATGCTGGTTTAGTTACGGCTACCATTTCCGCCTGTAGTACAATGATCTGGCAGACCCTACTCCTTCCCTTAATTTGAAATTTTCGGTACGCAGCTGTATTATATGGTCTGCGCAAAATTCTCTACCTCTATTATGGCTCCAATATCTCTCATAGGCTCGGGAGAATGCAGTCTGTTTTTCATATATTCAATGACGCTATTAGGTCTGCAGGCGGGATGTTCAAAATGGCATGCGCTGTTGTTGTAGGTGGAGTTTTTAAGGCTTTATTATGTCTATTATTATTTATTTCATGCCATATAAAACTGTTATATTGAAATACTAGCGATACAAAAATTGTCGTTAAGTGGTTACAGAATTTCATTACACAGGAGTCCTAACTTTACTTTTATTATTTTCTTGAATTTCATTCACTTCCGCTCAAAAATCATTTGTGGTTTAGTGTATGTAGGTACAACGAGTAATGTTAGCAGCAAAAAATATGTTAGAATTCGGAGTACGGGGTGCTGCTTAAGTAAGTAAATGCCTACTCCATAGATTCTATTACACGCATATAACCTATAAAATAAGAGATTTTAAGCCGAGCTTCTCTTCCAATTCGCGTCGTGTTCCTTTCAATTTTTCTTACAAATTTGCGGTTTGCCAAACACTTCCGAGAGCGACCCCGATTAGAAAACTTGTTTCTAATTGAAAAAAACTGTTTTCTAAATTTTTGATGCTACTTAGGCTGGGAGTTGAACCCAAGACCCACAGCGTGGTAGGTAGAGCACGCTACCACCACACCACGACAGCCGCCGTAGTGGCACGAAAATACTGTTGTATTGCCTTATTTTGGCGTTTCCGTTTCGGGCAATTTCCATTGCTTGGTATTTCTTAACGAATTTAGGTTAATCACTATTCTCAAACCATTGAAATTTATTTGTTAAAGTATTTAAATACATACTTATAACCATACATATACATACATTTATATGTGCGTATATAATGTATGCATATATGAGTCGAAGATTGAAACTGAAAAGTATTATCCAAGCCAAGTTCCTTATGAAGGCTTTGCGCGAGTATTTGTTTGACTCTTTTGTATTTTGATAAAGTACTCCCTGCAAAAAATGTAATTAGTCTAGGATGAACCCGAGATTAGTCGCAAAAGAGTATGCGACCAATGCCAGTTTTGATCTGTTTGTATGAGCTGAACTGTTCCCTTTTGTTTGAACATGCCCTATGAAGAGACTAATTGTACCCATTTATACCCGAAAGGAATCGATAGGATTAATCCCCTTTTCACCCATATGAGAACACATGAAAACTAGTCCCTTTTCGTTTCAATAATGACTCAAATGTGGTGGAGTCGCATTTTTCATGGCAGAAGCATAATCGAAGGGTTTGCGAAGCCACCAAAAAAATTTAACCTTAACTCCGTCGTGGTCGTTAAGTCCTAGCAATTTAGGTTCGGTATAGGGCTCCGCATTTTTCTTAAATAATATGATTCTATTACCTGTAATGTTTTTTATTTTAGTCATTTCATTGCCGGTTTTTTTAATATTTCTTAAAATGTGCTGTATAGATTTCAAACTGACTGTATCCGAAAGGGACTAAAGGGGATCAATTATGCCCAAATGTAAACAAAAGACATCAATCGGAGCCCAATCTCTTTAGGGATTAATTGTACGATTTTCTGCAGGGTTATTACAGAGATTATGTATTACATGCATTAAGCTGGGTCGATTTATTAACCTATATCGCGCTATCGATTTTTCGATAGGTTTTGGGCTCAGGAAAAAAAGTTCCACTACGCATACCCAAAAAAATAATTTTCGAGCCTGCAAAATTTGAGTTTTTGGACTTTTTTTCTTTGATTTTTAAGGTTTTTTTCACAACCTACTTAGAAAATTTTCATTTGATTTTAAAATTTTCATGTATACCCTGTCCGACTCAAAATTGTCCGCTAAAAACTTTAGCGATAATAGACTTTGTCTCGTAGGTCCTATCCCACTTAAAATTATGCGATAAAAACGTTGGCATTAACAGTTTAAAAAAAATTTTTTTGGTCGGAATCGAGTTTTTTCATTTTCAAGGCTCCAAATCATTTTTTATGTATATGTTTCCGTTAGACCCACCAATAAGTATACCAAAATGATCAGGGGACGAGCTACGTTGATTTAGCCATGCCCGTCTGTCCGTATGTTTGAACGCAAATTAGTCCCTCAATTTTTGAGATATCTTGCTGAAATTTGGTAAGCAGGCATATTTTAATGGGGGATTTGACATTTGTCGGAATCGACCGGATCACCACTATAGCATATACCTCCCATACAATCGATTGTTCAATAAGGGGGTTTTCGCCATTTCTGCCCCATTTCTGCCTTATTTTAACAGCTAGCAACATCAAATTTTACCACAAGCTTACGCAATGGGCATAGATGGTTGTCTGTAAAAATAGTCAAGATGGAACTAAAAATCGATTTCGACAAAAATGATGAAAATCCTCTTACCTGAACAGTCGGTTGTATGGGATATATATTATAAATATGTCCGATCTCGATGATAAACAAGTAAGGAAGGCTAAGTTCGGGTGTAACCGAATATTACATACTCAGTTGAGAGCTATGGAGACAAAATAAGGGAAAATCATCACGTTGGAAAATAAACCTAGGGTAACCCTGGAATCTGTTTGTATGACATGTGTATCAAATGGAAGGTATTAAAGAGTCTTTAAGGAGGGAGTGGGCCATAGTTCTATAGGTGGACGCCATTTAGGGATATCGTCATAAAGGTGGACCAGGGCTGACTCTAGAATTTTTTTGTACGATTGGGTATCAAATGAAAGGTGTTAATGAATATTTTAAAAGGGAGTGGGCCTTAGTTCTATAGGTGGACGCCTTTTCAAGATATCGCCATAAAGGTGGACCAGGAGTGACTCTAGAATTTGTTTGTACGATATGGGTATCAAATGAAAGGTGATAATGAGTATTTTAAAAGGGAGTGGGCCTTAGTTCTATAGGTGGACGCCTTTTCGAGATATCGCTATAAAGATGGACCAGGGCTAGACTCTAGAATGCGTCTGTACAATATGGGTATCAAATTAAAGGTATTAAAGAGGGTTTTAACAAGGGAGTGGTGGTAGTTGTTTATGTGAAGGCGTTTTCGAGATATCGACCAAAATGTGGGCCAGGGTACCGCTAATTTATTTATATATGCAATATCACGAACAGTATTCCTGCCAAAATTCCAAGGGCTTTTGATTTCGCCCTGCAGAACTTTTTGATTTTCTTCTACTTAATATGGTAGGTGTCACACCCATTTCACAAAGTTTTTTTCTAAAGTTATAATTTGCGTCAATAAACCAATCCAATTACCATGTTTCATTCCTTTTTTCGTATTTGGTATATAATTATGGCATTTTTTTTCATTTTTTGTAAATTTCGATATCCGACTATGAACAGGATTTCGCCCATTTTTAATACCAAGATAAAGTGATTTCAGATAAGTACGTGAACTTAGTTTAGTAAAGATATATTGATTTTTGCTCAAGTTATCGTGTTAACGGCCGAGCGGAAGGACAGACGGTCGACTGTGTTTAAAAACTGGGCGTGGCTTCAACCGATTTCGCCCTTTTTCACAGAAATAATTTATCGTCCTAGAATCTAAGCCCCTACCATATTTCAAGAGGATTGTAAATTTTCGTTCGACTTATGGCATTAAAAGTGTCCTAGACAAATGAAATGAAAAGGGCCGAGCCACGCCCATTTTGAAATTTTCTTTTATTTTTGTATTTTGTTGCACCATATCATTACTGGAGTTGAATGTTGTCATAATTTACTTATATACTGTAAAAATATTAAATTTTTTGTTAAAATTTGACTTGTCGTTCTCCAATTTTGCTAATTTTCATTAAGCATACATATATTAACAGGAGTAACGTTCCTGCCAAGTTTCATTACGATATCTTCAACGACTGCCAAATTACAGCTTGCAAAACTTTTAAATTACCTTCTTTTAAAAGTGGGCGGTGCCACGCCCATTGTCCAAGATTTTACTATTTTTCTATTCTGCGTCATAAGTTCAACTCACCTACCAAGTTTCATCGCTTTATCCGTCTTTGGTAATGAATTATCGCACTTTTTCTGTTTTTCGAACTTTTCGATATCGAGAAAGTGGGCGTGGTTATAGTCCGATATTGTTGATTTTAAATAGCGATCTGAGATGAGTGCCCAGGAACCTACATACCAAATTTCATCAAGATACCTCAAAATTTACTCAAGTTATCGTGTTAACGGACGGCCGTACGGACGGACGGACGTACGGACGGACATGGCTCAATCAAATTTTTTTTCGATGCTGATGATTTTGATATATGGAAATTTATATCTATCTCGATTCCTTTATACCTGTACAGCCAACCGTTATCCAATCAAAGTTAATATACTCTGTGAGCTCTGCTCAACTGAGTATAAAAATGATTTGGAGCCTTGAAAATGAAAGAATCTATTTCGACCAAAAAAAGTCCCAAAAACCAAAAAAAAAATTTTTTTTTAAAAACTGTTAATGCCAACGTTTTTATCGCATAATTTTAAGTGGGATAGGAACTATGAGACAAATTCGTTTTCATCGGCAATACTTTTGCACGTTTTCCTTAAAAAAATGGCGAAAAAATAAATTTTTTCACCAAAACACTCTTCAATACCCAAAAAATATTTTCTTTTTCAAAAAACTGTTATCGCGAAAGTTTTTGAGTGGGACAGGGTATACATGAAAATTTTAAAATCAAATGAAAATTTTTTAAGTAGGTCATGAAAAAAACCTTAAAAATCAAAGAAAAAAAGTCAAAAAACTCAAATTTTGCAAGCTCGAAAATTATTTTTTTGGGTATGCTTAGTGGCACTTTTTTTCCTGAACCCAAAACTTATCGAAGAATCGATGGCGCGATATAGGTTTACTTTCGTCCATGCAAATCAACCCAGCTTAACATGCATACATACATACATATGTTCCATTCCGTTATAACCCCGACTTATCTACAGATGCTGTTAGCGCAGATTGCATTGAATTCATTACATAACAATGATATTATTTTTGCTCTTTTTATTTATTTTGCGAATAATTAAATTTTTTTTTGTATTATCAGACCCTTTTTAATTATTTCTCATGACGCTTTTATCTTCCATACATTGAGCCAGACGATGTTGAAATAAAAGAAAAAAAGTTGCAGTTTTCATTACACATCAGTAGGTTACTCATACGCCGCGTCCCACACATTCGTTACTGTTATGTGAAAGACGACTTTGAGCAGCAGAAAGAAACTCTATTATATATATCAATTATAATGCAAGCGGCAAAAAAAGGTGATTTGGGAATTAAAGCGGGTGCTAGGAACGAGATTTGTCACTGTATATCCTGCTGGATATTGAACCAAAACAATTTTTTTCAAGAGATTTAGCGGGAAGTTAGCCTCAAAATCATCATTATGGGCTTAAGAAGATCGAAATTCGATATTTCTATAAATAATTTATTTCATTTCATTTATTAAGCAAATATACATTAGTACAGTAAGACAAATTGTCTTTTGTAGTACAACAAACAAAATTCATAACGACTAAAGGGAATCATATTACAAAAACTCAATATAACGTAATTTAAGGCAGAATATTTAAGTACATGTTACCGATATGGAAAAAAATAAATATATGAATTAAAATGTGTATGATAAAATAAATATGTATGTTTGTATATAAATAAATAAAAGATGCTAGATAACAAGCACATCAAAACAATACTACAAAACATTGAATTTTTAATTTTTTAAATTTTTAAATTTGGTTAAATTAGATTAAGATAAAATAAAAATAAAATAAATGCCCAGTTTAAGTTTGTTGACTAGAAAAATAACTGAAAAAAATATGTTTGTAGTTGCTTTGGTTTACATTATTCCTAATTGCAGCTGGGATAGAGTTCCAAATACGTACGGTGTTGACGAAAAACAGCCTTTTTTTTGGTTTTAATTGACACTGCATTCGCAAGCGTCGAATGGCAAGGTGCTTAAATTGCCTGGCCCTTAAAATGCCAGGTTATCTTAATTTTATTCAAAGTCAATTTGTCGTTTCATTTCACTTGTTCCTCCGTTATTCACAAAAGCTCCGTTATTCACAGTAGCCTCTTTATTCAATTCCGTTATTTCCCGAAATGTAAATTTTTTGGTTTTTTTTAGTGGCACCACGCCAGGCACAAAATTAGTAATATGTCTTTCAGAATCCCATCAGCGGCTTGTAGCCATGTCTTTTTTCGCTATCTCATTCGTTACGTTACGTATATAAAAAACGTTTGGTCTTTATGTGGCACCACGCCAGATTTTAATTTTCACTGATTCCTGTTAGGAGTGCAAAAAACCACCCTAACTCCAGGTCAGGGAAGCATTGCATCTCCCAACCCCGCCCAAACGCCAGCTTGGAGCACAGAAGTCAACCTTTAGGCCTATTTTAATTTTCAGCTTAACCGAAAAAGTCCAAAATTGCAGTTGAACCAAGGATGACACCGCACGTCAAGACGAAAATGGAACGGAAAAACAGCCTTGTCGAGGCAACGAAGTTAAAGTTAAGGACAACTAGATTACACATCCTGGGAGACCTAGCGAATGTCAATTTCTCAAAAAAATATGCTGGTGATTTTGTGACAATCAAGCGGTACAAAAAAAATCACACTTCTAGCTTTTTGATAATCAAATATGTTACATCCTAATAGTCTGGAATATGATCGAACGTAATTGCGTATTGCGTAACCCCAAAAGGGTAGCGAGTTACATGATTAAAGGCCACCTCAACTTTGTGTGTACAACACGAGTCCAACTTATTATAAACGAGCTCTGAATAGTTTATTATTGGCAAAAGAAGCTTTGGGGCCAGTTTTCTTCTAATATGCGGAGGTGTGAAAGGTGCAGATTGCCTAAGATTGCGCAAAGTGGTATACACTTTACCAATGACTGGGTTGATATGATCTTCTTAGATTAGAGTTTATAACGAAACCCAAATTTGTAATTCTAGAAACAATTTGTAAAGCCGTGTTACCTATGCATATTGCTGAGGCAATGGCATCAACGCACTTATTCTTCGAAATGGGCACGAATGATTTAGTTGCAATAAGGCAGAGACCATTATTATTGGCCCAGCTCTGTACTGATAATAAATCATTATTTACATTAAGGCAGAGGTTGGCTACGTCCGTGAAATTACCAGATAAATATAATTGTATGCCATCTGCATATGCGTGAATTTTGATGTGCTGACCAACCGAAAAAATATCGTTTACGAAAATACTGAATAACAGAGGCCCAAGAATGGAACCCTGCGGAACACCTCGGGGTAGTTGCTTGATCCCCGATGTTTCGCAACCAGTATCAAAAAATTGTGATATTCCTGTTAAGTAACTCTCCATTATCATCAAAGCACTTTCAGTAAATCCAAAATATGTTTTAAGTTTATAAGAAAGTAACGCGTGGTCAACACAATCAAAAGCTTTAGAAAAATCTAATAGACAAAGCAGAGTGAGTTGGTTTTTATCAAAAGGTATGCGTATGTGATCAACAATTTTAAGTAGAGCCGTTGTACAACTATGTTTGGCTCTAAAACCCCATTTGGTACGGTGATAAGAGGTTATTTCTAGAAATGTGCAAATTTATTTGTTCTGCTAGCAGCCTTTCAAAAACTTTCGACAGCGCGGGCAATATGCTAATGGGTCGATAATCACAGACCGCGCTTGCAAGCCTTTTTTTTTTTAGACGGGTCTTACCGTAGCACATTTCCACGATTCAGGAAACCGTGAGGTTGTGATGCAATGGTTGATGATGTGTGTGAAGGTACTCAGTATAAAAGGTAGAATAATTTTTACAAATTTTATTGGTATACCATCAACCCCGATGGCATTGGATTTAATTTTATGTAAGCACCTTACCACGTCGCATTCGGATACCGCCCTGAATTAAAAGTTTTCTCCACCGTAGCGCCCACAAGCCTTTGGAAAAAGTTTAGTAGGACTTACAGCACTCGCATTACTACTCACAAACGCATCATTAAGGGTTTCAGCATTTATTTGGCATACAGGTTTGTCCCTTCCATATACACGCAGGCTTTTTAGATTACGCCAAAGAGTTTTAGGAGGTAGTGAAGGGTTTAGCCTTGAGGTAAAAAATCTACTTCTTTCCTTTCTTATTATCGTAGTAACGACATTTCTGGCAGCTTTATAGGCATGCCATGCAACAGTACTTTTACCCCTCCTCCACGATTGATATGCCCTACTTCGTACTTTTATTGCCGCTTGAACTTGACCATTAAAGCACGGACAGGGAACATTTCTAGGTCTACTTGAGCGAATAGGCACATACATGTTAAAGGTATTAACGATTTTGCTGTTAAAAAACTCAACTTTTTCATCAGCAGAAATTAGTACCCAACAATCACTCTAATAAACACAAGACAAGTCAGAACACAAAGCATTATAGTGAAGTAAGTGGTAATCCCTAAAACTAAAGGTACTACCAGTATCACAGCGCTTAAATTGTATATCTAAGGAACAAATGATAAGGTTATGGTCTGACAAAAATGGTATCTGGTCAAATTTTAAAACTATTGAAGGGTCAGAAACAATAAAATAATCCAGAAAAATAGGACAACAATTAACACCAAACCTAGTTGGTACATTGTTATTGACAACACTTAGACCAGCACTAGATACATTATTTAACATACTATTACTATATGAGTCACGAACAAGCAGATTAACATTGAACTCTCCACAAACTATTAAGCTGTCATAGTCAACAAGGTACCGAGACAACGTAGCAAATAACATATCAGGGCTGTTATGTGGGGACTATAAACGCAAGATACAAGGACTTTCGTAGACAAATCATCAAGAAACAAATATTCAATGCTCGAATCCACCTACTAGCAAATGAGTTTCACGTTAATGTGACTCCTACAATAAACTGCTACGCCACCTCCTTTCCTACCCACCCTATCATTTCGAAACAATTTATAGTTATTAATATTAAAGTGCCTATCATCATCATATTGCAAAACTAAAAAATTTAATAAATTGGCGTAGAATGTAAAAAGATGTCCACCAATATCTTTGGCAGGCTCGGAATACTAGATATCAAACCAGCTAATATGCTTAATTCTTTTCAACTTTTCTATACATAAAATATAATTTTTTAACCCATATATGGCGGCCGCCTTGGTGTGTTGGTAACGTACCACACCTAGGGTCCTGGGTTCAACTTCCGGGCAAGTAAAATACAAAATTTAGAAAAAAAAACTTTAATTAGAAAAACAATTTTTTCTAATCGGGGTCGGGCCTCGGAAGTGATTTGACAAAAACTCCAAGTGTATTTCTCTGCCATGAAAATCTTCTCAGTGAAAACTCATCTGCCTTGCAGATGCCTTTTCGAGTCGACATAAAACATGTAGGTCCCGTCCCGCAAATTTGTAGGGAATATTAAAAGGAGCGCAACGCAATTTGGAAGAGAAGCTCGGTCTAAAATATCTTTGGGTGTTATCACGCCTTGCATATATTTATCTTTTATTCATAATCTTAATATATAAAAAACACGTGTCACAACATTTTCGGCCGCGATGGACTCCTAAACTACTGAACCGATTTTGAATTTGTTTTGCACCCCGTTTGTAGTTTGATCTAACTTGAGACATAGGATAGGTTATATCTCTGTTTATAGTCGCAATATTATTTTATTGCAATTTTTTTTATTTGTTTATACGTAATAATAAAATGTTACGTATACGCAGTGGCGCACCTATTTTCAAGTGGTATGGATATGTTTGTGAAAGTGCTTATTTAACTTTACATACATATATATATAGCATATCACCAGGGCCGGAGAGAGGGGGCCCGGGGTTTCTGAGGGGCCGCGATTTAGAGATACTATGATATTTTTTTTAATTCAGGAGAGTCTTTAGTTGTTCCATGTGCAATTTTTAAGCCGAATTTAAAAAGCAACGAAGATCTGCATTTCGTTTTAATATTATAGTGAAGTTTAAAAATAAGAGTTTATATATATTAAAAGAAAGGCTAAAAGGTGTGTTAGTTGGTCGCCGGTATTTGAAGAGATGCTTCAGTCGATTTTGTTCAAACTTCAGTTGCGTAAACCTCACGCGGTGGTTAGTACATAGGTTTGGTTGCGATCGAAGTACAGGGTCTCGAGATATAGGCCGAAACGTGGATGCGAGTACCCCTACAATGTGTTTATAGAATATGGATAACAAATGAAAGCTGTTGAAGAGTGCTTTAGTAGAGGGTAATATATTATCCAGAGACGGACTGGGACTGGGATTAGGACTAGGACTGGGACTGAGACTCGGAGTGGGACTGGGACTGGAATAAAATACATACCACCCTCTGGGACAGGCAATAAGGGATGCAAGGAATGAGAAGGAATTGAGAGAAGAGAAAAGAGAGAAGGCGATTGAGAAAGAGATAGAATGAGACGAAGATGGATACAGATGAAGCGAAAAAGACGAAGGGAGGAGTGAATAAAAGGATTAGGAAAAAGTGAAGAGGGGGAGGGGGGCAGAGTCAGACGGAAAAAGCTTATTAAAATGTAAGCAGATAAGCCAAATTTAGGGCAGGACAACGTCTGCCGGGTCTTCTAGTAAATAATTAAATAAAACACAGATTTTGATTTTTATTCTTAATTTAAAAAATAATGATTATAATGTAATGATTATTCTTAATCAAAACAATAAATATCGAAGGTTATAATTATGGCTGAGGAAAAAACTAAAAATCAGAAGTAATAATTCTTCAGAGCAAAAAAATTAAAAATCAAGTGATCAAAATTTAAAAAATGAAAGGTAATTATTATTTGTGATCGAAATTATTAAAAAGTAAAGTAGATAATTGAATTTAAATGCATTAATTTTTAAAATATTTACTATTTTCTCAATGTAATATTCACTTGTTATTGTAGTAAAAAGATTTTCATAATTTTCTTTTATTTACTATATAATTTAACAATTGTTATTGTTTTTTTATAGAATTTAATAAATTGAACTTATAAGTTATAAGATTAACATTAAATAAAAGTAAACTTATGTATTTAACAATTTAAGATGATTAAGAGAGAATATCGAAATATAAAATATCAGATAAAATTAGACAGTATTAGCCTATTTAACGCAGGAAGCGAATATTCGATAAAAAATAAAAATAAATGTAAGGCGCGATAACCTCCGAAGAGATCTAAGGCCGAGCTTCTCTTCCAATTTGCGTCGTGCTCCTCTTGATTTTTCCCTACAAATTGGCCGGACGGGACCTACATGTTTTATGCCGAATCCGAACGGCATCTGCAAGGCAGATGAGTTTTCGCTGAGAGCTTTTCATGGCAGAAATACACTCGGTGCGCTTGCCAGACACTGCCGAGGGGCGACCCCGCTTAGAAAAATTTTCTTCTATTGAAAAACCTTATTTCTAAAATTTTGATGTTGCTTTGCCCGGGAGTTGAACCCAGGGCATACGGTGTGATAGGCGGAGCACGCTACCATCACACCACGGTGGCCGCAAATATTCGATACTTAATAAAAAATCGAAAAATTATAAATTGATAGTCGAATAATATGAATATGATTCTTAAAAATAAAACTTGGAGTGTAAAAAATGTATATGACGTAGTTTTTATTAAAAATCATAAGATTCTAAATTTTAATTATTTGTTATTGATTATTTATCATTTTTGCAGTAAATAAACAAATTTAATAATGAATTCAAAAGTTGAATTTAATTGATTTTTTTTAAATGATCATCATTTTCTCAATTTAATGTTCACTTTTCATTTTAATCAAAAAGTTTTCATTATTTTTATAAATATTTGTTATTCATTTAATTTAATAATAAATATTGCAAATTAATATTTTAATTTGATGTTCGCTTTTATTTTGATCACAATTTTTTTATTTAGGGGCAAATTATGTATAATGCAACAAGTCATTTTTTCTCGTGTGAACCAAAATTCCCATCATATAAGAGCATTCATTCACTTCAGTGAACCTGAACGCCGTTAAAAAATTTTCGGTATTATATGGAGGTGACAGTGAATGTAATATTATAAATACGAAAACAGTGATCAGAGGCCCTAGGGATTATAGAGGCCCTAATTCTATTTTGTTGGTAGCTTTTTTTCGAATTCATACATACCTATCCATAAATACAAAAAAAAAAAAAAATCTCTATTGACGATTTTTCACTGTGATTGGTGAATCATTCTTACTCACGGTAATTGAGACTGATTAGTCGTTAAGCGAAATCCGATTTTTTATCAGAAGTATATGGCATCGTTTTTAAAGAGTAAAATTGGTTTTGTGCCGAACACAAAATTTTCTGAAATGGTGAAGTTTATTATTGAAACGGAATGCAAGTGTCTCAAAATTAGGTTGAATTTTTTCGAAGTCTAAAACAGCGCTGTGGGTTGAAAGTCACAGTACCATATATCTTGGCGATTGTAAAATAATCACAGCGTTTTGAAAGTCCTTTATAGAATATTGGCATAATATACCAATTTCAGGTTTTTCTTAACGAAAGCTAAGGTTCTTGTAACTTGGCTTACATATCCGCATCTGAGCCCCATCGATTATTGAAGAGAAAGACTTCTAAAATAAGTTTGAAGAATATTTTACTTCCAAAGTCCTCATACCAGACACATTTTTGCTAATATAAAAACAATTCCGAAACACAAGTAATTAGCAAATCTTGCTAAATAACTTCTGTGGCTTTCGGCCATAACCGAAGAAGTAATTTTTTTCTCAAAAATGTTCAGTATGCGACTCGATAACTGTAAATGTTAATCTTTCCAGAAAATATCAATTTATATTGGAATATCCAACATTCAGCGGCCACCGTGGTGTGATGGTAGCGTGCTCCGCCTATCACACCGTATGCCCTGGGTTCAACTCTCGGGCAAAGCAACATCAAAATTTTAGAAATAAGATTTTTCAATTAGAAGAAAATTTTTCTAAGCGGGGTCGCCCCTCGGCAGTGTCTGGCAAGCGCTCTGATTGTATTTCTGCCATGAAAAGCTCTCAGTGAAAACTCATCTGCCTTGCAGATGCCGTTCGGAGTCGGCATAAAACATGTAGGTCCCGTCCGGCCAATTTGTAGGGAAAAATCAAGAGGAGCACGACGCAAATTGGAAGAGAAGCTCGGCCTTAGATCTCTTCGGAGGTTATCGCGCCTTACATTTATTTTTTTTTTTATCCAACATTCAGCTCATAATATAGACATTTTTCAACCAAACAACTGCAATTTTTGCGGCATAAGCGAACTACTCATAGTTTTCGCTGCATTAAAAAAAGTTTTTTGTTTTAATATTTTACCTTTTGCAACTTTTGAAAAACACTTACAAAACTTTAAGTCTGCTTTTCTCGAAAACTGCTGTAAGTGACGCAAAGCCACAGACTAAGATACTTTGTTTTAAAGTTAAATCCAAGCAAAATATTATATTTTTTAGTTAATAATTGAGAAAAATTCAACTTAAAGTGGAAGCCCAACAAAGTTATCCAACTTTTTGAAAAAAGTTTATACAAACTTTGGTGTCTGTATGTAAGAAACTAGGCATATTTGGGTTAAAAAGGAAAAAAAAAAACCAACAAACCATGTAAAAACTCATTACATTTTACTTAATCGCTATCAATTACACAGGCCGCCAGCATATCAGACCCAGAAACTGGACTATATATTTTCGAAGGATTTAATGCGATGAATCGAAATCTGGCCTCAAAATTGCTCTATCAGCTCTGGTTTTCGAGATATCGTAACCTAAAAGTGCAAAAACACCATTTTGCTCATATTTAAGGTTATGTAGCCTTGCAGATGTTTTCTTTCACCAAAATTAAAGAATGGCATCTTTAAATAAAAGTCTTCTTCTTTCAAATGGCGTTGAGTTTGCTCAAATATCATTTTTTTCGCTTAGATATCGCATTTTGAAATTTTCATGTTTGTGGTGGTTTCTGGGAGTTGTTTGGAGATACGGGAGTTGATGGGTTAACAGTTATGTTGTTTAGCCCACTTGTGGTGTGAGATATCTAGATAAGTAAGACTTATTTTAAGAAAAATATGCGAGTACCCTCCTTTAGGAACGAAAACGGCCACCTTGTAACTGATGTCCAGAGAGTGCTTAGATTATGGAGGGAACACTTCTCTGCTCTCCTAAATGGAGGCAGCGATTCACCGCGCAGAGATGACGAACCCGATCCCGCAATCGATGATGATGGAATATATGTCCTCCCGCCCGATTATGACGAAGTTAGAATAGCTATAACCAGATTGAAAAACAACAAGGCCGTGGGCGCTGATGGATTGCCTGCCGAGCTATTCAAGTACGGCGGAGAGGAGTTGGTAGGGCGCATGTAGCAGCTTCTTAGCAAAATATGGGCGGACGAATGCATGCCCGACGATTGGAATCTAGTGGGTCTTTGCCCAGTCCACAAGAAGGGGGATACTGCAAAATGCACCAACTATCGTGGAATCAGCCTTCTTAATATCGCATATAAGGTCCTTTCAAGTGTATTGTGCGAATGATTGAAAACCACAGTGAACCGGCTGATTGGACCTTATCAGTGCGGCTTCAGACCTGGTAAATCTACCATCGACCAGATTTTCACAATGCGCCAAATCTTGGAAAAAACCCGTGAAAAGAGAATCGACACACATCACCTCTTCGTCGACTTTAAAGCCGCCTTCGACAGCACGAAAAGCCCCAGCGGGTTAGGGGATCAGAATATACCCGCGGTAGGTATGCCTGTCGTAAGAGGCGACTAAAATACCAGATTCAAGGGGTTGTGTAACGCAACCCTTCAGGTCGCCAGCGCAATATATAGCTTCTCCGAACCCAATTGTCAACCTCACCTATCCGCGGCGAATCCTGTTTCACTAACAGACGAGGCTCTGGCGACCACAAGCTCCTCATGGAACTTGGGGGTGGGGAGGGGGGAATGGCCTCAAGGTTTAATGTGGCCACATAAATCGTTTCCGAGATGGTCGGGCTAGCACCTTAATGGTGCTGTGGTACCGGAGCGTACCGGATCTTTATCCGGCAAAGGACCATCACATCGATAACACTCCACAAAGCCTTCGGGGAGCAACCTTATCGCTACAACAACAACAACAACAACAGCACGAAAAGGAGCTGACTATATGCCGCTATGTCTGAATTTGGTTTCCCCGCAAAACTTATACGGCTGTGCAAAATGACGTTGAGCAACACCATCAGCTCAGTCAGAATTGGGAAGCACCTCTCCGAGCCGTTCGAAACTAAACCAGGTTTCAGACAGGGTGACCCCCTATCATGCGATTTCTTTAATTTGATGCTGGAGAAAATTACACTAGCTGCAGAACTTAACCGCACTGGAACAATATTCTATAAAAGCGTGCAATTACTGGCCTATGCTGATGACATTGATTCATCGGCCTAAACACCCGCGCTGTTAGTTCTACTTACTCCAAACTGGAAAAAGAAGCGGTAAAGATGGGTTTGATGGTGAATGAGGACAAAACGAAGTACCTGCGGTCATCGAGCAAAGAGTTAGCGCATACGCACCTTGGCAACCACGCTACTGTTGGCAGCCATAATTTCGAAATAATAAAATACTTCGTTTAGTTGGGAACCAGCATCAACACTAGCAACAACATCAGCACTGAAATCCAGCGAAGAATCAATCTTGCCAATAAATGCTACTTTGGACTAGGTAGGCAATTGAAAAGCAAAGTCCTCTCTCGGCGAACGAAAATCATACTCTACAAGTCACTTATCGTACCCATCCTGCTATATGTGGCAGAAGCATGGGCCATGACAACAGCAGATGAAGCGGCTTTGGGAGTGTTATCTCAATCGATTTTCAGATGTAGGAAAATTTAGAAACATGAAAAGCGATATCTCAGCGGAAAAAAATGATATTTCAGCAAACCTAACACCGCTTGAAAGAAGAAGACTTGTATTTAAAGATGCAATCCTTTAATTTTGGTTAAAGAAAACATCTGCAAGGCTGCATAACCTCAAATATGGGCAAAAACGGTGTTTTATCTCGAAAACCAGAGCTGATAGAGCAATTCTGAGGCCAGATTTGGATTCAGCGCATCATAAACCTTTGTAAATATGTAGTCTGGCTTCTGGGTCTGAATTTTGGTTAAATTTTGTCAGCCTGTGTTATTCAAGATTGAGTCTGAATTGATGTCGCAGGTTGCATCGTTATGATACTTTTCAAAGAAATTGTGATAAGGTCGTAGAAAGAGAAAGTCATGATACGAAATGATAGTTTTTCATAGAAAGCAAGATCTCCTTATGTGTCTGATAAATGTGGCACTCCACATATTTGGAATTTCAACCCGATGGGGCATATAACATAAGCAAAGAAGTCATCTTTTATCTTAAGAATTCGAGTCATTAATATACTACGTCATGGTTGGGTAGCGTCGCACGGTGGGGTATTTTATCAACCTAGCTGGCCAAAACTAAAACAGCAGTTATTTCTGTTAAAAAAGTAGAGTTGTCTTACTTCATTGTTATGAAAGGAAATATTTGACAGTAAATTCACGATGTTCCGCGCAGAATTATTATGGATCGAGACCCCGGTTTCGGAGGGACCCGGGGTCATTTTTTGGCAGCCGTTTTAGTTTTAAACTTTGAAACAAACACAAGCTTATCTATTACCAAAAATTACCGTAATGATATGCCATGAAAAAAAGATAGACCTTTTCGTTTGCAAGGTTTTTAAAAAATTTAATATTGGAAAGTAGTAGTATTACAAGTAGAATAAAGTTAAAACATGCGGTATAAAAAATCTAACATATGAATTCAAAACACATTTACCTGTAAGATCGCGGGTTCGAATCGAGCTCAAGGCCTAACAATACTTATTTTATCATTATTATTGCTAGGCCTTGAGCTCGATTCGAACCCGCGATCTTACAAATCAGTAGGCCGATATAACAACAAAAACATTTACCTGTCCTAAAAGAAAATGTAACTAGATTTGATTAAGGCTAAACAAGTGAACAAGTATTTAGGTTAGAAGGGTATATTGCTCTTTAATCCAAAAATACATCGAACTGCACACAATTTTTATACAACTTTAGATGTGCGTGGTTAGCTTCGTTGACTTTGCAGACGGCTTTTGGGGTATGAATACTATTCAGTTGACATCTAGGAACGCCAGGGAGTATATTAAGAAAAAAATTGAATATTTTGAAAACTCGACTCTTGCCTACCTAGATTGATCAAATACCCCACCGTGCGTCGCCCGTACAGGCTCACTCGCGTATACACATACACAAACGACGCAAACAACTGATCCGCACTCGCACTATGTTTAACAATTCCACGCACACTCTGAAAATTCTCTGCTGAGCACAAATAACTCTTTCTGAAAATACTTATACTTCTCTTTGGTATGTAAATCAATTGAAAAAGGGGAAATGAGATTGAATGACTGAACGATATAAATGATTTTAGTATTTCCCTTTTGAAAAATTAAATGTAGGTCGTTCGATCATTCAACTGAAAATAATCACCCAGCTCTAGCGACTTTCCTGCTTGGTTGATCATGCGCAACTATTCTCATCCGAATCCAATTGAGTCGTCTATCCTTAAATGATTCAAGATTTATTCCGTTTTCTCATCCGCATTTAAGAACTACCTTATGGCGTAATTGTAAATTCCTTCCTATACCAATTCTTTTTAATGCTTCCTTGAACTCTAACATATTTCTATCTATAGGATTACCCACTAAGAAAGGGAGGGATAAATTCCACACGTGTACCTAAGTTCCATGAAGGCTGTTTTCCTCATTGATACAAGAACTCACCGTCCAGGATGAGATACTTTGTTCTGGGTTCAGATATTCACACGCCCAAGCGTTCGCTTCATCAGAGAATTAATTGTTGGCAGGCATATACCATTTGTAACAACAATTGTGTAACAATATGAATGTAATAAATGGAACCTTTGTGTGCGCCCTCAGCTTGAAAAGTCCACCGTCGGCGACTTTCATGAGAAGACGAAGCAATTCGACTTTGGCACAATATCTAGTCTTACGCACTCATCTTAGGATATCTGAGGTTACAAGCAATAATTGCCTATGTCCTATTCGTTCACATGAGACCTAGGCGATTATTGCTTATGACTACAGACAAGATCGTTAAAAAAAAATTGCAATTGCTCGGCTGCAAAATTGATGTTGTACAGTGTTATCAATTCAGCTGCTTGGTATGTGATGGCAGAATATCCATCAAATATATAGAATATATATAATGCTTATTCGTCTATGTCGTTTAGCGCGGCAGGACATTTGAATGAATGCGAAATAAAATTTATGTGCAAGTTAACCAAAAATCGCAACCAAACAAGAATTTAAATAAATGACAAATTTAAGCAATAAAAGTAATTTAACTTTTCGCTAAAAAAAATTTGTAGCAATAAAAAGGCCAACATGCCCTTATGACCCTTATGACCTCGTAGTCACACTTGTACCCCGACAATGGTATCACGAACCGCAATTTAAATGTACCGTTCAAATGTTCATATAAATCAAACTCTTTAATGTCTCTGGAGGAATAGTAGTAATACGAATAATAAAGCTAAAGCCAAAATTTACCAATCATGTAGATCCCAAAGGGAATGATAAGGCGTATGACGAAAAGTGGATACGAGCGGCACAGCAACCTCGTACTCCACATGTACATCGTTGCTTGGTGGTGAACTTTCAAGTGCTGGATTGGAGTTTGAAACGGAGCGTCTACGTAGGAAAACATGATGTGGTGCAAGAGGAGCTGTGTGAAGTTGAGGTTGGTGTGAAAGAGGTGTTGTTGTTGTTGGTTCAACGCTACCATTATATAGCTGACCATTGCCATCCATGAGGGCAGCGGCCGATGTTGTATCACCGAGCGAATGCGCCAAAGCCATGCTAAGCCAATTTTGTGTATTTGCATTAAACATCTTTTTTTTCTTTCTAACTTCGAAGAGTTTTAGTTATTTTTATTATATCGATTGACTATAAAAAAAGTTCATTTGTTTCTACAATAACACAATTTCAACTTATTTTACGCGCTCACAAACAAAGCGGCAGCATTGCGTAGTGATTTAGAAACGTTTCGAGTGCGCATGCTATACAAAAATTTATTGTCCATTTGCCGCGAGTACTAAACATCAACTGACCAAAGAACCAATATATGTCCGAAGTAGCGGTCATTGGCGACTCGCAAACAATGGTCATTTACACATTTTTACAAAGAAAAAAAACCAATTTTGAACGCTGAAACATAGGTTGCGTTGTGACGCGACGTCGTCAGTCACAACAAAAAAGTGGTTTCTATTAACTGTTAAATACAGGCAAAAGCAAAGAAATGTCCCCACACACTAACACACCGGTACGTTTTTATTCTGCTACATGCATGCATAAATATATAAGAAATGGATCCACGCATACACACACATATTAAGAAATAATCCACCCCTTTGGAATAAACTTTATTTGGTAAAGGGGCTTCAATTGGCGGGCTTTGATGTAAGTAGCGAGAGCCTACAAACAGTACTGATGAGTTTATTGGCAATATCTCTCTTTTTACCTCAAGCAGAAGCGACGAACCACAGCCACGCATTTCATCCATATAAGCAAACCCCTCACTGCGTCTTCAGGACGTTGAGGAGTCACAGCTCTTACCAAAAATAAGTAAACAGCCGTAGGGGTGAATATAAAAAGATTCAATGAAACTGCCCTGCACTATTTGACACACGTAATCGATTCTTAAACCAATACTTTTTCGATTGCATAGGGAAGGCGTCCCGAACTAGGGCACGCTAAGTGAAGCAATCACGGTGATTCAGTTTCATGAGCCTTATATGAAAGGTAGGAAATCAGAGCTCTTATCAGCCTATTCATGGTGTAGCAGCGCTCTGCCTTCAAATAAAACCGACTAATCATACTCGTGTGTCCACACCCTGCGGAACCGCCGTTAGGCATTAATTCACGGAGGGGAAAGGCTAGTTATTCTCTGCGCTCCCTTTCAGCGTGCATCGATCGTGTCATAACTACAAATAAATTCCTCATGAAAGGTTCCATTCCAGGAACTTTGTGTAAAGTGAGCCTTTCGCGGAGAAAACGAAAGCAATGAATCATTACGTGTTTCCTTTTTCTAGTTCGGTGGGACAACGTATGCAATTAGGATCCTCCTCTATCCTAGTATGTTAATACCCCTGTAATAGCTGCTTCCAGTAAATTTCTGCGTTTAGCCGTACTTCCGCTCATAACATTCCGTTATATTCCGAACTAACGTGAAGGTGCAGCCCGATTTTCTTGATTCCTCCCACTATTCTTGCCACTTAACTATTGTTCTTGACCTGTGCTTTTCTTGGCATCTTCAGATGGTCTCTCCATTCCAATGTCATCTAGATCGGTAATTTCCCTTGACAGCAGATCTACTGGGATTTTCCGAAATAAAACAAGGATTGCGTCGTCGGGCACCGTCCGATAAGCACTTGCTTTAGCTGAGGACAATCATCTCAGGCAAATCTTGTATAACTCACCGCTTTGCAACGAGCCACTTTTACCCAAAAAGGGCATTCACTTACTTCTTTGAGTGACTGTGAGCCTATATGTAATGGTTTTGTACAGTGATGAATACGAACGTAAGTGACTGCGACACAAAGTGTCACAACGATATATAAAATCTGGCACTAAGAAAATCGTTTAAGTTGCAATTAGACAGTTTCACATGAGACTGATTTCGATATTGGATAATACCATTACTTGGCGCTGAACCGCCTAAACGATTTTGTCAATTGGGAACACCAAGGGAGGTCTTCCTGCAACTGCTTCTCTCAACTGATTGAAAGTCTCCCCTT
Source organism: Eurosta solidaginis (assembly GCF_040869045.1). Classification (NCBI taxonomy): domain Eukaryota; kingdom Metazoa; phylum Arthropoda; class Insecta; order Diptera; family Tephritidae; genus Eurosta; species Eurosta solidaginis. Next base: position 85,903,962 of record NC_090319.1, on the reverse strand, counting down.
ACTCTTCTTCCAAACTGGTGTCGGCTGAAATACTTTCTTGACTGGAGTATCTTCGCCCATTACATGACCAGCGAAGCTTCTGTGATTATATTCGCTGTACTGTTCTCATATCTGCGTTAAGCTTATACAGCTCATCATTATACGTCATTCGATACTAGCCGTCATCATGACGGACATAACTGCAAATCTTCTGGAGAACTTTTCTCTTGAGCAACCCAAGAGACATCTCGTCTTCTCAGCACTTCTGGCAAGATTTATTCTCCATTTGATTGCTAAGCTGTTTCAGTTCTGCTACTAGAATCATATTTTTTAGAAAATGAAGCCTCATTTGGTTGCAAATGGCTCGGGGAGCCTGGTGCTGTTGGGAAGTTAAATTCCGACATAGTAGCATATATGCAACTTCTTTCAGAAATCCGTGATAGATCCAAATAAGCGGACACCGATTTAATGTCGCCTAGTTCTTTCATAAGCTGGACAGGGATAATTACTCGATGTATCCACCTCGTAATACTTCATGTAACTGCAGCAAGAAGTGTTTTCAGTATATTGGGTGCACCTGCCCTGCCTTTTCTCTGCTGACTTGGGTACAAGAAAACTACACGTGGTGCGCGGAATTCCAAATTCCGAATCAATCGTGGTCAAGAGATCCGCGTGACAGTTGACTGACTGACAGTTGACGACGTTTTCGGATCCAGTGGCTCTAGTCGTGAAACAGTTCGAGATAATCGAAACCATAATCAGGTGTCGCCACATCATCTCGATCGCTCTACTGCCGAGCACAGAAACCTAAAGTGCCGCTTGGCAGTCCGATAAAATGCTAAACTTTTTAATTTACGGCATTCATAATTGTACAGTCTCAAGGGAGTGAATAGTTCTGCCAAAGTTTGATGAGGAATTCAAGCAGACCCCTCTATTCACCATTTCGTTGCCCTAGGTGGATATTTCGAAATGCCCCTCAATGATTAGCAAGTTGCTTAGGGATAATCAAATCTTTTTTTATTTGACAATTGAGTATATATCCTTTCTCACTGCCGATAACAACCCCCCAGGGTTTCCACCCCATTTATACAGACAAACCAGGCGTCCCAACGGGAACCCACGTCCCTTAATACATAGCGAGTTGTAGCAGAGGAGACAGTGAGACAAGGGTCGAACTGGGTCCAAAAGTGGAGAAACGTTTATGAAAGTTTCGATATGGTGCCTCTGCCTGACTTTTTTCCGCATCGCTTAATATGAGCCTACCAATTTTACTAGAGAAATTGATTCAAAAAGAGTTTGCAGACTATGCCGATAGTTATTTTCAGTCGTCACATGATCTTTACTCCGACTTGCTCCATATGTACTCTACCTATTTTAACGATGAATATTCTGCATATGCCATAAGTCTGATTTTCCGAGCAAGGGGTGGCTTGCTAAATCTTAATGCTCGATGTTTTAAAAATGTTGACACCTATCACTTCATTGGGATATGTCCTATATATAAAGACATACGGTTTAACTGTTTTGGTGAGAAAGTTTTAGATCTGCAGAAGGTGGTAAATATCCTTAAGGGTTATAACTATAATTCTTTGTTTATATAAGAAATTGCCTTAAGTATAGAGAACTTGTTGTCATCGAATTTTCATAAATGAGTTGTTTAGTTATAAGTGATATTAAGACACATACCATTTATTGTTATTGTCTGGAATCTTTATTTATTTTTATATATTTATAGTTTAATTCATTTTGATTTACTTTTGTAATTACTAGTTGAAAGAAAATAAATAGATCACTACTATTACTACTACTACTACATAGCGGGCTTTAGGAACCTTTTGAAACTCGCAGGGAGCCCCTTTTGGTGCCCACCGCTCCCAAAAAATGTCGCCGTTCGGCAGTATTTAACAAGCACTCCGAGTGTATTTCTGCCATGAAAAGCTTCTCAGTGAAAGCTCATCTGTCATACAGATGCCGTTCGGAGTCGGCATAAAACAAGTAGGTCCCATCCCGCCAATTTCTAGGAAAAATTAAAAAGATGAACGATGCAAATTGGAAGAAACGCTCGGCTCGAAACCTATCCGGAAATACATGAAATTTATCATCATACTTATCTGCTCTCATTGAAAGCCCCTTTACTTTGTTTGAACCCGTGGAGACATTGGAGCCAGTTGACCACTTGTTTATTAGCTATGTTTTGGCGCATACATAGCTCGAGACATTTACACCATTGTAAAGGTATGTGTATGTAAATGCTCATATACACAACCAAACAAAAGTACATACAAACACACTTATTTTGAATGTGTATTGAGGTTAAAGGAAGTGTGGCATTTGTACTGCTTTTGATTTTTTTTTAACTTTTCTCCCCTTAATTACTTTTGTGTGTTTTTCATGTTCCTTTTTCTAAGTCTTTACTACTTTCCATACAATCGGAAAAGCATTATGCTGCTGCAAGGGAACGAATCAGTAAAATGCAATTCCTTATTAGTTACTAACAAAGTGTTGTGACCCCGTTTCCATTTATGACGAATCTCTAGGGTACTCGAACCACTCAGAAAAAAATTTGGAAAATTTCACCAGCGGCTCTAGACATTAACATGTCAAGTAGAAATCAGTGAACATTTTTTCTTTCGCGTTACTGTTGTTGTCTGAGGTAGCACGATAGCTGGTCTGCGTTATGTTAGTGCAATGTAGAAGCCCTTAACCGAAAAAATTCTTATTTATACCTCATAGACACGAGGTTTTCCCATCCCACGGACTATCTAACGAGTAGAGCTGTAGAGAGATGATCCCATCATGGGAGGAAAAAAATTATCCAGGCCACCCCGTCTCGGCCGCTTTACATCACACCTGGAAATAACATTGATCCGGCTCAAAATCCGTGCCGTGAGCATCATAGGCTTGTTTGACTCTATGTTTGTATGTAGTTTCCAGTTCATTCCTGGGGTCCAAAGGTCATCTCAATATAAAGTCCTAGTAAAGTGGTTGCACTATCGGAAGAAATTATTACTTAACCCTTGAGAGAAGGTATGTAAAAGCTTTTTAATTTCCTTCTAGTGGTGCAGAGAACCAACTTTGTTTTTAAGGGACTTATGCTAAGCATTGAGGTCTCTGCAAATCTTTTCGACTTTCTCAGCGTATGGTCATGCTGATGGCGAAGTGTAAGTATTAATATAGTAATTTTTTTCGGAGATCACTTGGATAGCAGATCCTCATTGTTTCTCAAATTATCACCTTAACGGATATTATCAGATCTAGAAGCAGTAATAGGATTGGTACTAAACAACTTGTAGTATTAGTCAAGCGGACAAAATTTTTTTGTTTGGTCGTCAAACAAGTTTAAGTAATATTATGGACTTGCTCATTCTATGTGAGGTGAGGAGTGGTGAGCTTTTTATTGACAGACCTGATCCATCCAGCCTGAAATAACGATACAAAAAACCGGTAGTCGTGAGAGTATCACTTTCAACTTTGCTTAACTTTCTTGGTTTAGTGCATACTTATGTTATAATTCCGACAACCACCGTACATAGACTGCGATCTGTTTGATTGACCAAGAAATATAACCTTCTTTTCAAAATGTGGACAACAAATGTGTTAAGCTCACGAATTCTTAAATATAAGTATAAACTGAACACACCATTAAACAAACATACATAAATATGTAAAACTGAGCCCGATTTTACAAAGCTTCTCATTCGCAACGAAGAAGAACTTTACAAAAACAAATCTACATGGCACACAAATTAATACAGAGACAAAATGTCACAATTGTGTTGTTAGTGTAGAAATGATAAAAACTGAATTAAGCATGAAAACAAATACCAGCAGGATAGCCTAGTGGTTAAAGGCAACTGCAGTTTCACCATGTGATTCACGGTTCGAATCCCGGTGAAACCTTTGATAACATTACAAAATTGCCTGATGATGATTACGTTGGCAGTTTTCGAAATGGTTCCATCGCAATATGCCAGTAAATGTTTCTTTCTTTTCAGTTTCTCTTAGAAAAACATAATAATTGAAATTCAATTATTATAAGCCGGTGTTAAGCTCACGGATTCTTAAAAATGTGGACTTCATTTAAAAGGTAGCACACAAGGAAAATCCTACCTGAAATTATACTTAATTTAACCTTTTTCCATTTTTTGAACGATGTGTATTAAGTCACTAGTAGATCCAACGGACTGTGTCCTGCCCAAACTTTGTCTTTCAGCTATTTTCTCAGACCCACCCTGAGTGTCTCACTCTCCTACTAACTCCCTCTCTAACTTCCTCTACCTCTTCCCCTTTTTATTCCTCCTTCTCGCCCTTTCTCTTCTCCCTCTCCCTCCAAAACGTGGACCCGGATACACCTATAATGTGTTTATATAATATGGATATTAAAAGAAAGCTGTTGATGGGAGCTTTAAAGTAAAGTAACTTTTATTTTGATATTCGGTTTAGTTGCATCAACCTGGCAAAACGGATAAATATGCATACGAAGTCGAAATGAAGACATGAATCGATAATACCTATATATGTACATATATTGCCGAAAGGAAATGTCCGAGTTCAAACGCATAAACTCCGTGATGCTATTATCGGCAATTCTGTTTTGGCGTCGCTAGCCCTTTGCCTAGATAAGTATTTACGATGCTCTTTTCCGGGAAGTGAACCAGGTTCCGACCTATCCGAACAAATTCTATTCGATTTGCCTGAAATTTGGTATATAGGAAGTCCTTTGCCTATATTAGTATTTACGATACTTTTTTTCCGGGAAGTGGACCAGGGACCGACTGGGACTAGGACTGGGATAAGGTCTGGGACTGGAACAAAATATATAAAAACCTCTGGGACTGCCAAAAAGGGATGGAGAAGAATGAGATGAAGTAGAGAGAAGAGAAAAGAGAAAAGAGGGAAGGAGAAAGATACTGGGAATGAAATAGACCCTCTGGGACTGGCAAAAAGGGATGGAGAAGAATTCGAAGAAGTAGAGAGAAGAGAAAAGACGGAAGGAGAAAGGGACTGAGAATGAAATAGAGTGAGAAGAAGCTATTGAGATAGGAATAGATGAAGCGAAAAAAAGTGATGGAAAATACGAAGAGGAAAAAAGAGACTCAGAGGGAGGAGTGAACAACATGATTAAGAAAAAGTTAAGAGGCAGAGTAAGACGGAAAAAAGCTTCTTAAAATTTATTAAGATAGACCAAAGTTAGGGCAGAACAACGTCTCCCGGATCTGCTAGTACTTCATAAAACCTCTTAAAGAGTCCTTATTTTACATATTTGTCACCATTCCAATTTAATGCACAAAATTAAGAAAATACAGACATACATACAAATGCTATATGTACCATAAGCCAATATGCATATGTATGTTCGTATCCAATTAATAGTGTTATGGCATGTAACGTTCTAATATTCGTACAACTAACGACTGAACAACTAGCCAATCTGACGTTTTATATGAAGTTAATTTAAATACAAATAGCTTTTGTCGACCTACAAGCTCTTGAATTTACTTTGTTTCGATGTAAACGTGTCCCTATATGTATATTAATATAGGCTTGAAGACTTGTGCGAAAAGTAATAAGCACGAGTTCTTACTACTTTTTGCAAAGGTGAGCTTAGGGTTATGAAAAACCAATCAAAAAGGAACCGGGCCAATACTACTTACTTAGGAATCTGTGTGTTCCCAAATGACGGGGTTTTAAATGTGCATACATATGTACATATATATCGACATATTAATCCGCTTATTTCAGTACCAGGGACCGAATATAAAAGTTATCATCGAAAGGTAAATTCACGGCCTATGGATGCACAGAATTTACTGCAACTGCAAATTCCACCGAATGGACGCCGTGAAACATTCATACCCGAGAAATAAATCGGCCTAAAGTGCCCTTCACGATCATTTTCTAGTATCTTTCAAGCGGAAGCTCTGCGCATAGAGAGGGCGTGTACGCTTCTGTCCTGCCCTCCTGTAGGAGGAGGTATTTATTTACTCAAATAGCAGAGCAGCGCTTATGGCGGTTAACTCCCCACCACTTCGTTTAAGGTTGTCAGCAACTGCAAAAGGTAGCTCCAAGCCGCAGCTAACATCGCAAACAAAACTCTTATATGGGTACCTGTTCACAAGACCATCAAGAGCAATGAGAATGCAGACGAGCGTGCAAGGGCAGGGACACTGCTGTAGGCTGCGGAGGCAGTCGTGCTGCATCGTTCACTTACATCAATTTAAAAAAAAAAGAACATCCTTAGCAGATTCAAGGAGTTAGCAGTATCCAAATGGTACTCCTCGAACACCTGCAATATAACCAAGCAAACCTGGACGAACTACGACAGCAAGAAAACTGAGGACCTACTAAATAGGTCAAGGAAGGAAACCTTTATGATCAATGCCACAATAACGGGTGGCCACTTGGCTTGCATGCTACGAGAATGGGGTTCCCTTTTAATAGCATTTGCAGAAGCTGCGGCGAGGAGGGCAGTAAAGAAGCAGTCGCGCACTAATTGTTTGAATGTCCAGCTCTAGCACACACTAGGCTTCTAACTATGGGCAGTTATGTATATACTGCCGGAACTTAGACTCCTAAAATTTAACATATGAAAAAACGGGTACACAATACAAAGTTTGCTTCGATAAAGGAATGTGAGGAAGATTTAGAAAAATAAAAAATGTGAATGGAAACTGAAATTTACTCGAAGTATATGCAGGTCAATCAAACTTACTAGCTTCCTTACTCTTGCAGTGTTTAGTTTGTAAACATTGGAAATCGTACCGAAGTATCAAGCCTTGCTGGCGTCAATTTGACCTCTCATTACCTCCCCTTGCTTGGTAAAGTTTCAAATGAGATGGCCAGGGGATTCTCTACAGCCGAATGGGTGATATCCTAATGCAAATCGACGAATACTCTGCTAACGGACCATCGTGGATGATTGCGATGTCTCCAGCTATTTGTGGGTGCGTTTGGACAGGAAGCAAGAAAGCAAATCTGCTACGAGAAGGTTTAAGAGCGTCAACAAAGAAGAAGATTTCGAGATGAGGAGGAAAGGAAGTCATTTTATGACTGTATCTGCTTATATACAGAGCTGCCAACTAACCGACTCAAATTTTCGGAGTCATATTTTTTCGATAGTCTTGCGGAGGTCAGCTTCTATTTATGTTCATATAGGAAAGTTAGTTGTTTAAAAGAAACTTATTAAGAAGTATCTGTTAGGACGAAAGTGCTCACACCCGGATGAAAGGGTGGACAATTTTACACTCAATCTAACTTAAATAAAAATCGTTACGATCCCTGAATATAACATTTTTTGGTTTAAATTATAAAGTACGAAGTCCTTGTGCATCCGCAATTATTTGCGGTCAAACCAAGCAATTGGGGTGGAAAATCGTTAAATCAAATATGTATGTAAATACTCTTGTATGTTAGTGCGGTGCTGTGCTGAGAAACCAGATCCGGATACCTACGCTGTTGTAAGAATCGACGATTCTGTTCTTATAATAACCAAAAACAAGTCCAGAGGAAAACGGACCCAAGGTAAAAAAAAAGGTTTGCAGGTTTGCCAGCATACCTTCTCTTCATATTTTCTTGGGCCCAAATCTATCAACTGACAGTAATTTGGCCCAACTTAAATTATATATAGGAGACCTTTTAAGAGATAAGAAGTACTATATTTCAACACAGTGAAATTGATGGTGGGAAAGAAGAAGAAAGAGGGAGAGATGATGGGGAGAACAGAGAGCAAGACAAAGACCAAAGGAAATAGGAAGTGAAAGAGAACGGGAGGGGGAAGAAAGATGTGGGCCTAGCTTTTCTTTCAAATTTAGTCGTTATCCTTTTTAATTTTCCCTACATATCTTATGCTGACTCCGAATGGCATCTGCAAGGCAGATTAGTTTTTCACTCAGAAGCTTTTCATGGCAGAAATACACTTGGAGTGTTTGCCAAATCACCACCGAGGGGCGACTCCGATTATAATTTTTTTTTTCTAATTTCTACATTTTTAATGTTACTTTGCCCGGGAGTTCAACCTAGGATCTTTGGTGTGGTAGGCGGAACACACTACACCACACCACAGTGGCCGATCAGATAAAAGTGAGTGGAAAAAAGAAGAGGAAGACGAAATAGAAGGTATTAAAATGGAAGGGATATAAAGAGGAGGATAGGGAAAGGCAAAATTATGGAGGGTGGTAAGGGAAGGCGGAGACAAGAAGAAAATTAATGGTAAAGGTCGAAGGAGTGGGTTAGCAGTCGCAAAGTAAAGGAATAATATGCATAGTGTAAAGGTTTTTCAATATTTCGTGAAGCTCTAATCTCGACAGATGGTTAATGATTACGCAACTGGGCTCTCATACCAGTATTCTGCAAGTTAAGCCAATCTTTACAGGATTCTGCTCCTGCGTTGCGCAAAGGAGCTGATAAAGGGTATGTATAAACTTCTATGCTAATACCTGGAGACTCGAATCTGCGCTTGCTCTACATAGTCCAAAAAGAAATAAATCCTCGTACCTGTGTCAACTATCGTGGAAACATCCCTTTTAATGTTGCATATAAGACTGTGTAAATACGTGCAAAACTAAAGCCTACCATGAATTAAGTGATCGGACTTTATCTGTGTAACCTCATCGAAGAGACCACATAACCTCTTTGTCGATTTTAAAATCGTGGAAGGAACAATATCGCTCCAGAACTCTAACGAAGATATACCTACGCTTACTCTTACGAGTCCTACTTCAGACAGAATTGATGCGAAGTATTGGAAAATCATGTTTCATAAAAAAGCACATCCGCCAACCAAATTGAATGAGATGGTTGTGGGAGTAGTGGAGAGAAAATTTCTTCGTAATATTTGTGGGAAGCTCATGGAAAGGGTATGCAAAGATGAATACCGAATAAGATTTGATAACGAGTTGTACGAACTTTACTTGGGATTCGAGGGGGTTTATAAGCGCTATACAAAGCTTTATAGCTTCAAAGCTTCCGCAACCCAATTGTCAACCTCACCTACGCGAGGGGAATCCTGTTACAAATATATATGTATCATACACATGTTTAGCAGGCGAGGCTTTAGAAGGTTTAATGTGGTCATATAAATCGTTCCCGAAATGGTCGGGCTAGTACCTTAATGGTGCAACGTTCCGAAAAATGGCTAGGCGCCTTTGCTAAAGACTTTGCAGATACAGAAAGAACGATGCGTGGAAGTAGAAGCATATTCCTTCAAAAATCTTCCACTCCAGAGTCACGCCTTATTCTGGTACATGAATGTTTCAATTTTGGATAGCTTAAACCACGTCACGAAAGCTGACATAAAGGATCTTATGGAGTTCATCAAACTTTGTGGCTGATACAAACACTCCTACAAACCAACCTACCAACAACACAGGTACACATCAGTTTAAAAAAAGAGTGATACAGGAAAGCAGTTAAATCCTTAAATGAAAAGCCCAAGTCAAATTCTGCTCTTGAAATTTGCATGTATGTGTAGTTTGGAATGAAGACACAAACACTAATAAAATATTTGTACGGCCCCGTACTTGGCGTTATTCGCAAAAGAATTTTCAACGGCATAAAACGATAATGACTTGCTACAATACCTCATAGCAGGGCTCCAAAATAAGAGTTAAGTGGAAAATAATTTCGGTTCCTAATTGAAATTCATTTAGTTTAAGACATAACTCTCAATGTGGTTTCTTTATTGAGAGAAAAAAAATATATTTTTATCAAATCACTGTTGATTCATTTAGTCTGTAAAAGGCAGGTTCCAATTCCGCTAAACGAATTTTTTTTATTATATTAATTGAAGTGTCTGGGTAGGGTTAGCTGCAGAGGGTTAGAGGGCTTAGAATATACCCGCGAAAGGTATGCCTGTAGTAAGAGGTGACTAAAATACCAAATTGATTCAAGGGGTTGTGTAGCGCAATATATAGCTTCTCCAACCCAATTGTCAACCTCACGTACCCGTGGGAATCCTGTTGGATTTTGGGGATGGGAGGGCGCTATAGCCTAGAAGGTTTCATGTGGTCATACCATATCGTTACCGAGATGGTCGGGCTAGTACCTTTATGGTACTTGTTACCGGAACGTACCGGATCTGCATCCGGCAAAGGACCATCAACATCCATAACACTACCCAAGGCGTTCGGGGAGTGTCCTTATCGCTACAACAACAACAACAACAACAACAGAAATTTGGAGACAGCCACGGAATCTAAATTTTCGCACTACAAGTTTAATAACTATCTCCGCCCGTGTGCTAATCGGAAGCACAATGGACAGTCACCAGCCTGACTAATACCAAAATTCCAAATTCTTCTTCGAAAGATACTTAAATAGTTATTTGTAGATTCAGAAATCTGGACCAAATTCTTTACTCTTCTTCAAAAACTGTTATTATGAGACTTTTTCAATGAATTGCGAGTTAGTCTGGCTCTTGTTAAGGGACATGGTCTTACATGTGGCCTTTACCAAGTTGCCATGGGCATAAATATGATAATGCTGCAGAGATGTTGAATGCATTGTGAAGAAAAAATCAATTTTTTTCATACATGTATATACATATGTATATTTACATACATGCAATAAAAATACACAGTTAAACATACCAATGCATATAGTAGTATATAGAAATATCTACATAAACATATAAGCCATTCTGCACCAAATCCGATTCAAGTTGATATTTTCCAAAGTATAGGACGACAAAACTTGAAAAAAGTCTAGACCCAGAAATGAGCTAATACTTTTCGAAAGGTCTTCCGTTTTCTAAATCTGAGTATCGAATTTTTGCTCTTGTTTTCTAAAAATTCATACACGAAGGCTTTTCGGCTGCATTCAATATGTAATTTTGCCAACAAAACCAATTTTTATTAAAAATCTACATACACTATTTTAAAGCACAGCAATATCCCCAAAAACGGCGTTAGGTTTTTCATGATATTGTGACGAATATTAGCATCACTAAGCTGCTACTAAATAAATGCACAACAACAATAAAGCAACCACACTTGTGTACACGAATAGTTCAATCATCGTTTACACACATACATACATGGAAGGCGATGAGAAGTGAGATATCTTACCTCACACACACACATGTAGTCATCAGCAGAAGTTACTCACACATACACACGCATATAACTCAATTACCAAGCATGAGGTACAACTGTTCGCGAAATTACTAGACCTTAAGAGAAATGTGCGAACGAGGAGTATAAAAGCAGAGCAAGCTGAGTAATAATGAATCAGTTTTGATTTAAACACGCTATTGGTTGTGAAGTATTACTCCCAAAGTACTCTAAATAAAGATCAGTTTGCAATACTGAATATTGGAGAGATTTATTCAACAGTTTAGCGATTCGAACGTTGACAGAAGGTTTTAAATATGCGGATTTCCCCTTAATTCGTTACATTATATTGCCATCTACGTTCTTCATCGCTGCCAACAAAAGCAATACGTGTTTCAGCCAGACTTTAGTAAATTGAGTTTGAAGTTGTGCAGTAGATGGAGTATTCAATAAAAACTTTTTTTCTTAATTTTTTATTCAATTACTTTATTATAATCTTATTTTGACCCTCCACGGATTGCTGAACCCGCCTACATAGATTTTTCAAGTGACTAACGTCCCTAAAAGTAGACTTTAAGTTTATGAAAAAGTTTTGAATGAAGAAAATATAGCCAAACTAATATAGTTCAAAGAATAATATCGCAAAGTGATTCTTCCAAAAAATACAACAAAATTTTCAACTAAAATAATTGCACTTTTAAGTTTATAAGTTTTTTTTTTTGTAAAAAAAAACAAGTTTTCGTGACGTAAATGCATGTTTTTAGTACTTTCATCTGCAAATATCGCGAAAACCCGAACCAATTCAAACAGACACAGATTCAATGACCCGAAGCTCTTCAGATAAGAATAGGCTCATATCTGGGTCTGAAAGTGATGCAATGGCCTCTACGCTCATAATATCACGGAATTCTAATTGGAAACTAACATTTACTCAGAGGTGTGGTTCCCTCTGGCATCTGTGGACCGAAATTCAAGAAATCGATACCAATGGGATGCTACCCCACTTTTTTTCTGGCAGATATCCATGCAATGGAAGTTTGTGGTATATAACGTCTACGAAAAGGCTTATCTTAGAAGAGTATCCTCATTATATCAAACAGTCAGGCAGTCTTACGTGCCTTGCAGTCTTACACTATTATTTCTAAGCTAGTAGATGAATGCATTGGATTCGTAAATGATCTGGGAGCCAAAATCAAGATTCTGTTAAGTGGGTTTCCGGGCATAAAGATAACAAACAGGCAGATTACGTATCCAAGCGGGATAGCTTTGCTGCATTCTATAATCCAGATCCCTTCTATGATCTCACAAAGTAACTGTTAAACACAAAGTAACAGTTCAGACGATACTGGATTGAATGCACAGCTCAAAGGCAGACCACCAAATTGTTTGTACTCGAAGCAACGAGAGTGTCAAGTTTGGCTGATTAATCTAAGCAGAAAAGACCTACGTAAGACACTGTGTCTTCAATATCTCCCAAGTAAGTTTAATCTATCCGGTACACAAATCTGTCACGTTTGTGAACTAAAGAATGAAATGGCACTTGACCTTATCTGAGAATGCGTCGCTCTGGCAAGACAAGAGACTCTCCCATCTAGGTGACATGACTAATAATATATGTTATTGCAAAGGCCGTAGCGTAAATCTGAAACTTGTTTGTAATATATATATGAAGAAATAAAAATGGGTTTAAAATTTAGATTATACTGATCCTCCTTAAAATTACGACGTCCCGAGCTATTACATATGTATGTGTTGCAAAATATTTCAGAAGGAATATATGCCTTGCAGCAATAAATTCAAACTCTTGGATTTTGTAAGTAAACCAGAAATATTTACAAGTTTCTATTTTGTAGATTTTTAAAACATTTTTGGTATTTTAGGCGTATTGTTCAATTAATTTTAATAATGAAATAAGAAAACCGAGTAGTAAATTGAGAGGTTTTGAATTTATGTAAAAAAAAGTTTAAAACATTGTTTAAACTGCTGAATGTTTGAAAACCTAAGCTCAAATTTATAATAATAATGTGACGAATATTTGCATCACTGAGCTGTTAGTAAATAATCACACAACAATAAAAACATGAAGCAGCCACTCTTATGTACACGTACACATTAAAGCTAGCAACACTTATGTAGAAGGCGACGAAGAGCTAACTCTCACACACACAGATGTGGTCATCAATCGAAGTAGTTACTCACACATACACACGCATATGGCTATGAACTACAAATATGCATGTGCTTATATAACTAATTACCAAGCAGGAGATACGTCTAGACATTTGGAGAAGTATGTGAAGCAACGGAGAGTATAAAAGCAGCGCAAGCTGAACAATTAGCAATCAGTTTGATTTAAACACGCAATTAGTTGTGAAGTATAAGTGTTATTGTGAAGTACTCTCAAAGTAGTCTAATAAATACCATTTTGCTTTACAGAATATTGAAGTTATTTATTCGACAATTTAACGATTCGAATGTTAGCAGAAGGTTTCAAATAAGCAGAATTTCCCTACACATTATTGCAATTATGTCACTCACCCAGGCAGTAAAGGCAAATATGATGTGGTGGAATCCAAGGTGCGAATGGCCGTATTGCCGCGTAGTACAAGCTTTTCGCGTGTAATACGTCGATATGTTTCCTCGCCACGCAATTTAGAAGACATTTTTTTTTATATATATTTAATGGGAACTAGTTATTGTTTTATTGCAATTTCACTAAGTTGGTAAAATTTTACTTAGTTGGTTAATTAAATATTCAAATCACACATTTTTATATTTGCAAGGGTGCTTTGCTCATTTAAACTTTCCTTTTTCATTTTTTTACATATCTAATTTTCACAAATATTAAAATTTTTTTACATATCCGATTTTGTATATCTTATGGCCTTCGAATATGTTGCAACAGTGCGGCTGTGACTTTTCACCACCAACCAACGAGCAGCGATTCACCTAAGATATTTGGCTAAACATTTGGGGCTTATAGCCACAACAAAAGAGCTAACACATACATATTTACACGCCTCGGATGTGGATGCTGCACGATTTAGGCTTACTGTATACCGGCATAACAAATGAGGCAAACAAGAAGACAAACAACAACAATCATATGTACACAGTTTTGTTGCTAATGCGCAGGCCTTTCAAATGAATGAGGTTTGACATTTGTTCGTGCACTGCAATTCAATAATTTTCCTCGAGTTATTTTTTAAAAAATGTTAAAATCAATTTTTTAATTTTACAAATTTCTTTTTAAGTTGTTCACTCGCGTTCTTGCACCCGTACACGTGCCAATGGCAACTACAGCAGTCAATCGCACTTCAATGATTTTTTCACAGCCCCTAAATAGACTAAAAAGGCAAGTCCATTTACGATTTGACCAATATTTTTGTTTGTATGTGTAGCTTACGAGGGCCACTAAATAGTTTTTTTACTCAGTTGAGCGTGGCATACAGAGTATATTAATTTCAGTCGCCTTACGGTACATAACGGCATACAGGAATTGAAATAGACCTAAATTTATTAAAAACCTTAGGATATCGGTATTTGATCACGGTAACTTGAGTAAATTTTGAGATATATTTCTGAAATTTGGCATGTGGATATTATGGCACTATTCAAAATGAGAGAAATTCGAAAATTTAAATATAAAATATTTTGAAAAACACCCCAAATATATATTTAACCATGGCGAATTCAGTACCAGGCAAAGTAAATTCAGCACCAGGTGTTGTTATCCCAACAGCTGATTGATTCTTCTTGATTATTTTCCATACAGCGCCTTGTAATTTAATGTGTCAGTTAATCGAAATCAATTAGAATTTTTCTTTTGTCTTGACATTCTTCTACACGGCGAATTGGTTGAATTCACTTTGCCACCATCTGGTATGGATTCGCCTTGCAACGCCTTGTACAACAAAATGTCAGTTAATCGAAATCAATACACATTTTCTTTTGACTTGACATTCTTCTGCACGGCGAATTGGTTTAATTCGCTTTGCCATGACCTTGTATAGATTCGCCTTTTATTTAACCAATTTCAAAAATATCTTTGCTTATAAAATCCGTTTAAGTTATCATTACAAAATTCGGTATATGAATTATTTTTATTATAGGGAATGTGCCTGATAAAAATGGGCGAAATAGGTAAGGGACCCATATTTATAATGCAGATACCGTTCTACCACCAACGTGTCGCCAAAGTGACAGCCATTTGTCAGATAAGAATCTGAAACGCGTTGACACTTGCGATGTTTTCTTTTCTGGAAAGAATGTTACCCTCATGTTGCACATATTAATTTTATCTTTTGAACTGGGTCACCTTGCGCTATGCAAAACGGGTCTATTTATTCTTATTCAATGAAATATATTTCGTGAAAGGAGCATACAAACTCATGAGAGAGCTGAGAAGAATCAACAGGGCGACACTATGTTCAGAAAAGAAAATGCAATTCGATTGTATAGGCCATACATTTATTTTATGAATCATTTCGAAGCTGTTTCGATACGACTTTGAGCTCATTTCAGGATCACCACGGCATTATTTTTGGAATCATTTCTAGACTATTTCAGGACCAACTATTTCAGTATAACTTCGAGATTATTTTAGATACATTTCGAGACAATTTCGAAACCATTTGAAGACTGTTATAGGATCACTTCGGGATTACTGCGAGCCTATTTCGGAACCAATCGATCCATTTGAGAACCAGTTCGGTTTAAGTATCTTTTTGCGACAAATTCTGAATCATTTCGAGATTACTTCGACCTCATTTCGGGACAGTTACAGGACCATTTAAGGATCACTGCGGTATTATGTTCGGAATAATTTCGAGACTATTTAAGAAACGAAATTTCAGTATAATTTTGATCTTATTTGAGGTAGAATTTCGGGAAAACTTCTGGATCATTTCGAGGCAATTTCCAAATCATTTTAGGACTGTTGCAGGATCAGTTGAAATGATCATGTCACTGTCCCGAAATTAGTTCGAAATAATCGCTTAAATGAAACAAAAGTTGTGCCGAAATGATACCTAAAATAACACCGAAGTGATTCTATAACAGTCCAAAAATGGTTTCGAGATAGTTTCGTAATGATCTTAAAACAATGTCGAAGTAATCCTGAAATTATTCCCGCAATAAGCTCGAAATAATCCTGAAATTACCCCAAAATACTTTCGAAATGAAGTCATTCCGAAATCTTCGGTCCGAAGTAGTCCCACAATGATTTAGGAATACATATACCATACAATTCCACCCCAATCAAAATTTTGAATGAAGTTCGTCAATCCATTACGCATGGAAAATATGGCACTAAAGCCACACATTAGTTGATACACATCCGCATTACCCCACTTTACTAATAACTTGATGTGCCTTCCTTTAATTGAATATTTCGGATATCTTCTCTTTTGGAAAAAAACGATAAGTGCCGTTTTTACTGCCCTTTTTGTCTGTAGTAAATCGTTGCAGAAACTTCAAAGTCATTACTTCCTTGATCCTGCAAATGCAGTGAATGATTGCGGCTTCTTCTGCTACCACAGGTGGGAGTAGATAGAAATATTTCTGGCGTAGAGCATCTAATTGATTTCGCATAGCAAGGGAGCCACATGAGTTTTACAAATTTAACAAAGTCGACTTTTCCATAAATATTATCATTCTTTTTTTTGGACATTCGCCGATGCCAACACACATTGTTTCATAAATCTTTTGAATTGCTGGTGTACAAATTAGCGAAGTCCTTCACAGTACAACGCAAGTACGGCAAGTTTTCCATCTATTTGGGTTCATCCGAATATCTTCAGGCTTATATTTTTGTTTGAAAGTGTACTCGCTTCTCTATACCAAATACAGCTAGCCCCCCCCCCCCCCCCCCCCATAACTAAGGTATTAATTCAACATTGGTCATGAGGTTATCGCTTACGTCATTAGCATTGAATCCTTGCTTCATTCATCGAATCTCGGGCTTTTTGCTCTCTCAAACTCAAGTAAATGTTCATGTATAATGCTGTTTGTTAACCGAGGACAATAAACTCCTGAAAGCTCAGCTTTCGTATCTACCAACAAAAGAACGCAACCTACCCATGTAGTCGGAGCTTGAATTCGGACTGGCTTCACACTGGCTAAACTTCGATCTGGATACTGTACGAGGCTACTTACCTATTAAGATGATATTAAGGTATCCCCAATAAATATAGGTAGTATTCCCTTATCACAGGAACCATCTCTCTGAAATCTTTGTGAGGCAAAATTTTCAGCAAAATCACTGTGATCCACTCTTGTTGAAGCTGCAAGCTTTCTAGGAAGATTTTGATGGGAATCCATTAAAGGTCGCCCAACCAACAGAGCTAAATAATAATATAATACAACAACAACAAAACACAGTTTCGATAAGTGGTTATATTTAAAGATAAAACTGCCAGTAACGTCATCACGTTTGAAGCGGTATGCTAGAAAACAATGTGCGGAGTTGGGTTTACTACAAAGGTACATCGTTTATTAAGTGTTGTGACTTCGAAAATCTTTGATCGGCTACTCCTAGAATTCAAAGGCAAGAACTACCTGTAGAGAGTACGGTGTAGCACTTTTGTTGCCGTCAGCATTGAATTTGGTTACCTAGCGCACTTTTTTCCATTATTTCGAGAAAACAAAACACCAAAAAGAAACCTATGAACTTATAAACTAAAAGAATATAAATATAGACCAAAGACCAAACACCCCGATGCCTTTCTAGTCTTCGTTGTATAATACAATCGATTAAGGTTTATATTCACGCCACATATTGAAGAACCTTGGCTTCTTTACTCGTTCTTGCTCATGCCTTCGTCCGATCTATCAATGCTTTCGACATAAATACATGCATGGACTCCTTACTCCGCCTCAGTTAGCTGTGGAAAGTCTGTCCAAATCGCGTGTGCCTTATATTCCTATTGGATTCAAGGATTGTGTAGAACAATCCTTTCAAGTGGTTGCCAGCCCAATTTATAGTTTCCTCAACCCAGTTGTGAACCTCACCTACTCATGACGAATCCTGTTTATTAAGTAGGCGCCGATCTGTCGACGCTAAGTTCATCACGTAAGCATGGGGTAATGACCTAGGCCGTTCAACGTTGTCAATTCAAATTGTTTCCGTGATATGGGCAATGAACATCGATAAAACAACCTTCGGGGAGTCTCCTTTTTATTAAAAGATAATCGATTTCGGGTGGGATACCCAGGACAGAGGGAAATACCTTTTTACAGAGCCATTTCTAAAGCATAAGAGCACTTCAGTTTCTAGGAGTTTTCGAATTATGCCACCAGAAATCCGAAGCCGGCAAATGCGGACATATTATTCCCTGTTACATTTCCTACAAAAAAAAATTCCATGTTTTCATAATACTTTTGTTTCATCTATTAGTGACTTCCGTGATTACAATTTTAGTTGTATTCCTAGTAAAGGACAAAATTTGTTTAGGGTTGCAAAAACATTGTTCGCGTGTTTTCTTTTTTGCTGTTTATATAATAACTTGACCACTGGTCAGTGGGCATGTGAGAGGGGGAAAAGAACAGCAGGAATATTTGTTTGGGGGTAGTAGCCAGTGCATTCGTTAGGTTGGCGCATTATGTCACTTTTTTAGAACAATAACTTGCAAATGACAACCAAACCGCTCGATTTTGAACTCTTCAAGTATGCATGTGTGTGCTTACTTAAGTTAAAAGTTTTCAGGAATGTAAAATTTTGTTTACACGATGTTGTTGTTCTTGCTGTTGTAGCGATAAGGTTTCTCCCCGAAGGCTTTGGGGAGTGTAACACAACTCCGGTAACACAACACCATTAAAGTGCTAGCCCGACCATCTCGGGAACGATTTATGTGGCCACATTAAACCTTCAGGCCATCCCTCCCTCCCCACCCCCAAGTTCCATGAGGAGCTTGGGGTCGCCAGAGCCTCGTCTGTAAGTAAAACAGGATTCGCCGCGGATAGGTGAGGTTGACAATTGGGTTTGGAGAAGCTATATATTGCGCTGGCAACCTGAAAGGGTTCCGCTACACAGCCCCTTGAATCTGGTATTTTAGTCGCCTCTTAATACCTACCGCGCGTATATTCTGACCACCTAACCCGCTGTGGGAAATTGGCGGTGTGACACCTCCCAGTTGTAAAAGTTGGCCGCATCCCTTAATTGTGGCAACACAAGTCTGAAATTAGAGAAGGGTTGTAGAAACTGATTGAAATTTGTTTACACGTCTGTCAGGTTAGCTCTTAGTTTATATATCTACATGTACATATGCTAAGGTTCTAAAATATATAAATTTTTTCAACAGTAGAAAGAAGTTGTCTACCAACATTAGCTCCGTATGAATTGGGAAGCACTCTTTCAGGCCATTTGAAAGCAAGCAGTTTCGGCATTTTTCTTTCTTCGGTGTAATTTTTGGCTTGTCACAAAACCAAATTTATCATACCAAACGTAGGCTATTTTGGTTGTTTCGTAACATACCACGCCAGCTGTCCATGTTGTCGGCCATTTACGTCAATTGGGAGCGCAAAGCGAGTAAAATTCTTCCTACACTTGACCCTCCCAGCTTAAGAAAGGTCTTCTCCTTTCTCTCTTTACAAATGACGGACTGGAGCGTCTTCCATTCATATAATATAATCTAGCCAACGAAGTATTTGTGAAGCTCATAATTATATCTCCTTCGAAATGACGGACAGGATCATAAATCTTCCCAGGACATTCTCGCTTCAACTCTCCAAGGTCCATCAAATTGTCTCTCGACACCGTCCATGATTCCGAATCAACATATTCACGGTTATTAATTTTCTATTGCTTACTCGGTCCAAAGCTGTACTTGTTGGTAAGAGTTCTTCTTCGTTTGATTTCTAAACTGACAATGTTTTCGGTCTTAATGTTATATATGTATGTATGTACATATATCTGTCGACAGTAACCTGGCTGCTGAGGCACATAGTATTTTTTGGATGACAGCAAGTACTTCGTATCGTTCTCATCCCAGGGATTATGTACCTAGACAAGATTGATACTGAAAATATTCGAAATTGGATCATACATAAATCCCAATTTATTAATTAAAACAGAAGTGTTGATGTGCTCTCTTTGTGTTGAAACAAAACTGCACAGCCAGCTACTTGCTTTCACGCCTTTAGAGGAACGTCTCGCCAATGCATAGGCACATAAAAAGTTCCCTTAAAATATCAGTATCGAATAGGACCAATTCTCAAATCGGCTCTCGTACCTGATATTTACGACCAAGCTTCAATTCTTTCAATATAACCGAACAGTGATTGACTCACTTTGACTGACTACGTCTCGCGGCTGCGGAAACTACTACAACATTTAAAGTGGTCATATCTCTGTGAGCACTGTGATGAGATTCGGCATCCACGAACTCAGCCGTTTAATCTACAAGGGTATGGGAAGGTTCACACAAAGTCTGTGAGCTCTTACCTCCAAACCTAATAAAACCCCACTGAGGCAGTTTTCTGCCTGAAATTTCGGTTCGACGTTTACACATATGTTGTACATTGAAGCAACGAATGCTTATTTCGGTAAGGCAAAAACTTTTTCTAGTTGAAAAAACGTAGGTGGGTTGTTATACGGTTATATCCGGTAAAACCGGTTCTCAGATAATAAAGTATTGCTTAAGTGCTTAGAAAGCTTAAGAGCTTAACCCTGCCACTTCGGCCGCTTAATCTGAGATGAGTAGCAAAATTTTATGTTATCGAACAAAGTGGCAAGGTTAAACTCTTGTCAACTTTAACTAGAGTTTAATGTCGCACTGAAAGATTAGTTAGGGCGTTAAGCCCCCATTACTGATACTTAGCATAGACTTGACTTGACTTGGCGTAAACTTGGCAACTTAGCCACGATTATACTCCACTTGGCGCATAAAATCTGGCATCATAATCAGCGTTGAAATTTATTTTTAAATAAATGTCAATTTGTATGACAAAATGTCAAAATGAAATGGAAACAAACAAATGGCATCTCAAAATGTAAACGTCACTTAGAACTTACATAGAACATCAAAATTCAACAGACTTCTAAGTCAAGTTAAGTTTTGAGTAATCAGTAACATGCAATGTTCATTTAACAGAACTGTAAGTGACAGTTCGCAAGCCAAGTCAAGTCTATGCTAAGTATCAGTAATGGAGCCTTTAGTTAATGAAATGATGCTTTTTAATATTTATATGTTGCGTTTGATTTGCTAGTGATAACATTTCGTTCAACGAACGTGCGTCGTTGCAACGGCTGCTCAAACTTTTCCGAAGTACGTGGTGCTCTGCCATGAAAAGTAACACCGCTGCATCAACTGCAGCTCGAATACACCCAGTTCTTTTCAGTAGAAAAAGCTGGCTGCACGGGTACGTTGTTGTTGTTGTTGTAGCGATAAGGTTGCTCCCCGAAGCCCCTTGAATCTGGTATTTTAGTCGCCTCTTACGTGCTTCGCTGTTGTGGTTTTTTTTATCAATAAAGGTAATCTCCGACGGTGTTATAGGCTTGTTTTGTGCATAACCACTCCTCGAATCGGTTTCCTATCGGCTTTTTATCGACGGATTACAGGTCAATTTTATATTTCAGTTTTATCGGTATCTGTTTCATTACACACCGGTGAGCTGTCGTTAACAAATCCATAGCACGCCGATAACATATTGGGAGCACTCCTACCTTCAAAAAACGCGACCCTTCAAAAAACGCCAGTACTCCATAAATAATGTAAGGAATACTCCTTTGGGAGTATAAAAGTATTCCAAAACTATTCTGTATTCATACAAAAAAATGTGCTCCAATTAACATTGCGATGTCCTAGGAGAGGAGTAGGTGATCCCACTCTCGCTTTGTTAGTGAGTATTCCATAGAGTACATACGTGAGAGTACTTTCCAAAGTACTATCACTGTAGTACTCCATGGAGCACCCACAGAGGATCATATGCCAAAGTATTAAAGAGGAATTGTGTCGGAAAGAATTATCGGAATGAATTTAATTTAAAAGGAAGGTAAATGAAGAGGGGCAATACAACTTTTATATTTTTTACTACGAATATTCTTATGTTATTTATCATTTGCGTGAATAAAGAAACTAATATTTCTCTATACTATAGTATGTATACATAAAACCAGTGCGGGGTTGCATTTTATCAGAGTTGCCATAGTAAAATTTTATTATCAGTTATTTGTATGCAATATTTTACTTTTGGCAACTCTGTTCGATCGTCATCGTGTCGTGATCACGGTCGTTAAAAAACGAGAAATGATCGGCTGATGGTGGTCCACAAACGCATTGCATAGGAGTATTGTTAGATTACTCCAACATGAAGAAAATGGAACACGTAGTCCAACAATTTTTGCAGGGTATAACAAACCGATAACGAGTCCATAGCTTTTAGATAACAAATCAATAATTTTTCCAAAACAAGTCTACAACTTTTTGATAACTAATTGGCAAAACTCCGATAACAAATCGATAAGGCCATGAATACATACCGAAAATAATCGATAACTTTTCCATATAAAAGCGGTAACAAACCGGCCTTTAGAATTCGGTTGAAAAACGTCCTATCTCAGAATTTCTTTGATAAACGCCCCAGCTATTGTTAAAATCATGGCGGAACGATACAAGGTGGCAGCATGGTGACGTCCCTGCAAAAATTGTTGGATTACGTGTTCCATTTTCTTCATGTTGGAGTACTCTAACAATACTCCTTTGAAATGAGTTTGCGGACCACCATCAGCCGATCATTGCTCGTTTTTTAACGACAGTGATCACGACACGATGACGATCGAACAGTTCCCAAAAGTAAAATATCGCATGCAAATAACTAATAATAAAATTTTACTATGGCAACTCTGATAAAATGCAACAGCGCACTGGTTTTATGTATACATACTATAGTATAGAGAAATATTAGTTTCTTTATTCACGCAAATGCTAAATAACATAAGAATATTCGTAGTATAAAATATAAAAGTTGTATTGTCCCTCTTCATTTACTTTCATTTTAAATTAAATTCACTTCGATATCTCTTTCCGACACAATTCCTCTTTAGTACTTTGGCATATGATCCTCTGTGGGTGCTCCATGGAGTACTACAGTGAAAGTACTTTGGAAAGTACTCTCACGCATGTACTCTATGGAATACTCACAAACAAAGCGAGAGTGGGATCACCTACTCCTCTCCTAGGACATCGCAATGTTAATTGGAGCACATTTTTTGTATGAATACAGATTAGATTTGGAGCAGTCCTATACTCCCAAAGGAGTATTCCTTACATTATTTATAGAGTACTCGCGTTTTGTGAAGGTATACCTACGAACATAAATAAAAGTTCCATGTACTTTGTTTTTGTAAATTTGGTGGACAAATGTCAAAATCGTACTGCGCCGGAATTTGATGTATCAAATCAAATAAAAAAGTTTATAATCAGCTGTCCCGTGCTGCCACCTTGTATCGTTCCTCCATTGTCAAAATGTATTGAATTTGAGCTCAGATAGGGCTTTTTTGACACAAATGGGGCGTTCTTCAACCGAATTTTAAGATTGAAACAATTCAAAGTTAGGGCGTTATTCAGAGGTGTTCTGAAATAGGGCGTTTTCGAAATGGCAACCGAGATATAGTGATATTCTACCCAGGAGTCGATATGAAATTGATGTCGTAATTCTATATAAAAAGCAGTTCAAGGTATATGCATTATAGAAAAACTATAAAGGAGCTCAGGATCTTGTGCAAATCGTCTAGCATCATTGCAGTAGTATATTTTTTACAGTCCACTAAAAAATACACGGCTATGCATTGCGTAGTTTTTTTTTTCAATATCGAATAGCGAATCATCAACTTTCAAAACAAAGAAAAAATTTAAAATTAAACAATTTGCTCACGATCCGTAGCTTATATTTGCTGTAGCAACGTTTCCAAAGTCAAACACACAACATTTTGAGCTCCATCTATATATTTTTTATTTGCGTATCTGCAGCAAAATATGAATAATACACGACACGTGTGCGATTGCTTTTTGCACAAACCCCCTGACAGAAGTAACATTTTTAATATCAGCCTTGGAACGATTGTTGCTTAGTCTTTTGGTACTTCCCTCAAAGTTTTTGGACGAATTTTAACTGCCGACCCGTTTGTTAAGCATTAGTGCTCTAGCTAGAAAAATATATCGCATTTATGTCATGGTTTAAAGAACTGATAATACTAATTAATTTGATTGTTTTAACTTTTTAAGTAAAATTTTATGAAGCGATTCGGGTAAAAAAGTATGAAAATAACAGGCACATGTGTACACATAAGTTGAGTGCTGCCAACTCTCATAGTACTGATCTGAATCGTTCCAAAGAGATTTGATCATGATTCAGAGCTGGATTGCTCATTGGAACGCCCTAATGCGATTTAGTTTAAAAAAAAACGTTCATCATATACGCCAATTACACGGCTCAAGTATCAATTGGTAATTTGCACAAGGATTTGTCCGGTGTGTGCACTGGTTCCGCTATTTGCGCAGAGAACTGCGCTTAAATCAAAACGATTTTGATATTTACACATGTCTGCAAATATTGCACATGCTTTTTTCTTCGTGTGTGGTGAATGTTACACAGTTTACCTGTGGTTTCTGATAATATAACATCAGTAATTATTGCTTAAAAATGTTAATGTCGAAGGCGTAAGGACCATCTCTAGCTTATAACAGGAATTCACACAAATTCAATAATACATAATAATTTTTTATACAATTAGAACACACATTTCATTTGTTGCGCTCGTTGAAAAATGAATATTGCGCAGTGCTGCAATGAGTTGAGTTGGTCTTGCAATTAAAATATATATATTGTTACGAATATTAGCAACACTAAGGGGTACTGCCATCTCTAGGCCGATGCTAAGCAGTGACGTGAATTCACATCAATAATTCAATCATTAAGCGCCAAATACACGACACGTACATTTCCGCGAACATTCCGCAATCTTGTTCGCAGCTTTGGCCATACACCATACGAAATTTTGGCCGAACATTAGTTCTCTTTCAGACAGCGATGAATACGGACAACAATTGTGCTGCAGCAATATTGCTCGCTGTGGCAATTAAGCGTAAAAAAATTTTATACATTTCAATAAATTCACTCAGAAATGTTTTATTGTCCATTTTACTTTTCCGCGCACGTCTGTTCCG
The DNA here is from genome assembly GCF_040869045.1 of Eurosta solidaginis. Taxonomy (NCBI): domain Eukaryota; kingdom Metazoa; phylum Arthropoda; class Insecta; order Diptera; family Tephritidae; genus Eurosta; species Eurosta solidaginis. The sequence continues at coordinate 85,878,770 of NC_090319.1, read as the reverse complement.
TTCAGAAATTACTACGATTATGAGCTATTTCGCCATACAAGCACGAACAGTGCGCGCAAATGTTCGCCAAAAATTAAAATATTTTGATTTTTGGCGAACATTTGCGCGAACTGGCAAACACCACCATACACGACAGAAAAGGTCGCAGAAACATGACATAACGGGAATGTTCGCGGAAATGTTCGTGTCGTGTATTTGGCGCTTTATGTATCTACATAAACGAATCAATAATTGCGTCTACACATATGTACGTATACGAGCAGCGGAGAAGCAATGCACAAACACATGCATACAGGCATGCTTAATGAACGAAACGATATCATTTCGTTACGATAATCAACGCTAATAAACGAAACGAAGTCATTTCGTGACTTGCATGCCTGCATGCATATAACTTATCTGAGTTATCACAAGAGAGGGCAATAATTTGTGCAAGTATTACTCAAATGAGAAGTTATAAACGTAGTTGTGGCTGGCGATTTTGTAGCTGATAACTAACTAGTAGGTTCTGGAATGGAAAAGCCTAGAAGTATGCAATGAGAAATCAAAAAGTATAAAAGGCGCGACAGTAGAGGCAGTTTGGTTATTAAGTAAGCTATTCGTTGCAAAGTTTGAGTGTTATTGTGAAGTACTTTAATAAAGGCCATTTTTCCATTATTCAATATTGGAGTTATTTATTCAACAGTTTAGTGATTCGAACTTAGCAGAGGGTTGCAAATAAGAGGATTTGCAAGTAAATTCGTTACAATATTATAAATAAAAAAAAAAAAAAAAAAAAAAAAAAAAAAATATTATAAATACAATGGAAAATAAACGCTTCTGGTGCGAGTTTTTCGACTTATACCGTGAATTACCAGCACTGTGGAAAATAAATAGTGGTTTTTTATACAATTAGTGCCTTTTTTATACAATTAAAACACATGTTTCATTTGTTGCGCTACTTTAAAACAGGATATTGCGCAGTGTTTTTGAGACGTGTATGTCAAAATTTTCATTTGCACAAATTTCGTGTTTTATATTTGCGCATGGTTTTTGTGTCATGTATGGGCCGTCACAGTAAAAAGCCCGGATCACCGGTTTAATTGCTGTTCAATTACTTAATAAACATTTGCTCAATAGGGTTTTCAAGCATTTTTGAAAACGACTGGTATATTACATTATTTACATATTTTATGTTTACTTAACTGTCTGCTCATATTTCATCTGTTAATACATTAACGCCCAACTTTTGTTTCGCTCTTTTATCACCTTTTTCTGTTAGTACTTCATATATGTATATATTTTATTGCATCTGAAGGATTTGTTCCCAAATGGGAACATTGAGTACATACGACTTAAATCATGTTGTGACAGGCTACAAAACAATGAACATGCATACCTCGGTCGCATTCAGTACTTATTTTACGAAATTTTTTTTACACAGCGCACATCGTTTTTGTTTTCCTTTTGAAATAGCGGCTAAAACATATTTTGTTATGACTCGATTGAGTGTACAAACTGGGCGACCAAGCGCTTTCGGATTTGAGAGGCTAGAATTTATGTGCAAATAGCTTCGCGCTACCATTCGAATAAGGTCAAGATATGGAATTTTGTCATGACTTAAATTATATATAACGAATGAATTATACATACAAAATATCCAGACAGTTTGTGAAAAGCCTAAAGTACCATTTTTTTTCTTTTAATTTTTTGGGATACTTGTTGATATGCCAGTATAACTTATCCACACCTCCCATGTATTTGTCATATTGTGATATTACATGAGGCTGAAGAACTTGAATATATTTTTTATCCTTTACATATCGGTGGTTAGTAATAACTTTTACACATCTGTTATCATTCCACGAAACAACTAATAATTCGTTATTTTTATCAAATCTATAATCAGTAGCGCAGCGAGGCTCTTTTTTCATGGCTTCATCTGTTTTATCGGACACTTACATATTTAGACAGTTGAATCTGGCTGTACCAGTAGCACGCATATTTTTTTTATCAAGAACTGAAATTAGTCTGAAGCTTGAAAAAAATGGTCAAAATAAAGCTCGTGGTCTTCAGGATACTCTAGAAGTTGAACCATTGAAGTAATAACCTTTTCGCCAATACCAGTCAAATCCTTCTCAACCGGGTCCCTTTTCCCCTGATAAAGCTCAATATTATAACAAAATCCAGTTTCTCTACAGGCCATGATCCACTGCTTTAAGCCAAACCGTATTGTCTTTCCTCTGATAAATTGCTTTAGGAAGTGATCTCCGTAATATCTTACCATCTTTGAAAAAACATTAAGCTTTAAAAAATTTTCGTTCAGCTTTTAAATCAGTGGGTTTATTTTGGAGTCCTTTTCAGGAATACCACTTGGAATGTTTTCGTTGTTATTGAAGTGCAAAAATCGTTTGATTTCAGGGTATCTGTTCCTTGGCATGCAGTTAATTTGAATGTCAACGTCGTCGTCTGTGCACCATACATCCTTTCACTGGGTAAACTGTGGTATAATCTTAAAATCAATATGCCAAGAAACTTACGAAAACATTCTAAAGAAAGGCAGAAGTTATGGAACTATTTCTTCAACTAGCCAATTGTCAAAAAAGAATTCAAAAATTTCAAATGCCCCTCTGCTGAAAATTCTTTTGAATTTTAGCTTTGTTATCCTGGCAGCGTTCAGATGATGGGAAATGGTTACTATAACTTTCATCAGTATGAAGCCATCGCGATGTGCAGGCTGGATTTTCTTCTTCCAGCTTTTATCTTTTCGAAGTTGTACTTGGCGTAAAGTCGATATCTTTTTCATTTTCAGTAAAATGAATTTCTACTTCGCCAGGAATATCCTTCCATTCTGCAACTTCATTAAGATTGTGTTCATCAATATCTTCACAATCCGCCAGGGTATCAGCATCTGGAGGCAGTTGCACTATATATATATGTAATAGCACTTTCGTCATCCAGCTCTGCATCTTAGAGGAGTTCTTCTAAAATTCCTTCAATTTCATGAAGTTTTACAGCTCTTTGGCTAAACATGATTTAGATATAAAAATTTCAGCCTAAAACGATACCGAAAAATATTTACAAAATTTGTGTACATAGTGACCAATGCTCCCAATTGGGAACATTGGAAAAACGTTGGAATTGTGAAATGTAAGCAATTTTCTTGGGGAAAAACTAGTTATTTTATTTACCTACGTCACAATCTAGCACTGTAAGAAAATATCACCTCAAGTTTTTGGTTAAATCAATAAAAATTTGCAGATAAAGTCCTTAAATCAGAAGAATGTGCCACTTCCGAGAATATTTGCTTGCTACTGACCACGTTATCCTTAGAGAGCATCGAGAACAGCTGATTATATGAATAGATATGTGAGAATGTGTAACTCGCTTTCGATTTCTTGATCGGTAGTTCTCATTCGATAATATTTAATGATTTGTCCAAGTTCCCAAATGGGAACATTGGGTGCTAATGGGTTAACTAGATTTTAAAAATGAATATTAGTTTTATGTGAAGTGTTGGTTTGAAACACAAATTGGCAATTCATAGCAACTCAATTTATTTACTGCTAGCGAACAAACAAACCTTTCTTCAATTCTTTGGCCATTCTTCACAGACATTCTCATTGTCCTGATTTGACAGGCAGGTATGGCAATGGAGGAATAGAAAGACTCTTCACTTGTAGGAATTCACAATGGGCAGAGGGAAATTTTAATTTTAAAAACGTGTTTTCAGTGAAAAACTGAATTGATGTTTCGAACCGCTAGTTAGAACATATTTACTTAAATTAGCTCTTTTCAACCACTAATTTGTGTAAATAAAAACAGCTCCAACCGTGATGTCTTTTAACCCACTCAGATTTATTTTATTAAAAATTGTCTTGATTTTATATTATGTATTTTAAACATCAGCAATTTAAATAGTACAACGAAATTTTTATAAAAATAGGCAATGCAACTATGTATGTATGTATGTCTGTATGTATAATATATTCGTTTTCAAATATTATAAGTATTTATAACTCCCCTTTAAAAATCATTTCTGTACTTTTCCTTACCATCCCATTTAGTTTAAAACTGTATTTAATTTGTTTGTAAGTACATACAAGAGTGTATCTATTCCCTAAATGAACAACTGGTATCCTAGACCAAATGTAAATACCATATGTAGTATAATAAAAAAATATTTTAAATGGTCCTCGAGATTGGAACATGTGATGTTAGGCAGTTCTGTGTTTACTAATTAGAAAATAATAAGGCATTTAATTATGTGCTTAAATGTATGTATGTATGTTCGTAATTATGTATGTTTGTTATATATTCTGAGAAGGAACTGTTAAACTTTGAGAAATAAAACCATTAAAAAACAAAAACAAAAGAGTTGTGCTTTTGCGAGTATTTATAATGAAGTAACGATGAGTGTACGTTGTATAAACAGAAATCAATTAGCTAATCAAGAGGCACATTGAAAATAAACGCATAAACGCTCGCAATTTTAAATCATAATTCTTTCGAAACTTTTGGTACAATACAATTGGCAATTTATTTAGTTTATAAAGAGCCTTTGCAAATTTTGACTCCATATTGGTTTCATATTTTTTAAAAGTTTTTAACATTTAAAAAAACTTTTTATAACATTCAAAGTGTGTGGTTTTATTTTATAGTAAACTAATTGTTGCACCATTATTTCTTATAGTGCTTACACATTTTTTTTCTCACAAGCCCACCTTTAGTCTAAGAGCCCGTGACTGTCAGACCTTCGTCATTTTATAAAAGTTGAAATTTCGTCAGTGCATACTAGGGCTGGGACTATATCCGTTGACACGGATATCCGGGTAATATTCGTTTGTGAAACTATCCGGATATCCGGATTTATGAAGATCCGGTTAATAACCGTATTTTTGGATATCCAGTGAAAGCAACAAATTGATGTACCATATATGTTTATTTAACATTAATAACAATAAATTCGTGGGACATTTAAATAAATTAACAACGTTTTTTCACAATATAAACAAATGGCACTGTTCTTATTTTCACTTGTTTGTAAAATTGTAGCTTTTTAATTTTTGACGTTAATTTAATAATCCGGATTTTCCGTTTACGTATCCAGATAGCCGAACAGCGGATATCCGGATTTCCCATTTATGAATCGGGATATCCGGATAGCCGGATTTTTTGCTTAGCTATCCGGTTATTCGAATATCCGGTTTATCCGGATAGTTGAAAAATCGGGATGCAGTTCACAGCCCTAGTGCATACTTCCAACTGAAGCAGGATCGTTGTTCTATTATAAAACTTGGGTCATAGTGGCTTTGTCCAGCCAGAGACTTTTTGTAATGCAGAACTGTACTTTTTCATAAAATGAAAGCTGAACGTTTTTACGGCAAACAAAATTTCAAAAGTTTTTTTTAAAGATTTTGTATTCGAATTTCAGTATAAAATTGCTTCGATGTTCCTTGAAGTTTAGAAGCATTAAAAGTGTCTGGCTGATCAAAGTCACTATGGAAAGTGTCTGGCAATGAGGCTAGTAGCTTCTTATATCGTGACGAAAACCATATATGAAAATCAGTCTTTATAAAATAACGAAAGAAAGGTCTATTTTTCTGCAAAATTTTTGCACGATATCTGTTAAAGCCACTATGACTCAAGTTTTATAATAGACCAACGATCCTGCTTCAGTTGGAAGTATGCACTGACGAAATTACAACTTTTATAAAATGACAAAGGTCTGGCCGTTACGGGCTCTTGCTATACTTTAAGTTTTTGTGATGTCTTTTTTAGTTTTATTTTTCCTTTTTAGAGTTGCATTTGTTTCTAACAGCCAGATTTAAGTTATCTTTTTAAATGTATGTGCGTGCATTTGTGTGCAATTCAATAATACATCCAAATACATATTTACAATATGCCAATTAAGGCGCAATAGGAGGCATACTTATACAATAACTTATACAACAACAATATATATTTATAAAAGTCAATCAATAATTTTTGCATTTGTTTAAATAACTTACATGAGTTAGTTTACATGATTGTAAAAAACATTCACTTGATAAACGTCGTTCCGTTTTTATAAAACTTAATAAAATTGAAATAAGTTTAACGGAACGGAAATTGACACTGGAGATGGCACAAGGCCGTAACCGGCTTGTCTCTAAACCAGGGCTCTTCATTCCATAGCACAATTGTGCCCTCTCAATTCACACGCATATGACTTAGTCGCCCTTGGCACTTGGCGTAGCAACATCGGTGATGGGTATCGGCTGATCGGTATCAAAATATGTATGCTTGCTAGTAAGCGAATAAATAAAAAATCAATTCACCCGCACGATCATCGCGACGATTGCGCTCTCACTAATACAGGCGCACTTTCAATTTTGAAGAGCCCCGCTCTAAACCAAATTTGCAAGAGCTGTCGGAAAATCGTTCTAATATTCATCGAAAATTCAAAGCTTTAAACCGAATACTCTCTAATTTCAAGTTATAACCCTTTATTCCACGCATTTCTCAACTCTTAAACTATTGACGACTTTTATAAAATTTAGAGTGCCGTTAATTATTATTATTTTTTTTAAATTTAAATTCATAAATTTGCTCTTTTATTGATGTCGATAAAATTTTATTTACTCCTTAACGCTTTTTAATAGTAAATAAGATTCCTAAATTTTCTTTAAAAAAAACCTTAATTTACAGCAGCAGATACAGTTAAGTTTATGCAGACGATATTGGTCTTGTCAAATCACAATTTTTTTAATTTTTTTCAACGCCGATAGCAATAAAACTTAAGCATCTTATGGCTTAATAAATGTTGACAAATGCAAACAATTATATTTCATATGTGTTCTCCTTTGGACCAGCTATCAACATACAATCGCCTGCATAAACTGATACATAATTTTCAACGCCAATCAATGCTAATTTTTCTTTTCCGTTAAATTTTTAAAAATTTATTGAAACTTTCTGGCAGCGCTGCGTGCACGCCATGCTTGAATGCAATTATATGCGAAGAAAAGCGTAAAACCATGTATTTGAAAAGCCACAATACAGAATGCGTACCACAACAAGCCATACGGGAAACCCTGGATATAGTAAGTAAAAATTAAACTAGTAATACAATTTTATTTAAAAAAAATTTACTTACACGCCACATGAATATATCTGTATCATCAATGTCGGTTTTCTCATCCAGTCTAATGTATTCCCACACATCGCCAAAATAATATACGATGCAGTAGAGCAACGGTAATATAGCAAATACACCAATAGCTATCATATATTTTTGCATTTCCCGCACTTTATTGCCACGAGCTGCCGTCAAACCAATAAAGGAAGTTAATAATGAGAATAACCAAATATATTCCCACCATAATGGTGCTGGTACTTCAAGCTCTTCGATTTCGAGCACAAAAATATCTAAACGATCCAATATATCCGAAGTCAATTTAGCAATCATCACAAAAGAAAGTAGTGCATGAAAGAATATGCAATACCGTAATCGAGATTTATTCAGCAAACTGGAAGAGAGATAATCTTGTCAAGAAATTTTTAACTGAATTATTTTTTGTAAAATATAAAAAAGTTTTTTTTTCTTATATCAGAATTTGATCAAATTATTGATGTTATTAGTATTTTGTCCGATTACTGATCCGGTACTTTCCGGAAATTAGCACCACTAAGGTACTAGCTCGCTGTAGATTTTAAACGCCTCTAGCTCAGGAGTCTGATTCCCTATCTGCGCTTCGAGGGAGATCTTAAGGCCACAATAAAGGTGGACGGTTGGCGCAAGGGTGCTCAAATGGCGGACGAGGCGATACATGTGAACACATATGGTTCCAAAGTAATGGAAGGAGTTGGGTCTGCGGTATACTGTGCTGATCCGGAAATCAACAGATCCTACAGGATGCCGGATTACTGTATCGTTTTCCAGGCGGAAATATTAGCCGTAACAAAAGCAGTAGAAACCCTGGAAGAGAATAGCTTAAGCTGCAACCGTGTTAACTTTAATATTGACAGTCATTCAGCAATTAGGGCAATAATCTCGCATAGCACAGCATCTAAATGCGTGTTAGAGTGTAAGCAGTCTCTGGAGAGAATCGGGACAGGGAGAAGCATACATCTATGTTGGGTACCAGGGGCATATGGGAATAGATGGGAATGAAAAAGCTGATGAACTAGCTGAAAAGGGCGCATCCCTTGACGCTTGCTCCGTAGACGTCCCAATTAGACTGGGTGAGATTAAGCGAATGCGAGAGGTGCACATGATCGACCAAGCGGGAAAGGCGTGGGTTTAAGCGCGGGGCTGTGAAGTGTCGAAATATATGTATAGGTCTTAGAACCTTAGACTAACGAAGTTGCTTCTGTCAATAAAAAGAGAGGACTGTATACTCATGACAGGTATTTTGACTGGACACTAGCTTCTGGCGTCACATGCCTTTAAATTAGGCTTGGTCAGTGATAGCACATGTAGGAAGTGCGGGCTGGAGGAGGAAACGAACGAGCACGTTCTGTGCTCGTGCCCTGCGCTTGCCAGGCTAAGACTCCAGCTATTAGCAGCAAATGGTTCAAGTCCTAGGAAGCTTCTAGTAGTTGCCAAGAGAACGGAGTTATTTTATAACACAGGTCCTGGTTTTTGATAGGGTTTTTCAGTTTGGTCGTTAAAAAAAACTTCTGGTAACACTACGGACTCATTCAGTCTATGTAATGTCCTCATGGACCGGCCAGTTCAACCTAACCTAACCTAGCTCAGGAGTGACTATCATGAGAATACTCTAATTCCTTAACCCACTGGGAATAGTTATATCCGCAAGAAAACTTCCCTCAGCATAAAAGAGCTTATAGTGACCAAGTCTTTAGTCGATACTAGCACCTTCCTTCACTAGCCCGACTGCCGCGGGAACGGACCCCTCGAACATTGACCAAACTGTTTCAGAAGTTGACTAAAACTGCGCCGCATAAAACACGTGAAAGCCGAATACTGTACCAATACAGCCAAAACTCAAATGATTTCTGATTCTAGGAATATTAAAACAATACATTGCCGAAAAAATGCTTAGAAGATTCAATTGCGGAGCGTACCATATACATATCGGATATAGAAACACCCACAGCCGTAACACAAAGAATCTTTGGGGATAAACAAGAATACTCGGCCCGAGTTCACCATATGTTCGAAGGTGTTGAAACTGCGTGAACACCAAGTACTCGTGAAGTTCGATAAATATAGAAAACGTATGTTTTTAAGTCAGCTAGAGCTTATGCAGGAGTATAAAATAAACAACAAAAGAGGCAAATTAATGATAAACAAATCAAGTAGGGTTTTTAGGAACGGCTCCTTCGGCTTCCTGTCTGTAACAAGGTTTTCTTTCTATCATCGTCTTGATATATATAGCGATTTGTTTGCCGTCTTTCAGTGAGTTTTACAGCTCCGGCTCACGCTCAATTCTCACGGGAATGCTCTGGATCATTGAGAGACTTGAGAAGCAGATGTCGTGAAATTTTCGCCCACGTGAAATGTGATAGGCAGATGTCGCCGGTGTTTTTCATTTAACTCAGTGATTCCCAAAGTGGTCTATATCGACCCCTAGGGGTCTATGACAACCTGCAAGGGGTCTACGTCAGCGAAAAAAAAATTTGGGGGTCCATGAAATGAAAATGGCGGTCCACGATAGTGGATCTCAACACATACACTGATAGTACCTATTTACTTACATCATACCAGGCATGCTTAACCAACGAACCGATATCATTTCGTTACGATAATTAACGTTAATAAACGAAACAAAGTCATTTCGTTTCGTTTATTAACGTTAAGAACGTAAAATTAACGAAATGATTTCGTTTCGTTTTCTGCCATATCAAAACGAAATCAAATCGTTTATGTTGATTATTAATTTCAAACTATGCTGGCAAAGCTGATTGATGGCGGAGTTATTAAAGGTGAAAGTATTAGCCAAGCTGATTGCAACTTTTCTCATGAATTTTGACAGTACGAACATTTCTCAGAGTATTTTTGACATTACCACCAACGAATTACACAAACAAATTACATGGAGTTTGTGTGTGTATGTGCGCTCGTTGTTACCACCTTACAGCTTCACCATGGCTATAGCATTGCCAGCACAATTCAAACATAAAGTATCACGTTTTTGTTAACGTTTTTAACGTTAACGAAAGCTTTTCGTTTCGGTTAAAAACGAGATACAATTTATTTTGATAATTTCTTTATCGATAATATGTCGAAGTGTTTCAACGGAAACGGTGGAAATTTTTTGATAAACGATTAGCTTAACGTTAAGGTGCATCCCTGCATCATACTATCTTACAATATCAAAACACATACATTATTTATAAAAGTACCTAGGTTTCATATAGCGCTCAATATACACCACAAACCCATTCGTTAGCCGAATAAACGACGGGCAGTTGATCTACTAACACCATTACACATCTTTCCGCTACAGCACTGAATTTGCGTTCGTTTCTAGCAATGCTGTTGTAGGATGTTGGTATTCGCTTTGTGGTCGCAATACATTTTGAATTTGTAAAAACCTCAGAGTCGCAGTCGTAGTCGCAGTCTCAGAGCTTCGCTAAGACGGCCCATACATGACACAAAAGCCATGCGCAAATATAAAACGACGGAATTTGTGCAAATGGTAATTTTGACATACACGGCTCAAAAACACTGCGCAATATTCATTTTTAATGTAGCGCAACAAATGAAACATGTGTTTTAATTGTATAAAAAAGGCACTAATTGTATAAAAAAACACTATTTATTTTCCACAGTGCTGGTAATTCACAGTATAAGTGGAAAAACTCGCACCAGAAGCGTTTATTTTCCATAGTATTTATAATTTTTATATTTTAGTTGCAAGACCAGCTCAACTCATTGCAGCACTGCGCAATATTAATTTTTCAACTAGCGCAACAAATGAAACGTTTTCTAATTGTATAAAAAATTATTATTTATTATTGAATTTGTGTGAATTCCTGTTGCAAGCTAAGATGGTCCTTATGCCTTCGATATTAACATTTTTAAGCAACAATTACTGATGTTATATTATCAGAAACAACGGGTAAACTGTGTAACATTCACCACACACGAAGAAAAAAGCATGTGCAATATTTGCAGACATGCGTAAATATCAAAATCGTTTTGATTTTAGCGCAGTTCTCTGCGCAAATAGCGCAACCAGTGCACACACCGGGCAAATCCTTGTGCAAATTGGTAATTGGCACAAGGATACTTGAGCCGTGTAATTGGCGTATAACTTGCACTGACTTGTTCAATTTGTCACTCTATAAATACGAATGTGGGACAAATACGTTTATTCGTTTCCTGAATCTTGAAAAGGAAAGTGCTAAGAATATATTTTAAAAAATATAAACAGATAATATATCACCCAAATTATAGTGAGACAGTGTTATTTTGTTTGGTAGTGCTGGAGAAAAGTAAGTACATTATTTTTTATCAATCATGACTTTAGTTAGTTAATATTCAATCAATAGCAAAATTCCACCAGTACTCCTCAATAGTTTCTTTTTGAAAGTTTTAGCAATCGGTATTATAATTACTGTATAATCTCCGTAATTCGAGCTAATTGTTGCAAGAAGTTGTTCGAATTATGGAATGTTTTCGGAAAAATAAAAAAATATTTTTAATATACAGCTGCTGGATTTTCTGTCTTATTTAAATAATGTAATTTTGCCCACATATGAATGATGCCATGTCCGAATCTAAAAAGAAATGTAGACAGTACAGTGTTGATTATTTGAAATTTGGCTTCATTCCATCATTGCCGAACAAACAATTGCCTATTTGCCTTTTATGCAACAAAGCCTTGGGCAATGACGCTATGAAACCATCTAAACTGCAAGATCATCTGAGAAGATGCCACCCTGATAAAACAGAGAAAGATTGGAAATACTTTCAAACACTCAAAGATGCACTTCAGAAGAGACCTACACTGGACAGAATGTTCGCTTCGACGTCACAAAGAAATGATGGTTTGCGGGCGTCTTACAATATCTCGTTACTTATAGCAAAATCCGGAAAACCGCATACTATTGGGGAGAAGTTAATTTTGCCAGCCGTTGAAGAGGTTTTAAAAACTGTTCTACACAAACCTACATCTGATATCATTAAAAGAATTCCCTTAAGCAACAATACTGTTGAAAGACGTATTGATGAAATGAGTTCTGATGTTGAAAGCTTCTTATGCAATTATTTGCAAATGACCCATTTCTCTATACAACTGGACGAGTCAACTTTACCTGGTAATGCAGCATTATTATTGGCATATGTTCGTTTTATTATGAACGAAGAAATCTACGAAGAACTGCTCTTTGCAAGAACTTTGATAACCGACACTAAAGGTGAATCAATATTTCATGTTTTGAAGGATTACTTCATTGAAAAAGCAATTCCTTTATCAAATATAATATCAGTAGCTACAGATGGAGCACCTGCCATGGTTGGACGTTATCGTGGATTTATAAGCTATTTAAAACAAAATGTGTCAGGGGTGTTAGCAATACATTGCGTCATCCATCGACAACATTTTGTCGCTAAAAATTTGAGTGTTAGATTGCATGAATCACTTCATTTAGTCATTGATGCAGTAAACCGAATCCGAAGCAACGCGTTGAATACGCGGTTATTTGCGCAGTTGTGTGAAGAAAATGACGAACACTTTCATCAATTACTCCTTCACACTGAAGTACGCTGGCTATCGAAAGGCTTATGTTTGACAAGATTTTTTGCGCTTTTCGAGACTATTTTAGAATTTCTGGATACTAAAGATAAAATTTTAAAAGAAAATTTAATGAAGAGGAAAACAGACATCGCGTATTTAACAGATTTGTTTACAAAATTTAATATGGTTAATTTGCAATTACAAGGCGACAGTTTAAATTTGATTAAAACAAAGTCCATCTTATCAGCGTTTCTTGCCAGAGTTAAACTAATGAAGCAAAATATTGGACGGGGCGAATTTTCTCAGTTCCCCAATTTGTCATAGACAAGCTGCCAGGAAGACGACGTTTCAACTTACGTTCAACATTTAAATGCCCTCTATTCAGATTTTGATTGTAGGTTTGAGGATATTTTGACTATGGTCATACCACCGTGGATAATTAATCCATATGGTGACATAGAAGAAACGAATGTCATAATACAAGAGGAACTGACTGAACTAAGTACAAACGAAGAACTTAAGGTTCAGTTTAAAAACGGATATCAGCAATTCTGGCTGCAAAACAAGATACCCGTTACTTATCCCGTATTATGGAATAAAGTGAGGAAATTTTTAATTTCCTTTCCGTCGTCTTACCTATTGGAAAGGGGGTTCAGCGCTGTTACCAATCTCCTAACGAAAAAAAAGAAGCAGACTGGACATCATTAGCCGAGGAGATTTAAGATTAACCCTTACAAAATTGACGCCAAATTTTGATCATTTATTACTAAAGCATCAGGTTCATCCTTCTCACTAAAAATATTGACTTATTGCTTATGTTATTTTATTTATAGTTTACTTTATGTTTATTTAATGTTACGTATATTTTACATAACAGATACAAAATTTTATTTTGAGTAGTTTTAATTTAAATTCAATTAATAAATGTATAAATTAACATGTGTTCTTACTTTAAGTTTTTAACACTAAACTTCACTACAGTTAGAAGAATCCAGGAAATCAATATCAGGTAAGTAGGGGGCTACCCAACACGGAAAACATGGCAAGGGGTCTACGACACAAACAAGTTTGGGAAACTCTGATTTAACTCATACGGCGAAAGGCTAAAGCGCCAAATACACGATACGAACATTTCCGCGAACATTCCGCAATCTTGTTCGCAGCTTTGGCCATACACCATACGAACTTTTGGCCGAACATTAGTTCTCTTTCAGACAGCGATGAATACGGACAACAATTGTGCTGCAGCAATATTGCTCGCTGTGGCAATTAAGCGTAAAAAAAATTTATACATTTCAATAAATTCACTCAGAATTTTTTTATTGTCCATTTTACTTTTCCGCGCACGTCTGTTCCGTTCAGAAATAACTACGATTATGAGCTATTTCGCCATACACGCACGAACAGTTCGCGCAAATGTTCGCCAAAAATTAAAATATTTTGATTTTTGGCGAACATTTGCGCGAACTGGCAAACACCACCATACACAACAGAAAAGGTCGCAGAAACATGACATAACGGGAATGTTCGCGGAAATGTTCGTGTCGTGTATTTGGCGCTTAAGCAGCGGCATCTATTTTTGAAAAAGTAGGTATATTAAAGGCCGCGTTGCCAACCTAAAAAGCAGTAATTAACAAATTATCTGGCTCACAAATTGAACCAGCCTTCTATCTGGATTTATCTGGCTCAAATCGATGTTGTTGCATTTACATGCAAAATTATTTTTTTTTTTCCTTTTTTAGGAATTGAATGTTCCAATTCCAATAAATGGCAAGAGGACTTTTAAATTGCCTCTTATATCGCCAGGTTAACAAACGTATAAGGGTAATATACTTGCAACATTTAGACGTGCATAAGCAGCTAACATATGTCGCAAAGTAAAAACCCGTAGCACAAATTTTCTCCTTGTAATTGCTAAATATATGGCTTGTTGCCATGTGCTTTTTCAAAATTTGCAATTCATCATGAATTATATTTTTACGTATGTAAATTTTTTTTTTCCATTTTCCAATCTCCAACATCACTTTATGGCTGTATGATTCGAATCCAGTAATTTGTATAATCCGGTGAGTTTTAATATAATATGTATAGATGCTCTAGTCCATTTAATTGTGGTAATTATTTTTCGTTTATTTCATTTTTGTGAATGTCATATCATCCAAAGATAGTTGTTTGATGGTCTTTATATTTCTTTTAACATTTTTCTTGTCTATATTTCAGCATAAATTAGTAACTATAAAACCCTGTCTAACTTCGTCTCCATTTTTAATAGTAGTAAGTTTTTTAATCAGATTTTTAGCATAAATTTTTATTTTATTTTTTTTTAAGTCCCGTTCTTTGTTCCGTTGATCTCAAATTGTCCTTGGTTATTAATTTTAAATTGATTTAAAGCATATGTATGTCTTTGCCAATCTTCCAATCCTTTTAGCACACTCCTTTAATTTTTATCATTACTGTACATTTATGTATTTTATAGTTATTAATATTAAAATTGATTTGATTTAAGGCATATGTCTGTCTTTGCCAATAGTCCAATCCTTTTAGCACACTCCTTTACTTATTATCAGGACTGTACATTTATGTATTTGATTATAATTTGTCTTATCCAAGAATTATGGTCAAATTTGGTATATCAATAGTCCAATCCTTTTATCACACTCCTTTAATTTTTGTCCTGACTGTACATTTATGTATTTGATTATAATTTGTCTTATCCAAGAGTTATGGTCAAATTTGGTATATATAATTGTTTAATTTTTATTTAAGGCATATGTATGTCTTTGCAAGTAGTCCAATCCTTTTAGCTCCTTTAATTTTTATCATGATTCATTTAATTTTACCGCTTGTCTTATTTATGTTAGGTTCTTTTTCTTTTTCATTACAGTTATATGTTTCTTTGTCCTCAGCGACATTATATATTTCCAAAACGGTATGTATGTACATAACGAGATAGTTTTATGTATATATAATTTGCATTTGTTTTAAATTTATAATTTTAATATGATAATAATTAATTGAATTTAATATATTGGATAATTGCCCGCTGGCAATTGTCCGTGTTTGACATTGACCCGCGTATAAAACGAAAGTTTTATACATATATGTTTGCACATCACATTTGGTTTAATATTTCTTTCACTTATTAGGCTCGAAAGCACTTGACTATTTTTAAACAATTACACAAAATGAAGTTTAGATATATTGATTTACTCCAGATACGATAATTTTTTATTTAATCTTTGCCACTTCGATTTCCGCACCATCCTCCATTTTGTTCTCAACCGCATGCATCACGTCCTATTTTTTGCACACGGTTGAGCTATGGGGAAAAACGAACTTAACGCGACGACGTTACAAACCGAAGTGCAAAATTATTTATCTGGCTCAGGATTTTGCCACCGGATGATAGCTATTACCTTCGAGTTATCGTCTTGTTATCACCGAGTCATCAGCTTCTTATAGAAGTTTTATCGTTAATTGTTTCAAAACAACCGATAGGTTCTAGTTAAATTTTCGATATCATATCGTTAACCTTTTGATGGTAAATCGATAATTTTCCGATAACCAATATGTGACTCGCCGATTATACTTTGGCTTAACTCCGATAATAATTTGACAAATAATCAATAGCCATCATCTGGTGGCAAAATCCTGAGCCAGATAAATAATTTTGCATGTAAATGCAACAACGATTTGAGCCAGATAAATCCAGATAGAAGTCTGGTTCAATTTGTGAGCCAGATAATTTGTTAAATACTTCTTTTTAGTTTGGCAACGCTGCCTTTAATAAACCTACTTTTTCAAAACTAGATGTCGCTGCTTAGCCTTTCGCCGTATGAGTTAAATGAAAAACAGCGGCGACATCTGCCTATCACATTTCACGTGTGCGAAAATTTCACATCTTGTATTTGTATTTATTGGGCAATTCATCCCAGCACAACAATTTGGCAAAAATTATTTTATAGTGCTAGTCGGTAAAAGGCATAACATAGGAACAATTTAAACTTGAAACTTAAAGCTAATGACTATGGCTAAGAAAAGGTTACAATAAATAATATATTTAATAAATAGTAAATAAATAAATAAACGAATGATAAGAGTACATTTGCTTAGAAGAAATCAGTATTTTAATTGTCTAGGTTATTATAGAAACTTGTTAATTCTTTATTGAAGAGCAGAGCATTGCTTATAAGCAATGATATGATGATATAAGCATGATCCAGAGCATTCCCGTGTGAATTGAGCGTGAGCCGGAGCTGTAAAACTCACTGGAAGACGGCAAATAGCAAGTTGTTAACTTTACGATAACAAGTCGATGACTTTCCGATGTCATAAAAACTTTTTGATAACTTATCGATAACTTTTCTTTAGCAAATGGATTGCAACTCTTTGTTTCGAGAGAGCGCTGTCAAAATGCACATTTTTTATAACATTTATCAATGATGCCACTCCAAACAAAAATGAATAGATCTAAAAATGGGGATTTTGACATACATTTCGGCGATTATAGTTTCAATCATTTAATAAAATGATAGTCGTAAAATATTTATTTCCTTAAAGTTATTTTACAATAATACGACTAGTTAGATTTATATATAAACATATCTAAGTAAAACTAACATTTCGATTAAATTAATTAGTCAAATATTGTAACTGCATTTAACTCGCAGTGAAAACCATATATTCTTTTGAAATTTCAGTAAATCGGACCTATGATATAATAGTTAGCATTATTTAATGGATAGGGCTTATCCTACATGTCTGGCGTTCCAGGTTCTGTGATCCAAATGGACTGGTTGCATCGGGAGTTCATATTTACAAAACCTGTTTTTAGTGATAACTTTTGAATGGGAAATAATATTAACCTCCGCCTTCGAACTAATAATACTTACACTAAAGCAAGTATTTTTATCCTTTTTCCCATAATTTTTGAACGCTATTCTACAGTTGTAGGTCAAACTAAAGTTTACCAAAATTCTTGGCACGTTTTTCGTTTTGGCTGGCACATTTTTTGTTCTGGCACCTGCTTCAGCTGGCGCGAGGGATTTATCTGTGACTGTTGCCAGCAACAACTAGAAGATAAATCCCTCGTGAGAGCGAAAATGTGAGAGCGTAAACAAAAGATTCGTATCAATCTAATCTATGATGGTTGATTGATGGCTTTTTATTTGATAGTCGCGGGGTAAGCGTCAAATACCCGACACGCACACATACACAAATTCAGTCAATCTGGCTGTAAATCGCAGGAGGCTCTAATCTTCCCTCTGGAACGTACTGTATCTATGTACATATATCCGACAAAGGGCCATCAACATCGATGACACCCTAAATAAAACATTCGGCATGTTTATCGCAACAAGAAGATGAAAAAGATTTACATAAGGCAAAGGACTATTAAGCACTTACCACTCAAAACCGAAAAGGAGAGTATCGCTGCACCAACTAAAACTTAACCTGAGTATGAAGTAGCGAAAAAATTGAACTGGTGCAAAGCATATGTAAACACTGTTTGTTTGATCGTCAGTAGCTTTTACCATGCAGTCGTTCTGGCAGCTCCCTCAGAAACCTTCGTAGTTTGAGCTCAACAACAACCAAAACGAGTACAGGCCATCTAGCACCCTCCATTTTTGAAGGTAAAAAAAAAATATAACCAAAGTGGAAACAAGGAACTGTGTGTAGATGATTACCGATAAGAAGTATCAACAACTTTCCGTCGCTCTTGCAAATTAATACTTCAACGACCCCAAATCAGAGGAAAACTACTGCAAATTTCGTTCATATTGGAATCTTCATATAAGAAATGTATCGTTCTGAAAGAGGTCCGATTATTTTAAAAGAGTATTTTTCGTTCTGAGACATCTAATCTTCTTCTAATACCTAGGTATAGTCTTGGTTGGCATGGTAATAAAACTATAGGATGCCAGCGTTACATACACAGATTCGTTAAAGACTTTTGGAGTGGCGTGCCATTCTTGACTGGCTTAACATCGATCTGAACAAACTAATACTTTTACAGAATCAACGCCATCTTTACTAATGTATATCCTCCACCGTGTGATCACGCAACAAGAAACAATCTTTGAATTGGAATATGCAAACAACTTCTCTACAATAAAACTATAGCAATAGATGATTTTTTATGATTTCCTTACAAATTGAATTGGAGTCAAAGCCGTGGAATTATTAATTAATTATTTTATGAAACTGATAAAAATGTAAATTTTTTTTTTCTTTTTGTATACTTTCTCTAATATCAATAACAAAAACAATTGTACATACATATTAGGGCGAGTCGATTTAAAAATCGCTCATTGCTCTGTGAAAATCGTATTCTAGGGATCAAAATAAGAAACTTTGCCGAAGGAACCATACCTCTAAAACGAATTCTGATGTCCCCCTCCCCCCCCTAGGTAGGGGAAAATTTTGAAAAATCACACTTTGACCCATTTAGAGTGCTCCAATCTAGTCCAAATGTATGACCGACCCCCACTAACTTTGGAGGCCCGACCCAATGATACCAGTGGCACACCCACTGGAACCCCCTGGGGGTTCACCATACAAACATTTCAAAAAATCGCCGGTTTTACACTTTACATGAAAAAATCAGCTAAATGGCTATGTTTTTTCTTTATTTTTATTTATTTATTTATAATAATATTTATTATTTATTTATAATAATATTAATTTTTTCTCTTAAGAAATTTATTTAGTCAGAACATATGTAAATGAGAAAATTAATTTAAGTAAGTTATAGAAAAGAAACTAAAAAAAATTATTGTTTGAAGTCTTTTTTACTTTCAAGTCTGGGCAATTTCGCACGGCTCTCTAATGTCGTAGCCATAACAGCCTCTACATTTTCCGGTATAACCCGTTTGGAAACGCTAGCTAGCAATCGAACATGTCGTTCCGTTCCTTGTATGTGTGATGGAATTTTTGGATCATTAAACGGTGGATCATCTTGATTTAAATATTCTTTCAAGGTATCGTACGGAATGCTTCGCGTGAATGGTGGTTCAAATACGATATTTATATCATTCAAATTGATCATTTCCGTATAACTTGTGCAATTAAAGTTTATATCTGTTTTTTATAAACTCTATGTTCCTTTGGCTCGTCAACATCGGTTCGATAGCGTAGAATTTTCTTGATGGCACAGTCGCGCTTTTCTTTGCAATCATCAAACAACATTGATAACAAGATATTTTCCGAATGCGCATAATACGAATTATCTTTAATTACTTGATTGACAATTTTGCGTAAACGAGGTTCTAGAAATCGTGACCAACCAATGGGTGTTGTTTCTTCTCTTGATTTGCTCTTGATACTTGTCAAGCAATTTATTCAATTTATTAAATACACTTTTTTCAGCATTATTTCCATACCAAGGGTTTCCCATATTCCAATCAACTTATCTTGTACTTGAATAGTGAATGATTTATGGGAAAACTTTTTTTGTTCTGTTTTAGCACGTTCGCTTAAGTAAAAATAATATCTCAAGATATCCACATGGGTTGGTAAATTAAGATCAGTTAAATCAGTAGACACACCAAAAACAGTAACATCATGCTTGGGTATATGACTCATTGGGTTTTCGATAGTTGTTGATGTAGTTGCTTCATCTTGTAGAGGATGGTGGATTCATTGTAAACTTTTTGATTTGGAATGGTCACTTCACTTATTATTTTTTTTGAAATATTTTTTTATCTGAAATTAGCACTTCAAACTTTGAGTTCTTCACAACGACTTAATGCATTCACAAAAACTGTTGCGTTATATATGGTCTACGAGACGAGGTAATAAGAATGAAATGATAATTTCAATTCTACCTGCTGTCTTGTGGTGGCTTAAAAAAAAACAACACAAGCAATTTTACGATCTACAATTGTGTCACAGTGATACCTTCATTTTTTAAAACGGTTGAATAAAAAACCCACACAACTATGTTTACGACATGCAAATGCATCACAGTGATGCCTTGGTTTTAAAAGGGTTTTAAAAACGCTAATTTCTAATAATTTTTTTAAATTTCTTTTCTATTACTAAGTTAAATTCATTTTTTCATTTACATATGTTCTGACTAAATAAATTTAACTCCAAAAAGGAAAACATAGGCATTTCGCTGATTTTTTCATGTAAATAGCAAGACCGGCGATTTTTGAAATGTTTGTATGGTGAACTCCCAGGGGGGTTCCAGGGGGTGTGCCACTGGCATCGGTGGGTCGGGCCTCCAAAGTTAGTGGGGGTCGGTCATACATTTGGACTCGATTGGAGCACTCTAAATGGGTCAATGTGGTATTTTTCAAAATTTACCCCTACCTGGGGGGGGCATCAGAATTCGTTTTAGGGGTATGGTTCCTTCGGCAAAGTTTCTTATTTTGATCCCTAGAATATGATTTTCACAGAGCAATGTGCGATTTTTTTTGCCTCCCCACACATCGACCCGCCCTAATACACATACTTCAGTGAAAGTTTGATAGATTTCTCCAAGAGAGGGACAGTTCAGTAACTTGTTGTTGTTGTTGTAGCGACAAGGACACTCCCCGAAGATCTTGGGGAATGTTATCGATGTTGATGGTCCTTTGCCGGATGTTGTTGTTGTAGCACTGCTTCGCCCCACCTAACAGCCGCGACCGATCACAAATTGTCATCAATATCCTCTAACTGGAGTCCAAGGAAACTTGCTGTTTCAACAGGGGTGGACCATAAGGAAAGGGGTGTTAGAGGCGTTGGTTCCACATTACAATTAAAGAGATGGTTGGTGTCATGTGGGGACACATTGCAAGCGGGGCATACATTTTGTATGTCGGGGTTGATTCTGGATAGGTAAGAGTTTAACCTGTTACAGTATCCAGAACGAAGTTGAGCAAGAGTGACACGCGTTTCCCTGGGGAGTATGCGTTCCTCTCCCGCGAGTTTTGGATACTTTTCTTTGAGTACTGGATTCACCGGGCCATTCCCGGCATAAAGGTCCGACGCCTGTTTATGGAGTTCACCAAGGACCTGCTTGTATTTTTCCGCTTCATACGGCTGGGTTCTCAGGTGCCGTATTTCCTCAAAATGCTTACAGAGATGAGTCCTTAAGCCCCTGTTGTTGTTGTTGTTGTTGTAGCGATAAAGTTGCTCCCCGAAGGCTTTGGGGAGTGTCATCGATGTGATGGTCCTTTGCCGGATACAAATCCGGTACGCTCCGGTACCATAGCATCATTAAGGTACTAGCCCGACCATCTCGGGAACGATTTATGTGGCCACATTAAACCTTCAGGCCATTCCCTCCCTCCCTACCCCCAAGTTCAATGAGGAGCTTGGGGTCGCCAGAGCCTCGTCTGTTAGTGAAACAGGATTCGCCGCGGATAGGTGAGGTTGACAATTGGGTTTGGAGAAGCTATATATTGCGCTGGCAACCTGAAGGGTTGCGCTACACAACCCCTTGAATCTGGTATTTTAGTCGCCTCTTACGACAGGCATACCTACCGCGGATATATTCTGATCCCCTAACCCGCTGGGGGAGTTAGGCGGTGCTGGTTCATCAATCAGATGTCCGTTGGGATGCTCAGGTTTCTGGGTATTCAACAGGAACTGTTTGGTCAGCATCTCATTTCTCTCCCTGATGGGGAGTATTCTCGCCTCATTATGCAGATGGTGTTCTGGGGACATAAGAAGACAGCCCGTGGCAATTCTGAGAGCAGTATTTTGGCAGGCCTGTAGTTTCTTCCAGTGGGTAATTTTTAGACTTGGCGACCATATGGGTGACGCGTAGCACGTAATCGGCTGGCAAATTGCTTTGTATGTAGTCATGAGCGTTTCTTTACCTCTTCCCCAGGTACTGCCAGCGAGGGATTTGAGGATGTAGAACCGGTACGTTCCGGTACCAAGCCCGACCATCTCGGGAACGATTTGTTATGACCACATGCGACCTTCTAGGCCTTACCCCCTAGATCCATGGGGAGCTCGGGGTCGCCAGATCCTCGGATTTTAAGGAAACAGGATACGCTATGGATAGGTGAGGTTGACAATTGGGTTTGGAGAAGCTATACATTGCGCTGGCAACCTGCAAGGGTTGGGCTACACACCCTTTGAATCTTTCAGTAACTTCAAACAAATTTTACTTTTCCATTTTCTATGAATGGCATCATAACAAACCTTTCTTTTTATTTTCAGTTGGATTTCCACAAGCATTGTGAAAAAGCTTAACAGCAACATCAATTGTAAGGACATCACATAAACAATCACCCGCATGTGATACGTACACGTTGATAGCACACGTCATCTTACATACATACTGCATAAGTACAAGTACTTTGGTATGTGCGGCGAGCAGCAGAGACGCCATCGACAGATTTCAATTGTCGCTTGTCCATAAAAACGAAATGTAAACAAATTCTGGCAATTAGCCAATAATGTACACAGTAATCACAGACAATAGGAGCAGCGCCCTAAAAAGCAACACACCCGAGACCGCACATCCTACAACTCATTCAAAAGATCAATTTGGCAAACAATTACAGGTTGGCGAATTATGCAAAACACTTGCCAGACATAAGTGGGAAACATATGTATTGAATTTTTAATCCATATACTAAAACTACTGCTGCTCGAAACGTCGCCCCGAAAGTCGCTTAGATGGAGAAAACAAGAAAATGATTAATAATTAAATATTTTGCAATTTATATTAACCTAATATGATGTGGTGCTGCCACACGCTGTCTGTACTCAAAGTCAGCGCCATCAGAACCAGCTACCATTGGTCCCCCACGAGATGCCATTTTTAATGTGGCTCAAGCACTTTGACGTCCGGGTATCCACGATTACTTTTGGAACTTTTGATTTTGTGGCATTCACTCAACTTTTTTGTTGCACAACTTATGGTTTAGACATTACACTTTATTCTTTTCAAATACTACTCCTCGATCGTAAATAAATTTATAAAAATCGGTGGTATTTAATGCCCGTTTTTAAACGGGGAAAATAAAGTAATAGCACCGTCGTAAGAAAATGAACAGAAAAATTCACCATTAAAACAGAATAGCAAGGTTGCACTGAATTAAAAGCAAATGCTAAGCACAGGGTGCAACAATAAAATTTGTAGTGTTGGTAAAATACAGAATGATATTAGCAGTGTTTTTTTACACGCGCGTGAAAAAAACACCTATCCTCGGTAAGGAGACCCATCTAGCGGTTGTGGTTAAACAACTAGCTACAGCGACAGGGTTTACAGAAAAGCGGAGAAACAACGCTCTGATGGCCATAGGGTAAAACATATAGCTGAATCAGTTGCGATGAAGTGTGGCCGCACATAGAAAACGTAGAACTAGTGTAGAGGGTGTAACATAAACACATTTTTCAGTTATATCTGAGTATAATGCGTATTGAAATTTAGTAGGACAAAATTTATGCGCAGCAATTTCAGAGGTGTATTTAAAGTTTGTCGCTTAGCAGTCCATATAAAGTTTAAGCGTAAACGGATATACGCGTGTTGAAAAACACGCTATTAGTGTAGGGTTATCTGCTTTGTAAAATATGCTTTAATTTTGTAAATATTACTTTTAATATTGTTTCAAAATGAAAATTTTCTAATTAGTTATTTTAAAATTTTTTAAAATTCAGAACAAATTTATTTAGAATTTTTTAAAACTTAAAAATATTTAATTTTAATACCAAACCAATTTTCTATAAAAATATAGTTTGTCATTATATACATATGGGGAGTAGATATAGGGTTATTTATATACTTTTAATAAATACACTTTGTTATCTTTTAAATTTTTTATTAGGTTGCTTATTGATTATTATCAAAAAAAAAAAAAAAAATTTGTGTCAGAGTGTTTATAAATTTTCAATATAAATATTAATATTTTAAAATAAAAAATAAATAAAATTTTAATATAAATATTTTTAATATAGGGTTAACCACAATTAGTTCGACCTTTATTTTAGTAATAATTTGGTAACAGTCTAGGGCATGATACAAAAAATGGAGGTAGTTCCATTTAGTGTGACGTTAGCCACTTAACTTTTGCGGGGACAATGACAATTTCACAAAAAACAAGCTACCAAATTGAAAAATGTTACGAATTTTTCTAATTTTGATGTGTCTTATAATAAATAATCAATAACAGCTTAGAAGATGGTGTAGTACCTGAAATGTGGAAAACGTCAACAATAATACCTGTGGAAAAAGTTAAAAAGACAATGCAACCTGAAGAACTTATACCCATAAATACCCTGCCAAGTGATGCTAAAATTCTTGAAGTAAATAATATACTAGTCTACCAACAGTCAGGATTTGGGAAAAAACACTCCTGTGAGACAGCGCTGAACTTCGTGATATCTGATTGGAAAGAAGAGCTAAACAACAAAAAAGTAGTGGTTTCAGTTTTCCTTGACCTCAAAAGAGCTTTTGAAACGGTGGATAGAGAGATATTAATAAAAAAAAATGCAGCGGATTGGCATAACTGATATTGAACTTAAATGGTTCCGCAACTATTTGAAGCAGAGAAAGCAGAAAACAGTTATAAATGCTGTGACGTCGGATGAATTAGAGGTACCCATAGGGTTACCTCAAGGCTCAGTATTGGTACCTATATTATTTCTTATATACATAAATGACATAGTCAATGCTATCGAAAGTTGTGAAATTAGACTTTTTGCGGATGATGCATTAATTATGATAAGTGAAAATAATATTAATACTGCACTCGCCAAAATGCAACATGAACTAAATAACTTGTATAAATGGTTGTGTGGTAATAGACTGAAACTAAACATAAATAAAACTAAATATATGATAAAAGCAAGGAGGAATATCAATGAGGAGGATATAGCCGAGCTAAAAATAAATGATGAAATCATACAAAGAGTTAACAGTATAAAATACTAGGGAATAATAATTGATAATAAACTCAAATTTGAAGATCATGTAAATTATACAATTAAAAAAGTTGCTAATAAAATAGGAGTGATGCAGAAAACAACTAAATTCATTCAGAAAAAAGTACAAAATAATCTTATATAAAACAGTTATAGAACCGCACTTCGTGTACTGCCCGTCCATTCTATTCATAATATCGGATAAAGAAGTAGACAAGCTCCAAAAGCTTCAAAATAGATGCATGAGATTTATTCTTCAGAAACCTAGGGATACACCAACGGCTGACATTTTGAAGACTTTAGACTGATTAAGTGTGAAACAAAAGATTTTTTTTCCACGCCATGAAATTCATATTTAATATCAAACATGGAAATGTACCTGAGTATTTAAATAAAAATATAGCATTAGTTGAGCAAACTCATAACATAAATACGAGGAGCAAACCTAATTTCAAATTGCCGTTTTTTAGAACTGAAATTGATCAACAGAACATTTTCTACAAGGGTCTGAAAAGTTACAATGATCTGCCTATGGACATAAAAAGTTGCAACCAAATAACAGTATTTAAAACAAAATTATATGAATATTGTAAAACCTTAGCTATAAGATAAAAAACTTTTCAAATTTACGAATTAGGCTTCTGGCCGTAATAAATAAACAATCTAATCTAAAAAAAATCTCACAACATAAATACGAGGAGCAAACATAATATCAAATTGCCATTCTTTAGAACTGAAATTGATCAACAGAACATTTTCTACAAGGGTCTGAAAAGTTACAATGATCTGCCTATGGATATAAAAAGTTGCAACCAAATAACAGTATTTAAAACAAAATTATATGAATATTGTAAAACCTTAGCTATAAGATAAAAAACTTTTCAAATTTACGAATTAGGCTTCTGGCCGTAATAAATAAACAATCTAATCTAAAAAAAATCTCACAACATAAATACGAGGAGCAAACATAATATCAAATTGCCATTCTTTAGAACTGAAATTGATCAACAGAACATTTTCTACAAGGGTCTGAAAAGTTACAATGATCTGCCTATGGATATAAAAAGTTGCAACCAAATAACAGTATTTAAAACAAAATTATATGAATATTGAAAAACCTTAGCTATAAGATAAAAAACTGTAATATTTTCTAATTTATGAATTAGGCTTCTGGCCGTAATAATCTAATCTAATAACGGATACAACTTAATTACTTTCATAGTTATTTAAATAAAAAAGAAAAAAAAAAAAAAACATTGAGCCTCATTCGTTGGAAATATTTTAATACGAAATATCAGCCTAGAAAAGAAGGTTTTTCATAAGTTTTTCGAGCTCCCGAAAATTACTTTGGTGTAAGAAACATGGTTTGAAGTACAAAGCAAGGGAATATAGCCTTCTTAAGTGTCCGTACGTTTACCCAGAACCTGTTGACAAAACCCAAGGAGGTTTGTCAACTGATTGCCCAAAGAGGTCCTTATAAACCGACACCGCAATTTCTAAAGAGTTTAGCATACTTAGACCCGGTTCATGGCATTGTTAATGATAACTAAGTGTGATATCTTCTGCATAGACGTCAAAATTCCAAAATGATTGGATCACCTGATTTGTAATTGACTATCGCTATCTCATTCTGCATCTCTTTCTATCACCCGCTGAAGATATACGCCGCCATATTGAACACCCTGTCAAAACGCTAAAAAGCATTGTGAATGATAACTAAGTGTGATATCTTATCTGTAAACTACCTGACAGGATGTTCAATATGGCTACTTTTTAGCGTTTTGACAGGGTGTTCAATATGGCGGCGCATATCTTCAGCGGGTGATAGAAAGAGATGCAGAATGAGATAGCGATAGTCAATTACAAATCAGGTGATCCAATCATTTTGGAATTTTGACGTCTATTCAGAAGATATCACACTAATGGCGTTATTATGTATAACGCAATGCGACGCGAGGAGTCCCTTTCACCGAAGTGAAACCAAATTCGTATCATATAAGAGCATTCATTCACTTCGGTGACTCCTGGTGATATAGCGACGCAAAGTGTCACGAACACTCATTTTTGCTGTCAAAATATTCACTTGCTTCTGGATCGCATTTGCTTCATTCACTTCGCTTTTTTATTGTCGTTTTTTATAATTTTTGATTAAAAATTGAGAATCTTAACATTTCGTGAAAAAAAGATTGAAATTTTCCTTAGACAGCCGATAAAGGTTATATTTAGAGCTTCGTTCAATGTGTAGGCCTATTACGTCAAATTTTACAGGAATAAAAAAAAAAAGCGAGACCTATACAAATTATAGCCAGGGACCCAAACTGTTAATCCTTTTGTAATAAAAGCCCTTCAGAAAAAATTATTGGTGGTATGGCCTAGAAGGCTCAATGTGGTCATATTAAATCGTTCCCGAGATGGTCGAGCTTGTACCTTAATGGTGTTTGTTACCGGAACTTACCGGATATATATCCGGTAAAGGACCATCAACATCGATAACATTCCCCGAAACCTTCGGGGAGTTTCTTTATCGCTACACCAAAACAACAACAATTGGTTATGGTTTTTCGATAACAAGTTTCTAGTGTTATTAGATAAATTTTTAGTGTCCCTACAGGTTTCAATTCCAGATATTTACGAGAATGGATTGGTAAAAAATTCATTTCATTTCGACGAACCGTATCTTAGTTATGGGGTCGCACTTTTATTCTATTCTTAAGAACTAGAAGTCCGGATTTAACTTTTATTTCCGGCCTTATAAAATAAATGTCCGGATTTTAGTTTTTTTGTGTGTTTTTTTTTAATGGGATGCATGATTCGTCATGAAAATGCTATGGGTATCCCCGAAATCCCATACACTTTCACTACACTTTTTTTACAAGTAAAAAAAAAATACCTATTAAAATGAGAATGATTATTACCAATAATTATACCATAGTTTTGTCACTGTCTTTCGTCACTATCCTTATTTTCTTAGTTTTATGTCAAAAACTAATTCTGAGTAATAGTAAAATAAAAATAATAATTTATTGTGGATTTTTTAATTACTATAATAATTATTACTCCGTGCTATTTTTTTTTTAATTTTCTTATAAATAGGGGCCGAAACTGTTATTCCTTTTATAATATAATTCCTTGCAAAACTATTAATTTTGAAATTTTAATATATTTGGATCAAGATAAAAATTATTTTCGAATTTTTATTTTTTGAGTCCGATAGAACTATTTAAACTCGGACTTTTAAAAATAAAAGTACGGAAATAAAAGTTAAAATAAAATAAAAGTCCCGCTTGATAACAAAGAAACGGCTTATCGGAAACAAACAATTTTTTTTAATTCGGGTAAGCCGCTTCTTTGTTATCAAAAGGGACTTTTATTTTGGGGTTAAAAAATATGTTACGGTCTGCTGCTGCGGTCTACGGCCATGATCCCCTTGGGAGCGTGTTCACGCGAACACACCTAGCGATGTGGTGAAAGGGGCGATAGAAAGAAAAATATAAAAAAGAAGGGAACAGACAGCGCGGCCATCACAAGGGGAGAAAAGAAAAGAAAAGAAACCAGCACGTTTTTCTTGTGGCGGACAAAAAAAAGAAAAATTTGGTTGGAAGATCCTAACCTTATTTTTTTGAAGTTGGAAAAAAATTTTTTGGTTGCCACTAGCGTTGGGATCGGTTGTGGGCAGGCGGCTATAATTGGTGAGATTAGCTTGCACAACCAAGGTAATACAAGCGAATGAGCAACGTGGAAATAACTATGGGCGTAGATGGTTGCATCGAGGTTGAAAGACAAAACCATATCTAAAACGTGAAACTGCCATCAGCTCAACGCACCTAAATTCCTTACGCCAAAAGTGCTAATAGTTTCGTCGAAATATGAATTTAAATGCACTAAGGCTGGAGAGCAGCAACCAAAACAGGAAATTTTAAATACTGTACATGCGCTCAATTTGAGAATATTAAACAAGGTGAATTTGGGTGGTGTAAGAAAATTTGCGAAAGTCGAGAGGCAACAACAACAATAGAAAGACAAAAAAAAAGGGTTTTCCACCACACTTAAAATCGGGAACCTCAAGCGCCACCAACCGCCACCAACAGCACCACTACCGCGCGCTAAGGCCGCATGCTACCACAAAGCACCAACAACTGCCACCCAAGCACTGGCGCGCTACCACCACAAGCGCAAAGTTCACGCTCTATCACCGCAAAAGGGCGCTACCCCCTTCGACCGCGCCAACCACGAGCGCAACTACCACGGGACTCCGCCAAACACACGCGCAACCACCACCAGACTTACAGAAGCCACCAGTTACAACAACAACAGCAGGGCCGCAATTACAGTGCTGCAACAATAGCGCCGACAACTACCAGATTCGACAACAACTACAGCCCTGCAGCAACAGCGGCGCAAGCACCTCACCAGCAACAACAAGAACAACGACATCATCAGGAAGCACGCCGGCAAAGGCCCACACTACAGCCTCCTACCGGCTAACTAAGTACCAGCATACCGGGTGAGTCGCTGCCAACGTAGTTAGGAACTAGTTATTAAGTTATGTAACAAAATTACAAATTAAGCATTAATCGCATATAATGTCGCATATACATGAGTCGACATAAAGAGCGCCAAAGCGGAAATATTTGTATAAACATAAAAAAAGAAAACGCATAAACGAAACATAGCAAAAAGTTTTCAGATAACGAATCGAACAATGTTTTAGTATGCGCCTATGTACATATGGGTATATATTTTATGAAGTAATGATACTCAGCTAAAACAAGCATTATTACAAAGAATCATACATACAAATATGTACCTGTAAGGGACTTTTAAAGGATTTATAAAACCAACAAAGGAAAACATAACTACCATTTACATAATAATGAAATTAATTGATGTACGTTGCATATCCTCAAAAAAAAAAAAAAACATATGCACACACATACATACTTGTACATAAATGTTGCATTGATATGTAAGAATGTTCATGCAAATTAAAACAAGAGAAGACATTTAATAACGCCTACAAATAACAGAATGTTGGCCCAATTATTTTCATTTTTTTATATACATATTAAATATAGATTCATTTAACTTGCTGTTGCATTCTTAGCACTATACACGATTAAAAAGAAACGCAACAGAAGCCAAAATAAAGCTACCTGTATTTGGGTATAGATAGCTGAAAAGGGTGCATACAAAGTATGCAGTTTCAACCAGGAAACTCCAAATTTTATTAGCAATAACATTTTCTCTTTTAAATAATCAAAGACATAACTAATGAAAGGTGAAGTGTATGACCCACAGAACCAAATCAACAAGAAAAAAAAAGGGTCATAAGTATTAGTTTAAATTAGTTATGTGCTTGGTTGTTCATATCTAGGTATGCATACAAATGTACTATGTACCTATGTCTGAATTTCTTTTTATATACCATACCTTATATCTCACTAAGATAATTGACCGACATTTGAGCGTTCGCATTGTTTTTTTTGGAGCGGAATTTAATTAGGGATTGCGATAAACTTGAATGTGAGTAGGCCTGCTGCACAAATTTCATTTTTACATCCGAACCCCCTCCACGTATTTATATTTTTTTTTCTTTTCCAAGTTACGTATGTACGTATAGTATATGAAGAGGAATTCCTAGTACAACTAAGCCTTGTTGCATCCTAATGCCACAGTAATTATAAGCCTGAAATTTGAATAAACAATACTACTAAGAAACATTTAATAGTACGTACAACCAAATAAGAATTTGGAAATTTTTCCTTGTTAATTTAATTATTCATGATTGTATATATATACAATTTTCATTTTGCCTAATTCCACCCGTACTATATATTATTTTCTTTGTTGTTGTTAATGTAGTTAATAGCGAAACAAAAAAGAAGATGAATTATAAATAAATTTTGTAATTGAAATGGGAATGCTGGCATTCAATTTTATTTAGGAGGCACTCAGGGCATACAGGTAAAGGGCCGCCGAAATTTTAGGTGCGTCGGTGGCCATGGATTTTGAGGGTGGGACTAAGCACCGGGCGTCGCAACAACACCCGCGGCGCCCCTCTGTGTATTCGGCCTTTTTATTTTCCTTTCAGTTTTTGTTATTTTACTTTTCAGCTTTTTTGATATTTGATTTCAGAGTAGTAACCGGTCATGTCCGGTTCGGTAATTTTTTCTTGCGTCAGTTTTTTTTAATTTTTTTTTGAATTTGAATTTAAATTTTTGAATGTTAACGGTCTGTCCGTGACATCCGATTCAGCCGGATGTTGTTTTATTTTGTATTGATAAGCGTTTTGAGTCGGTCTCTGCGCTTCTGCCAGGTTTTTTGAATTTGACAGCTGCTCGTTTTGATAGGCATGATATGACCATTTTTTCTGTTTATGGCGCAGGAACAGTAAGGTTGGCAAGGACCCGCCCCAGCCGACAATGACTAGCCACTGTGCACCAACACATCATGCCGACCGCCTTCCTTACTGCTTCCACTGTAAATGCGAAACCATAACAGATGGCGCCCAACGTGGGGCCTGAAGCGCTGACCGCGAGGGTCAGTCGGGTCAACCTGTGAGGTTGACCATCCCACCAGTCCGAGTGAGCAGCCACAGAGCTGCCACCTACGTTGCGGTGGGATGGTTAGACGGATCAGGTTGTCCGGGCTGGTCATCGGGGGCAGTAGCGGAGGGAGCCACGAGACTTTACGTCAAGTCTCCGGAATTTTTTTTTATTTTCACCCAATGAGGCAGTGCTGAACGCACTTAGTTTTTTTTGTAATTGGGGTTTTTTTTTGTTACCGGAATGTTGTCCGCAGTCGGCGTTGGAATAATTTTGTCCGCTAACTTGGTTTTTTTTTTGTAAAGTAGTTTTTTTTAGGTTCCTTTAGCCGAATTTGTGTTGTCCAGGGTGAATGTGTGTGTGCGTGTAGTGAGGACCCCAGCTCATCCCACGTCCCAGGTGGTAGCTTGGAATACCACCTGGATGGTGATGGGTTGAGCTGGGATTCCGAGTGGCACTCCTTCCTGTCACCACCAGACTGGGGAGCGGTTTCGAAACCGCTCCACCCATTGCGGCGGAGGCAGGAGGGGTGTCCAGGGAGAATGGACGGGAGGCCTCAACACCCCCAACCAGTCCCAGGGGCAAGCCCCTGGAGACTGCCCCTGTGTTGCGGCTGGGCGTGTTGAGACCAACCCGTGGGTGCCTGGAACGGACCCTAGTGGGCCCAACCTATCTCGGAGGGGGCCTTAAGACCCCCCCCCCCCCCCCCCCCCCCCCCCCCCCCCCCCCCCCGATTGCGGTTGGGAGCACTAGGGCCAAGTATGAATGTGTTGTACCAAAAAAAATTTTTTTTTTGCCTGGCCTACTGCCTTCTGATGATGGGATGTCAGCGTTCCCATCACCACCTACATTGTTCACATAAAATTCATATATAACTAACCGTTTTCTTTTCAGCTTTTGAAATTTTTTTTTTCTATTTTGGTGCGATCATTGATAAATGATTGCATTAATTCTCGCACAATTTTTTTATATAGATATATAATTTTTTTTTTCCCTCTTTCAACAAACCATCTTCTGGGAACAGAAGTTTTTTTCGAATACTAGGATTTGACAAAGAATTTTTTTTCTAACGGATTATGTCGCGTGACCAGTCCTACGGGCAAACGGGCCGGAACACTCCGTTCGGGAGTGCGGGCAGTTTTCGAGGGAACCAGCACCGGGGCGGTGCTAATAGGGGGGCTTTTTCGAAAGCTAGGCGTCCTTTGGTGGTGCATACCCCAGTAGGGGGGTCCTACGGAAATCCCGCGGGGACTCATATAGGCTCAAACCGGAACGACGACCGCGACAAATTGGACATACCTGTAAGCACCAGCAATTTGAATGCATCGCTGCTAAACACACATAACATCTCGGGGCTAATGACCAATGTGTCGAACTATGCACCAGATGGAGCTGGTGCCTTACCACCAAATCAAGAGGTTGGAAATTTTGGGGACGCTACCAGTGATCAGGCGAACACCCTAGGAATGCAGGACGAAGCCACTCGTGGAGGCTCGTGGGTGGACGTGCTACACCAACTGTTCCAGGCTTCGCAGGAGGAAATGCGGAGAGAGATGGGCTCAATTAGAGCCAACATGGCCCAGCTCAACGCCGCTCTCGAATCCACGCAGCAAGCACACCAGCAACACAGGAACGCAAGCAGGATGGACCGTAACCCATTGCCATCGGTAGTACCGCCAATGTACCCGACTCCAAGCAGCATAGCAGTAAAACCGCAGGAGTGGAAAATCGCATTCGACGGCACTGGGAGTGTAGCCGATTTCCTCTTCAAATTAAACACCTTGCGCACACAATGCCCTGACGAACAAATAATGGCCAGTTTCCACCTGTTCCTTTCTGGACGAGCCGAAGAATGGTACTGGCTATTTACCAAACAAAACCCAAATGCGACATATGCCTTTTTGTGCTACTCCTTAAAAAGAGAGTTTGGCACTTTGAAAACGGACCACGAGATCATGATGGAGATCTCCATGCGCAAGCAAAAGGCAAGTGAGTGTTATGACGTGTTTCACGCGGACATAATCTCCTTGAACGCGCGCTTAAGGGAGCCGATGTCAGAGCTTCTACTGATTGACATAATAAAAAGGAACGTCAACAGTAGCCTTAAGCTAATGCTTTTTAATGCGGACGTAAGGAACCTCCATGATCTACGCGATGTAGCACGCAGAGGTGAACAAGTGCTGAAAGAGAGCAAGCTGCTGGGAGCCATTTACCCAGGACGGCATGTAAGCGAGGCACGCGTGACAACCCCGGACATGAAGATGGAAGGCGTGGACGGCGAGATAGATCCGCAGATAGAGGCGCTGGAATATAGACGCAGCAGAAGACCGGACTACTCGGGAATCCAATGCTGGAATTGCCAAGGAATGGGGCACTCCTATATATATTGTGAGAAACCCATAAAAAGTCCTTTTTGTTTTAAATGTGGGTATAAGGGTGTATTCACCCCTAAATGCCCTAGGGACCATCGCAGGCAGGGAAACCAGTACCCGAGCGAGAAGGCGGGGGAACCTCGTTCGGCTTCATAGCTCCCACATCAGCCAGTGCTCGAGGCGTCGTCCCGTGCGCTGACCCAGAGGGCGAATCTCTGCATGGAGGTGGTGAGCTTCCGAGGTGCAGTAGTACCCTGGCAGAAGAGCCCTCAAAAGTAATAATAACTTACCCTGACAGTACAGACAGTTCTGAAGCCGAGAGTCAAACGTCTTCATCCGCGATGAGCGAGCCGATTAGAATTCTGCGACGCCAGCATAGGGATGTCGCTTGCCAGACGCAACTTTCACCAGACCTAGAAGAAAGGGAACATAGGTACGAACACATAAGACATACCATTTTTGAACACTACCCGGTATCGGAAAATATTTTGAAATGTAGGAAGAGATACCACAGGAGAGTACAGGAGCGTAGACTGCTGCAAGCCACCACGTTAACGCTTACAGAGGGCGAAAGGCCTTTAGTAAAGGCTAGAATTAAAAATAGTTTTCTTGTAGGGTTGTTAGACTCGGGAGCCAACGTCTCCATCTTAGGGAAAAATGGAGTAGAATTCCTAGAGGATAACGGCTTCGAATATCAGCCCTTACATGCGTTCGTATATACCGCGGGCGGCAACAAGCAAAAAATTTTAGGCTCAGTATCCCTACCGGTCACTTTTAAAAATATCACAAAGGTTATTCGTTTTTACCTTGTTCCCTCATTGCTCCAAGAAGCATACTTCGGGGTAGATTTTTGGAGAGCATTTGCGTTAGCTCCCGAAATATTCCCAAGCGTAGAGTGCCTTGAGGTTAGACTTGAAAAGGAAGAGGAACCGAACCTCCATGAATTGTCACCAAACCAGAAATCAGAATTGCGAAAAGTCATCGAGACGTTTCCTTCGTACGAGAAGTTAGGCCTAGGGCAAACTAAATTAGTGGAGCATCACATCGACACCGGTGATGCTGTACCTATAAAAAGCAAGCATTTCCCCCTTTCGCCGCCGAGGCAAGCCGAAGCTTTTAGAGAACTAGACAGGTTACTACAGTTAGGAGTTATAGAAGAATCCAACTCCCCGTGGTGTAGTCCTGTAGTACTGGTCCGGAAACCAGGCAAAGTCAGGCTGTGCATAGATTCGAGAAAGGTCAACGCGGTGACTAAGAAGGATTCGTACCCCCTGCCTCATATCAACGGCTTATTGAGCAGACTCAAGGACACGCATTTTATTAGTGGCATTGATCTGAAAGACGCGTTCTTCCAGATCAAATTGACAGAGTCCTCTAAGGAAAAAAACAGCATTCGCAGTTCCGGGGAGGCCTCTGTACCACTTCAAGGTGATGCCATTTGGTCTGTGCAATGGACCGCAGACTATGAGTAGGCTGATGGACAAGGCGATCCCTTCGCGTCTGCGAGAGAACGTCTTTGTCTACCTGGACGATCTGATGGTATGTAGCACTAATTTTGAGGATCATCTAAAATTGCTAGCGGAAGTGGCGAACTGTTTGAGAGATGCAGGTCTGACAATAAATGTGGAAAAAAGTAAATTTTGTCAGAAGGAAATACGCTACTTAGGGTACTTGATAGGCAGCGGGTGCCTGAAAGTGGATCCGGGAAAAGTAGAAGCAATACAAAACTTCCCGATCCCTAAATCCCCTCGGCAAGTGCGTAGGTTTGTGGGCATGGCGAATTGGTACCGAGCATTTATTACCAATTTTGCTGACTTGGCAGGTCCCTTGACCGACTGTCTCCGCAAGTCAGCAGGCCCATTTAAACTCACTCCTGAAGCTATAGAGGCGTTCGAAAAACTAAAAGTAGCCTTGAGTTCGGCGCCTGTCTTGGCCCAACCAGACTTTTCCAAAGAATTCGTAATACAATGCGACGCTTCCAAAATAGGTGTTGGCGGGGTGTTGTTCCAGGTCGATGATGACGGCGCTGAGCATCCAATCGCGTTCGTGTCGAAAAAGCTGAATAATGCTCAACGCAATTATACAGTAACCGAGCTGGAATGTCTTGCAGCCATAATTAGCGTGAAGCGTTTCCGACCCTATGTCGAAGGATTACCTTTTCGGATTATTACGGACCACTCCAGTCTCAAGTGGTTGATGACACAAAAAGACTTGAGCGGGAGGTTGGCGAGATGGTCACTCTTACTGCAAGGATACGATTTTAGAATGGAACATCGTAAGGGCACCCTGAATGTAGTACCGGACGCGCTGTCGCGTTTTGATGTTGACGAGTTAACTTTCACTACCACGCCCGGAGAAATAGATTTAGTCTCTCCCGAATTTTGCAGCAACGAATATTTAGACTTAATTCGGACCGTCACCGAAAACGAGGAATCACTTCCGGATTTACGAGTGGTGGACGGTGTAATTTTCAAAAGAGTTAAGTTTCGTAAGGGGATGGAAGGGGAAGAAGACTCGCTGTGGCGTCTATGGTTGCCAAAAGGGTTGACTGAGGAAGCAGTGAGATTAGCACATGACGCTAACCGGAGTTACCATGGCGGATGGCTGAAAACCTTAGAACGTGTTAGGCAGAAGTACTTCTGGCCGCAGCAGGCTAAGGACGTCAAGGACTACGTCCAGCGTTGTGACACCTGCAAAACGGTAAAACCCACCAATCAGCAGTCGAGACCACCTATAGGGAGTACCTTTGAATCCGAAAGGCCATTTCAGCGGTTGTATTGCGACTTTCTAGGGCCGTATCCGAGATCTAAGCGGCGAAATCAATTTCTTTTCATAGTACTAGACCATTTTTCAAAATACGTTTGGCTAAAGCCCATGCAGAGAGCTACCACTGTTAACGTTATAAATTACTTCGCGTCAGAAATTTTTCCGGCTGTAGGGGTCCCTGAGTTTATTCACAGTGACAATGGTAAACAGTTTGCCTCGAAGGAAATGAACCAATTTTTAGTAAATTACGGGGTGACGCACGTGAGGACGGGGCTATATTCTCCCCAAGCGAACGCATCCGAACGCGTCAATAGAGAAATTGTTTCTAAGATTAGGATTTTCCTGAAGGATAAACCTGACCACACTAATTGGGATAAGCATATACCCGAAATTTTATCAGTTATGAGAAGTGATTTTCATACGGCAATTCAGTGTTCTCCATACTTTGCATTATATGGCCAAAACATGGTCCAGCATGCCTCAACGTACAACATTTTAGGGAAACTCGGCAGCCTTCGAGAAGACCAGGTTACGGTAGTAAGCCGAGCTGACAAGTTGACTAATATTCGTGAGCAGATCCGTAGAAATTTAGATCAGGCCAAGGATAGGGGAGTAACCACCTATAACAAGCGCTCTAGACAAGTCAACTATAAGGAAGGTCAGGAGG
This sequence comes from Eurosta solidaginis, assembly GCF_040869045.1. Taxonomy (NCBI): domain Eukaryota; kingdom Metazoa; phylum Arthropoda; class Insecta; order Diptera; family Tephritidae; genus Eurosta; species Eurosta solidaginis. The sequence continues at coordinate 85,840,882 of NC_090319.1, read as the reverse complement.
TTTTTCGGAGAAACTTTGCCTTAAGCAACTTCAAACAGGGCATTAACGCCAAATTCCTACCCAAATACCTGAAATGTCGCGTGCTTCGAAAGATAGGCAATGCATTGTATGATCTCGAGGACCTAAACGGGAAGTTGATAGGTCGCTTCCATGCTTCGGATATTCGTCCACAATGAACCAACAAGGGCGTTTCTTTTGCCAATTTACAATTTGATTTTTTTCTATATATCCACCTATTGGACTTTTTTTGTCTGGGCGTTTTGGCGGTCGGGGACATCTCGCCCAGTATTCTCCCCGAGCACTGACCTCATAGGATGTTCACGCGCGTACTCACCGAGGACCGTGAACACCCTGGCAGTCCACGCTTAGGTCGGACTAGCCTTTCGGAGTTTGGACGAGTTCTCCAGATCAAAATGTCTACACCTTTTTTTTTGCTTTGCATTCCGGTGGGAGCTATAACCTCTAGGAATCATCTTTCGGAGTTTTGACGAGTTCTCCATAACAAATGTCTAATTGCCGCAAAGCCCGTATAACTAGGAAACAGAAATTATTCCCAACTTGACTTAATTTTTTTTTGATAGACCTATGTTGCCCGGCTAGCTTCGTAGTAGGACTTTGAGACTCTTATCTCAGGGGTGAGTCGTGCCCCACGTTGATTGGCATTGGAGGCCCCTGGCAGTGTCTTCCCACAGCGGATCCGGTTTCCTGTTCGCTCCATCGTCGGGCCTTCTAAGCGAAGCAGGTTTGTTACGGTCTGCTGCTGCGGTCTACGGCCATGATCCCCTTGGGAGCGTGTTCATGCGAACACACCTAGCGATGTGGTGAAAGGGGCGATAGAAAGAAAAATATCAAAAAGAAGGGAACAGACAGCGCGGCCATCACAAGGGGAGAAAAGAAAAGAAAAGAAACCAGCACGTTTTTCTTGTGGCGGACAAAAAAAGAAAAATTTGGTTGGAAGATCCTAACCTTATTTTTTTGAAGTTGGAAAAAAATTTTTTGGTTGCCACTAGCGTTGGGATCGGTTGTGGGCAGGCGGCTATAATTGCTGAGATTAGCTTGCACAACCAAGGTAATACAAGCGAATGAGCAACGTGGAAATAACTATGGGCGTAGATGGTTGCATCGAGGTTGAAAGACAAAACCATATCTAAAACGTGAAACTGCCATCAGCTCAACGCACCTAAATTCCTTACGCCAAAAGTGCTAATAGTTTCGTCGAAATATGAATTTAAATGCACTAAGGCTGGAGAGCAGCAACCAAAACAGGAAATTTTAAATACTGTACATGCGCTCAATTTGAGAATATTAAACAAGGTGAATTTGGGTGGTGTAAGAAAATTTGCGAAAGTCGAGAGGCAACAACAACAATAGAAAGACAAAAAAAAAGGGTTTTCCACCACACTTAAAATCGGGAACCTCAAGCGCCACCAACCGCCACCAACAGCACCACTACCGCGCGCTAAGGCCGCGTGCTACCACAAAGCACCAACAACTGCCACCCAAGCACTGGCGCGCTACCACCACAAGCGCAAAATTCACGCTCTATCACCGCAAAAGGGCGCTACCCCCTTCGACCGCGCCAACCACGAGCGCAACTACCACGGGACTCCGCCAAACACACGCGCAACCACCACCAGACTTACAGAAGCCACCAGTTACAACAACAACAGCAGGGCCGCAATTACAGTGCTGCAACAATAGCGCCGACAACTACCAGATTCGACAACAACTACAGCCCTGCAGCAACAGCGGCGCAAGCACCTCACCAGCAACAACAAGAACAACGACATCATCAGGAAGCACGCCGGCAAAGGCCCACACTACAGCCTCCTACCGGCTAACTAAGTACCAGCATACCGGGTGAGTCGCTGCCAACGTAGTTAGGAACTAGTTATTAAGTTATGTAACAAAATTACAAATTAAGCATTAATCGCATATAATGTCGCATATACATGAGTCGACATAAAGAGCGCCAAAGCGGCAATATTTGTATAAACATAAAAAAAGAAAACGCATAAACGAAACATAGCAAAAAGTTTTCAGATAACGAATCGAACAATGTTTTATTATGCGCCTATGTACATATGGGTATATATTTTATGAAGTAATGATACTCAGCTAAAACAAGCATTATTACAAAGAATCATACATACAAATATGTACCTGTAAGGGACTTTTAAAGGATTTATAAAACCAACAAAGGAAAACATAACTACCAATTACATAATAATGAAATTAATTGATGTACGTTGCATATCCTCAAAAAAAAAAAAAAACATATGCACACACATACATACTTGTACATAAATGTTGCATTGATATGTAAGAATGTTCATGCAAATTAAAACAAGAGAAGACGTTTAATAACGCCTACAAATAACAGAATGTTGGCCCAATTATTTTCATTTTTTATATACATATTAAATATAGATTCATTTAATTTGCTGTTGCATTCTTAGCACTATACACGATTAAAAAGAAACGCAACAGAAGCCAAAATAAAGCTACCTGTATTTGGGTATAGATAGCTGAAAAAGGTGCATACAAAGTATGCAGTTTCAACCAGGAAACTCCAAATTTTATTAGCAATAACATTTTCTCTTTTAAATAATCAAAGACATAACTAATGAAAGGTGAAGTGTATGACCCACAGAACCAAATCAACAAGAAAAAAAAAGGGTCATAAGTATTAGTTTAAATTAGTTATGTGCTTGGTTGTTCATATTTAGGTATGCATACAAATGTACTATGTACCTATGTCTGAATTTCTTTTTATATACCATACCTTATATCTCACTAAGATAATTGACCGACATTTGAGCGTTCGCATTGTTTTTTTTGGAGCGGAATTTAATTAGGGATTGCGATAAACTTGAATGTGAGTAGGCCTGCTGCACAAATTTCATTTTTACATCCGAACCCCCTCCACGTATTTATATTTTTTTTTCTTTTCCAAGTTACGTATGTACGTATAGTATATGAAGAGGAATTCCTAGTACAACTAAGCCTTGTTGCATCCTAATGCCACAGTAATTATAAGCCTGAAATTTGAATAAACAATACTACTAAGAAACATTTAATAGTACGTACAACCAAATAAGAATTTGGAAATTTTTCCTTGTTAATTTAATTATTCATGATTGTATATATATACAATTTTCATTTTGCCTAATTCCACCCGTACTATATATTATTTTCTTTGTTGTTGTTAATGTAGTTAATAGCGAAACAAAAAAGAAGATGAATTATAAATAAATTTTGTAATTGAAATGGGAATGCTGGCATTCAATTTTATTTAGGAGGCACTCAGGGCATACAGGTAAAGGGCCACCGAAATTTTAGGTGCGTCGGTGGCCATGGATTTTGAGGGTGGGACTAAGCACCGGGCGTCGCAACAACACCCGCGGCGCCCCTCTGTGTATTCGGCCTTTTTATTTTCCTTTCAGTTTTTGTTATTTTACTTTTCAGCTTTTTTGATATTTGATTTCAGAGTAGTAACCGGTCATGTCCGGTTCGGTAATTTTTTCTTGCGTCAGTTTTTTTTAATTTTTTTTTGAATTTGAATTTAAATTTTTGAATGTTAACGGTCTGTCCGTGACATCCGGTTCAGCCGGATGTTGTTTTATTTTGTATTGATAAGCGTTTTGAGTCGGTCTCTGCGCTTCTGCCAGGTTTTTTGAATTTGACAGCTGCTCGTTTTGATAGGCATGATATGACCATTTTTTCTGTTTATGGCGCAGGAACAGTAAGGTTGGCAAGGACCCGCCCCAGCCGACAATGACTAGCCACTGTGCACCAACACATCATGCCGACCGCCTTCCTTACTGCTTCCACTGTAAATGCGAAACCATAACAAATACAAGTCCGAATGTAACTTTTATTTCCGGACTTTTATTTTTAAAAGTCCGAATTTAACTAGTTCTATCGGACTAAGAAAATAAAAATACAGATTTTACTTTTATATGTGTACTGGAAAAAGTTCGAAAAATAAAAAGGATGCATGGTTCGACATGATATTGCTATAGGGATACCTGGGAACTCAAACATTTTCCCCTAGGACAATTTTTTGACCAGGACTTTTTCGACTCCAAAAAAAAAAAAATTATTATTTTCCGTCCCTGCTTATAAATCAGTGATTCTCCACCAACGTAGAAAATTAAAAGTTGTATCGCAAATTATCTGTCTGGTCGGCAAAAATTGGTACAATTCAGGAACGCAACATCTAAGCCCATTAAACAAGTGGTACCACAGGGTGGTGTCCTATCCTCGCTTCTGTTTAAAGCTGGAGACATTGGTGCTTTATCGGTAACCGTATCGGTAACCTTTTAACAGCTGATTCGACCAACCTTATGAGAATCAATGCAATCGATTATTGGTGCCGCTAAGGTCGTAACCGTATCGCAGCCAACCAATTGGGTTTTGGTTTACCGTCGTAACGATAAACAGCTGATTACGTTAGGGATACGGATACAGCGATACGACATACGGCACCAATGACTCCAGCTTAACTTCTACATATCGAAGCTACCTTCACCACCAGAAGGAGTCACTATCGTTTCCTAGGCAGATTACTGCACAATAAGGGCCACAGGGTCAGGCCCACCCATCGATGAGCTAGCTAATAAAATAAACAACAATCTCCTAATTTACAACATGGAAAAATTCCCAGAACTAGAGGAGGAAATCACTATCCTTAGGGATATACGCGAAAAAATAAATTTTGTAATACTCTAGAACAGTGGACTACTAATACGCGTCCAAAAATATCGTGAGAGGTGTCAAACGAAAATAAAAATATTAACTAGTTCAAAATTTATAAACGAAAAGCCGAAAAATTACCCCGTGTCCCTCCGAAACCGGGGGTGGCATCCATAGTATTTTTGCGCAGAACACCTTTCTGCATTGGCAGTCTTCGGCCGCGCGTGGGATCAAAATTAAATGCGTGCAAAATCCCTTTGTACACAACATTGTTTTCATCATTACAACAACCATATGAAAATTGCCAACTTCAACTGTAAATATCTTCGGACATAGATAACCTTTTTATTTTCCGCCTTCGGATTATATTGTTGAGGTCGATACGCGTCTTATGACACCTCTCTCGATATTTTTGGACGCGTATTATCAGTCGACCCCTGTTCTGGACTTTTACCAGAAATTTTGTTTGTCGTAAAAAATTTCAGTTTTTATATTGTGAGAAAGAACAGGTTAACGTTTCAAAGAGTGTAGCGTTAACAACTGCAACGAGGCTATGCCTAGGGAAGCTTGGGCGTAGCCCAAGCGGCCATAGTGGTTTGAGCTTCAAGGCGCATGGTACCAAAATTGCAGCTGTAGTGCAAAGCCGCAACAAAATCCTCAAATCGATTGCCGGCAGTACTTGGAAAAAAGATAAGGAAACATACAAAATTCAACAGCAACTCGTAGCCAGTTTGACTAAGTACACACACTCGAAAAGGATGCAAGCCTGCCACAACACTACCCTCGGAATTTTCCATGTTTATCATATTTATATACTATTCAGCTCAATATAAAAGAGCATACTGGAAAATAAACAAGCAACTGATTTTAAAATAACATTCAAATAATATTGCAATGTTTTCTTTTTTTTACCATTGTCGGCAGTGTTTACAATGATTGTCAGGTGTTTCGCTGGAATATTTCCATCTCGTTGAAACGATGTTATTCCGAAAAAATTGCACTGCAAAGTTCTCCGAAATAACAAAAGTAATAAGTGGCTATACTGGCTACGTATTTGGTTTGACAGTCTCAGTGAATACGTAGTGACTACGTAAGAGAACGAATGCGAATACGTAAGAAGTTATAAAATACGAATTCTGGGTGAATGTGAGTGAATGCGACGCAAACATTCACGGTGACATACATAATAAGGGCCTTAGTTATTATTGACAATGCTAAAAAGTAGCCATATTGAACATCCTGTCAGGCAGTTGACAAATAAGATATCACACTTAGTTATCATTCACAATGGTTCATGGTTTAATTATACAAGGTTACCCATGTAGCGCAATGTCACCATGTACTTTTCACCTTCCAAACTTTCACATTGCCTAAAAACTTAAGGTGTTACTTCTTTTTAAACTCCTTTCAGAATATCCAACAAGAATTTTAAAAACGTATTTTTGTTTAGGGAAAAAGTATAAGTTGGGTACACTTATATACTTTTGATAGTTTATTTTGTTCCCATCCGTTAAAAAATAAAATACTTTTCTTGCATAGTCAAAATATGTTTATATTTTTGTTTTATGTATTAACATTTCGTTTTTTTTTTTTTGCAAATCTAAATTTTGCGTCCCCGTCAATAACAATTCGTTAATAAAAGATCTTAACGTTTGAAATTAAAGCGAAAATTATAAAATGACGCTCATGTACACTGGCCCCTGAGAATATCGATTTCCGATGAAGATGTGCCCTACGAAGAAGAGACCGAAGGCGCCAAATTGTATTTATGGACAAAACGCCACGTATTTATTATTTGAAATTTGTACAATGCTTTGCGCATGTATAGACGACGCTATTTGGAATAATGCCCAGAGGATGCGAAAGAGTGTATTTAGTATTTAATAGATGTGGGACGTTGCGATGAAGCTGCACAATACTAAGCTTCGAGGTGGACAATGAAAATGTTTTGTCCAAACACAGAAAACCAAATCAGTTATTGAACAAATTCTGTGAAGAATCCTGATTGTTGAATGTAGGTGCCTATACGCAGTGGGCTTAGGCGCTACACCGACCAACTTGACTATTTATGTAACACTTTAGCCGATTATTATGAACTCTTTGGTTTATTTGCTCGTTTCCGTGAAATATACCTATGAAGAAACCAAACAAGTCGTGCTATATACGTGATTGGCATAAACGTGGAAAGTTCTACGGAGACATGAGATTATCATTACCAGTGCAGTCTGTTGGGTGCTCTTTACTGTACACTTAATATAAATAAATAAATTCAATTATTGTGTTTAAATACAAAAAAGTTGTACTATTGAGTTATAAAAGGAGTTGACCAACGCAATTCAACACTTGCGATCGAGCAATTTCTTCGGCTTTATTGCGTTGGTCCATAAAGAAGTTACTGTTTATTCATATTCATGTTCATATCTTTATTAAGTCAATGGCAAAATACCCTACTGACTAGATATACAATTAACTTAAAACCAATAACAATGAGTTCAAGGAACAGTTGTATTTGCTCGGTAGTAAGATTCAATCAGTAACTTAAACAAAGGTCTTGAGATCGTGAAGTCAAGATCCAGATTTCTAGAGATGCGATTAAACTCTTCAAGTCCTCTAACGAGAGGGGCAAAATGAAGATAATTAGATCTCCTAACTTCAATGTAAAATATATTATAAGAACGGAGGATTCAACAAATGTGTCCAAGAAGAGTCATTTAATTTTGAACAGAACGTCTGGCTTCGAGCGGCAAAATGTTTATAGGTAGTTCAACACTGTGCCTCCTGGCTAGTTTTGCAAATACGATGCTTAGCTCGGGTTTTTCAATGCGAGTTAAAGTTGACTAGAATATAACCTTGCCTTTTTGTTCAATAACATAAAGTTTTGCGAATCATCTCTGATTAAGCGGCTGAAGTGGTAGGAGAAACTCTAGTCAACTTAAACTGGAGTTTAAACTCTCACTGAAAAACCGGGCATTAAATTCATAACCTTCGTCAGATATTATTATAAAAATATTAGTAACTTCAATCCATACTGTTTTGTAAAATTTTAATACCTTTTTGAAAACGGGATTAAATTCTTCCCCTTTTTCCTCTCCTTCTTAAAAACAACCATGAGTACGGAGTGTCACATTTTAAAAAAAGCTACATCCGGAACCTCTTGTAATTGAATCATGGGCCCGGTTTATCAGTGGTTGGTTAAGCTGAGCTTAAACTAAGCTTGCTTAAACTCTAGTCAAATTTAAATTCCAGTTAAACTACTAAGCAGTTTTTCAGTCTCAGTTTAAGGCCGCCCCTGAGGTATGCTTTTTTGTGCGGCAACATTGGTTTTTTTCATTATCTAGATAATTTGTAGATACGGCAACAGCGGGATTTTGTTTACCCAACAAACACGGAAAAAATTTCCCCGGCGAAATATATATCTAGTTCCGGAAGTGATGTCCAACATCATTATTTAATTATTCTTAAACCAGATAGTTCTCGAGTTGATATCCAACTTCATTCTCCATCCATTATCCAACCTTTGAGAAATTTTGTAAAATTAAAAGTTTTCCAGTTGATCTCCAAAGTCATTAATATTTTCCAATTATTATCCTAATTGCGAGAGATTTTGAGAAATGTACAGTTCTCAAATGAATATTCAACCCATTTCTCCAGTTGATATCTTACATTATATATCGAGTTGAGGTGGAGTTGAAAAAAATCTCCAAGGAGGAACCACCAAAACCAACCGCTGTTTATTGTGAGAAATAAACACCTGGCTGATAGCAGTAATGAAGGGTAATTAATTAAGAATAAATTATATAAACGGCCGCCGTGGTGTGATGGTAGCGTACTCCGCCTTCTACACCGAAGATCCTACATCAAAATCATTGAATCTTACATTTGAGTCCAGTTAGAGAACCACAAGTTGTTAATTACATTTTTTCAACTTAAGTAATAGCATTTTTAGGTTTATAAAAAGTTCCCTCTTTTGCTGAGTACGCTATGATTCTCGAGTTGAGCCACTGTTTCGAAACAACTCTTGAGATTTTAGAAGTATGCCTAGTTATCAACATGAGGCCTGATGGTACTCAAGCCCAAATGAAAAACCTAAATGCAATTTTTATGAAATTGAATGGTGATAAATTGGTTACAAGTCCACATTTTTTATTTATTGTATAATTCAAGCGTAGCGCTTGAGGAGGGAATTGTTAAACCATTTTGTAGGAATAACATTTGTCCAGTAGCTCTGCAGGTAAGCCACTAGTTATGAGAGTTGTTTTGCCCGTTGTACCAGGGGTCACCTTTGGGCAAGCCCCGCCTAAACACATTTTGTGCCTTTTTAGCATAGACATGGATATAGCGTCCCACAAACGTAACAAATTAAACACCAACCAGAATTTGGAGGTACACTTTTTCTCAACATGCCTTGAGAAATATCCACTGTAGAGGCATGATAATAGGTCCATGCTAGAACAACAAGATTTTTCGTGTATTTTTTTCTGTCTAGGTGTCAAGCTGCCATAAAGATATGAGCCATTAACCAATGAATGAGTCATTATCCACTACTTTTCAATAAAATTGCATATTTTACTGTATTCTCAATCGATATGTATGCACATAAATCGTGCTAAAGCATATTATTATTGTCTCAGATGACCATTGCGTTTTCATCCTGAAGAAAATTTCCATCCCGAAAAACCACAATTTCGCCTTAAACAGTAACGGTATGGCAACGTTTCTAGCAAAACAACAAACATTATGCAACATCAAAAATCCCCAAATACGTCAAAAAATTTTGGGTGGAACTACCTTCTTTTTTATAACATGGTCTAGGGGTTGACTGTTAATACGCGTCAAAAAATATTGGAGAGGTGTCAAGCGACGCGTCTTGACAATCAGTATTAATAAAACTTTAAACACGTTCAAAAGATATTAACGGAAATGACCCCGTGCCCCTGTAAACCGGGGTGTAGGATCCATAGTATTTTTGGCCGGTCCACCAATGGGGTGGGATCAAAATTAAATTCGTGAAAAATCCTTTTGTACATAAAATTTGTTTCAGTGCACAACATTACAACCCCATGAAGATTGCCAACTTCAACTGCAAATATCTCCGGACAGAGATACAATTTTACTTTTCCGCCTTCGAATTATTGTGTTCAAGGTCAATACGAAACTTTTGATACCTCTCTCTCTTTATTTTTGGACGCGTATTAGCAGTCGACCACTGTTGTTGTTGTTGTTGTATTAACAGTGCTTCGACCAAGTCGACCACTGTTCTAGACTTTTACCGAAAGGTGATCTGAGCAAAAATACTATGGAACCCACACCCCGTTTTAGAGGGACAAGGGCTAATTTCCGTTATCTTTTGAACGAGTTAAAATTTTTTTTAATACTGATGTCAAGACGCGTCGTTTGACACCTCTCCCAATATTTTTGCACTGGTATTAGCAGTCGACCCCTGTTCAAGACTTTTACCAGCTCGGGTTTTACTCGTCCAAGAGCTTTCGTTGTCCATAACCATGTTAACTTTTCCACAATCAGTATTATACTAGTCAAAACTGCAGCAACTCCATGTAGATAGAATGGACATATTCCTCTTTCTACGGGCAGTTATTGAACCTAACTCTAAAGCAGTAGCATCTACCGTACAATAATACAGCATAGCCGCTCATATTTGCACTGATGTAGCTTGAAGAATTTGTAATGAAATAGATCCTTCTGATCGGAGATAGATTTCACATTAAGGAGACTTGGAAGACTTTTTTAAAACTTTTCGGCATGAATAGGTTTTGGTCTCCAAATCAGAAATATCTTGAGTGCTCACATTGTCCATAACTTCCTGGTCGCAGCTTAATAGGTTGCAGCTCAATTGAATCAGTCTAGGTTGAAATTTGTAAAGATAAGAAACTTAATGAGTAGGCTCAACATAGATATTTCCATGGTCTTGGAGAAAAAACTCAGTGCCTCTTCAAAACCGTATAGTTATATCAGCAGAGAACTTCCGTAGGCTCTCAAGCATATAAGCGCGTTTTTTAGGGGTGGAAGAAGGACTTAACTAATAGACTTGATTTTAGAAGTTAAGATAAACAAACCAAACGGAAAGAGCATCTTTCCTGCAGGTGAGACAAGTTGTGGTAGTACCTAAGCCGACAAAACCCAACAGCAACCAATCGATTACCATTTGACCCATACGATTCGCTAGGATTTTATTTCGCCTCTTTTGGCGGTTAAGAAAAAAGGAAGATCCAACAAATAACAGCGAAAATTGAATTATAATGACGCACCATTTGCCATAATTACCTAAGAAGCCATTCAGAAGGGCATAGCAAAAACTTAGAATAACAAGACAGTTCCAGGCGTGCTATCATACAATCAATAATGGCTTTGGTTCGCTAGTAAGGAATTTACGATGCCATTTTATATATAAAAAGAAATACTGACTTTTATTGTTGTTCTATTCTCCTTGGGCGGCACCTAGAAGTCCATAGACCAGGCCGACAATTTCATTCCGAGCTTTGATATTGAACTCCAGGAAGTAAGATATCGTCCAAAACATCTTTATGTAGAATCATTGCACACTTGTAATTCCTGAGTATAGAAACAGGCAAGAATGGTTCGCAATTGAACCAACTCCAATTTATTAAGAGAAATAACATCAAACGATATCTTCACTTAGACCGAGAGCTAAAAAACTTGGTATTGTGCTGCTCCCTTGCTATGTAGTGAGCTTCTGTTCTTGTGGTACCGATAATCACGCTCTACGAAGGTTTTGGAGAGTGTTGATGGTCCTTTGTCGGATACAGATCCAGTTCGTTCCAGTAGCAAGCACCATTAATCCTCTAGGACCTATCATACTGACTCGCAACAGCTGAGGTCCCCCTCTGCAACCCGCACTTTCTACATGCTATCACTGGCAAGGCCTCATTTTAAAGCATTTAACGCCAAAAGGCAGTGTCCAGTCAGAACGTCCTCCATGAGCCTGCAGCTCTTAAGGGATAAGATTCACTTTATTAGTCTAAGGTTGTAAGACCTGTACATGATTTGAGAAACTTAGCATTTGTTTCCGTGCCTTTGCTTGCTTGCCAATCATAACGCAACTTTGGCCTTCCATTTATCTCGCCCAATATTATTGGGGCTCCTACGGTGCAAGCTTCGACGACGGTGCCCTATTTACATCCAATGAGAGAGAGAGAGAGAGGGCGATATACTTACACTGCAGCATTCTTTCACATGCTTGAAGCGTTCTTTACTCTCTCTTCCTCGTTGAACCTCCACGAGAGCTTATTATTACAATACAGGATTATCCCTCTCAGCTTAAGCCTAGTCCGATTTGGAACTCTTAGTCAACAATACCAGATAGGTATTCGCTGCGTTGGCGGTTCACTAGATGCACAGGTATGTTTATCCAGAAGCTTCCGATCTATCAGTGAGCTAGCTCTTTCCAGACACTTTCCGCTTATGAAGAGTTTGACTGGTCCCTCGTTGAACCCATGAGCTATTAAAGCTTATTATATTTTTTGCTGGGTATTTACACTTTTCTGTTGATTTTTTCACTCGACAGTCGATTAAGCGGTCACACTTTTTGTCGCCGCTATTTCTCTTTTTTATTGCTCATATATTCTTGTGTCTAAGTAGCAGCGCTAGAGCGTTAGACCGTCGCCATCGTCTTATTCGGACAATGTTTTCTTATTTGAGTATTCAGTATTCTTGAACTCTTGGCGGTGTAATGAACAGATCGCGCGCGAAGAAGTGTTGATCACTAAAAAGAAATAATATTAAATTGTTTGTGTTTTAGAAATTTGGTAGAAAAAAATATTTTGAAAAAAAAGCAACAAATATATATGTATATGTTTATGTCTGTAAACGTACTTATATAAACAAATACAAATAGTTTTGTATGTTACTGGAAATTTTATACGCTTAAGAAATAAAAAAATATATAATTATTGAGTTTAAAGTGAAAAAATAAAAACAAAAAATTTATAAAAAAAAAAATTAAATCTTACTTATAAAAAAAATATTATAAGGTGTTCATAATTTATAGAAATATTTTCTAAATCGTAATTAAACTATTTTTTATAAACAAAGAAAAATTTGAATGCCAGTTTTTTAAAGAACGCTTTAATAATAACAAAAAAATATTTCTTCTGCTAAAGAAAGGTAATTTAGAGTAAAATCAATTAAGTGTAATTAAAAAAAATATATATTTCTATTCATATTAAAAACTACGGCGCTTATCAAAGATATACAATAACAAAACTTTATTACAATTATAGTAGATAATTTCACAATCAAAATATTTACAAACATCAGTGCTTTGAAATTTACAATTTACATACAACCAAAAACAATTTCTCTTAGCAAATTGTCAATAAACAAAGTACCTTTTTCAAGAAAGTTAAAAAATAAGAAATGCAATTAATTATGAGCTAAAATAGGCGAATTGTTTATTTTGTGTTACGCTTTCTTTGTCGTATGGGGAAATTAATTAAATTTTCTAAGCGTTGCTTGTCGCCACTTAAATATTTCTAAAAATATTTTTATTTTTTTTTATGTGTTTTTCTGCGCTTTCGCATTTGTTTTCCCCTTATTTGCGTTGTTTTTATTTTTGTCAACAAATATTATTTACCCCAGACAATTCAAATTTTAAATTTTTTTTTATTTATATTTTGCGTTACATATTAAATTTTCCGCCAACGAGAGCCGCGTTGGTAAACAGACATTCTTGTTGACGCAGAAATAAGAAAGGTGTTTTATATTAGGGTGGAGCGATGAAATTTTATAAAAAGGTGTGTTATATGTAATAACATGAGCAGAGCTGCTCAAGCCGTCTAGACTTATAGCACTTTTGTTTTTGTTTTGCTCTGAAGAATAAAAAATAAAATTTCAAAATTCTCACCGCCGTGAAAATTCGTTTTTTTTTTTTTGCCGGGCAAGAAACCACAACGTTCATGAGATTTTCAGTAACCGTTCCGCACTCTAGGCAACGCTGTGGAAGGGTACAGTAACGATGCGATTTGTCGAGATTTTAATTAACGATTTTGTCGCTTGCCTTATCGATTGTACTATTCACTAACTTAGTTTTAACGACTCGAAATAAATGACATTTAAATTTCGTTTTAATAGTAAAAAGTTGGCAGCACAGCTTAACTAAATCTAAAAAATGAGAAAAGCACAAAAGGAATGCCAAAAATAAATAAATTCCGTATACTAACTGCTTTTAAAAGTCTTTATTGTGAAGTTATTACCTATTTTAACAAAAGGTAAGTAAATACGGTATTAATTTCTTTTTTCTCTGTTGATATCGCAGTTATTCTTGTACCTACCCCGTAATTGACCATCAAGTTGAGAAATAATATCATGAGCCAAATCTGGGGTTAGTCGGTACAGCTTTCGAAACTCCGTTGCATTCAAGTGGAATGGGTTATCTACTTATCTAAGAAGGTGTCTGTCCATTGGCGATGGACTTAGTAATTCTTCATCTTGTGATAAAACGTACGCCCAGTACTCAAATGCCATTTGATTTATAAATAAAGCAACTTTTCGTGAACGTATTTAATTAAAGTTCCGATTTTCTTTTTTAACCAAAATTTCCAGAAATATTAATTTCGTGATTTTTAACGCAGCCAATTTACTTGCCGTTTATTTAACAACACAGCTGATCGTCGGTAAACAAATATCGATACAAAACAGTTACTGAATAACGAAATCGTTATAGTTATCGATTCGCAAATAAAGCGATGGCAAATGTGGTTAAAAAAGTTAGTGACTTCCACTACAGGATAGAGAGATTCGTGAGAGATTTTAGAGAGCGATTTTGAATTTTTTTTAAATATCAAAAAACCAGTGAATTAACACTTGGTCTTTCTTCGCTGTACTGCACTAATTTTTTCGTAAATAAAAAGATGTTTGCTTAGTTCTTTTTTTTTCAAAAACATTATAAATGTTTCACTTTTAATTTCGTATTTCTTTACAATTCACTTTGCACACAAAATTCTATGATAAAGGAACAACTATAAAATGTGTATATATAACTTTAGACTTTTCAAAATAAATATAAGTATAATTATAGGAGCGCGTCCGCGGTTGCCGGCTAATAGTCCAAGACTAGCGAATGGAATCTTGTTGGTGACGATGGCAGTTCGGCGTTCGTTGGCGCCTTTCCATTCGCCCGCACGGCTGCGCATAGGCATTTCGCACGCCGCCGTCTAAATCGTGATGGAGGCCGCTTAAACAATCAGTATGGCCGCCGATGATCCATGATAACATACGGCTCGATAGCCTGGGCGTCGAGAACAGCTCAGGCGACGACGAGGGAAGCACTGTCAAAACTTCAGCGACTGGCATGTGTGTGCATCACGGGAGCTATGCGCACATACCATGCAGCAGCGCTGGAAGATATCCTCGATCTAACCGCGCTGCATATATCGATAGAGCAGTCAGTCAAGGGAACCCTCCTGAATTTCGCCAAGCAGGCCTCGGATATATGGAAGGAAAGCAGAATTGAAAGTATTCAGCAACGACATAAAATAGTATGGTACACCGATGGCTCGAAGACGCCAGAGGGGATTGGATATGGAGTCTTAGGACCAAGAGCCAAGATATCGGTACCCCTGGGAGCATATCCAAGCATTTTTCAAGCGGAAATATTCGCCATAAGACAGTGTGCTGACCTAAACCTTCAGCGCGAATACTCCAACGAAACAATCGCCATACTCAGTGAGAGTCAGGCCGCCCTCAAGGCGATCTCGGCGTTTGAGATAAAATCAACACTGGTCCTTGAATGCGTCGAAAAACTAAATCGACTAGGAGCACTCAAAAAACTAGTGCTGGCCTGGGAATCCTAAAAGCTATTCTAACAGGACACTGTAGACTGAACAACCACATGCAGAATCTGGGCATACTATCGAACAACATATGCCGATTTTGTGATCAATCAGCGGACACGGCGGATTATATCCTCCTGGAGTGTGACGCAATCTTAAGACGCAG
Source organism: Eurosta solidaginis (assembly GCF_040869045.1). Classification (NCBI taxonomy): domain Eukaryota; kingdom Metazoa; phylum Arthropoda; class Insecta; order Diptera; family Tephritidae; genus Eurosta; species Eurosta solidaginis. The sequence continues at coordinate 85,825,210 of NC_090319.1, read as the reverse complement.
GGCTAAGTTTATGTGCTCACCATGGCCAGAGCATTCTCACGTTAAATCCCTCAAGCCAGGTGAACTGCTAGGGTTCATAAGAGATGTCGGCTTGGATGAGGTGCTGTGAAGAAGCGGAGGGCACAATATACCAAGGGTCGCAGTGCAATCCTCGATTAACTATCTATCTATATATCTATGGCCGCCGAGAGGACAGAATGGTTTCAAATCATTTTATCATATCTATGAGGGCGCGCATAGAAATTACCCACACTTCAATCCGGAGACGGTTTCTTCAATTGTGTGTGGCTTTAGTGAGTGCCAGGTGGCGGAACATTTTTCCAACTAGATTACTTCCTGGTAGTCCTCAAGGAACCACTTAAATTTTTTGACGAACTTAAGTAGAAGTGAAATATCCACCTCAACGCTCTGCGCCGAGAAATCTGAATCGTCTTATTTGCAATCCTGCACATCGGCAGCGATGAATAGACTAGAATTCCTCCGCATCCTGACAGCTTCTGTAGTGGGAGCCGGAGTATCAGTACAGTAGCGTATTAACCTGTGATGATACCCGTAAGTACTCTGTCTGCAGATTTGTTGAGCTTCAGAAGTAAGCTAGTTCTTTTACTACCGAAACATGACTATAAGGACCTTAAGACACCGCAATCATCAAGGTCCACAGGAAGACCGTTGCCCTAGTTTAATATTCTTCGATCTTCCTCAGGAGATAACCCAGCAGTGGTTCTCCGGAGCTGTCCGCCTCACGTATGTCCATTGCGGGCGTTTCCTCGACATGACATCTGCAAACTCATTCCCTTAAATTACGCTGTGCACCAAGGCACCCAGCAAAGGGATACATTGATATGCCTTTTGAACACCAGCGAACTTCGATACCTCCGCACGATATCCGACTTTACCAAGTTTGGTTCTAACACCTTTATGCCGGCCTGGCTGTCGACAAAGATCGGCACACTGGTGTGTGGGACCGCACTGTACTGGAGCAATCTGGATATGGTATATACCTCCGCGTGGAAGACACTGACTCTGGAGGTCCGTGCGATTGATCATAACCATGTCATCTATTAGAAGTGTCCGTATTTGGTTAAATTCCATATGTTGAACTATCTTATACGTAGAGCCCCCTTCTAGTTTTACCCTTTAAGCCTTCCTGAGATGCACTGCTCACTGTGCCAGACAAGAGCTCCATACGAATGACTGTGTTGTACATGCCATGAATGACATACGTTATCAGTCTTCTGATTCGACCGAAAGCTCTTTTAGGTATAGTATGCTTGCCAGAACTATCTTTAATCGCACCTCAATGTCCCTTTTTCAGGTTTAAACTGGGCTTGGCGGCCGCCGAGTTGTGATGGTAGCGTGTTCCGCCTATTACACCGAATATCCTGGGTTCACCCCCGGGCAAAGCAACATCAAAATTTCAGAAAAAAGTTTTTTCAATTAGAAGAACATTTTTCTAACGTGGTCGCCTCTCGGCAGTGTACTTCTGACATGAAAAAGCTCTCAGTGAAAATTCATCTGCCTTGCAGATGCCGTTCGGAGTCGGCATAAAACAAGTATGTCCCGTGCCGCAATTTTGTAAGAAAAATTTAAAGGAGCATGACGAAAATTGGAAGAGAAGCTCGGCCTAAATCACTTCGGAGGTTAGCATGCCTTACATTTATTAAACTGGGCTGTAAGAGAACTCGTTTTTTTACCCAGTAGTATTGAACTTTGTTGACTGTAGCTGTATAAATGAATCCACATAGACATTCATTTAATATACATATGTAGAGAACCGCCTCAGAACGGACTTGTTTTAACTTTGTATATATTCGAATATCCGGTTTATCCGGATAGTTGAAACATCCGGATGCAGTTCACAGCCCTACAGGCTAGTAGACACCGCACTGCATAGACTAGTTATAAACACAAAGGAGGCCTTGTAATACAAGCAGCATTGTTTTAAAAAATTACTCGAAACTGGCTATGTTGGATGCTCTTAATTCCTTTGCAGCTCGTCCCATCTTGAAAGTTGTACCGGCTGTTAGTTAAGTTGAAGGAAGATATTTTAACAATGGGACTCTACGAAATAAACAGGGGCACACCGCAAGGCGGGGTAACGTGGAAGTCCCAGTAATCATAAGTGGAACAAATTGGCTGTTAAAAATTAGCTCCGTCGTGGATTGGGCGTTAAAGTATTAAGTGGAAAAACGTTCCACTAGCACTAATATGAATGGCAGTGGACTAATATTTCACTACCCCCAAATTGGTAGGGGAAATAGGAATTGACTGCTCTGTGCACAGGTATGATCATTCGTCGATTTGTATGGACGATAGTTAACCGATATCGCGCCATCGATTTTTCGATAGGATTTGGGCTCAGGAAAAAAAGAGTTCCACTACGCATACCCAAAAGAATAATTTTCTAGACTGCGAAATAAAATTTTTTTTTTTAGTTTTTTCGACTTTGATTTTTAAGGTTTTTTCATGACCTACTAAAAAATTTCCATATGTATACCCTGTCCAATCGACCCAAAAATGTCCGCTAAAAACGTTGTCGATAACAGTTTTTTGAAAAAAAAAAAAATATATATATATTTTTTTTTGGGTCGGACAGGGTATACATGAAAATTTTACAATGAACTGAAAATTTTTTCAGTAGGTCATGAAAAAAACCTTAAAAATCAAAGTCGAAAAAAAATAAAAAAATGAAATTTCGCAGGCTCGAAAATTATTTTTTTGGGTATGTGTAGTGGAACTTTTTTTCCTGAGCCCAAATCCTATCGAAAAATCGACGGCGCGATATCGGTTAATAAATCGACCCAATGTAATGGTCATGGAAGGGGTCCAGTCATCATAGCCACTGCGGTCAGGTAGGGACATTGGTGTTGTTATTGTTATTTGTAAGAAAAACTTATGATCCACCCTATTATTCGTGTGAGCATACCTATATGAAATTGTAATCTCGAGAATGTGGTAAGTGACAAAAAGCAATTTGGAATATTAGGCAGCATACGCATATGGAAAATTAACAATCGAACATTATGGTGCCTATATTTGTTTCACGGCCATGGCTCGATATATTTAAGTGTGTGTGATTGTATGTTATCGTCTGACACCGGGGTTAGTTACGTTTAGCTGCTGGTGAGGCTAAAGCATTGATATATCGATTTGTATTTCGGGTATACGCTGTAATGTAGTATATACGCACATATATGTATGTATGTATATATGCAAATTAGGGTGGGCAAAAAAAAATTTTTTTTACTTTTGGTATAGCAACAATATTGTTCAGGCTATATATTCTAAGTTACAGTTTTTCTATACAAATCGTATGGGGAATTTGCAAGTTTTTATTTAAGGTGCATTTCTAACCCATTCATCCCAATTACTAGCTATACATTTTTCATAGAAAATAGAACAATCCTTAAAAAAACAAAAACAACAAATGGTGCGTGTACTAATGTACGCATGCGAGAAGTTATATTTCCTTGTTATCATTAAAAAATAGTTTTTAATTGCGTGCAAATAAATAATTACAATAAAATAATAAAACGACTGAAAAAAGAAAAAACATAGTCAATAAAATTCAGTTAAAAAATAAATAAAAAATATTTATTTTCTTACATTTTCTTACCAAATTTCAGGCAAATAGAACCATGGAGTCGTGAATAGAATTTATTCGAATAAATCGATCTCTTTTCCACTTCCCGGAAAGAAACTTCACAGGAACACTATCTGAGTTGCTGTGAGGCTATCCTGCAAATTTAAATAAAATCGGCGGAGTGGTTTAGCGGTCCATAAGCTGCATACAAACATATGTACATCCATCATTATATATGTATACAGATAAATTAAATCTATTGCACAAAAATTAGCATACATGTACATTAGGGTGGGTCGATTTGTATGGACGAAAGTTAACTGATATCGCGCCATCGACTTTTCGATAGGATTTGGGCTCAAGAAAAAAAGCTCCGCTGCGCATACCCAAAAAAATTATTTTCGAGCCTGCCAAATTTACTTTTTTCGACTTTGATTTTCAAGGTTTTTTTCATGACCTCCAAAAAAATGTTCATGAAATTACATGAAAATTTTACAATCAAATGAAAATTTTTTTAGTAGTTTATGAAAAAAACCTTAAAAATCAAAGTCGAAAAAAAGTAAAAAAAAAAAATGAAATATCGCAGGCTCGAAAATTATTTATTTGGGTATGCGTAGTGGAACTTTTTTTCCTGAGCCCCAATTCTATCGAAAAATCGATGGCGCGATATCGGTTAATAAATCGACGCATTCCAAAAAATTTAACTTTTGTTTCAGAATTTTAACGAAACGTGTATTTTTCAAGATAAGATTCAAAATATTCTTAACCAATATCAACATTAACAATAAATGATGTGAAATGAAAATATATATATACATACACAAAAAAATTATGCTCACCCAGTTCACAAAGAACAATTACACGAACTGAACTGCATTTTCAACCTGTTAGTTTTGTTTCACATCTTAAAATTTTACTCTCATCATATTTTCTCTACGCGCCTAAAGAAGTATAACTTAAAAAAAAGGAATTTCTTTCGAAGTTGACTTATGCTTTATGAACATTAAAATAAAGAGCTGAAATTTTTACACACTTTCGGATCCCTTGAAGAATATTTGAAAAGTGAAAATTAAAATATTTTCTCTATCACCCACCCTAATGCATATGTATGTATTTGCTGCTGTTGTAAAAAATAAGAAAAATTTGTTAACATAAAAATAAATTTTTGTTTGTCCAAACAAGATGGTTAAAAATGTGTAAAAAGAACTTGGATAGAACTGACGATTTCGGTTTCAGCTTCAGGTTGATTTGTGATAGTGACGGGTGAGACATTTTGAGTCAACTTTGACTCAAACTTTAAGTAATTTCTCTTCAACTAGTAATTATAGAAGTTTTAAATTTTATGACTTAAAGGCGAATATTCATTTGTTACGCAGCTAGAAAAGTATAAAGCTTAGGTGTATAATTTACACGAAAAAATATCAATTTCTAAGAGTTACGGGTGGGACTACGAAATCACCTTAATATGTTGCTGAATGAGTTCACTCTCCAATTTCACCCAAACTCTAAACATTTTTTAAAAATTTGATGTGTCATACGTTTTAATGAAAGAAAAAAGACACATTTAGCTTGTGACAAATGGGATTGTTGTTGTTAATCCAAAAAACTTAATAAAATAAGATTCGTAGACGATTTGCATATCTGCCTCATGCCTTTTTCATGCATTATTCCAGTTTTATATCGTGGTGAATTTTATGCTGGGTTGACCTGTTGTCATTGTTATGGTTATTAACTTTTGAACAACTATTGTAGAATATTCTACAACAAAAATTTAAAAAATTTATGTTTTACAGTATTTTGTTAGATAATCAAAACTCCCCATACAATTTGTATGGGAAATTTAAAAATTTCGATGCCGATCACCTTTTTAGCGGTCTATTTGGGCATCTAAGAAAAACTTTGTCATGTGGTTCCGAGGAATATTCAAACATATTGTTTTTTGAAACGACTTAATGAGCATATGGGGCTTTTCACGTCAAGTCTTTCTACTCGAAAAACTTGATATCTCCAAAATCCACCAAAGTTAGTGAAAATGTTGTCATTGATACAGGGTGTCGAAAATTTGCTTTTTATTCCTTGCGATATTTTTTTTTTCAATAAATATTTATACCACTAAATTTGAACGTACAAAGCAAAGATTTGGATGATTCTTAAAGCCATTTTTCTGTACTTTTCAAAAAAAAAAAAAAAAAAAAAATTACTGAAAGGAAATTTGACCCGTTCTTGTAATAATTTTTTTTAAATTTTGCAACTTTTTTCTATATGAGCCTGTTTTGATTTTTATTTTGTGTTGCTCAATCATTCCCCTACCAAAAAACAGTAGGTCACTTTGTGGGAAAATGCCAATTTTTCTGCATTTTTTTGTTTGGGAATCATCGCGCTACAGTTTCAAAACAAAAAATATATAAATATTGACATTGAACCGCAAAGTGTCCTGGACATTTTTTGTAGGGGAGTAAATACCAACAAAAAAAAAAAAAAAAAATCGAAATCGGTTCGTATTGCAAAAAGTTGGAAAAAAGTAAAAATAAAAAAATTTCAATTAAAATTCTTTCGATTGTTGCTCCAAAAAGAGTATCTTTACTCCTTTACAAAAATGTACAGTAGGGTGGAGTGAATTTTTTTTTTTCGAAATCGCTTTTGGCTGACCTCCAGAAAGTTGCCTTTCTAGACCAGAAATAAGGTTAAACATTTTTATTTCACTCACCGTATGTTTAGAGGTGCCCTAACGCAACTAAACTTTGAAAAAGACGGTAGGTACAATTTTGTTTGTCATTGATTTACTTTCGGTTGTTGTTATTGTGCTCATTGATTTCAAAGCCTACTGATTTTCATTGGCCTTGTAGGTGCCAGTAAAACTTTTACTTATACACTTGATTAGAAGCATACTATTATCAACAAAAAACTGTAAAACACCATTTAAAATTTGTCGTTTTTAGTTATAATTTGTAATTTTACTAAAGTTATGTATACTAAAAAAGAAATAAAATAAATATGTAAATAATGAGCTTTGTAAAATCGCGATTATTTTGCTCAACTTCTTGGGACTGGGGGCCCCGCCATCCTACGAAAATAATATTTGGTGGTTTTGGTTAACTCTTATAAAGACTCCCCTACGAACACGTGATTTTTATAATAAAACTTATAACTTGTACGAATCCCGGTAAATTTTTTTTCTGGGATATAATTTTGTATATTGAGTTTGCAAGCTACGTTTATTAAGGTTAACGTGAGGTCTTTTTACAAGTAAATTTTTTTAAAACAATAATTAACTTATTCAAAATTGTATCGCTCATGGTGGCAAGCAGCGCAGTTGCAGTTCTGCAGTATGCCCACTTGCAACATTTTTTGTTGGGCGTGTGCAAATCCCTTAGCATAATTTTTTATGCTCATGTGCATACATATATTTCTCTATGTTTGTTTGTTTAAATAAAAATATTCTTATGTCCCATGTTTAAAGTTAGATTAGATATGTATATATTTACATTAGTATGTCCGTTGCTTCGCTACTTGACTTTTTATTTCGTGCCGCCTGCAAAATTTTACTGTATGCTAAGGACCGTTTTCACCATCTATAGTTAAGTTAGAATTTAGCTGGAGGTAGCAATCCTTCAGATGACTTTATTTGACATTTTGGTTCTCACCAACATGGGGTGATCAACCCCCGTAAAAACGAAAGCTGTGAATATTTTGTAGAACAAATTGGAAAAATGTATGGTGAATACAACAAAACCAGCAAACTTTTGTTTACACTTTTATCTTGCACTTAATTTGAAAGGGTTGCGCTATACAACCCCGCGAATATATTCTAAGCCCCTAACCTGTTGGGGATGAATTTGCTGTTAGCCCTAAAATCGTTCAGTACACGAGTTGTGAACTCTAGCAAGTTAGCCATGGCAGATTCACCCATGCAAAAACCAGGTCGAGGCAGGCGAATGGTTGAGAATGTGTTAAAAAGACATGGAAGAGGCTAGCACAGGAATTCTTCAAAAGAATAAAGTTAACACAGTCATCCTAATGTATATGTATAACAAAACAACAGCATATACGAGTACATACATACGTATTGATGTATGTATATGTGTTTTTTTATATTTATAAGTAGTATTAATTTTTACTTGTAACAATCCCTGGCAGTGGGCGTGAGACCTTGGATATTTTAAAATTTGGAATACTTATTTATTTAAATTTTCTAAATATGTAAGTTCGAATTTTAAAGTAGAAACCTTAGGGTGGTTCTTATGAATCAAATAAAATATTTTTTCCAGTCTCACCGCTTCAAATGGTAATGCCAAAGTCAAATATATCACTTATAAATGTTGGTCACGATTAAGACGAGACGATTATGGGGTGATGCACGGGGAAAAGTTAAGATGTTTGTATGGAGACTTAAAAAATTGAAATAAAATTTTTTGTTTTCTAAGTTCCAATATTGCTAATATTATAGTAGCCGATGTCATATATAAATTGTGTCCAATAGGAAACGGTTAAGGCGTGTTGCACAGTGGTTATAGTTCATAAAAACTCAATATATTAAAATATGAACTTTAGCCAATGAGATTAAGCGAAGGCGAGAAGTGCACATGATTGACCAAGCGGAAAGTGTCGAAGATGTAGACTCATGACGGGTATTCTGACTGGACACTGCCTTCTGGCGTCACATGCTTTTAAATTAGGCATGGTCAGTGATAGCAGATATAGGAAGTGCGGGTTGGAGGAGGAAACGATGGAGCACGTTCTGTGCTCGGAGTGATACAGCTGTCAGATCTAGAAGCAGCAAGTGGCTTAAGTCCAGAAGCTTCTAGCATTTGCCAAGAGGACGGAGTTATTTTATAACATAGGTCCAGGGTTTTGATAGGGTTTTTCAGTTTGGTCGTCAAAACAAACTCCTGGTAACACTACGGACTCATTCAGTCTATGTGAGGTCCTCATGGACCGGCCAGTTCAAACTAACCTAACTTTAGCCGCTGTGCGAAACCCCTTAATCGTTTCCTATTGGCACCAAAATTTATATGTGATATTTTTAACCTTGGTATTACCGTTTGAAGCGATGAGAGGGGAAAAAATCAGAAACTTGGTTTACAAAGGACACTCCTACGAACCTATATAAAATATAAAGCCGACTACTGAGTGGAATATCACCCTATTTCGGCTGCCAATTCGTAGACTCCACGTCTCAGATATCGATTGAAGAACGCCATATTTGCGAAATTTTTTCATAAACGCGCTTTCTAATGTCAAAATTTTTTGAATTTGTATTTGGATAGGGCGTTTTTGAAACAAACTATAAGACAGAGCTTTTTGATGATAGGGTGATATTGGAATCAGCAGTTAAAATGTTTTGCATATTGGAATATCGTTTTTACTTACATACTTACTTAATTGGCGCTTAACCGTTTAAACGGTTATGGCCGTCCAACAAGGCTCCTTCGCTCCGCCAACCGGGCCTGCATAATGTCAAGTCCGAAAAAAAGAGCTAGACTCATACAGTAACACTACTACATAGATAAAGGCGCTCCGGTAAACAAGGTATTCCTATCGAACCCCGATTTTTTCAGCAGTGGACGAATACTATATCCCCATTGAGTTGGGGAAGATGGGCGAATCATTAATTAATTTCGCTTCGTGTTCCCAGTCGATGTCAGTTAGCGCCGAAAAGGTTTAGCTGGAGTTAGCTCTCAATTTATGTAATAGCGATTGGTGGGTGGAGTCCCGATATGATTTAATTATATACTTAAAGAGTAAATAGCTTCAGAAACCCATTCGAAATTGTTTCATACATATATTGTACACACATTTCTACATTTACTAAAACAAAACTTTTCCTTAATTTTGTTTTTCAGCTCGACTATGTCCCAGAAAACCCATCTACCGCCACAACCGATGCCCGTTTCGGTTATAAATCATGGCACAGCAACAACAACGGTCGATCAAAGACGTGCAAGTTTTGCGCGCCGCGCAGAAAGTTTGGTGGAGAGGGTGAGAGTGTTGAATCAAATTTATGAGGTATCAAGTGACCAAGCAAGAGATATTTTTGTGAATATTTAAAAGTTTTTCCTATTACCCCTAAATGTAAGCTTCCAATGCCCTATTATTTGTTGCCCTGCATAAGTAGACAAAAAGAAAATACAAAATAGTGCTTTGTAGTCACACGAAGACGCACATATGTATATTTAAGTACAAATCCATTTCCTCCCTTAAAGTTACATAGAAAGTTTACAATCCCAACGGCATGTCATAGCAATTCACACACAATTTTTCAAACACACATATCTACATAAGGGGTTTTCCATGGAAGCGGATGAGATTTAAATGGGTGAGTCATACAGAAATCGAAGTTTGTTTTTAAAATATTTTGCATTGTTTTCACACAAAACTTCAAAGGAACTTTGTAATAGATGTCGCTCGGGCAGAGCACTTGAAGTTCTAAACGGGAGATATGATTTATATGACCATATTTTGTGTTGCATTACCTGCCAGTGGTCGGTTCTGCTGTCTGCTGTGTCGATCCAGGAACAAGTAGGTCCAACAGACCACCAAATCACTGTAGTGTCTTTCAGGCGATGGTTGTAGCCGTGAAGAAAGCAGCAGAAATTCTGAAGGAAGCGTGCTTAATATATATATGTGGATAGTTAGGCGGCGTCTAAGGCAATAATCTCATAGAGTACTTCATCAAGAAGTGTCCTGGAATGCAAACAATCATTGGGGAGAGACTTCGCTCAATCCGGACCATACGTCAATACAGGTTTACCGATCATAAAGGGATATAAGTTAGCGATAAGGCCGATGATTTGGCAAAGGAGGATGCAAGACTAGCTGAAACGACTATAGACGTCCCGTTTGGGAGAAATTAAGTTCCATATGATCCATCAAGCAGTAGAGGCGTGGACAAAAGCGGAGGGCTGCAAAATTTCTAAGATCATACGCAAAACCCACGATATTAGACTTAAAAATGTTTGATATCTCTAAAGAGACAAGTTAAGGCTCATGACGAGCATAGCATAACTGGACACTGCCTTCTGGCGTCACATGCTTATGAGTAAGGCCTCGTAAGTAACAGCAGATGTAGGAAGTGCGAGGTGCGGAAAGAAACAGCTAGGCGGAAATTGGGCTAGGTCCTAGATAACTTCTAGTATATGGCAAGAGGACGGACATACGTACTGGTACCTAATTGGGGTTGTCCTGTTCAGTCGTCAAATAAATTGTGGTAACTGATCACTACTACAATCCAAAATGATGGGGTTATTTGCCGACAAAGCAAATAACACCAACATTTTGGGTTAGAGTCGTGATCAGGAAAATGTTCAAGGGAATTTTCATTGGTGTTATTTCTGCCAGTCTCCGACTCATACCAATATATTTTGGAGTTTCCCGGAGATGCTCTCCGTTTATTTCCACGTCTGTCTTATATCTCATGAGCCGGTTGGGTTTTCTTCTCAGTCGCAGCAGTTTTTATACGTGAATGTGGCTGAACAATCATAGAAGACCTACATATACACATGTCGTAAGACGCAATCAGGCTACCATTCATCGCGAACACAAAACCGAATACTGTTACTTTCTGGGGATCTATATATGGGTTCATCGATTTATATTGCCGCCTATGTTGCCGTAGCTTACCCGACATCTAGTGGCGCTTAATCACTGTCGCGTCTGTTCATATTATTGTAGCTAATAGATCCCGCGCCAAGAGCTGTGATTGAGTTTGTTGTTCTCGTTATTGATAATCGTGACTGCAAACGAAACGCAGATGCCGTTGCAGTTTGTCAGTAAAGGCGACTAATAGCCGGCGAAGGACTGCACACATCCACAATACTCCCTTTAAAACTTTGGGGAGTGTTTCCAAATTTTAAATTTTTTTTCTATAAGCCCCGTCTCCGGTGGCTTAATGAGTGATATTTTCATGGATATTCTCCGCTTTTTTGTGCTGCCAAATATTTGCTCACTATTTCGCTCAAATATTTAGTTTGGCCAATAAATATTAGGCAATGTCTTTGAGTTTCCACAGTATGTATATACCTAACCGAATTTCTACTTCTAATGTGTGCTAGAACTGAAAATTCTCCAATTCTTTCTTTGCATCCCTCCTTGCATGCATATGCTGTTCAATGTGTTCATCGTTGTGACATCTTTGCCCAACAGACAGAGTGCCGGAATCGTGGCAGACATTTTTTCCTGGACCGCCTTGTTCTCTACTTGTCGTAATGTGGCAATGTTTGTTTGTAGTACCAGTGGCAAACCAGTATTTCCTGGAATCCGTTATGTCGATTTCTTTTAATTTTCGTGATCAAATAATGCATCGCAAGCGCCTCAGCCGCGTCCAAATATATGTATACTACATTTACAATTTCGTATGCTTTCCCGTTGCATCCAATACTCCCTTAGGCCCAGTACTTTCGCTTGCAGAGTTAGGAAGATGTGGCGATAACTCTTGTTGTTGAGAGCAACTGCAGTTCATTTTGCGTACTCTGTTTTCCTTCCGTCTCTCCTTCCTTTATAGTTCTGTAAAAATTAAGTCAAGGTGTGCGATAATCTGCTCTCGAAACCATAAGGAATATCTTTCTGAGAATAGTGACTATAATGCCTCGAATGCCAAAAGGTCAGACTTACAATTTGCCGCTTCCCAAGGCAGCCGGTTCTATGTACCGGAACGACTTGGCATTTTTCCCGACTAAGGTTGTCAATTCAGTGTAACACTATTTATACACTGCTACAACAAAAACTCACAATTTCCTCAATACATTGCAATTTCACTCATCGCCCTCTAAGTTAATGTTTCTGTGTCTAATGACGCCCTTGTTAAACTACACAAGATGTCGGTTTTTGCTAACCTTTTATACCTATTTTTCGAAATTGATTTTCCCGCTTAGCTTACTTTTTTCGATACCAATATACTTAACTCCCCTGGGAAGAGGGAGGGCAATCGCACTTAAAACGGTAGTCGTTACTGTGAAATTTGCTCCCAGAGGAGGACGCTTGAGCGTGGATCCGTTTGGTTGATATGTTGAAGAACCATACATTGATATTAATAAAGAGATACACGTATGTATTCGTAGTTTTCCTTGCAAGCCAAATCAACTGCGCTTCTGTGGATGATCAAGTTCAAAGACGTATCTTGGCATGCAAATGAATTTCTTTCCCCACTACGACACGAAGGTCAACGAAGCCACCTGCTTTTTTTCTAAAGAGGGCGAGCTCAGAAATTAATGCGTTAAATGAAAACAAGTAAGGAAGGTTAAGTTCGGGTGTAACCGAACATTACATACTCAGTTGAGAGCTATGGTGACAACATAAGGGAAAATAACCATGTAGGAAAATGAACCGAGGGAAACCCTGGAATGTGTTTGTATGACATGTGTATCAAATGAAAGGCATTAAAGAGTATTTTATGAGGGAGTGGGCCATAGTTCTATAGGTGGACGCCATTTAGGGATATAGCCATAAAGGTGGATCAGGGTTGACTCTAGAATGCGTTTGTACGATATGGGTATCAAATGAAAGGTGCTAATGAGTATTTTAAAAGGGAGTAATCCTTAGTTCCATAGGTGGACGCCGTTTCGAGATATCGCCATAAAGGGGGACCAGGGGTGACCCTAGAATTTGTTTGTACAATATGGGCATCAAACGAAAGGTGTTAATGAGTATTTTAAAAGGGAGTAATCCTTAGTTCCATAGGTGGACGCCGTTTCGAGATATCGCCATAAAGGTGGACCAGGGGTGACCCTAGAATTTGTTTGTACAATATGGGCATCAAACGAAAGGTGTTAATGAGTATTTTAAAAGGGAGTGGGCCTTAGTTCCATAGGTGGACGCCTTTTCGAGATATCGCCATAAAGGTGGGCCAGGGGTGACTCTAGAATTATTTTGTGCAAAATGGGTATCAAACGAAAGGAGCTAATGAGTATTTTAAAAGGGAGTGTGCCTTAGTTCTATAGGTGGACGCCTTTTCGGGGTATCGCAATAAAGGTGGACCAGGGGTGACTCTAGACTTTGTTTGTACAATATGGGTATCAAATGAAAATTGTTAATGAGTATTTTTAAAAGGGAGTGGGCCTTCGTTCTATAGGTGTTCGCCTTTTCGAGATATCACCATAAAGGGGGACCAGGGGTGACTTTAGAATATGTTTGTACGATATGGGTATCAAATGAAAGGTGTTGATGAATACTTTAAAAGGGCGTGGGGCTTAGTTCTATAGGTGGACGTCTTTTCGAGATATCGCCATAAAGGTGAACCAGGGGTGACTCTAGAATGAGTTTGTACGATATGGGTATCAAATTAAAGGTATAAATGAGAGTTTTAAAAGGGAGTGGTGGTAGTTGTATATGTGAAGGGCGGAGCCACGCCCATTTTGAAATTTTCTTTTATTTTTGTATTTTGTTGCACCATATCATTACTGGAGTTGAATGTTGACATAATTTACTTATATACTGTAAAGATATTGAATTTTTTGTTAAAATTTTACTTAAAAAAAATTTTTTTTTAAAGTGGGCGTGGTCCTTCTCCGATTTTGCTAATTTTTACTAAGCGCACATATAGTAACAGCAGTAACGTTCCTGCCAAATTTCATCATGATATCTTCAACGACTGCCAAATTACAGCTTGCAAAATTTTTAAATTGCCTTCTTTTAAAAGTGGGCGGTGCCACGCCCATTGTCCAAAATTTTCTATTCTGCGTCATAAGTTCAACTCATCTACCAAGGTTCGTCGCTTTATCTGTCTTTTGTAATGAATTATCGCACTTTTTCGGTTTTTCGAAATTTTCGATATCAAAAAAGTGGGCGTGGTTATAGTCCGATATCGTTCATTTTAAATAGCGATCTGAGATGAGTGCTCAGGAACCTACATACCAAAGTTCATCAAGATACCTCAAAATTTACTCAAGTTATCGTGTTAACGGACGGACGGACATGGCTCAATCAAATTTTTTTTCGATCCTGATTATTTTGATATATGGAAGTCTATATCTATCTCGATTCCTTTATATATGTACAACCAACCGTTATCCAATCAAACTTAATAAACTCTGTGAGCTCTGCTCAACTGAGTATAAAAACATGCCGCAGTAAGCCCAATTTGGCATGTAATTGGACTTATATTGACTGAAAGGCCCATCAATTATTCAAATCACAGTATGTAGTTAGTTAGGAAAATTGATATAAATGACTTTCACAAGATGAAATTAAAAGTCAAAAGGTATATTAAGTATGTATTTCCATTTTAATAAAAATAGACATATATATGCTATATATGTTTATATTGGGTCTTGTGACGCTAATCACGTTACATGTAGATACATTTGTAATACCATGTGATTGGTACTCTTTTTATGTAATTGGGTAAGTGGGAGAAGATGATTATGAGCACATGTGGATGCGTATAAATATTTATATACGTATGTACAAAATACTATCACATGTCTACCGATCGAGTATGCTTTCCCCAATCTATAAGGAACGCGATCCAGTAAACCGCGCCAATTGCGATGAACCTTTTCTATGTGACGTCAGAACCGACAAATCTATCATTAGGCTGATTCCATTTCCGAGGCCTGTATGCAGTTCTGAAGAAAAAATTAAATAAAATTTGTTTGTCTAGAAGCCTGTAACTGCCGTTTTATAAAAGCTGAAATTTCTCCAGCGCATACTTCCACCTGAAGTAGGAAAGTTAATATACTGAAGCTTGAGTCATGGTGCCTTATTTCAGGGGGAAGTATGCACTGGCGGCATTTCAGCTTTTAAAAAATGACGAATGTTTGGTAGTTACGGGCTTTTACTCTATTTATACGCCAAAAATAAAGCTCATATCAAGTATTTTGTGGATATTGTACTCTATACTAAAGTCACACGGAATTTATTACAACAGGCGATGATACTGATAGGAAAATCCCTAAAATTTTCGCACCAACTGTTCTGCACTCTCTGTACTAAATACAAACTTAACAAGTAAGGAAGGCTAAGTTCGGGTGTCGAAAATGTGGGCGCAGTTATAGTCCGATTTCGTTCATTTTAAATAGCGATCTGAGATGAGTGCCCAGGAACTAACATACCAAATTTCATTAAGATACCTCAAAGTTTACTCAAGTTATCGTGTTTATGGACAGATGGACGGATGGACATGACTAAATGAATTTCTTTTTTCGCCCAGATCATTTTCATATATAGAAGTCTATATCTATCTTGATTAGTTTATGCCGTTACGGGGTACCGTTATACGAACAAAATTAATATACTCTGTGAGCTCTGCTCATCTGAGTATAAAAAAATAATGAAGTCATAGTATTAACAATATTTGATATTATTAACAATATTTGCTTTGATCTAGGCTATGCTATGAAAATTAATGACAACCCTTTGACCCAGCATGTGTTCATGTGCAAATCCGCTAATGGCACTAAAGGAAAACAGAAGCTTCCGCTAATTAAGGGGCTTAGAATATACTCGTGGTAAGCATGCCTGTCTCGTAAGAGGCAGCTTAAATATACAGACCTAGAAGAATCGACGCGCTCATATCAAATTGATCCCCAATTGGTCGGGATAGTCCTTATTAACTAAATTCCGGAACGTACCGAAATATACATCAAACGACCGTCATCATCGATAATATTCCCCAAAACCTTGGCTGTGTTAGGAAGATCTAGCGGAAAGGGTCAAGTTCCACTCCCTTGTTGACTTCAACTGGCATCATCTATTGCGAAGGCGAATTCGATGAAAATACGCAGTTAAGCATCAATTAAAGATATACGAAGAATAAGTTAAATTAATCCAAATTGAACGTTTTATAGGCATTCTTAATTACATACCTAACTGACAGAATGTTTATGCACTTCTATACAATTATACATATATGTTTCTCTGCGTTACAGTGAAACAGTAAATTTGTGAGAGAGTATTAATCTACACATAGCATTTTTCGACTAAACACAAACTAGTCCAAAAAAGATTAAAGAGAATATTTCGTGATATCTTCATCGTGAGCGGAGAACTTATTTAAATTCCTCGAATTAAGTGCAATTCGTGATTTAACTAGAATTTTTGGGGCTTATATTAAATTAGAACTATATGAAAACGAGTTCAGAGCTTAAAAGGATATTCAAGCGAATTATTGAGATTCTCAATTCCAAAACAAGGACACATCCAATTTAAAAATCGGATGTAAAATAACCAAATTACATTAAAAAATAATTTTGACTGTATTTGCAGTGGTCAAAAAATAAAATTTAATTAAAAAATTTCTGAGACCCTCTCAACATAAGTTTCAAATAGTGGTTCAGATTTTTGCAAGTTTTATTTTCGATCCAGTCTAGTGGTCACAAGATTAACAGATTATAACAAAGCTTGGTGCTACAGCACTTTCGGCTTAAGTTTTAAATGCTTGACGTTTTAAGTTTAACTTTAATTTCGACTTTGCTTCAAAATTTAGGTTAGGTTTCATCTTCTATGCCGGTTTCCATGTAGACTTAGATGTTGTATTCAACGTACAAATTGATTCATGCTTACAATTTGATTACGGTTAATCGGTACTCGGTTTGGTTTTTGTTTTGGGAGCTATTTTGGGTTGTAGTAATTATAAGCTTTAATTTTTGGATTGCGCTTTATGGTTCGGCCCAAATTTGGATTTGGTTGACACCGATTTTGGTTCCAATTTAGGTCCCGGCTCGTTCGCGGCTGCATTTGTTCCAGGTTCCGATCCTGGTTTGCTGCTTATATTTTACCTTTGTTCAAAATTTCCTTACCTTTCCATTTCTTTTCTTTTCTTTTCTTTTTTTTTTCTTTTCTTTTCTTTTCTTTTCTTTTCTTTTCTTTTCTTTTCTTTTCTTTTCTTTTCTTTTCTTTCCTTTTCTTTTCTTTTCTTTTCTTTTCTTTTCTTTTCTTTTCTTTTCCTTTCTTTTATTTTCCTTTCTTTACTTTTCTTTTCTTTTCTTTTCTCTTTTCTTTTCTTTTCTTTTTTTCTTTTCTTTTCTTTTCTTATTTTCTTTTAGTTATCTTATTTTATATTATTTTATTTTGTTTTGATCTATTTTATTTCATTTTATTTTATTTTATTTTATCATATTTTTTAAAATTTTATTTTTTTATTTTGTTTTATTTTATTTTTATTTTTTATTTTATTTTACATGATTTTATTTTTATTTATTTTATTTTATGTTATATTATTTTATTTTATTTTGTTTTGATTTATTTTATTTTATTTTATATTTTTTAAATTCTATTTTGTATATTTTTTTGTTAATTTTATTTAATTTTATTTCATTTCATTTTAATTTATTTAAAATTATTTGATCTTCCTTTTTTTATTTATTTTTATTTGATTTTATTTTATTATATTTTATTTATTTTATTCTTTTTTATTTCATTTTATTTTGTTTTATTTTATTTTTATTTTCTATTTTATTATATGTTATTTAATTTAATTTAATTTAATTTAATTTTATTCTATTTAATTTTATGTTGTTTTATTTTATTTTATTTTATTTTATTTTATTTTTGTTTTTTATTTTATTTTACGTTATTTTATTTTTATTTATTTTATTTTATGTTATATTATTTTATTTTATTTAATTTTGTTTTGATTTATTTTATTTTATTTTATTTTATATATTTTAAATTCTATTTTGTATATTTTTTTGTAATTTAATTTAATTTTATTTCATTTCATTTTAATTTATTTAAAATTATTTGATCTTTCTTTTTTTATTTATTTTTATTTGATATTATTTTATTATTATTTTATTTATTTTATTCTTTTTTATTTAATTTTATTTTGTTTTATTTTATTTTTATTTTTTTTATTATATGTTATTTAATTTAATTTAATTTAATTTTATTTGATTCTATTTAATTTTATGTTGCTTTACTTTATTTTATTTTAATTTTAATTTTAATTTAGTTTTAATTTAATTTAATATTATTTTATAATATTTTTTAAATTTCATAATTTTTTTTTATTTAATTTTATTTCATTTCATTCCATTTTAATTTTTTTTTATTTCCTTGATACCTGTCTGACATTTCTGTAAAGTAAATTACAAAAGCAGATATCGCGCCTTTAGGAGCATAGGGCAAATTACCTAATATTGTTACGAACGTTGGCGGCACTAAGGGGTACTGCCATCTCTATGCCGATGCTAAGCAGTGACGTGAATGCACATCAATAATTTAATCATTTTGCCTACACCTATGTACGTACACGTAGCGGAGAAGAAATGCACAAGCACATGCAGATATCTTATCTGAAATGCTCCTAAAGGTATGCAATTATAAGTGTGGAAGTGTCGCTCACACATACAAGCGCATGGGGTATGAGAGAATCTATTATACATCTGTAGTTGTAGCTGAGAAATTTATAACTAACTAGTAAGTTCTGGAATTAGAAAAGCCTAGAAATATGCAACGAGGAAATCAGACAGTATAAAAAGGCGACAACCGTGGAGGCGAGAAGTCCGTTTCATTTCAGCTATCAATCAGTTTGGTTATTAAGCAAGCTATTAGTTGCAAAGTATAAGTGTTATTGTGAAGTACTTTAATAAAGGCCATTTTTCCATTATTCAATATTGGAGTTATTTATTCAACAGCTTAGTGATTCGAACTTAGTAGAAGATTGCAAATAAAGGAAATTGCAAGTAAATTCGTTACAATTGGTGTCAGAAGAGGAATTGCTGAATAAATTCCGAAGATTGGGAATATAACTTGGACATGGCAAAGTTGAGTGAATTGAGGATCCAGCAACTGAAAAAGGAGTTGGAGAACTGTGGATGGAATACAATCGGCAATAAGATGGAACTTAAAGCACGGCTACGAGAGGTAATGGAATCGCAAGGAATTGATGTGGACGAGTATGTCTTTAATCCTGATGGGGACGAGATAACCACAAAAATTGAAGGGAAAAACGAAACATCGCAGACAGTTACGAGCACAGACTTGAACATGATTTTGCCTGCAATATCTGCACAAACATCGACAGTAACATCAATGTCGTCGCAAATGTCATCTCAAATGGAAGAACAGAAGACGCATATTGCAGAAATGTCGTCAGAAATAACATCGAAGATTGAAGCACAAGAAACGCGTATGTCAGAAATGTCGACACAGATTACATCCAAGATGGAAACTGAACTGGAAGAACAGAAAACATATATGGCATCCCAACTGGAAGAGCAAAAGACATATATGACATCTCAGTTGGCTAAGCAGTTGAAAGCACAGGAGGCCCGCATATCCTCGCAGCTGGAGGCACAGGAGATAAGGGTAACATCGAAGCTGGAGGCCCAGGATACAAAAATTTTACAGTTTGAGGAAAAAATCGAGGCCGAGATGGATGCTTTGAGAGGACGTATCGAGCAGTTGCAACTAAATCGCCCAGCAGTTTCAACGAGTAACCCAAAGGTAAAAACACCATCCTTTGACGGTTCTGTTCCTTTCCAGGTCTTTAAGCTACAGTTTGAGAAGACCGCAGCAGTGAACAATTGGAATGCTGAAGATAAAGTTGCAGCTCTATTTGTAGCATTGAAGGGGCCAGCAGCCGAAATCCTACAGACGATTCCCGAAGGAGAGCGGAGCAACTATGGAGCACTGATGGCCGCTGTCGAGAGACGTTATGGAAGCGAGCATAGAAAACAGATATTCCAAATTGAGTTGCAAAACCGTCACCAAAGAGCGAATGAGACTTTGCAGGAGGTTGCCTTGGATGTTGAAAGATTGGCTCATCTCGCAAATGCGGACGCACCCGTGGAATACACCGAGAGGGTAAAAATCCAGAGTTTTATAAATGGCATACGGGACCTGGAAACGAAGCTACATACGCGAACCCAAAGCTGACATTTGCTGAAACGGTATCACATGCATTGACTCAGGAAACTGCCTCCCAATTGAGTAAACCAGCATATAAGGCTCATCGTGTGGAAGTAGAAAGACCAGAGTGGGTAGACACAATTTTGGAAGCATTGAAGGGTAAGCAGCAGAAGAATAATGATGCAGTCAAATGCTTTAAGTGTGGGAAGCCAGGACATATTGCGCGTTATTGCAACACCAACCCTAACAGTTCCAACAATGTGGGTGGTCGTAAACGCAGAGCTGAAGGAGATGTGCAGATCTCCAAGACCAATCAATCGTTAAACTAAAGCAAGTCAGCCGCAAGGGGCGACAGCTGGTTCCCTCAATTGAATGCCCCATAATCTCTATCTCACAAATTGGAAGAAGGTCAAGCAATCTTACTGTCGGAGGACATGTGGATGGAAAGGAACGTTTACTGACTGTAGATACGGGTGCATCTCTTACCATCATTCGAGCAGATTTAGTCAACAAGAAGATAAGACCATTGCATGGAGCAAGATTGCGTACAGCCACTGGAGAAGACAGCACGGTTCTAGGAGAAGTATCATGTGAAGTCGCAATTGGGAACGTCACGGTAGTACACAATTTTATAGTGGCAGAGATTGTTGATGAAATCATAATTGGAGTAGACTTTTTAATCGACCAGGGCATCAAGATCGACATGCAAAGCAAGACGATGCGATATAAGAACATGGATGTACCACTTAATTTCGGCTACGAGAGAGGCTACAGCAGTAAACCAGTGCTGGTGTAAGAGAGTGTGCAAATACCACCAAAATCCGAAGCAGTCATCTGGGCAAAGATTGATGGAGATTGTGGGACAAACAAATTGTGGGTCGTCGAAGCAGCAAACAAATCAGCACCGAACATACTTGTAGGAAAAACCCTGGCTATGACAAAAAAAGATGGACGTATTCCCGTAAGAGTACTCAATGAGTTCAAGTCACCACTCAAACTGCCAAAGGAGCTATTTTGGGAAGATGCCAGGCTGAAGTAGTTATTAACTGTGAACAGCTCCAGGAACACGTTTCATCTAGTAATACTGATCTTTCAAATGACATCACCGCATGGACGGAGGGGCTAGAGGAAAATAATCAGAGTAAGGCAAAGCAACTGCTCCTAAAGTACGCAAACATAAGTATTTGACCAGGATGGTTCCAAACCAAGCCGCACCAATATTGTGAAACATCAAATTGACACTGGAGACGTGAGGCCGATACGTCAAGCTCCTCGTAGTGTTCCACTGGCAAAGCGAGAAGTTGTGAGTAAAATCGTACAAGAAATCGAACCATCAGCTAGTCCATGGAGCTCACCTGTGGTACTTGTGAAGAAGAAGGATGTGAAAATGAGGTTTTGCGTGGACTACCGCAAGTTGAATAATGTCACGAAAGAGGATAGCTACCCATTGCCAAGAATTGACGACACTCTGGACTCGCTCTCTGGTACGAAGTGGTTTTCCACATTGGACTTGAAAAGTGGCTACTGGCAAGTGGTCGTAAAGGAGGAAGACAAAGAAAAAACAGCCTTCAGCGTCGGAGATGGTCTTTGGCAATTTACAGTAATGGCTTTTGGACTTTGTAATGCACCAGCTACTTTTGAGAGACTCATGGATCAGGTATTGAAAGGACTGTACTGGAAAACATGCTTGGTATACCTGGACGACATCGTCGTATTAGGCAAGAACTTCGATGAACATCTTAAAAACTTGGAGGAAGTTTTCCAGAGAATAGCTGGCGCTGGTCTGAAACTAAGTCCCAAGAAGTGTGCGCTGTTTAAAAAGGAAGTAAATTATTTGGGTCACAAAGTAACGACAGAAGGTATCCGTACAGTAAAGGAAAAGATAGAGGCAGTAAAGGATTGGCCAAGACCACAGAACTTGCATGAATTAAGAAATTTCCTTGGGCTGTGCAGTTATTACCGGCGATTTGTACCAAACTTTTCCAGCGTAGCCCATAACCTCCATGAGCTTACAAGAAAAAATAAAGCTTTTGAATGGAAGAAGGAGCAAGAAGTGGCTTTCCAAACATTGAAGGAGCGGTCGTGCACTGCCCCAATGTTAGTATATCCGATTCCAGGAGCAACATTTATTCTAGATACAGATGCGAGTGGATATGCTATAGGAGGCGTTTTATCACAACTGGTCGATGGAAAGGAGAAGGTAGTTGCATACTACAGCCGTTCGATTGGAAAACCAGAGAGGAACTATTGCGTTACACGGAGAGAGCTGTTGGCATTGGTAGAGTGCATTAAACATTTTCACAAATATTTCAACGGCCAGCGGTTCCGCGTCAGGACAGATCACGCAGCGTTGAAATGGCTTTTGCAGTTCCGTAATCCAGAAGGACAATTGGCACGGTGGATCGAGCGGCTACAAAGCTATGACTTTTCCATTGAGCATCGGAAAGGTAGTCCCCATGGGAATGCCGATGCAATGTCACGAAAACCATGTAGTTTGGAATGCAAGCACTGTTCAAAGGCCGAGGCTAAAGAAGACATTATAGATGTCCGGCTAATGACTATAACGTGTGCGGATGAATGGGACAAGGAACAACTAAGGAAGTGTCAGCTAGAAGGTACAGATCTATCACATGTTATGCAAGGGCTCGAACGAAACGAAAACCCAAATAGAGGGGAGATGTCAGCAGAGAGTCCCATTGCGAAGTCATATTGGGCACAGTGGGACAGTTTAGAATTGATATCCGGTTGCTTGCATCGAGTACGGGAGAGTGAGGATGGTCAATGCAAGAAGAAACTGATAGTTGTTCCCAGAAAGAGGATTCCTGACGTGCTCAGCGAGCTGCATAATGGTCTAAGCGGAGGTCATCTTGGAATCACGAAGACGCTCGAGAAGATTAAGCAGAGATTCTATTGGGTTGGTTGCCGTCAGTCGGTCACTGAGTGGATTGCGAACTGCGAGGTTTGCAGCAGAGCGAAAGTGCCCAAAACCCGAAGTCATGGCCAGATGAAGCAATATAACTCAGGTGCGCCATTTGAAAGGATCGCCATGGATGTTGCAGCTCCATTTCCTACTCGCAACTGCGGAAACAAATATGTACTGGTGGTTATGGATTACTTCAGCAAATGGCCAGAAGTATACCCAATCCCAAATCAAGAAGCGGAAACAGTAGCAGAAGTGTTTATAAACAATTGGGTTGCAAGGTATGGTGTACCAATGGAGTTACATTCTGACCAAGGCAGGAATTTCGAATCAGTTGTGTTCCAGGAAATGTGTAAATCATTTGGCATTCGAAAAACACGGACAACTGCATTGCATCCTCAATCCGATGGTATGGTAGAATGATTCAATAGAACATTGGAGGAGCATTTAAGGAAAGTACTAGACAAGTACCATAAAGAGTGGGATACCTGCATACCATTATTCTTGATGGCTTACGATCAGCAGTGCATGAGACAACGGGCCAAACTCCTGCAAAAGTAATTTTTGGCAATGACCTTAGACTGACAGCTGATTTGAAGTTTGGGATAGATGCCAATGCGGAGAGAAATGTCAAGAAACCCACTGGTGATTTGGAAGAAGAGCTAAGAGAAATACATGATCTGATAAGGCAACGAACAAAGATTATGAGTGACAGGATGAAAGCCAGATACGATAAAGCACTTAATTCGGAAAGTTTTCAGGAAGGAGATTTGGTGCTGTTATACAACCCACAACGTAAGAAAGGTTTGTCCCCGAAATTGCAGTGTAATTGGGAAGGCCCATACAAAGTTGTAAAACGGATCAACGATGTGGTGTACTTCATACAAACCATTGGCAAACCACGAACCAAAATGAAAGTGGTCCATTTGGAAAGGCTGGCAACGTTTAGATGGAGTGATTTGTCTGATCGGGACGATCAGACTTAGGTGGACGGCAGTGTTACGAATGTTGGCGGCACTAAGTGGTACTGCCATCTCTATGCCGATGCTAAGCAGTGACGTGAATGCACATCAATAATTTAATCATTTTGTCTACACCTATGTACGTACACGCAGCGGGGAAGAGATGCACAAACACATGCAGATATCTTATCTGAGATGCTCCTAAAGGTATGCAATTATAAGTGTGGAAGTGCTGCTCACACATACAAGCGCATGGGGGATGAGAGAATCTATAAAAATTATACATCTGTAGTTGTAGCTGAGAAATTTATAACTAACTAGTAAGTTCTGGAATTAGGAAAGCCTAGAAATATGCAACGAGAAAATCAGACAGTATAAAAAGGCGACAACCGTGGAGGCGAGAAGTCAGTTTCATTTGAGCTATCAGTCAGTTTGGTTATTAAGCAAGCTATTAGTTGCAAAGTATAAGTGTTATTGTGAAGTACTTTAATAAAGGCCATTTTTCCATTACTCAATATTGGATTTATTTATTCAACAGTTTAGTGATTCGAACTTAGTAGAAGATTGCAAATAAGGGAAATTGCAAGTAAATTCGTTACAATATTATTTAACTTTCAGGTTAATTATCGAGCTCAAGGCCGCAAGGATAAATAAAACACCATGTATTATGTGGTATTATAATTTATATAATTGGTCGATATTTCGGTTTCAATCTGAAACCATCATCAGGACTAAAAAAACACAAAATATAATAACAAACATTAGGCAAACATAAAAATAGGAGGTGGATATTTTACATATGGGCATATTTCATAAACAAATACAGCTTACACAAATGAATGTACTTGATCGACTGATCATATGTTCGAACAGATTAAACAATATTAATATTAATAATATTATTTAAATTTAATTTTTTTAATTTTTTTATTTTATTTTATTTTATTTCATTTTAAATTATTCGACACTTTATTTTATTTAGTTTTAATTTATTTAATATTATTTTACTTTTTTTAATTTTGTTATTTTATTTAATTTTCTTGCTTGTTTTTTTACTTTATTTTTTTTTAATTCTTGTTTTATTTTATTTTATTTCATTTCATTTTATTTTATTTAATATTACTTTATTTTTATTTTCTTATTTTATTTTATTTTATTTGATATTATTTTATTTTATTTCATTTTTTTTATTTTTATTTTGTGTTTTTGTGGAAAACAAAAAAGCAATTTTTATTAAGTATATTTGTTTTTTTTTTGCTATATCCGAAACATATGTATGTCCTTATGACAATTAGCAACTCGTAGGACACACTAAAATTAAATATATCCATATAATAAGACAGTTTTCTCACTTCTCGAGCTTCTGTTTAATACTAATTTCAGGGCAGCTTAGAACGAGTTTGTTTGACTGCAGGGTTAATCTGCGTCTACATTTTAATATTTTTTAATTACAATGAAATATGCATACATGTTCCATCTTATAAATGTTTGCATATTTGTGCATATTTATTAGGATGTTTTCTTTTCAGGCGATGTTTTATTATCTGTCCTTCCGGAAAGGAGTGAATTCAGTTTTCGAAAGAAATTTAATGGCGACAATTTGTTTTCTGGTCCTATTTGCTTTCGAGTATTTGCATTTGTCTTTTTGACGCCAAGTCATGGGTTATTTCAAACACCCTAATATACATACAAACAACGTTTATTTATGGATAATAATTTTAATGCTCCTAGGCATTTGTCTTGCCATATTTTACTTATGCCGTAAGTCAAGGTCATAGCATTTAAAGAAATTAAACAATGAATTAGAATAGAAAATTTCCCGCATTAGCCTATGCTACCGTATAGATCGTTCTTTCCGAATTCGCATGGTGCAATTTTTTAATTTTCCTACAAATTTGCAGGGAGCCTTAAAGACCCGTGGTGCAGAATCCAGCACTGCAAACATGCATAAAGAAATTACTCAGCTTGGGCCATTTATTAACATATAGCCGGTGGGTGTGTTGTATTGAATTGATTTAAGTGAATATATATGGTTGAATAATTGCATGCATATGAAAATCTATTATCGAATGCAAACAATTTTATTGCCATAGTAGTTTCATTTCCTTCATCAATTCAATATTTTTACTTCTGTATTTCTTGCCGGATAGCGGACTTATGAAGATGGCACTCATTAACGCTTTAATTGTTAACAAAAGGTTAAATTGCAATTGAAGAATATATATAGAAGCTGGGCACTTGAGACCCGCGAAGTCCATGTAACCACTTTTTTGTTGTTTGGTTGTTAGGCATTAACGGTTTATGGCTCTGAATCATAAATGGTGTTAAAGGAAGTTCCAATCGCCTTTCGAGGACTTGAGAGAAAAGTTCTCCTCCAATGAGTTTCATTGATGAACTCTATGAACTTTACGCAGGCGTAAACAAAGTGCACAAAGTAAATCCTTCTTGCTAAAAAATTATTCCATCGACACCCTAATCTAGCAACAGAGGAGGAGAAGGCCTCCATTACGTATCACCAGCGGGTTAGAGGCCGAAAATGTACCGGCGGCTGGAATGCCTGTCGTAAAAGGCGAGATGTTGTGTGGCACAACCCTTACAAGGAAATGCCAGCGCAATTCAACCTAAATGTCAAGCTCATCTACCGGTGGCGAATCCTGTTTCTTTAGCAGCCGGGGCTTTGGCGACACCGAGCTTTTCATGGAACTACGGGATTGGGGCGCGAAGGCCCCGAAGGTTTAATGTGGTCATATTAAATCGTTTCAAAGATAATCGGTCTCATATCTTAATGGTGCTTGTTACCAGAACGTACCAGATCTATCTATATCCGGCATATTACCATCAATATCGATAACACTCCCCAAAACCTTCGGGGAGTAATTTATCGCTACAACAATTGCAACAAAAACCTCCAGTGCGTGATATCTCTGCATGCTCACAATTGGCATCAAGAATTTTGAATTTTTAAAGAACTCCTTCATACACTAAGCTGATACTAAATAAATAATCACGCAACAATAAAACAACATGAAGCAGCCACTCGTATATACATGAACATATCAATCTAAGCGGGGTCGCCCCTCGGCAGTGTTTGGCAAGCACTCCGGGTGTATTTCTGCCATTAAAAGCTCTCAGTGAAAACTCATCTGCTTTGCAGATGCCGTTCGGAGTCGGCATAAAACATGTACGTCCCGTCCGGCCAATTTGTAGGGAAAATCAAGAGGAGCACGACGCAAATTGGAAGAGAAGCTCGGCCTTAGATCTCTTCGGAGGTTATCGCGCCTTACATTTATTTATTTTATTATATCAATCATCATTTACACACATATATAAAAGGCAACGAAGAGATAGCTGACACACATATGTAGTCATCAGCCGAAGTTGTTACTCACATACACACGCATATATATAGCTCAATTACCAAGCATGAGATACAGCAGTTCTAGAAGGCGAATCGTCTAGACTTTAGTTGAAATATGCGAATGAAGCAACGGAGAGTATAAAAGCAGCGCAAGCTGAGTAGTCAGCAATCAGTTTGATTTAAATACGCTATCCGTTGCGAAGTGAAGTATAACTGTGAAGTATAATTGTACTAGGCCCAAAGTAGTCAAATAAAGACCATTTTGCAATAGAGAATATTGGAGTGATTTATTCAACAGTTTAGCGATTCGAACGTTAGCAGAAGCTTTCAAATAAGCGGAATTTCCAGAAATTCGTTACAATACGAACATATAGCGGACACTCTTTTGACTTTTACTTTTACTCTGGCGTAGACTTTTTGTTACGAGCTTTACGTTACTTTAGGTATGTAAACAAATTTATAAAATATTTTTATATACTACGCATAGTGTCCCATTACAAAATACATAAACAACAACAAAATATGTGCATTACGCGAATCCACTAAAAATCGCGTTTTGTTAACTAAAAATAAATGAAGCATAAATTATTCCATTTATATAATTGATTTATTTTGGAGAAAGCTATTATTTGTTTGCACTTATGTTTATTAAGGTGGTCCGTATAAATGAAATAAACGATTTTCTCCAGTCTTTCCTCTTCAGATGATTAAACCTCGGTCAAAAATATCACCTATAAATTTTTAGCCCTATACGAAACTGTTAAGCAGCGTCGCACAGTGGTTAATACACCGAAAGAAATTGTGCTAGTAAAATCAACGAATCGGTTCTGTTGTTCTTGACTTAACGGAGATTCGGTGAAATGGATCGAATTATGGTTAATTGGACCGAGTTCTTTGTCAAGCGACCAAATTAGTTTAGTCATTTCAACAGAAGAGAATTTACCGCTCTGAAGTTAACAAAATTCTATGAAATTGACAGATTCCTAATCAATCTAACTGGTTTTCTGTTAACAAAACTGATCTCACAGGTCATTTCAACGGCGAACAACAGTTAATGCATGAGCAAATTTTCTCTACTTTGTACTTATGATGACGGTGCCACTAGTTAAAAAAAACCAAAATAAAAAAACCACCAAATTGAAAAAACACAAAAATTGGGAAAACAACAAAGAACTAGTTTTTCAGTTATGAATACAAAACGAAAAAACCCTTCTTTGAATTTACTGTGCATAACACTGCAAAAAATTATGCGATACCGGGACACCTATTTATCGGGTAAAATTTTGCAACTTCTCCTCCAAGCGAAATGCAAAATTGCGTCCTCGCGTTGCAAAAGTTTTGTTTGAACGAAGAGGATTTTTCCAAAGTTAATAAAATTTTTTTCAAGTTTTTACGAATTTTCACTCACGCGAACGAATCTAATCTCTTCTACTATATATTTGTGGAAGTATGTCTGTATGTATGTTTGGACTTGCAGCCTAAACCGCAGAATGGAATCGAACGAAATTTTGCCATGACATACCCTGAGTGCGTCAATCTATGGTAGGCTATATAAAAAAAGTTTTCGACAAGGGGACGTGGCACCTCCCATACAACTGGAATTTTTCGTAGTCAATATATCTGAAAATATTAAGGCTAGACGGCTGAAATTAGGTGAGAAGGTATATAAGACCAATCCGTACCCCCTCCAGAAAAACTGGGTATAACGAAAAAGGGGCGTGGTACCTCCCATACAACTGGAATTTTTCGTTGTCAATATATCTGAAAGTATTAAACTAGACGACTGAAATTAGGTGAGAAGGTATATAAGACTAATCCCTACCCCCTCGGGAAAAATTGGGAATAGCGAAAAAGGGGCGTGGTATGTCCCATACAAATGGGGGTTCAGATTAGTCTAATATATTAGTCTATATAGTACTGCTTTTATTTATACCCGAACGATGTCGGGTACTCTGCTAGTAAGATAATAAAAAAACATCTACATTAAGGCTTTCGACAGCATTCAAGTTTGAGTTGTTTTGGAATCGTTTCAACTTAAAGTGTTACCAAAATTAAACTTGCCGAATTACATGTAAAGTTACTCCAGTGGTTAATTAACTTCCCCGATTTGATTCTTTAATTTTCTCTTTTAAAATGTTATGTCAAACATTTATACTACAAGTTTTGTTCGAATAAATCAAGTGTGGCAACTCTACATGCGACAGAAGAAATCGAGAATGAGCTGCAAACTGAAAGAATTGAGAATCAGTTTCGTGACTACTATTTTCATTTCTATTTGAAAAGTGAAGTGACGCGCCGCGAAGTTCAAAACTATAAATTGTATAAATTATAAAAAATAAAATTTAGTGAAAGTGCGTTTAATAAAACAGAGTAATAAAGTGTATAATATAATGTAATTTAATATTTGAGGTACGTCCAATTGAAGTTCGGTTAGTAAGTACATACATATGTATGTACATATGTACTTATTTGTCCGATTTTTGTTTTAAATTCAAAGAAAATGGTAACATTTTATATTAAATGTGCATACACAAATATAATTATAATATAACAATATGGTGAAAATTTTTGAAGAAAAAGTTAAAATAAAGTTCTTGAAACCGACGCCAATGTGGCATGTACTAACGAGTTTGTGAATATGTATGTAGTAAGCATGCGTATTTATGTATGTAGATACTTCCATCAATTTCGGGAAGCTATGCTTGACGGACTTGGGCATAGCTAATGGTATTGAACAACTAAAGATGTCAACCACAACTGACGCAGATGCCCTCTCGGCTGTCCTGTTGCAAAGTTGTTCATCTTTGATTGTTCCTTTAAGGCACATATTTAATATGTCACTATCTGCCGGAGATTTTATTGATGCATGGAAATTGACTTTTATTACGCCTATCCTTAAAGGTGGTAACAAAAATGATATCGAAAATTATAGGCCGATATCCAAACTTAACACTGTGTCAAAACTATTTGAGTGCATAGTTAAGAATAAAATTTATTTCTCCGTGAAACATCTACTATGTCCTCAGCAGCACGGTTTCGTTACTAGTAGATCTACCATAACTAATCTGGCTGCTTTTACGGAAGACTGTTTGGATTCCTTTCAAAAGGGCTATCAAATCGACGCGGTCTATACTGATTTTTCTGAGGCTTTCGATAGGGTATCGCATCGAATACTACTGGCAAAACTTGAGTGCTTGGGCTTTCACTATGAGTTTCTGAAGTGGATCTCTTCTTAATTAGAGAACAGAAGTTGTATCTTCGTCTAGATAATATGTCATGTTGTTGTTGTTGTCATAATATGTCATCTTTTCCATTCGCCCCAACTTCCGGTGTCCCCCAGGGCAGCGTTTTGGGTCCGCTACTATTTGTCATATTTATTAACGACATATCATCTTGCTTTTCAAGGTGTAAGTTTCTTCTTTATGCTGATGACTTAAAAGTTTACCATGAAATCAAGTGCTTGGATGATTCTTTAATCTTACAAAATGAGCTTAGAAACTTATATCATTGGTGTGTCCGTAATCTTCTATTCCTAAATATTGGTAAGTGTCATTTTACCACTTATGCTAAAGGTTCGGGTTTAGTTCCTACATCGTATAGTATCTCAGACATTCAATTAAAAAAGTCTACTGAAGTTAAAGATTTGGGTGTGTATTTTGATACCACTGACTTTTACCACTCACATAAGCTATACAGTTTCTAAAGCGTACGCGATGTTGGCTTTCATCCGCCGTAACTGCTCATCATTTTCAGATCCTTATACTCTCAAACTATTGTACACATCTTTAGTTAGATCGAGGTTGGAGTATGCGGTATTTGTTTGAAGACCTTTTCATGCTGTTTATATAAAGAGGTTGGAGTTTGTTCAGAGAGCTTCTGTGCGCTTTGCATTGCGGTCGATGAACTTTGTAGACTCTGTACCATCATATCACTCTCGTTGTTTACTGATAAATCTTATGCCACTAGACTCCAGGCGAACTCTGTTGTCAATGTGGATTGTCTTTGATATCGTTTCGGGCTCAATTGACTGTTTTTACCTCCTCATGAAAATTCGTTTTAATGTACCCTGTCGTATCCTTCGTTGTAACGATTTGTTTTATATGGGTGTTGCTAGAATGATTTATGCAATGAATGGTCCCCTTAGGCGGACACTTCCTCAATTTAATGCTTATTCCTATTCCTTGGCGTCTGATTTTAGTTGTAGTAAATTTACATTTAAGAACCTTATAATCAGATACTTGTCATAAAGTTAACTATACTTTTTATATAAGCTATGTAAACTTGAAGTTTTGTATATTAACAGTTTATAAACACCTTGTTTGTTGATTAAATATATAAATCTAAATTTATATGGCAACATACTTTCGTACAAAGCTGTCGATGGATGTCGGAACAAGTTTTGTTTATTTGAATTCAGATTTATGTTATTATTATTTTAATTAATATTACTAAATATAGCAATAAAATCATTAGAAATGAAATGTACATATGTGTAATTTATACAAATAAAAGAAAACTACGTAAGTTTAAAAATATATTTATCCGGCTTTTATTTTTTCCACAATTATTAATGTCATATGACCAGAAAACTCTGTTGATGTAAAAAATTACGCTATTAATCTAGAAAAAACAGAAATATCTGTTATTTCTATACATTTCACTGGTAGTGTCATTTCGACAATAAAATCTATTAATTTAACAGTTTATGCTGGTTATTTCGAATCAACAAAAATCTCTGTCATTTCTACGGCTTTCGCTGTTAGTCTCATCTTAACATTAAATCTCTTAGAGGTTTTCCGGTCAATTTTATATTAATTTAAATTTTTTGAGTTAGGCTCTTTTGACCATTAACTGTGAAGTGCAAATAAAATAATTTATTCCACTTTTCCAATCCAACGTTTCGCTAGACTTCCTAGCATCATCAGGGGTGATCTATTTATTTAAAAAACAACAAAAAATAAACAACCGTGAAAAACAATAATAAGCCTTATATAAGACACTTATTAACAAATTTACGTGTAACAACATTAAAAACAAGAAGAAACAACACTTACACAATATGTTTAGTTAGGATCTAAAAATTAAAAAATATAGTACCATCACCGTTTGGTATCATCGTCAAATTTGTTAATAAGTGCCTTATATAAGGCTTATTATTGTTTTTCACGGTTGTTTATTTTTTGTTGTTTTTTAAATAAATAGATCACCCCTGATGATGCTAGGAAGTCTAGCGAAACGTTGTGTTGGAAAAGTGGAATAAATTATTTTATTTGCACTTCACAGTTAATGGTCAAAAGAGCCTAACTCAAAAAATTTAAATTAAATCTCTTAATTTAACAGTTTGCACTGGTAATTTGAAAAGAACAGAAATCCCTTTCATATTAACAGTTTTGATTGGTATTATTAGAGCGACAGTAATAATTGTTAATTTAACAAAACTATGGGTAAAGTTTAATGAAACAACTTTTTTTGTTTATCTGATTACTAAAACGCTTAATTACGAATCAACGATTTGTGCGCAGTTGATTCAACATCTTGTTGCGATGGATAAAAATTGACAGAAATTTCGGTTGAATTGACCCGTATTTCGGTTGATTTTACCAGTCTTTTTCTTTCAGTATATAGAACTAGGGCCCACTCCATTTTAAATAATCATTAACACCTTTCATTTGATAACATATCGTACAAACACATTCTAGAGTCACCCCTGGTACACCTTTATGGCGATATCCCTATAGAACTATGGCACACATCCTTTTAAAATACTCTTCAATGCCTTCCCTTTGATACCCATGTCATACAAACACATTCCAGGGTTATCCTAGGTTCATTTTCCTACTTGGTGATTTTTGTTAAGCGTTTTTTTTTGTTAAGCGTTTTTTTAAGTGCAAAATCGCATACAATATTATATGGAAAATGTATTAATGTATTGTTAACTTTTTAAGTAAAACTTTATGGAGCGGCTCGGGCAAACAGTTTGAAAATAACCGGCACCCTATTAAGTGTATACATTAGTTGAGTGCTGCCAAATCTCATAGTACTGATCCGGATCGTTCCAATGAGATTAAATCGAGCTGGATGGCTCACTGGAATGGCCCAAATATCAGTTCCAGACCCAGACAACCAGAGGAATTCCGAGGCTCCACTTTTTGATATGTGTATGCACCAGCTTTTGCCTGGAACCCACGCATATGTTCAGAAGAACTTCGCACCGCAACCATTCAACGGGATATGAAAGGCTCACTCTCTGATGGCGGTACACAGTGAAGTGAATGAATGGAACTCTGAGCGATTGACTTATGTCTAAGCTGTAGAGGCTAGAAGTAAATAGACAGTGTTAAACAAACCCTAAATTAACCTTACTAATCCTAGCTTTGAGCACTGCAGATAACAAATCCTAAGTTACTTGGCCACTTTTCACAAGAGCTTCCAAACTTAATCTACGGCTTTGAAGCTATGCAAGATTTTATCTTATTTTCTTTCTGATTGCTAGGATGAAACAGCGATATTTGTATTGTATTGTATTTTATTAAACATTTTCCAGATGCATACTTATTAACCTAAGATTACAATATTACATTAAATAATTTCAAATTACTATGCAGCATAGGAAAAGTATATGGCATTTTTTATATTAAAGTTTAACATAGTTCTAAATGCCAGTCCTAGCTTTGGTATATTGTTTTGTGTGGGGTGTACAAAAATAAAATTTTCATAAAGAGTTTAAGTTATACATTAAATTAAATCATCAAAGATATGAAAGATAATCAATACTAAATATTTGCAGCTTCCTAAGGTATGTACGGTTTATAGGGTCATCCTCAGCATCGTTTCTAATTCAAAGTGATTATAACCAAAAAGATACAGCTTAACTTCTTTTTTAAATAAGTTGACATTTCTTATTACCTGTACAGTGGCAGGAAGGGAGTTGAAAAATTTGCACGACGTGTATGTGTAAAAACTTCTAAAGTGCGACGTCCTAGTATGCGGAATTTGTACCATCGGAAGTAGATTTCTTCGTAAGTTGTAGACTTCCGAAGGAAAGCTTTCCAGGTAGCCACACCGTATAAAGAATGTTTTTAAAACTTTGTAAAGATAGAGATGTCGACACGGAAATATATCTAGTTTCCTAAAATATAGCATAGAGTGAGACCTATAGTTTGCACTACAGATTCGCCTTATAATCCCCTTTTGAATTGTTACCACTGCTGACAGCTTATTAGCCGAAGCGCCGCCCCAGCATGTGATACCATATTGCAGTTTAGATTGAAATATTCCGTAGTAAACTGTTTTTAAAGTGGATATTGAACATAACTTTTTCAGACGATAAAAGTGACGAGTGGTATATAGAAAGTATTTTTTTAGTGCATTAATGTGCTCAGACCAACTCAAGCGGTTGTCTATTATAATTCCTAGGTACTTGAAATTCTCAACAACTTCAACCCTGAAGCAGCTCTCACTACAGTTTCTATTACAATCAAAAGATCTCATCGCGCCACTTTGAGTGCACGATATATGGTGCATGTTAAAGCGAGAGCACACTGCGGAGTGAAATATGACATCATAACTTGGTTGTTCTTTGAGAACATGACTGAAATACATAAGTCTAGTTTTACTACTTACAATCAGTTTGTGTGAAGCGAACCAGGTTCGTAACAAATGTATATCATGGTTAATGTCACATATTAATTCAAAGTAATTCGGTGTACTGTACGCAATTGCAAGATCGTCTGCAAAGGCAGTGGCCTTGCCTCTCAATGGAAGCTTAAATATTGAATTAATATAGACCAAGAACAATATTGGACCAAGAAATGAGCCTTGGGGAACACCCAGATTAACAAGCTGTAATCTACTGTAGCTACATTCTACTTTAACTTTTTGTGTTCTGCCCGATATATACGATTTAAGCCACTTATGCATAACACCGCATAATCCTGCACTATATAGTTTATCCAATAGTACACCCCTATCGACCATATCAAAAGCTTTTGTTATGTCCACAAAGAGACCAGCACAACTTCTTTTTTCATCCAGAGCTTTGTAGACGTTGGTGCAAAAATCTAGCAAAGCGTCTTCTGTTGAAAGGTCAGAACGAAAGCTAAACTGCATGGAGCTAAAAAAGCTCGCTTTATTTAGAAAATTAACAATTCTGGTTTTAACAGCCTTTTCAAAAACTTTAGATATGGCCGAGAGTAGTGAAACAGGTCTGTAATTATTAACATCTTTTTTATCCCCTTTTTTCAAGATCGGAATTACAATCGCACATTTCAAACCATCGGGAAAAATACCCTGAGTAATGCTGGTGTTGAATAAGTATATCAGTATATCAACCACATTAAAATATATCTTTTTTAAAATTAAATTGGAAATACTATCCTCACCGCATGAACTAGAGTTTTTTAAGGTTTTTATAATGCTTATAATTTCGAAACCTGTGATAGGGTCAAAAAAGAAGCTATTTCGAGCATCTTGGCCCGATGGTAAATGGGTCGCAAACCGACAATTGCATTTAGTTAATACTGTGTTCCCAACCGTTGTAAAGTGCGTGTTAAGTTTATTAGCTACTTCCACAGCATCCGTAATCGACTGACTCCCAGCTTGTAATGCTATTCGCTCATTATCTTTTTCACCGTTTCGATTAAGAAGATTATTGACAACTTCCCATTCTTTCCTAATATTACCAAGTGCTGAATTAAACTTGTTTCGAAAGAAGTTTTCCCGCGTCAGTCGTATGGCCTTATTGGTGCTATTACTTATTTTGTTGTATCTAGTGCGGAGCCTTCTATTACTAGGATACTTTGCACACTTTTTTCTTAGTTGGTTTTTGAGCTTTATTTTCTGTAGGAGATCTCGAGTAATCCAAGGCTTAAGTCTCACATTTTTTTTACGATTATTCACAGTATACGAAGAGTTGAGAATGTGCGTGTTTAAGGTATCTAAAAATATGTAAAAAGCTACTGATATGTCATTTTCAGCGAGGACATTCGACCAACTTTCGAAACATAGCTTATGGTTCAGCATAGGGAAATTAACTTTGGTATATGATTTCTGAACGCGATTTGCTTTTGGTTTGTCGAAAACAATTCCAAATATTTGCAAACCCGTCATCGTGTGATCAGTTACTTGCAAGTCAATGTTAAAACTATTACAATATCTATATGGTACGGCATTAAAGCGGCAAAAAATATGATCAATACACGTACCCGAACTTAAGCGCGTCGGCTCATTAATATAGGAAGTATAACCATTTCCAGCTATCAAGGCCAAATAATCGTCAGTTGTATTACAGTGATGCAAAAGGTCTAAATTAAAATCACCCAGTATGAAAAAGTTTGTAGTTTCTTCACACAGCACGAAACTGGAGTATTCTTGAATAAATACAGAAATAGGAACAGATTGTAGTCTGTATACCCCTAGGAAAACAAATTGTTCGCCTTTTATATTAAGAGAAAGTTGTAGCATATCAGCACTATAAAGATTTTTACTTACTGAGGTACACTCATAAGTATCGCGCACAAAGGCTCCAACACCTCCCGCACTGTATCTATCATTCGCATTGGCATAAAAATTGAAATGAGGTATGCTGTAGTCACTTACTTCATAAGAATATATCCAAATTTCCTTTAAAAATATAATATCTGGTAGGCAACCTAATGCATCGATATAACTTAAAAATAAATCAAAATTCTGCCTAAGGCTACGTATATTCTGATGCACAACTTTTATATCGTTAGAACCTAATGAGGGCGCTTTATGAAAAAAATGTTTGCTAGCGATGATTGGGTTATCATCAATCAGAACGTCAACAAACATCGAAGAAAAATAAATGAAGAAAAAAAGAACAAAGAGTATAGCTACAGAGTAGCTAATCAACAATAAATTTTATGTCTTCAAAAGTTCTGATGTTGATATATATTGCCAACCTGAATATCCTCGCGATTCCCATTGGAGTTTACCTGTAAGCTTTTTTTTATATTTATTAGGAACTACTTAAATTTAATTTAACAAAAATTATTTATGCATCAAATTAAAATACGATTGATTGAATTTTCCGATTTGCCATATCATTCCCCCATTCCCACGATCTCGGAATACACGGAAAATTTACTATACTGGCTATACTATACTATACTGATCTTTAAGTAGATTTAAGTATCAGCAAATGCTTACATTTCCCAAATTCAAGTTTTCTATATACAATAATGAAGCCAAAAAAAATAACTCTTTTAGTTTAACATTAACTTATTGAACTTAATTAATTAAGACGTTATTTGTTTACCGTCTACGAAAGTAGAATAAAAACAATTCTCATTGTTTATTTGAACTTATTATTCGCTTTACAAATTGTTCTTAATTAATTATAGCTAGAAGAGCAATACTCAATTAAATCTACAAAAACAAAACTACAAATATTTGTTGCAAGCACCATAATTTTAGGTTGACGGTCAATTTATTGAACGGTTGGTCGGCCAGTGCTACAATACAAACATAATTAGAATGAATTGTTGTAAGAAAACTGTTTTGTTTTTATTTTCAGTTTCAAGTCAATGCAGCGCTTGAGAGTCTTAAAATATGTCGTGAAAATTTAGTTTTAATCAAGAGGGCGTTTTACAAATTCTTTTAGATATTTGTCTCGAAAAATTGTTATGGAAAAAGTTATCCTGGCTGAAATTCCCTGAAGACCCAGCATTCTCTATAGCATTATAATGACAAATCATGCATCCTTTTTACTTTTCATTCCAATGGATTGGCCGATCTGAATAGATCACCTAAAAAAACTTCCCAGAACATGGATTGATTTTGCGCCATAGAATCTTTTTTCACATCCGGTATACGAATTTTTTAATATTGCAGTCATTTTCCAAGTTCATAGTTCATAAAATATTTTTCATTGTTTTGGGAAAGATTTCTTTAGGTTGGGGAGAAAATTCTAGACTAAAAATAGACCCTTACTAAAAACATTAAAAAAAAAAAACAAAAATCTTTCAAATAAGGAAAATTTCAATGAAAAGAGTTATACCTATATGACACTACTTTATTTGCTCTACTTATTTGCCCCTCATTTCCATACGAATTTTTGACCCACGGAAAAGTATTTTTCGGTAACTTCCCGTTGAGCTAGATACTTGATACTTAGAACATAGTTCAGATCTGGGAGACATTACAATGCAATAAAAAAAAAAAAAAAACTGGCTAGGTGGCGCACGGATCGAGATATACAGAATATTAATTTTAAAATGGAAATTTTACAATCGACTTTTAACTAACTTCTCGGTGATCCAGAGACCTGAAACTTAGCACATAGTTTGCGAGTCGACGACGCTACAATTCGTGGAAAACAAAATACAGACAGGTGGCAGACGAATCGAGATAAACGAAAATCCTTGAAAATCTCTGAAAAAACGCAGGGAATCTTGCGATCGATTTTTAAGTAACTTCCGGGTGAGCTAGAGACTTGAAACTTGGGCCGTGAGCCAGAACCCGGTGACAGTGCAATATTTGATCAACATATTTTCGCTAGGTGGCGCATGGATCGGGGTATTAAGAAAATCAGTTGTGATTTGGGAATCTTGCAATCGATTTTTAACTAACTTCCCGGTGACTTAGAGACTTGGCACACAGTTCGAGGCTTGGTGATAATACAATTTACAGAAAACAGAATTCCGCTAGGTAGCGCGCTAAGTGAGATAATTACAAATCCTTGAAAAACGAGGGGAATTTTGCAATCGATTTTTGAGTAGCTTCCCGGTGAGCTGGAGATATGAAACTTGAGCCATAAGACAGAATCCACAATGCAATATTTTATCAAAAAAATTCCGCTAGGTGGCGCGTGGATCGTGATATTAGGAAAATTAATTTTAATTTGGGAATCTTTCCATCCATTCCTAACTAACTTCCCGGTTACCTAGAGACTTGTAACTTAGCACGTAGTTCTAGACCCGGTGAGAGCTAGATACATGAAACTTGGGCCGTAAGTCAGAACTCGGTGACAATGCAATATTTTATCAAAAAAATTCCGCTAGGTGGCACATGGATCGAGATATTGAGAAAACTAATTTTAAATTGGGAATCTTGCAATCGATTTTTAACTAACTTCCTGGATATCTAGAGACTTTTTGAGCTACGTAAGGCACAAGTCGAACTATTTAGAAGATTAGGCCATACATTCACGGCTAGCCTCCTGAGTGTTGCAGGCGTTGTAGAATTCCACCTCGTTGAAGGCCCAACTCAATGCACGTCCTTGCATACTTTAAGGCGTACGCGACTTTCACCACGATTCTTTTAGACTTTCAGGCGTATACGAATTTCACCACGATTTTCAGCTGTGCAAATTAAGTATCTGACAAACGCGGTGGAATTCTCTTGTTATGATGCGAGGTGGAATTCTGCTGTTTTCGCCAGTGTTGTCAGCGAAAATTCCACTAATTCTCTTAAATCTTGCTATTTTGAATAAATAAATAAAGATAAGAATTTTCACTAAGGAATTACTAATCAAAGTTGCAATTGCTTTTTTGTAGGCAGTACTAAACAATTTAAAATAAAAAGATGATAACAAATTTTAAGGACTACCTTTATATAAATAGAACACAATTTTTCCTTTAATACAGACATAGTATTGTTGAAGTTTGACTAAAAAACTTTAACAAAAGCTCTTGCACAAGAATTTTTGGGATTTAAAACTATAATTTTTTATAAAAAATTCAACAAGACTATGGCTGTATTAAAGGTAAAATTGTGTTCTATTTTTTTTGTCCATTTATATAAAGGTAGTCCTTAAAATTTTTTATCATCTTTTTATTTATGCTCAGCGTGCTTTGCACACAGAGTATATTAACTTTGATTGGATAGCGGTTGGTTGTACAGATATAAAGGAATCGAGATAGATATAGAGTTCCATATATCAAATTCATCAGTGTCGAAAAAAAATTTGATTGACCCATGTCCGTCCGTCTGTCCGTTAACACGATAGCTTGAGTAAATATTGAGATATCTCCACCAAATTTGGTACACGAGCTTATCTGGATATGAAAATGAGCGAAATCGGATGATAACCACGTCCACTTTTTATATATACAACATTTGGAAAACACAAAAAACCTGATTTTGTATTAAGTAAATAATACACCTAAAATTTAAAATGGGCGTGGTTCTGTGTGATAAAAATTTTTTTACAAATATTATTAATCATAAATCAAAAATCGTTAAGCCTATTGCAACCAAATTTGGCAGAGAGGTTGCCTTTACTATAAGGAATACTTTGAAGAAAAATTAACGCAATCGGTTAAGAACCACGCCCACTTTTATTTAAAAGGGTCGTGGACGAATAAAATAAGCTAGATCTTTGCAAAAAAGAGCTTTATATCAATTGTATTTCATTTCCCAAGTGGATTTATAACAATAAATAGGAAAAACTTGAAATTTAAAAAATTGGGCGTGGCACTGCTCCTATAACTAAGCAATTTTCTATGTTTTCGTGAGCTATAACTCGAAGAAAAATTTACATATCGTAACAAAATTGGGTACACATATTTTCCTTATAGCAGAAAATATTGTTACAAATATTAGCAACACTAAGTGGTACTGTCATCTCTAAGCCGATGCTAAGCAGTGACTTGCTTGTACATCAATAATTCAATCATTAGGTCTACACATATGTACGTACACGCAGCGGAGAAGCAACGCACAAACACACGCATATATCTTATCTGAGATATGCAATTATAATGGTGGAAGTGTCGCTCACAAACACACGCTCATATGAGAGCTATACACCTACATCTGTAGTTATAATTATAACAGATAACCAACTAGTAGATTCTAGAACAGAAGCGCCTAGAAGATGCAACGAGGAAATTAAAGAGTATAAAAGGCAACAATAGTAGAGGCGCTACAATCATTTTCGATTAAGCACGCTATCTGTCGAGCAATAGTTGAGTTATTTATTGTGAAGTACTTGAATAAAGGCCATTTTGCATTATTAAATATTGGAGTTATTTATTCAACAGTATAGTGATTCGAACTTAGCAGAAGGTTGCAATAAGAGGATTTGCAGTAAATTCGTTACAATTGGTGTCAGAAGAGGAATTGTTGAATAAATTCCGAAGATTGCGAATACAACTTGGACATGGCAAAGTTGAGTGAATTTAGAATCCAGCAACTGAAGAAGGAGTTGGAGAGCCGTGGATTGAATACAACCGGCAATATGATCGAACTTCAAGCACGGCTACGAGAGGTAATGGAGTTGGAAGGAATAGATGTGCACGAGTATGTCTTTTATCTTGATGTGGAAGAGCCAGCGACTAAATTGGAGGAGAAGATAGGGACTCCGAATCCATTGGCGAGTGTAGACACTAACGCGATACTAGCAGTGCTGAAGCAAATGTCGTCACAAATATCAACCGATATGTCAACACAGCTCGAAGTACAAAAGACAGATATAACATCTCAACTGGAATCGCAGGAGACACGTATAACATCCAAGATGGAAGCACTGGAGACACGTATATCCGAAATGTCGTCGCAAATGTCATCTCGCTGGAATCGCAGAAGAACCGTATAACAGCGAAGATTGAAGCACAATTGGATGAACAGAAAACACGCATGGCGTCACAAATTGCAGAACAATTAAAAGAGCAAGAGGCACGCATAACTTTACAACTCCAAGCCCAGGAAGAGCGTATCTCAACGAAGCTGGAGGCACAGGAAACAAAAGTCTCATCGCTGCTGGAGGCTTTTAGTAAACGACAAGATAAAATGGAGGCCGAGATGGATGCTTTGAAAGATCGTATAGAGGAGTTGCACCTAAATCGCCCAGCAGTTTCAGTGAGTAATCCAAAGGTAAAAGCACCATCCTTTGACGGTTCTGTTCCTTTCCAGGTGTTTAAGCTACAATTTGAGGAGACCGCAACAGTGAACAACTGGAATGCTGAAGATAAAGTTGCTGAACTCTTCGTAGCATTGAAAGGACCGGCTGCCGAAATCTTACAGACTATTCCAGAGTACGAACGGAACAGTTATGACGCATTGGTGGCTGCTGTAGAACGAAGGTACGGAAGCGAACACAGGAAACAGTTATACCAAATGGAGTTACTGAACCGCTTCCAGAGGCCTGGTGAAACATTGCAAGAGTTTGCGTCGAATGTTGAAAGGCTGGCACATTTAGCGAATGCGGACGCACCCGTGGAATACACTGAAAGGGTAAAGATTCAGAGCTTTATAAATGGCATACGGGACGTCGAAACAAAGCGAGCTACATACGCAAATCCAAAGCCAACATTCGCAGAAACGGTGTCACAAGCTCTGATTCGGGAAACAGCGTCGCTTCTGTGTAAGCCAGTGTTCAAAGCACGCCGTGTGGAAGTAGAAAGGCCAGCGTGGGTAGACGCAATATTGGAGGTGCTGAAGTGATCGCAAAAGCGGAGTGGAAGAGTTATCAAATGCTTTAAATGCGGGAAGCCCGGTCACATTGCACGTCATTGCTATCTTGGAGGAGATGAGCAAGAGCGTGTCAGATGTAAAGAACGAAAACTTGCCCAGTTATTGAATGTCCTGTGATAACTGTGTCGCAAATTGGAAGAAAATCGAGCAGTCTTGCCGTCGAAGGAAATATGGATGGCAAGGAGCGTGTACTGACTGTAGATACGGACGCATCTCACTCCTTAATCCGATCTGATTTGGTCAATAGGAGAGTAAAGCCATTACCCGGAGCAAGGTTGCGTACGGTCACAGGCGAATATAACCATGTCCAGGGAGAAGTAATATGTGAATTCTTAATTAGGAAAGTCATGGTTCAACACAAATTTATTGTGACGGAGATTGTTGAAGAAGTCATATTAGTTGACAACTACATCAAGATCGATATGCAGAGAAGGGTTATGCGTTATGAGAACCAGGATGTACCACTTAACTTTAGGTTGGACCAAGGGTTCATCAGTAATCTAGTACTGGTGGAGAAGACTCGACAAAAACCACGGAAGTCAACGGTAAAAGTTGATGGATCGAATGGGCCAAATAAAGCGAAATCAAAAGTACCTGCGAGAGAAACACTGGAATTGACAAAACCAAAGGGATGCACGAAAATGAAGGAAAGAATTTCCCAGAAGGAATGCGAGGGTAGTTTCAAGCCAGGGCGCACCACTGTTGTGAAACGTGGGAACGATACTGATTATGCGAAGCCAATCCGTCAAGCGCAAGCTCTGTGAAGTAGTTCATTGGCCAAACAACAGAGTGCGAGGGAACGATCCAGGATAATGAGTAGTAAGATGAAACGCAGGTACGACGAGAACAATAACTCGGAAGGTTTCTTGGAGGGAGATTTGGTACTGTTATACAACCTTCACCGGCGGAAAGGTGTACCATCCAAATTTCGATGCAGTTGGGAAGGCCCGTACAAAGTTGTGAAGAAGATCGGTGACACCATCTACCGCAT
Source organism: Eurosta solidaginis (assembly GCF_040869045.1). Classification (NCBI taxonomy): domain Eukaryota; kingdom Metazoa; phylum Arthropoda; class Insecta; order Diptera; family Tephritidae; genus Eurosta; species Eurosta solidaginis. Next base: position 85,781,170 of record NC_090319.1, on the reverse strand, counting down.
ACAAACCATTGGGAAACAACGAAGTAGAAGAGTGGTACATTTCAATTTCATTTTCGATTAAGCACGATATCTGTCGAGCAATAGTAGAGTTATTTATTGTAAAGTACTTGAATAAAGGCGATTTTGCATTATTAAATATTGGAATTATTTATTCAACAGTTTAGTGATTCGAACTTAGCAGAAGGTTGCAAATAAAAGGATTTGCAGTAAATTCGTTACAATATTTATAGAAAAAATGGACGAGATCGGTATAAAAGATTTTTAAAAGGGTCGTAGACGGAAATAATAAGCTAAATCTTAGCTTTGTATCAATAGATTTTACTTTCTAAATTGAATTATAACATTAAATTGGAAAACACTAAAAATTTTGAAAATGGGTGTGGCACCGCCCCCTTTTTGACTAAACAATTTTCTATGTTTATGGAGCCATAACTCGAAGAAAAGTTAACATATCGTAATGAAATTTTGTACAAATATTTTCCTTATAGCATAAAATATTTCTAGTAAAAATGGACTGGATCGGTTAAAGACCACGGCAACTTAGATATAAAACAAGTTTAAAAGGGTCGTAGACTAGAATAATAAGCTATAGCTTAGCAAAAACTAGTTTTGAATCATGATATCTCACTTATCAAGTTTTACTGTAAGAGTAAATGGGGAGGCATTTTTCTTTTAAACGGGCGGTGCCACGTGTTATGTAGAAAAGTAATTTATCTGAAATGAAATGTACAATTGAAGCTCACGCTGAGTATATAATGTTCGGTTACACCCGAACTTGGACACCTTTACTTGTTTTATATACCGTTAGATGAAAGCTATATCTGCAGTTATGCAATCTACATTATATATTGTAATGTACTTATATTTAATGTGTCATGTCACCCATTTTATTATACCATGCATTTATGACAGATGGCAAATGTCACCTGCTGGCGGAAATGCAGCCAACTTCGCTTTTGCTCTGGGGCCTTCTTCTTCCGGTAACAGCGAAACGCAGAGGTTGTTTAAATAAAAATAAAGCAAAAGAAATAAATCAAATCGTTTTAAATTAAAAGAAACAAATTGCATCCTCCGGTGTGGGGAGCTACCCTCTATTCGCATAAATAAATATTAGAAGAAAAACTATAACCATAAAAGAAAAAAAAGTGAAAATGCCGCTCACACGTTTTAATACATCAAGCGCATCGACAGTGGAGCAGGAATCTATAGATACACAAAGTATTACAAAATGATCGTTATGTCATAAGAGATATAGATAACTGCCAACTGACACATCTGCCATATGACGGCATTGTTGAAGCTATGAAAATTCGTAAATGGTGCCTGCCTAATAATGATGAACAAGACCCACTTCAGCCACCAATTGCAATAGGTCACACAACCTCAGCTGATTGAGATCAATCATTAAGTCAGATTGGCCGAGTTGTAATGTACTTATATTTAATCTTTCATGCTACCCATTTTATTATACCATGCATTTCTGACAGATGGTAAATGTCACCTGCTGGCGGAAATGCACCCAACCTCGCTTTTGCTCTGGGGCCTTCTTCTTCCGGTGACAGCGAAACGCAGAGGTTGTTCAAATAAAAATAAAGCAAAAGAAATAAATCAAATCGTTTTAAATTAAAAGAAATAAATTGAAATATGTGAATTCATATTATCAGAGGAATTTTTAAAAACAATATGCATTACATCATCGCTTTTCTCAACTTTTCGTTTTATGGAGTTAATCGAGCGGCTCATATATAACATTTTGGAAAAGACAAAAAACCTGATTATTTAGTAAATAATACACCTTGAATGTTGAAATTTGACGCGTGGACTGATATTGAGACTCTTGATAAAAATTTGAAAAAATTGTTTAAAATGGGTGTGGCACCGCCCACTAGTGCTAAAATCAATTTTACAAATATTATTAATCATAAATCAAAAATCGTTAAACCTACTGTAACCAAATTCGGCTCAGAGGTTGCCTTTACTATAAGGAATGCTTTGAAGAAAAATTAACGAAATCTGGTAAGGACCACGCCCACTTTTATATAAAATATTTTTAAAAGGGTCGTGGACGAATAAAATAAGCTATATCTTTGCAGAAAAGAGCTTTATATCAATGGTACTTGAAAATGGGTGTGGCAACGCCCCTTTTATGACTAAGCAATTTTCTGTTTCATAACTCGAAAAAAAATTAACACATCGTAATGAAATTGTGTACACATATCTTCCTTATAGCAGAAAATATTTCTAGTAAAAATGGACGGGATCGGTTAAAGACCACGGCAACTTAGATATAAAACCAGTTTAAAAGGTTTAAAAGGGTCGTAGAATAATAAGCTATAACTTAGCAAAAAATAGTTTTGAATCAATGATTTTCCACTTCTCAAGTTTTATTGTAAGAGGAAATGGGGAGACATTTTTTTTAAACGGGCGGTGCTACGTGTTTTGTAGAAACGTAATTTATCTGAAATGAAATGTACAATTGAAGCTCACCTTTACTTGTTTCTTATATTTTTTGTCGCCCTCCCTCCTAATGCGGTTTCAGTACTGGTGTAAGTGTGTAAACTATATTTCAAAAAACTAACGAAGTACAAGAAAAATACAACCTACTTCATTAAAAACAAACGAGTAAGGTTTTTTTTTTGACAATCGACTGCTTTTTCTTTATTGTATTTTAGTTTGAAAATTTTGTGCATAAAAACACAACTGAAATCAATTTTCTTGTGAAAAAAGTGAACCATGAGCATTGTGAATTCATACAAGTGAAAAATCTTTCTATTCCTCTATTGCCATACCTACCTGTCAAATAATAGCTGACAGCCAGAACGGCTATCGCGAATGGGCAGAGAATGGAAGAAAGGTTTGTTTTTTACCCAAGATTATTATATTTCCGCACCTCTAAGGCTTCGAGAGGATTGGGTGTTCAGCATAAACGAAGATTTGGAATCAATTTATTTATGGTCGAAGCATAATAGGCTAAACCTTAATGCGTCCAAGACACAAGCTATTGCCCTATCTAATTGTTCATATAGCATGGATGATGTTTCTCCTCTTTGACTGAATGGTACAATTATCAAATATGAAAATTCTGTTAAAACCCTAGGCTTTAGGTTGAATACCTCCCTCTCATGATCATATAAATGCAACAATTTCTAAGTCGTACTCTGTATTGAGACAGCTTTGGAGAACCATAAACTGCGGCTCTGGATATTAAGCTAAAACTTGTTAAAACTCATTAGTACCTATAATCTCATATCAAGAACTAGTAAATGGTTGCCTTCATAAGGGTTCCATGAATAAATTACAATTACTAATAAACAACGCAGCTAGATATGTACACCTAAAAACAAAATATGACCATATATCCGAACTATCCGTACAAATTCTTGGTTGCAGTTTATCAACATTTTTTGAATGTCGTGTATTGTTATTTATACATAAGCTAATCCATACCCGTTGCCCGAGTTATCTCTTCTCAAAATTAACTTTTGCACACTCAACTAAAACATGGAATTTTATAGTAACACACTTTAAATATTCAGCTACCTCAAGAATGTTTTTCGTTAGAGTCGTGCGGTTGTGGAACTCACTGCCTAACAAATTAAAAATGGTAGCAAATCCACGGCAATTCAAACTGGCTATTCTTCCCCAATCTTAAATTTAACAGGGTATTCCACAATTGTGATTATCAGATATTGTCGAATGCTACTTTTATACTATTATTATTCAAAATTAAAATTATTGCTTATTGATCTATGTATCTTGAAATTTATTGTAAAGTTCAAATAACTTGTGGATTTAAGTCATTTATCCCTAATCCTTAATCTTAAGAAAGTATTGTATCAAATTAAATGTGGCACGTTAAAATACTCTGTCTTACTTGTGTCTTAATAATAATAATAATAAGCTCGCGAAAGCGAAAACTGAGATCGTCATCCTCACGAAGAGACGAATTCCCACCATTATGAATATGATGGTTGGAGAACAACAAGTACAAACACGCAGCTCCACGAAATACCTTGGGGTGTGGCTAGATAGCAAGCTAACCTTCTCGGAACACTTTCAAGGAGCCTGCGAGAAAACTGCACAGACCATAGGATACTTAAGTCGATTAATGGCAAACACAGGCGGGCCAAGGCCATGTATAAGAAAGCTGCTTGCTTCCGCTTCGGATTCTATACTCTTGTACGGTGCAGAAATTTGGGCGGATGCAATGAAATTCCGAAAGTACCGAGCAGCTATTACTTCTGTCCAACGCAGAGGGGCGCTACGAATTGCCTAAGCTTACCGCACGGTATCCGCAGACGCAGTTCTTGTTATTGCGGGAACCATACCGATACATCTTCTCGCTGAGGAGAGGATCTCAATTTACCACCTCCGAGGAGAAGTATGCAGAGATGTTGCTGCCGCGCAGGGGCAAAAAGATTCTATCCAACGTTGGCAACAGCAAATGAGCTGCAGTACTGCAGGCAAGTGGACCAGAGAACTGATTCCCGAGCTGGAGCCATGGTTAGAACGGCCACATGGAGAGGTCGACTTCTACCTGGCACAGTTTTTAAGTGGCCACGGCTACTTCCGGGAACACCTCCACAGGATGGGCAAAGTTGAAAATCCGAATTGCTTATACTGTGGGCTCATAGACAACGTACGCCATAACTTTTTCGAATGCGATCACTTCGCACAGCAACAAAGAAGAGTGAAAGTAACACTAGGCGACCTAATAATAATAATGATAATAATAATAATAATAATAATAAACCACGCACTGAGAAGAACAAAGCCAAGAAAGCAAAAAGAAAAGGCAAGCCCAGAAACAGACGGGCCGCAACTTTCGAAGTTAGACCAGCCCAGGAAAAGAACTACGCCTACTGCATAAAACATTTCCTCCTTCCACGTAACCACAAAAAAAAAAAAAAACAAAAAAAAAAAAATAATAATAATAATAATTAATAATTAATTAATGAAGTGTCATGAGTTGCCCATTTGTGTTTTGAATCAGCTTTTCTTTTTAATGTGTATACAGAAAATCTGACTACATATTGATTTTCATTTATAAAATCTAGTTAATAGACAAAATATGAGCAGCCAGTTAAGCAAACATTTTAAAATATTGTTACAAATATTAGCAAAACTCTAAGCCGATGCTAAGCAGTGACGTGAATTCACATCAATAATTCAATCATTGTGTATCTACATAAACGAAAAAATAATTGCGTCTACACATATGTACCATGTACGTATACGAGCAGCGGAGAGTCAATGCACAAACACATGCATATATCTGAGATACTCCTGAAAGTATGCAATAAGAGAAGCTATAAAATCGTGCAATTGTTGTTACAGCTGAGAAGTTTGAGAGCTGATGGGCTAGAGGATTCTGGAAATGGAAGCGTCTAGAAGATGCAAAGGTGAAATCAGAGAGTATAAAAGGCAGCAAATGTAGAGGTGCTGGAATTTAGTTTGAGTTGAGCTATCAAGCAGTTATTGATTAAGCACGCAATCTGGCGGGCAATAGTAGAGTCTCATTTGAGCTATCAATCAGTTTGGTTATTACGCCAGCTAGTTGCAAAGTATAAGTGTTATTGTGAAGTACTTTAATAAGGGCCATTTTTCCATTATTCAGTATTGGAGTTATTTATTCAACAGTTTAGTGATTCCAACTTAGCAGAAGGGCAAATAAGAGGATTTGCAAGTAAATTCGTTACAATATGTAAATAATGCAATATATCAGCCGTCTAGAAGAATGTTTGAAAAGCATTATTGAACAAATAATTTATGTAATCGAACAGCGATTCAACAGGTGATCGAGACTGTTTACTATTGTGAACGTTTTTATCAAACATTCGCTACTCGTACGAATTCACAATGACAATGAGAGATAGAAATAATTTTCCCGTGTTAATTGAACTGTTTCTATTGTTGGTTTTTTTTTTTTGAAACTTAAAAGAACAATAAGTCACAAATTTTAACATTTTTGTAAAACAAAACCAAGAAGTGTTAAAAATCTAGAAATGGAAATTAGTACACGCCTTGCCATTTTGGCTTTAATTCTCCTTAAAGTTAAAGCGCACAAAGTACTAGTTAAACTCCATTAAACTCAATTACTTAGTTCACAATGAGGACAACAGGATGATTTGCTTCTTTCTTGTTTGAAACACCAGAGGTCTCATAAAGGAATCGATCTAGTGCCATTTCGATAGTTATGCGTGTTTGTTTCATTTTGCCAACTGAAGCTTCTTCCCCTTATACTGGTTTCTTTACCGACGGTTTCTCGCTTGAAATGTCTTCGGGATACTTTCACTCACTCTCGTACTCCCTCTGATTCGTACACTTCTCCAATTTTCTTCTCTGATTGGATTCATCTCTACTTCCATCGCAGAGCTTGTTGAATATCCGCTAAATTTATGCTTCGAGTCAGATGTTTCGCTTTTGTCTTCTTTCGCTTATGGCACTATTCTTTCTCTCTCTCTTCTCCTTGTAATCAATACAAGATATCGAGAAAGTTGCTTTAAAATTCAGCCGGGTTACCGAAGTCCTGCCGCTAGCTCTCAGCGACATAGTTGACGGCTATGGAGTCTGACTTAACCATCACACCATAACCTTGAGTAAGTTAGTAGTAATAACAGATGAAAAAATTATGTTTCGACAAGTTAAAGTCAACAGTATAATGAAATGTATCATACACATATGTATATATTTTTTAAGGTAAAAGTCTAGTTGAGGGATCGATTGCTAATACGCTACCAAAAATATCGATAGACCCCTCAACTAGATTTTAACTTTTTTAATATATTGTGATGCATATTCACATCACTTAGTGATACTAGCATCCCTAATCCGATACTAAGCAGCCACTTGTATCTACGTAAACAAATCATTCATCATTTACACATGTACATACAAGGCAGCAGAGAGATACTCACCATAAGCCGAAGTAGTACTCACATATGGCTATGCGAGAGACCATTAACTACAAATATACATGTATATATGGCTGGTAACCAAGCATGAAATTCGCGAAGTTACTAGCCCTTAGGAGAAATGGGTGGACAAGGCAACAGAGGGTATAAAAGAAGCGAAAGCTGAGTAGTCAGTAAGCAGTTTGATTTAAACACGCAATTAGTTGTGAAGTAAGAGTTATCGTGAAGTACTTTCAAAGTAGTCTAATAAAGACCAATTTGCATTATTGAATATTGGAGTTATTTACTCAACATTTTATTGACTCGAACGTTAGCAGAAGGTTTCAAATAAGCGGAATTTCACTAAATTCGTTACAATATATTATGTCTACAAATAAAGAGATAAGTGGTGTTTTTTCGGGTATGGTGTGGAGGTTAGGCAAATAATAATTTGAATAATTTTATGCATTTGAGGCATGCCGTATTTCTATTTTATTTAAATTTGTTTACCAAAATTGTAACAAATGTATACTATGGGTTAGATGAAGGTTATACAGATATCTTAGCTCAGTAGGTGGACACGGCATAGGTTGACTAAAGTCGGACAGCACAATTTTTCTTTCCTTGTAGTTGTTGTTGTTGTTGTTGTTGTAGCGATAAGGACACCCTCCGAAAGTCTTGGGGAGTGTTAGCGATATTGATGGTCCCTCGCCGGATGCAGATCCGGTAAGTTCCGGTACCAAGCCCGACCATCTCGGGAACGATTTGTTATGACCACATGCGACCTTCTAGGCCACCCCGACCTCCCACCCCCTAGATCCAAGACGAGTTCAGGGACGCCAGAGCCTCGGTTGTTAATGTAACAGGATTCGCCACGGATAGGTGAGGTTGAAAATTGGGTTTGGAGAAGCTATATATTGCGCTGGCAACCTGAAAGGGTTGCGTTACACAACCCCTTGAATCTGTTTGGTATTTTAGACGCCTCTTACGACAGGCATACCCACCGCGGTTATATTCTTTTCTTTCCTTCCTAACTGCTTGTGTAAAATTCTCTGGTTTCAAACCAAATGTGAAAAAGCATTACAAAGGGTCTTTCACCCACATTAGGTTGCATTTTAAGAATAGAAAGCGAGTTCGGTGTCTCTCGGTACCGCAGCAGCTCAAGTCCAGCTATCTAACAATTTTCGTACGACTTCATGGACTTCAAACAGGTGCTGACCGTGACTTTCGCGCTTTTCCATAGTCCGACTAGTATACTTAAATACATATATCTAAATGCTTTGATGCTGAACACTTTTTTCACCAACTACTCGCATCTATCGTGCATATGATGGTACCGAATTAATAAAATAAAACAACAATAAATAAACACCGACCAAAATGTATTTTCATGGGGTAGCCTAATGTACAATAATATTTACCTTTTATAGCATCAAACACAATTGTTTTTGTTTTTGTTTCATCAAACACATACATTTTTTTTACGCCCCAAACTTGTCCGGGAAGCACGCGAATATAACGAGCAAAATAAATAAGCGATGAAGGTAAGACGTAATAAACACCGACATTAACGACGCAGGCAAAAATACATTAAAAACGCAAACAAATACAACAACAGACTCACAAGTCATTTTAAATGTGCTGATGCTATTGGCGTTGTGGGTGGGTTGTGCTTTTGTATACACATATATCTACATATTTATATTTAGATATAACAACAATATACACCTCAGTGCTTTTGGAGGTATGGCAAAAGCTTTTTCCTTTGTGTATGTGTGTCGTATGCATATTTGTATGGGCATCACATGGCCACATCAAGTTTCGTTTGGAAAGAGATTAATATTGTGCGCATTTGTTGGCCACAAAGTAAGCTTTTGAAAAGCTCAATTACATATTTGTTTGGCGGTTTAATTTTGTTGTACAAATATATAAATTGAAAATAAAAAATAACAAGTAAGGAAGATTAAGTTCGGGTGTAACCGAACATTACCTACTCAGTTGAGAGCTATGGAGACAAAATAAGGAAAATCACCATGTAGGAAAATGAACCTAGGGTAACCCTGGAATGTGGTTTATGACATGTGTATCAAATGGAAGGTATTAAAGAGTATTTTAAGAGAGAGTAGGCCATAGTTCTATGGATGGACGCCATTTAGGGATATCGCCATAAAGGTGGACCAGGGCTTACTCTAGAATTTGTTTGTACGATATGGGTATCAAATGAAAGGTGTTACTGAGCATTTTAAGAGAGAGTGGGCCTTAGGTCTATCGGTGGACGCCTTTTCGAGATATCGCCATTAAGGTGGACCAGGGGTGACTCTAGAATGTTTGTACGATATGGGTATCAAACGAAAGGTGTTACTGAGCATTTTAAGAGGGAGTGGGCATTAGGTCTATAGGTGGACGCCTTTTCGAGATATCGCCATTAGGGTGGGCCAGGGGTGACTCTAGAATGTGTTTGTACGATATGGGTATCAAATGAAAGGTGGTAATGAATATTTTAAAAGGGAGTAATCCTTAGTTCTATAGGTGGACGCCTTTTCGAGATATCGCCATAAAAGTGGACCAAGGGTGACTCTAGAAAGTTTGTACGATATGGGTATCAAACGAAAGGTGTTACTGAGCATTTTAAGAGGGAGTGGGCATTAGGTCTATAGGTGGACGCCTTTTCGAGATATCGCCATTAGGGAGCCAGGGTGACTCTAGAATGTGTTTGTACGATATGAGTATCAAATGAAAGGTGGTAATGAGTATTTTAAAAGGGAGTAATCCTTAGTTCTATAGGTGACGCCTTTCCGAGATATCGCCATAAAGGTGGACCAAGGGTGACTCTAGAATGTTTGTACGATATGGGTATCAAACGAAAGGTGTTACTGAGCATTTTAAGAGGGACTGGCCATTAGGTCTATAGGTGGACGCCTTTTCGAGATATCGCCATTAGTGTGGGCCAGGGGTGACTCTAGAATGTTTGTACGATATGGGTATCAAACGAAAGGTGTTACTGAGCATTTTAAGAGGGAGTGGACCATTAGGTCTATGGTGGACGCCTTTTCGAGATATCGCCATTAGGGTGGGCCAGGGGTGACTCTAGAATGTTTGTACGATATGGGTATCAAACGAAAGGTGTTACTGAGCATTTTAAGAGGGAGTGGGCATTAGGTCTATAGGTGGACGCCTTTTCGAGATATCGCCATTAGGGTGGGCCAGGGGTGACTCTAGAATGTGTTTGTACGATATGGATATCAAATTAAAGGTATTAATGAGGGTTTTAAAAGCGAGTGGCCCTTAGATGTATATGTGAAGGCGTTCTCGCGATATCGACCAAAATGTGGACCAGGTGATCCAGAAAATCATCTGTCGGGTACTGCTAATTTATTTATATATGCCATACCACTAACAGTATTCCTGCCAAGATTCCAAGGGCTGTTGATTTCGCCTTGTAGAACTTTTTCATTTTCTTCTACTTAATATGGTAGGTGTCACACCCATTTTACAAAGTTTTTTCCAAAGTTATATTTTGCGTCAATAAACCAATCCAGTTACCATGTTTTATCCCTTTTTTCGTATTTGGTATAGAATTATGGCATTTTTTTCATTTTTCGTAATTTTCGATATCGATAAAGTGGGCGTGGTTATGGTCGGATTTCGGCCATTTTTATACCAAGATAAAGTGAGTTCAGATAAGTACGTGGGCTAAGTTTAGTAAAGATATATCGGTTTTTGCTCAAGTTATTGTGTTAACGGCCGAGCGGAAGGACAGACGGTGGACTGTGTATAAAAACTGGGCGTGGCTTCCACCGATTTCGCCCATTTTCACAGAGAACAGTTACCGTCATAGAATCTATGCCCCTATTAAATTTGAGAAGGATTGGTAAATTTTTGTTCGACTTATGGCATTAAAAGTATTCTAGACAAACTAAATGAAAATGGACGGAGCTAGGCCCGTTTTGAAATTTTCTTTTATTTTTGTATTTTGTTGCATCATATCATTACTGGAGTTGAATTTTGACTTAATTTACTTATATACAGTAAAGATATTACATTTTTTGTTAAAATTTGAATTAAAAAAATTTTTTTTTTAAAAAGTGGGCGTGTTCTTCATCCAATTTTGCTAAGTTTTATTTAGAACATATATAGTAATAGTAGTAACGTTCCTGCCAAATTTCATCATGATATCTTTAACGACTGCCAAATTACAGCTTGCAAAACTTTTAAATTACCTTCTTGTAAAAGTGGGCGGTGCCACGCCCATTTTCCAAAATCTTACTAATTTTCTATTCTGCGTCATAACGTCAACTCATCTACCAAGTTTCATCGCTTTAACCGCCTTTGGAAATGAATTATCGCATTTTTTCGGTTTTTCGTGGCGTGGTTATAGTCCGATATCGTTCATTTTAAATAGCGATCTGAGATGAGTGCCCAGGAATCTACATACCAAATTTCATCAAGATACCTCAAAATTTACTCAAGTTATCGTGTTAACGGGCAGACGGATGGACGGACGCACGGACATGGCCCAATCAAATTTTTTTTCGATACTGATGATTTTGATATATGGAAGTATATATCTATCTCGATTCCTTTATACCTGTACAACCAACCGTTATCCAATCAAAGTCAATATACTCTGTGAGCTCTGCTCAACTGAGTATAAAAATAACTACATATATGTACTTACTATATATGTATGCACATAAATAAAAGTCTCACCTACACAGAATTAAAATATAAAGACAATACTAAAGCACTGTCGGCTGGGAATGCGTGCAGTACGGATTATTATTCTCTGCAATCCAAGCTATGATAATTTCATGTAGGACGTAGACTCATCTCGTCATGCATTTGCAAGAACAAACCATAAATATCTCTGTACGTAAAAATGAAGGTCGATATTTCTACCTAATCCGGAAGTATAGAGTTGCTACACAACGACATTTGTACAATTTATCTATTTCTACCTAGTTGGCCTTAGCTACACATATATATCATACATACATATATAACACAATTCGTTAAGAGAAGCTTAAGTCCATATTTGCAGGGTCGTCCGAATATTTTTTCTTGTGCTACCCATGGTACCTAAAATATTTAATAAAATAGATAACAATGTGGTTTAGTTTGTGTAGTTTGCAAAAAATATTCCCACGCCCCTGTCACTCTGCACTTAAGCTTTTCTTAACGAACTGTGTTAGTCTTCCACGCGAAAACTCTGAAACATGCTAGATTTCCACGCGAACACGAATCGTGTTAGTCTTCCATAGGAATTTAAAATTTATAATTTAAAATTTCTCTTCTCTTTTTTTCTTTTCTTTTCTTTTCTTTTCTTTTCTTTTCTTTTCTTTTCTTTTCTTTTCTTTTCTTTTCTTTTCTTTTCTTTTCTTTTCTTTTCTCTCCTTTCCTTTCCTCCTTTCCTTTCCTTCCTTTTATTTTATTGACATTTGTAGAGGTGTCATTTTTAAATTAATAAACTATCGCTGTATTTCGCATACTTGAAATTATTTGAATGACCATCACTGCTTCTTGAGAAGATCTATCGAAACATAAATATATGTTCCTAAGAATTCGATATTGGCCACTTGCTACATGTGCTTTTAAAATAAGTTTCTCAACACTTGACAGCTTTCTATATTCACTTCTACGTAACTCATACAATTTTTTATATCTATAAGTTAAAGTAAGTTTAAAAATAATACAAAAGTACACTAAAAGTACTCCAATGTCCATAAATATAGCAGATATGTATACGATTGAGTATAAGAAAATATCTATAAGCTCTTATCAGAAAATAATATTTAAATATAAAAATAGGAGAAAATCAATTTAAAATGTTTACTGTTTACGAAACAAATTTCTCACGGTTCTAGCCCTGTTGGTTTTTATCAGCACACTCAATAGTTTTTGCATGCATTACATAAACTTTTTGCTACAATTGCACTGATTCTTCTAAACTATCAGGAAAACTAATTCAAGTATGAGGGCAATAGTGGTGCAACATTTATTTTAGAAAACAATTATCATGTGGCATCTGAGAGTAGTCTTTAATATACAGAACATTCAGCAGTTAATATATAGATATTTGGTGAGTACATTACCTCAAGAAAATTTAATGCTCTTTTGTACATACATATATAATTCTGCGACGCTATATTTAAATTTTAAATTTATTGTTTGAACATATTTTGACTACAATGTATACACATCTATCATACTTGGCAACATTATCTACTCCTACGTTTTGCCCTTAAATATTACGTTATCAACAAATAGGAAAAGATATTTCTAAACATAAATAACTTTAGTGGTATTCACTTAGTTGAACGACTGAGTTGATACTCGGGTAAAGATTCAGGTTAGGTCAATATAAGCATGAAATAAAATTGAGAGTAAGCCACATTCTTCATTATATAGGTTTGAGACATCCATAGCTGTAAAACATATTTTTTATACAAAAAGTATTATTAGTGAAAAAGTACAAGTAAAAGTTATGTGCATGCATGAAATATGCATTTTACATCAATGAAATCGCTTGTTTTTAAAAGATATTTTTCTGCATTTTGTCAGCCCGTATATAATTTAATTGCCTGCGGAGGTATTCAAATACGGCTGCGAGGAGTTGGTAAAGGGCATGCATCACATTCCTTGCAAAATATGGTCGGACGAGTGCATGCCAAGTGTTCAGCTTTCTGTGAATTGGCAGATTGGACCTTATCAGTGCGGTTTCAGACCTGGTAAATCTACCATCGAGCAGATTTTCTCAATGCGCCAAATCTTGGAAAAAACCCACAAAAAAAGGATAGACACACATCACCTCTTCGTTGATTTTAAAACCGCCTTCGATACAACGAAAAGAAAAGGAAAAGGCGCCCAGCGGATTAGTGGGTCAGAATATATCCGCGGTAGGTATGCCTGTCGCAAGAGGCGACTAAATTACCAGATTCAAGGGGCTGTGTAGCGCAACCTTTACAGTTGCCAGCGCAATATATAGCTTCCCCAAACCCAATTGTCAACCTCACCTATCCGCAGCGACTCCTGTTTCAATAACAGACGAGGATCTGGCGACCCCAAGCTACTCATGCAACTTGGGGTGGGGAGGGAGGGATAGCCTGAAGGTTTAATGTGGCCATATAAATCGTTCACGAGATGGTCGGGCTAGCACTGTATTTTAAAAACTGTTAATGCCAACGTTTTTATCGCATAATTTTAAGTGAGATAGGAACTATGAGACAAATTCGATTTCATCGGCAACTGTTTTGAACGTTTCTGAAGGAACCCTTAAAAAAAATGACGAAAAAATAAATCTTTTCACCAAAACACTCCTCAAAACCGAAAAAATAATTTTTTTTCAAAAAACTGTTATCGCGGACAGGGTATACATGAAAATTTTTTAAGTAGGTCATGAAAAAAACCTTAAAAATCAAAGAAAAAAAGTCAAAAAACTCAAATTTTGCAGGCTCGAAAATTATTTTTTTGGGTTGCTTAGTGGAATTTTTAATCCTGAGCCAATACCTATCGAAAAATCGATGGCGCGATATAGGTTAATAAATCGACCCAGCTTAATATACATACATATCTACTCTGCGGCAAATATGGGAGACAGTCACGCAAATAGACAGTTTTGCACTAAAGGTTAAACGACTACCTTCGAACTTGTTCTAATCGAATGCAGAGCAGGACAGTTATGAGCCAAACTTGTACCAACAGTGCTAGAGTCCGAGATATATGTATTTAAATAAATTAATCAAACTATTTCCACCCACGACTGAAGCAGTTAAAAACGCGTTTCAAAAGTCTGCAAAGCAGGGCAGTTTTCTATTTCGTAGGACAGATATGACAATGGTAAAAGAACAAATCTTTTATTTCGTATAGGTAATGACTCAATCCAGTGTACATTAACGTAGCTCGTTGACTGAACTGAAATAAATGTTTCCTCATCTCAGCTTACAGCTTAAAAACGCCCTGTAACAACGAAGTAAAGTATCTTCAAACTGGCAACCGACATAGTGTCGTGATATTCTTCTAAGCCGCCAATACTGTATAATCAAAACTATTCCCAGTTTTGGAACTTTTAACACTATTATTAATGAACCTTTTACATTTTTTTAAATGTAAAATTTTTTTGCCGTCGATGAAACTAGAACAACTAACACCTCCGACACATAGGCAGTTTTTCATATAGATGCGTTTAACTCAATCTTATGCATTATGAGTAAATTGTACGTATTTTTATAGAGAACGGTAGAATGAGCGACACTGGCGCAATCTGAAAAATTTGACAGTTGCTTTGGCTAAGGGTGTTGGCACACTTTGCAAGTGAAATTATTTTTCCCACTGTCTGGTAAATTTTCTAACATTTTTCGCAATTAAAAAGTGCAATATAACAATCGATTATGGCACAAAATATGTTAGCAAGTATTTTTGTTGTATAGGCAGAATGTTTATAACAGTGCTTCGCGAAATTTTGTATGTGAATAGGCAAGGCGTAATAAGCTTCAATTGCCACGTCTGAAGTTCCTTCATATTTACAAACGCAACATCTTGGTTGATTGTGGCGATGTTATTGGAATGCATAAGCTTGTGTTAAACGCATCTATATGAAAAATGTCATTTTGTCACCGCCTTAAGAAAGTGGCTCCGTCCAGGGCAGGAGCTGCATTGGGCAGATGTCGCAAGCATATATATTCAGTGCTGACAAACTGTGCACAAGGTGATAGGAACTAAGATTCAGTTTCCCTAACTTAATTATGTGCTAGTGAGTAAAAAATCGATTGTTGGAAAGATACATACATCGATGTTTTTCGATATGCGCAACACCGATTTTACTAGCGTCAACTATTAAATTAGTAGCAAAATCACTCATACGCCATGGTGTATCGTTATCTACATTCAAGGAATGCTGTGAATATTCGCATTGTAATATTCTTATAAGCAAAAGCAAAATGGTTAATAATGGCAATATGTGGTACTATTCCTATCCAGTATGAACAGAAGCTCACTATCAGCTGGATATAAGTTGGTTACAAATAAACCAGCCTACACTGCTCTCTGTTACTTTCTTAGAAAAACTAGGCATATATTTTTGCAATTTTTTCGAAAAGTTTTATAAAATTTTTTTAATTACTCAACTGGAAAAGAAGTAACTAAGAGCAAACTGTAAGTTGGTTACCAATAAGCCAACGTGCAATATTGACTGTTTATTTCTTTGCAGAAAAAAATTTTCAATTGCTAAAAAAGCCTAACTACCTAATAGTTGCCTATTTTACGGAATTCCGGGAAGTAAATCACTTCCAGTAAACTTTAAAAAGTGAGATTGCAAAAAAATAAATAAATCAAACCGAAAAAGTTTTAAGTCAGAAAATAATTTGTCAAACAAAGTTTTAGGATATAAAAAGATTTTCTTTTCATAAAGTATTTCATATAATTTTGTGAAATTCACATGGAATTTAAAGGTTTCTTAAAGAGTTGTGAAAAAATTTGCAAAATAAATGAGACGTCTCCTAGATCGGATTTCTCTACCACCCCCGAGTAAAAGGAAAATACCATTGCTTCCCAAGGCAGTCGGTTCTATGTACCGGAGCGACTCGGGATTTTTCCCGACCAAGGACTGTCATTTCAGTGTGACCCCATTTAATTTGTTACGTCCCTCCCACAAATTTTCACTCTCCCAGCAGCTCCTTGCAGCAGGACTGCTCCATATTCTCTTACTCCGGGAAGGCATCGAATCCAATCCGGGTCCGTCTCCTGACCCCGGTCCTGAGAAATGGTTTTGCTGCATCTGCCGGAAAATAATCTTTTTAGGACGGTCATACTCTGTTCAGTGTGTCTCGTGCAAGGGATGGTTTCATCGGACAGGTTGTTCTGGGCTTGATCCCAAAACCCGACGTCCACGTAACTTTTATAAATCTTTTGTGGCTCCTTGCTGTTCACGCCCAAGGGCGTCCCGTATTCTACGCCTAAGCGCCCCTCCACTACCTTCCAGCAGCCCCGCTGCTCAGCAAGCCACAACAAGTACCCGCTGCTGCTCGTGCCCCACGGCGCCAACAACTCAAATAACTGCTACCACTCATAACTACTACCTTCGTAGTAGAGTCGGTAGCAATGTTGAGCATCAGCCCCTGCCCCCGTCTTCTCCCCCCTCTTTTCCGGCAGCAATCGTGTAGGTCAGGGAAACAGACTCTTAGTCCCTACCTCCGTTTGCACCTTTTGCCAGCACAGAATATTCAGGTTTGCGACATCCGCCCAATGCAGCTCCTGCCTTGGGTGGTGCCACTTTCCTAGATGTTCTGGTCTCCGCGGCGGCAACCCCCCGACGGGTTTCATCGCATCATGTTGCCAGGTCGGAAACCCAAATCATCCGGGTACCCCAATGCTTGCCCAAGGACGCCCAGTCCCAGGGCTACAACAGCAATTCAGCAATTGCGTCCTGGCCTTCCTCAACCCAGGCGTAGTCACCCGTCACTTACCCCCAGAGTGGAGGCATCTCCCCTTATGCACTTCAGAATTCTACAGTTAAACTGTAATGGACTAACTGGGAAGATTACGGAGATAGTTGATTCCATGAAGCGGCACAACATCCGCATTGCTGCGATTTAAGAGACTAAACTCACAGCAAGATCTGCATTGCAGACCTGCTCTGGGTATAATGTCCACAGGAAAGACCGCGAGAGCGGAAATGGAGGCAGCCTCGCGTTTATCATACACCACTCTGTGCAATATTATATATTTGATCCTGGCCGCAGGGACAATGTCTTAGAACGTCAAGGCCTATCTGCCCGGTCAGGCGATGCAAACTTAGAAATCATCAACATCTACATCCCCCCTGCCACATGTTGCCCCAGTGGATACCGCTCTACTATCAGAGCCTTACTCACTGGCAACAATCGCATTATCTTAGGTGATTTCAATGCCCATCACGATCTATGGCATTGAAACTTGCGGGCGGACAGTAGGGGTGAGATGTTGGCGGATCAAATAGAAGAAACGACGTTCTGTACAATAAACGGGGATGCCCCCACACGTATGGTAGCAAGCTGTCACAGTTCGCCAGATATCTCAATCGTGAGCGCAGAACTCGTAAACTGCGTCAACTGGCAACCGATGGTAACATTGGCATCCGATCACCTGCCCATACTTATTTCGCTCGAGCGTATCGCCGACTTCATCGTCACCGAAAAACGCACTTTCATAAACTTCAAAAAAGGAAAGTGGGAAGAATATAAATCTTTTACAGGCAACCGCTTTGCTGCCCTCCCTATGCCGACTGATGCCCGCCAAGGGGAGCGTGCCTTCCGTAAGGTCATTGAATCCGCCCCGGCACGTTTCATTCCCGCCGGGAGAATTCCCGAAATCCGGCCCCACTTCCCGGCGGAGGCCGCGAGAGGACGTGACCTTATAAGACAGCTTGATCCAGGCGACCCCCAAATAAGGGATATAAACCAACGCATCAGATTGCTTGTGGACGAACACAAGCGGACGAAATGGGAGGAGAACCTAAGAGGATGTAACCTCTCTATCAGTGTGGGTAAACTTTGGTCCACCGTAAAGTCCCTATCGAATCCGACTAAGCACAAAGACAAAGTTTCCGACAAAGTGCTGTCGGATGCGAAAAAATGCGCGAGTGCTTTCTGCCGACAATATATAATGCATCCTACGGTCGACAAAGATAGACGGAGAGCCAATAGACACGCACATAAACACAAATTCAGCGCGTCACCAATCACCATCACCGCTAAAGAAGTTGAGGACGCCATTGGTCGCGCTAAACCATCCAAAGCAGCGGGCCCAGACGGCATAGCCATGCCGATGCTTAAAAGCCTAGGGAAAGAGGGTTTCAAATATTTAGCGCATGTCTTCAACCTGTCTCTTTCCACCTTTGTCATACCCGAGATATGGAAAATGGTCAAGGTGGTCCCGCTACTAAAGCCTGGGAAACCAGCTAACATATGTGAGTCGTATCATCCGATATCTCTCCTATCGCCAGTAGCAAAGACGCTTGAAGCCATTTTGCTCCCTTATTTCCAAGCAAATTTGCAGCTAGCCTCTCATCAGCATGGCTTCAGAAAACTCCATAGCACTACCACCGCGCTAAATGCCATTAGCACTCAGATAAATTGCGGTTTAAATCAATACCCCCACCATAGAACAGTACTCGTAGCGCTAGACCTATCAAAAGCTTTTGATACGGTCAACCATGGCTCGTTACTGCAAGACCTGGAAGGGTCTACCCTTCCCCCATGTCTTAAAAGGTGGACCGCAAATTATCTGTGTGGTCGGCAGGTATCGGTGCAATTTAGAAACGAAACATCAAAACCAAGGAGAATTAAACAAGGGGTGCCACAGGGTGGTGTCCTATCCCCACTTTTGTTTAATTTCTACATATCTAAGCTACCTTCACCACCGGAAGGAGTCACAATCGTTTCCTACGCCGATGACTGCACAATAATGGCCACAGGCCCAAAGATCGATGCGCTATGCAATAAAATAAATGGCTACTTCCCTGATCTCTCCAGTTTTTTCGCCTCGCGAAACCTGGCATTATCACCGACTAAATCTTCCGCGACCTTATTTACAATATAGACGTCCCAAATGTCGACCATTTTGAACATCCACGTCGATGGCACTAAGCTACCGACTGTCCTACACCCCAAAATCTTGGGTGTGACGTTTGATCAGGATCTACATTTTGGTGAGCACGCAGCCGCAATTGTTGCGAGAATTCAGAGCCGTAATAAAATCCTCATATCCCTCCCTGGCTGTACCTGGGGAAAAGATAAAGAAACGCTACATACAAATGACAACATACAAAGCAATTAGCCAGCCGATTACGTGCTACGCGTCACCCATATGGTCGCCAAGCCTAAAAATTACCCACTGGAAGAAACTACAGGCCTGCCAAAATACTGCTCTCAGAATCGCCACGAGCTGTCTTCTTATGTCCCCAGAACACCATCTGCATAATGAGGCGAGAATACTCCCCATCAGGGAGAGAAATGAGATGCTGACCAAACAGTTCCTGTTGAATACCCAGAAACCTGAGCATCCCAACAGACATCTGATTGATGAACCAGCACCGCCTAGGGGCTTAAGGAGTCATCTCCGTAAGCATTTTGAGGAAATACCCAGCCGTATGAAGCGAAAAAACACAAGCAGGTCCTTGGTGAACTCCACAAACAGGCGTCGGAACTTTATGCCGGGAATTGCCCGGTGAATCCAGTACTAAAAGAAAAGTGTCCTAAACTCGCGGAAGAGGAACGCATACTCCCCAGGGAAACGCCTGTCACTCTTGCTCAACTTCGTTCTGGATACTGTAACAGGTTAAACTCTTACCTATCCAGAATCAACCCCGACATACAAAATGTATGCCCCGCTTGCAATATGTCCCCACATGACACCAACCATCTCTTTAATTGTAATGTGGAACCAACGCCTCTAACACACCTTTCCTTATGGTCCACCCCTGTTGAAACGGCAAGTTTCCTTGGACTCCCGTTAGAGGATATTGATGACAATTTGTGATCGGTCGCGGCTGTTAGGGGGGGCGAAGCATTGCTACAACAACAACAACCATTGCTTAAGTTAACATAAAGAATAGTACAATTCATGATGTTCGTTAAAGGCTAACAAAGGTCACATTCTTGCGAAGAAGGTATACTACGCGACAGTTTTGAAATTTTCAAAGTGTTTCAAAACGCTAAGATTTAAAGTAAAGAATGCTGCAACTGTTATTTGGAAAACAGCAACTTTACCTACAGAAATCGCGTACTTGCTTTCTAAAGTAGTCTTCTTCCTTTCTCAAGTACATTTAGTTATTGTAGGGCAAATTCGACGTTTTTTAAAGGGAAATTCTGGTCTTTTGTTCAACAATTATTTCCCTCCCCCGTCTCGCAAATATCGTCGCATGAAATGCCTTAAACATTTTTCTAAAAAGGTAAAATTTTTTATTTTTCCGAAGGTGAGCTGGTAGCAAGTTTTACTCGCTCTAACCTTTCAACTAAGAAAAAATATCACTCATACTCCATATTGTTGTTGTTGTTGTTGTTGTAGCGATAACGTTACTCCCCGAAGGCTTTGGGGAGTGTTATCGATGTGATGGTCCTTTGCCGGATACAGATCGGTACGCTAGCCTACCCATCTCAGGAACGACTTATATGACCACATTAAACCTTCAGGCCATCCCTCCATCTCCACCACCAAGTTCCATGAGGAGCTTGGGGTCGCCAGAGCCTCGTCTGTTAGTGAAACAGGATTCGCCGCGGATAGGTGGGGTTGAAAATTGGGTTTGGAAAAGCTATATATTGCGCTGGAAACCTGAAGGATTGTGCTACACAGCCCCTTGAATCTGGTATTTTAGTCGCCTCTTACGGCAGGAATACCTACCGCGGGTATATTCTGACAGCCTAACCCGCTGGGGACTCATACACCATGGTATATATCGTTAACTAGCCTGCAGCAAATTTGGGAGACAGTCACGCAAAGAGACAGTTTTGCACTAGATGTTAAACGACTATCTTCGAACTTGTTCCAATCGTATACAGAGCGCCACCATTGTAGCAACAACGCTGAAGTCTGAGGTACATGTATTTAGATAAATTAATGAAAGACTGTCACTATTTCATAACCACCCACTCTGAATCAGTTCTGAACGCGTTTCAAAGGCTTGCAAAGGAGGGCAGTTTTCTATTTCGTAGGACAGACATCACAATGATAAAAGTACATATCGTTTATTTTGTATGGGTACTGACCCAGTCTAGCGTATATTAAGGTGCCTCGTTGACTGACTGAAAGGAACATTACCTTATTTCAGGTTGCAGCTAAAAACGCCCTGTAACAACGAAGTTGAGTATCTTCAAACTGGTAATCGACATAGTGTTGTGATATTATATTAAGCAAATATTTTTCAGTTTTGGAACTCTGACCACTATTATTAATGCAACTTTTGTTAGATTTTTTTATTGTAAAATTTTGGGGGGTTAAGAGCAATTCGTAGCTTCCGCAACCCAATTGTCAACCTCACCTACGCGAGGCAAATCCTGTCACAAATATGCATGTATTGTACACATATTTAGCAGGCGAGGCTCTGGCGACCTCAAACTCCTCATGGAGCCACGGGGCGGGGGCGATATGGCATAAAATGTTCAATATGCTCATATTAAATCGTTCCCGAGATGGTCGGGCTAGTACCTTAGTTGTACCGGATCTATATCCGGCAAAGGACCATCAACATCAATAACACTCCCTTCGGAGGACACTCTCAACAACAACAACAACAGACTTTTATTTCATTTACTTGCGTTAAGTGACAGTTTTTACGAACGTTAAAACATTAGCATTTTTTTGGGTATTATGTTTTAAAAGCTTACATTTCAGTAAAATTTTATGGCTTTTCACCACATTTTGAGACATTTCCGCGCTAGGTAGAAAGTTCTGTTGGGACTGGACGTCTTTGGGTAAGCATCAGAGTACCCGGTGTAGGTGGGTGTGCGGCCTGGCATCATGGCGTGATGAAACCCGTCAGGAAATTGCCGTCGCTAAGACTAGAACATCTAGACAAGTGGCACCCTCCAAGGCAGGAGCTGCATTGGCCAGATGTCGCAAGCATATATATTCTGTGCTGACAAACTGTGCACAAGGTGATAGGAACTAAGAGTCTGTTTCCCTAACTTAATTATGTGCTAGTGAGTAAAAAATCGATTGTTGGAAAGATACATACATCGATGTTTTTCGATATGCGCAACATCGATTTTACTAGCGTCAACTATTAAATTAGTAGCAAAATCACTCATACGCCATGGTGTATCGTTATCTACATTCAAGGAATGCTGTGAATATTCGCATTGTAATATTCTTATAAGCAAAAGCATTTGCTTTCCTATACAGAAAGAATGGTTAATAATAGCAATATGTGGTATTTTTCCTGTCCAGCATGAACAGAAGCTCACTATCAGCTGGATATAAGTTGGTTACAAATAAACCAGCCTACACTGCTCTCTGTTACTTTCTTAGAAAAACTTGGCATATATTTTTGCAATTTTTTCGAAAATTTTTTTAATTACTCAACAGGAAAAGAAGTAACTAAGAGCAAACTGCGAGTTGGTTACCAATAAGCCAACGTGCAATATTGACTGTTTATATCTTTGCAGAAAAAGGTTTTCAATTGCTAAAAAAGCCTAACTACCTAAAAGTTGGCTATTTTACGGGATTCCGGGAAGTAAATCATTTCCAGTAAACTTTAAAAAGTGAGATTGAAAAAAAAAATAAATAAATAAATCAAACCGAAAAAGTTTTAAAGTAGAAAATAATTTTTCAAATAAAGATTTAAGATATAAACAAATGTTTCCTTTTCTTAAATTATTTTATATAATTTCGTGAAATCCACATGGAATGTAAAGGTTTCTTAAAAAGTTGTGAAAATTTGCAAAAAAATTAAATTTATCCCAGATCTGATTTCTCCACCAACCCGAGTATATTTCGGCCATTGCCACACAAAAGTAGTTAGCCTTTTTTCAAACGAAATAAACAGATAAGGGAACGTACCCAAACTACGTGACCCATTTTCTACAACTTTCAGCGTGAGCTTCAGTTGTACATTTCATTTCAGATAAATTACTTTCATACATAAAACGTGGCACCGCCCGCTTAAAAGAAAAATGTTTCCCCATTTCATCTTACTGTAAAACTTGATAAGTGCAATATCATTGATTTATAACTATTTTTTTCTAATTTACAGCTTATTGTTCTAGTCTACGACCCTTTTAAACTTGTTTTCTATCTAGGTTGCCGTGATCTTTAACCGATCCCGTCCATTTTAAATAGAAATATTTTCTGTTGTAACGAAAATATGTGTACACAATTTCATTACGATATGTTAATTTTTCTTCGAGCTATGGCTCCCGAAACATAGAAAATTGCCACGCCCCTTTTTTTAAATTTGAAGTTTTTCCAATTTATTGTTATAAATCCACTTGGGAAATGAAATACCATTGATATACAGCTCTTGTTTGCAAAGATATAGCTTATTTTATTCGTTCACAACCCTTTTAAAAATCTTTTATATAAAAGTGGGCGTGGTACTTAACCGATTTCGGTAACTTTTCTTCAAAGCATTCCTTATAGTAAAGGAAACCTCTCTGCCGAATTTTGTTACGATAGGTTTAACGATTTTTGATTTATGATTAATAATATTTGAAAAATTTTTTTATCACAAGTGGGCGGTGCCACGCCCATTTTAAATTTGTTATCAAGAGTCTCAATATCAGTCCACACGTCAAATTTCAATATTCTAGGTGTATTGTTTACTAAATAATCAGGTTTTTTGTGTTTTGCAAAATGTTATATATATAAAAAGTGGACGTGGTTTTCATCCGATTTCACTCATTTTCAACACCAATCTATTATGGGTCCAGGTAAGCTCGTATACCAAATTTGGTGAAGATATATCAATATTTACCCAAGTTATCGTGTTAACGGAGAGACGGACGGACGGAAATAGCTCAATCAAATTTTTTTTCGATGCTGATGATTTTGATATATGGAAGTCTATACCTATCTCGATTCTTTTATACCTGTAAAACCAACCGTTATCCAATCAAAGTTAATACACTCTGTGTGCAAAGCACAGCATCAATCCACTGGGATACATCGTAGATTACGGGAGCAGTAGCGTCAGGAGTTTCCTCAGGCGTTAATATTTTTTCTTCGTCGGCAGCCTCGATGTCTATCCACTCCGCGCTTTGCTCTACGATACATAAGATCTCTTTTGGTCTCCTGGAGAGGACCTGCAAAGCCCGAACACGAGACACGTCGTCCACTGCATTACCGTGCATGTTTTTCTGGTGATTTTCATGGACATTTTTGACAAGTGCTAACTATTACAATGAAAAGATTCCAAAAATATTAGAAAATAACAGTTTTACTTTAAATAAAATGCCCGTAAGCACATTTAAACTGATAGGCGCATAGTCACAGTCACAATAAAATAAGTTTTTAATTTAGTTGCAAGTTTTTGACATAATTTTCTATGAGATATCTGTCAAAAAAGCTGCAACTAAATTTAAAACCTATTTTATTTTGACTATGAGTATGCGCCATTGAGTACAAAACCAGCCAGCTTTAAGTCAGCTGATATCACAACATATGTGCGTCACTATTGCCACCTGTGATTAGAATCGCAGAATGCCGCGCGCTATAATTTAAATGTTGTTGGAAAAATTGCAAGATTTTCTAGAGATTATTGACTACGTGACAAAGTCTCAATCCCTACCCTCCCCCCTGTGATCAGCTGTAATACCTAAAGAAACCCCCACTCCCCCCTAAAGGGGTCACGTAGTTTGGGTACGTTCCCTAATAGCCCACGTTAGTTTTTTGGTAGCTTACTTGTAGTTAGTTCGTAGTTAGCTTCCTTACCTGCTGGGTTCCTTTGAAAAAAGCTAATTGCTAAAGATGAGTATTATTCAGCTGCAAATTTAATACATTTAAAAAAATATATGTCTTTGGATAAATATCTTTGGTGTTTGTTTTTCAACTGTTTGCTGATATAGAAGGTCTATTTTATTATTTCGGTTCCCCTGTTTGTTATTTAATACACACATTTTCGTGTTTTTTTAATTTTTTGATGCTATTTTTCTTTTTGAACCATAAAACCATAAAAAATATTTTAAAAAAAGTTGTTAAGTTCAACGATTTTGTTGAAAACAATACTTACATTAAAAAAACTAGAAATAATTAGGTAGGTGGAATTATTTCGATACATGCGCCACCTGTCGGAGTTTTTTTCTTCTTACTATTGCATTGTCATCGGGTTCTGAATTATATTCCAAGTTTCAAGCTTTTACTTTATCGGTAAGTTAGTTAAATTTTTATTACAAAATTCGTTCACAACTGCCGGCCGATATACAGAGTCAAGATAAATAAAACCGTTTGAAAACGCTCTATCTCAGGTTCGATCTTAAATCAATTTAGCTCTGCATTTTTGCATAAACGCCTTATCTTATGTCAAAATTTGGGTAAATTAGTTCTGAGATATACCTTTATCAAAGTTTTCTGAGATAGGGTATTACTGAAGCACCAGCAGAGATAGGATGGTATTTATTTAGCCGTAGATGTACATTAATAGATCAAATTTTGTTTTAGTATTATATTTTTTACAGTGACGGACATGAGTCTGCAAACACCCCTTACTTACGCTGTTCAGAAATGACAAAAAAAATTATTAATATTAGTTTAAAATACAACTGTGTAAACACGTTTTTCAGATAGGTTATAAGTCTTTCAGCTCAGCGGAAATGGGGGGTGTATGTAGAGTTTTATCCGTCACTGTATATTTGATTTGTCTATCGCTGGTTATTTATACCCCAAAATCAACTTTTATATAGACCTAATATATAAATACTTATTGAATGTTTTGAACAAACTATTATTTGCCACCGGCTGACGTTTTTCATTGTTTACATTTTTGTTATTACCGTTACTGTGCTATTGCCACTTATGCTTTAGGTCACACCCACTCAATACATTCAATCGAGAGGGCAATGGGTCATGTTGTACAATTTTATTTATATATGTGTGTATGTCAATGGGAAAATTAAAGGATAAACATATATGGGTGGGTATACAAATAGTGAAATACTAATATATGTACATATGTATGTATGTAGGTAAAAGCTTTCCAAGTTCAAGGCGAAACCAAGAGACACCCTATACCAAGTTTATGCGTTGTAAAATCAAAGTTCAACGCTTGATTTTGAGTTATGCCTATACCTTTTTGAAATCTTACCTAAGTAAGTATATGTCGATGCATTTATATAGAATGTTCCTAGTTCAGATCCTGAGGCAGGTTAGAGTGACGAAATGCTTTTGAAAAAGTATTTTAAGAAGTGGCACGTGTATTCGAGGTAAATTTGTTTCTTATTACCTAACACTGGTTTGATACTTACATATTACTAAGCGGCACTTATATCCAAGGAAGGAAGCTATGGGCCAGATAACGGCAGAAAGGGGAGTAAACTACTGGAAGGTGTGCTGCTTATCCTCTGGGTGGGTTGCAAACGATACTCCGGTATTGTAGCAGCAATCCTTTTGGATGAAGTTTTTGGGTAGCTTTCAGAACTAAAACATAGCTGTTTCGTTTTGCGAAGGGATGGGGGCCCCCTGATCTAAAATACCCTAGATATGCCGCTGATACTCTCTGAGAGTTATCTTAAGTAACTCTAGTTTATAAAGCAAGTTACACAAGCTTAATGTGGAGAAGAGAGGTAGGAAAGTTTAGATTACTGTACTGCTCCCGTGCAGATATTAGTTGTATTAAACTGTTAATCTTTATCACTGTGAGGTGGTGGAGAGTTGCTCACCGGATGCTCGAACGCCATAAGGATGCAAATCTTCGGCGAGAAAGTAACTGAAAATTGGATCTTAGAGCTAATGCAAATATTTCTCGATTTGGACATAATTGAGTCTCCGGAGGATTTTTACAGCTGTGTAAATTTATGAAAAAACAAGTAAGGAAGGCTAAGTTCGGATGTAACCGAACATTACATACTCAGCTGAGAGCTTTGGAGACAAAATAAGGGAAAATCACCATGTAGGAAAATGAACCAAGGGTAACCCTGGAATGTGTTTATATGACATAGGTATCAAATGGAATGTATTAAAGAGTATTTTAAAAGGGAGTCGGCCATAGTTCCATAGGTGGACGCTTTTTCGAGAAATCGCCATAAAGGTGGACCAGAAGTGATTCTATAATGTGTTTTTATGATATGGTGAGCAAATTAAAGGTATTAAAGATGGTTTTAAAAGGGAGTGGTTCTTAGTTGTTTATGTGAAGGCGTTTTCGACATATCCACCAAAATGTGGACGAAGCTGACCCAGAACATCATCTGTCGCCCTGCAGAACTTTTTCATTTTCTTATACTTAATATGGTAGGCGTGCAATTACTGGTATATGCTGATGACATTGATATCATCGGCCTAAACACCCGCGCTGTTAGTTCTGCTTACTCCAAATTGGAAAAAGGAGCGGTAAAGATGGGTTTGATGGTGAATGAGGACAAAACGAAGTACCTGCTCTCATCGAGCAAAGAGTCAGCGCATATGCGCCTTGGCAACTACGCTACTGTTGGCAGCCATAATTTCGAAATAGTAAAAGACTTCGTTTATTTGGGAACCAGCATCAACACTAGCAACAACATCAGCACTGAAATCCAGTGAAGAATCAATCTTGCTAATAAATGCGACTTTGGACTAGGTAGGCAATTGAAAAGTAAAGTCCTCTCTCGGCGAACGAAAATCATACTCTACAAGTCACTTATCGTACCCGTCCTGCTATATGGGGCAGAAGCATGGACCATGACAACAGCAGATGAAGCGGCTTTGGGAGTGCTCGAGCGAAAAGTTCTTCGAAAGATTTATGGACCTCTACGCGTGGGCGATGGTGAGTACCGAAGAAGATTTAATGATGAGCTGTACGAGCTATACGCAGACATCAACATAATCCAGCGAAATAAAACGCAGCGGCTGCGCTGGCTAGGCCATGTTATGCGAATGAAAGATGATGCTCCGGCCAAGAAAGTGTTTCTATCGGAACCCGCCTATGGAAGCAGAGGTAGAAGGCGGTCCCCACTCCGTTACTCAAGTTATCGTGTTAACGGACAGACGGACGGGCGGATGGACACGGCTAAATAAATTTCTTTTTTCGCCCAGATCATTTTAATATATAGAAGTCTATATCTATATCGATTAGTTTATGCCGTTACGGGGTACCGTTATGCGAACAACATTAATACACTCTGTGAGCTCTGCTCAGCTGAGTATAATAAATACAAGGCAAGATGTATTTCCAAAGAGATTAAAGCCAAGATTCTACTTCGATTTGTGTCATGCTCCTTTGGAATTTTACCTAGAAATTGGCGGAACGTGACTTATATGCTTTATGCCGCTTAGATATAATGTTTCTATAAAATGTTTTCTTAAGATTTTTATGTGGCTTTTCCTGCACTATAACCCTGTACCTTCAGAGTGGTAGGCGAGACCGCTATCTTTACAAAAAGTGATAGTACAGCTCATCGTTAAAGTGTTCTTGAATACTTGACTCTATTATGGGATAACTCGGCAACAAACTAACCCAGCCATAACTGAAAATCTGGCTTATATATGAGAAAAATTCAAGTAACTCACCTCAAGTTCTTCGGAAAATGACTTTATATACCAACCGGTGAGTTAAACCTCTGTAATTTATATTTTAGTATCAAAACGATGAGCGCATAGGACTCCGTTTTTCATTTGAAAGCTAAGCTATCCACTGATACCTAACCTCCCATGCCTGCGTATTTTTTCGAACCTAAGATCCCCTTTAACATGACTCAATTGTGGCAGCAAGCTGCGTAAACTCTTTGGCTACTTTTAAATTATAGAGCTAAACGAGAGTGTTCCCGTTTCGCGACGAGTGTATTTCTCATGTATTTACCTACTATATCGCATGCTTCACTTCCGCAGGTCGGCTCATGGATGAGGCTGACAGTAGATCGGTCGACAATTATTTTCTCCATCCTTCTACGTTGTTCAGCGAAGTGATCGAATTCAAAGAAATTGACAGACGTCATCTATGCCTCCACAGTAAATATTGTTCGGAGTTCCAACTTTCATCTCTACCTTTTTTTGAGCTGATGTCATACACCGCCCTGTGCGTTGAACCTTAAGCGGAAGTAAGCCTTATCACAAACACATGGAAAGAGCCTTGATGTTTGCAATCAATTTTAAAATTTCCAGTGACCTCTTTCCATTTAGCATGTAAGCATAAGTGAAGTTTATCCAATGTACGTCACCACAAACATGAAAGCTTGCAATGCAAAAGCTTTTTCTCACACACACCTTTAGCTAGTGTAGTGAAGCACTACCCACGTACTATGAAGAGGAAATGGAAGAAAACTATAAAAACGGTAAAAAGGAACAAATAACAAGTAAGGACGGGACTTTTTTCGGCTGTGCCGAAAACTTCATACCTTTCATGAATGGGACTGAATAATAATTTTATCCCATTCGTAATCTCCAAATTTTCGGATGTATAAGTTAAGAAATATATAGTGAACAGATGTACTTACCTAAACGATTTTTAAGATAAATATAAAATAAAAAAATGGAAAAAAACCCCCTTATCTGAACGATCGGTTGCATGGGATATATATTATATATAGCTCCGATCGAAATAAATATTATAGGAAAACTTCTATGATATACTAGAATATATATCACCAAGTTTCAGGTTTTTATATTGGATACTAAGGGAGAAATGGCCAAAAATCCTTCTATCTCAAGGATCGGTTGTATGGGATAGGTATATACTATATACATATAGCTCCGATCAAAGTGATTTTTTCAGAAAATCTTCTATGATATATTAGAATAAATATCACCAAATTTAAAGTTTTTATATTGGAAATTAAGGGAGAAATGGCTAAAAATCTTTCTATCTAAACGATCGGTTGTATGGAATATATATTATATATAGCTCCGATCGAAATAATTTTTTCATGAAATCTTCTGTGATATATTGTAATAAATATCGCCAAGTTTAACGATTTTTATTGGAAATTAAGGAAGAAATTGCTAAAAATCATTCTATCTGAACGATCGGTTGTATGGGATATATACTATATATAGCTCCGATCAAAGTGATTTTTTCAGAAAATCTTCTATGATATATTAAAATATTTATATCACTGAGTGTCACGTTTATACTTTCTAAATTAAGGGAGAAATGGCCAAAAATATTTCTATCTGAACGATCGGTTGTATGGGATATATACTATATATAGCTCTGATCAAAGTGATTTTTTCAGGATATCGTCTATTATATATTAGAATATATATTACCGAGTTTCACGTTTATACTTTCTAAATTGCGGCAGGAATGACCAAAATCGTCTTATCTGAACGATCGGTTGTATGGGAGATATATATATATTATAGTGGTCCGATCCTACCGGATCTGACAAATGTCTAATATAATACAAAAATACATCCTTGTGCCAAATTTCATTGAGATATCTCAAAATTTGAGGGACTAGTTTGCGTTCAAACAGACAGACGGACGGACAGACGGACATGGCTATATCAACTCAGTTCGTCGCCCCGATCAATTCGGTATACTTAATGGTGAGTCTATCTTCTATATTTCTCAACGTTACAAACATCGGACCAAAGTTAATATACCATTTTATGTTCATGAAAGGTATAAAAACGAGCGCGAAAAAACGCCCAAGCTTGCACACCCTGTGCATATATGAATGTTTGTGTACATTAAAAATGTAGTGTGATTATTCTATTGACGCATAAAAGTATGCAACACAATGAGATACTAACACACGTTTCTATGCAGTTCAAAGAGCATATCTGTAGCCGTTTAAGCCCTGTAGGAAAACTGAATACTTAATTTAAGCTTTTCGAGTGAAATATTATTACTGTTCAGTAAGGAAAGCTTAAGTTCAGATTTTCAGGGTAGATAAATTCGTGAAAAAGTGTGCCCGACAATGAAAATTTTCCTTTTGCACCGTAAAATTTGATTAAGAGTTTTTGTATAAAAAATTACTAAGTTTAAAAATGTAGAAAATTGTGATACAAATAAAATGAATGTTACATTTTTCATGTACACCTGTTGCTTTCGAAATTTGGATTAAAATAGATAACGATATGCTTTTTTGCATAATTTTCCAAAAAATATAAGCACGCCTGCAAATCTGAACTTGAGCTTTCCTTATTGAACTGTCTTAGTCTTCCATGCAAACAAGTGAAACGAATAAGTTTTCCACGCGAATAAATAATCGTTTTAGCCTTCCATGTGGCAGGTAATGGAATATATTTTAAGCCAAATACCAACATATCGAGCCCTAAGAGCAATTTTAGAATTTAGGCCGACGAAATGACAGAAAGTAATTTTACAGAACAGAGATAGAGATATAAATAGAAATAAGAAAATATTTTTTTTAAAAGTTATTCAAAGCTAATACACAATAAAAACGCATACGAATGTTTGTTTTAGGAAGTTTTTCTGCCAAAAAAAATTCTACGTGTTGTTCTTACTTACTATATGACGGCAGTCGATTCTCAAAAGATATTTGATTGAATTTGTATGCAAGTTTTGTTTTAACTACTCGAAATATATTGATCGATTACGACTCGATCACATAATCTTGGTTGAAGTATGCGATCTTAATGTAACTATTACTTCCGTTACATTTTATGTTCAGTTAAAGTCATTACTGAATGGTAAACAATTTATAGAAGCTAAAAAATCAAAACGAGCCATTGATAGCAATTCTCTTGATTCTTAAATGAATGGAGTTTGTGATAGCGTAACCTGGGACAGATTGAACATTTCTGTATGAAGGTAAATCGGATACATATTGGAACGATTTTTCGTCATCCCTTGTCAAATTTGGTTAGGAAACAAACCCGATAGCGCAATGCCAAACCGGGATGACGAAAAATCGTTCCAATAATCATCAGTTATCCATCCTGTCAGGAAATCAAGAAAACAAAACGTATAAATCGGATATCTTCATTTACTGGAATTTGCTGTTCTGGCAGTGAAACGTTTATAATAATATAATAATAATTTATTTATTTACGGTCTTTAAGACCTAGTTCAAGGTAAAAAAAAAAATATATATATATATAAATAAATTGTATACATTACATGCTTAATGACTTACAGTATAAAAATAATTTTGCTTTAAACTTATTAATATTTTCACAGTCTTTTATCGCATTTGGTAATTCATTGTACATTTTATAACCTATATATTCTAAAGTCTTCTTCGCGAACTCCGTTCTTACTCTAGGCAGTCTTATATTTCCGCTGCTTCTAGTTCCATAGTTATGTATTTCATGATTAAAATGTATTCTCCCGTTGAAATTATTCGGTGTTATTCCTAATTTCATATGATGTATAAATTTCAATGTGAAATAATATATCGACTGTTTTACACTGAGCCAGTTTAACATATTTAGCATTGTAGTTTTTGGTGTTCTAAGCGAACATTTTAAAATTAATCGCATTGCCTTGTTTTGTTGTATCTGCAGTTTTTTTATTTGTGTGTCATTTGCTAATAGCAGGATTGTTGGACAATAGATAAAGTGCGGTTCAATAATTGATCGATACACTAATAATTTGTGTCGTTGACTAATATATTTACAAGTTCTGTACATAAAACCAATTTTTTTTGCAATTTTGTTTTCTAAATAACTTATGTGTTCTCCAAATCTAAGGTTTTTGTCGATCCAGACTCCTAGGTATTTGATCTTGTCTACTTGCTGAATTTAAACATTTCTTATCTTCAGAGTAATATTGCTAAGGTTATTGGCACCCATAATGCTTTGATTTTTGCAAAATATCATACTTTTGGTTTTATCCACGTTCACTTTCAACTTTCTATGGCATAGCCATTTGTAGAGGGAGTCTAAGTCTTCTTGCATTTTCGATACCGCAAAGCCCGCACTTCTTTCACTAATGGTTATCAATGCATCATCCGCAAATAGTCGAATATTGCAATATTTCAAGCATTCTTTAATATCGTTAATATATATTGTAAACAACAGCGGTGCCAATACTGAACCTTGCGGTAGCCAAATATGTGCATCAGCAACCGGTGAAACTGCACTTCCAATTATCGTCTTCTGTTTTCTATTACTCAAATAGCTTCTGAACCATTCCAAGGATTTTCCTCTTATCCCATTATTAAACATAACATTCAGCAGTTCCTCTCTATCCACAGTTTCAAAAGCACGTTTTAAGTCTAAAAAGACTGAGATCACAACTTTCTTATCAGTTATATCCTCTTTCCATTCCGCAATAACCATATTCAGTGCGGTTTCGCAAGAATGGCTTTTCCTAAACCCAGATTGTTCAGGTATAATAATTTGGTATTTATCTAGATATGCCACTAATTGATTTTTAACCACCGTTTCCATAATTTTTTCATCTGCGGGTAGCGTATTAATTGGGCGCAGTTCCTCTGGCCTTACTCTATTTTTGACTTTTTCCGCAGGTACTATAGTTGATACTTTCCAGCAATTTGGAACAATGCTACTGTTTATTGATTCATTTATTATATCTTTGTAGAAGTGAGCAATGTAAATCATGGCATCTTTAAATACCCCCTCCGACAAAAGCTTTTTTCCACCATATTTGTTTCTAAAAGATTTAGTAATGTTCATTATATCATCTAACTCTACGTCGGTGAATTGAAAAGTTTCAATTGCATTATTTACACTTGTTTCTGCCGCAATTGGAATTATTTCAATGCTATCATTAATTTCAGCTATGCTCTGTACAAAAAATGTATTTAGGACATTGGCTATATCGTATTCCTTCTCGAGGCATTCACCGTTAATTACTATTTTGCTAACGACCTTTCTGTCATCGGTGAGCTTTGCAAGATGTTTTAAAGACTTCCACATCCGCTTCATGTCTCCTGCACTATCGAGCACTTTATCTTCCATATATTTCTTCTTTTTATACATAACAGTTTTTTTATATATTTTTTTATGCCATTATAATCCACCCAGTTGCCAGTATTACTAGCAGTATTATAGAATTCAAATTTTCTTTTGTGCAGTTCCTTTAGCTCACGGTCATACCACTTATTCCTCAGTTGTATTTGGATCCTCTTCTCATACGTCAATGCTTGCATAGCTTCAGTTAAAATATTGTTCAGGATCTCAGTTCTACGTTCTATGCCTACATGAGGCACAGAGCTAAAGTCGCACGTTCGCAGCAGATTTAAAAGATTTTCTGCGCTATAGTACTCCCAGTAGGTGACAGTAGCAACTTTTCTCATTTTGCAATATTTAGCTGTTGGTACTTTGAAATGAATTGTTTCATGATCGGAAATTTTATATCCACTTACATGTTCAGTTTTAACTTGCTCATTATTGCTGAAGAGTAAGTCTATTTTCGTAGAGGAGTGCTCAGTTATTCTTGTGTTGAAATTTATTCTTTGTACCATAGCCATTTGTGCAAATAAACTTATAAGCTGGTTTGAGTATGTTGATGATATATTCATATTAATGTTAAAATCTCCAACTATTATAATGTTGTCAGATTCCCTGAGGTGTTCATTGATGACATTGTTTAAGTATGTCATGAAGTCAGCATCACTGCTATTTGGTGAGTGATAGAGTACACCAATTTGCCATTTTAACGCATATTTTTTAAGTTTTATGACAATGCACCACACATTCCTGTCAATAGCTTTATTACACACTATGCTATATTGTAAATTTTCATGTACATACATTAGAACACCACCTGTATGTCTACTGTGGGAATCGCAGCGGATGAATTTATATGTGGAAATGCATAGCTCAGAATCCATGATTTTATCTGTTGTACATGTTTCCGCGCATAAAACAATGCTGGGTTTTTTTATTTCTATAAGATGTTCCAGCTCTAGCTTATTTGCTGTAATACTATTAATATTAAGATATATACAGTCCAAGTTGAGCTCTTTGCTACGCAGGTTTGTTTTAGTTTTTGACTTGTGCTTTGTGGTTACAGATTCCCTCGTTGGTTGCTAATAGCCAATCTTCCTCTTCCTTGCTATGAGCTTTTGTTGATACACAGGACACATTCTGTCCATGGAATCGTGATTTTCGTCCAGTCCCAAATTTAGTTCTTTATTTGCCCTGATGCAGTTGATGCATTTATTTATTGCTTCTTTATTGCATACCACATATTTATGCTCACCCAAGCATTTTGTGCATACTTCTTTTTCTTTGCAGTCACTGGCTTTGTGATTGAAGCCTTTGCATTTGAAACAACATAGTACTTGCACTGCATCATATACTCTGCACCGCTCCCAGCCTACATTGAGCCTTTCTCCGGCTAGTATATTCATAAAAGCTTCAACATCCACTTCAATTACGGCATTATAGTAAATTTTCTCATTTTTTTTAACTTCATACTGCTTGACAATTTTTATATCTGTTTCGGATAGACAATTATTCTGACGTTTAATTCTCTGGGTAAGCTCATCATTATCATACTTGAAATTTATACCAGTTACAATAACGGTTGGTTTCACTTTCATAGGAATCTTCACATTGTAGTTATTTCCGAGGCTGTTCTCAATAGCATTTTTTATTTTCTCACGATCATTGTCATTTGCACTCTCTACAATCACTACACCGCTTTGTCTTGCTACTATATTTGTAATTTGTAGCTCCTTTGGATCGACATTCAAGTTTAGATCATTTTTGGTTTTTTCAGCACCTTGCTTTGTATTTGGCTTAACTATCAAGGGAACAACTTTTCTAATCTCTGGCAACGCTTTTGTTACAGCTGCATACGATGCCTTGGCTTCAACATTGCCGTTTCTCTTTATTTCTGTGCATATTTTTTTATTTTCATTACTAATTGTTTCAATCATTTTCTTATTGTCATTTTTATTGCTTTTTAACTCTTCGCATACTTGCTCACTGCTTCGCTTGAACCCTTCTGCTATTTCACGGATTTTGTTTACTTCTTTCACACTTCTTTCGCAAGACTCTTGAGCTTTTTGCATTGCTTTGATTCTTTCACTAAATGCAACTTCCACTGCTTTAAGTACTTGTTTAATCTCTCGCTCATTTTTCTTTAGTGAATTATCAAACTCACTTCTATACTCTGCTAATTGTTGTCCATTCTTCTTTACCACCATTTGCATATCTTTAAGGATGTCATCAACGATATGTACATACTGCACACAGTCAGTACACATAAACCTAAGCATCTCACATTCTTCATTTTGACAAAAGTTTCGATAGAAAAGAAACTGTAACAGAGTGCCACATACATAAGTCTGTCTAAATGGCATATGACATTATTAATGCGGCATTGGGATAAGCTAAATATGGGTGATTGAAGAACACAGCTAATATATTTATAATAGAGACCAACATCAACACAAGCAAGTCTAATGAAGCCGTGGAATGTTTTCAAACGAGTATTTCGTTTTTGCTTTGAAAACGACCCTCTAAATTTATTCTAAAGAGGTAGAGCACGCGGACCACTATGTTATGTACTGAGAAAAAGAAAATTCCAAACTGAAAAAGGAAAAATGCTTTCCACCATACGGATATTCGATCAGGCGTCTGCAAAAATTTTGTTTTTTTCAGTCTGGTAACAATATTTTTTGTCCTAACAAATATGCGTGTGTCTTTTTTTTTCAAAATTTTAATAAATTTTCACAACATTAAAATTAAGAAGGACAAATCTTTGCACGAAGCCTCGAATGGAGCTTGTCAAAACTTCATGTCATTTCGTTCATTTGTTACCACGTTACAGCGATTTAAGTGAAACAAATTTTGTTATTTTTGAAAACATGGATTCAAATCAATTTC
The DNA here is from genome assembly GCF_040869045.1 of Eurosta solidaginis. Classification (NCBI taxonomy): domain Eukaryota; kingdom Metazoa; phylum Arthropoda; class Insecta; order Diptera; family Tephritidae; genus Eurosta; species Eurosta solidaginis. The sequence continues at coordinate 85,743,911 of NC_090319.1, read as the reverse complement.
GTGTGCAAGGATATAATACCTTTTTGATAGACAAATGTACCGTTCAAGCTCAACAATTACTTGAAAAGTATTATGGGGACTCTGTTCCACCAAAATTAATTATTTGTTATTGAAATGCTGAATTGAAACGCGGTCGTACATAAACCTACAATGCTCGACGCTCTGGTCGTCCAAATGAGACAGTTACTCCAGAAAACATACAAAAAAATTCTGAAGACTGTTCGAAATGATCGTAAAATGATTTTGAGTAAGGTTCCCTGCATCGTAAAAATTCAAAAAGAACGTGTGCGTTATATTTAACAGGAATGCATGGGTATGAGAAAGCTGTTTTCTAAATGGGTGCCGCGTTTGCTCTTTCGTTAAGAAAATCCACCGTGGCACAAGTCGTTCGTAATAAAGACAAAATTCTGTGAATTGAAGTTCAAACTTCTGCCCTATCCGCATTTTCTAGATCGAGCCCCCAGCGAATACTATCTATTCAAAAATCTTAAAAACGAGCTCCTGGAAAAAGACTTAAGATTTGGATCAGATGAAGAAGTGATTGCCGAAACTGAAGCCTGTTCTGACAAGTCGTACTACAAAAAAATATTGAAATGTTGGAGAAGCGTTGGGCTGATTGTATTCACTCTCAAAGGAAATTATCAGCTGGTTACGGGCTTTAGAATATAACCGCGACAGGTATATATAAGAGGCGAATCATTCAAGGGGTTGTGTAACGCAATTTATAGCTTCTCCAAACCCAATTGTCACCCCCACCTACCCGTGGCGAGTCTTGTCTCTTTAGCAGGTGAGTTTCTGTTTACCCCAAGTTCCTCCTGGATAATGAAATCGTGTTCCTGTGATAATGAAATCGTGTTTCTGTTCATGTTCCTATTTACGTGAAATTTGATATATGAGTAGTACTTTGCCCAGATTAGTATTAACAATACTCTTTTTTCCGGGAAGTGGATCAGGGACCAATCTATTCGAACAAATTCTTTCCGTGCATCGATTTGCCTGAAATTTAGTATAAAGGAGGCGCTTTGCATAGATTAGTATTTACTACACTTTTTTTTGGGAAATGGATCAGGGACCGACTGGGACTGTGACTTGGAATGGGACTCGGACTGCTACACCGCTACTGGGACTGGGACTATAACTAGAACTGTAGTTAGGACTGGGAATAAGGGATGGAAAAAACCAAAAAGGGAAAAGAGGGAAAGAGGTAGAGACTGAAAGAGAGATAGAGTTTGGCGAAGATAGAGGGATACGGATAGATGGAGTGGAAAAAAAGTGATAGAAGACACGGAGAGGGAAAAAAAGATTCAAAGAAAGAGGGGGACTGCATAGTAGAGCTGCAAAAGTATCGATATAGATATCAATGCATCGAGTACCCGCTTCATGGTGCGATTATCGATTTTTTTTTAAATATCGAGTACTGCGTTCTCATTTCTAATTCCTTTTTCCAGCGGCAAGAATTACCAGGGTCTAAAATTTTGGTATGACAAATAAAACATGAGTAAATAAAATTACATTCATTATGTCAGATTTGTGTTTATTTTAGATGAATACCTAACAAGTTGGTGGCTCTGAATATGTAAAAATCCTTACAAAAGTCCAATGTGAAAGATACGTTTTTTTTCATATTATATACGCATATATATGGACATGTATTCGTATTTGTAGATATATGAGCAACAGAAGGTATCATTTAGTTGGAAGACGAAAATTGTGTTGCCAAAAAGCTACAAAGTACAAAGTTAAGCATTTGGATCCATTTTGAGAATATCAGTAATCATTTTGCACATAACATTGATTTTTATATGAAAAAACATTTGAAGATCCATCATCACGTAAAAGCAGCACCATACTAGGATTTAGTCGCCGCAGACGTTCGACCTTTTACCATAGTGGATGACAAAGGGTTTTGTTTCTTAATATATACCCTCGATTCGTTTTATAAGCTACCATCGCGGACAACTTTGCAGAATATGTTTTATGACAAATCGTTTCGAAGTTATGAAGGCAGTTTAAAAACTAATTCTGGATAGGATCGAATATTGCTCCATTACGACTGACGGTAGGACCCCGCTAGCTAACGAAGATTATCTTACAGTAACATGTCATTTTATATGCAAAGATGCGATCAGCAGTATTGTCCACGCAACCATTATTAGAAGGAACAAACCAACCAGCCAAAAATATTCCTTCGTCGTTGGTTAAAGTTTTCGCATCCTGGAAAAAACGTTACAAAGTAGGAGCGATTGTCACAGATAACGCAAGTTCAATGATGAAAGCATGCGAGCTTATACGAAAGGAAAATCTACCCTGCTTTGCGCACTCGCTAAATTTGATAGTGCAAGATTTTTTATTGTTGGGCTGTATTAAAATAGTTTTAGCAAAATGCACGTACTTTAAGAGCAGCACAATTACATATAGCAAATTTAAGGCTGTACATATTGTATTTATATAAATGTCTGATATATACCTGATATTGATTTTAAATTGAGTAAGCGCTTTCCACTATAAAAATAATTCGATATATATCGCGATATTTCGAAACCCTCCCTCTTTAATATCGAAAATATCGAGTAAGCCTAATATCGATGCAGCTCTACTGCATAGTAGGATAAGGAAAAGGGGGAAAGAGGGAGAGGAAGCGATAAAAACTTCTTAAAACTTATACAGATAAGAGACCAAAAGTAGGGCAGACCAAATACCTAAAATAACTTGTAAAATATGTATTTTACAAATATAACAAACCCGGTATTGATGACGGAAAATTAATAAAATTTAAGAAATACATTTAAAAAATCTTTATTATTTCTAAGACTAAAAACGCTATTTGTTAATCGCAAAATTAGATCATTACCAACAGATGCAACAGTACCACACGAAATTGTGACAGCTTAACGCAAATCTGCACTTTCCTACAGGGTAATGTATATTTATCCACCTCACACATTTGTAGCATACTTTTAGGATTCCTACAACCGCATACGCACACATGTGCATAAGTACCTAATGATTCAGAGCAGCTTTTAAGTTTATGTTGCCTACGTGACAAACGCAACTAGGTTTGCGAAATAATTTTTGAAATTGCGATTTCCTCAAGGTACATAGTAAGATTCTGATAAGAATCCTACCCATAGAATAATCGACATTTATTTCAATAAAATTTATTATGATTAAATAAAAATAAAAAAAAAGGTTACGCTTATGTAGAAAAAATTATTTAATGTGTTTTTTTTTCAAAAATACTTAATCAGTTAAAAAACATCTGCTGCCGATATAAAATTTCGTACTAAGTAATCAAAATAAAGCTGTTAACTTGAGCTACATACCGCTGAAGCTTGTTTACATACCAAGAGTACTTACATGACCATATTAAAGTGTCGCTTTTATAAAATTTTACTGTTTCTTGTTTCTATATTGACACTGACATTAAAGGTTGATGGCTTCCCAACATTCCTTAATATTTTACTTTCTCCTCCTATTTTTTTTTAAATATTTTTTCTTTATATATGTATATATTATTGCTCTTCTTCTTCTTCTACTACTGCTCCTACTTCATTGCATCACAAAACTAACAACGCATTATTTTCGTTTGTATTTCTCCCATCCTCCTTTAATGGCTGAGAGTCGATAGTTTAACTATGAAACAAGGCAATCATTAAAAGAGCTTGAGCATTGTGGAGGATGGGGTGGTGAATATGCATACACACTAACAAAAAATATGTACATATGTTTGTAGGATGGCTCTTTGGATTGTTGGTATTTGGTTCTGTAATATGACGCCTGATAAGCGACTACTTTTAGTTGTTTGAGAGCATTCATTGGATGTGCATGTTGATGCGCGAGTTTTGAAAACAATTTTTTATGAAAAGTAAATAAAAGAGTTTAAATTAAATTGATGCTTGAAATTGTAATCGATTTTGAATAGTGCATTGCATTAATAAAGAAAAGTAAAAAAAAAAAAATAGTGCAGGAGAATAAAATAAAAAGAAACAAGAGCAGCAAAAGAAATTTATGTAACTAAATAACAGTTTTGGAAAAAGTAAAAATAAATTTTTTTATATGAATGTTTATCAAAGAGAAGGTATAAAACCCGAAAAAAATAGTTAATCTTTTCGAAATGTGACAAAAAACATCAAAGACGCAGTTTAAATGAAGTTAATACGCTGTAGAAGCGAAAAGATTTCACAGTGCAATGTTATTACAGTTATTGGCTTTCTAGCAAAAAGATTCCAAATTAGGAAAAAAAATTGAAGTCGTAGAAAAATTCAAAAGTTTCATTCACTTTCTAACTGCGCAATTCAAAAAAAAAAACCTTTTCGCTGTGCCGAAGACTTCATACCTTTCATGAATAATAATCTTATCCCATTCATAATATCCAAATTGGGCACAATAGACCAATGGTCGCAGTGCGATCCTCAATTAATTATCTAATATCCAAATAATCGGCTGTGCAAAAAACAATACATGTAAGGCGCGATAACCTGCGAAGAGATTTTAGGCCAATTTGCGTCGTGCAGCTTTGCATTTTTCCTACAGATTGGCGGGACAGGACCTACTTGTTTTATGCCGACTCCGAATGGCATCGAAAAGTTTGTTATCTGAAAAATTGGTTGTAGGGGATATATGCTATATATACAACCGACCTCTTCGAATTTTTCAGACAACAATATTTGCTATATACGAAAGCATTTGGAGAAGTTTGAATGTTGTAGCTGCTAAAATGGGATACATACCATATATACGACCGATCTTATCCATAACAATATGTGCAATATATGAAAGCATATGGTGAAGTTTGAAGCTTCAATCTGATAAATTGTAAATTGAGGAAGATATGACAAAAATCCTCTCTTGTGAAAAATCGGTTGTATGGGGGATATATGCTATTGTGGTCCAATCCGGCCGGTTCCGACAAATGTCTAATCGGACACCTAAATATACCCGCTCACCAAATTTTATCAAGATATCGCAAAAATTGAGAGACTAGTTTGCATACAAACAGACCGACGGTCAGACTGAAGTTTCTAGATGATAAAATGGTGTAGAAATTGCGAAAAGTTTCTTATCTGAACAATCGGTTGTAGAGGACGGACAGACTGTCAGGCCAAATTAATTCAGCTCTTCATCTTGATCTTTTCGGTATACTTATTGGTGGGTCTATCTATTTTCCTTTAAGGACTTACAATTTTGAGATTCGTGACAAAGTTAATATACCATTTCATTTTCATGAAAGGTATAAAAAATGGGAATGATTTGTGTTCATAGAATTTTTTTTTGCTTATTTATATGTAAGGCAAACTTTTTTGTTACAAAAAAAATATATATATCTATGTCAAAAAGCGTTGGCATTTTTTATACCTTTCATGAAAATGAAATTGTATATTATTGTCACGAATTCTTTGAAAAAAAAGTGTATTTAACAAAGTGTGATTGAATTTGAAAGTTCTCTTATAAATAACCGGACTATAATGTCAAAAAGAAAAAATATCTTAACCCTTTCATAAAATTTTTCAAAATTTCAAAATTCAAATTTGTGATAGATAGCCTTTGTTTTTAAATAAAATACCATCATTTGCGATAAGAACACGCGAAGAGCAGCAGGGTACATATACGCTTATAATATTTCGCAGCTTACAAGTCCATGTTGTTGTTGTAGCGATAAAGACACTCCCGTAAGGTTTTGGGAAGTGCTCTCGATGTTGATGGTCTTTTCCCGAACATAGATCGAGTATGTTCGGGTAACAAGTACCATTAAGGTACAAACCCGATGATCTCGGAACGGCGGAACCTCTCTGCTTAATATTTGTGTGATACTTTCATATTTTTAACAGGATTCCCTTCGCATAGGAGAGATTGACAATTGTCCGAAGGCCGCCAATGCAGAAAGGTGTTTTGCGCAAAAATACTATGGATCCCACCCCGGTTTCGGAGGGACCCGGGGTCATTTTTCGGTTTTTCGTTATTATCTTTTTAACGAGTTAAAACATTATTTTATTTTCCGCCTTCGGTTTATTAATATCCAAAAAATTTTAAAAAATTTTTCACAGCTCTGCACCAAATACTGATTAGCATTTTTATCGATTTTACAAAACTTCAAAATATATCCATAATAAAAAAAATCCTCTTACGATTCCATTTAGATCATAGAAGGGGTAGGTGAGGTCGATAATTGGGTTGGAGAAGCTATATATTACACTGGCAGCCCCTTTAAAATATTGCGCTACACAACACTTGAATCAATTTGGTATATTAGTCGCCACTTACGACAGGCATACTGACCGCTGGTATATTCCAAGCCCCCTAATCCGCTGGGGGTTGAATAATGCTGTCACAGGGTAAAATCCAAAAAAAAAAAACAGAAGTGACAAAATGATACATGCAAAGGGTTAATTCATTTGTTTATATGTGTTTGACATAATAGTCCCATATTCAACTGTCAAACACACTTTGTTATATTCACTTTGTGAAAAATCTATGTGGTACTGAAAGCTGGCAATTTTTTTTTTTTTTGCAAAAAACTAGTTTGGGTGTTTTCGTAAATAATTCATTAATCAATTTTAAATTTTTAATAATTGAAGTTTAATATACAGGGCTAAAATTCTCTAAAGGAAATTATATTTTCTTTCGAATTTTTCACCAAGGTTCCCATTTCGAAAATGCTATCTCAGAAAACTTTTAAATAGCGCCTGTTTCAGAATTCGTTTCGAAAATTACCTAACTAAGTTTAAATTCAATTCATTTTGAATGAAGTTCAAAACATTCTCTTGCTTTTTGAACTGGCAACCGATATATGTAGGGCGATCTTTCACTCAGCCGTCGCACGGTGGGGTATTTGATCAATATAGCTGTCCAAAAGTGGATTTTTCAAAATATTCCAATTTTTTTTTTAAATATACTTCCTGGCGTTTCTAGATGTCCATTGAATAGTATACATACCCCAAAAGCCGTCTGCAAAGTCAACGGAGCTAACCACGCACACCTAAAGTTGTATAAAAATTGTGTGCAGTTCGATGTATTTTTCGATTAAAAAGCGATATACCCTTCTAATCTAAATACTTGTACACTTGTTTAGCACTAATCAAATCTAATTACATTCTCTTTTAGGACAGGTAAATGTGTTTTTAATTCATTTTTTAGATTTTTTATACAGCATATTTTAACTGAGTTATTCTACTTGTAATACTAATACTTTTCATTATTAATTTTGTAAAAACCTTGCTAACAAAAAGATATATCTTTTTTTCATGGCATATAATGTCAGTAATTTTTTGGCGATACATAAGCTGCGCATATCCACAATTTTTTGAGTGGTGATCAAATTTGTAAGAGACTAATACCCGTATTGGCATATCTCATGTAATTTTTTTTAACTTAAAAAAGGTGGCAACCTTGTGAAAACATCCTCAAACTGTAATACTATATCGATGCACCAAATTTCATTCAAATCGGTTAAGCCGTTCCCGAGATGATAGTGGATATACAAAGAAATATTAAAAAGAAGGTAAGGTGGCAACCCTAAGTAGCAACCCTACTTAAAAATGTCAATAGAAATGCGGAGTAAATTACCGTTCGTTTGATGCCCATATTGACACATATATCTCATGTAATGCATGCCAAATAATGACCCCGCATCCCTCCGCAACCGGGACTCGATCCATAGTAATTCTGCGCAGAACACCGTGAATTTACTGTCAAATATTTTCTTTCATAATATTGAAGTGAGACAACCAGAAATAACTGCTGTCTTAATTTTGGCCAGCTAGATTGATCAAATACCCACCGTGCGTGGGTTTGCTAAGCGAATTAAAATGGAAATAAATGTTGCATACTTCCAGGGGCCTTATTTTTTCAGTTATTCGATATTTCATTCAGTTTTACCCATCAAAAAAATTGTGCGCTCAATCCCTAAAGAGATTGATCTCTTTTGTCTACATTTGGCCATAACTGATCCCCTTTAGTCCCATTCACGCGCAATTGGGATTAGTCAGTTTGATATCTAGGTAGCTCATTTTAAGAAATATTAAAAAAACGGCAAAGAAATGAGTAAAATAAAACAGAGTACAGGTGATTGAATAGAATTATTTAAGAAAAATGCGGAGCCCTATACCGGATCTGAATTACTAGGACTTAACGACTACGCCGGAGTTAGGGTTAAATTTTCTGAGGATATTTTTAACTTCATTCTGTCATGGGCCTAGTCTTCATATGTTTCCATATGGGGACAAAGGGGATTGGTCCTATCGATCCCTTGCGGGTATAAATGGGTACAATTATTCTCTTCATAGGACATGCTCAAACAAAAGGATCAATTCATACAAAGAGATCAAAACTGGCATTGGTCGCATACTCCCGGATTCATTCTAGACTAATCGCATTTTTTGCAGAGAAGTTTCCAAACCAAACTGAATATATATGTATTGGAAATTAGGAGCTTTTTCATATGCTCTATGCAGTTATTTAATTCTAAATTGGAATCTTTTCGTTTGCGAATGGGCCCTTACGCTCTGGCACATTTACACTAATTTCTTGCTCAAAATAATTAGATCAATAAAAGTCTCAGAACGAATATAATTTTTAAGTGCAAAAAAGATAAATACAAGTAATTGAAAAAAGGTTAATACAAAAACGTAATAACAACTTAAAAGTAAATACTTTCAAATCAAAACGCAATCAAATCAAAATAAATAAAAAAGGCAATCTTTAAACACAATTACATCGTTATCGCCATTTTTTTTGTGTGATTTCGTATTTTCTCACAAAGCTTACTTAAAAAAAAAAATAAAAATCACAGAAATGGAGAAGCAACGAACACCAAATCATTCTGCTGGTTTGCATCCTCAGCCACATAGCCATCATACCGACAAGATAAGCGTAAGTTGCAAATACGAAATTTGTATAAAATACATCAAAGCTATTAAAAGTAAATTAGGAATTTTCCTGCTCCATTACTACACATCCCATATTATGTAAATACATTCACATTGCATATGTATTTGCTTAAATATATTTACGCTTCAACTACTAAATAAATATTGCACATATACACAAATAAGTAAGGGCGTCTAAGTTCGGGTGAAACCTCATTTTATATACTCAGCGTGAGCTTCAGTTGTAGAGTTCATTTCAGAAAAATTACTTTTCTACATAGCACGTGGCACCGCCCATTAAAAAAAATGGCTCCCAATTTCCTCTTACAATAAAACTTGGTAATCGAAATATCATTGATACAAACTATTTTTCGCTAAGATATAGCTTATTATTCTAGTCTACGACCCTTTTAAGCCTCTTTTATATAAAAGTAGGCGTGGTCTTTAATCGATCCCGTCCATTTTTACTAGAAATATTTCCTGCTATGATTTCGTGCCAATTTTATCACGATCCGATAATTTTCTTCGAGTTATGGCTGTCGAAACATAGAAAATTGCTTAGACATAAAAAGGGCGGCGCCACGCAATAACTCCACTTCGGAAAAGAAATGTAATTGGTATAAAGATCTTTTTTACAGCGACCCCTTTACAAATCTTTTATATAAAAGTGGGTGTGGTCCTTAACTGATTTCGTTAATTTTTCTTCGAAGTTTCGATTGCTTATAGTAAAGGCAAACTCTCTGCTGAATTTTGTTATGATAGGTTTAATGGTTTTTGATTTATGATTAATAATATTTGTAAAATTGATTTTATCACAAGTGGGCGGTGCCACGCCCATTTTCAAAAATGTTTTAAAATTTTTATCAAGACTCTCAATATCAGTCCACACATCAAATTTCAACATTTTAGGTGTATTATTTACTAAATAATCAGGTTTTTTGTGTTTTCCAAAATGTTATATATATAAAAAGTGGGCGTTGTTATCATACGATTTCACTAATTTTCAATACCAATCTATTTGGACCAGATAAGCCCCTATACCGAATTTGGTGAATATATCACTATATTTGCTCAAGTTATTGTGTTAACGGTCGGGCAGATGTACAGACAGACGGACGGATGGGCAAGGCTTAATCAAAATGCGTGTGCAAAGCACACTGAGTATAAAAACGAATTAATTTTGGGTATTTACCGAGCAGCAGAACCTTTTGACGTATTTTATTTGCCTTATTTTCTTACACAGATCATTGAACCATTTGTGTAGAATCGCACCACTTAATAGTCTGTTCACAAGGATTCATCTAAAGGTGTGGGTAATAAGCACTGAACAACCTTTAGATGCTGTAGATTAGTGGTGCACAACGTCGACAGAGCTTCGAATTCAAACGCAACTTGCTTTGTAGTTTTTTTTTTTTAGTTTCGTGGAAGGAGGAAATGCTTTATGCACTGACCCGGATATTTAAGTCTCACTGCCAGACTCTCTGAGTGTAGGACTCCCTTCTTTGGTGAAGTGCTACCCACTAAAACCTAACCCTGCACGGCATGCGAAAATCTCCCTACCTGGGACCGCGTTTAGCATTACTTCGGGTACGAATGCGCGTTACGTGAACTTCATGTCCACTCTCACGCTAATGGGCTAGGCATCCATCTTCTCGTTTAATGATAGGTGTATGCCTAATATATGTGCTGACCGAATCCCATCTGTCGCTTCGGCAGTTCATGTTATTGATGACACTGCCTGGTGATAGGTCGCCAAGTATCTCTTCTACCCTCCTTCCTTGATCGGAGAAGTGTCCGCATTCGAAGAAAGTGTGACGTACATCGTCTATTTTCCCAAATTTGAGGTAGCTCGGGTTATCAACCGTGCCCATTCTGTGCAAATACTTGCGGAAGTAACCGTGTCCAGTTAGAAACTGAGTCAGCTAAATATGGTTCCCGCAACGACCAGTCGGTTCTTCTGGTATTTCATTACGGCCGCGCAAATTTCTGCATCTTATAAGAGTATAGAATCGGAGGCTGATGCACGCAGTTTCCTTGTACATTGATTTGGGCCGCCTGTGTTTGCCATTAATGTACTCAAATTCGCTATTGTGTGCGTAGCTCTCTCGCAGGCTCCTCGTATGTGATACGCGAAGGTAAGCTTACTGTCGAACCTCACTCCAAGATATTTCGTTGAAGAGAGCGTTTTTATTGCCTAGTCCCCAACCGTCATATTCGTGGTAGTGGTAATACGCCTCTTTGTGAGGATGACGATCTCCCTTATTGCTGTTGCTAGCCATCCAACCGTGATCAGCCATCCACCTATTTACATTACGCATGACCTGGTTTAATTTTAGCTGTGCCAGCTCGTAGCTTGATTTTGTTATCACATCTGCCATGTCAGATGCAAAAGCGACGAGGAGGTGCTTTCTGGCATGTCCAATCGAAGAAGACTGTCGTAAGAAATATTTCATAGATCGGGACTTAGTACCGAACCCTAGGCTGCTCCACTTGTTATGTTTACCTTTCTTTGACCGTAAGTGATTTCATACATTAGATACCTGTCTATTAGGTAGTCCCCTAAAATTTCGAACAAATATTGCGGTACCTTGAAAGTACTTCCTAGTGCATCAAGCATGTCCTCCCACCTGGCTGAGTTAAAAGCGTTTCGACGTCCAACGCGACCAGCAATAATGTAGCTCCTACTTTGTGAATAGCTGTCTCGACTTTCTTGTCTGCGTCTATAACTTCTGCTATGGCATCGATTGTGAAGTGCCCTCTTCGGAAACCATGCTATCTGGGAGACAGTCCTGTGCCGTACTTTACCGCTCTCGTAATGCGTTATGGACGGTAGGACCATGGATAGTTGGGATCTCTTTTCCTTTCCGGAATGAGAACCAGTCGTACTGCCTTCCATATGGTGCAGAAAGTTCTTTCTTAGAGACATTTGTTGTACATGTTCAACATAAGTCTTGGACAGTTATTTGCAGCTAGCCTAATTGCTTCCGTCAGATCCAGGGGCTTTTCTAGGTTTCATAGTGCGCACGACAGTTTTAAGCACTCTTCTTGAAATGGTTCCATGCCGCGGTCTTCATAGGTAAGTGCACATCCTCTCTGTGTGGTTAGGTGGGAAACAACACCACCACAATGCTTCTTATTTCGTTCTCGTCTTTCGTTGATTTGTAGTAGTATGTGTTTACATGGGCAATGTTTGAGCGTAGATTTCAAGCACGAGATGTTGACTGCTTGAAGCAGTGGTCGGATTTTTACCTATTTTAAATTTATTATAGGCAATCAATATGAGTTCTTTTTGAAATTGTTTTAACAAAGGTTGTAGGTTGCCTCACTTAAAAAAAAAATTTATGTAGAATGAGCGTTTTTTTTCTAAAGCATAAAAATTTGTTCTGCTTGTAGTATTAGAAACCGTATTAACAAATTCAATGGATTGGTCCGCCTGGTAGTATTGACAGTTTGTATAAAGCAGATACTGATGATCTTATAGACTTAGTTTCTAGGATATCAGAGTGTAATTTTTGTATTTTAGGTGATTTCAATATAGGAGATGTGAGCTGGGCGCCAGTGGGCGAGAGTTTAACTTTGTACCGCAACAATGTAACTAGCTTTTCTGAAACTTATGTTGTTGACAACTTATTAAGCGTTAATCTTACCCAAATTAATGCAATTTTAAATAAACTGTTTAAAACATTAGATCTAATTTTTTTAAATGAAGATATGAGTTTTTCTTTGGAAGAATGTCTTGACCCTCTGTCATGCCCCGGCTTGCATCATGTTCCTCTTATCCTGCAATTGGAGTTTTACGAATTTAGAAATGTCGACTTAGATTTGCTCCCGGATAATTACTGTTTCAAAAATTGCAGCTTTAATGCCATTAGCGATAGGATCAATTTGCATGATTGGGATACTATATTTTCTGGGAAAAGTGTAAATAAATGCTTTGATCTTTTCAAAGTTAAAGTCAATGAAATTTGCCCCACTTTGATTCCTCGATTGAAAAGGAAATGTTACAAAATACCTTGGTATAAAAGAAAGTTGAAAAGACTTAAAAATTTAAGGAATACATTTTTTAAAAGTTATAAATTATCGAAAATGCGTCTTTAGTAGGATAAATATTTATTATATTCAAGTAATTTTAAATCTTTGAGTAAAAAACTTCATAAAGAGTATGTTGCTAAAAGGATTAAGTTAAACCCTAAATCTTTTTGGCGTTATGGCTAGGCTAAAAAGTCGTGTGCAAGCATCCCATCTCAAGTTTCTTATAATGGAAACTCTGCTCATTCCCTCGGCGAAGCTGTCAACCTCTTTGCTGATTTTTTCAGGGCGAATTTTGAGACTGAGACGATTCTCACCGAAGAACTAGATACGGAAAATGACAGCCCTATTAATTTTGGTCAATTGTCCCTGACTCTTGAAGATGTCATTTGTGGTATTTCGGTGATCAAGTCGTCAGTGCAAATGGATATAGATGGGTTCTGTTCTTTTTTGTTTAAAAATATTGTAGCAGTTGCGTATCCAATCCTATTAATTTCTAATAAATTTCTCAGGAATGGAGACATCATAAACGCTTAGAAAATAATGTCTATTACCCCGATATTCAAGAGTGGTAATAAAAGCAATGTTGCTAACTACCGTCCTATTTCTAAACTTTCCACTGTCTCGAAATTGTTTGAAAATGTAGTTAAGCATAAAATATTCTTCGCCGTAAAGACATTGATTTCACCTAATCAGCATGGTTTCATGCTTGGCAGATCAACTTCAACTAATCTAGCAGTATTTTCTGAATACTGTATTTCTTCATTTAATAGGAGGGCACAAGTTGATACTATCTATACCGATTTTTTGAAGGCTTTTGACAAAGTCAACCATTCATTACTAATATCTAAACTTTCTGGCTTGGGCTTCCCTTTTAGTATCCTATACTGGTTGAGGTCTTACTTGGCAGATCGTAGCTGTGTTGTAGATGGTATTTGTTTACGGTTTTTTACTGCCACCTCTGGTGTACCCCAAGGGAGTGTGTTGGAACTCTTATTATTTGTTATCTTTATTAATGACAATGACATACGTCATTGTTTCAGTTATGCTGAATACTTATTGTATGCTGATGACTTGAAGCTTTTTGCATAAATCACGACTCTCTCTGAGTCCACTTTGCTCAAAGCTGATCTCGATAACGTAATGGATTAGTGTAGAGAGAATGGTCTGCTTTTAAATATAAGTAAATGTTTTAGTATTACCTTTGCTAAAACTAGAAATGTTCTTCCTGTTTCTTATCATATTGTGGACTCTACGCTAAGGGTTGTTGATAAAATATCAGGTCTTGGTGTAGTCTTTGATGCGAAGTTTCTATTTCACAGTCAGATTAATTATGTCATTGCGAAGTCTTATTCCACACTCGCGTTCTTTCGCCGTTTCAGTATGGATTTTAGTGATCCTTGTACTTTAAAACTTTTATTTACAACCCTAGTGCGGTCTAAACTAGAATATGCTGCTTTCATTTGGAGGCCGTACCATGCCTGCCATATAGACCGACTTGAGCGTATTCAAAAAATATTTTTGCGATTTGCCCTCCGGGGTCTTTGTGTTTTCACGATCCTGTTCCAACATACAATTCTACGTGTCTTTTAATTAACCTGAAATCTTTAGTGAGTAGAAGATCAATACTGTCATTGACATTTTTATATGATATCATCAATGGGACGTTTGACTCGCCCTATCTTTTAGAACGTATACGGTTCAATGTACCATCGCGAACCCTTCGATATCACGATTTTTCTGGTTAGAAAGATTTAGAACGAATTATGCTTCTAATTCTCCAATTGCTAGGGCAATGAGTGAGTTTAATTTGCTGTATTCTATAGATATTGATTTTTCATTCAATAAATTTAGGTTTAAACTGCTATTGAATGAAATAATTTGAATATTTAATATTTATAAGTTAAGATACATTTGTAAATATTCTGTAAGGAGGTTCTGATAGTCCTAGACTATAATATGAATAAATAAATAAATAAACCAGTAAACCATAGTAAAACTTTTATTGATAAACGCCTAAAAGTATATTGATATTTGACTAGAAGACCCGGCAGATGTTGTCTTGCCCTAAATTTGGCCTATCTGCATACATTTTAATAAGCTCTTTCCGTCTGACTCTTGCTTTTGAAATTCGGCTTAAAAATTGCACCTGGAACAACTAAAGACTCTCCTGTATTAAAAAAAATGTAATAGTACCTCTAAATCGCGGGTCCCCTCAAAAACCTCAGAAAATTCAAAATATTGGAAATAAAATTATTGAACATAAATTATTGAATTCACAAAGTATATAAAGTTAACAGGTAAAATGAATAATATTATAGAAACCCTACATTACTCCCCCTTCCAGAGAATTAACATTAAATAAATTAAATATGACTTGCTTTTTTGTTCTATTGTTATTTTGATAAGTGTTAGAGTTGTTAGGCAACGTTTCAATAATTGCTGGTTTTAGCCTGTCAATTGGAATAGTTAAAATACTTCTTCTTTTTTTCAAGTACCTTGTATGGACCTTCATACGGTTGTTGTAAAGAACGCTTATTAATTAAACCAACAAAAACAAATTTACATGGTTGTAAATCTTTCGGAACATAAAAACCAACATTAGATTTATGATGATTTAAACTCGAATGAACATTTCTAAATTTTTCACGTAATTTAGCCAAAATTTCAATTGACGATGAATTTCCAGATGTTGGAACCATAAGTTCACCGGGAAATCGTAAGTTTTGTCCAAGAACCATTTCAGCCGGTGTAGCTGAAATTTCTTCTTTAAATGTTGATCGCAAGCCTAACAGTATTAGAGGTAGCTCACCATACCAATCTCTATTTCTATTTGTAGCCATTTAAGAAGATTTCAATTGTCTATGAAATCGCTCTACCATGCCATTCCCTTGAGGATGGTAAGCTGACGCTGTAATTTGATGACTACCTAATAACTTTGTTAATTATGTAAACAATTTGGAAGTAAATTGAGCTCCCTGATCAGCAGTTTTTTCTAGAAGCACACCAAACCGAGGTATATATTCACGTAAACATTTATTTGCAATTGTTTCTGCAAAATTTCCCTTAATCCGTATGCTTCTGGCCAACGTGTGAACCTATCGATAATAGTCAAAATATAGCGATGTCCTTTTGAAATAGGTAGAGGTCCTACAATATCTAAATGAATATGGAAGTAACTTGGAATATTTCAAACTATTTCTGAATCAAAAATTTAAATTTAAAAAAAAGTTCGAAAAAACTTTCTTGCTCTCGCTAATACACTTACATTTAAATTTTTGCCGACCACTTCCTTTAAGCAAAGATACTTGATACGAATAATTTGTTTACTCTCGTATCAGCTTGAAGAGGGTGCCAGAACAAAAAAATCTGCCAACTAAAACGAAAAACAGGCCAAAAATTTAGATAAACTTTATTTTGCCCCACAATTGCTAACATGCGTTGAAAAATTATGGAAAAAAGATAAAAATGCGTGTTTTGGTTTAAATGTATATGTATTGAGTTTAAATGCGAACGGTAAATATTATTTCGCATCCAAAAGTAAAACTAAAAAAAAAAGTGTTTGTTAAAATGAAGTTTCGGTGCAACCTGTCAATTCTAATAACAGAACCTGGAACTTCAGACATGTAAGACAAGCTCTATGCACTATATGATGTTAACTATTATACCCTAGGTTCGATTTGCTCAAATTTCAGAAGAAATATTCGTTTTTCATTGTGAGTTAAATGCGTTACAATATTTGATTAATTAATTTAATTAAAATGTAAATTTTTCTTCGACTTGTTCATCTTTAACTTAAACGAGTCTTAATACTGAAAAATAAGTTTAAAGAAATTAATATTTTTCGACAATCCTCTCATAAAAAGATTGGAAGTATAAAATTTCTTAAATGTATGTCAAAAATCCTCATATTTAGTTATAATAATTTTTCTTTGGAGTGGCATCATTGACAAATGTTATAAAAAATGTGCATTTTGAAAGCGCTCTCTCGAAACAGAGAGTCGCAAATCCATTCGTGCACGGGCTGAAGTACAAGCTAAGACTGATTGACTGGGTGCTTTACAGCGCTTTCACGACATGTAAGTAAACGCCGAATAGCTTAGTAGAGCTTTGACTAAGCTCTCGAGTGCATCACTGTTGTAGATACTTTGATGACTACACTAAGTAAGACGTAGATAGGAAACGTTACACATTTGAATGAATACATTTGTAAGAATATTTATAAAAAAATCTGATATAACGGGAGGGCCTTTGCCTAATGAGCTCGTTTATGTTAACTTTCTCGTACAGCTATTTGCCGGTGAAATCATCTACTTTATTTTTCCTTATTTATTCAAAATTTTTTTCATAACTTCAAGATTTTTTTTAAGGATTTACTAGAATTATTATGAAAGAAATTAGCATTAGTTACACTGAAAGAAATGGTATTAGTAAAATCAACAAATCGGTTCTGTTGTTCATGACTTAACGGAGATTTGGTAAAATTGATCGAATTATGGTTAATTCGACAGAGTTCTTTGTCAGGCGAACAAATTAGTTTAGTCATTTCAACAGAAGAGAAATTGTCGCTCTTAAGTTAACAAAATTCTGTAAAATTGACAGATTCCTAATCAAGCTAACTGATTTTTTTGTTAACACAACTGATCTCACTGGTCATTTCAACAGCTATCAACAGTCAATACATGAGCAAATTTCAAAGAGAATTTTACGCTCACTGCGCTCTCTACTTTGTACTTATGTATGCTGTGTACTATATGTATGCAGATATTTACGCATGTATATAGCCGCCGCCGTGGTGTGATGGTAGCGTGCTCCGCCTAGCACACCGAAGACCCTGGTTTCACACCCCGGGCAAAGCAACATAAAAATTTTAGAAATAAGGTTTTTCAATTAGAACAAAATTTACGAATCAACGATTTGTGCGCAGTTGATTCAACATCTTGTTGCGATGGATAAAAATTGACACACATTTCGGTTGAATTGACCCGTATTTCGGTTGATTTTACCAGTCTTTTTCTTTCAGTGTAGCAGATCCCGTGATTTTTAAAGGACAACGTGATCTGTGATTGTGACTTCTGAGTCACAGCAGTTTTTACCCGTGACTGTGGCTGAATCAGAACAAATGCTATTTTTCTGGCTGATTGAGTTGCGACTAAGTAGAACTAGATGTCGCAGTAAAATCTTACAGAATAGCCTCTGTAGTCACCACTCTAGCAGCGGATATCTTCATAACATTACTGACTATCTCCCACCCGGACATTTAATACGCCTGTGATGCCAATAGTCACCTACTTATGGTTTCTTAGTTTAGTGGCCGAAGACCATGCAAAGAAAATCAATAGCAAAATTAAGTAAACTGAGTCCAGTAGTCTTGTATTCATTTTCATTGGAGTATGGTTTAATGTGTTGGCTCCCAAGCCCAGCGAATAAACTGCTCGGCGGCGATGAAAGTATTACTTGCAAGTTTATATAGCGATTCGCATGATAAAAGACAGATGCCCATTTACAGCCGCAGCTTATGGTGATCAGACGCTGCAGATGAAGACCCACAGCTAGTTTTTTAATCGATTATGATGGAGTGGTCTCGCTAGGTTCCTTTTCACATTAGCTCACCACCTAACATCCGTCGGTGGCTACCCAGAGGATACTTGGCCGCAGGCGACCGGTAGTAATAAGCTTGAACTGCATGCAAAAGAGTCACCCTTTCCATACCCAAGTGAATGGAGATCAGAAGCTTTCCCCACTTACAATATCAGAAATATGATAAAAGTATGGAGATTATAAGAAAATTCATAGAAAGCCCCATATGGCAAATACGTGATGCAATGGCCCCTACGTTTAGTATTTCGCATAACTTTGAGGTGTTCATTGTGGACAGAACTCTTTGGCAAACAGAAAATCCATATGCTGACTCTAATTAAGAGGTCTGGTTCACGGATGGATCGAAGCTTAATGACGGAAAAACGGGAGCTGGTATCTATGGGCCCAGCTTCAGGAAAATGATATAAATGAAATGCTACCCCACTATTTTTCAGGCAGAAATGCATAAAATATAAGTTTGCGGTAGAGCATGTCTACGAAGATGCTGGAGTTTCCTTATTATGTCAAATAGCAGGCAGCTTTGCGTACCTTGCAGTTCAATACAATTACTTTTAAGCTAGTGTATGAATGCATTGGGGTCTCAAATAATCTTGGAGCCAAAAACATGTTTCTGTTACGATGAGCTCCCGGGAATCAAGGACAAGCAGGTTGCTATATCATTAATCTATGATTCAGAGCCCTTTTGTTTACTCCCAGAGGCACAGACTCGGGAAATCAAAAAAACTGGGAAACAAACCCGTTCAGACAACGCTGCATTGAAATCCCAGGCCAAAGACAGGCTAAATTGTATATATTATCAGCAACGAGATCATCAGCCAAATCATTAATCTTAACAGAGAGGACATACGTACCTCCACTGGGTACTATACGGGACACTGTAGTCTACAATATGACCTAAGTAAGTTAAATCTGTCCGATACACAATTCTGTAAATTTTGTGAGCTGGAGTATCAAACACCGGTTCACATTTCTGCGAATGTATCGTTCTGGCAAGGCACAACCTCTTTCATCTAGGTGGCCTGACTCTTAACCCTTTTACTATATGGTGTAAAAATCCTGAAGGGGTACTTATATACGTTAAAGGCCTCCACAAACAGTAATAGGTAGAAAAGCCAAGCACAAAGGTCGCTCCGCGCTACCACACTGAAGATCCTTGGTTCATGCAAATCAACATCAAAATTTAAGAAACAAGTTTTTCAATTAGAAAAAAGTTTTATTAAGCGGGGTCGCCCCTTGGCAGTGACACAAGCGGGCGAAGTGGGAGGAACATTAGAACACTGCAACCTCTTTGCCGGAAGTTAGGACATTTTAAACAGCCTTGCTACACTATTTAACCGAACATCTACGGCATGCCAGCCACCAGCATTGCTTTCGAAAATTACGTAGCGCTATCACTGCACTGAATACCATTAACACACAAATAAATTACGGACTGAATCAAGAATCCCTCCACAGAACAGTAAATGTACATCCAGAATCCAGCGGTTTGAACATAAAGAGCATAAACAGGCCCTCAGCCTCATCCACATCTGGTTTGGTAAAATTTTATGCCGATGTATGCCCGGTGCAGCTTCTTACCCTCTTAAAAGGATAGGGAGACTCCATAAAGGTTTGGTGAGTTGTATCGATGTCGATGGGACTTTGCTTGATGTTAATTCCATACGTTCCTAAAAATATCGCAGTTTTCGTCACAGATAGGTGCAGTCTACCGTTCAGCTGGAGAAGCTATAAACTCCGCTGGCAGCCATTTGAAAGGGTTGTTATATAATTCCATGTTCTCAGACTCCAATAACCGAAACCAAAGAATATTGTTACCAGATTAAGGGGAGAAACACGCCATCCTAGCCTATATGTCTGAACCCTCCGCTCCAAGTGAACTATACACCTTTCTCAGTTTTAGTTCATAATGTTGAAATTGAAGTTCAGAAAGTTAAAATAGAAGTTCAGAGTTTCCAATTGAAGTTCGGAAATTTCAATTAAAGTTCAGAAAATTACAACTGCACTTCAGAATGTTCAAAATAAGTTTAGAAAATTACAACTGAAGTTCAGAAGTTTCATTTGAAGCTCAAAAAATTATAATTGAAGTTCAGATAGATGAAATTGAAGTTCAGAACTTCCAATTGAAGTTCAGAAAATTATTGAAGTTCATAAAGATAAAATTGAAGTTCAAAACTTCCAACTGAAGTTCAAATTTGACTTAAAAAAATAAATTTTTTTAAAGTGGGCGTGGTCGTTCTCCGATTTTCCTAATTTTTATTAAGCATACATATAGTAATAGGAGTAACGTTCCTGCCAAATTTCATCATAATATCTTCAACGACTGCCAAATTACAGCTTGCAAAACTTTTAAATTACCTTCTTTTAAAAGTGGGCGGTGCCACGCCCATTGTCCAAAATTTTATAAATTTTCTATTTTGCGTCATAAGCTCAACTCACCTACCAAGTTTCATCGCACTTTTTCGGTTTTCGATATCGAAAAGTGGGCGTGGTTATAGTCCGATATCGTTCATTTTAAATAGCGATCTGAGATGTGTGCCTAGAAACCTATGTACCAAATTACATCAAGATACCTCAAAATTTACTCAAGTTATCGTGTTAACGGAGAGACGGACGGACGGAAATAGCTCAATCAAATTTTTTTTCGATGCTGATGATTTTGATATATGGAAGTCTATATCTATCTCGATTCCTTTATACCTGTACAACCAACCGTTATCCAATCAAAGTTAATATACTCTGTGAGCTCTGCTCTACTGAGTATAAAAAATTACAATTTGAGTTCAGAATTTCCAATTGAACTTCAATTATAATTTCTAAGCTTCAATTGTAATTTTCTGAACTTCAATTATAATTCCTAAGCTTCAATTGTAATTTTCTGAACTTCAATTGTAATTTTCTGAACTTCAATTGTAATTTCCTGAACTACAGATATAAATTCTGAACTTCAATTTGAATACCCTTAATGATTTATTTAACTCGATTTTGAAATAGATTTGAATTTTTTAATTTATTATTTGCTATTTAATATATCCCATGTACCTCCATTTTATGAAAATTAAAACTGAAACTTCATTATTTTAATGAACACCTTTAATTTTAACAAATCCTCGCATTGTATTAGTTTCCATTACAATTAACCACAAAAAGCGTCCATTATACCTAATTATTTTGACATTCATACCAAAAACTCAAAGAAGATATACATACATACACACAAATGAGGACATTTCGTCATAGCCAAAGCATCTCTGGAGATCGTACGCAATTTGCTAAAATTTAGTTTGTCTTCTTCAATTTCCTGTTCCCATTTTTTTGTTTACGTTCACTTGACATTGATTTCCTGCCTTTTGCTATTTTGTACACAAAAGTTCAATCTCTTTTATCGGCGCTCTATTTGTAGCTTTTTTTTCCTGTATTATGAATTTAATTATAATGACACTCTAATGGCTTCTCATCTCGAATTTCTTATGGAATGTCTACTCTATTTTGTCGTAAGTTTTTTGGCATTTGTGACATGTTTTCTTCTTCGACATATGCTTTTCTTCTTTATATACCTTAGCCTATTTATATTTGTGTCCTTTTTTCATCTTCATAACTGGCTTAAGCTGTAATGTTGTTGTCTTATGAAGGAGAAAGTTTTTGCTGTTTGACTTTTATTGCTTCAAATTACTAATAACTGCCCATTTAATGGCTAACGGAAGACATTACGAAGAAATTTTTTGATGTTTCTTTTGACTTCATATGCGGGGGGCATGTATGAAATCTTTAGCAACAGTGGCACGTACATGGCATGGGAGTCGCCTTATCTAAAGACTTACAAACTCGCTAATGGCCGCGTAACCTGACCTAGCCAGTCAAACTGTTCAGTTTTTATTCGTTGTACTGTGTTAATCTTTTTGCAGCCGTGGGTTGGTGGTAGCGTGCTCCTACCACACCGAATGTCCTGGGTTCCAGTCCCAGGAAAGCCACTTAAAAAATCTAGAAAAAAGGGTTTTCAATTAGAAACAAGTTAAAACGTGACTCATACCCTTCATGAATGGAGCTAAAACAAAATCTGATGAAAGTTGAAAACTTCAAAAAATCTGAAGAATCTACAGTATATATAAGCATATAGTAAAATTTGAAGCCTCTATCTATTAAAATGATAAAAAAAAATGTCAAAGCCTCTCTTGTCCGGACAATCAGTTGTATGGCATATATATTATATATATGACCGATATTGAAGTTTTAAGTTTCTAGCTGTTAAAATGACAAAAGCTCTCTTTTTCAAAAAATCATTTGTATGGGAGATATATGCTATAGTTATCCGATCCGGTTCGTTTTCGACAAATGATTAATCCGGCAACCAAATATACCAGCTCACCAAATTTTATAAAAATATTTTAAAAATTGAGGTATTAGTTTGCGTTCAAACAGACATGACTTAATCAATTCAGCTCGCCATCCTGTTAATTTCAGTTTACTAATTGGCATAAAACATGTAGGCCCCGTTCCGCCAATTTGTAGGAAAAATTAAAAAGGACCACGACGGAAATCTGAAGAGAAGCTCGGTCTCTCGATCAATGCAAAAGTCAACCCATCTTCTCTCGGCACTGTGCATGATTTCGAGTCATATATTAGGAAAGGTATGGTGAGAGAATGATTTGCGAGGGCTTTACTTCTAAATAGCCTATTCAGTCCTAGGTTGGGTGAGGTTGAGTGGAAGTCACCCCATTAGGGAAGCTTACTTGGTAAATATGCAGGTCTGTTATTATGCCACATAAAACAATGGCATGCGTTATAGCTACATACTCGTATTTAGAGAATCAGTGCGTAGCGAAAACTTCTGCTTAGAAGACGCTTCAGTGATTGAGTTCCTGACAAAAAGTCCGCCCTCCTAGTTGGCGGCTGTGTTACTCTGTCCGGTGTGGAGTTATTGAGTATAAACCAGGGGTGGGATTACTGGTGGTAGCAGACTATTTCGTGAATCCGTAGCCTAATATATCGCCAGTTACACTGGCCTAGTACAAACTCTTTTTGAGCTAACAACACTTCAACTCATTTGCATCGCAGAGTGTCCAGAAATTGAAGCGTTACAAGGATTGCCAGATCATCCGCGTAGGAAACCACTACTTTCTAGATCTACTGGACGCTCGTGTACAGCAATAAACGGCGCATAGCTATATACCAGTGGTCGTCAGCTAGTAAATAATTATTCGCGCTCAATTCACACACGTTATTATCCTTTTTCTTTTAGTGTTTGCTGAACAAGCAGAGTAGCAACATCAGTGGAGGCTATTGTTTATTTGCGTGTTTCCAAATAGATATTTTACAAACAAACGCCCAAGTGCATAATGTTTTAATGGTTAAATATGAGCAATATATTTTGTTAAAATTTTTTGTTAAGCAATAAAATAGCAAACTTGAGTGCATACGTCTTACCTCATTGTTTTTTTATTAACTACTAAACCACTACCAGCATAATGATTTTACTCTTACTAACACATCCACAGTTTCAGTTGGTGAGCAGTCTATACACACATATGCATAGAAGGCAACAGTGAGAGCGCATAAGAGCTCAAATGTTATTACACATACATATAACAACAGCTATAAGCGCAGAAGTTATAACTCACACATATACACACATATAACAAGAAGACACACGTGAATATGAGTACAGATATGAGAAATAAATACGCAACTGTTTGAGAAGGCTGTTCGTGAAAAGTCTATACTGTAGACCCTACGAGAAAGAGGCGAACGGAGTAACTGAAAGTATAAGAGCAGCACAAACTGAGGAGCAAGCAATAAGTTTGGTTTTAACAAGCTACGAGTGAAGTACGCCAGTAATTAAATTGTGAAGTACTACTACCCAAAGTAGTGTGGTAAGCAAACAACATTTTGCTATACTGAATATTTGAGTTTTTTGTTCGACAATTCAGAGACTCAAACGATGGAAGAGGGTGCAGAATAATCGACAATCCTTAAAATTTATTACAATACCAAACGTTTTATAAAAGCATTCAGGTTTACTCACTGAAGTGAATGAATGCACTTATATGATAGGAATTTTGATTCACATGGGAAAAATGACTTGTTGCGTTATACATAATTTGCCTCTTAATCACTTGTATTGTAATGTTAAATTTTACTATCAATCGAACTGTTTACATAATATTATAAAAAGTTTGATATCGTTTGCACAGAACTTAATTTTTCATGATCATATCCTCAAAAAAGCGTCCCTACAAGTAACTCGACCTTGGGCCACGACATTTTTAATATTTCCCTTAGCCGGGGTTTTCTGTGCGAGTGTAAACTTCAATTAAATTTGAGCAGAGTTTAAGTTTGCTCGATAACATAAAATTTTATTGGTAATCTCCGTTTAAACGGCCAAAGTTTCAAGGTTAAACCCCAGCCTACTTTAACTAAAGATTAAAGTTGCGCTGAAAACCTGGGCCTTAGTTGCACGGAGCAGTAAAAACTTGTGTTATGGTACTGCTGGGTATAAAAATTATAATACTAATTTTCCAGCATCCATGGTCCACTAATAGCTGTCATTAATTAAATGTTAGCAACAAATAAAACAGAATTGAAAATATATTAGAATATTGCACAGAGTTGTTTGTAACAAATTTTCCATTTAAGTCGGCAATTCTGTATTTTATTTGAGCAAATTATCATTACTAAGTACAATATAAGTTATGGTAGGACCATTGTGAATTCATACAAGTGAAAAATCTTTCTATTTCTGCTATGCACTATAGCCGAAATTGCGATTTTAGCGGCAAAAAGTAAATTTTTCAAATTTAAATTTTTGCAATTATTTTGATGGTGTTCAATACCCAACATATTGATAAGAAAAAATTAAAAACAAATTTACTGTTGGCAACCCTGTTTATGTACAAACAGCTGGTAATGTTTAAAAATTTTTTAGTACGTATTAATACAAGTGAAGCAGCAAAATTTTTATAAAATTAAAAACTGTTTTTTAATTATATATTCTTGTAAAAGAACTTTGTAAATATGAGTTCTATTACTCGAGGTGAGTAATTTTACTATATACAAATATAGTTTGCTAAATGTTTTTATTTCGTACTTATTTTGGTAGTTTTTTGTATGTATTTTTTGTGAAATTCTGAAGAGTTTTATCGTTTTTCGTGGAGTAAAACTAAAAATGTTTTGAAGTGTCATTGGAACTATTTATATGTGATTGTTTGTAGAAAACTCAAGTTTTATGTCATGGTAAAAGTGTATGCATTTTACTGCTAATGAACGAATTTTTAATACTTTTGTAGAAACACTAAGGTTCAAAAATTCTGAAATATTTGAGTTTTTGTTGAGAAACAACAGGAATGTTTCGAATTACATAAAAGGAAAGATTTCATACGAAATTGACAGTGAATTAAGTAAATTGATATGTACTAAAGCTCGGAACTTATCTAATTTTATTTAACTTAAATGGAATAAACAAACCAGAAATGAGAATGCATTTAGAAAATATAATAAGAAATGGTTGAGTGGAGAAACAATTTTTGTAATACCGAAAAAGATTAATACTATTGGGCGACCAAAACTGACGTATAATGATAGCTGCGAAAGAAATAAAAGGAGATTAGCTTCCGAATTAGCTTCCCAGCAAGGAGACAATGCGCAATTATTAGTTCATGCTGCCTCTATATCTGCCAAAAAATCCCACGCAACGGATTTGAAATTTGTCCTACAACAAGTTGCTATATCTCCAAATCGGCCATCCAAAATTCGAGAAGTTCTTAATACTAGCCATAAAGAAGTTACTCCAGTATCACCTGTAAGGACAGCCTGTCTCCATACTGGCTTAAATGAGTGGCAGAGTGTATATGCGTCTATGTGTTTATGAGTTTTGTGTTCAGGTCCGTGCCTTAGCCGCAATGTTGCCATTAACATACTATTAACATAATAACATTAACATTGACAACATTGTACCGAAAGTGAACACAATGTTGCAGCGGAAATGAGATGTTACGCTTGGCATCATGCTGTTGTAATAAATAAAATGTCACCATGCTGCTAACAACTTAGCAGCATAGATGAATGCCATGCACCTATGTGTTTGTTTTGTTCTGTATTATGTATGGGGATGTGTATTTGTGTAAGGCTATAAGCGTGTGAATGCAACAGCCCTGCTAACCATGAGTGGATAAAAAATCGGGTAATCGTATACTGACGATATCCAAAAAATTGGATAATAAGTTGGATAATTTTGTTCGGCGAGGCGCCGATATTATCTATGGTGAAATGGGATATTTCGTGTACGTGTGATCTTCCATCTCTGTCGCACTCATTCAGAACCGCCATATCAAAAACGAATAGCTGAACTGCTCTCAAAATGTCATTTTAAAGAGGCTGCATACTTTTATGCGCTCCAGAGTTGCCAGCCCGATGATCAAATAACCTATAATGCGAATTGAAAATACCTAAAAAATTCCAAAAACCCCACAAAATAACCAAAAACCGCCCACAAAATGCCCAAAATTTTTCATTCTATGCTTTTATTAAGAAAATATGGTTTTCAATTTAAAAACACAACAAATAAATTTTAAGTGAATATGAATAATTTAGATGTATGCATATTTTAGATATTTACAATAAAAAATATTAACAAAAATTCCTTTTAATTCATTCATCTCTGTATTAATACATTTCATTTTTCTTCTGGTTAGTGTTACGTTTGAGTTTTGATTTTGATTTAAAATTAAAATAAATATTTTTTCTTACTTATAATATAGATTTAATTTAATTAGTTATCATTGGCTTAAAAACTAAACTTTCAATTGAATTTAACATATACTCTTACTTTCAA
Source organism: Eurosta solidaginis (assembly GCF_040869045.1). Taxonomy (NCBI): domain Eukaryota; kingdom Metazoa; phylum Arthropoda; class Insecta; order Diptera; family Tephritidae; genus Eurosta; species Eurosta solidaginis. Next base: position 85,716,593 of record NC_090319.1, on the reverse strand, counting down.
AATTTAGTTATAATAATTTAAGAAAAGTTTTTTATTGAATTAAAAATAAAAATACAAATTTAAACGCCGCAGGTTAACATAATGGTGTCATCCACAAAATCCCCAACGTCCTTGTTCTTCCACTTTCGGCATATTTGTCACAGTTTAGACCTCCTTTTTTGAATTGTTACCTATTCAGTAATAAAAAAATTTTGTTAAACTTCATTAATTTTAGTAGCAATACTATAAAAAATAAGGAATTTAAGTGAAAAAGTCACGTTCCTTACAATATTACATTATTTGATCTGAAATTCGCAAAATTTTCGAAATATTATTTAATTGGCTCTATGAAAGCAATTGGATTACCTTTCTTTTGATGCATGTTAACATTTAAAATTCCTTAAGGATCATCAAAAAAAATTACTTTCCTTGCAACTTTACATTATTTGCTCTGACTACATATTAATGTTTCCGAATTTCGCAATATTTAATTGGCTATAAGGAATTTTCCATCAAAAGAAAAGTAATTGAATTGCCATTCTTTTGATGCATTTTAACATTTAAAATTCCTTAAGGATCATCCAAAAAAATACTTTCTTTGCAACTTTACACTATTTGCTCTGACTACATATTAATGTTTGCGAAATTCGCAATATTTTCCAAAAAATATTTAATTGGCTATAAGGAATTTTCCATCAAAAGAAAAGTAATTGAATTACATTTCTTTTGATGCATGTTAACATTTAGAGTTCCTTAAGGATAATCTAAAAAAAATTACTTTCCATCTAAAAAAAACTACAACTTTACATTATTTACCCTGACAACTTATCCAATAATTTAAATAACTTTCCTTAAGTGAAACAGTCTCCAAACCACTCTGTCACTCACTGCATTTAACATGGGTCGATGCTCCGTTCTTCTCCAGGGCTTTCTTGAACTTGCCTGTAAAAAATTAAGGACATTAAAATTAAGATCATTAAAAACACTTGATCAGCCAAATCATGACTTTTGCATCAAAAGTTCCACTATAAATTTATTCACATCGAACAAGTAGCAAAATAACTTGATAATCAGGTCGATATTAATACAGAAAATTTTCATTGCATTACAATAATTTGAGGAAATCTTTTAGGTGGAACTTGTGATCACATTGAAGTTAAAATTTGGGTTATAAAGCTAGCGTTTAAGTGTACTGAATGTCCTGAATGCGATGTGTCCCCACATGACACCCACCATCTTTTCAATTGTAATGTGAAAACTACGACCAAAATTGCTGTACGGCTAGCTACACATGAAACTTTCATGCTTTGTCGCTTTCATGCAGCTGACGCCTCGTACGCAGCTCTTCATCCAAGTGCATGTGTTCGACATCAAAGCGTACAGATTTCGCCTTCAGCGTCTATGAAGCGTAGCCTCGTGTGCACCTTGCCTTAATCAGATTATGCTACGCTTCACATTTTTACAAACTTTTGTGCTGTGCTTCTGTTGCTATAAAGATATAGTGAAAACTTTCCTTTTTAATTTTATATACAATCAACTTTTGTAGAATTGCAATTATACGGTATAAATTAATTTGTTTATTTTTTTTAGAAATATTTTTTTTTTTTGTAGTGACGCATATCTTGAAGCGTAGAAGAATTGTACCTACATGAAATATCGTGTACGCGTGGATGACGCGTAGCCTTTGTGCACCTTGCCTAAGTGCGCATAATCCCCTGATAATTCACGAAACACACTTTGGGCTTATTGGGGTAAACGCAATATGTTTGAGGATGGTAATTTACAAGCGATCAGCTGCAAGCAGCAAACAATTCAACTTCAAGAGAATCCAAGTTGTTTATTTTGTATAAAAATGTTAAATAAATAAAATTGTTACGTTTATTTAATACGGAGGCCTCGAAAGTGTTGGCGTTAAGTATGTTACCCCAAGAAAATACTGTGATGTCATTTATTTGATCCTGTTGACAAACAAAGAATGTGGACATACATATTAAAAGATACTGTTTGTGAATTAATTTAGGTAATTCTATACAACAGCATGAACCTATAAATACAAGTCCAAAAATATCGGAAGATGTATCAAAAGATGCGTCTTGGAGCCAGAATGGGAATCCAAAAACGGAAAACAAAAATTGTGAGTTGTTCAAAAGATGGTAATTCTATACGAAAGCATGACACTCTTAATACACGTCCAATAAACGCTGGCCGGTCCCCCAAAGGGGTGCAATCAAAATTTAATCCGTGCAAAATCCCTTTGCACACAAAATTATTTCCTGTGTACACCAACATTACAACAACCACACAAAAAGTTGCAATTTCTTTTGCAAGTATCTCTTCACAGACTCAAAATTTGTGTTTTTATATTCGCGTTTCTGGGTCCAAGACGCATATTTTGATACATCTCCCGATATTTTTGGACGTTTATTTAGGGTTTGGTTGTTGTTGTAGCACTGATTTATTTAGAGTGTATAGAATCACCTAAATTAACATACATATCTTTAAATTTGTCCACATTCTTTTTCTTTGCCAACAAGGTCATAAACAAATGACACCATTGTATCTGCTTGTTACCCCAAGCGGACTAACACTTTCGAGGGTGGTATAAAAAGGCGAGCGTTTCCTCCCGTATTAAATAAGCGGAACATAATAGCTATTTATTTCACATTTTTATAAAAAAAAACAATTTTCTTTAGCTCACAATTGCTAAAACTAGTCAAAAAATATCGGGAGGTGTCAAGAGGCGCCTTTGAACTCAGAACAATGAATCTGAAAGCGGAAATTGAAAATTTTATATCTGTGCAGAGATATTTTTAGTTAAAGTTGGCATTTTTCATGTGATTATTGTAATGTTGTTGTTCACAGGAAAACATTTTATGTACGAAAGGAATTTGTACTGATTTAATTTTGATTCCACCTCCTTGGTGGTAATTTTTTATAAGCGCGGCCGAAGGCCAAAATTCTATGGATCACACCGCAGGTTTCGGAGGGAGCAGGGGTCATTTTTCGGGTTTTCGTTAATACATTTTGGGTAACTGCAAATATCTCTGCACAGATATAAAATTTTCAATTTCCGCTTTCAGATTCGTTGTTCTGAGTTCAAAGCGCTTCTATTGACACCTCTCCCGATATATTTTGACTCGTTTTAGCAGTTGTGTGCTAAAGAAAAGAATTACCAGCAAAAATTGTGCCATCAAACATATGTATAACTACATACCCATATTATGGTGATGAAAAACAAAGTCAGTCCTGCGTTGGACGGACAAAACTTCAACTAATTTGGCTATCACCATAATACCCGCATTTACTCAGAATCATTCATATTATGACGACACCAAATAATATTCCTGATCCCTGTCAGGTCCATAATATGTAACACTGATTTGGTATCTTCATAATAAGGGTAAGTTCTGCAATATATTTCCAAACTTGCACTGCTACAACAACAAAAAAGTTAGTTATACTAAAATACCTAAACATTTACTTACCTCGGATAATCCAACGTGGAAGTGGCTGATGAAAGCTGGAAATTTTTTTTTTGAACGTTCGCCCATTTTTCTTTAGCGAATCCCGAATTATTGCGCTAACATAATGTCGCAAACTTTTCTGTTATATTTTTTTTTTTTTTTATGTTCTTACTCACTTGAACACTTGTAAAATTCATTTTTATTAAATTCTTTCGCAATGAGACGCGTTTTGCTTAAACAAATTTACATAAATGGTGGCGAAATCTGTAGTATCTTATTGTTTCATTCCTACATCATACTACTGTTTCATTCGCACATCTTAGAGATTTACCACAATTATGAAAAATGTTCCACAAATGTGAGTTGGCGTTAGTTGTGTCCAAAAAGAAATTGAGATAGTGTTGGTTTTTGAGGTGAAAATAGCAAAATGTGGTTAGCCATGGTTAGCAGGGAGTGTGAGCGGTCAAGGCACGAACCGAGTGTATCTGTGTAGGTGTTCGGTTTGTGGAGTGGTAAGCGTATGAATGTATGAGTGCATGATTGTATAGATGGAAAATACGGGAAAGCCGAAAAGAAAGTTTGGCATGTATAGGTAGGAATTTTCCGTTTCTGGGTAACGTTCTTTACCACGGCGCTGGCTATAAGAAGGGGAAAAATCAGTCAACGGGCCAAAGTCTTGTTTCAGCAGTGCCCAGTACAAGTTAAGTGCAATTGAGTCAAAAGTGAAGTGCGCGCTTTTAAAACGAAAGTGAAGAAAAAAAAAAAAGGTTCACAAAGTTTGTAGTGCGCGAATTTAATCGCATTTTTGAAAGATTTGTGCGCGCGAAAGTCTCCGAGATACGTAAAAAGGGGTAGGAGTTTCCAGCAAACGTATGTTGCGAAAGAGCGCAAAATTTAATCTCCGTTGGAAAAGACTCACTGGGCACTGGTTTTGGCTACATACCGCCCGGCAATAACTACCACGCACTACACTACATTTTTAATTTGGTGGCGCACACCACAACAACAACCACTACAGCACCTTTTTTATTGGCAATATACCGCAACAACCACAACCGGTATTTATTTTTTTTCTTGGTGGCATAACGCCCAACAACAACTACGTCACATTGGCGACATACCGCTCAACACCAACTATACCATCTCCACTTCATCGGCGGCGCAACGCCAGTTACAAGTACTACCTTTTTTTTCTATTGGCAATTACAATTTCCACCAGCGGCCACATATTTTGTCATCGGCAATATATTGCACCACAACAACAACTGAAACAACATCACTCATTTGGTCTCTTAGGCGGCACAAAACGGATACCACAACACTACATATTCTTTGACAGCTCACCATTTTCTTTCACCAGCCACCACACATCGTTCTCTTATTTTGGCATCGGCGGTGCAACACCAACAACAGGTACGATACCTCTTACTGTTGACCATTACAATCACCACCTGCGACATAAGCAGTAGCAGCGATAACACTTTTACTGTTGGCGGCCACATATTGTATCAGCAATATATCACCACAACGACAACAACACCATCTTCATTCACCAACCAGCCCGACAAATTAATTTTTTTACCATCACCCAGCTAAGAAGTTACAATATAAGGAAGTCTAAAGACGGTATTAGCGGAGGTCATTTCCAACAACCAAATCACACTACAACGCCAGCAGCAGAAAACCATCGAAACTTAACTTCAACAGTCTTTTATTTTGCACCTTTTGTATTTTTCTTGCATATCGTTTATATGTGTATCTGTTCATATGTATATTCCTTTTTTATGTAAATTTTTGGTAGGAAAAAAAAAGCATGGTCTTTAGGTCTGCGCTTGTTAGTGGGAAAATTGCGCTAAGCAAATTTTTGATAAGGTCTAAATAATACTTCACTTTGTTTTTTTTTAAATATTTTTTTAATTCACTCTGCTCTTTTTGTAAATTTCTTAGATTAATTTTCCTTTTGCAATTTTCCTATCTTTTGACATTTATTTGGATTCTTTTATTTTTGATTCTTTGCGTTTCTTTTGTGGCTAGTTACTATATTTTAAGTACACCGATCTTTATCGGTGTGCTCTTCCTATAGTCGCACTTCCGCACATGCGTTTTTTTTTATATGTCATCTCGATTAGACCGCGGCTAACTCGAATTATGGAATTTTGAACTTTCTTTCTTTTTTTTGCTGGCACAAATCACACTTATATATATTTGCCAGGACGCTTCCGGCAAACTTACCCTTATCCTTCCGGCACGAGCATTAGGGATTTGCTTATAAGCACCCACATAAAATTGTTCAATTTCTTGCATATTTATTTTTTTTTACGATTTTTTTTACCCACGTTTTTTCATATTGTCATCACGACTATACATTTATTACTATCTATACGCTCATTAGCCAAGATCGTAAGTGAGCGATCTTAATCAGTGTTTGAGCGTGGTCATATGTACATATGTATGTTTGAGTGTTTCTCTCTTTACAGCTCGCGGACTCAACTGCAGCGGCGCCGTTGGATGAGAAGAGTTATGCGGCAGTTACTCACGAACGTACGTACCAAAAACGTGTCAGCTGACACGACCTATCTTATGAGTGTGCAATGTAAACGAAAACTCACCGACGTGCAACGCCCGTACGTACGTAGCCCAGAACGTAGAAATCAAAACAATTTTGATTTTTTCCGTAAGAACGTGTCAGCTGATCGATCTCTCACTAGACAGAGTTGCCTAGTAAACTTTTGTACGCTAATTTTTGACCGTTTGCAATTTTATGCAAAAACGCCTAATTAAAGTTTGAAAAATTGTGAAAATAATTCGAAATAATTATGTAAAAGTGCTGATTATAAATATTTTATCTATTTATACTTATTTAATATGTATTCCGGCCTTTTACAATATCAACAAGTAAGGAAGGCTAAGTTCGGGTGTAACCGAACATAACATACTCAGTTGAGAGCTATGGAGACAAAATAAGGAAAATCAATCTGGGGTAACCCTGGAATGTGGTTGTATAACATGTGTATCAAATGAAAGGTATTAAAGAGTATTTTAAGAGAGAGTAGGCCATAGTTCTATGGATGAACGCCATTTAGGGATATCGCCATAAAGGTAGACCAGGGCTGACTCTAGAATTTGTTTGTACGATATGGGTATCAAATGAAAGGTGTTACTGAGCATTTTAAGAGGGAGTGGGCCTTAGGTCTATCGGTGGACGCCTTTTCGAGATGTCCCCATTAAGGTGGACCAGGGGTGATTCTATAATGTGTTTGTACGATATGGGTATCAAATGAAAGCTGTTAATGAGTATTTTGAAAAGGAGTGATCCTTAGTTCCATAGGTGGACGCCGTTTCGAGATATCGCCATAAAGGTGGACCAGGGGTGTCTCTAGAATGTGTTTGTACGATATGGGAATCAAATGAAAGGTGTTACTGAGCATTTTAAGAGGGAGTGGGCATTAGGTCTATAGGTGGACGCCTTTTCGAGATATCGCCATTAGGGTGGGCCAGGGGTGACTCTAGAATGTTTGTACGGTATGGGTATCAAACGAAAGGTGTTACTGAGCATTTTAAGAGGGAGTGGGCATGAGGTCTATAGGTGGACGCCTTTTCGAGATATCGTCATTAGGGTGGGCCAGGGGTGACTCTAGAATGTGTTTGTACGATATGTGCATCAAACGAAAGGTGTTACTGAGCATTTTAAGAGGGAGTGGGCATTAGGTCTATAGGTGGACGCCCTTTCGAGATATCGCCATTAGGGTGGGCCAGGGGTGACTCTAGAATGTTTGTACGATATGGGTATCAAACGAAAGGTGTTACTGAGCATTTTAAGAGGGAGTGGGCATTAGGTCTATAGGTGGACGCCTTTTCGAGATATCGCCATTAGGGTGGGCCAGGGGTGACTCTAGAATGTGTTTGTACGATATGGGTATCAAATGAAAGGTGGTATGGAGTATTTTAAAAGGGAGTAATCCTTAGTTCTATAGGTGGACGCCTTTTCGAGATATCGCCATAAAGGTGGACCAAGGGTGACTCTAGAATGTTTGTATGATATGGGTATCAAACGAGAGGTGTTACTGAGCATTTTAAGAGGGAGTGGGCATTAGGTCTATAGGTGGACGCCTTTTCGAGATATCGCCATTAGGGTGGGCCAGGGTGACTCTAGAATGTGTTTGTACGATATGGGTATCAAATGAAAGGTGGTAATGAGTATTTTAAAAGGAAGTAATCCTTAGTTCTATAGGTGGACGCCTTTTCGAGATATCGCCATTAGGGTGGGCCAGGTGTGACTCTAGAATGTTTGTACGATATGGGTATCAAACGAAAGGTGTTACTGAGCATTTTAAGAGGGAGTGGGCATTAGGTCTATAGGTGGACGCCTTTTCGAGATATCGCCATTAGGGTGGGCCAGGGTGACTCTAGAATGTGTTTGTACGATATGGGTATCAAATGAAAGGTGGTAATGAGTATTTTAAAAGGGAGTAATCCTTAGTTCTATAGGTGGACGCCTTTTCGAGATATCGCCATTAGGGTGGGCCAGGTGTGACTCTAGAATGTTTGTACGATATGGGTATCAAACGAAAGGTGTTACTGAGCATTTTAAGAGGGAGTGGGCATTAGGTCTATAGGTGGACGCCTTTTCGAGATATCGCCATTAGGGTGGGACAGGGGTGACTCTAGAATGTTTGTACGATATGGGTATCAAACGAAAGGTGTTACTGAGCATTTTAAGAGGGAGTGGACATTAGGTCTATAGGTGGACGCCTTTTCGAGATATCGCCATTAGGGTGGGCCAGGGGTGACTCTAGAATGCTTGTACGATATGGGTATCAAACGAAAGGTGTTACTGAGCATTTTAAGAGGGAGTGGACATTAGGTCTATAGGTGGACGCCTTTTCGAGATATCGCCATTAGGGTGGGCCAGGGTGACTCTAGAATGTGTTTGTACGATATGGGTATCAAATGAAAGGTGGTAATGAGTATTTTAAAAGGGAGTAATCCTTAGTTCTATAGGTGGACGCCTTTTCGAAATATCGCCATTAGGGTGGGCCAGGTGTGACTCTAGAATGTTTGTACGATATGGGTATCAAACGAAAGCTGTTACTGAACATTTTAAGAGGGAGTGGGCATTAGGTCTATAGGTGGACGCCTTTTCGAGATATCGCCATTAGGGTGGGCCAGGGGTGACTCTAGAATGTTTGTACGATATGGGTATCAAACGAAAGGTGTTACTGAGCATTTTAAGAGGGAGTGGACACTAGGTCTATAGGTGGACGCCTTTTCGAGATATCGCCATTAGGGTGGGCCAGGGGTGACTCTAGAATGTTTGTACGATATGGGTATCAAACGAAAGGTGTTACTGAGCATTTTAAGAGGGAGGGGGCATTAGGTCTATAGGTGGACGCCTTTTCGAGATATCGCCATTAGGGTGGGACAGGGGTGACTCTGGTATGTTTTTGTACGATATGGATATCAAATTAAATGTATTAATGAGGGTTTTAAAAGCGAGTGGCCCTTAGATGTATATGTGAAGGCGTTCTCGCGATATCGACCAAAATGTGGACCAGGTGATCCAGAAAATCATCTGTCGGGTACTGCTAATTTATATATGCAATACCACTAACAGTATTCCTGCCAAGATTCCAAGGGCTGTTGATTTCGCCTTGTAGAACTTTTTCATTTTCTTCTACTTAATATGGTAGGTGTCACACCCATTTTACAAAGTTTTTTCCAAAGTTATATTTTGCGTCAATAAACCAATCCAGTTACCATGTTTCATCCCTTTTTTCGTATTTGGTATAGAATTATGGCATTTTTTTCATTTTTCGTAATTTTCGATATCGATAAAGTGGGCGTGGTTATGGTCAGATTTCGCCCATTTTTTATACCAAGAAAAAGTGAGCTCAGGTAAGTACGTGGGCTAGGTTTAGTAAAGATATATCGGATTTTGCTCAAGTTATTGTGTTAATGGCCGAGCGGAAAGACAGACGGTGGACTGTGTATAAAAACTGGGCGTGGCTTCCACCGATTTCGCCCATTTTCACAGAGAACAGTTACCGTCATAGAATCTATGCTCCTACCAAATTTGAGAAGGATTGGTAAATTGTTGTTCGACTTATGGCAATAAAAGTATTCTAGACAAACTAAATGAAAATGGGCGGAGCCACGCCCATTTTGAAATTTTCTTTTATTTTTATATTTTGTTGCATCATATCATTACTGGAGTTGAATATTGACTTAATTTACTTATATACAGTAAAGATATTAAATTTTTTGTTAAAATTTGAATTTTAAAAAATTTTTTTTAAAAAGTGGGCGTGTTCTTCATCCAATTTTGCTAATTTTTATTTAGCACATATAGAGTAATAGTAGTAACGTTCCTGCCAAATTTCATCATGATATCTTCAACGACTGCCAAATTACAGCTTGCAAAACTTTTCAATTACCTTCTTGTAAAAGTGGGCGGTGCCACGCCCATTGTCCAAAATCTTACTAATTTTCTATTCTGCATCATAACGTCAACCCATCTACCAAGTTTCGTCGCTTTATCTGTCTTTTGTAATGAGTTATCGCACATTTTCGGTTTTTCGAAATTTTCGATATCGAAAAAGTGGGCGTGGTTATAGTCCGATATCGTTCATTTTAAATAGCGATCTGAGATGAGTGCTCAGGAACCTACATACCAAATTTCATCAAGATACCTCAAAATTTACTCAAGTTATCGTGTTAACGGACGGACGGACGGACGGACGGACGGACGGACGGACATGGCTCAATCAAATTTTTTTTCGATCCTGATTATTTTGATATATGGAAGTCTATATCTATCTCGATTCCTTTATATATGTACAACCAACCGTTATCCAATCAAACTTAATATACTCTGTGAGCTCTGCTCAACTGAGTATAAAAATTAAATTGGAAAAAGTTGATGTTTCCATAAGCATACATGCAAAATGGTCAATGGCAACAGTGCTTATCTGTAAACAATACACATACAAATATGTTATGTACATGTACACAGACGCACACATTGATTCCTACGGGCTTGAGAGTTCGGTCAAACGTGCTTCGTACGACAAACGTCCTTACGTACGGCACACGTCGGTGGGTAACTGCCGCATAACTTGGTAAGTGTTTTGAGTGAAACATTGTAATTTATCAAAATACACCTATTTAGTTGTATGTATGTACACGTGTTAGCACAGATTCCTGCTCTTGCAAAAGTAGAACAGGAATTAGCAAATCAGAAAAATAAAAACAGATTGCAACGAACATATGTACATGCATGAAAAACGTCCCAAACGTACATTTATGCGGCAGTTACCCACCGACGTGTGCCGTACGTACGGACGTTTGTCGTACGAAACACGTTTGACCGAACCCTCAAGCCCATAGGAATCAATGTGTGCGGCTGTGTACATGTACATAACATATTTGTGTGTGTATTGTTTAGAGCAAAGCACTGTTGCCATTCACTAGTTTGCATGCATGCTTATGCAAACATCAACTTTTGGAATTACAATTTTTCATGGTGCAAATGGCAGAAGCAAATATTGAATAAGAATTTATAGTTCATTTATTTGTAACCTCCAATTTTATATAATAATTTTGGGATATTTCAACAAAATTTTAAACAATCTTTAGGCATTTTTGTATAATAACTGCAAACGGTCAAAAATTAGCGCACAAAAGTTTACTAGGCAACTCTGTCTAGTGAGAGAGCGATCAGCTCACACGTTCTTACGGAAAAAATCAAAATTGTTTTGATTTCTGCGTTCCGGGCTACGTACGTACGGGCGTTGCACGTCGGTGAGTTCTCGTTTACATTTCACACTCATAAGATAGGTCGTGTCAGCCTGACAGGACAGGCCTTCATCTTTCCCCCCTCTTAACTGTGCCCCTCACGTATGTTTCTATCTTTTTCAGCTTTCCCTTCTTTTTCTCATCTTGCAGGTATGAACCCCTATTTTGTTCATGTGGCTGCGGGTGAGGACGGTGGTGAAATGCCCCGCCCAAGACGACGAGCTAGCCTGGGCCCGCAAGCATACCTGCTTGCCGCCGCTCCTCGCAACCCAAACAGTCAGCCACGTAAGAAGATGAAGCTCTAATGTTTGTGTTAGAAAACGGATTAACTAAAAAGGTGTACTCAAATATGCGGCAATTAAACATAAAACACAATTGTAGTATTTATCCGACTTATGATAAAGTTTATAAAAGCAAATTGAAATGTAGACCGGATGAAATCAAAGCGAATGAAAGCTCTATAGAAGTGTCGTTGCAAAATTTGTTAGACCACACAGCTAAAAGAATTCTTGAATATCAAGATGAAGTATTGTGTACAATGGATGTTGAAGAATCGATCCTAATTTCGAGCTACGGGTTTGATGGTTCTACCGGTCACAGCTTGTTTAAACAAAAATTTGTGGAAAATACTTCGGAAAGTTTCGATCCTTTTTGTGACATCAGTCATTCCAATAAAAATAATTTCATAAGCAGGGCATAACATTTGGGTAAACCGTACACCTCAGTCAGTACGCTTTTGTAGACCTTTAAAAGTGGAGTTTGTTAAAGAAATAAAAGAGCACATTTTAGCTGAAAACCACAACATAAAGAAACAGATTGAGGAGTTGAAACCACTACAACATACACTAAGTAATGGGAAAAAAATTAAAGTAAAATATTATTTATATATGACATTAATAGATGGGAAAGTCTTAAATGTGTTGACAGAAACTAAAAGTGCACAGCAATGTCCCATCTGTCACGCCGGTCCAAAGGAATTTCGAACTATAAGAAACTTTGATTCTCCTAATTTTGAACCGAAGACCGACGCTCTGAAATATGGATTAAGCCCTTTGCATGCGTGGATTCGTAGTTTCGAGTTTGTTTTAAAACTTTCATACAAGCTAGATTTGAAAAAATGGCAAGTTCGTGGAGCAGAAGAGAAGAGAATCCTGGCAGAAAAGAAACAAAAATTTCAAAAAGAGTTTTTGCTTCAAATGGAGCTTCATGTCGATAAGCCGAAAGCAAATGGCAGCGGCAACACCAACGATGCCAACACAGCTAGAAGAGCATTTTCTCGCACGGACCTTTTAGCATCTATTACTGGTATAAATATTGATTTTTTGAAACATTTACACATAATCTTAATTGCTCTCTCCTCTGAATTTGAAATTGATGCCCAAAAGTTTCGTGATCATTGCATTAAAACCAGTGAAATATTTTTCCAAAACTACGAATGGTACTCTATGTCTGCCACAATACACAAAATATTAGTGCATTCGTCACAAATAATTTAGGCTTCAGTAGTACCCGTAGGTGTCATCGCAGAAAATGCATCTGAGGCGCGAAACAAATATTATAAAAAAGATCGAACTGGTCACGCTCGAAAGGATTCAAGAGTGCACAACATACTTGACATGTATCATAGAGCTATGGATAGCTCTGACCCATATATTTCAAGTATATGTTTGCAAGAATGTACAAATAGTTCAAAAAAACTTCCTTTTCCTCGAGAAGTCACTGATCTTTTTAAAATGCCTGAATTGCCACCAGAACTTTTAATACCTTTAACATCTCAAGAAGCCTCCAGCTGCAATTATAGTTATGATTCTGATGTAAGCTTAGAGTCGATAAATAATTATTCATTGGAATTAGAAGCGGCTGAAAACGAAGAAACAGACCATGAATAATTAAGCCCTATATCTTTCGAGAATATGTATGTTATTTTTGTTATTTTCAGATTAATCCATAAGCATTTACAACTTCTTTAAAATTATAAATTTATGAATTGAAAAATAAATTAATTTCTTGGTAGCATTCAATATTTTTTTAATAGTGGGCGCGGGCCGCCCATTTTTTCTAAAGTTTTTTTTTGTCAGAAGAAGTCCGTCTTCAAAATTTGATGAAGCCAGCTTTTTGGTAAGTATTTTTGGCGACAATTTGGGTTTTGGATATAGGAAAAAGAGGGCATGGACCGTTAAATTTTTTCTCAACTTGCTTTTTTGTCAGTGTAATCATTTTGGTGAAGCTAGCTTGCCAGGAAGTACGTTTTGCCACTACTTTGAAAAAAGGGGGCGTGGCCCGCCCATTTTTTCTCAAATCGATTTCTTTATCATTAGAAGTCTACACACCAAATTTGGTGAAGCTAGCTTGTCGGGAAGTATTTTTTGCCGCTAAAATCGCAATTTCGGCCATAGTGCAATGTCCAATGGTAGGTAACCTGTCAAATAATAGCTGACAGGGAGAATGGGTATTTTTTACTCGCTTTTTATAAATAGAAGTGCCATGAATTAATTGTCCATTGGGGTTTCAAACCAACTTTTTTTAAATGTGTCTACAGAAAATCAGACTACATATTAATCATATATATTATATCTAATTGCTGTTTTAATGTACGGGTCCCTTTTTCGCTCTTATTTGGAATCCAAATCTATAAATAAATTTTGGTTGTTAAGATGGAGATTCGGGCTATTAGCGAGCTTTGGGCAATTTTGATCGTAGTGCTTTTGTTTAGTGATAAAAGTAAATTTTAAAATAATTTGTTTAAAATAAACGATTGTGAGCACGCAAAGGAATCTATTTGTACTGTAACGAATGTTAGCAGCACTGAGCGATGCTATCGTCTCTAAGCCGATGCTAAGCAGTGACGTGATTCACATCCATAGATCAATCATTAGGGGGACACATGAAAGCATATAAACTTATAAGGTGTAAAATTATATCCATTTACACACGCTGTTATATGAACGCACCTAGTAATACTCTTGATAAACTTGATTGTTTATCAGCTGTGTTATTGCCGAACAACATTTTTTGATTGTTATACAAATTAAAAAATGCCAAGACTAAGTGGAAAATCAAAACTAAAATGCATTTACTTGCTGATGTTGGAGATTTCTGATGAAAATACCTGCTGTAATGTCTGCAAGGTTGCATTCCTTTGGGTTTACCGCGTTTACACAATGAAATGTGCGCGTAAATTTATACAAATTGTGTAAATGATTTTCATACAAAATTTGACAGCTCGTTTACGCACTAGATAAATTTATACGTTTACACACTTTATAAGGCATTTATACGGTTACATGAGTCCCCCTATTATGTATCTACATAAACGAAACAATAATTGCGTCTACACATATGTACCATGTACGTATACGAGCAGCGGAGAGTCAATGCACAAACACATGCATATATCTGAGATACTCCTATAAGTACGCAATGAGAAAAACTATAAAATTGTGCAATTGTAGTTACAGGAAGCGCCTAGAAGATGCGAAGGTTGAAGTCAAAGAGTATAAAAGGCGGCAATTGTAGAGGCGCTGGAATTCAGTTTGAGTTGAGCTATCCAGCAGTTATTGATTAAGCACGCGATCTGGCGGCCAATAGTAGAGTTTCATTTGAGCTATCAATCAGTTTGGTTATTAAGCAAGCTTTTCGTTGCACAGTTTGAGTGTTATTGTGATGTACTTTAATAAAGGCCATTTTGCATTATTACAAATTGGAGTTATTTATTCAACAGTTTAGTGATTCGAACTTAGCAGAGGATTGCAAATAAGAGGATTTGCAAGTAAATTCGTTACAGTACTATGGCATTATTGTGAATATTTGTACTGCATTACTGGCAGTTGCTACCATACGCCATATGGTAGCGCAAGCTGTAAGTTTTAATTGATTGATAGAACAGCTGATTTGTGTTGATATTTGATAAGAGACTTTTATATTGGTTGCGCAAGATGCGCGCGGGTCCGGTTCGTATTCATAAATAATGCATTATACCAGCAAATGTTTGAAAACCACTATTGAATAGTGATTTAACAGGTGATCCAGGCTGTGTTTATGTGCTATGAATTCACAATGGGTAGGATTTACGTATACCAAAACATTCACCAATTCCAGCTGTAACTGAGTCAGTTGGAAGTAAGATTTGTCTCTTGTGAATAAGGTTAGTCCATTTTAAATGAGAAAGCGTCACATGTAAATAAGAAGCGTCGTTTGGAAATTGTCATTTGTAATTGAGAGTAGCCAGTTACAAGTGCGAAAGCGTCCCAAAGATATGACAATAATCAGCTGAAAATGAGAAAGCATCAAATTTAAGTGCGAAAGCGTGCTATGAAAGTGATAATAGTAAATTTTAGATGCAAAAGTGTAACTTCGATGTAAGAATAAACAGTCTAATGTAGATGATAAACCATACTCTGTATAAAAATTTATGTAAAAGGACATATTACTACTCCGCAGACAAATGGGCGGTATGCTGTGGAGCAACAGCTTTAGATGTTAAATTTTATGTAGGACTTTTGTTTGATGAAGCGAAGCGCACAGGAATTGAAGGAATTTCGCATTAAATATTACAACTGACTGTTCCCAATTTTGTAAGGCAATTTCTCATTTACAACTGATTAATTTCAATTACAAATAGAGCTATCGCATTTCCATTTGATGCTTTTCATTTACAATGTACTATTCTCAGATCGAGGTGACGCATTCGCATTTACTATTAACTACTCTCATTTTCATATAACGCTTCCCATTATCAACTGACTAATCTCGTTTACAATTCATTTACAATTGACTATTCCCATTTCCATATAAGGTCTACCACTTTTCGATTGACTAATCTCATTTACAACTGGCCATTCCCATTTACAATTGACGCTTTCCTATTATCCTTTAACGCTTTCTAATCTACAAGTGACTGTTCTTATATATAGTTACACTTTCGCATAGTTGTTCCAAGGAAAAGGATGACACTCTCAGTGAATTACACAATGTCCCAAGTAGAGGGCTCTTTGGAATAGGGAAGGGTTTAGGATAAAATAAAGCATATATTATTGAGTTGGTTGCCGAAATTCGGTCACAGAGTGTATTGCCAACTGCGACGTTTGCATCAAAGCAAAAGGGCTCAAGTCCCGAAATCTTCAATACCAGCAAACATGGAAGCAAATTCGTATTAGTGGTAATGGATGAATACAGCAATTGAATTCCATAAAGATTAAGATACACACAAGAAATTCCAGGAAATAAACTGTGCTCTGGAGGAAGATATGAGAGAAATACGCGATCCAGTGAGACAACGCACCAGAATTATGAGTGACAAGATGAAAGCCAGGTGCAACAAAGAAATAGATTCGGCAGGTTTTCTTTTGGATGGTTTTTTGGACGGTGATTTAGTGCAATTAGGTGATACACCCCACAACTCAACGTGGGCTTGTCCCCAAAAGTTCAGTGTAACTGGTAAAGACCGTACAAAATCATAAAATGGATCAACACGATGTTGTCTACCGCGTACAACCCATCGGCAAACCACGAAATAAAAAGAAGGTGATTCATTTAGAAAGGCTAGAAGCATTTGGATTGCAAAATTTGTCTGGTCGGGACGATCACACTTATGACCGCGTCACAATGAATTTACTTGCTAACATATTTTGTCTCTTATCCATTTTTTAAAATGCAGTTGTTAATTGTGAAAAATGGTGGAAAAGTACCAACGAGTGGAAAAAATAACTACACTTGCAAAGTCTGAAAGCACTCTTTGCCAAAACAAATGTGAAATTCTTCTTCTTATGCTTTGCTTGCAACAAAAGTTGAGAGTTGACTACTTGTTCATATCATATGGCGCTGGTGACGTGTATTTCATACAAATACATGCAATCTACTTATCTGCCAGCGCACGTTGCCGTATCAAAAATCGTATGCGACGGGCCTTTTAGATGGAGCATGGCGAATATTACCGCACTGGAACAATATACTATAAAAGCGTGCAATTACTGGCATATGCTGATGACATTGATATCATCAGCCTAAACATCCGCGCTGTTAGTTCTGCTTTCTCCAAACTGGAAAAAGAAGCGGTAAAGATGGGTTTGATGGTGAATGAGGACAAAACGAAGTACCTGCTGTCATCGAGCAAAGAGTCAGCGCATATGCGCCTTGGCAACCACGCTACTGTGGGCAGCCATAATTTCGAAATAGTAAAAGACTTCGTTTATTTGGGAACCAGCATCAACACTAGCAACAACATCAGCACTGAAATCCAGCGAAGAATCAATCTTGCGAATAAATGCTACTTTGGACTAGGTAGGCAAATGAAAAGTAAAGTCCTCTCTCGGTGAACGAAAATCATACTCTACAAGTCACTTATCGTACCCGTCCTGCTATATGGGGCATAAGCATGGACCATGACAACAGCAGATGAAGCGGCTTTGGGAGTGTTCGAGAGAAAAGTTCTTCGAAAGATTTATGGAACTCTACGCGTTAGCGATGGCGAGTACCGAAGAAGGTTTAATGATGAGATGTACGAGCTATACGCAGACATTAACGTAGTCCAGCGAATTAAAGCGCAGCGGATGCGCTGACTAGGCCATGTTATGCGAATGAAAGATGATGCTCCGGCCAAGAAAGTGTTTCTATCGGAACCCGCCTATGGAAGCAGAGGTAGAGGGCGGCCCCCACTCCATTGGAAGGACCAGGTGGAAAACGATTTAAACTCCCTTGGTGTGACCAATTGGCGCCGGTTGGCGGAGCGAAGAAGCGACTGGCGCGCCTTGTTGGACGGCCATAACCGTTTAGACGGTTAAGCGCCAATTAAGTAAGTAAGTAAGTAAATGCTGCACAACGACAGTAACAACAACCAACGCAGTCAAATTTCATCCTCCTCGATATCAGTTTGACTGCAAAACAGCCAGGCAGCGTCGCGCTGTCCTTTTCCAACCGGCAATATTTAGTATAGCAAAACGTTCTTTATTTAGACTACTTTGGGAGTAGTACTACACTATTAAAATTATCCCGTACTTCACTAATAGCGTGTTTCAATCAACCTGATTGATTATCGCTTGCACCGCGCTACGTTTATACTCTCAGTTAGCGTCGTTCACCTATTTCTCCTATATATACATGTATATATGAAATTTATGGTTTTCTTCTAGCTATATGCGTGTGTATGTGTGAGTAACAGCTTCTGCTCTTAGCTGATGATAACGTGATATGTGATTGTTTCTCTTTCTTCTTCGCTCTTATCTGCTGCCTACATATGTGAAATAATCTCTTCGCTTCAAGCTGCTGGTTATGTGTGTGAAATGTTCTTCATTGCCTCCTATGCATGTGCGTAAATGGCTTACTGTCGTTGAGTTTATTTTCTAACAGTATAGTGATGTTAGAAATGCTAATATTCGCTACACTATCAAGAAAATTACTTATAATAAGCACTTTTTTTTTAAATAAAAACCAACAAATTACACACAAACATGACCGAACCATCTATGAAGACAGGTACAGGTGCGTAGGTATTGGTAGACAGTGTGCACGAAATAGTTGTCTTTCTTTATTCTTTAGACTTTGAGACAATACTGATGATAGCTTCAGAGAAAGGCTTTGGCTCATTGAAAAGATTGGAATCTAGATAACAGCAAATACGAGCTTCGTAAATTAGACCTTCGAAAAAATACCTACACAATTAGCAGGAAAAAACATTATGTAATCTGAACCGACTCGCAACCAATTGCTGACGTAAATTCTTGAATCTTAAATGGTAGGTCGGCGGCCACCGTGGTGTGATGGTAGCGTGCTCCGCCTGCCACACCGAAGATCCTGGGTTCACGCCCCGGGTAAAGCAACATCAAAATTTGAGAATTACGGTTTTTCAATTAGAAGAACATTTTTCCAATCGGGGTCGCCCCTCGGCAGTTTGGCAAGCACTCGGAGTGTATTTTTGCCATGAAAAGCTCTCCGTGAAAACCCATCTGTCTTGCAGATGCCGTTCGGAGTCGGCATAAAACAAGTAGGTCCCGTCACGCCAATATGTAGGAAAAATTGAAAAAGGACCACAACGCAAATTGGAAGAGATGCTCGGCCTAAAATCTCTTCGGAGGTTTTCGCGCCTTACATTTATTTTTTTTTAAATGGTAGCCAAAACGTTGAAGAATAATATTGGTTAATATTGGTTCATTGTGTGAAAAATCGCAACGCTAAAACAGAGCCCGCAAATAATGTGCTGCTCATTAATGCGAAAGTTCATTTTGAGGGGATTTTTAACTATACGAGCATTGAATGAGGCTTCAAAATCTTCTCCTTCCACAAGCAACATCCATAAAGGTAAACTTAGCAGTAACGTTATGATTATTATTATTAGGCCTGGAAGCACTACGACCTTTGTGTAGATCTATAGCAGATCTAACGTTAAATAAATATACCGAAGAGATCACGACGATGATCAGAGTTGATTTAACCTTGTCCCTCAAGTTACAAGGGAAATTTGGTGGGTCGGATCGGATCCCCATATCATAATTTATGCCTCATTTTAAGACCTGGAAGCGTCAAATTTCACTAAATTCTTCGGCAGTACCGTTTGAAATTAATGGCACTGCTGATCATATGAAACTCTCTTACTCGATTGCTCTTTTGGTTAGTACAGCCAAAAATGTAGGATATGCTTTTTTTATTAAATTTAAATTTATTTGGTAGTACGGTGCGTATGACATTACATAACATTTTAAGCATTTTCAATGGCAATTTTCAACCCGCTGTCGGCACCCAACATGTTCCATTCCCAGAAGTTGCCGTTTCCACCTGCCGCTGCGTCAGCATAATTATTGTTCTCAGGATAATTGCAACCCAACAAGCGCTTTAAGGTCAAGTACTTTTGCATTGCACATTCCAGCCATACAAAATACCTGTGGGAAGTCAATATGTCTGGCTACGGAACGACGTTAAGATAGAAGTTAAAAATGGCAGCGGAAGACATTGCGATGGCAGTTGCGCTGGGGTGCTTACATTATACACTACTCCTTATATTTAATCATAGTTTGGTAAATATTTTTGATTGCTAATTGTGTTTTGTTGAACGTGAATTTTTCGTCTACGCTGTTCGCCTTTGAAAAGCTCTGTCTCAAAAGCACAAAGCCATACAAAATAAGCTGTGAATGAGCTTCTAAACTACTTTTGTCAATAAAAAGGCAATACGAAAGTGCACTTTCTTTTATATTCATCATCTCTACTTTTTCATACGTCTTTACACTTGTTATTCTCTTGCCATGTTTGTTAAATGTTAAGTAAATGCATTTGTTAAGTTCATTTTCATTGGCAGCCACCGTGGTGTGATGGTAGCGTGCTCCGCCTGCCACACCGTATGCCCTGGGTTCGCACCCCGGGCAAAGCAACATCAAAATTTTAGAAATAAGGTTTTTCAATTAGAAGAAAATTTTTCTAAGCGGGGTCGCCTCTCGGCAGTGTTTGGCAAGCGCTACGAGTGTATTTCTGCCATGGAAAGCTCTCAGTGAAAATTCATCTGCCTTGCAGATGCCGTTCGGAGTCGACATAAAACATGAAGGTCCCGTCCGACCAATTTGTAGGGAAAATTAAGAGGAGCACGAGGCAAATTGGAAGAGAAGCTCGGCCTTAGATCTCTTCGGAGGTTATCGCGCCTTACATTTATTTATTTTTAAGTTCATTTTCAATGTTATTTTTATACTCAACGTGCTTTGCACACAGAGTATATTAACATTGGTAACATAACGGCTGATCGTAACGGAATAAACGAATCGAGATAAATATAGACACGATAACTTGAGTAAATATTGAGATATGTATCTTATTGAAATTTTGTATATAGGTTCCTTGGCATTCAACTCTCATCACTATTTAAAATGAGGAAATTGGATGATAACCACGCCCACTTCTTATATACATACATATATATTATTACGTGTTCAAATATTATTAATTATAAATCACAAACCATTACATCTATCATAACAAACTTCGGCAGGGAGGTTTCCTTTACTATAAGGAATGCTTCAAAGAAATATTAACGAAATCGGTTAAGGACCACGCCCGCTTTTATATACATAATATTTAAAAGGTCGTAAACTAGAATAATAAGCTATATATTAGCGAAAAATAGTTTTGTATCAATGATATTTTATTTACCAAGTTTTGTTGTAAGAGGAAATTGGGAGAATTTTTCTAAATGGGTGGTGCCACGCCCCTTTTTCGATCAAGGAACCTATATACAAAATTTCAATAAGATATCTTAATATTTACTCAGGTTATCGTGATCACAGACAGACGGACGGGCGTACATGGCTAAATCAATTTTTTTTATCATCCTGAGCAATTTGATATATGGAAGCAGTGTTGCCAGTACTTTTTCAGAAAAAAGGCTAGATTAACAAAAATAAAAATCTAAAAAAGGCTAAATAAAACTTATTAAGGCTTAGAAAAAAAGCTAAAAGTTTAAGGTAACTTTCTATGAGTTTTGTTCATTTTTTTCATAAAAGACATAACAGAATAAAAAATTTTAATTAAATTTTACTGCAATTTCATAAAAATAAAAAAAAAATAAAAAAAGTTAGCAGACGCTATCTGTGTTTTAATTTAAAAGGGATACATGATAAATAAAACTCCATTATAGTCTATAAGTTTTCGTAATATGTTTGAGGTAAATGGTTCGTGTATGATTTAATCGGGGATTGCCCGTATTGCGTTTTTTTTTTTTTTTTTTTTTTTAAATGTATGAAAACATTTATTTGAAGCAATTTTTAAATTTTATAATTTATGTAATAAAGAAGAGAGTTACAAGGTATAATCGAAACAGCTATCGCCTTGTCCGTCCTGATGTCACGTTGTTTAAATTTTTCCCAAATTATTAAATAAATTATAAAATTAAAAAATTGCTTCAAATAAATGTTTTCATACATTTAAAAAAAAAAACAAAAAAAAAAAAAAAAAAGCAATACGGGCAATCCCCGATTAAATCATACAAACAGACAAAATTGGTTAATTCGTTGTAGTTCTATAAATAGAACAAAAGCAGCAACAAAACCAAAGTTTCTTTGAAAAACCGCCGTACCAAGCATAACTTTAACACATAATTGCATACGAAAAAGTGCGTAAAAGATTAAAATATGCAAAAAAGAAGGCAATTGGGAAGAACTTTACAATAACTAAGGCATGACGTAGCTGAATGCGTTTATAACCATTTCAACTATCGTAGGGGTGCGGGTTCGACTCCCACTCCCGGGAGAAAAGGCTTTGAAGAGATTTACAAGGTATAATCGAAACAGCTGTCGCCTTGTCCGTCCTGATGTCACGTTGTTTAAATTTTTCCCAAATTATTAAGTAAATGGTTCTTATTTGCAAAATAACAACGCCGATAAAACTACTTTCAATAAGAAAATCTACTTTTGCCCTTTTAAAGAACCGTGAAAGATGTAAACTGTACATTCCACACT
The DNA here is from genome assembly GCF_040869045.1 of Eurosta solidaginis. Lineage (NCBI taxonomy): Eukaryota > Metazoa > Arthropoda > Insecta > Diptera > Tephritidae > Eurosta > Eurosta solidaginis. The sequence continues at coordinate 85,693,927 of NC_090319.1, read as the reverse complement.
GTCTGAGAAACTCTTTTTCAAGTTTTTGGTATGTGTTACACCGGCTCCAAACGATATATGACAAATGAATTTTTGGAGGGAATATTTTCATGATACTTTCTGTGCTAGTCGAACCACTGCCCATGAGCAACCCCGGTTAAATAAAGTTTTGAAATAGGTTATTTTGAATATGAATAAAGAAATTTTGATACTTCAACGCTTACACAGTTTTTCGAATAACTTTTCCTGGGTATTCTCAAGGGGGGCAATATCTTACAAAATAACCCATTCAATTTAGTTTTTGTGAACTGGGCACGCATCAGTGACAGAAAACCATGTTCAGTCAACTGTCAAACTGTTTTTCAAAAATTGTAATAAATTATGGACTTATCAAGTAGTACTTCTTGTCGATAGTTTACATATGTCATTAATCCAATCCACCATTACAGAGCTATTGTGATTTAAAAATGAGTTTCTATCACGGATCGTAAAACGTAGAACGCACTTTATTTTGCAATGCTCGCACAAAGTTTGTTGCATTGGGGTTTCACTTTAAGTAACTCAGGAGCATGGCACCGCCCACTTGTGATTAAATCAATTTTAAAAATATTAATCATAAATCAAAAATCATTAAACCTATCATGACAAAATTCGGCAGAGAGGTTGCCTTTACTATAATGAATGCTTTGAAGAAAAATTAACGAAATCCGTTAAGGACCACGCCCACTTTTGTATAAAAGATTTTTAAAAGGGTCATGGAGGAATAAAATAAGCTATATCTTTGCAAAAAAGAGCTTTATATCAATGGTATTTCTTTTCCCAAGTGTATTTATAACAATAAATAAGAAAAACTTCAAATTTTACAAAATGAGCGTGGCACCGCCCCTTTTATGATTAAGCATTTTTCTATGTTTCGGGAGCCATAACTCGAAGAAAAATTAGTTCAGAATAGAACCATATGTATCAGGTGTATGCATATGAAACCGGTATTGGCATCTAGCGATCAGTAGGCACAATTGTAGGAACAGTCAAAACTTACCATTGGCGCTAGTTGGCGTCTTATGATCTGTCAACAATATCCAATACCAAACATTTCAATTTTAATACAAAATCGTGTTTTTTTCGCTCTTGAAAATTTCGAAATATGTGCCTTCAAACAACGAATTGCGGGGAGCATTAATTTTCTGCTTCTATTTGAGTAAATCGGCGAAAGAATCTCATCGAATTCTTGTCGTATCTTACGGAGACACGCTCTTGGTCGTACGCAGTATAATGAATGGTTCAACAAGTTTAAAAGTGGTAATTTTGATGTGAGAAACGCTGACCGCGGCAAACCACCGAAATTGCCCGAGGACGTCGAATTGCAGGCTTTTCTGGATGAAGACGATAGTCAGACGAAAAGACAGCTCTCAGAACAACTAAGTGCTTCCCAGACAAATATTTCCACACGTTTGAAATCCATGGGAAAGATCATGAAAGCGGAAAATGGGTGCCACATGAGCGGAACGACAGACAGCAAGAAAATCGGAAAACAACGTGTGAAATGCTGCTCGCCAAACAAAAAGGAAAGTCGTTTTTGCATCGGATCGTTATTGGCGATGAAAAGTGGATTTATTTCGCGAATCTCAAACGCAAGAGATCGTACGTGGACCCTGGTCAACCAGCACAATCATCCCAAGACCAAATCGTTTCGGAAAAAAGACAATACTCTACGTTTTCTGGGATCAGCGTGGTGTAGTCTGGTATAAGCTTCTAAAACCAGGCAAAACTGTTAATGGTTAACGCTACCAACAACAATTGGCTAATTTGAACCATGCTCTGCACCAAAAACGCCCAGAATATGAAATTAGGCATGACAAATTGATTTTACTCATCAGACTTGGCTCCATCCGACTTTCACTTATTTGCATCAATGGGGCACGCACAAAGCGAACATCGCTTCACTTCTTACGAAAATGTTGGAAAATGGCTCGATGACTGGTTTGCTTCAAAAAACGAAGATTTTTTTCGGCGAGGTATCCATAAAGTACCTGAGAGGTAGTCAAAATGTGTAGATAGCGAGGGCGCTTACTCTTTAATTAAATGTATTTTTATACTCAGTTGAGCAGAGCTCACAGAGTATATTAAGTTTGATTGGATAACGGTTGGTTGTACATATATAAAGGAATCGAGATAGATATAGACTTCCATATATAAAAAAATAATCAGGATCGAAAAAAAGTTGATTGAGCCATGTCCGACCGTTAACACGATAACTTGATTAAATTTTGAGTTATCTTGATCAAATTGGGTAGGTAGGTTCCTGAGCACTCATCTAAGATCGCTATTTAAAATGAACTATATCGGACTATAACCACGCCCACTTTTTCGATATCGAAAATTTCGAAAAACCGAAAAAGTGCGATAATTCATTACAAAAGACAGATAAAGCGACGAACCTTGGAAGATGAGTTGAACTTATGAATAGAAAATTAGTAAAATTTTGGACAATGGGCGTGGCACCGCCCACTTTTAAAAGAAGGTAATTTAAAACTTTTGCAAGCTGTAATTTGGCAGTCGTTGAAGATATCATGATGAAATTTGGCAGGGACGTTACTCCTATTACTATGTGTACGCTTAATAAAAATTAGCAAAATCGGAGAAGGACCACGCCCACTTTAAAAAAAAAATTTTTTTAAAGTAAATTTTTAACAAAAAATTTAATATCTTTACAGTATATAAGTAAATTATGTCAACATTCAACTCCAGTAATGATATGGTGCAACAAAATACAAAAACAAAAGAAAATTTCAAAATGGGCGTGGCTCCGCCCTTTTTCATTTAATTTGTCTAGGATACTTTTAACGCCATAAGTCGAACAAAAATTAACCAATCCTTTTAAAATTTGGTAGGGGCATAGATTTTATGACGCTAACTGTTTTCTGTGAAAATGGGCGAAATCGGTTGATGCCACGCCCAGTTTTTATACACAGTAGTCCGTCTGTCCTTCCGGATGGCCTTTAACACGATAACTTGAGCAAAAATCGACATATCTTTAATGAACTTAGTTCACGTGCTTACTTGAACTCACTTTATTTTGGTATGAAAAATGAACGAAATCCGACTATGACCACGCCCACTTTTTCGATATCGAAAATTACGAAAAATGAAAAAAATGCCATAATTCTATACCAAATACGAAAAAAGGGATGAAACATGGTAAGGTAATTGGATTGTTTTATTGACGCGAAATATAACTTTAGAAAAAACTTTATAAAATGGTTGTGACACCTACCATATTAAGTAGAAGAAAAGAAAAAGTTCTGCAGGGCGAAATAAAAAACCCTTAAAATCTTGGCAGGTATTACATATATAAATAAATTAGCGGTATCCAACAGATGATGTTCTGGGTCACCCTGGTCCACATTTTGGTCGATATCTGGAAAACCCTTCACATATACAACTACAACCACTCCCTTTTAAAACTCTCACTAATACCTTTAATTTGATACCCATATCATACAAACTCATTCTAGAGTCATCCCTGGTCCACCTTTATGGCGATATCTCGAAAAGGCGTCCACCTATAGAACTAAGCCCCAAGCCCTTTTAAAATACTCATTATCACCTTTCGTTTGATATTCATAATGTACAAACGCATTCTAGAGTCAACCCTGGTCCACTTTTATAACGATATCCCGAAAAAAAGGCGTCCACCTATAGAACTAAGGCCCACTCCTTTTTAAAATAGTCATTAACACCTTTCATTTGATACCCATATCGTAAACAAATTCTAAAGTCATATCGTACAAACATATTCTAAACTCACCCCTGGTCCACCTTTATGGCGATATCTCGAAAAGGCGAACACCTATAGAACGAAGGCCCACTCCCTTTTAAAAATACTCATTAACACCTTTCATTTGAAACCTATATCGTACAAACAAAGTCTGGAGTCACCCCTGGTCCACCTTTATTGCGATACCTCGAAAAGGCGTCCACCTATAGAACTAAGGACCACTCCCTTTTAAAATACTCATTAACTCCTTTCGTTTGATACCCATATTGCACAAAGGAATTCTAGAGTCACCCCTGGCCCACCTTTATGGCGATATCTCGAAACGGCGTCCACCTATGGAACTAAGGCCCACTCCCTTTTAAAATACTCATTAACACCTTTCATTTGATACCCATATTGTACAAACGCATTCTAGAGTCACGCCTGGTCCACATTTATGGCGATATCTCGAAAAGGCGTCCACCTATAGAACTAAGGCCCACTCCCGTTTAAAATACTCATTAACTCCTTTCGTTTGATACCCATATTGCACAAAGGAATTCTAGAGTCACCCCTGGCCCACCTTTATGGCGATATCTCGAAACAGCGTCCACCTATGGAACTAAGGCCCACTCCCTTTTAAAATACTCATTAACACCTTTCATTTGATACCCATATCGTACAAATGCATTCTAGAGTCAACCCTGATCCACCTTTATGGCTACATCCCTAAATGGCGTCCACCTATATAACTATGGCCCACTCCCTCATAAAATACTCTTTAATGCCTTTAATTTGATACACATGTCATACAAACACATTCCAGGGTTTCCCTCGGTTCATTTTCCTACATGGTTATTTTCCCTTATGTTGTCACCATAGCTCTCAACTGAGTATGTAATGTTAGGTTACACCCGAACATAACCTTCCTTACTTGTTTTAAATAAAAAATACCGGTTTCGTATGCATACACCTGATATATGTATTATTGCGCAGCCTTGTAACACTAATAAGCACACAAAACAAACAACAACAGCATTTCAAGTGTACATCTGAATATGTAATGCTCGGTCTCACCCGAACTTAGACTTCCTTACTTGTTTTTTTTTTTTTTTTGTTAAGTACTGACATTCTGTTTTGGAACCTTTCCATTTTATGGTTTTAGTAATGTGTTGTTGAAATGTCTTGCCAAATAATGGGTTTTATATCAAATTTATAGTAGCTGTTACACCATATTAAACTTTTGTGTTTGGGTAGTATCTTGACGTCTCCTTTAAGTATGATTCATTATTCATAACATAGCAGCTTGAAGCAGTTTTGGTGTCACCCACTCTTCGTCAAGTAACGAGTTCCAGGTTCCAGTCACAGAAGTATTTGTCTACAAAATGCATCTTAAGGAGAGCCCCCAGTAACATGCTATTTCTGCCAACCTCTAGCGAACCCTACAATATAGCGACTCAGGGAAAAATTCACTGATGCCATGATAACATCAATAGACAAAGCCTGACTCGTGATAGCTCATAATTCCCTTAGGGCCGTTTTCACCATCTTTAGTCAGTCACTTGTCTACAAGTTGTCGAAATTTTCGTTTTCTTCATGCCAAACTATAGCTTCATGTCTCAGTTAACTCCATTGGGAATTACTACAAGAGAAGAATCGTTCAACTCCTCCACTGCCATTCCTACCAGTACAAAGTCGCAGACGCTGGTTTTTGCTCCATTTACTTATATAAACGTTGTCTCATAAAATTATGAAATTAATTTACCGAAAAAATATTGTTAGGAAAAACATTACGAATATTGCATAATATGGCATAACAGATATGTATGTATTAGGCCGGGTCGATTTGTGGGGAAGAAAAAAAATCGCCCATTGCTCTGTGAAAATCATATTCTAGGGATCAAAATAAGAAACTTTGCCGAAGGAACCATACCTCTAAAACGAATTCTGATGTCCCCTCCTTTGGGTCGAACTTGCAAATTTTGAAAAATCCCATTTTGAAATGCCTATGTTTTTTTCTTTTTGGAGTTTATTTTTCTCTTTAGAAATTTATTTAGTCAGAACATATGTAAATTAAGAAATGAATTTAACTTAGTAATAGAAAAGAAATTAAAAGAAATTATTAGAAATAAGCGTTTTTACAACCCCCTTTTAAAACCAAGGCATCACTGTGATGCATTTGCATGTCGTAAACATAGTTGTGTGGGTTTTTTATTCAACCGTTTTAAAAAATAAAGGTATCACTGTGACACAATTGCAGATCGTAAAATTGCTTGTGTTGTTTTTTTTAAGCCACCACAAGACACAGCAGGTAGAATTGAAATAGCCCCTACCCAAAAGTTCGACCCAAAGGGGGGGACATCAGAATTCGTTTTAGAGGTATGGTTCCTTCGGCAAAGTTTCTTATTTTGATCCCTAGAATACGATTTTCACAGAGCAATGAGCGATTTTTAAATCGACCCGCCCAGTATATATATATATAAACATATGCATATGACAATACTCATTTCTGCACCTCACTATATGTGTTTGCATTTTTTTTATGTGTACCGCCCTTTGAACTTGCACAAGCAACTGTATAAATACCAACGTATGTAATAGTAAAAGCCCCGACACATAAGCAGCTTTTCATATAGATGAGTTCAACACAAGCTTATGCATTATGAGTAGAATGCACGTATTTTTATGGAGAACATTAGAATGAGCGACACTGGCGCCATCTGATATTGAAAAGTATCCAACTCCCAAATTTTGTCGCAAGCAAATCATAAGGAGAATAATTTGACATTTGGTTTGGCTAAGGGTGTTGGCACACTTTACAAGTGAAATTATTTTTCCCACTCGTTGGTAACTTTTCTAGCATTTTTCGCAATTAAAAACTGCAATATAACAAATGAATACGACACAAAATATGTTAGCAAGTATCTTTGTTGTATAGTGACAATGTTTATACCAGTGCTTCGGGAAATTTTTTATGTGAATGGGCAAGGCGAAATGAACTTCAATTGCCAAGTCTGATGTTCCTTCATATTTACAAACGCAACATATTGGTTGATTGTGGCGATGTTATAGGAATGCATAAGCTTTTGTTACACGCATCTATATGAAAAATGTCATTGTACCGCGGCCTTAAGTGTTGTAAATATATACCTGAAAACTACGAACACATACACACACATTAAGCATCCTTGTAAATGTGCCAGTCATTTCCTTTTTTAAAGCAAAATGAGCAGCCGCACAACAAGACAGCAGACAAATGACTTAGACGTGATTTATGGTTTAAGCACAAAATTGTTTTGGAAAGTTCCTGTGATAAGTATGCTCAAATGCTCATCTATTCATCCGCATATTTGTATGGAAATGGATGCGCATATTGTTGTTGTTGCCATTTATATTTATACCTCGTTGTGAATTGTATATAAAGTTAGCTTCGTTTATTGAATGGTAATTTGCCGTTATCGTAGCTGCAACCGCGGTTGTATTTATTGTAGTCACGTAATTGTAACCGAATCTAAAATTCTGAACGGCATAGTAACTGCACTCGCTACAACTCTTATTTAAGGTAACGGGTACTAGACCTCTAACCATGACCATTATCAGTAATAATGAAAGGAATATATTTCTTTGAATAACCGGTAATCGTAGCCGTAACCCTTATTAGTAGCAGCAGTAATTGTAATCGTAGTTTTTTGTTCGCATACAAAAGCACTGATGATATATACATAAAGTCCATCGTGGATGGAAAGCCTAAACTCCATAACACAACATGCTCATACCAAAGGCGAGTCAGATGACCCGACAATGCATGGGTTATAAATATAGAGAAAGCCCTCAAATATAAGGAGTATGCTTCAGTACTATGTTTAGAAATTGCAGGGGCTTTCAAAAATGGCTCTAAATGGATGATCATGAATGGTTTTAAGTACGTTGCAACATATCCAGCCATAAGAAAACTGATCGGCTGTACGTTTAATTTTAGAAAGATTACTTTAAAATGGGGGCACGACATCAGTAGACAAAGAGAACGCCACAGAATATTATCATCACTGCTGTGGACGTTGGACCAAATGGTGACCGCCAACACAGGGAAGACGGATATAGTATTTTTTACTAAGTCCCAAATTAAACAAAGCCTTAGCTAGGAGGGGTGACCCTGCAGGGTAAATCTTACACATAATATCTAGGAATCATTCTTGACAGTAAATTGTCTTGGAAAATCAACGTGGGAGAGAGAGAGTGAAGAAGGCATCACTAAGGCCGCACTTTACGCATGTAAAAGAACGCTGCGGGGTACGTCGGGTTAGTCACCCTCTCTTTCTCTCTCATTGGGTATTTTCAGCGATTGTAGTAGGGGATACTCTACTATGAAGACTAGTTTGGTTAACAGCAACACAATAAAGGTTATACCTCAAAAAATTAGAGGGTGTATGCAGCCTATCAATGCTTGAGCGCAGACCATACGGCCATAGTAGTATAGCGTCATCAATTACTGGACGAACCTTATTCCGTACCTGCGCTTCGAAGGGGCTCTAAGAGCTACAACAGAGGTGGATGTTTGGCGTAAGGGGGCCCAAATGACAAGCCGCGCTAAACACGTGTGCACCGATGGTTCCAAAGTAGTAGAAGGAGATCCTACAAGCTGCCAGACTACTCTAATATTTTTCAGGAGGAAATAGTAGCCATAACCAAAGCAGTGGAAACACTGGAAAAAAAAATAACTTAAAATGCAGCAGTGCCAACTTTTATATTGACAGCTAAGCAGCAATTGAGGTAATAATCTCGCATAGCAAATCATCTAAACGTGTATTAGAGTGTAAGCAATCCCTAAGAAAGAAATCTGGATAGGGAGAAGCATACATCTATATTGTATCCCAGGGCGTTTTGGAATAAATGGGAATGAAAAAGTGGATGAACTAGCTAAAAAGGGCGCATACCTCTAAGTATGCTCCGTAGACGTCCTATTTAGATTGAACGAGATTGAGAGAAGGCGAGAAAGGCACCTAAAAATCGGGGACCCCAACGCTGGGCTGCAAACTGTCGAAGATCATGTGTAGGTCTTACAACCTTAGATTATCAAAGTTACTTACTTACTTACTTTATTGGCGCTTAACCGTCTAAACGGTTATGGCCGCCGAACAAGACGCGCCAGTCGCTCCTTCGCTCCACCAACCGGCGCCAATTGGTCACACCAAGGGAGTTTAAATCGTTTTCCACCTGGTCCTTCCAACGGAGTGGGGGCCGCCCTCTACCTCTGCTTCCATAGGCGGGTTCCGATAGAAACACTTTCTTGGCCGGATCATCATCTTTCATTCGCATAACATGGTCTAGCCAGCGCAGCCGCTGTGTTTTAATTCGCTGGACTATGTGGATGTCTGCGTATAGCTCATCATTAAATCTTCTTCGGTACTCGCCAACGCGTAGAGGACCATAAATCTTTCGAAGAACTTTTCTCTCGAACACTCCCAAAGCTGCTTCATCTGCTGTTTTCATGGTCCATGTTTCTGCCCCATATAGCGGGACGGGTACGATAAGTGACTTGTAGAGTATGATTTTCGTTCAGCGAGAGAGGACTTTACTTTTCAGTTGCCTACATAGTCCAAAGTAGCATTTATTGGCAAGTTTGATTCTTCGCTGGATTTCAGTGCTGATGTTGTTACTTGTGTTGATGCTGGTTCCCAAATAAACGAAGTCTTTTACTATTTCGAAATTATGGCTGCCAACAGTAGCGTGGTTGCCAAGGCGCATATGCGCTGACTCTTTGCTCGATGACAGCAGGTACTTCGTTTTGTCCTTATTCACCATCAAACCAATCTTTACCGCTTCTTTTTCCAGTTACTTCCATCATTAAAAATAGAGGACTGTAGTAGACTCATGGAGGGTATTCTGATTAGACACTACCCTCTGGCGTCACATGCCTTTTAACTAGGCTTGATCAGGGATAGCAGATATGGGAAGTCCGGGTTGAAGGAGGAAACGATCGGGCACGTTTTGTGCTTGTGCCTTGCGCTTGCCAAGCTAAGACACCAGCTATTAGGAGTGATACGACTGTCAGATTAAGAAGCAGCAAGTGACATAGGTCCTAGAATTTGGCAAGAGGACGGAGTTACTTTACTCCTTATTTTTGATAGGATTTTTCAGCTTGGTTGTTAAACAAACTTCTGATAATACTATAGACTCATTCTGAAATACATTTGAGATTTTCCACACCTTTTCCAACTTACTTACTTACTTAATTGGCACTTAACCGTTTAAACGGTTATAGCCGTCCAACAAGGCGTTCCCCCTTTTCCAACTGCTTTTCAAAAAAATCAATTGTTCAATCAAAAGCTCAAATATATAACAGAACAAGTAAAGGTGTCTAAGTTCGGGTGTAACCGAACATTATATACTCAGCGTGTGCTTCAATTGTACATTTCATTTCCGATAAATTACTTTTCTACATAACGCGTGGCAACGCCCGTTTAAAAAAAATGTCTCCCCATTTCCTCTTACAATAAAACTTGATAAGTAAGATATCATGATTCAAAACTATTTTTTGCTAATTTAGCTTATTATTCTAGCCTAAGACCCTTTTAAATTTGTTTTATATCTAAGTTGCCGTGGGATGTAACCGATCCCGTCCATTTTTACTAAAAATAATTTCTGCTATAGGGAAAATTTGTGTACCCAATTTTATTACGATATGTTAATTTTTCTTCGAGTTTCCTATTTACCCTTTTAAATCCACTTGGGAAATGAAATACCATTGATATAAAGCTCTTTTTTGCAAAGATATAGCTTATTATTTTCGTCTACGACCCTTTTAAAAATCTTTTATATAAAAGTGGGCGTGGTCCTTAACCGATTTCGTTAACTTTTCTTCAAAAAGCATTCCTTATAGTAAAGGCAATCTCTGCCGAATTTTGTTACGATAGGTTTAACGATTTTTGATTTATGATTAATAATATTTGTAAAATTCACTTTATCACAAGTGGGCGGTGCCACGCCCATTTTAAACATTTTTTTCAAATGTTTATCAAGAGTCTCAATGTCAGTCCACACGTCAAATTTCAACATTCTAGATGTATTATTAACTAAATAATCAGGTTTTTTGTGTTTTCCAAAATGTTATATATACAAAAAGTGGGCGTGGTTATTATCCGATTTCGCTCATTTTCAATACCAATCTATTCTGGGTCTAGATAAGCTCGTGTACCAAATTTGGTGAAGATATCTCAATATTTACTCAAGTTATCGTGTTAACGGGCAGACGGACGGACGGACGAACGGACATGGCTCAATCAATTTTTTTTCAATAATGATGATTTTGATATATGGAAGTCTATATCTATCTCGATTCCTTTATACTTGTACAACCAACCGTTACCCAATCAAAGTTAATATACTCTGTGTGCAAAGCACTCTGAGTATAAAAATGCAAATGTATTTCAGAAAAAGCAAACTGTTTTTTTTCGATATTCGAATTGTTTTTCAGAAAATGTCAATTTTATTTCAGCAAATGTAGACTTGAACGTATACAAAAAAAGTTTCTAAAATTTGCATTATCCAGTATTAGGTTTAATATGCCTATTCCATCTTATGTTCCGCGGTGCAGACTGATCAGTCTGCATACTCTTGCCAGTAGGCGATTGATATCTGGCTTAGTTTTTATTCGTGATGTTCTCAATGGGACTATTGATTGTCCGTTTTTATTGCGTTGTATTAAACTCAATGTTCCAGCCAGAAACTTACGACATCATGATTTATTTGCTATTGACCTCTGCAAAATCAGGTATGCTCAAAATGAACCAATTATCAGACTGCTATCGGAATTTAATTTGTTATGTAGAGAAATAAATTTAGATATATTTGTAAATCGCAATGAATTTAAAGAAAAAGTTGTATGTACTATTTTCAATATAGTTAATAACCTATGTACGTCTTAGTCTGTAAGGTTACTAAACCATAGACTTAATAAATAAATCTAAATGTCAAATGTATTTTAGAAAACGACAACGGTATTTCAGAATTTACAAACGTATTTCAGAAAACATCAAATATATATGAGAAAACAGCAAATGTATTTCAGAATATGGAAAAAGTACTTCAGAAAAACCAAATGAATTAGAGAAAAGCTGAAATGTATTTCCGAAAATCTCAAATATTTTCCAGGAAGCAAAAAAATATTTTAGGAGAGTAAACATTCGTGTAGAAAATTCAAACTTCAGTAAGTTCAAACAAAAATTAACTTTTGACTTTGAACTTATGAGTTGTGCTGCGAAAAAGTGAAACATTTTTATCAAAATTTAGTTAGCTGTAAAAAAAGTGCTAGCCATCTGGAACTCTTGACTCCATTAAGATAACGATGATATAAGCACATCAAGTGTGCTTACGATGGAAATGTGTCGTGGCTCATTCAAAAAAGATTAAGCTTTTGAAAGGGTCCAAGGGCCTAGGACAGTGCTCCTCAATGCTCAATCCAATTTAATATTCATGGTAAATATAAAATCATTCGTAATGACACTTCCTTACATGAATTAACAATGAGTAATTAAAGGCGTTTGTAGAAGAAGTCATTCGGAGCAGAAAAAACACGACCTACAACGCCTGATTGTGCTCGCACTACAAAGCATTCAACCATTTTTCTAAATGAATGTAGAACGATTTTTTCAAATTGTATTTAATTCGCTGCTTGTGTCATCCCTTTAACTTGGTTAACTTTTTATTTAAAATAAAATGTAATATTTGTCGGAATTTTACTTTCTGAAAAACATTTGAGTTTCTATGAAATTCTTTTGACTAGTTCTGAAATACTCTTTTCATTTTCTGCAATAAATTTCGAGTTTTTTGAAACACATTTGAGATTTTCTGGAAGAGATTTGGAAAATCTGAAACACAGTTGACTTTTCCGAAATACACTTGAGCTTTTCTGAAATAAAGTTGAGATTTTCTTAGATACACTTACGGTAAAAAAAAGCCTTGGAAAATTGTTTCTCTGTCACGGCGTTTCCACAGTCACTACAACTGAGCGCGTTGATAGGAATATCGTCATCATGGCTCTTCTGAATACATTTGAAACTGCTTCAGAAACTTCCGCGGAATTTAAGGATATTATAAACATGAAAATTAGAATCGAAACGGTACAACGTCTCTTGAGGAAAATAATTTCATGGCCCATTGCTAAACAAAAAACTCACTTTCCACCACAAAAAAGCGATCCCGCACGCTAGTTGGTATTGCGAAATAATAAATTGGACAGGGAACGATTGGCTTTGATTCATATTCTCTTATGAGTGCAAAATAAATTTTATTCAGTTAAGGTTCGCGATGCGTAGTAAGCCCCAATAATCAAGAAGATTGAGTCAAAACTGCGATAAGGCAACAGTGAAGATTTCTTCGCATATAATGGTGTGGTACGTGAGAGTTGCTTAGATTTTGTTAATGGAAAGTTAAGGTAACTCCGCCGCCTACATCCAGCATTCACGACGACATCTTACCAAGTATTGGGGGGCTTATCAAGCACGGTAATCTGAACGCAGCTGTGAATCCATATATTTGTATTTTTGAGGCTAACCACGCAAAATAAAACTTAATTGAATATATTTATCTTACGCTAATCAGAGAATATGACTCGTCCCCAGTAGCTCTGAGGCCGGGTCCTTTTTCGCAGAACCAGCTTAGTGTGGGGCAAGGATTCTTGTTGTAAGAAGCTGGTTTTATTCTAGCCAGGGACCATCTAATTATTTTTCCTCAAGTGAGGGCGGACCAAAAATGTTATAGTTTTCATGATTATACTATCTTTCAATCTCGCGGAAGTTTCTGGAACAGTATTAAATGTATTCAGAAGAGCTATCGTGACGCTAATTTTATTAACGCGTTCAGTGGCCTTTCGTGGTCGTCCGCTTCGATAACGAATGGATAAAGTCACCTATTTAATATATTTCGTCCAGAATCTCCTTAGGGATAATTCTTTGCCGACTATTTCCGTATTTTTCGTGATTTATTCTTTTTAGATAATTATGTTAATTTCCTTTTTTTAAGGATAAGACTATTACTTATATGAAGAAACGCACTAATAAGGAAAACATTTTCCTTAGCTTTTTTTTTTTTGACTGTAAGTGTATATTTCTTCTTTTCCGAAATACGGTTAGAAAAGATGTAGTTAAAGAAAAGAAGTTTTTGGAATAAAATATATATTACAAGAAGCTATTTTCTTTTTTCCCCCTAAAAGTCTGAATGGCGCTGAGTCCGAGTCCGCTGTCTCAATTTGACTAGAGGGCCATAGTACCCTGCGGGCTAAAAAACCCTCAATCTCTAGTATTTTTTCGTCCGATTTTTGAGTTTAGGGTTGAAATACGACCTTTAAGTGTATTTATTTATTTATTTAAGCTCCCTAGTATCCATTGTGTGCATACTTCTACGTAGTTTTTTACGCATATGCAGCAATGTATCCATTGGCTTAGTTACTAACTGTAATCACTGTTCGGCACTACAATTACATATAAAACATTTATATAAATCATATGTATGTATATATATAAGTAAATATTTCATTTACCCCTTTCTATCACATCATGATTCTTTTATTCTTTTGTACATTTACCCATTGACCCCAATAAAGGCTGCTCTAAGCTCTACGCACGGCGGCCACCGTGGTGTGATGGTAGCTTGATCCGCCTACCACACCGTATGCCCTGGGTTCGCACCCCGGGCAAAGCAACATCAAAATTTTAGAAATAAGGTTTTTTAATTAGAAGAAAATTTTTCTAAGCGGGGTCGCCCCTCGGCAGTGTTTGGCAAGCGCTCCGGGTGTATTTCTGCCATGAAAAGCTCTCAGTGAAAACTCATCTGCCTTGCAGATGCCGTTCGGAGACGGCATAAAACATGTAGGTCCCGTCCGGCCAATTTGTAGGGAAAATCAAGAGGAGCACGACGCAAATTGGAAGAGAAGCTCGGCCTTAGATCTCTTCGGAGGTTATCGCGCCTTACATTTATTTTTTTTTAAGCTTTACGCTCACACATCCCTTGTCCTTCCCCATCTTAGAATTCAATGTTATGCATTTCACAGCCATTTCTTTTCTTTATTTTATGCTTTTTTATTACTTTTGATTGTATTGTATGTCTATCTCATCTTCGTTTACAGTCTGCTTTTTTTCATATTATTTTTGTGGATTTGGTGGTTTTTGATTCATTTCCTTTGCACTACACTTACAGTTGATGACTTTTGTTATTAGGGTATCACACATACATAAATTGCTCATTTTTTGTTAGTTTGTCATTTTTCCCCGCGTATATGAAAGTTGTTTTTTAAGACATATACTAGATTGTGACATTTAATATGTGGAAATAGTAAGATATAACTATATATGCACTAGAGCGTATCATAATGCACGGAGAAAATAAATATTCATTAAGAGGTAAGGAATGTTCTTACCAAATTTCGTAAAACTTGTGGACCCAAGCGCGGGGCTGTAAAGTGTCGTAGATCAGGTGTAGGTCTTACAACCTTACACTAATAAAGTTGCTTCTATCATTAAAAAGAGAGAACTGTAGACTCTTGAAGGGTAAACTGTTTGGACACTGCCTTCTGGCGTCACATATGTACCTTTAAATTAGGCTTGGTCACTGATAGCCGATGTGGGAAGTGCGGGTTGGAGGAGGAAACGATCGAGCACGTTTTGTGTTCGTGCCCTGCGCTTTTGAAGCTGAAACTTCAGCTATTAGGAGTTATACAGCTGTCAGATCTAAAAGCATCAAGTAGCATAGGTCCTGGAAAGGTTCTAGTATTTGCCAAGAGGACGGAGTTTTTATAACATAGGTCCTGGTTTTTGATAGCGTTTTTCAGTTTGGTCGTTAGACAAACTTCTGGTAGCATAAGGACTCATATTATTATAGTATATTGCCAATTTTGTGATGGTTAAAGCTTTGAGATTAGATCCTTATAGATACTGAAGAGTGGCCAAGTGATAATAACGGCTTTTGGTTTGCCGCTTGCAAATCTTTCAAATTCTCCTCTCCTTAATGTGTGCAGTGCTACGCTTATTTCAGAAAATATTACTATGTTTCAATTTGCTTTAGAAAGTTAGTTCACATTTAAAGTTTCATCACTTTATCGGTCTTTATAACTTTCCCTTTTACGAAAGTGGGCGTGATCGAAATCTGCTGCACTTACTTTTCACAAAAGTGTATATAGTTATTAGAAAGACAACCATTTTTGAAAAATTTATAGAAAAGAACTTGCTTCTGGGATGCTTTTTCAAGGCGCCGAACTCGTTAGTACTTAAACTCAAAAATCCCTCCCCAGAACTTGTAGACAATATATAGCGATACAAACTTCGACACTTAGCAAGAGGTGTTTCGATCTCAGCGCTTGCTTAGCTAACTCGAAGTCAGCCTATTCAGAAATACAGAGAGAGGTGCCAGTGCAATCGCAAAGTATCTGCTCGCAGTTATGTTCAGTTCGCAATTACCTGCTCAGGACATAGAACAGCCTAAGAATTGCCTGCTATCTCTCCTTTGGCACATATCGATCTTAGGTACTTCTTTCAATGACTCGAATACTTTCCGCCCGAGACAATTCCGGCCAGTCCTCGCAAAATCTGGACAGCTGTGCCAAGATAATGGAGCTTAGTTCCGTCGAGCACTTGGAGTCAACAACTGACCAAAAAACCTCGACATCTGTCAAAAGTTGTCGTCAGCCCGACGCTTACTAAGGAATAGAAACACTACGTAAGAGGCAAGCGGAATTCTTAAGTATTCACTCACATCCACCTTCAGTTTGCAAATTACGGACCAAGACAACAGCTTGACCATGGTTAGGGACATTTACTTATGCGCTTAAAAACCAAGATAATTTTGATCAAAAAATACTTTGATGCCACTGTGAGTGAGGTTATTGCTTTGATAGCCACTTGACTATCTGTGTAAATACTTATCGACTGATACCGTTATCCTGAAAGAATTTTCAGTGACCTTCAACCGCAACAGAATCGAAACTCCTTTGTTATATCCGTCGTACTCTTATACAAAATACACAAACATTTTATATGGAGATAGTAGGTAAAAAACGCATCCAAAAATTTTTCGGAATTAATTCTACAATAATACTTTTACGCACTATACACAAAAGGCCCGTTATGAGATGGGTTTAGCTCACGTCGAGGAAATAAAAAACAATTTTGAACCCAGTAGACTCTGTGCTGCCCGAAAATGGTTTTCGCGTCCCCTCTTCAGTCCTTATCCCATTCTAAATTACTGTGACATCCAGGTTTCATTCTTATTTTTGTTTATCCCTCATTTTATTTATTTCCTTCCCACTCCTACTCCAACTTTTGGCAAGATGAAATTTATATTGCCGGTAGACGTGGGCTCACCCACATTTCGAAATATTTTTGTGAATCTAAACCATTCTCAAAAACTTTTGAGCAAATACAAATTTTTTCAAATCTTTTTTTTTAACCCTTCCTCGAGCCATAACTAACGCAACAAATTATCGAAATCGGTAATTTTTATAAATATAGAAAACTAGCAGGGTACCCGGCGTTGCTCGGGTTGGGCAGATACTAATCTAAATAAGAAGGTGTATTTTAACGCATTCCTCGCCGTTACTCAAAGTCAAGCAATCAGTATATAATGTTTTATTGATCTTCTTCAAAATGTATCTCCCAATTTTTCTCATTCTTACCCTTTATAATTTCCTTATCTCTCCCTCTTCTTTTTTACACCCTCCACCTCTCTCCTTCTTTTTTCTTAGATCCCTCATTCGTCTAATTTATAATTCTATGCTTTATTTTTTCAAATTTTATTTTGTCACACACAATTCATACTCAAAATCTCATAACTTAATCAAAATTTTTTAGCTGCACAATGTTTGTCTATCATCTCATATAGAAAGCTATTTTTAAAATGGAATACTTAAATTTAATAAAAACTTTTAAATGACTCAATGCAATCGCTTTAACTTTTTGCGAATTCAATGCTTTGACCAAACAAGGTTCTGCACTTATGTACGTACATGGCGTATGAGTAACTTTTGCTGACATACAAAATTTGTCGCACCACCCAGTGGCGCACGTGAAATTGAAAAAAAAATTAAATTTAAAATTCTTAGTTCTGAAATGTGAAAAACCTTCGCCTTGATCGAAGGAGCCTATAGCCAAAATTTGGTGATGATTGAAGTGTGGGAAATACGTTTCCATAGGGAGCACACTTACACACATACACACAGAATTTGATTTGTATATATATAGACTGTACTTAAATTTTGTTTTGAATAGATTTCAAAGAGGGTAGTCCTACTTAACTAAATGTGTAAAAATAAAATTTCCCAAATCCTTTCACTTTATGCTTTTTTTTATGTTTTTTTGTGTTTAACTGTAAAATATACCTCTATTCAGCCGATGTTTCAAAACTAAAGCTTTATGTATCCACATACAAATGCAGCCAAATGGTTCATGTATGAAAGTGAACCGCATGCTAATATAAAATTCGATTCAAATTTGCCTAAAAGTAAATATATGCCCACATATGTATGTATGCGTGTACATATATATGTTTTCGTGTATTGGCATATGAATTTACATACATATACACAACTTTTTGTTTCATTCATAAAGGCATTCATTTGGTTACCAGAACTGCATTCGAAATATAGAATGTATCTGCAGATACACAAAAGATGTAACGGAAGTAGGTTTACCGGAACCGGTTTCGATTGGAATCTTTGGAGAATTTCTATGTTTGAGTTTGCTGCATTTCCCCACAGTTATATTCCATATGTCCAAATGGGTTTTATCATGGCTGAGTAAATCAAGACTTTGTTATCAACTGATAATTGTGAATTTCGGTTCATAAGCCAATACAGGTTTCTTAGTTTGATCGCAAGGGCTTTTCTTATGTTGAATATGTCGTTCCTCCAAGTTAATTTTCTGTAAAGGTGCATACTAAGGTACTTTGTTTCGTCGCTTTGTGTTATATTAATATCGTTGAGTTTAACGGGTAGCAAGTGTTGCGTCTGGTAGTAAACATAACATGAACGGATTTTGATTCATTGGATTTAATCCTCCATTCTTTCAGCCAATGGGTAATTTTATTTAAACTTCCTTGGAGCTTGAGTGAAGTCACGCTGGGGTTAGGGTCCACGGCCAGCACCGCAGTATCATCGGCAAATGTTCCTATAGTGACTCCTTCTGCTGTTGGGAGGTCATAAGCGTCGTATATTTGATGAAGCTCTTTTACATCTCTGCTGCATACACACTAGTAACCAACAGCATATGGCTTTCAAATAAAACAATCACTATGTTTGTAAATATAAACCCTCTCACCCGCCTATGTAAGTGGATGGCTTCTCTTTGGCATTTCAGACAAATTATAAAAATCTTTTTAAAATTGGCCATGTGTTTTAAAATTTATTTTATCATTCAAAAAAGACCTAATGAAGTGGAATTTCTAGAGAATTGGAACATTTGCTTCATATTTTCATGCATTAAAGTCCGGTTTTTCAGTACATATTTGGCTAAGCTAAGCTTAAACTCTAGTCATATTTAAACTCCTGAGCAGTTTTAAACCACATTTTAAAGCCGCCTTTGCTGTATACTTTTTACGGCAACATTGATTACACGGGTCAACACAAACTTTACATTGACTTCAAGGCATTAAATTTCAATTCTTTAGGTCGTAGTTTGACGGAAAAAAATATATGACATGAAAAATTTTGCCTTCCTATTTAGGAAGCCGCATGAACTAAATTTTTCAAAATCTGTGGTTTTAATTTTTACTTGAAAATGAAAAAATTCCAATAAATACGTTATCCGAAAAATCTGCAATGTTAACCGATTTCATCACTCCATGGAGGTTTTTACAAAACTTGGAATTCTGCCGATAAAACACATGCATTACTATAAGACATTAAAAATATTTTTCATTCGATGCGGTTACGTACATAGCCTAGCTTCGGATAATTATAATCTGAGGGCAAACACCCATGGCCTAGTTGTCATTCCTGCATATCGTACAACTCATTACAGTAACTTTTTCACAATCGTCTCTTCTAAGCTTTTCAATGCCCTGCCTGCCAATATACGTCTCATAAGAAATTTGCACAAGTTTTTAAAAAATGTAAAATCGCATCTACTCGAGCTATCACATAACGATATCAAAGTTTTGCTGGACCCTAGTATTTAATTTGACTTTGGATCTGTAAATATTGAATATTACATATTTATATTATATATTATATCTAAGTGCCATTTTCACCCCACACACTAGTTTTGTATTCTATTTATGTATAGCATTCCACACTATTATATTATATTTTACAGAATGCTTTACCTTTTTTCTTACATATTAATCTAAATGATGTTAATTTTAAGTTGAAATGTTAGATTGTACGAAAAGAATGAATGAATAAATCTAAATCTAAGTTTTAATATCGAAATAACTTACAAAAAAGGGGAAAATGATTTAAAAGTGTACACTTTTACTTTTTCTTTTATGTTCACAGGTACTATCCCTCAATAAACCCCAAATATAGTCTCCCATCACGTTGTCATTATATTGGCATTGATAACGTTGTTCGAAGAAAAGCCTAAAAGCTTTGCTTTACTTTTTGGTAAATTTAAATCTCTAATGAAATCATTAAAATCTTCATGAGTGATGAAATGATATTTTGATTGTTCTGGTGTCGGTAAGAACTCCTTATCGGCATTGCTTTTATAAGATCTAAGATATGAGCCACTTCTCTGCGATAATTTTTTCGGTGGCTCTGGTACTGGTCGTGTCAGATCGTGTGCGACTGAAGCAGAAAAAGATTTAAGATCAAGATATTCGATAGGTTTTGCATTTTTACTTCTACGTCTTTTACTCGGATTCACAATGCAAAAGTAGCAGTCTTTAACGTGGTAAAAGACCACGCCAGATTTTTGGTGTTGCAAATTTCATAGATCTTTTCTCACCTCGATAACAACCTAAAATATAGAAAGAGAAATCAATATGTCTACTTTATTTAATTAACTATTTAAATAAAATTTACTTGCCTTCCAAACATCTTTTACATTAACTACAAGCAACATGTGGAGCCCATGTCTTGTCTTGATTCCAAACAGGACAGCCAAAATATGCTTCGTAGGCTTCACAGAGGATGAGAGATATATTTAATTCATATTTTATATCTCGAACTTTAATAAATTGCCCACATATATAACAAAAAGCGTCAGCTTCATATTTACACTTTCGCAATGACATTGTATGTTATTCTAGATTTGTACAAAACACCTGCTATCACTTTAGTGCCGTGAGTATTGTTACCATAACTATTACGAAAGCAAACTTTATACCGAAAAATGTTATTTTCTTTTCGTTTTTGTTTATAATAAAACAGAAAATCATGAAATAAACCAAGAACAAAATTTTTTTTGTAGAGTTGTGTTATTTATTATCTAAATTATTTGTAGATACGACAACAGCTGCAATTTGTTTACCCAAAAACAATGAAACAAATATTTATCCAGCCTTCGAGAAATAAATATCTAGTTCTCAAGTTGATATCCAACAACATTGCCCAATCACTTTCCAAACTTTGAGATACTTAAAACTCTTAAATGAATATCCAGCACAATTCTCCCATAGATATCCTACATTTGATTTCGAGTTGAGTTAAAGTTGAAAAAAATATTCTCAAGGTTGTATCACCAAAACCAATAGCTGTTTATTGTGAGAAACAAATACCTGAGCTGAACTTGTACTGAAAAACCGGGCCTAAAAGACAATAATTTAATTTTTTTCACAGATATAGATCATTCGTACAGAGTGAAGTATAATGAAGTTGAATAGCAAAAACAAAAAACAAAGGGAAAAAAGGTTTGTACTAAACTTTCCGTACGAATGGGATCAATTTACTTAGTCTGTGCCAGTCCGAACTGTGTCTCTATAAAATTGTATGCAGCTGACAAACTTAAAATTAACTTACATAAGCTTTTTAAGTTATGCAACTAAACCGTTCCGCAGATTGAATACCGTTAAGCGTCCCATTCCAGGCAATCAGAACTTAAATTCGAAATAGAAGCTCTTTTACATCTCTGCTGCATACACACTAGTAACCAACAGCATATGGCTTTCAAATAAAACAATAACTATGTTTGTAAATATAAACCCTCTTACACTCAGAGAAAAAATCGTTCTAAAACGAACGAAACACGTTCAAAATTAAGAACATTCGTTGACAAAAGTCTGTTAAGTACATTTTTTCTTAACTCGCGAGCGATGGGCTTGTTTTAAGAACAGTTCTCCCAAGCACACCGTTCGTATTTTATGATCACTTTGGTATTGATGTATGAACCTTCCGTGCTCATTTCAGGCACTACTTGGGCTTGATTTAAGATTTTACGTTCTCACGCTTCGAGAACAATTTGTGGTCGATTTAACATTTTCCGGTCTCAATTCAAGAACGGTTTGTGCTTGATTTTTTGGGGGAGTGGGGAAGGTAATTTTTTCAAGTAGTACCCATTCATCTA
The DNA here is from genome assembly GCF_040869045.1 of Eurosta solidaginis. NCBI lineage: Eukaryota > Metazoa > Arthropoda > Insecta > Diptera > Tephritidae > Eurosta > Eurosta solidaginis. The sequence goes on along the minus strand of NC_090319.1, from coordinate 85,671,703 downwards.
ATGTCGGGTTGAAAGTCAATGCGGAGAAGACGGATATGGTCTTGTTTACAAAGAGGTACAAGGTCCCAAATTGGACCAGGCCTAAGTTAGGAGGGGTGACCTTACAGGAGAAACCTTGCACAAAATATTTAGGAATCATCCTAGACAGTAAGCTGTCATGGAAGCTCAACGTGGAGGAGAGGGTCAAGAAGGCCTCAACGGCACTCTACGCATGTAAAAGAATGCTGGGGTGTACGTGGGGCCTATCGCCCTCTCTTTCTCATTGGGTTTTTACAGCGATTGTAAGCCCTATTCTATACTATGGAGTTCTTGTTTGGTGGAAAGCCACACAAAAAACAACATACCTCAAAAATTAGAGGGGGTATGCAGACTAGCGATGCTTAGCATTACGGGAGCCCTGAAAACAACCCCGACGGCTGCACTGTATGCAATTTTGCACATCCCACCTGTAGACCTGGTAGCAAAGAACAAAGCGTTAACGGCCGCAACCAGGCTCGGTGCTTCGGGGCAGCTTGAGCGCCGACCATATGGCCATAGTAGTATAGCGTCATCAATCACAAGACGAACAGACTACATGATTCTCTATCTGCGCTTCGAAGGAGATCTTAAGGCCACAATAGAGGTAGACGGTTGGCGCAAGGGTGCGCAAATGGCGGACGAGGCGATACATGTGTACACCGATGGTTCCAAAGTAGCGGAAGGAGTAGGGTCTGCGGTATACTGCGCTGATCCGGAAATAAGCAGATCCTACAGGCTGCCGGATTACTGTAGCGTTTTCCAAGCGGAAATATTAGCTGCATATTAAGCTGCAACCGTGTTAACTTTTATATTGACAGTCAAGCAATTAAGGCAATAATCTCGCATAGCACATCATCTAAATGCGTGTTAGATTGTAAGCAGTCTCTGGAGAGGATCGGGACAGGGAGAAGCATACATCTATATTGGGTCCCAGGGCATATGGGAATAGATGGGAATGAAAAAGCGGACGAACTAGCTAAAAAGGGCGCATCCCTTGAAGCTTGCTCCGTAGATGTCCCAATTAGATTGGGCGAGATTAAGCGAAGGCGAGAGGTGCACATGATCGACCAAGCGGGAAAGGTGTGGGTTCAAGCGCGGGGCTGTAAAGTGTGGAAGATTATGTGTAGGTCTTACAACCTTAGACTAACAAAGTTGCTCCTATCATTAAAAAGAGAGGACTGTAGACTCATGACGGGTATTCTGCCTTCTGGCGTCACATGCCTTTAAACTAGGCTTGGTCAGTGATAGCAGATTTAGGAAGTGCGGGTTGGAGGAGGAAACGATCCAGCACGTTCTGTGCTCGTGCCCTGCACTTGCCAGGCTAAGACTCCAGTTATTAGGAGTGATACAGCTGTCAGATCTAGAAGCAGCAAGTGGCTTAAGTCCTAGGAAGCTTCTAGTATTTGCCAAGAGGACGGAGTTATTTTATAACATAGGTCCTGGTTTTTGATAGGGTTTTTCAGTTTGGTCGTTAAAACAAACTTCTGGTAACACTACGGACTCAATCAGTCTATGTGAGGTCCTCATGGATCGGCCAGTTCAACCTACCTACCTACCTACCCATTCATTTATTTTTTTTTATTAATAAATAATTTTTTTGTCATTAATTAAAAGTATTAATAACAAAACAAATTATTATTAAAATTCCAAAAAGGTTTGAAAAACACATAATATTATGCATTTTTCTTATATTTCTCTTATCGAGAAATTTTTCTTATTTGATGATGCAATATGAATATATATTTAAAACATTTCATAACAAGTTTGAGAATTACCTGTGCATATGTGAATGGAGCTGAACGAAAAATAAGAGTTAAAAAATAGAATATAAAAAAATTGTTTTAAAAAACTTCATAGTTTGACGGCGATCGAACTCGCGCCACACGAACGCAACCACAACACCATAGCCGCTGGACCACTAAAACTGCTTGATAGCTTGTGCTAAATGTTATATTTAACATTGCAATGCACACGAATTACACCGTTTCTTTTTTCTTGAACTTAATTTAAGAACATTGTTCTCATTAATAGAACATTTGTTCATATTTTAAGACCAGCCGTTCTCTTTTAAAGAAAATCGTTGTCAGTTCAAGAACAAGGTTATTGTTTTTTGAGAACAGGTCGTTCGTTTTTCAAGAGCAAAAAACTAAGAACATGTAAAGCTTGAATTGAGTCCGGTGTTGCGGTTTTTAGAACGGCGTTTTTCTCTGAGTGTAGAAATACATATTCTATTATTTATAATTTTCAGATTTTAGTTAATCAATGGTGAGTGGTATTCACCTTTTTTTTTCAATGTTACTCGCTTGTTTGCTTTAAAACAATTCGTAATGATTTCTTTTTATTAATTGGAGGCCAAAATCCCAAAGCTCAAGTTTAAATAAATGCGAATGATTATTAATTGAAACTGAAATTATATACCATTGCTACGTACTTACATAAATTCGAACTAAGCATGGATGACATTGGCTGAGCTGAGTTGTGCAATTGCGTTAACACTGTACTAGGCGTTGGCGTGTGATTCTAAAACTTACTAGTTTCAACATAAAATTTTGAAAGTCATCTTTAGTTACAAAATGGCATAGCGCCATAATTTGGCGCTAACAGATGGGCTAGAGTAAATGCGCCAGCACCACAAAAATTGTGTTATTACCCATGCTTAATACAAACATGCAGGCTTCAGTGCAGCGACAGACCACTATTCATTAGCAAAAGAGCTGCACAGCTGGGATTTTTGCTATTGACATCAAAAAGTATGTACGAAGTATAAATATGCAATCCGGTTTACAAATATGAAGAGTTTATATATTAAATAAATAGAATTAGGTATAATAAATATAGACTACTTAGGCTTTAGTCAGAATTGCATGCATTATGGTTTTTGGAATGAAACTCCTAATGAAAGCCTACTCTCCAAAAACTCTGTGTACAGAAGATCTTTTGCTGTGAAAACGGGGGAAATGAACCATAACGTGCTCTGCATTTTCCAATTCGATGGGAGACTGTGGATAGAAAGGATCCTCCTCTATCCTAAGCGTATGCAGATACTCCTTGAAACCGAGTGGTAGTTTAGTACGCAATGCTTCCACTTGTATTATTCTGCTATATTCCGAACTAACATGAATGCCTATGTTGGGCATTATTCAAGTTAGGAATCGACTAACTCTAGAAACTGTATCCCCCTTCGCCCCGAAGTGCTGCTTAAAAGGCATTTTTGAGTCAATGTTTACTACTTAATATATGAAGAAAAGCTTTGAATTGATTTTATAGTCTCCTATGGTTAGGACTAACTCTCCACAGTCCAAATTGAGCTCACCAAAATCACTTTGTTCTACCTACGTCTACTACAACAATATCATCAGCATAGCTGATGGTATACCTGCTTCCGGGAATGTCAATTTATAGCACACCGTCATACATCACGTCCATAACATTGACCCTAAAACAGATCCCTAAGGAATGCCGCCGGTGATGTTGTGTTTTCTTGGTCCGTTATCAGTATCAAGAGGAGACTACTTGTGGTATACAACAAAAAAGCGACTAACTTCTATCGTTAATACGTCCTCTCCCTATACACTAGATTATCGGTGCTGAAGTTAGATTGCATACACGAGTATAGGTGTTTCCCTATTATGACTACAGCTCTAACCCTGCTTTCCGTCCATGCGTAATAAACGCTGAATCTACGAGTGCTGAGTCCAGAAATCTTTTCTCCAGATTACAGCCATGGCTTCTGTATCAGCGCCACATCAAATGAATCTTCCTCAAGAGACAGGAGAAGATCGCTCGGCGCGACTTTACTTTGTTCGGGATTTGTCTGTAAGAGTCGCAGCGCCCTTGAGCTGTTTGTTTCTCTCTGAGTTCCCCGCCACTGCGCTCACGCAATGGAATTTTTCCGCTGTTTCTATGATCTGGAGATCCCTCTCTTCTACAATGTTATCATATAAATTAGTAAAAACACAGACGCAAATTTTCATCGAAACCAGCTGGAAAACCATTAGTCATTTTAGTTCTACACAAATGTTATTGAAGTGTTGTTGTCTTCAACAATGTCTACAATTTACATACATTGTCTTCTGCACTATATTGTTTACATATATGCCAATGCTTAAATTTTATTTACCAGTAGTAAGATTGTCACTACTTTGTTTTATTTGTTGCTGTATTTTGTTGTAATCGGCTTAATTGATTTTCAATAAAGTGCCAGTTAAAGATTCGAAGCAATACAAAACATTTTATGCACGAACACATACACATTTAACATGTAAAAAAAGACTTTGCGCGATATACCTCAGAGGATATTTAGGCCGAGCTTCTTTTCCAAATTGCATCGTGCGCCTTTTTAATATTTTATATATTGCAAATTGCCCGGACGGAACCAAAATGTTTTATACCGACTCCGAACAGCACCCGCAAAACAGATGAATTTTACAGAGACGCTTTTTATGGCAGAAATTCACTCTGAGTGCTTCCCAAATCACTGCCGAAAGGCGACCCTGACGTTGCTTTGCCCAAGACTTGAACTCAGGACCTTTGTTGTTATGGGAGGAGTACGCTACCACCACACCACGACACCAGCTCCTTTGATATATAAATAAATGTTAAATTGGCCGTATTGTTGCCACACCAATAAATTATTTTTAAACCAGTATTAATGGGAAAATGGTCCAAATAATTAAAATTTCACGAAATTGGAATGAAGCAAAGAGAAATTCTGAAATTAGCCAGTCGGAAGTTTCTGTTCGCTATCATCTCTATCGGCTAACGATTAATAAACCCGATCAGTGGTGATGTTCTTTAATTTGCTAAGGCCGGGTTTGTTAGTAGTTGACTAAGCAAAGCTTCAACTAAGTTTGCTTAAACTCTAGTCAAATTAAAATTTCAGTAAAACTACAGAGCAGTTTTTCAATCACAATTTAAGGCTGCCTTAAAATGCTTTTTGTGCGGCAGCAATGGTTTTTTTTTTGTATCTATATAATTTGTAGATATGGCAGCAGCTGCATTTTGGTTACCCAACAAACATTGACAAAAAAGATTTCTCCAACCTTAGAAAAATATAAATCTAGTTCTGGAGTTGATATCCAATATCATTCTCTAATAACACAGGCCGACAAAATTTAACCAACATTCAGACCCAGAAACCAGACTATATATTTCTAAAGGTTTGAGATGCACTGAATCCAAATCTGGCCTCAGAGGCCGACAGCATCTCAGACCCAGTAACCGGACTGTATATTTTCGAAGGATTTTGATGCGATGATTCGAAATCTGGCCTCAAAATTCTCTATCAGCTCTGGTTTTCGAGATATCCTAACCTGAAAGTGCAAAAAACACCGTTTTTGCCCATATTTGAGGTTATGTAGCCTTGCAGATGTTTTCTTTCACCAAAATTAAAGAATAGCATCTTTAGACACAAGTCTTCTCCTTTCAAATGGCGTTGAATTTGCTCAAATATCATTTTTTTCGCTGAGATAACGCATTTTGAAATTTTCATGTTTCTAAATATAATAATATAGACATGATATAGTCGACTACTAATTTTCTTGAATTGAGTCTTATTTTTCTTAAAAATTTGTCTCACACCATAAGTGTGCTAACTCACCACACCCATACATTATCTAACCTTCGGGTACCAAGTCACACACAGCCCTAACCCCTACAAACCACCCCTGCCACACCACAAGCAGGTAAACCTACCTAACCTTGGGAACAGCGAGTTTAGTCGGATATTTTTCTTGAAATAAGTCTTATTTTTCTTGATATTTAGTACTACAAGTGGGCTAATTTACTTAACTTCTAACCAACCAACCCCCACGAACCCCCTAACACTTTGAAACCACCCCTACTCAGCGAAAAAAATGATATTTGAGCAAACTCAACGCCATTTGAAAGAAGAAGACCTGTATTTAAAGATGCCATCCTTTAATTTTGGTGAAAGCAACATCTGCAAGGCTACATAATCCCAAATATGGGCAGAAACGGTGTTTATTGCACTTTTAGGTTGGATATCTCGAAAACCAGAGCTGATAGAGAATTTTGAGGCCAAATTTCGATTCATCGCATCAAAATCCTTCGAAAATATATAGTCCGGTTACTGGGTCTTATATACTGTCGGCCTGTGTTATTTTCAAAGCTGATAGTTCTCAAGTTGAAATTCAACATCAGTCCCCAATCACTATTTAACCTTTGAAAAATTTTGTAAAATGTGTAATTCTCGTGTTGACTTTCAACGTCATTCTCAAACTATTTTCCAACCTTTGAGAAATTTGGAGAAATATTCATTTCTCAAATGAATATCCAACACATTTCTGGAGTTGATATCCTAGATTATATGTAGAGGTGGAATTGAAAAAAAATTTCTCCAAGGTGGTATCACCAAAGCCAACAGCTGTTGGAAATAAACAGCTGGCTGTTAGCAATACTGAAAAGTTGTAAATTAGAAATCAATTCTACATTAGACTGGGTCGATTTATTAACCGATATCGCGCCGTCGATTTTTCGATAGGATTTGGGTATTTTTTTTTTTTTTGTCAAAAAACTGTTATCGCCAACGTTTTTACAACATCCATACAAATCCGCCCAGGTTATTCTATATGTTGTATTTTATTTTCGTGAAAATATTGTAGAATTGTAATTGATTCCAATTAGGGAACCATAATTTAGTACAAGTTGGGAACTATATTTTTTTTCAACTAAAGCAACGGCATTTTTTGCTTTATAAAAATTCCTTTTCTTGCTGAGAACGCTATGATTCTCAAGTTGAGTCACTGTATCAGAATAACTCTTGAGATTTTACAAGTATACTTGTAATCAACATGAGCTCTAATGGAACTCAAGCCCAAATGCTTGTTGGGTCTATTCGACGCCATTGCGAACGAACGCAAATAACTGATAATTTAGCTAGAGTTTAAGCCTGCCAGTTCGATCGGGATAAATTTAATCGTAGTTTACCTGACAAACTGAGACGAACATATACCGGGCCTTAATTGCGATCATCATCGAAAAGTAGTGTTAGTTGGGTAATAAAATTATATAAGTATATAAATCTTATCGATGTGAAAATGATGCCAAGAAGTTACAACAACAAAATACATGCAAAAGTTATATACAATCAATGTAGTTTATAATATGCATAAACCTATGTATATTTTCCTTCAACAAATTGTGGGGAATAAAAATACAACTTTGCGTCACCGGTATTCCCTTCAATCCTCTCATCTAGTTCACAAAAATCATGCGCAATTATTTTTCGTCGTATTTTATTGTTTTTTATGCCAATTTTACTACGTTTGTTATTTAGGCATTCTATACTTCTGCTATGGGGTGCTCTCGTAGTTTTACATACTTTTTGTTGGTAAACCTATAAACAATACTTGCAAACCGTACACCTTGCAAAACAAAGTGGTTACGCCTACTGTATTTAAAGCTTTGGTGCTAGCTTAAAGTTCTGGCACACTTTGACTTAAAGTCCGTTGTAATACCACAAAAATATAGAGCAGAGAGAGAGTCAATGGTAGATGAGCCTAGACTAGATCAGCTTCCACAGAATCTGTAAGTTTCGATACAAAGCTCTTTAACTTAACTTGAGAGGAATGATGCGATGTGATTCCACCAAAACTAAAGTGTTTCTGTATATATTTTTCGGTTACTTTCTGGCTTTTGCCCTTTTGCACTGCAGCGACCAATCTGGTTATGTTTGTATACACTTGAGCTGGCAACAGTGCAAAATAAGTCTTGCGCTGAGATCTTTAAAAATGAGAATGCAAAACGAGCTCCTGCTTTTCAAAATCATATGCTGCTGCCTTCAAACAGCTTCTGTTAATGTAGGTTAATACACTTTACCTGGAAGGCGTTGAAATAATCCAACCACCAGGCATGTAAAATAGTGAGTACTTGTACAAGTATCAGTACCGCTATACCTCAGAATTGTCAAATAGGAATTACAAATACCTCGGAAGTCCTTTCTCAGCACCAGTGTGATATTCTGGGAATTTTTTTTATAACTTCTGAGTAGTAACTAAGTAGTTGTAAGTGTGTATATGTAGTTGAACTTACAAATTACAAGTCTTGTGATACTTGTACTTGGTGCTTACTTTTCGAAGTATGTACTACTATACTAAGTAGTACTTATTTGTTACTACCACAAGTATAAACGTAGTTCGTTACAGATTTGCCAACGACTTAAATAATTTAAAATCTTTTGTTGTTATATCGGCCTTCTAATTTGTAAGATCGCTGGTTCGAGCTCAAATTTATTTTATTATTATTATTGTTATGATACATTTTTCTTCAATGAAAAAAATGTTTAATTAGAATAAAATAAATAAAAAAATTTGGACAACTACCAAAACTCGTTGTATAAGATCCCTTTCCGGAACTGTTAAATTCCTTCATCAAAAACGTTTAGGCGCCGCTGCTATAATTCAGCTATCACAGCGGTTGTTTGTTTGCAGGGCCGGATTAACAAGTAGGCAGAATAGGCAGCTGCCTGGGGTCTCCCAAAGATGAAAAAGACTTCAAAAATTTTCTTACAAACATTAAGTTCTAGAGAGTGAAAGAAAAATATAATCAGAACTGAAAATAAATTTTACTCAAATAAATAAAACTCAACTGACCGCATTCAAAAGGCGACGACAGACAAACTAAACAAGGTCCCTTAAAAGGGCATTTCCGACTCATTTGACAAATTGTATGAGCGTCAAAGAAGTGCATCGAAGTTAAAGGAGAGCATATTGAATTATAAAAAAGGTTTACAACTTTTCTTCAGTTGGAAGGTCATACTGGTGAAGGTCTAGCGAATCAAACTTTAAAGTTTCTGACGGAAGGTTTAGATATTCAAAATTGTAGAGGACAATAATATGACAACGCATTAAACATGTCCGGAAAGTAAGAATATTGAGTTTGAATGAGAATGCGGTCTATGTTCCCTGTTCCGCGCATTCCTTCAATTTGGTTGGAGAGCATGCTGTGAAATGCTGTTTTTATGCAGTAGATTTTTACGCCATTATGCAGATATTATATAATTTTTTTCCGCTTCCACCTATCGTTGGGGCGTATTAAAAAATAAAATAAACAATGAGAAAACTTTGAAGACATTATCAACTACACGGTAGGAAGCACGTTCGAATACGACGAATGCAGTTTACGATCCATTTGATACCATATTAGAGGCTCTAGAAATCATTGCTGATGATGAATCACAAAATACTGATACTCGTTATGAGGCGACGTGTATCGCGAATAAAATGTATAAATTGGATTTTTCTTTCATGTTGATTTCATGCAACTCTATTTTGACTGCTACGCGTTCAGTGAGTAAGTCATTGCAAAATGAAAAAGCAGATTTGCAAAAGTGTGGTTTTTTGTACAGATCGTTAGAAAACAGTTGAATTTCATTCCGTGAAAAGGTCAATGATTTCGAGGAAAAAACAAAACAATTATTACCTGGTGTAGGTTACACAGAAATCGTAAAACGTACTCGTCATAGAAAAAACCAACCTAATGACGGAAATGCTCCAGATGTCCAGAAGTAGAATTTTCGCCTCGCGATCATTTTAGGACAAAAGGTTTCCTCGAAACCATCGACAATCTTCATAATGAAATCAAACAACGTGCGAAAGTGTATATGGAAGTTTCAGAGAGATTTGCATTTCTCATCAACTTTTCTCTAAGTGATGGAGACCTCCATGAAGCTATAAATAACTTAGTTCGTTTTTATTATAGAGATTTGGTAGAATTTTTCATTGAAATGAAACAATTCCAAGGTTACGTAAACTCCAGATACACTGATGCACAAAAAAATAATAGTCATTTGTATAAGATTCTAATGGAAGATAAATTAGCGGATGTATTTCCTAACACAAAAATAGCTCTTCGGATTTTTTTAACATTAATCATCACAAATTGTTCTGCCGAACGATCCTTCTCGCAATTAAAAGAATAAAGCTGCTGAAAGAGCTACAACGCGACAAGAGCGACTCGAGATGTTAGGTATACTTTGCATTGAGTCAGATTTATTGAACAAAATCGATATTGATAATTTTTGAAATTGCCGGAAACAAATGTAGAAAACGACATGTTTATAATGTATATAATTTTATTGATATCAATACACTGTGACAATAAAATTTTTATGAAAGATATAAGTTTGTATTTTTTAATCGAAAAAAGAAGAGAACGGACGTGAAAAAAGGGCCCCCAAATTTATAGTTGCCTAGGGCCCCGTTGAGGGTTAATCCGGCCCTGTTTGTTTGTCTTCATAATTTCTACTTCTATTATGTTTCTTGCGAATTGATTTGTTCTTTTAAGAAAAAATGTATCATAACTATAATAACAATAAAACAAATTATTTTTATGCCTTGAGCTCGATTCGAACCCGCCATCTAAATAATTTATCTTCTAGACAGATCAAGCCTAGTGTTAGATAGTCCAATAAATAAATTAATAAAACTTCTGAAATAATTCTATAACAATAGAATAAAAGTACCCACTACCTAGTCCTACCCTTTTCATTATCTTGCGATAATTTTAGAGACGGTGTTTCTATGGAGAATAAATTGAAGTTAACACAGTACAGGTACCGCATCTAAACTATCTTACATTCATCTCTTAAATATTTCAATTTATACTGAAATACTCAGTGCCCTACAAAATCAGTTCGAATGCAGCATTCATTTCTCTTTCGTTTGTTGCTCAAGCACTTGTAAGTGCGATTATTTCACTGTGAAGTACATTTCCATTGAATCAGTTTTCCTTTAATTGTAACATTAACACAAATTTCACATTCAGCTGCAGCAAATATCGATTGAATGTTTTCACACATACCTTAATCTCAATCTTAATATCTAATTTATATTGTAACGAATTAGGGGAAATCCGCTTATTTTACACCTTCTGGAAACGTTCAAATCGCTAAATTGTCGAATAAATAACTCCAATATTCAGTAATGCAAAATGGTTTTTATTAGATTACTTTGGCAGTAGTACAATTATACTTCACTTCTCAACTGATAGCGTGTTTAAATCAAACTGATTACTGACTACTCAGCATGTTCTGCTTTTATACTGTCGGTTTCCTCGTTCACCCATTTTTATACATGTATATTTGTAGTTTGTATCCATATGCGAGTGTATAGTTGAGTACTACTTCGGCTGATGATGAGTATCTATCTGTTGCCTTGTATAAATAAATAAATGTAAGGCGCGATAACCTCCGAAGAGACCTAAGGCCGAGCTTCTCTTCCAGTCGGCATCGTGCTCCTCTTGATTTTCCCTACAAATTGGCCGGACGGGACCTACATGATTTTATGCCGACTCCGAATGGCATCTGCAAGGCAGATGAGTTTTCACTGAGAGCTTTTCATGGCAGAAATACACCCGGAGCGCTTGCCAAACACTGCCGAGGGGCGATCCCGCTTAGAAAAATTTTCTTCTAATTGAAAAACCTTATTTCTAAAATTGTTGATGTTGCTTTGCCCGGGGTTTGAACCCAGGGCATCCGGTGTGGTAGGCGGAGCACGCTACCATCACACCACGGTTGCCTTGTATATATGTGGGTAAATGATGATTTATGTGTTTATGTAGCTTGCTTTAATATTGATGTGCCTTTATTTAATAAATTTAGCGATGTGAGATCAATTAGTGAGGCTAATATTCGTCACAATATTGTTACGAATATTAGCAACACTAAGGGGTACTGTCATCTCTAAGCGATGCTAAGCAGCGACTTGTATGCACATAACCAAATTAATCATTATGTCTACACATATGTACGTACACGCAGCGGAGAAGCAACGCACAAACATACGCGCATGAGCTGTGAGAGAAGCTATACAAATTGAGCATCTGTAGTTATAGCTGAGAAACTTATAGCAGATAACTAACCAGTAGATTCTAGAACAGAACCGCCTAGAAATGTCAACGAGGAAACCAAACACTATAAAATACAGCAACAGTAGACGCGTGAGAATCAGTTTGATTTAAGACGCTATCTAGCGAGCAATAGCAGTATTATTTTGAAAATCAGTTTCATTTAAGCAAGCTATTGGTGTTATTGTGAAGTACTTTAATAAAGGCCATTTTGCATTATTAAATATTGGATTTATTTATTCAACAGTTTAGTGGTTCGACCTTAGCAGAAGGTTGCAAATAAGAGGATTTGCAGTAAATTCGTTACAATATTATAAATGGGAAAGTTTGGATGTCCAGACCTTTGTCTTTGTGCCTCAATCAACAGCTGGACGGATGTGGACGAAATTTAGCACACATATAGCCAATAGTCTAGAAAGATATACTGGCTATAGTTTTTTGGAAAGACGGGAAATCCCCGTCCCCTAGGAACAGTTATAATTTAATTATTGTATTTTTTCGTTTTGGCGGCCACCGTGGTGTGATGGTAGCGTGCTCCGCCTACCACACCGTATGCTCTGGGTTCGCACCCCGGGTAAAGCAACATCAAAATTTTAGAAATAAGGTTTTTAAATTAGAAGAAAATTTTTCTAAGCGGGGTCGCCCCTCGGCAGTGTTTGGCAAGCGCTCCGGGTGTATTTCTGCCATGAAAAGCTCTCAGTGAAAACTCATCTGCCTTGCAGATGCCGTTCGGAGTCGGCATAAAACATGTAGGTCCCGTCCGGCCAATTTGTAGGGAAAATGAAGAGGAGCACGACGCAAATTGGAAGAGAAGCTCGGCCTTAGATCTCTTCGGAGGTTATCGCGCCTTACATTTATTTATTTTTATTTTTATTTTTTCGTTTTTGTGACTGAATCACGCCAGAACGGCTACACGGATTTTGATGAAATTTGGGACACAGATAGACAATAGTCTACTGGCGAAATTTTTTCAAAAAGGAAATGGGGCGGGGGTCCAACGACCCTTCAAGAAATTTTTACACATTATAACTTTACGTTTACTGACCTTCACCAATATTACAGACTCAATGGGTCAAATAGGGCTTACAAAGTGAGCAGTGACACCCTAAAGTGTTCTCCTAAATCAATAATTTTTGGTATCTGGCTCATACAGATCGAGATCTAAACAATTTTGGGAAAACGATGGGTGGTGCTCCCGGTTTCCTCCCGCCATCCTCCCTCCTTCAATTGTTTTTATTAGTACGCTTTTATTAGCACGACCTGTATGTTTGTTTGTTTGTAACTCTTAATTCGCTTCAACGCGTCAGCTTCCTTATTAACATGCTTTTATTATTAATTAGCTTCACCTTATTTGTAATCCAGTCAGGGTTATATCGAAACCTTCCGGGATCATTTCTGAATGGTTTTCGGTATCCGTCCGGGGTCCCTTCCGGTCATTTCGGGACTATTCGGGGTTATTTCGGGATCATTTGGGAATTCTTCCGGGATCATTTCTGGGTGGTTTTCGAAACACCGTCAGGGTCATTTCGGGACTATTTGAGGATCATTTGGGGACCCTTCCGCCATCATTTCTGGATGGGTTTCGGGATCCGTCCGGCATCCCGTCGGGGTAATTTCGGGAATTTTTCGGGAACATATGCGTACCCTTAAGAGATCAATTCTGGATGGTTTTGGGGATACGTCCAGGATCCCGTTGGGGTCATAACCTTTCATTCAAAATTTCACGAATTTTAAATAACAACAATACATCTTAATTAAAGTCAAGGCTACTCAACAAAAATCTTGTTTGTTTTCACTCGGTCCATTATAAATAAAATAAATAAATAAATGCAAGTCGCGATAACCTCCGAAGAGATTTTAGGCCGAGCTTATCTTCCAATTTGCGTGGTGCTCCTTTTAATTTTCCTAAAAATTGGCGGGACGACACCTACATGCTTTTACGCCTACTCCGAATGGCATCTGCAGGACAGATGAGTTTTCATTGAGAAGCTTTTCATGGCAGAAATACATTCGTAGTGTATGCTAAACACTGCCGAGAAGCCACGCCTATTAGAAAAACTGGTTTTTAATTAAAAAACTTTTTTCTTTATTTTTGATGTTACACTGCCCGGGAGTTGAACCCATGACCCTCGGGGTGATAGGCAGAGCATGCTACCATAACACCACGGCGGCCGTCTCGATCAATTATAGCTTGTGGAAATTTTTGGATGATCTAATACTGTTTTCACAAAGACGGCTTATTGAATAATAAAGGCAGTTTTCTACATTAAGACGCTTATTGAGCTCAATCTTCCCTACAAAATTCGAATCTATAATTATTTCATTAGTAGCTAATCGAATGCCTAATGAAGTCAAAAGCACGATGCGACTCTGTTGGCAGCGTTACGCTTCTTAGTTTTTGGTGTGTTCAGTGGTTAAAAATGTTATTTGTCAAAGTAAATGTCATTGTCTGCATGGCGGAACGATACAAGGTGGCCGCATCGAACAGCTGATTATAACCTTTTTTATTTGATTTGATACATCAACTACCGGCGCAGTACGATTTTGACATTTGTCCATCGAATTTACAAGTACATGGAATTTTTTTTATGTTTGTAGGTATGTCACCATGCTGCCACCTTGTATCGTTCCGCCATGATTGTCTGTCATATAGCATTGTCATTTTATTCGCTTGACATTTCATCCTTCATACTAATCGAGCAGTTACTTCTGTGTGAAAGCAAAAAATTTACGATTTCATTAGAAGGTGAAATGAGATCATTAAGTTTCTGTGTGAAAACAGTATAATAAGCTTATTTAATTAATAACTATAGTGGACATTTTTAATTAGCTAAACAAACGGAATTAATTTGCGCATATACCAGCGAAATGAAGTAAACGTGGCTTTGAGAAAACATTTTGCTATAATTATTCATAAGAAAATTTCCTAGTAATTGTTTGTTTATATATGTATATGTATATTTGCACAGTTAAATTGTGTTATCAAATTTATATGTGTACAATGGCTGTTTTTTTAGTGAATAAATACAGAATAGTGCAAAGGGTTAACTTAATTAGTTTTATCTGTTTCCAAACTGCTAATAGTTTCTATTGTATACTGCCAAAAAACCAGAGTTGGGAGAAGTGCACGAAATTCTGAGCAATAACACTGCGCGAACTTTCGTTAAGTGTTAATAAGGAGTTAATTTGTTGTGGATTTAAACGGCTTTTCATCTTTCACATATTCGTAAAACTAGCCTAAAACCGCGAGATATGATCTTGAAAAAAATAACGAGATGGTCCAGAAAATAATCTTTGAAAAGTCCCAACAAATCGCGAAATACTCGCAGTCGCGGAGGTAAGGACACGATGATAAACAGAAGGAAGGATATAGTGGGTTCTTAAAAAAAGAGGATCCAATACTCCGCTGAAATTTTTTTTAATGATCTTGAAATAGTTCCAAAAAACAACCAACAGATCCGTGGATAGTCAAAAAATATTCGGCGCAGTTCTTCCGATATGATTCCCTAAACAATCCTGAAATACTTTCGAAAACACTCTTGAAACTATATGGGGTTAATTCCCAAAAGGTGTCGACGATACGAGTATTATTACGAAAACAATTCAGAAACGGATGAAACAGCCCCAAAAAGATCTCGAACACAGTCTCTAAACGGTCCCCAAATAGTCTTGGAAAAATTTGAAATTGTCCCGAAAATGTTCCTCAAATAATCCCGAAACGGAACTTTAATAGTCTCAAAGTATCTGTAAAAATTCTGAAGCGATTTCGAGCACAATCCTGAGGTATTCTAAAAGTAGTCCATACACGGTGTCAAACTGTCCCAAATAGTTCCGATTTCATCCTGAAAAATATCGAAAACTGTCTTGATATAATCTCGGGAGTAAGGAAATAGTCCCGGAATGATGCCGAATTTGTCCTGTAAGTAAGCAGAAGACACAATCTTTAACACTAAATTCTATATAAAACCTTGAACCGTGCATACATCTTAAGCTTATCTTATTAATCTTAAACTTATTTAATATTATAAATGCGAAAGTTTGAATGTTTGTCCAGACGTTTCTCTTTGTGAATCAATCACTCAGGAACAGCTGGAAGGATTTGGGTGAAATTTGGCACACATATAGCCAATAGTCTAGAAGGATCTATAGCTATATGTTTTAGAAAAGGGGCAGGTCCCCGCCCCCTAGGAACAGTTATAATTTAGTTATTAAATTTGTTCGTCTTTGTGACTGAATCACGCCGGAACGGCTACATGGATTTTGATGAAATTTGGGACACAGATAGACAAGAGGCTACTGGCGAAATTTTTTTCGCAAATGGAAAGGCCGAGGTCCCATGACCCTCCGAACAATTACTTTTTAAATAATACAAAGTCAAAGGGTCAAATAAGTAGAAGGCTTATAAAGTGAACAGTGACACCTTCCGTCCCAACCCCTCCCCCTCTGGTGCAAAATCTATAAATTGTTATAACTCAATATAAATTGTCTACTAAGTCAACCTTTTTTGGTATCTGGCTCATACAGATCGAGATCTAAACAATTTTGGAAAAACAATGAGTGGTGCTCTCCATCTCCTCCCGCTATCCGCCCTCCTTAAACTGTTTTTATTAGCACGCTTTTATTAGCTTTAACCGTATGTTTGTTTGTAACTCTGCATTCGCTTCAACGCGCCTGCTGCCTTATTAACATGCTTTTATAATTAGCTCCACGTTATTTGTAATCCCGTTAGGGCTATATCGAGACTCTTCCGGGATCATTTCTGGATGGTTTTCGGGATCCGTCTGGGATCCCGCAGGGGTCATTTCGGGACTTTTTCGGGGCTATTTTGGGACCCTTCCGGGATCATTTCTGTATAGTTTTCGGTATCCGTCCGGGATCCTGTCGGGGTTATTTTGGGACTATTTCCCATTTGGGGACCCTTCCGGCATCATTTCTGGATGGGTTTCGGAATTCGTCAGGCATCCCGTCGGGGTCATTTCGGGACTATTTCGGGTTCATTTGGGGTACCTTCCAACATCATTTCTAGATGGTTTTCGGGATCGGTCAGGGATCATTTTGTGTGTATATTGCCATAAAACAAGATTCAATGCGGAAAAGCACACATACCCCACAAATTAAGTTGTATTTGTTCGCAAACTAATTATGTGATCTATTGTGTACTGCCATAAAACAAGATTAAAGACGGAAAAGCACACATACCATTAATTAATTTGTATTTGTTCGCAAACTAATTATGTGATCTATTGTGTACTGCCATAAAACAAGATTAAATACGGAAAAGCACTTATCTAATATCTAATCTAATGTAATCTAATATATATTATAAATGGTAGAGTTTGGATGTTTGTCCAAACGTTTGTCTTTGTGACTCAATCACGCAAGAACGGCTACATGGATTTTGATGAAATTTGAGAATGAGACAATAGTCTACTAAAGGGGCGAGGAGGTCCCACGACCCCTTCGAATAATTACTTTTTATCAATTTTTACATATTATAACTTTACGTATACTGACCTTCACCAATATTACAAACTCAATGCGTCAAATACGTCGAGGGCTTACAAAGTGAGCAGTGACACGCTCCATATCCCCCCCCCCCTCCTCCTCTCCACGCGGGTGCAAAATCTATGAATTGTTATAACTCAATGTAAATTTTCTCCTAAATCAATAATTTTTGGTATCTGGTTCATACAGATCGAGATCTAAACAATTTTGGAAAAACGGTGAGTGGTGCTGTCCTTCTCCTCCCGCCATCCGCCCTCCTTCAACTGTTAGCACGCTTTTATTAGCACGACCTGTATGTTTGTTTGTTTGTAACTCTTCATTCGCTTTAACGCACCTGCTGCCTTATTAACATGCTTTTATAATTAGCTTCAACTTACCGATAATCCCGTCAGGGTCATATCGAGACCCTTCCGGGATCTTTTCAGGATGGTCTTCGGGGTCAGTCCGGGTTCCCGTTAGGTGATGTCGGGACTTTTTCGGGATCATTTTGGGACTCTTCCGGGATAATTTCTGCACGTTTCTCAGGATCCGTCCGGTATCCAGTCGGGGTCAATTCGGGACTTTTTCGGGATCACTTGGGACTCTTCCGGGATAATTTCTGCACGGTTTTCAGGATCCGTCCGGGATCCCGTCGGGGGTATTTTTGGACCTTTTCGGGACTATTTCGGTATCCCTTCGGGACTTTTTCGAGATAATCTCTGGATGATTTCAGGATCCGTCCGGGATCCCGTCGGAGTTATTTCGGGACTATTCCGGATTTATTTGGGGATCCTTCCGAGATAGGTTAGGTTAGGTTGAACTGGCCGGTCCATGAGGACCTCACATAGACTGAATGAGTCCGTAGTGTTACCAGAAGTTTGGTTTAATGATCAAACTGAAAAACCCTATCAAAAACCAGGACCTATGTTATAAAATAAATCCGTCCTCTTGGCAAATACTAGAAGCTTGCTAGGATTTAAGTCTAGATCTGACAGCAGTATCACTCCTAATAGCTGGAGTCTTAGCCTGGCAAGCGCAGCTCAAGAGCACAGAACGGTGTTTCCTCCTCCAGCTCGCACTTCCTACATCTGCTATCATTGATAAAGGCATTTGATCCAGTCAGAATACCCGTCATGAGTCTACAGTCTTCTCTTTTTAATGATAGAAGCAACTTTGTTTGTCTAAGGTTGTAAGACCTGCACATAATCTTCGACACTTTACAGCCCCGCGCTTGAACCCACGCCTTTCCTGCTTGGTCGATCATGTGGACCTCTCGCCTTCGCTTAATTTCGCCCAGTCTAGTTGGGACGTCTACGGAGCAAGCTTCAAAGGATGTGCCCTTTTTAGCTAGTTCATCCGCTTTTTCATTCCCATCTATTCCCATATGCCCTGGGACCCAATATAGATGTATGCTTCTCCCTGTCCCGATTCTCTCCAGGGACTGCTTACACTATAACACGCATTTAGATGCTGTGGTATGCGATATTATTTCCTTAATTGCTGCTTGACTGTCAATATAAAAGTTGACACGATTGCAGCTTGGGCTATTTTCTTCCAGGGTTTCTACTGCTTTGGTTACGGCTACTATTGCCGCTTGGAAAACGCTACAGTAATCCGGCAGCCTGTAGGATCTGTTTATTTCCGGATTAGCACAGTATACCGCAGACCCTATTCCTTCCAGTACTTTTCAACCATCTGTATACACATGTATCGCCTCATCCGCCATTTGAGCAACCGTCAACCTCTATTGTGGCCTTAAAATCGCCCTTGAAGCGCAGATAGGGAATCAGATAGTCTGTTCGTTTTGTAATTGATGACGCTATATTACTATGGCCGTATGGTCGGCGCTCAAGCTGCCAGAGGCACCGAGCCTGGTTGCAGTTGTTTACGCTATGTTCTCTGCTACCAGGTCTACAGGTGGAATGTGCAGTATGGCATACAGTGCAGCTTTCGGGGTTGTTTTAGGGCTCCCGTAATGCTAAGCAATGATAGTCTGAATACTCCCTCTAATTTTTTGAGATAGGTTGCTTTTTGTGTGGCTTTCCACCAAACAAGAACTCCATAGTATAGGATAGGGCTTACAATCTCTGTAAAAGCCCAATGAGAAAGAGAAGGCGATAAGCCCCACGTACACCCCATCATTCTTTTACATGCACAAAGTTCCGTTGAAGCCTTCTTCACCCTCTTCTCCACGTTGAGCTTCCATGACAGCTTACTGTCCAGGATGATTCCCAGATACTTTGTGCAAGGTTTCTCCTGTAGAATCACCCCTCCTAACTTAGGCCTGATCAAATTTGGGACCTTGTACTTCTTTGTAAACAAGACCATATCCGTCTTATCCGCGTTGGCTTTCAACCCGACATTTGATGCCCAGGTATGATAATGCCGAAGCGCCCGATCCATCAAAGAGCTAATCTTGGAAGGCACTTTCCACTTATGAAAATTGCAACGTCATCCGCCTAAGCCGTAAGTTTTACGGGTCCCTCATCAAATCGCCTGAGCAGTTGGTTGACGACCAGCGTCCACAGCATAGGTGATAGCTCCCCTCCCTGCGGCGTTTCCCTGTCCACTGATTTCGTGTCCTCGTAGAATCCCCATTGTGATGTAATCTTCCTGCAATTTAACATGCAGCCGATACATCTGGTTAAGGATGGATGTATTTAATGTAATCGCCCATTTAGAAATATTATTGAAAGCCCGGCAATGTCTAAGAAGACTCCTAGAGCATATTCCTTATATTCCAGGGCTTTGTCTACGCTTATTACCACCCTATGCAATGCGGTATCTACCGACTTGCCTTTGGTGTACGCATGTTGTGTTGTGGAGAGCAGTTTTTCATCCACGTTGGACTTTATGTACACATCTATCAGCCTCTCAAAGGTTTTGAGCAGAAATGATGTTAAGCTTCCGGGATAATTTCTGTATGATTTTCGGGATCTGTCCGGGATCCCGTCGAAGTTTTTTCGAGACTTTTTCCGGACTATCTCGGGATCATTTGCGGACTCTTCAGAGAACAATTCTGGATGGTTTTCGGGATTCGTCCGGGATCCCGTTAGGATGATTTCTGTGCTTTTTCGAACCATTTTCGGGATCAGGGTCCCAACCCTTCCGGGATAATCTTTGTATGAATTTCGGAATCCCGTCAGGGTCAATTCGGGACTATTTCGGGATCATTTTGGGACCTTTCCTGAATAATTTTGGATGTCCGGGATCCCGTCAGGGTCATTTTCGGGACTTTTTCGAAATGATTTTGGGACGCTTCCGGCATTATTTCTGGATGATTTTCGCCATCCGTCCGGGATCCCGCCAGAGTCATTTCGGGACTTTTTCGAGATCATTTCGGGATAGTTTTCGGGATCCATCTGGGATCCCGTTGGACCCTTCCGGCATCTTTTTCGGGACTGTTCCGGGATCATTTACGGATCCTTCCGGGATAATTTCTGGATTATTTTCGGGATCCCGTCAGGGTAATTTCGGGACTTTTTCAGAACTATTTCGGGGTCAATTGCGAACTCCTCAGAGATCAATTCTGAATGGTTTTCTTGATTCGTCCGGGATCCCGTTAAGGCTATTTCTGTGCTTTTTAGGACCTATTTCGGGATCATTTTGGGACCCTTCTGGGATAATTTTTGTATGAATTACGGGATCCCGCCAGGGTCAATTGGGGACAATTTCGGGATCATTTTGGGACCCCTCCTGGATAATTTCTGGATGATTTTCAGGATCCCGTTAGGGTTATTTCGGGACTTTTTCGGAATGATTTTGGGACCATTTCTGGATGCTTTTCGCGATCCGTCCGGGATCCCGCCAGGGTAATTTTGGGACTTTTTCGGGATCCATCTAGGACCCCGTCGGTTCGGTATCCTTCCGGGATAATTTCTGGATCTCGTCAGGGTCATTTCTGGACTATTTCGGGATCATTTTGTGACCCTTCCGGCATCTTTTTCAGGACTGTTCCGGGATCATTTGGGGATCATTCCGGGATAATTTCTGGATTGTTTTCGCGATCCCGTCAGGGTAATTTCGGGACTTTTTCAGGACTATGTCGGGGTCAATTGCGGACCTTTCAGAGATCAATTCTGGATGGTTTTTGGGATCCGTCCGGTATCCCGTTTTAGTAATTTTGGGACCTTTCCGGGACTATTCCGAGATCATTGAAGGATCCTTCCCAGATCATTTCTGGATGGTTTTAGGGATCCCGTCCGGGTAATTTCGGGACCTTTTCTGGATTATTTAGGGACCATTCAAGAATCATTTCTGCATGATCCGTCCTAAATCCCTCAGGATCATTTCGGGATTTCGTCGGGACTATTTCGGGATCATTTCTGAATGGTTTTCGGGATCCCGTCAGGGTAATTTCGGGACTATTTCGGGGTCATTTGGGGACCCTTCAGGCATCATTTCTTGATGGTCTTCGGGATCCCGTCGAGGTCATTTCGTAACGCTTTCTGTATTATTTCGTGAACATTTGTGGACCCTTCCTGTATCATTTCTGGATGTTTTAGGGACCCGTCCGTGATCCCATTGGGGTAATTTCGGGACGTTTTCTCTACTATTTCGGGGTCATTTTCGGATCCTTCAGACATCAATTCTGAATGGTGTCGGGAGCCTCCCGGAATCCCGTCGGAGTCATTACGGGATTTTTTCGGGACTATTTCGGGAGCATTTTGGGACCCTTCTGGGATTCATATCTGGATCCGAGCGGAATCCCATCGGGGTCATTTCGGGACTTTTTGGGGGACTATTTCCGGATCATTTTGGGACCCTTCCAAGACAATTTCTGGATGGTTTTCGGTTCCGTTCGGGATCACGTCATTGGAACTTTTTCGGGACTATTTCGGGATCATTTGTGTACCCTTCAGGGATCATTTCTGTGTGGTTCTCTGGATCAGTCTAGAATCGTGTCGTTGTCATTTCGGAGCTTTTTTCGGACTATTCCGGGACCTTTTGGAGACCCCTCCGGGAGCATTTCTGGATGGTTTTCGGCATCCATCTCCGATACCGTCGGGGTCATTTCGTGGCTTTTCCTAGATAATTTCGGGATGATTTGGGGACCCTATCAGGTTATCATCTCATTTAGTTCTTTTTTTTTATTATATTACAAAAATAAAATACATTAGACAGACAATTTTTTTAAAGAGATAACTTGATAAGCAGGCTAATGTGAACAGCCCATATATTTCATTTTCTCCTTTCGGACGAGGCCGCGGGTAAAGGCTAGTATATATTATAAATGGGAAAGTTTGGATGTTTAGACGTTAGATGTTAGAAATTAAGTCGCCTATAATCTTCACAAGGTCTCCAGTCATTGGGTTCTTTTTTAGGAATTAAATGTAGAGGAGAGGCAATATGAGAACTAAAAGGTCTAGAAATACTTGTTTTTAATTAAAAATTCAAACTCAGTTTTAGCTATTTTTAATTTAATTGGGTCGAGACGATGAGGTTTAGAAAAAGAAAAAACACCTTTTGTTTCAATGCGATGAATCGTTTGACGTTGCACATGCTTAGTGTAATCTCGTGCAAAAGTAATTGAAGGAAATTGATTTAAAATGTTGGTAAATTTATTTTCTGGAAAAGAAATTTCAATCGAATATATTTCACAAAAACCAGAATAACCTGAAACTTTTAATTTAGTTTTCAAATCTGTGATTTCTTTGTTTTTCATAGCAACTAATATACCAAATTTTTATAAAAAGTTTGCACCAATAATAGGAGTATAAATGTCTGCGAAAATAAAAGGAAATCCGAAATCACGTCTTAAAGTGAAGTGTTACAAGGACATTTTGAAATTTTTAATTATTATCGTTTATGTTATTAATTTCAAACTGTCCTTCAACGAGTAAAAACCAAGCATCAGGACATTCTTGCCAAAATGAAGGCAGTTTAATAGATTTAACTATATTTTGTCTTGAGTTTAAGTTGTCTTCTATTGTTGTTGTTGGATGTGTGTTTTGTGTTATATTTTGATCTATCGTATTCATTATGTTATTATTGTTTTTGCTTTCTAAATTTGTTTAATTACGTGTACGAATGAGTGAACGAGAAAGTATTATTTAATAAAAAAAAAATAAAAATTTCACAAGAAAGGGAGTTAACAAGAAAATAATAGTAAGATTGCAGATAATGATAATATTAAATTGATAAAAGATGGAAATTTAAATTATTAATTTTGTTGAATATTAAACATTTGAACTATAAATTATATATATATATAAATATACAATGCATATTTATATTTAAATCAATAATATTTAAAGAACAATTAAATTTAATTAATTTTAAATTATAAATTTTTAATAAAATAATTATTTTAAATATATGTATTAGGATGGGTCGATTTGTATGGACGAAAGTTAACCGATATCGCGCCATCCATTTATCGATAGGATTTGGGCTCAGAAAAAGGTTCCACTACGCATATCCAAAAAAATAATTTTCGAGCCTGCCAAATTTAATTTTTTGATTTTTTTCGACTTTAATTTTTAAGGGTTTTGTCCGCTAAAAACGTTTTCGATAGCAGTTTTTTGATTTAGAATCAAATGAAAAATTTTTTAGTAGGTCATGAAAAAAATCTTAAAAATCAAAGTGAAAAAAAGTCAAAAAAAATGAAATTTCACAGGCACGAAAATAATTTTTTTGCGTATGCGTAGTGGAACTTTTTTGTCTGAGCCCAAATCCTATCGAAAAATCGATGGCGCGATATCGGTTAATAAATCGACCCAGTCTAATATATATACTCACATGAAGGTAATAAAATAAAAAATATTTAAAATTAGTTGTTGAAAATATGTGGAAATTTGATTATAAAAAAATTTTAATTTGCTGAAATTTTGATTGTTGAAATGATTAGCAATGGCGTTCACGTTATTCGTTCCGCAATGTTGATATGATGGTTGTCTCAAATATTTTTTTAATTTCATCCTTTTCATGGGTTGGTGGTAATTTATGACTACTGATAGCACTCATAATCGAATGAGCCAAGATCCCGCATTCCGGAATTGTTGTATTTGTAATCGAATTTGAAAAAAAAGTTTGATGACGTAGCGCTTTTGAAGTTTTTCGATTTATTACATTTCTCTCATATTTCGCTACCAGTGTTCGGAGTATTTAAAACTGTTACCTGAGCAAACGACTATGCCGGAGTAAAAATAAAATTTTCGGAGTATATTTGTTCTTTCTTTTTGAAAGCGGGCGAACAATTAACATAAAATTGATTTGGTGGCTTGGCAAACCTTTCGATTGTGTTTTTGCCATAAAATATTTCTTAGCAAAAAAGTTATCTGCCTTATCGGATGCACGTGTAGGATGACCAATTAATGCTCTCAATAACACACCACATTCTATATCCCCCAATATTTACCGCGAAAAAATATTATTATTTTCGGTTACCATACATATTTCATGCTCTTTTAATGGCAGAAGGTTTCAAGACCGGGGCAGATTCCTGTAGGAACGATAGTGGCGACCTGTTAACTGACGTACAGAGTGTGGGGGAAGACGAACCCGATACCCCGATCGCCGATGATGAAAAACACTCCCCGGCATCCAATATCACGGCTAAAAAATCACAAGGTGTCAAGTAATGACGGTATACCCGCCGGGCTGTTCAAACATGGAGGCGAAGATAAAGAAGCAAAAAAAGTGGGTCTTGCAGGAAATTTGGACAAGACGAAGTACTTGCTGTCATCGTTACCTTTGTAGCTACGTCACTGTTGACGGATATAAATTCGAGACTGTGAAGGATTTCGTTCATTTTGGAAGCAGCATTAAAAGCAAAAACAATGTTGGGCTAGAAATCAAACGGAGAATTACTTGCCAACTAGTGTTTCTCTAGGCAATTTAAAAGTAAAATCCTCCCTCGACGAACAAAGTGCTTGCTCTATAAGTCACTCATAATACCTGTCCTGATGTATGGCTCGGAATCATGGAAGGTGTCGAGAGAAGATGAAATGGCTCTTGGAGTATTCGAAAGAAAAGTTCTCCGGAAGGTTTATAGTTCTATCCGTGATGTCGACGGCAAGTGTCGAAAGAGGTATAATGATGAGTTATATGAGCTTTACGCAGATATGACGATAGTGCAGCGATTGAAAATCCAAAGGATCGCTAGCTAAGGTATGCTATGCGGGTGAACGAATACGCTCCGGCAGTTTTTAAACAGAGGAAAGAGAAAGCCTGCACTGATTTGGGGGAGACAGTTGGAGGAAGATTTTACATCGGTAGGCCCCCCAATTGGCAACTGTTATCGCAAAACAGGGTTAGCTGACCCTTTGCCAGGATTTACAGATTACACCCGAACACATTTTTGGCTTACATTTTACTTCTTCTTTTCTCATTCCGTACGAAAAAAGTACAAAAACTGTGAGTAAGATGTGAACAAACATGTATGAAGACATAAACATAGAATTCACGCCATTTCATCCAATCGTCGCTTGCAAACTATCAGCTTTTCATACGTATACAATAAAAACTTCAACCAAAGGATATTTGGTAGTAATACTATTTAGTTTTCAACTCGACCCAAATAAAACTTTGAGATAAAAAAAATGTAGTAGGAGGTAAGAACGGAGCAAAATACTCCGATTGGAATAAAGTCTGAACACTGCGTCAGTAATGAAACATGTTGTCAAAAGCGTGACATCACGCCGAGAAAATTTATTTCACGGCTAACTATGATTTTTTGCTCTCTCATTTTTTAATGCGGGATCTGTTTATTGGTTCATTGATAGCACTAATAATAATAGTTGAGATTCCACTGAATCCTGTTAGTCACACAAAGTTATGATGATGACCAAATAGTTTCAATAATGTTGGTATAACATTTATTCTAATTCACTTTCTTAAAAATTGTGAGGTTTAATCGGTTCGATTACAGGATCGCCAATGTAATTATTTGTAATAATAATGTAATTATTTTTAATATTTATTAATAAAAAACTTTTATTTTATTAATATTCTAAGACTTAAAATTTTTAATGAATTTAAAAAAAATATATTTCAAATACAAACATTTTCATGAACAAAAGTATACATGATAAAATAATTTTATGAAATGAAAGTATATAAATTCAAAGTAGATATATAATAATACACATATCACATAATCGTTCTCAAATGAATTTATCAATTCAATTGTGCAAATACTTACAGTGATGGATGCAAGAATTGGGCCAATTTACTGCCAAATACTAAATCAATTATATCAGCAGAACTTTAATATCTTCCTTGGAATAGTGCACTCTATAAAAATAACATTTAAAGGTTGTTGCAATAAATTTAATTTTATGACTCCATAACCTGTATTACTATTTTAATTTACTTTACAGGCATGATGCCTTGTCTTGGCATTTTTGTTTGTTTTTTTTTAGGTGTACCACCTATGCAGGTCTACTAATAAATAAAAAAAAATAAATGTAAGGCGCGATAACCTCCGAAGAGATCTAAGGCCGAGCTTCTCTTCCAATTTGCGTCGTGCTCCTCTTGATTTTTCCCTACAAATTGGCCGGACGGGACCTACATGTTTTATGCCGACTCCGAACGGCATCTGCAAGGCAGATGAGTTTTCACTGAGAGCTTTTCATGGCAGAAATACAATCGGAGCGCTTGCCAGACACTGCCGAGGGGCGACCCCGCTTAGAAAAATTTTCTTCTAATTGAAAAATCTTATTTCTAAAATTTTGATGTTGCTTTGCCCGGGAGTTGAACCCAGGGCATACGGTGTGATAGGCGGAGCACGCTACCATCACACCACGGTGGCCGCCAGGTCTACTGCTCGTGGTCAAAAAGGTATGTTTGTGTAGATTTGATTTTGCACAGCACTATATAAAAATTTTGCACGCGCTACTGTGGATATAAACACGTCCATCTATATATTTGCTTTTGCAACTCTTTTCACAGGGATCTTCAATGCCATAATATTTGTTTTTTAATAAATTAAGGTTTGTGAAATTTTCAGAGGTGAGTATATTTTCCTTCCCAGGTAAGTAGCGTTTACGAGTAAGTGAGTGAGGTGAGTATACTTTTCTGCAGGGGTAAGTTTAATTTGCTTCACAAATCCGAATCGTAATTTTTTTGCACTTATTTAAAACCAAAAAATGAGATTTGAAAGTAAAAATGAATATCTCCGCGCTGGTGGACCACGATCAGGTGATCGATTCTATTTGTAATTTGGCGTCTATCCAGAAGTTATCATACTTGTTTTATCTACAAAGGCTCCTATTGGTTGGTTTGAAAAAACCACCAAGATTGGCGACGGAGTAAGCAAGTTATGCCTTATTTTTATATTTAAGGTCTTACGCTAGATGAAGTAGTCTTAAACTCTTAATTTAAAAAAAAAAAATCATCAATAGAAGTCGTGAATATCAAAAACCTACGGGAGTATGCTCCTAACCAATACTTTACAACAGAATCGCTTCGTCATAAAACAATATGAGTCCCAAAAGATGTTAAGTTAGTTGACGCTTAAGCTTTTTCCGCCTTTGCTTAGCAAGTCAATCCAGTCATTCCTGCTTTGCGATAATTGGTACCAATTGGAAGCACCTGAACATAACATGACCAGCGAAGCTTTTGGGCCCTAATTCATTGCACAATGTTGATACCTGCACCATAGGGTATAGATATATGTATATCTATCCTCTTTGCCTGCACTCAAAAAAAATCGTATAAATTCCTAAAAACGAAGAAAAAGTGGGCTTGATTTTACCCCATAGAAACGCTCCCCTTAATTTATGCAATCAAGTAGTGTTCTCAAAAACTGAGATGTTTTTTTACTTGGTCACAGGAATAATTTTCTTAAAAGCATTCAAGTACTGATATGAGCTGTAAAGGACGCTGTACAATTATTATCCCAGACAACTCGAAGTTCTGCTCCCTGATTCTAGATTTGCTCCATAAAGTTTTGCACCATGGCGAAAAGCGGCCACCGTGGTGTGATGGTAGCGTGCTCCGCCTATCACACCGTATGCCCTGGGTTCAACTCCCGGGCAGAGCAACATCAAAATTTTAGAAATAAGATTTTTCAATTAGAAGAAAATTTTTCTAAGCGGGGTAGCCCCTCGGCAGTGTTTGGCTAGCACTCCGGGTGTATTTCTGCCATGAAAAGCTCTCAGTGAAAACTCATCTGCTTTGCAGATGCCGTTCGGAGTCGGCATAAAACATGTAGGTCCCGTCCGGCCAATTTGTAGGGAAAATCAAGAGGAGCACGACGCAAATTGGAAGAGAAGCTCGGCCTTAGATCCCTTCGAAGGTTATCGCGCCTTACATTTATTTTTATGGCGAAAAGCAACTAATTATTTGCATGATACATATGGAATACTACATCATCGGACTCAAGCAGAAAGTAAACAAATGCATATTCAACTGCAAGAGCGTATGCGCTCGTAAATAATGGCCGCTATGCTCCGAACGTGTTACTTACCCCGTGTCCTTTTACGTAACCGGCGTTGAGCTGGCCCATTTATGGTGAGGACGTCCCCCTTGCCACGAGCTTCTTACTAGAAAGCATATTTGGATGCTCCTCTATTGGTATTACTGATATGTAAATAATTAATTATTATATTAATTCGTTGTCTTCAAGACCAAGTTATATTATAAAACAAGTAAGGAAGGCTAAGTTCGGGTGTAACTGAACATTACATACTCAGTTGAAAGCTATGGAGACAATGGAGACAAAATAAGGGAAAATCACCATGTGGGAAAATGAACCTAGGGTAACCCTGGAATGTGTTGTTTGTACGATATGGGTATCAAATGAAAGGTGTTAATGAGTTTTTTAAAAGGGCGTTGGCCTCAGTTCTATGGGTGGACGCCTTTTCGAAATATCGCCATAAAGGTGACCCAGGGATGACTCTAGAATGCGTTTGTACGATATGGGTATCAAATGAAAGGTGTTAATGAGTATTTTAAAAGGGAGTGGGCCTTGTTCTATAGGTGGGCGCTTTTTCGAGATGTCGCCATAAAAGTGGACCAGGGGTCACAAATGAAAGGTGTTAATGAGTATTTTAAAAGGGAGTGAGTGGGCCTTAGTTCTATAGGTGGACGCATTTTCGAGATATCGCCATAAAGGTGAACCAGGGATGACTCTAGAATGCGTTTGTACGATATGGGTATTAAATGAAAGGTGTTAATGAGTATTTTAAAAGGGAGTGGGCCTTGTTCTATCGGTGGACGCTTTTTCGAGATATCGCCATAAAGGTGGACCAGGGGTCACAAATGAAAGATGTTAATGAGTATTTTAAAAGGGAGTGGGCCTTAGCTCTATAGGTAGACGCCTTTTCGGGATATCGTTATAAAGGTGGACCACGGGTGCCTCTAGAATGCGCTTGTACAATATGGGTGTCAAACGAAAGGTGTTAATGAGTGTTTTAAAAGGGAGTGGGCCTTAGTTCTATGGGTGGAAGCCTTTTCGAGATATTGCCATAAAGGTGGACCAGGGGTGACTCTAGAATGTGTTTGTACGATATGGGTATCAAATGAAAGGTGTTAATGAGTATTTTAAAAGGGAGTGGGCCTTAGTTCTATAGGTGGACGCCTTTTCGAGATATCGCCATAAAGGTGGACCAGGGGTCACAAATGAAAGGTGTTAATGAGTATTTTAAAAGGGAGTGGGCCTTAGTTCTATAGGTGGACGTATTTTCGAGATATCGCCATAAAGGTGGACCAAGGTTGACTCTAGAATTGGTTTGTACGACATGGGTATCAAATGAAAGGTGTTAATGAGTATTTTAAAAGGGAGTGGGCCTTAGCTCTATAGGTGGACGCCTTTTCGGGATATCGCTATAAAGGTGGACCAGGGGTGACTCTAGAATGCGCTTGTACAATATGGGTGTCAAACGAAAGGTGTTAATGAGTGTTTTAAAACGGAGTGGGCCTTAATTCTATGGGTGGACGCCTTTTCGAGATATTGCCATAAATGTGGACCAGGGGTGACTCCAGAATTTGTTTGTACGATATGGGTATCAAATGAAAGGTGCTAATGAGTATTTTAAAATGGAGTGCGCCTTAGTTTTATAGATGGGCGCCTTTTCGAGATATCGCTATAAAGGTGGACCAGGCATGACTCTAGAATGCGTTTATACAATATGACTTTAGAATTTGTTTACGATATGGGTATCAAATGAAAGGTATTAATGAGTATTTTAAAAAGGAGTGGGCCTTAGTTCTATAGGTGGACGCCTTTTTTTCGGGATATCGTTATAAAAGTGGACCAGGGTTGACTCTAGAATGCGTTTGTACATTATGAATATCAAACGAAAGGTGATAATGAGTATTTTAAAAGGGAGTGGGCCTTAGTTCTGTAGGTGGAGGCCTTTTCGATATATCGCCATAAAGGTGGACCAGGGGTGACTCTATAATGTGTTTGTACAATATGGGTGTCAAATTAAAGGTATTAATAAGAATTTTAAAAGGGAGTTGTGGTAGTTGTATAAAGGCGTTTTCGAGATTTCTACCAAAATGTGGACCAGAGTGACCCAGAACATCATCTGTCGGGTACCGCTAATTTATTTTTACATGTAATACCACGAACAATATTCCTGCCATGATTCCAAGGGCGTTTGATTTCGCCCAGCATAACTTCTTCATTTTCTTCTACTTAATATGGTAGGTGTCACACCCATTTTACAAAGTTTTTTTCTAAAGTTATATTTTGCGTCAATAAACCAATGCAATTACCATGTTTCATCCCTTTTTTCGTATTTGGTATAGAATTATGGCATTTTTTCATTTTTCGTAATTTTCGAAATCGATTTATACCAATACAAATTGTGTTCGGATAATTATGTGAAATGAGTTTAGTAAAGATATATCGATTTTTGCTCAAGTTATGGTGTTAACGGCCGAGCAGGAGGACAGACGATCTACTGTGTATAAAAACTGGGCGTGGCTTCAACCGATTTCGCCCTTTTTCAGAGAAAACAGTTATCGTCCTAGAATCTAAGCGCCTACCAAATTTCACAAGGATTGGTAAATATTTCTTCGACTTATGGCATTAAATGTATCCTAGACAAATCAAATGAAAAAGGGCGGAGCCACACCCATTTTGAAATTTTCTTTTGTTTTTGTATTTTGTTGCACCATGTCATTACTGGAGTTGAATGTTGACATAATTTACTTATATACTGTAAAGATATTAAATTTTTTGTAAACATTTCACTTAAAAAAAAAATTATTTTTAAAGTGGGCGTGGTCGTTCTCCGATTTTGCTAATTTTTATTAAGCATACATGTAGTAATACAAGTAACGTTCCTGCCAAATTTCATCATGATATCTTCAACGACTGCCAAATTACAGCTTGCAAAACTTTGAAATTACCTTCTTCTAAAAGTGGGCTGTGCCACGCCCGTTGTCCAAAATTTTACTAAGTTTCTATTCTGCATCATAAGCTCAACCCACCTGCTAAGTTTCATCGCTTTATCTGTCTTTGGTAATGAATTATCGTACTTTTTCGGTTTTTCGAAATTTTCGATATCGAAAAAGTGGGCGTGGTTATAGTCCGATATCGTTCATTTTAAATAGCAATCTGAGATGAGTGCCCAGGAACCTACACACCAAGTCAAGATACCTCAAAATTTACTCAAGTTATCGTGTTAACGGACGGACGGACGGACATGGCTCAATCAAATTTTTTTTCGATACTGATGATTTTGATATGGAAGTCTATATCTATCTCGATTCCTTTATACCTGTACAACCAACCGTTATCCAATCAAAGTTAATATACTCTGTGAGCTCTGCTCAACTGAGTATAAAAAGCAAGAGCTTAAAGAAAAACCATATGGGCTGCAACAAAAATCCTTGTCTAATGAGATAATAGCACCTGATTGGCGCACTCAATTGACGGTGGTAAAGGGTAAAAAAAACAACAAACAGTAGAAAACGAGTTATAAATATAAACTTGCAAAGTGCGTTGATTGCCTGATGCGCTAAACGTCAAGCCTTCGCTGATGATAAACCGTCATGGGTTTTGAAATAGTCGGCTATACGGTCTATGAACTTTGTTTTTCTCTCGGTTTCTGTGTATAATAATTTAATATAATATAACTTGTAAAATATACATTTTACAAAAATAATAAACTTGATCTTGAAGACAACAAATTAATATAATAATTAATTATTTACAGACCAGTAAAACCAAACATAACAGAAAGGAAATTTTGTTTGCGCTCAAGCCATTTAACCTTGAGTAAATTTTTTGTTAGAAGTACCTAATTAAAATTAAAATGCGATTAATGATGAAAAATACAAAATATTTATACAGCTTTTTAAAATAACATTTCTCTAGAAATTTCTTATTTATTAGCTTTATATTTTTATGATGTGTACAAAGCGTGCAGTAAATTGGTCTTATTTGTTTCCAAACTGCTAGCTGATATGTTCTATCGTACACTGTCAAAAAACCAGAGTTTGGAGCAGTGCAATAAATTTTGAGCAATAACACTGCTCGAACTTAAGTGGGACGACATAAACAAGATCTTGTTCAAATTGTTAATGAGGCCTTAATTTGTAATGGATTAAAGCATTCCATGTTTCTTATGTTCGTAAAATTAATGTGTTTTAGACGGCTTCTATAGGAATTTGGAAAATTAGTTTACGTCGCCTCAAATAATGTATGTAGTAGACTTTGATTATTTCATTATCTGTGGAGACTTAAATGTTAACTTACTTGTTTCTGATTGCTCTAGTGATGGATTATTAGAGAAAATTGCCGCGGCTGGCCTTTCTATTGTTAATAGAACGTACCCACAAGATATGCCAATAACTGCTGTCCTAGTCTGCTGGACTATTTTATTGTTTCTGATCCTAAAAGTGCTTTAAAATTTGACCAGCTTTCGTTCTTGTCTGACCATGACTTAATTTTTTGTGCCCTGAGCTTTAAATTTGACCAATCCAGTATAGAAAGTACATATAGTTTTAGAGACTACCGTATAGTTGACAATAATGCCAATTTTTCCGATTTTTCCCTTGTCGATTGGTGTGAATGTTAGCGTCTCCCATCTGTTAATGACAAGCTTGACTTTCTCAATAATAAAATAGTTGAAGCTTTTCACAAGCATGTACCCCTACGCACCCGAAACGTCAAGTCCATATCATGTCCATGGTTCAATAACAAAGTTATAGCTGCAATAAAAGGTCAGAATAAGGCGTACTGCAACTGGAAGAAGAAAAGACGTAACTCGGACTGGGACTCCTGCAGAAATGAGAGGAATCTCGCCACGAAGACCATTAGAATAGACAAATTTAGGTATTTTTCATCACGTCTCGGCCCTGAACTTTCGCCTAATGTCCTATGGCGAAATCTTAAAAGTCTGCGAGTGTGTGGTAAAGATCTTCCTGAGTGTACTCTGAGCTGGACTGTCCTTAATAATGCGTTTGTTAGTAGTGCTGTATCTACTTTAAGTCCAATGAATGTTCTGTTAGTGAATCTGCTTGTTTTCAAGGCATCATGTTTGAGTTCTCTACGGTACCGGAAGCCGATATAATAAGATGCATCCTTAAAATTAAGACCAAAGCAATCGGAGTAGGTGGAATTCCAATTATATTTGTAAAAATGATTCTGCCTCTTATTGTAGGGACAGTTACCCATATAATCAACCATTCGATAACAACTTTATACAACTTTAGATGTGCGTGGTTAGCTCCGTTGACTTTGCAGACGGCTTTTGGGGTATGAATACTATTCAGTGGACATCTAGGAAGGCCAGGGGGTATATTGAAAAAAAAAAAAACAAGTAAGGAAGGCTAAGTTGGGGTGTAACCGAACATTACATACTCAGCTGAGAGCTATGGAGACAAAATAAGGGAAAACCACCATGTAGGAAAATGAACCTAGGGTAACAGTGGAATGTGTTTGTATGACATGTGTATCAAATGGAAGGTATTGAAGAGTATTTGAAGAAGGAGTAGGCCATAGTTCTATGGGTTGACGCCATTTAGGGATATCGCCATAAAGGTGGACCAGGGGTGACTCTAGAATGTGTTTGTACGATATGGGTATCAAATTAAAGGTTTTAATGATTATTTAAAACGTAGTGGGCCTTAGTTCTATAGGTGGACGCTTTTTCGAGATATCGCCATAAGGGTGGACCAGGGGTGACTATAGAATGTGTTTGTATGATATGGGTATCAAATTAAAGGTATTAATGAGGGTTTTGAAAGGGAGTGGCCCTTGGTTGTATATGGGTGCTTCCATGAGAAGGTCAACCACGACTGAAAAAATTTAATTCTTAGAAAATTAGTTTTAGGATGAATTATTAATGGAAAATTACTTGAATTTTTATTATATGGAAGTATTTGCAGCTTGTTGCTATTTTAAAACTCATAAACGCAAGAGCAAAACTGGGGGTCCCTTTATCTCAGTTTTCGCAAATTGAATCAACTATTTTCTCTTCCCTATTAACTAAACTAAGAGATTTGAAGTAGTGCAAATACATTTTAAAATTAAATTAACAATAACAGCTACCTAAAAAAATGAGAAAAGGAGAAGTTTGAACTCGAATAACGGTATTTTTTTTATTTACTTTTGATAGTATACTTACGTCGCGTACGTTATGCAAAAACATTCTTTGTCTATGTCATTTGTGTACTGACAGTCGCAGGTAATAGAGATTACAACTCCAAATCAACAAATCTTCTGGTTAAATATATTCGCTGAAATTTTCTTTTCAATCGAAGTAATACGTTATTGTAAGTATGAATATTTTATTTAAATACATTAAAATCGACGTTAAGAGCAATTTTTTTATATATATTATCCAGAATACATAGTTGTAAAACCATGAAACGGTGGCGCGAAGAGTTAAAAAAAGACGAAGCAAAGCTAAAAGAGTACCAGAAAAAAGAAGCTGAAAGGCAACGGGCCTATCGGAAAAGAAAGGCAGATGCAGCAAAAGAAGATGCAAAATTACTCCAAGAAAAAAGGCAAAAGATCGAATTCGGCAGCGAAAATTGAGAGAAAAAAATGAAAATGTCAGCAACGTGGGTGCTGGTTCATCATATAGTTGCAAACAAACTTTGGGGAAAGCAGTACGAAAGGTAGAAAAGATGTTGCCAATGGACATAAATAAGAAAGTGGAAGTACTTGAAGCTCTTTACATGAAGTATGTACCACAGGCCAATAATGAACAGGAAACACACATGGGTTCGGTTGAAAGTTTTAACTTAATTCAAGATTTTTACTTGCGAGAGGGAGTTAGTGTGCAAGCTCCAGGCCGTAAAGATACGGTAATTTATAATGGGAAAATCGTCGCCAAGCGCTTCATGCTGTTGACCGTGTCTGAAGCATATGAACTGTACAGAAGTGAGGTTACTTCGGGATATGTGGGTAAATCACTTTTTTATCAGTACCGACCCAGCTATGTAAAATTGATAAATAAAACTCCACACAATATGTGTGTCTGTAAGTACCACGCAAACTTTGCTTTTTTATTGGAAGCATGTGCAAAAGTCATACCATCATTCCCAAAAACGTTTGAAACATTTTTGAAATCCTCTTGCTGTAATGTGTTGGATGAAAATTGTATGACCAATGAGTGCGAAAACTGCGTGCGAGATGTAGAGCAAGATTTAGTTCCCGTGTGTTTTCGTACCAACATGCAGGAAAATGTGAAGTGGAAACATTAGAGGAAAGTTGATAACCATTTAACGTTAAGCTACACCACTGCTGCATTGGCTGATCTGATTCATGAAATAGAAGCTCAACTGCCGGTTTTTAAGGTGCATAGCTTTATTAAACAATGTCAACAACGATATTTCAATGAAAAAAAGAAAAACATTACGGCTTCTGAATTGATTTTGCAAATAGATTTCGCAGAAAACTACAGGTTAATTAATCAGAATGAGATTCAAGATGCTCACTTTTCCTATCATCAGGTTACCATTTTCACATGCATTGCATGGCTTTTTGGAGAAACAAAGTCGTTTTCTATTATTAGCGACAAGTTGAGCCATAATAAGTTTGATGTTTGTTGTTTCATTACAAAAATTGTGGTTCAAATACTAAGTAAAAAAAAAGGCATTACCAGCGTATTTTTATTCTCTGATGGGAGCAGTGCGCAGTTTAAAAATAAGTTTATTTTAACAAGTATTCCTTATTTTGTAAGTAAATTTAGCTGCAAATATTTTGAATGGAATTTCTTTGCCACCTCGCATGGCAAAGGCGCAGTGGATGGAATAGGTGCTGTTATAAAGAGAAAGGTGTGGCAAATAGTAAAAGCCAATAATATAATTTTACCAGATGCTTTTTCATTTTATAAATGCGCTTGTAATTATAT
The DNA here is from genome assembly GCF_040869045.1 of Eurosta solidaginis. Taxonomy (NCBI): domain Eukaryota; kingdom Metazoa; phylum Arthropoda; class Insecta; order Diptera; family Tephritidae; genus Eurosta; species Eurosta solidaginis. The sequence continues at coordinate 85,635,071 of NC_090319.1, read as the reverse complement.
CCAGGGCATTCATTTATTGTATGTATGCGCGGAAGTAATTGTAGATGTTTCTACTTGCATGAATGAAAAATGGAAAAATATTCAACCTGTTCCACAAATAAAAAAGAAAAATTTTTTTTCATTCGTCGACAGTCAACATATAAATGCTGCTCGAACGGCATACTCTTTACGAGAAAATATTAGAGTTTATGTAAATATATAATGTATTTATATCAACAAATATCTTATGAATTAGATTTTATTTTCATTATCATATAGTTTTTTAATAAGAATACATTTTTATATTTCTTCCTAATTAAAGTGTAAATTTCAAACAAAATACATATTATTACTTATATACGAGAAAAATTGTCGCGTACGTTATTTAGTATTTTTTTTTTTTTATTAAAAATATCCAGAGATAATTTCTCTTTAAATATGAAAGAATTGTAAAGGTGCATTATTTAGCTTAGGTTACGAATTTTCAAAGAAAATAAGAATTGGTTTGATTCGCAGACTTTCGCATATATGTATGTGCGCCATATAAGTACTTCCGTTTTTGTCGCGTAAGTTATCACCTCATTTTGAGCGGATATTTTAAACACCAAAGCTTTCAGGCCACCCATTTTTTATCAAACATACTTCTTTTTAATTGCAACGTAACTGCATTTTTATTTTCCCGAAAACTCGTTTTATGTGAGATTTATATTACTCCAAAAGCGTATGAACGTCGCATACGGCTGCATGGAAACACCCATATGTGAAGGCGTTTCCGAGATATCGACCAAAATGTGGACCAGGGTGACCCAGAACATCATCTGTCGGGTACCGCTAATTTATTTTTATATGTAATACCACGAAGACTATTCCTGCCAAGATTCCAAGGGCGTTTGATTTCGCCCTGCATAACTTCTTCATTTTCTTCTACTTAATATGGTAGGTGTCACACCCATTTTACAAAGTTTTTTCCAAAGTTATATTTTGCGTCAATAAACCAATCCAATTACCATTTTTCATCTCTTTTTTCATATTTGGTATAGAATTATGGCATTTTTTCATTTTTTGTAATTTTCGATATCGAAAAAACGGGCGTGGTCATAGTCGGATTTCGGTAATTTTTATACCAAGATAAAGTGAGTTCAGATAAATATGTGAACTAAGTTTAGTAAAGATATATAGATTTTTGCTCAAGTTATCGTATTAAGGGCCGAGCGGAAGGACAGACGGTCGACTGTGTATAACAACTGGGCGTGGCTTCAACCGATTTCGCCCTTTTTCACAGAAAACAGTTTTCGTCATAAAATCCATGCCCCTACCAAATTTCACAAGGATTGGTAAATTTTTGTTCGACTTATGGCATTAAAAGTGTTCTAGACGAAGTAAATGAAAAAGGGCGGAGCCACGCCCATTTTGAAATTTTCTTTTATTTTTGTATTTTGTTGCACCATATCATTACTGGAGTTGAATTTTGACATAATTTACTTATATACTATAAAGATATTAAATTTTTTGTTAAAATTTGACTTAAAAAAAAATTTTTTTTTTAAAGTGGGCGTGTTCGTAACTCGATTTTGCTAATTTTTACTTAGTACACATACAGTAATAGGAGTAACGTTCCTGCCAAATTTCATCATGATATCTTCAACGACTGCCAAATTACAGCTTGCAAAACTTTGAAATTACCTTCTTCTAAAAGTGGGCTGTGCCACGCCCGTTGTCCAAAATTTTACTAAGTTTCTATTCTGCATCATAAGCTCAACCCACCTGCTAAGTTTCATCGCTTTAGCCGTCTTTGGTAAAGAATTATCGCATTTTTTCGGTTTTTCGAAATTTTCGATATCGAAACAGTGGGCGTGGTTATAGTCCGATTTCATTCATTTTAAATAGCGATCTGAGATGAGTGCCCAGCAATATACATTCCAAATTTTATCAAGATACCTTAAAATTTACTCAAGTTATCGTGTTTACGGATGGACGGACGGACATGGCTAAATGAATTTCTTTTTTCGCCCAGATCATTTTGATATAGAATTCTATATCTATCTCGATTAGTTTATGCCGTTACGGATTACCGTTATGCGAACAAAGTTAATATACTCTGTGAGCTCTGCTCAGCTGAGTATAAAAACAACAAACAGTAGAAAATGAGTTATAAATAGAAACTTGCGAAGTGAATTGATGGCCTGATGCGCTAAACGTCAAGCCTTCAATGTGTGGATCGCTGATGATAAACCGTCATGTGTTTTGAAATAGTCGGCTCTACGGTTTATGAACTTTGTTTTTTATTTATTTTATTTTATTTTTTTTTTTATTTATTTTTTTATTTCTTACAGCTTATACTAAGCCTAGCTTATACCTATATATAGTAATTAATATATAATCTAATTAAATTAATTTATATGCATCTATTGACTACCCAAATGAAGTGAGAGATGGGTAGCAGACGAATGACACCAATGCAAGGATTTTGCCAGTTGTATCTGACGCTGTTAACGTATTTAAAGTGCGAAGGCAACATCTGAAAGGCGATGCACTTACTAGGATGAGTGATGCGTTACAGTATGAGGTTCGGCTACTTTTTTCGTACGTGGGAAAGCTTCCTAGTGCCAGCGTAGAGTAATCGGGATGTATGCAAGTTTGCCCATCTTGCATTAGAATGGCAGTGTTCTACAGTGATTGTACAATTTGTGTTTAAATTCCCTTATGTTACTAGATTTAACATCATTTGGTAATTCATTGTAGAATTTTAATCCTTTATAGTACAAATTACATTTGTCTGCTTCTGTTCTATAAACAGGTAGAATAAAATCATTTCTTCTTCTTGTATTTATGGAATGAACATTTCTTACATATTTTATGTTACTTTTCAAATAATCAGGCAAGTTGCCTTCTAAGTATTATGTTTCTAATAAAATTCATCGTATGATAAAACAGTACCTGTTTAATGCTTATCTAATTTTGAGTGGCGGGCATATCTCTGATAGGTGTGTTATAGCGTTTCCTAAGAATAAATCGCATAGCTCGGTTCTGTTGCTTTTGCAATTTGTAAATTTGGTTATCTCTCATAATGAAGAATAATGTTGGACAATATATGAAGCGAGGTTCGATTATCGATCTGTAAGCCATTACCTTGTACCGTCTACTTAAGTACTTGTAGGTTCTTTCCTTGAAATATATCTTTTTGGCTATTTTCCTAACCGTGTAATCGATGTGCTCACTAAAGTTGAGTTTATCATAGATTTTGATTCTTAAGTACTTGATAGTACTGACTTTGTCAATAGCTTCGCTGTTTATATCTAGAAGTGACAACTCATTGTTTTGAAAATTCCTTCTTGATATAACCATAAATTTGGTTTTGCTTATATTGAGTCTCAATCTATTCGAGCATAACCAATCATATACTCTATTTAAGTCTTCTTGTAATTTTATATATATTTCAGTGATATTATCTCCACTAAGCATCATTAATGTATCGTCAGCAAAAAGTTTAATATCACAGTACTCTAGAGAATTGGATATATCATTAATATAGATATTAAACAATATAGGTGCCAGGACAGACCTTTGCGGAAGTCCAACAGGCACCTCTCTTCTTTCTGACAGGGATGATCCAATTACAGTTCTTTGACTTCTCTTCATGATAAAGTCTTGGAACCATTTTAGCTCCGTTTTTCTAATTCATTCATATTCTATGTATAATAATTTAATATAATATAACTTGTAAAATATACATTTTACAAAAATAATAAACTTGGTCTTGAGGACAACGAATTAATATAATAATTAGTTATATACAGACCAGTAAAACCAAACATAACAGAAAGGAAATTTTTTTTTCACTCAAGCCATTTAACCTTGAGTAAATTTTTGGTTAGAAGTACCTAATTAAAATTAAAATGCCTTAATGATGAAAAATACAGAATATTTATACAGCTTCTTAAAATAACATTTCTCTAGAAATGTCTTATTTATTAGCTTTATATTTTTATGATGTGTACAAAGCGTGCAGTAAATTGGTCTTATTTGTTTCCAAACTGCTAGCTGATATGTTCTATCGTACACTGTCAAAAAACCAAAGTTTGGAGCAGTGCAATAAATTTTGACCAATAACACTGATCGAACTTAAGTGGGACGACATAATCAAGATCTTGTCCAAAGTGTTAATGAGGCCTTAATTTGTAATGGATTAAAGCATTCCATGTTTCTTATGTTCGTAAAATTAATGTGTTTTAGACGGCTTCTATAGGAATTTGGAAAATGAGTTTACGTCGCCTCAAATAATGTATGTCTCAAATACCTGTGGAGACTTAAATGTTAACTTACTTGTTTCTGATTGCTCTCGTGATGGATTATTAGAGAAAGTTGCCGCGGCTGGCCTTTCTATTGTTAATAGAAACGTACCCACAAGATATGCCAATAACTGCTGTCCTAGTCTGCTGTACTATTTTATTTTTTCTGATCCTAAAAGTGCTTTAAAATTTTACCAGCTTTCGTTCTTGTCTGGCCATGACTTAATTTGTTGTGCCCTGAACTTTAAATTTGACCAATCCAGTATAGAAAGTACATATAGTTTTAGAGACTACCGTATAGTTGACAATAATGCCCATTTTTCCGATTTTTCCCGTGTCAATTGGTGTGAATGTTGGCGGCTCCCATCTGTTAATTACAAGCTTGACTTTCTCAATAATAAAATAGTTGAAGCTTTTCGCAAGCATGTACCCCTGCGCACTCGAAACGTCAAGTCCGTATCATGTCCTTGGTTTAATAGCAAAGTTATAGCTGCAATAAAAGGGCGGAATAAGGCGTACTGAAACTGGAAGAAGAAAAGACGTAACTCGGACTGGGACTCCTACAGAAATACGAGGAATCTCGCCACAAAGGCCATTAAAATAGAAAAATGTAGGTATATTTCATCACGCCTCGGCCCTGAACTTCCGCCGAATGTCCTATGGCGAAATCTTAAAAGTCTGCGAGAGTGTGGTAAAGATCTTCCTGAGTGTACTCTGAGCTCAACTTTCCTTAATAATACGTTTGTTAGTAGTGCTGTATCTACTTTAAGTCCAATGAATGTTCTTTTTAGTGAATCTGCCTGTTTTAAAGGCATCATGTTTGAGTTCTCTACGGTACCGGAAGCCGATGTAATAAGATGCATCCTTAAAATTAAGACCAAAGCAATCGGAGTAGATGGAATTCCAATTATATTTGTAAAAATGATTCTGCCTCTCATTGTAGGGACAGTTACCCATATAATCCACCTTTCGATAACAACCTCATGCTTCCTGGAATCGTGGAAAGTGGCCAAAGTTCGACCTCACTCCAAAAATTGACAACCGTTTTCCCCGGGAGATTTCGGCCTATTAGCATCTTACCGATTCTATCAAAAGCGTTCGAAAGCTTATTGGCGCAGCAAATCAGGACCCACGTGTCTGTACACAATCTACTTCTCGCCATACCAGTCAGGCTTCAGAGCTGGGCACAGCTGCTCGACTGCTCTTATAAAAATCTTGGATGACATACGCGTACCATTTGACAAAGGCCAACTAACAATCCTGTGTCTACTTGATTTCTCGAAAGCCTTTGACTCAGTCAATCACACACTACTCTGCTATAAGCTACAAAGGTATTTTAGATTCAGTAAAAATGCTCGAAAGATGATGGAAAGCTATTTATCAGGCAGGATTCAAATTGTTATGAGTGGAACAGATTTGTCAGAGCCGATGGAAATAGCTGCGGGGGTCCCCCAGGGATCTATACTTGGCCCTTTGCTGTGCCTCAATGTTGGAAAATCGTACTGCTTGCCCATTGCGAAAAAGAATGATTCGAGGCTTGAAATACCTAAAATAAGCATCGGGAACGCTGTTATAACAACCGCCAATAAAGCTAAAAACCTTGGAGTTGTGTTGAACTCGAGCCTCACTGCGATCGATCATGTTAACACAGTAGTGGGTAAGGTATATGGGACTCTTCGTAATTTGAGGCAAACTGCGCCCTATACCCCTTTTCAATTTAGGAAAAAACTTGCCATCCAACTCATTGTCCCAATCATTACGTATTCTGAGTTAGTTTACAACAAGCCAGACTCAAGGTCGGCTCATAAAATTGAGGTTGTGTATAATCAAGTTACGCGTTATGTTTATGGACTGGGCAAATTCGACCATATATTTGCATGTAGAAATCGAGTTTTAGGATGCAATCTATTCGATTACCAAAAGGCTAGGAGCTGCATTTTTCTTTTCCGTCTTATTTCAACAAAGACGCCGCTGTACTTGTACGATAAAATAGTCTTCAATAAATCGACTAGATCATCCACCTTAGTTGTCCTTATTTTTAACTAAGTAGAGTGTACTAGGTTGTTTTTCGTCAAAACCATACGTCTCTGGAATTCTATTCCTACTGCTGTAAGAAACTCTCTAAACCAAAACAAATATAAACAGATTCTTTATAGTTTTTCCCTATTGATAGCACTAGAGCTTTTTATCTATTGGCACTTTTGATATCTACATATTTCTCTATACTCTTTTTTTTTTTTTTGAAACACAGCTTAAGATATAGAACTATATATATGTAAGTTAATTAGTATTATATAAACCACAATGATTATGACATCTGTTTGTTGTATTATAAAAGATTTCATTATCTTAATGTACTAATAATTAAATTGCCTAAATAAATTGCCTAAATTGCCTAAAACAACCTTGTTACTGTGAACATTTTAATGGTTTTGCAAGAGAATGTGGGGTGCCAACGCCGATAAAAGTAACTTTTTAACTGTAAATCAAACCTTAATACTCTAAGTATATAAGCCTAGGTTAGGTATATTTGGGTCGGGGTCTAGAAAATATATGCACAAGTGTATGGTAACTTTGATTAAATAATGGCTGTAGATATTGACATGAAGGAATCGAGAAAGATATAGACTTCCTTATATCAAAAGTTTTGAAATTCATACACCAGCCAAGGTATGAATGACAGGCAATTTACTTCAATAACAGTTAATTATTATGTAGCGCATGTACGTAAGTGGTCAGCTACTAGGCCGACAAGCTCAGGTAACGACGACACCAATTTTTAAATGAATATACGTGAAATAATAAATTCCAAATGAATTGCGCAAGTATACGCTTTTGGTTAAAACGGTAGGTAAGGTCAAAGCATTAATGACAAAATCTAAGTTAGTTACACTACATTTTTTCTAAGAAATATATTGGAAATCTTAACAACTTTTTATTTATTTAACTTTTAAACTTTATATGATTGATGAATACATTTCTTACTTGACTGTCAATAGTCGTCCGGAACATTGTGGATAAAACAAGTGTGATAACTTCTGCATAGTACAGATATACGCCGCTGCGGCCGCGCCGATATTTTTGACATTCGGCGGCGGCGTGCGAAAAACGACAAAAATCGGCGGCGGCGGCAGCATCCGGCGCGTTACTATATTTTCTACTGGTTTAAGACTATTTAGGCCATTTATTGTTCATGCCAAAAATTGGCCAGATTTGGTCGAAAGTGGTATCAACGGATGCGTATCACTGCCAGTTATAAGAAACTAATTGCCGCTTTCGATGTCAGCTGAAGAAAAATTAATAATGAACAACGAATTGTCCTCAAGTTGTTAAAAAAAGCAAATTACACAAAATAGGTGCCGATTTAAAAAAAAAAAGTATATTTCGATTGGCTGAAAGAATAAGCGAAATCATTGATGCAAAATCTTTTAGTAGGTTCTAGGGGCATAAACACTCCTTTGAACTACATGTGTTGGACGAAGTACTTGTCTGAAGCTGAAATTTGCAAAAAGTGGCATAGCACCGTCCACTTCTGACAAAATGCATTGTTCTTAAGTAATGGGTCCAAAAAAGGCGAAATAGGATTAGGGAAATACCCAATTTTAAATAAAAGAGATACAAAAGAACCTTAGAAGAATATAATTGGCTATATCTTTGCGAAAAATTACTTTTGAAATGGGCAGCGATGCCACGCCTCTTTTTTAACATAGAGTTTTCTTAATTAACAAAGTGCAAGTTAAATTCTCACAAAAAGTACCCTAATATTTGGCAATTGTTTACCTTTTTCCCCATTTTTTTCTGGCTATTTCAATCCAATGTATGTACATATGGGCAAATCCTGGCGTGACGGACGTTATGTTCGCACGCCCCTTTAGATTTTTAGATTGCACTATAGCAAAAAAGTATAAGTGTCTTAGGGTAGAAGTAATACTGTGAGATAGTACTTACATAGAAAAAGTGTTATGACTGTAAGTATGTGGTGTTAATAATTTTTTTTTTGGGATCCGAACTAGTGTTCGGACGTTAATCAAAATGGAAGTAACATTTATGTTCTCCTATAACTCATTTAATTCCTGCGAATTGGGCAAAAGAAATATAAAGCCCCCAAGAAGGATTTGGAATTAAAAAAATTAAGTAAGCCAAAGTCATTATAAAAGCAGTCTGCGGTTTGAATTGACCTTGTAATCATGACACATATTAGTTCGGACGTTATGTTACGGATGCTACAAATATGTTACTCCAATGTAAATTATAAATTAAATCAAAAATATATAGTATTATTTTATAGCAAAATTAGTTCAACATAGAAATTGTGTTATCAGATATAAATATTTATTGGTTTTGACTTCGATGTTATAGCAGCTTCTATATGTTTCTTATGAGAGTAAGTAAAAGTGTGGTAAGACATCAAGTTATTTATATTTTTTACATTATTCCATATTCCGTCTAAGCCTTTTGTTTCTTCGTTTATTTTAACGGACGAAATATAAATTATTTCAATTCCAGTTATGTTTGATTTTGCACAATCATAAAAATCTTTAGCATTGCTCAGGACTATGTCTTGTGTTCTGGTAAGTTCCCAAACTTTTTCTATCCACCGCTTCTTTGCCATGTGATGTGGCAAAAAAGTTCCATTGAAAAAATTTCGTATTGAAGCGTTGAGCAAGGTGCGAGATGGTTCTTAATATAAACTTATTTTTAAATTGACTGCTGCAACCATCCGAAAATACAAAAGTTTTTTAAATGTCATAGCTTTGCTGCAAGTTTTTGATAACTTCATCAAAAACACAGTAAACGTCATGTTTGCTATGTGTCAATTTATCACTTACAATAGCAACTGAGTGTGCCCGAACATCGATCCATGCTACGCATGTAAAGAGTGTTACTCCTGTGTAGCTGAAATGAGCAGACTGGACTTCGTTCTGTACTGTAATTCTATAGTTTTCAGCAAAATCAATTTGGATAACTAGTTCCCTGGGCTTAAGATTCATTTTTAAGTTTTCAAAATAAGTTTGCTGAGTGCGCTTAATAAATGTATGCAGCTTGAGTGCAGGCAACTGGGGCCCTATTTCAAAAATGAGCTCTTTCATTGGCTCTTCAGATACACTTAAAAGCATCCGATTGTCGACAGTCCGCCAATGCTTCCATTTTATAGTTTCATTCAGTTCATTTACGAAGCGTAAAGGAACTAAAGTTGATGTTATGTCGAATTCACAATCTTTACATTGATTTAACATACACATCTCATTATTGATATCGCAACAGACGTTTTTTAAAAAGTCATCAAAATTACAAGGAAATTTTGGGATTTTCTTGGTCATAGCTTCCAACATAAAAGAAAAGTTCGCATGGTATTTGCAGACATGCTTCATTTACAGTCATTACCAAACAACGCTTAGCTACAGGTAGCGAATTACGACCCTTCAAGAGTGTATTTTTTCCACGCGCCATTTCACGACCAAAGAAGTTATATATTGTTTTAAAGTCCTCATCTTCATTTTCTTCTTCTGTGTAGTTACAATCAGCTATGCTCTTGCCTATATACTTTTTATAAAGGACATGAATTATTTTACGCTTCTTATTGATATCTTGCGGCAAGGCTCTCTCTACTTTTTTAGTGGCGTTTCCTAAATTTTGTTTACAGTTGTACGGCTCAACTACTATACCTTTTCTTTTTTTCTCTCTTGAAAAGTTCTTTGCCGATTGTAGCTGCTTGTCCTTAATTTTTCAGCGAGCAAATCGTCCCTTCCACACTGCACTTTCAGGTTTTTCCTAAATTTTCGTTTCCTTTCGGCATCTTTTTCGCGATATTCCCTGACTGATTTTCTTTTAAAGCTAATAGCCACGCTTTTGCCCTTTCTGCTGCAGTCTTCCCCATCTTTTCATCAAAATAATATAAACTCAAACTACACTAAAATAATTGATATCAAGACTTACTTACCGTTCGGACGTTACAAAAGTTATGAAAGGAAAATGGATTGACTAATAACTTTTTACGAATTTCAATTTGGTTTTCTCCTAACTTTAATTCAACTTGCTTAAGAAATTACTTCGCTGTATTTTTTCAACGCACCACTTTTTTTTTTTTGGACACAAAATTGGAAATTTTCGTTACGGACGTTACATCTGGACGCTTAGCGTTAATGCGTTGATTAACAGTTATACGACTGAGTTGTAAGTATTGTCATAAGAGAATATCGAAGAGCAAAAATAGATTTCAATAATAGAACAAATATTAAAGAGAGACATTTTGTATTGAAATAATGGAATTAGTAAACAAATTAAATAAAAATACACAACAGCTGCATAAGAGATCGCGCTTCCCAAGGCAGTCGGTTCTATGTACCGGAGCGACTCGGGATTTTTCCCGACCAAGGACTGTCATTTCAGTGTGACCCCATTTAATTTGTTTCGTCCCTCCCACAAATTGTCATCCTCCCAGCAGCTCCTTGCAGCAGGACTGCTAGATATTCTCTTAATCCGGGAAGGTATCGAACACAATCCGGGTCCGTCTCCTGACCCCGGTCCTGAGAAATGGTTTTGCTGCATTTGCCAGCAAAGAATCTTTTTAGGACGGTCATAATCTGTTCAGTGTGTCTCGTGCAAGGGATGGTTGCATCGGACAGGTTGTTCTGGTCTTGATCCCAAAACCCGACGTCCACGTAACTTTTATAAATCTTTTGTGGCTCCTTGCTGCTCACGCCCAAGGGCGTCCCGTAGTCTACGCCTAAGCGTATCCCCACTACCTTCCAGCAGCTTCGCTGCTCAGCAAGCCACAACAAGTATCCGCTGCTGCTCGCGCCCCACGGCGCCAACAACTCAAACAGCTGATACCACTCATAACTACTACCTTCTTAGTAGAGCTGGTAGCAATGCTGAGCATCAGCCCCTGCCCCCGTCTTCTTCTCCCCCCTCTTTTCTGGCAGCAATCGTGCAGGTCAGGGAAACAGACTCTTAGTCCCTGCCTCCGTTTGCACCGTCTGCCAGCACAGAATATATAGGTTTGCGACATCCGCTCAATGCAGCTCCTGCCTTGGGTGGTGCCACTTTCCTAGATGTTCTGGTCTCCGCGACGGCAACCCCTCGACGGGTTTCATCGCGCCATGTTGCCAGGTCGCAAACCCAAATCATCCGGGTACCCCAATGCTTGCTCAAGGGCGCCCAGTCCCAAGGCCACAACAGCAATTGCGTCCTGGCCTTCCACAACCTAGGCGTAGTCACCCCTCACTTACCCCTAGAGTGGCGGCGTCACCCCTCATGCACTTCAGAATTCTGCAGTTCAACTGTAATGGACTAACTGGGAAGATTACGGAGATAGTCGATCTCATGAAGCGGCACAACATCCGCATTGCTGCGATTCAAGATACTAAACTCACAGCAAGATCTGCATTGCAGACCTGCTCTGGTTATAATGTCCACAGGAAAGACCGCGAGAGCGGATATGGAGGCGGCCTCGCGTTTATTATACACCACTCTGTGCAATATCATATATTTGATCCTGGCATCGACCGCAGTGACAATGTCTTAGAACGTCAAGGCCTATCTGTCCGGTCAGGCGATGCAAACCTAGAAATCATCAACATCTACATCCCTCCTGTCACCTGTTGCCCCAGTGGATACCACCCTAATATCGAGGCCTTACTCACTGGCAACAATCGCATTATCTTAGGCGATTTCAATGCCCATCAAGACCTATGGCATTCAAACTTGCGGGCGGACAGTAGGGGTGAGATGTTGGTGGATCAAATAGACGAAACGACGTTCTGCACAATAAACGGTGACGCCCCCACACGTATGGTAGGAAGCTGTCATAGCTCGCCAGATATCTCAATCGTGAGCGCAGAACTCGTAAACTGCGTCAACTGGCAGCCGATGGTAACATTGGCATCCGACCACCTGCCCATACTTATTTCGTTCGAGCGTACCGCCGACTTCATCGTCACCGAAAAACGCACTTTCATAAACTTCAAAAAAGGAAAGTGGGAAGAATATAAATCTGCAACAGACAGCAGCTTTGCTGCCCTTCCTATCCCGACTGATGCCCGCCAAGGGGAGCGTGCCTTCCGTAAGGTCATTGAATCCGCCTCGGCACATTTCATTCCCGCCGGGAGAATTCCCGAAATCCGGCCCCACTTCCCGGCGGAGGCCGCGAGCTTAGCGAGGAAACGCGACCTTATAAGACAGCTTGATCCAGGCGACCCCCAAATAAGGGATATAAACCAACGCATCAGATTGCTTGTGGACGAACACAAGCGGGCGAAATGCGAAGAGCACCTAAGAGGTTGTAACCTCTCTACCGGTGTAGGTAAACTTTGGTCCACCGTAAAGTCCCTATCGAATCCGACTAAGCACAAAGACAAAGTTTCCATCGCCTTTGGCGATAAGGTGCTGTCGGATGCGAAAAAATGCGCGAGCGCTTTCTGCCGACAATATATAATGCATCCTACGGTCGACAAAGATAGACGGAGAGCCAATAGACACGCACATAAACACAAACTCAGCGCGTCACCAATTACCATCACCGCTAGAGAGGTTGAGGATGCCATTGGTCGCGCTAAACCATCCAAAGCAGTGGGCCCAGACGGCATAGCCATGCCGATGCTTAAAAACCTAGGGAAAGAGGGTTTCAAATATTTAGCGCATGTCTTCAACCTGTCTCTTTCCACCTTTGTCATACCCGAGAAATGGAAAACGGCCAAGGTGGTCCCGCTACTAAAGCCTGGGAAACCAGCTAACGTAGGTGAGTCATATCGTCCGATATCTCTCCTATCGCCAGTGGCAAAGACGCTTGAAGCCATTTTGCTCCCTTATTTCCAAGCACATTTGCAGCTAGCCCCTCATCAGCATGGCTTCAGAAAACTCCATAGCACCACCTCCACGCTAAATGTCATTAGCACCCAGATAAATTGCGGTTTGAATCAATATCCCCACCATAGAACAGTACTCGTAGCGTTAGACCTATCAAAAGCTTTTGATACGGTCAACCATGGCTCGTTACTGCAAGACCTGGAAGGGTCTACCCTTCCCCCATGTCTTAAAAGGTGGACCGCAAATTATCTGGGTGGTCGGCAGGCATCGGTGCAATTTAGAAACGAAACATCAAAACAAAGGAGAATTAAACAAGGGGTGCCACAGGGTGGTGTCCTATCCCCGCTTTTGTTTAATTTCTACATATCTAAGCTACCTTCACCACCGGAAGGAGTCACAATCGTTTCCTACGCCGATGACTGCACAATAATGGCCACAGGCCCAGGCCCAAAGATCGATGAGCTATGCAATAAAATAAACGGCTATCTCCCTGATCTCTCCAGTTTTTTCGCCTCGCGAAACCTGGCATTGTCACCGACTAAATCTTCCGCGACCTTATTTACAACATGGACGCCCCAAATGTCGACCATATTGAACATCCACGTCGATGGCACTACGCTACCGACTGTCCTACACCCCAAAATCTTGGGTGTGACGTTTGTTCAGGATCTACATTTTGGTGCGCACGCAACCGCAATTGTTCCAAGAATTCAGAGCCGTAATAAAATCCTCAAATCCCTTGCTTGCAGTACCTGGGGAAAAGATAAAGAAACGCTCTTGACCACATACAAAGCAATTAGCCAGCCGATTACGTGCTACGCGTCACCCATATGGTCGCCAAGCCTAAAAACCACCCCTCGGAAGAAACTACAGGCCTGCCAAAATACTGCTCTCAGAATCGCCACGGGCTGTCTTCTTATGTCCCCAGAACACCATCTGCATAATGAGGCGAGAATACTCCCCATCAGGGAGAGAAACGAGATGCTGACCAAACAGTTTCTGTTGAATACCCAGAAACCTGGGCATCCCAACAGACATCTGATTGACGAACCAGCACCGCCTAGGGGCCTAAGGAGTCATCTCCGTAAGCATTTTGAGGAAATACGGCACCTGAGAACCCAGCCGTATGAAGCGGAAAAACGCAAGCAGGTCCTTGGTGAACTCCATAGACAGGCGTCGGACCTTTATGTCGGGAATTGCCCGGTGAATCCAGTACTTGAAGAAAAATATCCAGAACTCGCAGAAGAGGAACGCATACTCCCCAGGGAAACGCGTGTCACTCTTGCTCAACTTCGTTCTGGATACTGTAACAGGTTAAACTCTTACCTATCCAGAATCAACTCCGACATACAAAATGTATGCCCTGCTTGCAATGTGTCCCCTCATGACACCAACCATCTCTTTAATTGTAATGTGGAACCAACGCCTCTAACACCCCTTTCCTTATGGTCCACCCCTGTTGAAACGGCAAGTTTCCTTGGACTCCCGTTAGAGGATATTGATGACAATTTGTGATCGGTCGCGGCTATTAGGTGGGGCGAGCATTGCTACAACAACAACAACAAGATCGCGCTTTTGACAAATATGTAAAATAAAAACAGTAAAATAGTAATTATTTGAAATATAAGACCTATGAAGGAAGCTATTTTCTATCACGATTTTGCGATCGGAAAACATTTTTTTTCACTTCTGGTTGACCATTTTAAGGATTTACCCATATTTTTAAGTATAATGTTGTAATGAATTAATTATATTTGTTTATTTCATAATGTATCATAAACATACAAAATTTTCATTATTTTATGTAACCCTTTTTTAAATAAACGTTTATTTGGCTATTTAAAAAAAAAAAAAAATTTTTTTATATTTGAAAATAATCGTTTAGCAAATTTTATGTTTCATTTAGCCAGAGGTTTTACATTTTAATATTTTTAGAATAGCTTGACCCCTCTTTGCTGCATAATTAAAAGCTGGACTCGTCTAGCAATTATTTGAATTCAAATTAAAAAAAGAAAAAATAAATTGATGCAAGTGCTCTGCACCTGCACCAAACTTACTCTTGGTTATATGCCTCCAAGACCATATTTAATATGTAAGTCAATTTCACAATGAAACATTGCTAATAAACCAATCATAAATTATTTACAAAGAATCAAAGAATTCAATCTTGGAAGAATATTTTCTCTAATATACAATTTTCAGTTAACAGACGAAAAGAGAAAATTCTGTTCAAATGGTTCATAATAAGAGAATTTTTTGTATACGTCCTGCGACATGTTAAGTTAACATGCATTTGGGGTAACATGGTGAGTCGCAAGACGTTTCTCATGCAAATTAATCGTAATCAGTGGATCACAACAAAAAAAAAAAACGCCTGATCATTGAGTATACACACCTGATCAAAATAATAGTTACACAGCAGTCCTTCAGTTTCAAAACAAGAAAAATCTAATTTATTAATCAATATTATGAAAATAAAACACACTTTTTTCCTTGTCCCATTTATTAATGAAAATAAGCAAACTTCACATTAAAGTAACGAAAACCATATTAGTTATTATTTAAAAACATTATTTGGCCGAAAGTAACCTGCTCATAAAAATAGGTACAATTTTGATGAGATAGCAAGTATTAAAAAAATATATGAAGCAAAACTTTTATTTTACACATTTAACATTGCTTAGTTAATAACCAGTACATCCACCCCCATTCTGAACTATTTTACCCATTCCTTTGAGCATGCTATTGATTAAAGTCTGGCAGGTTTCTACGGGTATCTCAAACCAAGTTGTTTGAACTTATTCCCATAATTGCTCTTTGTTGGAGAAAGCTTGGCCTGCCAATTTCTTTCTTAAATCTTCTCGCAGGTTTTCAATCGGATTTAAGTGCGGGTATTGACTTGGCCACTTCAAAAAATTAACATTATGGTCCTTAAAGGATGTGTATGTTGGTTTCAGACTATTACCATCGCTTTTTAAGTCTAAAGTACACAAAGAACAATTTTGTGGACGCTATTTATACATAACTAGCTATACCCGGCGTATGTTGTAACGCCCGAGATCGAATTAATGTTGCATTATTTTTTTTGTTTCGTTTGTTGATAATTTGGTTTATTGTTCTGTGAATTGAATTGATTTTTGTACGCATATTTGGTGAAATTTTCTGTTAAAACATTTTATTATTGTATCTTATTATAATGTATGTGGGTACACAATATTTTTGGTTTTCTCGTTCGGTGCAAAGATAAACAATTTTTTTGGCGTTCCAACTCTAGAGCAAGCAACACATAGCTGGCCATAGGAAACGCACGGACTCTCTAAATTTAATCCTGCAACAGTAAGCGATTGTCCTTATGCTTTGTTGATTGCAATTGCAAAAGCAAGGCGTACAGGAAACTGTAAGCGCTGAAAATTGAATGGAAAATCTGTAGGAATCATTGGGATCCGTGGTATGAGCACATCTTCACCTTTGCTTTTACCGCTGATGATTGTTGCTTCCATTACATTCGGCATTAATTTCTTAACGCACAGTCTGGTTCCATTGCAAAATTTTGGTGGGTCTAAATTCCAAAGAAGCTTGATTAGTGAGCCAATTTTCAAAGTTAATATATGCGCCGGAATTCCAGGTGGTTCTAAAGAGTTTAGAAATTCAATTGGATAATTCTCAATTTGACCTTCATCTGTAATTGTGTCGATCGATTTATATTTCGTTACTTCGCGAGGAATTTGGTTTTGGTTTTGGTTTTGAATGCGATCATTGATTTTGTTAACGTGATCTTTTTGGGAGCTAGGTTTGCTCGTTCGCATACCCAAAAAAAAAATATAAATTTAAAATTCTTAATTCTGAAATATGAAAAACCTTCGTTTTTATCGAAGGAACCTGTAGCCAACATTTGGTTATGATTGAAGTGTGGGAAATACGTTTTCATAGGGAACACACACACAGAATTTAATTTTTATAGAAGATGTAGATAGACTGAAGTTACCAAATTTTTTTTAACGGCGGCAGATTACTAAACTTCCAAAAGGAATAACAGCCAAACTCAACAATGCAGTAAAACTTTAAGTGTTAAAATAACCTAAGTTTATACGGCAGCCATAGTTCTGGAAAATCACATTTGTAGGGAAGGTGCCACGCCCCTTTTTTCCCAATTCCATATTTTACTGGAGGTATTAGGGCTTAACGTCATATAGCTCCTTACCAATTTTCACTATCCTACCTTTACTACATCCAGAGATATGCAGTATGATATATTCCATTTGTATGGGAGTTGCCACGCCCCCTTTTTCCCAATTCCACATTTCCTTGGTGGTGTTAGGGATGGACCTCATACAACTTCTTACTGAATTTGAATGTTCTAGCATGTATACCTTCACAGTTATGCAGTACCAAAAATTTCATTTGTATGGGGGGTGTCACGCCCCTTTTATATATCCAAATTATTTTTAGCCTAAAACCTTCCCGTTGATCGAAGGAACCTATAGCCAACATTTGCTGATGATTGAAGTGTGGGAAATACGTTTCCATAGGTAATACACACAGAATTTGATTTTTATATATATAGAGTGCCACGCCCCCTTTTTCCAAATTCCACATTTTCTTGGTGGTGTTAGGGATTGACCTCATATAACTCCTTACTGAATTTGAATGTTCTAGCATGTATACATTCAATTCAAATTTCATTTGTGTGGGAGGTGCCACGCCCCTTTTATATATCCAAATTATTTTTATCCTAAAACCTCCCCGTTGATCGAAGGAACCTGTAGCAAAAATTTGGTGATTATTGAAGTGTTGGAAATACGTTTCCATAGGTAATACACACACAGAATTTGATTTATAAATATATAGATTTGTATAGGAGGTGCCACGCCCCCTTTTTCCAAATTCCACATTTTCTTGGTGGTGTTAGGGATTGACCTCGTATAACTCCTTACTGAATTTGAATGTTCTAACATGTATACCTTCAAAGTTATGCAGTACCAAAGATTTCATTTTTATGTAGGTGCCACGCCCCTTTTATATATCCAAATTATTTTTAGCCTAAAGCCTTCCCGTTGATCGAAGGAACCTATAGCCAACATTTGGTGATGATTGAAGTGTGGGAAATACGTTTTCATAGGTAATACACACAGAATTTGATTTTTATATATATACATAGATTGGGTGGTGTGAATGAAAAATAAGCAAAAACGCAAAAACTAAAGGAAATTTTTATATTAAATTGTTGTCTTCAAGACCAAGTTCATTATTTTTGTAAAATGTATATTTTACAAGTTATATTATATTAAATTATTATACATAGAAATTCTAAAGAAAACAAGAGCTTAAAGAAAACCCATATGGACTGCAACATAAATTCTCGTCTAATGAGATAATAGCACCTGATGGGCGCACTCAATTGACGGTGGTAAAGAATAAAAACAACAAACAGTAGAAAACGAGTTATAAATAAAAACTTGCAGAGTGCGTTGATGGCCTGATGCGCTAAACGTCAAGCCTTCAATGTGTGGATCGTTGATGATAAACGGTCAATGGGGTTTGAAATAGTCGGCTATACGGTCTATGAACTTGGTTTTTTTTTTCTAATTTACTCGTTTTCTATGTATAATAATTTAATATAATATAACTTGTAAAATATATATTTTACAAAAATAATAAACTTGGTCTTGTAGACAACAAATTAATATAATAATTAATTATTTACAGACCAGTAAAATCAAACATAACACTCAACACTCAAGCCATCTAACCTTGAGTAAATTTTTGGTTAGAAGTACCAAATTAAAATTAAAATGCCCTTAATGATGAAAAATACAAAATATTTATACAGCTTTTTAAAATAACATTTCTCTAGAAATTTCTTATTTATTAGCTTTATATTTTTATGATGTGTACAAAGCGTGCAGTAAATTGGTCCTATTTGTTTCCAAGCTGCTAGCTAATATGTTCTATCGTACACTGTGAAAAAACCAGAGTTTGGTGCAGTGCAATAAATTTTGAACAATAACACTGATCGAACTTAAGTGGGACGACATGATCAAGATCTTGTTAAAGTGTTAATGAGGCCTTAATTTGTAATGGATTAAAGCATTCCATATATCTTGTGTTCGTAAAATTAATGTGTTTTAGACGGCTTCTATAGGAATTTGGAAAATGCGTTTACGTCGCCTCAAATAAAACAACCTTTTTACTGTGAACGTTTTGATGTTTTTGCAAGAGAATGTGCGGTACCAACCACAATAAAAGTAACTTTTTAACTATAAATCAAACATTAATACTCTAAGTATTTAAGCCTAGGTTAGGTATATTTGGGTCGGGGTTTAGACAATTTTTATATGCACAAGTGTATGGTAACTTTGATTAAATAACGGTTGTAGATAATGACATGAAGGAATCGAGAAAGATATAGACTTACTTATATCAAAATTTTTGAAATTCCGAACACGAAAAAGCACATTAAGACCATTTCATCCGTCACACTTAAAACCACCCAACTCCCAATTCGATGGCCCTCACTCCCGGGTACGACGCTAAAATGAAACTCATAATGTTAATGCAACGCCAGCGAGCTGTAGATGTCGATGAAAGATTTGCGGTACCAGTTTTTTCTTAGCAGTTTATACCCCCTTATGCTGCACACATAGGCGGCCTATATGAAGCCGCGGTAAAAATCTGCAAGGCACATTTCACCAAAGTAACACGAAGTCAAAGGTTTACGTTCGATGAATTTACAACACTCCTCTTTCGAATAGAAGCGGTGCTTAATTCTCGCCTTCTCTCTCATATGGTACAAGACCCAAGCGATTTAATAGCCCTCACTCCAATGCACTTCCTTCCAGGAGCCCCTTTAGCTATCCTTGCCAGAACCGAATGCCGAAAACTTACCTCCGACCTCAAAATAGCAAAGGAGATATGGTTAAGGACAACCTACACCCCCCAAATTATTGGCGTTTGTTTATTTGCATTGTATAAAGATTCTTACATTTACCCTGTACCAATTTAAGTAAGGCGGCCACCGTGGTGTGATGGTAGCGTGCTCCGCCTATCACACGGTATGCCCTGGGTTCAACTCCCGGGCAAAGCAACATCAAAATTTTAGAAATAAGGTTTTTCAATTAGAAGAAAATTTTTCTAAGCGGGGTCGCCCCTCGGCAGTGTTTGGCAAGCGCTCCGGGTGTATTTCTGCCATGAAAAAGCTCTCAGTGAAAACTCATCTGCCTTGCAAATGCCGTTCGGAGTCGGCATAAAACATGTAGGTCCCGTCCGGTCAATTTGTAGGGAAAATCAAGAGGAGCACGACGCAAATTGGAAGAGAAGCTCGGCCTTAGATCTCTTCGGAGGTTATCGCGCCTTAAATTTATTTATTTATAATTTAAGTAACTTGTCGTTTCCTTAACTTTGTATATTTAAGAAAATACAAGTAAATAAGTAAGCGGGCCAAGGGAGTATGATGGACCGCTTTAAGTAAGTTGTTCGCTATCCGCCACACTATATACGCCTCTCAAATAAATGTTTAAAATAAATAAAAGCGGCATTCTTAATACATATATACAATAATTATAATTAAAAATTATTTACAATTAAAACAAGAGTTGTGGCGCGTTTTTATTTCTAAAAGTGAAGTGTCGATATTTTCCCTTAAATATTTTCTAGTGCTTCATACCCCATACAAGTGCAATTTTATAGGGCTTTATAAGAAGCTTCAACAACGAAGTTTTTACCATTTATAATGCAAAAATACCAATAAACACGTTTTGTCCCTAATATTTTTTTCAAGCCAAACTTCTACTGGTTCACTTTTTCGCAAAAGAACGACCCTGGGTGTGATAGGCGGAGCATCCTACCACCACACCACGGCGGCCCCAATTACCATTTATTTCAAACTTCTACTCGAAGACCCGGCAGACGTTGTCCTGCCCTAAATTTGGCCAATCTGCATACATTTTAATAAGCTTTTTCCGTCTGACTCTGCCCTCGCCCCCTCTTCACTTTTTCCTAATCCTTTTATTCACTCCCTTCTCCGTCTTTTTCGCTTCATCTATCTCCATCTTCGCCTCATTCTATTTCTTTCTCAAAACCCTTTTCCTTCTCTCTTTTCTCTTCTCTCAATTTCTTCTCATTCTTCTGCATCCCTTATTGCCTGTCCCAGAAGGTGTTATGTATTTTATTACAGTCCCGGTCCCAGTCCCACTCCGAGTCTCAGTCCCAGTCCTAGTCCTAATCCCAGTCACAATCCGTCTCTGGATAATATATTACTCTGTACTAAAGCACTCATCAACAGCTTTCATTTGATATCCGTATTGTATAAACACTGTATAGGCATTCACTGGCCCACGTTTTGGCCTATATCTCGTGACCCTAGTCACCCAGGGGTATGAAAATTACCCTCTGATAAAGCACTCATCAACAGCTTTCATTTGATATCAATATTCTATAAACACATTCTAGAAGTACCCGGGTCCACTTTTTGGTCAATAGCTCGAGCCCCTAGTCTCCCAGGGGTATGAAAATTACCCTCTACTAAAGCACTCATCAACAGCTTTCATTTGGTATCCATATTCTATAAACACACTCTAGGGGTACCCGGGTCCACGTTTTGGCCTATATCTCGAGACCCTAGTCACCCAGGGGTATGAGAATTACCCTCTACTAAAGCACTAATCAACAGCTTTCATTTGATGTCCATATTCTATAAACACACTCTAGGGGTACCCGGGTCCACGTTTTGGCCTATATCTCGAGACCCTAGTCACCCAGTCACCTATACTATATTTCAAGCTAGATCAAACTACACACGGGGTGCAAAACAAATTCAAAATCGATTCAGTAGTTTAGGAGTCCATTGGCCTCAATTGTGTGACACGTGTTTTTTATATATTAAGATACTGTATATATTATATTATATATTCATATATTGTATGTGTACATATATATGTACTACATATGTATGTTATTGCTATCCAAGGCAGGGTACACTTACAAACATCAGATTGCCGATATATTGCTGTATTAATGGTTTTGTTTTTGTATTCAATAAACGAATGTACCTAAATTAAAATTTTTTCTTGTCACACTTATGCTGCTACAATCACAAAAATTAGTAGGCTGTCTTTTTCCCAATTCAAAACTGATTTTTATTTACATAACAAAATTTTGTATAAATAGCATGCACGAATTTCAACTTGCTTCACTTTAAACTTAAAAATCGGCGCAAAATCTTAAACTAAAATGCATTCACGCAATTCTTTCGCGATACCGTTTGTCTTCCTTATCTGTGTTTCTAATGCAAATTCGCAAAATTTTAATACTAAGGATAGTCCATATTTGATGTCAATACAATCTGAAAGGTGCCATCGTTGTGTTGGTACTTTAATCACGTGGAGGAAGGTGCTTACATCTGCATCTTGCTTGAAAGATTTCACCGAGTCTGCCATCACTGTTGCACCTGGTGTAACCGATTCAAGTAAGAGAAAATCTGTCACGGTGGTGCGTATAATTAGTCCATGTCATTATAATCCGGATATAGCAGAAATGAAACAAATGGATTTAGCTGTGATTTATTTGAACAAACGCATGCCCGAAAGCCAAGTAATATCACTTTGCGATGTTGAATTAAACAAGGGCGTAAAATTGCAAGTTAAAGGATGGGCTTCGACAACTGCAGGCAGTATGCAAGCTTCGCCTATACTCCAATCTGCTGAATTGGAAGTAGTCGACATTATCGAATGTGCGGATCGTTATGGAACTGATTATGCGGCGGCAGGGAGCAATTTTCCAACAACGGTGATTTGTTTAAGACCTCAGGAAAGTGATACGTATTGGGGAGATGCTGGTGCACCGGCCATTGTGAATGAACGACTTTGTGGTGTGGTAGCAGGTCAGATGGAATCTTTCACCCCCAATTCCCCGCTTATATATACAAATATAAATGATGAATTTGTTCTAAAGTTTTTAAAATATGCGATAAATAACAATAAATACAAAGACTAAGATACACGTTTTTAAGTAATATTCGAACTAAAAAGTTAAAAATAATTTTCCAAATAAGTAAGTATTAACACTTAATACAAGATCTTTATTATGTCAACCCACTAACTTTCCAGCAGTGTTGTTGCTGAAAATTTAGTGCACTGTCCCCAACTATGGTTTTGTGGTAGGAGAATACAATAGAACTAATTAGCAGTTTGAAAACAGATAGAACTAAGTAAGTATACCCTTTGTACTTTTCTCTATTTGTTCCTGAAAAATGCAGTTATTGTACACATATCACAAAATCGTTCTCAAATTAATATATCAATTCAATTGTGCAAATACTTATAGTAAAAAAGAATAGGGACAATTTAACCCCCAGCGGGTTAGGGGGGTCAGAATATACCCGCGGTAGGTATGCCTGTCGTAAGAGGCGACTAAAATACCAGATTCAAGGGGCTGTGTAGCGCAACCCTGCAGGTTGCCAGCGCAACATATAGCTTCTCCAAACCCAATTGTCAACCTCACCTATCCGCGGCGAATCCTGATTCACTAACAGACGACGCTCTGGCGACCCTAAGCTCATTATGGAACTTGGGGTTGGGGAGGGAGGGGATGGCCTGAAGGTTTAATGTGGCCACATAAATCGTTCCCGAGATGGTCGGGCCAGCACCTTAATGGTGCTGTGGTACCGGAGCGTACCGGATCTGTATCCGGCAAAGGACCATCACGTCGATAACACTCCCCAAAGCCTTCGGGGAGCAACCTTATCGCTACAACAACAACAACAACAACAGGGACAATTTACTGCAAAATAATAAACCAATTATATCACTAGGTGTTTTTTGATACTCAGTTGAGCAGAGCTCACAGAGTATATTAAGTTTGATTAGATAACGGTTGGTTGTACATATATAAAGGAATCGAGATAGATATAGACTTCCATATATCAAAATAATCAGGATCGAAAAAAAATTTGATTGAGCCATGTCCGTCCGTCCGTCCGTCCGTTAACACGATAACTTGAGTAAATTTTGAGGTAACTTGATGAAATTTGGTACGTAGGTTCCTGAGCACTCATCTCAGATCGCTATTTAAAATGAACGATATCGGACTATAACCACGCCCACTTTTTCGATATCGAAAATTTCGTAAAACCGAAAAAGTGCGATAATTCATTACCAAAGATAGATAAAGCGACGAAACTTGGTAGATGAGTTCAATTTATGACGCAGAATAGAAAATTAGTAAAATTTTGGACAATGGGCGTGGCACCGCCCACTTTTAAAAGAAGGTAATTTATAATTTTTGCAAGCTGTAATTTGTCAGTCGTTGAAGATATCATGATGAAATTTGGCAGGGACGTTACTCCTATTACTATATGTACGCCTAATAAAAATTAGCAAAATCGGAGAAGGACCACGCCCACTTTAAAAAAAAAATTTTTTTTTTTAATTCAAATTGTAAAAGAAAAGTTAATATCTTTACAGTATATAAGTAAATTATGTCAACATTCAACTCCAGTAATGACATGGTGCAACAAAATACAAAAATAAAAGAAAATTTCAAAATGGGCGTGGCTCCGCCCTTTTTCATTTAATTTGTCTAGGATACTTTTAACGCCATAAGTCGAACAAAAATTAACCAATCCTTTTGAAATTTGGTAGGGGAATAGATTTTATGATGCTAACTGTTTTCTGTGAAAACGGGCGAAATCGGTTGATGCCACGCCCATTTTTTATACACAGTCGTCCGTCTGTCCTTCCGCATGGCCGTTAACACGATAACTTGAGCAAAAATCGACATATCTTTAATGGACTTAGTTCACGTACTTACTTGAACTCACTTTATTTTGGTATGAAAAATGAACGAAATCCGACAATGACCACGCCCACTTTTTCGATATCGAAAATTACTAAAAATGAAAAAAATGCCATAATTCTATACCAAATACGAAAAAAGGGATGAAACATGGTGAGGTAATTGGATTGGTTTATTGACACGAAATATAACTTTAGAAAAAACTTTATAAAATGGTTGTGATACCTACCATATTAAGTAGAAGAAAATGAAAAAGTTCCGCAGGGCGAAATAAAAAACCCTTAAAATCTTGGCAGGTATTACATATATAAATAAATTAGCGGTATCCAACAGATGATGTTCTGTGTCACCCTGGTCCACATTTTGGTCGCGATCTGGAAAACGCCTTCACATATACAACTACCACCACTCCCTTTTAAAACTCTCATTAATACTTTTAATTTGATACCCATATCGTACAAACACATTCTAGAGTAACCCTGGTCCACCTTTATGGCGATATTTCGAAACGGCGTTCACCTATAGAACTAAGGCCCACTCCCTTTTAAAATACTCATTAACACCTTTCTTTTGATACCCATATTGTACAAACAAATTCTAGGGTCACCCCTGGTCCACCTTTATGGCGATATCTCGAAACGGCGTCCACCTATGGAACTAAGGATTACTCCCTTTTAAAATACTCATTAACACCTTTCTTTTGATACCCATATTGTTCAAAAAAATTCTAGGGTCACCCCTGGTCCACCTTTATGGCGGTATTTCGAAACGGCGTCCACCTATGGAACTAAGGATTACTCCCTTTTAAAATACCCATTAACACCTTTCATTTGATACCCATATCGTACAAACGCATTCTAGAGTCAACCCTCATCCACCTTTATGGCTATATCCCTAAATGGCGTCCACCTATAGAACTATGGCCCACTCCCTCATAAAATACTCTTTAATACCTTTTTGATACCCATATCGTACAAACGCATTCTAGAGTCACCCCTGGTCCACCTTTATGGCGATATCTCGAAAAGGCGACCACCTATACAACAACCACCACTCCCTTTTAAAACTCTCATTAATATCTTTAATTTGATACCCATATCGTACAAACACATTCTAGAGTCACCCCTGGTCCACCTTTATGGCGATATTTCGAAACGGCGTCCACCTATAGAACTAAGGCCCACTTCCTTTTAAAATACTCATTAACACCATTCGTTTGATGCCCATATTGTACAAACAAATTCTAGGGTCACCCCTGGTCCGCCTTTGTGGCGATATCTCGAAACGGCGGCCACCTATGGAACTAAGGATTACTCCCTTTTAAAATACTCACTAACACCTTTCTTTTGATACCCATATTGTACAAACAAATTCTAGGGTCACCCCTGGTCCACCTTTATGGCGATATCTCGAAACTGCGTCCACCTATGGAACTAAGGATTACTCCCTTTTAAAATACTCATTAACACCTTTCATTTGATACCCATATCGTACAAACGCATTCTAGAGTCACCCCTGGTCCACCTTTATGGCGATATCTCGAAAAGGCGACCACCTATACGACTACCACCACTCCCTTTTAAAACCCTCCTTAATACATTTAATTTGATACCCATATCGTACAAACAAATTCTAGGGTCACACCTGGTCCACCTTTATGGCGATATCTCGAAACGGCGTCCACCTGTGGAACTAAGCATCACTCCCTTTTAAAATACTCATTAACACCTTTCTTTTGATACCCATATTGTACAAACAAATTCTAGGGTCACACCTGGTCCACCTTTATGGCGATATCTCGAAACAGCGTCCACCAGTGGAACTAAGCATCACTCCCTTTTAAAATACTCATTAACACCTTTCTTTTGATACCCATATTGTACAAACAAATTCTAGGGTCACCCCTGGTCCACCTTTATGGCGATATCTCGAAACGGCGTCCACCTATGGAACTAAGGGTTACTCCCTTTTAAAATACTCATTAAAACCTTTCATTTGATACCCATATCGTACAAACGCATTCTAGAGTCAACCTGATCCACCTTTATGGCTATATCCCTAAATGGCGTCCACCTATAGAACTATGGCCCACTCCCTCATAAAATACTCTTTAATGCCTTTCATTTGATACACATGTCATACAAACACATTCCAGGGTTTCCCTCGGTTCATTTTCCTACATGGTTATTTTCCCTTATGTTGTCACCATAGCTCTCAACTGAGTATGTAATGTTCAGTTAAACCCGAACTTAACCTTCCTTACTTGTTTTTTTTTTGTTTTAGGTGTACCACTTATACAGGTCTATGATTGTGTGGATTTGATTTTGCCCGCTCTGTGTGGGTATAAACGCAGCCATATATTTTTACAGGCATTGTTAAGGTGTTTTTTTTTTTTTTTTGCTTTTTAATAAATTAAGGTTTGTGAAATTTTCACAGGTGAGTACAATTTCCTTCGCAGGTAAGTATCTTTTCTAAACTGATGAGTATAATTTTCTGCACGGATAAGTTTAATTTTCTTCACAAAACTAAAAAATGGGATTGAAAAATAAAAATGAATCTCTCCCCGCTAGTATATGTATATACATACGGAAGTAGAAGGGATACCAATTATTACGTTTGTTTTTTAATTTTATTTAATAATCGGGGAAAATATAAACAACGCGACATCAGGACGGACAATATCCCCCAGCGGTAGGTATGCCTGTAGTAAGAGGCGGCTAAAATACCAGATTCAAGGGGTTGTATAGCGCAACCTTTTTAGGTTGCCAGCGCAATATATAGCTTCTGCAAAGCCAATTGTCAATATCACCTATCCGTGGCGAATCCTGTTTCATTAACAATTAACAGCCGAGGGTCTGGCGACCCCAAGCTCCTCATGGAACTTGGGTGTGGGGAGGGAGCCATGGCCTAAAGGTTTAATGTGGCCATACAAATCGTTCCCGAGATGGTCGGGCTAGTACCTTAATGGTTCTGTGTTACCAGAGCGTACCGGATATATATCCGGCAAAGGACCATCACATCGATAACACTCCCCAAAGCCTTCGGGGAGTAACCTTATCGCTACAACAACAACAACAACAACAGGACGGACAATGTGACAGCAGTTTCAATTATACCGTCTAAATCCTTCAAAACCTTTTCTCCCGGGAGTGGTATTCGAACTCGTACTCCTACGTTAATTGAACTGTTAACAAACATATTCAACCAAAGTTATTCCTTTGTTGCTGCGCAACTTTTTCCAATTGCTTTCTTCGCATAGCTTTAAGGGCCTGGCAAAGTTGACTTAGTCATAGCGCCATAGTCATAACCATATATTTACTTATCCATATCAATTGGCATCAGTTATTGGTAGTTTAACCTAATCGTGATACTTTCATAAAAATGAAGAAAATGGAAAAACTTACAAACATACTCCACAAAAAATAAGTCTCTTAGTCGTACGTAACGTATCCAAAACAATAAATAAAATCTTCAAAAAGTTAATAAATTCTCCAACAAAAATATTTTTAGATTATGGATATGGCGAAAAACCAAAAACCAATTGGTGGGCAATGGATATGGCTAGGGCATTATGGTATGGCACCATTGATCAATTTCATTGATTTCCATAAGGTTGATTGGATCAGCTGTTTTATGTGGATATGGATACGTCAAGTTTAAACGGCCCTTTATTTTTCGCACAGTAAATAATTTTCTATGTTTGCCTTTACCAAAGCTATGCTTTGTTGTTGGTAAGTTAATTTTATGAACTGGTTTTTTTTGTGCTATTTTTAGAAGAACAATTAATTAAAAATTGATTGTTTTTTTTAATAATAAGGGTACACCTTACCATGGTGAGACCAGTAACAGGTGTCTACCGGAGATCAGCTGATTGGTACTTTTTTAATATGATTTGACACTTCAAATACCGGCGCAGTACGATTTTGACATCAGTCCATCGATTTACATAAACAAACTACATGGAACTTTTATTTATGTTTGTAGGTATGTCACCGTGCTGCCCCCTTGTATGGTTTCGCAATACTCCTCACTTGATGCTTGAAATGTGTGAATACAATTTTTTCTGCCTTGAAAAAAAAACTGTATCGATAAGTTATGGTCAAAAATATATCAAACAAAACTATGCTTCTTCAGTCACAAAGCAGGGAAAGGCGTTCTCCGTAAATAGAGGTTTTATTGACGAAAAAAGAATACATAAGTTTTTTTTTCATTATTCAAGATAAGTAGAGTGATGAGTTAAACCCCGACGTCATTCTCTGAGATAAATCAATGAAATTTCGGACGAATCTTCCCTATTGAAAGAAAGACGATTTAGGAAGACTTCCAAGTATCGGTAGATAAACAGCAAAAAATTTATTTTTTCCACTGGGGCTGGTTTTACAAGGTTTGCATCTTTCCGAAATTTTTATACCCGCTGTACCTGTACACAGGGTATTGTAACGTTGATTGGATAAGGGGTGGTTGTTCAGGTATAAAGGAATCGAGATGGATTCAAAAAAGATGGATATATCAAAATTATCAGTATCGAAAAAAAATTTGATTGAGCCATGTCCGTCCGTCTGTCCGTCTGCCCGTTAACACGATAACTTAAGTAAATATTGCGATATTTTCACCAAATTTGGAACACGAGCTTATCTGGACCCAGAATAAATTGGTATTGACAATTAGCGAAATCTGATGATAACCACGCCCACTTTTTATAAATATAACATTTTGGAAAACACACACAACCTGATTATTTAGTAAATAATACACCTAGAATGTTGAAATTTGACGTGTGGACTGATATTCAGACTCTTTATAAAAATTTAAGTATTGTGTTTTTTTTAATTGAGTGCTAAACGACTTTTATATCACAACATATAAATTAAAAACAAAACCTTTTAGTCGTTTAAATTATGTTTTTATTTAATACGTATGTTGCGACACGCGCGTGGTGATATCATCAGTTGCAGTTTTCAACTAAATATTGTCATAGGAGATAATCATAAAGAATCTAACAAAAACGAAGTCAAATATTAAAAAGTTAATATAATGCAAACACAATGCACATACAAATCAAATACAGTTGAATAAGAAATACAGAAAAAGAGTAAACAATAAATGACTTGGTAAGTATACCAACAATAAACAGAAACAAACGAAGTTTACTGAACAGCTGAGAACAAACTTGAATACAGTGGGCCAGTATCGCGATTTACGCAAACATTTTTATTTACGTAGTTGTGAAGGGATTCTAAAATGTTTAATCTGTTCACACTGGATTCGGGTTTTATGATTTGGCAGTCGCTTTCATTTATCGAGTGTTCATTCGATAGGGCATGTTCGGTAATTCCACTTGTAGGATCGATATTTTCAATATATTTTAAGTGTTCCTTTAACCTGATGCCTACAGAGCGGGTCGATTGGCCAATGTACTTTGCGCCGCATTCTTCTCCGTCCTTGTTTTTCCATGAACAGGTGATGGAGTATACCCCCGGTTTCTCTAGGTGTTCACATTTATCCTTTGTGGATTTTAAGAGGGATTTTAATTTCGTCGAAGTCTTTGGAGCCAATCTTATATTTCCATGCTTGAACACTTTTTTCAAGTCGTTGAAATAACGAGGATCGTACGTCATGCTACACCAAGTTTTAGTGTCTTCCACGCCCAACGTGTCAAAAGACTATAGCAATGGTATGAGTGCTCTAATTGACGAGGGAAACTACACTAAAGTGAAAAATCCTCTCCCAAAGTTAAAAAGACAAGCAGCTGGATATCGGAAAAAGTACACTGACTTGTTCGGGCGCCGTTGGGCAATAGAAATGCTTAAATCTTTTGTACGGGTACCTTGTTTGTATGGATTATACAAAACTCATAAGCCGGGCAAAAAATTCCGCCCTATTATCGCCGGATATACTTCGCCCATTACAAATATTGCCTCATGGTTGAGCAGCTATTTCAGGGAAATTAAAAGTCTCGACAAATTTTCAGTCAAAAATTCCCTTGAATTAATTGACAAGATTAAAAATATTAAGCTAAATCCTAATAATTCTTTTACGTCGTTTGATATAACTTCGTATTTTTCTAATGTACGGAGAAATGATGCTTTAGATTCGTTATGCATCTGGCTATATAAACAAAATATCAATCCGTGTATCGCCACTGCTCTATTTGATGTAACCTTTTTATGTGTATATAAATCCTTTTTTCAGTTTAGAGGCGATTTCTACGAACAAACTGATGGTTTGCCATTGGGTTTAAATATAAGCCCTTTTCTTTGGAATCCGTTCATGCATACAATCGAAGAACAGTTAACTCAAAGTTCGCTTTTCCCACGTTTGTACTGTCGATACGTTGATGACTGCATTGTTATTATTGAGAGAGACAAAATTGCAAAAACGCTGAATTTTTTCAATTCATATAACGATAGTATTCAGTTCACATGCGAAAATGAAATCAACAACGAGTTATCCTTTTTGGATCCTAAACTGAAGCATAATGATGACGGAGTTATCGAATTTGATATTTATCTAAAGGCGACATCGACTGAGTGATTTATCCCGATTGAGTCGAACCACCATCATTCCCATAAATTAGCCGCCTTTAATTCTATGGCTCATCGCGTAGTGAATGTTCTTCTAAGCAGAGCCCCGTATGATAAAGAAAAGATGAAAATAAAATTAAAGAAAAACAAGTAAGGAAGGTTAAGTTCGGGTGTAACCGAACATTACATACTCAGTTGAGAGCTATGGTGACAACATAAGGGAAAATAACCATGTAGGAAAATGAACCGAGGGAAACCCTGGAATGTGTTTGTATGACATGTGTATCAAATGAAAGGCATTAAAGAGTATTTTATGAGGGAGTGGGCCATAGTTCTATAGGTGGACGCCATTTAGGGATATAGCCATTAAGGTGGGTCAGGTTGACTCTAGAATGCGTTTGTACGATATGGGTATCAAGTGAAAGGTTTTAATGAGTATTTTAAAAGGGAGTAACCCTTAGTTCCATAGGTGGACGCCGTTTCGAGATATCGCCATAAAGGTGGACCAGGGGTGACCCTAGAATTTGTTTGTACAATATGGGTATCAAAAGAAAGGTGTTAATGAGTATTTTAAAAGGGAGTGATGCTTAGTTCCACTGGTGGACGCTGTTTCGAGATATCGCCATAAAGGTGGACCAGGTGTGACCCTAGAATTTGTTTGTACATTATGGGTATCAAAAGAAAGGTGTTAATGAGTATTTTAAAAGGGAGTGATGCTTAGTTCCACAGGTGGACGCCTTTTCGAGATATCGCCATAAAGGTGGACCAGGTGTGACCCTAGAATTTGTTTGTACGATATGGGTATCAAATTAAAGGTATTAAGGAGGGTTTTAAAAGGGAGTGGTGGTAGTTGTATAGGTGGTCGCCTTTTCGAGATATCGCCATAAAGGTGGACCAGGGGTGACTCTAGAATGCGTTTGTACGATATGGGTATCAAATGAAAGGTGTTAATGAGTATTTTAAAAGGGAGTAATCCTTAGTTCCATAGGTGGACGCAGTTTCGAGATATCGCCATAAAGGTGGACCAGGGGTGACCCTAGAATTTGTTTGTACAATATGGGTATCAAAAGAAAGGTGTTAATGAGTATTTTAAAAGGGAGTAATCCTTAGTTCCATAGGTGGCCGCCGTTTCGAGATATCGCCACAAAGGTGGACCAGGGGTGACCCTAGAATTTGTTTGTACAATATGGGCATCAAACGAATGGTGGTAATGAGTATTTTAAAAGGAAGTGGGCCTTAGTTCTATAGGTGGACGCCGTTTCGAAATATCGCCATAAAGGTGGACCAGGGGTGACTCTAGAATGTGTTTGTACGATATGGGTATCAAATTAAAGGTATTAATGAGAGTTTTAAAAGGGAGTGGTGGTTGTTGTATAGGTGGTCGCCTTTTCGAGATATCGCCATAAAGGTGGACCAGGGGTGACTCTAGAATGCGTTTGTATGATATGGGTATCAAAGAGGTATTAAAGAGTATTTTATGAGGGAGTGGGCCATAGTTCTATAGGTGGACGCCATTTAGGGATATAGCCATAAAGGTGGATCAGGGTTGACTCTAGAATGTGTTTGTACGATATGGGTATCAAATGAAAGGTGTTAATGAGTATTTTAAAAGGGAGTAATCCTTAGTTCCATAGGTGGACGCCGTTTCGAAATACCGCCATAAAGGTGGACCAGGGGTGACCCTAGAATTTTTTTGTACAATATGGGTATCAAAAGAAAGGTGTTAATGAGTATTTTAAAAGGGAGTAATCCTTAGTTCCATAGGTGGACGCCGTTTCGAGATATCGCCATAAAGGTGGACCAGGGGTGACCCTAGAATTTGTTTGTACAATATGGGTATCAAACGAAAGGTGTTAATGAGTATTTTAAAAGGGAGTGGGCCTTAGTTCTATAGGTGAACGCCGTTTCGAAATATCGCCATAAAGGTGGACCAGGGTTACTCTAGAATGTGTTTGAACGATATAGGTATCAAATTAAAAGTATTAATGAGAGTTTTAAAAGGGAGTGGTGGTAGTTGTATATGTGAAGGCGTTTTCCAGATCGCGACCAAAATGTGGACCAGGGTGACACAGAACATCATCTGTTGGATACCGCTAATTTATTTATATATGTAATACCTGCCAAGATTTTAAGGGTTTTTTATTTCGCCCTGCGGAACTTTTTCATTTTCTTCTACTTAATATGGTAGGTATCACAACCATTTTATAAAGTTTTTTCTAAAGTTATATTTCGTGTCAATAAACCAATCCAATTACCTCACCATGTTTCATCCCTTTTTTTGTATTTGGTATAGAATTATGGCATTTTTTTCATTTTTAGTAATTTTCGATATCGAAAAAGTGGGCGTGGTCATTGTCGGATTTCGTTCATTTTTCATACCAAAATAAAGTGAGTTCAAGTAAGTACGTGAACTAAGTCCATTAAAGATATGTCGATTTTTGCTCAAGTTATCGTGTTAACGGCCATGCGGAAGGACAGACGGACGACTGTGTATAAAAAATGGGCGTGGCATCAACCGATTTCGCCCGTTTTCACAGAAAACAGTTAGCATCATAAAATCTATTCCCCTACCAAATTTCAAAAGGATTGGTTAATTTTTGTTCGACTTATGGCGTTAAAAGTATCCTAGACAAATTAAATGAAAAAGGGCGGAGCCACGCCCATTTTGAAATTTTCTTTTATTTTTGTATTTTGTTGCACCATGTCATTACTGGAGTTGAATGTTGACATAATTTACTTATATACTGTAAAGATATTAAATTTTTTGTTAAAATTTTACTTTAAAAAAATTTTTTTTTTTAAAGTGGGCGTGGTCCTTCTCCGATTTTGCTAATTTTTATTAGGCGTACATATAGTAATAGGAGTAACGTCCCTGCCAAATTTCATCATGATATCTTCAACGACTGACAAATTACAGCTTGCAAAAATTATAAATTACCTTCTTTTAAAAGTGGGCGGTGCCACGCCCATTGTCCAAAATTTTACTAATTTTCTATTCTGCGTCATAAATTAAACTCATCTACCAAGTTTCGTCGCTTTATCTATCTTTGGTAATGAATTATCGCACTTTTTCGGTTTTACGAAATTTTCGATATCGAAAAAGTGGGCGTGGTTATAGTCCGATATCGTTCATTTTAAATAGCGATCTGAGATGAGTGCTCAGGAACCTACGTACCAAATTTCATCAAGTTACCTCAAAATTTACTCAAGTTATCGTGTTAACGGACGGACGGACGGACGGACGGACGGACGGACATGGCTCAATCAAATTTTTTTTCGATCCTGATTATTTTGATATATGGAAGTCTATATCTATCTCGATTCCTTTATATATGTACAACCAACCGTTATCCAATCAAACTTAATATA
This sequence comes from Eurosta solidaginis, assembly GCF_040869045.1. Lineage (NCBI taxonomy): Eukaryota > Metazoa > Arthropoda > Insecta > Diptera > Tephritidae > Eurosta > Eurosta solidaginis. Next base: position 85,600,312 of record NC_090319.1, on the reverse strand, counting down.
CTCTGTGAGCTCTGCTCAACTGAGTATAAAAAACTTTTTTAAAAATAAGCTTTCATTATCGGTTAATAAATTTAACTAAAAAGTAAAAAATAAATTGACTGTAAAGAAATATAACACTTTATAAGTTCATAGTAAGCTTTAGCGGTAATTAGGCTTCTTCGTCTGCAACAAAAAAATTCCATATTGTACATAATTATATATTTTTATCATTAACACTTTACACCAAAATTATTAAATCTTAAATCCTAATTGTTCTAATAAAAGCGTGTTACATTGTTATAGCAAGAAAAGGAGGTCCTAAATGTTCTTAATTATACCATCAAAATTTAACATACTGCAAGATTTAATAATTTAGGTGTAAAATGTTAATGTTAAAAATATATAATTATGTACAATATGGAATTTTTTTTTGTCGCAGACGAAAAGGCCTAATTATCGTTAAAGGTTACAATGAACTTATAAAATGTTATATTTCTTTACAGTCAATTTATTTTTTACTTTTTAGTTAATTTTATTAACCAATAATAAAAGCTTATTTTTAAAAAAGTTTTTTTTCTTTAATTTTATTTTTTAATTTTTAGTAGGGTAAAATATTGTTTAAATTAGTTATGTAATCTTTACTTAGTTATTTGTAACGTTTCTCATCCTATCCATTTCTTTTAATGCATCAACATTACAAGGATTCTTCGAAGTCAACTTTGAACAGTCAAGTTCTTCTATTCGAGTGTTAACTAACTTAAAATCATATTTTATTGTGACTTTGCCTATGTTGCGTTCAGTTTACAACTACTCATTGCAGATCTCTGCTCTGTTCCATCGCCAAAAATCTGTAAAACAAAATCAAGTGCGCAGAAAAGTATGCAACAAAAAGCATGCAACATTTAGCGATAACAGCCTAACTTCTACGTTTGTTGCATACACAAACAAAGCGAAGTTACCCGAGTTCTTCAGGACTTAAGACTTTTATTCCCTTGTGAATACAAATCTTTACCGATAAATCTGATATCGATTATTTTATCGAATTCTCGCAAAGTAATATTGCATTGTCATCGGAGTTATACATGTGTGCAAAATTTCAGCTCAATCGGACAACGGGAAGTGTATCAAATTTAACTTGCAAAATTTGATTACAGACAACAGCCAAGTGAAAGTAAATAAAAGCTTATAAATAATGAACATCGCAGAAAACAATGGGTACTGCTGTATCATTATAGATCAGCTGATAAAAAAAACACCAGAACAAAAAAGAGCGAAGGGATAGTAGCTCTTTTTTTGAGACGGTGGGCGTGGAAGACACTAAAACTTGGTGTAGCATGACGTACGAGCCTCGTTATTTCAACGACTTGAGAAAAGTGTTGAAGCATGGAAATATAAGATTGGTTCAAAAAATTTCGACGAAATTGAAATCCCTCTTAAAATCCACAAAGGACAAATGTGAACGCCTAGAAAAAACGGGGGTATACTCCATCACCTGGTCACATTAAAACAAGGATGGAGAAGAATGCGGCGCAAAGTACTTGGGCCAATCGACCCGCTCTGTAGGCATCGGATTAAAGGAACACTTAAAATATATGGAAAATATCAATCCCAGAAGTGGAATTGTCGAAGATGCCCTATCGAATGAACACTCGATAAGTGAAAGCGACTGCCAAATCATAAAATCCGAATCCAGTGTGAACAGATTAAACATTTTAGAATCCCTTCACATATACGTAAATAACAAGTAAGGAAGGTTAAGTTCGGGTATAACCGAACATTACATACTCAGTTGAGAGTTATGGTGACAACATAAGGGAAAATAGCCATGTAGGAAAATGAACCGAGGGAAACCCTGGAATGTGTTTGTATGACATGTGTATCAAATGAAAGGCATTAAAGAGTATTTTATGAGGGAGTGGGCCATAGTGGACGCCATTTAGGGATATCGCCATAAAGGTGGATCAGGGTTGACCCTAGAATCTGTTTGTACAATATGGGTATCAAAAGAAAGGTATTAATGAGTATTTTAAAAGGGAGTGATCCTTAGCTCCATAGGTGGACGCCGTTTCGATATATCGCCATAAAGGTGGACCAGGGGTGACCCTAGGATATGTTTGTACAATATGGGTATCAAACGAAAGGTTTTAATGAGTATTTTAAAAGGGAGTGGTGGTAGTTGTATAGGTGGTCGCCTTTTCGAGATATCGCCATAAAGGTGGACCAGGGGTGACTCTAGAATTTGTTTGTACGATGTGGGTATCAAATGAAAGGTGTTAATGAGTATTTTAAAAGGGAGTGGGCCTTAGTTCCATAGGTGGATGCCTTTTCGAGATATCGCCATAAAGGTGGGCCAGGGGTGACTCTAGAATTTTTTTGTACGATATGAGTATCAAATGAAAGGTGTTAATGAGTATTTTAAAAAGGAGTGGGCCTTAGTTCTATATGTGGACGCCTTTTCGAGACATCACCATAAACGTGGAACAGGGGTGACTCTAGAATGTGTTTGTACGATATGGGTATCAAATTAAAGGTATTAATGAGGGTTTTAAAAGGGAGTGGCCCTTAGTTGTATATGTGAAGGCGTTTTCGAGATATCGACCAAAATGTGGACCAGGGTGATCCAGAACTTCACCTGTCGGGTACCGCTAATTTATTTATATATGTAATACCACGAACAGTATTCCTTCCAAGATTCCAAGGGCTTTTGATATCGCTCTGCAAAACTTTTTCATTTTCTTCTACTTAATATGGTAGGTGTCACACCCATTTTACCAAGTTTTTTCTAAACTTATATTATGCGTCAATAGACCAATACAATTACCATGTTTCATCCCTTTTTTCGTATTTGGTATATAATTATGGCATTTTTTTCATTTTTCGTAATTTTCGATATCGAAAAAGTGGATGTGGTCATAGTCGGATTTCGGCCATTTTTTACACCAATACAAAGTGAGTTCAGATAAGTACGTGAACTGAGTTTGGTAAAGATATATCGATTTTTGCTCAAGTTATCGTGTTAAAGGCCGAGCGGAAGGACAGACGGTCTACTGTGTATAAAAAATGGGCGCGGCTTCAACCGATTTCGCCCTTTTTCACAGAAAACAGTTACCGTCCTAGAATCTAAGCCTCTGCCAAATTTCACAAGGATTGGTAAATTTTTGTTCGACTTATGGCATTAAAAATATCCTAGACAAATTAAATGAAAAAGGGCGGAGCCACGCCCATTTTGAAATTTTCTTTTATTTTTGTATTTTGTTGCACCATATCATTACTGGAGTTGAATTTTGGCATAATTTACTTATATAATTAAAAGATATTAACTTTTCTTTTAAAATTTGAATTTAAAAAAATCTTTTTTTTTAAAGTGGGCGTGGTCGTTCTCCGATTTTGCTAATTTTTAGTAAGCAGTCATATAGTAATAAGAGTAACGTTCCTGCCAAATTTGATCATGATATCTTCAACGACTGCCAAATAACAGCTTGCAAAACTTCTAAATTACCTTCTTTTAAAAGTGGGCGGTGCCACGCCCGTTATCCAAAATTTTACCATTTTTCTATTCTGCGTCATAAGTTCAACTAACTTACCAAGTTTCATAGCTTAATCCGTATTTGGTAATGAATTATCGCACTTTTCCGATTTTTCGAAATTTTTGATATCGAAAAAGTGGGCGTGGTTATAGTCCGATATCGTTCATTTTAAATAGCGATCTGAGATGAGTGCCCAGAAACCTACATGCCAAATTTCATCAAGATACCTTAAAATTTACTCAAGTTATCGTGTTAATGGACAGACGGACGGACGTACGGACATGGCTCAATCGAATTTTTTTTCGATACTGATGATTTTGATATATGGAAGTCTATATCTATCTCGATTCCTTTATACCTGTACAACCAACCGTTATCCAATCAAAGCTAATATACTCTGTGAGCTCTGCTCAACTGAGTATAAAAATGTCTGCGTAAAACGCGATACTCGCTCACTGTATTCAAGTTTGTTCTCAGTTGTTCAGTAAACTTCGTTTGTTCTGTTTATTGTTGGTATACTTACCAACAGTGTACGGACTTTACTACTTTATTGGTAGATCTACCAACTTTTTGAACCGTTTTCATTTTCTACCAGTTCTACCACCAAAGCCAAAAAATCTATAAACATTTCAATATATTCGCATTGAAACCAAATACTGCGATCATTAGGTAAAAATATTTAATTGCCGAGCGCACCCAAATATCATTAAGAGGTGACACTAACCAAACTAACCAATTTTGAAAAATGTGTGCACGAATGCAAACAAGAAATAAATTTGTTTATGAAGCAAATGTAGTAAATGAGCACGCAAATATTTTCCTGCGCTATTTTCATCAGTTTTTTGTGAATAATTTTGAACGAAAATAAAAAAATTTTAAGTAAACGATAACATGCCGAAGTCGGTTATTTTGTGGCAGTATTTTTGGTACATTACATTTTTCGCAAATTGTTGTGGTAATTAGACGTTTCGGTAAAATTTCGTCAGTATTTCAAGCTTCAATCACAACAGACTGCCAATGATTTCGCAACTCGACTCTCACACCTGCTCTCTGAGAGCACAACTCATCCTGTAGGAATACAGGAGCAGTGGGAGCATATCTCCAAAGCACTTCGTACTTCCGCCGAGGAAAAAATTGGTTACCGGCGGCCACGAAAAAATAACTGGTACGATGAAGAATGCCGCGTTGCAACCGAAACAAAAGACGCTGCCTACAGAGCTACGTTAAAAGCGACCGCGAAAAGAGGAGTGTGTTAACGCTATCGTGAGTTGAAAAGGGAAGCGAGACGCCTTTTCAGAAGAAAAAAGCAGAAGCAAAAAGGCGTGAGTTCGAGGAGCTTAAGCTGCTAGCCACCAGGAATAACGCCCGAAAATTTTACCAAAAAATACGGCGACAGACGGAAGGTTTTAAGACTGGGGCAAACTCCTTTAGGAATGAAAACGGCGACCTTGTAACTGATGTCCAGAAAGTGCTTAGATTATGGAGGGAACACTTCTCTGTTCTGCTAAATGTAGGCAGCAATTCACCGCGCAGAGATGAAGAACCCGATCCCGCAATCGATGATGATGGAATATATGTCCCCCCGCCCGATTATGACGAATTTAGAATAGCAATAACCAGATTGAAAAACAACAAGGCCGTGGGCGCTGATGGATTGCCTGAGGAGCTATTCAAGTACGTGGCGAGGAGTTGGTAAGGCGCATGCAGCAGCTTCTTAGCAAAATATGGGCGGAAGAGTGCATGCTCGACGGTTGGAATCTAAGTGTTCTTTGCCCAGTCCACAAGAAGGAGGATACTGCAAAATGCACCAACTATCGTGGAATCAGCCTTCTCAATATCGCATATAAGGTCCTTTCAAGTGTATTGTGCGAAAGATTGAAGCCCACCGTGAACCGGCTGATTGGACCTTATCTGTGCGGCTTCAGACCTGGTAAATCTACCATCGATCAGAGTTTCACAATGCGCCATATCTTGGAAAAAACCCGTGAAAAAGAATCGAAACACATCACCTCTTCGTCGACTTTAAAGTCGCCTTATACAGCACGAAAAGGAGCTGCCTATATGCCGCTATGTCTGAATTTGGTTTCCCCGCAAAACTTATACGGCTGTGCAAAATGACGTTGAGCAACACCATCAGCTCAGTCAGAATTGGGAAGGACCTCTCCGAGCCGTTCGAAACTAAACGAGGTTTCAGACAGGGTGACCCCGTATCGTGCGATTTCTTTAATTTGATGCTGGATAAAATTATACTAGCTGCAGAACTTAACCGCACTGGAACAATATACTACAAAAGCGTGCAGTTACGGGCATATGCTGATGACATTGATATCATCGGCCTAAACACCCGCGCTGTTAGCGCTGCTTACTCCAAACTGGAAAAAGAAGCGGTAAAGATATGGTGAATGAGGACAAAACGAAGTACCTGCTGTCATCCAGCAAAGAGTCAGCGCATACGCGCCTTGGCAACCACGCTACTGTTGGCAGCCATAATTTCGAAATAGTAAAAGACTTCGTTTATTTGGGAACCAGCATCAACACTAGCAACAACATCAGCACTGAAATCCAGCGAAGAATCAATCTTGCCAATAAATGCTACTTTTGACTAGGTAGGCAATTGAAAAGTAAAGTCCTCTCTCGGCGAACGAAAATCATACTCTACAAGTCACTTATCGTACCCGTCCTGCTATATGTGGCAGAAGCATGGACCATGACAACAGCAGACGAAGCGGCTTTGGGAGTGTTCGAGAGAAAAGTTCTTCGAAAGATTTATGGACCTCTACGCGTTGGCGATGCCGAGTACCGAAGAAGATTTAATGATCAGCTGTACGAGCTATACGCACACATCAACATAGTCAAGCGAATTAAAACGCAGCGGCTGCACTGGCTAGGTCATGTTATGCGAATGAAAGATGATGCTCCGGCCAAGAAAGTGTTTTTATCGGAACCCGCCTATGGAAACAGAAGTAGAGGGCGGTCTCCACTCCGTTGGAAGGACCAGGTGGAAAACGATTTAAACTCCCTTGGTGTGACCAATTGGCGCCGGTTGGCGTAGCGAAGGAGCGACTGGCGCGCCTTGTTGGACGGCCATAACCGCTTAGACGGTTAAGCGACAATTAAGTAAGTAAGTCCTGCTATTCCGGCTAATTCGCCACCTGGTTCTTGGACTTTACCCTTCCCCTACTGCCTCTTAAAAGCAGGCTTGTAAGGTTCAGCCGATCGCTGCCTCTTGTCTCTAGGGGTTTCTTCCTCTTCGAAGTGGCTGCAAAATTTAGGGTTGTTCGCAGCAAGCCTTTCGTCTGTTAATTGTCTTCGACATTCTTCCACTATCTCACGGGCCAAGCCAAGCGATCGCTCTCATCGTTGGTTGGGTGAACCACTGGGCCCAAGCGCAGCATAATTCTTTATGCAGCCCGGTATTTTGAGAGGGGTTTCTTAAGCTCCCTATATCGTTGTTCCCGTTCTAACTTTAATTCTTTGTCCGGACTAGTACGTCGCTCCGTTACCGATCGCACTGACTGCACACTGTCATCGCTATCCGCGTCCGAGTCATCGCTGATATCGATTTCCTCTTTCCCGGCTTGCCACGCCATCGCCTTTTCCTTCGCATCCTTACTTTCTCTTAAAGTTTTTGAGTTCATCTTGGTCTTTACTTCCGAGGCGGCTTGGTATAGGGAAGGCTCAGTTCAAATACAGCTGAATATATCCTCTGGCTGCAAATCGTACAATAGGCAGGGTCCGCATAACACCCTGAATTAGGGATTATCACACATAGATGATCTTCACCGACGTTCAAAGTGAACAGACGTGTTTTCTGTGCTGATAAGCGTAACTTATTTTATTCGGTTTGTTTCTAAGTTTTTTACCTTTAGTGGTTCTTATTAACATAAGGGTCAGCTGTGCTTAATGTTATTTGCAGTGCTTGCATGGAGATTATTTATTTGGTGGTATTTGCAATTACAAAATCCACATTGAATGCTGAAATATTTCAGTTGATGCTGCCAATATGCTGAAAGACAATAAAAACTTAATGTACAAGTGTTACAATTGTGTTGCTATGTTCTCTCGTGCTAAAGTTCACAAAGCTTTAAAAAGTGTTGACGTGCTGCAAAATTTTTTGAAGTTGCTCACTCCAATTGAGACACAATCGGATGGTGAAGCAAAAACCAACAATAAAATTCGTACGCGCTCTACATCTAAGGTCGTTGCACCTACGTCAACAACGGACCAATCTACCTCTCAGCAATCAACAATTGTTAACAAGCCAACCTAATATAAACGCACGCAAGTCATTTTCTGTCAAAATTGTGTCATGCACATACAAATTGCATGAGAGCAACCCAAATTGAATTTGCTGCGTGAAAACCTAACTCGATTTCCAATTTTTATTCTGCGTGACATTTAGATTTGACGATTGCACACATGCTTTAAGCTTGAAACACAGTGCCCTGATGCCGCGAAATAAACGCGACGAACATCGCCTGATCAAAAATAGAATCCCCATAATTACATGAAGGTGAACACAATGAACGCCAAGAGCGAAATTTACGCGACGTCATTTTGCGACGATACATTTATTTCTTTATTTAACTTCCCTCAGTCTGGTATGGGTGCCTGGACACTAGGAAATACCGGGCAATGAGATGGCTGATGAACTTGCAAGAGGGGGTACATCCGTTCCGCTTTCGTCGTCCTGGAAGGGATTGAGCATGCCACTCGCTACCTGTAAGCTCACTTTGAAAGGAATTTTCTTGAGGGAAGCGGGTGTGAGAAGGAGCAATCACGTATCCTGCTACCACACTAAGCTCGTGTGGCCTGAGTGGGACGCGATACGTATAAGAAGTCTCCTTCTTCTTAGAAGGGGGGCATATCTCTGGTGGTTGGACATATATCGGCCACATAGCAATCGGGAAGCATGCACAACGGCTGGTTGTACCTTATAATGATTACTGCAGGAGCTGCAAAGACGAAGAGGAGATAGAAACAGTCAAGCATTTTCTGTGCGACCGTCCTGCGCTTTGGCGCAAGAGTAAGGAATCTCTGGAATCTCCCTTCTTTGACGATCTTTGTGATCTGGCTAAGTTGGAACCTAAGAAATTCCTGACATTTGCTGAATCGACCTGTTGGTTTGAGTAGGGGAGAGATCCACGTGGTATCACAATGGGACCTTTTGGGCCTAAGTGCACTGGTGCTCGCACCGGTGGCCACTCTAACCTAACCTAACTTAACCTAATATACCAAATTTTTCTAAAAAGTTTGCACCAATAATAGGAGTATCAATATCTGCCAAAATAAAAGGAAATCCGAAATCACGTCTTAAAGTGAAGTGTTACAAGGACATTTTGAAATTTTAAATTATCATCGTTTATGTTATTAATTTCAAACTGTCCTTCAACGAGTAAAAAACAAGCATCAGGACATTCTTGCCAAAATGAAGGCAGTTTAATAGATTTAACTATATTTTGTCTTGAGTTTAAGTTGTCTTGTATTGTTGTTGTTGGATGTGTGTTTTGTGTTATATTTTGATCTATCGTATTCATTATGTTATTATTGTTTTGGTTTCACAAGAAAATAATAGTAAGATTGCAGATAATGATAATATTAAATTGATAAAGATGGAAATTTAAATTATTAATTTTGTTGAATATTAAACATTTGAACTATAAATTACATATATATATAAATATACAAATGCATATATATTTATATTTAAATCAATAATATTTAAAGAACAATTAAATTTAATTAATTTTAAATTATAAATTCTTTAATTGGGGGGGGGGGGGGGGGTCGATTTGTATGGACGAAAGTTAACCGATATCGAGCCATCGATTTTTCGATAGGATTTGGGCTCAGGAAAAAAAGTTCCACTACGCATACCCAAAAAAATAATTTTCGAGCCTGCGAAATTTCATTTTTTTACTTTTTTTCGACTTTGATTTTTAAGGTTTTTTTCATGACCTACTAAAAATAATTTTCATATGTGTACCTTGTCCGACCCAAAAATGCCCGCTAAAAACGTTGTCGATAACAGTTTTTTGAAAAAAAAAAATATACATGAAAATTTTACAATCAAATAGCTGAAATAGACAATAGGCTACTGGCGAAATTTTTTTCGAAAATGGAAAGGGTGGGGGGGGGGGGGGGCACAACCCTTCGAACAATTACTGTATAATAATTTTTACACATTATAACTTTACGTTTGCTGACCATCACCAATATTACAAACTCAATAGCTGAAATACAAAGTGAGCGGTGACACTTTAAGGATCATTTGCGTCCCCTTCAGAGATCTATTCTGGGTGGTTTTCGGGATCCGTCCATGAACCCGTCGGGCTCATAGCGGGAGTTTTTCGGGACTATTTCGGTATCATTTTGGGACCCTTCGGGGATCATATCTGGGTAGTTTTCGGGATCCGTCCGGCATTCCGGCGGGATTATTTCGGGACCTTTCGGGATCATTTTGGGACCCTTCCGGGATAATTTCTAAATGATTTCCGGAATACGTCCGGGATTCCATCGGAGTTATTTCGGGACCTTTCGGTATTATTTGGGGATCTTTCCGGTATCATTTCTGGATGGTTTCCGGGATCCCTATTGGGTAATTTCGGGATTTTTTCGGGACTACTTCGGGACCCTTCCGTCATCATTTGTGGATGATTTTGCGATCCATCTTGTATCCCGTCGGGGTTATTTCGGGACAGCATCTGCAAGGCCGATGAGTTTTCATTGAAGAGCCTAATAAGCTTATTTAATTAATAACTATAATGGAAATTTTTAATTAGCTAAACAAACGGAATTAATTTACGCATGTACCAGCGAAATGAAGTGAACGTGGCTTTGAGAAAACATTTTGCTATAATTTTTAATAAGAAAATTTCCTAGTAATTGTTTGTTTATATCTATATATATAAATATGAAATGATGTTCGTTCCTGTCCATGTTTTGGGGCCGATACGAGGCCAATTTTATTCATTCTTTTTTCATATTATAGGGATCAAATAGGGGAAGATTTTTAGCAAAAAATTTTTTTTTTAATTTCTAGGGTCTTGAGCTATAGGTCAAAACGTGGACCTGGATAACCCTACGATGTGTTTGTATAATATGGGTATCAAATGGAAGCTTCTGATGAGAACTTTAATATGGGGTACTTTTCGTAACCCTAGGTGACTAGGGTCTCTAGATATAGGTCAAAGTGTGGATCCGGGTACCCCAAGAATGTGTTTATACAATATGGATATCAAATGAAAGCTGTTGATGAGTGCTTTAGTACATGATAATTTTTCGTACTTCTGGGTGATTAGGGTCTCGAGATATAGACCAAAACGTGGACCCAGATACCCCTAGAATGTGTTTATATAATATGGATATCAAATGGAAGCTGTTGATGAGTACTTCAATATGGGTAAAGGAAGCTATGCTGATGAGTGGTAATTTTTCTCTGGGTGAAGAGTGTCTCGAGATCATTTCATGTGTACAACATTTTTTGAATAAATATACGATTTTTCGATTTGTGAAATCGTTATCGCTATCGATATCGAAATCAATATCGACATTATTACCCCTACCCATCCATACCCTACATTTTACATCTTACATCTTACATTTCACATCTTACATCTTACATCCCCTTTATCCATACCATCCTCCATATACATACCCATACCCACCCATACCTTACATCTTACATCTTATATCTTACATCTTACATTTACATCTTACATTCAAAATTCCCCCATACCGTGAGCAAAGATGTTTACACATCAAAAATATTCACATATAATAATAATAATCTCACAAATGTGATTTTTTTTAATTCAGGCGCAGAAACGAATAAAAAAGTTAGCGCTATGAATTATTATTCATATCGATTAATGATTCGTGAAAATGAAGAATCTCACATTCTGAAATGCAGAAGATTTTTCCACCAATTTGTCGTGGATATGTATGCAAAAATTGAGACCGAGCGCTTAAACTATATTAAATTTAACCAGACTAAGTTACGGTCCGAGGAATACATTCACTTACGGGATGCAGTGAATAACGACGGAAATGTGAATAACATCGGTAATGATTATATTACCAGCAACATATACTGGTAGACCGCGACACATGCATGAATATGCACAGGATGCCAAGGCGTATGTTTGCGCTTATGGACGTATTTTCAAACTAATTATTACTTTTACATGCAATCCGCAATGGAGTGAAATCAAAGACCATTTGTTTCCTGGCGAATTCCCAATTGATCGACACGACATAACTGCACGTATTTTCAAACTAAAACTAAAATCACGTATGGAATTTATTGTTAAACATAGAGTCTTTGGAGAGGTGCGTTGTTATATGTATTCCGTTGAATGGCAAAATCGGGGATTACCGCACGCACACATTTTGATTTGGTTGTTTGATAAAATTAACGATTGATCCAGATTTGTTCGAAGTCGTCACAAAAAATATGATACATGGGCCCTGCGGTGCATTGAATGTGAACTCTCCGTGAATGATTGACGTTCGAAGCCATACCCACGATCATTAATTTCGGATACGGTCACAGGTGACGATGGATATCCGGCATATCGTCGTCGATCCACTGATGACAATGGTAAATCAACGATAATTAAGATGGGAAACCAAAATGTTGAAGTTGACAAACGTTGGATTGTTCCATATTGTCCATTGTTGTCCAAAACATTCAAAGCGCATATTAACGTGGAATACTGTAATTCCGTTAAGGCAATTAATTACATTTGCAAATATGTAAATAAAGGAAGCGATATGGCTGTATTCGGTGCAGTCCAAAATGACAACGACGAGATTAAAAAATATTAAATGGGGCGTTATATAAGCAGTAACGAAGCGATGTGGCGATTTTTTTCATTCCCAATACACGAAAGACATCCAACAGTCGTTCATTTAGCGGTTCACCTTGAAAATGGCCGACGCGTTTGTTTTACTCCTGAAAATGCAGCGCTTAGAGCAACAAGTTTGACTGCCTTTTTTCATTTATGTCAATCGGACGATTTTGCAAGAACATTGCTATATGCAGAAGTGCCACAATATTTCACATGGGATAAATCCAGGAAACATTTCAAAGGCGAAAACAAGGAAAACCAGTTCAAGGTCATCCTAATGTGTTCTCAACAGATGCATTAGGACGCATTTATGCAGTTCATCCAAATAATGCTGAGTGTTTCTACTTGCGATTGTTGTTAATTAATGTTCGTGGCCCAACATCATTACAAGCTTTAAGAACAATTAATGGTGAATTGTGCGCTACATATCGTGAAGCATGTCAACAATTAAATTTGTTGTTGGATGACAAGCATTGGGAAGATACGCTTGCCGTTGCAGCTGTAATAGCCAGTCCACATCAAATACGAACATTATTTTCGATAATAATTACAATGTGCTCCCCATCTAATCCATTGGAATTATAGAATAATTTCAAAGATTATATGGCAAATGATATTTTAAACCAAATGCGTCGAAATACTGCAATTATGAGTTGGAATTCACATTGGTAATTTACAATGAAGCATTGATAAGGATTGACGACATTTGGGCATGCCAGCAGCAAATCGTCCAATGCATGATGTGTTCAATCGAGAAATGGAGCGTGAATACCATTATGATTGTAATGAGCTAAACACATTTGTAACATCAAATTTAACGAAATTGATTGGCCAACAGCAACATGTTTATGATACAATCATGAATAATGTTAGCCATGGAACTGGTGGATTGTTTTTCTTGGCTCCTGGGGGAACAGGCAAGACCTCTTTGATTTCATTGATATTAGCAACAATTCGATCAGATAATAACATTGAATTTTCACTCGCTTCTTCCGCAATTGCGGCTACTTACATTACATTATATTACAAGGGAGTCGCGCAGCACATTCTGCATTAAAGTTGCCTTCGAATATGCAGGTAAATGAAACACCAACATGTAATATCTCGAAAACATCTGGAATAGCAAAAGATCTTAAAGTATGAAATCTCATCATATAGGACGAGTGTACTATGGCACAAAAGAAATCATTGGAAGCACTTGATAGAACTTTGAAAGATCTACGAGGAAGCCAAACAGTCTTTGGAGATGCCATGATTTTATTTTCTGGATACTTCAGGCAAACATTACCTGTGATCCCAAAATCCACGGCTGCAGATGAAATCAATGCATGTTTAAAATCATCGTATTTATGGAGACATGTAAACACGCTTACACTTACTACAAACGTACGTGTTCAACTGCAAAACGATCCGTCAGCAGCTGAATTTTCACAGCAATTACTGAAAATCAGAATTGGCCAAATGTCTGTCGATTCAACAGGAATGATTACATTGCCTGACAATTTCTGCACATTTGCACAGTTTAAAGAGGCATTGATAGAGAGTGTATTTCCAAACATAGTTCAACAACTATGATTGGCTCAGCGAAAGAGCAATTTTAGCTGGGAAAAATAAGGACGCCAATGATATAAATGCAGCTATTCTGGATCAAATACCTGGCGACATAGTTGCATATAAGTCAATGGACACTATTACTGATCAAGATGATGTCGTAAATTATCCAGCTGAATTCTTAAACTCACTCGATTTGCCAAGCCTTCCACCTCATAATTTACGATAAAAAATTGGAGCACCGATTATTATGCTGCGCAACATTAATGTGCCACGACTTTGCAACGGTACCAGACTCGCTGTGAAGAAGCTAATGCGTAGCGTTATTGAAGCAACAATTTTGAAAGGGAAGTACAAAGAAGAAGACGTTTTTATACCCAGAATTCGACTGATTCCGACGGATTTTCCATTCGATTTCAAACGTTTGCAGTTCCCTATTCGCCTTGCCTTCGCTATGACAATTAATAAGGCACAAGGACAGTCTCTACAAATGTGCGGTATTAATTTAGAATACCCAATCTTTTCTCATGGACAATTGTATGTAGCTTGCTCAAGAGAAGGCAAACCATCGTCATTATTCATTTACGCGAAAGATGGAAAAATCAAAATCGTTGTCTACCAAAAAGTGTTACAATAAAGTTCGAATGAAATTGTATCAAAGAATTTGCATTGTTTCGTATTCATTTTATTCTCTTTCAGCAAATCATTGAATTTATCGACTAGCGAAGCGGGCGAGGGTATGCTAATAATGTGTATAATTTTATTGATATCATTACACTGTGACAATAAAATGTTAATGAAAGATATAAGTTTGCATTTTTTAATCGAAAAAAGAAGACAACGGACGTGAAAAAAGCGCCCCAAATTTATGGTTGCCTAGGGTCCCGTTGAGGGTTAATCCGGTCCTGTTTGTTTGTCTTCATAATTTCTACTTCTGTTCTGTTTCTTGCGAATTGATTTGTTGATTTAAGAAAAAATTTATCATAACTATAATAATAATAAAACAAACTATTGTTAGGCCTTGAGCTCGATTCGAACCCGCGACCTAAATAATTTATCTTCTAGACAGATCAAGCCAATCAAGTACAATAAATAAATTAATAAAACTTCTGGAATAATTCTATAACAATACAATAAAAGTACCCACTACCTAGTCCTACCCTTTTCATTATCTTGCGATAATTTTAGAGACTGTGTTTCTATGGAGAATAAATTGAAGTTAATACAGTACAGGTACCGCATCTAAACTATCTTACATTCATCTCTTAAATATTTGTTATACTGAAATACTCAGTGCCCTACAAAATCAGTTCGAATGCAGCATTCATTTCTCTTTCGTTTGTTGCTCAAGCACTTGTAAGTGCGATTATTTCACTGTGAAGTACATTTCCATTGAATCAGTTTTCCTTTAATTGTAACATTAACACAAATTTCACATTCAGCTGCAGCAAATATCGATTGAATGTTCTCACACATATCTTAATCTTAATCTTAATCTTAATATCTAATTTATATTGTAACGAATTTAGGGAAACTCCGCTTATTTTACACCTTCCGTAAACTTTCAAATCGCTAAATTGTCGAATAAATAACTCCAATATTCAGTAATGAAAATGCTTTTTATTAGATTACTTTGGGAGTAGTACAATTATACTTCAATCGCAACTGATAGCGTGTTTAAATCAAACTGATTACTGACTACTCAGTTTGCTCTGCTTTTATACTCTCGGTTTCCTCGTTCACCCATTTCTGCTAAGGTTTAGTAATTTCGTGAACTTCATGCTTGGTTACCAGCATATACATGTATATTTGTAGTTTTTATCCATATGCGTGTGTATATGTGAGTACTACTTCGGCTGATGATGAGTATCTCTCTGTTGCCTTACATATATGTGGGTAAATGATGATTAATGTGTTTATGTAGCTTGCTTTAATGTTGTTGTGCCTTTATTTAATAACCTTAGGGGTGTGAGATCAATTAGTGATGCTAATATCCGTCACAATATTATAAATTGGAAAGTTTGGATGTTTGGATGTCCAGACGTTTGTTTCTGTGCCTCAATCACGCACGAACGGCTGGACGGATTTGGACGAAATTTGGCACACATATAGCCAATAGTCTAGAAGGATCTACTAGCTATATTTTTTTGGAAAGAGGGGAGATCCCCACCCCCTAGGAACAGTTATAATTTTTTAATTATTGTAGTTTTTCGTCTTTGTGACTGAATCACTCCAGAACGGCTACACTGATTTTGATGAAATTTGGGACACAGATAGACAATAGTCTATTGGCGAAATTTTTTCGAAAATGGAGAGGGGGCGGGGGTCCAAGGATCCTTCGAATAATTGCTTTTTAATAATTTTTACACATTATAACTTTACGTTTACTGACCTTCACCAATATTACAGACTCAATGGGTCAAATATGGCTTACAAAGTGAGCAGTGATATCCTAAAGTGTTCTCCTAAATCAATAATTTTTGGTATCTGGCTCATACAGATCGCGATCTAAACAATTTTGGGAAAACGATGGGTGGTGCTCCCGGCCTCCTCCCGCCATCCTCCCTCCGTCAATTGTTTTTATTAGCACGCTTTTATTAGCTTAACCTGTATGTTTGTTTGTAACTCCTAATTCCCTTCAATGCGTCTGCTGCCTTATTAACATGCTTTTATTATTAATTAGCTTCACCTTATTTGTAATCCAGTAAGGGTTATATCGAAACCCTTCCGGGATCATTTCTGAATGGTTTCCGGTATCCGTCCGGGATCCCGTCTGGTCATTTCGGGATCCTTTTGGGACTCTTGCAAGATAATTTCTGTATGCTTTTCGAGATCCGTCCGGGATCCCGTCGGGGTTATTTCGGGATGATTTGGGAATCCTTCCGGGATCATTTCTGTGTGGTTTTCGAAACACCGTCAGGGTCATTTAGGATCTATTTAAGGATCATTTGGGGACCCTTCCGGCATCATTTCTGGATCCGTCCGGCATCCCGTCGGGGTAATTTCGTGAATTTTTCGGGAACATTTGCGTACCATTCAGAGATTAATTCTGAATGGTTTTAGGTATCCGTCCGGGCTCCCGTCGTGGTCATATCGGGACTTTTTCAGTATCATTTTGGGACCCTTCGCGGGATCATTTCTGGGTAGTTTTCGGGATCCGTCCGGCATCCCGCCGGGGTAATTTCGGGACTTTTTTTGGACTATGTCAGGGTAATTTCGGGACTTTTGCGGGATCATTTCAGGATAGTTTTCGGGATCCGCCAGGCAATCCCGTCGGGATCGTTTCGGGACTATTTCGGGATCACTTTGGGACCCTTCCGGGATAATTTATGAATGATTTTCGGGATATGTCCCGGATACCGTCGGAGTTATTTCGGGACTATTCCGGGATCATTTCTGCATGACTTTCGGGATTCCGTCAGGGACATTTCGGGCCTATTTCGGGATCATTTGGGGACCCTTCCGGCATCATTTTACTCATCCGGGATAATTTCTGTATAGTTTTCGAGATCCGTCCAGAATCCCGTCGGGGTTATTTTGGGACTTTTTCGGGACTATTCCGGGATCATTTGGGAATCCTTCCGGGATCATTTCTGGATGGTTTTCGAAATATCGTAAGGGTCATTTCGGGACTATTTCAGGATCTTTGGGGACCCTTCCGGCATAATTTCTGGGTGCGTTTCGTGATCCGTCCGGCATCCCATCGGGGTAATTTCGGGAATTTTTCGGGAACATTTGCATACCCTTAAGAGATCTATTCTGGATGGTTTTGGGGATAAGTCCAGGATACCGTCGGGGTCATAACCTTTCAGTCAAAATTTCACGGATTTTAAATATAAACAATACATCTTAATTAAAGTCAAGGCTACACAACAAAAATCTTGTTTGTGTTCACTCGGTCCATTATAAATAAAATAAATAAATAAATGCAAGGCGAAATAACCTCCGAGGAGATTTTAGGCCGAGCTTATCTTCCAATTTGCGTCGTGCTCCTTTTAATTTTCCTAAAAATTGGCGGGACGACACCTACATGCTTTTACGACTCCGAATGGCATCTGCAAAGCAGATGAGTTTTCATTGAGGAGCTTTTCATGGCAGAAATACATTCGTAGTGTATGCTAAACACTGCCGAGAAGCGACTCCTATTAGAAAAACTGGTTTTAATTAAAAATCTTTTTCTTTATATTTGATGTTACACTGCCCAGGAGTTGAACCCATGACCCTCGGGCGATAGGCAGAGCATGCTACCATAACACCACGGCGGCCGCCTCGATCAATTATAGCTTGTGGAAATTTTTGGGTGATCTAATAAGCTTATTTAATTAATAACTATAATGGAATTTTTTAATTAGCTAAACAAACGGAATTAATTTGCGCATATACCAGCGAAATGAAGCGAGAGTGGCTTTGAGAAAACATTTTGCTATAAATTTTCTTAAGAAAATGTCCTAGTAATTGTTTTATATATATATGTATATTTGCACAGTTGAATTGTGTTATCAAATTGACATATGTACAATGGCTGTTTTTTTTAGTGAATAAATACAGAAAAGTGCAAGGGGTTAACTTAATTAGTTTTATCTGTTTCCAAACTGCCAATAGTTTCTATGGTATACTGCCAAAAAACCAGAGTTGGGAGAAGTGCACGAAATTCTGAGCAATAACACTGCGCGAACTTTCGTTAAGTGTTAATAAGGAGTTAATTTGTTGTGGATTTAAAAGTTTTTTCATCTTTCACATATTCGTAAAACTAGCCTAAAACCGCGTTCCAGTCCGCACGATATGCCAAGATATGATCTTGAAAAAAATAACGATATCGTCCAGAAAATAGTCTTTAAAAAGTCCCAACAAATCGCGAAATACTCGCAGTCGCGGAGACAAGGACACGATGATAAACAGAAGGAAGGATATAGTGGGTTCTTAAAAAAAGAAGATCCAATACTCCGCTGAAATTTTTTTTAATAATCTTGAAATAGTTCCAAAAAACAACGAACAGATCCGGCGATAGTCAAAAAATATGCAGCGCAGTTCTTCCGATATGATTCCCTAAACAATCCTGAAATACTTTCGAAAACAATCTTGAAACTGTATGGAGTTAATTCCCAAAAGGTGTCGACGATACGAATATTATTACGAAAATAATTCAGAAACGGATGAAACAGCTCCAAAAAGATCTCGAACACAGTCTCTAAACGGTCCCGAAATAGTCTTAGAAAAATTTGAAATTGTCCCGAAAATTTTCCTCAAATAATCCCGAAAACGAACTTTAATAGTCTCAAAGTATCTAATGTGTAAAAATTCTGAAACGATTTCGAGCACAATCCCCAAATAATCCTGAGGTATTCTAAAAGTAGTCCCGAAAAGATTCCATACACGTTCTCAAACTGGCCCCAAATAGTTCCGATTTCATCCTGAAAAATATTGCAAACTGTCTTGATATAATCTCGGGAGTACGGAAATGGTCCCGGAATGATGCCGAAATTATTCTGTAAGTAAGCAGAATACACAATCTTTTAGACTAACATCTATATAAAACCTTGAACCGTGCATACATCTTAAGCTTATCTTAATCTTAATGTTATTTAATATTATAAATGCGAAAGTTTGGATGTTTGTCCAGACGTTTCTCTTTGTGAATCAATCACTCAGAACAGCTGGACGGCCAATAGTCTAGAAGAATCTATAGCTATATGTTCAGAAAAGGATCTATAGCTATATGTTTTCCTAGGGGCCCCCTAGGAACAGTTATAATTATACTCAGTTGAGCAGAGCTCACAGAGTATATTAACTTTGATTGGATAACGGTTGGTTGTACAGGTATAAAGGAATCGAGATAGATATAGACTTCCATATATCAAAATCATCAGTATCGAAAAAAAAATTCGATTGAGCCATGTCCGTCCGTCCGTCCGTCCGTCCGTCCGTTTGTCCGTTAACACGATAACTTGAGTAAATTTTGAGGTATCTTGATGAAATTTGGTACGTAGGTTCCCGGGCACTCATCTCAGATCGCTATTTAAAATGAACGATATCGGACAATAACCACGCCCACTTTTTCGATATCGAAAATTTCGAAAAATCGAAAAAGTGCGATAATTCATTACCAAATACGGATTAAGCGATGAAACTTGGTAAGTTAGTTGAACTTATGACGCAGAATAGAAAAATGGTAAAATTTTGGACAATGGGCGTGGCACCTCCCGCTTTTAAAAGAAGGTAATTTAGAAGTTCTGCAAGCTGTTATTTGGCAGTCGTTGAAGATATCATGATGAAATTTGGCAGGAACGTTACTCTTATTACTCAATGTCTGTTTATTAAAAATTAGCAAAATCGGAGAACGACCACGCCCACTTTTTTAAAAATTTTTTTTTTTAATTCAAATTGTAAAAGAAAAGTTAATATCTTTACAGTATATAAGTAAATTATGCTAACATTCAACTCCAGTAATGATATGGTGCAACAAAATACAAAAATAAAAGAAAATTTCAAAATGGGCGTGGCTCCGCCCTTTTTTGTCTAGGATACTTTTAATGCCATGAGTCGAACAAAAATTAACCAATCCTTGTGAAATTTGGTAAAGGCTTAGATTCTAGGACGATAACTGTTTTCTGTGAAAAAGGGCGAAATTGGTTGAAGCCCCGCCCAGTTTTTATACACAGTCGACCGTCTGTCCTTCCGCTCGGCCTTTAACACGATAACTTGAGCAAAAATCGATATATCTTTACTAAACTCAGTTCACGTACTTATTTGAACTCACTTTGTATTGGTGTAAAAAATGGCCGAAATCCGACTATGACCACGCCCACTTTTTCGATATCGAAAATTACGAAAAATGAAAAAAATGCCATAATTATATACCAAATACGAAAAACGGGATGAAACATGGTAATTGTATTGGTCTATTGACGCAAAATATAACTATAGAAAAAAACTTGGTAAAATAGGTGTGACACCTACCATATTAAGTAGAAGAAAATGAAAAAGTTTTGCTGGGCGAAATCAAATGGAAGGAATACTGTTCGTGGTATTACATATATAAATAAATTAGCGGTACCCGACAGATGAAGTTCTGGATCACCCTGGTCCACATTTTGGTCCATATCTCGAAAACGCCTTCACATATACAACTAAGGGCCATTCCCTTTTAAAACCCTCATTAATACCTTTAATTTGATACCCATATCGTACAAACACATTCTAGAGTCACCCCTGGTCCACGTTTATTGCGATATCTCGAAAAGGCGTCCATATATAGAACTAAGGCCCACTCCTTTTTAAAATACTCATTAACACATTTCATTTGATAACCATATCGTACAAAAAAATTCTAGAGTCACCCCTGGCCCACCTTTATGGCGATATCTCGAAAAGGCATCCACCTATGGAACTAAGGCCCACTCCCTTTTAAAATACTCATTAACACCTTTCATTTGATACCCATATCGTACAAACAAATTCTAGAGTCACCCCTGGTCCACCTTTATGGCGATATCTCGAAAAGGCGTCCACCTATAGAACTAAGGCCCACGCCCTTTTAAAATACTCATTAACACCTTTCATTTGAAACCCATATCGTACAAACGAATTCTAGAATCACCCCTGGTCCACCTTTATGGCGATATCTCGAAAAGGCGTCCACCTATAGAGCTAAGGCCCACACCCTTTTAAAATACTCATTAACACCTTTCATTTGATACCCATATTGTACAAACGCATTCTAGAGTCAACCCTGGTCCACTTTTATAACGATATGCCGAAAAGGCGTCCACATATAGAACTAAGGCCCACTCCCTTTTAAAATACTCATTAACACCTTTCATTTGTCACCCATAGTGTACAAACGCATTCTAGAGTCACCCCTGGTCCCCTTTATGGCGATATCACGAAACGGCGTTCACCTATGGAAATAAGGATCACTCCCTTTTAAAATACTCATTAACACCTTTCATTTGATACCCATATCGTACAAACAAATTCTAGAGTCAAC
The DNA here is from genome assembly GCF_040869045.1 of Eurosta solidaginis. Lineage (NCBI taxonomy): Eukaryota > Metazoa > Arthropoda > Insecta > Diptera > Tephritidae > Eurosta > Eurosta solidaginis. The sequence goes on along the minus strand of NC_090319.1, from coordinate 85,578,416 downwards.
CCTGATCCACCTTTATGGCGGTATCCCTAAATGGCGTCCACCTATATAACTATGGCCCACTCCCTCTTAAAATACTCTTTAATACCTTTCATTTGATACAAATGTCATACAAACATATTCCAGGGTTACCGTCGGTTCATTTTCCTACATGGTTATTTTCCCTTATGTTGCCACCATAGCTCTCAACTGAGTATGTAATGTTCGGTTACACCCGAACTGAACCTTCCTTACTTGTTTAATTATTAAATTTGTTCGTCTTTGTGAATGAATCACGCCGGAACGGCGACACGAATTTTGATGAAATTTGGGACACAGATAGAAAAGAGTTTACTGGCAAAATTTTTTCCGCAAATGGAAAGGTCGAGGTCACATGACCCTTCGAACAATTACTTTTGAAATATTACAAAGTCAAAGGGTCAAATAAGTCGAATGCTTATAAAGTGAGCAGTGACACCCTCCGTCCCAACCCCCTTCCCCATCTGGTGCAAAATCTATAAATTGTTATAACTCAATATAAATTGTCTACTAAGTCAACCTTTTTTGGTATCTGGCTCATACAGATCGAAATCTAAACAATTTTAGAAAAACGATGAGTAGTGCTGTCCTTCTCCTCCCTCCATCCGCCCTCCTTCAATTGATTTTATTAGCACGCTTTTATTAGCACGACCTGTATGTTTGTTTGTTTGTAACTCTTCATTCGCTTCAACGCACCTGCTGCCTTTTTAACATGCTTTTATAATTAGCTTAAACTTATTGGTATTCCCGTCAGGGTCATATCGAGACCATTCCGGGATCTTTTCAGGATGGTCTTCGGGGTCCGTCCGGGTCCCCGTGGGGTCATTTTGGGACTTTTTCGGGGTCACTTTGGGACTCTTCCAGGATAATTTCTGCAAGGTTTTCAGGATCCGTCCGTGATCCCGTCGGGGTCAATTCGGGAATTTTTCGGGACTATTTCGGGCTAATTTGGGACTCTTCCGCGATAATTTCTGTATTGTTTTCGGGATCCGTCCGGGATCCCGTCGGAGTCATTTCGGACTATTCCGGGACCTTTTGGAGACCCTTCCTGGAGCATTTCTGGATGGTTTTCGGTGGCATCGAATTCATTTCGAGGCTTTTTCGAGATAATTTCGGGACGGTTTGGGGACCCTATCAGGTTATAATCTCATTTAGTTCTTTCGTTTTTTATATAACTTAATAAGCAGGCTAACGTGAACAGCCCATATATTTCATTTTCTCCTAGCGGACGGGGCCGCGGGTAAAGGCTAGTATATATTATAAATGGGAAAGTTTGGATGTTTGGATGTTTAGATGTTATAATCTTCACAAGGTCTTCAGTCATTGGGTTCTTTTTTAGGAATTAAATGTAGAGGAGAAGCAATATGAGAACCAGAAGGTCTAGAAAAAGTTGTTTTTATTTAAAATTTCAAACTCAGTTTTAGCTATTTTCAATTTAATTGGATCGAAGCGACGAGGTTTAGAAAAAGATAAAACACCTTTTGTTCAAAAGTAATTGAAGGAAATTGATTTAAAATGTTGGTAAATTTATTTTCTGAAAAAGATATTTTAATTGAATATATTTCACAAAAACCAGAAGAAGCTGAAACTTTTAATTTAGTTTAAAATCTGTGATTTCTTTGTTTTCATATCAACCAATATACCAAATGTTTCTAAAAAGTTTGCACCAATAATTGGAGTATCAATGTCTGCCAAAAAAAAGGAAATCCGAAATCACGTCTTAAAGTGAAGTGTTACAAGGACATTTTGAAATTTAAAATTAGCATCGTTTATGTTATTAATTTCAAACTGTCCTTCAACGATTAAAAACCAAACATCAGGACATTTTTGCCAAAATGAAGGCAGTTTAATAGATTTAACTATATTTTGTCTTGAGTTTAAGTTGTCTTGTATTGTTGTTGGTTTTGGATGTGTGTTTTGTGTTATATTTTGATCTATCGTATTCATTATGTTATTATTGTTTTGGTTTTCTAAATTTGTTTAATTACGTGTACGAATGAGTGAACTAGAATGCATTCTTTAGCAAAATAAAAAAAAATAAAAATTTCACAAGCAAGGGAGTTAACAAGAAAATAATAGTAAGATTGCACATAATGATAATGTTAAATTGATAAAAGATGGAAATTTAAATTATTAATTTTGTTGAATATTAAACATTTGAACTATAAATTATATCTATCTTCTATCTATCTATCTATCTATATCTATCTATAAATCTAATAAAATAAAGTCGCTAAATGCCATGTATGCACATAACTTCACACAGAATGCTCCGATTTTAAAACGGTTTTTTGCATTTGAAAGCTTAGCTACGTGAGATGGTACAGTTAATATAACTTGAAGATATATATTATAGGGGCGTGGCAAATTACCAAAACGTAGTAAAAAATCATAAAATTGTTGTTTACACAGCTATAATTCACAAACGGATGGATGGATTTAAAAAATTATAGTTTTCAGTAAAACTTTGAAATATTTTCCTTCGGTTTGCATAAAAAAAATTCTTGATTCCTTTCTTATATCAGCCAAATTGTATAAACAAAAGTAACATTTTTACCAAAAAATTCGTGTGTGTGATTGTTCGGTGTCAACTGTGCGAGCAAATTACTTTTGAGTGAGGCATGATGCGACATATAGGTATATACATAGCATTCGCTGCGTTATTTAACTTCGGCCGTAGGTTTATAGGTATGTACTATGTATTTTCATATCTGCTTCACATACATATGTATGTACATACACAAATAATAATAAATGGTTAAGAATGCATACATCTCTTGAAAAATACTCTTTCGTTAAAAATATTGAACATTTCCTTAAAATTCTTAAACAAAAGTTTTATTTTTTGGTATTTTTGCATGTATCACTATCGCTACGTAGTATTAAACAGAGTCGCTTTTTCTGTCCCTATGTCCCTTTGAATGCTCAAACCTTTAAAACTACACAGCGGATATTGATGCGCTGTTTTTTTTAGTAGAGGGATTGAAGAGGAAGGTTTATATGTATAATAACATCCATTAAATAGTGGAGAAATGCTGTTATTTTTGAAGTTTCTAATGTGATGTATATATTTTATCCCGTTCTGGCTAGGGTTTTGAGATCAAAACGTGGACTTGGGTAATCCTGGGATATGTTTGTCCAATATGGGTATCAAATGGAAGCTGTTTATGAGTACTTTGATACGGGATATTTTCGTATCCGTGGGTGACTAGGGTCTCGAGATATAGGCAAAAACGTGGACGCGGGTATTTCTAGAATGTGTTTATAGAATATGGATAACAAATGAAAGCTGTTGATGAGAGCTTTAGTACAGGGAAGTTTTCATACCTATTGGTGGCTATAGTCTCGAGATATAGGCCAAAACGTGGACCAAGGTAACACTAGGATGTGGTTTTACATTATGGGTATCAAATTGAAGCTGTTGATGTGTGCTTTAGTATAGAGTAATCTTTATACCACTGGGTGACTAGGGTCTCCAGATAGTGGCCAAAACCTGGACCCGGATACCCCTAGAATGTGTCTGTAATATGGATATCAAATGAAAGATGTTGCTGAGAGCTTTAAGTAATTTTCATTGTGATATTCGATTTAGTCGTATCAACCTGGCAAAACTGATAAATATGCATGCGAAGCCCAAATAAAGACATGAATTAATAATACCCACATACCTATTTACATACGTCGTATTCGATTTGCCCGAGATTTGGTATATAAATTTGCCTATATTAGTATTTACGATCCTTTTTTTCAGGAAGTAGACCAGCAACGGGCTTAGGACTAGGACTAGGACTGAGACTCGGAGTGGGACTGGGACTCAGACTCGCAATGGGACTGGAACAAAATACATACCACCCTCTGGGACTGGCAATAAGGGATGAAGAAGAATGACAAACTCGAGAGAAGAGAAAAGAGGGAAGAAGAAGGAGACTGGGAAAGAGATAGAGTGAAACGAAGATAGAGATAGATGAAGCGAAAAAGACGTAGGGAGGAGAGAACAAAAGGATTAAGAAAAAGTGAATAGGGGGGGAGGGCAGGGCTAGACGGAAAAAGCTTATTAAAATGTATGCAGATAGACCAAATTTAGGGCAGAACAACGTCTGCTAGTATATAATTAAATTTAATTAATTTTGAATTATAAATTCTTTAATAAAATTATTATTTTAAATATATATATTAGGATGGGTCGATTTGTATGGACGAAAGTTAACCGATATCGATTTTTCGATAGGATTTGGGCTCAGAAAAAAAGTTCCAATACGCATACCCAAAAAAATAATTTTCGAGCATGCGAAATTTCATGAGCTACTAAAAACATTAAAAAAAAAATATTTTTATTTTATTATATATTTTATTTAGCGGACATTTTTGCATCGGATAGGGTATACATGAGAATTTTACAATCAAATGAAAATTTTTTTAGTAGGTCATGAAAAAAACCTTAAAAATCAAAGTTGAGAAAAGCCAAAAAAATTAAATTTCGCAGGCACGAAAATTATTTTTGGCGCGATATCGGTTAATAAATCGTCTCAGTCTAATATGTATACTCATATGAAGGTATTAAAATAAAAAATATTAATAATTATTTGTTGAAAATATGTGGAAATTTCATTATCAAAAAAAAGTTTGATTTGCTGAAATTTTGATTGTTGAAATTATTAGCAATGGCGTTCACGTTATTCGTTCCGCAATGTTGATATGATGGTTGTCTCAAATATTTTTTTCATTTCATCCTTTTCATGAGTTGGTGGTAACTAATGACTACTGATAGCACTAATAATAATAGTTGAGATTCCACTGAATCCTGTTAGTCACACAAAGTTATAATGATGACCAAATAGTTTCAACAATGTTGGTATAACATTTATTCTAATTAACTTTTTTAAAAATTGTGAGGTTTAATCAGTTCGATTACAGGATCGCCAATGTAATTATTTGTAATAATAATGTATTATTTTTAATAATTTTTAATAAAAAAAAAACTTTTATTTTCTTAATATTTTAAGATTTAAATTTTTAATGAATTTAAACAAATTATATTTCAAATACAAGAATTTTCATGAACAAAAGTGTACATGATAAAATAATTTTATAAATTGAAAGTATATAAATTCAAAGTAGATATATAATAATTGACCATATATACACATATCGCATAATCGTTCTTAAATTAATATATCAATTCAATTGTGCAAATACTTACAGTGATGGAAGAAAAAATAGGGCCAATTTACTGCCAAATACTAAATCAATTATATCAGCAGAACTTTAATATCTTCCTTGGAATAGTGCACTCTATAAAAATAACATTTAAAGGTTGTTGCAATAAATTAAATTTTATGACTCAATAACTTGTATTACTATTTTAATTTACTTTACATGCATGATCCCTTGCCTTGGCATTTTTCTTTTTTTTTTTAGGTGTACCACCTATGGAGGTCTACTGCTCGTGGTCAAAAAGATATGTTTGTGTAGATTTGATTTTGCACAACACTATTTAAAAATTTTGCACGCTCTACTGTGGATATAAACACGGTCATCTATATATTTGCTTTTGCAACTCTTTTCACAGGGATCTTTAAGGTCATAATTTTAGTTTTTTAATAAATTAAGGTTTGAGAAATTTTCTATCACACTTGGTTTATCCACAAGAGCTCCTATTGGTTGTTTTGAAAAATCACCAAGATGGGCGACGGAGTAAGCAAGTTGTGCCTTATTTTTATATTTCAGGTCTTACGCTAGATGAAGTAGTCTTAAAATCTTAATTTAAAAAAAAAAAATCATCAAAAGAAGACGTGAATATCAAAAACGTAATGGAGTATGCTTCTAACCAATACTTTGCAAAAGAATAGCCTCGTCATAAAACAATATGAGTCCCAAAAGATGTTTCTAATAAAATTAAGTCAGTTGACGCTTAGGCTTTTTCCGCCTTTGCTTATCAAGTCACTCCAGTCATTCCTGCTTTGCGATAACTCGTACCAATTGGAAGCACCTGAACATAACATGACCAGCGAAGCTTTTGGGCCCTAATTCATTGCACAATGTTGATACCTGCACCAAAGAGGATAGGTATATGTATAATATACATTGTATATCTGTCCTCTTTGCGTGCACTCAAAAAAAATCGTATAAATTCCTAAAAACGAAGAAAAAGTGGGCTTGATTTTACCCCATAGAAACGCTTCCCTTAATATATGCAATCAAGTAGTGTTCTCAAAAACTGAGATGTTTTTTTACTTGGTCATAGGATAATTTTCTTAAAGTATTCAAGTACTGATATGAGCTATAATGGACGCTGTACAATTATTATCCCAGACAACTCGAAGTTCTGCTCCCTGATTCTAGATTTGCTCCATAAAGTTTTGCACCATGGCGAAAAGCAACTAATTATTTGCATGATACAGACGGAATACTACATCACCGGACTCAAGCAGAAAGTAAACAAATGCATATTCAACTGCAAGAGGTGCACTATATATAAGCAACGAATGTGTTCACAAATAATGGCCGCTATGCCCCGAACGTGTCACTTACTCGGTGTCCTTTTACGGAACCGGCGTTGACTTCACTGGCCCATTTATAGTGAAGACGTCCCCCTTGCCACGAGCTTCCTACTCCAAAGCATATTTGAATGCTTCTCTATTGGTTTTACTGGTATGTAAATTATTAATTATTATATTTGTTGTCTTCAAGACTAAGTTATATTAAAATAAATTATTATACGTAGAAATTATTATACATAGAAATTCTAAAAAAAGCAAGAGCTTAAAGAAAAACCATAAAGGGCTGCAACAAAAATCCTCGTCTAATGAGATAATAGCACCAGATTGACGGTGGTAAAGAGTAAAAAAAAAACAACAAACAGTAGAAAACGAGTTATAAATAAAAACTTGCAGAGTGCGTTGATGGCCTGATGCGCTAAACGTCAAGCCTTCAATGCGTGGATCGCTGATGATCAACCGTCATCGGTTTTGAAATAGTCGGCTCTACGGTCTATGAACTTTGTTTTTCTCTCGTTTTCTGTGTATAATAATTTAATATAATATAACTTGTAAAATATACATTTTACAAAAATAATAAACTTGGCCTTAAAGACAACAAATTAATATAATAATTAATTATTTACAGACCAGTAGAACCAAACATAACAGAAAGGAATTTTGTTTTTCACTCAGGCCATTTAACCTTGAGTAAATTTTTGGTTAGAAGTACCTAATTAAAAGTAAAATGCCCTTAATGATGAAAAATACAAAATATTTATACAGCTGTTTAAAATAACATTTCTCTAGAAATTTCTTATTTATTAGCTTTATATTTTTATGATGTGTACAAAGTGTGCAGTTAATTAGTCTTATTTGTTTCCAAACCGCTAGCTAATATGTTCTATCGTACACTGTGAAAAAACCAGAGTTTGGTGCAGTGCAATAAATTTTGAACAATAACACTGATCGAACTTAAGTGGGATGACATAAGCAAGATCTTGTTCAAACTGTTAATGAGGCCTTAATTTGTAATGGATTAAAGCATTCCATATTTCTTATGTTCGTAAAATTAATGTGTTTTGGACGGCTTCTATAGGAATTTGGAAAATAAGTTTACGTCGCCTTAAATAAAACAACCCTTTTACTGTGAACGTTCTGATGTTTTTGCAAGAGAATGTGGGGTACCAACCACGATAAAAGTAACTTTTTAACTATAAATCAAGCCTTAATACTCTAAGTATATAAGCCTAGGTTAGGTATATTTGGGTCGGAGTCTAGACAATATTTATATGCACAAGTGTATGGTAACTTTGATTAAATAACGGTTGTAGATAATGACATGAGGGGATGGAGACAGATATAGACTTCCTTATATCAAAATTTTTGAAATTCGATACACCAGCTAAGGGTTAAATGACAGGCAATTTACTTCAATTACAGTTAATTACTATGTAGCCTATGTACGTAAGTGGTTAGCCACTAGGCCGGCAATCTCAGGTATCGACGATACCAATTTTTGAATGAACATAAACGTGAAATAATAAATTCCAAATGAATTGCGCAAGTATACGCTTTTGGTTAAAAACGATAGGTAAGGTCAAATCATTGATGACAAAATCTATGTTAGTTACACTACATTTTTTCTAAGAAATATATTGGAAATCTTAACAAATTTTAATTAATTTACCTTTTAAAATGTATACGATTGATGAATACATTTCTTACATGGCTGTCAGTAGTCGTCCGGAACATTGTGGATAAAACAAGTGTGATAACTTCTGCATAGTACAGATATACGCTGCCGGCGCCGCCGATTTTTTCGTTTTTCGCACGCCGCCGCCGAATGTCAAAAATATCGGCGCGGCGGCGGCGGCATCCGTCGCGTTACTATATTTTCTACTGGTTTAAGACTGTTTAGGCCATTTATTGTTCATGCCAAAAATTGGTCAGATTTGGTCGAAAGTGGTATCAACGGATGCGCATCACTGCCAGTTATAAGAAACTAATTGCCGCTTCCGATGTCAGCTTAACACGCACTTTGCATCACTCAATTCACCAAGTTGTTAAAACAAAACACTAAAAGAAAAAATAAATATAATAAATGTATATGCTCATTTTGCATAATTTTTTTTTTTTTTTTGAAAAATTAATAATGAACAATGAATTCAAATAAAATGACCCAAGGCGAATTGTCCTCAAGTTGTTAAAAAAAGCAAATTACACAAAATAGGTGCCGCTTTAAAAAAAATGTATATTTCGATTGGCTGAAAGAATAAGCGAAATCATTGATGCAAAATCCTTTAGTAGGTTCTAGGGGCATAAACACTTCTTTGAACTACATGTGTTGGACGAAGTGCTTGTCTGAAGCTGAAATTTGCAAAAAGTGGAATAGCACCGCCCACCTCTGACAAAATGCATTGTTCTTAAGTAATGGGTCCAAAAAAGGCGAAACAGAATTAGGGTCACACCCAATTTTAAATAAAAGAGATACAAAAGGACCTTAGAAGAGTATAATTGGCTAAATCTTTGCGAAAAATTACTTTGGAAATGGGCAGCGATGCCACGCCTCTTTCTTAACCCAGAGTTTTCTTAATTAACGAAGTGCAAGTTAAATTCTCACAAAAAGTACCCTAATATTTGGCAATTGTTTGCCTTTTTTCCCATTTTTTTTCTGGCTATTTCAATCCAATGTATGTACATATGGGCAAGTCCTGGCGTGACGGACGTTATGTTCGCCCGCCCCTTTGGATTTTTAGATTTCGCTACAGCAAAAAAGTATATGTGTCTCAGGGTAGAAGTAATACTGTGAGATAGTACTTACATATAAAAAGTGTTTTAACTGTAAGTATGTCGTGTTAAGAATTTTTTTTTGGGATCCGAACTAGTGTTCGGACGCTAATCAAAATGGAAGTAACATTTATGTTCTCCTATAACTCATCTAATTCCTGCGAATTGGGCAAAAGATATATAAAGCCGCCAAGAAGGATTTGGAAGTGAAAAAATTAAGTAAGCGAAAGTCATTATAAAAACAGTCTACGTTTTGAATTGACCTTGTAATCATGACACATATAAGTTCGGAACTTACGTTACGGACGCTGCAAATATGTTCCTCCAATGTAAATTATAGATTAAATCAAAAATAAATAATATGAAGATATAAGAAAACGGGTTTATTTTATAGCAAAATTAGTTGAACATAGAAATTGTGTTATCAGATATAAATATTTATTGGTTTTGACTTCGATGTTATATGTTTCTTATGAGAGTAAGTAAAATTGTGGTAACACATCAAGTTATTTATATTGTTTACATTATTCCATATTCCGTCTAAGCCTTTTGTTTCTTCATTTATTTTAACGGAAGAAATATAAATTATTTCAATTCCAGTGATGTTTGATTTTGCACAATCATAAAAATCTTTGGCATTGCTCAGGACTATGTCTTGTGTTCTGGTAAGTTCCCAGACTTTGCGTTTCACGACAGCTCCAATTCGATCCACCGCTCCTTTGCTATGTGATGTGGCAAAAAAGTTCCATTGAAAAAATTTCGTATTGAAGCGTTGAGCAAAGTGCGAGATGGTTCTTAAGATAAACTTATTTTTAAATTGACTGTTGCAACCATCCGAAAATACAAAAGTTTTTGAAATGTCATATCTTTGCTGCAAGTTTTTGATAACTTCAGCAAAAACAGAGTAAACGTCATGTTTGCTATGTGTCAATTTATAACTTACAATAGCAACTGAGGGTGCCGGACAATCGATCCATGCTACGCATGTAAAGAGTGTTACTCGTGTGTAGCTGAAATGAGCAGACTGGCCTTCGTTCTGTACTGTAATTCTATAGTTTTCAGCAAAATCAATTTGGTTAACTAGTTCCCTGGACATAAGATTCATTTTTAAGTTTTCAAAATAAGTTTTTTGAGTGCGCTTAATAAATATATGCAGCTTGAATGCAGGCAACTGGGACTCTATTTCAAAAATGAGCTCTTTCATTGGCTCTTCAGATACACTTAAAAGCATCCGATTGTCGACAGTCCGCCAATGCTTCCATTTTATAGTTTCATTCAGTTCATTTACGAAGCGTAAAGGAACTAAAGTTGATGTTATGTCGAATTCACAATCTTTACATTGATTTAACATACACATCTCATTATTGATATCGCAACAGACGTTTTTTAAAAAGTCATCAAACTTAGAAGGAAATATTGGGATTTTCTTGGTCATAGCTTCCAACATAAAAGAAAAGTTCGCATGGTATTTGCAGACACACATATTATGGGGCATGTCCCTACTCAAAAGCACGGTTTTTGGTATATTGTAGTAAAATTGTATTCGTGATATACTTGTATGAACAAATTCTGTTTTAAATAATTGATATGCTTCATTTACAGTCATTACCATACAACGCTTAGCTACAGGTAGCGAATTACGACCCTTCAAGAGTGTATTTTTTCCACCCGCCATTTCACGACCAAAGAAGTTATATATTGTTTTAGAGTCCTCATCTTCATTTTCTTCTTCTGTGTAGTTACAATCAGCTATGCTCTTGCCTACATACTTTTTATAAAGGACATCGATTATTTTACGCTTCTTATTGATATCTTGCGGCAAGGCTCTCTCTACTTTTTTAAGGGCATTTCCTAAAGTTTGTTTCCAGCTGTACGGCTCAACTACTATACTTTTTCTGCTTTTTTTCTCTCTAGAAAAGTTCTTTGACGATTGTAGTTGCTTGTCCTTAATTTTTCAGGGAGCACTTTCAGGTTTTTCCTAAATTTTCGTTTCCTTTCGGCATCTTTTTCGCGATATTACCTGGCTTTTGACTGATTTTCTTTTAAAGCTAATCGCCACGCTTTTGCGCTTTCTGCTGCAGCCTTGGCCATCTTTTCAACAAAATAATATAAACTGAAACTTCACTAAAATAATTGATATCAAGACTTACTTACCGTTCGGACGTAACAAAAGTTATGAAAGGAAAATGGATTGACTAATAACTTTTTAAGAATTTCAATTTGTTATACTCAGTTGAGCAGAGCTAACAGAGTATATTAACTATGATTGGATAACGGTTGGTTGTACAGGTATAAAGGAATCGAGATAGATATAGACTTCCATGTATCAAAATCATCAGTATCGAAAAAAAATTCGATTGAGCCATGTCCGTCCGTCCGTCCGTCTGTCCGTTAACACGATAACTTGAGTAAATTTTGAGGTATCTTGATGAAATTTGGTATGTAGGTTCCTGGGCACTCATCTCAGATCGAACGATATCGGCCAATAACCACGCCCACTTTTTCGATATCGAAATACGGATTAAGCGATGAAACTTGGTAGGTGAGTTGAACTTATGACGCAAAATATAAAACTAGTAAAATTTTGAACAAAGGGCGTGGCACCGCCCACTTTTAAAAGAAGGTAATTTAGAAGTTTTGCAAGCTGTAATTTGGCAGTCGTTGAAGATATCATGATGAAATTTGGCAGGAACGTTACCCTTATTACTATATGTCTGCTTAATAAAAATTATCGGAGAACGACCAGGCCCACCTTTTAAAAAAAAATTTTCTTAAATTCAAACTTTAAAAGAAAAGTTAATATCTTTACAGTATATAAGTAAATTATGTCAACATTCAACTCCAGTAATGATATGTTGCAACAAAATACAAAAATAAAAGAAAATTTCAAAATGGGCGTGGCTCCGCCCTTTTTCATTTAATTTGTCTAGGATACTTTTAATGCCATACGTCGAACAAAAATTGACCAATCCTTGTGAAATTTGGTAGAGGCTTAGATTCTAGGACGATAACTATTTTCTGTGAAAAAGGGCGAAATCGGTTGAAGCCACGCCCAGTTCTTATACACAGTCGACCGTCTGTCCTTCCGCTCGGCCCTTAACACGATAACTTGAACAAAAATCGATATATCTTTACTAAACTTAGTTGACGTACTTACCTGAACTCACTTTGTATTGGTGTAAAAAATGGACGAAATCCGACTATGTCCACCCCCCATTTTTTCGATATCGAAAATTACGAAAAATGAAAAAAAAATGCCATAATTATATACCAAATACGAAAAAAGGAATGAAACATGGTAATTGTATTGGTCTATTGACGCAAAATATAACTTTAGAAAAAAACTTGGTAAAATAGGTGTGACACCTACCATATTAAGTAGAAGAAAATGAAAAAGTTTTGCAGGGCGAAATCAAAAGCCCTTGGAATATTGGAAGGAATACTGTACGTGGTATTACATATATAAATAAATTAGCGGTACCCGACAGATGATGTTCTGGATCACCCTGGTCCACATTTTGGTAGATATCTCGAAAACGCCTTCACATATACAACTAAGGGCCACTCCCTTTTAAAACCCTCATTAATACCTTTAATTTGATACCCATATCGTACAAAAAAATTCTAGAGTCACCCCTGGCCCACCTTTATGGCGATATCTCGAAAAGGCATCCACATATAGAACTAAGGCCCACTCCCTTTTAAAATACTCATTAACACCTTTCATTTGATACCGATATCGTATAAACAAATTCTAGAGTCACCCCTGGTCCACCTTTATGTCGATATCTCGAAAAGGCGTCCACCTATAGAACTAAGGCCCACGCCCTTTTAAAATACTCATTAACACCTTTCATTTGATACCCATATCGTACAAACAAATTCTAGAGTCACCCCTGGTCCACCTTTATGGCGATATCTCGAAAAGGCGTCCACCTATAGAACTAAGGCCCACACTCTTTTAAAATACTCATTAACACCTTCCCATATCGTACACAAAAATTCTAGAGTCACCCCTGGCGCACCTTTATGGCGATATCTCGAAAGGGCATCCGCCTATAGAACTAAGCCCCTGGTCCACGTTTATGGCGATATACCGAAAAGGCGTCCACCCATAGAACAAAGGCCCACTCCCTTTTAAAACACTTATTACACTTTTCGTTTGACACTCATATTGTACAAACGCATTCTAGAGTCAAACCAGGTCCACTTTTATAACGATATTCCGAAATGCGTCCACCTATAGCACTTAGGCCCACTCCCTTTTAAAATACTCATTAACACCTTTCATTTGATACCCATATAGTACAAACAAATTCTAGAGTCACCCCTGGTCCACGTTTATGGCGATATCTCGAAAAGGCGTCCACATATAGAACTAAGGCCCACGCCCTCTTAAAATACTCATTAACACCTTTCATTTGATACTCATATCGTACAAACAAATTCTAGAGTCACCCCTGGTCCACCTTTATGGAGATATCTCGAAAAGGCGTCCACCTATAGAACTAAGGTCCACACCCTTTTAAAATACTCATTAGCACCTTTCATTTGATACCCATATTGTACAAACGCATTCTAGAGTCACCCCTGGTCACCCCATAGAACAAAGGCCCACTCCCTTTTAAAACACTTATTACCCTTTTCGTTTGACACTCATATTGTACAAACTCATTCTAAAGTCAAACCAGGTCCACTTTTATAACGATATTCCGAAATGCGTCCACTATAGAAAGTCACCTCTGGTCCACGTTTATAGCGATATCTCGAAAAGGCATCCACCTATAGAACTAAGGCCCACTCCCTTTTAAAATACTCATTAACACCTTTCATTTGATACCCATATCGTACAAAATAAATTCTATAGTCACCCCTGGTCCACCTTTATGGCGATATCTCGAAAGGGCATCCACCTATAGAACTAAGGTCCATATATAGATCTATGGCCCACTTCCTCTTAAAATACTCTTTAATACCTTCCATTTGCTACACGTGTCATACAAACACATTCCAGGGTTACCCTAGGTTCCTTTTACAATATGGTTATTTCCCTTAATTTGTCTCCACAGCTTTCAACTGAGTATGTAATGTTCGGTTACACCCGAACCTAGCCTTCCTTACTTGTTTTTAGCCTAAAACCTTCCCGTTGATCGAAGAAACCTATAGCCAAAATTTGGCGATGATTTAATTGTGGGAAATACGTTTCCATTGGTAATACACACACAGAATTTGATTTTTATATATATATAGATTTGTATGGGAGGTGCCACGCCTCCTTTTTCCAAATTTCACATTTTCTTGGTGGTGTTAGGGATTGACCTCATATAACTCCTTACTGAATTTGAATGTTCTAGCATGTATACCTTCAAAGTTATGCAGCACCAAAAATTTCATTTGTATGGGAGGTGCCACGCCCCTTTTATATATCCAAATTATTTTTAGCCTAAAACCTTCCCGTTGATCGAAGGAACCTATGGCCAAATTTTGGTGATGATTGAAGTGTGGGATACACGTTTCCATAGGTAATACGCACAGAATTTGATTTTTATATATATAGATTGGGTGGTGTGAATGAAAAATAAGCAAAAACGGAAAAACTAAAGGAAATTTTTATATTAAATTGTTGTCTTCAAGACCAAGTTCATAATTTTTGTAGAATGTATATTTTACAAGTTATATTATATTAAATTATTATACATAGAAATTCTAAAGAAAAAAACAGCTTAAAGAAAACCCATATGGACTGCAACAAAAATCCTCGTCTAATGAGATAATAGCAGTAGTAGAAAACGAGTTATAATTAGAAACTTGCAAAGTGGATCGCTGATGATCAACCGTCATCGGTTTTGAAAAAGTCGGCTATACGGTCTATGAACTTTGTTTTTTTCTAATTTACTCGTTTTCTATGTATAATAATTTAATATAATATAACTTGTAAAATATACATTTTACAAAAATAATAAACTTGGCCTTGAAGACAACAAATTAATATAATAAAGAATTATTTACAGACCGGTAAAACCAAACATAACAGAAAGGAAATTTTTTTTTTCCACTCAAGCCATTTAACGTTGAGTAAATTTTTGGTACCTAATTAAAATTAAAATGCCCTTATAACCGCACTGCGTTACCCGCTTTACGCAACAAAACACACCCCTGCGTGCAAGTGGCAGCGCCGTCAGCTGTTGCTGAACAGCAATACCAATTGCACTCAGCAGTGCCAATTGCATTTTCAGCTATAGGAAAAATGGCAACGCAGCGTGGGTAGATACAGTTTTGAGACGGAACCGGCAACAGTTACACACGCGAGTAGAAATTAAAAGTGGTAGAAGAAATTAAAATCTAAAAATAAACTAGAAATTACAAACTAAGTGCACTACCAAAAGACTAAGACGTGTAAAAGAGAACAAAAGTTATAAATAAAAACAATTAAACTTAACAAAACTAAAAGTACAAACATTTTATTGAAAAGGAATTGAAAACGAAAAGTAAGTGTGTATCGCGGTGTGTGTGTGTGTGTGCACAGCATATTCCTGGTGTCCAAGATGGACACAACGATTTTCATGGTGTCTTTAAGGGACACCTTTCATGGCGACCGTGACGCCGGGCCTCGAAATGGCGGCCATAGTAGCGAAGAGGCAGGCCTCTTAAAACCTAAAATTATAAAAATTTAAAAAAAAATAAAAAAAAATTTTTTTTATTAATTGAAAATGTAAATGAAGTAAACCTCCAAAAAAACATACAAAAAATTACAAAATCGAAAGAAAATGAAATACTAATTACAACAAAATACACATATACGAAAAAAAAAACATAAAATCAAATAAAAACCCAAAAAAATATAAACATGCAAAAATTTTACAAAAAAAATTTTAAAATTCCAAAAACTATACAAAAAAACGTTCTTTAAAAAAAACTATAAAAATTACAAAATTTAAAAACCATTACAAAAAAATTATAAAATAAAAAAAAAAAAACACTTACAAAAAAAAAAATTTACAAAAATCTAAAGATCCAAAAAAAATATCAAAATTAACACAAATGTGCAAAAATTTGAAAAGTTTGTAAACAGAAATATTTTTGAATAACTATACTACTTGGTGGGAGTTCATGGTGGTGTTTGTGCCGGTGACTAGTGCAGAAAAATCAGAAAAAATAAAAGCACATAACAGAGAATATAATAAAAAGACTTAATAGAATACAGAAATAATAAGATCATATAAACTATTATAAAATAAACAACGAACTAAACGGCAGCAGAAATAATACAATCGTGGAAAGAAAAACAACAAAAACACAAAAAATTAAAACACATAACTTGAAGACTGTACCAAACATTTTTTGTTCTGTAAAAACGGCACTAGCCACGCCACTTATAACGGCCCTAGCCACGCTACCAGCATAGCGGCAAACCACCGTAAGCCCAAAAAGCAACAAACAGACACCTTTCATAATAACAGTACATGGCAGAACAGCAAGCGCAGCAGCTGCAGCAAAACAGCAACCGAAGCAGCAGCCCAGCAGCAGCAGCAGCTACATAACGGCAAGCGATCAAGCGGTATCGAAACGCAGCAGCAGTTGGTATGAAATAATTTTTGACTTACATAAATTACAATAAATAAATTAAACTTACATTTTTGTCAATTTCCATTGAATATTCTTATATTTTCTATCAAAAAAAAAAAAAATTATTTCATATTAACCTTTCTATTACAAAATAATACATTTCCAAATTATATTTCCAATTTTCAAAAATTACCGTACTTATTATCATACTTATTCAATTACATTAAACAACAAAAAAAAAAAAAACTTTTAATACAAACATACAATTTCCTGAAATATACAGACATATATATGTGTGCAAAATGTGTAAAGGTAGGCACTGTGGGACAGGGTCGGATAAAAAACAGAAACTTTTTTTAATCATCATTAATGGCGTTGTTGGTTTTTGGCTTGTTAACAGTTGCTGAAATTAAATACATTTTTAAAAGTTTTCTAGTTTTAGTCCCACTCTGCCCTACTCCATCAAAGAGGAAAAAATAACATGAAAAATATTTTTTTAGCATAAAGCGGTG
The DNA here is from genome assembly GCF_040869045.1 of Eurosta solidaginis. NCBI lineage: Eukaryota > Metazoa > Arthropoda > Insecta > Diptera > Tephritidae > Eurosta > Eurosta solidaginis. Next base: position 85,561,057 of record NC_090319.1, on the reverse strand, counting down.
GTTCCGTACAAAACCAATGAAATTTGTTTTTAATCCCGGTGCGTCCGAGGATATTCGTAATACAAATTTGAAAAGATGCGGTGAGCCCGTATCTATAAAAATAAAATAATACAATTTTAATAAAAACGGTGCGTCCGTAATAGCACAAACATATTGAGATTTTTTTAGTAAAGCGGTGCGTCCGTTATCAACAGCCAAGTCCTTTTACCAAAATAAAATATTTTCCTTTGAAATCAATTTAAATTAAATTACTTCAATATACATTCAATTTATCAATAAATATTCAGTCTTTAATTAAATTGCCGAATAATTCTTTCAATTTCACATCAACATTCAATTCAATTTCAATTTCTTTTAAATTTTCGTAAGCAATTTCTACAAATTCGACTTTAATCAGTTTAAATATTTCTCCTTTGCTTCTTACTACATATGTTCCTTAGAAACCAAAAAGTAGTTCCCAGAATTTCAGAACAAGACTCAGATTCCGAAAATTCCGAAAATTCCAATTCCAAAAATTTTAATTCCGAAAGTTCCGATTCCGAAAATCTCGATTTTAAAAGCCCAGTTTCCGAAGGCGCAACCACATACTCGCCCATTACAATCAAAAACCTTGTTGTTAGACTTTCTTTGTCCGGATAATTTCACGGATTTGAGGAATTACCCGCAACAAATATTTCAAATCCTCCTAATTCCGATACAAATATGGCGACTCCTGAAGAAAAAAGGACATTTATCGGCATATGTGCTGGTATTATGCGTGAAAATTATAGCGGTGAGCCCCTAGGTCTCGAATCTTTTATTACTAAAATTGAGTTAATCGAACAATTTGTCAACGAAAATTTAACTAGCATTTGTATTTCATATATTAAATCCAAACTCGATGGTAAAGCTCGAGAAGCGATACCAACTCAAGTACTTTCAGTTAACGATAAAAAAATAGCACTACGTAACCGTATAAAACCCGACAACTCCAAAGTTGTGGCCGGAAAAATTGCAGCTTTGCAAGTTAATAATAATAATTACACCGATTTTGCAAAACGCGTAGAGGAATTGTCTGATGCTTTAGAGCGTTCGCTCATTATCGAAGGGATTACTCAGACCAAAGCCCGTGAAATGGCCATCGAGCAAACAGTTAACGTTTGCCGATTGAACGCAAAAACCAGTTTAGTCAAATCAATCCTCGCTTCAACCAATTTTTCTGATTCCAAGGACGTAGTAGCTAAACTGATTGTAGAGCAATCGAATGAAATAAAAGAACGCCAAGTTTTAGCATTTAGAGCTCGGAACAATAACAATTTTAGAAATTTTCAAAGTAATTACCGAGGTCGAAATTTTCAAAATCAAAGTCGTAACTTTAACAATTATAGCCAAAATAGACCATCTTTTAGTAACAGTAACTACGGCAACAACTTCAATCGCGGCAATCAAAGGCAAAATTTCCGTTCCGGCGGCGGAAATCGGAATCAGCCTAATAGTAATAATAATAGCAACAATAGTCGTACTAGCAATAATAGCGGTTCTAACACTACATTTCTAGTCGATACACAAGCCGACATTTCATTAATTAAAATTTCCCCTCTTAATAAAAATTTGTCAATTAATAACAATGATACAATTAATATTACTGGAGTAACTACAGATACAGTTTCTACATTAGGTACTTTTACATCCAACTTACACTTTTCAAATTTTTATATCAAACATACGTTGCACGTGGTAGACAATGATTTCAACATTCCATCAGATGGAATACTTGGTAAGGATTGCCTAAAAACAAATAAATGCGATATCAGCTATGCAACAATTGCATTCCTTCTGGATAGGCAATGAAAAGATCGCACTTCCCATCCTTCACGGAATGGAAAGCGATACATTTGTTATTCCACCTCGTTGCGAAGCTTATAGAATTTTCGCCTTGGAAAAAGACTCAGAACCACTTTTCGTGGATTCTCAAGAGATTTCTGATGGTGTTTTCACAGCGAAATGTATAGTTGATACTAGTAATCCGATCATTAAGGTAATAAATACCACAAATAGCGTAAAATACGTAAACAATTGCAACATTCAAACCGAAAAACTTTCTAATTATAACGTTTATAAAATCAATAACCCAGTAAAGCAAGATAGTCGTATTAAAGAACTTAAAAGCATTTTAGAAAAACAAATACCTAATCATGCTGAAAACAAGCTTATTAACTTATGTTTACAATATTCCGATATTTTTGCGCTAGATAATGATAAAATGACAATAAACAATTTTTATGAACAGAAACTAAGACTAAACAATACGACGCCAGTATACATTAAAAATTACCGCCTACCGTATTCTCAACGCGAAGAAATAAATAAACAAGTTAATAAATTACTGGAAAACGATCTGATCGAAAATAGTTGTTCGAATTATAACAGTTCCTTGATTTTGGTACCGAAAAAAGACCTAAATGGCCAAAAATCGTATAGAATGTGCGTTGACTTTAGGGCTGTAAATAAAAAGTTAATTGCCGATAAATTTCCTTTGGCACGTGTATACGATATTTTGGATAACCTTGGTCGTGCGAAATTCTTTTCTACTTTAGATCTTTTTTCGGGTTTCCACCAAATCCCACTTCACAAAGATTCAAGAGACATAACATCTTTTAGTACTGACCGCGGAGCTTTTCGATGGAAGGTTTTACCATTTGGTCTAAACCTAGCTCCAAATTCATTTTCAAGAATGATGTCAATTGCCTTTTCTGGTATTTCACCCAACCAAGCGTTTATATATGTAGACGATATAATAGTAATTGGATGTAGCGAAGCACATCATCTCAATAATCTAAAAAAAGTTTTCGAAACCTGTAGGAAGTTCAACTTGCGACTTAACCCAAAAAAGTGTAATTTTCTTAGACCTGAAGTAACTTTCTTAGGGCATAAATGCTCAGCAAATGGTTTGCTACCAGACGATTCAAAAATTGAAGCAATTAAAAGGTATCCTAAGCCACGCGATAAAGACGCTGTCCGAAGATTCGTGGCATTTGCAAATTATTATAGGAGATTTATTCCAAATTTCGCTTCTTTAGCAGCTCCATTTAATCGTTTAAGTAGAAAAAAGGTTGAATTTAATTGGGATACGGCATGTGAGTTAGCTTTCGAAAAACTAAGAAAAAGTCTGATTTCTCCAAAACTATTACAATATCCAGATTTCACCAAAGAATTTTTAATTACGGTTGATGTTTCAAAGTTAGGTTGTGGTGCGATACTGAGTCAAAATCATAATGGTAACGACTTGCCAATTTGTTTTGCTTCAAAATCCTTTAGCAAATCGGAACAAAATAAAGCAATAATAGAATTAGAACTTTTGGCAATATATTTTGCAATAAAGCAATTTCGTGCATATATTTATGGCACTCACTTCAAAGTTAAATCAGATCCTCGTCCACTAGTTTATCTATTTAATATGAAAGATCCGTCGTCGAAACTTTCCAGAATCCGTTTGGAATTGTTCGAATATAATTTCACCATAGAATATATTAAAGGAAAATCTAACTTAGGTGCAGACGCATTATCGCGAATTTCAATCCAAGAACTTAAAAATTCCAATAATCAAATTTTAGCGGTACAGACGAGGTTTATGACGAAACGTCACGAACAATTACAACAATCGGTTGAAGACATAAACGAAGAAAATGTCAAATTACAGGTATTCGACAAATTTTCATATAATTTTTCCAAGAAAATCCATAGGATAAAAAGACAAATATGTCATGACAACGATAATGATAAAATCAATTTAAAAATATATGCGCATTTAAAACATAAAAAACTCGAGTTACTTAATATTGTGTGTACTAACAAAATAATGCAATTAGATGAATTACTTTTGAAGCTTGAAAAAGAAGCTGGTAAACACAGTATTAAGAAAGCAGAATGGCAAAAAGATGATCAGTTATTTAAATATTTTTCTATTTCAAATTTTAAAAGTACAGGGAATTCAATTTTAAAAAATTTACAAATACTATTAATAGAACCTGTCGAAACAGTTACGGACAACGACAAGAAACTTAAACTAATGGAAATTTACCACAATGACCCGATATCAGGAGGTCACTGCGGAAATAAAAAGCTTTACGCAAAAATACGTACAAAATATTATTGGAAAGGTATGACCCGTGATATTGTCAAATACGTAAAAAATTGCAAAAAATGCCTTTTGAATAAAGTCAAGCCAAAAACCAAAGAAAATTTGGTGCTTACACCAACACCCTGCAAACTTTTCGATGTCGTAGTTATAGATACAATAGGACCTTTGCCTGAGTCGAATAATGGGAACAGGTTCGCGGTTACCATTATGTGCGACCTAAGCAAATACCTAGTTACAACATCAATCCCTGATAAGACAGCAAAAACAATTACAACAGCCATTTTTGAAGGCTTCATCCTCATTTATGGCATAATGAAATCAATTAAAACCGATTTAGGAACCGAATATAAAAATGAAATTTTCTCTGAATTAACTAAACTCCTAAAAATCGAACATAACTTTTCTACACCTTACCATCATGAAACCCTAGGTACAATTGAAAGAAATCATCGGGTGTTTAATGAATATTTACGAGATTTTCTAAATGATAACTTCCCCGAATGGGACGTTTATTTGAAATATTTCACATTTTTGCATAATACAACTCCTAGTACAGTTTTTGATAATGGATTTACTCCATACGAATTAGTATTCGGTAGAAATGTTGCCTTACCAAATGAAGTTCAAAAGGAACAAATCGATCCAATTTACAATGTTGAAAATTATGCAAAAGAAGTAAAATATAGACTACAAAAAACGCATAAATTAGCAAAAGATTTAATTAATAAACATAAAATTAAAAATAAGGATCTTTATGATCCTTTATTAGCAATTAATATAAACGATAAGGTAGTAGTACAAAAAGAACCTAGAAATAAACACGAAAGCATTTACCAAGGACCATATATAGTCACAAAAATTGATGGAGTTAATGTCATGGTTTTTGATGAAGTAAATAAAAAGGAAAAAACCGTTCACAAAAACCGAATCAATAAGGTAAACTAATAATTTTTTCTCATACAAATTTACAAACTAGCTTGTAACTAATTTTAAATTTTCGTTACTCTGTTATTGAAACATGAATTATCAAATTAAAATTTATATTAATATACGAAAACACAAATTTCAATTTGCATGTAAATAAAACCAAATATTAATATGCACGCACTATTTGTAATAAATATATATAATACATTAATTTAGTGCAATAGAAATTAGAAAACAAATTACATGTAAGTAATAGAATTAATATTAACAAAAATTTCATATGTAAAAAGAAAAAATTGTTCTGATTGAACGAATGAGCAAAAAGGGGAGGAACACCCTAATATCATACATTCATTCAACCAAAACAATTTGAAAGTCAGAGAACAAGAAGAATATGACAAATCTGACCAACTTGTCAGATTCTTCTTTTTCTAAGGAAGGGTGGTATAACCGCACTGCGTTACCCGCTTTACGCAACAAAACACACCCCTGCGTGCAAGTGGCATCGCCGTCAGCTGTTGCTGAACAGCAATGCCAATTGCACTCAGCAGTGCCAATTGCATTTTCAGCTATAGGAAAAATGGCAACGCAGCGTGGGTAGATACAGTTTTGAGACAGAACCGGCAATAGTTACACACGCGAGTAGAAATTAAAAGTAGTAGAAGAAATTAAAATCTAAAGAATAAACTAGAAATTACAAACTAAGTGCACTACCAAAAGACTAAAAACGTGTAAAAGAGAACCAAAGTTATAAATAAAAACAATTAAACTTAACAAAACTAAAAGAACAAACATTTTATTGAAAAGGAATTGAAAACGAAAAGTAAGTGTGTATCGCGGTGTGTGTGTGTGTGTGCACAGCATATTCCTGGTGTCCAAGATGGACACAACGATTTTCATGGTGTCTTTAAGGGACACCTTTCACCCTTAATGATGAAAAATACAAAATATTTAAACAGCTTTTTAAAATAACATTTCTCTAGAAATGTCTTATTTATTAGCTTATATTTTTATGATGTGTACAAAGCGTACAGTAAGTTAGACTTATTTGTTTCCAAACTGCTAGCTAATATGTTCTATCGTACACTGTCAAAAACCCAGAGTTGGGAGCAGTGCAATATATTTTGAGCAATAACACTGCTCGAACTTAAGTGGGATGACATAATCAAGATCTCGTCCAAAGTGATAATGAGGCCTTAATTTGTAATCGATTAAAGCATTCCATATTTCTTATGTTCGTAAAATTAATGTGTTTTAGACGGCTTCTATAGGATTTGGAAAATGAGTTTACGTCGCGACACGTCGCCTCAAATAAAACAACTTTTTACTGTGAACGTTTTGATGTTTTTGCAAGAGAATGTGGGGTACCAACCACGATAAAAGTAACTTTTTAACTATAAATCAAACCTTAATACTCTAAGTATATAAGCTTACTTACTTACTTACTTAATTGGCGAAGCCTTTTACTATTTCGAAATTATGGCTGCCAACAGCAGCGTGATTGCCAAGGCGCATATGCGCTAACTCTTTGCTCGATGACAGCAGGTACTTCGTTTTGTCCTCATTCACCATCAAACCCATCTTTACCGCTTCTTTTTCCAGTTTGGAGTAAGCAGAGCTAACAGCGCGGGTGTTGAGGCCGATGATATCAATGTCATCAGAATATGCCAGTAATTGCACGCTTTTATAGTATATTGTTCCAGTGCGGTTAAGTTCTGCAGCTAGTATAATTTTCTCCAGCATCAAATTAAAGAAATCGCACGATAGGGGGTCACCCTGTCTGAAACCTCGTTTAGTTTCGAACGGCTCGGGGAGGTCCTTCCCAATTCTGACTGAGCTGATGGTGTTGCTCAACGTCATTTTGCACAGCCGTATAAGTTTTGCGGTTAAGCTAAATTCAGACATAGCGGCATATATGCAGCTCCTTTTCGTGCTGTCGAAGGCGGCTTTAAAGTCGACGAAGAGGTTATGTGTGTCAATTTTTTTTTTCACGGGGTTTTTCCAAGACTTGGCGGATTATGAAAATCTGGTCGATGGTAGATTTACCAGGTCTGTAGCCGCACTGATAAGGTCCAATCAGCCGGTTCACGGTGGGCTTCAATATTTCGGACAATATACTTGAAAGGACCTTATATGCGATATTGAGAAGGCTGATTCCACGATAGTTGGTGCATTTTGCAGTATCCCCCTTCTTGTGGACTGGGCAAAGAACACTTAGATTCCAACCGTCGGGCATGCGCTCTTCCGCCCATATTTTGCTAAGAAGCCGCTGCATGCGCCTTACCAACTCCTCGCCGCCGTACTTGAATAGCTCCGCAGGCAATCCATCAGCGCCCACGGCCTTGTTGTTTTTCAATCTGGTTATTGCTATTCTAACTTCGTCATAATCGGGCGGGGGGACATATATTCCATCATCATCGATTGCGGGATCGGGTTCTTCATCCCTGCGCGCTGAATTTCTACCTCCATTTAGGAGAACAGAGAAGTGTTCCCTCCATAATCTAAGCACTCTCTGGACATCAGTTACAAGGTCGTCGTTTTCGTTCCTACAGGAGTTTGCTCCGGTCTTAAAACCTTCCGTCTGTAGCCGTATTTTTTTGGTAAAATTTTCGGGCGTTATTCCTGGTGGCTAGCAGCTCAAGCTCCTCGCACTCACGCCTTTCTGCTTCTGCTTTTTTTTCCTGAAAAGGCGTCTCGCTTCCTTTTTCAACTCACGATAGCGTTCACACACTCCTCTTGTCGCGCTCGCTTTTAAAGTAGCCCTGTAGGCAGCGTCTTTTCTTTCAGTTGCAACGTGGCATTCTTCATCGTACCAGTTGTTTTTTCGTGGTCTCCAGTAACCAATTTTTTCCTCGGCGGCAGTACGAAGTGCTTCGGAAATATGCTCCTACTGCTCCTGCATTCCTTCAGGATGAGTTGTGCTCTCAGAGAGCAGGTGTGAGAGTCGAGTTGCGAAATCATTGGTAGTCTGTTGTGATTGAAGCTTTTCGACATCTAGCTTCCCTTGTGTTTTTTGTTCCTTGGTTTTAGCCGCGTTGAGGCGGTTGCGTATTTTGGCTGCAACGAGATAATGGTCCGAGTCGATGTTAGGTCCTCGGATCGTGCGCACATCTAAAACACTGGAGGCATGCCGTCCGCCTATCACAACGTGATCGATCTGATTGCGAGTATTTCGATCAGGAGACAGCCATGTAGCTTGATGTATCTTTTTATGCATGAACCTCGTGCTGGATATGACCATGTTTCGAGCACCGGTAAAGTCAATCAGCCTCAGTCCGTTAGGAGAAGTTTCATTGTGTAGGCTGAACTTTCCGTCTGTAAGGCCAAAAACACCTTCTTTGCCCACTCTGGCGTTAAAGTCACCAAACACGGCTTTTATATCGTGACGGGGGCAGCGCTCGTATGTGCGTTCTAATTGTTCATAAAAAGTGTCTTTTACCTCATCGTCTTTCTCCTCTGTCGGCGCATTGGCGCAGATGGATGATATATTAAACAATTTTGCTTTTATTCGGATAGCGGCGAGACGTTCGTCCACAGGTGTGAACGCCAGAACTTGGCGACAAAGTCTCTCTCCCACCACGAATCAGACGCCGAAACTGCGCTTATTCGTATGGCCACTCCAATATATGTCACAATTTTTGATCTTCTTTCTTCCTTGCTTCGTCCAACGTATTTCTTGGATGGCGGTGATATCAGATTTTGCTTTGACGAGGACATCAACCAGCCGGACATCTGCACCAATCCCATTCAGGGAGCGGACGTTCCAGGTGCATTCCCTCAATTCATTGTCCTTCAAACGTGTGCTATGGTCGACATCAATAGAGAGTGTATTTATGCGAGGCTTGTTGTTATATTTCATTGGAATATGGTTTTACGTAGCGGGTCGCCAGCCCAGCGCACAACCAGCTCAGCGGGGGTGAAAATATTACTTGGCACGTTTATATAGCGAGCCGCTTGCTCCAAGACAGACGCCCGCTTGCAGCCGCACCTAGAGGTGTACAGACGCTGCCGATGAGATCTCCCCCGGCTAGCCCTTAAACCGATTATATCAGATTGGCCTAGCCAGGTTGTCCCCTTCTCACATTAGCTCACCGTTAAACGGATGTTTAGCGGCTACCCAGAGGATACTTGGCCGCAAGCGTTCGGCAGTAGTGAGCTGCTTGAACCGCATGCAAAAGAATCGCTCTAGCCATTCCCAGGTGAATGGCGGCCAGAAGCTTTCCCCTCTTTCGTGGACTTCTACACACGGGCTCGCCCGCTATGCTTAGATCAGGTATATTTGGGTCGGACCCTAGACAATTTTTATACGCACAATTGTATGGTAACTTTGATTAAATAATGGTTGTAGATAATTTCATGAAGGAATCGAGAAAGATATAGACTTCCTTATATCAAAATTTTTGAAATTCGATACACTAGCTAATTTGTCCAATAGCTCTCTAACGAACACGAAAAAACACATTAAGACCGTTTCATCCGTCACACTCAAAATCACCGAACTCCCAATTTGATAGCCCTCACTCACGGGTACGACGCTAAAATGAAACTGATAATGTTAATGCAACGCCATCATTTCACAGCAGAAATCACTCAGAAGAATCAAACTCTATCAGCATGAAAAGCTCTCTGCTGACCCTAAATGCCATGTTAGATGATGGCATCCTCCGAAATGACGTTCGTTGAGTTAATGCTGATATGAGCTATAAAGAACGCTGTACAATTATTATCCCAGACAGCTCGAAGTTCTGCTCCCTGATTCTAGATTTGCTCCATAAAGTTTTACTCCATGGCGAACAACAAGTAATAATCTGCATGATACAGGATGAATATATCTCCAGACTCATGCAGAAAGTAAACAAATGCATATTCATCTGCAAGACGTGCACGATATATAAGCAACGCTCGCAAATAATGGCCGCTATGCCCCGAACGGGTCACTTACACGTCGTTGACTTTGCTGGCCCATTTATAGTGAAGACCGTCCCCCTTGCGACCAGCTTCCTACTTAAAAGCATACTTTTGCGTATTTCCATGCTTCTATACTAAAACGGCCCATCTCGAATCTTGTACGAGTTAGACAACTGAGGTCTTCAGAGCAGCCTTCTCTCAGTTCGCTGGACGACGCGGATTACTCCACAAAGTAATGTATGATAATGGAAAGACATTCGTTGGTGCTCAACGAGCTATTCAAAGAGAACTCGCAATATTCATCAAAGAACCAGCTATAGATGTCGATGAAAGATTTGCGGTACCCGGCCTATATGAAGCCGTGGTAAAAATCTGCAAGGCACATTTCAGCAAAGTAACACGATGTCAAAGGTTTACGTTCGAAGAATTTACAACACTCCTCTTTCGAATAGAAGCGGTGCTTAATTCTCGCCTTCTCTCTCATGTGGCACAAGACCCAAGCGATTTATTAGCCCTCACTCCAATGCACTTCCTTCCAGGAACCCCTTTAGCTATCCTTGCCAGAACCGAATGCCGAAAACTTATCTCCGACTGCAAAATGGCAAAGGGGACATGGTTAAGGCCTACCTACACCACCCACCCAAATGACTGACGTTTATTTATTTGCATTATATAAAGATTTTTACATGTACCGTGTACCAATTTAATTAACTTGTCGTTTCCTTAACTTTGTATATTCAAGAAAATACAAGTAAAGAAGTAAGCGGGCCAAGGGAGTATGATGAACCGCTTTAAGTAAGTTGTTCGCTATCCGCCACACTATATACGCCTCTCAAATAAATGTTTAAAATAAATAAAAGCGACATTCTTAATACATATATACAATAATTATAATTAAAAATTATTTACAATTAAAACAAGAGTTGTGGTGCCTTTTTATTTCTAAAAGTGAAGTGTCGAAATTTTCTCTTCAATATTTTCTTAGTGCTCCATACCCCATACAAGTGCAATTTTATAGGGCTTTATAAGAAGCTTCAACAACGAAGTTTTTACCATTTATAATGCAAAAATACCAATAAACACGTTTTGTCCCTAATATTTTTTTCAAGCCAAACTTCTACTGGTTCACTTTTTCACAAAAGAACGACCCTCGGTGTGATAGGCGGAGCATCCTACCATCACACCACGGCGGCCCCAATTACCATATATTTCATACTTCTATATTGCATATACTATATTATATATTCACATATTGTATGTACACATTGCTATCACAGGCTAGGTACACTCACAAACATCCGATCCTCAAAATATTGCTGTGTTAATGGTTTTGTTTTTGTATTCAATTAACGAATGTACCTAAATTAAAATTTTTTCTTGTCACACTTATGCTGCTACAATTACAAAAATTAGCAGGCTGTCTTTTTCCCAATTCAAAACTCATTTTTATTTACATAACGAAGTTTTGTATAAATAGCACCCACGAATTTCAACTTGCTTCACTTTAAACTTAAAAATCGGCGCAAAATCTTAAATTAAAATGCATTCACGCAATTCTTTCGCGATACCGTTTGTCTTCCTTATCTGTGTTTCTAATGCAAATTCGCAAAATTTTAATACTAAGGATAGTCCATATTTGATGTCAATACAATATGAAAGGTGCCATCGTTGCGTTGGTACTTTAATCACTTGGAGGAAGGTGCTTACATCTGCATCTTGCTTGAAAGGTTTGACCAAGTCTGGCATCACTGTTGCACCTGGTGTAACCGATTTAAGTACGACAAAATTTCTCACGGTGGTGCGCATAATTAGTCCATGTCATTATAATCCGGATATAGCAGAAATGAAACAAATGGATTTAGCTGTGATTTATTTGAACAAACGCATGCCCGAAAGCCAAGTAATATCACTTTGCGATGTTGAATTAAACAAGGGCGTAAAATTGCAAGTTAAAGGATGGGCTTCGACAACTGCAGGCAGTATGCAAGCTTCGCCTATACTCCAATCTGCTGAATTGGAAGTAGTCGACATTATCGAATGTGCGGATCGTTATGGAACTGATTATGCGGCGGCAGGGAGCAATTTTCCAACAACGGTGATTTGTTTAAGACCTCAGGAAAGTGATACGTATTGGGGAGATGCTGGTGCACCGGGCGTTGTGAATCAACGACTTTGTACTGTGGTAGCAGGTCAGATGGAATCTTTCACTCCCAATTCCCCGCTTATATATACAAATATAAATGATGAATTTGTTCAAATGTTTTTAAAATTTGCGATAAAAAACAATAAACACAAAGACTAAAATACACGCTTTTAAGTAATATTCGAACTAAAAAGTTAAAAATAATTTTCCAAATAAGTAAGTATTACCACTTAATATAAGATCTATATTATGTCAAACCACTAAGTTTCCAGCAGTGTTGTTACTCAAAATTTAGTGCACTGTCCCCAACTATGGTTTTGTGGTAGGAGAATACAATAGAACTAATTAGCAGTTTGAAAACAGATAGAACTAATTAAGTATACCCTTTGTACTTTTCTCTATTTGTTCATGAAAAATACAGTTATTGTACACATATCACATAATCGTTCTCAAATTAATATATCAATTCAATTGTGCAAATACTTACAGTGATGGAATAAAGAATAGGAACAATTTACTGCAAAATACAAAATACTAAATCACTTAAATCAGTAGGTGTGTTTTTTTTTTTTTTTTTTGTTTTAGGTGTACCACTTATGCAGGTCCTATGATTGTGGGGATTTGATTTTGCCCGCTCTGTGTGGGTATAAACGCAGCCGCATATTTTCACAGGGATTTTTAAGGCGTTTTTTTTTTGTTTTTTAATAAATTAAGGTTTGTGAAATATTCACAGGTGAGTACAATTTCCCTTGCAGGTAAGTATCTTTTCTAAACTGATGAGTATAATTTTCTGCATGGTTAAGTTTAATTTTTTTCACAAAACTTAAAAATGTGATTGAAAAATAAAAATGAATCTCTCCCCGCTAGTATATATACATACGTAAGTAGAAGGGATGCCAATTATTACGTTTTTTTTTTTTAATTTTATTTAATAATTGGGGAAAATATAAACAACGCGACATCAGGACGGACAATATCCCCCAGAGTAGGTATGCCTGTAGTAAGAGGCGACTAAAATACCAGATTCAAGGGGTTGTTTAGCGCAACCTTTTCAGGCTGCCAACGCAATATATAGCTTCTCCAAAGCCAATTGTCAATATCACCTATCCGTGGCGAATCCTGTTTCATTAAAAGCCGAGGGTCTGGCGACCCCAAGCTCCTCATGAACTTGGGTGTGGGGAGGGAGCCATGGCCTGAAGGTTTAATGTGGCCATACAAATCGTTCCCGAGATGGTCGGGCTAGTACCTTAATGGTTCTGTGTTACCAGAGCGTACCGGATCTATATCCGGCAAAGGACCATCACATCGATAACCCTCCCCAAAGCATTCGGGGAGTAACCTTATCGCTACAACAACAACAACAACAACAACAACAGGACGGACAATGTCACAGCAGTTTCAATTATACCATCTAAATCTATTCAAAACCTTTTCTCCCGGGAGTGGTATTCGAACTCGTACTCCTGCGTTAATTGAACTGTTAACAAACATATTCAACCAAAGTTATTCCTTTGTTGCTGCGCAAATTTTTCCAATTGCTTTCTTCGCATAGCTTTAAGGGCCTGGCAAAGTTGACTTAGTCATAGCGCCATAGTCATAACCATATATTTACTTATCCATATCAATTGGCATCAGTTATTGGTAGCTTAACCTAATCGTGATACTTTCATAAAAATGAAGAAAATGGAAAAACTTACAAACATACTCCACAAAAAATAAGTCTCTTAGTCGTACGAAACGTATCCAAATCAATAAATAAAATCTTCAAAAAGTTAACAAATTCTCCAACAAAAATATTTTTAGATTATGGATATGGCGAAAAACCAAAAACCAATTGGTGGGCAATGGATATGGCTAGGGCATTATGGTATGGCACCATTGATCAATTTCATTGATTTCCATAAGGTTGATTGGATCAGCTGTTTTATATGGATATGGATACGTCAAGTTTAAACGGCCCTTTATTTTTCGCACAGTAAATAATTTTCTATGTTTGCCTTTACCAAAGCTATGCTTTGTTGTTGGCAAGTTAATTTTATGAACTGGTTTTGTTTTGTGCTATTTTCAGAAGAACAATTAATTAAAAATTGATTGTTTTTTTTTAATAATAAGGGTACACCTTACCATGGTGAGACCAGTAACAGGTGTCCGCCGGAGATCAGCTGATTGGTACTTTTTTAATATGATTTGACACTTCAAATTCCGGCGCAGTACGATTTTGACATCAGTCCATCCATTTACAAAAACAAAGTACATGGAACTTTTATTTATATTTGTAGGTATGTCACCGTGCTGCCCCCTTGTATGGTTTCGCAATACTCCTCACTTGATGCTTGAAATGTGTGAATACAATTTTTTTCTGCCTTGAAAAAAAAAATTGTATCGAAAAGTTATGGTCAAAAATATATCAAACAAAACTATGCTTCTTCAGTTACAAAGCAGGGAAAGGCGTCCTCCGTAAATAGAGGTTTTATTGACGAAAAAAGAATACATAAGTTTTTTTTCGTTATTCAAGATAAGTAGAGTGATGAGTGAAACCCCGACGTCATGCTCTGAGATAAATCAATGAAATTTCGGACGAATCTTCCCTATTGAAGAAAAGACGATTTAGAAAGACTTCCAAGAATCGGTAGATAACCAGCAAAAAATTTCTTTTTTCCACTGGGACTGGTTTTACAAGGTTTGCATCTTTCCGAAATTTTTATACCCGCTGTACTTGTACACAGGGTATTATAACTTTGATTGCATAACGGTTGGTTGTACAGGTATAAAGGAATCGAAATGATATATCAAAACAAATAAGGAAGGTTAAGTTCGGGTGTAAACGAACATTACATACTCAGTTGAGAGCTATGGTGACAACATAAGGGAAAAACACCATGTAGGAAAATGAACCGAGGGTAACCCTGGAATGTGTTTGTATGACATGTGTATCAAATGGAAGGTATTAAAGAGTATTTTAAAAGGGAGTGGGCCATAGTCTAAAGGTGGACCAGGGGTGACCCTAGAATGTGTTTGTATGACATGCGTATCAAATGAAAGGCATTAAAGAGTATTTTATGAGGGAGTGGGCCATAGTTCTATAGGTGGACGCCATTTAGGGATATAGCCATAAAGGTGGATCAGGGTTGATCCGGAATGCGTTTGTATGATATGGGTATCAAATGAAAGGTGTTAATGAGTATTTTAAAAGGGAGTAATCCTTAGTTCCATAGGTGGACGCCGTTTCGAGATATCGCCATAAAGGTGGACCAGGGGTGACCCTAGAATTTGTTTGTACAATATGGGCATCAAACGAATGTTGTTAATGAGTATTTTAAAAGGGAGTTGGCCTTAGTTCTATAGGTGGATGCCGTTTCGGTTAATAAATCGACCCAGTCTAATATGTATACTCACATGAAGGTATTAAAATAAAAAATATTAAAAATTATTTGTTGAAAATGTGTGGAAATTTCATTATCAAAAAAAATTTTAGATTTGCTGAAATTTTGATTGTTGAAATGATTAGCAATGGCGTTCACGTTATTCGTTCCGCAATGTTGATATGATGGTTGTCTCAAATATTTTTTTAATTTCATCCTTTTCATGGGTTGGTGGTAATTTATGACTACCGATAGAACTAATAATAATAGTTGAGATTCCACTGAATCCTGTTAGTCACACAAAGTTATAATGATGACCAAATAGTTGCAATAATGTTGGTACGATTATAACAATTATCCTAATTCACTTATTTAAAAATTGTGAGGTTTAATCGGTTCGATTACAGGATCGCCAATGTAATTATTTGTAATAATAATGTAATTATTTTTAATAATAATGTAGTTATTTTTAATATTTTTTAATAAAAAACTTTTATTTTATTAATATTCTAAGATTTAAATTTTTAATGAATTTAAAAAAATTATATTTCAAATACAAACATTTTCATGAACAAAAGTGTACATGATAAAATAATTTTATAAATCGGAAGTATATAAATTCAAAGTAGATATATAATAATTGACCCTATATACACATATCACATAATCGTTCTCAAATTAATATATCAATTCAATTGTGCAAATACTTACAGTGGTGGAAAAAAGAATAGGGACAATTTACTGCCAAATACTAAATAAATTATATCAGCAGAACTTTAATATCTTCCTTGGAATAGTGCACTCTATAAAAATAACATTTAAGGGTTGTTGCAATAAATTTAATTTTATGACTCGATAACCTATATTACTATTTTAACTTAATTTACATACATGATGCCTTGCCTTGGCATTTTGCTTTTTTTTTTTTTTTTTTTGAGGTGTACCACCTATGCAGGCCTACTGGTCGTGGTCAAAAAGGTATGTTTGTGTAGATTTGATTTTGCACAGCACTATTTAAAAATTTTTCACGCTCTATTGTGGATATAAACACGTCCATCTATATATTTACTTTTGCAACTCTTTTCACAGGGATTTTTAAGGTCATAATTTTAGTTTTTTAATAAATTAAGGTTTGTGAAATTTTCACAGGTGAGTATAATTTCCTTCCCAGGTAAGTAGCTTTTCTAAATGAGTGAGTGAGGTGAGTATACTTTTCTGCAGGGGTAAGTTTAATTTGCTTCACAAATACTAATCGTAATTTTTTGCACTTATTTAAAACCAAAAAATTTGATTTGAAAACAAAAATGAATCTCTCCTCGCTGGTGGACCACGATCAGGTGATCGATTCTATTTGTAATTTGGCGTCTATGCAGAAGTTATCACACTTGTTTTATCCACAAGGGATCCTATTGGTTGGTTTGAAAAAATGACCAAGATGGGCGACGGAGTAAGCAAGTTGTGCCTTACTTTTATATTTAAGGTCTTACGCAATATGAAGTAGTCTTAAAATCTTAATTTAAAAAAAATCATCAGTAGAAGACGTGAATATCAAAAACGTACGTGAGTATGCTCCTAACCAAACCTTTACAAAAGAATAGCCTCGTCATAAAACAATATGAGTCCCAACAGATGTTTCTAATAAAATTAAGTTAGCTGACGCCTAGGCTATTTCGTCAAGTCACTCCAGTCATTCCTGCTTTGCTATAACTGGTACCAATTGGAAGCACCTGAACATAACATGACCAGCGAAGCTTTTGGGCCCTAATTCATTGCACAATGTTGATACCTACACCAAAGAGGATAGATATATGTATATCTATCCTCTTTGCCTGCACTCAAAAAAAATCGTATAAATTACTAAAAACGAAGAAAAAGTAGGCTTGATTTTACCCCATAGAAACGCTTCCCTTAATTTATGCAATCAAGTAGTGTTCTCAAAAACTGAGATGTTTTTTTACTTGGTCATAGGAATAATTTTCTTAAAAGTATTCAAGTATTGATTCGAGCTATAAAGAATGCTGTATAATTATTATCCCAGACAACTCGAAGTTCTGCTCCCTGATTCTAGATTTGCTCCATAAAATTTTGCACCATGGCGAAAAGCAACTAATGATTTGCATGATACAGATGGAATACTACATCTCCGGACTCAAGCAGAAAGTAAAAAAATGTATATTCAACTGCAAGAGGTGCACGATATATAAGCAACGAATGCGTTCACAAATAATGGCCGCTATGCCCCGAACGTGTCATTTACTCGGTGTCCTTTTACGGAACCGGCGTTGACATCGCCGTCCCATTTATGGTGAGGACGTCCCCCTTGCCTCGAGCTTCCTACTCGAAAGCATTTTTGAGTGCTTCTCTATTGGTTTTACTGGTATGTAAATAATTAATTATTACATTTGTTGTCTTCAAGACCAAGTTTATTATTTTTGTAAAATGTATATTTTACAAGTTATATTATATTAAATTATTATACATAGAAATTCTAAAAAAAGCAAGAGCTTAAAGAAAAACCATATGGGCTGCAACAAAAATCCTCGTCTAATGAGGTAATAGCACCTGATTGGCGCCTCCAATGGACGGTGGTACAGAGTAAAAAACAACAAACAGTAGAAAACGAGTTATAAATAGAAACTTGCAAAGTGGATCGCTGATGATAAACCGTCATCGGTTTTGAAAAAGTCGGCTATACGGTCTATGAACTTTGTTTTTTTCTAATTTACTCGTTTTCTATGTATAATAATTTAATATAATATAACTTGTAAAATATACATTTTACAAAAATAATAAACTTGGCCTTGGAGACAACAAATTAATATAATAATTAATTATTAACAGACCGGTAAAACCAAACATAACGGAAAGGAAAACAATTTTTTTTTCACTCAGGCCATTTAACCTTGAGTAAATTTTTGGTTAGAAGTACCTAATTAAAATTAAAATGCCCTTAATTATGAAAAATACAAAATATTTATACAGCTTTTTAAAACAACATTTCTCTAGAAATGTCTTATTTATTAGCTTTATATTTTTATGATGTGTAAAAAGCGTGCAGTTAATTAGTCTTATTTGTTTCCAAACCACTAGCTAATATGTTCTATCGTACACTGTCAAAAACCAGAGTTTGGTGCAGTGCAATAAATTTTGACCAATAACACTGATCGAACTTAAGTGGGACGACATAATCAAGATCTTGTTCAAAGTGTTAATGAGGCCTTAATTTGTAATGGATTAAAGCATTCCATATTTCTTATGTTCGTAAAATTAATGTATTTTAGACGGCTTCTATAGAAATTTGGAAAATGAGTTTACGTCGCCTCAAATAAAACAACCTTGTTACTGTGAACGTTTTGATGTTTTTGCAAGAGAATGTGGGGTACCAACCTCGATAAAAGTTACTTTTTAACTATAAATCAAACCTTAATAC
Organism: Eurosta solidaginis; assembly: GCF_040869045.1. Lineage (NCBI taxonomy): Eukaryota > Metazoa > Arthropoda > Insecta > Diptera > Tephritidae > Eurosta > Eurosta solidaginis. The sequence continues at coordinate 85,542,167 of NC_090319.1, read as the reverse complement.
TTTAAGTATATAAGCCTAGATTAGGTATATTTGGGTCGGGGTCTAGAAAATGTTTATATGCACAAGTGTATGGTAACTTTGATTAAATAACGGTTGTAGATAATGAGATGAAGGAATCGAGAAAGATATAGACATCCTTATACCAAAAGTTTTGAAATTCGATACACCAGCTAAGGGTTGAATGACAGGCAATTTACTTCAATTACAGTTAATTATTATGTAGCCCATGTACGTAAGTGGTTAGCCACTAGGCCGGCATTCTCAGGTATCGCCGACACCAATTTTTAAATGAACATAAACGTGAAATAATAAATTCCAAATGATTTGCGAAAGTATACGCTTTTGGTTAAAAACGGTAGGTAAGGTCAAATCGTTGAGGACAAAATGTAAATTACACTACATTTTTTCTAAGAAATATATTGGAAATCTTAACAACTTTTAATTAATTTACCTTTTAAAATGTATAAGATTGATGAATACATTTCTTACATGGCTGTCAGTAGTCGTCCGGAACATTGTGGATAAAATAAGTGGGATAACTTATGCATAGTATAGATATACGCCGCCGCGGCAGCGCCGATATTTTTGAGATTCGGCGGCGGCATGCGAAAAACGACAAAAATCGGCGGCGGCGGCAGCATCCGGCGCGTTACTATATTTTCTACTGGTTTAAGACTGTTTAGGCCATTTACTGTTCATGTCAAACGTCAGATATGGTGGAAAGTGGTATCAACGGATGCGCATCACTGCCAGTTACTAATTGCCGCTTTCAATATCAGCTTAACAGGCACTTTGCATCACTCAATTCACCAAATTGTTAAAACAAAACACTAAAAGAAAAGTTATATAATAAATGTATATGCTCATTTTGCATAATTTTTTATTTTTTTTGAAAAATTAATAATGAACAATGAATTCAAATAAAATGACCCAAGGCGAATTGTCCTCAAGTTGTTAATAAAAGCAAATTACACAAAATAGGTGCCGATTTAAAAAAAAAATGTATAGTGACGGGCGTTATGTTCACACGCCCCTTTGGTTTTTAGATTGCACTATAGCAAAAAAGTATAAGTGTCTTAGGGTAGAAGTAATACTGTGAGATAGTACTTACATAGAAAAAGTGTTATAACTGTAAGTATGTGGTGTTAAGAGTTTTTTTTTGGGATCCGAACTAGTGTTCGGACGTTAATCAAAAGGGAAGTAACATTTATGTTCTCCTATAACTCATCTAATTCCTGCGAATTGGGCAAAAGATATATAAAGCCGCCAAGAAGGATTTGGAAGTGAAAAAATTAAGTAAGCGAAAGTCATTATAAAACAGTCTACGGTTTGAATTGACCTTGTAAACATGACACATATAAGTTCGGACGTTACGTTACGGACGCTACAAATATTTTACCCCAATATAAATTATAAATTAAATGAAAAATAAATATTATAAAGATATAAGAAAACGGGTTTATTTTATAGCAAAATTAGTTGAACATAGAAATTGAGTTATCAGATATAAATATTTATTGGTTTTGACTTCGATGTTATAGCAGCTTCTATATGTTTCTTATAAGAGTAAGTAAAAGTGTGGTAAGACATTAAGTTATTTATATTTTTTACATTATTCCATATTCCGTCTAAGCCTTTTGTTTCTTCATTTATTTTAACGGACGAAATATAAATCATTTCAATTCGAGTGATGTTTGATTTTGCACAATCATAAAAATCTTTAGCATTGCTCAGGACTATGTCTTGTGTTCTGGAAGTTCCCAGACTTTGCGTTTCACGACAGCTCCAATTCGATCCACCGCTCCTTTGCCATGTGATGTGGCAAAAAAGTTCCATTGAAAAAATTTCGTATTGAAGCGTTGAGCAAAGTGCGGGATGGTTCTTAATATAAACTTATTTTTAAATTGACTGCTGCAACCATCCGAAATTACAAAAGTTTTTGAAATGTCATATCTTTGCTGCAAGTTTTTGATAACTTCATCAAAAACACAGTAAACGTCATGTTTGCTATTTGTCAATTTATCACTTACAATAGCAACTGAGTGTGCCCGACCATCGATCCATGCTACGCATGTAAAAAGTGTTACTTGTGTGTAGCTGAAATGAGCAGACTGTACTTCGTTCTGTACTGTAATTCTATAGTTTTCAGCAAAATCAATTTGGATAACTAGGTCCCTGGGCTTAAGATTCATTTTTAAGTTTACAAAATAAGTTTGCTGTGTGCGCTTAATAAATGTATGCAGCTGGAATGCAGGCAACTGGGACTCTATTTTTAAATAAAATAATTTAAAAAAAATTTTTAAGTTAAACGGTTTTATTGAAAACAATACTTACATGGAATAATAATAATACCAAAAGCTAGAAAATAATTAGGTAGGTCCTAGGTACTAGTCATCACACTCCTTATCAATCTAGGACGTTGATCAGACAATTAAATAAAAGCGTTGGGCGCGTGAAATTTCTAAAAATGTGAGGCGTAGCATAACCTGATTAAGGTTCAGTTGGTTTTACTTATGACTATCAATAGAAATATGACGCGTCCAACGCTTTTATTTAATTGTCTGATCAACGCCCTAGATTGATAAGGAGTGTGATGACTAGTACGTAGGACCTACCTAATTATTTTCTAGCTTTTCGTATTATTATTATTTCATGTAAGTATTGTTTTCAATAAAACCGTTTAACTTAAAAATTTTTTTTTTAATTATTTTATTTTCAAGTTTTTAGTCTTTATTTAATTGCCTGTTATTTCTCATTCTATTTAGTTCATTTAGTGACTCATTATTACAAGGACTCTTTCCTGACATTTTGTTACAACCTAAGTCCTCAATACATAATCCTTCCAAAGACTTTACTCGACTGCGCCACGTATGCTTGTCCCTCCTCCAACTCCAAAATATTTTGATGTCACTTCTACTGGACTGTATGCAATATTTGTTCCAAATATGAGCCAAATCGGGCATCATAGGTCGCTTTCTATTCATGTATGTATTATGTGTTCCAAATATGGACCAAATTAAATCGGACCACAAATACGATTTTTGTGAATATCTCGATCCATGCGCCACCTAGCGGCGATTTTTTTTCACAGGTCGATTTCTATTCTTGCATGTATTATGTGTTCCAAATATGAGCCAAATCGGACCACAAATGCGAATTTTGCGAATATCTCGATCCTTGCGCCACCTAGCGGCGATTTTTTTTTCTTATTATTGCATTGTCATCGGGTTCTGAACTATATTCCAAGTTTCAAGCTTGTAGCTTATCGCGAAGTTACTTAAATTCCAATTACAATCACAACGGCCGGCCTGTCAACTCAAGCTAAATAAAACCGTTTAAAAATGAGCTCTTTCATTGGCTCTTCAGATACGCTTAAAAGCATCCGATTGTCGACAGTCCGCCAATGCTTCCATTTTATAGTTTCATTCAGTTCATTTAAGAAGCGTAAAAGAACTAAAGTTGATATTATGTCGAATTCGCAATCTTTACATTGATTTAGCATACACATCTCATTATTGATATCGCAACAGACCTTTTTTTTAAAAGTCACCAAACTTAGAAGGAAATATTGGGATTTTCTTGGTCATAGCTTCCAACATACAAGAAAAGTTCGCATGGTATTTGCAGACACACATATTATGGGGCATGTCCCTACTCATAAGCACGGTTTTTGGTATATTGTAGAAAAATTTTGTTCGTGATATACTTGTATGAACAAATTTTGTTTTAAATAATTGATAGGCTTCATTTACAGTCATTACCATACAACGCTTAGCTACAGGTAGCGAATAACGACCCTTCAAGAGTGTATTTTTTCCACCCGCCATTTTAACTGAAATGTTATCACGACCAAAGAAGTTATGTATTATTTTAAAGTCCTCATCTTCATTTTCTTCTTCTGTGTAGTTACAATCAGCTATGCTCTTGCCTACATACTTTTTATAAAGGACATCAATTATTTTACGCTTCTTATTGATATTTTGCGGCAAGGCTTTCTCTACTTTTTTAAGGGCATTTCCTAAAGTTTGTTTACAGCTGTACTGCTCAACTACTATACCTTTTTCTGCTATTTTTCTTTCCTGGAAAGTTCTTTGACGATTGTAGTTGCTTGTCCTTAATTTCTCAGCGAGCAAAGCGTCCCTTCCACACCGCACTTTCAGGTTTTTCCTAAATTTTCGTCTCCTTTCGGCATCTTTTTAGCGATATTCCCTGGCTTTTGACTGATTTTCTTTTAAAGGTAATCGCCACGCTTTTGCCCTTTCTGCTGCAGTCTTCGCCATCTTTTCAACAAAATAATATGAACTCGAACTACACTAAAATAATTGATATCAAGACTTACTTACCGTTCGGACGTTACAAAAGTTATGAAAGGAAAATGGATTGACTAATAACTTTTTACGAATTTCAATTTGTTTTTCTCCTAACTTTAATTCAACTTGCTTAAGAAATAACTTCCCTGTATTTTTTCAACGCACCACTTTTTTTTTGGACAAAAAATTGGAAATTTTCGTTACGGACGTTACATCTGGACGCTTAGCGTTAATGCGTGATTAACAGTTATACGACTGAGTTGTAAGCAGACGCGGATCTACGGGGGGGCAATAGGGGACATTCGCCCCCCCCCCAAAGGTCGAGAAATTTTATTTTTCAAATACTTTACAGAACAAAAATTAAATATCCAAAGAAAACAAATATTAACATGTTCAATACTTAATTTTGCCATTTCACGATGCACGGGAATTTATACATATATACAATTTTCAGTTAACAGACGAACAGAGAAAATTCTGTTCAAATGGTTCATAATAAGAGAATTTTTTGTATACGTCTTGCGACATGTTAAGTTAACGTGCATTTGGGGAAACATGGTGAGTCGCAAGACGTTTCACATGCAAATTAATCGTAATCAGTGGATCACAACAAAAAAAAAAACGCCTTATCATTGAGCGTACAAACCTGCTCGAAATAATAGTTACACAGCAGTCCTTCAGTTTCAAAACAAAAAAAATCCATTTTATTAATCAATATTATGAAATAAAACACACTTTTATCCTTGTCCCATTTATTAATGAAAATAAGCAAACTTCACGTTAAAGTAACGAAAACCATATTAGTTATTATTTAAAACCCTGATTTGGCCGAAACTTAACTGCTCATAAAAATAGGTACAATTTTGATGAAATAGCAAGTACATATTAAAAAAATATATAAAACAAAACTTTTATTTTACACATTTAATATTGCTTAGTTAATAACCAGTACATCCACCTCCATTCTGAACTACTTTACCCATTCTTTTGAGCATGCTATTGATTAAAGTCTGGCAGGTTTCTACGGGTACCTCAAACCAAGTTTTTTTGAACTTCTTTCCATAATTGCTCTTTGTTGGAGAAAGCTTGACCTGCCAATTTCTTTCTTAAATCTTCTCGTAGGTTTTCAATCGGATTTAAGTCCGGGTATTGATTAGGCCAATTCAAAACATTAACATTATGGTCCTTAAAGGATGTGTATGTTGGTTTCAGACTATATCCATCCCTTTTTAAGTCTAAAGTACACAAAGAACAATTTTGTGGACGCTATTTATACATAACTAGCTATACCCGGCATACGTTGTAACGTCCGAGATCGAACTAATGTTGCATTATTTTTTTGTTTCGTTTGTTGATAATTTAGTTTATTGTTCTGTGAATTGAATTGATTTTTGTACACATATTTGGTGAAATTCTCTGTTAAAACATTTTATTATTGTATGTTATTGTAATGTATGTGGGTACACAATAGTTTTTTCGTTCGGTGCAAAGATAAATAATTTTTTTGGCGTTCCAACTCTAGAGCAAGCAACATATAGCTGGCCATAGGAAACGCACGGACTCTCTAAATTTAATCCTGCAACAGTAAGCGATTGTCCTTGTGCTTTGTTAATTGCAATTGCAAAAGCAAGGCGTACAGGAAACTGTAAGCGCTTAAAATTGAATGGAAAATCTGTAGGAATCATTGGGATCCGTGGTATGAGCACATCTTCACCTTTGCTTTTACCGCTGATGATTGTTGCTTCCATTACATTCAGCATTAATTTCTTAACGCACAGTCTGGTTCCATTGCACAATTTTGGTGGGTCTAAATTCCAAAGAAGCTTGATTGGTGAGCCAATTTTCAAAGTTAATATATGCGCCGGAATTCCAGGTGGTTCTAAAGAGTTTAGAAATTCAATTGGATAATTCTCAATTTGACCTTCATCCGTAACTGTGTCGATCGATTTATATTTCGTTACTTCGCGAGGAATTTGGTTTTGGTTTTGAATACGATCATTGATTTTGTTAAAGTGATCTTTTTGGGAGCTAAGTTTGCTCGTTCGCATACCCAAAAAAAATATAAATTTAAAATTCTTAATTCTGAAATATGAAAAACCTTCGTTTTTATCGAAGGAACCTATAGCCAACATTTGGTGATGATTCAAGTGTTGGAAATACGTTTCCATAGGGAACACACACACAGAATTTGATTTTTATAGAAGATGTAGATAGACTGAAGCTACCAAATTTTTTTTAACGGCGGCAGATTACTAAACGTCCAAAAGGAATAACAGACAAACTCAACAATGCAGTCAAACTTTAAGTGTTAAAATAACCTAAGTTTATACGGCAGCCATAGTTCTGGAAAATCCCATTTATAGGGAAGGTGCCACGCCCCTTTTTCCCAATTCCATATTTTACTGGAGGTGTTAGGGCTTAACGTCATATAGCTCCTTACCAATTTTTACTATCCTACCTTTACTACATCCAGAGATATGCAGTATGATATATTCTATTTGTATTGGAGTTGCCACGCCCCCTTTTTCCCAATTCCACATTTCCTTGGTAGTGTTAGGGATTGACCTCATATAACTCCTTACTGAATTTGAATGTTCTAGCATGTATACCTTCAAAGTTATGCAGTACCAAAGATTTCATTTGCGTGGGAGATGCCACGCCCCCTTTTTCCAAATTCCACATTTTCCTGATGGTGTTAGGGATTGACCTCATATAACTCCTTACTGAATTTGAATGTTCTAGCATGTATATCTTCAAAGGTATGCAGCACCAAAGATTTTATTTGTATGGGGGGTGCCACGCCCCTTTTATATATCCAAATTATTTTTAGCCTAAAACCTTCCCGTTGATCGAAGGAACCTATAGCCAAAATTTGGTGATGATTGAAGTGTTGGAAATACGTTTCCATATGTAATACACACACAGAATTTGATTTATATACATATATATAGATTGGGTGGTGTGAATGAAAAATAAGCAAAAACGCAAAAACTAAAGGAAATTTTTATATTAATTTGTTGTCTTCAAGACCAAGTTTATCATTTTTGTAAAATGTATATTTTACAAGTTATATTATATTAAATTATTATAAATAGAAATTCTAAAGAAAACAAGAGCTTAAAGAAATCCCATATGGACTGCAACAAAAATCCTCGACTAATGAGATAATAGCATCTGAGTGGCGCACTCAATTGACGGTGGTAAAGAGTAAAACCAACAAACAATAGAAAACGAATTATAAATAAAAACTTGCAAAGTGGATCGCTGATGATCAACCGTCATCGGTTTTGAAAAATTCGGCTATACGGTCTATGAACTTTGTTTTTTTTCTAATTTACTCGTTTTCTATGTATAATAATATAATATAATATAACTTGTAAAATATACATTTTACAAAAATAATAAACTTCGACTTGAAGACAACAAATTAATATAATAATTAATTATATACAGACCAGTAAAACCAAACATAACAGAAAGGAATTTTTTTTTTTCACTCAAGCCATTTAACCTTGATTAAATTTTTGGTTAGAAGTACCTAATTAAAATTAAAATGCCCTTAATGATGAAAAATTCAAAATATTTATACAGCTTTTTAAAATAACATTTCTCTAGAAATGTCTTATTTATTAGCTTTATATTTTTATGATGTGTACAAAGCGTGCAGTAAATTGGTCTTATTTGTTTCCAAACTGCTAGCTAATATGTTCTATCGTACACTGTCAAAAAACCAGAGCTTGGAGCAGTGCAATAAATTTTGAGCAATAACACTGCTCGAACTTAAGTGGGACGACATAATCAAGATCTCGTTCAAAGTGTTAATGAGGCATTAATTTGTAATGGATTAAAGCATTCCACATTTCTTATGTTCGTAAAATTAATGTGTTTTAGACGGCTTCTATAGAATTTGGAAAATGAGTTTACGTCGCCTCAAATAAAACAACCTTTTTACTGTCAACGTTTTGATGTTTTTGCAAGGGAATGTAGGGTACCAACCACGATAAAAGTAACTTTTCAACTATAAATCAAACTTTAATACTCTAAGTATATAAGCCTAGATCAGGTATATTTGGGTCGGGGTCTAGACAATTTTTGTACGCACAGTTGTATGGTAATTTTGATTAAATAACGGCTGTAGATAATAACATGAAGGCATGGAGAAAGATATAGGCTTCCTTATATCAAAATTTTTGAAATTCGATACACTAGCTAATTTTTCCAATAGCTCTCTCAGCCGAACACGAAAAAACACATTAAGACCGTTTCATCCGTTACACTCAAAACCACCCAACTCCCAATTCATAGCCCTCACTCACGGGATATACATACGTAGTAGAAGGGATGCCAATTATTACGTTTTTTTATACTCAGTTGAGCAGAGCTCACAGAGTATATTAAGTTTGATTGGATAACGGTTGGTTGTACATATATAAAGGAATCGAGATAGATATAGACTTCCATATATCAAAATAATCAGGATCGAAAAAAAATTTGATTGAGCCATGTCCGTCCGTCCGTCCGTCCGTTAACACGATAACTTGAGTAAATTTTGAGGTATCTTGATGAAATTTGGTATGTAGGTTCCTGAGCACTCATCTCAGATCGCTATTTAAAATGAACGATATCGGACTATAACCACGCCCACTTTTTCGATATCGAAAATTTCGAAAAACCGAAAAAGTGCGATAACTCATTACAAAAGACAGATAAAGCGACGAAACTTCGTAGATGGGTTGACGTTATGACGCAGAATACAAAATTAGTAAGATTTTGGACAATGGGCGTGGCACCGCCCACTTTTACAAGAAGGTAATTTAAAAGTTTTGCAAGCTGTAATTTGGCAGTCTTTGAAGATATCATGATGAAATTTGGCAGGAACGTTACTACTATTACTCTATATGTGTTAGATAAAAATTAGCAAAATTGGATAAAGAACACGCCCACTTTTTAAAAAAAAAATTTTTTAAATTCAAATTTTAACAAAAAATTTAATATCTTTACTGTATATAAGTAAATTAAGTCAAAATTCAACTCCAGTAATGATATGATGCAACAAAATACAAAAATAAAAGAAAATTTCAAAATGGGCGTGGCTCTGCCCATTTTCATTTAGTTTGTCTAGAATACTTTTATTGCCATAAGTCGAACAAAAATTTACCAATCCTTCTCAAATTTGGCAGGAGCATAGATTCTATGACGGTAACTGTTCTCTGTGAAAATGGGCGAAATCGGTGGAAGCCACGCCCAGTTTTTATACACAGTCCACCGTCTGTCCTTCCGCTCGGCCATTAACACAATAACTTGAGCAAAATCCGATATATCTTTACTAAACTTAGCCCACGTACTTACCTGAGCTCACTTTTTCTTGGTATAAAAAATGGGCGAAATCTGACCATAACCACGCCCACTTCATCGATATCGAAAATTACGAAAAATTAAAAAAATGCCATAATTCTATACCAAATACGAAAAAAGTGATGAAACATGGTAACTGGATTGGTTTATTGACGCAAAATATAACTTTGGAAAAAACTTTGTAAAATGGGTGTGACACCTATTAAGTAGAAGAAAATGAAAAAGTTCTACAAGGCGAAATCAACAGCCCTTGGAATCTTGGCAGGAATACTGTTAGCGGTATTGCATATATAAATAAATTAGCAGTACCCGACAGATGATTTTCTGGATCACCTGGTCCACATTTTGGTCGATATCGCGAGAACGCCTTCACATATACATCTAAGGGCCACTCGCTTTTAAAACCCTCATTAATACCTTTAATTTGATATCCGTATCGTACAAAAACATACCAGAGTCACCCCTGTCCCACCCTAATGGCGATATCTCGAAAAGGCGTCCACCTATAGACCTAATGCCCCCTCCCTCTTAAAATGCTCAGTAACACCTTTCGTTTGATACCCATATCGTACAAACATTCTAGAGTCACCCCTGGCCCACCCTAATGGCGATATCTCGAAAAGGCGTCCACCTATAGACCTAGTGTCCACTCCCTCTTAAAGGGCTCAGTAACACCTTTCGTTTGATACCCATATCGTACAAACATTCTAGAGTCACCCCTGGCCCACCCTAATGGCGATATCTCGAAAAGGCGTCCACCTATAGACCTAATGCCCACTCCCTCTTAAAATGCTCATTAACAGCTTTCGTTTGATACCCATATCGTACAAACATTCTAGAGTCATACCTGGCCCACCCTAATGGCGATATTTCGAAAAGGCGTCCACCTATAGAACTAAGGATTACTCCCTTTTAAAATACTCATTACCACCTTTCATTTGATACCCATATCGTACAAACATTCTAGAGTCATACCTGGCCCACCCTAATGGCGATATTTCGAAAAGGCGTCCACCTATAGAACTAAGGATTACTCCCTTTTAAAATACTCATTACCACCTTTCATTTGATACCCATATCGTACAAACACATTCTAGAGTCACCCTGGCCCACCCTAATGGCGATATCTCGAAAAGGCGTCCACCTATAGACCTAATGTCCACTCCCTCTTAAAATGCTCAGTAACACCTTTCGTTTGATACCCATATCGTACAAACATTCTAGAGTCACCCCTGTCCCACCCTAATGGCGATATCTCGAAAAGGCGTCCACCTATAGACCTAATGCCCACTCCCTCTTAAAATGCTCAGTAACACCTTTCGTTTGATACCCATATCGTACAAACATTCTAGAGTCACACCTGGCCACCCTAATGGCGATATCTCGAAAAGGCGTCCACCTATAGAACTAAGGATTACTCCCTTTTAAAATACTCATTACCACCTTTCATTTGATACCCATATCGTACAAACACATTCTAGAGTCACCCTGGCCCACCCTAATGGCGATATCTCGAAAAGGCGTCCACATATAGACCTAATGCCCACTCCCTCTTAAAATGCTCAGTAACACCTTTCGTTTTATACCCATACCGTACAAACATTCTAGAGTCACCCTTGGTCCAGCTTTATGGCGATATCTCGAAAAGGCGTCCACCTATAGAACTAAGGATTACTCCCTTTTAAAATGCTCAGTAACACCTTTCGTTTGATACCCATATCGTACAAACACATTCTAGAGTCACCCTGGCCCACCCTAATGGCGATATCTCGAAAAGGCGTCCACCTATAGACCTAATGCCCACTCCCTCTTAAAATGCTCAGTAACACCTTTCGTTTGATACCCATATCGTACAAACATTCTAGAGTCACCCTTGGTCCACCTTTATGGCGATATCTCAAAAAGGCGTCCACCTATAGAACTAAGGATTACTCCCTTTTAAAATACTCCTTACCACCTTTCATTTGATACCCATATCGTACAAACACATTCTAGAGTCACCCCTGGCCCACCCTAATGGCGATATCTCGAAAAGGCGTCCACCTATAGACCTAATGCCCACTCCCTCTTAAAATGCTCAGTAACACCTTTCGTTTGATACCCATATCGTACAAACATTCTAGAGTCACCCCTGGCCCACCCTAATGGCGATATCTCGAAAGGGCGTCCACCTATAGAGCTAATGCCCACTCCCTCTTAAAATGCTCAGTAACACCTTTCGTTTGATGCACATATCGTACAAACACATTCTAGAGTCACCCCTGGCCCACCCTAATGACGATATCTCGAAAAGGCGTCCACCTATAGACCTCATGCCCACTCCCTCTTAAAATGCTCAGTAACACCTTTCGTTTGATACCCATACCGTACAAACATTCTAGAGTCACCCCTGGCCCACCCTAATGGCGATATCTCGAAAAGGCGTCCACCTATAGACCTAATGCCCACTCCCTCTTAAAATGCTCAGTAACACCTTTCATTTGATTCCCATATCGTACAAACACATTCTAGAGACACCCCTGGTCCACCTTTATGGCGATATCTCGAAACGGCGTCCACCTATGGAACTAAGGATCACTCCTTTTCAAAATACTCATTAACAGCTTTCATTTGATACCCATATCGTACAAACACATTATAGAATCACCCCTGGTCCACCTTAATGGGGACATCTCGAAATGGCGTCCACCGATAGACCTAAGGCCCACTCCCTCTTAAAATGCTCAGTAACACCTTTCATTTGATACCCATATCGTACAAACAAATTCTAGAGTCAGCCCTGGTCTACCTTTATGGCGATATCCCTAAATGGCGTTCATCCATAGAACTATGGCCTACTCTCTCTTAAAATACTCTTTAATACCTTTCATTTGATACACATGTTATACAACCACATTCCAGGGTTACCCCAGATTGATTTTCCTTATTTTGTCTCCATAGCTCTCAACTGAGTATGTTATGTTCGGTTACACCCGAACTTAGCCTTCCTTACTTGTTTCAATTTTATTTAATAATTTGGGAAAAATATAAACAACGCGACATCAGGACGGACAATATCCCCCAGCGGTAGGTATGCCAGTGGTAAGAGGTGACTAAAATACCAGATTCAAGGGGTTGTTTAGCGCAACTTTTTCAGGTTGCCAGCGCAATATATAGCTTCTACAAAGCCAATTGTCAGCCTCACCTATCCGTGGCGAATCCTGTTTCATTAAAAGCCGAGGGTCTGGTGACCCCAAGCTCCTCATGGAACTTGGGTGTGTGGAGGGAGCCATGGCCTGAAGGTTTAATGTGGCCATACAAATCGTTGCCGAGTTGGTCGGGCTAGTACCTTAATGGTGCTGTGTTACGGGATCTATATCCGGCAAAGGACCATCACATCGATAACCCTCCCCAAAGCCTTCGGGGAGTAACCTTATCGCTTCAACAACAACAACAACAGGACGGACAATGTGACAGCAGTTTCAATTATACCATCTAAATCTCTTCAAAACCTTTTCTCCCGGGAGTGATAATCGAACTCGTACTCCTACGATAATTGAACTGTTAACATACATATTCAACCAAAGTTATTCCTTTGTTGCTGCGCAACTTTTTTCAGTTGCTCTCTTCGCATATATTTAAGGGCCTGGTAAATTTGACATAGTCATAACGCCATAGTCATAACCATATTTTAACTTATCCATATCAATTGGCATCAGTTATTGGTACCTTAACCTAAAAATCGTGATACTTTCATAAAAATGAAGAAAATGCAAAAAATTACAAACATATTCCACAAAAAATAAGTCTCTTAGCCGTACGTAACGTATCAAAAACAATAATGAAATCTTCAAAAAGTTAATAATTATGGATATGGCGAAAAACCCAAAACCAATTGGTGGGCAATGGATATGGCTAGGGCGTTATGGTATGGCACCATTGACCAATTACATTGATTTCCATAAGGTTGATTGGATCAGCTGTTTTATATGGATATGGATACGTCAAGTTTAAACGGCCCTTTATTTTTTGCACAGTAAATAATTTTCTATGTGTGCTTTTACCAAAGCTATGCTTTGTTGTTGGCAAGTTAATTTATGAACTGGTTTTGTTTCGTGCTATTTACAGAAGAACAATTAATTAAAAATTTATTGTTTTTTTTTTATAATAAGGGTACACTTTACCATGGTGAGACCAGTAACAGGTGTGTACCGTAGATCAGCTGATTGGTACTTTTTTAATATGATTTGACTCTTCAACTTCCGGCGCAGTACGATTTTGACATCAGTCCATCGATTTACAAAAACAAAGTACATGGAACTTTTATTTATGTTTGTAGGTATGTCACCGTGCTGCCACCTTGTATGGTTCCGCAATACTCCTCAGTTAATGCTTGAAATGTGTGAATACAATTTTTTTCTGCTTTGAAAAAAAAAGTGTATAGATAGGTTGGGTTGAACTGGCCGGTCCATGAGGACCTCACATAGACTGATTGAGTCCGTAGTGTTATCAGAAGTTTGTTTTAACGACCAAACTGAAAACCCCTATCAAAAACCAGGACATATGTTATAAAATAACTCCGTCCTCTTGGCAAATACTAGAAGCTTCCTAGGACTTAAGCCACTTGCTGCTTCTAGATCTGACAGCTGTATCACTCCTAATAGCTGGAGTCTTATACTGTTTTCACACAGAAACTTAATGATCTCATTTCACCTGCTAATGAAATCGTAAATTTTTTGCTTTCACACAGAAGTAACTGCTCGATTAGTATGAAGGATGAGACAGACAATCACGGCGGAACGATACAAGGTGGGAGCATGGTGACATACCTACAAACAAACAAAATTCCATGTACTTGTAAATTCGATGGACAAATGTCAAAATCGTACTGCACCGGTAGTTGATGTATCAAATCAAATAAAAAAGGTTATAATCAGCTGTTCGATGCCGCCACCTTGTATCGTTCCGCCATGCACACAATGACATTTGCTTTGACAAATGACATTTTTAAGCACTGAACACACCAAAAACTAAGAAGCGGAAACGGAATCGGAACGCTGCAAACAGAATTGCATTGTGCTTTTGACTTCATTAGGCATTCGATTAGCTACTAACGAAATAATAATAGATTCGAATTTTGTAGGGAAGATTGAATTCAATAAGCGTCTTAATGTAGAAAATTGCCTTTATTATTCAATAAGCCGTCTGTGTGAAAATAGTATTAGCCTGGCAAGTGCAGGGCACGAGCACATAACGTGCCCGATCGTATCCTCCTCCAACCTGCACTTCCTACATCTGCTATCACTGACCAAGCCTACTTTAAAGGCATGTGACGCCAGAAGGCAGTGTCCAGTCAGAATACCCGTCATGAGGCTACAGTCCTCTCTTTTTAATGATAGAAGCAACTGTGTTAGTCTAAGGTTGTAAGACCTACACATAATATTCGACACTTTACAGCCCGCGCTTGAACCCACGCCTTTCCCGCTTGGTCGATCATGTGCACCTCTCGCCTTCGCTTAATCTCGCCCAATCTAATTGGGACATCTACGGATCAAGCTTCAAGGGATGCGCCCTTTTTAGCTAGTTCGTCCGCTTTTTAATTCCCATCTATTCCCATATGCCCTGGGACCCAATATAGATGTATGCTTCTCCCTGTCCCGATTCTCTCCAGAGACTGTTTACACTCTAACCCCATTTAGATGCTGTGCTATGCGAGATTATTGCCTTAATTGCTGCTTGACTGTCAATATAAAAGTTAACACGGTTGCAGCTTAAGCTATTCTCTTCCAGGGTTTCTACTGCTTTGGTTACGGCTAATATTTCCGCTTGGAAAACGCTACAGTAATCCGGCAGCCTGTAGGATCTGCCTATTTCTGGATCAGCGCAGTATACCGCAGACTCTACTCCTTCCACTACTTTGGAACCATCGGTGTACACATGTATCGCCTCGTCCGCCATTTGAGCACCCTTGCCCCAACCGTCCACCTCTATTGTGGCCTTAAGATCTCCCTCGAAGCGCAGATAGGGAATCATGTAGTCTGTTCGTCTTGTGATTGATGACGCTATACGCACGTACACCCTAGCATTCTTTTACATGCATAGAGTGCCATTCAGACCTTCTTACTGTCTAGGATGATTCCTAGATATTTTGCAAAGTTTCTCCTGTAAGGCCACCCCTCCTAACTTAGGCCTGGTCCAATTTGGGACCTTGTACGTCTTTGTAAACAAGACCATATCCGTCTTCTCCGCATTGACTGTAAACCCGACATTAGATGCCCAGGTATGAATATCCCGAAGCGCCCGATCCATCAAAGAACTAATCGTTGGAAGGCACTTTCCACTTATGACAATTTCAACGTCATCCGCGTAAGCCGTAAGTTTTACGGGTCCCTCATCGAATTGCCTGAGCAGTTGGTTGATGACCAGCGTCCACAGCATAGGTGATAGCACCCCTCCCTGCGGCGTGCCCATGTCCTCTGATTTCGTGGCCTCGTACAATTCCCATTATGATGTAATATTTCTGCAATTTAACATGCAGCCGATCCATCTGATTAAGGCAGGATGTACTTTAATGTAATTAAGATCATCCATAATCGCCCATTTTGCAACATTATTGAAAGGATCGGAATGTCCAAGAAGACTCCTAGAGCATACTCCTTATATTCCAGGGATTTCTCTATGCTTATTACCACCCTATGCAATGCGGTGTCTACCGACTTGCCTTTGGTGTACGCATGCTGTGTTGTGGAGAGCAGCTTTTCATCCACGTTGGACTTTATGTACACATCTAACAGCCTCTCAAAGGTTTTGAGCAGAAATGATGTTAAGCCAATGGGTCTATAGTCTTTGGGATACACGTGACCGATCTTCCCCGCCTTTGGTAGAAAAGCTACACGAACAGTTCTCCAAGAGTGCGGTACATGATTCAGTCTTATGCACCCATCGAATATTATTTTAAGCCATTCCACGACCGCCCTACTTGAGACTTGTAGCATGGCCGGGAATATACCATCTGGGCCCGGCGATTTAAACTTAGAAAACTTCTTCACTGCCCTCTCGATCTTGGTATCGGTCACCAAGCCCAGCACTACTAGCTCCGTGATCGAAGTTTAAGTGATGTCAGCTGGCTCTTCTAAACCGTCTCCCGATGGGAAATGTGTATCGAGAAGCGTTTCAAGGGATTCCTCACTATTACGTGACCATTCCCCGTTCTCTTTCTTTATTAGTCCCTGGACTATGTTTTCCTTTGCCAGGACTTTTTTCAACCGTGCTGTTTCGCTGGAGCACTCTATGTCCGTAGAGAAACTTTTCCATGAGTTTCTCTTCGCCCTGGTAATTTCACGCTTGTAGATCCTCAGTAGATCCTTGTACTCGTCCCGAGACTCTTCGCTTTCCGCGGTATTTGCGAGCTTAAACATTTCTTTTACCTGTCTTCTTCGAAGACTCAGCTCATTGCTCCACCATGGCGGCTTTGCTTTTCCTCTGAATCTTCTTAGAGATCATGCTTTGTTATACGCAGCCATAACCGTCCTTGTTAGGAGTTCATTTGACTCCTCCAGTTCCTCTACATTAGCAACCACTTTGGGTTGTCCCAGTTTTGTTTCTACATATTTCTGGAATTTAGTCCAGTTCGTTGACCTGATATACGCATGGTCGGAGAAGGATGGTCTATCAAGAACCATGCAATCATACCTTCATATATCACGCTCGGAGCTCAGTGTAATATCCAGAACATTGCTGGATGTTGAACCAATGAATGTAGGGACATTTCCCCTGTTAGCTACCTGCAAATTGGTTTGCAGGATGTAACAAAATAGAGATTCGCCTCTCTCGTTCTTATCTGCTCCTCCCCACGTATTGCGGTGCGCATTTGCATCCGCGCCTATGACCAACCGCCCTTTGCGCCCTTCCTCCTGTACTAGCCTTTTGCACTCCATCGGTGGAACCTCCGCAGCAGGGGCCATGTAGCAGAACGCCAGGATAAATGCCTGCTTATTCTTTTGCTCAACGGCCACCGCTACGAGATCCTCAGTGGTGTAATTAGGCAGCATATATGAATGCAGCTGTTTCCTTACCATTACTACAGCTCGCACCCGTCCTTCCGTTTGCGCTTATAAATGCCCAACCCGCGCGCGCTAAGTCCAGAAACCTTTCCTCCCGATGAGAGCCACGGCTCCTGGATCAGCGCCACGTCAAACGAACTCTCCTCAAGGGTTAGGAGGATTTCGCTCGACGCCACTTTACTGTGTTGGAGGTTTATCTGTGGGACTCGCAGCACCATTGGGCTGTTTGTCCCCCTCCAGCACCTTCGTCTTGACGTCGTCATCCTCCCCTTACCCTTTTGGTTTAGATTATTCGAGGCCCCCCTCAGCCTCGCGTGACTGTTGTGCCGGGTGTTCCTCTGTGCGAGTCACAGCACCAATTAGCGGTTGATCCCCTTCTAGCACGTTCGTGGTGACGTCGGGGACCTCCACCTGTATTTCTTCCTTTAGGCTGTTGAGGTCCTTTTCGACTTCGCCCACCTCTAGCCTGTTAGGGTTTTTATCCTCGGGACATCTTTTCCTGAGTCGCATGTAAATTTTGCCAGTGCCAAAGGACATTTTGTCAAGCTGCGTGTACAAAATATCCTCCGCTTGCTTGTTTATTTGGAAGATGTAGAACTGACCATCCTCGGTAGGCCGAGATACAGTAAGTACCTTCCAATCATGTGTCGGTATGTTCGGATTCTGATTCTTCAGAAGTCGCTGTGTATCCTCCGACTTCATCACGCATGGTATCCATACCTTAACTTTTGGTACCGTGGGGATTAGCGCTTTATCCACCACCTCAAATCGCGCGTTCGTGCCTTGCCTTTGGAGGTTTGGAACCACTTCCTCCAGCCACCGCAAGCACGCGATGTTGTCGCACGCATTCATCTTCACACCATTATACCATCCCCCCGAATCAAAGTTTGGAAGGGGCTTACTTGGTTGTTCCCGCATCCTAAGCTCCCTCTTAAGCTCCCTTTCCACAGATCTCCACCTTTCAGTAGTCATTTGTCCGAAAGGACTGCTACGATCAACCAGCGCCACAGTTAGTGACTGCTTTGCCACATCACTCATCTTCTCGGGAAAAGCACGAGTCTTAGTGCTGTCTCTCTTTGGCACCTCCGAGAAAGCCGGAGTCGTAGCGTTAACTCCCTTTAGCGCCTCCGAGAAAGGCGGAGTCTTAGCGTTATCTCCTTTTGCTTATCTCCTACTTCCGTAGTTGGAACTTCCCTCTTACTCGCAGCTTTCGAGGTAGTTGCTACCTCGCTATTGGAGCCCATCTGTCTTACAGCTTTGGGCCTACTTGTCTTACCTATGCGACCGCCCTGCCTCGCGGCTCTAGGACTGGGTCCTTTCTGATTCTTGAAAGCAGGCTTGTCGCCTTCCGCCGAACGTTGCCTCTTCATTCTGCCATTCGACGCTTCTTCCTCCTTGTACCTGTTGCAGAACAGAGGGTTTCTCGCAGCAAACCTTTTGAACTGCCTTCGACCTACTTCCACCGCTTCATGGGCCCATTCCAAGCGCTCGATCTCCACTTCTGTTGGGTCGACCACTACTCCCAAGCGTTGTACAATTCTTAGTGCTGCACGGTACTGCGAGAGAGCTCTTTTACTTCCTCTGCTCCGTACCCTTCTCCACTCTTCCACTCCGTTTTCATTTGTGTGCTTCTCCAACACGGAGTTCATTGAATCAGCACTACTCTCGCTCCCCGAGTCCGACGCATCGCTTAATTCGTATTTGTCGTCCTTGGATTGCAACTCAGTCCTCTTTACATCGTCCTTATTACAATCAGGTAATGAGTCGTTCATCTTGGTCGTACGACCACTTGCTCGACAAGGCGGGCTCAACGGTCCAGTATTATATACGGGGAAAGAACCGTCCGCAACAGCAGCGCCCCTTACTGTGGTAGGGCCCTCAATACTTCCTGAGGTGGCCCGGTATCGTATAGATAAGTTATGGCCATGAACATATCTAACAAAACTATGCTTCTTAAGTTTCAAAGCAGGTAAAGACGTTCTCCGAAAATAGAGGTTTTATTGACGAAAAAAGAATAAATAAGTTTTTTTCATTATTCAAGATAAGTAGAGTGATGAGTGAAACCCTGAAGTCATTCTCTGAGATAGATCAATGAAATTTGGGACGAATCTTCCCTATTGAAGGAACGACGATTTAGGAAGACTTCCAAGTATCGGTAGATAACCAGCAAAAATTTGTTTTTTTTTTCCACTGGGGCTGTTTTTTCAAGGTTTTCATCTTTCCGAAATTTTTATACCCGCTGTACTTGTACACAGGGTATTATAACTTTGATTGGATAACGGTTGGTTGTACAGGTATAAAGGAATCGAGATGCATATAGACTTCCATATACCAAAATCATCAGTATCGAAAAAAAATTTGATTGAGCCATGTCCGTCCGTCCGTCCGTCTGTCCGTTAACACGATAACTTGAGTAAATATTGAGATATCTTCACCAAATTTGGAACACAAGCTTATCTTGACCCAGAATAAATTGTTATTAAAAATTTGCGAAATCGAATGATAACCACGCCCACTTTTTATATATATAACATTTTGGAAAACACACAAAACCTGATTATTTAGTAAATAAACACCTAGAATGTTGAAATTTGACGTGTGGGCTGATATTGAGACTCTTGATAAAAATTTAAGTATTTTTTTTTTAATTGAGTGCTAAACGACTTTTATATCACAACATAAAAATAAAAACAAAACCTTTCAGTTGTTTAAATTATGTTTTATTCAATACATATTGTGACGAATATAAGCAACGCTAATGGATACTATCACATCTAAGCCAATACTAAGCAGTGACTTGTATGCACATCTACAAGTCAATCATTATGTCTATACATATGTCCATATGTGGGTCCCACATAAATTATGTTTTATTCAATACATATTGTGACGAATATAAGCAACGCTAATGGATACTATCACATCTAAGCCAATACTAAGCAGTGACTTGTATGCACATCTACAAGTCAATCATTATGTCTATACATATGTCCATACAAGCAGCGGAGAGCAACGTACAAACACATGCATATATCTGAGATAGTCCCAAAAGTAGGCAATTATTTGTGTAAGTATCATTCACATTTACACGCGCATATGAGCACCTATAAGCGTAGTTATAGCTGGTAATTTTATAGCTGGTAACTAACTAGTAAATTCTAAAAATAGAAACGCCTAGAAATATACCAACGAGGAAACTAAACAGTGTAAAAACAGCAATAGTTGAGGTACGACGAATCAGTTTGATTTAAGCAAGCTATCAGTTGCGAAGTATAAGTGTTATTGTGAAGTACTTTAATAAAGGCCATTTTGCATTATTGAATAGCGGAGTTATTTATTCAACAGTTTAGTGATTCGAACGTTAGTAGAAGGTTGCAAATAAGAAGAATTTCAGTAAATTCGTTACAACATTTTTCGACAAGCTCGTGGTGTCATCATCAGTTGTAGTTTTCGACTAAACATTGTCATAGGAGATAATCATAAAGAATCTAACAAAAACGAAGTGAAACATAAAAAAGTTAATATAATGCAAACACAATGCACTTACAAATCAAATACAATTGAATAAGAAAAAGAGTAAACAATAACTGACTTGGTGTGTATACCAACAATAAACAGAAACAAACGAATTTTACTGAACAGCTGAGAAAAAACTTGAATACAGTGGGCCAGTATCGCGATTTACGCAAACATTTTTATTTACGTAGATGTGAAGGGATTCTAAAATGTTTAATCTGTTCACACTGGATTCGGATTTTATGATTTGGCAGTCGCTTTCACTTATCGATTGTTCATTCGATAGAGCATGTTCGGTAATTCCACTTCTAGGATCGATATTTTCTATATATTTTAAGTGTTCCTTTCACCCGATGCCTACAGTGCGGGTCGATTGCCCAATGTACTTTGCGCCGCATTCTTCCCCGTCCTTGTTTTTCTGTGAACAGGTGATGGAGTATACCCCCTGTTTTTCTAGGCGTTCACATTTGTCCTTTGTGGATTTTGGGACCCTTCCGAGATCATTTCTGTATAGTTTTCGGTATCCGTCCGGGATCCTGTCGGGGTTATTTTGGGACTATTTCGCGATCATTTGGGGACCCTTCCGGCATCATTTCTGGATGGGTTTCGGGATTCGTCCGGCATCCCGTCGGGGTCATTTCGGGACAATTTCGGGTTCATTTGGGGTACCTTCCGGTATCATTTCTAGATGGTTTTCGGGATCGGTCCGAGATCATTTGTGTGTATATTGCCATAAAACAAGATTAAATACGGAAAAGCACACATACCCCACTAATTAAGTTGTATTTGTTCGCAAACTAATTATGTGATCTATTGTATACTGCCATAAAACAAGATTAAATACGGAAAAGCACACATACCCCACTTATTAAGTTGTATTTGTTCGCAAACTAATTATGTGATCTATTGTATACTGCCATAAAACAAGATTAAATACGGAAAAGCACACATACCCCACTTATTAAGTTATATTTGTTCCCAAACTAATTATGTAATCTATTGTATACTGCCATAAAACAAGATTAAATACGGAAAAGCACACATACCCCACTTATTAAGTTGTATTTGTTCGCAAACTAATTATGTGATCTATTGTATACTGCCATAAAACAAGATTAAATACGGAAAAGCACACATACCCCCCTTATTAAGTTGTATTTGTTCGCAAACTAATTATGTGATCTATTGTATACTGCCATAAAACAAGATTAAATACGGAAAAGCACACATACCCCACTTATTAAGTTGTATTTGTTCGCAAACTAATTATGTGATCTATTGAATACTGCCATAAAACAAGATTAAATACGGAAAAGCACACATACTGCACTTATTAAGTTGTATTTGTTCGCAAACTAATTATGTGATCTATTGTATACTGCCATAAAACAAGATTAAATACGGAAAAGCACACATACCCCACTTATTAAGTTATATTTGTTCCCAAACTAATTATGTGATCTATTGTATACTGCCATAAAACAAGATTAAATACGGAAAAGCACACATACCCCACTTATTAAGTTGTATTTGTTCGCAAACTAATTATGTGATCTATTGTATACTGCCATAAAACAAGATTAAATACGGAAAAGCACACATACCCCACTTATTAAGTTATATTTGTTCCCAAACTAATTATGTGATATATTGTATACTGCCATAAAACAAGATTAAATACGGAAAAGCACACATACCCCACTTATCTAATATCTAATCTAATGTAATCTAATATATATTATAAATGGGAAAGTTTGGATGTTTGTCCAGACCAGCTACATGGATTTTGATGAAATTTGGGACAGAGACAATAGTCTACTGGCGAAATTTTTTTCGAACATGAAAAGGGGGGAAGGGGTCCCACGACCACTTCGAATAATAACTTTTTAACAATTTTTATACATTATAACTTACTCAATATTACAAACTCAATGGGTCAACTAAGTCAAGGGCTTACAAAGTGAGCAGGTACACGCTCCATCTCTCCCCCCCCCCCCCCCCCTCTCCCTTCGGGCGCAAAATCTATTAATTGTTATAACTCAATGTGAATTTTCTCCTAAATCAATAATTTTTGGTATCTGGTTCACACAGATTTGGGAGTGTTCGAGAGAAAAGTTCTTCAAAAGATTTATGGACCTCTACGCGTTGGCGATGGCGAGTACCGAAGAAGATTTAATGATGAGCTGTACGAGCTATACGCAGACATCAACATAGTCCAGCGAATTAAAACGCAGCGGCTGCGCTGGCTAGGCCATATTATGCGAATAAATGATGATGCTCCGGCCAAGAAAGTGTTTCTATCGGAACCCGCCTATGGAAGCAGAGGTAGAGGGCGGCCCCCACTCCGTTGGAAGGACCAAGTGGAAAACGATTTAAACTCCCTTGGTGTGACCAATTGGCGCCGGTTGGCGGAGCGAAGGAGCGACTGGCGCACCTTGCTGGACGGCCATAACCGTTTAGACGGTTAAGCGCCAATTAAGTACGTAAGGTTCATACAGATCGAGATCTAAACAATTTTGGAAAAACGATGAGTGGTGCTGTCCTTCTCCTCCCGCCATCAGCCCTCCTTCAATTGATCTTATTAGCACGACCTGTATGTTTGTTTGTTTGTAGCTCTTCATTCGCTTCAACGCGCCTGCTGTCTTATTAACATGCCTTTATAATTAGCTTCAACTTATTGGTAATCCCGTCAGGGTCATATCGAGACCCTTCCGGGATCTTTTCAGGATGGTCTTCGGGGTCCGTCCGGAATCTCGTGGGGTCATTTCGGGACTTTTTCGGTATCACTTTGGGACTCTTCCGGGATAATTTCTGCATGGTTTTCAGGATCCGGCCGGGATCCCGTCGGGGTCAATTCGGGACTTTTTCGGGACTATTTCGGGATCATTTGGAACTCTTCCGGTCCGTCGGAGTTATTTTGGGACTTTTTCGGGACTATTTCGCGATTCCTTTGGGGCTTTTCCGGGATAGTTTCTGGATGATTTCAGGATCCGTCCGAGATCCCGTCGGAGTTATTTCGGCACTATTCCGGATTTAGTTGGGGATCCTTCCGGGATAATTTCTATATGATTTTCGGGATCTGTCCAGGATCCCGTCGGAGTTTTTTCGGGACTTTTTCCGGACTATCTCGGGATCATTTGCGGACTATTCAGAGAACAATTCTGGATGGTTTTCGGGATCCGTCCTGGATCCCGTCATGGTCATTTTCAGAACTTTTTCGAAATGACCCTTGGGACCCTTCCGGCATCATTTCTGGATGATTTTCGGGATTCCGTTAGGGTAATTTCGGGACTTTTGGGGATCATTTCGGGATAGTTTTCGAGATCCATCTAGGATCCCGTCGTTTCGGTATCTTTCCGGGATAATTTCTGGATCCCGTCAGGGTCATTTCGGGATCATTTTGGGACCCTTCGGGCATCTTTTTCGGGACTGTTCCGGGATCATTTGCGGATCATTCCGGGATAATTTCTGGATTGTTTTGGCGATCCCGTCAGGGTAATTTCGGGAATTTTTCAGGACTATTTCGGGGTCAATTGCGGATCCTTCAGAGATCAATTCTGGATGGTTTTCGGGATCCGTCCGGGATCCCGTTGGGGTTATTTTGGGACCTTTTCGGGACTATTCCGGAATCTTTAGGGGATCCTTCCCGGATCATTTCTGGATTGTTTTAGGGATCCCGTGAGGGTCATCTTGGTACTAATACGGGATCATTTGGGGAGCTTTCCGAAATCATTCTTGGATGACTTTCGGGAACCCGTCCGGGTAATTTCGGGACTTTTCTGGATTATTTAGGGACCCTTCAAGAATCATTTCTGCATGATCCGTCCTGGAACCCGTCAGGATCATTTCGGGATTTCGTCGGCACTATTTCGGGATCATTTCTGAATGGTTTTCGGTATTCGACCGGGATCCCGTCAGGGTAATTTTGGTGCTATTTCGGGGTCATTTGGGGAGCCTTCAGGCATCATTTCTTGATGGTCTTCGGGATCCCGTCGGGGTCATTTCCTAACGTTTTTTATATTATTTCGGGATCATTTGGGGACCCTTCCGGCATCATTTCTGGATGTTTTACGGCACTCGTCCGAGATCCCATTGGGTAATTTCGGGATTTTTTCTCTACTATTTCGGCATCACTTGAGGATCCTTCAGACATCAATTCTGGATGGTGTCGGGAGCCTCCCGGGATCCATTCGGAGTCATTACGGGATTTTTTCGGGACTATTTCGGAGGCATTTTGGGACCCTTCCGGGATTCATTTCTGGATCCGAGAGGGATCCCATCGGGGTCATTTCGGACTTTCTAGGTGACTATTTCCGGATCATTTTGGGGCCCTTCCAAGACAATTTCTGAATGGCTTTCGGTTCCGTCCGGGATCACGTCATTGGACTTTTTCGGGACTATTTCGAGATCATTTGCGTACCATTTAGGAAACATTTCTGTGTGGTTCTCTGGATCAGTCTAGAATCGTGTCATTGTCATTTCGGGACTTTTTTTGGACTATTCCTGGACCTTTTGGAGACCCTTCCGGGATCATTTCTGGATGGTTTTCAGCATCCATCCCCGATACCGTCGGGGTCATTTCGTGGCTTTTTCTAGATAATTTCGGGATGATTTGGCGACCCTAACAAGTTATCATCTCAGTTAGTTCTTTCTTTTTTTATTATATTACAAAAATAAGATACATTAGACAGAGATAGCTTGATAAGCAGGCTAACGTGAACAGCCCATATATTTCATTATCTCCTTGCGGACGAGGCCGCGGGTAAAGGCTAATCTTCTATATATATAAAAAGAAGTGTACATTTTGATTGTCACTCCATAACCCGAGAACGGATAGAAAGATTGCCATGAAATTTTTAGGAAAGATAAAGGAAGGAGAGATGATGGTTAGTTGATTTTGAAATCCGAAATCGGTGACTAGGGTCTCGATATATAGGCCAAAACATGGCCCCGGGTACCCCTGAAATGTGTTTATAGAATATGGATATCAACTGAAAGCTGTTGATGTGTGCTTTAGTACATATTAAGGTTTATGCCGCTGGGTGACTAGGGTCTCGATATATAGGCCAAAACGTGGACCCGGATACACCTAGATTGTGTTTTTATATTATGGGTATCAAATTGAAGCTGTTGATGTGTGCTTTAGTACAGAGTAAGTTTTACACCACTGCGTGACTAGGTTCTCAAGATATAGGCCAAAACATCGACCCGAATACCCCTAGAATGTGTATGTGTTATGGATATCAAATGAAAGCTGTTGCTGGGAACTATAAAGTTATTTTCATTGTGATATTCGATTTAGTCGCATCAACATGGCAAAACTGATAAATATGCATGCGAAGCCGAAATAAAGACATGAATTAATAATAATACCCACATACCTATTTACAGACGTCCTATTCGATTTGCCTGAAATTTGGTATATAAATTTACTTACATTAGTATTAACAATGCTTTTTTGGGGAAGTACACCAGAGACGGGCTGAGACTGGGATTAGGACTAGGACTGGGACTGAGACTGAGACTCGGAATGAGACTGGAACAAAATACATACCACCCTCTGGGACTGGCAATAAGGAATGAAGAAGAATGAGAAAAAGTTGAGAGAAGAGAAAGGAAAAAGAGAAGGAGACTGAGAAAGAGATAGAATGAGACGAAGATGGAGATAGATGAAGCGAAAAAGACTGAGGGAGGAGTGAATAAAAAGATTAGGAAAAAATGAGCAGAGTTAGACGGAAAAAGCTTATTAAAATGTATGCAGATAGACCAAATTTAGGGCAGAACAACGTCTGCCAGGTCTGCTAGTATATTATAAATGGGAAAGGTTGGATGTTTGGATGTTTAGATGTTAGATGTTAAAAATTAAGTTGCCTATAATCTTCACAAGGTCTCTAGTCATTGGGTTCTTTTTTAGGAACTAAATGTAGAGGAGAAACTCTAGAAATACTTGTTAATTAAAATTCAAACTGAGTTTTAGCTATTTTTAATTTAATTGGGTCGAGACGACGAGGTTTAGAAAAAGGTAAAACACCTTTTGTTTCAATGCGATGAATCGTTTGACGTTGCACATTCTTATTGTAATTTGGTTCAAAAGTAATTGAAGGAAATTGATTTAAAATGTTGGTAAATTTATTTTCTGAAAAAGATATTTTAATCGAATATATATTTTAATATATTTCACAAAAACCAGAAGAACCTGAAACTTTTAATTTAGTTTTCGAATCTGTGATTTCTTTGTTTTTCATATCAACTAATATACCAAATTTTTCTAAAAAGTTTGCACCAATAATACGAGTATCAATGTCTGCAAAAATAAAAGGAGATCCGAAATCACGCCTTAAAGTGAACTGTTACAAGGACATTTTGAAATTTTACATTATCATCGTTTATGTTATTAATTTCAAACTGTCCTTCAACGAGTAAAAACCAAGCACCAGGACATTCTTGCCAAAATGAAGGTAGTTTAATAGATTTAACTATATATTGTCTTGAGTTTAAGTTGTCTTCTATTGTTGTTGTTGGATGTGTATTTTGTGTTATATTTTGATCTATAGTATTCATTATGTTATTATTGTTTTGGTTTCCTAAATTTGTTTAATTACGTTTACGAATGAGTGAACGAGAAAGCATTCTTTAGCAAAATAAAAAAATAAAAATTTCACAAGAAAGGGAGTTAACAAGAAAATAATAGATTATTTTTATATGTATACCCTGTCCGATCCAAAAATGTCCGCTAAAAACGTTGCCAATAACAGTTTTTTGATTTACAATCAAATGAAAAATTGTTTAGTAGATCATGAAAAAACCTTAAAAAATCAAAGTGAAAAAAGTGAAAAAAATGAAATTTCGCTTATATACTCACATGAAGGTAATAAAATAAAAAATATTTAAAATTATTTGTTGAAAATATGTGGAAACTTGATTACAAAAAAATTTTAATTTGCTGAAATGTTGATTGTTGAAAAGATTAGCAATGGCGTTCACAATGGTCAACAAAAAAAAATTTTTTGTTTGTACATGGGTTTTGCCCTACATATTCGGATTCTATGTTCAATTCTATAAAAAAAAATGCAATTACGAATCAAAAATATTTGGTTTTGTAGAACTATAGCGATTTGAAAATTTTGCATTTTTGTAGGTCCTTTCGCGATATTTCGGTCGATAGAGGGCGGCGGGTAGCTACCTGATGTAGCGATGCATCGAAAAAAGATCTACTTAAAGCACAACATACTCATCTTAAAAAAAAAAAAAACAAAAAAATGTGGCTGAGAAACAGTAAAAAGGAGATAAAAGGTCCCAGATATACATGATTTTAGGTAGATTTGCCAATTCGTTAAGGACATATTAAGAAACTCATCGAAAATTTTACTGACAGGCAGGCCTAGCAATAGAGCATGCGAGCTACCTGTTAGCGTTTTTGTAAGTAAACTTTTTTTTTAGAAAGCTGTAGTTTCTTGGGCCACTCGTTGTGGGCGACACTATGTTTTTGCATATCACAGAGGAATTATGTCTTCGAGAAGTTGTAAACGAGCCGCTATTTCGTTTTGCTATATATGTGGCGAATGTATTAAAAGAAGACAAAAAAAGTTTAGTTTAACTAAAAACACAAGGATTTACGAGACCTACCTAGCCTACTTCAGTCTACCTGTTAAAAACCAGGACAAAAAATGGGCTCCACATGTTTCATGTAATTCTTGCAGAAGCATTCTGGAGCGTATTTATTTTCTGTTTTTTATTGTACTAACTGTTTCATATATATATATATACATACATCTACATATATATAATTGCATAATAACTGAAATTGTTATGAAATGCTTTACGTTTTATTATAATTTGGTACCAGGATGAGAAAAGAGCCATGAAGTTCGCAGTGCCGAGGATTTGGAGGGAACCGAGTAATCATTACCCTGATTGCTATTTTTGTGTAGTGAAACCACTGAAAGGGAAACGTTTAAGGAAAACAAAATATCCGGAACTACCATCGACATTCGCTCCAGTACCACATTCGGAACAAAATTCTGTACCTGATCCACCTGTGTTGGAAAAGCAACTATTCCCTCAAGACAGCTTTCAAACACCGAGTTCATCTGCATCCGTACATTCCGAATTTTTTCCTCAATTTGAACCAGGAATACCACATCTCATCAACTCTGAAGACCTCAATGACTTAATAAGAGACTTAAATCTATCAAAAGACAAAGCAGAGTTATTAGCATCGCGGCTTAAACAACGAAATTTACTTACTTCTGATGTTCGAATATCTCGGCAAAGAAAGCGTCATGAAGAATGTTCTTGTTTCTACAGTAAGGAAGATTGACTCTGTTTTTGCTATGACGTGAAAGGTTTATTTGAAGCAATTGCTATTCCTTGTAATACAAATGAATGGCGCCTCTTTATCGACAGCTCAACAAAAAGTCTAAAAGCAGTTCTACTACACAATGGGAACAAATTTCCATCTATTCCACTGGCACATTCCATACATCTCAAAGAAAATTATGACAGTATTAAAATACTATTAACTGTAATCAAATATACGGAATACAAGTGGGAAGTTATTGGAGACTTCAAGATGGTTTTTTTTTATTACTGGAATGCAAGGTGGATATACCAAACACTCCTGTTATCTTTCCCTATGGGATAGCAGAAATGATGCCGCCACTATCGCCAAAAACATTGCCTGAACGTACTGAGTATGGAGTGGGAAGATTTAATATTAAACAATTGTCGATCCTAAAAATATATTGATGCCGCCATTGTATATTAAATTGGGCCTTATTAAACAATTTGTGAAGGCTCTTAATATTGAGTCTAAAGCTTTCAAAGGTAGGCGGCCACCGTGGTGTGATGGTAGCGTGCTCCGCCTATCACACCGTATGCCCTGGGTTCAACTCCCGAGCAAAGCAACATCAAAATTTTAGAAATAAGATTTTTCAATTAGAAGAAAATTTTTCTAAGCGGGGTCGCCCCTCGGCAGTGTTTGGCAAGCACTCCTGGTGTATTTCTGCCATGAAAAGCTCTCAGTGAAAACTCACCTGCTTTGCAGATGCCGTTCGGAGTCGGCATAAAACATGTAGGTCCCGTCCGGCCAATTTGTAGGGAAAAATCAAGAGGAGCACGACGCAAATTGGAAGAGAAGCTCGGCCTTAGATCTCTTCGGAGGTTATCGCGCCTTACATTTATTTTTTTTTTTTTATAAAGCTTTCAAATATTTGCAGACTTTTTTTCGAAAGCTGTCAGAGGCGAAAATTAAAGTTGGAGTCTTTGTTGGCCCTCAAATAAAAAAAATTATGAACTGAGATATTTTCCGGGACCTACTTAGCAATGAGGAGAAACTAGCGTGGAACAGTTTTAAGGCAGTAGTTCATGGCTTCTTGGAAATCATAGGGATGAACATTATGATGAGCTGATAACTGGCATGATTACGAATTTTTCCGCCATTGGATGTAGAATGTCGATAAGAAGCACATGTTACATTCACATCTGGATAAATTCAAAGATAATATGGGAGCTTATCCAGAAGAACACGGGGAGCGATTCCATCAAGATATAATGGAGTTTGAGAAACGCTACCAAGGCCAGTATACGGAAAGCATGATGGGGGACTGTATTTGGACGTTAATAAGAGAAAGTGTTACCGAATATGGCAGGAAAAGCAGGAAAACGCATTTTTAAACATTTAAACTGTATTCTAAAACTAAATTTATAAGCATCAATCTTAAATTGATTTTTACTATACTAGAATAAATCAAATCTATGTCAAATTTTGATGAGTTTTCATGTTTTTCGTTTTTCTCATTTTTTTTCGAACAAAACCAAATCAAAAATTTTTTATGTTCATATTGTTATTTCTGGAGCAAAAGCTATAAAAAAATATACGCACGACCCATGTACAAAAATGTTGTTGACCAGTGTAATAGTTGAGATTCCACTGAATCATGTTTGTCACACAAAGTTATGATGATGACCAAATAGTTTCAATAATGTTGGTATAACATTTATTCTAATTCACTTTTTTAAAAATTATGAGGTTTAATCGGTTCGATTACAGGATCGCCAATGTAATTGTTTGTAATAATAATGTAAATATTTTTAATAATTTTTAATAAAAAAACTTTTATTTTCTTAATATTCTAAGATTTAAATTTTTAATGAATTTAAAAAAATTATATTTCAAATAAAAAAATTTTCATGAACAAAAGTGTACATGATAAAATAATTTTATAAATTGAAAGTATATAAATTCAAAGTAGATATATAATAATTGACCCTATATACACATATCACATAATCGTTCTCAAATTAATATATCAATTCAATTGTGCAAATACTTGCAGTGGTGGAAAAAAGAATAGGGACAATTTACTGCCAAATACTAAATAAATTATATCAGCAGAACTTTAATATCTACCTTGGAATAGTGCACTCTATAAAAATAACATTTAAAGGTTGTTGCAATAAATTTAATTTTATGACTCAATAACCTATATTACTATTTTAATTTACTTTACATGCATGATGCCTTGCCTTGGCATTTTTTTTTTTTTTTTTTTTTTTTTTTTTTTTTTTTGAGGTGTACCACCTATGCAGGTCTACTGCTCGTGGTCAAAAAGGTATGTTTGTGTAGATTTGATTTTGCACAGCACTATTTAAAAATTTTGCACGCTCTACTGTGGATATAAACACGTCCATCTATATATTTACTTTTGCAACTCTTTTCACAGGGATTTTTAAGGTCATAATTTTAGTTTTTTAATAAATTAAGGTTTGTGAAATTTTCACAGGTGAGTATAATTTCCTTCCCAGGTAAGTAGCTTTTCTAAATAAGTGAGTGAGGTGAGTATACTTTTCTGCAGGGGTAAGTTTAATTTGCTTCACAAATACTAATCGTAATTTTTTGCACTTATTTAAAACCAAAAAATTAGATTTGAAAATAAAAATTAATCTCTCCCCGCTGGTGGACCACGATCAGGTGATCGATTCTATTTGTAATATGGCGTCTATGCAGAAGTTATCACACTTGGTTTATCCACAAGGGCTCCTATTGGTTGGTTTGATTCTAATTACAAAAAGGGACACGAAAAAATCACCAAGATGGGCGACGGAGTAAGCAAGTTGTGCCTTATTTTTATATTTAAAGTCTTACGCTAGATGAAGTAGTCTTAAAATCTTAATTTAAAAAAAATCATCAGTAGAAGACGTTGTAGGGTTCTTATTATTTTTATTTAACTTTGTATTTTAGTTACTTTGAACTTTGTAATTAAATGTATTATCAATATTTTAAGTTTCAATATTGATTTTCAATTTTCAAAAATTTTGATTGTTGTGAAAAATAAAAAAAAAAAGACGCATACATTTAGGCGTATTAATAAAATATAGTTTAAAGTTTAAAACGTGGTTTCAATTACCAAACTGGCGATCTTGCTTTAGTGATAAAGTGAACTTTTGTGAAAATTAAAAAAAAAAAAGTATATTACAAATAAAAAAAAAAAAGACAAATATGTGCGAATTGTAATAAAATCATAACAGATAACGACCAAAAAAAAAAGTAAATTGTGCAAAATGAGAAGAATCTCTCAAATAAAGAATTAAATAACAAAACAGCAGGCATTCATTCCAGTTTACATCGGTCAAAAAGCATACACGCCGACTTGGAAATAGTTTAAACAAAAGCAAAACCAAAAACAAATATTTAATCAACAAAATATGAACATTTTTGTGAAACACTCGGACACGTACAACTGGACAATTACGCCATTATCTGCCATTGCATCACAGTTTTGGTCGCCGCAGCTGGCCAAACTATTGAAAAATATTTACAAGGTATTTTAAAAAAATACGCGATATAGCCATAGCATCCAAGAAAATATTACAATCAATACGAAACGAATTTCGTATATCGTTACCCGAACATTTACCTCATATAGAACCAATATCTAATGCAGAAAGTCAGATTCGTCAAGAAGTTTCATTAATTTCAACTCAGTACAAAGATTTGTTACATCGTACGAAATCCCATCAAGACCGTATATCCGGATTGAACGTGTATCAACAAGAATTTGTAGAATAATGTGCAGTTTTTCAAGCTGATCCAAATCACTACTTCGGTTGCTCTTAGATATGTATAATTGTACCATTTATCATTAAATGCGATGTTAAGTAACAACAACAAAAACAATTAACAACGTAACTCATCAATATTGTATCATCCAACTATATTGAGGACACGCAATCTCAACAAAGCCGTTGCATAAACACAACTGTTATTTTTGAGTTCCCTGATTGAGCATCTAAAACACCAAAAGCCATTGCATTAACAGCAACAAACTGCATATTCACAGCAAGTATTTTGGTGAACAGTTATATTTATATTATATGTGTTTATGTATGTATCCTAATATATAGATATATTAGTATTATTGTAAACTCTCTCTTTATAGAATTACTAGTTTATTTTACTGTTTGTTAGTTAACTCTCTTTTCATTTAATTCATTATGATTCGTTCACCACAACATAATACGCAAACATCCACATTTACTAACAATTTAAACGATACTTTGATAGATTTATCACATGACACTTCTCAACAACAAATTACAAATCCATATGAAAATGTTACTCAAAATGAAATTTTATCGGTTTCAGTAAAACTTCCATTTATTCATGCCGAAACACAATTTAGTACTAAAAACCTTACACAAGAAAACACTAAATACGAACACATCATTACAGCACTTCCGCAGGAAGTGATAATAACTATTTTGGATTTTATCCAAAATCCCCCCATTAATAACAAATTTACTGAACTTAAAAAAGTGTTAATAGAAACACACTCACTTAGCGAAAATTCGAAACTTGATAAAATTTTAAACGATTCTGAGATGGGTGATTGTAAGCCATCAGAATTTTATCGCTCATTAATTATATTAGCCGGATCAAATTTTAGTGAAAATATTTTAAAGAAAATTTGGATGTGTAAACTTCTTAAAAATTTGAGTATGATTCTGGCTAGTTCGAGTTCTAATAATATTACCGAATTAACAAAATTAGCAGATAATATTTGGGAAATGATAAACAAAAATGAAGTACTTCCGTTCTTGCAGCGACGAACAACGGAAATTTAGAATTTTCAATGCGTCGCTTATTTATTTTTGATAGAGAAAACAAACAAAATTTTTTAATTGATAGTGGAGCAGAAATTTTGGTATTACCCGCGTCTAAATTTCCTCATACGAAACATTCCGACATAATTCTCACTGCAGCTAATGGCTCAACAATTGCCACTTACGGGAAAAGGCTTTTAAACGTAAATTTAGGTTTAAGACGTGAATTTCCCTTTACATTTTTGATTGCGGATATAGCCAAGCCAATAATTGGCGCTGATTTTTTTTGTAAAAATGGTCTTCTTATAGACATTAAACATAAACGTTTAGTAGATCCATTAACCAATCTCTCAGTTAATACAGTATCCTACTTTTGTGATATTCCATTACCTAAATTATTTGTGGTTGACAATAAATTTACAAAATTATTAAAAGAGTTTCCGTCACTTATTTCAGAGCCAGATTATACTAAACCTGTTAAACATACAACAGTATATCGATTTGTAACAGAAGGTAGTCCTCCATTTTCTAAGCCCAGGCGCTTAGATCCGGTAAAATACAAAGTCGCGAAAACGGAGTTTGATTTCTTAATTAAAACAGGCATTTGTCGGCCTTCAAATTCTTCAGTAGCATCACCACTTCACCTTGTACCTAAAAAAGAGTTGAATGATTGGCGTCCATGTGGTGATTTTAGAAGATTGAATATTGTAACTGTTCCCGATCGTTATCCCTTACCTCATATTCAAGATTTTAATATGAACCTTCATAATAAAAATATATTTTCAAAATTAGATTTAGTTAGGGCATATCACCAAATTCCTATGACTGAAGAAGATATTTATAAAACTGCTATTACTACTCCTTTCGGTATGTTTGAATTCATGAGAATGCCTTTCGGACTTAGAAATTCTGCACAAACCTTTCAAAGATTCATAAATGAGGTAGTAGGTGACTTAGATTTTGTATATGCTTACATCGACGACTTACTTATTGCAAGTAAAGAAGAAGAACAACATTTTAAAGATTTACGTATCCTTTTTCAACGCCTTACAGAGTACGGTTTAAACATTAAACCAAGTAAATGTACTTTTGGTGTAACAAATATAGATTTTTTAGGACATAATATTTCTGGAACAGGTATTCGACCTTCCGATGAAAAGGTATCAACTATTCGCAATTTCGAACGTCCAAAATCAGTTAAGCAGGCACAGAAATTTATTGGTATGGTAAATTATTATCATAGATACATTCCAAAACTAGCAGAATTTACAAACAAAATTTATGATCTAATTAACAAAGTAAGTAAGAAACGTGACAAATCTTTGGTATGGGACGAGAATTCGAATGAAGCATTTGAATGTATTAAAGATAAATTTGCATCTACGATATTGTTAAATCATTTTAACAAAGATGCTAAATTATCCTTAACAGTAGATGTATCTAACACAGCGATTGGGGGCGTTATACAACAAAATTACAATAGTAAAATTGAACCCATTGCATTCTTTTCTAAAAAACTTTCTCCAACTGAAATTAAGTATAGTGCTTTTGATAGGGAATTATTGGCGATTTACTTAAATATAAAACATTTTAGATATCTTTTGGAAGGACGACAATTTACAGTTTATACGGACCATAAACCTTTGACTACTGCTTTAAATTCAAAAACAGAACGAAGTCGTAGACAAACGAGACACTTAGAATTTATAGCACAATTTACTGATGACATACAATACATTAAAGGAGAATCCAATGTTGTAGCAGATACGCTATATAGAGCTTTCGAGGTTAATGCAATATATAATACAGAACTGAATTTTAAAATTTTACAAACTGAACAACAAAAAGATGATGACTTAAATCAACTTGTATCTGATTCTCAATATCTAAATTTAAAACGAATTAGTATTCCCATTTTAAATTTTAATATTTCGTGTGAAACTTCAGGAGAAACTCCTAGGCCATTTGTACCGAGTAATTTGCGAAAGACAGTATTTGATATTTTACATGGAATAGCACATCCGGGTACAATAGCTACACGACGGCTCATAGTTAAAAAATATTATTGGCCTAATATGAATAAGGATATTAATATTTGGTCAAAAGAGTGTCTTAATTGTCAAAAATCTAAGGTTTATCGTCATACAAAATCCCCTGTTGTCAAAATTCAAATTCGTAAGAATAGATTTGAACACATCCATTTAGATATAGTTGGACCATTACCTATTTCAAAAGGACATCGCTATATTTTAACGATTATTGAAAGATTTACCCGCTGGCCTGAGGCATATGCATTAAAAGATATTTCAGCAACTACAATAAGTTTTTTAGAGAATATATTTTTTAGAGAATATATTTCTCGATTTGGAGTTCCGTTAAAGATAACAACTGATCAATGTAGCCAATTTACATCGAAATTGTTTTCAGAGTTAACTAAATTACTTGGTAGTTACCAAATTACAACATCCGCATATCACCCCAAGGAAATGGTATGGTTGAAAGGTTTCATAGACAATTAAAAACTACTATAATAGCTAGAGAGGACACAAATAATTGGTGTGACGAGTTACCTGTCATATTACTTGGTTTGCGATCTATTTACAAAGAAGATATTTCGGCTACACCAGCGGAAATGGTTTTCGGTCAGAATTTACGTTTGCCAGGGGAACTTGTTGTGCCATCAGCTAAAAATTTTTCATCAACTGAAGTTTTAAGTAATTTACGCGAACATTTTCGAAATGTTAGATCAAATTTAAGTCATCATAAAGATGCTGATACTGGAATTTATGTTCCAAAAGATCTTCAAACTTGTAAATTTACATTTGTTCGAGTCATTAATAAACATTCATTATAACAACCATATGAAGGACCTTACAAAATTGTGGAAAAAGACCAAAAATGTTTTAAACTTGAAATAGATAATAATATTAAAACTATTCCTATTGATAGATTAAAACCTGCAATAATTGAAACAACAGACACAAACAACACCAAGAATTTACATAAAAAGAGAGTTACATTCAATTTGTTTAATGATAAATTTTCTTGAAGGGGGAGTAATGTAGGGTTCTTATTATTTTTATTTAACTTTGTATTTTAGTTACTTTGAACTTTGTAATTAAATGTATTATCAATATTTTAAATTTCAATATTGATTTTCAATTTTCAAAAATTTTGATTGTTGTGAAAAATAAAAAATAAAATAGACGCATACATTTAGGCGTATTAATAAAATATAGTTTAAAGTTTAAAACGTGGTTTCAATTACCACAGACGTGAATATCAAAAACGTACGGGAGTATGCTCCTAACCAATACTTTAAATAGCCTCGTCATAAAACAATATGAGTCCCAAAAGATGTTTCTAATAAAATTAAGTTAGTTGACGCTTAGGCTTTTTCCGCCTTTGCTTAGCAAGTCACTCCAGTCATTCCTGCTTTGCGATAACTGGTACCAATTGGAAGCACCTGAACATAACATGACCAGCGAAGCTTTTGGGCCTTAATTCATTTCACAAAAAAAATCGTATAAAATCCTAAAAACGAAGAAAAATTGGGCTTGATTTTACCCCATAGAAACGCTTCCCTTAATTTATGGAATCAAGTAGTGTTGCCAAAAGTGAGATGTTTTTTTACTTGGTCATAGGAATAATTTTCTTAAAAGCATTCAAGTACTGATATGAGCTATAAAGGACGCTGTACAATTATTTTCCCAGACAACTCGAAGTTCTGCTCCCTGATTCTAGATTTGCTCCATAAAGTTTTGCACCATGGCGAAAAGCAACTAATTATTTGCATGATACAGACGGAATACTACATCACCGAACTCAAGCAGAAAGTAAACAAATGCATATTCAACTGCAAGAGTGAATGCGCTCTTAAATAATGGCCGCTATGCTCCGGACGTGTCACTTACCCGGTGTCCTTTTACGTAACCGGCGCTGACTTCGCTGGCCCATTTATGGTGAGGACGTCCCCCTTGGAACGAGCTTCCTACTCGAAAGCATATTTGAATACTTCTTTATTGGTTTTACTGGTATGTAAATAATTAATTATTATTTTAATTTGTTGTCTTCAAGACCAAGTTATATTATAAAAAAAGCAAGAGCTTAAAGAAAAACCATATGGACTGCACCAAAAATCTTCGTCTAATGAGATAATAGCACCTGATTGGCGCCCTCAATTGACGGTGGTAAGGGGTAAAAAAAAACAACAAACCGTAGAAAACGAGTTATAAATATAAACTTGCAAAGTGCATTGATGGTCTGATGCGCTAAACGTCAAGCCTTCAATGTGTGGATCGCTGATGATAAACCGTCATGGCTCTTGAAATAGTCGGCTATACGGTCTATGAACTTTGCTTTTTTCTAATTTACTCGTTTTATATGTATAATAATTTAATATAATATAACTTAAACATTAAACATACATTTACAAAAATAATAAACTTGGTCTTGAAGACAACAAATTAATATAATAATTAATTATTTACAGACCAGTAAAATCAAACATAACAGAAAGGAAATTTTTTTTTTCACTCAGGCCATTTAACCTTGAGCAAATTTTTGGTTAGAAGTACCTAATTAAAATTAAAATGCCCTTAATGATGAAAAATACAAAATATTTATACAGCTTTTTAAAATAACATTTCTCTAGAAATTTCTTATTTATTAGCTATATATTTTTATGATGTGTACAAAGCGTGCAATAAATTGGTCTTATTTGTTTCCAAACTGCTAGCTAATATGTTCTATCATACACTGTCAAAAAACCAGAGTTTGGAGCAGTGCAATAAATTTTGAGCAATAACACTGCTCGAACTTAAGTGGGACGACATAAACAAGATCTTGTTCAAAGTGTTAATGAGGCCTTAATTTGTAATGGATTAAAGCATTCCATATTTCTAATATTCGTAAAATTAATGTGTTTTAGACGGCTTCTATAGGAATTTGGAAAATGAGTTTACGTCGCCTCAAATAATGTATGTAGTAGACTTTGGTTATTTCGTTATCTGTGGAGACTTGAATGTTAACTTACTTGTTTCTGATTGCTCTACTGATGGATTATTACAGAATGTTGCCGCGGCTGGCCTTTCTATTGTTAATAGAAACGTACCCACAAGATATGCCAATAACTGCTGTCCTAGTCTCCTGGACTATTTTATTGTTTCTGATCCTAAAAGTGTTTTAAAATTTGACCAGCTTTCGTTCTTGTCTGACCATGACTTAATTTTTTGTGCCCTGAACTTTAAATTTGACCAAGACAGTATAGAAAGTTTTAGAGACTACCGTTTAGTTGACAATAATGCCCTTTTTTCGATTTGTCCCGTGTCGATTGGTGTGAATGTTGGCGTCTCCCATCTGTTAATGACAAGCTTGACTTTCTCAATAATAAAATAGTTGAAGCTTTTCACAAGCATGTACCCCTACGCACCCGAAACGTCAAGTCCATATCATGTCCATGGTTCAATAACAAAGTTATAGCTGCAATAAAAGGTCAGAATAAGGCGTACTGCAACTGGAAGAAGAAAAGACGTAACTCGG
The DNA here is from genome assembly GCF_040869045.1 of Eurosta solidaginis. Classification (NCBI taxonomy): domain Eukaryota; kingdom Metazoa; phylum Arthropoda; class Insecta; order Diptera; family Tephritidae; genus Eurosta; species Eurosta solidaginis. The sequence continues at coordinate 85,502,299 of NC_090319.1, read as the reverse complement.
ACTGGACTTCTACAGAAATGCGAGGATTCTCGCCACAAGGGCCATTAGAATAGAAAAATGTAGGTATTTTTCATCACGTCTCGGCCCTGAACTTCCGTCTAATGTCCTATGGCGAAATCTTAAAAGTCTGCGAGTGTGTAGTAAAGATCTTCCTGAGTGTACTGTGAGCTCGACTGTCCTTAATAATGCGTTTGTTAGTAGTGCTGTATCTACTTTAAGTGCAATGAATGTTCGTTTTAGTGAATCTGCTTGTTTTCAAGGTGTCATGTTTGAGTTCTCTACGGTACCGGAAGCCGATGTAATAAGATGCATCCTTAAAATTAAGGCCAAAGCAATCGGAGTAGATGGAATTCCAATTATATTTGTAAAACTGATTCTGCCTCTCATTGTAGGGACAATTACCTATATAATCAACCATTCGATAACAACTTTAGATGTGCGTGGTTAGTTCCGTTGACTTTTCAGACCGCTTTTGGGGTATGAATACTATTCAGTGGGCATCTAGGAACGCCAGGGAGTATATTAAAAAAAACAAGTAAGGAAGGCTAAGTTGGGGTGTAACCGAACATTACATACTCAGCTGAGAGCTATGGAGACAAAATAAGGGAAAATCACCATGTAGGAAAATGAACCTAGGGTAACAGTGGAATGTGTTTGTATGACATGTGTATCAAATGGAAGACATTAAAGAGTATATAAGAGAGGGAGTAGGCCATAGTTCTACGGGTGGACGCCATTTAGGGATATCGCCATAAAGGTGGACCAGAGGTGACTCTAGAATGTGTTTGTACGATATGGGTATCAAATGAAAGGTGTTAATGAGTATTTTAAAAGGGAGTGGGCCTTAGTGCTATAGGTGGACGCCTTTTCGAGATATCGCTATAAAGGTGTACCAGGGGTGACTCTAGTATGTGTTTGTACGACATCCATATCAAATGAAAGGTTTTAATGATTATTTAAAACGTAGTGGGCCTTAGTTCTATAGATGGACGCCTTTTTGAGACATGGCCATAAGGGTGGACCAGGGTGACTATAGAATGTGTTTGTAAGATATGGGTATCAAATTAAAGGTATTAATGAGGGTTTGAAAGGGAGTAGCCCTTAGTTGTATATATGAAGGCGTATTCGAGATATCGACCAAAATGCGGATCAGGGTGACCCAGAACATCATCTGTCGGGTACCGGTAATTTATTTATATATGTAATACCACGAACAGTATTCCAGCCAAGATTCCAAGGGCGTTTGATTTCGCCCTGCAGAACTTCTTCATTTTCTTCTACTTAATATGGTAGGTGACACACCCATTTTACAAAGTTTTTCTAAAGTTATATTTGGCGTCAATAAACCAATCCAATTACCATGTTTCATCTCTTTTTTCATATTTGGTATAGAATTATGGCATTTTTTTATTTTTCGTAATTTTCGATATCGCAGAAGGGGGCGTGGTCATAGTCGGATTTCGGTCATTTTTTATACCCAGATAAAGTGAGTTCAGATAAGTACGTGAACTAAGTTTAGTAAAGATGTACCGATTTTTGCTCAAGTTATCGTGTTAAGAGCCGAGCGGAAGGGCAGACGGACGACTGTGTATAAAAACTGGGCGTGGCTTCAACCGATTTCGCCCATTTTCACAGAAAACAGTTAACGTCATAAAATCTATGCCCCTACCAAATTTTACAAGGATTGGTAAAGTTTTGTTCGACTTATGGCATTAAAAGTGTTCTAGACGAATTAAATGAAAAAGGGCGGAGCCACGCCCATTTTGAAATTTTCTTTTATTTTTGTATTTTGTTGCACCATATCATTACTGTAGTTGAACTTTGACATAATTTACTTATAAACTGTAAAGAAATTAAATTTTTTGTTAAAATTTTACTTTTAAAAAAAATTTTTTTTAAAGTGGGCGTGTTCGAAATTCGATTTTGATGATTTTTACTTAGCACACATACAGTAATAGGAGCGTTCCTGCCAAATTTCATTATGATATCTTCAACGACTGCCAAATTACAGCTTGCAAAACTTTGAAATTACCTTCTTTTAAAAGTGGGCGCTGCCACGTCCATTGTCCAAAATTTTACTAATTTTCTATTCTGCGTCATAAGCTCAACTCACCTGCTAAGTTTCATCGCTTTAGCCGTCTTTGGTAATGAATTATCGCACTTTTTCGATTTTTCGAAATTTTCGATATCGAAAAAGTGGGTGTGGTTATAGTCCGATTTCGTTCATTTTAAATAGCGATATGAGATGAGTGCCCAGTAACCTACATTCCAAATTTTATCAAGATATCTCAAAATTTACTCAAGTTTTCATGTTTACGGATGGACGGACGGACGGGTGGACATGGCTAAATGAATTTCTTTTTTCGCCCAGATCATTTTGATATAGAGAAGTCTATATCTATCTCGATTAGTTTATGCCGTTACGGATTACCGTTATGCGAACAAAGTTAATATACTCTGTGAGCTCTGCCCAGCTGAGTATAAAAACAACAAACAGTAGAAAACGAGGTACAAATAGAAACTTGCGAAGTGCATTGATGGCCTGCTGCGCTAAACGTCAAGCCTTCAATGTGTGGATCGCTGATGATAACCCGTCATGTGTTTTGAAATAGTCGGCTATACGGTCTATGAACTTGGTTTTTTATTTATTTTATTAATTTATTTTATTTATTTCTTACGGCTTATACTGAGCCTAGCTTATACCTATATATAGTAATTAATATATAATCTAATTAAATTAATTTATATGCATCTATTGACTGCCCAAATGGAGTGAGAGATGGGTAGCAGACGAATGACACCAATGCAAGGATTTTGCCCGTTGTATCTGACGCTGTTAATGTATTTAAAGTGCGAAGGCAACATCTGAACGGCGATGCACTTACTAGGATGAGTGATGCGTTACAGTATGAGCTTCCGCTAGTTTTTTCGTACGTGGGAAAGCTTCCTAGGGCCAGCGTAGAGTAATCGGGATGTATGCAATGCTATTGATGATTCGAAAGTTTGCCCATCTTGCACTAGAATGGCAGTGTTCTACAGTAATTGTACAATTTGTGTTTAAATTCCCTTATGTTACTAGATTTAACATCATTTAGTAATTCATTGTAGAATTTAATTCTTATTACCTCGTCTCGTAGACCATATATAACGCAACAGTTTTTGTGAATGCATTAAGTCGTTGTGAAGAACTCAAAGTGTGAAGTGCTAATTTCAGATAAAAAAATATTTCAAAAAAAATAATAAGTGAAGTGACCATTCCAAATCAAAAAGTTTACAATGAATCCACCATCCTCTACACCGCAAGATGAAGCAACTACATCAACAACTATCGAAAACCCAATGAGTCATATACCCAAGCATGATGTTACTGTTTTTGGTGTGTCTACTGATTTAACTGATCTTAATTTACCAAGCCATCTGGATTTCTTGAGATATTATTTTTACTTAAGCGAACGTGCTAAAACAGAACAAAAAAAGTTTTCCCATAAATTATTCACTATTCAAGTACAAGATAAGTTGATTGGAATTTGGGAAAAACTTGGTATGGAAATAATGCTGAAAAAAAGTGTATTTAATAAATTGAATAAATTGCTTGACAAGTATCTAGAGCAAATCAAGAGAAGAAACAACACCCAACAATTTACAGAGTATGTAAAATCTCTGGAAACAATTTTGTACATTGGAACATGTAAATGCGATTTGAAGGCAGCTCCATGTGCATGCGGCTGGGTTCCCGAACGCCTCAAAGAGTTCATGGACGATCAGCATAATCAGAGAAGACTAACAATGGATGCATTTATGATGGAAACTGAAGAGCAAGGAGCAACGTCTATGTCATCAATGCTAACATACCAAGATCCCGATGATTCAACATACGCACCGCCACCGGTTCAAGAAGATATGGATAGAAGCACAAGTTCACAATACACAGAGAGATACGATTGTTTCAACTTTGCCTTGGTATGTGACAGATTTGGTGTGCCTGACAGAGTAGCATCAGCATTGGGAACCGCTCTTTTACAAGATCTTAAAATTAAAGATAAGCTTGGGAAACCTCTCATCATGGATAAATCGAAAGTTCGCAGAGAAAAAGAGAAATGCAGACAAGAAGTGCTTCGCAAACACTTAGATGATATCAATTTGTTAGCGTTTTCATTCGATGACAGAAAAGGTGATACTTTAACGATAGATAAAATTGATGAGAAGTATCATACTAAGATGGTAAAAGACCTCATCTTGTTATTTTGAGAGAACCCAATTCTGAATTGATTGGTTACGTAAGACTGGAACATGAAACCGCTGAATACAAAACAACCAAATTAAATGGTTTTTTCAACGATAAAAACATATCACTGGATGCATTAATTGGAATATGCACTGACGGTGAGCCAACAAACACTGGCCCACACGGTGGAATTATACGACGATTCGAATTGCTGTTAAAAATACAATTGCATTGGTTCGTTTGCCTTCTACACTTCAACGAACTTCCGTTTCGGCATTTGTTTGAAGCTTTGGATAAATCAACCAGCACTGGACCATGATCGGCAACCGGAAAACTGAGCCGTCAAATCGAAACTTGTGAAACTCTTCGGGTAAGTTATTGCTATCACTCATTTATTATAATTGTCAACCATTTTTAATTAATTTATTATGATATATTTTCAGGTGGTGGACGGCTTCCAAAAAATTGAGTTGCAAAATATGCCCCCTGCTCCAGAAAAAATTGAATTTTCCACCGATTCGAAGTACTTATACGACATGGCCCATGCAATTTCTAGCGGCGTGGTTCCGGTGGATCTGGCTAACATCAAACCAGGAAAAATTGTACGTTCTTGGGGGCTCACCAAGGCCGCTAGATTATTGCGATTATATTGTAACGAATCTGCCGCAAATCCTCTTATTTGCAATCTTCTGCCAACGTTCGTATCGCTGGACTGTTGAATAAATAACTCCAATATTGAATAATGGAAAAATGGCCTTTATTAAAGTACTTCACAATAACACTTATACTTTGCAACGAATAGCTCGCTTAATAACCAAACTGATTGATAGCTCAACTCAAACTGAAACTTCTTACTCGCCTGCCCCGCTTTTATAGTTTACGCTGCATACTTCTAGGTTCTTCCATTTCCAGAACTTACCAACTATATTCGTGTGTGTATAGTTCTCATATAGTTCCTACTTGTTTACAATTGTCTACTTTTTAGCGCTTCTCAGATGTACATATGTGAGTTTGTAGTTTACAGTCTCCCGCACACACATAAGCGTATAAGTAAATTCATCTGTGTGTGACATCCCATCTCTCGCTGCCTTGTATGTAAATGTTGCTCGTCGGAATGTGTACATATGTGTAGACGCAATTATTGATTCGTTTATGTAGATACATAATGATTGAATTATTGATGTGAATTCACGTCACTGCTTAGCATCGGCCTGGAGATGGCAGCACTCCTTAGTTTTGCTAATATTCGTAACACTGCCCTCCACTTAAGTCTGATCGTCCCGATCAGACAAATCTCCCAATCTAAACGCCGCTAGCATCTCCAAATGTACCACCCTTCTAATCCGTGGTTTCCCAGTGGTTTGTATTCGGTAGATGGTATCACTGATCTTCTTCACAACTTTGTACGGGCCTTCCCAACTGCACCGAAATTGGGCTGGAACACCTTTCCGCCGGTGAGGGTTGTTTAACAGTACCAAATCTCCATTCCGGAAACCTTCCGAATTATTTTCCCTGTCGTACCTGTGTTCCATCTTACTACTCATTATTCTGGATCGTTCTCTCGCACTCTGTTGCTTGGCCAATGAAGAACTACTTTGTAGAGATTGTTCTTGACGGATTGGCTTCACATACTCAGTATCGTTCCGACGTTTCCCAACAAAAGTGCGCGCTGGCTTGAAACCATCCTTGCATTCTTTCTGAAAAATTCTTTCAGTCATTTTAGTGCGTCCATTAGGGTTTGTTGATGCCGGTCTTTTCCTCGCAGGTACTTTTAATTTCGCTTTATTTGGCACATTCGATCCATCAAACTTTGCTCGATCTACTTTCCTTGACTTTCGTGGTCTCTGTCGAATCTCCTCCACCAGCACTCGCTTACTGATGAACCCTTTTTCCAAACTGAAGTTAAGTGGCACATCTTGGTTCTTATAATGTATCACCCTTCTCTGCATATCGATCTTGATGTCATGGTCAACCAAGAAATCCACTCCCAATATAACTCCATCAACGATCTCCGCCACAACGAATTTGTGTAGAACCATGACCTTCCCAATTAGGACTTCACATATTACTTCTCCCTGGACTTGGTTATATTCGCCTGTGACCGTACGCAACCTCGCTCCAGGTAATGACTTTACTCTCTTGTAGACCAAATCAGATCGAATCAAGGAATGAGATGCGCCCGTATCTACAGTCAGTACACGCTCCTTGCCATCCACATTCCCTCTGACGGTAAGACTACTTGATTTCCTTCCAATTTGCGACACAAATATCACAGGACATTCAATAGCCGGGGCAAGTTTTCGTTCTTTATCTCTTACTCGCTCTTGCTCATCTCCTCCAGCTTTGCCTTTACGGCCACCCATATTGTTGGAACTATTAGGACCAAGATCGCAATGACGTGCAATGTGACCGGACTTCCCGCATTTGAAGCATTTGATAACTTTTTCACTCCGCTTTTGCGATCCTTTCAGCACCTCCAATATTGCGTCTACCCACTCTGGCCTTTCTACTTCCACACGGCGTGCTTTGAAAACTGGCTTACGCAGAAGCGACGCTGTTTCCTGAATCAGAGCTTGTGACACCGTTTCTGCGAATGTTGGCTTTGGGTTTGCGTATGTAGCTCGCTTCGTTTCGATGTCCCGTATGCCATTTATAAAGCTCTGAATCTTCACTCTTTCCGTGTATTCCACGGTTGCATCCGCATTTGCAAGATGAGCCAATCTTTCAATGTCCGAAGCAAACTCCTGCAAAGTCTCGTTAGCTTTTTGGTAGCGGTTTTGCAATTCTATTTGAAATATCTGTTTCCTGTGTTCGCTTCCGTATCGCCGTTCTACAGCAGCCATCAATGCGTCATAACTGTTCCGTTCGTACTCTGGAATAGTCTGTAAGATTTCCGCGGTAGGCCCTTTCAGTGCCACGAACAGAGCTGCAACTTTATCTTCAGCATTCCATTGGTTCACTACTGCGGTCTTCTCAAACTGTAGCTTAAAGACCTGAAAAGGAACAGAACCGTCAAAGGATGGTGTCTTTACCTTTGGATTACTAGTTGAAACTGCTGGGCGATTTAGTTGCAACTGCTCGATACGTCCTCTCAAAGCATCCACCTCGGCCTCGATTTTTTCTTCAAACTGTAAAATTTTTGTATCTTGCGCCTCCAACTTCGAGGAAATACGTCCTTCTTGCTCTTCCAGTTGAGCAGAGATCTGCGATGATATCTGTGCTGAAATTTGAGCCGACATTTCGGATATCCGTGCCTCTTGTGCTTCCATCTTCGATGTAATCTGTGTCGACATTTCTGACATACGCATTTCTTGTGCTTCAATCTTCGATGTTATTCGTGTCTCTTGGGATTCCATTTGTGATGACATATAAGTTTTCTGTTCTTTTAGTTGAGATGACATATACGTTTTCTGTTCTTCTAGTTGTGATGACATGTTGGTGGATATTTGTGATGACATTTCTGTTATACGTGCCTCTTGCGCTTCCATCTTGGATGTTACTGTCGATGTTTGAGCAGTTATTGCAGCCAAAATCATGTTCAAGTCTGTGCTGGTAATTGTCTGCGATGTTTCGTTTTTCTCTTCAATTTTTGTTGTTGTCTCGTCCCCATCAGGATAAAAGACATACTCGTCCACATCAATTCCTTCTGCTTCCATTGCCTCTCGTAGCCGTGCCTGAAGTTCAAGTTTAACGCCGCTTGTATTCAATCCACGGCTCTCCAACTCCTTCTTTAGTTGCTGGATCTCCAATTCACTGAACTTTGCCATGTCCTTGTTTTCCTCTGGAATTTATTCAACAATTCCTCTTCTGACACCAATTGTAACGAATCTGCTTCCAAATCCTCTTATTTGCAATCTTCTGCCAACGTTCGTATCGCTGGACTGTTGAATAAATAACTCCAATATTGAATAATGGAAAAATGGCCTTTATTAAAGTACTTCACAATAACACTTATACTTTGCAACGAATAGCTCGCTTAATAACCAAACTGATTGATAGCTCAACTCAAACTGAAACTTCTTACTCGCCTGCCCCGCTTTTATAGTTTACGCTGCATACTTCTAGGCTCTTCCATTTCCAGAACTTACCAACTATATTCGTATGTGTATAGTTCTCATATAGTTCCTACTTGTTTACAATTGTCTACTTTTTAGCGCTTCTCAGATGTACATATGTGAGTTTGTAGTTTACAGTCTCCCGCACACACATAAGCGTATAAGTAAATTCATCTGTGTGTGACATCCCATCTCTCGCTGCCTTGTATGTAAATGGTGCTCGTCGGAATGTGTACATATGTGTAGACGCAATTATTGATTCGTTTATGTAGATACATAATGATTGAATTATTAATGTGAATTCACGTCACTGCTTAGCATCGGCCTGGAGATGGCAGCACTCCTTAGTTTTGCTAATATTCGTAACAATATGTTACAACGGAAAATCTAGATGCAAATGTAAGAATTCTGGTTGAATTTATAATTAAATGTTATGTGCCAATGTACTTCAATATCAAGTATTACAGCTCTTTCGTGTACGGTAGTGCATTATTTTTCAAGTTCATTGGTTGGTCACGATTTATAGAACCTCGTTTACGCAAAATTTTTAATCAAGTAATTAAAGATAATTCATATTATGCGCATTCGGAAAATATCTTGTTATCAATGTTGTTTGATGATAGCAAAGAAAAGCGCGACTGTGCCATCAAGAAAATTCTACGCTATCGAACCGATGTTGACGAGCCAATGGAACTTAGAGTTTATAAAAAACCAGATATAAACTTTAATTGCACAAGTTATACGGAAATGATCAATTTGAATGATAAAAATATCGTATTTGAACCACCATTCACGCGAAGCATTCCGTACGATACATTGAAAGAATATTTAAATCAAGATGATCCACCGTTTAATGATCCAAAAATTCCACCACACATACAAGGAACGGAACGACATGTTTAATTGCTAGCTAGCGTTTCCAAACGGGTTATACCGGCAAATGTAGAGGCTGTTATGGCGACGACATTAGAGAGCCGTGCGAAATTGCCCAGACTTGAAAGTAAAAAAGACTTCAAACAATAATTTTTTTAGTTTCTTTTCTATAACTCACTTAAATTAATATTTTCATTTACATATGTTCTGATTAATAAATAAATTTCTTAAGAGAAAAAATAGATGTTATTATAAATAAATAATAAATATTATTATAAATAAATAAATAAAAATAAAGAAAAAACATAGCCATTTAGCTGATTTTTTCATGTAAAGTGTAAAACCGGCGATTTTTTGAAATGTTTGTATGGCGAACCCCCAGGGGGATTCCAGGGGGTGTGCCACTGGCATCGGTGGGTCGGGCCTCCAAAGTTAGTGGGTGTCGGTCTTACATTTGGACTCGATTGGAGCACTCTAAATGGGTCAAAGTGGGATTTTTCAAAATTTGCCCCTACCCAAAAGTTCGACCCAAATTGGGGGACATCAGAATTCGTTTTAGAGGTATGGTTCCTTCGGCAAAATTTCTTATTTTGGTCCCTAAAATATGATTTTCACAGAGCAATGGGCGATTTTTTTGCCTCCCCACAAATCGACCTAATAAGCAGGTAGAGTAAAATCATTTATTCTTCTTGTATTTATGGAATGAACATTTCTTACATATTTTATGTTACTTTTCAAATAATCAGGCAAGTTGCCTTCTAAGTATTAGGTTTCTAATAAAATTCATCGTATGATAAAACAGTACCTGTTTAATGCTTAGCCAATTTAGAGTGGCGAGCATATCTCTGATAGGCGTGTCATAGCGTTTCCTAAGAATAAATCGCATAGCTCAGTTCTGTTGCTTTTGCAATTTGTAAATTTGGTTATCTCTCATAATGAAGAATAATGTTGGACAATATATGATGTGAGGTTCGATTGTCGATCTGTAAACCATTACCTTGTACCGTCTACTTAAGTACTTATAGGTTCTTTGCATGAAATATATCTTTTTGGCTATTTTCCCAACCGTGTAATCGATGTGCTCACTAAAGTTGAGTTTATCATAGATTTTGATTCTTAAGTACTTGATAGTACTGACTTTGTCAATAGCTTCGCTGTTTATATCTAGAAGTGACAACTCATTGTTTTGAAAATTCCTTCTTGATATATCCATAAATTTTGTTTTGCTTATATTGAGTCTCAATCTATTCGAGCATAACCAATCATATACTCTATTTAAGTCTTCTTGTAATTTTATATATATTTCAGTGATATTATCTCCACTAAGCATCATTAATGTATCGTCAGCAAAAAGTTTAATATCACAGTACTCTAGAGAATTGGTTATATCATTAATATAGATATTAAACAATATAGGTGCCAGGACAGACCTTTGCGGAAGTCCAACAGGCACCTCTCTTCTTTCTGACAGGGATGATCCAATTACAGTTCTTTGACTTCTCTTCATGATAAAGTCTTGGAACCATTTTAGCTCCGTTTTTCTAATTTATTCATATTCTATGTATAATAATTTAATATAATATAACTTGTAAAATATACATTTTACAAAAATAATAAACTTGGTCTTGAGGACAACGAATTAATATAATAATTAATTATATACAGACCAGTGAAACCAAACATAACAGAAAGGAAATTTTTTTTTCACTCAAGCCATTTAACCTTGAGTAAATTTTTGGTTAGAAGTACCTAATTAAAATTAAAATGCCTTAATGATGAAAAATACAGAATATTTATACAGCTTCTTAAAATAACATTTCTCTAGAAATTTCTTATTTATTAGCTTTATATTTTTATGATGTGTACAAAGCGTGCAGTAAATTGGTCTTATTTGTTTCCAAACTGCTAGCTAATATGTTCTATCGTACACTGCCAAAAAACCAAGGTTTGGAGCAGTGCAATAAATTTTGAGCAATAACACTGCTCGAACTTAAGTGGGACCACATAATCAAGATCTTGTTCAAAGTGTTGATGAGGCCTTAATTTGTAATGGATTAAAGCATTCCATATTTCTTAAGTTCGTAAAATTAATGTGTTTTAGACGGCTTCTATAGGAATTTGGAAAATGAGTTTACGTCGCCTCAAATAATGTATGTAGTAGACTTTGGTTATTTCGTTATCTGTGGAGACTTAAATGTTAACTTACTTGTTTCTGATTGCTCTAGCGATGGATTATTAGAGAATGTTACCACGGCTGGCCTTTCTATTGTTAATAAAAACTTACCCACAAGATATGCCAATAACTGCTGTCCTGGTCTGTTGGACTATTTTATTGTTTCTGATCCTAAAAGTGTTTTAAAATTTGACCAGCTTACGTTCTTGTCTGACCATGACTTAATTTTTTGTGCCCTGAACTTTAAATTTGACCAATCCAGTATAGAAAGTACATATATTTTTAGAGACTACCGTTTAGTTGACAATAATGCCCGTTTTTCCAATTTTACCCGTGTCGATTGGTGTGAATGTTGGAGTCTCCCATCTGTTAATTTCAAGCTTGACTTTCTCAATAATAAAGTAGTTGAAGTTTTTGACAAGCATGTACCCCTGTGCATGCGAAACGTCAAGTCCGCTTCATGTCCATGGTTCAATAACAAAGTTATAGCTGCAATAAAAGTGCGGAATAAGGCGTACTGCAATTGGAAGAAGAAAAGACGTAACTCGGACCGTGACTCCTGCAGAAATGCGAGGAAATCGCCACAAACACCATTAGAATAGAAAAATTTAGGTATTTTTCATCACGTCTCGGCCCTGAACTTCCGCCTAATGTCCTATCGCGAAATCTTAAAAGTCTGCGAATGTGTGGTAAAGATCTACCTGAGTGTACTATGAGCTCGACTGTCCTTAATAATGCATTTGCTAGTAATGATGCATCTACTTTAAGTCCAATGAATGTTCTTTTTAGTGAATCTGCTTGTTTTCAAGGTGTCATGTTTGAGTTCTCTACGGTACCGGAATCCGATGTAATAAGATGCATCCTTAAAATTAAGACCAAAGCAATCGGAGTAGATGGAATTCCAGCTACTCATATAATCAACCATTCGATAACAACCTCATGCTTCCCGGAATCGTGGAAAGTGGCCAAAGTTCGACCTCACCCCGAAAATAGAAAAGTGTTTCCCCGGGAAATTTCAGGCCTATTAGCATCTTACCGATTCTATCAAAAGCGTTCGAAAGCTTATTGGCACAACAAATCAGAACAACGTCTCTGTACACAATCTACTCTCGCCATACCAGTCAGGCTTCAGAGGTGGGCACAGCTGCTCGACTGCTCTTATAAAAATCTTGAATGACATACGCGTACCCCTTGACAAAGGCCAACTAACAAACCTGTGTCTACTCGGTTTCTCGAAAGCCTTGGACTCAGTCAATCACACACTACTGTGATATAAGCTACAATAGTATTTTAGATTCAGTAATAATGCTCGAAAGATGATGGAAAGCTATTTATCAGCCAGGCTTCAAATTGTTATGAATGGAACAGATGTGTCAGAGCCGATGGAAAAAGTGCGGGGCCCCCCAGGGATCTATACTTGGCCCTTTGCTTTTTAGTATTTTTATCAATGATGTGTTCAATGTATGTAGATATGTAAATATGCACGCTTATGCTGATGATATTCAGCTGTACTTGGCTGGTGACTTTAGTGCTACTCCTGATCTTTGCCTTAAAATCAATAGTGACTTATCGGCGATATTTGGTTGGGCTAATAACAATTGCCTGCGCCTCAATGCTGGAAAATCGTACTGCTTGCCCATTGCGAAAAAGGATGCTTCGAGGCTTGAAATACATAAAATAAGGATCTGGAACGCTGTTATAACAACCGTCAATAAAGCTAAAAACCTTTGAGTTGTGTTGAACTCGAGCCTCACTGCGATCGATCATGTTAATACAGCAGTGGGTAAGGTATATGGGACTCTTCGTAATTTGGGGGAAACTGCGCCCTATACCCCTTTTCAATTTAGGAAAAAACTTGCCATCCAACTCATTGTCCCAATCATTACGTATTCTTAGTTAATTTACAACAAGCTAGACTCAAGGTCGGCTCATAAAATTGAGGTAATGTATAATCAAGTTACGCGTTATGTTTATGGACTGGGCAAGTTCGACCATATATCTGCATGGAGAAATCGAGTTTTAGGATGCAATCTATTCGATTACCATAAGGCTAGGAGCTGCATTTTTCTTTTCCGTCTTATTTCAACAAAGACGCCGCTGTGCTTGTACGATAAAATAGTCTTTAATAAATCGACTAGATCATGCACCTTAGCTGTCCCTATTTTTAACTACGTAGAGTCTACTAGGTTGTTTTTCGTCAATACCATACGTCTCTGGAATTCTATTCCTATTGCTGTAACAAACTCTCTAAACCAAAACAACTATAAACAGATTATTTGCAGTTTTTTCTCTAGTGATAGCACTGAAGCTTTTTATTTATTGGCACTTTTGATATCTACATATTCCTCTATACTCCTTAACCTTTCTGTTTCTACTTCACTCTCATCAATTTTTTTTTTTTTTTTTTTTTTTTGAAACACAGCTTAAGATATAGAACTATATATATTTAAGTTAATTAATATTATATAAACCACATTATCTTAATGTACTAATAATTAAATTGCCGAAAATAACCTTGTTACTGTGAACTTTTTGATGGTTTTGCAGAGAATCTGGGGTACCAACCCCGATAAAAGTTACTTTTTAACTATAAATCAAACCTTAATACTTTAAGTATATAAGCCTAGATTAGGTATATTTGGGTCGGGGTCTAGAAAATTTTTATATGCACAAGTGTATGGTAACTTTGATTAAATAACGGTTGTAGATAATGACATGAAGGAATCGAGAAAGATATAGACTTCCTTATATCAAAAGTTTTGAAATTCGATACACCAGCTAAGGGTTGAATGACAGGCAATTTACTTCAATTACAGTTAATTATTATGTAGCCCATGTACGTAAGTGGTTACCACTAGGCCGACAAGCTCAGGTATCGACGACACCAATTTTTAAATGAACATAAACGTGAAATAATAAATTCCAAATGAATTGCGCAAGTATACGCTTTTGGTTAAAACGCTAGGTAAGGTCAAAGCATTGATGACAAAATCGTTATTTACACTACATTTTTTCTAAGAAATATATTGGAAATCTTGAAAATTTTTTATTTATTTAACTTTTAAAATATATATGATTGATGAATACATTTCTTACATGGCTGTCAGTAGTCGTCCGGAACATTTTGGATAAAACAAGTGTGATAACTTCTGCATAGTACAGATATATGCCGCCGCCGCCGCCGATTTTTGTCGTTTTTCGCACGCCGCCGCCGAATGTCAAAAATATCGGCGCGGCGGCGGCGGCATCCGTCGCGTTACTATATTTTCTACTGGTTTAAGACTGTTTAGGTAATTTATTGTTCATGTCAAAAATTGGTCAGATATGGTCGAAAGTGGTATTAACGGATGCGCATCACTGCCAGTTATAAGAAACTAATTGCCGCTTCCGATGTCAGTTTAACACGGACTTTTTGCTTTACTCAATTCACCAAGTTGTTAAATCAAAACACTAAAAGAAAAGTTATATAATAAATTTATATGCTCACTTTGCATATTTTTTTCATAAAATTAATAATGAACAATGAATTCAAATAAAATGACCCAAGGCGAACATGTTTTCAAATTGTCCTCAAGTTGTTAAAAAAAGCAAATTACACAAAATAGGTGCCGATTTAAAAAAAAAAATTTATATTGCGATTGGTTGAAAGAATAAGCGAAATCATTGATGCAAAATCCTTTAGTAGGTTCTAGGGGCATATAAACTCCTTTAAAAAAATGCTTACCTCATACTTAAGTTGAGGAGATATGTGCGTATGAGAAGGGTTTGAAAAATCAAATATGAATACGTAGGCACATATATGTACCAGATGAGGCTTTGTTAATCGCAAGAACACTTAAAGTGGTGAAGCAAAAGCTTTCCCAAGACAGTCGAACTAATGACCAAGTGTGCTACTACCCTAACGTAGTGGACAGTCGAACTAGTCTGAAATCTGAAGCTACGCGGTCATCCATAATGAGCTCTTATATCACAAGGCCGGAAAACAGCAGTTAACATCTTTCGGTCGACTTTCATTCGAAAATCGTTTTGATTTTAGACTATTGAAACTATTGAAATCTATGTTGTGAACACAAACATCTGCAAACTTTGGTCTACATTTTAATAATTTTATCCATGGACTTGTTAAAATTTTAATTATGTAGATGAGCCGAAGATTATACAAATTTCACCGATGAGTTACGCAATGACATCCACTTAGACTGCTTGTGATTTCGAGGGCGGCATCTTTGGCCGAATAGTCACTCCCTAACGCTTCATGGTGTTTCTCTGGTGTAGCTCGGCAGCATAGCGCGACAAAAACATCCGTTAGAAAGTCTTCGGAGCTACATCTAGAGCTTATAGGAAAATTACGTCG
The DNA here is from genome assembly GCF_040869045.1 of Eurosta solidaginis. Classification (NCBI taxonomy): domain Eukaryota; kingdom Metazoa; phylum Arthropoda; class Insecta; order Diptera; family Tephritidae; genus Eurosta; species Eurosta solidaginis. The sequence continues at coordinate 85,486,619 of NC_090319.1, read as the reverse complement.
ACGAAGGTATGAGTTCGACCGGAGTTAGGTTCTCTGGAGTAAGTGAACGACGGGCAGTCCATCCCCAAGGAGCTACTCCTGAAAATTTTTGAACAGTCTGCGAGATTTTCAGGCAAAAACCCCGTTGAAAACGTTAAATATAAATAAACAAAACCTTTCCTAAATATTATTTTTTAAATAGAAAAATAAAGCTTTTTAAAGTAAGAACACCGGCGTACGCCGTCGCGCCGGTATATAATATAGCCTACGCCGCCGCCGCCGATAAAGGGATCGGCGTAAACCTCTACTGCATAGATGTCAAAATTACAAATAAAATGAATCACCTGATTTTTATTTGACTACCGCTTTTTGGTTCTGTATCTATTTTTATCAACCGCTGAAGATAGCTGGCACTATACGCCGCCATATTGACCACCCTGTCAAAACGCTGCCAAAATGCGAAAAAGTAGCCATATTGAACATCCTGTCAGGCAGTTTACGGAAGATATCACACTCGTTTTATCCACAATGGTCCGGAAAATCCAGTACACAAGTTTCTGAAATTTTTTTTTTTTTTTATCTTTTTTATTTCTTATTTTTGCTGTTTTTTCTATTTATTGTTCATTCTAGACGATAAAAAAAAATTGACGGACGAGTAGTACCTGCTTCATTAATTTATATCCAAGAATTTAAATTCAAATAATTGCTAGACGAGTCCAGCTTTTAATTATGCAGCAGAGATTAGTCAAGCTATTCTAAAAATATTAAAATGTAAAACCTCTGGCTAAATGAAACACAAAACATTGCTAAACGATTACACTGGTTTACAGCCACAATGCACCAGAGACGCCATTATGAAATTCCTATGTAAAATCACCCCCTGATTTCGAAAATCAAGGTTATTTTTAATTCTATGGTAACGTTTTTGAGATATTTTCGAATAACGGTTTTTTTCCAAAAAAAAAAAATGAGTCCACTTAATCATATATATATCAAGAACAAATTGAGCAATTCCAAAACGGTTTGAAGCTTTTAAAAGGTAATACAATTTTCTATAAACTGTGCATACAATACTTTTTCCTAGGCCCTGCAGATTCAAAGATAATGAACAATCATTACGGATTTTTCCCATTTTTTTGTAAAAATATAAAAAAAATTGTACTTTGCGAGGAAAGATCTCGAAAACTTTTTATTTTTTTGCAGATTTGTTTTTTCTCTCTAAGCTCTGTTTTATTAGAAAAAAATAAGCTTTCACTCAACGAAATCGATGGACTAATACAAAAGTTATAAGCATTAAGTAAATATATCCATTTAATACTTAAGTACCATACTGGTACAAATGTGTTAATATTCGCTAACTAACTGATATACGAATACTAACACATATGTACCAGTAGGGTACTTAAGTATTAAATGGGAATATTTACATGAATGCTTATAACTTTTGTATTAGTTCATCGATTTTATTGAATTAAAGCTTATTTTTTTGTAATAAAACAGAGCTTAGACAGAAAAAAAAATCTGCAAAAAAATAAAAAGTAAACATTTTTTTATATTTTTACAAAAAAATTGGAAAAAATCCGTAATGATTGTTCGTTATCTTTGAATCTGCTGGGCCTAGCAAAAAGTATTGTATGGACAGTTTATGGCAAATTTTATTGCCTTTTAAAAGCTTCAAACCGTTTTGGGATTTCTCAATTCTTTCTTGGGATATATATGATTAAGTTGGCCCATTTTTTTTTTTTTTTTTTTGGAAAAAACCGTTATTCGTAAATATCTTAAAAACGTTACCATAGAATTAAAAATAACCTTGATTTTCGAAATCAGCGGGTGATTTTACATAGGAATTTCATAATGGCGTCTCTGGTGCAGAGAAAAAATTGGAATTTGTGATCCAGTGTTATTTTCAAATTTTTTTTTTTTTTTTTTCAAATAGCCAAATAAACGTTTATTTAACAAGTAAGGAAGGCTAAGTTCGGGTGTAACCGAACATTACATACTCAGCTGAGAGCTTTGGAGACAAAATAAGGGAAAATCACCATGTAGGAAAATGAACCTAGGGTAACCCTGGAATGTGTTTGTATGACATATGCATCAAATGAAAGGTGTTAACGATTATTTAAAACGTAGTGTGCCTTAGTTCTATAGGTGGACGCCTTTTCGAGATATCGCAATAAGGGTGGGCCAGGGGTGACTCTAGAATTTGTTTTTACGATATGGGTATCAAATGAAAGGTGTTAATGAGTATTTTAAAAGGGAGTGGGCCTTAGTTCTATAGGTGGACGCCTTTTCGGATATCGTTATAAAGGTGGACCAGGGTTGACTCTAGAATGCGTTTGCACAATATGGGTATCAAACGAAAGGTGCTAATGAGTATTTTGAAAGGGAGTGGGCCTTAGTTCTATAGGTGGACGCCTTTTCGAGATATCTCCATAAAGGTGGACCAGGGGTGACTCTAGAATTTGTTTGTACGATATGGGTATCAAATGAAAGGTGTTAATGAGTATTTTAAAAGGGATTAATCCTTAGTTCCATAGGTGGACGCCATTTTGGGATATCGCCATAAAGGTGGAACAGGGGTGACTCTATAATGTGTTTGTACGATATGGGTATTAATGAGGGTTTTAAAAAGGGGTGGTGGTAGTTGTATAAGTGAAGGCGTTTTCGAGATATCGACCAAAATGTGGACCAGGGTGACCCAGAACATCACCTGTCGGGTACCGCTAATTTATTTATATAAGTAATACCACGAACAGTATTCCTGCCAAGATTCCAAGGGCTGTTGATTTCGCCCTACAGAACTTTTTCATTTTCTTCTACTTAATATTGTAGGTGTCACATCCATTTCACAAAGTTTTTTTCTAAAGTTATATTTTGCGTCAATAAACCAATCCAATTACCATGCTTCATCCCTTTTTTCGTATTTGGTATAGAATTATGGCATTTTTTTCATTTTTCGTAATTTTCGATATCGAAAAAGTGGGTATGGTCATAGTCGGATTTCGGCCATTTTTTTACCAATACAAAGTGAGTTCAGATAAGTACGTGAACTGAGTTTAGTAAAGATATATCGATTTTTGCTCAAGTTATCGTGTTAACGGCTGAGCGGAAGGACAGACGGTCGACTGTGTATAAAAACTGGGCGTGGCTTCAACCGATTTCGCCATTTTTCACAGAAACCAGTTATCGTCCTAGAATCTAAGCCACTACCAAATTTCAAAAGGATTGGTAAATTTTTGTTCGACTTGTGGCATTAAAAGTATTCTAGACAAATTAAATGAAAAAGGGCGTGGCCACGCCCATTTTGAGATTTTCTCTTGTTTTTGTATTTTGCTGCACCATATCATTACTGGAGTTGAATATTGACATAATTTACTTATATACTGTAAAGATATTAACTTTTTTTTTAAATTTGACTTAAAAAAATTTTTTGTTTTTAAAAATGGGCATGGTCGTTCTCCGATTTTGCTAATTTTTATTAAGCATACATTTAGTAATAGGAGTAACGTTCCTGCCAAATTGCATCATGATATCTTTAACGACTGCCAAATTACAGCTTGCAAAACTTCTAAATTACCTTCTTTTAAAAGTGGGCGGTGCCACGCCCATTGTCCAAAATGTTACTAGTTTTGTATTTTGCGTCATAAGTTCAACTCACCTACCAAGTTTCATCGCTTTATCCGTCTTTGGTAATGAATTATCGAACTTTTTCGATTTTTCGAAATTTTCGATATCGAAAAAGTGGGCGTGGTTATAGTCCGATATCGTTCATTTTAAATAGCGATCTGAGATGAGTGTCCAGGAACCTACATACCAAATTTCATCAAGATACCTCAAAACTTACTCAAGTTATCGTGTTAACGGCCAGACGGACGGACGGACATGGCTCAATCAAATTTTTTTTCGATACTGATGATTTTGATATATGGAAGTCTATATCTATCTCGATTCCTTTATACCTGTACTACCAACCGTTATCCAATCAAAGTTAATATACTCTGTTAGCTCTGCTCAACTGAGTATAAAAAGGGTTACATAAAATAATGTAAATTTTGTATGTTTATGATATATTATGAAATAAACAAATATAATTAATTATTACAACAATGTACTTAAATATTTATATATATACAAACATTGGATTGAAATAACTAGAAAAAAATGGGAAAAAGGTAAACGATTGCCAAATAGTAGCGTTCTTTTTGTGAGACTTAACTTGCACTTTGTTAATTAGGAAAAATTAGTTAAGAAACTCTGGGTTAAGAAAGAGGACGATGCCACGCCCATTTCCAAAGTAATTTTTCGCAAAAATATAGCCAATTATATTCGTCTAAGGTTCTTTTGTATCTCTTTTATTTAAAATTGGGTATTTCCCTAATCCTATTTCGCCTTTTTTGGACCCATTACTTAAGAACAATTGATTTTGTCAGAAATCTGCGGTGCTATGCCCCTTTTCGCAAATTTAAGCTTAACATATGCACTTCGTCCAACACATGAAGTTTGGTTATTGTGGCTAGTGATAGAACTTTTAGAAAAAGTTCGATACTGGTACTCATACTCAGTAAAAGTATCAAGTATACTCGATCCAAGTGAGTACTTCGTAATTTTTACCAAAAAAGAAGAAACTTTTTTAAATGACATTGTATTTTTTGAATTGAATAAAAAACAAGTAAGGAACTTTAAGTTTGGACGAAGCAGAACATTATATAACCATTTGTGTGCTCTTACATGTATTTTAAGGATACATTTAAAGAGAAAGTCAGGAATATTAAATGATTTTAAAAATTTTTGATCGACTTTTGGCGTCTAAAAAAAAAGTTCACTTAGAAAAAAGTTGTTCCAAACGGGGTCGCCCCTCGGCAATGGTTTGGCAAACACTCCGAGTGTACTTCTCCCATGAAAAGTTTCCCAGTGAAGATTCATCTGCCTTGACGATGCCGTTCGGAAGCGCCATAAATATGTAGCACGACGCAAATTGGAAGGGAAGCTGGGTCTAAATCTTCCCGGAGGTAAATGGCGTCAAGTATTTTTTTATGGCATCAAACGTTTTGTGGGGAGATTAACTAAATAAAATTTATGTACTTTGCGCTGTCATATCTCTACTGGTTGTTGTTGTTGTAACAGTGCTTCGCCACACCCAGTAAAAAATAGGTATTTACTAGGATTGGTTATATTTAATTTTTTAGAATTTGTAGCAAAATGCTTGCATATTTACATGTTTTATTTATTTATTTATTTATTTATTTATTTACAATGTAAGCGTGTACATTAGACCGGGTTGGTCCACATACAAAAAAAAGTTGCTAATGTCCGCCCCTAAATTTGAGGATTATGTTGAGAGGGTTTCGGAAAAATTTTTTTTAATTTTTTTGATCCTTCGAAATACAGCCAAAAAGGTTTTTCGTTGTAACTTGGTTATTTGACGCCCGGTTTTTAAATTTGATACGTCATTATTTTGGCTTCGAGAAGCTTCACATTTCCGTTTAATGTCCTTTTAAGCTATGAAGTCGGTTTCATATGATTAGGTCAGCTAACAAAATTTTACCCACCGCCCCCCCTAATGTATGTTTTTTTCCTTACCAAACGAAAGTACTTGAAAATTCAAGAAAATGTTGCTTTGAAACCATATAACTAAAATAATAAACAAAGAAGTTATAGCACTTTCAATATTTATTCCAACTGTTATTTTACCTGATTCTTATTATACTTAGACCTGAAACTCATGATATTTTTGGAGGAAAAATTGCAGGATTTGCATTGAAAAGTTAATAAAGATATGCCAAATATCAGGAATAGGGGAAGTCAAAGTAAATAAGTGAGTCAAACCTGTATTTTCGTATTTATAATAATAACGCTATGCGACAAAATCAACTCTTTTTCTGGGTATTGGACAAACCCACTTTTTCGTAGAGATTAAGGCTTAAGCCCTCATTACTGATACTTAGCATAGACTTGACTTGACTTGGCGTAAACTTGGCAACTTAGCCATGATTATACTCCACTTGGCGCATAAAATCTGGCATCATAATCAGCGTTGAAATTTATTTTTAAATAAATGTCAATTTGTATGACAAAATGTCAAAATGAAATGGAAACAAACAAATGGCATCTCAAAATGTAAACGTCACTTAGAACTTACATAGAAAATCAAAATTCGACAGACTTCTAAGTCAAGCTAAATTTTGAGTAATCAGTAACATGCAATGTTAATTTAACAGAACTGTAAGTGACAGTTCGCAAGCCAAGTCAAGTCTATGCTAAGTATCAGAAATGGAGCCTTTAAGTAAACAAAGTACTATCTCCGTTTTTCGAAGTTAGCCTCAAAAAAAAGGTATCGGCTTACGAAGTTTGAAGTTCGAAATTTTATTTTATTTTTTTTGTTAACGCGTTCAGCAAATTGAACAAGTAAAAATGTGGGCGTGGTCCGCCCTTTTCCCTTATTAGAAGGGCTGGATTTTTTTTTTGAGACTCTGACTTCTGAATACGACTTCTGACTTCTAACTTTTCACCTTTACTTTTTCAATTTGCTGAACGCGTTAACAAAAAAATAAAATTTCGGTTCGAAAAACGGAGATAGTATTTTGTTTACTTAAGCTTCAATCTCTACAAAAAAGTGGGTTTTGTCCAATACCCAGAAAAAAAGTTGATTTTGTCGCATAGCGTTATTATTATAAATACGAAACTACAGGTTTCACTCACTTATTTACTTTGGCTTCCCCTATTCCTGATATTTGGCATATCTTTATTAACTGCAAACCCTGCAATTTTTCCTCCAAAAATATCATAAGTTTCAGGTCTAAGTATAATAAGAATCAGGTAAAATAACAGTTGGAATAAATATTGAAAGTGCTATAACTTCTTTGTTTATTATTTTAGTAATACGGTTTCAAAGCAACATTTCCTTGAATTTTCAATTACTTTCGTTTGGTAAGGGAAAAAACATACATTAGGGGTGGTAAAATTTTGTTAGCTGACCTAATCATGTGAAACCGACTTCATAGCTTAAAAGGACATTAAACGGAAATGTGGAGCTTATCAAGGCCAAAATAATGTCATATCAATTTTAAAAATCGGTCGTCAAATAACCAAGTTACAACGAAGAAACCTTTTTGGCTGTATTTCGAAGGATCAAAAAAAAAATTAAAAAAATTTTTCCGAAACCCTCTCAACATAATCTTCAAATTTAGGGGCGGACATTAGCAACTTTTTTTTCGACCCAGCCTAGTGTACATATAAGACAGTCTTTTAAAGTACATTACAAAAGTGGAAATTCAAAAATTTTAAAACTTAGGTCTATTACAATTCGCAAGTAACTTACAACATAAACGTAGTATTTTAAATTCAGAAATTATTTAATATTAATATTGTATTTGTAATTTTAAAGTGAGAATTTGAAAAATTTAGTAAAAGGAAAAAAAGAAAGGAAGAAAATATATATAGAGAGTCAGATCGCAATCACTTTCACACTGTAGAAATAAAATAATTGTGAATTACCCTTCTGTAGTTACATCTACCCATAACAGCTTTGACATCTTCTGGAATTGAATTCCAGAGCCCAGCAGCATTAACGAAGAAAAGCCGTGAAGAGGACAGGTATTTATATTTAGGGATTATCAGAGTTTGATGCCTTCTGGATGTTGTTAGTATTAACTTAACGTAAAGGTATTCCGGAGCTTTATATTCTAAAAGATTATACATGAACGTACAATTTCCGACTATCTTGGAAATAGTGCACCCCAGAATTTTGGTCTTCCATGCAGTGATGTGATTATATCTCTTGAGTCCGCATACGCAACGCTTAACATTGTTAAACGCAACATCGATTTTATGAGACGAAGCAGAATCTAGCTCGCTATATACAAGCTCAGAATAGGTGATGTGGGCTAGAATTCGTTAAAGTGCCAGTTTCTTTCTCGTCTCAAGAGGCGTAAATGAAACTGTCATTCGTAATCTACGTAGAACAATATACACATTGCTTACAACTTTGTTTATATGGTCTGAGCAAGTCATCGTAGAGTTTACAACAGATCCCAAATTTTTAACCTTTTCAGTAAATACTAAATCAGCGTTACCAATATACAACTTTGGAATATCTTCTACATGCACTACACTGCTACTTATAGGCAACACATATGACTTAACAGCATTCAAACAAAGAATTAACAGTAGCCCATTGTGAGATAGATGACAGACCACAAATAATTTTATAGCACACATCTTCAACAAGATCAACACGACTGGACAAATACAGTTGTATATCGTCAACATAGGCGTGAACTTGTACATGCTGACACACAAAGAATACATCATTGACAAAGAGACTAAATAAAAGGGGATCAAGAACAGATCCTTGCCGCACACCAGAGGTAAAGATACTAGACATAGAGGACGCAGAGCTGCAGGTCACTTTCTTAGTTCTTTCACCAAGGTAGCTAACCATAAGGTTTAGAGCAGCACTGTCATGAAAACCCGAAAAAATACTTAAGCTTTTTGCAAAGAATAGCATGATTCACTAAATCAAATGCTTTCGAAAAGTCTAAGCGGCAAAGGAGTGTAAGATGTCCTTTGTCGAACTCCATCCTTATGTCGTCCATTATTTTTATCATAGCTGTAGAACAGCTGTGTTTAGGCCGAAACCCAGATTGTAGTGGGGAAAGTAGTTTATTCCGTTTTACAAAAGCAGAAATTTGTATTGCTATTAAGGATTCACACACTTTCGTAAAAGCTGTCAGTATGCTTATCGGTCTATAATCACTTGGGCTCGTGGCATTCCTCTTTTTTTGAATAGGTATTATGACAGCTTTTTTCCATTCCGTTGGGAAGATCACAGTTGCGAAGCTGTGACTTATTATATGAGTCAGAGTTCCTATAATAAATGGCAACGGTAGCTTCACAAACTTGAGAGATATCCCATCATTGCCTATAGCATTTGATTTAACCATAGTGAGGGATTTTAATACCTCAGATTCGGTTACTCCTTCAAATTGAAATTTTTCATTTGCGCTAAGGTTATCTACAAATATCTGTGCTGGAGGAATGGGCATATCTCTACTAGCGCTTGCGAAATAATTGTTCAGTACATTGGGGTCTATTTTACATTCCTCCTGTGCTTCGCCATGAACATTCAGCCTTTTCAAATTGCTCCAGAGTTCCATTGTCGGTAAGGACGGACTAAGTTTGGCATCGCAATACGCTCTCGTTGCATTTTTTATTATTAAGTTTGCTCTGTTTCGGCCAATTTCATACTGTACCCAATCATATGTAGTTCTAGGTCTTCTCCATCTGGAATATAATCTATTTTTATTTTTTATTGCTGACCTAACTACATTGTTGTACCAGGAGCGAGATGTATTTAAGGCTTTAACAATTATAAGGGGTACATGCTCATTAAATAATTGGGTTAAATTTTTATATAAAAAGTAAAGTTTTTCATCTACAGTATCATATAACCAACATTCAGACCAATTGACATAAGACAGACTAGCGTGCAAATCACTGACGTTCACTGACTTCAAGTCACGGTACACGAAAGTACTACAATTAGGAGGACAATTAAATGACACATCAAGTGAACAAAAAAACAAGTCGCGGTCCGATGCTTCGTTGCATTTAATGTGTATAAGTGCCAAATAACGCAATTGATACAAAGTAATTAGTATGGTGCACAAGTAGTGTGTATGTATCAAAGCGCAAGCGTTGCAGGTTCCAATACCGCTCTGCTCGTCTGATTTTTTGTTTTTTTAAAGACGGAATGGAAAATTGCTTTAAATTAGCGAACTACTGGTTGCCAACCATAAGAATACCAATTTATACATACTTTTTTTTTTTTATATATTATTATACTCAGAGTATGTGCATAGATGTACATATAAACTTTGCTAACATGACTTAAGTTCGAGGCTTCTTGTTGGAATTTTCTTTGTGGTTGCCTTGGCACTCATCTCCCATGATACTAAATATGACAGAAATGGCCGACTACCACACCGACTTTTAGTATAAATCAAATTTTTGAAAACACCAAAAACGTTATTTTTTAGGAAATAATGCAGCCACAATAACCAAACTACATGTGTTGGACGAAGTGCTTATCTTAAGCTGAAATATGCAAAAAGTGGCATAGCACCGCCCTCATCTGACAAAATGCATTGTTCTTAAGTAATGGGTCCAAACAAGACGAAAAAGAATTAGGGTCACACCCAATTTAAAAAAAAGAGATACAAAAGAACCTTAGACGAATATAATTGGCTATATCTTTGCGAAAAGTTACTTTGGAAATGGGCGTATCATCGTCCTCTTTCTTAACCCAGACTTTTCTTAATAAATGTTTCTTAATTAACAAAGTGCAAGTTAAAGTCTCACAAAAAGAACGCTAATATTTGGCAATCGTTTACCTTTTTCCCTTTTTTTTCTAGTTATTTCAATCCAATGTATGTACATATATAAATATTTGAGTAAATTTTTTGTAATGAATTAGTTGTATTTGTTTATTTCATAATATCATAATATAATATATAATTATAATCTAATCTAATCTATCTAATATCTAATATATATTATAAATGGGAAAGTTTGGATGTTAAGATGTTTGGATGTTTGGATGTTTAGATGTTTGGATGTTTGGATGTTTGGATGTTTGGATGTTTGGATGTTTGGATGTTTGGATGTTTGGATGTTTGGATGTTTGTCCAGACGTTTGTCTTTGTGACTCAATAACGCAAGAACGGCTGGACCGATTTGGATGAAATTTTGCACACATATAGCCAATAGTCTAGAAGGATCTACTAGCTATATATTTTTCAAAATGGGCGTGGTCCCCGCCCCCTAGGAACAGTTATAATTTAATTATTATATTTTTTCGTCTTTGCGACTGAATCACGCCAGAATGGCTACACGGATTTTGATGAAATTTGGGACACAGACAGTAGTCTACTAGCGAAATTTTTTTCGAACATGGAAAGAGGGGTGGGGGTCCCACGACCCTTCGAGAAATTATTTTTCATAATTTTTACACATTATAACTTTACGTATACTGGCCTTCACCAATATCACAGACTCAAGGGGTCAAATAAGTCGAGGGCTTACAAAGTAAGCAGTGACACCCTCCGCCCGCCCCCGTTTATCTCCCCCTCTGGTGTAAAATCCATAAATTGTTATAACTCAATCTAAATTTTCTCCTAAATAAATAGTTTTTGGTATCTGGTACATACAGAACGAGATCTAGACAATTTTGGAGGAACGATCAGTGGTCCTCTCCTCTACTCCCGCCACCCGCCCTCCATCAATTGTTTTTATTAGCACGCTTTTATTAGCTTTACCTGTATGTTTCTATCTAACTTTTTATTCGCTCCAATGCGCCTGCTGCCTTATTAACATGGTTTTATAATTAGCTTCACCTTATTTGTAATCCCGTAAGGGTCATATCGAGACCCTTCCGGGATCATTTCTGGACGGTTTTCGGGATCGGTCCGGGATTACGCCGGGGTAATTTCGGGACTTTTTCGGGACTATTTCGGGATCATTTTGGGACCCTTCCGGGATCATTTCTGTATAGTTTACGGGATCCGTCCGGGATCCCGTCGGGGTTGTTTTGGAACATTTTCGGGACTATTCCGGAATCATTTCGGGACTATTTCGCGATCATTTGGGGACCCTTCCGGCATCATTTCTGTATGGTTTTCGGGATCCGTGCGGGATCTCGTCGGGGTCATATGGGGACTTTTTCGGGATCATTTGAGGGCTCTTCCGGCATCATTGTTGGATGGTTTTCGGGATCTGTCCGGGATATCGTCGGGGTCATTTGGGGACTTTTTCGGGATCATTTGGGGGCTCTTCCGGCACCATTTCTGGATGGTTTTCGGGATCCGTCCGGGATCTCGTCGGGGTCATTTGGGGACTTTTTCGGGATCATCTTGGGGCTCATCCGGCATCATTTCTGGATGGTTTTCGGGATCCGTCCGGGATCCCGTCGGGGTCATTTCGGGACTTTTTCGCGACTAATACGGGATCATTTGAGAACCCTTTCGGCATCATTTCTGGATGGTTTTCGGGATCCGTCCGAGATCCCGTCGGGGTCATTTCGGGACTTTTTCGCGAATAATACGGGATCATTTGGGAACCCTTTCGGCATCATTTCTGGATGGTTTTCGGGATCCGTCCGGGATCCCATTAGGGTAATTTCGGGACTATTGGGGATCATTTGGGAACCTTTCCGGCATCATTTCTGGATAATTTTCGGGATCCGTCCGGGATGGCGACGAGGTAATTTCGGGACTATTTCGGGATCATTTGGGATACCTACCGGCATCATTTCTGGATGGTTTTTGGGATTCGTCCGGGATCCCGTCGTGGTCCTTTCGGGACTTTTTTTCGACTAATACGGGATCATTTGCGGACCCTTTCGGCATCATTTCTGGATAGTTGTCGGGATCCCGTCACGGTCATTTCGGGACTATTAGGGGATCATTTGAAGACCTTTCCGGCATCATTTCTGTATTGTTTTCGGAATCCTTTCGGGATCCCGTCAGGGTCATTTTGGGACTTTTTTGGGGCTAATACGGGATCATTTGGGGATCCTCTAGAGGTCGTTTCGTGACTTTTTCTGTTTTATTTCGGGATCATTTGGGGGCCCTTCCGGCATAATTTCTTGATGGTTTGCCGGATCCATCAGGGTCATTTCGGGACCATTTTGGGATCATTTGGGGACCCTTCCGAGATCATTTCTGGATCCGTCCGGGATGCCGTAGGAGCCATTTCGGGATTTTTTGTTGACTTTTCCGGGATAGTTTTTGGACCCTTCCGGGATCATTTCTGGATCTGTGCGGGATCCCATCTGGGTCATTTCCGGACTATTTCGGGATCATTTTGGGATCCTTCCTGAATCATTTCTGTATGGTTTTCGCGATCCGTCGTTGATTCCCTCGGAGCCATTTCGGAACCTTTTCTGGAGTATGTCGGGGTCATTTGGGGACTTTTTCGGGATCATTTGGGGCTCTTCCGGCATCATTTCTGGATGGTTTTCGGGATCCGTGCGGGATCTCCTCGGGGTCATTTGGGAACTTTTTCGGGATCATTTGGGGGCTCTTCCGGCATCATTTCTGGATGGTTTTCGGGATCCGTCCGGGATATCGTCGGGGTCATTTGGGGACTTTTTCGGGATCATTTGGGGGCTCTTCCGGCATCATTTCTGGATGGTTTTCGGGATACGTCCGGGATGCCGACGAGGTCATTTCGGGATTATTTCGGGATCATTTAGGATACCCACCGGCATCATTTCTGGATGGTTTTTGGGATTCGTCCGGGATCCCGTCGGGGTCATTTCGGGACTTTTTCTCGACTAATACGGGATCATTTGCGGACCCTTTCGGCATAATTTCTGGATAGTTGTCGGGATCCATTCGGGATCCCGTCACGGTCATTTCGGAACTATTAGGGGATCATTTGAGGACCTTTCCGGCATCATTTCTGGATGGTTTTCGGTATCCGTTCAGATTCCTGTCGGAATAATTGCGGGACTTTTTCGGGATCATTGGGGTCCCTTCCAAAATCATTTCTGGATGGTTTTTGGGATTCGTCCGGCATCCCGTCGGGGTAATTTCGGGACTTTTTCTCGACTAATACGGGATCATTTGCGGGCCCTTTCGGTATCATTTCTGGATAGTTGTCGGGTTCCGTTCGGGATCCCGTCAGGGTCTTTTCGGAACTATTGGGAGATCATTTGAGGACCTTTCCGGCATCATTTCTGGTTAGTTTTCGGGATCCTTTCCGGGTCCCATCAGGGTCATTTCGGGACTTTTTCGGCATCATTTAAGATTGGTTTTCAGGATTCGTCCGGTATCCGTCAGGGTAATTTCTGGACTTTTCCCAGACTATTTCGGGATGATTTTGGGACCCTCCCAAGATCATTTCTGGATGGATTTCGGGATCTGTCCGGGATGCCGTAAGGTCATTTTGGGACTATTAGGTGATCATTTGAGGACCTTTTCGGCATCACTTCTGGATGGTTTTCGGTATCCGCTCAGGATCCCGTCGGAATTATTGCGGGACTTTTTCGGGATCATTTGGTGTCCCTTCCGGCATCATTTCTGGCTGGTTTTTGGGATTCGTCCGGCATCCCGTCGGGTTCATTTCGGGACTTTTTCTCGACTAATACGGGATCATTTGCGGGCCCTTTCGGCATCATTTCTAGATAGTTGTCGGGATCCGTTCGGGATCCCGTCAGGGTCTTTTCGGAACTATTAGGTGATCATTTGAGGACATTTCCGGCATCATTTCTGGATAGTTTTCGGGATCCTTTCGGTGTCCAGTCAGGGTCATTTCGGGACTTTTTCGGGATCATTTAGAGATGGCTTTCAGGATTCGTCCGGGAACCCGTCAGGGTAATTTCTGAACTTTTCCGAGACTATTTCGGGATAATTTTGGGACCTTCCCAAGATCATTTCTGGATGGATTTTGGGATCAGTCCGGGATGCCGTCAGGGTCATTTTGGTATTAGGTGATCATTTGAGGACCTTTCCGGCATCACTTCTGGATGGTTATCGGTATCCGATCAGGATCCCCTCGGAATCATTGCGGGACTTTTTCGGGATCATTTGGGGTCCCTCCCAAGATCATTTCTGGATGGATTTCGGGATCTGTCCGGGATCCCGTCAGGGTCATATAGGGGTGCGTTCGAGATCCCGTCAGGGTCATTTCGGGACTTCTTCGGGAATATATCGGGATCATTTCTGGATGGTTTATGGGATCCGTCCATGACCCCTTAAGGGTCATTTCGGGACTATTAGGTGATCATTTGAGGACCTTTCCGGCGTCACTTCTGGATGATTTTCGGTATCCGTTCGGGATCCCGTCGGAATCAATGCGGGACTTTTACGGAATCATTTGGGTTTCCTTCCGGCATTATTTCTGGATGGTTTTCGGGATTTGTCCGGGATCCCGTCGGGGTTATTTCGGGACCTTTTCGGGGCTAATACGGGATCATTTGGGGATCCTCTAGGGGTCGTTTCGTGACTTTTTCTGTATTATTTCGGGATCATTTTGGGACCCTTTCGGCATAATTTCTTGATGGTTTGCCGGATCCATCAGGGTCATTTCGGGACCATTTTGGGATCATTTGGCGACCCTTCCGAGATCATTTCTGGATCCGTCCGGGATGCCGTAGGAACCATTTCGGAATTTTTTGTTACTTTTCCGGGATAGTTTTTGCACCCTTCCGGGATCATTTCTGGATCTGTGCGGGATCCCATCTGGGTCAATTACAGACTATTTCGGGATCATTTTGGAATCCTTCCGGAATCATTTCTGTATGGTTTTCGCGATCCATCGTGGATCCCCTCGGAGCCATTTCGGAACTTTTTCTGGAGTTAGTCGGGATAATTTAGGGACCCTTCCTGGATATTTTCTGGATGGTTTCTGAGATCCGTCCGGGAGCCCGTCAGGGTAATTTCGGAACTTTTTCGGGACTATTTCGGGATCAATTTGGTACCCTTCAGGCATCATTTCTGTGTGGTTATATGGATAAGTCTAGAATCGTGTCGTTGTCATTTCGGGTTTTTTTGGGACTACTTCGGGAACTTTTGGAAACACTTCCGGGGCGTTTCTGGATGGTTTTCGGGATCCGTCCGCGATAGCGTCGGGGTCATTTCGTGGCTTTTTCTGGATAATTTCGTTATCATTTTGGGATCCTATCAGGTTATCAGCTCATAAAGTTATTTTTTTTACTCAATTACAAAAATAAAATGCATTAGACAGAAAAAAAAATGTTAAACAGATAACTTTATAAGCAGGCTAACGTGAATAGCCCACATATTTCATTTTCTCCTTGCGGACGGGGCCGCGGGTAAAGGCTAGTATATTATAAATGGCAAAGTTTGGATGTGAAGATGTTTGGATGTTTGGATGTTTGGATGTTTGGATGTTTGTCCAGACGTTTGTCTTTGTGACTCAATCACGCAAGAACGGCTGGACCGATTTGGATAAAATTTTGCACACATATAGCCAATAGTCTAGAAGGATCTACTAACTATATACTTTTGAAAAGGGGCGTGGTCCCCGCTCCCTAGGAACAGTTATAATTTAATTATTATATTTTTTCGTCTTTGCGACTGAATCACGCCAGAATGGCTACACGGATTTTGATGAAATTTGGGACACAGACAGTAGTCTACTAGCGAAATTTTTTTCGAACATGGAAAGAGGGGTGGGGGTCCCACGACCCCTTCGAGAAATTATTTTTCAATAATTTTTACACATTATAACTTTACGTATACTGGCCTTCACCAATATCACAGACTCAAGGGGTCAAATAATTCGAGGGCTTACAAAGTAAGCAGTGACACCCTCCGCCCGCCCACCCCCCCTTTATCTCCCCCTCTGGTGTAAAATCTATAAATTGTTATAACTCAATATAAATTTTCTCCTAAATCAATAGTTTTTGGTATCTGGTACATACAGAACGAGATCTAGAAAATTTTGGAGGAACGATCAGTGGTCCTCTCCTCTATTCCCGCCATCCGCCCTCCATCAATTGTTTTTATTAGCACGCTTTTATTAGCTTTACCTGTATGTTTCTATGTAACTTTTTATTCGCTCCAATGCGCCTGCTGCCTTATTAACATGGTTTTATAATTAGCTTCACCTTATTTGTAATCCCGTAAGGGTCATATCGAGACCCTCCGGGATCATTTCTGTATGGTTTTCGGGATCGGTCCGGGATTACGCCGGGGTAATTTCGGGACTTTTTCGGGACTATTTCGGGAACATTTTGGGACCCTTCCGGGAACATTTCTGTATTGTTTCCGGGATCCGTCCGGGATCCCGTCGGGGTTATTTTGGGACATTTTCGGGACTATTCCGGAATCATTTCGGGACTATTTCGCGATCATTTGGGGACTCTTCCGGCATCATTTCTGGATGGTTTTCGGGATCCGTCAGGGATCCCGTCGGGGTACTTTCGGGATCATTTGCGTACGTTCGAGAGATAAATTCTTGATGGTTTCCGGGATCATTACGGGACTTTTTCGGGGTCAGTTTGGGTCCTTTCCGTAATCATTCCTGGATGGCGTCGTCGGCGTCATTTTGGGACTTTTGCGGGATCATTTGGGGTCTCTTCCGGCATCATTTCTGGATGGTTTACGGGATCCGTCCGGGATCCCGTCTGCGTCATTTTGGGACTTTTGCGGGATCATTTGGGGTCTCTTCCGGCATCATTTCTGGATGGTTTACGGGATCCGTCCGGGATCCTGTCGGGGTCATTTTGGGACTTTTGCGGGATCATTTGGGGTCTCTTCCGGCATCATTTCTGGATGGTTTATGGGATCCGTCCGGGATCCTGTCGGGGTCATTTTGGGACTTTTGCGGGATCATTTGGGGTCTCTTCCGGCATCATTTCTGGATGGTTTACGGGATCCGTCCGGGATCCCGTCGGCGTCATTTTGGGACTTTTGCGGGATCATTTGGGGTCTCTTCCGGCATCATTTCTGGATGGTTTACGGGATCCGTCCGGGATCCTGTCGGGGTCATTTTGGGACTTTTGCGGGATCATTTGGGGTCTCTTCCAGCATCATTTCTGGATGGTTTACGGGATCCGTCCGGGATCCTGTCGGGGTCATTTTGGGACTTTTACGGGATTATTTGGGGTCTCTTCCAGCATCATTTCTGGTTGGTTTACGGGCTCCGTCCGGGACCCTGTCGGGGTCATTTTGGGACTTTAGCGGGTTCATTTGGGGTCTCCTCCGGCATCATTTCTGGATGGTTTACGGGATCCGTCCGGGATCCTGTCGGGGTCATTTTGGGACTTTTGCGGGATCATTTGGGGTCTCTTCCAGCATCATTTCTGGATGGTTTTCGGGATCCGTCCGGGATCCTGTCGGGGTCATTTTGAGACTTTTGCGGGATCATTTGGGGTCTCCTCCGGCATCATTTCTGGATGGTTTACGGGATCCGTCCGGGATCCCGTCGGGGTCATTTTGGGACTTTTGCGGGATCATTTGGGGTCTCTTCCGGCATCATTTCTGGATGGTTTACGGGATCCGTCCGGGATCCTGTCGCGGTCATTTTGGGACTTTTGCGGGATCATTTGGGGTCTCTTCCGGCATCATTTCTGGATGGTTTACGGGATCCGTCCGGGACCCTGTCGGGGTCATTTTGGCACTTTAGCGGGATCATTTGGGGTCTCCTCCGGCATCATTTCTGGATGGTTTACGGGATCCGTCCTGGATCCTGTCGGGGTCATTTTGGGACTTTTGCGAGATCATTTGGGGTCTCTTCCGGCATCATTTCTGGATGCTTTACGGGATCCGTCCGGGATCCTGTCGCGGTCATTTTGGGACTTTTGCGGGATCATTTGGGGTCTCTTCCGGCATCATTTCTGGATGGTTTACGGGATCCGTCCGGGATCCTGTCGGGGTCATTTTGGGACTTTTGCGGGATCATTTGGGGTCTCTTCCGGCATCATTTCTGTATGGTTTTCGGGATCCGTCCGGGATCCTGTCGGGGTCATTTTGAGACTTTTGCGGGATCATTTGGGGTCTCCTCCGGCATCATTTCTGGATGGTTTGCGGGATCCGTCCGGGATCCCGTCGGCGTCATTTTGGTACTTTTGCGGGATCATTTGGGGTCTCTTCCGGCATCATTTCTGAATGGTTTACGGGATCCGTCCGGGATCCTGTCGGGGTCATTTTGGGACTTTTGCGGGATCATTTGGGGTCTCTTCCGGCATCATTTCTGGATGGTTTACGGGATCCGTCCGGGATCCTGTAGGGGTCATTTTGGGCCTTTTGCGGGATCATTTGGGTTCTCTTCCGGCATCATTTCTGGATGGTTTACGGGATCCGTCCGGGATCCTGTCGGGGTCATTTTGGGACTTTTGCGGGATCATTTGAGGTCTCTTCCGGCATCATTTCTGGATGGTTTACGAGATCCGTCCGGGATCCTGTCGGGGTCATTTAGGGACTTTTGCGGGATCATTTGAGGTCTCTTCCGGCATCATTTCTAGATGGTTTTCGGGATCCGTCCGGGATCCTGTCGGGGTCATTTTGGGACTTTTGCGGGATCATTTGAGGTCTCTTCCGGCATCATTTCTGGATGGTTTTAGGGATCCGTGCGGGATGCCGACGGGGTCATATCGGGACCATTTGGGGTACCTACCGGCATCATTTCTGGATGGTTTACGAGATCCGTCCGGGACCCTGTCGGGGTCATTTTGGGACTTTAGCGGGATCATTTGGGGTCTCTTCCGGCATCATTTCTGGATGGTTTTAGGGATCCGTGCGGGATGACGACGGGGTCATATCGGGACCATTTGGGGTCTCTTCCGGCATCATTTCTGGATGGTTTACGGGATCCGTCCGGGACCTTGTCGGGGTCATTTTGGGACTTTAGCGGGATCATTTGGGGTCTCCTCCGGCATCATTTCTGGATGGTTTTAGGGATCCGTGCGGGATGCCGACGGGGTCATATCGGGACCATTTGGGGTACCTACCGGCATCATTTCTGGATGGTTTACGAGATCCGTCCGGGACCCTGTCGGGGTCATTTTGGGACTTTTGCGGGATCATTTGAGGTCTCTTCCGGCATCATTTCTGGATGGTTTTAGGGATCCGTGCGGGATGCCGACGGGGTCATATCGGGACCATTTGGGGTCTCTTCCGGCATCATTTCTGGATGGTTTACGGGATCCGTCCGGGACCCTGTCGGGGTCATTTTGGGACTTTAGCGGGATCATTTGGGGTCTCCTCCGGCATCATTTCTGGATGGTTTTCGGGATCCGTCCGGGATCCTGTCGGGGTCATTTTGGGACCTTTGCGGGATCATTTGGGGTCTCTTCCGGCATCATTTCTAGATGGTTTTCGGAATCCATCCGGGATCCCGTCGGAGTCATTTCGGAACTTTTTCTCGACTAATACAGGATCATTTGGGGACCCTTTCGGCATCATTTCTGGATAGTTTTAGGGATCCGTTCGGGATCCCGACGGGGTCATATCGGGACCATTTGGGGTACCTACCGGCATCATTTCTGGATGGTTTACGGGATCCGTCCGGGATCCTGTCGGGGTCATTTTGGGACATTTTCGGGACTATTCCGGAATCATTTCGGGACTATTTCGCGATCATTTGGGGACCCTTCCGGCATCATTTCTGGATGGTTTTCGGGATCCGTCCGGGATCCCGTCGCCGTCATTTTGGGACTTTTGCGGGATCATTTGGGGTCTCTTCCGGCATCATTTCTGGATGGTTTACGGGATCCGTCCGGGATCCCGTCGGCGTAATTTTGGGACTTTTGCGGGATCATTTGGGGTCTCTTCCGGCATCATTTCTGGATGGTTTACGGGATCCGTCTGGGATCCTGTCGGGGTCATTTTGGGACTTTTGCGGGATCATTTGGGGTCTCTTCCGGCATCATTTCTGGATGGTTTACGGGATCCGTCCGGGATCCTGTCGGGGTCATTTTGGGACTTTTGCGGGATCATTTTGGGTCTCTTCCGGCATAATTTCTGGATGGTTTACGGGATCCGTCCGGGATCCTGTCGGGGTCATTTTGGGACTTTTGCGGGATCATTTGGGGTCTCTTCCAGCATCATTTCTGGATGGTTTTCGGGATCCGTCCGGGATCCTGTCGGGGCCATTTTGAGACTTTTGCGGGATCATTTGGGGTCTCCTCCGGCATCATTTCTGGATGGTTTCCGGGATCCGTCCGGGATCCTGTCGGGGTCATTTTGGGACTTTTGCGGGATCATTTGGGGTCTCTTCCAGCATCATTTCTGGATGGTTTTCGGGATCCGTCCGGGATCCTGTCGGGGTCATTTTGAGACTTTTGCGGGATCATTTGGGGCCTCCTCCGGCATAATTTCTGGATGGTTTTTGGGATCCGTCCGGGATCCTGTCTGGGTCATTTTGGGACTTTTGCGGGATCATTTGGGGTCTCTTCCGGCATCATTTCTGGATGGTTTACGGGATATGTCCGGGATGCTGTCGCGGTCATTTTGGGACTTTTGCGGGATCATTTGGGGTCTCCTCCGGCATCATTTCTGGATAGTTTACGGGATCCGTCCGGGATCCTGTCGGGGTCATTTGTGGACGTTTGCGGGATCATTTGGGGTCTCTTCCGGCATCATTTCTGGATGGTTTACGGGATCCGTCCGGGATCCTGTCGGGGTCATTTTGGGACTTTTGCGGGATCATTTGGGGTCTCTTCCGGCATCATTTCTGGATGGTTTACGGGATCCGTCCGGAACCCTGTCGGGGTCATTTTGGGACTATTTCGGCATCATTTGGGGTACCTTCCGGTATCAATTCTAGATGGTTTTCGGGATCCGTCCGGGATCCCGTCGGAGTCATTTCGGAATTTTTTCTCGACTAATACAGGATCATTTGGGGACCTTATCGGCATCATTTCTGGATGGTTTTAGGAATCCGTCCGCGATCCCGTCAGGGTCATTTCGGGACTATTTCGGGATAATTTGGGGTACCTGCCGGGATCATTTCTGGATGGTTTTCGGGATCCGTCCGGGATCCCGTCGATGTCATTTCGGGACTATTTCGGCATCATTTGGGGTACCTTCCGGTATCAATTCAAGATGGTTTTCGGGATCCGTCCGGGATCCTGTCGGGGTCATTTTGGGACTTTTTCGGGATCATTTGGGGTCTCTTCCGGCATCATTTCTGGATGGTTTACGGGATCCGTCCGGGATCCTGTCGGGGTCATTTTGTGCCTTTTGCGGGATCATTTGGGTTCTCTTCCGGCATCATTTCTGGATGGTTTACGGGATCCGTCCGGGATCCTGTCGGGGTCATTTTGGGACTTTTGCGGGATCATTTGGGGTCTCTCCCGGCATCATTTCTGGATGGTTTTCGGGATCCGTCCGGGATCCTGTCGGGGTCATTTTGGGACTTTTGCGGGATCATTTGGGGTCTCTTCCGGCATCATTTCTGGATGGTTTACGAGATCCGTCCGGGATCCTGTCGGGGTCATTTTGGGACTTTTGCGAGATCATTTGGGGTCTCTTCCGGCATCATTTCTGGATGGTTTACGGGATCCGTCCGGGACCCTGTCGGGGTCATTTTGGGACTTTAGCGGGATCATTTGGGGTCTCCTCCGGCATCATTTCTGGATGATTTTCGGGATCCGTCCGGGATCCTGTCGGGGTCATTTTGGGACCTTTGCGGGATCATTTGGGGTCTCTTCCGGCATCATTTCTAGATGGTTTTCGGGATCCATCCGGGATCCCGTCGGAGTCATTTCGGAACTTTTTCTCGACTAATACAGGATCATTTGGGGCCCTTTCGGCATCATTTCTGGATAGTTTTAGGGATCCGTTCGGGATCCCGACGGGGTCATATCGGGACCAGTTGGGGTACCTACCGGCATTATTTCTGGATGGTTTCCGGATCTGTCCGGGATTCCGTCGGCGTAATTTCGGGACTATTAAATAATCATTTAGGGACCTTTCCGGCATCATTTCTGGATAGTTTTAAGGATCCGTGCGGGATCCCGACGGGGTCATATCGGGACCATTTGGGGTACCTACCGGCATCATTTCTGGTTGGTTTTCGGGATCCGTACGGGATCCCGTCGGGGTCATTTCAGGACTTTTTCGGGATCCGCCCGTGATCCCGGCGGGGTCATTTCGGGACTATTTCGGGATCATTTGGGGTACCTATATGGATAGTTTTCGGGATTCGTCCGGGATCCCGTCTGGATCATTTCAGGACTTTTTCGGGATCATTTGGGGTATCTTCCGGCCACTTTTCTAGATGGTTTTCGGTATCCGTCCGGGATACCGTCAGGGTAATTTCGGGACTATTTGGGGATAACTTGGGAACCTTTCCGGCATCATTTCTGGATAGTTTCCGGGATCCTTCGGGGATCCCGTCAGGGTCATTTCAGAACCCGCGACTAATGCGGGATCATTTGGGGACCCTTTCGCTATCATTTCCAGATGGTTTTCGTGATCCGTCCGGGATACCGTCAGGGTAATTTCGGGACTATTTGGGGATAACTTGGGAACCTTTCCGGCATCATTTCTGGATAGTTTCCGGGATCCTTCGGGAATCCCGTCAGGGTCATTTCGGAACCCGCGACTAATGCGGGATCATTTGGGGACCCTTTCGCTATCATTTCCGGATGGTTTTCGTGATCCGTCCGGGATACCGTCAGGGTAATTTCGGGACTATTTGGGGATAACTTGGGAACCTTTCCGGCATCATTTCTGGATAGTTTCCGGGATCCGTCGGGAATCCCGTCAGGATCATTTCGGAACTATAAGGGGATCATTTCATTTTTCATCTTTCTTTAAGGGGATCATTTCACCTTCCAGCATCATTTCTGTATACTTTTGGGGATCCGTCCGGGATCCCGACGGGGTCATTTCTGGCCTATTTCGGGATCATTTTGGGGTATCAGCCGGCATCATTTCTGGATGGTCCGGGATCCGTCCGGGATCCCATCGGGGGAATTTCGGGAATTTTTCGGGATCATTTGGGGTCCCTTCCGGCATCATTTCTGGATCATTTTCGGGATCCGTCCGAGATCCCGTCGGGTTTATTTTTTTACTTTTTCGGGAAAATGTCAGGGAGTTTCGAGACTGTTATTGGATCATTTGGGGATCCTTCAGGGATAATTTCTGGATGGTTTTCGGGATCCCGTCGGGGTAATTTCGGGACTTTTTCACGACTATTTCGGGGTCAGTTGCCCTTAAAGATCATTTCTGGGTGGTTTTCGGGATCCGTCCGGGATCCCGTCAGGGTTATTTCGCGCATTTTCGGGACTATTTCGGGATCATTTTGGAACCCTTCCGGGATAATTTCTCTATGATTTTCGGGATCTGTTCGGGATCCCTTCGTAGTTTTTTCGCGACTTTATCTGCGATAAATTGCGGACCCTTTAGAGATCAATTCTGGATGGTTTTCGGTATCGGTCTGTGATCTCCTCAAGGTCATTTCGGGACTTTTTCGGGACTATTTCGGAATCATTTTGGGACCCCTCCGGCATAATTTCTGGGTGATTTTCGGGATCTGTCCGGGATCCCGACGGAGTTTTTTCGGGACTTTTTCCGGACTATTTCTGGATTATTTGGGGACGTTTCAGAGCTCAGTTCTGGATGATTTTCGGGATCTGTCCGGAATCCCGTCAGAGTTATTTCGGGGTAATTTTGGGACCCTTCCAGGATAATTTCTTCATGATTTTCGGGATGTGTCTGAGTTTTTCGTGACTTTCGGGACTATTTCGGGATCATTTGCGGAACCTTCAGAGATCAATTCTGGATGGTTTGTGGACTTTTCCGGGATCATATGGGGATCCCTCCAGAGTCATTTCTGGATGGTTTTCGGGATCCCGTCAGGGTCATTTCGGGCCTTTTTCGTGACTACTATTTCGGAATCATTTTGGGACTCCTCCGGGATAATTTCTGGACGATTTTCGGGATTTTCCGGGATCCCGTCAGAGTTTTTTCGGGACTTTTTCGGACTATATCGGGATCATTTGCGGACCGTTCAGGAATCAAATCTGGATGGTTTTCGGGATCCGTCCGGGATCCCGTCAGGGTCATTTCGGGACTTTTCGTTACTACTTCGGGATTATTTTGGGACCCTTCCGGCATCATTTCTGGATAGTTTTCGAGATTTGTCCAGGATCCCGTCGGCATCATTTCGTTACTATTTGGTGTCATTTAGGGACACTTCCGGGATCATTTTAGGTCTCTTCGAAACCGGTAATTCAGCACACATGGCCGTGGATTTACGGCAAATTATTCGTAATTAAACTTCGGTATGTTTTATCTTTAATATATCACAGCTTTTTCGTTCTATTTTTAAATGAATCCTGTAACGAACTATTAAAACTATAATTAAAATTTTTGTAATATTTTAACCAACTAAATACCCGAAAAAGCAACACTGCTTTCATTTAAAAACTTCTTTTTGGTTTTAGCTAATTGTAGTTTCACTCCTTTGTTCTATGAGTAGTAATTCTTTCACCCCTGTCATATCAATTAATTTAACTTAGAAACAAAATGTATTTTTTTAATTCGAAAAAAGTGTATTGTACTATTCATGTAAGCGTGCCCATCAGCTCAGTTAGTTCTTTTTTTTACTGTATTAAAAAATAAAATACATTGACAGAAAAAATTTTTAAACAGACAACTTGATAAGCAGGCTAACGTGAATAGCACATATATTTTATTTTCTCCTTGCGGACGGGGCCGCGGGTAAAGGCTAGTATATTATAAATGGGAAAGTTTGGATGTTTGGATGTTTAGATGTTTGGATGTTTGGATGTTTGGATGTTTGGATGTTTGTCCAGACGTTTGTCTTTGTGACTCAATCACGCAAGAACGGCTGGACCGATTTGCATGAAATTTTGCACACATATAGCCAATAGTCTAGAAGGATCTACTAGCAATATATTTTTCAAAATGGGCGTGGTCGCCGCCCCCTAGGAACAGTTATAATTTAATTATTATATTTTTTCGTCTTTGCGACTGAATCACGCCAGAATGGCTACACGGATTTTGATGAAATTTGGGACACAGACAGTAGTCTACTAGCGAAATTTTTTTCGAACATGGAAAGAGGGGTGGGGGTCCCACGACCTCTTCGAGCAATTACTTTTTAATAATTTTTACACATTATAACTTTACGTATACTGGCCTTCACCAATATCACAGACTCAAGGGGTCAAATAAGTCGAGGACTTCCAAAGTAAGCAGTGACTCCCTCCGCCCACCCCCCTTTATCACCCCCTCTGGTGTAAAATCTATAATTTGTTATAACTCAATATAAATGTTCGTCTAAATGTATAATTTTTGGTATCTGGCTTATACAGATCGAGATGTAAACAATTTGGAAAAACGACCGATGGTGCTCTCCGTCTCCTCCCGCCATCCGCCCTCCTTCAATTGTTTTCATTAGCACGCTTTTATTAGCTTTACCTGTATGTTTCTTTGTAACTTTTCATTCGCTCCAACGCTCCTGCTGCCTTTTTAACATGGTTTTATAATTACTTTCACCTTATTAGTAATCCCGTTAGGGTCATATCGAGACCCTCCGGGATCATTTCTGGATGGTTTTCGGGATCCGTCCGGGATCCCGACGGGGTCATTTCGGGACTTTTTCGGGACTATTTCGGGATCATTTTGGTACCCTTCCGGGATAATTTCTGTATAGTTTTCGGGCTCCGTCCGGGATCCCGTCGGGGTTATTTTGGGACATTTTCGGGACTATTCCGGGATCATTTCGGGACTATTTTGCGATCATTAGGGGACCGTTCCGGCATCATTTCTGGACGGGTTTCGGGATCCGTCCGGCATCCCGTCGGGGTATTTTCGGGATCATTTGCGTACCTTTGAGAGATAAATTCTTGATGGTTTCCGTGATCATTGCGGGACTTTTTCGGGGTTATTGTTGGTCCCTTGCGGCATCATTTCTGGCTCAGTCATTTCGGGATCAGTCCGGGATCCCTTCGCGGCCATTTCGGGGTTATTTAGGGATCATTTGGGGTATCTTCCGCCATCATTTCTGTATGGTTTTCGAGATCCGTCCGGGATCCCGTCGGGGTCATTTCGGGAATTTTTCTCGTCTAATACGGGATCATTTGGGTGCTCTTTCGGCATCATTTCTGGATGGTTTTCGGGATCCCCTCGGGGTCATTTCGGGACTTTTTCGCGACTAATTCGGGATCATTGGGGGACCCTTTCGCCATCATTTCTAGATGATTTTCGGGATCCCGTCAGGGTCATTTCGGGACTATTTGGGAACCTTTCCGGCATCATTTCTGGATAGTTTTCGGGATCCGTCCGGGATCCCATCGGGGTAATTTCGGGACTTTTTCGGGACTAATACGGGATCATTTGGAGACCCTATCGCCATCATTTCTGGATGGGTTTCGGGATCCGTCCGGGATCCCATCGTGGTCATTTCGGGACTTTTTCGGGATCATTTGGGGTCCCTTCCAGCATCATTTCTAGATGGTTTTCGGGATCCGTCCGGGATCCCATCGGAGTCATTTCTGAACTTTTTCGCGACTAATACGGGATCATTTGGAGACCATTTCGCCATCATTTCTGGATGGTATTCGGGATCCGTCTGGGATCCCGTCGGTGTCATTTCGAGACTTTTCCCCGACTAATACGGGATCATTTGGGGACCCTTTCGCCATCATTTCTGGATGGTTTTCGGGAACCGTCCGGGATTCCGTCGGGGTAATTTCGGGACTTTTTCGCGATTAATACGGGATCATTTGGAAACCCTTTCGGCATCATTTCTGGTTGGTTTTCGGTATCCGTCCGGGATCCCGTCGGGATCATTTCGAGACTTTTTCGGGATCATTTGGTGTCTTGCATAATTTCTGGATCCGTCAGGAATCACGTCGGGGTTATTCCTGCACTTTTTTGGGACTAATACAGGATCATTTGGCGAGCCTCTCGGTATCATTTCTGGATGGTTTCCGGTATCCGTTTGGGAACCCGTCGGGGCCATTCCTGCACTTTTTCGCGACTAATACGTGATCATTTGGGGAGTCTTTCGGTATCATTTCTGGATGGTTTTCGGGATCCGTTCGGGATCCCATCGGGGCCATTTCGGGATTTTTTCGGGATTATTTGGTGTCCATTCCGGCATAATTTCTGGATGGTTTTCGGGATCCGTCAGGAATACCGTCGGGGCTATTCCTGTACTTTTTCGGGACTAATACGGGATCATTTGGGGAGCCTTTCTGTATAATTTCTGGATGGTTTTCGGGATCCGTTCGGGATCCCATCGGGGCCATTTCGGGATTTTTTCGGGATCATTTGGTGTCCATTCCGGCATAATTTCTGGATGGTTTTCGGGATCCGTCAGGAATACCGTCGGGGCTATTCCTGTACTTTTTCGGGACTAATACGGGATCATTTGGGGAGTCTTTCGGTATCATTTCTGGATGGTTTCCGGTATCCGTTTGGGAACCCTTCTGGGACATTCCTGTACTTTTTCGGGACTAATACGGGATCATTTGGGGAGCCTTTCGGCATCATTTCTGGATGGTTTTCGGGATCCGTTCGGGATCGCAGCAGGGTAATTTCGGGACTATTAGGGGATCATTTGGGGACCTTTCCGGCTTCATTTCTGGATAGTTTTCGCGATCCTTTCGGGATCCCGTCGGGGTCATTTCGGGACTTTTTCGGGACTAATACGGGATCATTTGGGGACCCTTTCGCCATCATTTCTGAATGGTTTTCGGGATCCGTCCGGGATCCCATCGGGGTCATTTCGGGACTTTTTCGGGATCATTTGGGGGTCCCTTCCGGCATCATTTCTGGATGGTTTTCGGGATCCGTCCGGGATCCCATCGGGGTCATTTCGGGACTTTTTCGGGATCATTTGGGGTACCTTCCGGCATCATTTCAAGATGGTTTTGCGGATCCGTCCGGGATCCCGTCGGGGTCATTTCGGGACTTTATCGGGACTAATATGGTATCATTTGGAGACCCTTTCGCCTTCATTTCTGGATGGTTTTCGGGATCCGTCCGGGATCCCGTCGGGGTAATTTCAGGACTTTTTCGAGATCATTTGGGGTACCCTCCGGTATCATTTCAAGATGGTTTTCGGGATCCGTCCGGGATCCCATCGGGGTCATTTCGGGACTTTTTCGGGATCATTTAGGGTACCTTCCGGCATCATTTAAAGATGGTTTTGCGGATCCGTCCGGGATCCCGTCGGGGTCATTTCGGGACTTTTTCGGGATCTTTTGGTGTCCCTTCCGGCATAATTTCTGGATAGTTTTCCGGATCCGTCAGGAATCCCGTCGGGGCTATTCCTGTACTTTTTCGGGACTAACACGGGATCATTTGGGGACCTTTTCGGCTTCATTTCTAGATAGTTTTCGCGATCCTTTCGGGATCCCGTCGGGGTCATTTCGAGACTTTTTCGCGATTAATACGGGATCATTTGGGGACCCTTCGCCATCATTTCTGGATGGTTTTCGGGATCCATCCGGGATCCCATCGGGGTAATTTCGGGACTTTTCTGGATCATTTGGGGTCCCTTCCGGCATCATTTCTGGATGGTTTTCGGGATCCGTCCGGGATCCCGTCGGGGTCATTTCAGGACTTTTTCGGGATCATTTGGGGTACCCCCCGGCATCATTTCAAGATGGTTTTGGGGATCCGTACGGGTCATTTCGGGACTTTTTCACGACTAATACGGGATCATTTGGAGACCCTTTCGGCATCATTTCTGGTTGGTTTTCGGGATCCGTCTGGGATCCCGTCGGGGTCATTTCGGGACTTATTCGGGACTAATATGGTATCATTTGGAGACCCTTTCGCCTTCATTTCTGGATGGTTTTCGGGATCCGTCTGGGATCCCGTCGGGGTAATTCCGGGACTTTTTCGGGATCTTTTGGTGTCCCCTCCGGCATAATTTCTGGATGGTTTTCCGGATCCGTCAGGAATCCCGTCGGGGCTATTCCTGTACTTTTTCGGGACTAACACGGGATCATTTGGGGACCTTTTCGGCTTCATTTCTGGATAGTTTTCGCGATCCTTTCGGGATCCCGTCGGGGTCATTTCGAGACTTTTTCGCGATTAATACGGGATCATTTGGGGACCCTTTCGCCATCATTTCTGGATGGTTTTCGGGATCCGTCCGGGATCCCATCGGGGTCATTTCGGGACTTTTTCGGGATCATTTGGGGTCCCTTCCGGCATCATTTCTGGATGGTTTTCGGGATCCGTCCGGGATCCCATCGGGGTAATTCCGGGACTTTTTCGGGATCTTTTGGTGTCCCTTCCGGCATAATTTCTGGATGGTTTTCCGGATCCGTCAGGAATCCCGTCGGGGCTATTCCTGTATTTTTTCGGGACTAACACGGGATCATTTGGGGAGCCTTTCGGAATCATATCTGAATGGTTTTCGGGATCCGTCCGCGATCCCATCGGGGCCATTTCAGGACTTTTTCGGGATCATTTGGTGTTCATTCCGGCATAATTTCCGGATGGTTTTCCGGATCCGTCAGGAATCCCATCGGGGCTATTCCTGTACTTTTTCGGGGCTAATACGGGATCATTTGGGGAACCTTTCGGTATCATTTCTGGATGATTTCCGGTATCCGTTTGGGAACCCTTCGGGGACATTCCTGTACTTTTTCGGGACTAATACGGGATCATTTGGGGAGCCTTTCGGCATCATTTCTGGATGGTTTTCGGGATCCGTTCGGGATACCAGCAGGGTAATTTCGGGACTATTAGGGGATCATTTGGGGACCTTTCCGGCTTCATTTCTGGATAGTTTTCGCGATCCTTTCGGGATCCCGTCGGGGTCATTTCGGGACTTTTTCGGGACTAATACGGGATCATTTGGAGACCCTTTCGCCATCATTTCTGGATGGTTTTCGGGATCCGTCCGGGATCCCATCGGGGTCATTTCGGGAATTTTTCGGGATCATTTGGGGTCCCTTCCTGCATCATTTGTGGATGTTTTTCGGGATCCGTCCGGGATCCCATCGGGGTAATTTCGGGACTTTTCTGGATCATTTGGGGTCCCTTCCGGCATCATTTCTGGATGGTTTTCGGGATCCGTCCGGGATCCCGTCGGGGTCATTTCAGGACTTTTTCGGGATCATTTGGGGTACCCCCCGGCATCATTTCAAGATGGTTTTGGGGATCCGTACGGGTCATTTCGGGACTTTTTCACGACTAATACGGGATCATTTGGAGACCCTTTCGGCATCATTTCTGGTTGGTTTTCGGGATCCGTCCGGGATCCCATCGGGGTCATTTCGGGAATTTTTCGGGATCATTTGGGGTCCCTTCCTGCATCATTTGTGGATGTTTTTCGGGATCCGTCCGGGATCCCATCGGGGTAATTTCGGGACTTTTCTGGATCATTTGGGGTCCCTTCCGGCATCATTTCTGGATGGTTTTCGGGATCCGTCCGGGATCCCGTCGGGGTCATTTCAGGACTTTTTCGGGATCATTTGGGGTACCTTCCGGCAGCATTTCAAGATGGTTTTGGGGATCCGTCCGGGATCCCGTCGTGGTAATTTCGGGAATTTTTCGGGACTAATACGGGATCATTTGGAGACCCTTTCGCAATCATTTCTGGATGGTTTTCGGGATCCGTCCGGGATCCAGTCGGGGTAATTTCAGGACTTTTTCGAGATCATTTGGGGTACCCCCCGGCATCATTTCAAGATGGTTTTGGGGATCCGTACGGGTCATTTCGGGACTTTTTCACGACTAATACGGGATCATTTGGAGACCCTTTCGGCATCATTTCTGGTTGGTTTTCGGGATCCGTCCAGGATCCCGTCGGGGCATTTCGAGACTTTTCCCGGACTAATACGGGGTCATTTGGGGACACTTTCGCCATCATTTCTGGATGGTTTTCGGGATCCGTCCGGGATCCCATTGGTGTCATTTCGGGACTTTTTCGGGATCATTTGGGGTCCCTTCCGGCATCATTTCTGGATGATTTTCGGGATCCGTCAGGAATCCCGTCGGGGCCATTCCTGTACTTTTTCGGGACTAATACGGGATCATTTGGGGAGCCCTTCGGTATCATTTCTGGATGGTTTCCGGGATCCGTTTGGGAACCCGTTGGGGTCATTTCGGTACTTTTTCGATACTAATACGGAATCGTTTAGCGACCATTTGGGGACTTTTCAGGGGTCACTTCGTGACTTTTTCTTTATTATTACGGGATCATATGGGGACCCTCTCGGCATCATTTCGGGATGGGTTTTGGGATCAGTTCGGGATCCCATCAGGGTTATTTCACGACTTTTCGGGACTATTTCGGAATCATTTTGGGACCCCTCGTGGTTAATATCTGGATGATTTTCGGGATCTGTCCGGGAATTTTAGTATCATCTTGGGACCCTTCCGGGATCATTTTAGGTCTCTTCGCAACCGGTAGTTCAGCACACATTCCTTTTTAAATTATGAGCTTTTATGGCAGTAGATTTGCTGCTAATTATTCGTAATTAAAATTCCGTATGTTTTATCTTCAATCTAACACAGCTTTTTCGTTCTATTTTTGAGTTTTTTAAATGAATCGTGTAACGAACTGTTATAACTATAATTACACTTTTTGTAATATTTTAACCAACTAAATACCCGAAAAAGCAACACTATTTTCATCTAAAAAAATCTCTTTGGTTTTAGCTAATTGTAGTTTCACTCCTTTGTTCTATGAGTAGTAATTCTTTCACCCCTCCCATATCAGTTAATTTAATTTAAAAACAAAATGTATTTTTTTTTTAATTCGAAAAAAACTGTATTGTACTATTCATGAAAGCGGGCCTTTCAGCTTATGTTCTCACCTAGTTCTTTTTTTTACTAAATTACAAAAATAAAATACATTAGACAAAAATAATTTTTAAACAGATAAGTTGATAAGCAGGCTAACGTGAATAGCACATATATTTTATTTTCTCCTTGCGGACGGGGCCGCGGGTAAATGCTATTATATCATAAACATACAAAATTTACATTATTTTATGTAACCCTTTTTTAAATAAACGTTTATTTGGCTATTTTTAAAGAAAAACATTTTTGTATTTGAAAAAAATCGTTTAGCAATTTTTTATGCTTCATTTAGCCAGAGGTTTAACATTTTAATATTTTTAGAATAGCTTGACCCCTCTTTGCTGCATAATTAAAAGCTGGGCTCGTCTAGCAATTATTTGAATTCAAATTGAAAAAAGAAAAAATAAATTGATGCAAGTGCTCTGCACCTGCACCAAACTTACTCTTGGTTAAATGCCTCCAAGACCATATTGAATATGTAAGAAAATTTCACAATGAAACATTGTTAATATACCAATCATAAATTATTTGCAAAGAATCAAAGCACTTCAATTTGGAAGAATATTTTCTCTAATATACAATTTTCAGTTAACAGACGAACAGAGAAAATTCTTTTCAAATTGTTCATAATAAGAGAATTTTTTGTATACGTCCTGCGACACGTTAAGTCAACGTACATTTGGGGAAACATGGTGAGCCGCAAGACGTTTCACATGCAAATTAATCGTAATCAGTGGATCACAACAAAAAAAAAGCCTTCTCGTTGAGTATACACACCTGATCAAAATAATAGTTACACAGCAGTCCTTCAGTTTCAAAACAAGAAAAATCTAATTTATTAATCAATATTATGAAAATAAAACACACTTTTTTCCTTGTCCCATTTATTAATGAAAATAAGCAAACTTCACATTAAAGTAACGAAAACCATATTAGTTATTATTTAAAAACATTATTTGGCCGAAAGTAACCTGCTCATAAAAATAGGTACAATTTTGATGAGATAGCAAGTATTAAAAAAATATATGAAGCAAAACTATTATTTTACACATTTAACATTGCTTAGTTAATAACCAGTATATCCACCTCCATTCTGAACTACTTTACCCATTCTTTTGAGCATGCTATTGATTAAAGTCTGGCAGGTTTCTACGGGTATCTCAAACCAAGTTTTTTGAACTTATTCCCGTAATTGTTCTTTGTTGGAGAAAGTTTGACCTGCCAATTTCTTTCTTAAATCTTCTCGCAGGTTTTCAATCGGATTTAAGTCCGGGTATTGACTAAGCCACTTCAAAACATTAACATTATGGTACTTAAAGGATGTGTATGTTGGTTTAAGACTATTTCCACCGCTTTTTAAGTCTAAAGTACACAAAGACCAATTTTGTGGATGCTATTTATACATAATTGGGTGGTGTGAATGAAAAATAAGCAAAAACGCAAAAACTAAAGGAAATATTTATATTGATATTAGAGAAAAATTGTAAGTTTACAAACGGCGACGGTTACTAGGACATGTTTCTGAATTTCACTTCTTCAAATTTTTATATTAATTTGTTGTCTTCAAGACCAAGTTTATTATTTTTGTAAAATGTATACTGTTTAGGCCCGACGCCTAAATTCTCATTAATTTGCGCCACCCTAATACACCATATTATCGACGACTAGTTCGCCCACATGCATGTATAGGTGTACATGGGTAGGGTTATGTTGTCCGTACACATATATATGCATGCCGGTACAACTATGTGGGAAGCTTCCCCTTAAAACCGGAGACTTTTTCCGCGGTTCAACGGTTGTCCTCGACAAGGCAACCGTCTACTTTTCCAGCGATCGTTGAGCGAACCAGAGCTAACACTGTCCGAGGAGCCCCGCCACATTTTATTTTACAAGTTAAATTATTGTGCTAATTTTAATTTTCACTATCACTCAACACTTTTATTGGTGATATACGCTCTTGGTGGTATTGGTGCAGTTTTTTTGTGATACGCGTCGCGTTATCAACGGTATTCAACAATTTTCAAAAAAATCATCTCGTGATACATTACTGGTGGTACTTTACATCGTCCACATATACACAACACTTGGTATACTCGTGCAATACAAATCACTACAAACTTCACGCAGCTACGTACGTAAGTGTATATATTTCTTGCCACTTTTTTTTTTTTGTTAGTTTGTGGTTAGTTTTTATACTCAGTTGAGCAGAGCTCACAGAGTATATTAAGTTTGATTGGATAACGGTTGGTTGTACATATATAAAGGAATCGAGATAGATATAGACTTCCATATATCAAAATAATCAGGATCGAAAAAAAATTTGTTTGAGCCATGTCCGTCCGTCCGTCCGTCCGTCCGTCCGTTAACACGATAACTTGAGTAAATTTTGAGGTATCTTGATGAAATTTGGTATGTAGGTTCCTGAGCACTCATCTCAGATCGCTATTTAAAATGAACGATATCGGAATATAACCACGCCCACTTTTTCGATATCGAAAATTTCGAAAAAGTGCGATAATTCATTACAAAAGACCGATAAAGCGACGAAACTTGGTAGATGAGTTGAACTTATGACGCAAAATAGAAAATTAGTAAAATTTTGGACAACGGGCGTGGCACCGCCCACTTTTAAAAGAAGGTAATTTAAAACTTTTGCAAGCTGTAATTTGGCAGTCGTTGAAGATATCATGATGAAATTTGGCAGGAACGTTACTCTTATTACTATATGTACGCTTAATAAAAATTAGCAAAATCGGAGAAGGACCACGCCCACTTTTAAAAAAAAAATTTGTTTAATAAAGTAAAATTTTAACAAAAAATTTAATATCTTTACAGTATATAAGTAAATTATGTCAAGATTCAACTCCAGTAAGGATATGGTGCAACAAAATACAAAAATAAAAGAAAATTTAAAAATGGGCGTGGCTCCGCCCTTTTTCATTTAATTTGTCTAGGATACTTTTAATGCCATAAGTCGAACAAAAATTAACCAATCCTTTTGAAATTTGGTGGGGGCATAGATTTTATGGCGTTAACTGTTTTCTGTGAAAATGGGCGAAATCGGTTGATGCCACGCCCAGTTTTTATACACAGTCGTCCGTCTGTCCTTCCGCATGGCCGTTAACACGATAACTTGAGCAAAAATCGATATATCTTTACTAAACTCAGTTCACGTACTTATCTGAACTCACTTTATCTTGGTATGAAAAATGAACGAAATCCGACAATGACCACGCCCACTTTTTCGATATCAAAAATTACGAAAAATGAAAAAAATGCCATAATTCTATACCAAATACGAAAAAAGGGATGAGATATGGTAAGGTAATTGGATTGTTTTATTGACGCGAAATATAACTTTAGAAAAAACTTTATAAAATGG
The DNA here is from genome assembly GCF_040869045.1 of Eurosta solidaginis. Taxonomy (NCBI): domain Eukaryota; kingdom Metazoa; phylum Arthropoda; class Insecta; order Diptera; family Tephritidae; genus Eurosta; species Eurosta solidaginis. The sequence goes on along the minus strand of NC_090319.1, from coordinate 85,450,982 downwards.
TTGTGACACCTACCATATTAAGTAGAAGAAAATGAAAAAGTTCTGCAGGGCGAAATAAAAAACCCTTAAAATCTTGGCAGGTATTACATATATAAATAAATTAGCGGTATCCAACAGATGATTTTTTGGGTCACCCTGGTCCACATTTTGGTCGATATCTGGAAAACGCCTTCACATATACAACTACCACCACTCCCTTTTAAAACTCTCATTAATACCTTTAATTTGATACCCATATCGTACAAACTCATTCTAGAGTCACCCCTGGTCCACCTTTATGGCGATATTTCGAAAAGGCGAACACCTATAGAACGAAGGCCCAATCCCTTTTAAAAATACTCATTAACACCTTTCATTTGATACCCATATCGTACAAACAAAGTCTAGAGTCACCCCTGGTCCAGAAAGGCCCACTCCCTCTTAAAATACTCATTAACTCCTTTCGTTTGATACCCATATTGCACAAACGAATTCTAGAGTCACCCCTGGTCCACCTTTATGGCGATATCTCGAAAAGGGGTCCACCTATAGAACTAAGCCCCACGCCCTTTTAAAATAATCATTAACACCTTTGATTTGATGCCCATACTGTACAAACGCATTCTAGAGTCACCCCTGGTCCACGTTTATGGAGATATCCCGAAAAGGCGTCCACCCATAGAACTAAGGCCCACTCCCTTTTAAAATACTCATTAACACCTTTCGTTTGATGCCCATATTGTGCAAACAAATTCTAGGGTCACCCCTGGTCCACCTTTATGGCGATATCTCGAAACGGCGTCCACCTATGGAACTAAGGATTACTCCCTTTTAAAATGCTCATTAACACCTTTCATTTGATACCCATATCGTACAAACGCATTCTAGAGTCACCCCTGGTCCATCTATACGGCGATATCTCGAAAAGGCGTCCATCTACAGAACTTAGGTCCACGCCCTTTTAAAATACTCATTAATACCTTTCATTTGATACCCATATCGTACAAACGCATTCTAGAGTCAACCCTGATCCACCTTTATGGCTATATCCCACCTATAGAACTATGGCCCACTCCCTCATAAAATACTCTTTAATGCCTTTCATTTAATACACATTCCAGGGTTTCCCTCGGTTCATTTTCCTACATGGTTATTTTCCCTTATGTTGTCACCATAGCTCTCAACTGAGTATGTAATGTTCGGTTACACCCGAACTTAACCTTCCTTACTTGTTTTATTTTAAAAGTGCCGCGAGTGTTCCGAACCACTAAACAGTGGAAAGTTAAAATTATCAGTGACCAGTCTGTGCGATATAGTGCCTCAATTTTTGTTTTTGTGCAATTGCTTTCCCCCTACCGTGTGTCGATCCGGAGTATCCCACGACCACGGCAATTTGATACACAAGTGAACCATAACCCCACTTTTTGAAAAGCCCCAAATATTTTCTTGAAAGCAACTACAGTGACTCTGCACGTATATCCACTCACGAACACAATAATTTAGTTTCACAAATTTTGGCACTGGTAATTTTCACTAGGTCGAGACGTTTTTTTATATCGCGAACTCTGCACTTTGCTCCTTATCTGAGCCACAACCCCTTACAAATAAATTAACACACACAACCATACATACATATATATATAAATTTGCATGCGGGTGGCGAGTAAGCCACACGGGTGTTTTATTCTTCCCTGGGAAAAACCAGACGAATCGGCCAAGTCTGACCCTTATAATTTAATAGCCAGAAATATCAATACATACATATACATAATTTGCGTGCGGGTGGCGAGTAGCGTACTCCCTTGCTTATTCTTTCTTTTGAAAAAAAAATAAAAATATCAGACGAGTCGGCCAAGTCTGAAATAAATAAATAAAAGCGATCTTTTAAGATATTGTCTCCATTTTTGTTCAAAGGATTAGTTTGGTAGGAATAATTTGTTGATAAAATGGAAAATTATGTCCGATCAGCTGAGGTAATCACAGAGTTTGAGAAACAATACAGCCTGTTTAGGCCACAGGCCTAAATATATCTCCCCTCCCTCGTAACATAATGTTCTTAGTTATTTTCCTTCGTTTACTACCACCCACATATGCTTGTGATCACTAACACACACAGGCATGTGTGAGTGGTGGTACGCATGTATCTTAGATTTTTACCGCTGTGAGCCCGCGGTATAGCAACTTTGTTGCCGGGAAACCTAACGAAGGAGCTGTATCTCGGGTTCATCGGCTCATGTCGCAAAGAGGCTCGTCCTCTTTGAATCCAGCAGCCAGCAAAGGTACTCGTAATCGCCCGTTCACGTAAGTTGTCAATTTCATAAAATATATTTAATAATTTCCGAAAATATATTTAATATTTTCATTTTCACAACATCTGTTAAAATCTTCCTTAACACTTGTTGTATTTACATACATTGAATAAAACAACACTGTGAATTCCTTTTTATTAATGCAAAACCTTTTTGGTGTTTTTATTTCCTTCCTTTTTTTCGCCTTAACTATTATTTAACAAATACGTGGGTGCGCGCCGTTGCCACCACGCATTTGTTCATGGTCCTTCGAGCCGGATTTGAACCAGCGACCTATGGTTACAAGAAGACAACGAAAATTGGCCAACACAAGAAGAAGATTACAATACGAATATGGAGGAAAAGAGGGTGAAAGTTCATACAACTTCGGTCAAAAATAACTTTGATATTCTGGATAGGTTTTCCGATTTACCAAGGGCTTTTCGGGTTATATCCTATATTCTTCGGTTTTTCCAGAATATGCGCCCAACAACTAAAGCCTCCTTTAAAAGGGATTCTCATTCGATAGCTCCTGACGAAATAGAAAAAACAACACGAAGATTGATAACAATATGCCAGAGGCAACATTATCGAGAAGAGTACGCAAATTTGAAGTCAGGAAAACTAATACATGGCAAGAGTGAGATTTTACCCCTGAACCCATATATAGATGAAGAAGGCATCATTCGAACTGGGGGGCGGACTGGGGCATCCAAAGACATGTCCCATAACGAAAGTCATCCCATTATTATTCCTTATACTTGCAGGTTATCCAGACTTATAGTTCAATCGTCTCATGAGACCACCCTGCATGGAGGGAACCAGCTGATGCTACGTCATATCCGCACTCAGTACTGGATCCCACGCGTTAAAGTCATGATAAGATCGGTTATCCACAACTGTAAAGTCTGCACTATTTACAGGAAGCGGACACAAACGCAACTTATGGGGATCCTTCCGAAAGAGCGCATCACCTTTACTAGGGCCTTCACAAACACTGGGGTGGATTTCGCGGGACCATTCGATATAAAATCCTACCGAGGGAGGGGATGTCGAATTTCAAAAGGATATGTTTGCCTGTTTATCTGCTTTTCGACGAAAGCCATCCATCTAGAAGCGACAAACGACCTTAGTACCGGGTCCTTCCTAGCTGCCTTCGCCAGATTCGTATCCAGACGAGTCTGTCCGAAAAACGTTTACTCCGACAATGGTACTAACTTTGTCGGAGCTTCTCGATCTTTACCATCCGAGTTTAAAGCATTTCTGCGTGAAGCAAGGGACGGAACGTTGACTAAATATAGCCATCACATTATATAATGGCATTTTATACCGCCAAGCGCTCCTCACATGGGTGGTTTGTGGGAAGCGGGGGTAAAAAGTTTTAAGACCCACTTTAAAAAGATCGCGTCCGATCATAAATATACTCTCGAAGAGCTTACAACCCTCTTATGTCGAATTGAGGCCTGCCTCAACTGCAGACCTCTAAGTCCCTCATCCAACGACCCTTCCGACCTGGAGCCGCTTACTCCAGGCCATTTTCTCGTAGGTGGGCATTTTTTAGCTCCACCTGAACTCGACTGTAGTGAAAACCCTGCCTCCATTGTAAACCGATGGCAAAAGATGAAAGCCCTTCATCAGACCTTTTGCAAAAGATGGAAATCGGAATATCTCACCGAGATCCAGAAACGGTATAAATGGAAACATCCACAATCCAACTTAAAACCCGGGGACCTAGTCGTCATCAAGGAGGATAATCTACAACCGAACGAGTGAAAAATGGGGAGAGTCGTCAACACACACCCAGGTTCCGATAACCGTGTACGTGTTGTTGACGTTCATACAATGAAGGGACAAATTACCCGACCAATCGCGAAACTGGTACTACTTCCGCCCAACGACAACGAAAATGAACTTTAATAGTCCATATTCCTTATTCCCAAATAACCCAGCTCTCGTCCACCCAGAACGAGGCCAACACACCGATATCCCAGCTCCCGTTCCCCCGAACGAGGCCAACAGAACCCTAACTCAGATTCTTTATCTGCCACATAATACGCAATTAAATTAGCCATCACATCCCCCACATGTCATATGAACTAAACGTCCAAATTTATCAGTACATATTTTTAAATTAAAAACTAATGGTCGTCGGGAGAAAAATGTACCCTATGTGTTCTATTGCCAAACTATTAATCAATGAATTACTTTCTAGCAAGATGAATATAATTTTCTGTAAAATAAATGAAATTCATGAAAGGATCTACATAAGTTTTAGCTTTTCGTCAATTAAAGTTCATTATAAAGTTGTTATACAGGTTGTAAAGATGTAAAAGTGTAAAATAAATGTTTAAGAAACACAAATCTATACGTTGAGCATGTAATGGTTTTTATATATGAACTAGAAAGTCTTAATAACACATAAAAACAATATTCTCAACTCCTATCAAAGTCTACAAACGAAAAAGGAAATCCTACTACTTACTACTTTGATAAAACAGGACTTGAGTTGATTTTTTGTGACTATAGGATTTTCTGTGCAGAAAAGAAATCCAATCAAATGTCATCATTTAATCATCAATTTGATACCAAAAGGCACCCTATGTGACAAAAAAAAAAAAAAAAACGCTGCGTACACATCGACAAAATACAAACGTTTTGCCTCTAACATAGCGCACATTGGGTGCCGTATCACGTACAATACCCGAAAAACAACAAGTACATCATGCAATTCGACGCGCTCTCGATAGCCATGACTCTGTAGAGGTTAAAGCGGCCATATATGCAAGTGGACAGTTTGCCGCTTGATCACGCTCATTCACCATTAGCATGTGCGCCAAAATATCAGACATTATTGAATCTTTACAAATACTAGTGCCAATGAAATTAAAACTCATGCCTGTGTTGAAGCACATGCATCACGATTCAAATCCAGCTACTCTAGTAAAAGATCTATGTCTTAATTTAATTTGACTAGACGATATACTCGGAAAATAGGGTTTGATATGTCAATCTTGTTACGTGTTTTGAATTGAAAATCGTAAATAAATATTTGCAAAAAGGAAGGAACGAAACTAGGCAAGTGATTAACACTCAACTCGAGCTACATATGCCTGGCGAATGCGCCAGCTTCTGCAACACAAAAGGAAGACTCCAGTATACGAAGGCAGCTGGTGGCAAAGTCCCTGCGCAGCAGCTTAGTCGTTAGCTTGACGTTTGGAGATTGGCACACAAGAAGGAAATAGTCCGAGGTGTTAAGATTTTGTAAGGGCCGCCTTTGTTGTTCTTAACGCCGCCAGCGCATACTAATACATACTGAAACCACACCATATATAGATAGCTCAGATGTCATCTACTAACAATGAATCGTTGGTATAAGTTGAAAAAGTCGACTTAATCCGTACGTTATCTGAAGATGAAGCTGTAACAGCAGGAGCCGCTGCGGTTGCAGCAACGAATATTGAGGATTTTGGTACATCAGTAGGTTCAATGAACGTCAACAAGCTCGTAACACAAGTAGAGATAAACACAATCGGACTGAACAAAACAAAAAGGAAAAAGAGACGACGATGAAGACGACGAGCACACCAATGATACCAACGATGAGCAAAATAATGCCGGGGAGGCATCGGTTGAGGGTGGGGCAAGCGCCAACAGACATAGTACACATGCTCGTGGCAAAACAGTTGCTCGCAATACCGACTCCGATGGTGACGATGAAGCTGATAATGAAGCTGCGCGCAGCCATGGCGTCGCAAATATTGAGAGTGACCCTTTTAATTCGCTCAATGGGCACTCACAATATAATCAAGCAAGCTATTGCAATCAGCAACAAAACCAGCAACATCTTCTGTTATTAGAAGGAAACACAATGACGCACAACAGTAGCAACAATTACATTACCCCCTCACCACCCAATACACCATCACTGGCACTAGCGCTGAGTAATGGACTTGACGGTAACAAAACTGGTCAGCATCAATGTACAGTGAGTAGTGACGGCAGTCAAAGTGGTACGGGGAATGTCAGTAGCACTAGTAGAAGCGCGAGTAGCGTTAGCGTTAGTGGGTATAATCTTAGCGCACGCGGTACACCAAAATATGGCAGTCAAAGAAACATCAAGCAAATTTAAATCGACATACGTTGTCATCATCATTGACACCACCACCCGTAGCGACTACAGTGACATCGCGTAATTTGAAACAAACGAAACGAAATCAGCTGGTGGCGTCACATTTCCCAAATATCCAGCAGAAAGTTTTGTTGTAGCTATATTGGATTCACCTGGCTCTCGGCACGTACACTCACTGGTGTACCAGATCAAGCTAATTTGTTGCTTGACGTTTTGCAAGATAAACGTAAAGTTGTGCGTGCACAAGTATTGAGATCCCTCACCCAATTAGCAGATCCGCAATGTGTACATGCTTGGCAAAAGAAAAAAAGCGATGCACGAACGCAAAGATACGCGTGAACAGTATTTATATCTAAATATTTCACTTAAATTATGCGATCGTCCTTTGACTTGTCATGTTCTGCTACATGAACAACAGGAATCAGTGCAGGATTTATGTCTTACATGCGTTTATTTGGATGACTATGCAACTGCAAGTCAAGCTATGTCAACTATAGCAGCGCTTATGGCCTACGCTGAGGGTGACAGAGACTACGGCTGTCATAATGGAAATCGTAAATTTCCACATGGAAGGTTCAATATTTGCATGGTTGGTGATAACGAAAATGAGCGCGATCTACAAAATTTATGTTGCGGTGTTAAAATTGCTAGTGTCATTCCTCAATTTGTTGATAACTGAGGATATAGAATATCCACCGTGTAATGCCGAAATGATGTGCGATGCTTTGAGTGCACTTGGTTCACATTTTCAATTGCGTAAATTTGCAATCGCCCTTACAGAAGCACTAACAGACATTGCAGTAATGGATGTCGACTCTGAGGTGCAACCGTCAACATCAGCACAAACAGCTCTGAGTGGTACTATTAGAGTTGGGTGTGCAACAGAAACGCGAATTGAGGAGGAAGGAGCTGGGATAGCCAATTCACAAATGGATAATCCAGTACTAACGTGCCTACTCTTTATACTACACAAATTGAATGCTATTATGGATGTTGATCCTAAACCAGATCAACCACTACCGTTGCTGCAGCTACTACACTCAACCCACAAATAAAACGTCTATAACACCAAAAACACGTTGTTGGGTTATCGGTATTGATGGTTGGCGTTCGCTTCAACAAATTCCACAATTAAAATGGTGTCTCATAGCAAAGGGTACACCCATCTATAATGAAACTGAACTTGCCTCTGAATTATCAGATACACTTATAAGATGTACGAGTTTTTCTTTCCGCGTCGCACAGAAAACGCCGCTGCCGTGCTTCCTCCTGGCCCAAAATTATCACGCAAGCTATCTGAATTTGCTTACTTACCACTTATTATACAAGTTTGTCTAACGCACGATCCTAGGTCGTTGGAGCGCGTTGCTATATCACTATGCCAAATTATGGAAGACAATCCGGAAATGCCGAAAGTTTATTTTACAGCCGTGTTTTGTTTATGCTCACGCACACGGGCAGCAATATACTGCCTGAAATTGACATACATCAAACAGGGATTTCGCCGTGATGAGACATCTCAATCCGGTATTATGCATCGCATGATTTTAAGTCAATTATTACCAGAGGCAATGCTATGCTTCTGTAAATCATAGACTACAATGGAGATGCAACCGCAATGCCAAGGAATGGAAATATTCCTTATAAGAATGGGTTTGTGCCAATTCTTTGCAATATTTGTCATTCTTTCACGAAATTTTAGCGTATACAGTCCAAGCCAGTGAAATTGTAAACGGTTTATTTAGTTGCAATAGAATATTGGTGCTCTTATCTCCGCTGGCACGCAATTTAACACGCAGTACAATAGCCATTTTTATATGGCAACATCAATGATTGCGCAAATCCGACAATAGGCACCATATAGCGATTTCTGAAAAATAATAAGAAAAATTAATTGATAAAAACCAGATTACGCATTTTAGACGTTTTCTCACCACCACGTGTTTTATCTCAATCATGGCGCAACGATACAAGGTGGCAGCATGGAACAGCTGATTATAAACTTTTTTTATTTGATTTGATGTATCAACTTCCGGCGCAGTACGATTTTGACATTTGTCCATCGAATTTACAAAAACAAAGTACATGGAATTTTTATTTATGTTTGTAGGTATGTCACCATGCTGCCACCTTGTATCATTCCGCTATGATCTCAATGATTTTTTTCCATTCAGGAAATGAGAAAAAAAAAATTTTAACAAATGTCAAATGTCTACACTTTTCTTTGACAGTCAATGCACGGCAACACCGACATTAGGCCTCATGCGCAATCATCGCGCACACTACACGTCACGTACTACAGGCCACACTACACGTCATGCACTACACGCCGCACTACACGTCACGCATTACATGCCGCACGACATATCGAGCACAACACTCCACACATGTCGCGTATTACATATCTCGACCAATCATTCATTTGGTCGAGATTTAAAATACTTAATTCCACGAATCTCAACATTATCGACAATACACGTCAAAAATAATGTTGAATGGTGGAAGTACAACTCTGTAATACCTTTTCAGCCAGGTTTCTAACCGTTCCGTGTGGTGGTAGGCCACTTGTTGTAAAAACAAAGTTCACCACAAATCAAAAATAAATTTTAGGACTACTTCGGTGACATCTACCGACATAAATCAAATTATAAAATGTACTAAAGGCGCTAAAGCAACAGCCACATCGCTTGGATGGGTGCTAAATCCGTTTTTTCTTCCTTTCTTTGCCCGCATAAGTATTTACTTATGGCCTTTAATTTTTATTTCAATTAAATTTTATTTCAATAAAATGTTTTTTTTTTTTTTTTCTTCTGCGAAAATATATTAGATAATTTTTTTTGTTTACGCCACCCAAACAACATTCCGCCAACCTCAATTTGGGCATGATCAATGATACCAATATTCTTTCAGATCATGACCCGTTACCAAACCTTATTGGCCAAGTCAGAGGGAGGCGCAAAGCGTTTCGACGTTGCTTGCCAGCTCTGCGGCAGGGATCATAGCCTTAGGATCTGTGCCGAATATCGAAAAAAATCCCCAGAAGAGAGGTTGCGGGCAGTACTTCTGCATAAGTATTGTCCAAACTGTCTGTCGCCCTTTCACCGCGTGGACAAATGTAACAGCAAGTATCGCTGCAAGAGGTGCCAAGAGAAGCACCACACCACGCTTCATTTAGATGAACGTCGAGCGGTATGCGACGAGACGACCACAAACGGCGAAGACAACACGTCCGACGACGCGTTGTCAATCAACCTCTCGGGACGGCTAAATCCTGGGCTCAGCAGGTGGAAGAAGAAGAGATAGAAGAAGAAAGAGAGAGGGCGCAAAAAGAGCATGCGAAAGCGGAAATGAGGCCGCCAACGGGCAGGAATGGAATGCGCAGTTTCCGACCGCTGTTGCAGCACGAACGAAGGGCGGAGGAAGAGAAAAAAGCTCGAAACCAACAAAATAATTGGCGGCACCGTGAGGTCGGACCCCATAGAAACTCAGCTAAATCGTCCAAACTCGCAAGGCAGCAACGGCGAAAGAAATCGACGCCATACTCTCTTGAAGCCCAAAATACAATGAAGCTAACGCGCGACACGCCGGAAGGCTTCCGGACAGGGCGGCTGCTCCAGGCTACGCCATCGCCCATCATGCGGCCTTTCGTGCCCGTTGCGCCGACGGCCATCGTACGAATCGAATCGCGTGGGCATTTACACCTGGTTCGGGCCATTATTGATCCCTGCGCCACCAGCACGATCGTCGATGCGGAGCTGGTACGCGACTTACAATTGGAGCGCCAAGGGCATGGACAATGCACCCTCATACTGCGCGGCCAATTCGGAGCGTCGACGCGCATAACAACCCAAGCAGCCGTCGTCGAAAGCCATTTCCGTTTGAGTCCACCGTGCAATGTGGACCCCAAGATTGCCGCGCCCTTTGAGTTCATGCGGCTGGCGGATCCGCAATTCTACCGCTCATTACCGATACGGCTTACACTCGGCGCTGACATTTACGCCGAAATGATGGTGAGCGGTACACCGGCATCGACAGTTGGCGGTCTCCTAACCCAACCGACCGTGCTCGGGTTGGTGGCCTCGGGAGCCTGCCAAAAATAAATATCCGACTTTCACGCCTCACACATGCACCATCTTATATATATTTAAGTAAATATGCACGGAATTTAAAACCACGTACGTATATCTAATAACTTCTTTTCTTTTTCCACAGGAGACCGAAACGTGAGGTCAACCATCTGGCGTGCAGTGCTTGCAGTCCGCATCTGCACTGCCTTCTTTCATTACACCGCCTTACTGGACGTGCGATCACGTGGCATTCCCTTTTTTTAATGTTTTCTTTGTTGCTTACGGCAAGGGGGCCGGTATGTTTTGGCCACAGGCCTAAATATATCTCCCCTCCCTCGTAACATAATGTTCTTAGTTATTTTCCTTCGTTTACTACCACCCACATATGCTTGTGATCACTAACACACACAGGCATGTGTGAGTGGTGGTACGCATGTATCTTAGATTTTTACCGCTGTGAGCCCGCGGTATAGCAACTTTGTTGCCGGGAAACCCAACGAAGGAGCTGTATCTCGGGTTCATCGGCTCATGTCGCAAAGAGGCTCGTCCTCTTTGAATCCAGCAGCCAGCAAAGGTACTCGTAATCGCCCGTTCACGTAAGTTGTCAATTTCATAAAATATATTTAATAATTTCCGAAAATATATTTAATATTTTCATTTTCACAACATCTGTTAAAATCTTCCTTAACACTTGTTGTATTTACATACATTGAATAAAACAACACTGTGAATTCTTTTTTATTAATGCGAAACCTTTTTGTTGTTTTTATTTCCTTCCTTTTTTTCGCCTTAACTATTATTTAACAAATACGTGGGTGCGCGCCGTTGCCACCACGCATTTGTTCACAGCCTTATTCCAGAGGAAAACCATAATAAGCACACTCTTGCGATACAGCAAGAAGAGTTGCGCTCCTTATGGAAGCAGGTTAAGTCTGTGTTTGACTCACTGATGGGATCAGACGATGTCGACGCAAATGATGGGTTGGCCATCCGGAAAAAACATATGTCTACCTACTCAATATATATGCGATGCTTATCCACAGTATCTGCTGAGGCAGAGAAATTTAAAAAGGTAGAAAATAGTGCTATCTCTGACCAAACACGCCCAGCCGCACCTCGCGGGCATAAGATCCGCCTCCCTCCTTGCGACACGGAGATTTTCAAAGGTGACTATTTATCATGGCCAACCTTTCGTGACCTGTTTACGGCCATATACATAAATAATTCCGACCTACAGGGAGTGGAAAAACTGTTCCATCTGAACAACAAGACACAGGGCGAGGCCAAAGATATTGTAAAAAAAATGCCCTCTAACAAATGATGGGTTCGATATGGCCTGGAAAAACCTGTGCGAAAGGTATGAAAACAAGCGTATATTAGTCAACACGCAATTGCAAATTCTTTTTAATTTAAAGAAGGTAGAGAGTGAGTGTGGGAGCGCGTTAAAGAAATTACATAGCGATATAAACAATTGTCTATCGTCCCTCAAGTGTCACAAAATCGACACATCCAATTGGGATGCAATACTAACATATTTGTGTTCGACAAAGTTACCGGAAAGTACCCTGGCTTTATGGGAACAAAGCATAGACCATAAAATGGACATATCTATATGGGAAGATATGGACAAATTTCTATCAAATAGGTTTCAGACACTGGAAACAGTGTCTAGCTTCACTGGCACTAACGCCCAAAAGGGACAAAAGCCATCAAATACTCGGCATCCAACCGAAACCCCCATAAAAAGACTTGGTGCCTTCCAAACGAAGGTATCAAAACCTACTTCAAAATCAACATCTAGGGTTTTTTGTAAAATGTGCAAAGCTGAACACAGGTTACGGAATTGTCCCCGATTCTGTGATCTGACCCCAGTGGAGAGAATCAACTTCATCAAGTCCACGGGGGGATGCCTGAACTGCTTATCCCCAGGACACACAGTGACAAGGTGCACCAGTTCGTACAACTGTGCTAAATGCCACTCTCGTCACCACACGCTCCTGCATGCGGATACAATTCAGCAAACTACGAGGCGCAATCCTTTTACAGACGCGGATAATAGCCCGTCAACTTCAGCACAAGCACAAAGAAGACAGGAATCGGGGCAACCAAATTCTTCTGCGAATCAGAATGTAAAATCCTGTCATGCTAATTCCAGCACAGGCGTGCTATTAGGAACTGCTCGCGTACACATTCATCATAAGGGTACCGACTTCTCCGCGCGGGCACTAATTGATTCAGGGTCTGAATGCTCTTTCATGACAGAAAGACTAAAACGCAGAATCAATTTGCCGGCAAGGAAAATGCATGCCCAAGTTTCAGGCATCACCAACGCAGTATCTGCTCAAGTTAAAGAGGCATCCACCATCGAGCTACGTTCACCAGTGGACCCATGCTTTAGCTTGACTACTCCTGTTCTAATTTTAGCCAAACTGACTGGGAATCTGCCATCCTGCCATATCGAAACAATGACTATGCAGGCATTCCCAGACTTAGTCTTGGCAGGCAAGAGGTTCTACGTCAATGAAGATGTAGACCTCATACTTGGTGGAGATATATATCCCCAAATTGTACTAAGCGGTCTAAAAAAGAATGTACTTAATACACTTCTGGCCCAAGAGATAGTGTTCGGTTGGATACTAACTGGTCGTATTGAAGCACCGAATCCAACGAAGAGCATCGTGTCATTTTACAACGAGGTCGCGTTGGACAACCAACTAAAGCCTTTTGGGAGTTGGCAAATGTACCAAAAATTAAAAGCCCTAGCGACGATGACAGATAATGTGAGAAATTATATAGAGGAACCACAAAGAGAAATGAGGATGGAAGATATGTCGTCTCACTCCCATTTAGAGTGGAATACCCGGAAGAACGAAAATTAGCAGGGTCCCTTAAATGCGCATGCTCGCAATTCTATCGAAATGAAACGCGGTTAACGAAAAATCCGGAGTTAGGGAATGAATACATACGGGTACTTTCAGAATACCAGACGCTCGGACATATGCACAAAATTAAGGGTACAGTCGCAGCAGATGACCCTGATAATTATTTCCTGCCCCATCACGCCGTGGTAAAGGAGGAAAGCACAACTACTAAAGTCCGGGTCGTTTTCAACGCTTCAAGTCCGACTGCTAATGGTACAAGTCTGAACGACGTTTTGCTCCCAGGCCCGGTACTCCAAGCAGATCTCCCGACTCTTATCATTCGTTGGAGACTTTATCGCTACGTCTTCAACAGTGATATAGAGAAAATGTATAGGCAGATTTGGATGAACGATAATCATACCAAATTTCAACGAATTATTTTTCGAAAAGACATGAACGAACCAATAGGACTCTACGAATTAAAAACGGTAACTTTTGGAGTTAATTGTGCCCCTTACCTTGCTATAAGAACGCTGTTACAGTTGGCTGACGACGTACAAAGTTCCCATCCCACAGCAGCAAACATACTCCGGGAATGTATGTATGTAGATGACGTCCTCGCAGAAGGACACAATCTCACCTCCACCATTATGGCAAGAAACGAAATTCGACAGGTTTTACATTCGGCAGGGTTCCCATTACGAAAGTGGACATCAAACTCGGAGGAGGTTCTCAAAGACATCCCGAAATCGGATCTGCTCAGCGAGGACTTCTTAGCCTTTTAAGACACCAGCACAGTGAAAGCATTAGGTATAAGGTGAAACGCACATGCTGACTTATTTTATTTCAAAGCGGGATCACTAGACAACCCTAACATGCTAACAAAAAGAGAGATCCTGTCAGTTATTGCCAAACTCTTTGACCCGTTAGGGTGGCTTGCCCCAATGGTCATAGTGGCAAAAATAATTATGCAAAACATTTGGTTAGAAGGTACAGGGTGGGACGAGCCAGTTTCACCAACGACATTAGAGCGGTGGAAAACCTTCACCCAAGACTACCCGGAAATAGATAGGATTCGAATACCACGTTGGGTACAATTCTCACCAGAAGACGAGGTTGAAATCCACGGCTTCTGTGACGCGTCGGAGAAAGCATATGCAGCAGCCGTGTACATGCGCGTCAAAAAAGAGAATAATGTTTATACACACCTACTTATGGCAGAAACCAGAGTCGCACCAGTGAAGACAATCTCCCTCCCACGTCTGGAACTTTGCGGCGCAGTATTGCTCGCAGAGATGATTGACTCAATCTGTAGGAGCATCAAATTAGGACCAATCACCATTCATCTATGGACTGATTCCAGCATTGTCCTCGCATGGCTACGGAAACCGCCCTGTTCCTGGTCCACCTTCGTCGCACACCGCATCACGAAGATCATCGACATGGTCTGAAGCAAGGACTGGCTACATGTGGATTCAGCATAAAATCCAGCGGATTTAGGAAGCAGAGGCCTACCAGCGGTGAATTAGTCAACAATTCGTTATGGTGGCAGGGACCATCTTGGTTGCAAGAGGACAGCATCCAATGGCCAGTACAGGAAACGGACTACCATACATCATATGAGGAGAAGCAAGTGAAAGCACAGTCGTATGCCGTCACATAGGCTGAACAAGAAGATATACTCGATCGTTTTTCAGACTTGCCACGAGCTCTAAGAGTCCTATCCTACGTTCGGAGATTTATAAAAAGGACGCATCCTAAAACTAAAACGGGATGCCACGAAAAGTCGTGCCGATGAGATTAAGGCAACGACTCAAGCACTAATAAAAGTATGTCAAAAAATAATCTACGGTACAGAATACTTGCAATTAAAAAATAGGGAACCCTTTGATCGGAAGAGTGAAATCCTGTCACTCAACCCATACATCGACAAAGATGATATTATCAGAACAGGGGAGCGTCTAGGGGCTTCAAAAGACATGTCGTACAACGAGCGTCATCCGATCATCTTGCCTTACAATTGCAGGCTGTCTCGCCTTGCAGTCATGATGATTCATCATGATTCCCTTCATGGCGAGAACCAGCTCATGCTCCGCCTTATTCGAACCCAGTATTGGATTCCGAAGGTCAAGACAATGATCAGAGCCATCATCAACAATTGCAAAATCTGCATTATTCACAGGAAGCACGCGCAGTCCCAACTTCTGGGTACCCTTCCCTGCGAACGCACTACTTTTACTCGCGCGTTCACCAATACTGGGGTAGATTTCGCGGGGCCTTTCGACATCAAAAGCTACCGCGGTAGGGGATGTCGACTGTCCAAAGGCTACGTATGCCTATTTGTTTGTTTCTCCACTAAGGCCATCCACCTAGAAGCCACTAGTGACCTGAGCACCCCATGCTTCCTCGCAGCCTTTTCGCGTTTTATCGCGAGAAGAGGATGTCCGAAAAACATCTACTCCGACAATGGTACGAACTTTGTCGGAGCTTCCAGATCTCTACGATCGGAATTCAAAGCCTTTCTGGCCGAAAGCCGAGACAAAACAGTCTCAAAGTACAGCCATCAAGCATTAAGCTGGCATTTTATTACCGCCGCCGCTCCACATATGGGCGGCCTGTGGGAAGCGGGAGTAAAGAGCTTCAAAAGCCACTTCAAAAAGATTGCTTCTCCCCACAAATATACTATGGAGGAGTTCCAAACACTTTTGTGCAGGATTGAGGCGTGTCTCAACTCGCGCCCTCTCAGTCCAGGATCGAATGACCCAACGGACCTGGAACCACTAACCCCAGGACATTTCCTAACCGGCAGCCACCTGCTGGCTCCACCAGAACCAGATGCCAGTGAGAGCTTTGCCTCGATGATCAATCGATGGCAGAAACTCAAAGCCCTCCATTACACCTTCTGCCGGCGATGGAAAACCGAATATTTATCCGAACTTCAAAAGCGTGTGAAGTGGAAACACCCCAAATAAAATATACAAGTGGGAGATCTCGTTGTCCTCAAAGAGGACAAATTATCTCCCAACGAATGGAGGTTAGGTAGAGTCGTCAACGTACACCCCGGCGAAGATAACCGAGTACGTGTAGTCGACCTCATAACCGAGAAGGGTCCTCTTAACAATCCCTCCTTTACTCCCCATCCCTCGTTTCAAAAAAATCAACCCTAACTTAACGCAGATCCTCTATCTGCCACAGAACCTAAAAGGACTCAGCCCATTATACCCTTAAGCTTACAAAGCAAACCCAAATTCACTCGCTCACCCAGAGCAAGGACACCAGAAACCATCCCACTTACTCGTTCTCCCATATCGAGGATACCAGAAAAGCTCTCACGCAGATCCCCCATCTGCCACAAAATACTTATGATTAATATTCAAAATCAAACCCCAAGTCACCCGCTCACCCCGAGCGATGACATCCGAACCCTTACGCAGATCCGTTGTCTGCCACAGAACTTGAATGCACTCGGCCAACGGCACGAGGCCAACAGGAATTTGTCAAAATTTCCCGAGTCAAGATTTGTCACAAAACCGCCCCAGATTAGAGTTCGATTGAAGAGCGCTTCATCTCGGAATGCTTTTCATTAACCTTTTCTTACGACCAAATGCATTGCACTTATGCTCATATTGGGAGGTTTGGCAACAAATTTGATATAGCGCATTTTGAATAAAATTCTAACATATGGCATTCTTCAAACAATTTCGAAAGAATGATCAGACCCACCTAACTCTTTATCAATTGATGAAGTATTGACCAGAAAGGTTCATTTGAGACTACCTCACGAGTGCCGAATATATTCAAATAAGTATATACATAATATCCCAAAGATCAACAGATTCCCCCCAAATCCTTAAGTGGAGGTGAAGGTTCCGAACACACGGAAGGAATAAGTTCACATGATCAATGGGTACAGTTCGTTACATAGGACAACTGTAAGTGGAACGATCCACTAGTCGAGGTTTGACGTCGCACGATGAATTTGAACTGTTTTAGGTTTTGTATGTTCATAGGTTTACGAAAGTGCATGATTATTTGGGGTCCGCACTTTCCATAACGCCTAGACTCAACCACACTAATAGATCATGGTGTAGTTACTAAATTCATGAATAAATCAACAAAAAAGGTCACAACAGAATTGAGAAGGAATAAAAGAAATATGTTAAAAATAATCCAAACTCTTGCATTAATACTCAACAAGAACATAATTGGAAGCATTAGCAAGGCGAATCTACTTGCATTGGTACTAAATTCGCCTTGATCATGAGCATTATAAACCTTTTTTAAATTGTGTTTGTTTATTGTTTGTTTGAGTGCGTGGGGTTGTGTTTCTTATATTTTCAACACACGTTATTGAGGTCTAAGGTGTGAGCAAGGTATTTCATATTGATGAGCTTAAACTAACATGAAAAGATAAATTTTAAAATTAGACCGAATCAGGTGCACACAAACACGAATATGCATGCGTAATACATATTGCCTGTGTAGTACGTATATCCGTACATAAAACACATAATGTGATACAAATTATCAATAAATCTAATTAGTGACAGAATCCAGCACAGTTACTTCTAGCAAATTCTCAGTAATGGAATTAACTGTTTTTATGGTTTCGACTGTATTAACAACATTAACTGAATTACCGAGGAGTCAACTAGGTATTCCCATATTAATGCTACTACCCATATTCTCTGTAATCGGTATTGGTATTGTACTATTAGTACCCATAATACAACGACTCAATGCTGCATCATGACTTCGCCTATGGGCATTCAAACCCCCCGTTTGCGCAAAGGCTATAACACCGACTTTACATTCATGTTTACGATTCTTATAATGTAACGTTATGTACACGCAATGACTTTTTACGCTGAAACGTTGACCCACATTGATCCTGTGCGAACGGTCTTTCAGGCCGATGTGTTACCGCATGTACATTCAAATCGTGGAAACTATAAAAACGATTTGCCGCAAACATCACATTTTGCGGGCCGTTCACCGGTGTGTCGGCGCATATGTGCCTTATAGACGCCATGATCACGGCAACATTTTCCCACACATCTCGCATATGACGGGAATGGGCTCATAGTGTTAGTAGAACTTTGCTCAGCAACCAAACTGGGTAGCCTTATCAGAAACCGGGACCTATGCTAAACAATAACTCCGCCCTTGGGGTAAAGACTAGCAGCTTTGTAGGACTTGTGCTACTGGCCGCTTTTAGATCTAGAGTCTCCTGGAGTCTTAGTCCGGCACGACAACCAAACCTGATCGATCGTCTCTCCTGCAACCCGGGGAATCCTACATCTGCTATCAATGAGCAGGCCTAATTTAAAACCATGTCGCGCCAGAAGTCCGTACCCAGTCAGAACACCGAAATTCGGGGGCGCGGTGACCGACCATTGTGACTGATCATAATGCGCATGGATTTAACAATAACCATGACAATAACAGTAGCAATAACAATAAAAGCGGCGACGGCAGACGTCTGTATTATCATAACAATTATGATTCCAATTACAACAACAATAACGACACCAACCCGCCTCATCCACCACAACAACACCTGACACACCAAAAAGTCCAACAAGCAGTGGATCTCCTGGATCTGCACCTACTTCCTATGCACATATGGCCGCCTCAGCAGCTGTTGATCGTTGGCCCAATATTGATGCGGCAGTACCAGCAACACAACCGCAAATGGAAGTGTAGCCTTAAATGTTTCCTCGACAAGCGCTTCGGAACCACAATCACAACAACAGCAGGCAAACAATCCGGAAATTGCAAGCTGCTCAGTATCGAATGCTAATAGCACTGCATCATCCCATACCTCATCGACGAATCCTATAGCTAAAGTTAATAAAACCGAGAAGCATGCCAATAAGCCCGATTTTCCAGAATTAGTTGCAATTAATACAATGAATGCAACAATTACTGATGTCACCTAAAACATGGTTCACGTTGGAACAACAACGAACGAAATGATTCCTCATATTGTTACATTATTACAAAAGCAGGTACGTGGGTCGTAGTTATAAAAAAAAAAAAAAGATTTCGGCACTCGCCATCAGTAAAGCTTATAAAACATACAAATTACGCTCCTTTGTCCTTGAGCTCGCTCAACGCTTTCGTAACGCAAAAGTATGAGAGATTATGGAAGAAACATTCAGTGGCCGCGTCCACTATTGGCTGCACGGAAAACAGAGCCTCAATTAGGACGAATATTTAATAATTGACGGGCTTATATGATACTTCGAAAGTACCCACGATCTGAATGACCGCAACTACGCTTACAAATCACGGCTGCAACTGCCATAAAAGGCCGTCGTCCTCATTGGGGTCAACCACGTAAATCGATTGGTGACTATTTGGCTAGCTCACACGAAAATTCAGGCTATCAGTCTTATACAACTAACGCAAAGAACCTAAGAAATAGCGAAGCATATAACGATTTTATCTTCAGCTTTTGCAAAGAAATATAATAAACATAATAAGTCATCCGATCGTGCTTTTATCGTAACGGATGCAGCAATCTATAAACTGGATGGCACCAAACACAAATTTAAAAACGTGAATCGCTCCATATCGATTAAAGTCCTAACATCGAGCAGCATAAGTCCTGGACGTGATCAACTTATAATATTTCACTCACCTGCGAATAATGATTTGGTATTTGCATTACAAGGCGAAATATCGCAGTTAAAAGAGGACCGCACCGGCGAATTAGTTGGAGTGATATGTAAAAACTATTCTGATATCTGCCAGCGTGAACTGCGTGTAGATGTAACTTCCACAATTGCCTGCCGTTCAAGTGGTAAATCGCGTACTATTACCGTCGAGGGCGAACCAGGAATCGAAACCCCAAATTTTCGACGCTCAACAGGAAATATTATTTTTGAAGTTCCATCACACTTTTGTGTATGAGAAGTAACAGGAATACATTGCTCGTATAATAGGTAGCATTGCAAACACTGAACCAAATAAATGTATTTCAATGGGAACCAACAGATTGTACTTTTTACGAAATTCATTCTAGTGGGTATTGTAAAAATTTTATAAATTTTTGAGCGTATATTAATATATATTGTGATTGTGGGAATAATCCAATCCCTCAAAACAAACTCAAATACCTCATAAAGATGTTTAGAAGCGATTTTCCAAGCTGAAGTTAAGCGTCAATCCTTCCTTATTTAAATTGTGTATAGCGTAGCGCACCGAAATTATATTTGTATTAATTAAAAAAAAAGAAATTTTTCCTTCTTTGCCGTTTTTAAAGTCCACGAGTACTACGAATTCAGTTCTTGCAGCCAGCGTACTCCACCACGCGTAAAACGAAAAGAATGTCATCAGTGAAAAGAATGAAGCAAACGGCGCCATGAATCGAACGATCCATTTACCGTTTGCTTCAATTCAGAGAGATGTACATTTGTGCGTATGAATGTTCACTTGTTCTGGTCTGGTATGTCTACCAGTGCACGGACTTTTTTAAAAGGCAAAATGTTGGTAGACGGAAAAAAGGAAATAGTAGTAGTTGGTAGATTTTGGTCCGGAAAACAAAATTAATGTTTATATTTGTACAAACAAAATTCATAATAAAGCACATTTTATGGAAATAAAACTCTCAACAAAATTTTGCAAACAAAATCCATGTAAATGTGTAGATACATAGCTTATGACACTTGCCCTTTTTTTCTGTATTTCGAGCTATAAACACTCACTAGACGCTTGCCACAACGTCTAACTACCACAACAATTTTCGAATGTATCAAAAGTACTGCCGCAAAATAACCGATGTCGGCATGTCATCGTTTATGTAAAACTTTTTATTGTCGTTCAAACTATTCCAAAAAAAAAAAAAAAAACAGAAAAAATAGCGCAGAAAATACTCGCGTGCTCAGTTACTATATTTCTTTAATCAAAAAATTCATTTCCTGTTTAAGTTCTTCACAAATTTTTCAAAACTGACTGATTTGGTCAGTATCACCTCCTAAAGTTAGTTGGGTGGGCTCGGCAATTCAATACTTTAAAATGATCGCAGTATACGTTTTCAGTGCGAAAATACCGAAATATTGGTAGAATCTAAGTTTTGGTGGCAGAAGCCGTAAAAGTAGTAGAAATGGAAAAATGGGTCAAAACGGTTGGTCACTGTACCAACGCGGTAAAGTCCGTGCACTGACTGCCCATATACTTGTACCGGCGTATGTACATATATATGCCGAGTTCTTAAATGTACATTGTATTAGGGATACATAAAAAGATGCAAACGGGTACCCAAAAACCCGTTTCTGGCAAATCGGTATCGGAGCCAAATACACTTCGGGAACCGTACCTTTTAGTAAAGACCATCAATAGAACAGGACTACAAGCCCAATTACGCGAACAGTTGAACAAATAATAGAAGGGCAATACAAAAGAATGGTTCATTCGACAAAATTAGCGCCTCGTCCAAAACGAAGATTTTATATTTTTTCTTTATATAGCATACAATTTTGCTGACCAAACATTTCGGGGGATCGGACCCACGGCCGTTCCGACCCCTGTTAGCCCACGAAAGACGGAGCCAAAGTGGCGCGGAACCACGGCCTTCCCGCACGCTCCATCAACGCCGAACGCGTAATCATACAAGCGGCCACGAACGCCGACTGGTCATGCGGCCACGCCAGCGACAACGCACAAGCAACAACGCCCGCAACCAAGCGAGTAGACTGGCCCCACGGCCGTGCCAGCTACGCGCCATACGCAATTGTCATGAGGATAACCGGGACGGTAGACTGGCCACTCGGCCGCGCCAGCTACCGCAACACAGTTCCTTTAGGAACGGGATCATTGCAGCCCACGCTACCGCCGCCCCAACCCTACGACCAATGGCTACTCTGGCGCCAACTGCGGTCGTGAAGGTGGAAGCCGGGGGGCGTTTGCACCTCATCCGTGCACTCATAGACGCATGTTCCCCTCGCACAACGATCGACCGTCGGCTGGCGCGAGAGTTAGCACTGCCGAAGACCGACGCCGCCGGCGAAACCGGCTTAGGTTCAGGGGCAAGCATGGACAGAGCAAGACGGTGACCACACATGCAGTCTGCGTCCATGATTTTAAGCGCATCAGCCCAACCTATCACGTCGACTCCCGCGTCGCGGCTCCGTACGAGCATATCCGATTGGCGGATCCACAATTTTATGCTTCAATGCCTATCCGCCTCGTTCTCGGCGGCGACGTTTATGCCGACATTATGACGCCGGGCACGTTACCACCATCGTTTGGCTCGCTGCTGGCCCAAATCACCATCTTTGGTTGGGTGCTTTCGGGGACACACCCGATCTAGCATACCCTAATGGTTATTTAGGATTATTTAGTTTAGTGCAAGTTTAAACATGTAAATGGTACTTTTTCCGAAATAAATGAAGTTTTATATGAATGGCAAGAAATATATCATACGGTTTCCATTAATTTTTTCTTATCGTCTTAGCTCTAGGTCACGGCGAAGGCAAGGAGGATGCCGTCGCGCCATTCGGCGCGCACCAATTAATTTTAGAATCTAGTTTTAAGACAAATCGTGGTCGGGGACGCTCGGGCGGAGTCTGGGCTGTTGCGTATCGCAAGGGGGCCGGCATGTTTAGGCCCGACGCCTAAATTCTCATTAATTTGCGCCACCCTAATAGCACCATATTATCGACGACTAGTTCGCCCACATGCATGTATAGGTGTACATGGGTAGGGTTATGTTGTCCGTACAAATATACATGCATGCCGGTACAACTATGTGGGGAAGCTTCCCCTTAAAACCGGAGACTTTTTCCGCGGTTCAACGGTTGTCCTCCACAAGGCAACCGTCTACTTTTCCAGCGATCGTTGAGCGAACCAGAGCTAACACTGTCCGAGGAGCCCCGCCACATTTTATTATACAAGGTAAATTATTGTGCTAATTTTAATTTTCACTACAATAAAGACATATAACGAGAAATATCTCTCGTCTTTTCTTTTTCCTTTAAATTTAACCCAAACGCAATTGTGGTGCCTCCACTCCGTTGCCGAGTTTGCGACACACCACAATTGTTCAATACTTTGCAAGGTATATTACAATAAATTATTATACATAGAAATTCTAAAGAAAACAAGAGCTTAAAGAAATCCCATATGGACTGCAACAAAAATCCTCGTCTAGTGAGGTAATAGCACCTGATGGGCGCCTTCAATTGACGGCGGTAAAGGCTAAAACAACAAACAGTAGAAAACGAGTTACAAATATAATAAACTTGGACTTGAAGACAACAAATTAATATAACCATTAATTTTTTACAGACCAATTAGTTTTATACAGCTTTTTAAGATAACATTTCTCTAGAAATTTCTTATTTATTAGCTTTATATTTTTATGATGTGTACAAAGCGTGCAGTAAATTAGTCTTATTTGTTTCCAAACTGCTAGCTAATATGTACTATTGTACACTGTCAAAAAACCAGAGTTTGGAGCAGTGCAATAAATTTTGAGCAATAACACTGATCGAACTTAAGTGGGACGACATAATCATGATCTTGTTCAAAGTGTTAATGAGGCCTTAACTTGTAATGGATTAAAGCATTCCGTCTTTCTGATGTTTGTAAAATGAATGTGTTTTAGACGGCTTCTATAGGAATTTGGAAAATGAGTTTACGTCGCCTCAAATAAAACAACCTTTTTACTGTGAACTTTTTGATGTTTTTGCAAGAGAATGTGGGGTAGCAACCACGATAAAAGTAACTATAAATCAAACCTTAATACTAATACGTAATCTAAGTATATAAGCCTATATTAGGTATATTTGTGTCGGGGTCTAGACAATTTTTATACGCACAAGTGTATGGTAACTTTGATTAAATAAGAGCTGTAGATAATGGCATGAAGGAATCGAGAAAGATATAGACTTCCTTACATCAAAATTTTTGAAATTCGATACACTAGCTAATTTGTCCAATAGCTCTCTAAGCCGAACACATTCTGGCCAAAATACACCCCTTCCAATCCATCTCCTCCGGAGAAAAACACATTAAGACCGTTTCATCCGTCACACCTAAAACCACCCAACTCCCATTTCGATAGCCCTTACTCACGGGTACGACGCTAAAATTAAACTCATAATGATAATGCTACGCCATCATTTCACAGCACAAATCACTCAGAAGATTCAAACCCTATCAGCATGAAAAGCTCCCTTCTGACCCTAAATGCCATGCTAGATGATGGCATCCTCCGAAATGACGGTCGTTGAGATAATGCTGATATGAGCTATAAAGAACGCTGTACAATTATTATCCCAGACAGCTCGAAGTTCTGCTCCCTGATTATAGAAATGCTCCATAGAGTTTTGAAGCATGGCGAACAGCAACTAATGATCTGTATGATAGAGGATGAATACATCTCCAGACTCAAGCAGAAAGTAAAAAAATTCACATTCAACTGCAAGACGTGCACGTTATATAAGCAACGAATGCGCTCGCAAATAATGGCCACTATGCCCCGAATGTGTCACTTACCCGGTGTCCTTTTACGTAACCGGCGTTGACTTCGCTGGCCCATTTATGGTGAAGACGTCCCCCTTGCGACGAGCTTCCTAATTAAAAGCATACTTTTGCATATTTCTGTGCTTCCATACTAAAACGGCCCATCTCGAATCTTGTACGAGTTATACAACTGAGGTCTCCAGAGCAGCCCTCTCTCGGTTCGTTGGACGAAGCGGATTACTCCACAAAGTAATGCATGATAATGAAAAAACATTTGTTGGTGCTCAACGAGCTATTCAAAGAGAACTCGCAATATTCATCAAAGAACCAGCTGTAGATGTCGATGAAAGATTTGCGGTACCAGTTTTTTCTTGGCAGTTTATACCCCCTTATGTCGCACACATAGGCGGCCTATATAAAGCCGCGGTAAAAATCTGCAAGGCACATTTCACAAAAGTTGCGGGGAGTCAAAGGTTTACGTTCGAAGAATTTACAGCACTCCTCTTTCGAATAGAAGCGGTGCTTAATTCTCGCCCTCTCTCTTCTATGGCACAAGACCCAAGCGATTTATTAGCCCTCACTCCAATGCACTTCCTTCCATGAGCCCCTTTAGCTATCCTTGCCAGAACCGAAAGCCGAAAACTTATCTCCGACCTCAAAATGGCAAAGGAGATATGGTTAAGGACAACCTACACCACCCAAATGGTTGGCGTTTATTTATTTGCATTGTATAAAGATTCTTACATGTACCTTGTACCAATTAAAGTAACTTGTCGTTTCCTTAACTTTGCAAATTTAAGAAAATTCAAGTAAAGAAGTAAGCGGGCCAAGGGAGTGTGATGGACCGCTTTAAGTAAGTTGTTCGCTATCCGCCACACTATATACGCCTCTCAAATAAATGTTTAAAATAAATAAAAGCGGCGTTCTTAATACATATATACAATAATTATAATTAAAAATTATTTACAATAAAAACAAGAGTTGTGGCGCGTTTTTATTTCTAAAAGTGAAGTGTCGATAATTTCCCTTAAATATTTTCTTAGTGCTCCATACCCCATACAAGTGCAATTTTATAGGGCTTTATAAGAAGCTTCAACAACGAAGTTTTTACCATTTATAATGCAAAAATACCAATAAACACGTTTTGCCCCTAATATTTTTTTCAAGCCAAACTTCTACTGGTTCACTTTTTCGCAAAAGAACGACCCTCGGTGTGATAGGCGGAGCATCCTACCACCACACCACGGCGGCCCCAATTACCATATATTTCATACTTCTATATTGCATATACTATATTATATATTCATATATTGTATGTACACATGTCATTGCTATCACAGGCTGGGTACACTCACAAACATCAGATGCCCAAAATATTGCTGTGTTAATGGTTTTGTTTTTGTATTCAATAAACAAATGTAGCTAAATTAAATTTTTTTCTTGTCACACTTATGCTGCTACAATCACAAAAATTAGCAGGCTGTCTTTTTCCCAATTCAAAACTCATTTTTATTTACATAACAAAATTTTGTATAAATAGCACCCACGAATTTCAACTTGCTTCACTTTAAACTTAAAAATCGGCGCAAAATCTTAAACTAAAATGCATTCACGCAATTCTTTCGCGATACCGTTTGTCTTCCTTATCTGTGTTTCTAATGCAAATTCGCAAAATTTTAATATAAAGGATAGTCCATATTTGATGTCAATACAATATGAAGGGTGCCACATTTGTGTTGGTACTTTAATCACTTGGAGGAAGGTGCTTACATCTGCATCTTGTTTGAAAGGTTTGACCAAGTCTGACATCACTGTTGAACCTGGTGTAACCGATTCAAGAAATACAAAAAAAATTTACACTGTGGGGCGTATAATTACTCCATGTCATTATAATGAGGATATGATAGAAATGAAACAAATGGATTTAGCTGTGATTTATTTGAGTAAACGGACGCACATATACCAAGGATTAAAACCAGTATCACTTTGCGATGTTGAATTAAACAAGGGCGTAAAATTGCAACTTATTGGATGGGGTTCGACAACTGCAGGCAGTATCCAAACTTCGCCTATAGTCCAATCTGCTGAATTGAAAGTAGTCAAAATTATCAAATGTGCTGATCGTTATGGGACTCATTATGCGGCGTCAGGGAGCAATTTCCCAACAACGTTGATTTGTTTAAAAGGTCAGGAAAGTGATACGTATTGGGGAGATGTTGGTGCACCGGCCGTTGTGAATCGACGACTTTGCGCTGTGGTAGCAGGTGGGATGGAATCTTTGACCCCCAATTCCCCGACTACATATACAAATATAAATGATGAATATGTTCAAATTTTTTTAGCATATGCGATAAATAACAATAGAAACACAGACTAAATACACGCTTTTAAGTAATATCAAAACTAAAAAGTTAAAAATAATTTTCCAAATAAGTAAGTATTACCACTTAATACAAGATCTTTATTATGTCAACCCACTAAGTTTCCAGCAGTGTTGTTACTCAAAATTTAGTGCACTGTCCCCAACTATGGTTTTGTGGTATGAGAATACAATAGAACTAATTAGCAGTTTTAAAACAGATAGAACTAATTAAGTATACCCTTTGTACTTTTCTCTATTTTTTCCTGAAAAATACAGTTATTGTACACATATCACATAATCGTTCTCAAATTAATATATCAATTCAATTGTGCAAATACTTACAGTGATGGAAAAAAGAATAGGAACAATTTACTGCAAAATACTAAATCAATTAAATCAGTAGATTTTTTTTTTGTTTTAGGTGTACCACCGCTCTGTGTGGGTATAAACGCAGCCACATATTTCCACATGGATTTTTAAGGTCCCTTTTTTTTTTGTTTTTTAATAAATTAGGGTTTGTGAAATTTTCACATGTGAGTACAATTTCCTTCGCAGATAAGTATCTTTTCTAAACTGATGAGTGTAATTTTATGCACGGTTATGTTTAATTTGCTTCACAAAACTTAAAAATTGGATTGGAAAATAAAATGGAATCTCTCCCCGCTAGTATATATACATACGTATGTAGAAGGGATGCCAATTATTACGTTTTTTTTTTAATTTTATTTAATAATTGGGAAAAATATAAACAACGCGACATCAGGACAAACAATATCCCCCAGCGGGTCAGGGGGTTAGAATATACCCGCGGTAGGTATGCCTGTCGTAAGAGGCGACTAAAATACCAGATTCAAGGGGTTGTATAGCGCAACCTTTTCATGTTGCCAGCACAATATATAGCTTCTCCAAAGTCAATTGTCAACCTCACCTATCCGTGCCTGAAGGTTTAATGTGGCCATACAAATCGTTCCCGAGATGGTCGGGCTAGTACCTTAATGGTGCTATGTTACCGGAGCGACCTTATCGCTACAACAACAACAATAACAGGACGGACAATGTGACAGCAGTTTCAATGATACCATATAAATCTCTTCAAAACCTTTTCTCCCGGGAGTGGTATTCGAACACGTACTCCTACGATAATTGAACTGTTAACAAACATATTTAACCAAAGTTATTCCTTTGTTGCTGCGCAACTTTTTCAATTGCTTTCTTCGCATAGCTTTAAGGGCCTGGCAAAGTTGACATAGTCATAACGCCATAGTCATAACCACAAATTTACTTATCCATATCAATTGGCATCAGTTATTGGTACCTTAAACTAATCGTGATAATTTCATAAAAATGAAAAAAATGCAAAAAAATACAAACATACTCCACAAAAAATAAGTCTCTTAGTCGTACGTAACGTATCCAAAACAATAAATAAAATCTTCAAAAAGTTAATAAATTCTCCAACTCAAATATTTTTAGATTATGGATATGGCGAGAAACCAAAAACCAATTGGTGGGCAATGTATATGGCTAGGACGTTATGGTATGGCACCATTGACCAATTTCATTGATTTCCATAAGGTTGATTGGATCAGCTGTTTTATATGGATATGGATACTTCAAGTTTAAACGGCCCTTTATTTTTCGCACAGTAAATAATTTTCTATGTTTGCTTTTACCAAAGATATGCTTTGTTGTTGGCAAGTTAATTTTATGAACTGGTTTTGTTTTGTGCTATTTATAGAAGAACAATTAATTAAAAATGTATTGTTTTTTTTTTAATAATAAGGGTACACCTTACTGGTGAGACCAGTAACAGGTCTCTACCGGAGATCAGCTGATTGGTACTTTTTTAATATGATTTGACACTTCAACTTCCGGCGCAGTACGATTTTGACATCAGTGCATCGATTTACAAAAACAAAGTACATGGAACTTTTATTTATATTTGTAGGTATGTCACCGTGCTGTCACCGTGTATGGTTCCGCAATACTCCTCACTTGATGCTTGAAATGTGTGAATACAATTTTTTTTCTGCCTTGAAAAAAAACTGTATCGATAAGTTATGGTCAAAAATATATCAAATAAAACTATGCTTCTTAAGTTACAAAGCAGGGAAAGGCGTTCTATCAAAATAGAGGTTTTATTGACGAAAAAAGAATAAATGTTTTTCATTTTTCAAGATAAGCAGAGTGATGAGTTAAACCCCGAAGTCATTCTCTGAGATAAATCAATGAAATTTGGGACGAATCTTTCCTATTAAAGGAACGACGATTTAGGAAGACTTCTAAGTATCGGTATAAAGTTTTTTCGACTGGGACAGTTTTTGCAAGGTTTGCATCTTTCCGAAATTTGTATACCCGCTGTACTTGTACACATGGTATTATAACTTTGATTAGATAACGGTTGGTTGTACAGGTATAAAGGAATCGAGATGGATGTAGACTTCCATATATCAAAATCATCAGTATCGAAATAAAATTTGATTGAGCCATGTCCGTCCGTCTGACCGTTAACAGGATAAGTTGAGTAAATATTGAGATATCTGCGCCAAATTTGGTACACGCGCTTATCTGCACCAAGAATGGATTGGTATTGCAAATTAGCGAAATCGGATGATAACCACGCCCACTTTTTATATATATAACATTTTAGAAAACACAAAAAACCTGATTATTTAGTAAATAATACACCTAGAATGTTGAAATTTGACGTGTGGACTGATATTGAAACTTTTGATAAAAATTTCAGTATTTTTATTGGGTGCTAAACGACTTTTATATCACAACATATAAATTAAAAACAAAACCTTTTAGTCGTTTAAATTATGTTTTTCTTCAATACATATGTTTCGACACGCGTGTGGTGTTATCATCAGTTGCAGTTTTCAACCATAGTGTACCTATACCAAGTGTGTTCACTAAGCGATAAACGTCAAAACTACAAACAGCCTCGCTCACCTGATGGAAATCTCAGGTCTAGAGTCGCATTTTTGGTCTCAACACCAACATTTTTGTCTACCAATCGTCTCGACTTTTTCAATTTTTCAATCATTCGGAGCATTCGGTAATGGTATCCATTTTGAATTCGCTGTCGTTCCGAATCCAGCGAGTGCCTGTCAGAATGCTTGACAGATAAGTCAACACACTTGTACTTGTACACTATGTTTTCAACTAAACGATGTCATAGGAGATAATCATAAAGAATATAACAAAAACGAAGTCAAACATTAAAAATTTAATATAATGCAAACACAATGCACATACAAATCAAATACAGCTGAATAAGAAATACAGAAAAAGAGTAAACAATAGGGTAAGTATACCAACAATAAACAGAAACAAACGATGTTTACTGAACCGCTGAGAACAAACTTCAATACAGTGGGCCAGTATCGCTATTTACGCAAACATTTTTATTTACGTAGATGTGAATAAGAAAAAAAAGATGTGAAGGGATTCTAAAATGTTTAATCTGTTCACACTGGATTCGGATTTTATTATTTGGCAGTCGCTTTCACTTATCGAGTGTTCATTCGATAGGGCATGTTCGGCAATTCCACTTCTAGGATCGATATTTTCAATATATTTTAAGTGCTCCAACCTGAGCCTACAGAGCTGGTCGAATGGCCAATGTACTTTGCGCTGCATTCTTCTCCGTACTTGTTTTTCTGTGAACAGGTGATGGAGTATACCCCCGGTTTTTCTAAGCGTTCACATTTGTCCTTTGTGGATTTTAAGAGGGATTTCAATTTCGTCGAAGTCTTTGGAGCCAATGTTATATTTCGATGCTTGAACACTTTTTTCAAGTCGTTGAAATAACGAGGATCGTACGTCATGCTACACCAAGTTTTCGTGTCTTCCGGGCGTCAAAAGACTATAACAACGGTATGAATGCTA
Source organism: Eurosta solidaginis (assembly GCF_040869045.1). Lineage (NCBI taxonomy): Eukaryota > Metazoa > Arthropoda > Insecta > Diptera > Tephritidae > Eurosta > Eurosta solidaginis. The sequence goes on along the minus strand of NC_090319.1, from coordinate 85,419,930 downwards.
TAATTGACGAGGGAAGTTACACTGAAGTGAAAATCCTCGCCCAAAGTTAAAAAGACAAGTAGCTGAATATCGGAAAAAGTACACTAATTTGTTCGGGCACCGTTGGGCAATAAAAATGCATAAATCTTTTTTACGGGTATCTTGCTTATATGGATTATACAAAACTCATAAGCCGGGCAAAAAATTCCGCCCTATTATCGCCGGATATACTTCGCCCATTGCAAATATTGCCTCATGGTTGAGCAGCTGTTTCAGGGAAAATTTCAGTCAAAAATTCCCTTGAATTAATTGACAATATTAAAAATATTAAGTTAAATCCCAATAATTGTTTTGCGTCGTTTGATATAACTTCGTATTTTTCAAATGTACGGAGAAATGGTGCTTTAGGTTCGCCACGCATCTGGCTAGATAAACAAAATATCAATCCGTGTATCGCCAGTTCTCTCTTTGATTTAACATTTTTATGTGTAAATCAATCCTTTTTACGATATGGGTATCAAATGAAAGGTATTAATAAGTATTTTAAAGGGGAGTGGGCCTTAGTTCTATAGGTGGACGCCTTTTCGAGATATCGCCATAAAGGTGGACCAGGGGTGACTCTGTAATGTGTGAAGGCGTTTTAGAGATATCGACCAAATGTGGACCAGGGTGACCCAAAACATCATCTGTCGGTTACCGCTAATTTATTTATATATGCAATACCACGAACAGTATTCCTCTCAAGATTCCAAAGGTTTTTGATTTCGCCCTGCAGAACCTTTTCAATTTCTTCTACTTAATATGGTACCCATTTTACGAAGTTTTTTCTAAAGTTATATTTTGCGTCAAAAAACCAATCAAATCACCATGTTTCATCCCTGTTTTCGTATTTGGTATAGAATTATGGTTTTTTTCATTTTTTGAAATTTTCGATATCGAAAAAGTGGGCGTGGTCATAGTCGGATTTCGCCCATTTTTAATACCAAGATAAAGTGAGTTCATATAAATACGTGAACTACGTTTAGTAAATATAAACCGATTTTTGCTCAAGTTATCGTGTTGACGGCCGAGCGGAAGGACAGACGGTGGACTGTGTATAAAAACTGGGATTGGCTTCTGCCGATTTCACCAATTTTCACAGAAAACAGTTATCGTCATAGAAGCTATGCCTTTACCAATTTCGCAAGGATTTGTGAATTTTTGTTCGGCTTATGGGATTAAAAGTATTCTAGATAAATTAAAAGGAAAAAGGGCGGAGCCACGCCCATTTTAAAATTTTCTTTTATTTTTGTATTTTGTGGCACCATATTACTGGAGTTGAATGTTGACATAATTTACTTATATACTGTAAAGATATTCAATTTCTTCTTAAAATTTGACTTTTTAAAAAGTGGGCGTGTTCGTCATCCGATTTTGCTAATTTTTATTAGTACACATATAGTTATAGGAGCAACGTTCCTGCCAAATTTTATCATGATATCTTCAACAACTGCCAAATTAAAGCTTGCAAAACTTGTAAATTACCTCCTACTAAAATTGGGCGGTGCCACGCCCATCGTCCGAGATTTTACTAATTTTCTATTCTACGTTATAAGGTCAACACACCTACCAAGTTTCATCGCTTTATCCGTCTTTGGTAGTAAATTATCGCACTTTTTCGGTTTTTCAAAATTTTCGATATCAAAAAAGGGGGCGTGGTTATAGTCCGATTTCGTTCATTTTAAATTTCAGATGGGTGCCCAGGAATTTGCATACCAAATTTCATTAAGATACCTCAAAATTTACTCAACTTATCGTGTTCACGGACAGACAGACGGACGGAAGGACAGACAGACGGACGGAAGGACGGACGGACATGGCTAAATGAATTTCTTTTTTCGCCCAGATCATTTTGATATATAGAAGTCTATATCTATCTCGATTAGTTTATGCCGTTACGGCGTACCGTTATGCGAACAAAATTATTATACTCTATGAGCTCTGCTCAGCTGAGTGTACAAGTTTTAAGCACTTCCTTTATATAATGGACAAAACTCAGCGAAAAATGTCTCCCTATATAAAGAAATATTTTTGCTAAACTTTGATTTTTAAATTTTGACATAGGAATTTTTTAAAAATTATTTATGAGAAGTAAAAGTATAAAGGTGGGCCGAAGTTGATTGATATCTCCTTTCCTACCAACTTTCCAATCCAAGTAATGTTCGCTCCACTTTTATATTTTTACTTCTCATAAATATTTTTGCAATTTCTATATCAAAATTTAAAAATCAAAGTTTAGCAAGAATATGTCTTTATATAAGCAGACATTTTTCGCTGAGTTTTGTCCATTATATAAAGGAAGTGCTTAAAATTTTTTTATTTTATTCTTAAGGATTCAAGGTTCGAAACGAGCTCAAGGCCAGAGCAATAATTTTTTGTAATGATTATTGTTTTTAAATTTTTCTATAATTGAAAAATTGTATTTTGTTTTTGGAATAGTAAGTAGAAAATTTTTCAGAAAACCTACCATAGCTGCGCAGATAGATCCATTTGGAAGGGTGCCAAGCCTTCATCATCAACCAATACGCTTTAGGCACGCTGCTCTAACCTTGAACCCTTTATCAATAGGCCGCTAAAACAAAAACAGTTATTTTATTTTTTTTTAGTGAGAGGCGAAATTGAGTTCAGTTTATTTTGCCTTCATAGTATCACGATGGCATATGTACTTACGTTTGTCAGAGTTCCGAATAATTAATTAGACGCACGCTAGTTTATTTAATGTTAAATGAAGAAAGTATTATTATTAGAAATGATGAATATACACTTTAATGTATTTTAAGCGAATTATGATTGTGTTAAATACGACGTTTCGTTCTGAAGGTTCGAGACAGACTGCTTCGTCTCGCTCATTTGATTTCTCTCCTCAAATCGTCTTTTACTTAGTTAGAGTTGCCATGTCGGCTGACAATAGTAATTTACATAAAATTTCACTGCTCATATCAGTTTATGGGCCCAAGGTGGCAGGGCCACTAAAAAGCCTTCTGATTAAGAATTAGTAACTTATCCTCTTTAATATAATTACTTTCCGATATTGATGTTTTCAGAAGTTAGTTATGTATGTCTTACTTAATGATAGAACGATACGAGTACTGAGTGAGTAGTATCGATACTTTTCCTCAAAATACTCGAGTATTTCGTACTCGATGCTTTTTTTCCAAGTACTGGGTAAAGTACCGACACTTTAACTCGATACTTTTCGCCGATACTTTAACCAGTGCCGATGGTCTACATGTTTAGGATCAACAAATTTCAGTCCATTAACACCATAACGGAATTTTTGATAATGGTGGAATGGGAGACGATTGCTGCATATGGTGGTAAAAGAAAAGTATATGACTTATTTTGTTTTGTTGATATTCCGACAGGGTGGATAAATGATGTATATTGGAACGATTTTCCGTCATCCCTTGTCGAAAATCGACACTGATGATGGCACAATGCTGTTATATATGAATCATAAAAGATTATAGATTCTTTTTGTTTATCACTTAGTTAATCATTCCACTATGGTATAAGTCCCGTTGTTAAAATACTATTGAATATCTAACATACTTAAATATTTGTTACTTGATAAAAATGTTATGTTATCTGAAAATGTATTTTGAAGAAAAATATTGAAGTATTTGAAATGTTATAAATATTCGCAACGCCAAGAAAAATTTGTTCTTAAAATAACAAAATTATTTTCAAATCCTTTTTTGAACAATAATTTTGAAATTGTCGCAGTCGGTAGGATACTCTTTGTAAAATAAGCAAAAAATCCTTACAACAAAAACCGATTTTTAGTACAAAAATTTAAATTTTTTAAAATCGGAGAAAGTATAAATTGAGCTGTCATGTATCGAGTATGCAATACCAATAACTGAAAGCAACAATCGAAGGCAGTACCAACAATTGAATGCAACAATCAAACGGCAGTATCAATAATTGAATGCAGCAATAAAGCGGCAGTATCACAATCAATACGTATTACATTCAAATATCATTCACTCATTAACGTTTGAAGCACGCAGCAATCAGAAAGCCTGAATATCTTTCCATATTGTGAACATCCATAGAGGAGCACTTCCAAAAATGAGTTTTCAACCAGCAGATAATATTCCAGGAGCAGCAGCAAATGAAGGAGCTAATACACATGATGGTAACAGTAGTTTGAGAAATTTAGATTTAAATCCGTTTAAATATATAGAAAGGTTACAAAATTTTGATGGAAATAAAGTGGATTTACCAATTTTTTTATCAAATATCGATGATATTATTCCGACGCTTGGTCTATACAATGAGCAGTCACAACGAATGTGCATTAATGTGATTAAGAGCAAGCTAGTAGGTCGTGCTAGGCAAGTAATTGAAATACATAGCCATTTGTGTACGTGGTCAAGCATAAGAGAAATGCTTATACAAAATTTTAGTAGTTTTAAAACAAGTTCACAACTGTATGAAGATTTGCGATCTGTACAGTATAGAGGCGACGTATTTAATTTTTATTCAAATATTCAGAAGGCATTAACGATTTTAAATCAAAAATGTTTACAAGAAAATAATAATGCCGATCTTCCTAGAAACATTGAGGCAGCTTTAAAAATATTCAAGGAAAAATTGCTTGTTCATATGAGAACAATATTATATGCATTAAAAGCTTCGACCATAGAAGAAGCTTTACATGAATTAACAGCAGCTGGATTTATGAATGAATCGCAGATACCTGATAAGCCGCACTATTAAGGTGGTAAAAACGATAGAAGTTTTAGAAATGATGTCAGACAAAATATTACAAAGATCACAAAACAAACACAAGATTTTAGAAATACTCATCAACATACGACATGGCAACCTAGAATATATAGTCATAATCATCAATACAGTAGTTTTAGAAACAACAATTTTAGGCATAACACATCACATAATGAAATGTGCAATCAACCTAGAAATACCACTCAACCCATGGATGTGGATATTTCTGGTCAGACAAGAAAACCATAAACTAACTTTAGCGAAACTAGTCAGGATTTTCAATTAACAGCCTCGGATATGAATCAAGTTTACCCTATATTCGACTAATTAAAAATAATTTCAAAACAAAACTTTTAATTGATACAGACAGTTCACTAAATAGGCGAAATTGTCCACCTTGTACAATAAAGGATCGTATGGTACCATTAAATATAAAAACTGCTTCAGGAAATATTAGAATTTTTCAAGATGCAATAATACCACAAGAGCGTATAACTTTGCCCATAAAAAATGATTGCATCTTTCATATTTATGATTTTCATTCCAAATTTGATGGACTGATAGGAAATGATATATTAAAATGTATAATGGTATAGTAAATACAAGCATAAAACTTTGATTTTGAACGACCAAATCTTACCAATATTTTTTGATATCGAAGATGAAAGAAATTATGATTCTAATATAAACCATATGGAACAAATTGATCCATATTCAGAAATAATGGATATAAAAAAGGATATTAGAATCGAACATTTGAATAAAGAGGAGAATGAAAAATTAATTGATCTTTTAAACTATCAGAAGAAAACATTTTATAAGAAAGAAGATGGCTTGACTTTCACTCATGAATTAAAACATGCAATACCAACTAAAGATAGTTCCCCAATTTATTCACGAATCTATCGATATCCCGAAATACATAAAAAAGAATTTAATAAACAAATTAGGGAAATGTTAGAACAGGGCATAATTAGTCATAGTACTTCCCCATATAATGCACCTATTTGGGTGGGGCCTAAGAAGGAGGATAACGCTGGAAATAAAGAATGGCGTATAGTAATTGATTATAGAAAGCTTAACGAAGCAACAAAAGAAGACAAATATCCGATACCTAATATTGAAGGAATTTTGGATAAACTAGGAAGAGCGAACTATTTCACAACACTAGACTTAACGAAAGGATTTTACCAAATAGAGGTAAAGCCAGAAGATCGTGAAAAAACAGCATTTAGCACTCTAGACGGAGACTATGAATTCAATCGTATGCCGTTTGGACTTAAAAATGCACCAGCTACATTTCAAAGGTTGATGAATAATGTTTTACAAGAATTTATCGAAAAATTTGCTATGTGTATTTGGATGATATAATTATATTTTCTACAACCTTGGAAGAACATATAAAAAGTCTAGCAGAAATACTAAAGACCCTTCAAAATGCAAATTTGAAGGTATCCTTAAATAAAAGCGAGTTTTTAAAACACGAGACAAAATTCTTAGGTCATGTAGTAACTCAGGATGGTATAAAACCAAATAGGGGCTCACAGGCTATTATAGAAAATTTATACAAGATTATGCTAAAATAGCAAAGCCACTTACTTTGCGATTAAAAAACGGAACAATAATTAATATTAACGATAAAGATTTTAAGGAAGCATTTGAAAAATTAAAATGTCTCTTATCCAGCGATTTAATGATACAATATTCAAATTTTTAAAAAGAGTTTACACTTACTACAGATGCTAGTGAATTTGCGATAGGAGCTGTGTTATCTCAAACACATGGACCAATAGCTTTTATATCTAGGACTTTGAATCAACATGAAATTAATTACTCTACTATTGAAAAAGAATTATTAGCAATTGTTTGAGCGACTAAGCAGTTTAGACATTATCTTTGGGGAAGAAAGTTTCAGTTAAAAACTGATCATAGGCCATTGATTTGGTTAACTAATTTGAAAGAGCCAAATTCTAAAATTCAGAGATGGAAAATCTTACTTAGTGAATATGATTTTGATATTACATACTTAGAAGGTAAAGAGAATAAGGTAGCAGATGCATTGTCTAGAGTAAAAATTAGTTTAAATGAAGTAAATGTATTCGAATGTGAACAATGTAGTAAATCTTTTATAGATAGGCATAGTCTAAATAACCACATAATCTTGCACAAAAAAAAAGTATACCAATGCCAGTGTTGCAGAGTCAAGCTTAAAAATGATGAAAGTAAAGTTCGACAGCGCAGCCGCTGCGTTTTAATTCGCTGGACTATGTTGATGTCTGCGTATAGCTCGTACAGCTCATCATTAAATCTTCTTCGGTACTCGCCATCGCCAACACGTAGAGGTCCATAAATCTTTCGAAGAACTTTTCTCTCGAACACTCCCAAAGCCGCTTCATCTGCTGCTGTCATGGTCCATGCTTCTGCCCCATATAGCAGGACGGGTACGATAAGTGACTTGTAGAGTATGATTTTCATTCGCCGAGAGAGGACTTCAATTTTCAATTGCCTACCTAGTCCAAAGTAGCATTTATTGGCAAGATTGATTCTTCGCTGGATTTTAGTGCTGATGTTGTTGCTAGTGTTGATGCTGGTTCCCAAATAAACGAAGTCTTTTACTATTTCGAAATTATGGCTGCCAACAGTAGCGTTGTTGCCAAGGCGCATATGCGCCGACTCTTTGCTCGATGACAGCAGGTACTTCGTTTTGTCCTCATTCACCATCAAACCCATGTTTACCGCTTCTTTTTCCAGTTTGGAGTAAGCAGAACTAACAGCGCGGGTATTTAGGCCGATGATATCAATGTCGTCAGCATATGCCAGTAATTGCACGCTTTTATAGAATATTGTTCCAGTAAGGTTAAGTTCTGCAGCTAGTATAATTTTCTCCAGCATCAAATTAAAGAAATCGCACGATAGCGGGTCACCCTGTCTGAAACCTCGTATAGTTTCGAACGGCTCGGAGAGGTCCTTCCCCATTCTGACTGAGCTGATGGTGTTGCTCAACGTCATTTTGCACAGCCGTATAAGTTTTGCGGGGAAACCAAATTCAGACATAGCGGCATATAGGCAGCTCCTTTTCGTGCTGTCGAAGGCGGCTTTAAAGTCGACGAAGGGGTGATGTGTGTCGATTCTCTTTTCACGGGTTTTTTCCAAGATTTGGCGCATTGTGAAAATCTGGTCGATGGTAGATTTACCAGGTCTGAAGCCGCACTGATAAGGTCCAATCAGCCGGTTCACGGTGTGTTTCAATCTTTCGCACAATACACTTGAAAGGACCTTATATGCGATATTAAGAAGGCTGATTCCACGATAGTTGGTGCATTTTGCAGTATCCCCATTCTTGTGGACTGGGCAAAGAACACTTAGATTCCAACCGTCGGGCATGCTTTCGTCCGCCCATATTTTGCTAAGAAGCTGCTGCATGCGCCTTACCAACTCCTCGCCGCCGAACTTGAATAGCTCCGCAGGCAATCCATCAGCGCCCACGGCCTTGTTGTTTTTCAATCTGGTTATTGCTATTCTAACTTCGTCATAATCGGGCGGGGGGACATATATTCCATCATCATCGATTGCGGGATCGGGTTCTTCATCTCTGCGCGGTGAATTGCTACCTCCATTTAGGAGAGCAGAGAAGTATTCCCTCCATAATCTAAGCACTCTCTGGACATCAGTTACAAGGTCGCCGTTTTCATTCCTACAGGAGTTTGCCCCGGTCTTAAAACCTTCCGTCTGTCGCCGTATTTTTTTGGAAATTTCGGCCGTTATTCCTGGTGGCTAGCAGCTCAAGCTCCTCGCGCTCATGTCTTCCTGCTTCTGCTTTTTCTTCCTGAAAAGGCGTCTCGCTTCCCTTTTCAACTCACGATACAGTTATATTTAAACAACCTACATACTCTAGAAACCAGTTGAAGGAAATATTGAAAAATTGTGGAACAAACAACACACGCATATACTTTGATAACGATGATGTATTCAGAGATTTTCAAAATTTATATAATGATCTAAAATCCTCCCCAAATAAAATATATAGGTGTTCAAAGGTATTACCACAATACTGAGAAGAAAAAACATTTGAAATAACTCTTCAAAAACACAGGGAAACATATAATCATCCAGGCATAGATAAAACATATGAAAAATTAAGAAGGGAAATTTATTTTCCAAATCTAAAAGAAAAAATCACTAAAATTGTTAACAATTGCAAAATATGTTCAAAGAAAATTGAATGAAATCCAACTAAGCTACCATATGAGAAAACACCCACTCCTACACAACCATTTCAACACTATCACATGGACATTTGGTACCTTAATAATAACGAAAAATATATTACTATAATAGATAAATTTTCTAAATTTGCGGCTATAGAGCCTTACGATGAAAACAGTTTCATAAATTTAATCAATGTCATGACTAAAATTTTCTCTTATATGAATAACCCCAACTTGATTACTCTCGATAATGAAACAACATTTAAAACACTACCATTTTTAGAATTTCTTGAGAATCTTAATACTCAATATCACTTTACAACTCCTAATCGACATACCGGTAATTCCGACATAGAGCGATTTCATAGTACCTTAAATGAAAATATTCGAATTTTGAAACATAGAGAATCAATCAATGACATCATTTTAAAAACAAACAATGTTTACAAAGCACTAGCAGATTATAATAACTTAATCCATTTATCTACCAAAGAAAAACCAATTAATATTCATCGCGGACTTGTGAATAATGAAGTTATTTATCAAAGATTAGAAAATAAAAAGGATCAAGTAATTAACAAAATTAATGAGAAGCAAAATAGGGCAGACAAACCTATTGATGAAACAATAGTAATCGATTATAAAGCGCGCACAGCAAATAAAATTGCACCTAGATATTTGGAAGCAAAGGTAATAGAAAAACAGGAGAGAGAATATAAAGTTAAAACTTCTAGGCATGCTAAACCTACTAAATTTTACAAAAATCAGTTCAGAAAACTGAAGAGGTATCAAAATACTTCTACAAAATCTATAGGTGATGTTGGAAATAATGATGACAATGAATCTAATATTGTAAATCGAGGCTCGATAGCATAACAAATTTTTTAACAATTTAAACACAATTAATAAATGATAAGTGAGGTTAAAATATTTTTAGGAAACATTTTTTAAAATATTCACGATATATTTTTAGGAAAAATATTGGACAAACTATTTCGATAAAGAACTAGTGCAAGGGGAGTGTAAAACTAAAAAATAATACCAATGAAATTGAAACAAAAGATTTTACCTAACAACAAATCAACATAAACATATAAATACTATGTAGAATCAAATTTTAAAAATTCCTTTATACGTACAAATATTTAAAAAAAAAATAAATAAATAAATGTAAGGCGCGATAACCTCCGAAGAGGTCTAAGGCCGAGCTTCTCTTCCAATTTGCGTCGTGCTCCTCTTGATTTTTCCCTACAAATTGGCCGGACGGGACCTACATGTTTTATGCCGACTCCGAACGGCATCTGCAAGGCAGATGAGTTTTCACTAAGAGCTTTTCATGGCAGAAATACAATCGGAGCGCTTGCCAGACACTGCCGAGGGGCGACCCCGCTTAGAAAAATTTACTTCTAATTGAAAAATCTTATTTCTAAAATTTTGATGTTGCTTTGCCCGGGAGTTGAACCCAGGGAATACGGCGTGATAGGTGGAGCACGCTACCATCACACCACGGTGGCCGCCTATACAAATATTTAGCTTTATAAAATAAATAAGATTTTAATATTAAGTTAATGTACATATAAATACGCAAACATGTATATAAATGAATTGAACTATTATATTATATGTTGATAATATTACAAAAACTACTGATACTAATTATTTAAGAAACTATGTAATTTAATAGAATTCATTAATTTCAATTTCAGTTTTAAATATAATTATTTTTATTGTAAAGATCGTGTGAAAAAGTTGTGACTTATAAATATTTTCATAGTTGGAACGCATCTTCGGAGGGAGGTGTTATATATGAATCATAAAAGATTATAGATTCTTTTTGTTTATCACTTAGTTAATCATTCCACTATGGTATAAGTCCCATCTTTTGTACACATTGTTAAAATACTATTGAATATCTAACATACTTTAATATTTGTTACTTGATAAAAATGTTATGTTATCTGAAAATGTATTTTGAAGAAAAATATTGAAGTATTAGAAATGTTATAAATATGCACAACGCCAAGAAAAATTTGTTCATTTCACATTTCAAACTGAAAACTTCAAGAATAAAAATTGGTTCTTAAAATAACAAAATTATTTTCAAACCCTTTTTTTGAACAATAATTTTGAAATTATGCCGAAACCGGTTTGTTTCAAAACCAAATTGGACAATATACATCAGAAAAGGATATGTTTATTGTCCAGAATCACTAACTCCATAAGATTCAATACATTTTAGATTGTCATGAAATTGGCAGCTTTTACAGCATCGCCGACGATATATTCGTATAGAAATTTGTCGAAATCAGATTATATCCACGCCCACTTTCAAAAATGGAAAACGGAACAATGTTTTAACACATACTGATAAATTGGTGAAATTGTGGATAAAACAAAGAACAGCATCTGCAAGGCAGATGAATATTTTACTAAGAAGCTTTTCATGGTAGTAATACACTCGGGAGTGTTTATCAAATCATTTCCGAAGGGCTCTCTCGATACAAATTTTGTTTATAATTGAATAAACTTGTTTCTATGTTTATGATGTTACTTTGCGCGGTAGTTGAACCCAGGACCCTCGGTGTGGGAGGCGGGCCCCGAATTAAATTAATCAACATTTTGCGTGGCGCTGCGAGGATTGGGCCAAAGCAAATTTGCAATTTGGCGGAATTATGGTCCTTTGTGTTATATATAGTTCCGATCAAAAGCAGATAGGGACCGCGCATATTAAAAAAGGGCTAACAGCTTCAATCCTAACAAAATTTCCAATATATATGGTACGTAACAGTACTACCAGTAGAGAGTATAAATTAGGTAGTACAAAAGTTTAAAAAAAGGAAAATCATTCTAATTCCCTTATATTTAGTAATCTAATGCCATAAAAAGAAGTACTTGAAGCAATTTACCTCCGAGGAGATTCAGAGCGAGCTTCTCCTCCAATTTGCGCCGTGTTACTTTTTAATTTTCCTTACAAATTGTTCCCGTGGTGTGACCAATTGGCGCCGGTTAGCAGAGAAAAGGTGCGACTGGTGCGCCTTGTAAGTATTAAGTAAGTAATTAAGTACAAATCCAGAGAACGAGACCTACATATCATATGCAGATCCCGAACGACATCTGCAAGGCAGACATATTTTCACTAGGAAGATTTTCATGGGAGATATACACTCGGAGCGCTTGCAAAATCCCTGCTGAGGGGCGACCCCTTTAGAAAAACTTTTCAAACTGAAAAAACTTTTGTTTTAAATGCCAAACAATAAACGCACCAAAGAGACAAACCCACCATGAAGTACAAACGACTATAATTACTGACTTCTACCTGCCTTAGTCAGCCACACAAATCGATAAGTAAAAACGTCCTCGGTTCTGAATGAACACACAGCACATACACATAAATATACACAAGCATCAATTTTGACAATACCTGCTCATGTACCTACGAACTATAAATACAGGACAAATGACAACAACAGATGAGCACGAAAATTGACACTGATGATGGCACAACGCCGAAACCGGTTTGTCTCAAAACTAAATTTGACAAGGCATGACGGAAAATCGTTCCAATACTCATCGATGAAAAATATCTTAAATCGTTTAATGAACGTGACTTTCCTCTTTAAATGTATCCTTAAAATATGTAAGAGTATACAAATGGGTATAAAATTCTCGGTTTCGTCCAGACTTAAAAATCTTTACTTGTTACACTCAGCGTGCTTTGCACACAGAGTATATTAACTTTTATTGGATAACGGTTGGATGTACAGGTATAAAGCAATCGAGATAGATATAGCCTTCCATATATCAGGATCACCAGTATCGAAAAAAAAATTGATTGAACCATGTCCCTCCGTCCGTCCGTCCGTTAACACGATAACTTGAGTAAATATTGAGATATCTTCACCAAATTTGGTACACGAGCTTATCTGGACCCCGAATAAATTGGTATTGAAAATGAGGGAAATCGGATGATAACCAAACCCACTTTTGAGACTCTTAATAAAAATTAGAAAAATTTTTTTAAAATGGGCGCGGCACCGCCTACTTTTGATAAAACCAATTTTACAAATATTATTAATCATAACTCAAAAACCGTTAAACCTATTGTAACAATATTCGGCAGAGAGGTTGCCTTTACTATAAGGAATGCTTGGAAGAAAAATTAACGAAATCGGTTAAGGACCACGCCCACTTTTATATAAAAGATTTTTAAAAGGTTCGTGGACGAATAAAATAAGCTATATCTTTGCAAAAAAAGACCTTTATATCAATGGTATTTTATTTCCCAAGTAGATTTATAACAATAGGAAAAACTTCAAATTTTAAAAAATGGGCGTGGCACCGCCCCTTTCATGACTAAGCAATTTTTTATATTTCGGGAGCCATAAGTCGAAGAAAACTTTACATATCGTAACAAAATTGGGTACACATATTTTCCTTATAGCAGGAAATATTTCTAGAAATAAATTATAATTTAGAAAAACTAAAAATCATGCTTTTATAGCTAACCGAACTAAAAAATAGAAAATATTTTTCTATTATATAACAGTAGTAGAAGGTCAAACAATCATTTATAGTTAATCATCTCAAAATAAAATTATAATAAAATTTAAGTTATTAACAGAATAATTTAATTCAGATTAAAAAGCGTGGGGTGCAATTGATTTTCCTCTCAGATAGTTGCCAATAGAATGATTGTAACATTCAATTTCAAGCATGGGGTATGCTTTTTACTGTGAATTAAATTATTCTGTTAATAACTTAAATTTTATTATAATTTTATTTTGAGGTGATTAACTATAAATGATTGTTTGACCTTCTACTACTGTTATATAAACTCTTTTTAAGAATTCATGAGCTTCACACGGCTCCATGTGATTCACGGTTCGAATCCCGGTGAAACCTTTGATAACATTACAAAATTGCCTGATGATGATTACGTTGGCGGTTTTCGAAATGGGTCCATCGAAATATGCCAGTAAATGTTTCTTTCTTTTCAGTTTCTCTTAGAAAACATAATAATTGAAATTCAATTATTATAAGCCGGTGTTAAGCTCATGAATTCTTAAATATAAGTATAAACTGAACACACCATTAAACAAACTCTTTTTAATTGAAAATTATTTTCTATTTTTTAGTTCGGTTAGTTATAAAAGCGTGTTTTTTAGTTTTTTTAAACTATTATTTATTTTTAATTTTTTAGTTCAAGTAATTTTTTAAGTTTTAGTCGAGAGTGATGAAACCTCGAAACGCCAGCCGTCCATGGATGAATCCAACCCCACGGCACCGAAAAGGGCCAAGGCGCAGGGAGGCTGGACGCGGTCTTTCGCCGAAATTGCCAAGGGTCGGCAGATCATTGCTATTATAGACGAGAGCAGCAAAGATGGCAGGATCCAGAAACAACAGTGGAAGTGAATCGAGGCCGCGATCGCTACGGTGGCCGTTAAGGTTAAGAAAGACAACCCTGGTCCACCGCCATCTTACACCGATGCAGGGTGGTTCCAGGGCAATGTCAAGCTAATTGCCTGTGATGACGCCAGGTCGGTAAACCCCTATATGGCCGCCGTCACGCTGATAGGGGTAGTATATCTGGGCACGCGCCTCAAGGTAGAGCCTGGGTTCCAGTGACGCCAACTGACCCAGCTGACATCCTGGAGCTGCTCCAGGAGTACAACCCGCCACAGGTTTGGAAATCAACCCGGATAAAACCGAGCTTTTCCTCTTCACGAGGAGGTACAAAGTACCAAATCTTACACCGCCAAGAATTAGGGGTACGTTCTTAGCGTTTAGCGATCAAGTCAAGTATTTGGGAGTCATTCTGCATTGGAAGCTATTATGGAATGACCATATAGTGGAGCGATCCAAGAAGGCAGCAGCAGAGCTGTTCACCTGCAAGAGGGCAATTGGCACCTCCTGGGAATTCCCCCTAAGGTGACATACTGGATTTACACAGCAATTGTGCGCCCGATTCTTCTTTATGGTACCTTGGTCTGGTGGCCTGCACTAGCTAAAAGTACCTATCTTAAAATGCTTCAAAAGTTGCAGCGGAGTTTGGTGCTCTGCATTACCGGGGCTCTCGGCTCCACTCCAGATTCCGTTACATACATACATGGATACATAGATATATAGATAGATACAGGCCAAGCTAATAAAAGCGTGTTAAAAAGGGCTCCAGTATGCTCTTTCGTAGATGTGCCATGCATCCACTTCTATCATTAATAAAGGAATGCGTTTTTCTCATTATGTGCAAGGTTTCAAATCTATGGCCATTTGGGGTGGGCATAAGTTCAATTGACCTTATTTCCGTTAACCTTATGTCACCCCACCATCACATTATTGCATTGTCATCGAGCTTTGATACGTGTGCAAAGTTTCAATCAAACTGATTGCCATTCAAAGTGCTAATAAAGCCAGTTGACCTTATGGCCGTTGACCTTATGTCACCACACCATCACATTAGCGCATTGTCATCGAGCCTTAATACGTGTGCAAAGTTTCAATCAAATTTATGGTCATTCAAAATGGTAGTAAGGTCAATTGACCTAACGGCCGTTGACCTTATGTCACCACACCATCATATTAATGCATTGTCATCGAGCCTTGATACGTGTGCAAAGTTTCAATCAAACTTATGGCCATTCAAAGTGGTAATAAGGCCAATTGACCTTATGGCCGTTGACCTTATGTCACCATACGATCACATGAATGCATTGTCTTCGGTCCTTGATACGTATGCAAAGTTTCAAATTAATCAGACTTCTAGAAACCGGTGAAAATTAAGCTCAAAGATTCCGTTACATAGCTACAGGCCTAATAAAAGTGTGTTAAAAATTGACGAGATCACTTAAAGACCACGCCCACTTTTATATAAAATATTTTTAAAGGGTCGTAGACGAAAATAATAAGCTATAACTTAGCAAAAAATAGTTTTAAATCAATGATATTTTACTTATCAAGTTTTATTGTAAGAGGAAATGGGGAGACATTTTTTTTAACGGGCGGAGCCACGTGGTATGTAGAAAAGTATTTATCTGAGATTAAATGTACAATTGAAGCTCACGCTTAGTATATAATGTTCTGTTACTCCCGAACTAAGACACCTTTACTTGCTTTCCTCTCAAGTCAAACCATGCGATCTCATTTAAAAAAAGTTTATTTCCTTTTACTGAGTATGTTAGTACCGGTATCGATACTTTTTCTTAAAGTTCTGCCACTAATCTTACAGACTTCTTAAACTGAAGTCCAGCTGAGTCCCTTTTCTTAAACCCTTGGCCTATCTTTAAGGCCCAGTTCTCGAACACGACGACCTCTTTTTGCTCTATCCCAATTAGCCCATGAATTGCACGCCTTTACTTATATCACATCACTCTTTATTTGTCTTATCTTATAAATATTATAAACAAATTACTTATCCTCTTTTCTCATTGTACTAAGCAGAAGTAATTTGTTCAGTTGTTCAACACGGCGTATGAGCAACATTAATTTTTGGCAATGAAACCTATTTCGGGCCAATTTATATTTTTTCCCAGAAACTTTACCACATTGAAGAACTTTTTCTTAGTAACTAATTTAAGAAATTTTTTTCGATTTTCTTTGATTTTATTTGGTTATCAAAAGTCTATGCAATTACATACATTTTTTCCCGCTATTGAAACTATTAACTTAGTTTGGTGCACAGTGCGCGCGGAGTACTAATTTTGCCAGATAAAGAAATTGGTATCAAAACGTCACGTAGATTTTGAATACAAATCCTTGTACATGAAAGTGAAACTATGTAGTTTATTGAAAAGTTCTGAAACACGTACTTTTTTTTGGTTGGTCGTTAGTTACTCATAGACTTTGTAGCTTTCGCAAGCACATTAATACGGCTTCATCACTTCGTCACGTCTTTGGTTTCTATAAAAGTATTTTAAAGCAAGAATTCGTGAAGAAGTAGCAAAGTAAAAAAGCTAAAGCTAATTATAAAGACAAATATAGTTTTGAAGCTCTTTGAAATTTAAGGTGTTCTGACAATGAAGTGCTTTAACTGCAGATGATCAATGAATGGTGAAGTGGGCGAGAGCTGGCATAACGTAGTTTTATCAAAACTTAAAAGAACAAAATCAGAAAGAAACATTTTCAATAGCCAAAGCGAAGACATATGAAGTCAAATTCGGTAGTGGAAAAATTCGAAGGATTGAGGCACAAATAATTTACAGGAATCCAAAGACAAAAAGTATGAGGAAGGGAAGAGGAAATCGGAAAAGAAGAGGAAGAGGTATTGTCGCCCCCAGCGGGTTAGGGGCTTAGAATATACCCGCCGTAGGTATGCCGGTCATAGGAGGCGACTAAACTACCAAATTGATTCAAGGGATTTTGTAGCACAACCCTCTCAAGGGGTTGCCAGCGCAATATATAGTTCCTCCAACCCATTTGTCAATCTCACCTATCCGTGGCGAATCCTGTTTCATTAACAGCCGAGGCTCTGGTGACCCCAAGTTCCTCATGGAACTAGGGAGTGGAGAGGGCGGGATGGCCTAGAAGGTTTAATGTGGTCATATAAATAGTTCCCGAGATGTTCGGGCTAGTTCTTTAAGGTGCTTTGTAACCGCAACGTACTGGATCTATATCCGGCAAAGGACCATCAACATCGATAGCACTCCATAAAGCCTTCGGGGAATGTATTTATAGTTAATACAACAACATCAACAAGAGGTATTGTCAGAGGTAGAGAAAGAAGGGGAGGTAGAGGTATAGAGTGAGAGGTGGAAGTAGAGAAAATGGTAAATTAAAATGAAAAGAAAGAGGAAGAGAAAAACAAACATGAAGAGTAAGATGAAGTGGAAGAGGAGGAAGCAGATGCAGAGGAATACGACAAGAACACATACCCCAGCGGGTTAGGGGGCTTAGAATATACCCGTAGGGCGTAAGAGCCGGCTAAAATACCAAATTGATTCAAGCGGTTGTTTAGCGCAACCCTTTCAAGGGCGGTTATTGTCTATGTTTTATGTGGCCATACTAAATGGTTGCCAAGATGACCGGGCTAGTACCGTAAAGGTGCTTTTTACCGGAACGTACCGTATCCGCATCCGGCAAAGGATCATTAACATCAATAACACACCCCAATGCCTTCGGGGATTGCCCTTATCGCTACAACAACAACAACAAGAACACAGAGAAAGTCATAGGCGAAGTCGAAGACAAAGATATGGATGAAGACGAATACGAAACCTGCTCTGACGACCCCAAGTTCCTCATGGAAGGAGAGGCTTGGTTAACCTATGTAGAAGTTTCAGCGTGGCTACATCATTTACGTTCTCGCAATGGTCGGGATATTTCCTTAATAAATGCTACTTTCCGGAAAGTACCAAATTAATATCCAACAAAGGATCATCAACATAAATAAAACTCAACAAAACCTTCAGGTATCTCCTCAATGATACAAAAATAAAAAGAGCAAAAAGGCACAGATGAAGGTAAGGAGGGTATTTTTCTTTTGTGGGTGGCAAAATAAAAAATTGAAACCGTCTGTGTTCCGTTGACCAAAAAACTTCCCCTCGTTAAAACTATCCCCCACCCTCGGGCATCGCTTCAGGGTAACCACTTGCACTTCAAGGCAATTTCGTCCTCGTCTGCATCGCCGTAAACGCGCTTCATATATTTGACCCTTTTAGTACTTTATTCTGTATTGCGAACGATAACTCAGACGAACGATTCGGCTCCAAATCATTTCGCCCAGCAATCGTATTCTTTATGTTTTTCACTCGGCCTTTACGTTTATTACTTTATGTCAAACAGGATGGCGAAAGCAATTGTCAATTGATATATTGCCATCGTTTAACATAGCGCAAATACACTAGAGATTCTTCTCTGATGCGAAACGAAGTTTTGTTTGTATGATCACTTGTAGGGCTAGTCTTGACATTGTGGGATATGTGGATGCTATTCTCAAAGCTGTTGTTCGCTGTACAGAGGTAAGGAGCTTACAGCGGTTCTTCATCTAAGTTGTGTTGTGGTAAATCGCTTTCTGAAAATTGGTATATAAGTTGCAAGTTGGCTACTTTTCAATGTCAGGTGGCGTCAATATCGCTCAGTAAACCGTTCTCCATAAAAATACGTGCAATCTACTCATAATGCCTAAGATTTTGTTAAACGCATCTATATTACAGTTACATATTTGCAGTTTTTCACTGCTCCTATGACGGGGCTTTTATTTTTCGTGTAATTTTATATTTTTTGTGGGTCTATACTATGTAATAGACAACTTTTTATTTTAAACTTTATACTAAAAAATAATTTTAAAAAAAATTTTAAGTTAAACGGTTTTATTGAAAACAGTATTTGCACGAAGTAATAATAATACTAAAAGCTAGAAAATAATTAGGTAGGTCCTAGGTACTAGTCATCACAGTCCTCATTAATCTAAGGCGTTGATAGACAATTAAATAAAAGCATTTGGCGCGTGAAATTTCTAAAAATGTGAGGCGTAGCATAACCTTATTAAGATTCAGTTGGTCTTATATATGATTATCAATAGAAATTTGACGCGTCCAACGCTTTTATTGAATTGTCTGATCAACGCCCTAGATTGGTGAGGAGTGTGATGACTAGTACCTAGGACCTACCTAATTATTTTCTAGCTTTTAGTATTATTATTACTTCATGCAAATACTGTTTTCAATGAAACCGTTTAACTTAAAAATTTTTTTTAAATTAATTTATTTTCAAGTTTTGAGTCTTTATTTAATTGCCTATTATTTCTGATTCTACTTAGTTCATTTAGTTACTCATTATTACAAGGACTCTTTCCTGACAATTTGTTACAATGTAAGTCCTCATTACTCGACTCTGCGCCACGTATGCTGGTCGCTCCTCGAACTCTAAAATATTTTGATGTCACTTCTACCGGACTGTATATAATATTTGTTCCAAATATGAGCCAAATCGGACATCATACGTCGCTTTCTATTCATGCTTGTATTATGTGTTCCAAATCCGACCACAAATGCGATTTGTTTGAATATCTCGATGCTTGCGCAACCTAGCGGTGATTTTTTTTTTTGTCACAGGCCGTTTTCCATACCTACTTACTTACTTAATTGGCGCTTAACCGTCTAAACGGTTATGGCCGTCCAACAAGGCGCGCCAGTCGCTCCTTCGCTCCGCCAACCGGCGCCAATTGGTCACACCAAGGGAGTTTAAATCGTTTTCTACCTGGTTCTTCCAACGGAGTGGGGGCCGCCCTCTACCTCTGCTTCCATAGGCGGGTTCCGTAGAAGCACATTCTTGGCCGGAGCATCATCTTTCATTCGCATAACATGGCCTAGCCAGCGCAGCCGCTATATTTTAATTCACTGGACTATGTGGATGTCTGCGTATAGCTCGTACAGCTCATCATTAAATCTTCTTCGGTACTCGCCATCGCCAACGCATAGAGGTCCATAAATTTTTCGTAGAACTTTTCTCTCGAACACTCCCAAAGCCGTTTCATCTGCTGTTGTCATGGTCCATGCTTCTGCCCCATATAGCAGGACGGGTACGATAAGTGACTTGTATAGTATGATTTTCGTTCGCCGTGAGAGGATTTTACTTTTCAATTGCCTACCTAGTCCAAAGTAGCATTTATTGGCAAGATTGATTCTTCGCTGGATTTCAGTGCTGATGTTGTTGTTAGTGTTGATGCTGGTTCCCAAATAAACGAAGTCTTTTACTATTTCGAAATTATGGCTGCAAACAGTAGCGTTGTTGCCAAGGCGCATATGCGCCGACTCTTTGCTCGATGACAGCAGGTACTTCGTTTTGTCCTCATTCACCATCAAACCCATGTTTACCGCTTCTTTTTCCAGTTTGGAGTAAGCAGAACTAACAGCGCGGGTGTTTAGGCCGATGATATCAATGTCGTCAGCATATGCCAGTAATTGCACGCTTTTATAGAATATTGTTCCAGTAAGGTTAAGTTCTGCATCAAATTAAAGAAATCGCACGATAGCGGGTCACCCTGTCTGAAACCTCGTATAGTTTCGAACGGCTCGGAGAGGTCCTTCCCAATTCTGACTGAGCTGGTGGTGTTGCTCAACGTCATTTTGCACAGCCGTATAAGTTTTGCGGGGAAACCAAATTCAGACATAGCGGCATATCGGGAGCTCCTTTTCGTGCTGTCGAAGGCGGCTTTAAAATCGACGAAGAGGTGATGGGTGTCGATTCTCTTTTCACGGGTTTTTTTCCAAGATTTGGCGCATTGTGAAAATCTGGTCGATGGTAGATTTATCAGGTCTGAAGCCGCACTGATAAGGTCCAATCAGCCGGTTGACGGTGGGCTTCAATCTTCCGCACAATACACTTGAAAGGACCTTACATGCGATATTAAGAAGGCCGATTCCACGATTGTTGGTGCATTTTGTGGTATCCCCCTTCTTGTGGACGGGGCAAAGAACACTTAGATTCCAATCGTCGGGCATGCACTCGTCCTCCCATATTTTGCAAAGAAGCTGCTGCATGCGCCTTACCAACTCCTCGCCGCCGTACTTGAATAGATCCGCAGGCAATCCATCAGCGCCCATGGCCTTGTTGTTTTTCAATCTGGTTATTGCTATTCTAACTTCGTCATAATCGGGCGGGGGGACATATATTCCATCATCATCGATTGCGGGATCGGGTTCGTCATCTCTGCTCGGTGAATCGCTGCCTCCATTTAGGAGAGCAGAGAGTGTTCCAAACATGAGCCAAATCGGACCACAAATACGATTTTTTTGAATATCTCGATCCTTGCGCCACCTAGGGCGATTTTTTTTCATAGGTCGCTTTCTATTCTTGTATGTATTATGTGTTCCAAATACGGTTTTTTGAAAAAATTTTGAAAAATTTCGATCCATGCGCCACCTATCGGAATTTTTTTCTTATTATTGCATTGTCATCGAGTTCTGAACTATATTTCAAGTTTTAAGCCTGTAGCTTATAGAAAATACTTAAATTTTAATTAAAAAATTCGTTCACAACGGCCGTGCGGCCGTCCGGCCGGCCTCTCCAGTCAAGCTAAATAAAACCGTTTAATTAAAAAGATTTTAATATCCTTTTGTACTTGCATTGACGTATTAATAAAGTGAAATTGAATTGAAATTGAAATCGAGCAGTCGGGAAAGGTATCAACATTCTCTAGATTTTGTTCATAATTACTTATTATCGAAGGGTAAAATTTGTATGGAATATCTTCTTATTTAATTAGCGATTAGGAGTTAAGTGGAAAAATTAAGATAACTTGTTAATTAGAAATTTTTCTAAGTGGGGTCGCCCCACGGAAGTGATTTGGTAAATATTCCGAGTAAATTGTCTTGTAAAACTTCTCAGTGAAAACTCACATAAGTACCGTCCCACCAATTTGTAGGAAAAACTAAAATTAAATTGCAAGAGGAGCTCGGCATAAATCTTTTCGGTGGTAAATCACGCATTGTATTTTTTTTTTTTTATTTGCTAAATGTAAACTTGACCTACGACATCATACAATGAATGGCCGCATTAAATAGCTGATGGTAATTGCTTTTAAAAACGTTTTTCCGACTAAAGCATTTTTGCGATTTAAAAGCCACATAAATTAGCCTGCATGACTTTTGTAGGCAGAATTGTACATGACACCTGTGTTCGTGTGTATGTATGTGCATGTGCAATGCAGTAATTAAAGTGATGTTTTAAACTCAACGTTGTTTTGTTCTCGACAAAGTATTTTTATTATCCAATTGTTTTCCATTTTGCTTAGCATTAATTACTGCTTTTACATTTTATGGCTTTGTTTCCATTTATGATCTTATGTACATATTCCCATGCACTCACTCATTCATTATTCTCATGCCTTAGCTAATTATGTGGTGGGCAGTGTTATCCCATTCAACGGCATGCATTCCGTAGGGTTAATGTTAGACTTTAAATGTCCTTTGTACTGTACTTTAATAAATTGGCAGGCATATCAGCTAAAGGGCCAATTAATGGTGACTTATAACCATAAAACTATAACCAGATAAAACAGCTGATCGAACCTACCTTATGGAAATCAATGTAATCGATTAATGGTGCTATACCATAACGCTAACGCCATAACCATACCATAGTCAACCAATTGGTTTTTGGTACTCGCCATATCCATTACCTAAATATATTTGAGTTCGTAAATTTAATAACTTTCATTCATTGTTTTGGATACGTTATGACTAGAGACTTATTTTTTGTGGAATATGTTTGTATTTTTTTGCGTTTCCTTAATTTTTATGAAATTTTCACGATTTTTAGGTCAAGGGACCCATTAATCGATCACATTGGAGATGGTTATGGATATGGGTATGGTTACGACTATGGCGTTAGGGTTAAGGAAGTTTAATTATCCCATTAATCATACTTAAAGTCCCGTCACATAAACAGTTTTTGATATCGATGCGTTTTACTCAATCTTATGCATTATGGGTAGAAACTGCAATATAACAAATGAATACGACACAAAATATGTGAGCAAGTATATGTGTTGTATAGGGAGAATGTTTATAACAGTGCTTCGCAAAATTTTGTATGTGAATGGGCAAAACGAAATAAACTTCAATTGCCGAATCTGAAGTTCCTTCATATTTACAAACGCAACATCTTGGTTGATTGTGGCAATGTTATTGGGGGTCAATACCCTAACTGTGAAAAACTGAAAAATGTACACTTATTGAAAACTCATTTGCACACAAAATTTACACTTTAAATTTTCATGCGATTCTCTAAAGTATTGTGAACATTATTTTGCTGAATGAGCGCTGAATGTAAGTCATATGTCAGTGAGAAAACGTTTATGAAACGCCATGAAAATGAAAAAGTTATTCTGCAACAGTGCATATGAGTTTTGAATGTCACAATAGTGTACACTGGTTGTCAAGGAAACTTACGAATTTTTTATCAGTGAGTTTTCTTTTTCACAGTTTTGCTTGACGGAATCGGAATTTCAAAGTTTACACAATTTCTTGTGTACACTTTAAAAATCACAGATAGTGAATTGACTCCCTGGAGTGCATAAGCTTGTGTTAAACGTATCTATAAAAAATTTCATTGTGTCGCAGCCTTCACTTACTATAGTCGTATTTTTTAGCAGATTAAATTAAGGTTATGTTGCGAATAGAGTAGGAAGCAGTAAAAGAAGGTAATCGAATGGAGTGAAATAAGGAACAGGAGGAAGAGCAGAGTTGCATTGTGTCAATATCCCTTCAATTCTTTTAACAATATTAAACATAAATGTAGAAAAAATAACTAAAAAAATTTAAAGTACGATATCCTCCGAAGATATTTTAGGCCAAGCTTCTCTTTCAATTTGCGTCGTGCTCCTTTTTTAATTTTTCCTACAAATTGGCGGGACGATACCTACTTGTTTTATGCCGACTCCGAACGGTATCTGCAAGGCAGATAAGTTTTCACTCAAAGCTTTTCATGGCAGAAATACACTCGGGGTGCTTACTGCCGAGGGGCGACTCCGCTTAGAAAAAGTTTTTTTGAAAAAATAGCTAAATACTTAAATATAAGCAAACATTTTCGCTTAATTGCTGGAAATGAGGTGTCCTTAATGTTATATCTTCCCAAATTATCACGGCTTATTTCTGTTTAAAAATGTATCTTGAATTTTCTAGGTTTACAATGGGCACTATGGGTACAATGGCACCGAGCCAAATTGGCATCACATTTCTGAAGCTAAAAACTAAATTCATGTATCAAATATCTATTGATTTTCGTCAGTGTTCGCAAACCGTCGATAATTTAACATTGTTACGATTATCAATTTTCCGATTGTTGAATTTTTTTCAGCGACATTAATTTCTGAAATGTTTTTTCATGGGGTCAACCGTTTCTGTGTGGAAACCGATAGTTTCACAAAGAGGCGGTGTCATTCCATTTTTCTAAATTTACAATTTTTCTTAGTTGGAATTATAATGCACCTTCTCAGTATGGGCGTTTGAATCAAAGGGCTACAAAGTCGAAATTTGTTTTCAAGCGAAATTCAATAAACTTCTTAGTTCCATATTTTATATTTTTCCACAAAGCGCAGATTCCAGATCACAATAAAGGGCCTGGTAAAGTTGACACAGTCAAAACCATATTTTTACTTATCCATATCATTTGGCGTCAGTTCTAGGTGCCTTAACCTAAAAATTTTAAAATATTCACAAAAATTAAGAGAACGGAAAAATTGCAAACATATTCCACAAACAATAAGTCTCTTAGTCAAAACGTATCCAAAACAATAAATAGAATTTACAAAGAGTTAAAAAATTCACCAACTCAAATATTTTTAGGTTATGGATATGGCGAAAACCCAAAAACCAATTGGTTAGCTATGGTATGGTTATGGTGTTAGCGTTATGGCATGGCACCATTAATCGATTACATTGATTTCCATAAGGTAGGTTCGATCAGCTGTTTTATATGGATATGGATACGTCAACTTTGCCAGCGCTTTATAACTCAAGAATTTTTTAATTTTCTAAACCAAACATAAAAATTTTTTTTTAAAAATATAAATTTTTCTTTTTATTTTCCTAAATCTTAAAATCAAAATTGCAAGAATTTATTGTGCATTTGGACCCTTGAAGAAATCCACACGAAATCTTTACATATTTCAGTTGATGCATTCAGAAAGCACCTCCAACGAAATTGTGTTAAAAAAATGAAAAATATAAAATAAATTACATATTTGGAAATAAAAAACCCTCAAGTTTGGCTTAAAAGGGGAAGATAAACAAAATTCTTAGGCATTTTCTTATGACATTGACACCGAAAATAGAAAATTCATTATGCAAAATTTACTTGGTCAAAGCTATACTATCGAATGGCTATCGATATATCTTGAGAAACAAGGGATCATATGTATGTAGTTTGTGATTTATGCAGAGAGTTGTCATTTATTTATATCTGTTACAAATCTTGTATATTGAAACAAAGAAGTTGCTCACGATTTGTGATAAATGTTTTGTATAATTGCACAATATTAAGCGCACAACATTCTGAACTCCCTTAATGCAATTTTAAATAACACGAACATAACAAATTTTATTTCATTTATATAAACGCACCAAAAGAAACGAGAAATTTCTCTTTATACAAAGACATAATCTTGCTGAACTTCAAGTTCCTTAAAAATTTAATTAATTACTCTGGTTATGTTAAATTTTTAATATCAAACAACTTTAAGTATTTGTGTTTTCAACATTGTTCAACATTATTGTATTTCAACCCAATAGAGCCCAAGATTTCGTTCAAAGTATCAAAGTGTTATCGGGAAGTTCCTTAAAACACGAAAGCTAAATTTCAAAACTCGGAAGATTTTTTGAGTTTTCACGATCCCTGGACCACCTAGCGATTTTTTTTCCTCCTGATGTATTGTTATGGAGTTCTGAAGCATGGCACTAGTTTCAAGGCACTAGTTCTATGAGAAGTTACCCAAAAGCGGTCGCAAATTTTCACATGTTGCAAAAAAGTTTTTGATCTGAAATATTACATCCAAAGCTATGTTCAAAGTTTCAGGTCAGTGGGTCATCGGAAAGTTAATTAAAACTCGAAAGCAAAATTTCCAAGCTCGAACGATTTTTTGAATTTTCACGATATCTGAACCTTCTAGAAAGTTTCCCCCCCTAATGTTAAATTCTCATGCTGTTCCGACTCGTGTTCCAAGTTTCAAGACTCTAGCTCTAGGGAAGTTACAGAAAAATAGATTGTAATATCCTCCAATTTTTTTTTTTTTTTAAATAACATTATACGAAACTAATATAAACGAAGTAAAAACGTCGAAATTTACTTTTATTGCATCATTGTCTATAGATCTTCGCACTTGTCTTCACTATACAGGGAAGCAATGATAATTCATTGACACTTTTATGCCCAGATTATGTATAACGCCGTGACAATTTGCGTGGAAGTCACTAACATAACATAATTTCCCCTTAACGTGGTTTGACTCAAAGCACAAATAAAAATTAAAGAAAAAAAAACTTTTAAAAATAAGCTTTTATTATTGGTTAATAAAATTAATTAAAAAGTAAAAAATAAATTGACTGTAAAGAAATATAACACTTTATAACTTCATTGTAACCTTTAACGATAATTAAGCCTCTTCGTCTGCGACAAAAAAATTCCATATTGTACATATTTATATATTTTTAACATTAAAACTTTACACCTAAATTATTAAATCTTACAGTTTGTATCACAGTCCTAATTGTTCTAATAAAAAACGTGTTACATTGTAGTAGCAAGAAAAGGAGGTCCTAAATGTTCTTAATTATACCATTAAAATTTAACACGCTTTTTATTAGAACAACTAGGACTATGATACAAACTGTAAGATTTAATAATTTAGGTGTAAAGTTTTATTGTTAAAAATATTTAGTTATGTACAATATGGAATTTTTTTGTCGCAGACGAAGAAGCCCAATTATCGTTAAATGTTACAATGAACTTATAAAGTGTTATATTTCTTTACAGTCAATATATTTTTTACTTTTTAGTTAATTTTATTAACCAGTAATAAAAGCTTATTTTTAAAAAAGTTTTTTTTTCTTTGATTTTATTTTTTAAATTTTAGTTAATTTTATTAACCAATAATAAAAGCTTATTTTTAAAAAAGTTTTTTTTCTTTAATTTTATTTTTTACTTTTTAGTTCGTTTTATTAACAAGTAATAAAAGCTTGTTCTTAGAAAAGCTTTTTTCTTAAATTTAATTTAAATATCAATTTTTATAAATTTTTAGTAGGGTAAAATATTGGTTAAATTAGTTATGTAATCTTTACTTAGTTATTTGTAACGTTTCTCATCCTATCCATTTCTTTTAATGCATCAACATTACAAGGTTTCTTCGAAGTCAACTTTGAACAGTCAAGTTCATCGATTCGAAGACCTGCTGAAGACCTAACTCGGCTTAAAGCCACATAAGCTTGACCAGCAGCAAATAATTTGCAGCTGGGATAAATAACAACATGATCTACAGTAGTTCCCTGCATTTTGTGCACAGTTGAAGCCCACGACAAGACAGTCGGGAGCATTCTTCTTTCAGCTGTGCCGTGATTAAATTTAGAAGGAAAATGAACTGATTTAGGCTGTATTATGTGATCACCATCGTTACCAAAGTCTACGCGAACCGATGGTATATCGTTATGGTATAGTTGAGCACGTCTGTAATATGGCGATATAATTTCAGTGATGTGACCTATTGCTCCATTTACAAGTCCCTTAGCAACGTCAACGTTAGGTCTCAACATAACTTTAGCACCAACAAATATTTCTAGTTCTTTTGGAAGACCTCCTGTTTTGTTAATGTGTGAGTGCATTATATTATTAACATCAATCTGATCATTGGTTTTTGTTCCATTAATTAATTGATCTTGCTAATAATCAGTTATCAGCTGAGTGAAAGAAATTGTGCTTTTGAAACGATACGTTGAGTCAACTGTCAACAACCAATCGATAAAAACGTTGAGTGAATAGAGCGGAAATTTTTTATGCTCACTAATTGTCGTAAAGTTGCAACTGTGCGTTCCAAGAAGTTATCACTAATCAACTTCCCCAGTAGTTGTGCTTTTTGAATACGCCCCATGCTTTGTTCAACTCATTCAAATGAATTTGTATATACGTTCATACACATGTTCACGTGTTCTTGCAACGACAAAACGTTAAATACATACATACATATGAATATACAGATTTTCGAGAAAACATATCGTATGTGTTTACCAAAATTTGCTTCACTTCGGATATCAGCATCTTCGGTTGTCAGATCTTTCGCGTTCAACGCTAACGCGGTGTCAGGATGAAAAAACTTCTGAACCAAATTACTGATACGAATCGCTACGTTTAAATAACCCTGACTGAGTATGAGTACACGATTTTTTATAACATGATGCGAATATATTGGGGCATATTCATAATGGAAATAAAATGTGACTAAGTTAGTTGAAGCATTTTTGACATAGAGCACATTTAAAATTGTGTCAAACAGTGCTAACTAACTTAAAATCATATTTTATTGTGACTTTGCCTATGTCGCGCTCAGTTTACAACTACTTATTGCAGATCTCTGCTCTGTGGGTTAAATCTGTAAAACAAAATCAAGTGCGCAAAACAGTATGCAACATTGAGATTGTAATATCCTCCAATTTTTTTTTTTTTTTAAATAACATTATACGAAACTAATATAAACGAAGTAAAAACGTCGAAATTTACTTTTATTGCATCATTGTCTATAGATCTTCGCACTTGTCCTCACTATACAGGGAAGCAATGATAATTCATTGACACTTTTATGCCCAGATTATGTATAACGCCGTGACAATTTGCGTGGAAGTCACTAACATAACATAATTTCCCCTTAACGTGGTTTGACTCAAAGCACAAATAAAAATTAAAGAAAAAAAAACTTTTAAAAATAAGCTTTTATTATTGGTTAATAAAATTAATTAAAAAGTAAAAAATAAATTGACTGTAAAGAAATATAACACTTTATAACTTCATTGTAACCTTTAACGATAATTAAGCCTCTTCGTCTGCGACAAAAAAATTCCATATTGTACATATTTATATATTTTTAACATTAAAACTTTACACCTAAATTATTAAATCTTACAGTTTGTATCACAGTCCTAATTGTTCTAATAAAAAACGTGTTACATTGTAGTAGCAAGAAAAGGAGGTCCTAAATGTTCTTAATTATACCATTAAAATTTAACACGCTTTTTATTAGAACAACTAGGACTATGATACAAACTGTAAGATTTAATAATTTAGGTGTAAAGTTTTATTGTTAAAAATATTTAGTTATGTACAATATGGAATTTTTTTGTCGCAGACGAAGAAGCCCAATTATCGTTAAATGTTACAATGAACTTATAAAGTGTTATATTTCTTTACAGTCAATATATTTTTTACTTTTTAGTTAATTTTATTAACCAGTAATAAAAGCTTATTTTTAAAAAAGTTTTTTTTTCTTTGATTTTATTTTTTAAATTTTAGTTAATTTTATTAACCAATAATAAAAGCTTATTTTTAAAAAAGTTTTTTTTCTTTAATTTTATTTTTTACTTTTTAGTTCGTTTTATTAACAAGTAATAAAAGCTTGTTCTTAGAAAAGCTTTTTTCTTAAATTTAATTTAAATATCAATTTTTATAAATTTTTAGTAGGGTAAAATATTGGTTAAATTAGTTATGTAATCTTTACTTAGTTATTTGTAACGTTTCTCATCCTATCCATTTCTTTTAATGCATCAACATTACAAGGTTTCTTCGAAGTCAACTTTGAACAGTCAAGTTCATCGATTCGAAAACCTGCTGAAGACCTAACTCGGCTTAAAGCCACATAAGCTTGACCAGCAGCAAATAATTTGCAGCTGGGATAAATAACAACATGATCTACAGTAGTTCCCTGCATTTTGTGCACAGTTGAAGCCCACGACAAGACAGTCGGGAGCATTCTTCTTTCAGCTGTGCCGTGATTAAATTTAGAAGGAAAATGAACTGATTTAGGCTGTATTATGTGATCACCATCGTTACCAAAGTCTACGCGAACCGATGGTATATCGTTATGGTATAGTTGAGCACGTCTGTAATATGGCGATATAATTTCAGTGATGTGACCTATTGCTCCATTTACAAGTCCCTTAGCAACGTCAACGTTAGGTCTCAACATAACTTTAGCACCAACAAATATTTCTAGTTCTTTTGGAAGACCTCCTGTTTTGTTAATGTGTGAGTGCATTATATTATTAACATCAATCTGATCATTGGTTTTTGTTCCATTAATTAATTGATCTTGCTAATAATCAGTTATCAGCTGAGTGAAAGAAATTGTGCTTTTGAAACGATACGTTGAGTCAACTGTCAACAACCAATCGATAAAAACGTTGAGTGAATAGAGCGGAAATTTTTTATGCTCACTAATTGTCGTAAAGTTGCAACTGTGCGTTCCAAGAAGTTATCACTAATCAACTTCCCCAGTAGTTGTGCTTTTTGAATACGCCCCATGCTTTGTTCAACTCATTCAAATGAATTTGTATATATGTTCATACACATGTTCACGTGTTCTTGCAACGACAAAACGTTAAATACATACATACATATGAATATACAGATTTTCGAGAAAACATATCGTATGTGTTTACCAAAATTTGCTTCACTTCGGATATCAGCATCTTCGGTTGTCAGATCTTTCGCGTTCAACGCTAACGCGGTGTCAGGATGAAAAAACTTCTGAACCAAATTACTGATACGAATCGCTACGTTTAAATAACCCTGACTGAGTATGAGTACACGATTTTTTATAACATGATGCGAATATATTGGGGCATATTCATAATGGAAATAAAATGTGACTAAGTTAGTTGAAGCATTTTTGACATAGAGCACATTTAAAATTGTGTCAAACAGTGCTAACTAACTTAAAATCATATTTTATTGTGACTTTGCCTATGTCGCGCTCAGTTTACAACTACTTATTGCAGATCTCTGCTCTGTGGGTTAAATCTGTAAAACAAAATCAAGTGCGCAAAACAGTATGCAACATTGAGCGATAACAGCCTAACTTCTACGTTCGTTGTATACACAAATAAAGCGAAGTTACGTCGTTCTTGAGCCGCTGTAGGTTATTCACCATCCTCTAAACAAATGACTTAGGCTTTTATTCCCTTGTGAACACAAATCTTTACCGATAACTCTGTTATCGATTAATTTATCGAATTCTCTCAAAGTAATATTGCATTGTCATCGGAGTTATACATGTGTGCAAAATTTCAGCTCAATCGGACACCACGAAGTGTATCAAATTTAACTTGCAAGATTTGATTACAAACAACAGCCAAGTGAAAGTATATAAAAGCTTATAAAAAAAGAATAGCACTTAAGTACACAAAACAATTCAACTATCAATCAAGTCAACTATCAACAATCTCATGCTGGTCATTTCATACCTTTCCTAGCTTGAAATCCTCGCTTTTCGAATTCATATTCCAACAAAACTTTAAAATCGCTAAATTAACAAAATAAAAAAAATTATTTAACAATAAGTTTTTTTTATTCCTTTATTCATTGCAGAAATACCTTGTTAATACAGATAAGAGTGGTGAATTAACCGTAACAGTACAGGTATTTTCAATAACAACAATGAATTTAACTCTTATAAACAAAATAAAAATTGTACATAATAATAAAAATTCACTCAAATTTCCATTAGGGCGATTTGACGCAGCAAGAGAAACGTGCCGTCTTTATTACAGTCCACGATCTTGGATGCAACCGTAAGTTATTGAAAAATATTATTTTTCCCCTTTTTTATCATCATAACCTTGCTATAACAAATAAAGTAAATTTATATGAACCCTCAAATGCGCTAAGTAATAAATGAAAACAAGAAATTGCGTAGAAGTAAAAGGCATGCAGTAAATATCAACGTAATGTAATAAATTTAATTCGAAATAAATAAACAGTAACAGAGAAATACAAAATGGCACATGCAATGCTTTCTATTCCATGTAACATTAAGAGCAATCTTTTGTAAGTGGTTTTGCAAAAAAAACATGGCGGAATATTGCAAAAAATTTAAATGCACTTTTTAATTGGGAAGTGTGGCAAATACAATTTTTTTGTTTTTTTTTTTTGGCTTTTTTCAATAGTTGGTTAAGTTAAGAAGCTCAGAATAAGTTTGCTTGCACTCTAGACAAACTCAAACTCCAGTTAAACTACAGAGCAGCTTTCCAGTCACGGTTTTAGGCCGCCTTTGGGGTAGGCTTTTTTTACGGCAACATTGGTTTTCTATTTTGACTGGACACTGCCTTCTGGCGTCACATGCCTTTAAATTACGCTTGGTCAGTGATAGCAGATGTAGGAAGTGCGGGTTGGAGGAGGAAACGATCGAGCACGTTCTGTGCCAGGCTAAGACTCCAGCTATTAGGAGTGATATAGCTGTCAGATCTAGAAGCAGCAAGTGACTTAAGTCCTAGAAAGCTTCTAGTATTTGCCAAGAGGACGGAGTTATTTTATAACATAGGTCCTGTTTTTTGATAGGGTTTTTCAGTTTGGTCGTTAAAACAAACTTCCGGTAACACTAAGGACTCAATCAGTCTATGTGAGGTCCTCAGGGACAGGCCAGTTCAACCTAACCATTGGTTTTCTATTATCTAGATAATTTATAGATATGGCAACAGCTGGATTTTGTTTACCAAAAAAACATAGAAAAAATATTTTTCCACCATTAAAGGAATATATATCTGGTTCTGGATTTGATATCCAACATCATTCTCTAATTATTCTTAAACCTGATAGTTCTCAAGTAAAAATTCAACATCATTCTCCAAATTTGTAAAATTTATAGTTCTCGAGTTGATCTCCAACGTCGTTCTCAAATTATTCTCCAATCTTTGAGAAATGTGTAGTTTTCAAATGAATATTCAACACATTTCTTCAGTTGAAAAAAAAAATTTTCTCTAACGTGGTACTACCAACGCCAACAGCTGTTTATTGTGAGAAATAAACAACTGGCTGGTAGCAGTAATAAAGCGTTATAAATTATAAATTAATTATAAATATTTTATTTTCGTGAAAATACTGTAGTATTGGAATTTTTCATTTGAGTCCAATTAAAAAAAATAAAAAAATGTAAGGCGCGATAACCTCCGAAGAGATCTAAGGCCGAGCTTCTCTTCCAATTTGCGTCATGCTCCTCTTGATTTTCCCTACAAATTGGCCGGACGGGACCTACATGTTTTATGCCGACTCCGAACGGCATCTGCAAGGCAGATGATTTTTCACTGAGAGCTTTTCATGGCATAAATACACCCGGAGCGCTTGCCAAACACTGCCGAGGGGCGACCCCGCTTAGAAAAATTTTCTTCTAATTGAAAAACCTTATTTCTAAAATTTTGATTTTGCTTTGCCCGGGAGTTGAACCCAGGGCATACGGTGTGATAGGCGGAGCACGTTACCATCACACCTTTTTTGGGTAGAAGTTGAGAACTATCATTTTTTCAACTTAAGTAACAGCATCTTTTGCTTTATAAAAAATTCCTTTTTGCTGAGTGGGCTATGTTTCTCAATTTGAGACACTGTTTGGAAACAAGGTTTGAGATTTTAGAAGTATGCTAGTTATCAACATAAGCTCGAATGGTACTCAAGGCCAAATGTGTGTTGGTTATATTCGACGCCATTGCAAACGAGCGCAAATAACTGATAGGTTAATTATAGTTTAACCCTGCCAGATCGATCAGAATAAGTTTAAGCGTAGTTTAACTGACAAAGTGAGTTTAATTTGTACTGAAAAACCGTCCCTTAGTATAGACAACAAACCCTATACGCTGTATAAATAACTTCTGCATCTGCAAGGCAGATGACTTTTCACTGGCAAGCTTTTAATGGCAGAAATACACTCAGAGTGTGTGCTAATCATTGCCTGGGGTCGCCACCCCGCTTAAAAAACCCTTCTTCTAATTGAAAAAACTTGTTTCTAAAATTTTTATGTTGCTTTGCCCAGGGCGTGAAACCAGGACCTTCAGTGTGGTAGGCGGAGCATGCTACCACCACACCACGGCGGCTGTCATGACCCAGCCCATGGAAATTGTCCCTGTTGCATCAACTTTTCTGTATTCCCGAACTACATGAAAGTTTTCATTTTAGAATTAGTTGATTTGTCGGCACTTTTTCGATAGTTCCGAACTAGTGTAAAAATGTACAGTTGAGATCTACTTTTTTAATGGTACTACATATTTTGCTTGAACCAGACCGAAATTCTATATCTTTCTTCTAATACAATTTTATCCCCTTTTTCGATGACTCCATCTCAACCTTCTTTTTAAGATAGTAGTTCAGATACAGGCAAAAATTAGAAATACTTTACATAGCAGATTGATTTCTACATTGCCAGCTTTCGGCCGCTCTTTAAAAAATATCCGATGCGAAATATTTCCGCGTAGGAACTCTTCCGTAAGTCCCCGAAAATGCCCTCTGAGGGCGTGGCATGTTCAATACGAATTGACTGAAATATAAGTTGCTTGTTATTGTCTAAATGTACTCTGTTGAATCTATGGCGATGAAATTCCCTTGGTAGAAACTAAAGAAAATGAAGTTACATTTGAGCTAGTACTTATTTGGTACTTTAAGTCTAGTTCTGAACCGAAAATGCGTATCACTAAATACTGCTATGTTAATTAAGGATTAATTTTATCATCTACTCGTACATTTAAAGCTCACTGGTACTTTATGTGGTAGATCACCGAATGATTTCTATCAAATGAAGTGTCAGTTAGCATTAACTGAAGATGGTGAAAACGGCCCTAAGGATGAAGATATAATAGGAAGTGTTTATAAATAACGTTTGCTTTCACAACTCGCTTAAAAGGGGGTTAAACCATAATAGCTTTTTTTTTAATTTCATTTCTTTCTCAAAACATTTAATTTCCGGTGTTAACCGGCCAATCTTTTTTTCCCTCTCTTACCAGACAATTCGTTCCAGGAGTTTGTCAACAGTCCATGTATGACCGAAATCAAGGAGCGTTCCTGTTTCATACACATTGACGTACCAGGACATGCCGACAACGCTGAGCCATTACCTGACAAGTAAGTGAAAATATATTTGGCCTCTTTTTACATTGATATGTTTGTATTCATGTCAAATAGTGTTGAAGAAGTTACTCTAGGCATACGTCATTTGGATCATGAACAATGCTCCCAGAGTAGGTCTGTAGTTGGCGTGATTTACCTCCGAGGATATTAAGGCGGAGCTTCGCGTCGTGCTCCTTTTAATTTTTCCTACGAAATCGTGGCACGAGACCTACATGTTTTATTGCGACTCCGACGCTACAAGGCTGTTGAATTTTCACTGAGAAGCTTTTCAAGGCAGAAATACAATCGGAGTGTTTGCCAAACCTCTGACGAGGGGCGACCCCGCTTATTAAAGAGTTTCTCTAGTTAAAATCCAGAATTCTTATTCCTTGTTCTCTAACTCTAGACAACACGAGCAAGATGTTGTAACTAGCCCGGAAGATACATTGATTCAAGTTTGGCTGCCCTGACCCACTTTCAATCAAAATTAGGAGTACAAAACTTTGAAAGATAGCTCTCTATTCTGATAATGACCATGTTAAACATTTCGAAGACAGAAAGTGTGACGAGCGGAGCAAAGAGTGAAAACAGTCAAGATTTGCGCCATCTAATACTGTAGCCAAGAAAACAAGAAAAAAGGGCAATGCAAGGTGAGCAAGGCGGTGGTCTTTGATCCCGCAGTAGGTTAGTTCAGCTCCCTCCTGCGCTGAAAAAATGCCCACTGATATCATGGCCATCATGATACCGAATCGTTCGACTCGAATATTCTGTTTGGCAGTTCGGAACTGGAAGACCTAAGTTCTGTGCCAAATGTAGTGGAGACAAATGCCCAGTAAAAGTAAGTCTAAAGGGCCAACAAATCCTGTGCGTGACAGAAACCTTCAATATCGAGAAAATATCCAGCACGAGAATATTGCTAATCTGGTAACAGGAACACCTCTTGTCGTAGTAAAAAAGCGAGAGGATTTTTGCTCCGGATAGCACTATCTATGATACTCGAAAATATCTTACACCCCTCGACTATGGCGAAGAAGAAATGCGTGACGTAATTATATCACACATTTTTCTTTAGAGAACAGCTGGAAAATATTTGGGATACGCAATAGAAACAAAATAAAAATTAGGAAAAGTGGAGCTGTTTATCGTCTTTCGTTTCAGTAACTCATTTTTGAATTACTATCTTCTATTAATGTTAACGTCATACAAAAGCAAAAGAGTGTCCTCATTGGGTATAAGAAATCGTTCCATAACTATATCACATTTAAAGAATTGTCTAAAATTTGAGTTTTTAATGTGATATCTTAAATTTATTTGATTTCCATTTTGTTGAATACATTTAAAGATTCTATTATACATGGAATTTATCTTCCAGTTGCTCCCACTTATCCACAAGGGCACACTTTAGTTCATTTGTGGACCTATATTGGTGACTTTCGGCATAGACTCTACGAGCTAACAATCCCGATATATTCTCCATGGTATTAAGGTTGGGCGAACAAGCTGGCCAATCCAAAATATTAACTCTATTTTCAGAAATTTTTTTTTTTGTTGCTTCGCGACTGACATGTATGTGCATTATCCTGCTGAAAAGTCCACCTTATTTCACTATTTGCTCGTAAAAAGGGAAGAAGACTGCACTGAAGTACATTAAAGTGATGTGTACTTTTCATTTTTGAGCTCACAAACTGCACCTCTAGTACGGCTTCGCCTGTAAATGCTCCCCAACCCATCAACGGCCCACCTCCAAAATTCCTCTTTGAAAACATTTGGACCTCCTTCTCCAAATCCCTCCAATATTCTCTATTTCCGTCCAGGCCATCTAAGTTCCATTTTTTCATCTGAAAATATAACCTGCAACAAAAGGCGAGACATAAACATGGGTTCAAAAAAGCATTTAAACTTCGCTACCTGAGACCAGTCCATTTTCATATGTTTCTTAGCGAACTCAATGCGAGCATTTTTATGTCGCTTTGTTAAAAAAGGAGCAATCTTGAATTTTTGGCGGCAAATATTTGGAGCTTCTTGATTTTTGTTGATTTGCTTACGCTTGTCCTCAGGAGTGTCGAAAATTTTTAACAACTCAGCGAGGAGTTGCTGTCGTTTGTTATTATTTTTCTCGTTTCGCATTCCGAAAGTTTCTGTTTCGGACCTCCAAATCTTTTCTTATCATACTCCGCTGTATTTAATAAAATGTTGCTCCCAACTTTGCGACTCCAATAATTTTTATGTAATTTCGCAAATTTTAAAATTTTGTTCTTTCAAAACCGAAAATGTCCTCTTTCGGTTTTAGTTAATTTTATTCCACGTAGCAATTTTATCACCGCTGGAGAAGCTACTTTCCCCTCAGAGAGTGATTACGAACTGAGGGCTATGTGTGGTTGGTTGGAGTGGCGAGTCCCAATTAGCGCTAATGCGCCGTTTTGATACCACAAACTCGTGAATTAACGAATCAAAGGGTGTTGTAAGAATGCTAATAAACATTTTCACGCGCCTCAGGGAAAAACCCGTCCCCCTATGTCCATCCCGTGGAGTTTATGAATTTGAGAAGCCCTCCCGGCCTAACATCCTTGAGTTCTGGGAGGCTTTCGAAAAAGGGCTTTCCAAGAAACTTTATTCTGCTTCGACAGTGTGCTGGGCATTCGCACACCAGATGCTCAACCGTTTCCTCTGCCTCCGGACGATTGCAGCTGCGACAGGAGGTATTGTGTTCCAGTCCCATCCGTGCCGCATGTACTCCAATTGTCCAATGCCCCATGAGCACCGCAACTACTCTGGATATACCAATTCTGTTCATCTTAAGGCCAGCTGCAGATCGTTTTTCGTTATATAGTGGCCACATGCTCTTGGAAACTCTACAGGTCCGCAACCGCAAGGTCCACCTATTGTTGGCCTCACCCAACCAGTACTGAGAGATGCGACCCTTGATGAGTCCCAGGGGTGCAAGGGCCTCCTTCGCTCCTGACTTGATGTCTCAGCCTCACGCCATGCCAGCTCATCCGCCATATCGTTACCCTGTATGTTTCGATGCCCCGGCACCCATATCAGGGTAACGATCTGCCGACTCGCCAGAAACATGGCGCTCTCCTTACACTGCCCAACCAGGTCTGATGGTATCGTCTCTGACCCGTGAGCTCCAAGAGCCGCCTATGTATAGTTATGAGACTATTTTATAAGCACAATCTAGGAAGTTGTTTGCTTTTTTATAACGGTCAATTCAGTGCAAGAGAGATATTCGAAAAATTGGTGACTCAAATGAATGAATGCTCTAAGAGCATCACAAAAACTTCTCACCAGTTAGTTCTCTGGAAGAAAATGTGTGCTATAGTTATGAGACATAGTATAGATATCTAGCTTTGAGCTTCTTCAGGCCTGGTAAATCTACTTAAGGGCAGATCTTAACGGACCGAAAAATCCCAGGGAAAGCCTATAGCAACAGAATCGAGACGAACCATCTCTTGTTTGACTACAAAGGAGCATTTGGTAGAACGCGAATAAGCTGCTCCACCAATAGGTCTGTTAAATAACAACCTCTCTAAACCATTCGAAAACAAGCAAGGCTTCAGAGAAGGCGAACTCTTTTAACTGAATTTGTTGAATATGATGAGACTCAATAAGCACCGCCGCAAACTCTGATGCGATTTACCTCGGTGGAAATTTCGGCCGAGCTTCTTCTTTTAATTTTGCGTCGGGCTCCTGTTAAATTTCCATACAAATTGGCGGAATGGGACCTACATGTTTTATATCGACTCAGATCGGCAGCAGCTTGGCTGATAAATTTTCACTGAGATGCCTTTCATGACAGACACTCGGATTGTTTGTCAATGCTCTGCCAAGAACGACCCCGCTTATACAAACTTTTTTCTAGCTGAGAAAACTTTACTCTAAATTTTTGATGTTGCTTTGCCTGGGACTTGAACCCAGGACCTTCGGTGTGGTAAGCTGAGCACGTCACCGCCACACCAAGGCGGTCGCTCCTGCTTAATTTATGGCACGTAATTATGGATGCTGTCAAAAACATATGCGATGATCCTTGGGGTATTCGAGAGAAAATTTTTCCGGAAGATAGGACGAGTATAGCTGAAAATTTAGTGATGACATTGTTGCACACGCTTCACGCAAATGTAAGCATAGTGTGGCGAGTACCCAACGGTTTCACTAGCTTGGTAAGGCTATACAAATGGAGGAGACGCTTCGACCCAGAAATTGCTCCTATCGACAGCTTCATTCCTACGACAGTCGGATCTATGTACCAGCATGCCTCGGGGTTTACCCGATCAATGGCTATCATTTCAATCTTTTTCTGATTAATCCAATTGCATGGTTTGATGCACCGACTAAGCAGGGCAACACCGTTCGTTTAACAACTTTACTGAGTTTTTATTATAGATATAAAGAGGAATCAGCGAACTTGAAATTCCATAATTTTTTCGTTTATTATTTTTAGTTTTCAATTCCCATCATTGCAATCGCTTGGTGAGGATCTCGTAACTGTTTTGGATTTTCTACATGTCAAATACGTAATTGGCCTTGGTGAGGGTGCTGGCGCTAATGTTTTGGCACGTTTTGGTTTGGCACATCCCTCGCGTATACTCGGTTTGGTGTTGATAAATGCTACTGGCAGCGCTGCTAGCGTTCTGCAATCATTCAAAACCAAGGTAAGTACGAGTATGAGTAAATGGCGAAAGGGTTAGCTCTTAAAAGCATGCCAGCAAGAAAGTGAAAATGAGGAGAGCGAAAAGTTTGTTTAAATTCAATAAAGCGATCTCCGTTTTTATATAATTAAATTCTAATTTCAGCTCATTCAATGGAAAAATGATGATATCGCACAATCAGCAGAGAGCTTTTTAATGTATCATAAATTTGGACATGTAAGTTTTTGTGTTAGTGTGTGTGTATGTAAAAGACACCTTTTTTGCAACAATAGTTGATGTAAATGTATGAATATTAAATAGTTTTTAAAATTTCACCCCTATTATGAACTTATACGATACACGGTAAACGCTTGCAATCTGTTGTACCGTATTATGAAATAAATTCTAGGGTGTGAAATCCGATCGTTAGCGTTTATCGTTTATCGTGGTATTGCCATGCGCTAACTACCGCACCAGCAGTTCAATTTTCTACGCTAGCTATCGTTAATAAATTTTTGCACGATACGTTGGGAGCTATTTAAATAAAAGTAAATATAAAATTATTAAAAAATCCAAAAGAATCCAACTAAAGCCTCAACACTCTGTTGCAACACCCTGGGCAAGAAACCTTAAAGTGGCTCAAACCTTCAAAATATTTGGGATGGATGACCTATTTTTGCGGGCGCGCAAACTGCCTTCTACTTCTGTTAAGACATACCTACTCTGAAATCTATTTTTTTTTATTCAACTTTTTTTTACTTTTAGTATGTCAAGTACTTACAGTGTAGAGTTCATTTCAAGAAGATTGGAAGCATCTCTCAATTTTCTTCTTTCTATGACCTCTATGCAAGTTTCGTCAATTTGTTCATTTGAGTTTATAAAAAAGGCAACAGAGGTTGCAGAAAACATTCTATTATTACAAGTTTTAAAAACTTTTGCCAATTTTACGTACAAAACAATTGAATTGTTAGTATATACGTTTTGTTTTGCTATCTGTTTCGTATAGATTCACAAAAATTCGTAAACAAAACTCTGCTGTCATTCACAATAGTACATCTATCGGGCGTGTGGAAATCGCAATATGAAAGCTAATTTTTACGATACGCTAGCAAGCGTTTATCGTCTATCGTATGAAAATTCATAATAGGGGCGTTTGATTGAATTTCACATGAAAATCATTGCACATAATGAATTAATATGCCCGTTATATATGTATTGGTGTGTATCTGTATAGTATTTGTTAGTAAAAAAAAAAACGTTTTATACCTTTCATGAAAATGAAATGGTATATTAGCTTTGACACGAATCTCAAAATTGTAAGTCCTTAACGGAAAATATATATAGGCCCACCAATAAGTATACCGAAATTATCGGGACGAAGAGCTGAATTGATTTAGCCATGTCCGTCTGCCTGTCTATCTGTTTGTATGCAAACTAATCCCTCAATTTTTGAGATATCTTGATAAAATTTGGTGAGCAGGTATATTTAGGTGTCCTATTAGACATTTGTCGGGACCGGCCGAATCGGACCACTATAGCATATATCCCCCATAACAACGATTTTTTAGAAAAGAGAATTTTTGTCCTATCTTCCTCAATTTATCAGATTGAAGCTTCAAACTTCACCATATACTTTCGTATATTACACATATTGTTGTCTGAAAAAATGGATGAGATGGGTTTTATATATAGCATATATCCCCCACAACCGATTGTTCAGATAAAAGGCTTTTCGTAATTACTGCCCATTTTAACAGCTAGAAGCTTCAAATTTCACACCGAATGCTTACGTATAGAGCATTTATTGTTGTCTGATAAAAATGCATAGATCAGTGGTATATATAGTATATATCTCATACAGCCGATTATTCAGATAAGAAACTTTTCGTAATTTCTGCCACATTTTAACAGCTGGAACCTTCAAATTTCACCAAATTCTTATATATATAACGTATATTGTTTTATGAAAAAATCACAGAGATCGGTCATATATATTGTATGTTTCCCATACAACAGATTTTTCAGATAAGAAACTTTTCGTAATTTCTGCCCCATTTTAACAGCTAGAACCTTCAAATTTCACCAAATGCTTATATACATAACCTATATTATTGTCTGAAAAAATCACAGAGATCGGTCATAAATATGGTATGTTTCCCATACAACCGCTTCTTCAGAT
Organism: Eurosta solidaginis; assembly: GCF_040869045.1. NCBI lineage: Eukaryota > Metazoa > Arthropoda > Insecta > Diptera > Tephritidae > Eurosta > Eurosta solidaginis. Next base: position 85,377,604 of record NC_090319.1, on the reverse strand, counting down.
AAAGAAACTTTTCGTAATTTCTGCCCCATTTTAACAGGTAGTACTTTCAAATTTCACCAAATGTTTATATATATAACGTATATTGTTTTCTGAAAAAATCACAGAGATCGGTCATATATATGGTATGTTTCCCATACAACCGATTTTTCAGATAAGAAACTTTTCGTAATTTCTGCCCCATTTTAACAGCTAGAACCTTCAAATTTCACCAAATGCTTATATACATAACCTATATTGTTGTCTGAAAAAATCACAGAGATCGGTCATATATATGGTATGTTTCCCATACAACCGATTTTTCAGATAAGAAACTTTTCGTGATTTCTGCCCCATTTTAACAGCTAGAACCTTCAAGTTTCTGCCCCATTTTAACAGCCAGAACCTTCAAATTTCACCATGTACTTTCGTATATAGCATATATTGTTGTCTGAAAAAAATCATAGAGATCGGTGATATATATATTATATACGCCATATAAACTGTCATTTCTAGTTTTTAAGGGTCAGAAGCTTCAAATTTCATCCAATACTTACGTGTACATTATATATTGTTGAGATAAATGATTCATTGTCATAGCTATGTCAGGCAGACCACAAAAAACGTGAAACTTTGCATCCTCACACAAACTACCTACCTATTTTTTATTTATCTTAAAAATCGCCTATGTACATATGTACATCTGTTCACTATTTATTTCATATCTCAAACAACCGATTATTTGGATATTCCGAATGGGATAAGATTATTGTTCAGGCCCATTCATGAAAGGTATGAAATCTTCGGCATAGCCGAAGACAGTCCCGTCTTTACTTATTTTAATTAAGTATAAAATAAATATTTTCTTTAATTTTTTTTTCTTTTCTTACAAATAAATTTACAAATAAACTATAAAAATATATAATGCGGGAACTTTAATTAAATAATTAATATTTCTTAAAATTACTTGATCTACCTGGCAACAGCAGTTCATGGAGGTACATCAAATGTTATTAGTCACATTATTGTATTTTCATAACATAATTTGCTTTAAATATTTGCTACCGTAAAATTTTTCCTTATTGCTTATAACTCACTTTCAAATCGTTAGATTTAGCTGGTTCCCAAGGCTTCTAATTTAAAATGTTTAATGTAGCACATTAAATGTGCTAAGAAAATCTTAAAATTTTGTACATAAACCGAAAAGCAAACAGAAGTCACGTTCGTTTAGTTTTAAGTATATAGTTCGTTATTCTTGTAATGCTTTTTACTGTCTGGACGGTGATAATGTGCTGATAGAGGACGAGAACGGAGGATAGAGAAAGTGAGAGGCAAACAGAAAGGGAGTGGGAGAGGGAGAAGGAGGTGATGAGGGAGATAGAGAACGAGAGAGAGAGATAACAAAGTGGAAAAAGAAGAGGAATGGAAAAAATGGGATAGTATTTATTAGATTTGATTTATTTGGATTAGATTTGATTTATTAATTCATTTTCGAAAAAACTTTCAAACATGGTTAATATTCAGATAATGAAAGATATGACTAGGCAAAGCGTCCATACCAATTTACAAAGAGAGCTGCAGAAAATTCTCAATTATATTCCCAACAAGCATTCGAAGCCAAAAAAGTGGACACCTATATCTGAGCTCATTTAAGAGCACGAAATTACTGTATTTCCCTTCTATTAATGGTCGCTCGATATGAGCCTTATTTCATATATTATGGGAGCCTAACTTGGAGTCCGAACAGATTTTCATTTCGCTTTTAAAGAGCTCATAATTTGCTTCTTATATTAATCTTTTCGAATTCATTTATGGAACATAGGAATTTTGAAGGAAACCCATAAAAGTGGGGCAGCTCTAATTAAAGACATAGAGTGCTTGACAAACCAACGACGGAATACCATGGAGGCAGTTTTGTGGTTACAGTGAAAAAAGCAAGAAGTACTTACATTGTTAAAATGCCGATCATTACGGCGATGGTTAGCGGAAATTGTGCATGTCAATTTAAATCGGATATAGCACGACACGTTGTAAAAAATTATTGTATTCCCATTACACATTCTCGGAGCGCTCATGAGTAAGGTGTGGGAAATGAATCTAAAATATGTGATAAATACGATAATCAGAAATATGATTATGTATGAGTCTTTTATGACTCTGATAAGATGAAAATTATGAGCTGTATGCTCAGAATGTATAATTATGTATATTCATATTTTATGTATTATTGAAAATATTACATTTGAAAAAAAAATTAATAAGTTCATCATTGGTAAGTGCGATTCCTGCTTTCCTGTTCAGCATGGACATATTCCTTGTTAATTTTATTATTGCTGACCGTGCCAAATCAATACTTCTCAGAAGCTCCAGACGATTTACATATATGGATTTTCACTGCACAATGCTCTCCTCAGTATATGCATATGGACACCTGCACCTTTTCCAAAACACTATTGTTCCAAACAATGCTGCGTATATGATTCCCTAATTTCAATAACCCATCCCGAATGTCGAAAACATGTAATTTGAAAACAAAAATACAATGTATGTATGTACATATGTTTGAGACGAAAAAGATTTATAAATTGCTCCGAAAAGCTTTATAAATGGGTATTTCCGGAACCCAAAGAGTCTAAAATGAGCTGTTTATGACGTCAAGGTGTGTCATGTATAAATCATATCCAGGCTCCTATGGTATATGAAATTAGGTTCGTATCGCACGAGGAATTGCATTCACATCTGACTCCTAAATGAGCTCATAATGAGCGTAAAGAAATTTTTTTCCAAATAATATATGTGACCCGGTCTATGAAAAGGTGGCTTATGACTCAAAAAAAATTACTACTACTAAGAAACTGAAGAAATACATTGTTTATCTTTAACAGCTGTTTCTCGCAATTTCTTTTTTGAGTCATAAGCCACCTTTTCATAGACCGGGTCACATATATTTGTTTCAAACTTGCTTTGCTTGCTGAACGCTCTTGGTATAGAGCTCAGAATTGTTATAATATCGGAGTCATACATAAATGACTCTTATATGATCTTATTTTTGAGGCGCATATTTTTCACATTTTTCGGGACTCTTAAGTGGAAAGCGCTCCAGGAAATATTTAAAGGGAATAGTTTCGAATGTCATTTTAAAATAAAATATTTTAACTATTTAGTAGCGTGTGGGGTGATTCTAAAAATTTGGTATTATAACTAAATAAATACATATATAGGGCAATAAAGTTACAGATCTAGGATCAGTTAAGTACTGGGGTCCAGCAAAGTTTTGACATTAGCATCTAATAACTGTAAAAGATAAGATTTTACGGTTTTTAAGAATTTGTGCAAATTTCAAATAAGAACAGCCCATACAGAGCAGTAAACAGCTTACAAAATGTGTAAACCAATTTTTTAGTTGAAAACCAGAAGGAAGGAATTTATTTTGTAGATTTATTATTACCTCTCCCTAAATAATATTTATTTAGATATGGAAAAGACTTAAAAAAAAAATTTTTTTCTATCTTAACACCTGTTATTAAAAGACAGAAAAAATAATAAATCTCCGTAAGATATTTTTATTTTCAAATTTTTTTTTTGTATATTGTAAGAAACATTTTTTTTTATTTTGCATTAACTACATCGGAGTCGTAATATGAATAGTGATATATTTGTGTAGCATGATTATAAATTATGTTTGCTAAAAATCAGTTGACTTGCAAGCCTTCTAAATTCCTAAAGCCTAAAGCTTCAAAGGTTATGTAATGCTCTTTATTTTAACTTCAGTTCCAGGTAATAAATAAATGTATGGCTTAACTTACAGCAATCTCCAGAGCGTCTTCACAAGTTGCACCTTATAAATTTTACAAATGGTTCAAGTTATAATTTTTTTGAAATCACAGCATTTTCTCAATTCATTGTTATACATTTTATTTGTTTTGTATAGTTCTGTCTACGTTGTAACAATTCTTACACATACATACATTTATACAGTGTACCAATAATAGATTTTAATTTTTTTACGATACTCAATTTACCCCATTGTTTATCATACCTATAATTCAAATTCACCCCATATCCGTGTGGTAGCCCCTTAAAGTATACTTCTTGTTTCACCAAACTATAAAATTACGGCTACATGAAAATTACAGCATTATTTTCACATACAGAATAAAAACAAAATGACTTAATAGGGATATAGGGATTTTACCATATATTTTCGGTCGCGGTTGGTATGGACTTAGTGTTATAACGTTTCAGTAAAAAGGGTTTCCAAGCCATGATTCCGTAAACTTCCTGAAATAGTTCCGATATGATATCTTAAATAATCCTGAAATAGTCCTCAATTATTATTATTAATATAAAAATAATCCGGAAAGTATATCTAAACAATCTCGAATTATATCAAAATATCAAATCTTAACTGACATTTTCAAGAATTCCGAAATGGCACCGATGTTCCCCCGAAAACAAATGATTTATAAACAGTCCCGAAATTATTCTGCGGAGAGTACCGAAATAGAACCATTTTAATCACCGAAAATGCCAAAATGTTTGCAAAACATTTCTAAATGTTACGATGATAATGCAGAAATTAATCGGAAACAGTACCGAAATGGCGCCGAGATATCCGGATATAATCCCGTATAGATTTCCAAATAGTTCGAAAAATTTTTAGAAAAAGCCACAAAGTTATTCCTAAAATAATCGCGAAAAGATCCGAGCACAGTCCCGAAATGAGCCTGGAGTAATTTCAACATAATCCATAAAAAATATCTAAGTTGCCCCGAAATTATTCCAAAAAATCTTAAAATGATCTCTAAAATTTTTCAGAAAATAAAATCTAAATATTGCTTACCTTTACCGTTTAGTCACGGCTACAAATAATTAAAATACAACTGTTCCAGGGGGCGTGATCCCTTCTTTCAAAAAAGAGAGCTGTGTCCAATTCCCATCCAAATCAGTCCAGCCGAAGAATATAAACTTTCAAATTTGAGTTTTCTTTTCTACAAAAAAATGTTATACTCATATTGCACTCTGAAATTCTAACTTTCGAACTGGTGCTATATAAAATAGCTCGCTTTGTAGACAATGATACCACTTTTCTTATTCAATGGAATATATTTTGTGAATGTAACACACAAACTCACGAAAGAGAACACCGCACAGGGCGACATTATTTTCAGAAAAGAAAACGCCATTAAATACATTACTAAGCATTAAACCAGAGATCGTCTATTCGCTCTCAGTTCACACATATTATTATTGTCTTGCATTTATTAGTCCCCGAACGAGCAGAGTAACAACATCGGATGAGGCTATTGTTTATTTGCGTATTTAAAAAAAAATATTTTGCAAAGAAATGCTCATTCATACTCAGAATGCTTTAATTGTTTAATATTAGCAATAGATTTTGTTTTGATTTTGTGTACTATTCTTATAGCATATTTACAAATTGTTTTCATTGTGTTAACAAATATACGTGCATACGTATTGTCTTGTAGCTCGTTCATCAACTACCACTACGAAGATTTCACTCTCACCAACACAGCAACATATTCAAAGTACATTGTCGTTTTTAACTCAAAGTAAATCAATAACCACATACACAATTAAATATTGCTCTTACGCCTAGGCGCACCCATCACAAGATGTAGACTTTAATTACATCACCCTCTTTATACCTATTTAATTTTTTAGCTAAGCGTAATATATGTCGCGCATACCACGACAAAGAATACAAAAAAGTGTAAATTGAGTATAAGTTTTGTTCAAATAGTATTTATTCTGATTGGTAAACGCATAACCCCTTTGTCTCCCTTGTCATTATAATGCACATTTTTCCCTATTCACCTATTATTTAGACTATGATATAGCAACTATCTATTAACTTAGTCTCTTTCTCCTACTATTTATTGGTTTGCTGTTTTTATATATAAATGCGCTACATATTTCAATAATCTCAACATATTTTCATTGTATTTCATATTTAATCGCTGTTTCTTGAATTCATCATCAAATTGGCTATTTTTTAACTATTTCAAATGCCACAATCAAAAAACTCATCATTACACACAATGTAAATTTGCTTTAAAATTTACGAATATATACTTATGTGTATGTATATAAAGCAATTGGTCGGTGATAATCCAGATAAGGAGAAAATTGTGAGTGAATATCAAAAACGTTTGCACAGCACTTTGAATAGCAAAAATGTAGGACTTTACGTCAAAGCCTTTATGAGGTAAGAAGTTCCATATAATACATACATATATTCTCTAAAGCTAGCAAAAAATGTACATATAATTAAACAAATGCTTTTTGTATATTGACCTTTTTACAGTCGCAAGGATCTAACTTTGAAGGGTTGCAAAATTGATGTTATTTTAATCACCGGCATGTTGAGTCCCTACGCCTCCATGGTTGAGAAGGTAGTTAAAATGGAATTTGAAAAAAAAAAATTGTTTTTGTATTAAGTGCGTGCTTTTTTACTCTTTTATATGAATTTTTAGTTGCACAAAGATGTTGAGAAGGAAAAGGTTACCATTTTAAAAATAGAACGCGCTGGCGATGTTTTAGCTGATGCGGTGAGTATAATAACACTATAAACAAGTAAGGAAGGATAAGTTCGGGTGTAACCGAATATTACATACTCAGCTGAGAGCTTTGGAGACAAAATTGTCTTTTTCATGGATACATACAAATGGTAATACTAGAAAGTGGAGCAACTTGCCTTTGTTATCTTTCTTCAGCTATCAATTCGTTTTATTTGAATATTTATTTAAATACTAAAATTTGGTTAAATTTGAACGCATTTCTTTATCAGTTTTTTTTTTTAAATCACCCCAGAAATATTTTCGAAGCGCTCCTAATTATGATTCCGAAATTGTAGACAAAGGGTGACGTTTTTGGCACGATTTTTCTATATCCTTTGTCAAATAAGGGAAAATCACCATGTAGGAAAATGAATCTAGTGTAACCCTGGAATGTGTTTGTATAACATGGGTATCGAATGAAAGGTATTAAAGAGTATTTAAAAAGGGAGTGGGTTCTATAGGTGGACGCCTTTTCGAGATATCGCCATAAAGGTGGACCAAGAGTGACTCTAGAACGTGTTTGTACGATATGGGTATCAAATGAAAGGTGGTAATGAGTATTTTAAAAGGGAGTGAGCCTTAGTTCTATAGTTGGACGCCTTTTCGAGATATCGCCATAAAGGTGGACCAGGGGTGACTTTGTAATGTGGCTGTACGATATGGGTATCAAATTAAAGGTATTAATGAGGGTTTTAAAAGGGAGAGGCCCTTAGTTTTATATGTGAAGGCGTTTACGAGATATCGACCAAAATGTGGACCAGGGTGACCCAGAACATCATCTGTCGGGTATCGCTAATTTATTTATAAGTAATACCACTAACAGTATTGTTGCCATGATTCCAAGAGCTTTTGATTTCGCCTTGCAGAACTTTTTCATTTTCTTCTACTTAATATGGTAGATTTCACACCCATTTTCCAAAGTTTTTTCTAAAGTTGTATTTTACGTCAAAAAACCAATCCAATCACCATGTTTCATCCCTTTTTTCGTATTTGGTATAGAATTATGGCATTTTTTTCATTTTTCGAAATTTTCGATGTCGAAAAAGTGGGCGTGGTCATAGTCGGATTTCGCATACCAAGATAAAGTGAGTTCAGAGAAGTACGTGAACTAAGTTTGATATATCAATTTCTGCTCAAGTTATCGTCTTTACGGCCGAGCGGAAGGACAGAAGGTCGACTGTGTATAAAAACGGCGTGGCTTCAACCGATTTCACCCATTTTCACAAAAAACAGTTATCGTCATAGAAGCTATGCCCTTACCGAATTTCACAGGGATTGGTAAATTTTTGTTCGACTTATGGCATTAAAAATATTCTAGACAAATTGAATGAAAAAGGGCGGACCCACGCCCATTTTGAAATTTTCTTTTATTTTTGTATTTTATTGCACCATATCATTATTGGAATTGAATTTTGACATAATTTACTTATATACTGTAAGCATATTAAATTTTTTGCTAAAATTTGACTTTTAAAATTATTTTTTTTTTAAGTGGGCGTGTTCGTTATCCAATTAATTTTTATTTAGCACATATATAGTAATAGGAGTAACGTTCCTGCCAAATTTCATCATGATATCTTCAATGACCCTCAAATTACAGCTTGCAAAACTTTTAAATTAACTTCTTTTAAAAGTGGGCGGTGCCACGCCCATTGTCCGAAATTTTACAAATTTTCTATTCTGCGTCATAAGTTCAACACAACTGCCTCGTTTTATCGCTTTATCCCTCTTTGTTAATGAATTATCGCACTTTTTCGATTTTTCGAAATTTCATTTTAAAGAGTTCCCAGGAACTTACATACCAGATTTCATTAAGATATCGCAAAATTTATTTATGTTATCGTGTTCACAGACAGGCGGACGGACGGATGGACATGGCTAAATGAATTTATTTTTTCGCCCAGATCATTTTGATATATAGAAGTCTATATCTATCTCGATTAGGGTAAAAGTCTAGTTGAGGGGTCGACTGCTAATATGCGACAAAAAATATCGAGAGAGGCGTCAAAAGACGCGTATTAATCTTAAGAACAATAATCCGAAGGCGGAAAATAAAAATTGTATCTCTGTCCAGAGATATTTGCAGTTGAAGTTGGCGATTTTCATGTGGTTGTTGTAATGTTGTGGTACCCAAAAAAAATTGTGGACATAAGTGCTTTGCGCGGATATAGTTTTGGTCTCCAAACCGGTGTTGGACCCACCCAGGGTAATTTTTTATAGGCGCGGCCAAAGGCCGCCAACGCAGTAAGGTGTTCTGCGCAAAAATACTATGGATACAACCCCCGGTTTCGGAGGGGCCCACGGGTCTTTTTTAGGTTTTTTGTTAATATCTTCTTAACCAGTTAAACCTTTAATTTTCCGCCTTCGGATTATTAATACTGATGTCAAGACGCGTCGTTTGATACCTCTCTCGATATTTTTGGTAACGTATTAGCAGTCGACCCCTCAACTAGACTTTTACCTCGATTAGTTTATGCCGTTACGGGGTACCGTTATGCGAACAAAATTAATATACTCTGTGAACTCTGCTCAGCTGAGTATAAAAAAAAAAACAAATTTGGGGCGAAGTTGCTCCCATTTATTACCCGCTATATTCGCTGATAGTAATAAGACATTTCCTTTAGTAGGACAGTGTTATGAAAAATACGATATGAAATATTTTTGCAGCGTATTTTCACCTTCAAACGCCACTAAGTAGAAAAGTGTAAGAGAAGCTCTGCCTAAATCTCCTTGTTCGTAATCGCGCCTTGTATAGTTATAAGGTAGTTCAGAATTTTGGAAAACTTTGCTATAGCAACGGAGCTACGGATCGTGCTATTCAATATTGGGGAAAAAACTACGGTTTTTGATGTTGCGTTTTTGCTTTGACGTAGCAAATGTATAGCCGTGTATTTTGTTAGTGTACTTTAAAAAACAATGATACTAGGCCATTTACACAAAACCCTGAACTCGATTTATGTTTTATTTTTAATTTTACTCTATTTACAATTAGTAGTACTGCACTTTCAGTTACTGATGTACTTGACCCTTGTACTTGATATTCCAGATTTTTAATGTACTATCCTTTACCCACGGCTTCGTCTGCGCGAAAATCTATCAACCTATGTGTATGACGCTTTTACCAAATATTCTTTGTCTAGGTCGAATATACTCAGATCCATAATTATTAAAAAAAAAACATTCTCAGGAGAGCAACGGTCCAGAAATAGTCACGACATAGCTGTGACATAATCCTAACACAATCCCAAAAGAGTTCCGAGAACAACTTCAAAATAGTTCCAAAATGACATTCCCAAAACGATACCAAAGAACAATCCCAAACTGTTCCGAAGACAGTCGAAAATTATTTGATTTTAATAAAATAGTTCTAAAGTGGCCCCAAAGAACAATGCCGACAAAGTCCGAAGATTATATTTAAAAATGTTCAGAAATATACACAAAGTAATTTAAAAATAGTCTACTACTAGTATTATAGGTAGTACCTTCATTGATTTAACCTAGATATCACCGTTTGAAGGGATGAGCCTGAAAGAAGTCCTTTCTTGGATTTACAACTGGTAGAAAAAGTAGTGTGTTAGAGCAGGAAGAATGGGAAAAATGGGAGAGGGAAGAGGGAGTAAAAGACAAATGAATAAGAACGGAGTAAAAAATCTCCAAAAACAACAAAGAAATAGGGCAAAAATAAACAGGCGAGGAAGTGTTTAAAAGAGAAAGGGATAATATAGTGTGACAGGAAGAAAAGAGAGATAGAAATAAGTGGTGAGAGAGTAGGCGAAATTGACACATATTGGAAGAGACCAAAATAGTTGAAAAGAATATTGAGGGAAAATCAAAGGAGTGGGATGGAGCTTAATTTAGGAAAATACGTTCAGAGAGAGAGAGAGAGAGATACGGATGCAAGGAAAGGAAGTAGTGTGATAGCTGGAGAGAATAAGAGATTAAGTAATGCTAGATGAAAAGCAATGTGCATAAATACCGTTCAAATTAAATCTTGATAAAATTTAGTAGCCTTGAATGTTGCAATTAATTATGTAGATTAGTTGAGCTGAAAGGCCGCGGTTAATGAATAAAACTTCCTTTTGGTTTGTTTTATATTCATAAATTTTAATTTTGGTCGATATTTCGACTTCAAAAGGAAGCTTTATTCATTAACCGCGGCCTTTCAGCTCAACTAATCTACATAATTAAGTTCAAATTAAATAGAAATAGTTTCTTTTATTTAGCGGTATCCAAACTTTTTCCTGACTTTGTTTCAAACAAATTTTGAATGAATTTTCTTTTTTTTTTTTCTTCCTCTAGCCCGCCAAAGTGGCACAGTCCATTTTGCTCTTCTGCAAAGGTCTAGGTATTCTAACATCTGTTGTTATGCCAGGCGTTGATCGTGGTCGTGCTTACTCAACATGTTCTACTGGATCAATAGATGGACAGAATGGCTCACGCAAACTTTCACGTGGCATCTCAATGGAAGATTACGATAAGCCAAATATACGCCGATTGAGTATTATAAACAACGAATCAACAAAGAAATAAATTGTATGTTTTAATAAGAGAAAGAGAAATGCATATATATACCCAAATGCGAATATGTTTTTTTGCTATTTTAAGAAACATAATAATAGAATGTTCTTACTAATATAAAACAAAAATATATAATGCAGATGACAAAAGCATAGGACGCGCATACTTAGTTTAAACTGAAATTTTGCTTAGCTTAATATTACGTATTAATAATTAATAATAATGTTGAAACCTCAACCAAAAATAGATTTACATTTTTTGTGAAGTTGAAATTTATAATGAAGTGCAAAAAAGTAGTAGTAATAAACTAGCATTGAAATACTGATTAATGCCAAATTTAAAACTAATTGTGTTTAACAAAAGAAAATGTTATAATTAATAACAATAAAATTAAAACATGAATCAACAATATTATGAGAGTACTTGTGTATGCTTACGCATAAATTAGCCAATTAAAATCGAAACTTTTTCTCAAAACAAAAAGTTAAAACATTTTCAAAACAGTTAAGTTACTATAAAAATCTCTTAAGTTGAAAGCACTACATAAAGTGATATAGTGATGACATGCTTTTGTCAAAGAGGATAAATAAATAAGAGCCACCAGTCTGCTACGAGTGGCGAGTAACTCGCTGGAAATCAAAAAATTGATGTCCAATGTTTTCTGTGAGGGGCATTTTCAATTGTCTCGCATTTATCCATGCCGTGTAGGCACCTTATGCAAATGTCATTTTTGGAAAAAGAATTAATTAATTAATTAAATAGAGTTGGAAAAATAAACACAAATACCCCACGAAATGTATAGAAGCTATTTATGCACATTTCGCCCCAAAAAAACCTGCGGTTACCCTAACGAATAACATTACGTAAAGTAACGAGTGACGTCTCTTATTATATTTATCCTCTTTGCTTTTGCAAGGCGAATCCATACCAAGTGGTGGCAAAGCGAATTCAACCAATTCTCCGTGCAGAAGAATGTCAAGTCCAAAGAAAATTTTCATAGATTTCGATTAACTGACATTTTGTTGTACAAGGCTCTGTATGGAAAATTATCAAGAATAAGCAATCAGCTTATGGGATAACACCACCTATAATGAATTCGCCTTGTTGCTTTTGTGAATTATGTCGTATGCCAAATGGTATAAAATTGAAATTTGACAGATCAAGAACAATTTTCACTATTGTTTAATTGATTTTAAGTATGTAGCGAATTGAGTAGAAGACAGTAAATTAGGGCAGTCGAATGGAGTGGAATGAAGAACAGAGTTGCATTGCATCAATATACATTCAATCTTTGTATCAATATTACATATAAATGTAAAGAAATATAAGCAAAACTTTCTCTTAATTAGTGCGAATAAGGTTTGCTTAATTCTATATATTCCGAAAATAGCAAAGTTTATGTTCGTTTAATATTTAACTTGAATTTTCTAGAGATTTTCGTAATATGGCCTTTAAAAATGTTTGCATGTGTGCTAATTTTGAGCGATCAACTGTGAGTTTCGCTACTTGTTAACGTTTACAATGATTTTGACACTGACCATGAAGCCCACCACACCGAAGGACCTGGGTTCAACCATAGTGTACCTATACAAGTGTGTTCACTAAGCGATAAACGTCAAAACTACAAACAGCCTCGCTCACCTGATGGAAATCTCAGGTCTAGAGTCGCATTTTTGGTCTCAACGACAACATTTTTGTCTACCAATCGTCTCGACTTTTTCAATTTTTCAATCATTCGGCGCATTCGGTAATGGTATCCATTTTGAATTCGCTGTCATTCCGAATCCAGCGAGTGCCTGTCAGAATGCTTGACAGATAAGTCAACACACTTGTACTTGTACACTATGGGTTCAACCAGGTTCTGACAGGCACTCGCTGGATTCGGAATGACAGCGAATTCAAAATGGATACCATTACCAAATGCGCCGAATGATGCTTTTCATGACAGAAATACACACGGAGTATTTGCCAAATTACATCCGATGTTTGATGTTACTTTGTCCGGGAGTTGAACCCATAGTGTACCTATACAAGTGTGTTCACTAAGCGATAAACGTCAACCATAGTGTACAAGTACAAGTGTGTTGACTTATCTGTCAAGCATTCTGACAGGCACTCGCTGGATTCGGAATGACAGCGAATTCAAAATGGATACCATTACCGAATGCGCCGAATGATTGAAAAATTGAAAAAGTCGAGACGATTGGTAGTCAAAAATGTTGTCGTTGAGACCAAAAATGCGACTCTAGACCTGAGATTTCCATCAGGTGAGCGAGGCTGTTTGTAGTTTTGACGTTTATCGCTTAGTGAACACACTTGTATAGGTACACTATGGGTTCAACTCCCGGACAGAGTAACATCAAACATCGGATGTAATTTGGCAAACACTCCGTGTGTATTTCTGTCATGAAAAGCATCTTAGTGAAAATTCATCTTCCTTGCAGATGCCGTTCGGAGTCTGCTAAAAATGTGTAAGTCCCGTTACGCCAATTTGTAGGGAAAATTAAAAGCACACGCCGCAAATGGAACGAAATGTTCGTCATAAATCTCCTCGAAGGTAAATCGCGGCAAGTATTTATTTATTTTTTTAAGACCTAGTTTACATATAACGGGACTACCTTCATTTTTGTACTTAATTCCTAATCGTTACTTAAAAAACTAGATTTCCCATATACATTTTTTCCTTCTATAATCAGTTATTAGCCTTCTATAATCAGTTATAGCGCGTGAAAAAAACGCCTATCGTCGCTTAGATAATGCTTAGGAGACCCATCTAGCGGCAAGTAGCTACAGCACAGGGTGTACCGAAAAGCGGAGACACAACCCTCTGTTGTATTTCTGTGTATAACATATAGCTGAGTCAGTTGTGATAAATAGTGGTCGCGCATAGAATACATCAAATGAGTGCAGAGGGTGAAACATGGACACATATTTCAGTTACATCTGAGTATAATGCGTATTGAAATTTTGTTGTATTAATTTTATGCGTAGCAATTTCAGAGGTGTATTTAAAATTTGACGCTTAGGAGTCCATATAAAGTTTAAGCGTAAACGTATATATACTTGAAAAAAAAACACAGCTATTATGAACAAATTTTAGAGATGCCGATTGTTTTTCATAGACGAAGTACCACCCCTAAGGTGTCACCTCTAATCGGAAGCGCGATGATGATGGCTGATCCGGCGATTTTCGAGGAACGACTACAATTTCTCAGTCGAATCAATTTTTATCCGTGACTATAGCTGAATAGTTAAAGAAAAGCAATATGAATTTTGAATGTCCATTTTCGTGTTTAGCGGGAAATATGGTCGTCAATTCGTAACAAACCAATAAAGGTTCTTATTTGAATTTTTTACACCTACTTAGCTCTTACGTTATTGCTAATTTGTATTATATTTTCACAAGATAATCGACTAGCTTTTTTCAATATGTTTAAATTTGTCCCATCTTTAGGAGATAGATTATTAGCAGTCAAATATGTCTGTTTAAACAGTTTTTACGTTTTGGCTTTAGCAGCTTTGACTTTGACTTTGACAATTAAAAACCAATTTATTTTAAAACCTGATTGAAAATGTGTCATACCAAGCAAAAGCTTTTTCACTCGTCTAACCTGGAAGGTCCGATTCATGATTCAATTACTAGAGGTTTGTTCTTCAATGACGGCAGAACTTTGACACTCCCAAATTGAAAAATCTGGACGGTTGCTTTTACGAAGTAAGGAAAACGGGTAATAATTCAATCCCCTTTAGCGAAAATTGTAGTACAAAAGTACCTTTAGTAGTATATTAGTATTGATAAAAAATTTGTAAATGGCAACAGGTTTTGGAGGAAATAATTAATTTTCTACTAAATATTTCATGAATTTATAAAGAGCTATGTTGGTTTAGAATTTTATTCAAAAATCCACTATCACAATTTGTTTCAAAAACTCCCTATATGAGCATAAGTTCAATGCATTTTAACATAAGGGAGTGTAAATGAAAATCATTCTGAGGCGTTCTTCAATCTAATTCTAAAAAAGGGCGTTTTTGTGACAAATCATGAAATGGGAAGTTTTTGAAAAATGTTTTGAGATAGGACTATATTTAAAAGGCAGCCGACATGGTCTGCCAAAAAAAATGTAAAAGAAAATGGCTTATTGTCTTAGAACTTTATATTCCGGTCTTGACTTTGACAGAAGAGTTCAGCTTTTATGCGGTCCTGCTACACAGGGAGTATTCACCTTTTTACTCTGAAATTTCGGAAAGCTCCTTTACGTTGAGTATTCATGGAAGTCTTCCGTTAATTTAGAATATTCGGAACACGTTCGTTTCATACTACCTCACGAAGTCCAAATATATCAAATAAGTATATACTACATAATATTCCAAATATAAACCGATTCCCCAAATTCTTAAATGGTGACGAATTTTCCGAACGCACGGAATGAATAAGTTAACATGCTCAATAAGTACATTTCGTTATGGCATCTCCGATATTTACTAATTACATTTTTACGTAAATCGATTTACTAGTCGAGTTTTTGACGTTGAACGATGAATTTTGAAGTGGTTTTACGAAAGTGCACGATTCCTTGATGTCCGTACTTTTCAAAAAATTACCTATGTTCAGCCACACTAATAGATCATGGCATAGTTAATAAATTCATCATAAAATTAAAATAAATGTTCTAAGGAATTATGCACTTCAGTACTTATCGGGGATTTGTAAACTGATTGCTTCCTATTTCTACTACTAATATTTTTCGAAAAATTGCAAAGAAACAACACTGTTAACGGATGTCAATTCGATTTGGGAGCAAAATGGCTGCAATTGTCAAAAAATTCGTCTGTCGAGCAAACCTCTTCTGATTGAATCATGGGTCCGATTTACCTTTTACCTAGAACTCAGTGTCAAAAAAGTGCTGCTGCTACGCTCGAATTAGGAGTCAGAAATTTAAAGTTAGCATACGTTTTGTGTAGAAACAAATAAAAGCACTGTTTTGGACAAGACAGGTGCACATTGGACATTAAATTAGATACTTTTTGAAATAACTGTAAGCTCATTAGCCAGATTTACATTGCTTGAACTTGACAGTTGAGTTCAATATGTGGATTCAGATATAGCCTTCTATGCAGAGTTTATTGAAGAAAACGTGAAGTAAAAGGTTGAGATATTTTTGATATATAGCGTTCTTTGTAAGCTTTCTATGTAAATCCGGTCATAACCCATTTATGACATCGTTCAATATTGTATTCTATTTCAGTTGTATGAGAACAATTGATTAAAAAAATGGTCTGCCGTTTGGACTGATAGATTTTTTTGAAAATTGTTTGACAGAATTTAACGCTGAAATTTTGGCAGCAAATATAAGTTTTAATATTTGTTGTTATTCCATAAACATATTAGCTAAACCCACCTACAACGAATAAAAAATCGAAACATATCTTCCGAAAAGAAGTTTTTGAAAATATTTTATACCAAAAAGTAGAAGAAAAATTTGGAGGATTTACACTTTCAACCACAAATTACCTCCAAATTAATTCAAGAATAACCGTACCTCCCTAAAATTAGGCCAACAAAATGAATATATAAATTTTTAAAAATTTTGTATAATAATCAGAATTACCCAACTATATTTACAAAAGGTTTTACATGCATGCTCTCATAATTATTTATGTATAATAGTTTTGAAAGTTGAAAAAAGCAGACCATAAAATATAGGTATTTGAAAGATTTTTAGGGAAAGCAGGATTATTACCATCGCTCAACTATATGGTTGGCTCATCTCTACAGCAACAACATACGTTGTCAAAATCAACGTGTTGGTGTTAAACAAATGTAATGGAATGAAAACATAAAACTTAGCAGCTTTTGTGTGTAGTAAGAAAATATTGTCAATGTGTAGGTTTCCTTTTGAGTTTTCCATCTCCTTCTGACAATCCCTACTCCAGTGAAATGAAAAAAAATAAAATCAGCTGGTGAGATGCGCCAACCATATAGTTGAGCCATGATTATTACCAAAACTCAATAGAAAATTTAAAAAAGCAAAAATACAAAAACAGAAATGTCAAACCAATAAGCTTATAAAAGACTGTTATGCAGCCAAAAGTTGTTTAAAAATGGTTTAAAAATGTGTAGCCTTAAATTGTAGTTGGAATTTATTTAACCATCCAAATCATGGCATGGGCTTAAACAACGAAACATTATTAACAAAAACGTATAAAATAAAAAATTTTAAAATTTTATAATTTAAAATGGCAAATTGTTGCATATACTGCTCTTATGAAAAGATAAAATGTTTAGCAGTCGATAGCATCGCAAAGAAAAAAATAAATTTAATGAAAGCAAAAGAGAAAATAAAAACAAAATGGTAGTGTTTCCTCAAAAATTTCAAATCTCTTTGTGGCTGCAATTTTTTTAAAAACTAAACTGCCTAATGTTATCCCAATTTATAATTTTTCCAATAAAAAAATTGAACTTCAAATAAACCTCAAGTGTAGACAGTGTAGGTTAAAATATGAGATTTAATAAATTTAAACAGTTAAAGTTAGAAATGGAAAAATTTTATTAAAACTTTGATATGAAAAATGCCACGTGACAAAACGATTGGACTGCATTAGAAATGTCAAAGGTGTACCGAAAACTGTAGCCGGTAGCACAAAAAAGTTTTAAAAGCCCCGTCACATAAGCAGTTTTTCATATAGATGCGTTTAACTCAATCTTATGCATTATGAGTAGATTGCACGTATTTTTATGGAGAACGGTAGATTGAACGACACTGGCGCCATCTGACATGATAAAGTAGCCAACTTGCAACTTTTGTTGCAAGCAAAGCATAAGATGAAGAATTTGACATTTGGTTTGGCTAAGGATGCTGGCACACTTTGCAAGTGAAATTATTTTTCCCACTCGTTGCTAACTTTTCTAACATTTTTCGCAATTAAAACTGCGATATAACAAATGAATACGACACAAAATATGTTATC
Organism: Eurosta solidaginis; assembly: GCF_040869045.1. Lineage (NCBI taxonomy): Eukaryota > Metazoa > Arthropoda > Insecta > Diptera > Tephritidae > Eurosta > Eurosta solidaginis. The sequence continues at coordinate 85,359,560 of NC_090319.1, read as the reverse complement.
AAGTATTTTTGTTGTATGTATAAGGAGAATGTTTATAACAGTGCTACGCGAAATTCTATATGTGAATGGGCAAGGCGAAATACACTTCAACTGCTTAGTCTGAAGCAAGGCGAATCCATACCAGGTGGTGGCAAAGCTATTTCAACCAATTCGCCGTACAGAAGAATGTCAAGTCAAATTCAAGTCGATTAACTTACATGTTGCAGTCTAGGCGAATTCAGTACCAGGTGTTGTTATCCCAACAGCTGATTGCTTCTTCTTGATAATTTTCCATACAACGCCTTGTACTCCAATATGTCAGTTAATCGAAATCAATGAAAATTTTGCTTTAAATTGGCATTCTTCTGCACGGCAAATTGGTTGAATTCGCTTTGCCACCACCTGGTATGGATTCGCCTTGGTTGCAGTACAAAGTGTTGTATGGAAAATTATCAAGAAGAAGCAATCAGCTGTTGGGAAGTTCCTTCATATTTATAAACGCAACATCTTGGTTGATTGTGGCGGTGTTAGTAATGCATAAGCTTGTGTTAAACGCATCTATATAAAAAATTTCATTGTACCACGGCCTTAAATCCCGGCATATAGTATAAGATAAGTACATGCGTATGTACATCTGCATAAAAACTAGTAACAGATTTGTAATTCAGCTTTACCTGCATACATAAAAAAATTAATTAAATATGATAACACGCAAACTTTATGTGGTAATCCAAATAAATAAATTATGTACAATTATATATAACAAAAGAGCAAACCATTTGTATTATCAATATTATGTAGAAAATCTTTACGCACTTATAAATATTCAAGTTATGAATTATACTCAAAGCAAATCCTCAAAAGCAACCAAATTACAAAATTATTAGGAATAAAGCTGTAATTAAAAGTACTAGAATGAGTAATTATATTGTTTAGATGAAGTTTATAATAAGCTATATGATGATTGTGTTTTATTTATTTAGAATACGTACACAGGGTGAAAAAGGATTAGTGGCTCCGTGCAAAAATTAGCTGTGTGCAGCTTGTGTCATGATTTTAAAATGTAAAATATTATGCAAAAAAATTAGGCAGAGCAATGTGGCCTTAGACCCTTAAGTCGGATTTAAATAGAACGCTTTGTTGCTACAAAAGCGTTTATATATTTTAGGCCTTAGAAATGCTGAAAGGACAACTTTAGCTGAATTGCCACAAACAAGGACATCTTGATCTGCTTGATCTAGACCCGCCTCCAAGAGGGATAAGGAAACATCTCCGTTAATAGTACCGGCACCACACAACTCAGCCGTTGACACCAAACATGTTTTCAATTAAAATGTGGATCTTATGCATCTAATAGAAACCGTTGAAACTGTTATTTTTCTTGAACTCCCCTTAGGGAAGTTTAATAAAAATTTGTTAGGGTTGCGCCTATTGACTAGGCCGAAGCGTTTTTAAGACAACAAAAAGTACGTTTCTTGAGTCATGTCAAAATGCGGTGTAATAAGCGTTTTAAAATGCTATCCTTAAATTTGGAAAAATAGTTTTAAGGCTATTATTATTGCGAATGTCCATTCGTAAAACATGACGATCTAAAAATGTTTCCTTAATTCTTTTTGAAATAGTTCAATTGTCCTGTTGTAGAAGGTATAAGGAGCAAACGGATAGCTTGGCTAGAGACGTAACACACAAATACTTAATGCGCCAATTAAACTTCCTTAACCCTAATGCCATAGTCGTAACCATATCCATAACCAAATCCAATGTGATCGATTAATGGTGCCTTAACCTAAAAATCGTGAAAATTTCATAAAAATAAAGAAAACGCAAAAAATTACAAACATATTCCACAAAAAATAAGTCTCTTAGTCACAACGTATCCAAAACAATGAATAAAATCTACAAAAAGTTATTAAATTCACCAACTCAAATATTTTTAGATATGGATATGGCGAGAATCCAAAAACCAATTGGTTGGTTATGGTATGGTTATGGCGTTAGCGTTATGGTATGGCACCATTAATCGACCACATTAATTTCCATAAGGTAGGTGCGATCAGCTGTTTTATTTGGTTATGGTTTTATGGTTATAAGTCACCATTAATTGCCCCTTAAGACTAATAAGTCTAATAATAGTGTTTTCTTTTCTGAAATAAATTGTTGCCTAAGTAAATGGTAAAGCCTTAATGGTGTTACTCCTACCCCAGAAAAATGTCAACATTTACAGTGCATGCAAAGAACATTTTATCTCACCATATTCACTCATCTCACAAATCACACAAAAAGATTGCGCATTGCGCATGTAAACATTAGATCATCTCTTTTTTATGGGCTATCCATACGTCATTTTCTTTAGCTCTTGTTTTTTCGCTCTTTCTTTCATTCGCTCAAACAGTCAACTGTGACGTTTTTACGCAGAACGAAGCAATTTTGAACTCGTGAATGCGCAATATGGGTAGGTGATTTATGCACTCATACTAAAGCCCCCATTACTGATACTTAGCATAGACTTGACTTGACTTGGCGTAAACTTGGCAACTTAGCCACGATTATACTCCACTTGTCGCATAAAATCTGGCATCATAATCAGTGTTGAAATTTATTTTTAAATAAATGTCAATTTGTATGACAAAATGTCAAAATGAAATGGAAACAAACAAATGGCATCTCAAAATGTAAACGTCACTTAGAACTTACATAGAAAATCAAAATTCAACAGACTTCTAAGTCAAATTAAGTTTTGAGTAATCACAAAGAAATTGAAATTATAAGAAGGTTGAACACGTCGGTATAACAGTCTTTTTAGCGAGTTGAGTCCAGAAGAACAAATTAGTGGAGTTCACCACATGCCACACATTATTTTTCGTGTTTGCCAAATTCACCAAATGCAAGCCGCGGCGAGCATATTTTCGCCGCGTAAAATATGAGAAGTGTCAAAATACAAATAAAAAGAATGAGTAAAAATGATATTGCCTAGAATCTTGTCTACTTTGTTACTCTTTCGGTAAAATGTATGCCGAAATTGGGGTGCTTTTCGGCAAAAAATTATATTCCTTATTTACTTCTACCAATTGATTTTAACCGCGGCGGCCTTTAAATCCTTAGGTGTGAGGCAATTAACAAAATTTCATTCGTAATGTTTGATAAGGCGAGAAATGTCAAAATACAAATAAATTGAATAAAAATCATCTTGTCTTGCCTACTTTGTTTCTCTTTCGGTACAATCTATGCCGAAATTGGGATGCTTTTTGGCAGGCAATTTCAATTTCTTTGGTAATCAGTAACATGCAATGTTCATTTAACAGAACTGTAAGTGACAGTTCGCAAGCCAAGTCAAGTCTATGCTAAGTATCAGTAATGGAGCCTTAACAGAGTATAAGTGGAACATTGTGAATGATGACTTACGCCCCGATTCTGAGCGTTACCGGTAAAATAGTACCCAGAACATTATGTAACCGAATATCGTTACCAGTTCTTTTATACACGATTCTGGCCAAAGTGGTAACGCTGTCATCACCGAAAAGCTCACCAGTGTCTGTGGAGAAATTTGAAAGGTAATTTTCTTCGCTTTCAAGGTTGCCACTTTGGTCCATTTGGACCAAAAATGGTCCCTTCCAACCCCATTTGGTCCGCTGGTCCATTTACTTCAATTTTGGTCCTTTTTAGGCAGTAGCCACGATTGGTACTTTTCTTTCTTTTCACTGAGGTAAAAATTCACAATATTGCCCAAAAATTCGCCACACTTTCGTTAGCCCCCATATAATTTTGAATTTACTTCAATGGAACTCTCACCATAAAAAATTGCTCAGTCAATAAAATGTACCAGAACAATAGCAGGATATAATTTATGCCAGGCATTAAAAAGAAAAGTGTTGGTAAACACATTTTCGTTAATTGTTGATGAAATAACCGACTAATCAAAAAAAAATTTTGTTTTATAACAATATTAAGTAATAACGGCTAGATATTTCGATCGGTTATACAACACTATGTAAAATATATGAAAATAAAAATTGCTTCTCGCCTAGCATAGCTTATACCTATATGACACTACTTTATTTTCGTGTATTTTTTCTTGTATTTTATCTTAAATTTTTTTTCGCACTCCCTCCTAATACGGCTTCAGTACTGGTGTAAGTGTGTAAATCATATTTGAAAAACCTAACGAAATACAAGGAAAATACCATCTAGTTCATTAAAAACAAACGAGCCAGTTTGTATTTCGATACGTTTTTCTGACATTCGGCCGTTTTTTCTTTATTTTTTTCTGACACATGAAAATTTTGTTTTTAGTTTGAAAGTAAAAACACAATTAAAATCAACTTTCTTGTGAAAAAAGTGAACCATTTGAGACCAAAGTAATTTTCGCGTGTTATTTGCATTGTTAAAAGCGTTAATGTAAAAATAAAATGTAAAACATAAACAAAAACATGTCAAGCTCACTAATTTTAGGAGAATAGTGGTCTCGTTTTTTCATGATAGGAAATGTTTTTGTGGTTTGAAGTTCCGATAAAGTTTCGTAAGTTTTTTTTAGCTTGGAATCCAAAGAAAAATAAAGTAGTGTCATATATGCATTATAGCGAGCACTCTGCCGTGACCCTAACACTTTCAAAATGTATACGAAGAAATTCTGTACATTACTTTTCGTTTGGCACGTTGATATTTAAAACTTTCTCACCCAGCTCAATGAGTTCAAGGAATTCCAGGACTATTGTGGTGTTAAGCCACGCAAGGTAATTGAAAACTAAGTATCTTGGCACAAGAAATATTTTAACTCGAAGACATAAGGAAGAGATATGATTTCGGAAGAAATGTTTTGTATAAAATTATTCCCGTAGGTGCTAGCAGAACTGAATCTAGGCTCTGATATTAAGTTTAAACGTTAAGGGAAAAAGTAAGCATCTATAAAAATAGCATTAACAAAATTGCCTAGTTTCATTTATGATTTACTGAGTTTTCCACATACATAGTTCGGCAACACCAGAACGCAAGTTTTGAACCGTTTCTTACTAAAACCTAACTGCACTCTACATTTTATTTCATTGCAATCAATAACATAATGCTAGAACCAAGAGATTTGTGACCAAAACTAGGTTCACAACGTTTGGTTGGTGAAAGACATAGACTTATCTTATGCAAAATTTAGTACCTTTTTGGTTGCATCCACATATATTTGTTTGTTCAGCTTGAATTAAAGGAAAGTCTTCACTATGTTTTGGTAAAATTTTATATGGAAATATCCTAAAGTTTTGTATTTTATACTAATAAAATAAAACAAAAATTTGGTCCTTTTTTCGATGAATTTTGGTCCCACATGAAAACATGGTGTGGCAACCGTGTTCGCTTGTAGATACGAGGTTAATGAATAAACGGGACGATGTGTATATGCATTTTATGTATGATAAGTTTCTACATAGGTATATATTGTAATTTATTCTGTGAAAGTACATAATGTAAACAAATATGTATAGCAAGAGGCAACACATTTTTACTATTATCTTTACTTATTTGCGCTTGCAGTTCTTTATTTTTCAGTTTTTCCTTTTTCTAAACAACAGCTGTTGTGTGGTTATTTCGATATAACCACCTACTTTTGCGGGTATAAAATTATCCGGCTACTTTCGCGGGTAGAATACCAAAAGGGTGAAAAAGTTGGCACATGATTTCGTTACCGTGGTGAAGAATGTTGTTACCACACTAGAATCAGGGCGTAAGTGTGATATCTTATCTGTCAACTCCCTGACAGGATGTTCAATATGGCTACTTTTTAGCGTTTTGACAGAGTGTTCAATATGGCGGCGCCCATCTTCAGCGGGTGATAGAGAGAGATACAGAATGAGACAGCGATAGGCAATTACAAATCAGGTGATCCAATCACTGTGGAATTTTGACGTCTATGCAGAAGATATCACACTTAGTTATCATTCACAATGATGTGGAACTCAAGAGCGAATTTCGAGAGCGAGAGTTTCATAGAGTTGCACTGCCACACCGCCATTTTATACAGGGTAAAAGTGTAACGCTTTTGCGTTGCGAGCAGGCAACAATTTTCACAAAACAACGAAATACCCCGTAAAGGCGTTGCCTGTTTTTTTAGAATAGAACAAGAACCCTTGCGCGGCGCACAAAAAGCGTAACACTATAGCCAGAAAAGAAAACGTTTTTGCTGATAGGTTATAGAACAAAATCTGGGATAGCCTTTTAAAAAATTGTATGGGCGGATTTACATAGAACGCTTTGTTGCCTTGCTCCGACTGTCATATGAGTTCAATGTATGGTCGCACCTATACGAGTATGTAAGTACACAAGTTTAGTGCAGACCGGCAAAGCGAAGCAACGCGACAAGCGTTGTAAGTAAATCTGGCATAATAATTGCAATAGTAATCCAATGATCACATGTGTTGAATACGGGACTGTCGAAGACGTTCTCCTGGAATGCGACGCCATCTCCAGGCAAAAGGAAATACAAAAAATGCTAGGTAAATGGTATTTGGTTTAACTGGTCTTACATAGACTGAATGTGTCCATGGTGTTACCAAGGCCGTATTACGTTTTACGATCAGTGACAGAAAACCATCTTCAATGAAACGAACAAAACACGTGCTCAACCAAAGAGGATTGACATAAAAGAGACCTCAGTTCGATTTTCATTTGTAAAGTACCAGATTGGCGGGTATTAGAAAATTAGCTTCTACACATTTTTAAGAAGTTTATATCAATATATATTGTGATTTAATAATTTGGGACAAATTTAAACAACGTGACATCAGGACGGACAAGGCAACAGCTGTTTCGATTATACCTTGTAAATCTCTTCAAAGCCTTTTCTCCCGGGAGTGGGAGTCGAACCCGCACTCCTACGATAGTTGAAATGGTTACAAACCCATTCAGCAATGTCATGCCTTAGTTGTTGTAAAGTTTTTCCCAATTGCCTTCTTTTGCATATTTTAATCTTTTACACATTGCATACTTCGTATGCAATTATGTGTTAAGGCAAAGCTTGTTGGTACGACGGTTTTCAAAGAAACTTTGGTATTGTTGCTGTTTTTGTTCTATTTATAGAACTACAACGAATTAACCAATTTTGTATGTTTGTATGATGTAATCGGGGATTGCCCGTATTGCTTTTTTAAATGTATGAAAACATTTATTTGAAGCAATTTTTTTAATTTTATAATTTATTTAATAATTTGGGAGAAATTTAAACAACGTGACATCAGGACGGACAAGGCGACAGCTGTTTCGATTATACCTTGTAAATCTCTTCAAAGCCTTTTCTCCCGGGAGTGGGAGTCGAACCCGCACTCCTACGATAGTTGAAATGGTTACAAACGCATTCAGCTACGTCATGCCTTAGCTGTTGTTAAGTTTTTCCCAATTGCCTTCTTTTGCATATTTTAATCTTTTACACATTGCATACTTCGTATGCAATTATGTGTTAAAGCTATGCTTGTTGGTACGGCGGTTTTCAAAGAAACTTTGGTGTTGTTGCTGTTTTTGTTCTATTTATCAAATAAATGTTTTCATACATTTAAAAAAGCAATACGGGCAATCCCCGATTAAATCATATATATTGTGACTGTTGGAAAGAGGATGAATTGTTTAATTAATACGACCCCTTAAAACAATCAAAAATACCTCATGAAAATATGTAGAAGCAATTTAAAATTGCCCCTCAAATGGACATTACAAATAAATTTCACAAAAAGTATGAACTGATGTCTCTTATTATATCAATCCCCTTTGGCTCAACCGCTTCCTCCTGCTGCCCGCTCATTATAAGCATGTGATGCCAGAGTGTACGCTTATCACTAGCCTTAAGTTCCTCGCTTTAAAGATAGAAGCAACTTTGTGTGTCGTATATTGTAGGATTTCAGTAAGATTTTGCATATTTTTGAAGTCCCGTGCTTCTTTCCACGCCTTTCCTGCTTTATGTGTCGGATACAACTCCTCTTTTCTTTTTTTTGGGACATCTTTCGTCGATTCATCAAGTGCAGGACCCTCTTTTGCCAACTCAAGGGCCTTTTCATTACCTTCTATCCTTTCATGACCAGGAATCCAGTATAGATGTATGGTCTGACCTTACCGAAGCCTCCCCAATGCTTGTTTGCCTTCCAGGCCGCTTTTTGAAGAAATACTGTGTGGAATTATTGCTTCCTCGAGAATTTCGGCTGGTTGCTTCATGGCCAATTTCCACCTGAAAGAAAATAGTCGTCTAGCAGTCTGTACGATCTACTTATTTTGGGAACGGCAAAGTAAACAGGCCGCTTCCGTTAGCTACGAACCATCGGTATACAGATATTTTTGAAGTCCAGTGCTTCTTTCCACGCCTTTCCTTCATATGCAACTTATGTCTTATTTTGATTGGAACGTCTACCGTGGATGCATCAAGTGAGAGACCCTCTTTTTCCAAATCCTCGGCCTTTCGTGACCTTCAGCATGCTTCCTCGAGAATTTCAGCTGATTTCTTCATGGCCAATTACCACCTGAAAGACAATAGTGGTCTGTCAGCCTGTAGGATCTATAGATAACCCCTACATGCAGATAGAGTCTACGTAGAGAGGTCCTACGTGCATCCTAGCATCATTTTGCATGCACAAAGTGCCGCGGATACTTCCTTTGTTCTCTCTTCCACATGGAGTTTGCACGACGACTTGTATGATTCCTAGAAAATATGTGCTGTAAGGAGCCACTAAGTTGCCTGTGAAAATTCAGTTGGGACGACATGTTTTAAACGAGATGTCCACACAATAGACTTATGGTCGCAGTAATTCCTCCACATATCTATCTACTCATAGTCGAAATTCAATAGGTACTTAAATTTAGTAGCAGTTTTTTGGCAGAAAACCTGGTAAAAGTTTAATCAAAGCTTTATTTCAAACTTTATGTAGATTTCTACACAGTTTGATTATCCATAAAGGGCTTGACAAAGTTGAAATAGTCATAACGTCATAGTCATAAACATATTTTTACTTATCCATATTAATTTGCATCGGTTATTGGTGCCTTAAGGCCCCATTATTGATATTTAGCATAGACTTGACTTGACTTGCCGTAAACTTGGCAACTTAGCCACGATTATACTCCACTTAGCGCATACAATCTGACATCATAATCAACAAATGTCAATTTGTATGACAAAATGTCAAAATAATATGGAAACAAACAAATGGCATCTCAAAATGTAAACGTCACTTAGAACTTACATAGAAAATCAAAATTCAACACACTTCTAAGTCAAGTTAAGTGTTGCTAAATTTTGAGTAATCAGTAAGATGCAATGTTCATTTAAAATAACTGTAAGTGACAGTTGTCAAGTCAAGTCAAGTCTATGCTAAGTATCAGTAATGGGCCCTTAAACCATCAATGTGTTAAAATGCCACAAATAATTAGTTACTTAGTCAAAACGTTTCCAAAACAATAATTAAAATATCCACAAAATTAGTGAATTCACCAAATGAAATATTTATAGGTTATGGCTATGGTGATAAACCAAAATCCATTTGGTTGATATGGTATGGTTATGTCTAGGGCGTTATGGTATGGTACCGTTGGCTAATTACATTGCTTTCCCAAGGCGAATCCATACCAGGCGGAGGCAAAGCGAATTCAACCAATTCGCAGTGCAGAAGAATGTCAAGTTAAAAGAAAATTTTAATTGATTTTTTTAATTGATTTCGATTAACTGACATACTAAATTATAAGGCGCTGTATGATCATCAAGAAAAGGCAAGCAACTGTTGGGATAACAACACCTGTTACTGAATTCCCCTTGTTGCTTTCCATAAGGTTGGTTGGATCAGCTGTTTTTTGCAGATATGGATACGTCAACTTTGCCATGGCTTTAATTCTCAATATAATTAGCGGAAGTTAAGAAATTAACAGCAAGTGGGTACCAGCCTTTATACTGTTTTCACACAGAAACTTAATGATCTCATTTCACCTGCTAATGAAATCGTAAATTTTTTGCTTTCACACAGAAGTAACTGCTCGATTAGTATGAAGGATGAGACAGACAATCATGGCAGAACGATACAAGGTGGGAGCATGGTGACATACCTACAAACAAACAAAATTCCATGTACTTGTAAATTCGATGGACAAATGTCAAAATCGTACTGTGCCGGCAGTTGATGTATCAAATCAAATAAAAAAGGTTATAATCAGCTGTTCGATGCGGCCACCTTGTATCGTTCCGCCATGCAGCAATGACATTTGCTTTGAAAACTAAGAAGCGGAAACGGAAGCGGAACGCTGCCAACAGAGTTGCATTGTGCTTTTGACTTCATTAGGCATTCGATTAGCTACTAATGAAATAATAATAGATTCGAATTTTGTAGGGAAGATTGAGCTCAATAAGCGTCTTAATGTAGAAAATTGCCTTTATTATTCAATAAGCCGTCTGTGTGAAATTAGTATTAAAAATATTCAGAGAAAATTATTTCCCAGGTGGCATCATATAAATTTTGACAAAGGCCCAACATGACAGTCGGTAGAAAGGGTATTGAATTAAAGACGTCAGATAGTCGATTCTTGTTTTTTCGATTTTTATCGATAGGCTATCATTAAAATCGATGTTTACTGACTATATCGCGAAACCTCGTTGTATTTACATTCGAGAGACAATTTATATCCCAAGGTTAACTGGGCCTAGGCAAGAGGCCAAGAAATTTCTTGACTCTATGAAAAAAATTGCTGTCCTGTTCCAAACGGTTTACAAGGCTAAATATCTCAAGAACCAAGTCCTATCGGGCCGACACCCCGCTCGGTACATCGGTATTAATATTTTGTACCTAGACAAAGAGTTTTTAAAGTTACAACAACAAAATTCTCTATACTGTTGTACTCTTATGGGCTTAGTTCGCGTTTATACTTTTCTTACCCTTGTGGAGGTCGACGCCTTCAATCAAGACCACAATTTTCGGTATATTGATAGTTTTTATACTATCGATAATTACAGAAGTTATCGCAAATTTTGCCGGCTCTAGTACAGTGAAATGAAAAATGAACGAACTGCCACCAACAAAACCTCCGCGCGGAGTTAAATACGGAAAAGATGAGGTAATTATTAGGAAAAACTTTATAAAATTATAAAAATTCAATCAATGCACTATTACAAAGTTTGAAGGAATGAAGTAAGTAATGGTTTAACTTGCGGAAACATAATAAACGGCGTATAGGGTAAGTTTTTGCTTGCAGGCTGTGGAACGTCAAAAATGTTTTTTTCCTGCTGCTGCATTGCTCAGTTGATATCAATGAATTAAAGGGCGTTTTCGGTTCATTTATCACTTTCATTGCATTTTTATAAAGCATTTGTTTATTTCTTTTTATAATACATAGTCGGGCTGTGGATTCCTCGTTAACGTCATCAAGTCACTTGGCTTTAGTGAGACTACGGAGGAGCGACAACAAGAAAAACTCAAAATTGAAAAAGAATTCAAGCGTTCCGATCAACGTTTAAATGAGTTAGTATCACGCCATGACCAACAACTGACTCAGGTTTTGCCATTATTCAGTCAAGTATCGAACGAGATAACAGCGAGCCGGGAACGTATACACGGTGTAAAGGAAAATCTGGGTGCCTGCAAACGTTTGTTGCAATGTAGACGTGAAGAGTTAAAAAAAATGTGGACTGATGCAGTGCAGCACAAATATGTATTAGAGATGTTAGAACAAATGTAAGTTTTCCTCCCAGGTAGTAGTGACAGAGAGGATAGATAGAATAAGAGACGTCATAAGTTTATATTAATATATATAGTGATTTTTGGAAAGAGGATTGCGTAATTAATATGATCCTTTAAAACAATTAAAAATCCCGTAAAAAAATGTGTAGGAGCAATTTAAAATTACCCCTCAAATGGGACATTACAACTAAATTTTGCAAAAAGTATGAAATGACGTCTCTTATTCTATCTATCCTCTCTGTTAGTGAGCAGCGGAATGATACAATATTCTTAATATTACAGCAACGAATTGCGTAAAGTGCCTCAACGTGCTGTCAGCTACACAGCTAAACGACAGTATTTACATGCTAGCAAGGCCTTAACTGATGCATTAGCAACTATACAAGGCGCATTAAGTGGTGTCGAAGGATTAGCCGATTTACGTGTAGATTTACAATCCCGTCGCCAACAACTCTATCAGCGTCTACATGAAGAGCTTGTAACGCAGCTATACAAAAATTCCGCTGCAGAAGCATTCTCCACTTTTCAGCGCAACAATTCGCACCGTTTAAATTCGAGTTTTACGCGTGGTATTGATGCTCGCCGTTCCACAGATCGAATAGAAGCTAATGCGCGTGTACGTAAAGCGCTTATGGAAATGGCTCAAGGATTCGATATAGACAAGTCCGAAGTGATTGATGATGCCGACTTAATAGATCCAGAATTGAGTATGACCTATTTTATTTCAATTATAGTCGAGTGTTTTGGTATGTTGGGTAAAGTACCGGATTCGTTAGAGGTATTACGTGTACAAATTCAAACACAGTTGCTGGAAGTGGTGCGCCAAACAACGTATCAGTTAATTTCGCTCAATTTAAATACAAATGAACGCGATAATCCCTTACTCACACTACTCGAAGTCATCTTTAAACAATTTAAAGCTATAGCGAAGACACATTCGTTGTTGTTGAAAAACTATTTGTCCGTAGGACAAAAGTATGCTGTTGTCGGACCACAGCCATACGATTTAACTGATTTTTGGGCACAAGCGCAGTCTGTGGTAAGTGGCATGAAATTATTACCAAATTAACTCCAACTTAATTAAATGTGTTTTTAGCTACAATTGCTGTTAACTGATTATTTGGATATACAAAATGCTTCCGGTGATAACGCTACACAGTCGGCATTCGCTGAACCAACTAATAATATTAATTCTTATTTCCTCCGGCGCAAAGTTCCAAGGTAAATCCATATTTCACTCCTATTTTGCAGTGGTTGCATGAGCTTAGCAGACTACAAAGCCAGTTGTCGAGACAAGAACACCCAATAATGGGAGAAAACACCTCTAACACCCTTAACCCTTTTGAAACAGTAAGTTTCCTCAGGCTCTCGTTAGAATATATTGATGGCAATTTGTGAGTGATCGCACCTTTTGGACAACTTAAACCTTCTGATTAACAATATAGTAAGACAATTTAAGAAAAATTGTTTTATGTATTTGCCACGCTTCCATAGTTGCAGGGCATTTACGAGTTTGAATGAGTTGACTTTATTTGTAAGTAATAATTGTAAAAAATATACCACTTAACAGTACGAAGAGATGATTTACTTCGTTGAACAACCACCAAGGACATCCCCCAGCGGGTTAGGGGATCAGAATAAAACCCGCGGTAGGTATGCCTGTCGTAAGAGGCGACTAAAATACCAGATTCAAAGGGCTGTGTAGCGCAACACTTCAGGTTGCCAGCGCAATATATAGCTTCTCCAAACCCATTGTCAACCTCACCTATAAACGGCGAATCCTGTTTGACTAACAGACGAGGCTCTGGCGAACCCAAGCTCCTTATGGAACTTGGGGGTGGGGAGGGAGGGAATGTCCTGAAGGTTTAATGTGGCCACATAAATCGTTCCCGAGATGGTCGGGCTAGCACCTTAATGGTACTATGGTACCGGAGCGTACCGCATCTGTATCCCAAAGCCTTCGGGGAGCAACTTTATCGCTACAACAGCAACAACATCCGCCAGTTGTTTACTGACGTTTGAGTTGTTATAGCGAGGTTACTCCCCGAAGGCTTTGGGGAGTGTTATCGATGTGATGGTCCTTTGCCTGATACAGATCCGCTACGCTCCGGTAACACAACACCATTAGGTGCTAGCCCGACCAACTCGCGAACGATTTATATGACCGCATTAAACCGTTAGGCCATCCATCCCTCCTCACCCCCAAGTTCCATGAGGAGCCTCGTCTGTTAGTGAAACAGGATTCGCCACGGATAGGTGAGGTTGACAATTGGGTTTGGAGAAGCTATATATTGCGCTGGCAACCTGAAAGGGTCGCGCTACACAGCCCCTTGAATCTGGTATTTTAGTCGCCTCTTACGACAGGCATACATACCGCGGGTATATTCTGACCCCTAAACCCGACGTTTGAGTTGTAAGTTGTCAGTAACGTTTGCGAAGCTGACAAATGGTCGGAGTCTCGCATAACCTTCGGATATTACGGTCCTGTTTACTGACAAAATACTGCCTAAAGGTTAAGACGTTTACCTACCGGGGTAGTCCTATGAAGATATTAATTCGACATGCTCCGCTGCTAGTCGAGCTTTCGCGCGAACTATTTCTTAGCCCCATGGACCCTTTGGATAAGTTCTCCGCACTCATTTGCTCTCAAATAAATTGTTGGAGTTTACCTCTTGAAATGAACAAAAGTAGAAAATTGCTAGTGAAAGGGTAATGATGTCATATGCGAGGATCAGACATCGAAATATCACTTTTGTGTGTTGATTGAGAGTGGCAGTTTCTACTGGAGTTGCATTCCTTCGATATTTAAGTACGATTTTACGAACTATTGGGGCCTAGGACATCGAAATTCTCTCTTTACTATAATATTTTATTGTATTGTATGTTACCTATTACTAATGTATAAATTTTAAAACCCGAGACACCGCATTCACACCAATGTGCGCCGGTTAGTATACGATATATTTGCAAGTAAAAAATTTTAATATCGCTTAACTGTAGCAAATTGCTCTTTAAAATATATTAATTTATTTATTTAGAATTGCCTGTTATCCCGCTAATAAGAGCATAAAGTATTATAATAATAGTATTTATAATAATATTAATTTAATATCTCATACTTCTAGCACCAAAAAGTCGCTCTTCAAATTTGATAAATCATCACACATTCCACCGCAACAGAGTGCTGGCCAAACAATTGGGGATGGTACCGTAAAAGAGCATCGGCGTAATGCCTCTGATGTCTCCACAGATGATAATCTGACAGCCACAGCACTGGGAGGTGGCGGCAGTGGCAGTGGCAGTGGCAATTTCGCGCATACGAAACAGCAACGGGAAAAAGTTCTTATTTGTAAAGCCGATCAAAATGTGATAACGAAGGTATATTTGCCACTTATGACCTATATACAAGAAATTGAAGGATTCATGAAGTGCAAACCTGGGTATGTTTGTAAGCAAATGTGTAAAGGGTAAATTGTTCTTATTACCTTCACATTCTTTTGTTTTATATAGACAACCATGCAGTTTACATGACTTCATTGATAATTACATTAAGGATACGTTCCTTTCCAAAGGACACAATCGTAATTTGCAATTAACCATCGAATCTCTATCGAAAAATCAGGATGCTTGGCGCACGATTATTACCCCAGAGGAAATGAAAGTAATGGGCTTATCTCGTCCACTACTGCAGTCCACTGCCATGGTAGAACGGCGTTTGCAAGAGACTAAAACGCTCATACAGGAATTGCCATGCTATTCAGATGAATTATTGAAAATAGTTTGCGCGCTATTGAAGACATATCGCGAGATATCACAAACGGCTTATAGAGGTGTTGTGCAGCCTGACTCAGAGGATAAGCGTATTTACAGTGTAGCTTGGCTGAAGGATGAAGATATTAGTCGGTTTTTAAAGTAAATTATTATACATTTTTTTATTATTATTTTAAAAGATTACTTCCTATAGAACACTTCCCAATTGGACCGATTTAAAGTCGTCTAGCCACCGCGTAAAACACAGCAAGAAGCTGCAACGTAACAATTTCGAAGCCTCCGAGGAGGAAAGTCCCCTACAGGTGGAACAACGTAATATACGTGAAGCTGAAATGCTTACTAGTAACTTGGGTGAAGGTGGTATTACACAGCAAGAAATTTTAGCTGATATAAGTGTATTAAAAGAACTTGCCGTACTTCAAGAGAGTATGGAATGGTTTTCTGGGCGCGTATCGGAATTCGCGAACGAACTACGCAAGCCTTTAGTTAATGGCCTTAACATCTTAACGGTCGAATGCACGGCTACACATTCGGCAGCAATAAATGATGGCACAATTAAAGTGTTAACTAATTTAGCGCTGGAGTTCGATGAATTGGCCAATACATGTTTGTTGGTATTACATTTGGAGGTGAGTTATAAAGTAAAAAATAATAGTGGATTTTTCCTTTTGTGAGTGACAGATGTCAAATGTTGCGGAAAATTGTTATTCACTTGCGTTGATTTTATTCGGGTACATTTAAAATATTTTCAAGATAACTTGAAAACTGTAGGATGGATAGGAGTGTCTGAGTGCTATTTTCTGCATGTGTTGTGTACTGGGGGGAATGCCCCCTATTTGCTCCCCGTAGATACGCGCCTGCAAAACGTATCCGAAGAAAGACTCCCCAATAGTTGATATCCTTCATTGGTTATCAAATTGAGGTAAAGTTGAAAAAAGTCTCCAAGGTGGCCCACCAAAGCCAAACTATTAGGGCTGATCACATTCACGACGGCGGTGTAGCCGCCACATCTCTCATATTATTTCTACACATGTTCTTATGAGTGTCGTTATTTTCAGCGCGACAGGACTGGACGACAATCAATCACGAAAGCCTTTGTAGCCAGATTAAACCCAATTCTATTTTCGGGAAGCAACAGTGAGTGGCGTCCTTTTTATTTTGTCAATAAAAACTAAAATAGGAGTAAATAACAGATAATAAAAGCTAAAATCACTATTTTGGGCGTTTTTTAACATAATTAACATCTTTTTCAAAATTTTTCGCTACTGTTTGCTGTAACTTAATTGGTGGCTGCCGCTTTCAAAGTAATCAAGAAGCCAATGTTGTTTTTGTTGTTGTAGCAATGCTCGCCCCACCTAATAGCCGCGACCGATCACAAATTGTCATCAATATCCTCTAACGGGAGTCCAAGGAAACTTGCCGTTTCAACAGGGGTGGACCATAAGGAAAGGGGTGTTAGAGGCGTTGGTTCCACATTACAATTAAAGAGATGGTTGGTGTCATGTGGGGACACATTGCAAGCAGGGCATACATTTTGTATGTCGGGGTTTATTCTGGATAGGTAAGAGTTTAACCTGTTACAGTATCCAGAACGAAGTTGAGCAAGAGTGACACGCGTTTCCCTGGGGAGTATGCGTTCCTCTTCTGCGAGTTCTGGATATTTTTCTTCAAGTACTGGATTCACCGGGCAATTCCCGACATAAAAGTCCGACGCCTGTCTATGGAGTTCACCAAGGACCTGCTTGTGTTTTTCCGCTTCATACGGCTGGGTTCTCAGGTGCCGTATTTCCTCAAAATGCTTACGGAGATGACTCCTTAGGCCCCTAGGCGGTGCTGGTTCGTCAATCAGATGTCTGTTGGGATGCCCAGGTTTCTGGGTATTCAACAGAAACTGTTTGGTCAGCATCTCATTTCTCTCCCTGATGGGGAGTATTCTCGCCTCATTATGCAGATGGTGTTCTGGGGACATAAGAAGACAGCCCGTGGCGATTCTGAGAGCAGTATTTTGGCAGGCCTGTAGTTTCTTCCAGTGGGTGGTTTTTAGGCTTGGCGACCATATGGGTGACGCGTAGCACGTAATCGGCTGGCTAATTGCTTTGTATGTGGTCAAGAGCGTTTCTTTATCTTTTCCCCAGGTACTGCCAGCAGGGGATTTGAGGATTTTATTACGGCTCTGAATTCTTGGAACAATTGCGGTTGCGTGCGCACCAAAATGTAGATCCTGATCAAACGTCACACCCAAGATTTTGGTGTGTAGGACAGTCGATAGCGTAGTGCCATCGACGTGGATGTTCAATATGGTCGACATTTGGGGCGTCCATGTTGTAAATAAGGTCGCGGAAGATTTAGTCGGTGACAATGCCAGGTTTCGCGAGGCGAAAAAACTGGAGGGATCAGGGAGATAGCCGTTTATTTTATTGCATAGCTCATCGATCTTTGGGCCTGGGCCTGTGGCCATTATTGTGCAGTCATCGGCGTAGGAAACGATTGTGACTCCTTCCGGTGGTGAAGGTAGCTTAGATATGTAGAAATTAAACAAAAGCGGGGATAGGACACCACCCTGTGGCACCCCTTGTTTAATTCTCCTTTATTTTGATGTTTCGTTTCTGAATTGCACCGATGCCTGCCGACCACCCAGATAATTTGCGGTCCACCTTTTAAGACATGGGGGAAGGGTGGACCCTTCCAGGTCTTGCAGTAACGAGCCATGGTTGACCGTATCAAAAGCTTTTGATAGGTCTAACGCTACGAGTACTGTTCTATGGTGGGGATATTGATTCAAACCGCAATTTATCTGGGTGCTAATGACATTTAGCGCGGAGGTAGTGCTATGGAGTTTTCTGAAGCCATGCTGATGAGGGGCTAGCTGCAAATGTGCTTGGAAATAAGGGAGCAAAATGGCTTCAAGCGTCTTTGCCACTGGCGATAGGAGAGATATCGGACGATATGACTCACCTACGTTAGCTGGTTTCCCAGGCTTTAGTAGCGGGACCACCTTGGCCATTTTCCATTTCTCGGGTATGACAAAGGTGGAAAGAGACAGGTTGAAGACATGCGCTAAATATTTGAAACCCTCTTTCCCTAGGTTTTTAAGCATCGGCATGGCTATGCCGTCTGGGCCCACTGCTATGGATGGTTTAGCGCGACCAATGGCGTCCTCACCCTCTCTAGCGGTGATGGTAATTGGTGACGCGCTGAGTTTGTGTTTATGTGCGTGTCTATTGGCTCTCCGTCTATCTTTGTCGACCGTAGGATGCATTATATATTGTCGGTAGAAAGCGCTCGCGCATTTTTTTCGCATCCGACAGCACTTTGTCGCCAAAGGCGATGGAAACTTTGTCTTTGTGCTTAGTCGGATTCGATAGGGACTTTACGGTGGACCAAAGTTTACCTACACCGGTAGAGAGGTTACAACCTCTTAGGTGCTCTTCCCATTTCGCCCGCTTGTGTTCGTCCACAAGCAATCTGATGCGTTGGTTTATATCCCTTATTTGGGGGTCGCCTGGATCAAGCTGTCTTATAAGGTCGCGTTCCCTCGCTAAGCTCGCGGCCTCCGCCGGGAAGTGGGGCCGGATTTCGGGAATTCTCCCGGCGGGAATGAAATGTGCCGAGGCGGATTCAATGACCTTACGGAAGGCACGCTCCCCTTGGCGGGCATCAGTCGGGATAGGGAGGGCAGCAAAGCTGCTGTCTGTTGCAGATTTATATTCTTCCCACTTTCCTTTTTTGAAGTTTATGAAAGTGCGTTTTTCGGTGACGATGAAGTCGGCGGTACGCTCGAACGAAATAAGTATGGGCAGGTGGTCGGATGCCAATGTTACCATCGGCTGCCAGTTGACGCAGTTTACGAGTTCTGCGCTCACGATTGAGATATCTGGCGAGCTATGACAGCTTCCTACCATACGTGTGGGGGCGTCTCCGTTTATTGTGCAGAACGTCGTTTCGTCTGTTTGATCCGCCAACATCTCACCCCTACTGTCCGCCCGCAAGTTTGAATGCCATAGGTCGTGATGGGCATTGAAATCGCCTAAGATAATGCGATTGTTGCCAGTGAGTAAGGCCTCGATATTAGGGCGGTATCCACTGGGGCAACAGGTGACAGGAGGGATGTAGATGTTGAAGATTTCTAGATTTGCATCGCCTGACCGGACAGATATGCCTTGACGTTCTAAGACATTGTCACTGCGGTCGATGCCAGGATCAAATATATGATATTGCACAGAGTGGTGTATAATAAACGCGAGGCCGCCTCCATTTCCGCTCTCGCGGTCTTTCCTGTGGACATTATAACCAGAGCAGGTCTGCAATGCAGATCTTGCTGTGAGTTTAGTCTCTTGAATCGCAGCAATGCGGATGTTGTGCCGCTTCATGAAATCGACTATCTCCGTAATCTTCCCAGTTAGTCCATTACAGTTGAACTGCAGAATTCTGAAGTGCATGAGGGGTGACGCCGCCACTCTAGGGGTAAGTGAGGGGTGACTACGCCTAGGTTGTGGAAGGCCAGGACGCAATTGCTGTTGTGGCCTTGGGACTGGGCGCCCTTGGGCAAGCATTGGGGTACCCAGATGATTTGGGTTTGCGACCTGGCAACAAGGCGCGATTAAACCCGTCGAGGGGTTGCCGTCGCGGAGACCAGAACAACTAGGAAAGTGGCACCACCCAAGGCAGGAGCTGCATTGAGCGGATGTCGCAAACCTATATATTCTGTGCTGGCAGACGGTGCAAACGGAGGCAGGGACTAAGAGTCTGTTTCCCTGACCTGCACGATTGCTGCCAGAAAAGAGGGGGGAGAAGAAGACGGGGGCAGGGGCTGATGCTCAGCATTGCTACCAACTCTACTACGAAGGTAGTAGTTATGAGTGGTATCAGCAGCGGGTACTTGTTGTGGCTTGCTGAACAGCGAAGCTGCTGGAAGGTAGTGGGGATACGCGTAGGCGTAGACTACGGGACGCCCTTGGGCGTGAGCAGCAAGGAGCCACAAAAGATTTATAAAAGTTACGTGGACGTCGGGTTTTGGGATCAAGCCCAGAACAACCTGTCCGATGCAACCATCCCTTGCACGAGACACACTGAACAGAGTATGGCCGTCCTAAAAAGATTCTTTTCTCGCAAATGCAGCAAAGCCATTTCTCAGGACCGGGATCAGGAGACGGACCCGGATTGGGTTCGATACCTTCCCGGAGTAAGAGAATATGTAGCAGTCCTGCTGCAAGGAGCTGCTGGGAGGATGACAATTTGTGGGAGGGACGAAACAAATTAAATGGGGTCACACTGAAATGACAGTCCTTGGTCGGGAAAAATCCCGAGTCGCTCCGGTACATAGAACCGACTGCCTGGGGTTGCGTCAAGAAGCCTATGCTTGGCTATGGTTGTCGTCAAGCTTTGCTTTATTGTGGGTGTGGTCTGTAGACCCGTGTTGAATGTGACAGCCCTATTGTGAGAAAGAAACACCTCATTAGGGCTGATCACATTCAACACGGCCTCTACAGACCACAACCACAATAAAGCAAAGCCTGACGACAACCGTAGCCAAGCATTGGCTTTTTGATTACTTTGAAAGCGGCAGCCACTAATATAAATTACAGCAAATAGTAGCGAAAAATTTAGAAAAAAAAATATTATTTATGTTTAAAATATGCCCAAAAGAATGATTTTAGCTTTTATTATCTGTTATTTAATTCTATTTCTCACTCACTGTCGCTTCCCAAAAATAGAACTAGGTATAATCTGGCCACAACAGCTTTCGTGATTGATTGTCGTGCTGCTCTGTCGCGCCGAAAATAACGACGCTCATAAGAACATGTGTAAAAATAATATGACAGATGTGGCGACTACACCGCCGTCGTGAATGTAATCAGCCCTATTGATAGCAGTAATGAAGTATAATTTATCAAAAATAACCTATATATATTTTATTTTCATGAAAATACTGTAGTATTGGAATCTTACACTTGAGTCCGGTCAAAGAACCACAAGTTGGGAACGATAATTTTTTCAACTTACGTAATAGCATTTTTCGCTTAATAAAAATTCCATCTTTTGCTGAGTACACTATGATTCGCAAGATTAGCCACTGTTTCGTAACAACTCTTGAGATTTAAGAGGTATGCTAGTTATCAACATGAGCTCTAATGGTACTCAAGCCCAAATGCTTGTTGGGTATATTCGACGCCATTTCGAACGAACGCAAATCACCGATAATTTAAACCTACCAGATCGCCTGCTTAAGCTCAGCTTAAACTTCAGTTAAAGTAGACTGAAAATCTGAAGAATAAGTTTAAGCCTAGTTCAACTGACAAACTGAGTTGAACTTGTACGAAAAACTGGGCCTAAAAAGCACAAAACGGAGTATTTTTTTTGTTTTTATACCCAGCGTGTGCTTGTACCGGTTATTTGTAATGGCATAAAGTAATCGAGCTAGATATGGACTTCCTTGCATCAAAATTATCAGCATCGGAAAATATTTTGATTAAACCATGTCCGCATATTCGTTAACACGATAACTTAAGTAAAAATTGAGATATCTGGCTTATCTGGATCCAGTATAGATTCGTATTGAAAATGGGCGATGGGTATTGAAAATTGCGAGCAATAACCACGACTCCTTTTTCGATAAAGTGGCGAATTTTGATATGTGGTTTGACTTTATGACGCAAAATATAAAATTGATAAAATTTGGAAAATGGGCAGTGCACAAAGTATATTAACAAAATCTTGTGATCTGTCGTGCCTATTGGATGGAGCGAAGCACTGCTACAATAAAAACAACAAGCCAACGTTTAAAAAAATAATTGTTTCCAAATTTGAGCCTTAACAAAAAATTCAATATCTTTACGGTTTATAACTAAATTATGCATATATTACCCCACAGAATACTACTGAGCAAAGTACTAAAATTAAAAATCTTTGAAAATGGGCGTAGTCCGCCCCTCTTTTAGTTAATCTCTGTCTCAATAAGTCCTCCTTATACAATAAATAGAATGAATATTGGCCACACTATAGCTTAAGCAAAATAATTGAGATACATTTATCAAATTTAGTCCACGAGCTTATCTGGACTCAAAAGATATTCCTATTGACAATGGTCGAAATCAGATTGTAACCACTCGCATTTTTTAGATATCGGAAATTTGCACGAAAAAATGAAACCATAACATTAACAAATACTAAAGAAGTGATGAAACTTAGCGAGGGGATTAACTTTTAGAAATTTAGTACAATTTTGGAAAACGATCTGCAAGCCGTGGTTTAAATTTCGGAGTAAAAGATTTTTCAAACTCTTATACGTTAATCTTCAACTTTAGTATGAGTTGAGAATCAATTTAAGAGGAAATCGATAATTTTTCTCAATTTAGAACTACCAAAAATCCCAGTTATGCCTGTAGCCCGTTTCTATAACCTTTCGTTATAATAACGAGCGGTTTGCTATCGCAAAACACTCAATTCACCTTGCGATATAATCACCCCTATTCTGCATTTCGATTACGTTCCCGTTCTACGCTCCGCTCAAATCGAAGTTTGGTATTCTGCATTACGACGGAATCGTAACGGGAAGAGGAAGAGCAAATGAGTTTTCGAAAGCAGCTGTTTGTACGGAATGTGTGAACATTGGAACAAAATAAATTAAAGAAAATTTGTAAAAAAACACTCAAAAACGTTTATATTTTATTATCCAAGCCATTTTGTACAAAAAAAGGAATAGAATATATTGCCGCAGTGTTATACTTTTTGAGTGAAGTGCTTTCATAATTGTAAGTGTGTTTTTGTCGTTCTTTTGGCCAATTCCCTGCCGTGGCCACCAAGTTTTGTTAAAACGGATTCCTGCACGAATATAGCTGACATTTTCTGAATTTTATGGATGCTAGTTTCATTGCAGTGGCCTAAAATACTCTATGAAGATTTATTTGTTCTTTCCGCAAGGATTGTTTACGTTTTCGCTTCAACTTCCTCTACTCCGGCAGCTTGCTTTGGCATATAACTGGACCCAACGAACAGACATAAATACCCCAGCGGGTTAGGGGGTCAGAATATTCCCGCGGTAGGTATGCCTGTCGTAAGAGGCGACTAAAATTCCAGATTCAAGGGGCTGTGTAACGCAACTATTCAGGTTGCCAGCGCAATATACAGCTTCTCCAAACCCAATTGTCAACCTTATCTATCCGCGGCCACTCCTGTTTCACTAACAGACGAGGCTCTGGCGACCCCAAGCTCCTCATGGAACTTGGGGGTGGGGAGGGAGAGGATGACCTGAAGGTTTAATGTGGCCACATAAATCGTTCCCGAGATGGTCGGGCTAGCACCTTAATGGTGCTGTGGTACCGGAGCGTACCGGATCTGTATCCGACAAATGACCATTACATCGATAACACTCCCCAAAGCCTTCGGGGAGCAACCTTATCGCTACAACAGCAACAACAACAGACACAAATTATAGCTGTCTATTATAATGGAATCAACAGCCGCGGCATTATTTGTTGAGTTGGAAAGCAACGCATACGAAAATGGCCAGGCGAGAATCGAAAGGCAAATATTGCGAGACTTGTGTAATCCATTTGAGATGAGTGACGAATTGCAAGAAATTTAACATAAAACAGGTAAAGTTTAATGACTTAGTTTCTTATTTAGGTTACAAACAATTTTCGACTTAATAAAGATGCTTTCAAGTATGTGTTAGATACTTTTGCGGAGCAAATACGTCCAGGGACTTCGACATCGACATGTTGTTTTTGGCCTGGAAACATATAAAAAACAATCATCATCAAGCCTTTTACGTTTCTCAAAAAGTTTTACTTACATTTTTGCTAAAATTCTGTTATAAATTAATAAAAAACTAAAAAGAAAATATTTTTCCGCCAACTAATTTGCAACTTAGAAAAACGGAACTACGATCGAAATGCAGAATACACAAAATCGAACGATTTGAAGTTGGATCGAAAGAGATTGGAACACAGAATACCAAAATTGCCAAATCGAAAAAATTCCAATCCAAGTCGAAATGCAGAATAGGGCTGAATAGTAGTGAGTTTTTATCATATCGATGGAGCAATCGAAATGGAACTTAGGATCTGTCATCAATAGCGAAAAAGGTATAATAACAAGCATTCACGAGTTCAAAATTGCTCCGTTTTGCGCATTTACGTCATGCTTGACTCTTGAGCGAATAAAAAAAAGAGCTATAGGAAGAGTCAATTCATACGTCATAAAAAAACAGCTGATCTAATGTTTGCATGCGCAATGCGCAATCTTGTGTGATTTGTGAATTGTTATTTTGTGATCGTGCTACCTTAAGCTTGAAACACAGTGCCCTGACGCTGCGAAATAAACGCGACGAACATCGCCTGGTCAAAAATAGAATCCCCATAATTACATGAAGGTGAGTACAATGAACGCCATGAGTGAAATTAACGCGACGTCATTTTGCGACGATAGATTTATACTAGGTTCAAACACACACCAAATTGGCAATTTATACTATTTGGGCAATTTATTACGCAATTTGTCATATAATAAATTGTAATAATAAATTGCCAATTTAAAAAAAATTACGTAGTAAATTGTTTCAAACTGCAAATGCAACATTGTATAGTGTGTTTATTGAGTATATTTAAACGTCACTTACGCATGGCTGAACTATATGGTTGGCTCATCTCATCAGCTGATTTTATGTCTTTCATTTCACTGGAGTAGGAATTGTCAAGATGGCAAACTCAAAATGAAACCAAAACATTGAACACATTTTCTTACAACACACAAATATTTCAAAGTTTTATGTTTTCAATCCATTTCATTCGCCTAATACCAACACGCACAGACAGTCTGAACAAAGGTATGCTCTTGCTGTAGAGATGAGCCAACCAGCTATCAAATTACTATTGTGTAAGCTAAATCGAGTTGTATGAACAGCACTCAATTCAAATCTAAATTTCCTCAATTTATTTATCTGTTTGAACATAGTATTATTTCTATCGTCGCCGCCGGGCGATGACGACAAACATCCCAAGGGTTGCTGCTGTTCAATTTTTTAAGTATAAAAAAAGAAAACATAATATCCAAAAACAAATTTTTTTGTCTTTACATATAATTTTTAATTTAATTTCTTAACATTTTTGTTTTGTTTTGTTAATTTTCAACATTTTGGGCGTGTTTTAGCAGTCAAGTGCTAAAGCAAAGAATTAAAAAAGTTTTAATTTTTTTCATCTTTATTTCCAAATAATGGCCACTCTGAATAAACAGCGTCAATTTCGCCCGGCATTGTGTTTTAAGTAGATGAAATGTCTGGGCGTAATTTGAAAAATGTCATCGCCCGACGCGGCGTATATCGTCGTCGCTCGGCATTGTGTTTCAAGCATTAAGTTTTTATTCTAACATTCGAAGACTCAGTCCACCGAGGAGCTATAAGTAAGAAAATATGTACATATATTCTTAGAAAGAATTAATTTGGGCCAAGTTACGTTACAAATTCGCCTTCTGGTTTTTTTCTATAAAATAAAAAATTTATTAGAAAACAAAAAATTCAAATCAGTTACAAACAAACGAACTTCACTCATTTTCTTTTTAAGGTATTGTAACGAACTTCGGGAAACTCCGCTTATTTAAAACCTTCTGCGAACGTTCGAATCGCTAAATTTTCGAATAAATAATTCCAATATTCAGTAATGGGTGAGGCCATCTCAAGTGAGCATCGCATTTACCAAGTGTTCGATTAACCAAAAAAATTTTTTTCACATTAAAGCCTTATAAAAGGGTAGGAAATCCTGTTAATTTTTTTCTCGAAGTTTTTTTACCGTTAAATTTTTATAACCAATTGAATTTTGTCGCATCAAATCGGTCAATAATTTTTTTCTCAGAAACTACTGAACCGATTTTAATAATTTTTTTTTAACATTTATAAAACAATGCACTATAATTTTGAGTTTTTTTGTATACACAAATAATAATAAAATAAATAACATTAATTGTTATAAACAAATTATTATATAACTAACTTCTGCGCCTCTGAAAAAAAATTAAATAACAGTAAATTATGTGGTATTCGATTATATTTTTATTTCTGAAAAAAAAAAATGGGGGCCCAGAAAGTTTCCTTATAATAACGTTATATGTGCGAGTGCATCCGCCGCTTCCCATACTACACTTCGCATGTTATGAACATTTATTCTATACTATCACGTTTATCTTGTCAGTAGCTGAAATATGGTGGTTGCTTACATGTTATTTTTTTGATGACTATAAATAATACCACGACAATTATACATATAACACTTTCTACTTCACGCTTAAAATAACAGATTTTTCGTAAGCCGAGAATATTTTACATTCGATTTCATTTCTATTCCTAGGGACAAAGCAATGAAATTGACGGGTGTTTTTTAAAGTTTTCGCAACTGAATAACGCTCTCTCAATTTAGCGGCATGACTTTCATGTTCTATCTTAGTAAAATATTCAAAATCTATTAACTTGAAATATGATTTTGCCCAATTAAATAGAGCTTTTGGTCCAGTGATTTTGGTTCCATTGCTATTCTGGAGACTTGAAGCGATATGAACATCTTTTTACAACGCCGCCGACCCCGTCACAAGCACCCTTCTAATGCGCTGTAGCAAAAAAATGCCACTCGGCGTCAACTCCGAAATATTTTTTGTGATTAAGCAGATTGATGAAATTGTACTTGTTCTTGTACTGTGAACCTGCCCCGTTCGAGAAGTAAAACATTTTTTTACGTTATTCCTTCCGAAAAGTTTTATCATGAACAAAATCAGTTTGGAATTGAATAAATTCACCGCTGTGCTGTCGTGGTCTAAGACGTCCGAAATTATTACAAAACTTTTATGCCGTACATTATTGTTTTCTTTATAATAAATTACATTAGGATGGATAGTAGCTTGAGTTGTGTTCCAGTACTCGGACTGAATGGAATTTTGTACACGGCAGGAGTAATTTTCAAAAAAATCCAAACATACGACATATTCCTTGTCACACAATTTGTTTTTAAGATCAGTCAAATACTTAGCTTGAGTATTCGCAAGAAAATCGTTTTTTACAACATCAGCTAAATCAGACGGTAGGTTTTTCAGAAAGATATCTGTATGTTCTTCCTTTTTTTCTAATGTGCATCTGAAAAAAAGTATATTATATAATAATGGGATGTAAAATATGTAAACCATATACAAGAAAAAAACAGTTTACCTGTCAGTACCCTTCCATTGTTCGTAAATAACCGACGTAACCATGTTATTCCTGAAAATGTGTTCTAAATGTTCAATAAACTTTTTCGCGCTGGGACAATATTTACATTTTAACAAAAAACAATCGGAAAGAGGACAGACCATGTTCTTTAAGCAGTCCCGATAGTTCAGTTCAGAGTTTGGGTAAATTGACATTCGTTTTAATCCAGCAAACTTTAAACGCATATTGTCATGTATTTTACATACGCACACATTATGCGTTCCCAACGAATATGCATTGTTGTGGCCGCAATTGTTTAAATTTTGACAATGATATCGGCATGTTTGGAAATTTTTCCCGAAATATACTGTGCAGATTTCGAATACTGTCCATCAATAATCGTTTTTGCTCATGACAACGAACTCCATCCTTTTTAACGGATTTGCTATCATGCATCCCCGGAATTATGCGGCTGACATCATCGCATAGGTAAAATTCTTCAACAGCTTTTACAGTTTCTGGATTTATGGGACGGCCTTTTTTCTTCTCAGGGCGAGATCCTACTCCTTGTGTTTTTTGTAGCTTTTTTGCAGTAGAAACCATACGACGAGACACATTAAAAGTTTCACGAATCTTTCTGATGGTCCACGTTTTTGGAACAAATGTCAATATATTTATTTTGTCTCCTCGAGTTTTTTGATTGTTAAAGGATATTCTTAGTGCTTCAATATTTTCATCTTCAGGTGGCATCTCACTGCTTAAACTGCTGTCACACGTTGTTCCTACAAGATCGAGCTTAGCTGCCAATTTTTCTTTCTCCTCTTTCGAAAAATTTGAAATGCGCCGAACTTTTACTGGGCTCACATCACATTGTTCAAACAAATTATTTATTTTATCCACGCTTATTAATTTGTCAACAATTTCACTATCGAAATGTAAATTAGCATTTACATCATCATCAGGCACTATGATTTTTTCCGGAGAACTATCACGCGAGTTAATTGCATCTTTTTCGATAGACATATTTTCCAGTTCACTAGATTTTGCTTTAAACAGAGCACGTTTGCAAGAGCGACATATGTATTGGCCGATAAGACCACTGAACTTTTCACTGTACTTTTCATTTACTTGCACTAAATCTATGTAAACGCGACAGTGATTTTTCTTTTGCAAAGGATTACAACACCGGTGTGGATTTGGCATTTTACTAATTAACGAAATTGGGAAATTCACGCCAGTCGACTTATAAATTTATCTGTTTAGAAACTATTATTCACAATATACTTTGTTTTTGAAATAATTAACGTGATATAGGTAACAAGTCTTTATTAAAATAACATCCGCTTGCGACTAAATTTTTAAATTCAAATCAAAGAGCTTATTACTTAAAAATCAAAGTCGTACGATTATGCAGTTAGATGCACCAAGCTATCTAACTGCTGAGTTCCAACGAACTTGACCTA
This sequence comes from Eurosta solidaginis, assembly GCF_040869045.1. Lineage (NCBI taxonomy): Eukaryota > Metazoa > Arthropoda > Insecta > Diptera > Tephritidae > Eurosta > Eurosta solidaginis. The sequence continues at coordinate 85,330,500 of NC_090319.1, read as the reverse complement.
TTTAATATTTCTTAGCTAATTGTTGTTGTTGAAACAGTCTCATTTCAATTCCCCAGCATACATACCTATTTACACACATTAAGTACAGTCTTACTTCCCCACATTCACAGCGGATGCACTCGCACATATAACGTTATTATAAGAAAACTATAAAGAAATCGAGATAGATATAGACTTCCATATATCAAAATCATCAGTATCGAAAAAAAATTGTATTGAGTCATGTTCGTCCGTCTGTCCGCGTTAACACGATAACTTGAGTAAATATTGAGATATCTTCACCAAATTTGGTAACAGAGCTTATCTTACCCAGAATAGATGGGTATTGAAAATGAGCGAAATCGGATGATAACCACGCCCACTTTTTATATATATAAAATTTCTTGACAAAAATTTGAAAAATTTTTTTCAAATGGGCGTGGCACCGCCCACTTGTGATAAAATCAATTTTACAAATATTATTAATCATAAATCAAAAATCGTTAAGCCTATCGCAACGAAATTCGGCAGAGAGGTTTCCTTTACTAAGAGGAATGCTTTGAAGAAAAATTAACGAAATCGGTTAAGGATCACGCCCACTTTTGTATAAAAGATTTTTAAAAGGATCATGGGCGAATAAAATAAGCTATATCCTTGCAAAAAAAAAGCTTTATATCAATGGTATTTCATTTCCCAAGTGGATTTATAACAATAAATAGGAAAAACTTCAAATTTTAAAAAATATGGTTGGCACCGCCCCTCTTAAACTGAGAAATTTTCTATGTTTCGTGAGCCATAACACGAAGAAAAATTAACGGATCATAATAAAATTGGGTACACAAATTTTCCCTATAGCAGGAAATATTTCTAGAAGAAATGGACGAGATCGGTTAAAGACCACGCCCACTTTTATATAAAAGATTTTTAAACGGGTCGTAGACGAAAATAATAAGCTGTAACTTAGCGAAAAAGAGCTTTGTATCGATAGAATTTTACTTTCTAAATTGAATTCAGGGATGCACCTTAACGTTAAGCTAATCGTTTATCAAAAATGTCCACCGTTTCCGTTGAAACACTTCGAAATATTATCGATAAAGAAATCAAGATAAATTGTATCTCGTTTTTAACCGAAACGAAAAGCTTCGTTAACAAAAACGTGATACTTTATGTTTGAATTCTGCTGGCAATGGTATAGCCATGGTGAAGCTGTAAGGTGGTAACAGCGAGCGGGCATACACACACAAACTCCATGTAATTTGTTTGTCTAATTCGTTGGTGGTAATGTCAAAAATACTCTGAGAAATATTCGTACTGTCAAAATTCATTAGAAAAGTTGCAATCAGCTTGGCTAACTAATGCTTTCACCTTTAATGACTCTGCCATCAATCAGCCTTGCCAGCATAGTTTGAAATTAATAGTCAACATAAACGATTTGATTTCATTTTGATATGGCAGAAAACGAAACAAAATCATTTCGTTAATTTGACGTTCTTAACGTTAATAAACGAAACGAAATGACTTTGTTTCGTTTATTAACGTTAATTATCGTAACGAAATGACATCGATTCGTTGGTTAACCATGCCTGATTGAATTATAACATTAAATTGGAAAACACTAAAATTTTTGAAAATGGATGTGGCACCGCCCCTTTTATGACTAAGCAGTTTTCTATGTTTCGAGCAGGCATGCTTAACGAACGAAACGATATCATTTCGTTACGATAATCAACGCTATGTTTCGAGCAGGCATGCTTAACGAACGAAACGATATCATTTCGTTACGATAATCAACGCTAATAAACGAAACGAAGTCACTTCGTTTCGTTTATTAACGTTAAGATCGTCAAATTAACGTTAATTTGTCATTTCGTTTCGTTTATTAACGTTGATTATCGTAACGAAATTATATCGTTTCGTTCGTTAAGCATGCCTGGTTTCGAGAGCCATTACTCGAAGTAAAATTAACATATCGTAATGAAATTGTGTTCACATATTTTGCTTATAGCAGAAAATATTTCTAGTAAAAATGGACGGGATCGGTTAAAGACCACGGCAACTTAGACATAAACAAGTTTAAACAAAGGTAGCAAAAAATAGTTTTGAATCAATGATATTTCGCTTATGAAGTCTTATTGTAGGAGGAAATGGGGAGACATTTTTTTAACAGGCGGTGCCACGTGTTATGAAGAAAAGTAATTTATCTGACATGTACAATTAAAGTTCACGCTGAGTATATAATGTACGGTTACACCCGAACTTAAACACCTTTACTTGTTATTTTTTATGCATTTATATTAAGTCGCTTTCATGTTTGTCCCCTCATTTCCATACGAATTTTTGACCCACGAAAAAGTCTTTCGGTAACTTGCCGTTGAGCTAGGCACTTGATACTAAAGGCTCCATTACTGATACTTAGCATAGACTTGACTTGGCTTGCGAACTGTCACTTACAGTTCTGTTAAATGAACATTGCATGTTACTGATTACTCAAAAGTTAACTTGACTTAGAAGTCTGTTGAATTTTGATTTTCTATGTAAGTTCTAAGTGACGTTTACATTTTGAGATGCCATTTGTTTGTTTCCATTTCATTTTGACATTTTGTCATTCAAATTGACATTTATTTAAAAATAAATTTCAACGCTGATTATGATGCCAGATTTTATGCGCCAAGTGGAGTATAATCGTGGCTAAGTTGCCAAGTTTACGCCAAGTCAAGTCAAGTCTATGCTAAGTATCAGTAATGGGGGCTTAAGAGCATAGTTCAGATCTGGAAAACATTACAATGCAAGTGAAAAAAAATCCGCTAGGTGGTGCACGGATCGAGATATACAGAAAATTAATTTTAAAATGGAAATTTTGCGATCGACTTTTAATTAACTTCTCGGTGATCCTGAGACTTGAAATTTAGCACATAGTTTGCGAGTAGATGGCACTACAATTCGTGGAAAACAAAATGCCGCGAGGTGGCAGACGAATCGAGATAAACGAAAATCCCTGAAAAAAGTAAGTAACTGTCCGGTAAGCTAGAGACCTGAAACTTGGGCCTTGAGTCAGAACCCGGTGACAATGCAATATTTGATCAAAAAAAATTCGCTAGGTGGCGCATGGATCGAGATATTAGGAAAATTAGTTTTTATTTGGGAATCTTTCAATCCATTTTGAACTAACTTCCCGGTGACCTAGAGACTTGAAACTTGGCACACAGTTCGAGGGTTGGTGACAATACAATTTACGGAAAACAAAATTCCGCTAGGTGGCGCGCTAAGTTAGATACTTACAAATCCTTGAAAAACGAGGCGAATCTTGCAATCGATTGTTTAGTAACTTCCTGGTGAGCTGGAGAAATGAAACATGAGCCGTGAGTCAGAACCCGGTGACAATGTAATATTTTATCAAAAGAACTTCGCTATGTGGCGCATGGATCGAGATATTAAGAAAATTAGTTTTGATTTGGGAATCTTTCAATCCATTTTTAACTAACTTCCCGGTTACCTAGAAACTTGTAACTTAGCACGAGTCGATGGCACTACAATTCGTGGAAAACAAAATGCCGCCAGGTGGCAGACGAATCGAGATAAACGAAAATCCATGAAAAAACGTAGGGAATCTTGCGATCGATTTTTAACTAACTTCCCGGTAAGCTAGAGACCTGAAACTTGGACCGTAAGTCAGAACCCGGTGACAATGCAATATTTGATCAAAAAAATTTCGCTAGGTGACGCATCTTTCAATCCATTTTTAACTAACTTCCCGGTTACCTAGAGACTTGAAATCTGACACCTAGTTAGAGACCTGGTGACAATACAACTTATGGAAAACAAAGTTCCGCTAGGTGACGCGCTAGTCAAGACAACTGCAAATCCTTTAAAAACGGGGGGAATCTTGCGATCGATTTTTAAATAACTTCCCGGTGAGCTAGAGACCTGAAACTTGGGCCGTGAGTCAGAACCCGGTGGCAATGCAATACTTGATCAAAAAAATGTCGCTAGGTGGTGCATGGATCGAGATATTAAGAGAATTGGTTTTAATTTATGAATCTTTCAATCCATGTTTAACTAACTTCCCGGTTACCTAGAGACTTGAAACGTGGCACTTAGAGGCCTAGTGAGAATGCAACTTATATAAAACAAATTTCCGCTAGGTGGCGCGCTAGTCAAGATAACTGCAAATCCTTGAAAAACGAGGGGAATTTTGCAATCGATTTTTAAGTTACTTCCTGGTGAGCTAGAGACTTGAAACTTGGGCCGTGAGTCAGAACCCAAAATTCCAAATGCCTTTTTGTAGGCAGCACTAAAAAAGTGAAAATAAAAAGATGATAAAAAAATTTTAAGGACTACCTTTATATAAATGGGCCAAAAAATAGACAATTTTTACTTTAATACAGACATAATCTTGTTGAATTTTGACTAAAAAACTTTATCAATATATCTTGTAAAAGAATTTTGGGATTTAAAATTATAAAGGTAGAGCGCGTGCTTAAATTTTAAATAATCAATTAGTTAATCCCAAGTACATGGTTTGCCTTAAATTGAAAGATTGCGCTCCATTTTTTTAGTTTTAAATCCCAAAATTCATATACAAGAGCTATTGTTAAAGTTTTTTAGTCAAAATTCAACAAGATTATGTCTGTATTAAAGGAAAAATTGCCTTCTATTTTTTGGCCCATTTATATAAAGGTAGTCCTTAACATTTTTTTATCATCTTTTTATTATATTTCACAACCGAATGAACAGTTTTGAAAGAAAAATAAAAAAAAAAAATTTTAAACAATTCAAAGTGAAACATGAGTTAAGTTGTATTTAAGTTAAAATAACAAGAATACAAAAAAGTACCGTACAACTTCTAACGTAATTTATCTGGCCCAAATCGTTGTTGTTGCATTTTCATGCAAAATCAAGATTTTTGTTACGGGGGATGATGCATTTTGATCCGCGATTCCAAAAGAGAAGTTACTGATAATGAGCAAACTAGGTAGAGTTTGTTACTGAAATATGTCCATTAGCCCTTTGTAGTCCAATCATATATTTCGGAGCCTACAAATATAATTTATAACCAAAGCATGGAAACTGGAGTAAAAAAATCGTCCTCTGAAAAACGTGAGCGGGTGTAAAGAAACATGGGAGGCATAGTTTGCACCTGAGGATTTGCAGAATGAAACTCTAGTCAACTTGAACTGAAGTTTAATCTCTCACTGAAAGCCGAGCTTTAATGATTTATAAATTCCAGGTACGCGTACAATGTTTCCATTATTTGCGAACTAAGCCCGCCAACAAATCGCACAGTTTTATGGGAACCAAGGACGATGATATTCTTGAGCCCGATCGACAGGTGCAAATGTTAACTAAGCGTTTATCAGAAATGGATGAAGCTTTTAGTGCGGCACTACATCCACGCAAAACGAGGGTAATTTATTGTTAGAAAAAATTATTTTACTACAAAACTAGTCGACTATAAAGGCCATGTCTGATAAAAACTGTGATAGCGCGTTGCTGACATTTCATTTTTGACAGATGAGAAAACGTACGTAGTAAAACGCAACGTTAACGGCTTTTGACGAGCGTTAACGCAAAGACTTGTAACATGTAAATAGCTGTGTTTTTTTACATCTATCTACGTTTACGCTTAAATTTTATATGGAATGCTAAGCGTTAAACTTTATCTACTCTTCTGAAATTGCTGCGCGTAAAATTAGTATTCCTAAATTTCAATACGCATTATACTCAAATACAACTGAAATATGTTTCTATATTTCACCTCTACACTAATTCTATGTATGACATCATAAAATGGTGTGTCCACAATTATTTTTTTTTTTTTTTTGCGGTAGGGCTGAAAAATGCCTAATGCATCATATTTGCTGCCGTCGCAACAACCGTGTGTCCGTAGACTAAAAAACAGTCCTGTTTTGGAACCGTCGCCCACCCCGGTACCACTTTCGCATCACTTCAAGGTGGCGTTCCTTATTTCTCATTTTTAAAGAGCCTACTGTTGTCCCTGCGTCCAGGTTCCCGCTATTTGCTCTCAGTGTCGATTTAATCGCCACTGCTTCGCCTGCGCATTGCTCTGCACTCCCCTCAGCATCCATCAGGCGTGTCATGACTATAAATGCCATTTTGCTCCCTGCAGTCCAGCACTCTTTCCTGTTGCACATATGTGATACTAAATTTCTCGTGGTAAGTTCCTCCCCAAAATCTCTATTTAAGGCGAGTCTTTCCTCGTGGAAACGGGAGCAGTGGAACATAACGTGTTCTGTGTTTTCTAACTCCGTGGTACACATTGGGCAAAGACGATCTTCCCCTATCCTACGCTTCCATAAATACTCTTTGAAACCGCCATGTCCACTCAGTATCTGCGTGAGATGGTAGTTCAGTTCGCCGTGTTTCCGCTCATTCCATTGAGCTGCGTTCCAAACTAGCGTGAAGGTCCAACGCCCTTTACTCGAGGCCTCCCACCATTCCATAATTCCTCGCAAACGATTCAGCTATATGTTATACACTATGGCCAACAGAGGTTTGTGTCTGCGCTTTTCGGTACAACATGTTCTGTAGCTAGTTATTTAACCACTGCCGCTGGATGGGTCTCCTAAGCATTATCTAAGCGATGATAAGCGTTTTTTTACGCGCAAACGTAAACGTATACGCGTGTAAAAAAACACGGAAAATGTCAAGTGATCCTCAAAGTTTTACCAGACATCGGCTTAATGGTGAATTAAACAGATATTTTTTTTACATTAAGCAACACTTTAAAATTACCTATTTTTGTATTAAATTTATTTTTTTACTTTAGTACATTTTTGAAGGATTAGCACACTTGGCCGCACGTATACTTATTCAAGCCTCTAACTATTTGGAGCACATCGATCAGGCGACAGTGCAACGTATGTGTCGCAATGCGCTAGCATTACAACAAACACTCAGCAATATTACAGCATCGCGTGAAGTGGCATTGGATCAGGCGAAAAACTTTTATGAGTTGCTATGCAAGGAACCAGATGTATGTTAGAAGCGATACCGAAACTTAATTTTGCTAATCAGTTTTTAATGTTTCTTTAATCTCTTGTCTCTCTTTGCAGGATATTCTAACTAACATCGTTGAGAAAGGAGCTCAGTTTACCGAAATGCAATATCTAAATGCACTGCAATTATCGTGTAAGGCGCGCGGCATAGTAGAGGCAAATACTTTAGCTTCATATCAGCAAAAGTTATCAGACATTTTGGGTACTAAACCATCTACTGGCATCGTTGTTTAACTTTTTCTTTTGTTTTGGTGTTAAGTTAGCCAAACCATAGAGATAGAAATTATTTGCTCTAATAATTAAGACTTCGTTTTGCTTAACTAAATGTACAAAGAAATCAGTTTGCTTTCCTTTGTATTTTTTAAATTAAGGCATAATTGCCCATTGCAAAAGCAGGCTTATGATAAGTAACATGTCATATATACAAATGATGTATGAAAATATTAAGATATGCCCAGGCATAACCTTTGGTGATTCACCTTAAAGGACTGTTCGGTTAATTATTAGCTATTACTATATACAAAATATTGATAATATTACAAAGTGGAAATTACTAAATATAATATACATACAAATGAGACATTTATTTTTAATTTGGGTTAAGATAATTACGATCCCATAAATTAGTGGAGGATGCGGGTAGACTATACATTAAGGGACCAGGGGTTGGGAGTGATGGGAGAGGGAGGGGTGTGACTCCCCCTTTCTAAAACCACCACCCCCACCCACAGGAGGCTTATAGCTTGATCACAATTTAATATTAAACTTACAAAAAAAATGCAAGAAAACGCAGTGAATTGAACAAATATGGTGCCACCAGACTTCAAAATATGTATAAATAAAAAACGACTCAATTTTTTTTAATCGCACTATTTTTTATTCCAGATTTCCTATTTTTTGTTTTTTTAACAAGTAAACGTAATTTATTTTAAAAAATCGCGATTTTTAATACAAATTTTCTACTTTTTTATGAAATAAACGTAATTTATGTTAAAAAAAAAATAAAACGCGTCGCAGGCGAAAATTTGGAATACAAAATTACGCCATTTTTTATTCCAAATTTTCAATTTTTTATAAAATATACGTCATTAATTAAACAAAAATAAAAATCGCCGCAAGCGAAAATTTGGAATAAAAAATCGCGCGATTTTTTATTCCAAATTTTAAATTTTTTATAAAATATACTTAATTAGTTTAAAAAAAATAAAGCGCGGGATTTTTTATTCCCAATTTTCAATTTTTTTAGTTTGATAAATAGAGCATTTGTGGCCATAAATTAAACGAGGGTATATTTGGTTTTATAAACATTATAGAGCGTACTTATGTATAAAATTCTTGTGAAAGAGTTCGTATGTAGATAAAGAGTGATAGTTATACCATGGTAATTTTAACAACTAATTACTAGTAAATTGTTAATAACAATTAAAAATTACTCACTGATTCTCTTTGGGAAACTCCCTGAGAACCTATGTGCAAAATTTCAAAGGTCAGACCCTTTTGGTTTACGAATAAAACCAGTTGGTTCCTTAATGTATAGCCGACCCGTGGATGCGCATAAAATCTATCAAGCATTGTGAATTCATAAGTGGCGAATGTTCACAATAATAAACAGCTTCGATCAGCTGTTCGATTACTTAAATCATTTGCTAATAGTGTTTTTCAAACATTTTTGTAAACGACTGGTATATTGCATTATTTACATATTTTAAAATGCTTGCTTAACTGGCTGCTCATATTTTATCCAATAACTAGAATTTAGAAATGAAAATCAATATGTAGTCTGATTTTCTGTATACTCAAAAGAAAAACTGATTTCGAACACAAGTTAGCGGTTCATGGCACTTCAATTTTATAACGGCGACCAAAAACCAAACCTTTCTTCCATTCTCTGGCCATTCTCCCTGTGAGCTATTATTTGACAGGTAGGTGTGGCAATGGAGGAATAGAAATATTTTTCACTAGTAGGAATTCACAATACTATCAAGGTAAGTTTTCATCTCATTACGCAAACATGTTTTGCCGCCTAAAGTCGGTTGTTCCAAGAACTATTGAGAATGCTCGCGCCAAGAAGAAGGATATTTCAATATAATGGAGATGAGAAATGTTTCTTTCATTATCGCTGTAAAAAATGAGCAACAAAAATATTCGTTGTTAAACTCCGCCTTAAAAAAAACTCCACATAATGCTATATTTACATACATCGCTTAGTGCGTTGCTTCGGCTGACAGATAAGTTCAATGTATGACCGCACCTCTTATGTAAAGCTGTAGTCATTGGTGCCGTTTGTCGTACCGCTGTAGTCGCATCCCTAACGTAATCAGCTGTTTATCGTTACGACGGTAAACCAAAACCCAATTGGTTGGCTACGATACGGTTACGACCTTAGCGGCACCAATAATCGATTGCATTGATTCTCATAAGGTTGGTCGAATCAGCTGTTAAAAGGTTACCGATACGGTTACCGATAAAGCACCAATGACTCCAGCTTTAGCGGCACCAATAATCGATTGCATTGATTCTCATAAGGTTGGTCGAATCAGCTGTTATAAGGTTACCGATAAAGCACCAATATCTGCAGCTTAAAGCGAGAGTCATTGGTGTGGTATTTAATATATAAATCAATATTTAATAATAAGCACTATTTATTTTTATAAAATATTTTTATTTAACCGCTCCTAAAAGTATGTTACAAAACGTTTTTAAATATTTCAACCGAATGAAAATTTTTGAAAGACAATATTTTACAATTGAAAAATAAAAATTAACAAGAACAAAAAAATTCAATTTATTTAAAGTAGGCACATTTAAAGTTGAATATAAATATAACCCTACAATACTCCCCCTTCCGGAGATTTAATGTTAAATAAATTAAAAGTAACTTTCTTTTTTGTTTTTGTGTTAGGTATCTGTATTTTATCAATCATTGCTGGTTTTAAACGATCAATAGGAATAGATTTAATTTCATTGTTTATTTCAATTTTAAAGTTTTTAATATCTTTTTCAATAACTCTATAAGGACCTTCATATGGATGTTGCAAGGAATGTTTGTTTATTACACGTACAAAAACAAAATGACAATATTTTAAATCTTTTGGAACAAAAATACCACTAGAATTTTGATGATGTTCCAAATTTGATTTAAAATTTTTAAAATGTTCACGCAAACTACTTAAAACATCCGTTGAAGTTATATTCTCTGTAGTTGAAACAAATAATTCACCAGGTAATCTTAAATTTTGTCCATAAACCATTTCAGCCGGTGTTGCTGAAATATCTTCTTTAAAAATCGATCGCAAACCCATAAGTACTATTGGTAACTCTTCATACCAATCTCTGGATCCATTCCTAGCCATTATTGAAGATTTAAGCTGTCTATGAAAACGTTCTATCATTCCATTAGCTTGGGGATGATAAGGAGAAATTATTATTTGATGACTTCCAAAAAGTTTCGTTAATTCTGAAAACAAGTTTGAAGTAAATTGAGATCCCTGAGCTGTTGTTATTTCTAATGGAACCCCAAAACGTGAAATATATTCTTTAAAAACTTTATTTACAACCGTAACTGCAGAAATATCTCTTAGTGCGAATGCCTCTGGCCAACGTGTAAATCTATCAATTATAGTTAATATGTAACGATATCCTTTTGAAACAGGTAAGTGTCCAACAATATCTAAGTGAATGTGTTCAAATCTAGATTTTGGAATTGGAATTTTCATAACTGGAGATTTTGTATGACGATGTACTTTCGATTTTTGACAACTTATACATTCTTTAGACCAAGTATTAATATCTTTATTCATTTTAGGCCAAAAATATTTCTTATCTATCAAACGACGTGTAGCTCTACTACCAGGATGTGAAATCCCATGTAACATATCAAATATTATTTTTCTTAAATTGTTTGGAATGAAAGGCCTAGGATTTTCTCCTGACACTTCACACCATATATTAAAGTTAAGAACAGGAATTTTTATTAGTTTCAAATTTAAAAATGTTTGCTCTGAGGTAAGTTTGCTTAATTCACTGTCTTGTTGTTGTTCACTTTGTAAAATTTTTAAATTAATGCCCGAATTATTAATCGCTTCTACTTCAAACGCACGAGATAATGTATCAGCTACAACATTTTCTTGTCCTTTAATATACCTAATGTCATTCGTAAACTGAGCAATGAATTCCATATGTCTAGTATGTCTTGAACTGCGTTCTGTTTTTGAATTTAAAGCAAATACAAGAGGCTTGTGATCTGTGAAAACTGTAAATTCACGTCCTTCTAGAAGGTAACGAAAATGTTTAATGTTCAAATAAATAGCTAATAGTTCCCTATCAAATGCACTATATTTAATTTCGGATGGAGACAATTTCTTTGAAAAGAATGCAAGTGGTTCTGACTTATTATTAAACGTTTGATGTATGACACCACCTATTGCCGTATTGGATGCATCTACATTTAAAGAAAGTTTTGCATCTTTGTTAAAATGATTTAACAATATCGCAGATGCAAACTTTTCTTTAATACATTCGAAAGCTTTATTAGATGTATCGTCCCAAATTAAAATCTTGTCTCGCTTCTTATTTGTTCTATTAATTAAATCATAGATAACTGTCGTAAACTCTGCTAATTTTGGTATATATCGATGGTAATAATTAACCATACCAATAAATTTTTGTGCCTGCTTAATAGATTTTGGACGATCAAAATTTCGAATGGCTAAAACTTTTTCTTCTGAGCGTCTAATTCCCGTTTCAGAAATATTATGTCCTAAAAAGTCAACATTTGTTACGCCAAAAGTACATTTACTTGGTTTTATATTTAAACCGTACTCCGTTAGGCGCTGAAATAGTACGCGAAGATCTTTGAAATGTTGTTCCTCATTTTCGCTTGCCACTAAGAGATCATCAATATATGTAAAAACAAAGTCTAAATCATTAACTACTTCATTAATAAATCGTTGAAAAGTTTGCGCGGAGTTCCTAAGCCCGAAAGGCATTCGTACAAATTCAAACATGCCAAAAGGCGTAGTGATTGCAGTTTTATAGATATCCTCTTCTGCCATTGGAATTTGGTGATAAGCTCTTACCAAATCTAATTTTGAAAATATTTTCTTATTTCTTAGATTCATGTTGAAGTCATGAACATGGGGCAAAGGATAACGATCAGGAACTGTTACGACATTTAATCTTCTAAAATCTCCACAAGGACGCCAGTCATTTAACTCCTTCTTGGGTACAAGATGTAAAGGAGATGCTACTGCTGAATTAGAAGGTCTACATATACCTGTCTTTACTAAAAAATCGAATTCAGTTTTAGCTACTTTGAATTTAATGGGGTCTAAACGTCATGGTTTAGGAAATTGCAAATTTCCTTCAGTGACTAATCTGTGAACTGTTGTATGTCTAACTGGTTGTGAATAGTCTGGTTCAGAAAATAAAGAACGAAATTCTTTTAGTAACTTTGTATATTTGTTATCAACAGCGAAAACTTTTGTTACGGTCTGCTGCTACGGTCTACGGCTACGATCCACTTGGGAGCGTGTTCACGCGAACACACCTAGCGATGTGGCGAAAGTTGCGATAAAAAGATATCGAAAAAACAAGAAAAGACAGACCAGCCATCACTACAAAAAAAATCGGCCCCTTTTTGAAGATTGAGTTTCCGCCGTATACACATAAGGAAAGAAAAAATTTGGTAAGGGAAACAAAATCAAGAAAAATCGCCGAGTTGCCGGCAAAATCGACACCAAATTAGATGATGGTGGTAAAACGTATTCACCGATGGTGTTTTTAAATGATTATTGGGACTTACGACGTGAACATTTTCCCATCAATGAAACAACGCCAGAATTAGATCTGCATTTTAACCTATCAACCATTAGGCATGTTCAAGTGGCAATTGTATGCTGCGCAGAAATAAAAAAAAGGGGAATTGGGTGGTAATATATCTTAACCTAGGAGGACACTACCACCGGCGTAAAGGCCAGCACGAAGCTTTATCGCCACCTGGGTCTTTGTTCACCTCGGACCACCGCGCCAACCACCACCAACGGTGCCTACTATTACCACGGGCATCACCATCGGTAGTACCTCCCCCAACTCCTTCATAAGCGCAACCACGAGCGCAACAACCATCAGACGTACCGCCACACCAGTTGCAACGCACGTAGCGGGGCCACGTACATAGGCTTGAGGCCATTAAGGTTAACACCAACAACAGGCGGTTCCACCGACCCCAAGACTTTCGCACCTTTATTAACTGCGCTCATACCGGCAATAATACCAGCCGCATCCTTACTAGCCGCGCTCATGCCGGCAATAACACTACTAGCGCATCTTTATTAACTGCGTCCATACCGGCACTAACACTACTAGCGCAACCATTACCAACTACGACCAGATTGGGCTACAATAAACCTGCTACAATGACAATCACAGGACAGCGAATATAGGCCTGCGGGCATTCCAATTGCGATAACGAACATCAGCGGTTAAAGTGGTGAGTTCGTTCCACTACTGAACTAAAATTATGTATTTGTAGCCTTAACCTTTTTTTTTTTTTAAATTATATTTTTGACCCCGCAACATTATATAATGTTAATGTAACCACAACTAAATTAAAAGTGAATTGTTTATATAAAACACAAAGACCAATGTGCTAAATACCTTTGCACTGTAAATAGGATTGCAATTCGGTAGAAAAATGGAAAAATGAATTCCCTGTAGCTAAAGGCACTAATATTAAAAAAGCATAAAAACAACTCAAGATTGATAGTAATGTAAAGTTTATGTCCTATAACTAAAAACCACGAAGATCAATTTAACGTAACTATTTAGTGTTGCAAAAATGGTATAAAGCTAATTAAAAGAAAAAAAACCCATATTCGAGTATATATCTATGTAATGTTTAAGTCATAATAAATTGCCTTTTTTCTACAAGAAAAAAATTTTTACCTACAAAAAAACAAAGCATATTTTAATGGTCATGGGTGTGCAATTTATACTGCCTGTGAAACAAAGAAAAAGGTGTTTCAGGCATTAAAATCTGCTTTGCGTTGTGGTAAAATTTTACTAATACATTTTTTTTATTGATGCCATCGTGGCGAATATGATTTTGGAGTGAGCAAAAGTGTTGATATTGTTTCGGTAAGGAATAAAGTTTTATTGGTAATTCAAGCTCAGTTGCATTATCAGTAAAATGCATTAACTCTATATTAAGAGACGCAAATAACAAGTAATGCGGGTTGGCTTGCGCTAGCAAAACAAAACTTTTTGTTGTATACATTTTTTTTTTGGTGACTGAGTCGAACTAAACCCGAAACAATACCAACCCTAACACTTACTTGTAAAACAGTTTACGTTTCACTTGAACAAGTAAAACGATTTCAGTAATTGTACTATAAGTTTAAAAGGTTCATGTTTTACCTGAACAGGTGAATGACTTCGGTAATTTTTCCATGAAGCTAAAAGCTTACGTTTTGCTTGAGCTTGTGAAACAATATTTTTTGAGGGGTAGGATTTACCCCAAGTTTAGTCCTAGTTGCGTTTATGACTAATTTCTCAGCGCATAGTACATATTACTGTCATTATACTATGTGTAATACCGAATTGATGTTTAGTTAAACTCAAAGTAATTTTAATACAACAACTATTAATTTTGTAAGGGGGCCCCAATTATCAGAAGTTGTATCCAAACTGTACAGCCCTAAGATAGATTTGTAAAAAAGAAAAAAAAAGGAGAAAAAAGGGCATTTCACCAAAGTTCTACAAAAAAAAAAGATTTTCTTTCATTACATATATAGTATATTTTTATTTTAGTACATATATAGCCTTTTTGATTGCTATAAAATTTTTTCAAAAAAATTGTTTATAAGCTTAAATAGGTTCCAAAACCCGTGTAGTAAGAAGTAAGAGAAAACAAAAGAGAAATCTATGTTAGTAGTAATAATGAGCATTGAAGAAATTTGTTGACAATATGGGAATGCTAACTTCCTTACTTGTTTAGAAGGCACTTAGGGCACACAGGTAAGGGGCCACCGAAATATAGGTGCGACGGTGGCCATGGGTTTTGAGGGTGGGATAATGCACCGGGCGTCGCAACACCACCCGCGGCGCCCCTATGTATATTCGGCCTTTTTGTTTTCCTTTAATTTTTCACCGTTTTTTTTTATTTTGATTTTCAGCGATTAGTAACCGGTCATGTCCGGTTCGGTATTTTTTTTGCGGTTATTTCTTTTTGAATTTTAAATTTTTGAATGTCTAACGGTCTGTCCGTGGCATCCGGTTCGACCGGATGTCGTTTTAGTTTGAATTTATAAGCGTTTTGAGTCGGTCTCTGCGCTTCTGTCAGAGTTTTTGACTTTGACAGCTTTCCGTTTTGATAGGCATGATAGGAACTTTTTTCTGTTTATGGCGCAGGAACAGTAAGGTTGGCAAGGACCCGCCCCAGCCGACAATGACTAGCCACTGTGCACCACCACATCATGCCGACCGCCTTCCTTACTGCTTCCATTGTAAATGCGATTCCATAACACTTTTGGTAGCGAAACATTACAAACACATGAAATTGTGTTAACTGAAAGACTTGTATCGGATCTACTAAGCATTTGCGTTTAACATCAACTAAGAGACCATATTTACACAAAAAATTAGCACCGATAATTGGTTTAGCTATATCCGCTATTAAAAACGTGAACGGAAATTCGCGACGCAGTCCTAAATTAATATTTAAAAGTTTTTTACCGTATGTCGAAATCGTTGAACCGTTAGCTGCAGTTAAAATAATATCTGATGACTTTTTCGAACTTGAAGATTTTGAAACCGGAAGCACTGAAATTTCTGCTCCACTATCTATTAAAAAATTAAGTTTGTTTGTTTTATCAAAAATAAATAAGCGACGTGTAAAGGTGTCTAAATGTCCGTTGTTTGTCGCCGTAACAACGGATAACTTTAGTTTGACGAACTATTATTTTTAAAAGCACATGGTTGTTCGCACTTCAAAGCCTGATTACCAAACTTATAATGATACCTACAGAGCCAATTTGGGTTGTCACGAGACTTTGATCGATATCTAGAAGGACTTCTAAAACGATTCCTACTAAAAGATCGGGACCTTGAATAATTTTGACTCATCTGATTTTTAATTTCACTGATCTCTAATAACAATTTTTCAAAATTTTTGCACATCATGTTAGTTGTTTGAACCAAATTTGAAATAATTGCATTTTCGCTTTTAGAATTTGGAAAATTACTAACTGAGGCTATTTCATTTTTATTATAAACTTCCCAAATATTATCGGCTAATTTAACTAATTCACTTATTTCATTCAAATTCGAACTAGTAAGAATAATACTTAAATTTTTGGGCAACTTCCTTATCCAAAGCTTTTTAAGAATTTCTTTGCTAAAATTGTTTCCAGAGAGTAGCACTAGAGACCGATAAAACTCAGAAGGTTTACGATCTCCCATTTCTGAATCGGATAACACTCGATCTAATTTGGCATTCTCACTTAATGAGTGCCGTTCAATTAAAATTTTCTTTAATGCAGAAAATTTGTCATTTTCAGGAGGATTTTGAATAAAATCAAGAATTGTCATAATTACATCCTAAGAAATGTTCTTTCGACTAAATTGCATTTCAGCATGGATGAACCATGCTTCAGGGCAATTAGTCCAAAATTGGGGAAGTTTTACCGATGTAGCAAAAATTTCATTATTTTGATTCACATATGGATTTGGTAAATCATTTTGATAATTTTCATTATCCAAATCAATAAGTGAATCGTTTACTTGATTTCGTGGTGTAGATGTACGTATATTATTTGATGGTGAATGAAACATTATTAATAGAAATAACTACAAAAATTATATTATAGGAAGAAATAAAAATGTCCGGAAAGGAGCGTTTACAAAACCCAAATTATTAATCTATTTTGATACATATACAGATACATATAAAAAATATTAATACTAGATACAGCTCACCAAATATTTGTCGCAATGGTTTTAAAATTGATTGATGAATTTAGACAATGTATTGTGCAATGGCTTTAAAATTGATTGATGAAATTGGACAATGTATTGTGCAATGGCTTTAAAATTGATTGATGAAATTAGACAATGTATTGTGCAATGGCTTTAATTGTTTTGTATTTGTAGCTTTTGTTGTTGTTGCTCTTGCAATGTTTGATTGAAAGGCTGATGTTAATGATGCAGCGGTAACGTCTGAAATAATGACAATCCAAAAATACGACGAAGACGACGTCGTGCAGTTGAAAATTAACTAATTTTATAGAAGTGAATCTAGTTTTTGGACCACCACGTCTACGTCAAATACGCGTTAGAGAGGGCTCTTGTGATGTTCACGATATATTTGGTATATATTTTCAACTTGCTTTTCAGATAATTCTTCGAGTAGTGAGGACACTTCACACTAGTTTAAAGGTACGAATTACAAAACTTTTAGCGAGTTAGAGCTGGACGTTGCAAGATGTTACGCACTTTATTTGAAAGTGAATTTAAATAAATCTCTTCACTGGTCTTTTGTAAATCAATTAAAGTTTGTTCAAGTGCACCACCTTTAACAATTTGTTTAAGAATTTGCTGATAAAAACGTAATAAGTTGGATATAGTAAACAGAACTATGGTATCGTTTTCGGAAGTCAATATGGTTTCCACTCGCATAATATATAACTAGGAAGAGAATAAATCGATTTTTGCTGAACATCAACTGGTGGCGTTATTATTTCATACAGCATACAAGAATTAAAATTTGATTCGTTGTTTTTGAAGGACGGTTTTTATGTTTGGCTGGCTAGATCGCCAATGTGGTATTTAATATATAAATCAATATTTAATAATAAGGACTATTTATTTTTATAAAATATTTTTATTTAACCGCTCCTAAAAGTATGTTACAAAACGTTTTTAAATATTTCAACCGAATGAAAATTTTTGAAAGACAATATTTTACAATTGAAAAATAAAAATTAACAAGAACAAAAAAATTCAATTTATTTAAAGTAGGTACATTTAAAGTTGAATATAAATATAACCCTACAATTGGTGCCGTATGTCGTATCGCTGTAGTCGTGTCCTTAATACGCCAATTACACGGCTCAAGTATCCTTGTGTCAATTACCAATTTGCACAAGGATTTGCCCGGTGTGTGCACTGGTTGCGCTATTTGCGCAGAAAACTGCGCTAAAATCAAAACGATTTTGATATTTACGCATGTCTGCAAATATTGCACATGCTTTTTTCTTCGTGTGTGGTAAATCTTACACAGTTTACCTGTGGTTCCTGATAATATAGCATCAGTAATTATTGCTTAAAAATGTTAATATCGAAGGCGCAAGGACCATCTCTAGCTTGTAACAGGAATTCACACAAATTCAATAGTAAATAATAATTTTTTTATACAATTAGAACACATGTTTCATTTGTTGCGCTAGTTGAAAAATGAATATTGCGCAGTGCTGCAATGAGTTGAGCTGGTCTTGCAATTAAAATATATATTTTATAAATACAATGGAAAATAAACGCTTCTGTGCGAGTTTTTCGACTCATACCGTGATTTACCAGCACTGTGGAAAATAAATAGTGAATTTTTATACAAATAATGCCTTTTTATACAATTAAAATACATGTTTCATTTGTTGCGCTACTTTAAAAATGTATATTGCGCAGTGTTTTTGAGCCGTGTATGTCAAAATTTTCGCTTGCACAAATTTCGTCGTTTTATATTTGCGCGTGGTTTATGTGTCATGTATGGGCCGTATTACGTAGTCCGCTGTTTATCGTTACGACGGTAAACCAAAAACCAATTGGTTGGCTACGTTACGGTTACGACCTTAGCGGCACCAATAATCGATTGCATTGATTCCCATAAGGTTGGTCGAATCAGCTGTTATAAGGTTACCGATAAATCACCAATGTATGCAGCTTAAATCCGCATTTGTGCCGATGCAGCACAATTTATAACTTATGTAACCCAATTGTCAGCCTCACACACGCGTGGCGACTAGTGCAGTCGAGGCTCAATAATTGCTGTATGTAAAAAAATTTTACAGATTCTGACATTTTTCCTATACCTTGAACCATCTCTGGATGGAAGCACAAAGTAAAAGAAGTGAAAACAAGACAGGAAATAAACTAGTTTCTACGGAGGGTACGTATTAAGGCATCGAGCCCCAGCATTCTCGAACCAGTTGTTCATCCCAAAATCCCGGGATTATATTTATTAAATTTCCGGGGGTTCCGGGATTTCCTGGGATCTCATATTGCAAATTCAAAAGAAATTTACATTTTTCCATCGGTGGATTTCGTGGTGTACATTGAGTTTTGATGTATAACATTCTTTCAACAAGTTCGCCTTCTAGTGTTGAGCCTGAAAGATATTTCTCATTTTCCGGTATATGTGTAACAATTAAAGTTCTAGCCTTTCAGATAATACTTCATATCAACTGTTGAGTGAATTATCAATCCTATTTCGACTGCGGTTTCGAAAACGCCATATCTCAGAAAACGTTCGGATAACGAGCTATTTCAAAATTTGTTTCAAGAACGCCTTATTTCACTATTATAGTCTTTCAGCAAAATTTTACCGGATAATTTTAGATGTTTTGTAACCAAAATATACACATAAAAACTTAGTGAAAACAAGGAACCTGACTCCAGCTGTGAAATTGTTGAAAAAACTAGAGCTCAAGGTGTTGAACACTGCACTGAATTAAAAAATGGTCATGCTGCAGAGGAGCAATCGAAAGAACCTTCTACTTCCTAAGAGGTATCAACGCCAAGTTATCAATATTGAATGGATATCGTTCTGTAGATAGAGATTTGATGTATACCATGCTTTCAACAATTTCCCCTTCTAGTGTGGGGCCTGAAATATGTTTTGGCCTTACCCGTACCGTTTACCTTCTGTCAATTCGCTTTTTATATGAATGAAACGCGTCCCTTTTGTTTAAATAATCAGACCAATTCTAAATATTCTCGCGGAATTTTGTTCTCGCGGATTTTTTTATTCCCGCCGAAAAATTCCTCCAATTCTTTTCTCCTAGGGAGAAGAAAAATTGGGGAATAGGAATTTCGAATTTTCGAAGTCAGCTGTTTTGTCAATTGAAATTTCGTTGAGCATTTCTTATTTTGTTTAAAAAATTGAAAAGCTTAATTATTGTTGCGAATTTGTTTGAAATTAAGAAATAAGGTATAAACAATGCACATTATTGCATTTCATGTGGTATACACTGAAATGAGTAATGAATTGGTGCCACAGCAACATCAACAGAGGAGCATAAGAAGAAGACGGCGGGTTAACACAAATCCGCCGGAGTTACCTGCTTTCATTCTGCAAAGCAATTTTCTGGCGGCCATGTCGAGTTGAGTTCGCCTTTCGCCATATGCCAAAATCTAATTAAGCATTCTTTAAAAATCCTTGCGCAATTTCTGGATGGATGCATCAAATATACAAAGAGCTCTTCCGTTGCTTATGATATACTTTTCGACTTAAAATAAAGAATATTGTTGCTGTTGTTGTTGTATTAACAGTGAGAATATTGTGGTAGAATGTAAATACATATTTTAGCGCAAATTTGTACAAATAAGTGTTCTTTCTTAAAAGAACCAATTTCCTTTAACTATTTTGATGCATTCCCTTCAATTTAACTAGTGAAAAAACTCCTATGAAATGGCAAAGAAATCTCCCTCTCCCTCACATTCATAATACCTACTTTTCTCCCATAACCGGTTTCCTCTTTTTCGAACATTGTTCAGAATAGGAGGAAAGGGAGAAGTGAAAAAACTCTCAAGGAATTTTTATTTATAATACGAGGAATGGGAGAAGGGAAAAAACTCGCACGGAATTTTCGTTTAGAATTGGGCTGAATATTTAATTATGAATAAATTATGTATACAATGGTTTTTACAAAATAATTTCCTCAATTTTCTAGTAAACCTTACATATGTGCATATTTATATGTACAAACTACATATGTAAAGACATAAACTCATTCGTAGTCGTGCCCTTTCTGAAACCATTTTGAGTTTCGAAGCTCACACTGATGGTGCTCAATTTTTCCTGCGCGGATGGTGTTGTTAGTATCAGTTTGCATAGATATGAGTGTTGTAGATATAATACCGGAATATATGCAGCCCCATTTCGTGCTATCAAAGTCGATTTGCAGGTGATGTTGAGCCTTTGAACTTGACCCTTTCCTATAATATGCGTGGTAGGGCCTTATATGTGATACAAAAAAGGCCGAGGGACAGTTGCCGCAGTTTTCTTGTAGTTTGAGCAAATGTACGTTCTTCTTACAGCCACAGCTGGAATATTGCTATGCCCACATCGTCAAATCGAATTACCTAAAATGAAAAAGAAACGAATATCAGTAAGGATAGATAATCAGACCAATTCTAAATATTCTCGCGGAATTTTGTTCTCGCGGATTTTTTTATTCCCGCGGAAAAATTCCTCCAATTCTGTTCTCCTAGGGAGAACAATAATTGGGGAATAGGAATTTCGAATTTTCGAAGTCAGCTGTTTTGTCAATTGAAATTTCGTTGCGCATTTCTTATTTTGTTTAAAAAATTGAAAAGTTTAATTATTGTTGCAAATTTGTTGGAAATTAAGAAATAAAATATAAACATTGCACAGTATTTATTGCATTTCATGTGGTATTCACTGAAATGAGTAATGAATTGGTGCCACAGCAACATCAACAGCGGAACATAAGAAGACGGCCGCATAACACAAATCTGCCGGAGTTGCCTGCTTTCATTCAGCAAAGCAATTTTCTGGCGGCCAAGTTGAGTTGAATTCGTCCTTCATCAAAAGCCAAAATCTATTTAAGCCTTATTAAAAAATCCTTGCGCAATTTCTGGATGGCTGCATCAAATTTGTATACCAAGAGCTCTACCGTTGCTTATGATATACTTTTCGACTTAAAATAAAGAATATTGTGGTTGTAGTTGTTGTTGTATTAACAGTGAGAATATTGTGGTAGAATGTAAATACATATTTTAGCACAAATTTGTACAAATAAGTGTTCTTTCTTAAAAGAACGAATTTCCTTTAACTATTTTGATACATTCCCTTTAATTTAACTAGTGAAAAAACTCCTATGAAATGGCAAAGAAATCTCCCTCTCCCTCACATTCATAATACCTACTTTTGTCCCATAACCGGTTTCCGCTTTTTCGAACATTGTTCAGAATAGGAGGAAAGGGAGAAGTGAAAAAACTCACAAGGAATTTTTATTTAGAATACGAGGAATGGGAGAAGGGAGAAAACTCGCACGGAATTTTCGTTTAGAATTGGGCTGAATAAGTTTTTAATATAACCGGAAGTGCTTAATAAATACAGGATACTCAAGGGGATTTCAGATAACCAGAATCAGGACCTTTAAAGTAAATTCAAGTGAACCTCCACCATGGCAAGGCATTTTTTCGGTAGCGGGGGTACCCGAAGATTATAACAAGGGATAATTGATAGATGTTGGGGTAATAGATAGTAAATTAGGCATGCTACAAAAACAAAAACGAATAAATGCAGATGACTGTTTAATCCATTATGCGAAGTTCTTTGAATGGATGTGCAAATTGAAACGGGCAAAGTACTGCTAAAACTGCTTTCCCCGAGTAACCCGGGAACGAATTGATATGACTACGTCTATTCTTCTTTAGCAGCAGTGCCGAGCACCAATTCCCTTTTGGACAGGAAAGTAAACGTTTGGTTGTCTGCAAGTTTGTCATATGCCAGTACAGAACATACTCGGTTGCTGGATCTGAGCAGTACATCTAATTTTCCCAGATTTTCTGGGCTCAGCGAGGGTATCCTCCTGAATGGTGCATGTGTACCCTGCTGCCTTGCCTGGTCGCTCACCCAACAACACCAGGCACGACGGAACTTGCCTTGCGACACCCAAATTGCACTCACGCTTCTCATAGCTCCAGCGGGTTAGTGGGCTTAGAGTATACACGTGGTAGCTATGCCTGTCGTAAGAGGCGACTAAAATACCAAATTGATTCAAGGGGTTTTGTAGCGCAATCCTTTCAATGGGTAGCCAGCGCAATATATAGCCTCTCCAACCTAATTGTCAACGTCACCTACCCGTGGCGAATCCTGTTTCTTTAACAGTCGAGGCTCTGGCGACCTCATGTTCCTTATGGATCTACATTTGAAGGCGCTTAGTTAGCTGACATCGCTTACTTAACCGGTAGATTCTAAAGTAAAAACCAAAACACAAAATATAGGTTAGGTTGAAGTGGCCGGTTCATGAGGATCTCACATAGACTGAATGAGTCCGTAGTGTTACCAGAAGTTTGTTTTAACGACCAAGCTGAAAATCCTATCAAGAACCAGGACCTATGTTATAAAAAAAAACTCCGTCCTCTTGACAAATACTAGAAGCTTCCTAGGACTTAAGCCACTTGCTGCTTCTAGATCTGACAGTTTTATCATTCCTAATAGCTGGAGCCTTAGCCTGGCAAGCGCAGGGCACGATATTTCTCAGGGGGCCCGGTATTTCTCGGGGGAGGGGCGCGATTTAGAGGTACTAAGACATTTTTTTTTAATTCAGGAGAGTCTTTAGTTGTTCCATGTTGAAATTTTAAGCCGAATTTCAAAAGCAACGAATATTGATAATGGTTTTTTACCTGGTCCCTCAAACAGTGAGGAGACAATAAAAACATCAAACAAAAATATATGTTTACATGAATCCGAAATCGTAAAGTTTTCGTGGTAACACTGATGAAGGTTCATCTTCAAAAAGCCAATCGGTGTTAGAAAAGTATAATTGTTATGTAATTTTATGTAAAATCCAACATGTTGGGTGGATCGGATTTCGTCGACTCAGGCTTCGACTTTGACAGTAGAGCGCGTTATCCTTAAAATGCAAAGGATGGGTGAAGATTCACTGCATATGCGCCTTTACTGTTATATCGAATTTAACAATTTCGATTGCTGTGCAATGGAATTTATCGGTTACTGTAGTTCTTCACTATTATCGACTTTCAGTAAAACATTTTGCCGTATAATTTCAGATTTATTTTAACCAAAATATATACATAAAAATGCCTGGAAACAAACAACATGACACCAACTGTAAAACTGTTGAAGAAACTACAGCTGATGGTATTGTACACTGCACTGAATTAAAAAATGCTGCAGAGCAGCAGTCAAAAGAACCTACTTCCGAAGAGGTATCAATGCCAAATTACCAACTATCAACATTCAAGCTGGCACGGATATTGCAAAATAACACATTGCGTAAAACTATAGCCGTAAGAGTGTTTACTTAATAAAAATGGTTTTTAATATAAACTGAATTATAGCTAGTAGGCACGTTTCCGAACATATCCGAGACAGATGCTGCCGTGGTATTGCTCGAGAAACAAGCATTCAAGGAGAGTGATGTGCAGACAGCAAGTGAGTTGAATACAGACGGACCACCGAGGATTTTCAGTGATTCACTGCAAGTGCACACAGAGTTTATTAATAATATTTATGGCAGCTTTCAATGCATTCCAAGCTCAAAATTAAATGGTAAATATATACAAAATGTATTTATGTATATCGGCAATCTTGAGTTTTAACATAGGTGTTTATTTGCAATCTACATATTATATAGGCGAACGGTTATCGGCATTCGACGAATTCTTGAAATGCATCTACTTTTGGGTAGGGATATTACCTTGCATATCTAAGACTTGATAAAACCGAATGACACTTGCGAAGTGTTACCATAAAGATAGTCCTATATCGCCATTGAGGTTCCCGCCCAACTACCTCCGAAACGATTTCATATGGCCACTTCGATTCTTCCAGGTCATCCCACTCAAACTACCCCACCATCCCGTGAGAATTTTAATGTCGCCTGCCCTTTGCCTGCTAATACATGTGCGTATATATTTGTAAAAAGATTAGCCTTTTGTAGTTGAGGTTGGCAATTAGGCTGGTACTTCTTATCGAGTTGGGAGCTTTAGCTAGACAACTTGAGGGAGAAATGGAGAAGTCAGAAATATTCTAGTGGTTTAAAAGGGTTGTTTAGTGCTATGATCAGCATTATAGCTTGTCCAACCCAATTATAAACTTCAACCACGCTGTGCAAATCCTGTTACAAATTTGAAAGTATTCGTTCACATACTTAGCTGGCGAGTCGCTGGCTGCCATAGTTTCCTACTGAAGCATTAAATATAGAAGGTCGTACAATTCAAATCATTTCTGAGATAGTCACCTCCTTTCTAGACTATACACAGATATAACCAAATGATCAATAATTACTCTCTTATAGGTATTAAAACAACTGTAGTGTATCCGGCTACTGAAAAACATATTGAAAAGTATTCAGTCACCCAAAAATACCTAATTTCGGAAACGCCCACTCTATATGAGCAGTTGACATTGCCATTTATAACGAATAGCCAATTCAGTTTAGAAGTAATATACATTTCTAGATTATTTAATAATTTTTCACATGATTAACCTTGTATCTTTTTAGTGGGTATATAACATTTTAGATCATCGTCAAGAAACTGAACGCATAGTTTATGAGGATGCAGATCCTGTAACAGGATTTGTGCTATTACCCGATTTGAAATGGGATGGAAAAACGTTGGAAACACTTTATTTACTCGCCATTGTCCACAAGCGTGATATCAAATCTTTACGTGATCTCAACGCCAATCATCTACCGCTTTTACGCAAATTACGTGACAGTATCATTACAGCTATTGAAAAGCGTTATGGATTGTGTGGTTCGCAATTGCGTATGTATTTCCATTATCAACCATCATTCTATCATTTGCATGTGCATATAAATCCTGTGCGTAGTGATGCGCCAGGTATATGGTGCGAAAAATCGCATATGTTGGATACGGTTATAAGTAATATAGAACTGATGTCGGACTATTATCAGCGCGTAACCCTGCCATTCGTTTTGTTTGAGGGTAGCAAGCTTTTGGATGAGTATGAGAGTAAAGAAGCTATACGTAAGGAAGTTACAAAGGCAAAGGAAGAGAAAATTTTAAATGAGGAAGAGCAAGTCAAAGAAAGCGAAGCTTTATATAAACCACCAGCTAAAAAATTAAAACTGGCAGAGTTGGAAGCTGTTGAGCCACCAGCAAAGAAATTGAAAGAGGTAGCAGAAACTGCCAATCCACCAACAGTATTAGAAATTGCGGCAGAATAAGACCCGGGAGTTCATTTTATATTCCCTATATTAATAGTATGTGCAAAGTAATTTAGAATGTAGCAAATGTGATGCATTAATTGTATTTGAAAATTAATTATACCGTCACCTGCAATGAAAACATGCAGGTAATAAATATACACTTACAAATTTTATTTTTAGAGTATACTTATGTACATACATATTTAGCCTTAAAATAAACTTCTTGCCTTCCACTTCTTGTAGCGTCAAGACACTCCCCGGAGGTTTTGGGGAGTATTGTCGATGATGATGGTGCTTTGCCAGATATTGATCCGGCACGTTCGGGAAACTAGCACCGTTAAGGTATGTGTTCGACCTTCTCGGGAACACTATTTATGACCACATCAGTCTAGGTCTGTGTATTTTAGTCACCTCTTACGATGGGCAAGCTTTTCCACAGTTTGAGTTAAGTTCCTTGTTAAATTCAAAAATTACGATGTACGTTAAAAATTTGCATTTCAAATCGGGATTGTTGTTTAGTTGCAATTCAAGTTTCAATTTAAAATAAAAAATTTCATTTTAAATTCTGAATTCTTTTGAAAATCAAAAAATTTTAACATTATTTTTTAAAACTTGGGGCAAAATACATCTGTACATATCTACGAAGATATTCGGGCTGGTGCCTTAATGGTGCTGCAACCGGCAAAGGACCGTCAACATCGATAAAACCCCCCCAAAGGCCTTCGAGAAGTGTCCTTATCGCCACAACAACAACAAGATTTAAGACGAGATCTCTTCAAATTCGCTCCGGGCTTCTTTTAAATTTTTTCTTATAAATTAGATGGACGGGATCAACATGTATTTAATGGCAGAAGATGCGGGGAAAATCTTTCTAAAGTATTGATTTTTCTTTCCCGGAACTTAAAACCAGGACTTTGGGTGTAATAGCCGAGAATACAGAAAATTTCACTGCAAATTGGAAACTATAGGACAAAATCGGGGAACGAAAACAATCCCAATATAGTATAATAAAAGTACTGTCGAAAGGAGTGGGTGGAAACGCAGAAACCGGGAACGCAACGGCAGTTGTGAACGGAACCAGAACCATAATTTAGTTCAAAGTCTGTCTCCAAACAGAAACCCAAATCTTAGCATTGCTTGAAACGATAAACAGAAATATCTTTGTCAACAGAAGTGATAGCCGAAAGAGGAAACAAACTGAAACCGGAACTTAGAACAAAAATAAATCGGAAGTGGAATCTAAATAGAATTCAAATCAAAAAAATCGAAGTCTGAATAAGAAGCAATATAGCAGCCGGAAGCAAAATCAAAGACTTAATTAAGCTCAACAGAACAGAGCATAAAGTGTAAAACAGAAACGATATGCCAGCATGACCCGAAATAAAAGTCGATCTGGAAGAAATGAAGAAAATTAGCGACTCGCATCCATATCCGAGCAAAGTCTTCCGCTACGGGAGCACTCACTTGCATTGCGGGAGTGTTTTAGCTTTTAGCTAAAACCACAACACGAAGTATAGCAATACATTACCTCGTGTATCGCAGCGGTATTGTAAGTGCGTCAAAATATTACAGCCCCACATGTCGCACACCGCACCAGATATTTCGATTTGGAATCAGTTACTACATCGAAGAAGAAATATTTGGGGCGTTTTGTTGGACTCAACCAAAAGTGACTTGAAGGTTAGAGGGCAATTGAGAAATAAATAAGTTGATAAATAAGAACAATGAAATTGTTTTTTTTTTTTGTTGCATACATTTTCATTAAATGAAAATTTGCATACGTTTTATTTGTTTGCTCGTGTTGTTGTTCTTATCATGTATGTCATAAAGCATTTTATTATTTATTGATTTAATTACGCTTACGCGGGCATTTTTGTTATTATTAATAGTTATTGTATGCATGTGTGTTATATTGTATGAGTGTGTGTGTCTTATATGGCGTCTTGCTTGCATGCACATAATTTTATTTATTGCATTTATGTATGTATGTATGCATGCATGTATGCATGAAGTGTATTGTAAATATCAAATACATTACATACATTTAATAAGCGCGCTATCGTCTAAACGATTCATATACGTATATATGTATGCACATATATGGATCATCTGTATTATGCATTTGGAACACATATAGCATATTAATGGAGTCATCATCAATGTTTTTATTGTAATGCAACCAACAAAAACAAAATAAATAATGGGAAAAACTATCAAAAAAACGCAAGGCAAGTAAAGTGAAAATATTTGTTCTCTTTTCAATATCTCCATTTTAATTATGGTGTGTTGTTGTTTTGTTGACGCGATTCATTCATTTCTCACAATGCCGCCGCACTATGGGCAAAACTTTTTTTAATCGTATATTCTTGGTTAGGAGGAAGTTATTCAACTGAAACTTTTCAGTAATTTTAATATAAGGACGTGGCTGTTCGTGAAGAATATATGCGAACAATTTTTCTTAAATCTTTCCCAGCAAAACGCAACAATAACGTAATAAAGGAAACAATAACCACACTAAGAACAACAAAAACAGACAGAGAATAACATTATAAACATTTTAATAAAATCGCAGTAAAAAATTTATTTAAAAAAAAACCGTCTTTTCAAAGCTAAAAAAAGATTACTTTTCAACTGGAATCCGTTAGGAAAAGTTTGTGTTTTGAATTTCTTTTTCCTTCTTAATTTGAAAGGAAAATTCTGAATTTGGATTATAATTTTTTGACCTTAACTTTAATTACAACCTCAATAATTTAGAATTATACGTGATTCCAATGCGAATCCATACCATGTGGTGGCAAAGCGAATTCAACCATTTCGCCGTGCAGAAGAATGTTAGTCAAGAGAAAACTTTAATTGATTTCGATTGACATATTAAAGAACAAGGCAAGGCGAATCTATACCAGGTGGTGGCAAAGCGAATTCAAACAATTCGCCGTGCAGAAGAATGTCAAGTCAAAAGAAATTTTTCATTGATTCCAATTAACTGACATGTTGTAGTACAAGGCCTTGTATGGAAAATAATCAAGAACAAGGCGAATCCATACCAGGTGGTGGCAAAGCGAGTTCAACCAATTCGCCGTACAGAAGAATGTCAAGTCAAAAGAAAATTTTCATTGATTTCGATTAACTGACATGTTGCAGTACAAGGCGTTGTATAGAAAATTATCAAGAAGAAGCAATCAGCTGTTGGGATAACAACGCCTCTACTGAATTCGCCTTGAGGCGTTGTATGGAAAATTATCAAGAAGCAATCAGCTGTTGGGATAACAACACCTGGTACTGAATTCGCCTTGCGTGATTCTAAACTTGAATTGCAGTTTTCTGAACCTGAAAAGGAAATTTTAAACTTCGTTGGAATTTCTGAACTTAAGCTAGTGGAAACTTTTATGCGAAATATCTCTTGACAAAAACGCAATTTTTCTTTTTCCTTCGTTCCGTAAAAATTTTAAGCTGTTTTGCTCTTAAAATTGTATCATTAAGTAGTAAATGTAGTCAAGACAATGGCTATTTGTCCGGAAAATATTTCTTTCATCCGGAATGAAAAAAAAACCAACTGCAAAAATATCGGAAGTTTTTGTCCTGAAATTTGCGGACGAGGATTCACTTACGAATAAATTTCTTCTTGCAAATACAAGACGCTTTCTAGGTTTCTCTTTGTTTGCTGCTTCGAGATCTTGTAGCTATGTGACTCCTTACAAGTTGTGAAGCACGTGACACGCTCTTTGGCGAACATGCTTCTTCAAAACTTTCAGAAATGCCGTTCTTTATTTAATCAAATTTTTGATTTGCGATTATAAACACCATTTTAAAAATCAGGAGAAATAAATTGCAACAATATGGGTTCATACCATTTCAAATAACCAAGTAAAACAAAAAAAAGCAAAAACAATTTCAAATGTATTTGCACAGATAAAAAAAATCTACTCAATTTAAGCTTCAAATTTAGCAGCGGACTTTTGCAACTTTTATTTTCGCCTCAGTCTAATGTACAAACGACCATCAAACTGGGACTAATTGTGTTTTTTTTTTTTTTGTTATTCTTTGATTATTTAATTTTAATTTATCAATAAGGTAGTCAAATTTTTGCTAACGAAAGTTACGTACATGTACAATGCAAAAAATATTACTAAAAAAACAGCATGTCTTGCCCATAATGCAGCGCATTATCCATATAAACACAAAAGTATGCTATTCCACTGCTAGCTCATCGGCACGAGCCGCAGCTGTAACTGCTTAACAATTCAGCAATACTTTCATATAGCCTGAATTGAAATATGTGCAATGCACTATTGTATATACCACTTACATACATATTTTCTCTAGCAACAGCTGCACATACGTCATGCATACTGGAAGCCTTCATTACACAATTTAAAACTATACTAATATAATTTTATGTTTAACACATTCTGCATAATTCCTTTCATTCGTTTTTTTGTTGTTTAAAATTTTAGCATTATTTAAATTTTCGTTTTTATCTTGGTTTCTTTTATTTCGAAGTCGTATAATTAAAAACTTTATTTTTCTTTTTAGTAGACTATATAAAAAATATGCATAATCATTATTTATGGTAACGAATGATTTTTTAAAACAATTGTCTGACTTAATTAACGCCACCCTTTATGGGGGTGTGATGGCGCCTGTGCTTTAGCTTGCAATTTAAAAAATATAATTTTCTTTCTATTTGTCGTTACTTGCTTTCGTACATTTTTCTTTGCTTTATCTACTACATAATTCAGTTATATATAATGAATATTAATATAGCTTATTTATAAATATTTTCAAGAAATAACCAAAAATATTCAAAAAAAAGAAAGAAAAAAACTATTGATTGATAGTAGCGGATGCTGAGGTGGAGGAGGATGTAGAGGCGTTTGTGGCGATTATATTTGCCGATGGCGTGACAGCTGTTGTCAAAGTTGCAGTTGTATCAGTTGGATTGTTGGAAGAGTGAAAAATTTGTTGATGAGTATGGGGCTGTTGGACATGTGCATAATGTTGGGGTGCTATGCTATTCACATCAATGACACTGATTTGCTGCTCTAAGGGCGCTTGCATAAGTGGTTGTTGCTGTGGTATATGCCCTGGAAATGATGGCAGTGTGCCAGCTGGTAGCGGCGGTGACGTTGTTAGCACCTGCTGTTGCTGTAGTTGTTGCTGCTGCTGTATAGGCATTTGCATATGTATTTGCATGTGCGGCGGCAGCGACTGTGCTTGATGATGCTGATGGTGTTGGTGTTGATGATGCTGGTGTTGATGCTGATGCAGTTGTTGTTGTTGTTGGTATTGATCTTGCAGCTGTTGTTGCTGCTGACGTTGTAAATGTGGCTGCTGGTGCTGTTGCATATGATACATCGCAGCAGCCATTTCTGCACCCATACTAGCCGCCTGTAGGTTTGCATTTGTCATTATAGCATTCGGATTTGTATCGGCTACAGACCAATTTCGTTCCATTTGGTTGAGGGCGGCCAATGTTGCTGTAGTTGCTGGTTTTAATCCTACATTGCCATGCACATTTACATTAAAATTCAAATTAGCGCCATCCATATTAGCTGCAACACCACCACTGTTACCACCAACCATACTTATTGCACCAAAGTTGGTTGACCCATTAGCCGTACCGCCAACGCCACCTCCGCTCGCACCCATTGTTACACCGATACCACCAGGCATATGCTCGTTTATAGTGGCACTAAAGGTTAACGCTTGTGCTCCACCTTGTTCGAAGGGACAAATACCGCCAGCATTTGCTGCAAAACTGCCACGTAATGTTTCCTCCAATAATGCTTGTATTTTATCCCGGTCATCGATATGTACGAAGCCTAGACGCACCAATTCACTGGTGAGATCAGAAGCCGAGTCCGCCTCCGTCACCTGACATGTTAATTGCCTATTCATTTTATCGTCCATTCGTAAAAGTATTGTCATGGCAACATCACTACTATCCTCCTTTAGCTTTTTAACACTGCACATCATATTGACAATGCGTCGTGATTCTATATCTACTGGCTCAGGTGTGGCCGATTTAACGGAATCGCAATGTTCTGGGGATGCAGCACGTGAGCGAAAATGTGGTGGTTTCTTACCACCTAGCGCTGTCAACGGGTATACACCATACTTGACATCCTCCACAAATTTCTCCAGCTTATCAGCCGCAGGCACGTCTGATAGCCGATAGTCCAAATCCTCTCCATTAATTGTTATACGCGCCATAGTTACTTCAGGCCGATTGTAGCGCTGCATCATGCCATCTATTACGGTCTCTGAGAACATAGTCCAGTTTTTGGGAGTGAAAACAAGACAATGAGCTGCCAAGAGTTTAAGTGAATGTACCTGCAAGCAAGCGTACAATTAAAAAAAAACCGATCCGCTGGATGTAGACACAATAATAAATAAAATAAAAGTTTAAAATCGCATTACTGAATTTTGTATGTGAGATTTTTCTTATTAATATTGATATCAGTTGAAAATTGAAGCTAAAAACGATTAAATAAGCAAAGCGATTGCAAATATTCCTCCTCTGGTGTTGGAAGAGGAGGATGCCCCTATGAGCTGCAGCGAAAGCTAAAACTGGTTCCACATAAATAAAAAAAATCGTTTGACGATAAAATTCCATTAGACCAGAACCAACAACGCAACATGACTATATGTTATAAATGAGTCGGTGTTAACCCCCAAAAAAAATTTATATAACACTAGCAGACCCGGCAGACGTTGTTCTGCCCTAAATTTGGTCTATCTGCATACATTTTAATAAGCTTTTACCGTCTAACTCTGCCCTCGCCCCTGGCAACTTTTTCTTAATCTTTGTATTCACTCCTCGATCCGTATTTTTCGCTTCATCTATCTCCATCTTCGTCTCATTCTATCTCTTTCTCAGTCTCCTCCTCTCTTTTCTCTTCTCTCAAGTTTTTCTCATTCTTCTTCATATCTTATTGCCAGTACCAGAGGGTGGTATGTATTTTGTTCAAGTCCCATTCCGAGTCTCAGTCCCAGTACCAGTCCTATCCTAATCCCAGTCCCAGTCCATCTCTGGTCTACTTCCCGGAAAAAAGCATCGTAAATACTAATATAGGCAAATTTATATACCAAATTTCAGGCAAATCGAATACGACGTATGTAAATTGGTATGTGGGTATTATTAATTCATGTCTTTATATCGGCTTCACATGCATATTTATCAGTTTTGCCAGGTTGATGCGACTAAATCGAATATCACAATGAAAATTACTTTAAAGCTCTCAGCAACAGCTTTCATTTGATATCCATAATACAAACACATTTTAGGGGTATCCGGGTCCATGTTTTGGCCTATATCTCGAGACCCAAGTCACCCAGCGGTGTAAACATTACTCGGTACTAAAGCACACATCAACAGCTTCAATTTGATACCCATAATGTAAAAACGCATTCTAGGTGTATCCGCGTCCATGTTTTGGCCTATATCTCGAGACCCCAGTCACCCAGCGGTATATAACTTACTCTGTACTAAAGCATACAGCAACAGATTCAATTTGATACCCATAATGTAAAAACATATTGTAGGTGTATCGGGTCCACGTTTTGGCATATATCTCGAGACCCAGCCACCCAGCGGCATAAAACTTACTCTGTACTAAAGCACACATCAACAGCTTCATTTTGATATCCATAATGTAAAAACACGTCCTAGTGTTACCCTGATCCACGTTTTGGCCTATATCTCGAGACCCAGCCACCCAGCGACATAAAACTTACTCTGTACTAAAGCACACATCAACAGCTTCAATTTGATATCCATAATGTAAAAACACGTCCTAGTGTTACCCTGATCCACGTTTTGGCGTATATCTCGAGACCCAGCCACCCAGCGGCTTAAAACTTACTCTGTACTAAAGCACTCATCAACAGCTTCAATTTGATACCCATAATGTAAAAACACTATATAGGCCTTCACGGGCCGTCGTTTTGGCCTATATCTCGAGACCCTAGTCACCCAGGGGTATGAAAATTACCCTCTACTAAAGCACTCATCAACAGCTTTCATTTGATATCCATATTATTAATCGTAAACTTTTTTGCTTAAGTTGCAAAGGGTATCCTGGTGTTGCTGTTGTTGTAGCGTTAAAGACACTCCCTAAAGGTTTTGGGGAGTGTTATCGATGTTGATGGTCTTTTGCGGATGTAAACCCAGTACTTTCTGGTAACAAGCATTATTAAGGTAAAATCCCGACCATCTCGGGAACGATTTAATTTGACTACATTGAGCATTCTAGACCATCCTTCCCCCATCCCCGAGTTCCATGGAGTTTGGGGTCGCCAAACCCTCGGCTGCTAAGGAAACATCATTCGCCATGGGTAGGTGAGGTTGACAATTGGGTTGGAGAAGTTATAAATCACTCTTTCAACCGCAAATTTTTATTTCGATTACTTTGCTTTCAATATTGCATTGTTTTGGATACTTTGTACTACCACCGTGGTATGAGGGTAGTGCGTTGGCCCAACCGGCAAAAAATTAAGTGACAAGTCCCGGAAAAAGTAACATCAAAACAAATAAGAAGTTTAAAAAAAAATACGCCTATTAGCAACGGTTATGCAAACTCTCCCAGAGTATGTTTGCGAAGACAAGGTTTTCATAAAAAACTCACGTGACTTTCAGATGCTGATCGGAGTCTGTATAAAACAACTAAGCTTCTTCAATTTGTGGGATAAACCTAACAGTTGCACATCACAAATTGGAAGCTTGTTTTTCTTCAAAATAATTGGCATCAGCAACATTCCCAATCTTATTTCTGCAAAATTTGTTCTAAACAAGTCTAAGAATTCTTCACTCCTATTGTAGTATTGTACATAGTTTTCGAGTGTTTTGGCCAATTTCATAATAAGGACCCATACAAGTCTCTATCGCGTTAGTTGGTACTTGTCTTACTTTAAGTAATAATGTATTACACATATGCCTACTAAAATACCACTTATTCCAAAGTTTTATATTTACCTCAAAAAGTAAAGGATGAAACAGTAAATCATTGGCGCTTGGTCGTTCGTCAGGGTTTCGTCGCAAGCATTTAAATATTAAATCACGCTGCAAATCATGTTCCAAACTATTTATGGTGCGCAATATAGTCTCTTCGTTTATCGCAGAACTCGTGTCACTGCCACTGGGCTGAATCTCTAATGCAGCCATTTCCAACGCACACATGCCAAAGGCATAAATATCAACAGCAGCAGTCAATTGTTCGGCAGCACCATATTCTGGGGCCATAAAGTGATGTGTATCGCCTTGATCGTTGCGATGATGAAGTCGCATATTATAATGCACCGCATCAGGCACAACGGCACCAATTTTCACCAGACCATTATGCTGTATGAAAATACTATCACAGGTGAGATTGCCGTGTACGACAGGTGGTTTGCAGGAATGCAAATAGCTAAGCGCGGACAGAATTTGTGTACACCAGCGGCGCCACGCCTCCAAAGGTAGCCTTTTGGCATTGCGTTTAGTGCGTTTGAGGAACTGTTTCAATGAACCCGACGACATATATTCAGTTATGAATATGACGCGTGGTTTATCTGCGTTTTGCGCATCCGTCCAATAACGATGGAATTTAACAATATTTTGATGATCTAATTGCAATAGATTATCAAACACTTGTCGCATTTTGTCTTCCTGAGACTTCAGCTCCTGTAAATTGGCATATTGCACCTCATTCCAAACAACCTCAACACCCTCTTCGGTGTCCATTGCCAGATGAACACAATCTATACCGGGCACATCACGTTGATCAACTTCTTCCCGTCTTTTCAACCATCTCCCACATGGTGACTCTTCGAGGATTTCACTTTCATCCTCCGAATCATCACCTGATTCACGCGGTGACGAATCGGCTGCCATATTATTTGCATCTGTAGTGGCAGTAGTCGATGAAGCGGCTATAATAAGCGGCGGTGGCGGTTGTTGTTGATGTGATTCTTGGTGTTGCGCCGTTTGTGCTGCTGTGTTTGCCCCTCCACCACTACTACCACGACTGCCACTGCCTGCCCCATTGCTGCCGCTGCCGACGTTTACTTGGCCGCTTGACATTGGAGCGCGTGTATGCAGGGCGCCTTTGTTGTTTATGTGATAGCGTCTGCTATTGTGGTTGTTGTTGCCGCTATTCGTCTAAATTCACTTAACTTTTTTCTTTATTCTTGTCTCAAGTTCAAATCGTTTTACTCTTATTTTATATATTGCGCTGTACGTTCGTTTGATTGGGTAGTAGATTGCTTGGTCGGTTAGTCAATTGATGAGTTTCCTTGTTGTTTTAAGGCGTATCTTTTTTTGTGTTCGCTTTTAATTCGTTTCGTTAATTTTTTTACTTTCCTTTCGTGGTACCCTCCTTTGAATCGTGTTACACCTCCTGACCCTAAATGTACAACGTTTTTGCTAGATTTCGTATGCACAATGTGTGCTTTTCAAAACGTTTTAATCAACTTTACCAAATAAATGCAACCGGCTAGCGGTAATCAATACTATTTGCAAGTTATCGTGCAAATTTTTTATGTTTTTAGCAAATTTGCACCTTCAATTTATTTATTCACGGCACACAGTTTTTTCTGGATACAGTGACAGCAATCGATGAGTGACACTGACAATCAATGTTGCCAATCAGCTACATTTCATGAGGGTAAAATCAATTGAACACTTTTGAAATCCTTCTAATTGTTTTTGAATTCAGAGATATTATGCTTTCAAAGTCTTGTACAAATATCTACAGTTCTTGTTGTTATATTAACGATAAAGACACTCCTCGAAGCATTGCTACAACAACAACAACATTCCCCGAAAGCTTTGGGAAGTGTTATCGAGATGTTGATGGTCCCTTGCCGGATATAGTCCGGTACGTTCCGTACAAAAGCACCATTAAGCTACTAGCCCGCCCATCTAAAGAACGATTTATTTGACAGCATTAAACCTTCTGAGCCAACCAACCACCTAGTTTCATGAGGAACCCCGTCTGCTAAATATGTGTATGATACATATTTGTAACAGGATTTCCCTCGCGTAGATGAGGTGACAATTGGGTTGCGGAAGCTTTGAAGCTGTAAAGCTTTGTATTGTGATTATCAACCCCTTGAATCACAAATATCAAAGATAAAAAAGACAAGTAATAGGAAAAAAGTAGGTCGAGGAAGAATAACCTTGGATGCTTTCAACGATCACAACCAGTGTTGTCAGAACTATTTTAGAAAAAATGCTAGATTGACAATAATAAAAAGGCAAAATAGAATTTGTAAGGCTAAGAAAAAAAGCAAAAATTTCATAAAAAATAAAAATATAGTTAGCAGATGCTATCTGTGAATTAATTTAAAAGGGATACATGATGAATAAAACTCCAGTATAGTCTATAAATTTTCATAATATGTGGTTTTTTATTTGCAAAATAAGGACACCGATAAAACTATTTTCAATAAGGAAATTTACTTTTTGTCCTTTCAAAGAAACCATGAAAGATGTGAACTCTACATTCCACACTGTCTGCGAACCTCTTTTTCAAGTTTTTGGTATGTATTTTTACACCGAATCCAAACGATATCTGGCGAAGCAATTTTTGGAGGGAATATTTTCATGACACTTTCTGCGCTGGCTGAACCATTCCCGATGAGTAACCCCGGTTAAATAAAGTTTTGAAATACGTTATTATGAATATAATGAATTTAAAGAATAAAAGAATTTGAAGTCAGATGGTGTCTTATTATTTATTTATTTATTTATTTATCAGTCTACAAATTAAACAATTATACAGACCAAATATACCGACACTTAAATCTCAGATGTAATACACGATATAAACAACATAAGCAGTCATCAATTTTAAAGTAATATTTAAACAGTACGGCGGCCACCGTGGTGTGATGGTAGCGTGCTCCGCCTATCACACCGTATGCCCTGGGTTCAACTCCCGGGCAGAGCAACATCAAAATTTTAGAAATAAGATTTTTCAATTAGAAGAAATGTTTTCTAAGCGGGGTCGCCCCTCGGCAGTGTTTGACAAGCACTCCGGGTGTATTTCTGCCATGAAAAGCTCAGTGAAAACTCATCTGCTTTGCAGATGCCGTTCGGAGTCGGCATAAAACATGTAGGTCCCGGCCGGCCAATTTGTAGGGAAAATCAAGAGGAGCACGACGCAAATTGGAAGAGAAGCTCGGCCTTAGATCTCTTCGGAGGTTATCGCGCCTTACATTTATTTATTTTTTATTTAAACAGTATTGAATTAAACGCTTGACAATTTCAATTAAAAACTTAGAAGTAAGCAAAAGATAAAATGTTGAAAATGTGTTAAAATGTACTCATGAAGGAGCTAGTAAATAATAATTTATGAAATTGACAATAAAGCAAATTAATAGTAGATAAAATATATACAGAATAGAATTTATACAGAGTAAATTTGATTGCATACATAAAAAAATAATGATCACAACGCAATTTTGCAAACAAGTTTCAAGTAACTGGTACTTCAAATTTGAAACAGAGGGTTGAACAGTATATCACGGTTTAGCGTTCTTTGCTTCATTTCGAATTACAAATTTAATGTAGTTAAAAGGTATTTTTTAATACCAAGAAACGAGCAGACGTCTAAATTTTTACAGTGTTTATTAAAATCACTACATAAGCAGTGAAATGGTTCGTGCATTTCATAATTCGACCTGCATGTAGCTACAAAAATTGATTGAAAATGTCTAGATGGCCTAATAGGAACGTTAAACTTAATTTCACCAAGCAAAAATGGACTATTTATTGACCCTCTTATTAATTTAACAATAAATAAGACACCCAGCATCTCCCTGCGGCTCTGCAATGTAGGTAGCTGTATTATGAGCCAAAGCAATTTTATATGTGCAATAAAACTTATAATAAGGTTATACGGTACACCAATCCTTATTCAACCTCGTTATTACAACTGCTTATGTAAGCATGATTTTGGGTGTCTATATATAAGCTTTTTTCGAGATTTGATTGCATGGAGGAGGACCTTCTTATCTTTGAAAGTCCCAGTTCCAGGTTATTGTCCAATGCATAAAATGATTAATTTCTGGATTAACTTTCCAAAGTATGTATGTACGTTTGGCTCCACTAGTACACAATGGTAATACCAAATGGGCAGAACCATGTGTATCAGCTTGCTATTTGTATTAAACTCTCCTTGCATTGTAAAATGGTATTTAAAAAGGCACCACGCCAGGTTATTTTCAAATTATTTTAAATTTGGTTCGGTTTTTTCATGGCACCACGCCAGGTTATATTCAATTTGTCTCTAGTTGTTAATTATCCATTAAATCATGGTAATTATCTTTTTTTTGTATTTAATGTTATATTTTATAGAATTTATATTCACTCGTCATGTGTGCATGACTGTACATTAGTATATAGTAAGGGTATTTTCAATCCCGTTGTTTTTTTTTTCAATAAAATTTGCAGTTAGATGTATGCAATGACACTGCATAGTACGTAAATTGAGCATGCTTTTTCAGCATCGATTATATACACACCGTTAAATTGTCCTGTTTATTTTCGAGAATTTTTATTTTCATTAGTATGTATGTATATGAACATTTATTTTCAGTGGCCTGTTGCCAAGTGTCTTTCACGACCCGTTACGATCAATTATGTATGTATTTAAAGCGAATTGGCTTTTATGGCGCCACGCCAGTTATTAAATATGCACGAGTTTTTGATTCCTGTTAGGAGCACGAGAAACCACCCCAACTCCAGGTCAGGGAGGCAACGCATCTCCCAACTCCGCTAAAACGCCCGAGGGAAGTACAGAAGCCAACCTTGTGGCCTATTTTAATTTTTCACTCAACGCAAAAAGCCCGAAAATTGAC
Source organism: Eurosta solidaginis (assembly GCF_040869045.1). Taxonomy (NCBI): domain Eukaryota; kingdom Metazoa; phylum Arthropoda; class Insecta; order Diptera; family Tephritidae; genus Eurosta; species Eurosta solidaginis. Next base: position 85,290,500 of record NC_090319.1, on the reverse strand, counting down.
GTTGAGTAGAGGATGACCCGTACGACCGCTCGCGCGAAAAGACAAGACCGGAATGTATATATAAGCTTTATATAAAAAGTCTTAATACAGCAAGTGGTTTCTTTTGATAAGGCCTTATGTAAGTAAAGCATATATGACACTACTTTATTTTTGCTTGGATTCCAAGCTAAAAAAACTGACGAAACTTTATCGGAACTTCAAAACACAAAAACAATTTCTATCATGAAAAGGCGAGACCACTATTCCCCCATAATTAGTGAGTTTGGCATGTTTTTGTTTTTGTTTATGTTTTACATTTTATTTTTACATTAAAATTTTTAACAATAAAAACAATGCAAATAACACGCGCAAATTATTTCGGTTTCTAATGATTCACTTTTTTCACAAGAAAGTTGATTTTAATTGTGTTTTTATGCACCAAATTTTCAAACTAAAAACAAAATTTTAATTTGTCAAAAAAAAAAAAAAAATAAAGAAAAAACGGCCGAATATCCAAAAAAAACCTATCGAAAAACAAACCGGCTCGTTTGTTTTTAATGAACTAGGTTGTATTTTTCTTGTATTTCGTTAGTTTTTTGAAATATAGTTTATACACTTACACCAGTACCGAAGCCGTATTAGGAGGGAGTGCGACAAAAAATTTAAGATAAAATACAGGAAAAAATACACGAAAATAAACTAGTGTCATATAGGTATAAGCTTTATTTTGTTGGGATGGTCCATACGCATTATAATAAAGTTGTTATATTCTGCCTTATAGCTTATAGTAATTCCTTAAGTAAGATTTACTTTATACATAACGGTATCTTTCAAATAAATATTATGCCTGTTGCAATAAGTACAGAAAAACAAAGGGTTCTCCCATTCGTGCGGATGCGATTAGCAACGGGTCAAGTCAGGCGTTTCGCGCAGCATATATGTATCATTGCATAGCTCTTTTGTCTACATGTGGACTTAGAAACCCAGTTAAATGTTTCTGAAATCAAAAATTTAATTTCGTTCGGAAGCGGATTCGAAGCAGGTGAAACAGTCATAGAATCGAGTGGCAAATACACGGAACGAAAATGATATTAGGTTGATGTTGCCTTAATAAAGACAATACTCCTCGATTTCTGCCTAACATAATGCCAACAATTTTTGTTCTTAACCCCTCTATTTTTTTTAATCTAGCCCAAATTCTATCAAAGCTCTTAAAATTCAATCTACATAAAACTGTTTTCTAAAATTTTGAAAAAAAAAAACTAAAAAGAGCTGAAAAACCGAGTGGACACGTCATGTCGTGAAACATGTAGTGAATGATTTCTATCATAAATTAGATTCCGTGTGGACATCATATGACAGAACATATTTATTTTATTTTAAAACTGGTGGAACAGACCTAAAAAACGTCAGATACTCCGGTGAAATTATAAAAAATACTTGTGCATCTTTGTGCAGATTTCTTGATATTTTAATTAATATTGGCTAACCTATCTCAAAAAGTTTTATATGGAAGGGCTCATAGGACGCAGTCAATTTCTAGGCGAAGCAGTGAACCTTTTCACAGATGAGAAAACTGCAAATGCGCGTAGCAGAGTGAGACAATACAGGGGAGCTATGGAGAGTTATTGGATAGTTACACATTTTATTTCTCTATTATAGGTAGTGGAATGGATGAATGAAGTGCCCAATAGTGAGCCTGTGGCCAAATGCGAGCTATTGGTTAAAGTACAGGAAGTTATATTAGGTTCTTGCGTTGAGCTACTAGAAGAGTTCTTGGAACACATACTTTCCCTGGTACATGACCCAAATGCCGATGTAAGAAAGCAAGTGGTTGGTTTTATGGAACAAATTTGGTAAGACCACTTTTACAAATGAATGTAAGTATTTGATTTCAAATATTCATGATCTTCATTTCAGCAAAGTTAGAGTGGATTTGCTACCACAAGTAATAAATCTAATTTCAATGTTACTACGTGATCGATCGCCGCAGGTTATTAAACGTGTCATACAGGCGTGTGGCAGCGTATATAAAAATGGACTGCAATGGATCTGTAACCAAAGTGAGGTCTCGGATAGCGCCGAACAGGCTTGGAGTGTACTTAGTTTAGTGAAAGCGCAAATATTAGATTTAATTGACAATGAAAATGATGGCATACGAACAAATGCTTTGAAATTTTTAGAAGGTGTTGTCGTATTGCAAAGCTATCCGGATGAGGATAGTCAGAAGAAAGATAATGACTTTTCCCTAGAAGATGTACCATTGAATTTTAAGACAGTAAGACGACAAAAGTTAGAAGAGGAAGCTCTAAATATATTCGATATATTATTGAAATTTCATGCAGCTACACATGTTTCATCTGTAAATCTCATTACTTGCACTGGTAGCCTTTGCACCATTGCAAAATTACGTCCTAGTCTTATGGGCCCGGTGATAGATGCTTTTAAGCAGCTCAACTCAAACCTACCACCTACACTCACTGATTCACAAACGAGTTCAGTACGCAAAAGCTTGAAAATGCAATTAATAGCTTTGCTAAAAAATCGAGGTTCCTACGAATATCAGGCATCCATACGACACATGTTACAAGATTTAGGTGCATCACAAGGTGAAATACAACGCGCTATACCAAAAATGGACAAACAGGAGCAATCAAGACGCCAAAAACGTATACTAGAAAGTGCCACTAGCAATCTTAATAAAAAAATGCGTATGGATTCAATTAGTAGGCAACAAGAACGTAAGGCGAAATCTGACGAGACTGCTAAAGTGGTACAGATGGAAGTTGACGAGGCAGAATTAGAAAAACAACGTCAGCGCAGTTTACGTGTGAATGAAAAATTCCTAGCAGAGCAATTACGTTCCACTGATACGGCAGTAAATTTAGTAGTTGAGTTTTTGCCCAAATTACCGGATGAAGCACCAGAACATTTTATCAATGAATATATGCCAATACGTGATATGTCCATACAACAGCAGGTGGGGAAGATAGCAAAGGCATTAAGCGAAGAAATGACAGATAAGAAAATTGGGCCAGGGGCTGCGGCATTCAGTAAAGAGCCACCAATGAGACCAAAGCGTATGGAGGAGGACCCCAATGAGAGGTAATTTCAAGAAGAAAAATTGAAACTTTATACAAAATTGCATCTTGAAAGTTCAACCCCATGATTGAAGCATTTTCAAACCCAATAGTACTGAACTAGGCTTGCTCACTAGACAATATGCAGGTATTTTGACTTATTTTCGAAATATGCTAAAATCAACCTTAACTGTAGTTATTGTTGTTGTATATTAATGTAGTAGATTTTAGAAAACTAAAGGTACCCGCATATAAAAATGTTACCTTTGGAACAGAAATTAATAGACGAAGCTTAGGATAGTCAGAAAGACAGTTATTTGCACTTGAATTGTGGTACATTCGTCAAAAAAATCGCCAACCTTTCTAAATCGTTTCTCGAAAACATGAGCAGCAGCGAAATATTTATTCTCCTAGAGTGGGTAAAGATACAACGTCGCTCATTTCTCACACGCAGATATACCGTCTTATAATGAAATATAATAATGCATTAAATCGTTTGTTGCACATCGTTTGAGCTTCATTTTAAATGTGTATCATTTTCAGTGAAACCCCAGTAGACGAAGATCAAATGCGCAAGGAAGAAGCAACGAAAAAATTACGCGAAAACATGGAGCGCGTTAAAGGAGAACAGGAATTGATCGAACGTATGAAAATGCGTGCCAAAACCCTCAAATTACAGGAAGTCACAAAACCATTCTCACGCCAGTTGAAAGAGAAGTTTCTTCTAGAGGCCGTCAAACGCATTCTACAATCGGAGCGTCGCTGTATTGTGGGTGGCGTATCCGCAAAGAGACGTAAACTACTCACTGTTATGGCTGCAACGTTTCCTGATAAAGTGCGTTACTTCATTTTTGATTTCATTATGCTCGACGTAAGACAACGCATAGATTTGGCTTTTTCTTGGTTGTATGAGGAGTATTGTCTATTACAAGGCTTCACCCGTCACTCATATGTAAAATCGGAAAATCGTCCTGATTATGCTTACAATGAACTGTTGAGTCAACTTGTAACGGGTGTGCGTGAAACATGCGATTTGAAAGATAAAATTATATTGATAAGACGCATATTTTTGGAAGCTCCATTACTACCAGATGATGCACTCAATCAGCTGGTACAAATGTGCTTCTCCGAAGAATTTGTTAATCCTGGAATTGATTTGTTAAAAGATTTGGCTATTATGCGTCCACCACGTAAAAATAAATTGATTAGAGTGTTGTTGATGTTTTGCATACATGAACGTACCGATATGCGCGAGCGTGCTTTGAAACATATTACAGCATTATATCATACACACAAAGTGCTTCCGAATAAAATTGAAGAATTCGCATTAGAATGGGCTACATATTTGGAAAAGGAAACGCCGCCCTCAAGCATATTTCAAGAAGAGTATGGCAGACCAGTAGCTGAAGTTGGCTGGAAAGAGGAGACAGCTAAAACGTGCTTAACATTGCTGTTGGCATTGCTACCGTATAAATCGAATGGTAAGTGCAAGAAATGTGCTATACTTTTATAACCATTTGTTCAAGTACGAACTTAACTTTAAATTAATTTTATATTTCAGTCTTCCTCGAAAAGCTTAGCAAAATCTACTGTACAACAGGCGGTGATCTCAAACGCACTATTTTACGCTCTATCGATCCGACAATAAAGAAAATGGGGGCTGAGGATCAGACACTATTAAAATTCCTTGAAGACTGTCCCAAAGGCTCAGAAACTTTAATTATACGTATTATACATTTGCTCACAGAGCGCGTGGCTACACCTCATCCAGAACTGGTGCTGCGTGTACGTGAACTTTATGTGAATAAAATCAAAGATGTGCGGGTTCTCATACCTGTGCTAAGTGGGCTTTCACGTCAAGAGATAATAAATGCGCTACCCAAATTACTGAAACTAAATCAAATTGTAGTCAAAGAGGTATTCAATCGTTTGTTGGGCATTGGCCCTGAATTTGCTAATCAAACTATGGCTGTCACACCCACTGATATACTTGTCGCCTTGCATACTATCGACCCCAATGCTTGTGATTTGAAAGCTGTTGTTAAAGCTACTTCACTATGTTTAGCTGAAAAGGAAGTCTTTACACAAGATGTACTAATTGGAGTGTTGCAACAGCTTGTAGAAGTTATGCCTATTCCGACGCTACTCATGCGAACCATCATTCAGAGTATAACACTATATCCACGTTTAACAAATTTCGTATTGAATCTATTGCAACGTTTAATATTGAAACAAGTGTGGCGTCAAAAAGTCATTTGGGAGGGTTTTCTGAAATGTTGCCAACGTTTAAAACCACAATCATTGCCTGTATTATTGCATTTACCACATCAACAGTTGATAAGTGCTTTAGAACAATGTCCCGATATGAGACAGCCATTGTATGAATATGCGGAGAGTATTCAAGAGGAGCCGATGAGTGGTATAACACCTCACTTGTTGGATATAATTTCTGGAAAGACAGTCGATGTATTTATAACGGTAAGATTTAGGAATAATTTTTACCAAAATGTAAAAGGGTAATTGAACTGGAAGTGTATGAAGTGAATCTAACACACATAGGATAGGAAGATTATTTTTTAACCTGAATCACTGTGCGGAGTCTTTTTGATGGCTTCAAAAAGAGTACTAAATAACTCAATAATGACTCCATCGTTCGCTTTAAAGGCATTTATTTAGAAATAATAACAAAATATACAGTGATCATAAGTTATGATATACATTAATATGATTCGAACTAAAGCCCAGCGCGTCAGAGGGTTAGAATATACCCGCGGTAGGTATGGTAAGCCTGTCGTAAGAGGCGACTAAAATACCAGATTCAAGGGGTTGTGTAGCGCAACCTTTTCAGGTTGCCAGCGCAATATATAGCTACTCCAAACCCAATTGTCAACCTCACATATCCGTGGCGAATCCTGTTTCATTAACAGCCGAGGCTCTGGCGAACCCAACCTCCTCATGGAACTTGGGGTGGGGAGGGAGGGATGCCTGAATGTTTAATGTAGCCATACAAATCGTTCCCGAGATGGTCGGGCTAGTACCTTAATGGTGCTGTGTTGCCGGAGCGTACCGGATCTGTATACGCCGAAGGACCAACACATCCCAGCCCTCGGGGAGTAACCTTATCGCTACAACAACAACAACTCGAACTAAACTAAAAAATTGACCCAAAAAGGACTTACAAAAGGCTTTTCAAGAAAAGCCGACTGCAGTGTATCATTTTCTAACGGCGAAAGTTATTTAGGATCGACAAATTAGCGCTTTTATTATTACTTCAGTCACAGAGTAAACTTAAATATGATATAAAATGCTACGGGGGTTCGAAACCAGATCAAACTGTTATGAATTTGCTAAAATATCATGTTAACGACCTGGGGTTATTACTTTACACGTCTTCATAATATATTGAAGCCCCCACACAATTGTTGTGGATTATATGTCCTTTTTTAATAGCCAACCCCGATAAGCGCGTATATATGGCACACTAACTACAAAAGAGTCACAATTTGAAAAAATGTAAATGTTCAGGAGAGAAGAAAAACGGTTTATGTGAAAACGTCTATAATGTTATACTGAAATCCAGTTTTACAAAGAAGGATACCTTCATTATATAATGAATTGACGAAATTTTGTTGTAATTATTTGTTTACTGACAAAATATATAGCAATTTGAATTATGACTATTTCTAAGAAAACTTACTACTCGTACATTCACAATTATTTCATCAAAAAAGGCATATTTAACAATAATACAAGCAACTTTACTCACTATTTACGTATAAAAAGACACAATTTTAATTAATACACAACAAAGTTAAAAGTTTTTTGCAACAAGATAGCAGAATTTAAAATAATACACTTTATGCGTAAAAAAACTGTTCACTTGTTCTTAAGCACATTGACACAACTAAAAATAGTACTCTTTAGTTGATAGAGCGCAAGCGATGCAATCAACCACAAAACTGGCATAACGGTAATTTTCCAGTTAAAGAAGAAAATAATGACAACGAAATTTAAGGGGTAGTGATGTGTACTGTGAATTGGTTTATGGAAAAAAAACCGATTTTGAAAAATTTTAAGTTGTGGCTCTTTTGAAGTTAGTGTGCTTTATGTATGTAAACCGCTTGATTAATACTTTTTTTTGTATAATTTAGGACGAGACTGGAGGTTACATTACATTGGAACACATCAAAAAAGAAATCGAAGAGCCATCGGAATTTGGTGTTATATCAACAATACCGATTGCACCAGTGCCAGCGCCAGTTCCAGCGCCTATACCAACACTTGGCGCTTCTAACACACCTTTACTGCCGACATCAGCACAACCATTGCCGCCGGGCGAAGATTAAAAAAGCAGGCAAATATTCAAATTCATAATTCTTTATATGCAAAAATATCAATTACCATTCGAAAGTACACTAAATACATGTGGTTTTTTTTTTTTTGTCCAACATATCGTACCCACTGCCAGAACTATTCATTGTTCAAAAATCAAAATGTTGGGAAACCGAGTTTTTAAGTAAACAGTTTCCGAAAAATCGTTTGTCTCCCACTTTCACTGTTAGGGTGTGGTTTCCTTTTACGGCAGATACAAGGAACGTTCAATTGTTAGTGAGCCCAATAAATCGCACATTCATGCTTCTGGTAAGTGGGCGACCATATATATTTCTTAACACATCGACCGCTGAGCGAAATATCATCCTATATCGGGTACGATTTCCAAAACGCGTTTTCCGAATTAGAAAAAAACTTCGATACATTTTTAACTAAGATATAACAGAAATTCTGATATAACACTTTCTTATAAGATACAATGAGATATAACGTTTTGGACTGTCATCCGAAATAGGGTGATATTCCAGTCAGCCGTCGATATACTTCTAATGAAAGTATTTTCATAACTTTTAAAGTGTTACTTCTGACACCATTTCTTTTCCATTCAAACCAGCCAAAATGTTGAGTGCCGTAATACGTGACATTTCCGTGCGTGTGTTCACATCAGCACTACCAATATGTGGTAATATCACAACATTATTCAATTTAAGCAATGGTTCATCTAGCGGTAACGGTTCTGGTGTCGTTACATCTAATCCTGCAGCCAAAATGCGTTTTTCCTTTAACGCAGCATATAATGCCGGTTGATCTACATTACCACCACGTGCGGTGTTAACAAATATTGCATTTGACTTCATTTTAGCAAATGCGGCTGCGTTAAATATTTCCTTTGTTTCTGGTGTCAACGCACAACAAGCGATTATAAAATCAGATTCGCATAACATTTCATCGAAGCTAACGTATTTTGCATTTACTTTTGCTGCTTCAGCTGCGCGTTCGGTGCGTGTAGTGTAAGTAAGTAGCGACGGTTTGAACGGAACTAAACGCGCGGCAATTTCTTGCCCAATACGTCCGAAACCTAAGAGGCCAACACGTGCACCCTTCAAACCCCGCCCACACATCCAATTGGGTGCCCACGATTTCCAACCGCCATTATATACTTCTTTATTAGCTTCCAACAAACGCCGACTAGTAGCTAGCAGTAGTGCTACTGTAAGTTCAGCTGTAGCATCTGTCAGCACATCCGGTGTATAACCAACTCGTATGCCACGCTTTTTACATTCCTTCAAATCGATATGTTCATAGCCAACAGAAATCGTAGCTATGCATTTTAACTGTGGACCGGCACATTCAATGACCTCTGCATCGATTTTATCTGTCAGCGCACAGAATATTGCGTCCTTACCAACTACTTGGTTAAGAAGTTCCTCACGCGGCACAGGTAGGGCTTGTGTCCAGCTGCTCACGTTACACCTGTTGGATGTTCCAATTGTATTACTTTGGGTAATAGTCTAGTTGAGGGGTCGACTGCTAATACGCTACTAAAAATATCGGGAGGGGTGTCAAACGACGCGGCTTGATATCAGTATTAATAATCCGAAGGCGGAAAATAAATATTTTAACTCGTTCAAAAGATATAACCCAAAAACCGAAAAAAGACCCGCGGGTACCTCCGAAACCGGGGATGGGATCCATAGTATTTTTGCGCAGAACACCTTTCTGCGTTGGCAGCCTTTGGCCGCGCTTATAAAGAATAACCCTGGGCTACGCCATGCCAAGTCCGGGTGTGTGGTATAACCGTGGCTACCGCCACGGCGATGCACAATTTTTTTTGTGGGTACAAACACAACAACAACCACATGGAAATCGCCAACTTCAACTGAAAATATCTCCGGACAGAGATAAAATTTTTCTTTTCCGCCTTCGGATTATTGTTCTCGAGATTAATACGCGTCTTTTGACGCCTCACTTGATATTTTTGGTAGCGTATTAGCGGTCGACCCCTCAACTAGACTATTACCGCGTATTAGCAGTCGACCCCTCAACTAGACTTTTACCTTACTTTGTACTGTGTATTACGTTACACTTTACTCGGTAATAGTCTAGTTGAGGGGTCGACTGCTAATACACTACCAAAAATATCGAGAGAGGTGTCAAACGACGCGTCTTGATATCAGTATTAATAATCCGAAGGCGGAAAATAAAAATTTTAACGCGTTCAAAAGATATTAACAAAAAACCGAAAAAAGACCCGCGGGTACCTCCGAAACCGGGGGTCGGATCCATAGAATTTTTGCGCAGAACACCTTTCTGCGTTGGCGGCCTTCGGCCGCGATTATAAAAAATAACCCTGGGCTACGCCATGCCAAGTCCGGGTGTGTGGTATAACCGTGGCTACCGCCACGGTGATGCACAAATTTTTTTGTGGGTACTAACACAACAACAACCACATGGAAATCGCCAACTTCAACTGCAAATATCTCCGGACAGAGATAAAATTTTTCTTTTCCGCCTTCGGATTATTGTTCTCGAGATTAATACGCGTCTTTTGACACCTCACTCGATATTTTTGGTAGCGTATTAGCAGTCGACCCCTCAACTAGACTATTACCCTTTACTCACTCTGATTTCAACAGCTCGATACCAACAGAGGCTACATCAGGACGGGTAATGTAAACACGTTTTCGTTTGTTGTCCATTTTTGTACCAATTGGTGTGTTTGACACTGATCTGGCAGAGAAGGAATGATGGCGTAAAATGAGAGTGGGTGTCAATATTCGCAAACCATTACCGGTACGTGACAACATTGCGAACAGTTTTTGTTGTGCTCTGAACAGCTGTGTGATAACAGCCACGATCCACACATCGTAAAGGCAAACATATTTAGCATATTCTCTTAAGATGAGAATACATAAAACGCTTTCCCTAGCGCTTGAGTTTTGTTCGATTTACATAGAACGTTTTGAAGAACGTGTTGCTGTGTTGCTTCACCTGACAGTTTAGTTCAATGTATGGCCGCATATAGATACATATATTTTGCTGCACAAAGTTTGCGGAATTTCAATTGCGGAAACAACTAAAATCTTAAACTTTGTCAAATAAATTTTTGGAATTGAATTTTAAATTTTTTTCGCAACATTCGCTCAACGTGTTGATTCGGCTTAGGTGTGAAAAATAATTTATTAAGTAATTTTCCATAAATTTTAAAGATCGTTATTTAATTTGGGAGTTGGCTCAATTCGCTGTTCACAAAACAAATTCAGAGAACACATCTTCTATCACTCAGCTGACGGACACATGTTTGCAACGTATAAACAAAAAAAAAAAAAAAAAAATTCGCCGAAAGCGCTCTTTAGGCGAGTAGGCAATTGACTGACTAGGCAAAGTAAGGTCCTCTCCCGACGAACAAATGTCATCATCTACAAGTCGCTCATCATACCTGTCCTGATGTATGCCTCGGAATTATGGACGGTGTCAAGAGAAGATGAAATGGCTCTTGGAGTGTTCGAGAGAAAAGTTGCCCGGAAGATTTAGGGTCCTGTGCATAAGCCGACCGCGAGTATCGAAGGAGGTATGATGTTGTTGTTGTAGCGATTAGGTTACTCCCCGAAGGCTTTGGGGAGTGTTATCGAGGTGATGGTCCTTTGTCGGATACAGATCCGATACGCTCCGGTAACACAGCACCATTAAGGTGCTAGCCCGACCATCTCGGGAACGATTTATATGGCCACATTGAACCTTCAGGCCATCCCTCCCTCCCCACCCCCAAGTTCCATGAGGAGCTTGGGGTCGCCAGAGCCTCGTCTGTTAGTGAAACGGGATTCGCCGCTCGAAGGTGAGGTTGACAATTGGGTTGGAGAAGCTATATATTGCGCTACACAACCCCTTGAATCCCTCGAAGGAGGTATAATGATGGGCTGTATAAGCTTTACGCAGATATAACGATGCCGGGGATAAAAACCCAAAGGTTTCCCTGCCTAGGTCATGCTATGCGAATTGATGAAACCACGTGATACTGTGTTTCGAGCCATTATGGCCGAGCCACAATGAAGTTTTTCATATAGATGCGTTCAACGCAATCATATACCGCCAGTAACATCGCCACAATCACGCATGATGCTGCGTTTATAAATACAAAGGAACTTCAGACTTGGAAATTGAAGTTTATTTCGCTTTGCACATTCACATACCAAATTTCGGGAAGCACTGTTATAAACACTCTCACTATACAAGAAAAATACTTACTAACATATCTTTTTGTCCTATTCATTTATTACATTGTTTTTAACTGTTAAAAATGTCAGAAGAGTCCAGCAAGTGGGAAAAATATTGGTAATTCTTTACGACACCATGATACTGCTAAAATCGACGGAGGTGTCAAAAGACGCGTATTGATCTCGACAACAATAATCCGAAGGCGGAAAAGAAAAATTTTATCTCTATCCACAAAAAACATTGTGAACATAAGTGTTTTGTGCGGATATAATTTTGGTCTCCAAACCGGTGTTGGACCCACCCAGGGTAATTTTTTATAAGCGCGGCCGAAGGCCGCCAACGTAGAAAGGTGTTCTGCGCAAAAATACTATGGATTCCACCCCGGTTTCGGAGGTACCCGCTTGTCTTTTTTTGGTTTTTCGTTAATGTAACGAATTTACTGTAATTACCAATAGTTGCAATCTTCTGCCAACGTTCGTATCGCTAAACTTTTGAATAAATAATTCCAATATTGAATAATGGAAAAATGGGCTTTATTAATAACCAAACTGATAGCTTAAATGAAACTAACTTTCAAAATAATACTGCTATGGCTCGCTAGATAGCGTCTTAATCGAAATTGCTTGATAGCTCAAATCAAACTGAATTCCAGCGCCTCTATATTTGCTGCCTTTAAACTCTTTGATTTCAACGTTCGCATCTTCTAGGCGCTTCCATTTCCAGAATCTACTAGATGCCACCAGCTCTCAAACTTCCCAGCTGTAACTACAATTGCACGATTTTATAGCTTCTCTCATTGCATACTTTCAGGAGTATCTCAGACATATGCATGTGTTTGTGCATTGATTCTCCGCTGCTCGTATACGTACATGGTACATATGTATAGACGCAATTATTTTTTTGTTTATGTAGATACATAATGATTGATCTATGGATGTGCATGATATTACTGTTTAGCGTCGGCTTAGAGATAGCAGCACCCCTTAGTTTTGCTAATATTCGTAACACTGCCCTCCATCTAAGTCGTCCCGATCAGACAAATCTCTCGATCTAAACGCTGCTAGCCTTTCCAAATGGACCACTTTCATTTTGGTTCGTGGTTTACCGATGGTTTGTATGCGGTACACTACATCGTTCATCCGTTTTGCAACTTTGTATGGGCCTTCCCAATTACACTTCAATTTCGGGGACAAACCTTTTTTACGTTGTGGGTTGTATAACAGCACCAAATCTCCTTCCTGAAAACCTTCCGAATTAATTGCTTTATCGTATCTGGCTTTCATCTTGTCACTCATAATCTTTGTTCGTTGCCTTATCAGATCATGTATTTCTCTTAGCTCTTCTTTAAAATCACTAGTGGATTTCTTGACATTTCTCTCCGCATTTGCATCTATCCCAAACTTCAAATCAGCTGGCAGTCTAAGGTCATTGCCAAAAATTACTTTTGCAGGGGTTTGGCCCGTTGTCTCATGCACTGCTGATCGGTAAGCCGTCAAGAATAATGGTATGCGGGTATCCCACTCTTTATGGTACTTGTCTACTACTTTCCATAAGTGCTCCTCCAATGTTCTATTGAATCGTTCTACCATACCATCGGATTGAGGATGCAATGCAGTTTTCCGTGTTTTTCGAATCCCCAATGATTTATACATTTCCTGGAACACAGCTGATTCGAAATTCCTGCCTTGGTCAGAATGTAACTCCATTGGTACGCCATACCTTGCAATCCAGTTGTTTATAAACACTTCTGCTACTGTTTCTGCTTCTTGGTTTGGGATTGTGTATACCTCTGGCCATTTACTGAAATAATCCATCACCACCAGTACGTATTTGTTTCGGTGGTTGCTAGTAGGAAATGGACCTGCGACATCCATGGCGATCCTTTCAAATGGTGCACCTGAAATATACTGCTTCATCTGGCCATGACTTCGTGTTTTGGGCCCTTTCGCTCTGTTGGAAACCTCGCAGTTGGCAATCCACTCGGTGACCGGCTGACGGCAACCAACCCAATTGAATCTCTCCTTAATTTTCTCCAGCGTCTTCGTGATTCCAAGATGACCTCCACTTAGACCATTATGCAGCTCGTTGAGCACGTCAGGTATCCTCTTTCTGGGAACAACTATCAGTTTCTTCTTACATTTACCATCCTCACTTTCTCATACTCGATGAAGGCAACCGGATATCAATTCTAAACTGTTCCACTGTGCCCAATATGACTTCGCAATGGGACTCTCTGCTGACATCTCTTCTCTGCTTGGTCTTTCGTTTCGTTCGATCCCTTGCATAACACGTGACAGATCTGTATATTCTAGCTGACACTTTCTTAGCTGTTCCTTGTCCCATTCATCTGTGCCTGTTATAGTCATTAGCCGGACATCTATAATGTCTTCTTTAGCTTCGGCCTTTGAACAGTGCTTGCATTCCAAACTACATGGTGTTCGTGATATTGCATCAGCATTTCCATGGGTACTACCTTTTCGATGCTCAATGGAAAAGTCATAGCTTTGTAGTCGCTCGATCCACCGTGCCAATTGTCCTTCCGGATTACGGAACTGCAGAAGCCATTTCAACGCTGCGTGATCTGTCCTGACGCGGAATCGCTGGCCGTAGAGGTATTTGTGGAAATGTTTAATGCACTCTACCAATGCCAACAGCTCTGTCCGTGTAACGCAATAGTTCCTCTCTGGTTTTCCAATTGAACGGCGTTAATATGCAACTACCTTCTCCTGTCCATCGACCAGTTGTGATAAAACGCCTCCTATAGCATATCCGCTCGCATCTGTATCTAGAATAAACGTGGCTCCGGAATCGGATATGCCAACATTGGGGCAGTGCACAAACGCTCTTTCAATGTTTGCAAAGCTACTTCTTGCTCCTTCTTCCATTCAAAAGCTTTATTTTTTCTTGTTAGCTCGTGGATACTATGGGCTACGCTGGCAAAATTTGGTACAAATCGGCGGTAATACGTACACAGCCCAAGGTCTTGGGCTGTGGTCTTGGCCAATCCTTTACTGCCTCTATCTTTTCATTTGCTGTGCAGATGCCCAAGGTAACGACCTTGTGACCCAAATAATTTACTTCTTTTTTAAACAGCGCACACTTTTTGGGACTTAACTTCAGACCAGCGCCAGCTATTCTCTGGAAAACTTCCTCCAAGTTCTTAAGATGTTCATCAAAATTCTTGCCCATACGATGATGTCGTCCAGGCACACCCAGCATGTTTTCCAATGTAGTCCTTTCAGTACCTGGTCCATGAGTCTCTCAAAAGTAGCTGGTGCATTACAAAGTCCAAAGGCATCACTGTAAATTGCCAAAGACCATCAGCGACACTGAAGGCTGTTTTCTCTTTATCTTCCTCTTTCACCTCAACTTGCCAGTAGCCGCTTTTCAAGTCCAGTGTGGAAAACAATTTCGTACCGGATAGCGAGTCCAGAGTGTCGTCAATTCTTGCCAATGGGTATCTATCCTTTTTCGTAACGTCATTCAACTTCCGGTAGTCCACGCAAAACCTCATTTTTCCATCCTTCTTCTTTACAAGTACTACCGGCGAGCTCCATGGACTAGCTGATGGTTCGATGACGCCGCTGTCGCTCATTTCTTGTATGATTTGACTCACAACTTCCCGCTTCGCCAGTGGAACACTACGTGGAGCTTGTCGGATCGGCCTCGCATCTTCAGTGTCAATATGATGTTTCACAACATTGGTGCGGCCTGGTTTGGGACCATCCTGGTCAAATATGTTCACGTACTTTAGGAGCAGTTGTTTTGCCTTACTCTGATAGGCTTCCTCTAGCCCCTGCGTCCATGCCGTGATGTCATTTGAAAGATCAGTATTACTAGATGAAACGTGTTCCTGGATCTGTTCACAGTTAATAACTACTTCGGCCTCTTGGCATCTTCCCAAAATAGCTCCTTTGGTCAAATTGAATGGTGACTTGAACTCATTGAGTACTCTTACCGGAATACGTCCATCTTGTTTTGTCATAGCCAGGGTTTTTCCTACAAATATGTTCAGTGTTGATTTATTTGCTGCTTCGACAACCCACAATTTGTTTGTCCCACAATCTCCATCAACCTTTGCCCAGATGACTGCTTCTGCTCGTTTACTGCTGTAGCCTCTCTCGTAGCCGAAATTAAGTGGCACATCCATGTTTTTATATCGCATCGTCTTGCTTTGCATATCGATTTTGATGCCTTGGTTGATTAAGAAGTCCACTCCAATTATGATTTTATCAACAATACCTGCCACTATAAAATTGTGTAGTACCGTGACGTTCCCAATTGCTACTTCACAATCTACTTCTCCAATTACCTGGGTGTCCTCTCCTGTGGCTGTACGTAATCTTGCTCCAAGCAATGGTCTTATCTTCTTGTTGACTAAATCTGATCGAATGATGGAATGGGATGCACCCGTATCTACAGTAAGTAACCGTTTTTTCCATCCACATGTCCTCCGACAGTAAGATTGCTTGATCTTCTTCCAATTTGCGAGATAGAGATTATGGGGCATTTAATTGAGGGAGCTTGCTATCGCCCCTTGCGGCTGACTCTCTTTAGTTTAACGATTGAGTGGGCTTGGAGATTTGCTCATCTCCTTCAGCTCTGCGTTTACGACCACCCACATTGTTGGAACTGGAATGGGTTAAGGTTGGTGTTGTAATGTCGTGCAATATGACCTGGTTTGCCGCACTTGAAACATTTATAACTCCGGCATTTTTCTGTTGTGATCCCTTCAGTGTTTCCAAAATTGTGTCTACCCAATCTGGTCTTTCCACTTCCACACGATGAGCTTTGTATGCTGGTTTACTCAATAGTGAGGCGGTTTCCTGAGTCAATGCATATGATACCGTCTCTGCAAATGTTGGCTTTGGGTTTGCGTATGTGGCTCGCTTCGTTTCGACGTCCCGTATGCCATTTATAAAGCTCTGAATTTTTACTCTTTCGGTGTATTCCACGGGTGCGTTGGCATTCGCCAAATGTGCAAGCCTTTCGACATCTGACGCAAACTCCTGCAAAGTCTCATTAGCTTTTTGGTAGCGGTTTTGCAACTCTATTTGGTGTATCTGCTTCCTGTGTTCGCTTCCGTATCGCCTCTATAGAGCGCTCATCAATGTTTCGTAGTTGTTCCACTCTCCCTCGGGAATAGTCTGTAGGATTTCAGCAGCAGATCCTTTCAATGCCACGAATAGTGCAGCAACTTTATCTTCCGCACTCCAGTTGTTCACTGCTGCGGTCTTATCAAACTGAATCTTAAACACCTGGAAAGGAACAGAGCCGTCAAAAGATGGAGTTTTTACCTTCGTATTGCTTGCTGAAACAACTGGGCGAATTAGTTGCAACTCCTGTATACGACCTCTCAAAGCATCCACCTCTACCGAATTTTTCTTCAAACTGCGTTATTTTCTCGCCCATACGCGCTTCGAGTTTTGATGATATACGCGCCTCTTGCTCTTTCAGTTGTGTTTCCATCTTTGATGTAATCTGTGTCGACATTTCTGAAATACGTGTCTCATGTGATTCCAGCTGGGATGCCATATATGTATTCTACTCTTCCAGTTGAGATGACATTTGCGATGATATTTCTGAAATACGTGCCTCCTGTGCTTCCATCTTGGATGTTAAACGTGTCTCCTGCGATTCCAGCTGAGATGACATGTTGGTGGATATTTGTGATAACATTTCGGACATTTGTGCCGATATTGCAGCCAATATCACGTTCAGGGGGCCTACTCTGTATTGCGATGCGAAAGAAAAAATACGCGAAATCGCAAAATCGGTACTCTGTATCTTGACATTCGCATGTATATTTTGACTTTCGCATTCACATTTTGCCCATTCGCAATTTTTCTCCCTTTTCGCATTGCCGGCACTCTGTAAAGCGAAAGCGAATGTCAAACAGCATTTATTTTCGCATTTTTCTTGCTACAAGTAATAGGCATTCGCATTGTTCAAATATGTAAGTATTAATTGATGATTTTATAAATTGATATCTTTATATTCATTTAAAAATATATAGGACAACTCAAAAAACAAAACAAACACAAAGGCAACAATTTGTAAATAACAATTAAATCGAAACACCTTTTTTATAAAGCATTTCTATTTGAACTCATGTCATTTTTTATTTGTTCTCTGATACAACTAGCAATATTTCCCATTCTATGATTTTCCACGTTTTCTGTATTTATCACGTTCACTTCTTCCAGTTCAATTTCTGAACTGGGAGGATTTCTTCATTTAAATCAATCCTTTCTTCATTTAAATCGTTCCATAATGCTACAGAATCCTTTTTTTAATTTGTTCAACAAAAATTAATCGTTTGCCGAAATTGTAATCGCCTTGTTTCTTTTGTTCTCTTTCTTTGAGTTTGGTCAGTGATGCATACTCAAGCAAAAAATTAGCGAAAAATAAAAAAGCGACATTGTTAGCGATGCGATAGCGCTACAGAGTTCCAATTACCTTTCGCATCGCAATTTATTTTCGCATCGCAATACAGAGTAGGCCCCCAGGTCTGTGTTCGCCATTGTCTGCGGTGTTTAATTTTTCTCTTCAATTTTTGCTGTTGTCTCGTCCCCATCAGGATAAAAAACATCGTCCACATCAATTCCTTCTGCTCCCATTGCCTCTCGTAGCCGTGCCTGAAGTTCGAGTTTAACGCCGCTTGTATTCAATCCACGGCTCACCAACTCCTTCTTTAGTTGCTGGATCTTCAATTCACTGAACTTTGCCATGTCCTTGTTGTCCTCTGGAATTCCTCTTCCTCTTCTGACACCAATTGTAACGAATTTACTGTAATTCCCCTTAGTTGCAATCTTCTGCCAACGTTCGTATCGCTAAACTGTTGAATAAATAACTCCAATATTGATTAATGGAAAAATGGCCTTTATTAAAGTACTTCACAATAACACGTATACTTTGCAACTAGCTGGCTTAATAACCAAACTGATAGCTTAAATGAAACTAACTTTCAAAATAATACTGCTATGGCTCGCTAGATAGCGTCTTAATCGAAACTGCTTGATAGCTCAAATCAAACTGAATTCCAGCGCCTCTACTTTTGCTGCCTTTTATACTCTCTAATTTCAACGTTCGCATCTTCTAGGCGCTTCCACTTCCAGAATCTACTAGAAGCCATCAGCTCTCAAACTTCTCAGCTGTAACTACAATTGCACGATTTTATAGCTTCTCTCATTGCATACTTTCAGGAGTATCTCAGATATATGCATGTGTTTGTGCATTGATTCTCCGCTGCTCGTATACCTACATGGTACATATGTATAGACGCAATTATTGTTTTGTTTATGTAGATACATAATGATTGATCTATGGATGTGCATGATATCACAGTTTAGCATCGGCTTAGAGATAGCAGCACCCCTTAGTTTTGCTAATATTCGTAACAATAGGGGGACTCATGATAGCATATAAACTTATAAGGTGTAAAATTATATCCATTTACACACGCGGTTATATGAACGCACCTAGTAATACTCTTGATAAACTTGATTGTTTTTCGGCTTATTATTGCCAAAAAAATTTTGTTGATTGTTATACAAATTAAAAAATACCAAGATTAAGTGAAAAATCAAAACTAAAACGCCTTTACTTGCTGATGTTGGAGATTTCTGATGAAAATGCCGGCTGTAATGTCTGCAAGGTTGCATTCCTTTGAGGGGTTGGATTTTATATAAGGTGCCACGATTTTCAAACTTTTATTGATTTGTAGGGGTAGAGGGGGTCCTAAAAATCACAAAATTAACATCCGCAGCTCTAGGAAGCTCTTAGTTTATGAAATATAAGCCTTTTAATTTCCAAATTTAGTAAAATTTCAACTTAAGTCCTGCACTTAAAATTCGGGTCGCACATGTCGATAGCGATATCAAAAGACGCGTATTTGCGTCAAGATTCAGAATCAGAAAGCAGAAACTACATATATTTTTTTATCTCGTTTAAAAGTTATTCGCGGAAAACACGTCGGTACTATTGTCGCTTTTTTCGTTGTTGCAATTAAACAAATGAAGGTGGTGAATAGTGTTGCCAGCTCCGCAACAATATCTTTTTATCTTGGTAGAACATTATAAGGTGGTGGCACGTCGACATAAATGCAAACAAACATACACTATCAATGTATTTTGTTTTTGTAAAACACTTTTAATAATTTGTAGTCTAATATTATTTGGGGTGCTGCGCAGAAGGGTGTACTACGCAGAGGGACATCACCGTGGCGGTAGCCACGGTTATATCACACACCCGGACTTGGCATGGCGTAGCCCAGGGTTATTTTTTATAAGCGCGGACAAAGGCCGCCTATGCAGAAAGGTGTTCTACGCAGAATTATGGTTGGAATCAGCATAAAAATCTCTATAAAGTCCGATTTTTTATTTTATTTTTTTTTTTGACAAATGTATTTATTCTGCACTTGTTCCAATTAAATACATTAATTTCAAATTACTCAGAGAATTACAAAACAAAATACATTGATAGTGTATGTTTGTTTGCATTTATGTCGACGTGACACCACCTTATAATGTTCTACCAAGATAAAAAGATATTGTTGCGGAGCTGGCAACACTATTCACAACCTCCATATGTTTTCATTTGTTTAATTGCAACAACGAAAAAAGCGACAATAGTACCGACGTGTTTTCCGCGAATAACTTTTAGACGAGATAAAAAATATAGTTTCTGCTTTCGGATTCTGAATCTTGACGCAAGTACGCGTCTTTTGATACCGCTATCAACATGTGCGACCCGAATTTTAAGTGCAGGACTTAAGTTGAAATTTAACTAAATTTGGAAATTAAAAAGCTTATATTTCATAAACTAAAAGTTTCCTAGAGTTGCGGATGATAATTTTGTGATTTTTAGGACCCCCGCCACCCCTCGAAAAAAAAAGTTGGTGAATCGTGGCACCTTATTCAAAACATTCCCCGCTTTGCTTTCAACAAAAGTTAGAAGTTGGTTACATTTTCATATCAGATAGGGCAAGTGTCGCGCGATGTGTGGTGTTCCATGTAAATACGTGCAATCGTATTTTGCGTTATCCGCTTATATATGAAAAACTGTATGTGACGGGGCTTTAACTGTGGAACATATCTTATTGACAACGGAATAGCTGTTTTACTTGTGCAAATCTCTATTAAACGCTCTGTTTTTTCCGAAACCGGTAAAAACTTTTTAAAAGACAAAAAGTGATGCTAAAGACTTCCAGTGTACTAACTAAGTTGTGTCGTTCGCAATTGAGAAGCCAAAGAATACTCATAAGAGTATTTAACAAAAACATCGCACGACGCATGACGCCAACGAACCCCACAACAGAGGCCATTCAAAAACAGCAGAAGCTCATGCCGCCACCATTGCAGTCTAATTTGAAAAAACAACTTAGTGTACCAACAAGAATGCGTGCCGATCCCGCGTTAAAAAAAATTGAAACACCTGAATTTCAAAGCCTTTTCACAGATGAGTTGCGAGCGCTAATTGACATATTCAAACGACACAATTATGAGCTGCGTATCGCCGGTGGGGCGGTGCGTGACATTGTTATGGGTATAAAGCCCAAAGATATCGATTTAGCGACAACAGCTACACCAGTACAAATGAAAGAAATGTTTATAAGAGAGGGTGTGCGTTTGATAAATGCGAAGGGGGAGAAACATGGAACGATTACACCACGTATAAATAATAAAGAAAATTTCGAGATAACTACATTGCGTATTGACGTAATTACCGATGGAAGGCATGCAGAGGTATGTAATAGCTAGCACGTGTAACATTTAGCATTGTCTAAAAAAATAGTGGTTTTGTTTTAGGTACAATTCACAACCGACTGGCAATTGGACGCGAATCGACGCGATCTTACGATAAATTCAATGTTTCTTGGATTCGATGGCACCCTTTATGACTATTTCTATGGCTACGAAGATCTGTTACAGCGACGAGTGGTTTTTGTTGGCGATGCGAGTGTACGTATCAAGGAAGATTATTTACGTATTTTACGTTATTTCCGTTTCTATGGCCGCATTGCAAGCGAAGCATCCAAACATGACACTGAAACCTTAAGAGCAATAAGAGAAAACGTTCATGGCTTGGCGCGTATTAGCGGTGAACGTATATGGACAGAATTACAGAAGATTGTGGTTGGAAATTTTGGCTGTGAATTAGTGCAAGAAATGATTGATTGTGGCTTGGCACTATATTGTGGCTTACCTGCCTCACCTAATATTGTTGAGTTTAAGCGTTTGTGTTGTGACTTAAAAAACTTTTCAACACCTCATGTACCAATAATTTATATAATTGCGCTGCTGCATACGCATGAAGATGCAATGGAATTGCATCTGCGACTGAAATTATCAGCGTATGAACGCGATTTGGCGTTATTTATTACACAAAATCGTCATAAAGTGAGCATGCGTCAGATTACTACAACAAATCGTAAATTTACGTGTTACACTGTTTTTGCAGGTTGATGTTGAATTCTGCGTGTTACGCGATTTCCAACGACTTTGCATGCAACCATATGCCAGACGCGAGTACGTTGAGGAGCTGCTTAAGTATACAAACAAATTGAGTCTTTACAAAGATTTGAAAGCATGGTCAACACCACGTTTTCCACTTAATGGTATCATGTTGAAGGAGCATGGTTTATCTGCAGGCAAACGTATGGGTGCAATTATGAATAATTTGCGCTCAATTTGGATAGATAGCGATTTTACAATGTCTGGTGATGACTTGTTGGAGAAACATTTGCCTGGTGTATTAGAACAGCTCCCGTCACCGCCTGACACGCCGACCCAAAAACATAAATCTTAGTCTTTTGTATTCATAAAAATTTCTATATATATATATTTCATCCATTTAAATTCATTTAAAAATAGTAATTTGCTTATTTCTTGCTTCACTTTCCTTCCTTTCCGATGCATTTAAGAGCAACTGTTCCAATCTTATCACAGTCAACTGTTTTGGTCACCTGTTATCTTTTGTGAAATATCTGTATTGCTCGTTTGAAACCTTCCGCGCAGTGTTTAGGTACGCCCATTAATTCGACATTTGCAAAACCCACCTCTTTGGAAAGCAAATAGTCGGTAAAGTGCTTCGGTAAAAACTGCATTGCTTTATAATGAGCAGCTATAGTTTCCTGTTAAATAAAAATTTGAAGTACTCATATACGTTTCAACTACACATCAACAATTATTACGCACCGTCATTTTTTTGCGTCGCTTATAATTATCATATAGTTGTGCTTCTAGCACAAGTTTACCACCGCTCCGCAATTGCAAATACATACGGCGGAATGTTTGTTTCAGTCCCGCATCACCGAAATTCAAATGTATCCATTTTGTTACTGATAAGCAAAGTATTACATCAAATTGTTCTTGCTCAATTTCCAATAACACATCATCGCGTAGCACATAGTTGGCGTGCACAAAGTTGACGTTGTAGGGGAATTTGTGTAGACGTCGTGCCTCGTTTTCCAAGGGTTGTGCCTTCTTTTGTCGCAGTAATGCCTTGTTTGCTTGTTTGATCAGTGCGCGATCTATATCCAAGCCAGTAATGCTTTTAACCTCAAATCGTTTTGCCACCTCCATGGTTATTAAACCGCTGTTACAACCAATATCTAACACTTCCTTATCTTGAAAGAGTTTGGTATGCGTCGTAAACATTTCCAAACGTATATCTTCACATTCATGCCCCTTATTTCGATATCCATAATATTGATTATAATTTCCGTAGATAAATTTTACTTTATCTGGCTTTTGCTGGCCGCCATCTATTTCAGCTACATCTAGTTGCAATCGCTTTTTAGGACTTTTGTGTGCTATTTGCCTCGTCGCTGATGGGATTTCTGTTCGCGCTCCATATTGTACGTTCACAAACGTTTCAGCTGTCACCATGTTCTGCGGTGGAATTTCCTGCACAGCATGCATCTTGGGTTTTTTGATTCCAATAATCCCTTCATTGGTGCTATTTGTAATTTTTCTCTTGTCGGCTACTTTTAGCGTGTCGAGATGTTCTATTTGTGAAATTTCGTGATTTAAATCCATTTATTAAATAAATTGTAGAAAACATGTTTTCATTGAGCATTCACAATGGACGCTCTTAGCAAATACAGCTGTTAAGCGTTCCGCAAATTACTAAAAATTTGTCACATACGATTTTTGGTGCAACACTGTGCGCTGATAGATCAGTAGATTGCATGTAACTGCATGGTGATCGACAAATATCGTAACATTTTGTCTCCTATTCATTTGTTAAAGGGCAGTTTTTAATTGTGAAAATGTTAGAAAGGTACTAACGAGTGGGAAAAATAGTTTCCCTTGCAAATTCTGAAAGCTCGCATAGTTTAAACAAATGTCAAATTCTTTTTCTTCTTATGCTTTGGTTGCAACAAAAGTTGAAAGTTGATTACTTTTGCATGTCAGACGGCGCTGGTTATGCGCTATGCGATGCTGCAGCGCACGATGCTGCAGAAAATTCGTTAGGCACTTTTAATGGAACTCCATACATCTCGACGTTTGATGCTTTCAGGGACACCTTATACCGTGTGTACCCCAAACAAAACAGTTGGTTTTAGGTCAGAGGGCAGGGTGACTTCTTGTCGCACATAAGCGCTGCCTTGAAGGTTCGATTCCCTTAGACTGCGGACGATATGCACAAGTTTGGCTAATTGAAAAGAGCTGGCTTGAATTGTGTAGCCTAATCAATTGTAATCGTTTTTAGAGTCTGGAAAGAGCGACTTCAGACCAACGGGAGAAACGATCTATTATCGCAATATTGGAAATTGCGTTGCAGTGGCGTGACTACGATATCTTTATGAACATGGTCGCGCCTGGAATCAGGCACCAAAATCTTTTCCGGTGTGAGATGATTATACCTGCTAATTTTTGACATTATACACAATTCCAGTGCCGTATTTACAGTTCGGGGTCGTTAGCCTGCGCATCAGCGATATGTGCTAAGTTCAAAACCGTAGGCATGGTGATAACACATAATCTTGGCAGTGCGTCCTCGACTGCGTTGTCTACCACTGTCGAAAATTGTGAAATGTCGTTGTTGACGTAGGGATGCTTTCTCCAGCCAATTCTTGAACGCGTAAACTAAGGGCTTATGGTCTGTTTTTATGACGATCATTGATTATGTGTTTAAAGTAACCGGTAGCCTTATAAATTGCTAGAAAATCGCAATCATTCGTACTGTAGTTATTCTCTAGCGTACTTAACTTCTTTGAGGAGAACCTCCACGGGCTCAAAACCTTATTAACCTGCTGTTCCAGAACTGATCCGATGGCAACGTCCATGTTACATACCAGAGCCAATTTAGCTCCGGATACTGGGTAAGTTTGTTGTGCAGCCTTGGTCACACTCCGTTTGCAATCGTCGAACGCGCGGATGAGCTCTAATGTCCACTTCACCTCGCGTTTATCATTATTTTTTACATCTTACGAGAATTTAGTAAGTGTTGCTTGAACAAGGGTCGAACGAGATAAACATCTCTATAATACGGGGATAATAGAAATGGGAAGCAACGGGTATATGATATGGCTTGCTGGTGGGACCGCAGGACAGCCTTAAGCGAAAACATTGAGAGCTAGCCTGGAAACACCCTTTCGATTCAAAAATATTTGTACGAGACGTACTGGCAGAGTTATATACGTACAATTTTTGGGCATACGCGGCAAAACCCCAAAGACCGGGGTTAGGTTCGCCATTAACCCATAAAGCGATCCAGCTGCAAGAAATTGCACCAAATTAAATTGGATTGTACTGAAATGAGAGGGATGAAAGCGTGCAGTATCTGCTGTGCCACTGTCCGGTTCTATTTAGAAGGAGGTTAGCTGCTTTCGGTTAACCATTTTCCTATGATTTTTGATGATAGGTAAATTTATTGACTCCACCACGAGGTGCTTTAAAAAATACAAAATGGCCGACGCCGG
Source organism: Eurosta solidaginis (assembly GCF_040869045.1). Taxonomy (NCBI): domain Eukaryota; kingdom Metazoa; phylum Arthropoda; class Insecta; order Diptera; family Tephritidae; genus Eurosta; species Eurosta solidaginis. Next base: position 85,264,964 of record NC_090319.1, on the reverse strand, counting down.
GGCGTCGGAGGCAGTGGTCAGGGATGACGCTGGTGCGGATGACATGGAGACGGACGTGGAAGATGACTTAGACACGGGTTTTTTGGAATATAGGAATCGAAATCGGCAGACTAGCTATAGGCGAAATACAAAAAATGAACGAAAGCAGTTAGAAATCGAAGAAAAAAGAAAGTTTGATTTAGGTAGGGAGTTAAAAGCTAAAAAACTAAAAACGGAAAAAAATAACGGCATTCAGATTCCGTTACAAGGTATGCTAATTCCAAGAAGCGAGTGGACCAAATTGGTAGCAGAACGCAAACAAAATGAAAATAAAATGACTGAAAAAATGGTGACAGGAGCAACAAGAAAAACGCAAAATGTGACAAATGAGGGTATGGACATAGGGACAGAAGGAAAGGAGGCAAATAACACGAGTGTTCAAAATAAAGGTAGAGAAGAAGAAAACAAAGATGTTGGTAAGAAAGAACAAGACAATATTAAATGTAGTGAAGTACAGGCAAGTGGAAGTGAAGCAGGTATAAAGAGTGTGCATTATAATAAACAACAAGAGGCAGAAATTAATATGGAGACAAAGGAAAATAAATATAGAAGAGAGGAAAGAAAAAGTGAGGAATACACGGTAAGACACCGTGGTGAATTCAGTGTGTTGGTGGACTCCTCCAAAAGTGAGTTATTTAAAAATGTAAAAATTAGTAATGGGCTTTTTTTATGGGAAAAAATCAGGAAGTTAAATGTAACTGGCATTAAAAACATAAAATTAATTGGAAGAACATTATTCAAAATAAATTTTTTAAGTCAAAGGTATGCAAATGAATGTGTAAACAACGAAAAGGTGAAAGAACTAGGACTCAGATCCTTCATACCCAAAAAATTTGTAGAAACTGTAGGAGTAGTAAGGAATATTCCTTTAGAATTCACTGATGATGAAATATGGAGTAATATAAACACGGATATAAAAGTAACATCTGTCACTAGGATAACCAAAAGGGATCCGGAAGAAAAAGAAAAATTCGTTCCGACTTACACGGTAAAGATATGTTTTGAAGGGCATGAGATACCTGAGGCTATAGATATTTACTGTGTCAAATTCAAGGTGACACATTACATTCCAAGAATTAGGCAATGCTATAACTGTGGTCGGCTAGGACACACGCGAATGGGGTGTAGAGCTAAGCCCAGATGTATTATGTGTGGAAAAGATGAAGGCTGCGAAAAAAAAATTGTAAAGAACCAAATCGGTGTGTTCTTTGTGGTAGTGGTGAGCATTGTGCTCTGAATAGAAACAACTGCCCTAAATGGGAAAACGAAAAACAAGTAATAGAAATAATGACGGTTAAGAAAATTTCAAAAGTTGAGGCGTTTGAAACGTATCATAGCGCCATTAATTACAACAACAGATTTAGTCTTTTAGAAGAAATGGATGAAAGTTTTCCGATGTTGAATAAAACAAATGTGGAATGCATTAACAATGATAAAGTGATAAACAACCCTACAAGACGCGTGAGCAGAACGCTGATGTGTTCACCAACACATTCACACAAAAGTATTGCGATTACTAATACATACAAACTTGGTGTTGTTAATTTTTTTTTCATGTTTGCCCGAAACTGTGCGTACCTGTCCATAAATAACTCAATTTGTGTTCCCTTGCATTATTTTCGGTCAGTTTTGGGAACACGAGAACGATATTTGGAGAATATCAGAACAAAGCTATTATTTTCTAAAACGCAAAACACTTAAAATTTTCAGAGCGCGACGGGATTTTTAAATTAATTAATTAATAAATAAAATAAAGGTTAATATAATAAAAAAAATATGAAAAGAAGGCATTTTGCTAATTCCTTATCGAAAGAGAAAAAGCTCTTTGACGATAACGTTAAAATGTTTAAAGAACTTGAGAAGTCCTCTCAAGATAAAGTGCAAACTGTTGCTAATTCTTTGGAAAGTGTTGCTAATCCTTTGGAAAGTGAGGCTACTCCTTTGAGTAGTGAGATTTTGCAAAGTCAGTGTTTGCCAGTTGATAGTGTTGGAAGTGATAGTGATGAAGCGTAGAAGAGTGTTTAGGTGCCCAAAGTTATTATCAGGGATGCACCTTAACGTTAAGATAATCGTTTATCAAAAAATTTCCACCGTTTCCGTTGAAACACTTCGAAATATTATCGATAAAGAAATTATCAAGATAAATTGTATCTAGTTTTTAACCGAAACGAAAAGTTTTCGTTAACGTTAAAAACGTAAACAAAAACGTGATACTTTATGTTTGAATTGTGCTGGCAATGCTATAGCCATGGTGAAGCCGTAAGGTGCTAACAGCGAGCGAACATACACACACAAACTCCATGTAATTTGTTTGTGTAATTCGTTGGTGGTAATGTCAAAAATACTCTGAGAAATGTTCGTACTGTCAAAATTCATGAGAAAAGTTGCAATCAGCTTGGCTAATGCTTTCACCTTTAATGACTCCGCCATCAATCAGCTTTGCCAGCATAGTTTGAAATTAATAATCAACATAAACGATTTGATTTCGTTTTGATATGACAGAAAACAAAACAAAATCATTTCGTTAATTTGACGTTCTTAACGTTAATAAACGAAACGAAATGACTTTGTTTCGTTTATTAACGTTAATTATCGTAACGAAATGATATCGGTTCGTTGGTTAAGCATGCCTGGTTATTATGTAGAAGAGGGTGCAGGTACGGATCTGAACGACTTGCTAAGAAGTTGGGCCATAGATTTTAAAGTTCCTCATAATATTATAGACGGACTTTTTCAGGCACTCCAAAAGGGTGGGATAAAGGATGAGCCGTTGTGTTCCAAAACTCTTTTAGATACCTTTCGAGAAAAAGTCAGTGTAGAATCTATGCCAAATGGTGAATTTTTGTACTTTGGTATACAAGACCAACTAGTTTCTAAACAATTTTCATTTTTGGAGGCACAAGAAGAGGTTTTAATTGATGTGGGAGTAGATGGTCTCAAACTTTTTAACAGTTCAAGTCGAGTTTTATGGCCTATTCTTGGAGCACTAGTACATTTTCCTAGTGTTGATCCTTTTGTTATAGCTAGCTTCTAAGGTTTTAAAAAGCCTGAAAATATTAATGATTTTATGGCTAAGTTCGCTTCAGAGGCAAAATCCCTGCGAGAAAACGGTATTGCTGTCGGTCCCAATAAAGTGTTGTTAAGATTTGATGTGCGTGTGTTCATTTGCGACTCCCCAGCTAGGGCGTTTGTTAGTGGTGTTATGTCATTTAATGCCAAACATGGATGCCCCAGGTGTCATATAGGGGGTGACTGGGATGGGAAAGTATATTTACCCACAACGTCTGGTATACCCAGGACGGATATAAGTTTTGAGAAAAGAGATCATGTGTCTCACCAGAGTCCTCAATTCAGGCAACAGAAAACCGTTTTAGAAGATGCCGGCTTTAAAATGGTTTCTCAGTTTCCACTAGACTGTATGCATTTGGTAGATTTAGGTGTCGTAAAAAGGTTTTTAACAACTTTGAATAGCGATGCAAATATCCGAAAGATAAATGAAAATATTAAATTTATTTCTAATTACTTTCCTTCTGAATTCTGTCGTACTGCGAGAAGTTTAGATGAAGTTAGTCGGTGGAAAGCAACGGAATTCAGACAGTTCCTTCTATACACAGGAATTTTTGTTTTAAAAGACTGCATTAGTAGGGAGTTGTACTTCCTTTTTCTACTACTACATACCGGCATTCGACTTCTTTCATGTGAAAGGTCGTTTAGGTCTGAGGCTGATGTTGCCGAAGATATATTAGAGCATTTCGTCACGCAGTTCAGTGTAATGTTTGGGAAAGAAATCGTTACTTTCAACATTCATGGTTTATTACACTTGTCAGAATGTGTCAGAGATCTTGGTCCTTTAGATTCCTTTTCTGCTTACAGGTTTGAAAATTTTATGCAATTTTTAAAAAAAGATAGTAAGAAACCCAAATCAAATATTGCAACAGCTGTTTTAAGGTTGAAAGAAAGGCAGGATGTAAGTTCATCGATTCACAAACCTTCCAAGCTAGGCTCTTTCGATATTGATTTAAAGAAAGATAAAGACTGTTTTTGCTATAGCAAAAAAGTCGGCCCTATAAAGGTAGTAGAACTTATAGTGTCAGGAGAATTGGAAATAGTGCAATGTACTGTTTTTCGGAAAACGCAAAATTTTTTCGATGTACCTGTTAGCTCCTCCGATAGTTTAGGTATTGTTGTTGCAAGTGAGCCAAGCTTAAATTTGGTTGATTTAAAGAGAGAAGATCCTGATTACAAGTACTTCTGTATCCCTCAGGAAAGCAAATTTTTGCTTATACCCCTTCTTCACCACCTATTCCATGAGTTTTCCAATTAAGCCACTTTTTCCTAACCCTTGTTTCATAAACTTTCAATAAAGTAACACTTTCCACACTTTCGAATAAATAAATCTTAAAAATATAATTAAAGCATATCCTTTAGCTTTTGATTCTAAAATTTTTGAAGAGTCCAGTTACAAGAAGAAGTGCAATTATGGAATCTACAAATAATGGTAAGAACATCTCTTGTACATGATTTGTACATAAGTTAACTTTCAATAATTTTCAGCGAATTCTTTCAATAAAGTGTTTGCAACGAATATACTTTTTAATGAGGCTACATCTGAAGCCGAAAGTGCTGCCATTTCCTCAGCAGGAATGGTAGTCGATCAGGCTGAAGGACTGCTACAAGGAGATCAGGTTGAAGATGTTGGAACCAACCAAATTGAAGTCAACCTGGCAGGACCTAATGGAGGTAAATTTTTTAAATTTTCATTTTGTTTTAAACCCCCCTTCTAGAGTATTAAAAATAAATAAATAAATGTAAGGTGCGATAACCTCCGAAGAGATATAAGGCCGAGCTTCCTTCCAATTTGCGTCGTGCTCCTCTTGATTTTCCCTACAAATTGCCCGGACGGGACCTACATGTGTTATGCCGACTCCGAACGGCATCTGCAAGGCAGATGAGTTTTCACTGAGAGCTTTTCATGGCAGAAATACACCCGGAGCGCTTCCCAAACGCTGACGAGGGGCTACCCCGCTTAGAAAAAATTTCTTCTAATCGAAAAACCTTATTTCTAAAATTTTGATGTTGCTTTGCCCGGGGTGTGAACGTAGGGCATACGGTGTGGTAGGCGGAGCACGCTACCATCACACCACGGTGGCCGCAAGAGTTTTACCTTTCGTTTATACACAAATCATTTGCCCACATATAGTTAAAAATCAAATATTCCCATGTTATTTGTAGGTGAAAACAAAAATCGTAGTAATACACTACATTAAATTTAAAAGCTTAAATGTTCACAGCCATCTCTTTGAATGTCCTTAACCATATTTTCACTATACCAAAAGAGAAAGCTTTGTATTTATTCAGCCCGCCCTAATACATTTGCACATCGATTGCTGCCCTACCTCAGAATGGAATTGCACACCGACCTATTTCAGACTTATTTTTTAGGAAAACAGATAATCCAGATGCAATATTTCTATATTTTTTCACTGTCCAAGCAAATAAATGATTGCCAAGATGAAAGCCCTATGTAATATCATGTCAGAAGTTACATTTACAAGTATAGATGCACCCTTTAATACAAAGACGGGTATAATATCCAGGTGTAACATGATAATTAAATTTAATAGCGCAGGATTGAATAAAGGGCCCTCTGGTTTAGCAAAAGAATTCCCACATTGCAACAAGTCATAACTGGAAACATTCCCCGACATAACGTCGCTGCACTTTCCACCACTATTAAAGCAGAACCAGATATAGTAATTACAAAGAAATTTGCTATGTAGAGCACCCCATTGCGGTAATTCTTTACTTTAGCTCACAACTGCTAAAACTCGACCGCGTTTTGATCCCAGGGCCATGAATCCGAAAGCGGAAATTCAAAATTTTATTTCTGTCAAAAGATATTTTCAAAAAACCAAAAAATGGCCCCGAAGCACTGCTAAACCGGGGGATCCATATTTTGGTAGTAGTGCAGTTTACGGTACCCACCCTAAAGTTGGGCCAAGATTTTCGAGTGAGGTATTAATCTTGAGAACAATCATCCGAAGGCGGAAAAGAAAAATTGTATCTCTGTCCGGAGATATTTGCAGTTGAAGTTGGCGATTTTAATGTGGTTGTTGTTGTTTATACCCACAAAAAAAATTGTGCATCACCGTGGCGGTAGCCACGGTTATACCACACACCCGGACTTGGCATGGCGTAGCCCAGGGTTATTTTTTATAAGCGCGTCCGAAGGCCGCCAACGCAGAAATGTGTTCTGCGCAAAAATACTATGGATCCCACCCCCGGTTTCGGAGGGACCCGGGGTCTTTTTTCGGTCTTTCCGCTTTCGGATTCTTGATCTAGACGTGAATACGCGTCTTTTGATACCTCACTCGAAAATTTTGGCCCAAATTTCGGTGGGTACCGTAAGCTGCACTATTACCCATATTTTTTGCGCAGAACACCTTTCTGCATTGGCGGCCTTTGGCCGCGCTTTTAAAAAACTACTCTGGGTGGGTCCAACACCGGTTTGGAGACCAAAACTATATCCGCGCAAAACACTTTTACCCACAGTTTTTCTTGTGGGTACAACAAAGTCATCAAAACAACAACCACATGAAAATTTTCAAATTTGTTTGCAAATATCTCCGAAACGAAATAAACTTTTGAAATTCCGCTTGAGTCCAAAGCGCGTCTTTTAACACCTCTCCTGATATTTTTGGACGAGTTTTAGCAGTTCTGGGTAATAGTCTAGTTGAGGGGTCGACTGCTAATACGCTACCAAAAATATCGAGAGAGGTGTCAAACGACGCGTCTTGACATCAGTATTAATAATCCGATGGCGGAAAATAAAAATTTTAACGCGTTAAAAAGATATTAACGAAAAACCGAAAAAAGACCCACGGGTACCTCCGAAACCGGGGGTCGGATCCATAGTATTTTTGCGCAGAACACCTTTCTGCGTTGGCGGCCTTCGGCCGCGCTTATAAAAAATAACCCTGGGCTACGCCATGCCAAGTCCGGGTGTGTGGTATAACCGTGGCTACCGCCACGGTGATGCACAATTTTTTTTGTGGGTATGAACACAACAACAACCACATGGAAATCGCCAAATTCAACTGCAAATATCTCTGGACAGGGATAAAGTTTCCCTTCGGATTATTGTTCTCGAGATTAATACGAGTCTTTTGACACCACACTCGATATTTTTGGTAGCGTATTAGCAGTCGACCCCTCAACTAGACTATTACCGTTTTTTGGGCTTGAGAACTGTCGGTAATAGTCTAGTTGAGGGGTCGACTGCTAATACGTTACCAAAAATATCGAGAGAGGTGTCAAAAGACGCGTATTAACCTCGAGAACAATAATCTGAAGGCGGAAAAGAAAAATTTTATCTCTGTCCCGAGATATTTGCAGTTGAAGTTGGCGATTTCCATGTGGTTGTTGTTGTGTTTGTACCCACCAAAAAAATTGTGCATCACCGTGGCTACCGCCACGGTTAAACCACACACCCGGACGTGGCATAGCGTAGCCCAGGGTTATTTTTTATAAGCGCGGCCGAAGGCCGCCAACGCCGAAAGGTGTTCTGCGCAAAAATACTATGGATCCGACCCCCGGTTTCGGAGGTACCCGCGGGTCTTTTTTCGGTTTTTCGTTAATATCTTTTGAACGCGTTAAAATTTTTATTTTCCGCCTTCGGATTATTAATACTGATGTCAAGACGCGTCGTTTGACACCTCTCTCGATATTTTTGGTAGCGTATTAGCAGTCGACCCCTCAACTAGACTATTACCGAACTGTCTCATATGGGTTATTTAATTACTCTATACACCAAGTTAATCACCAGTAAAGTTTTTTTCATTCCTAAGTGTCTTTTAAACTTGCACGAATATTTAGCCAAAGGTAGATATGTGCAACAAAATTAGCTTGATCAGCTGACTTCTATCGTTTTCAATGCCCCAACAAGAAAGCTATCAGTTAGGTAGCTGTGATGTATATTACATATTGCGGCATATTCATAGACGAAATTTGGTTGGTACATAAAGTTAGTTGAAGCTTTTTCGACAGATAGCCAATAAAAAATTATGTCAAAAAGCTGTAACTAACTTTTAGTTCTTAACTAAGTTTGACTATGAATACGCCCCATTGTTTTGTATAAGATATTAAACGTATATTATTCTTTTTATAGATGTGCTGAGAGTTTTGATGGAGATTATTTATAAGATGGATCAAATTGAACAGAATGTAAGAAGTAGGGTAATAGGAGACGGAGGAAAAATAGCATTAAAACTCAGAATGATTTTGTATTTAACTAGATATTTGTATTTTACAATATTCATGCAAAGTACTTTTTCTATTCTTTAAACTTAGCAACGTACACTCAGCTATAATCAAAGCGTACTAATGAAAATGGTGGAGGAAATTAAGCAAGATGTAAGTATTGTTTTTATTTAATTAATTTTACTTTTAACTTCAATTATTCTCTAATAGCTTAGGCTTTTTTGTGTGTATACAAATATTTGCTATGCAGAATATTAGTTTCATTCCCCTAACGATAGATTACTTACTTCTTACTTAATTGGCGCTTAACCGTCTAAACGGTTATGGCCGTCCAACAACGATAGATTATTATCTTAAATATACAGCCCAATTCTCAATCTTTTCCCCGGGGAGATTTCTCCCGTTATTTGCCATCCTCCACCATTTTTGTATGGAGAATGGGAAAAAGATTGAGAATTTGGCTGATAACGTCAGTATATAATGTTTTGTAACACCGATTTTCAACTCGTTTCTTGTTAATATATATACTTTAACAATAAACCTTCATTTTAAACAGGCGGTACCGAAGAGTGAAGTTTTGGCACAACAGCACTTAATGCGAGAGTGCAAGGTGACGCTGAAGAAGGTGGAAAGCTCTGTGTGCAAAATTACTGGGGAAGTCAGAGACAAGTACATGGATGAAGTTGCCAGCGCATTGCCTCTCCTGTATTAGAGGTTCTAAGGGTGGAAGAAAGATTAAAGGTAGAGGAGTATGCTGTAGCAATGGTAATTTGGCTCAAAAAGTTCTCTTTTACCATAATTTAATTTCGCTTTCATACTTTAGAAGGCTCATATGTTCAAAATTAAAGGCATTTCAGAGGACATACCCCGAGTAGTAAAAGAAATTTTTAGTGATACGTTGATGGAAGAGTACAACTGGGCGGGAGCAGTTGGAAAGAAAAGTCTCCAAAAGCTTTCCTTGTTCGAGACATTTCTTCGCGGTAAGATGTTATAAAGAGAGATGTATTATAAATTGTATTCCTATTTTGATTTTTGGTACGTTTTTAGATGTATTCATACACCAAGGACATGCATCGTATGAAAAAGGAATGAGAAAGGCGGTTGAACTCAGCCACCACAGGATGGCACAAAGGAAATTCGGCAAAAAGCAAAAATTAGTTACTGCACAGACAAGTCCACCAGCGCAATGAAATTTTTCCTCTTTTCTTTTTCATTTAAGTTGTAGCTTTTGAATTTTCGGTTTTTTATATGTTTTTGAATTTTTTTAGTTTGCGGAATATATTTAAGTTAATTAGTTACTGTTTTTAAGTTAGGCTAATGTAATATATAAATGAAGTTTTTAAGTTTTCGTTATATTTTTAAGTTAGTCAGTTACTTTTTTTAAGTTAAAATAATGTGATATTTAAATGAAGTTTTCTAAGTTTTCAAAATATTTTTTAATTTAGTCCCAATGTTTAATTGAATTTTTTATATAGTTTTTATCATAACTACTTGAGATAACAAGGACAAATAACTAATAAATAAAAGCCTTTTTGACAAAAAAGAAATGAAATTTTAATTAATAATGAACACATAAAGAAAAGCAATCTGATACATACATATGTAAATAGTTTAAGTTAAAATTAAAATTGCAATTTATGTTTTTTTTAAAGAAATAAAATTTTTATGAATATTGAATCCATAAAAAAGTAATGAGATACACATTTAAATAAGTAAAATTTATAATAAATAATGCAAAATATATATATTTTTTATAGTTTTTTTATCATAAGTACCTGAGAATGAAAAGACAAACAATTATTAGCTTTTTAAAGAACTGAAATTTTAATGAATACATAAAGAAAAGCAATGTGATATATATGTAAATAGGTAAAGTTAGAATAAATAATGTAAATATACTTTATTTCAAGAAATGAAATTTTAATGAACAATGAAAACATTAAAAAAAGTAATCAGATATACAAGTAAAATTAAGTTAGAATAAATAATGTGATATATATATTTAATTGGACGTTTTGAGATCTTTTTATAGTCTTTTATCATAAGTACTATATAAAAGTGCACATATATTGAATAATAAACGAATTTTTATATACATCTATATGTTTTTTATTTATTATGATGCATCCTCTGTTATTGATTTGCACATCCGGTTTGATGGATCCGCCCTGACTAATGTTTACATCATGTTTGGTGGTTCCGCCCTGACTAATGTTTACATCAGGCTTGATGCCTCCGCCCTGACAATTGTTTACATCCGGAATGATGCCTCCGCTCTGACGAATGTTTACATCCGGTATGATGCCTCCGCTCTGACAATTGTTTACATCCGGCATGATGCCTCCGCCCTGACAAATGTTTACGTCATGTCTGAAGTCACACGTATACAGCCAAACCCATCAGGTTTGTCATACTGCTAGAGCGTACTGCGCCCTGATGTGACTTTCTTACAGCACTTCCTGACAGATGATCAATCATCTGATTGTCAGCTGTCTAGTAGGGAAACATCTTACAAGAAATAGATATAGTGATGTAGCAAGAAAAGTGCGAAGAGCCAAACCAGAGAAAAGTTATACTAGGAAAGAAAACAAGTTGGAAGAGCCCTGCTATCAAAAGCAGAACTGGACGAAAGTAGGAGAAATAGAAAGATTGCTAACTTTGCTAGTGAAAAAATTTAATATAGACACCAATGATGCAATAGTGCAGCTCATAGAAAACTTATGTCAGAATCAGGTTAGTGAGAGGCTAACAGTTAAACAAGGTCGAAATAATGAATACGGACACAATAAAAATACTACAATATAATGTGCAAAGCTTGAAATCAAACAAAAGTCATATAGATTTTTTTAATCAAAAAAATAAAATTGATATAGTGTGCCTTCAGGAGATATTTTCTCATGACATAAAAAAATGTAATCACAAATTAATTGGATTTAATTTATTAAAAAAAACTAGGACCGATGGGTATGGAGGAGTAGCAATTGGTTTTAGAAAACAAATAAAATTTACAAAAATCAAATTTCATACTGATCAGGATATTTTAATAGCAAAAACAACAAATTTAAAAACGAATTTAACTATTTGCACGGCATACTTTCCGCCAAACCTAGGTACACAAATGTTTGAATTAGAAGTAAGTAGAATTTTAGCCCATCTGGAAAAATTTGAAAACGTTCTCTTCCTTGGGGACTTTAATGCACGGATGTGCACCTGGGGGATGTAGTGGATAATGCAAAAGGTAAATTTTTACATAGTGCTGTAAGCAATTTTAATTTGATATGTCTGAATGATGGGTCGGCGACATATCACTGTGATAATTAAAATACGAACTCGGTTTTAGATTTAGCCTTTACCAACATGGGAAGACTACCAGTTTTCAAATGTCATGATGGGTACCTGGGTGGCAGCCATCACAAGCCGATAGTCATAGAAATGATGAATAGCAAACAACCAAACCATTTTGTAGCTAGAAAAAAGCTCCAAGATAATTTAAATACGGTAGATTTCATATATTTGGAAGACTTTGAAAGAAAATTAAGACATGCGAGAAAAAAAGCAACTATTGATTTGAACAATACGGGATACTCACCAAAAGCGTGGTGGGATAAGGAACTGGAAAAACATTATAGAGTCCTGACAGCCAAAAGGAAAAAAGCTCGGCAAACAGGCAATGTAGTGGACTTTGAAGCTGCAGTAATTGAGTCGGAAAAATGGAAGAAAGCAGTGAAGGAAGCGAAAAGGAAAAATTATCTGGAAAAAATTGAAGAAATAAACACGAACCCAAATGCTAAGGAGGCGTGGCGGTTTGTGAACAATGTTCACAACATGAATCACGGCGAAAAAAATTTATGGGCAGACGAAGATAATGCGAACTATCTTAAAGAACTTGAACAGCAAGTAAAACAAAGTAGCAGCAACATATCTGAGCAGGATATGGTAAGTGGACAACAATTAAGGGAGGAAATATGTTTTAGTTTTGAAAAGTTCCTTGAGTTATTAAACAAGAAAAAATTTACTGCGGGGGGTTTGGATAGGATCACGTTTGATATGCTAAAAGAGCTTTCAATTAAGACAAAAGGGGGTCTGTTTTATGCGCTAGTAGAACACTTTAAGAACAATACAGTAAAGGCAGAATGGAGGGAAATAAAAATTATCCCTATCCCTAAGGCTGGGAAAGACTTGGATGATTTCAGACACTATAGACCCATATCACTGTTATCTGTGGTCGTAAAAAGTCTCAATATGATGATAAAAGATAAATTAACTGAATTTATAGAAAATAAGAAAGTAATTCCTAACAGAAGTTTTGCATATAGGGAAAATCGATCTGCCACGATGTGTCTAAATGAAGCCTTGCACTACATTGCAGAGGTAAAAAGCAAAAAAAAAACAAAGTGTTCATATGCATCCTAGATATTTCAAATGCATACAACTGTGTTGATTTAAAAATTCTCTACAATATTCTAATGCAGAAAGAAGTTCATCCAAACATTGCTAAGTGGATATTTAACTTATTTTCATATAGAAAGTTGACTTTAGGGAAACACACAATACAAATTAAAAATGGTCTACCGCAGGGTAGTTGTCTTTCGCCTATACTGTTCAATGTGTATACTGGAAGATTGCATGAGGTTAATGACGAAAATACGTAAATATTTCAATATGCGGATGATGTGGCAATAATTTGCCATGGTAAAACAGACGAGGAGGCACTGCTGAGATTAAAAACTAATATAACAAATTTTAAACAGCTTTATGAGGAAATTAACTTAGAATTCAATACAGGAAAAACGTGTTTCATGTACATGAGCACTACAAAAAGAAGGTTTAATTTACAACTAAATGGAGATAGCATACAACAGTAGAAAAGGTAAAATGGCTAGGCAGAATAGTCAGTGCTAATTTGACTTCCAAAGAACATGTGAAGGGAATTAAAAACTCCATCATAAATGCAAAAAACCTCATAAGTAAATTGACAACAATTAGGACAGGTCTGGCACCCAAAAATGCTGTAAATTTATTCAAAACTTATGTTAGATCGAAAGCGGAATATGCAAACACGACGTTTGCAGACGCGTCAAAAGGAGCGGGTAAGCAATTAATTACGTCTGTAAATGAAACTCTGAGAAGATGCCTGGGTGTCCCACCAAACACACCAACGTATGCAAGATATGCTCTGGCCTGTGAACTTCCTCCACTCTCCAGAGCGCTTTGGTTAACTACCAAAGAATTGACGAAACAATGGCTATTGAACCCGGAAATGAAGAACAGTATACAAAAAAATAGCACAGCAAGATCGAGTTACAGCTATACATAAAATCAGTTTAGACATGTTTTGGATAAGATAAATACAAAGTTAAGCTTTCAAAAATATAATAATATAAAATTTACATATTCGAAATTAAGTAAATCCAAAAGGGAATATTCAAGACAAAATTTAAAAGCCTTGTACTATGCCAAATTGGACGAGCTTGTAAGTGAGGAATTCTATACACTGGCCACAGATGCCTCAGTTGAAGGTGATAGTACGGGATGTGCTGTATATGACATCGAAAGTAAGGTATCCTATCTTTTCAAAATAGACCAGGTTTTTACTTCAAATATTGGAGAATTGGTGGCAATATATGAAGCGGTGAAGCTAGCAATAAGGTATAAACGAAACAAATTAGCTATTTTTACGGACAGCCTAGGAGCAATAAGTAATCTTGATTGTGATAGCACAACAAATTTTTTAGTAGCGGAAATTCATAATCAATTGCAGGCATCAAAAATTGAGACAATCCAAATAATTTGGGTACCCAGTCATATGGGTATAACATTCAATGAAAAAGCTGATGAAGCGGCAAAAAAAGCAACTGAAGTAGAACAACATCTAAATCCAGATTTAACACCCAGAGAAGCCCTTCTGAGAATTGGCAGGGAACTATGGGACAGAACGTTAGGAGAAATAAAAGACAAGTGTCCAAAACTGGATGCAGATATTATAGAACTAATAGCATTAAAGGAAAAGAAACCTTGGTTCAAAAACAAAAAAACACATTAAATGCATATGACACGAAGTTATTGAATATACTGATTTTAGGATATACGTATGGAAAGATATACTTAAAAAAATTTAAAGCAAACATCTCTGACCACTGCCAAGTATGCCATGTGGCAGAAACGACGCAGCACATGATATTTGAATGTAACAAATACAGTGCCTTCAGAACCAGTACCATTTTTAAAAAATTCAATAATTTAAAAGATCTCTTTATGACAAAAAATTTTTTGTATTATGAAGAATTAATTAATTTTCTGCACAATGCTGGTCTTGCTAATTCACTTTTAAGTTAAAAAAAAAACAATAATAATAAACATTAGATGTAAGATTGCTAAGTATTAGAATATTTGCCCTAATACAAATAAAAACTGTTATATTAAAAAGACAAAATGAAGTAAAGATATATGTATATATACATATAGATATGTACAAATCTTAATTTTAAGTAAGAAATGTTAAACAGTAGTAATGAACATTTCAAAAAAATATATTTCAATCAAAATAACTTGCAAGAATGTATACTTAACTTGTTATTAAAATTATAATAAGTAGGATAAAGGGATGAGATACTTGTGATATGCTAATATGTACACAACTTATCAAAATGTAATAAATTTGTAAGCCTACCTACCACCATTTCTTTTTTTTTTGAAGTAAAAAGTAAAAACAATATAGAATTGAGATAATTAGTACAACTCTGTGAACATGGGAGCAAATGACAGAACGCACAGCTGTCATCTGAGGTTCACATTTCCACATCGCCAAAAATTGTCAAAGAAAGTCAAATAAATAAAAACCATTACATTATTATCAACCTGGTGTATAGAGGAACAGATATAACTCTCACCATTTTACCTGTATGTGCGACAGCATCAAAGCGCAAAAAAATAATTGGTTCGGTCAAAAGGACTTCTAAAACATTTAATGTATGCACTGTTAATGCTGGTTGCCAGATAGCAAAGTCCCTCGAATTATATCATAAAATCATCAAATTAATGACAATGACAAGACGCCCGCGGCATACCGTAGCACTTAAACAAATTGGAGTGCAAGTTGCCGCAACGAACTCTATCGATACCATATTTGTGGTTTTAACGCTGAAGATAGACTCCCTCAAAAATGTGTGATAGCTTAAAGATATCTATCAAATACCCCACCCTTACCTCGACTATACCCTTGTACCCAAGTACACAGTTCAGAGAAGATAGAATTTAATGAAACCTAGTTCAGACACGAATTACCAGGAAAGGTGTCTTTCAAACTTTGCGGAGCTTGTTGTGTCGCAGTCATTGAACAACATCGTGAAAGTTTTGCTGACGAACTAACTACCTCATTGATTTCTTTAACGGTTGCCTTTATACGGTTCGCTGTGGAATTGTTACGGACTTACCAGGTCGAAAGCGACCCCTTTAAAGGTCTGATGGTTGAAAGTGAGCTTGATTGTCTCCACCACTTTGATTAGTTGGAAAATAAGAGGTATCGTTCATAACAACTCTTCTTGGTTAACAGGTTTATGCTTTCAGATGGACGGCTACTCTTGGCTGTTTTCATGTCCCGCGAGAAAAAAAGTAGATAAAGACTAGTTTATAGCCTACATTAGGAATTTAAGCCACATGACCGAGATTGGTTTGGTCATAGCGTTCTAAATTGCTGTCGTATGGAGGACAAGGGCGGCCTCATTAATTTTCTGAATACACAATAGCTTGGTATATCAACCTTTTGTCTTGTCCGCTGACCACCGCGGTTTGAATTACCGACTGAATGAGCGAATTAACTCGGTGTGTTAGCGTTAGCAAAGATTTGCAATTAGCACAGTGAAGCCTGTGAAAACAATGATAATGTCTCGACTTCACTAAAATCAGCTTCTGGAAATTTATTCCACATAGTCTATCATTCCAAATTCGTTTCGGCTACTCTAGCTTAAGCCTAAAGCTACCCCGAACTCTATAAAGTCTGACGAAGTCCTCTGAAGGCATGTGCGATAGTTTGAACTGTGTTATATGAGCTAAGTGGTCAAATTCTCATATATATACAAATAGATATGTATGTATTGTTACGAATATTAACAAAACTAAGGGGTGCTGCTATCTCTAAGCCGATGCTAAACAGTGATATCATGCTTATCCATAGATCAGTCATTATGTATCTACATAAACGAAACAATAATTGCGTCTACACATATGTACCATGTACGCATACAAGCAGCGGAGAATCAATGCACAAACACATGCATATATCTGATATACTCCTGAAAGTATGCAATGAGAGAAGCTATAAAATCGTGCAATTGTAGCTACAGCTGAGAAATTTGATAGCTGATGGCAACTAGTAGATTCTGGAAATGGAAGCGCCTAGAAGATGCGAACGTTGAAATCAGAGGGTATAAAAAGCAGCAAATGTAGAGGCGCTGGAATTCAGTTTGATTTGAGCTATCAAGCAGTTATTGATTAAGCACGCAATCTGTCGGGCAATAGTAGAGTTTCATTTGAGCTATTAATCAGTTAGGTTGTTAAGCAAGCTAGTTGCAAAGTATAAGTGTTATTGTGAAGTACTTTAATAAAGGCCATTTTTCCATTATTCAATATTGGAGTTATTTATTCAACAGTTTAGTGATTCGAACTTAGCAGAAGGGCAAATAAGAGGATTTGCAAGTAAATTCGTTACAGTATATTAGGGCGGGTCAAATTATATGGGAAAAAAAACTTCAGGTGCACATCCAGTTTATGAATATATGGGTCATGCTGAGTAATATTGTTCATGGGACCATAGGTCTGACATGAAGTTCTATCCTCCCTAATCAAGTGAGAAAATTTTGATATACAATTTTCTAACAAAAGGGAGGCTCGAAATTCATTTCAGACCTATGGTCCCATGGGCAATATTACTCAGTATGATCCATAGATTCAGAAACTGGATGTGCCTTTTTAACAATAAATTTGACCCGCTCTAATGTATATGATGTCCATACTACATGTATGCAAACTAGGCCTTGCGCATCCGTTAAATACGCATACCATACAGAAGCAAAAAACATAAATTTCATTTACAAAGGAATGAACAATACTTAATTCTTTGGCTGAGCGGTCAGTCGAGTGGCCAGTTTTGGCTTTGATACCTTTTTTATTGAGTTAGACACACAGAAGGGTTGTTTTCAATTACTAATGTCTATTTTAATTCAAAAAGATCGTGTCTATTATTATTTGGCACGCGCTAGTGTTTGGTTTTTTGAGATAACGGCTGCAAATTTGATACTTCTAATTTTTTGCACACAATCGCAAATTATTTTTTAAATAAAATAATGGATAGAATTACATAAAATAGTGACTATAATTTGATATCCCTTTTGGCAAGTACGAAAGGGAAAAAGCTTGCGAATTTGTAGAAAATGTTGCATATTACTGGTATACACTCGTACAATCTGATATAAACTGGAGTCCGCGGATATCGCACAACAGTCGATTCTAGCGGGACGATGATTTTTGGTAGTCGAGAGAGGACTTAACTTCTTAATTGTATCTGCGCAGAACCTGTACCATCTGTAGGTCGATATGAACATAGTGCAACTAATAAAAACCAACGTCTCCCCTGATCAGCTCTTGCTATTCGTAAGGATAAATGCTCCGGCCTAGAAAGTATTCTTATCGATACCAACGTTTGAAAGCAGAGAAAGGGGAGAGACCTGAACTTAATTTAAAGAGACAGGCTGAGGAAGACTTGATAAATTTTGGTACTGTGAGCGTTAGTTATCGCGAAGAGGGAATGACTGACGTGCTTTGCTAGGATATGGGCAACATTTTTACTACAGTCTAAAAATACAGCGCAGAATCACTCTTGCCAAAAAATGGTTCTTTGGACTTGGTAAAGTCCTCTCTCGGCAAACGTGAGAGTCACTTATTGTACCCGCCTTGCTATATGGTGCAGAAGCATGGACTATGACAACATCTGAGTGGGGTGGCTCTGGGAGTGTTCGAAGATTCGCAGGATTTATGGGTTTATACATGCGGCGACAACGGGTACCGAAGAAGATTTATTGAGCTGAACTTACTTTGTATAGACATCAACATAGTACAGTGAATTAAAATACAGCGGCAGAGCTGGCTAGGTCATGTTATGCGAATGAAAGATGATGCTCCGGCAAAAAGGTATTCTTATCGAAACCCGCCTATGGAACTAGAGGAAGAGGACGATCACCACTCCGCTGAAAGGACCATATGGAAAACGATTTAGATTAACTTGGTGTAACCGATTGGCGCTAGTTAGCACAACGTAGTTGCGAATGGCGCGCCTTGTTGAACGACCATAACCGTTTAAACGGTTAAGTGCGAATTAGGTAAGTAATAACCCGGTTTCCGTCCGCACGGCTTGTGGTATTGCCTTTCCTTTCCATGCTGTACAGAAACATGTCACTCTCCTATCATTTTTGCATAAGAGTTGATGAATGCTTTTAATAAACTCGTTCTCCGCAAGCTTGAACAGTACCATAGGTAACCGGTAATTTCTTTATTATTTATTATTTATTGTTTTTTAGCCAGGAGATTGAAGTTCTTCCTTCTGGTCGGGCAGTGAAGCATATCTTCCATCGTCATCGATCGGAGTATCTAGCTCACAATCTCCTTCACTATTTAATAGTAGGGATAAGTTTTCCCTCCAAACTTAAGTACGTCAAGCCAGTTTGGCTTTCGATATGCTACTAGAATTTTTTCCAGTTTTGAGACCCTGTGTCATCCTTAAGAGATTTTTCTAGCGTGGCATTTCCCTTCCCTTTTAGCGTCACACTAGCGCTGATCTGCCCCTCATTTCCGGCCCAGCGCTGCATTCCTCATCATGCAAGTTCTTCTGCCGAACTCATTGAGGCTCTATGGCAATGGTACGGATTGCGTGAGAAATATGCTCCTAAAGCTCTATTGTATTTTGGGGATGAAAATTGATCTCGCCGAGTACGCGTTGTCTAATGCTAATGTCTGGGATAGTGTCTAAATCCAGTAAACAGACGTTTCACGGTTTTTGATCATTAGAATAGAAAAGAGATAGCTTTACGTGTACTTTTATGTGGAACCTGTTACTCTAGGTGACCATATTACGGGTAAGAGCAAATTGATTTAAACAACACTAACGAGATATGGCCGCAAATGATCGAAAGCCGTGAGCTCTTTCAACCGCTTGCAAATCAACTAATCTGGGTCGAGGTGAAAATCGATATCATCCAATGACGATAGCTTTCTTCACTTGCCACACACAATTCTTTTACTAGGAAGTAGATAGCAAAAACTGTGATATAAAAATAAACTTGGTAATGTTTGTCTTTATATAAAATCCCTCTATGCTAATTTTTCTTCGTTGAGCATTTGGAGATTTGCAAGATTCGCCGCAGCAACCAGATCTACTTCTTTGGAGCCTAATCGTTTCAAAAGCTTCGGTCTTCCAACAAAGCGTGCTAATCGTTTCTTCGATTTGCCAACTGATGTTAACTTGAGACAGCAAAGGATCCCAATTCATTTCCCTCGGGTGGAGCTTTTATTTCCCCTGTTTCCACCTGTGAATGCCAATAAAAATGTCTTCTGGGTTGACAAATCTTCAAACAACTCATCATAAACTAGCAGACCAGTCAGACGTTGTTCTGCCCTAAATTTGGTCTATCTGCATACATTTTAATAAGCCTTTTCCGCTTAACTCTGCCCTCCCCCCCTCTTCACCTTTTTTTAATCCTTTTATTCATCCTTCCTCCGTTTTTTTCGCTTCATCTATCTCTATCTTCGTCTCACTCTATCTCTTTCTCAGTCTCATTCTCCTTCCCTATTTTCTCTTCTCTAAAGTTCTTCTCATTCTTCTTCATCCCTTATTGCCAGTCCCAGATGGTGGTATGTATTTTGTTCCAGTCCCATACCGAGTCCCAGCCCCACTCCGAGTCTCAGTCACAGTCCTAGTCCTAATCCCAGCCCAGGTCCGTCTCTGGTCTACTTCCCGGAAAAAAGGATCGTAAATATTAATATAGGCAAATTTATATACCAAATTTCAGGCAAATCGAATAGGACGTATGTAAATAGGTATGTGGGTATTATTAATTCATGTCTTTATTTCGGCTTTGCATGCATATTTATCAGTTTTGCCAGGTTGATGCGACTAAATCGAATATCAAAATGAAAATTACTTTAAAGCTCTCAGCAACAGCTTTCATTTGATATCCATATTACACACACATTCTAGCGGTATCTGGGTCCACGTTTTGTCCTATATCTCGAGACCCTAGTCACCCAGCGGCATAAAACTTACTCTGTACTAAAGCACACATCAACAGCTGCAATTTGATACCCATAATGTAAAAACACATCCTAGTGTTACCCTGGTCCACGTTTTGGACTATATCTCGAGACCGTAGTCACAAATAGGTATGAAAATTACCCAGCACTAGAGCACTTATCAACAGCTTTTATTTGTTATCCATATTGTATAAACACATTCTAGGGGTACCCGGGGCGACGTTTTCGCCTATATCTCGAGACCCTAGTCACCCAGGGGTACGAAAAATACCCCGTATCAAAGTACTCATAAACAGCTTCCATTTGATATCCATATTGTACAAACCCATCCCAGGATTACACAGGTTCACGTTTTGATCTCAAGACCCTAGCCAGAACGGGATAAAAAGTACCCTATGTCCGTCCGGTTCATATGTTCTTGAGTTATAAATATTGTAACTAACACCACTTTCTTTTATTTATATACATATATGTACATCACACTTCAAAAATAACAGTATTTCTCCACTATTCAATGGTTGTTATTATACATATAAACCTTCCTCTTCAATCACTCTATCTATTATCGCATCAAAATCCTTTGCGTAGTTTTAAAGATTTAAGCATTCAAAGGGACATAGGGACAGAAAAAGCGACTTTGTTTTATGCTATGTAGTGATTCTTATATAAATTCTATCACCTGAGAACGCTGCTCCGAATGTCGTTTGAACAATTTGAATTGACCCATTCGATTATAGAGCAGTGGTCTGCATTGCATAGCACAATTGTATTCTCATTGTGTATGGAAAGGGCAATCACTTTAAATTTTTGGAACCAATGCTCTAAAGCATCTTACCCTAGGATTTACCACGTGCATGTGAGTCTATTCGATAGACTGCAATTGCGCATTTAAACTCCTTCCAGTGTTAAATCTTATTCTGTAGTTGACTTTGCTAGCGCGTAGATGTTTACAAATCTTTATAAGAACTTTGCTATTGAATACTATTAACGAATTAGATTCTGAACCATATTACAAGACATATATGATTATAAGATAATGTATTATTCAGAAGGACCGCCGATAGCTGCATTTGATGGTGAGCTAAAGTAAGAACCACAAGACGAGCTCTTCTCTGGCTTCTCTCAAGGCTTACAATAAAAATGCTAATGTTAACTTATTCGCCGAATTTCAATAAGGGGGGGGGGCCCAAAAAGAGCCATATACGACTCAAGCCCAGCTCCAATACGGACGTTCCCACGTTAGTTGGTTAAGAGCACCGGAACGAGCTGACTTCAAATCCGACCAAGGATTGTGACTGTTGCAAAGCCGCTCAAAATATTAGGGGAGTCTTTTCTTCGTTACAACAACAATGAATCCAACACAATTTCGTACACAGTTTTCTCTCTGTGTATACGTTGCATTAATAACAGCTTACAATTTTAATGAATGCAGCAACAATGCAAACAAACCGTAGCAATAAATAGAAAAGGTGGAAATTTAAAACCAGTTTTGTCCTGCCGGACTTTAAGTAGACTTTTCTGAAACGCCCATGAACTATGCATTTATAGTTCATGAACAAGAATACATGAAAGTAAGAAAAAACACAAAATAATAAATGTGAAAGAATAATAAAGTTTGAATGTTGACGTGACGTGGTCCAGATTAACAATTTTGATTTGGTCACCGTATGAGTAAATTTGTATATGAAAGAGTTGCGCCTGCGTAACTGTGACTGCTTCCGCTGTTGTTGCTTGTATGCGGCTGCGCCTATACATATGCTACCAGTATCTCTATATGACATGGGCACTGGCTATAATTTCAACGACGACGGCGACGACGACAATATGATAAACCACCCAAGGGGGATGATTAGATGGATGACATTATGAATAAACAGAATGATGCCTCTGCAGTGTATGCGTAGAGCTATGAGGACGACCGTTAAAGGGCTGAACTGAAAACAACACCTTTTTTATTTGATTTTTTTCTATAATTTTCCAATACTAACATACCTACCTCTGGTGTGCTGTTGATTTGCATGGGTTGTGTGGTGGACAAGCATAATTCGGTTTGGACTTTGGCTCTCAAATTGCTACAACATTTGTTTGTGTTGTGACTGTAGTAGCAATGAAAATCGGAGTTCCCAGTATGCAAAAAGAAAATATATAGAGGTTGTTTTTGACTCTCAATACAAAGCACTCTTGTATCACCCTGCCGTCAGAGTGCCAGCCACGCAATGTCAAAGAGGTTCTCCAGTAGATAGTGGACACCCAACATCTTTAGTGCAGTTATCGTTTCAACTGAGTCTCATAAACGCATGCCTTTATGTCTGCGCTCCACAAAAAAATATCAGCTTTGACAATCGAAACTTACTCCCTTAGAGAAAAGTAAAGTTCCTCACTATTATCTTCAATAAACATCCCAGAGCTTGACCCAAAGTAAGGTTTGAAGTCCTCCAAAGTAATCTGGAATATATGAGCGCGGGTTCGGTATTGGAAATAAGCTCGTGATGAGCATTGAAAATTTAAATATATAGTAAGTTATAGTAAACAATGGTGATGAGCTCAGGGAACTTAACATTAAAGCATGGATTCAAGCTCCATTATCATTTGCACTAAGAGTGCTCGCGAAACGGCTCTTTTGGCTCCTTATGGCTCCTAACAACATTGTGTTAATTCCGGATGGCTCCCAACAACAACCAAATCGATTTTGGCATAATAACGGAAATGAAGTTTAAATTTTGAATTGCTTTGGTGCCGGCATGTCACACAATCAAACGAACGGCACGAATATCGAACAGCATTCATTTACTGCAAGTCTGCACCTGCTGCTATTTAATTGTATTTGGTTGCTTCTTGTTGTTGCTTTCGCACTCAAGTTTTGAATTCTACTGCTTTGTTTTCTTGTTTCATATTTCAATAATAATGTATGCTATGAAGGTCTTCTGGGACGCCTGTATGGTAACCCTCAGGCAAGTTGTAGTGAAGCTAGACCCCTCACAGTTATATCATAAAACTACATGATAGTATTCTGCAGACCATACTCGAACGTTTGCTTAAGGTGGCCTACACTCTTCCGACCTCTGCCTTGCTATTGTTCGCTATAAAGATCCTAGAGCGAAACCCACAGTTCACAAGCATCGTCACAGTTGGCCACAAGCTGAGACTATCGTATCTTCTCGAGGTATCTACCATAATTCATAATTTTAATGATACCGAGCTATTGCAAGGCCTTTTATACTGAACGAACAGCCATTAAGGAGATTCCTGAAGGCGTTTATCTAAAAATCCCACATCAATGTTAATATTGTAACGAAGTTTGGGAAATTCCGCTTATTTTACACCTTCTGCAAACGTTCTACGCGTTGGCGATGGCGAGTACCGAAGAAGATTTAATGATGAGCTGTACGAGCTATATGCAGACATCAACATAGTCCAGCGAATTAAAACGTAGCGGCTGCGCTGGCTAGGCCATGTTATGCGAATTAAAGATGATGCTCCGGCCAAGAAAGTGTTTCTATCGGATCCCGCCTATGGAAGCAGAGGTAGAGGGCGGCCCCACTCCGTTGAAAGGACCAGGTGAAAAACGATTTAAGCTCCCTTGGTGTGACCAATTGGCGGTGGTTGGCGGAGCGTAGGAGCGACTGACGCGCCTTGTTGGACGGCCATAACCGTTTAGACGGTTAAGCGCCATTAAATTGTCTAATAAATAACTCTAATATTCAGTAATGCAAAATGGTCTTTATTAGATTACATTGGGGATAGTACAATTATACTTCACAATTATACTTCACAATTATACTTCACTTCGCAACTGATAGCGTGTTTAAATCAAACTGATTACTGACTACTCAGCTTTCGCTGATTTTATACTCTCTGTTGCGTTGTTCACCAATTGCTCCTAGGGTCTAGTAACTTCGCGAACTCCATTCTTGGTTACCAGCCATATATGTACATGTATATTTGTAGTTTATAGTCTCTCGCATATCCAAATGTGTGTATATGTGAGTACTACTTCGGCTGATGGTGAGTATCTCTCTGTTGCCTTGAATGTACATGTGTAAATGATGATTCATTTGTTTACGTACGTACAAGTGGCTGCTAAATATCGGATTAGGGATGCTACCCTGCAAAAATCGCGAGCACTCCGTGCATGCATGTATGGATTACTCGCTTTGGACCAAGCGAGTGCTCCAAAATTAACCACAATTCATACAACAAATATGGTCCAATTAACATTGCGATGTCCTAGGTCTGGACCATATACTCCAGCTCAGCATTACAGCAGAGTAATCCATGGAGTACTCCAGTATGACACAAGTGGACTACATGATTCAACAATTTTTGCAAGGTAGTATCACTTAGTGATGTGAATATTCGTCACAATATATTGTAAGCAGTAAAGCAGCGACGAAATCCTTTCAGGGCAGGAATACTTTATCGATGGTAGCAATCGTCTTCGTTATGAGGCAAACTGGGTTGCTGTTGCGTTATAGTTGAAGGGCTGGCCTGGGTAATTCGGTGTAAGGTCAGTGTTGCAACGTTTCAAATGTGGCTGAAAATTGTACTGAACTTTAATTCATAGCAAATATGAGCTCTGCGCTCTGCGTAACTTTGGTGAGTGAATGCATAGTTTATTTGTTAGATGATTTGTTGGTTTACAGGGTCATGTAGGGTATCGCCTTTCCTTTACACACACACACTTGTACTCATTGAATATACGAACGCTTTCACATGCCAGCAGTGAAAGTAACCCAAAGCTACGGACTGTTTTTTTAATTTTTCTACCCATTAATGTATTTAAAGGTGTTTAAACGCAATGTGACAGCAACAACAAAATAAAACAATTTCTAGCTGTAGAACACTGTGCAAAACAATCAAGATTTTCTGCATATAAGGATAGTAAAAAAAATTTATGTATATGGTTTGAAGGATTCAAAGTTTGATAACATCTTATCTTGGGTTACTATATCTTAGCATATTTCAAAAGTTGACCACGTTTGAAGGTTTCATCTTCCAAACTGAAGGTAGGGTAAATATGTCCCACCAAGATGCCAATCTGATTCCGGTATCTCGAGTATTATCATCTATAGTGAGTTCGGGCGTTCCGTAGCTTCTCTCATCTTCTTCTTAAGGAACGCCGGGTCCCTTTCTAAATGGTTTTCCTGTCGCAGTCGGAGTTTATCTTTTTCTTATTCTATTTTCACCAACTGGAGTCGATCGGAATGCTATTTGGTGCGGAGTAGTTGAATTTTTATTCAGGTTCAAACTTGAACGCGAACAAAGCGCAATGCTGGCGGATGTAGGCCTCAGATATTGGATCTTGAAAGCTTCAGTAACTGCGCATGCAAAGCTGGACCATAAAACGATGGCGATGAGTTATAGTACTATGATTATAGAAGGTTTTTAATAGCGGAGAGTTTTTCAAGCCAAGCTAAACCAATGTGGATTTCTAGTAGAGTTTTCGAGATAGATTTGACGACTGCTATGAGTTGAGCAAGGTTAAGAGTGACGCATAGTTCAAGAAATGGCAAGTTCGAAGTGTTATGTGAAGATCATGGCTTTTAGAAACCAGAGGAAGTTGGAGCAACCAAAAAATATCACTGATGATGGATGGAACACCGCCAAACAAAATGACATTGTTCGGCAGGATGTTAGGTTAAGTTGACCAGGTCGGTCCGTGCGTCACATAGTCAGGCAGTCATATGACTGAATGAATCGAAAGTGTTACAAGTCCAGAGGAAGTTTGAAGCTTAAAAAAATGTGCCAATAAATTTATAAGCGAGTAGCAGGCCCAGCAGAAGTTGTCCTGCCGGGAATTGCCTTTCGCACATTGAAAAACGTGTACTCTTTTCCTCGTCTTAACCGCTTTCTTCCTCTGTCGTTCCATTTTCCTTACTCCCTTCCTTTTCCCCTTCTTCGCACACCTTTCATCTGTTCGTTTTCTCCTCCTATGCCAGTTTTTCTTTCTTTTTTCTTCCCCCTTCCTCTACCTCCATCTCCCTATAATACCTTTCCTTTATCTTTTTCTACTTTGATGCCTTCCTTTCCCCATTCCCATTCGCATTGCTATTCCTATCGATGTTCCTATTCCTAGTCCTGCTCCTATTCCTATTCTATTTCTATTCCCATTCCTATTTGAAAAATTGAACGCAAAATGGGTCCACGAAGGCCTGAGGAGTGTTACGGGTACGGGAGTACGCTCCTGTACTTACATGTTCTGGTACTAGCCCCATTGCATATAGAACTATTTCCTCGACCTATGGGCTCACCTAGTTTTTCTAGTCTACAAAAATCGTTTGGAGGAAGAAAGCAGAGGATATACGCGGCAGGGTTTATACTCATAAACTAATCATAGTGGACTCCGTGGTGTGGTGGTAACGTGCTGCGCCTTGCACACCGAAGGTCCCGATTTCAAGTTCCAGGCAAAACAACATAGAAAAAATGAGAGAAAAGCTTTTTCAATTAGAAAAAAGTTTTTGTATGCGGGGTCGTCCCCGGGCGGTAATTTGGTAAACACTCCGAGTGTATTTCTACCATGAAAAGCTGTTCAGTGAAAACTCATCCGCTTTGCAGTTGCCGTTCGGAGTCGGCAAATTAAAAAGGAGCACCCCATAAAAAACCCTGGTCTTAATCTTAAATGCCATGCCTTTGGGCATCGTCCGGTCATCTTTGGCGTCTTTTATCTATACAACAGTCGAAGGCAAACGGATACGTATGCCTGCCAATTAAGGATAAGAATCATCAAATCAGGTCAGAGAGTCGGACCATTTAAAAGAGCACGTCAAGAAAGTGTCCGGATCACGGCCCAAAACTGCATTAATGGTTATAATGTTTCTTAAAGAACTAAAATTATCAACGCTTGTGCTATTACTCAATTAGTTTATTCTTAGCGATGTCCTCAGCACAAAATGTCATGAACCCATACGAAGATCAGAGTACAACTAGCGCTGTGCCATTGGGCATTTTCTTTTAACCTTTTGCTTTACGGATTTGGGGTCTTCCATGGCGATTTCGGGTAATGGCAAAAATGTCTTCACGGGTGAGTGCAGATTAAGAAAATGCATAACAAGAATACACATCAGTGAAAAAAAAAATAAATCCCGGAAAAACGACTATTTAAACGCGGCCCAGGATGATCGTGCGATCTTTGATCCTTCATTTGATAACCTTTTTCTGGCGTTTAATGCTGCTTCTGTGAATGTTGTTGCAGCTTGAACAGCGTTTCTGATTTCCTTGCAAACACAACAACAATAAAAACACATAATTTTGAGGTAAAAATCATTAGAAACGCAATGAAAAGTTCATAGACGATGTTGCGTAAGGGTTGTGATCCCTTTTCCCTGCAACAAATGAACGGGCTGAAATAATAAAATAATTACAAAAAAAATTGTAGAAAAATAGAAAATATGCATTCCTTATAGCATTTGTTTGCATTTCACATTTCACCTTTGAGTGTAATTTGCTGTGTGAAGAAGACGATAGAACGCGATTAGTATCTCTGAGCCTTTGCAGCGAGCGTTGAGGCTGAACTCTGTGTGCGCGCGATGCCGAAGGGCAACGCATTTTTTTGGCAAATTCTCTTACGGATTTTTTCTGCAAAATGTCAGTAAAAAAAATGAAAATAAGAAATTGTAGATGAAATCCTTTGCCAAATGACATCATAAGACGTGACATATTGAACTGATCTGAATTGATCCTTTTGCTTGTCTCGCCCTTTATCTGTTTGTAGAATTTAGCAAAACTCTTTTTTTTCTAACTTTATTCTCAACCCTAACTATGAATTGTTTTCGTTTTTGTTGTATTATATTTCAGCATGCATATCTGCATTGTCTGCCGATTTTTGCACCCTTTAATACCTGTACACAATATCGACTCAACAACTGGCGCACTGATCGCGCGCTGCATATCCTTACGACTGCGCTGTGCGTATGTGTGTTTGTGCATTTGCCGATATTTGATCGGTTCTTAAATTTCAAGCAAGAAAATAAAATGTGCAGATAAGTATGCATTCTTGTTGCTACAAATGAAAGTAATTGTGTATGTGTGCGTTTTAGTGATGCAGACAACTTCCAGATACTAGATGAAGAGAATCGGATACTTTCAATAGAACGACACAGCATGGCCCTTAATAACAGCATCCGCTACGGAACTTTCAAAGGAAATGAAAGCCGATGACAAAAGCCAAAAAAAAAAAAATAACAGAAGAACAGTTTGTAATGACCGTTGCCGCTATAGTGTGGTCTTAGCACTGGTAAGACCCACAAATCCTGACACAGGCTGTAATTTATTTGCTCCCACAACACTAATGGGTGGAACTCGGTTCTGAACTACGAAAAAGTTCAAAGGCAGTCATAAATTTCCATCCATTCGATCGCACTGTTCAAGTTCTTCTTTTCTTCTTTTTTATATCATTTCTCTTTCTTTATATAATTTGCGCTTAGCCACCTAGGCAGCGTTGCTCAAGCGCTGGTTGCCGCTATTAAGGATGCTGCTCAGATAGCCAAGCGACTATTAAGGGTGATATGGAAATGCCTGAACTCGGTAGCGGTTGTGTCGAACCATTTCAATATCAATATCATCATGTCCCCATGACATAGAAATATACCTAACAGCTGTCACGCGGCCCTTCTAGCGCGCATGGATACAACTGAACCGAATATAGATGGCTGCAGGTAATAGGTGGTACCACTGGTAACCTGTGGTATCGACCTCGAAGAAGTAAACGCCGGTGGACACTACCTCTTGCAGTGTTGGGAGGTGCTTTTGACCGGAAGTAGATAAAAAGCGGTCTGCTGAAGTTATTGGGTTCACCAAGGATCATTTCTCAATGGTGCTTCGGGTTTTGATGTTGTCCAAGTGAGCTCTCCTCTTCCGGAGTGGCTTCCACTCAATCTAACCTAACCTATCTAGGCGATTGTTGTCGGTCTCAATAGAGTAACATATATGAAGGGATCGGAAGTTTTTTCTCTTCCTGACATTCCCAAAGCAGCGGGGCATTTACTTGCGTCTATTACTAGCGCATATTATGCTCTCACCAGTGCAGCCACTAAATTTTCATTCACTGAAGTATTCCTATGCCCGCATAAAGCTCTTACAGCTCATCATTTTATCTAAACTCGCACTTTGGTTATGTTCATAATTCCTAATATTTCAAGAGTCATCACATCTGCTTTTGAAAGAAATTCGTCTGGAGGATACTTTATTTCTCAATTGCCTACTCAGTACACTTGTTTTAAGATTTTAGTTTCCGTTAGTTTATTGTCACTGCGCATTGTCCTTTCTGGTAAACTACTGCACGCAGCGGCGCTACGGAGTAAGAGAGAATTATGCTCTTATTATTGGTTATGTAGCTAGATTTCTCTCACAGGTACGAGTGCCAAATGTCTGCTGCTGCCTGAGCAGGTTCTTAACTTTCCTTTCTAAGTCCTTGAAAAGCGCACAATGGGAAATTCGTATGCAAACTCTTGGATGATGAATTTTTAAATTTACTGAAGGACTAATTACTTCTTCCCTTCCAACTGTGTACTTTGAGTTTTCGACGTATTCAATATTCTGAGGAAGAAGAGATGACCATGTTCACCATGTTCCAAGCTGCTAGTTAAGCAGTCTGTATTCTCGTTGTTTCTCTCATCTTTAGTGAGACATATTAATTACTACTTGAGTTTAAACATGTTTATCGAAATTTGATACTTGTTGGCTTAGAGAATTGAAATTTTTTTCAAATTGGTCAGTTCTGAATGACCTCTACTGAGCGGAAAAGATTGTTTTGATGGTGAACGAGGACAAAACCAAGTACTTGCCCTCATCAAACAAAGACACAGCGCCCTTTCGTCTGGGCAACCACGCCACTGTAGGCAGGTATAGTTTCGAAATAGTAAAATACTTCATTTATATGAGATCTAGCATTAACTCCAACACCAGCGCTAGCCTTGAAATCCAGTTAAATGTCAATCTTGCCAATAAAAGCTACTTTGGACTCAGTAGGCAATTAAAAACTAAAGTTTTCTCTCGCTAAACGGAAAATCATGCACTACGAGTCGATTATCGTACACGTTCTCATATGTGGTGCAGAAGCATGGACACTGAGAACATCTGATTAAGTGACACTGGAAGTGTTCTAGAGAAAATTCGAACGGAAGGTTTTCGACCCTCTACGCATTGGCTACGGCGATTGCCGACAAAGATTTAATGATGAGTTGAGTCAGCTGTACGCAGACATCAATATAGTCTAGGAAACCACCCCCGGAAGAGGCCCCAACTCCACTGGAAGGACCAGGGGAAAAACGATTTATATTCCCTTGGTGCCCATGTTTGTTTGTTTAATATTTAAGAATTCAGGAGCTTAATACTAAGTTCAAACAGAAAAATAAATTGAGACAATTTCGATTTAAATTGAGTGGTGTTCATACAACTTAATTTAGCTTATACAATAGTAATTTGATATCTGGTTAGCTCATCTCTACAGTAACAACATGTCTTTGTTGAGACTGTCAAAATGTGCGTGTTGGTATTAGGTGAATGGAATGGAATGAAAACATAAAACTTTGATATTTTTGTGTGCTGTAAGAAAATGTGTTCAATGTTTTGGTTTCATTTTGAGTTTGCCATCTTCTTTTGACAATCCCTACTCCAGAGAAATGAAAGACATAAAATCAGCTGATGAGATGAGCCAACCATATAGTTCAGCCATGCGTAACTGACGTTTAAATATACTGAATAAACACACTTTACAATGTTGCATTTGCAGTTTGAAACAATTTATTACGCAATTTTTTTTAAATTGGCAATTTATTATTACAATTTATTATATGACAAATTGCGTAATAAATTGCCCAAATGGTATAAATTGCCAATTTTGTGTGTGTTTGAACCTAGTATAAGATAAACTGAAAAGAAAGATAACCTGAAAAGAAAGAAACACTTACTGGTATATTGCCAATTGGCGCCAGTTAGATCAAAGAAGTGACTGGCGCGACTTGTTGGATGGTCAAAACCGTTAAGCGCCTATTAAGCAATTTAGTAAGCATGATTACTATTGTTAAGCAGTTTCTCAGAATAAGATAGAAAAATATATCTCTCAAAATGTGGTCCCAAAATGTCCTATATTAATATAAAATCATCACGCTTTCTGAGATACTTAGGTGTTTCTTCAAACAAAATCTGAGAAAGGGATTTCTCCTGTAAAATTCTTAGATAGGCTGTTTTAAAATATTCTATGAAAAAATGCATTCTTCAATCGGACACTGAAATAGGTCGATACGTATTCTATCGAGCCATCGGTAACGAAGTTATGATTTATCGTATTTCGAACACTCAACAGTTGAATGATACGCTGCACAGTGGTCGGTTTCATGGCCAACAATAAAAAAATTAAAGTGAAAAGTTTGCCACCAAATGTGTCGTTAGTATCTCTTATCAGACCAGCCTTTTAAAAGGTATATTTGTTTTTGTTGTACTCGAACTGCACTCTTTAAGAATAGCTTCAAAAGTGAGGTTATGGTATTAGTTGGTTTTTGCAGTGTGAGCAAGCTAAAAATAAAGTGCAAGTTTAAGCTATTTAAAAATACAAAAAATATCATTGTATTGAAAAAAGTAGAAATGAATATTGAAGTCAAAGGTATTTACTTCGTTCTAAAATAATTTTAGTGTTTTAGCTTGCTGTGCTTTTTTTTTGATATTTAAAATTTCACCAGCGCCTTTATTAGTGTTAATTTGCACAAATATTTAAATTTTAGCTAAAGTTTTAGTTGGATTCCTCACCGATCCTCACGTGGGGACTTATACCTTATTTTCAGTCAAAGTTCAAAATCAGTTTAGGATTCTAAAGTGTTAATATCAGCTGCCAATTTCTGCCACTACCTATGTTTTGCGACAGTTTTCTGATAACGCCCTCCGGTAAATTATTGTCGTATGTTATATGTACTCATATGTAACATACGCCATTATTTTATCCAGGCGACGATATGCAAATGTAAACTTTTGTGTGTGTTTGTTGTTTTATTATTGTTATGTATGCAAGATCTTTTAATAACTTTAATTTCTTTATTTAATCCTATTAAACATTGTATTTGCGATAGATACATCTTACCACTTTTACCCCCACATCTACTTACTTTTTGTATGCATGTGGTGAAAGTGGGTGGTTGTGGGTCGGTATGAAGGTATCACACGCACCAATTTTATGAAAAAATAATTCTCACATATTTGTAAAGCCCTGACCAAAGTTTCACGTTGATATCTCCACTGGAAGTATTTTTGGCCACCAACTCCATAGACCGACCAGTATGCACTGGTTTCATTTTCAACTCCAGCTGAAGCACACAATCTTCGTTTTAGGAACGATAAGTTCAGCCAACTACCAAATAACTTTTATAAAACTTAAAAAAAAGACTTCCTAGTTCCCAGTTAAATCGATTATTTGAGTGAATTTATCGTAAAACATGTGTGATCAGTAAATTGTCGTAAAATTTGGTTTCCAATAAGAAAATGTTTATCGTAACCTAGTAAAACTAAGAATAGGAGATCTTGTGATTTACTTATATATGTATATGTGGCAGAAGGAGTCCTCCTGGAATACCAAAACACAAGGAACAAG
This sequence comes from Eurosta solidaginis, assembly GCF_040869045.1. Taxonomy (NCBI): domain Eukaryota; kingdom Metazoa; phylum Arthropoda; class Insecta; order Diptera; family Tephritidae; genus Eurosta; species Eurosta solidaginis. The sequence goes on along the minus strand of NC_090319.1, from coordinate 85,231,789 downwards.
GTTAGGCTTCTTAATAAAACCATAGCTGGTCCACTATGAGCCGGTTATTTAAATACCCGTAACCGTACATCACTAATAGCCTTTGAATGTGTGCATGTACGCTTTTTCTTTTGCAATTGCAATTTTGGCAAACGTACGAAAAAATATCAAATCGTGAGGGACACTCAAAACATTTTGCGATAAAATATCGCGATTAGTGCGAAGCTGTGGGAATTTTTTCTTGAGCATTGCGTCAAGGTGCTATAGTCACATATGTTGTGGTACCTACATAAATATCTAAGTTTATATACAATTTATGTAATCGTTATGTGTTATGTTTGCGGAAGAATGATCGATGGCAGGATTGGGTTACGTACAACAACAGAAAACCAGTTTCTAAAGAGTTTTCTTTGCGCGAAAGGGTTCCGCCTAAAATAGTGCAATAGTTTTGGGTATTGATTGATATACAACTGCCGTGTGTGGTGTTGTTGTTGTTGCCTTTCGTAAGAGTTTTTAATACCGACTGTCGTTCGGATGTTGAATTATTTTCTGTTTGTTTCCTATTTTATTTAGTTCTCTTTTTTATTCTTTTCTTGGAGCATATTATGTAGGAATTTAATATCAGCGGTTTTCTTACTGTTTTAATATTATATTTTCCATTCTGTCGTTGAAAGGGTTGAAAATAATAGCCGTTATAAATAAAGTTTTTAAAGATAATTTTTTGATGGCTTCCAAAGAAGTTATATTACAAACTAGCTTTACCCGGCGTACGTTGTTACGCCCGAGATCGAATGAATGTTTCGTTATTTTTTTTTGTTTTGTTTGTTGATAATTTAATTTATTGTTCTGTAAATTGAATTGAATTTTGTACTCATATTTGGTGAAATTTTCTGTTAAAACATTTTATTATTGTATCTTATTGTAATGCATGTGAGTACACAATAGTTTTGGTTCTATCGTTCGGTGCAAAGATAAACACATTTTTTTTTGTTCCAACTCTAGAACAAGCAACATATAGCTGGCCATGGGAAAAGCACGGACTCTCTAAATTTAAGCCTGCAACAGTAAGCGATTGTCCTTGTGCTTTGTTGATTGTAGTTGCAAACGCAAGGCGTACAGGAAACTGTGAGCGCTTAAAATTGAATGGCAAATCTGTAGGAATCATTGGGATCCGTGGTATGAGCACATCTTCACCTTCACTTTTACCGCTGATGATTGTTGCTTCGATTACATTCGGCATTAATTTCTAAGCGCAAAGTCTGGTTCCATTGTACAATTTTGGTGGGTTTAAATTCCGAAGAAGCATGATTGATGAGCCAATTTTCAAAGTTGACATATGCGCAGGCATTTCAGGTGGTTTTAAAGAGTTTAGAAATTCAATTGGATAATTCACAATCTTATCTTCATCTGCAACTGTGTCGATCGATTTATATTTCGTCACTTCACCAGGGTTGGTTTGGATGCGATCATTGATTGTGTTAACATGATAATTTTTGGGAGTTAAGATAGTTCGTTCCCATAGCCAAAAAACAAAAACATTTAAATGTACCGAAACGCGTAGGAGGATAAAGGAAAACTTAGTTTTTCGCTTAAAACCCACCGGCCAAATAGCTCTTATATAAAATAACCCAAAAACATTTAAACTTAAAATTCTTAATTCTGAAATATGAAAAACTTTCGTCTTGATTGAAGGAACCTACAGCCAAAATTTGGTGATGATTGAAGTATGGGAAACACGTTTTCATAGGGAACACAAACACATAATTTTATTTTTATAGGAAATATATATATGTATGTAGATAAATTGAAGCTAACACATTTTTTTAACGGCGGCAGATTACTAAACGTCCAAAAAGCATAACAGCCAAACTCAACAATTCAGTCAAACTTTAGGTGTTAAAATAACTTAAGTTTGTACGGCAGACATAGTTCTGAAAAATCCCATTTGTAGGGAAGGTGCCACGCCCCGTTTTCCTCCCTCCCACATTTTACTTGAGGTGTTAGGACTTAACGTCATATAGCTCCTTACCAATTTTCATTATCCTACCATTAATACATACAGAGATATGCAGTATTATATATTCCATTTGTATGGGAGGTGCCACGCCCCCTTTTTCCCAATTCCGCATTTTCTTGATGGTGTTAGGGATTGACCTCATATAACTCCTTACTGAATTTCAATGTTCTGGCATGTATACCTTCAAAGTTATGCAGTACCAAAGATTCCATTTGTATGGAGGTGCCACGCCCCTTTTATATATCGAAATTATTTTTAGCCTGAAACCTTCCCGTTGATCGAAGGAACCTATAACTAAGATTTGGTGATGATTGAAGTGTGGGAAATACGTTTCCATAGCGAACATACACACACACACAAAATTTGATTTTTATATACATACTAGAAGACCCGTCAGACGTTGTTCTGCCCTAAATTTGGCCTATCTGCATACATTTTAATAAGCTTTTTCCGTCTAACTCTGCCCTCCCCCCTCTTTACTTTTTCCTAATCTTTTAATTCACTCCTCCCTTCGTCTTTTCGCTTCATCTACCTCCATCTTCGTCTCATTCCATCTCTTTCTCAATCTCCTTTCCCTTCTCTCTTTTCTCTCCTCTCAATTTCTTCTCATTCTTCTGAATCCCTTATTGCCTGTCCCAGAGGGTGGTATGTATTTTATTCCACTCCCAGTCCCAGTCCCACTCCGAGTCTCAGTCCCAGTCCTAATCCTAATCCCAGTCCCAGTCCGTCTCTGGATAATATATTACTCTGTACTAAAGCACTCATAACAGCTTTCATTTGATATCCATATTGTATAAACACTGTCTAGGCATTCACTGGCCCACGTTTTGGCCTATATCTGGAGACCCTAGTCACCCAGGGGTATGAAAATTATCCCCTACTAAAGCACTCATCAACAGCTTTCATTTGTTATCCATATTCTATAAACACATTCTAGGGGTACTCGGGTCCACGTTTTGGCCTATATATCGAGACCCTGTACGCCGATCGCAACCAAAAAATGGTGTAACCACCGCATGAGGTTTACGCAACTTGTGTGAAAGTTTGAACAAAATCGACCGACGCATCTCTTCAAACACCGGCGACCAACTAACACACATTTTAGCCTTTCTTTATATATATATAGATTTTTATTTTTCACACTTCACTATAATATTAAAACGAAATGCAGATTTTCGTTGCTTTTGAAATTCGGCTTAAAAATTGCACATGGAACAACAAAAGATTCTCCTGAATTAAAAAAAATTTCATAGTACCTCTAAATCGCGGGCCCCCTCAGAAACCCCGGGCCTGGGGCTAATCTCCACCCACGAACGCCGAAACCGGTTTGTCTCGAAACCAAATTTGACAAGGGATGACGGAAAATCGTTCCAATATACATCATTTATCCACCCTGTCGGAAAATCAACAAAACAAAATAAGTCTCTTACCGTATCTAGATCGTAGAGTGACGCGAGAATGCCTAAGTAGGTCACGTTGTTTTGCTATCGGCGACGTTTCTGCTCTGCTTTTGCAATTAGCTGGGTTTCTTGGAACCGTCCAGGCATTCCTTCTTCCTTTATCGCTCCTACCTAAAGTGAAAGAAAATCTGGAGATCAAGAGTGACACGTGTAAATCATCAAATCCGTGTATCTGCAATTTCATGGAGCTTGGAGCTATCGTGTCACCAAAGATAGCATCGAACCTGGTTTAGCATTATATAGGGCAGGTCATGCGGGCCATGCGAATACTAAGGCCAGATGGCTTTTTTGAATTGGGGTGCCGAGCACGAGGAGCTTTGGGACACCTTCAAATGATAGAGCTTTCCCTGGAATCATGGGGTGTGTGTTTCATAGAGGGCTGGAAGACTCTGGAGAAATGAAAATAAAGTGCTTAGTTAAAGCTAGGAATGGATGCAAATTATTATGTTTTCTACAAAGCGCATGAAAAGAACATATCAGGATTAACTACAGTATTCACTAGGCATGGAGCTATTCGTGTACTCGCGAAATCGATGAGATCGTGAGGGCAATGATTTAGGTCTCTATGGAGGTATAGTTACATCACTTGGGGAAATTTATTCCGATCGCCTCTAGTAATTAAAATACGCCACTTCTGTGGAGCTTCTCTTATCATCAAATTAAAGGGTCGCATATAATATCAAGAGTTACACAGCTTGGTTTTTACATTTTTAATTTTTCTTTTCTGAAAGCAATCCAAATTCGGCACACCCGCCAAGCATTCCTTACAACTCAAGCTTTGTAAGCATTTTTTCGAGCTCTTTGACGTAAACTTCTGGGATGAAGTTGTTCTTTCAATAACTTTCATAATGGCTGGTCATAGATAAGAACAGGTATGATGCGAGAGTTACCGCGCGAGATGTTAGATACTTCCTAGCAAGTATTTATATCCGCAAACAGAGACGTGGCTGGCAATGTGTTCATGACAGCAAATACTTCGTGTTGAGCTCTTTGGTGTAAGATCCACTTTTTCGCCTCTAGTTTCGGTTCAGCGAATACAGTACTTACGGCGATAATATTGTAACGAATTTGCTTGTAAATCCTCTTATTTGCAATCCTCTGCTAAGTTCGAATCACTAAACTGTTGAATAAATAACTCCAATTTGTAGTAATGCAAAATGGCCTTTATTAAAGTACTTCACAATAACACTCCAACTGTACAACGAATAGCTTAATAACCAAACTGATAGCTTAAAGGAAACTGACTTTCAAAATAATAGTGCTATTGCTCGCTAGATATCGTCTTACTCGTACCTGCTTGACAATTCAAATCAAACTGAATTCCTTCTTACTCGCTGGCGCCGCTTTTATAGTTTACGCTGCATACTTCTAGGCTCTTCGATTTCCAGAAGTTACTAGTTGTTTCGGCTACAAAATCGCCAGCCACAACTACGTGCACAAATTATTGCTCTCTCTTGTGACAACTCAGATAAGGTATATGCATGTGTTTGTAGTTTACAGTCTCCCGCACACACATAAGCGTATAAGTAAATTCATCGGTGTGTGACATCTCATCTCTTGCTGCCTTGTATGTAAATGTTGCTCGTCGGAATGTGTACATATGTGTAGACGCAATTATTTATTCGTTTATGTAGATACATAATGATTGAATTATTGATGTGCATTCACGTCACTGCTTAGATTGGCTTAGAGCTGGCAGCACTCCTTAGTTTTGCTAATATTCGTAACAATATCATTGTCGTTATAATATAATAGTATTGTACAATCTTGTAAGAGATGAGTAATGAGATCATGCTCCACAAGTCACTTATCGTACCCGTTCTGATATATTGTGCAGAAGCATTGACCTTGACGACATCAGATGAGGCGACTCTGGGAATGTTCTAGAGAAAAGTTCTTCGAAAAATTAGTGGGTCTCTACGCATCGGCAAGGCTAGTATGGAAAAAGGTTTAATGAAGATCTGTACGATCATACGAGCCTGCAAATGAAAGATGATGCTCCACCTAAAAACGCATGCTTTCCGGAACTCACCTGTGGAAGCAAAGGAAGAGGGCGGCCCCCACGCCGCTGGAAGGACCAGGTGGAAAACGATTAAATTTCCCTTGGTGTGACCAATTGGCGAGCCTTGTTAAGTAAGCCTAAGTGAGTTAGCGCCAATTACGTAAGTAAATAAGAAAGAGATGGTTCCCGTGCGGTTACGTGTTTCTACTCGAGTACGAAGATAAAAAAATCGTAGGTAGTTTCTAAACTCTCAATTAGTCTCGAACAGCTCGGATAGGCTCTTGTAATGCAAAACTATTTGGCACAGCTGTATACGTTTTGATATATAACTAATAATATTTAAGTTCTAGTCCGTACATATTTTTGTGAGAGTTGACGCATCTGGTTCAGTAAATCCCTATGCTTGAATAGTTCGTCGAGGCATCCACCACAGTCGAGATTTTGAGTCGGCATATACATACTCACATATAAACACGCATATGGCTACAAACTACAAATATACATTGTATATGGCTGGTAACCAAGCATGAAGTTCGCAAAATTACTAGACCTTAGGAGAAATGGATGAACGAGGAAACCGAGAGTATAATCAGTTTTGATTTAAACACCCTATTGGTTGTGAAGTATAATTGTGAAGTACTACCCTCAAAGTAATCTTAATAAAGACCAGTTTGAAATAATAAATATTGGAGTGATTTATTCGACAATTTAGCGATTCGAACATTTTCAGAAGGTGTACAATAACCAGGATTTCCCAAAATTCGTTACAATATGTATTTGAGCTTGGTCATAGTTGGGTGGTGAAACGCAGACTCCATCGTTTTCGAATTGACTATGGGGTTCATCTCTCGGTAGATTGTTGGCCAGATCACCTGCAGTGTCCTAGCATGTTAAAAATACAAAAATTTTAATTTTTTTACTCTCTTCAAATGTAAGTAAAATGTAAGCACATTTTAAAACAGCCACGCGCCGTTGAATACTACAAATGTAGAGCACACACTTCTGGCTGATCCTCCACCGCAATGCCAACAGCGACTGTAGCGGATTAAAAACCGGATCTTTAGACATTTTTTTCACCCAAAACACACAAAGCACTTGAACTGTAATAAATCAGCTAAAAACCTGAATTTATATAAAAATTTGAGGAAAAAATCACAAACAAATAACGAAGTAGACACGTTCGGTCAGTTTGGCACGCGCGCACACACCCTTTTTTGAATATTTTTACAGTGCAAAGATGAGCGAGAACTGTAGGGCTATAAATGGTGCGATGGTATGAGTGCTAATAAACTGACAGTCGCTCATTAAACTGACCAGTTGTTGTTGTAAAATTTGTATTGTAATAAGTTGTTTGTTGTTGTTCTTACTATTATTGTTGTCGGTACATCCTTTTATTCCACATTGAGGCTTTGTTTAACCTTGATTTCGCTTTCGAGTGACCACAAGTCAGAGCGGAGAGTTGGCACGTTTCACATATGAAGAAGAAGCACAACAGTGGAACGTGCTTGACGTGGTGGTCAAAGGTTTTTTTCATATAGGATTTTCATTTTAATTCGTCGTACACTATTGTTATTACAAAAACTATTGTTGTAAGCATCTTTAGTTAATGTTGTAGTTGTGGCTGTATAATGTATCTTGATGTTGTTGTTATCTGTTTTTAGCGTTGTAACATCCTTTAATGCATTTTTAAACAAAATTCGAGGGTTGATTTTGGTCATCAAACCTTACGATATTTTTATTGCCTTCAATTTATTTGATTTCAGTTCCGTTTTCCTTGTCCCCATTCAGTGATTTCGTCTGTAAGTTTGTTTGTGATTAAAAATTATTTAAGAAAAGTTGCATTCTTCCTTTTCTCTTCTTCTCCTATTTTTCCTTTCAACAATTCATGTCATATTTTACGAAATCATCCTTACTTCCTTAATTATATCTTATGCTTAATCCTTTCGCCACACAACCCCATCTCGCTTACTTAAGCCATTCTTTGCCCAGCTGCTAAATGTTTGCGCTCATTTCTACTAAATTTTACCTCCACTTGCGACTCAACGCTGTTTTGGTGCTATGCGCCACATCGTGATTTAGCAAAAATGGAATTATGTTTTTCTCTCATTTTATAGAAAGCAAGATCATTGTCGTGCCATCAGGTCCAGCTCAATGGTTGGAATGTAACGTTTTTTTTCAGTGCTTATGTACAAGGGAAGTTTGATAGATCAGTGACGTTTTTCATTTCCTTGGATCTTCTTCAGGCCGACTTGGACTCGTTCCAATGTTGGTGCACCACAAATTTACTAGCTTTAAATTGCTTTAAATGTAAGCATATGATATTTCACCGAATGATGCTAGTATTGAAACCTTATGTTATATATGGCACGCTTTTGGAGCGTATATCTGTTGCAAATGATCTAGGTGCCCCCTTTCGAAACTGAATTTTAACATGCATATTTCATCTATTGCCAACAAAGCGTTTGGTGTACTTGGATTTGTTAAAAGATGGGCTAAAGAGTTCGATGATCCTTACCTCACTAAAGTTCTTTACACATCGCTGGTTCGTCCAATACTCGAGTATTGCTCATGCGTTTGGTGCCCTGTTCCTCAAAAGCATATAAAGCGTCTTGAGTCAGTTCAAAAGCAATTTTTTATATTCGCATTGCGTGGCTTTAATTGGGACTCAGGTTTCCACCTTCCTCCATACAGAAGTAGACTTCTTCTTATTAGCTTACCCACTCCGGAAAATCAGAGAATATTACTAGGGGTATTGTATTCTGTGGACGTTCTCAGCCGATTGTTCTTTGCGGGAACCTAAAGTATCCAGACACTACATTCCTTTTTATTTACCCTTTTGTCGTCGAAACTTTGCTAAAAATAATCCCCTTTTTATCTGGTGCTCGCACTACAATAACTTGTATAGCTGCATCAGTCTCGAATGTACTTTTGCCACTATACGTAATGCAATACTTGCCTATCTAATCTAAGAGATACAAGCTAATTTAATATGCCGACATTATTTCTTCCGCAAAAAACAGGTACGATATCGTATAAGCATGGATTGGATACATGGCTTCTTCAACCTGTATCATTAAGAAGAAACAAGACAGTACTGTGTTGATTGGAATCTGGTGCATTCCAAACACGTTAAGAACATGCCTTCTCAGAAGTCACTGACCTGAATCGTATATGCAGTATAATTTTATGGGTCAGGCATCGAGTTGATTGGAATCCGGTGCATTCCAACAACGCAAGTCATGCTACTTTTTTATGCATTGTAATGGCGTACCACATTACACTACTCGGAGCTCTGCCGTATTCTCACGAGATGCTGATTGGAATCTTGTTGCATTCCAACAGCAAGATTGGAATCCAGTGCATTCCGAAATCATGCTGATCAGAATATGATGCATTCCGCCAGTATAAGATCTCAGTATAAGATCTTATTTCTGCTCATATTTTTTTATTATAATATTCTGAAATTAAATTGTAATGTTCAATAATATATCTTTGTTTGTAATATAAAATTGTTGAAATTTCGATATATTATTTAAATGTTAACTTTTGAGTTGTATATATATTAGGGCGGGTCGATTTGAAAATCGCTCATTGCTCTGTGAAAATCGTATTCTAGGGATCAAAATAAGAAAATTTGCCGAAGGAACCATACCTCTAAAACAATTTCTGATGCCCCCCAACCCCCCCACCCCCCCCCCCCCCCCCCCAATTTGGGTCGAAATTTTGGGTAGGGGCAAATTTTGAAAAATCCCACTTTGACCCATTTAGAGTGCTCCAATCGAGACAAAATGTATGACCGACCCCACTAACTTTGGAAGCCCGACCCACCGATGCCAGTGGCATGCCCCCTGGAACCCCCCTGGGGGTTCACCATCGGGCCTCCAAAGTTATTGGGGGTCGGTCATACATTTGGACTCGATTGGAGCACTCTAAATGGGTCAAAGTGGGATTTTTCAAAATTTGCCCCTACCCAAAAGTTCGACCCAAATTGGGGGGGGGGGGGGGGGGGACATCAGAATTCGTTTTAGAGGTATGGTTCCTTCGGCAAGGTTTCTTATTTTGATCCCTAGAATATGATTTTCACAGAGCAATAGACGATTTTTTCCCTCCCCAAAAATCGACCCGCCCTAATATATATATATATCTGTTATATTATGTAGTCGACCATTTCAAGTTTGTGTTCGACTTTCAATAAATAAATAAATTTGGTATGTAATCAGCTGCATCTTCAGCGACAGCACATGTAGGAAGTGTGAGGTGCGGGAAGAAAGGGCTGAGCACGTTTTGTGTTCGTGCCCTGCGCTCTTGAGGTCAGGGTCCGACTATTGGTGGCGCCGCAGCTTTCAAAAACTAATAACTAACAACTAATTACTAATAGCTAATAACTAATAAATAATAACTTATAACTAATAATATCTAATAACTAATAACTAATAACTAAGAACTAATAACTATAACTAGTAACTAATAACTAATAACTTATAACTTCGGGCGCAACGCCGAAACCGAGTTGTCTCCATCGTTCCAATATACATCAACTAATAATAAATACCTGTATTAGGTCAGTAAAAAAGGAAACTATTAAGAAGCACTTACAGGAGGAAGATGTCCTTCTGTGGCAATGGGAGCCTGCTATCACATTTCTTCATTCGCTAATTCTTTCTTTATTGCTCTTGCAGCTGTTCTATAATGCCTTATAAAGGAAATCACTTGGCTCTTGGCATGTGAACCGAGCTATTCTTTCGGAATAAAAGGGCAAGGCATAGAAATTTGGTCAGATTAATTCAAAATGTGGTTACCTTCTAGGCACAAGCGACCAGCTGTTGTAAGTACTTCCGGCGGAGTGACCGAAGCTTTCAATCTTTCAGACATGAATTGGTGTACAAAGTTCGTCAACATCTTCACACACAATAAAGATAAACAAATTGGAAAAAAAAATAAATGTAAGGCGCGATAACCTCGGAAGAGATCTAAGGCCGAGCTTCTCTTCCAATTTGCGTCGTGCTCCTCTTGATTTTCCCTACAAATTGGCCGTACGGGACCTACATGTTTTATGCCGACTCCGAACGGCATCTGCGAGGCAGATGAGTTTTCACTGAGAGCCTTTCATGGCAGAAATACACCCGGAGCGCTTGCCAAACACTGCTGAGGGGCGACCCCGCTTAGAAAAATTTTCTTCTAATTGAAAAACCTTATTTCTAAAATTTTGATGTTGCATACGGTGTGAGAGGCGGAGCACGCTACTATCACGTCATGGTGGTGGTTGGAAAGAAATCAGTATTTACGAACTTATCCAACACTCCACGTCTCACATATACGACACTTTTAAACTCATTCTATTATACTTGTTTCCTGCTATTGTTCTGCAGCATCCCTCATTCATCGATTCATTCATTAGCTTCGCACATTTATTTTGCCAATGAAAATAGCAATAACAATTGTTTAAAAACTAAAAATTTTATTTTAAATTTGAACAAAAATAACTACAAGTTTTGTGCATCCATACATATGTGGCGTATAGGAAAAGGGTTGACCGTGCAGTGCGATGAGATATCATTTGAGGTGGCAGCATAGCGAAAAGGGTTGAGTGTCATGACACGAACAAATTCTATAGATACTTTTAAAAAATTACGTCGAAAAACTAAATAGCTTAACAAAATAGTAAATTGTGTAATGTTTTGTACACGTCCAGCTTGCCTGGACCAATGCACTCCTGAAGCACACACAGCCACGCATGCGCTTCCGCATTCAGCGGTTCATCTGCCCTCAGAGTCTGTACGTTTATGCTACACGCCTTGCGATAACCTTTCATCTGAATTTAGTGCAGCATACAGTTGCTTAGATATTTTGTTGGTGGCATTGTTTTGTGGATGTGATGCACTTACCACCCCTTCACTCGCCAATTTCGATATCACACTGATAAAGCCATTCAATTTAAGATAAAAATTGTACATTCGCATCTTCCATAAATATAGCTGCTTGTTGGCTTTGTAATTGGATGAAATTTGAGGTTATAGTCCAAAATTGGTTAACTGGAAAAAATAGATGAAAAATATAGAAATTTGAATTAATATTGACCTTGTTTTTTTCATGTTTACCAAATTTTAGTCTGGCAGTTTTTTAGATGGTGGTGCTTTCAATTTTTCGAGTACGTAATTTTTATTTCGTCACAGCAAGAAGTTTTGTGAGAAGATGATGTTTAGATATTTCGTGCAACAGTGGTCGAACCTAGAACTTTTCGCAAATAGGCCAAGCAGTATTCGTATGCATTGGGAGATCATAATGTAACGAATTTAGGGAAATTCCGCTAATTTCAAACCTTCTGCTAACGTTCGAATCGCTAAACTGTTGAATAAATTACTCCAATATTCAGTATTGCAAACTGGTCTGTATTTAGTTTAATTTGGGAGTAGTACTTCACAATTATACTTCACAACCAATAGCGTGTTTAAATCGTAACTGATTAGTTATTACTCAGCTTGCGCTGCTTTTCTCTCGGCCGCAAGGTCTAGACGTTTCACCTTCTAGAACTCTTGTAGCTCATGCTTGGTTACCAGCTAAATACGTGTATATTTGTAGTTTATAGCCATATGTGTGTGTATGTGTGGGTAACTACTTCGGCTGATGACTACATGTGTGGGTGTGAGAAATACCTCTTCGTCCCCTTCTAAATAAGTGTTGCTAGCTTTAATGTGGACATGTATATAAAAGTGGCTGCTTCATGTTATGTCATGGATAATAAACCAGCAAAGGATGCGCAGACATACTCCACAATCCATTCCTTTGCATTGTGATAGTCAAAGGGCTGTGGGTGGACCCGGAAGACAACCGCGATCGAGAGGTTCAGCGCGCGTTACACAAATGGACATGGTGATTAGGCGAGAAAAGGTTTTGGCTTTTTGCCCTTGCCAAAAGGAACTAGTTATTTTAACCAGAAGGGGTTACATGGAACAGAGAACTGTATTGGAAGCTAATTGCGGGGAACATAGCTACGAAGGCCTCGGGTGGACTTTGATTCAGTAGCAAGGAGGGAGAGGGACTGTACTGACAGATGGAATACACTGGACCTCGGTAGCAGTGGCAAGAGGCGGATGTCTGTTCAGCGGAATTTCATGCGGATTGTATACCCAGTGAGCATTGTGGAAAAGGCGTCTGCAGACGGGCATAAAACGAAGTTCGTGATATGAACTACTGGCTGGATTTTAGGCCCTCCAGCGTTCTTGTCACATTCGACTTTTTCACTGGCAGGACCAATTAGGGTGTACTATTAACTGGCCCTGTGCTAGCTTCAACGCATTGATTTCCTCGCGAAAGGAATGTAGTGACGGACCCATTTTTGACATTGAACTCGTAACCTGGACAACAGATAAATCGAGGTTGGGAAAAATGGAGTGGAGCTCGAGGTGAGTCATAAGTTTGAGCTGCCTGATCACTGTAGTGTATTCCAAGCTAAAGTTGAGGAAAGTAAGAATGCGGTCTGGTGTTACTTGACCTAAGCAATTTAATATCGACTCGTAAGCGAGACTACAAACAAGACCCTACGTTCAACGGAAGTCTAAAGCGGAGTGGTCTGGGAATTTCCGATATTGTTTTCGATCGCCTCGAGCTATTTTAAAATTAGCATCTTATGGGTCCTGGAGCATAGAAATATCCCGGGCAACTGTCACGCAAGTTTCTGTCTAGGATGGGCAGCTGCGAACTGAACGTGATGCATTTTGAGTTTCGCTGACCACAGCTAGTCTGCTCTCATGCTTATAAACCTCTAGTCCGTAGAAGCGCAGCGCAGCCCTTACCTCTTGGAGCGTAGCGAGATCCTTCTAGCTGAAAGTGGTTGGCAGATGGTCTGCCAAACATATCGGAAATTTACTAGAAACGCCTTCCTGCTACAGCAGCATTGAGCATGACTAGCTGGAATTTCAGGGGGCGGGTTAGGTGCTTAGAATATAACCGCGGCAGGAATGCCTGTCGTAAGAGGCAACCGTTTCAAGGTAATTGCCAGCGCAATTATAGTCTCTCCAACCCAATTGTCAACCTCACCTACCCGTGGCGAATCCTGTAACTTTAACAGCCAAGGCTCTGGCGACCCCAAGTTCCTAATGGATCTAAGGGGTGGGAGGGCGGTATGGCTTTAAAGGTTTCATGAGGTCATACTAAATCGTTCCCGACATGGTCGGGCTGGTGCCTTAATGCCGCTTGTTACCAGAACGTACCGGATCTGCATTCGGCAAAGGACCATGAACATCGATAACACTCCCCAAAGCCTTCGGGGAGTGTCCTTATCGCTACAACAACAACAACAACTAGCTAGGATCATCGATTAAATTTATACTTGTTTGTCCAGGCTTATCCAGAGTTAGGCAAAAGTACTTGAATCTGTAGAGAATATTTCCAATGGTCAGATCCGCTTTTTTATAAAATTATATCGTTGCTGCACAGCGATTATCTAAGCTTGGGGTCAGTATTATTTTCATGTGGTATCATAATGCAGTCCACGAGAGCTCCTTCTACCCGAAGTAGCTATCACCTTCTCGCCTAATGCTTGAATGCCCTTTCACTGAAAATATTGGAGTCTGTTTTCGCATTTGAACTGATTGAGCTGAAGTGCAAAGGAAAAAGGAAGAGACAAGAAAAGTGAGAGTGAAAAGAAAAAAGAAGGTGGGGGGGGGGGGGGGGGGAGGTGGCAGGGGTGTGAGCAATTTCTAAGGGAATACGACAGGAGCTGAATAGATAAAATAATAGAGATTGCCTGGGAATCGTTCTATTTAACAAATTTCGAGCAGGACATTGTTGACCGAGTTTAACAGTAACAAAGGCAAAAGAATTAAGACTTTTAAAATGTCAGCATTCGCTCTTATCAAAAATCCTTCATCAGCACATTACAACAATATTTTGCAAAAATTTTCACATCGAACGTTTTTTTCCCAGCGTAAAAAAATTTTACTTTATGACCTAAATAAATAGTGACAAAAGAATGCATTTGATGAATATTTGTTTGGACACATTTTTGCAAAATGATTGAGATCGAGATCAGCAATAGCGAGAGATGAGGATCAGTAGACAAATAAAAAACGAAAGATAACTGAATTTTTTTCTACCTACCAACCCTCTGACTAAAAAACTAAATTGATGATTACTGTAAATAAAAAAATAATGATGATAACGTTGTAAGGACAATCGTTGCGAATGCCAGCCAAAAGGAAATAAATACTTCTTAAGTAAAATTTGAAGCAAATCAACCGTAAAGACATTTTTGCCACAGCTTAACGCCGAGTCGCTCGCTCGTCCTTGCCACTCACCGTTGACTGTTCTTTGTGAGTACTCTGGCGGTTTGTGCGCATATTTGCAAGAGAGGTCAAAATCCATTTAGGTTAAATGATGATCGTGCGAATCGTGAAGATCGGCTGTGAAAAAATAAAAGAGAAAAATTCACAAAGAACAATACACACAGACAGCGCATCAGATGTGCGATATATACAACTTTTTAAAGTACAATTTATTATGGTCTTTACCTGAGCAGCCACGTAATGGGTCGGTAGCCTTTGAGCGGGTCAAATACAAATTTTTTGGGTATTTAAGCTAAAAAAAGTAATTTTTTGTTTGTTTTAAATTATATTTTTTAAGGGAAGTTCATATTGCAAAGCCAGTCTTTGCGCAACGGACATTAGAGGATCTCATCCAACTTATCGCATGAAAATTATCATTTTCACACATTCAAATTTTCTTTTCTTTATTGAGCTGTTAGTTTTTGACATTTCGGCTATTCTTACTTAAATACTTCGGTTTCTTTTGTTATTACCATTTTTGGTTGGCTTTATTTTTGTATTTACCTCTCAGTGAGCTCTTCGAAATTGTGCTAATAATGCAATTAATAAGATTATTTATGTAAAAAAGGAATACCAAAAACGAAACCGTCTAAGGTGATGAAGTGCTAATAATGCATGGACGATCGTTTGTGTTGACAGTTGGAGGGAGCTCGAGGTCACAAGAGGTCAAGTTGGAAATTGAGATGGAGATTTATGCGTATGCGACAAATGGTAATTTCTTGTGAGGATAACTGTGAGGATAAATAGAGGATTTAATTGGTAATTCAAAACATGCGGAAATGAAATAACAAAGAAATTGAAAAATTCTTAAATTTTGTTAAAATTAGTTGGACGTTTTATCGTCATAGTAATAACTTCACCGACGACGTCATGATGATGATATTTAACGTTGCCCGAGTATCGTCATGCGCCGAATTATTAATTTCTAAAATTTTTTTTAGTTATACACTATGAAAGTCTCACAATTTTAATACATTCCGAAAACTTGCAAATTTCACGAATGACAACTAAGTAAGTACATAGTTTAATCGTTAGATGCCGTTTTCAAATTGAACATATGCCTCTAGTGTTCAACGGTACCAATTACCATGGTGAGATATCTTTTTGCTATGGTGAGAAATCGTTCTAATAGTAATCTGTTAGAAATTGCAATTATTCATTTCATATTTTCCAAAAATATGCATTTAAATATATTTTGCTAGAATTTGCCACGGTGCCTTGATATTGCATTTCAATTTTATTAGCGTGTGTGAAATTAAGAAAATTAAGTCCAATCATGTGTAAGATTTTTTTATGAAAATTTTTAACTTTAATGTTCTCCTTTAAAGCTTTAATGGAATATGAGTAAGAAGAGTACTATTTCATCTAAAAACCCCAACCCTAAATGGCAAACCTACTCAAAAATGTCCCTATTGTAATGCGGAGTGAAATACTTTTCGTTTGATACCCATACCGGCATGTCTCATGCAATTTTTTTTTAATTTCGAATTGGTGGTAACCCTAAATGGCAATCCTACCCAAAAATGTCCCTATTGTAATGCGGAGTAAAATACCTTTCATTTGATACCCATATCGGCATATCTCATGCAATTTTTTTTTAATTTCGAATAGGTGGCAAACCTAAATGGAAACCTTACTCAAAAATGTCCCTATTGTAATGCGGAGTGAAATACCTTTCGTTTGATACCCATACCGGCATGTCTCATGCAATTTTTTTTTAATTTTGAATAGGTGGTAACCCTAAATAGCAACCCTACTCAAATATGTCCCTATTGTAATGCGGGGTGAAATACCTTTCGTTTGATACCAATATCGGCATGTCTCAAGGATTTTTTTTAATTTCGAATAGGTGGCAACCCTAAATGGCAACCCTAATCATATATGTTCCTATTGTAATGCGGAGTGAAATACCTTTCGTTTGATACCCATATCGGCTTATCTCTTGCAATTTTTTTTAATTTAGAATAGGTGGCAACCCTAATGGCAACTCTGCTTAAAAAAGTCCCTGTTGTAATGCGGAGTGAAATACCTTTCGTTTGATACCCATACCGGCATGTCTCATGCAATTTTTTTTTTAATTTCGAATAGGTGGCAACCCTAAATGGCAACCCTACTCAAATATGTCCAGATTGTAATGAGGAGTGAAATACCTTTCGTTTGATACCCATATCGGCATATCTCATTCAATTTTTTTAAATTTCGAATAGGTGGCAACCCTAATGGCAACTCTACTTAAAATGTCCCTATTGCAATGCGGAGTGAAATACCTTTCGTTTGATACCCATATCAGCATATCTCATGCATTTTTTTAAAATTGTCCCTATTGTACGTTTGATACCCATAACGGCATATCTCATGCAATTTTTTTTTATTTCGAATAGGTGGCAACCCTAAATAGCAATCCTAACCAAAAATTTCCCTATTGTAATGCGGAGTGAAATACCTTTCGCTAGATACCCATATCGGCATATCTCATGCAATTTTTTTTTACTTTCGAATAGGTGGCAACCTTGTGAAACATTCTGAGTGGCAACACCTGAGTAGAAAGTCTTAGAAGGTGATACGTTATCTCTGTCTCAAATTTCATTTAAATCGGTTGAGCCGTTCCCGAGATCGTTCGGCTATACAAATATACAAGAATTGCGCGTTTAAAGTTATAAGATAATTAAAAGAAAATATTTAAGTTAATCGGTTTTATTGAAAACAATACTTACATTAAGTAATAATAATACTAAAAGATAGAAAAAAATAATTAAAAAAATTTAAGTCAATTATTTTATTTTTCATATGTCGCGTTCTATTCATGTATGTATGTTCCAAATATGAGCCTAATCGGAGCACAAATACGATTTTTTGAATATCTCGATCCTTGCGCCACCTATCGGAGTTATTATTATTGCATTGCCATCGGGTTCTAAACTATATTTCAAGTTTCAAGCTTGTAGCTTATCAGGAAGTTACTTAAATTTCAATTACAAAATTCCGTTCGCTACACAGAGTCAAGCTAAATAAAACCGTTCAAAAAAGACGAATGGAGAATGGATTCTATGAAAACCAGTGTATTTGGGGTACTTCGGTAGTTGAGGGGAAACAAAAGGCAAGGAAAGGAAAGGAAAAGGAAGGAAAGGAGAGCAAAAAAAAAAAAGAAAGGGAAGGAAAAGAAAGGATGTATTGTTATCGGTGTCTAATTGGCGAGTTAAAGGCCAGTTAGCCGTTTGTTATTGAAGTGCTAAAATTTTCTATCTCTAGCAAATGTTTTCGGTTTGTTATCGATAAATTATCGATTTCTTGTCGAAAAACTATAGGTTTTTTCAACGATTTGCTATGGGGTAAATAGTGATTTGTTAGCGAAAAAACATAAGGTTTTTATAAAAAAAATATTGATTTGCTATCGAAAAAATATCGAATTGTTGCCGAAAAATATGCGTTTGCTATCAAATCGAGAAGTTTTCGATTTCTTGTCCAAAAAATATCGATTTTCGCTCGAAAATCTATCGATTTTTTAGCGAAAAATATCACGGTTTGTTATTGATATTGATTGCTTGTCGAAAAACTATAAATTTTTTTAACGATTTGCTACGGGGAAAATATTGATTTGTTGTCGAAAAAACAACGAATTATTACTAAATACGGAAAAAGTACTATCAGAATTATCTAAATTTTGTCTATGTTAATATTAGGTGGTCTAAATATTTATTGAAAAAACTTGTTGGGCCGAAAGTCAATTTTCGACATCTTGTATCATCGCTATCCATTTATATTTCGATAACCTCTTATACACAGGTGATGTACAATAGGTGACACTATAACAAAATGTTCACAAACTTAAGTCAATACTGTAGCCTCGTTCTAGGCTGATCGATGTTCATTGGCTTATGGCGATAACTTTGGCCGTGTAAAATGCTTGGTTATAATCCGAGTGGTATGGAAATTTTGGTTCTGGAGCCGAAGATAAGCCTCCTAGATGCCCTCTGGTGTCTTCGAGCCATCCGTGTGACATATTAGAGTGTGATCCTGGTAGAGTGCTTCGAGTCTGGAGGTGTCCCACGTTACTTTGTTATCGTGCTCTATTTTAAAGCGCTTTTCAAATCTAAAAAGCTTTCTGATGCAATTTTTGAGATGCTGGGTGGAAGGAATTTGATCTATTAAACTCTCTATATTCCGCGATTGTATCTCTATGCCTCTGCCAAAGCCCTCATTAACAATGTTCACCGGCGTGCTCCTAGCTACCTGCTCGTGGACTATGCGCAGCGGTGTTATCTCGAGCACCACCACCATTGTCGTCGTTGAAAATGTGCGCATGGCTCAGTTATGCCAGACACACGCCCAGCGTTTGAGCTTGCTGAGTGATTTTTGTACTAGAGAAACCATAAGTAACTTGGAAAGAAAGCAGTTCAAACGACACTGGATCGAATGCCCAGGCTAAAGGCAGGCCAAATTGTGTATGTTGCTGCCAACGAGTGTATAAGCTAAACTTTTTAACCTAAGCAGAGGGGTCCTACGAATTCTCTCTGGGTACTTTACAGAACTCTGTAGTCTGCGAAATCATCTAAGTAAGTTAAATCTATGCGATTAGTAAATCTGTCACTTTTATGAGCTGGAGGGTAAAACTCTGGTGTACATTCTTTGCGAATGCGTCGCCCTGGCAAGACAGCGACCCTCCCATCTATCTGGAATGACTCTTAATCCCTTCGTGATAAGGTGTAAAAAAACCTGTAAGGGTACTTAAATACGTTAAAAGCATCCACATAGAGTAAAAGTCCAAACACAATAAATCTAAATAAAGGTCAGATTGCACCGCAGCGTTATAATTATTGTTATTATGGTGCATCCTTAGAACTTTCCTGCAATGCGCCTCCACACAACTTTGTTCTTGCGGCCTTTGATACGGTATTGTCGACGTGTTTTCCCCACAGTATACTTCCAGGTACTTCACCTCGGTTACATGCTCCAATCATATTCCATCCATTACGATTTGCCTTATTCTGTCCAGTGTTCTTCTCCTGGTGAAAGTAACATATTGTAACGAATTTGCTGCAAATCCTCTTATTTCCCTTTTGCTAGGCTCGTATCGCTAAACTGTTGAATAAATAACTCCAATATTGAATAATGGAAAAATGGACTTTATTAAAATACTTCACAATAACACTCAAACTGTGCAACGAATAGCTTAATAACCAAACCGATAGCTTAAATGAAACTGTCTTTCAAAATAATACTGCTCTTGCTCGCTAGATAGCGTCTTAATCGAAACTGCTTGACAGCTCAAATCAAACTGAATTCCAGCGCCTCTACACTTGTTGCCTTTTATACTCTTTGATTTCAACGTTCGCATCTTCTAGGCGCTTCCAGAATCTACTAGTCCATCAGCTCTCAAACTTCTCAGCTGTAACTACAATTGCACAATTTTATAGTTTTTCTCATTGCATACTTATAGGAGTATCTCATATATATGCATGTGTTAGTGCATTGACTCTCCGCTGCTCGTATACGTACATGGGACATATATGTAGACGCAGTTATTGTTTCGTTTATGTAGATACATAATGATTGAATTATTGATGTGCATTCACGTCACTGCTTAGCATCGGCTTAGAGACGGCAGCACTCCTTAGTTTTGCTAATATTCGTAACACTGCCCTCCACCTAAGTCTGATCGTCCCGATTAGACAAATCTCTCGATTTAACCGCTGCTAGCCTCTCCAAATGAACAACTTTCATTTTGGTTCGTGGTTTCTCAATGCTTTGTATGCGGTAGATGGTATCACTGATCTTCTTCACAACCTTGTACGGGCCTTCCCAACTGCACCGAAATTTGGATGGAATACTTTTCCACCGGTGAGGGTTGTATAACAGTACCAATTCTCCCGCCAAGGAACCTTTCGAATTATTGTTCTCGTGGTACCTGTGTTTCATCGTACTACTCAATACCCTGGTTCGTCCCTTCACACTCTGTTGTTTGGCCGATGAACTACTTCGTGGAGCTTGCGCTGGACGGATTTGCTTTGCATAATCAGTATCGTTCCCACGTTTCCCCACAGTAGTGCGCTCTGGCTTGAAATTACCCTCGCATTCTTTCTCAGAAAATTCGTTGCTTCGTTTTCCTGCGTCTTTTAGGTTTTGTCAATGCCAGTGTTTCTCTCGCAGGTACTTTTGATTTTGATTTATTTGGCCCATTCGATCTATCAACCTTTGCCTTTGACTTTCGTGGTCTTTGTCGAGTCTTTTCCACCAGTACCCGATTACTGCTGAGCCCTTTTTCCAAACTAAAGTTAAGTGGTATGTCCTGGTTCTTATAGCGCATAATTTTTCTCCGCATATCGATCCTGATGTCATGGTCAACCAAGAAGTCCACTCCCAATATGACTTCATCAACGATCTCCGCCACAACGAATTTGTGTAGAACCATGTATTTTCCAATTAATACCTCACATACCACTTCGCCTTGGACTTGATTATACTCGCCTGTGACCGTACGCAACCTTGCTCCAGGTAATGACTTTACTCTCCTGTAGACCAAATCGGATCGAATCAAGGAATGAGATGCCCCCGTATCTACAGTCAGTACACGCTCTTTACCATCCACATTCCCTCTGATGGTAAGACTGCTTGATTTCCTTCCAATCTGCGACACAGATATCACAGGACATTCAATAGCCGGGGCAAGTTTTTGTTCTTTACATCCGACACGCTCTTGCTCATTTCCGCCAGCTTTGCGTTTACGGCCACCCACATTGTTGGAACTATTAGGACGAAGATCGCAATGTGACCTGGGTTGCCGCACTGGAAACATTTAATAACTCCGGCATTCTTCTGTTGAGATCCCTTCAGTGCTTCCAAAATTGTGTCTACCTACTCTGGCCTTTCTACTTCCACACGGCGTGCTTTGAAAACTGGCTTATACAGAAGCGACACTTTTTCCTGAATCAGAGCATGCGATACCGTTCAGCAAATGTTAGTTTTGGATTCGCATATGTAGCCCGCTTCGTTTCCACATCTCGTATGCCATTTATAAAGTTTTGAATCTTTACCTTTTCAGTGTATTCCACGGGTGCATCCGCATTCGCTAAATGTGCTAGCCTTTCAATATCCGACGCTAACTCTTGCAATGTTTCACCAGGCCTCTGGAAGCGGTTCAGCAACTCCATTTGGTATATCTGTCTCCTATGCTCAGTTCCGTGTCGTCTCTCTATAGCGCCCATCAATGCTTCATAACAGTTCCGTTTGCCCTCTGGAATAGTTTGTAAAATCTCAGCTGCAGGCCCTTTCAACGCCATGAACAGTGCAGCAACTTTATCTACAATCCAGTTGTTCACTGTTGCAGTCTTCTCAAACTGTAGTTTAAAGACCGGGAAAGGAACAAACCCGTCAAAGGATGGTGTTTTCACCTTTGGATTACTCGCTGAAACAGCTGGGCGATTTAGTTGTAACTGCTCCATACGACCCTTCAAATCATCGACTTCTGCCTGAAATTGAGCGATTTTTGCATCCTGCGCTTCCAGCTTTGATGTTACCCTTGCTTCCTGTGCTTCTAACTGTGAAGACATTTGTGCCACCTGCAATGATAAGCGCTCCTCTTGTTTTTCCATCTTGGATGTTATGCGTGTCTCCTACGATTCCAGTTGGGATGCCATATTGGATGTAATCTGTGTCGACATTTCTAACATACGCGTTTCTTGTGCTTCAATCTTCGATGTTATGCGTGTCTCCTGCGATTCCAAATGAGATGACATGTTGGTGGATATTTGCGATGACATTTCTGTTATACCTGCCTCTTGCGCTTCCAGTTGGGATGCCAATTGCGACGACATTGATGCTACTGTCGATGTTTGTGCAGATATTGCAGCCAATATCATGTTCAAGCCTGTGCTGGTAACCGTCTGCGATGTTTCGTTTTTCTCTTCAATTTTTGTTGTTTTTTCGTCCCCATCAGGATAAAGGACGAGTTTGTCGTCCACATCAATTCCTTGCGACTCCATTACCTCTCGTAGCCGTGCTTGAAGTTTGATCTTATTGCCGGTTGTATTTAATCCACGGTTCTCCAACTCCTTTTTCAGTTGCTGGATCTTCAATTCACTGAACTTTGCCATGTTCAAGTTGTATTCCCAATCTTCGGAATTTATTCAACAATTCTACTTCTGACACCAATTGTAACGAATTTGCTGCAAATCCTCTTATTTGCCCTTTTGCTAGGTTCGTATCGCTAAACTGTTGAATAAATAACTCCAATATTGATTAATGGAAAAATACTTCACAATAACACTCAAACTGTGCAACGAATAGCTTAATAACCAAACTGATAGCTTAAATGAAACTGACTTTCAAAATAATACTGCTATTGCTCGCTAGATATCGTCTTAGTCGTAACTGCTTGACAACTCAAATCAAACTGAATTCCAGCGCCTCTACAATTGTCGCCTTTTATACTCTTTGATTTCAACCTTCGCATCTTCTAGGCGCTTCCAGAATCTACTAGTCCAGCAGCTCTCAAACTTCTCAGCTGTAACTACAATTGCACAATTTTATACATCTTCTAGGCGCTTGCAGAATCTGCTAGTCCAGTAGCTCTCAAACTTCTCAGCTGTAACTACAATTGCACAATTTTATACTTTTTCTTATTGCATACTTATAGGAGTATCTCAGATATATGCATATGTTAGTGCATTGACTTTCCGCTGCTCGTATACGTACATGGAACATATATGTAGACGCAGTTATTGTTTCGTTTATGTAAATACATAATGATTGAATTATTGATGTGCATTCACGTCACTGCTTAGTATCGGCTTAGAGAAGGCAGCACTCCTTAGTTTTGCTAATATTCGTAACAATATTGTTACGAATTTTGGGAAATTGCGCTTATTTTAAACCTTCTGCTAAATTTCGAATCGCTGAACTGTGGAATAAATAACTCCAATATTTAGTATTGCAAAATTGTCTTTATTTAGACTACTTTGGTAGTAGTACTTCACAATTATACTTCACAACTAATAGCGTGTTTAAATCAAAACTGATTTGAATCCCCTGAGTTGAATCCCCCCTGCGCTACTCTTATATCCTCTGTTGCCACGTACGCATAATTCTCCTGAGTTGTATCGCATACTTGGTTATTTAGCTATATGCGTTTGTATGTGTGAGTAACAACTTCTGCTCTGAGCTAATGACTACATGTGTGTATGTGAGATATCTCTTCACTTCGAGCTGCTGGTTATGCGTGTGGACTATTCTTCGTTGCATTGTACATAAGCGTGGCTGCCTACTTTAATGTGTACATGTACATCAGTGTGGCTGCTTGCTATTTTTGTTGCTGTGATTATTTACTAACAGCATAGTGATGCTAATATTCGCTACAATATATATGTGCGCATTCTTTTGTCAATCTTAGTGCCCTTTGTATTATGTCACAAAGGATACTCTCAAATCTGCCACTTGCGATTATGACAATATCGTCCGCCTGACCCTGACAACGGATGTTATATTCTCGGAGGGCCTGTGTAGGAGCTGATCCACTACCAATTTTCCTTCTTAAAGTTTCCTCTATGAACGATTCAGCACTTAGAATACTACAAAAGCTCATACTACAATAAAATATTTTAACAAAAATAATAGCTACATTGATCAATCCCATTCCTTTGGTGCCATTTGGTCTACGCATAAAACTGAATTGAGGAATACATATTCATGAGCTCAATCAGGTCAATGAGATCGTTTTGATGGCAATGGGGTTGGCGTTGGCGTTGTACGCCTGATTTACCAGCAATGAAAACAGCCGTCTAAAAAAACAAAAAGATCTTCGTGTTGTTGCTACTCCTATCGATTTTTCGATGCTGCGCAGTTAGGCTCTTAAGTATTGGCGCTTCAAGAGATGCTTAGATTCGAACTGCGTTGATTGCTTCTACGTTTGGTTTGCTATTTTTTTTTTTTTTGTGAATAGAAAAATTGTATACCTTCATAACATTTTTTTTTAGAAAATCCACCCTCATGTTTTTGGGGTCATTACATTGAGAGCGGAATTGCGTTTGTTCGGAAAATACTACACGTATCCATGAATTTATTGTTTTTGTTCTACTTATTTAGCTCCTTTACTATTGTTGGATGCGCACGCACAGCCTTGTAAAAATAACAAGATCCTCGCTTTATAATTTATTTTTTTTTCATCAACTTTATATTTCGTTTTCATTCATTATGTTCGAATTGTAAAAATGCTGTGACGTAATCCTTTTCTCCACTGCCATTGTAAAGGACACAAACAGCGCGCTTGGCTGCTTAAAGGATTGTCGTTAGTATTTTTCTTTTCATTTTTTGTTTTGTTTTTATTTTATGTGAATATGTTTTATTTTCTTTATTTTTTT
The DNA here is from genome assembly GCF_040869045.1 of Eurosta solidaginis. NCBI lineage: Eukaryota > Metazoa > Arthropoda > Insecta > Diptera > Tephritidae > Eurosta > Eurosta solidaginis. The sequence continues at coordinate 85,206,656 of NC_090319.1, read as the reverse complement.
ATTCGATAAATGTACTTAATTCAGGACAAATGTCTGCGTATCTCCGGCCGGTGCTCAATTTTCCATTGAAAAGACAGCTGGTTTTAAGAGACTTTTTCAAGGAAGAGTTGGTATACTTTCTTTTGATTTTTGAGTAGCAGATTGCATATAAGATTTTCCTTAAGATCTAGCTGTTGTTACATATTTAGAAATGTTATTTGTTCATTTGTTAAAAAGCGCTTGAGAAATTACTTTAGTAAAAATCAAAATCATGAAAACTTATAAAACTCGAGACAGTTTCAAAAAGCGAGACTTCTTTTTGGTCTGTAGCTGGGTTGCGTGGCTGTTGTAATTGATAAGTGGCGACGGTTGTTGTTTTAGTATTTGTCCAGTAGGTGCGATCAATCACAAATTGTCATCAATATCCGCTAAAGGGAGTCCAAGGAAACTTGCAGTTTCAACAGGATTTGACGAAGGAGACATGGGCGTTAGAGGCTTTGGTTCCACATTGCAATTGAAAAGATGGTTAATGTCATCTAAGGGACATATTACATGCGAAACATACATACGTTGCGTATGTTGGCGTTGATTCTGAATAAGTAAGAGTTTAACCTATTACAATGTTCAGATCGAAGTTTAGCCAGAGTGACACTCATCTCCCTGAGGAGATTACTTTTCCCAATACTTCGAGTTTCGGGTACCTGCCATTGCGAACAGAGTTCGCTGGGCATTTATACGCAGAATACTTTGCCGACACTTTGTGAGAGTTTCTTGAGTGGCGTTTTATGGTTGTTTCGTTAAAACAGCTGCATTCTTTTGTTGCATGTGGCGGTGACTTCTATGTCCCTGGGGGCGGGGCTTATTCAATCAGATGTTTGTTGGTATTCGCAGGTTTCTGGGTATTTAACAGAAATTTCTTGCACAGCATTTCATTTCTCTCCTTTATGGGGAGCATAATTGCCTCGCTATATAAATGGTGTTCTGGTGTGATAGAATAACATGCTGGGGCAGTTCTTAACGCAGCGTTTTGACAGTCCTGCAGTTTTTTACAGTGTGTTTCTTTTAAGCTATGTTACCACATCAGAGACTCGTAGCATACAAGCGGCTGTCCAATTGCTTAATACATAGATATGGACGATTCTTTGCTATTAGTTACGATTGCGGCTGCAAGCTGGGCGAAATCCAGATCTTGATCGAGCGTAACACCCAATATTTTAGGGTGTAGAACGGTCGGTAGCGTAATGCTATCGACGTGGGTGCCCAATATGGGTAACATTTGCAACGTCCGCGTTGTAAATAATGTCGCCGATGATTTGGTCGGTGACAGTACTAAATTTCGCTGGAAATATTACAGAGATAGTTGTTAATTTACCAGTAGATCGTATCAATGAGAGGGCCAGGACTTATTACCTCTATCATCGTGCAGTCATCGGCGTTGTATATAATGGTAATTCCTTCTGATGAGGAAGGGAGCTTCGATATTTTAAAGCTAGACAAAAATAGGGACACGACACCCCCTCGTTTATGGTATTGGTGTTAAATTCTGGCATACGCAGCAAAACCACTTCTAATAGCTGCGGATAAGTTCGATACCTTCTCGGAGCAAGAGAGTATGAAGCAACGGTCTGCACCGAGGAAAAACCCCGAGTCGCTCGGGTACATAGAACTGGCTGACATGGGATGCGATAAGAAGCCACTGGCTTGGCTTAAAGCTCCGTTATGATTCCTCTTATATGACGACCTAAGGATATAGTTATGTATAAGACAGATTTTACATCGGATATATAAGAGCTTCCACATATTCCATGACATGCAGCCCGCTGTACTTATCCACCGTATTTGTAAAAGTAGGGCAGTTAGATACCCAATGCTTTGATGATTCCACAAAGTCAGTCTCCTTATAACTGCTACAAAGGGGTTGTTTTGTGGTTTAAGTACACTGATGGGATCCGCCAATGTGTCCGTATGAGACCAACAATACCTGACCCGAAAGACCTTGTACCCTTTGAACACATGGTGTTAACAAAATAACAACAGGTGGGACCAACTCAAAGCTTGCTTAGCTGATAGGAGCATCATGTTTTAAAAGAAATAAGAAGGGAACTCTGGAGCAGCAGATAACATACATGTTATGTATTGCATCCTCAGTGGTGGTAGCTTTTGTCGGGAAGGGGCCATAGTGATCGGGAAGCTGGCAGTATGTTTGATATATGTAGCTCCATACGATAATGACAGCTCAATACTTTAGCAATCACAGGCATGAGCTTAAAACTTTTCTATCAGTCCGCAATTTATTTGTGTGATGATGGCTTTAGCGCGATGGAAGTGCTATGTAATTATCGAAAGCCATGCTGGTGGTTGGATAAGTAGTCGCAGGTTTGCGGCAAAATAGGGGAGCAAGTTTTAAGCAACGGTATGGCAATCCCTTCCGGGCTGTTTACTTTAGATGGTTTTGCAAGTTTGATTGCTTATTCAACCGCTGTGATGGTAATAGGAGACACGCTGTATTATGTTTAAGTGCGCGTCTGCTGGACTGCTGTCTGGATTTGTCTACCGAAGAATGCATTGATTATTGGTAACAGAATGCGCTCGCCCATTTCTTCGCATCCGATAGCACTATGGATATTTTTCATTGTGCTTGGTCGGGATCGAAAGGGACTTTACGGTTGACAATGGTACACCAACACCGGCAGAGAGATCAAAGTTCTTTAGATGTTCCTCCCATGTCTACAAACATCTCAGCGTGACTCTCATGAAATGAGTTTTGTCAGTAAATATTTTGGAATTTCTGAGACCGCCATCAGTACTGAGATTAAGTTAATATTGCGCCAATAAAGAATATAGTCAGTAAACTCATTTAGTATTCAAAAAGCACGGGTAACGGTACCAGTTCTGAGCAATAACCGCCCCACCGTACTCCATGCTATATAAATATCTCTAATTATATTAATGGTGCAACTGGGCTTAAAAATCTCTCCACATATGAAGGCCGAAAGGTGCAACCTTGCATCCAAATGATGTAGACCAAGCTGCCTTTCGGCACACAGAGATCGTTCTTGAATCTTTAACAAGCTGGTTTCCCAAGCTCCTGTTTTACCGAAAATTTTCTCTCTGCGTTACTTTCTACCTAGGGTTATTTCGGAGTATTGAACATCGAAACACAGCTGGCTTCTTTACCCTTAAGTGAAGGGGTTTCATTTCCGCTCTTGCAAATGAACATCAGACTCTTCAAGCCACTTATGGTATCTGTCCTGCTATATGGTAAAAAATCATGGAGGCGGTTGTTATTGTTGGTGTAGCAATAAGGGCACTCCCCGAAGGCCTTGGGAGTGTTATCGATGTTTGTCGGATGCAGATCCGGTAACACGCACCACTAAGGTACTAACCCAGCCATATCGGGAACGAGGCCATACCGCCCTAGCACCCCCTAGATTTATGAGCAGTTTGGGGTCGCCAGACTCTCGGCTGTTAAAGAAACAGGATTCGCCACAGGTAGGTGAGGTTGACAATTGGGTTGAAGAAACCATAAATTGCGCTGGAAACCCCTTGAAAGGGTTGCGGTACACAACCCCATGAATTCATTTCGTATTTTAGTCGCCTCTTGCGACAGGAATACCTGCCGCAGTTATATTCTAAGCCTCCAAATCCGCTGGGGGATTGGAGCAGATTGGGAGTGTTATACCAAAGATTTACGGGCCCCTCCGGTTTGCGATGGTGAGCGCCGAAAAAGGTTTAATTATGAGCTTCATGCGATAATGAACATAGCCCGGCGAATTAAAACACACCAGCTACGCTGACTGGACTATGTTACACGAATGAAGGAGGATGCTCCGATATTGAAGGTATCCTTATCGGAACCGCCAATGGACCCTGAAGAAGAGGGGGAATCCACTCTCCCTAAAAGATTTGGCGAAAATCGATTTAATTCTGCTGGTGTTCCAGGTAGCGCAGCAAACAAGCGCCTAGACCGATTTTTTGGAAGTCCAAACCCGTTTAGACGTCTAAGCGCTTATTCATAAGAAGAAGATAGACGAGGCCCCTCCTACAATCTACGTCTAGTGAAGTGAACAACATTACTATTGGACGTGTTGGTCCATGTGAGTTGGAATGCTGCTAGTGCTCTCATCTCCATATATTTCAACCAATATTAATTAGCAACTTCTCAAATTTCAATAAAGAACGAAAATATTGCGAAATGAAAAATGAAATTTTTTAAAAGAAACCATTAATTTCATTTAAACAAAAAACTCTTCTCTTCCGACAGGTAAACGGAAGTGAGCGTAGTTTTTTATATTGCAATAATTGATTGCAAAATCAGTTTTATGAAATTGTAGCAAAAACAATTTTTTTCTAAGTTTCATATTGCAATTTTATTGTATAAATAGAGTATTAAAGCGAAATTCGATACATTGAACGCCTTGAAATTGTTACATGTGAAAGAGGAATTGAATTTCAGCAAAAAAAAAGTTGATAAAATAAGAGAGAAATGAGGTTAAAGCGCAAGCAAAGAGTTCAACGTAGACGCTAAGGAGAAAAATTGCCAAATCTTAACAAGAAAAAAAAAAAAACAAAAACAATTGTGGTGAAAAGAAAATTGCGCATGCGTAAAGGGTTGCAGAAACATATGCACATACTCGTATGGATGGGAGTAAGAGGAAAAGTGAAACAAGGGAACTAGAGTTTATTATACTCAGCGTGCTTTTCACAGAGAGTATATTAACTTTGGTAACATAACGGTTGGTTGTACAGGTATAAAGGAATCGAGATAGGCATCGGTGCAATTTAGAAACAAATCATATAAACCAAGAAGAATTAAACAAGGGGCGCCGTGCCACAGGGTGGTGTCCTATCCCCACTTTTGTTTAACTTCTACATATCAAAGCTACTTTCGCCACCAGAACGAGTTACTATCGTTTCCTACGCCGATGACTGCACAATAATGGCCACAGGCCCAGGCCCACAGATCGATGAGCTTTGCTACAGAATAAACGGCTACCTCCCTGATCTCTCCAGTCCATCCTCCGCGACCTTATTTACAACATGGACGTCCCAAATGTCGACCATTTTGAACATCCACGTCGATGGCACTACGCTACCGACTGTCCTACACCCCAAAATCTTGGGTGTGACGTTTGATCAGGATCTACATTTTGGTGAGCATGCAGCCGCAATTGTTCCGAGAATTCAGAGCCGTAATAAAATCCTCAAATCCCTTGCTGGCAGTACATGGGGAAAAGATAAAGAAACGCTCATTACCACTAACAAAGCAATTGGCCAGTCGATTGCATGCTACGCGTCCCCGATATGGTCGCCAAGCCTTAAGACCACTTACTGGAAGAAGCTACAGGCCTGCCAAAATACTGTCCTCAGAACCGCCACGGGTTGTCTTCTTATGTCCCCAGAACACCATATACATAATGAGGCGAGAATACTCCCCATCAGGGAGAGAGATGAGATGCTAACCAAACAGTTCCTGTTGAATACCCAGAAATCTGAGCATCCCAACAGACATCTGATTGATGAGCCAACACGGCCCAGGGGCTTAAGCAGTAATCTCCGTAAGCATTATGAGGAAATATGGCACCTGAGAACTCAGCCGTATGAAGCCAAAAAACACAAGCAGGTCTTTGGTGAACTCCATAAACAGGCGTGGGACCTTTATGCCGGGTGAATCCAGTACTCAAAGAACAGTAACCAAAACTTCCGGAAGAGGAACGCATACTCCCATGGGAAACGCGAGTCACTCTAGCTCAACTTCGATCTGGATACTGTAACAGGTTAAATTCTTACCTATCCAGAATCAACCCCGACATACAAAATGTATGCCCCGCTTGGAATGTGTCCCCACATGACACCAACCACCTCTTTAATTGTAATGTGGAACCAACGCCTCCAACACCCCTCTCATTATGGTCCACCCCTGTTGAAACTGCAAGTTTCGTTGGACTCCCGTTAGAGGACATTGATGACAATTTGTGATTGGTCGCAGCTATTGGAGGGGGCAAAGCACCGCTACACCAACAACAACAACAATCGAGATAGATATAGACTTTCTTATATATAAATCATCAGTATCGAAATAAAATTTGATTAAGCAATGTCTTTTGGTATTAAAAATGAGGCAAATCGGATAATAACTACGCCCACTTTTATATATATAACAGAGACTCTTGTTAAAAATTTGAACACATATATCAAAATAGGCGTGGTACCGCCCACTTGTGATAAAATCAATTTTATAAATATTACTTATAATAGATCAAGAACCGTTAAGCCTATCATAACAAAATTCAGCAGAGAGCTTTCCTTTACTATAAGAAATCGAAGCTTCGAAGAAAAATTAACGAAATCGGTTATGGACCACGCCCACTTTTATATACAATATTTTTAAAGGAGTCGTGGACGAATGAAATAAGCTACATCTTTGCAAAAAAAGAGCTTTATATCAATTATATTTCTCTTCCCAAGTGGAATTATAACAAGACACTCGAAAAAATTTAAATCTTTGAAAATGGGCATGGCACCGCCCCTTCTATGGCTAAGCAATTTTCTATGTTTCGGGAGCCATGATATAACATATCGTAATAAAATTGGATACACATATTTTCCTTATAGCAGAAAACATTTCTAGTAAAAATGGACGGGATCGGTTAGAGACCACGCCTACTTTTATATAAAAGAAGCGTGGCGAATGTTAACATCACTATGCTGTAAATAATCACAACAACAAAAACAGCAAGCAGCCACACTTATGTACAAGGCAACGAAGAATATTCCAAACGCATAACCAGCGGTCAAAGTGAAGAGATATCGCACATACACACATGTAGTCATCAGGTAAGAGCAGAAGTTGCTGCTCACACATACACGCGAATTAGGTAAATAACCAAGTATGCGATACAATTGTTCGATGTTCGCGAAAAGTCTAGACCTTAGGAAAAATATGCGAACGAGCCAATAGAGAGTATAAAAGCAGCGCAAGCTGAGGAATAACTAATCAGTTTGATTTAAACACGCTATTAGTCAAGTATAATTGTGATTGTGAAGTACTACTCCCAAAGTAGTCTAAATAAAGACCACTTTGCAACACAGTATATTGGAGTTATTCATTCGACAATTCAGCGATTCGAACATTAGCAGGAGGTGTATAATTATCAGCAATGGCCCAAAAATTCGTAACAGAAGTTTAAAAGGGTCGTAGACTAGAATATTAAGCTATATTCTAGCGAAAAATAGTTTTGCATCAATGATATTTCGCTTTTTTTGTAAGAGGAAATTGGGAGACGTTTTTTTAAATGGGCGGTGCGGTGCGATGTGTTATGTAGAAAAGTAATTTATCTGAAATGAACTCTACAATTGAAGCACACGCTGAGTATATAATGCTCGGTTACACCCGAACTGAGACACCCTTACTTGCTTTTTTTTAACTTCTGTAGGTGAATATGTGTTGGTATGTGAATATGTATTGGTATGCATTGCGCCTTTTAACAGGAAAAGGGTTTTCCACTCATGCAAAATTAAATTGCATCTTTTTGCATGTCTCACCTTTTTTACTTCATTTCTCAACCCTTTCAACTTTCACCCCCCTTCTTTAACTCTTTCACATTGTTTGTAAATTTTTGCTTCTTTGCAAAAAACTTAATTGAATATCTTTGTAATGCAAAAAAAATTCTGCATTACAATAGCTGGGAAATTTTTTAGCTTCGAATTTTTTTTTCGTTTCGTATGCGAAATTTTTTCTTGTTTCATTAGTTTGCGCCAGTTTTGGTTTTATGTTTGCGGAAAATTCATTAGGTTAGGCATATCAATCCGCATAGCTGGCCATTCTTGTGCAGATTAAGCGTCGAAGTGCAGGAGTTATATAATGAATATCCTTATGAATATATTTGTATGTTTGTATGTGTTTCGGCATGTTTTGGAATTCGCTGTTTTGTAGATTTTGCTCGCGTTATGCGATACTACAAATTAAGTAGCCTGGGAAATTTTACGGCGGCCAAAGGTGCTTCATTAGGTAAATGTAATGAATATTATTTTGCTACGCTACATAAAATATTAAGTTATAGGCATATGCGTGTTATGCTATGTTATGTTTCAAATGACAAATGAATATTGAATCGAATATACATATGTACATACGATATCTTTTGTTTAGTTAATATAAGATTAAGTTTGAAATTCTTCGCAAGTAAATCGAGTATGGCTTCATTAAGATGGCCAGTATGATGACGTTAAACTCGGCTATGTGCACCGCTAATAGCTGCCTGAGGAAACTTATGTGAAAATTCAGGGGAGTCGGTCTACTTAGACGCTGTCGAAAATCCGGGTGGTCCACCTCAACTGGTTCCGCATTGCTCGTGCTTTCTGACAGAGGTACCTTGGGATTATTCTTGACAGGGAGCTGTCATGGAATCTCTAAGTAGAGGACAGGGCTAGGGAGGTTTTGGCCAGGGCGGAAAATAATAATTTTTTTTTTTCGGAGTTGAAAAAGTTCAGATCAAAAAATTGTCCTAGGTGAAAAGGTTTGAGTTCTCAGGTATCCCTATAGCAATATCATGTCGAATCATGCATCCTTTTTATTCTTCAAACTTTTTCCATAAAAGTCCACATATAAAATTAAAATCTGTATTTTTATTTTTTGAGTCCGATAGAACTAGTTTTTATTTCGGATCAGCCGTTTCTTTGTTATCAAGCCGGACTTTTATTTTGGCCTTATAAAATAAAAGTCCGAGTTTAACTTGTCATCGAACTCAGGTAATAAAAATCCGAAAATAATTTGTATCTTGATCCAAATATATTAAAAGTCCAAAATTAATAATTTTGCAAGGAATTATATTATAAAAGGAATAACAGTTTCCGCCCCTGGTTTTTGCTGCTTTGTACTGGTGGACTCTCTCACCAAAGAAAGTACATATATTGGCTGATCCTAGCAATTCTCTTCTATGGAGTTCTGATGTGTAGTACTGCAGTACTGCCGCAGCTAAGGTGTCGACAGGGCTTCAAAACATAGGTTTTAAGCTAAAATGAATCCAAGTTCGGATAGCAAGTATTCTGATAGAAACCTGTTGTCAGCCGAAAATTTTGAGCTACCTAATCTTTCAAGCATAAATCGGTGTTATAAAGGATGTGGTAGATCTGACGCTATCCACAGTAAGGCGGCTATCAAAGCGGTAATCACAACCACTGTGAAGCCGAGAGCTACCAGGGATGGATTGATCGTAATCGCAGTGTCATTGAACTACTTTTTGATACATATGCTTTGGGTACTATGGCATAACAATATCCCTAGCAAGTATCAAGCCTATCTCCTGGCATGAGCAGGCACTTGCAAAATGAAGAGTAGCCCATACGGTGCGGCTTAATGTCCTTGACGGCCTCAGTTGTGTAAAGGTGGACGAAGAACTCTCAATCGAACTGTCACTAAACTCGGCAGCGCAACCCAACGTAAATTGCTAACGTTGACCAAAGAGCGCTAACGAGAACGTTTCAGCCGGCATTACGCATTGCCATGCGACTGGGACTGCTCTTCCAGTGGTACAACCGCACTCCAAATTATTAAATTTCACACAAAACAAGTAAGGAAGGTTAAGTTCGGGTGTAACCGAACATTACATACTCAGTTGAGAGCTATGGTCACAACATAAGGGAAAATAACCATGTAGGAAAATGAACCGAGGGAAACCCTGGAATGTGTTTGTATGACATGTGTATCAAATGAAAGGCATTAAAGAGTATTTTATGAGGGAGTGGGCCATAGTTCTATAGGTGGACGCCATTTAGGGATATAGCCATAAAGGTGGATCAGGTTGACTCTAGAATGCGTTTGTACGATATGGGTATCAAATGAAAGGTGTTAATGAGTATTTTAAAAGGGAGTAACCCTTAGTTCCATAGGTGGACGCCGTTTCGAGATATCGCCATAAAGGTGGACCAGGGGTGACCCTAGAATTTGTTTGTACAATATGGGTATCAAAAGAAAGGTGTTAATGAGTATTTTAAAAGGGAGTAATCCTTAGTTCCATAGGTGGACGCAGTTTCGAGATACCGCCATAAAGGTGGACCAGGGGTGACCCTAGAATTTGTTTGTACGATATGGGTATCAAATTAAAGGTATTAAGGAGGGTTTTAAAAGGGAGTGGTGGTAGTTGTATAGGTGGTCGCCTTTTCGAGATATCGCCATAAAGGTGGACCAGGGGTGACACTAGAATGCGTTTGTACAATATGGGTATCAAATGAAAGGTGTTAATGAGTATTTTAAAAGGGAGTAATCCTTAGTTCCATAGGTGGACGCAGTTTCGAGATACCGCCATAAAGGTGGACCAGGGGTGACCCTAGAATTTGTTTGTACAATATGGGTATCAAATTAAAGGTATTAAGGAGGGTTTTAAAAGGGAGTGGTGGTAGTTGTATAGGTGGTCGCCTTTTCGAGATATCGCCATAAAGGTGGACCAGGGGTGACACTAGAATGCGTTTGTACAATATGGGTATCAAATGAAAGGTGTTAATGAGTATTTTAAAAGGGAGTAATCCTTAGTTCCATAGGTGGACGCAGTTTCGAGATACCGCCATAAAGGTGGACCAGGGGTGACCCTAGAATTTGTTTGTACAATATGGGTATTAAAAGAAAGGTGTTAACGAGTATTTTAAAAGGGAGTAATCCTTAGTTCCATAGGTGGACGCCGTTTCGAGATATCGCCATAAAGGTGGACCAGGGGTGACCCTAGAATTTGTTTGTACAATATGGGTATCAAAAGAAAGGTGTTAAGGAGGGTTTTAAAAGGGAGTGGTGGTAGTTGTATAGGTGGTCGCCTTTTCGAGATATCGCCATAAAGGTGGACCAGGGGTGACACTAGAATGCGTTTGTACAATATGGGTATCAAATGAAAGGTGTTAATGAGTATTTTAAAAGGGAGTAATCCTTAGTTCCACAGGTGGACGCCGTTTCGAGATATCGCCATAAAGGTGGACCAGGTGTGACCCTAGAATTTGTTTGTACGATATGGGTATCAAATTAAAGGTATTAAGGAGGGTTTTAAAAGGGAGTGGTGGTAGTTGTATAGGTGGTCGCCTTTTCGAGATATCGCCATAAAGGTGGACCAGGGGTGACACTAGAATGCGTTTGTACAATATGGGTATCAAATGAAAGGTGTTAATGAGTATTTTAAAAGGGAGTAATCCTTAGTTCCATAGGTGGACGCAGTTTCGAGATACCGCCATAAAGGTGGACCAGGGGTGACCCTAGAATTTGTTTGTACAATATGGGTATCAAAAGAAAGGTGTTAACGAGTATTTTAAAAGGGAGTAATCCTTAGTTCCATAGGTGGACGCCGTTTCGAGATATCGCCATAAAGGTGGACCAGGGGTGACCCTAGAATTTGTTTGTACAATATGGGTATCAAAAGAAAGGTGTTAAGGAGGGTTTTAAAAGGGAGTGGTGGTAGTTGTATAGGTGGTCGCCTTTTCGAGATATCGCCATAAAGGTGGACCAGGGGTGACTCTAGAATGCGTTTGTACGATATGGGTATCAAATGAAAGGTGTTAATTAGTATTTTAAAAGGGAGTAATCCTTAGTTCCACAGGTAGACGCCGTTTCGAGATATCGCCACAAAGGTGGACCAGGTGTGACCCTAGAATTTGTTTGTACAATATCGGTATCAAAAGAAAGGTGTTAATGAGTATTTTAAAAGGGAGTGATGCTTAGTTCCACAGGTGGACGCCGTTTCGTGATATCGCCATAAAGGTGGACCAGGTGTGACCCTAGAATGCGTTTGTACAATATGGGTATCAAACGAAAGATATTAATGAGTATTTTAAAAGGGAGTAATCCTTAGTTCCATAGGTGGACGCCGTTTCGAGATATCGCCATAAAGGTGGACCAGGGGTGACCCTAGAATTTGTTTGTACAATATGGGTATCAAAAAAAGGTGCTAACGAGTATTTTAAAAGGGAGTGATGCTTACTTCCAGAGGTGGACACCGTTTCGAGATATCGTTTCATAAAGGTGGACCAGGTGTGACCCTAGAATTTGTTTGTACGATATGGGTATCAAATTAAAGGTATTAATGAGGATTTTAAAAGGGAGAGGTGGTAGTTGTATAGGTGGTCGCCTTTTCGAGATATCGCCATAAAGGTGGACCAGGGGTGACTCTAGAATGCGTTTGTACGATATGGGTATCAAATGAAAGGTGTTAATGAGTATTTTAAAAGGGAGTTATCCTTAGTTCCATAGGTGGACGCAGTTTCGAGATATCGCCATAAAGGTGGGCCAGGGATGACCCTAGAATTTTTTTGTACAATATGGGTATCAAAAGAAAGGTGTTAATGAGTATTTTAAAAGGGAGTGGGCCTTAGTTCTATAGGTAGTCGCCTTTTCGAGATATCGCCATAAAGGTGGACCAGGGGTAACTCTAGAATGCGTTTGTACGATATGGGTATCAAATGAAAGGTGTTAAAGAGTATTTTATGAGGGAGTGGGCCATAGTTCTATAGGTGGACGCCATTTACGGATATAGCCATAAAGGTGGATCAGGGTTGACTCTAGAATGCGTTTGTACGATATGGGTATCAAATGAAAGGTGTTAATGAGTATTTTAAAAGGGAGTAATCCTTAGTTCCATAGGTGGACGCCCTTTCGAGATATCGCCATAAAGGTGGACCAGGGGTGACCCTAGAATTTGTTTGTACAATATGGGTATCAAAAGAAAGGTGTTAATGAGTATTTTAAAAGGGAGTGGGCCTTAGTTCCATAGGTGGACGCCGTTTCGAGATACCGTCATAAAGGTGGGCCAGGGGTGACCCTAGAATTTGTTTGTACAATATGGGTATCAAAAGAAAGGTGTTAATGAGTATTTTAAAAGGGAGTAATCCTTAGTTCCATAGGTGGACGCCGTTTCGAGATATCGCCATAAAGGTGGACCAGGGGTGACCCTAGAATTTGTTTGTACAATATGGGTATCAAAAGAAAGGTGTTAATGAGTATTTTAAAAGGGAGTGGGCCTTAGTTCTATAGGTGGACGCCGTTTCGAAATATCGCCATAAAGGTGGACCAGGGTGACTCTAGAATGTGTTTGTACGATATGGGTATCAAATTAAAGGTATTAATGAGAGTTTTAAAAGGGAGTGGTGGTAGTTGTATATGTGAAGGCGTTTTCCAGATCGCGACCAAAATGTGGACCAGGGTGACACAGAACATCATCTGTTGGATACCACTAATTTATTTATATATGTAATACCTGCCAAGATTTTAAGGGTTTTTTATTTCGCCCTGCGGAACTTTTTCATTTTCTTCTACTTAATATGATAGGTGTCACAACCATTTTATAAAGTTTTTTCTAAAGTTATATTTTGTGTCAATAAACCAATCCAATTACCTCACCATGTTTCATCCCTTTTTTCGTATTTGGTATAGAATTATGGCATTTTTTTCATTTTTCGTAATTTTCGATATCGAAAAAGTGGGCGTGGCCATTGTCGGATTTCGTTCATTTTTCATACCAAAATAAAGTGAGTTCAAGTAAGTACGTGAACTAAGTTCATTAAAGATATGTCGATTTTTGCTCAAGTTATCGTGTTAACGGCCATGCGGAAGGACAGACGAACGACTGTGTATAAAAACTGGGCGTGGCATAAACCGATTTCGCCCGTTTTCACAGAAAACAGTTAAAATCATAAAATCTATGCCCCTACCAAATTTCAAAAGGATTGGTTAATTTTTGTTCGACTTATGGCGTTAAAAGTATCCTAGACAAATTAAATGAAAAAGGGCGGAGCCACGCCCATTTTGAAATTTTCTTTTATTTTTGTATTTTGTTGCACCATGTCATTACTGGAGTTGAATGTTGACATAATTTAATTATATACTGTAAAGATATTAAATTTTTTGTTAAAATTTTACTTTAAAATTTTTTTTTTTTAAAGTGGGCGTGGTCCTTTTCCGATTTTGCTAATTTTTATTAGGCGTACATATAGTAATAGGAGTAACGTCCCTGCCAAATTTCATCATGATATCTTCAACGACTGACAAATTACAGCTTGCAAAAATTTTAAATTACCTTCTTTTAAAAGTGGGCGGTGCCACCCCCATTGTCCAAAATTTTACTAATTTTCCATTCTGCGTCATAAATTCAACTCATCTACCAAGTTTCGTCGCTTTATCTGTCTTTGGTAATGAATTATCGCACTTTTTCGGTTTTACGAAATTTTCGATATCGAAAAAGTGGGCGTGGTTATAGTCCGATATTGTTCATTTTAAATAGTGATCTGAGATGAGTGCTCAGGAACCTACATACCAAATTTCATCAAGTTACCTCAAAATTTACTTAAGTTATCGTGTTAACGGCCGAGCGGAAGGACAGACGGTCAACTGTGTATAAAAACTGGGCGTGGCTTCAACCGATTTCGCCCTTTTTCACAGAAAACAGTTTTCGTCATAAAATCCATGCCCCTACCAAATTTCACAAGGATTGGTAAATTTTTGTTCGACTTATGGCATTAAAAGTGTTCTAGACGAAGTAAATGAAAAAGGGCGGAGCTACGCCCATTTTGAAATTTTCTTTTATTTTTGTATTTTGTTGCACCATGTCATTACTGGAGTTGAATGTGGACATAATTTACTTATATACTGTAAAGATATTAAATTTTTTGTTAAAATTTTACTTTAAAAAAAATTTTTTTTTTAAAGTGGGCGTGGTCCTTCTCCGATTTTGCTAATTTTTATTAGGCGTACATATAGTAATAGGAGTAACGTCCCTGCCAAACTTCATCATGATATCTTCAACGACTGACAAATTACAGCTTGCAAAAATTATAAATTACCTTCTTTTAAAAGTGGGCGGTGCCACGCCCATTGTCCAAAATTTTACTAATTTTCTATTCTGCGTCATAAATTCAACTCATCTACCAAGTTTCGTCGCTTTATCTGTCTTTGGTAATGAATTATCGCACTTTTTCGGTTTTACGAAATTTTCGATATCGAAAAAGTGGGCGTGGTTATAGTCCGATATCGTTCATTTTAAATAGCGATCTGAGATGAGTGCTCAGGAACCTACGTACCAAATTTCATCAAGTTACCTCAAAATTTACTCAAGTTATCGTGTTAACGGACGGACGGTCGGACATGGCTCAATCAAATTTTTTTTCGATCCTGATTATTTTGATATATGGAAGTCTATATCTATCTCGATTCCTTTATATATGTACAACCAACCGTTATCCAATCAAACTTAATATACTCTGTGAGCTCTGCTCAACTGAGTATAAAAAAAAAAATTGAATGAACCGTTTCGAAATTGTGTTCGGGAGCCTTTTGGGGCTATTTCGCAAAAGTTCCGTCGCCATTCCCATATCATTTTGGAATTCTTTTCGAGGTCTTTTCGCGGTTATTTTAGGATTACTTTGTCGGTTTCGGAATCAATTTGAACTACCTTCGGATCCTTTTGGGATTGTTTTCGAGATCCTAATGTGAATATTTTGGGGAAGTTTCGAACCTGGTTTGCCGAATAGTTACCGAATCTATTCGAGACGCTTTCGCCACCATTCACATGTTATTTTGGAATTTTCTGCGGAACATTTCGGGATCACTTCGCCTGTTTCGGGATCATTTCGCGGTTGTGTTTCGCATTATTTCGAGATAATTAACGATTATTTCTGGAGCGTTTGGATATATTTTCGGGATTGTATTAGGAACTAGTTTAACTTCGATATATCGTTTGAAATAATTTAAAGACAGCTTCAGGATTTGTTTAAGTATCGTATTTCTGACCTACTTCAGGGATATTTTTGGGACTGTTTTGATATAATTTCCGGACTATTTTGGAACAGTTTCGATATTGTTCCCGGAATCACTTCGGGATGATTTTTGAGATTATTTCGCGATTTCTCTCTGAATCATTTGGGAATTATTTCGGGACTGTTTAAAGGACGACTTGGGGTGAGTTTCAACATTGTTTCGAAACTGATTTAAAAATGATTTTGGGACAATGTCACGATAATTTGGGACTATTTTGGTATAGACCTGACATTGTTTAGGAATATTTCCATGACTATTTCGGGATTGTTTCCAAGATAACTTTAGGACTACTTCAAGATAAATCTGATTTGGCTTTAAAGATAATTTAAGGACAATATCGGGGACTATTTTCAGGATCATAACGTATAGTTGCGGATTGACTTCAAGTCTATTTCTGGACTACTTGTGGGATGATTTCGGAATTTTTTCGAAATTCTATTAAGGATGATCGTGCGACTATTTGACACAATGTCATGATATTTTGGGATTATATAGAGATAGTTTCGAAATTGTTTTTGAAATTTTTTCGAGAAAATTTTAGGATTGTTTTAAAGAGAGAAGATAACTACGAGCTAGCTTCCAATTAATTAAAAGATAGTTTCGGGAATAGTTTTAAGGGTCCTTGCTTATCTTTGGGTATTACTTCGGGACTATTTTGGGATATATTCGAAATTTAACAATTCACTTTGGGATTGTTTTAAAGATAATTTTATGGCTACTTCAAGATATCTTTCGAGATAATTTAAGGATAATTTTGGGGTTTGTTAACAACGTTTTTCATACATTTTTGATGTTGCTATGACGGGGACTTCTGTTTACTGTCGGATCTGCTGCATACTGTGTCGATCTAGAAATAATTAGATCCTACAATCTGGCAGATTTCTGTAGCGTATTTCAGGCGGAAGTTATAGCCATGAAGAAAGCAGCAGAAATTCTAGAAAAGCGTGCTTAAGCTGCAGTCACGTCAATTTATATATTTATAGTCAGGGGGCAATTAAGGGAATAATGATACACAGTACTTCAGCAAGAAATGTCCTGTAATGCAAAAAAAATTGATCAGCAGCGCGGAGCTGCAAAATTTCTAGGATCATGTGCAAATATTACGATATTAGACTCACAAAGTGGCGCATATCTCTGAAGAGAGAAAACTTAAGGTTCACGATGCATATGAACGATAATAACTGAACACTGCTTTTTGGTCTCATACGCTTATAAGTTAGGCCTCGTCAGAAACAGCGAATGTAGGAAGTACGAGTTACAAGAAGAAAAGTTTGTCAGTCAAGGCTCCACCTATTGGGGCGGCAGTGCTGACACATATTTATGCCGTAATTAGGGTAGGTCCGATAAAACTTCTAGTATTTGCCAAGAGGACGGAGTTATTCTTCTGTTTTGTTCAACAAACAAATTCTGGTAACACTATGGACAAATTTAGTCGATATGAGGTCTTAATTGAACGGCCAGTTCAACCTAACCTAACCTAAGCCGGGGCTTGAACCTAGAACCTTCCGTGTGGTATGGGAGGCAAGCTACAACCGCGCCATGACGACAGCCTAGTTTCAGGTATATTTTGGGACTATTTTAGGGATCATTGCGGAAACGTTAGCATTTTGGGTGAAATATGAAGATTCAATCTGTTAAAATGGCGTAGATATTCAGCCCAATCACGCAATCCATCGTAGACTGTTTTTTCGGGATTCGTAACATTCGACTTCGTAACATTGCGTGATTGGGCTGTTTGTTTTAAATACTTTTCGCGTTTCGTAAATTTTCTCCCTTGGCAAGAACTTGTCGTAGAAAATTTCAAATAAACGTCAAAAGTTTACGTTTCGAGTGAATTCAGTGATGCCACTGTACGAATTTCGAATTTACTTATTACTTTCGGAGACGTTCGGAAACACGGTCGAATTGTATGATAGCAATTTCGTAAATTTCCCGAAAAAACAGTCTACGATGGATTGCGTGATTGGGCTGATTGCGAAAAGTTTCTTATCTGAACAATCGGTTGTGGGGGATATATGCTATATATACGATCGATCTAATCCATTTTTTCAGACAAAAATATAAGCGATATACGTAAGCATTTGGTGAAATTTGAAGCTTCAATCTGACAATTTGAGGAAGATATGAATAAAATCATCTTTTCCGAAAATCGGTTGTATTGGGGATATATGCTTAGTGGTACGATCCGTCCGGTTACGAAAAATGTCTAATCGGACACCTAAATATACCTGCTCACCAAATTTTGTCAATATATGTATCTCGAAAATTGAGGGACTAGTTTGCTTACAAACAGACAGACAGATATGGCTAAATCAACTCAGCTCTTCGTCCTGATCATTTCGGTATATTTATTGGTAGGTCTATTTCTTTTCCCTTAAGGACTAACAATTTTGAGATTCGCGACGAAGTTAATAACCATTTCATTTTCAAGAAAGGTTTAAAAATTAGACGTTTTTAAGAAAAAATAGATATCCTTGTTTCTCTCCATAAATAATAGTTATTAATGAGATAAAAAAGCAAATCTCAAGAGAAACCTTTATTTTTTGAAAAAAAAAAATTTAATTCTCTCTCAGCGAGAAACCCTTAAAAATTATCTGTTATGTTTTATTTTGGGCCGGTGCACACTGTACCACTGTGGTCGCAGTTCCTTAAGTATATATGTAGAACAGATATACATATGTACCTACATATTTTCATATGTAAATATTTTATATACATTTGTATGTACATATATACTTATGCATATGACAACTTTCGAGCGGTTGTGGTTTTAACCTTTCTGCGATAAATATGCAAATTCGCATCAACTATTTCCAAATGCCACATTTGAAACAATATTTCCATATGTAATTGAAAACTTTGATTTGTCAACTTAAAAATTTCAAATGTCACAAATCCGAACAATGGCTATTGTATTTTGCTATTTTTATGTTGATTTTGTGCTTTATCGCAATTTTGTACGATACAATAGCAAAACATGAAAATGAAAATTTTAATACAACGAAGTGGAAATAGTGGCTCCCAGCAAAGTTTTCATACATTGAAATCAATACTTACTCACAGTACTTCGAAATGAGCTGCATAAATACAAATGAAGGTGACTGACTGACTCAGGAGTACAAAATGACATTCGTTAAATACTAACAATAAATGACTGACTACAGAACTTGATGCGTTCGCATGCTTGTAACTCATTTAGTAATACAATTGAGTTAAAAAAAAAACCCACTTCAAATTTGTTGCATTTAAAAAAATAACTTCTTCGAAAGACTCGAATGTACCACATTCACACAAACAAACAAAATTTGAAAGTGAAAAATATTAGGTGCTACAAGGATATGCTTCGGCAAAAAATTGCATTTGTGAAAAATCAATGAAATCAATGTACAAGTCAAATCGAACTTTGTGCCAGCGAATCGATTTTGTATTTCCTAAATTTGCATAAATTAGCATTAACTGCGCAAACGGCTTGTATATGAAGTAAATGGTGGTACAGCATCACCCTGAAGCGTTGCGCATGCGCCGTCTCGAGTCGAGTCACTTAACACTGCAGGTTCTCATTTGCATAACACTGTACGAATTTAAAATGGTGCATCGTATTTTGTTGCTTTTATTGCTCGCATGGTTGCTGTGTTGGGCGTAAGGTGGCTTGTGGGGAGGGTAAGGTTGTTCGCCAAAACGTATGCTAATCTAAAATGTGATTGATATTCCTGAAGTAAAAGTGAATGGGAAACTACCGGAAATCTAAAAGCTGTACTTAGACAAGCCATTGAGAAAGAAGTTTTTAGGGTGGAAAGAAGTACTGATTTATTGACTTTATATCCTATAGATAGAATTTATATTGTTTCCTGTAAATCTATATATATGTACATGTAGATACAGCAGCGAACACAAAGATGCAAGTGAAAGTTTTAATCAAATTTCGTCATTAAAATCTTCTCTTTTTATTTTCGATATCTTAGAAAAAGCTTCTATCCATTTTGAGACTGAATCTGTGCAAACGTATCTCAAAAACAATTTCGAAAAAATTCGTAAATTCGAAAAAAATTTAAAAAAAAGTTCTAACTTTTCATTTGAAGTTCTCATAATTTTTTTGAGTATGCTGTTCTGTAGCCCAACCAACTTTCGAATTTTTCCTGAAAAAGTTGATGAGGTTGACTTGCATATTTTCAGTAGCAAAGTTAATAGAATTTGTTTTCTTAAAATATCGAAAATAAAAAAGAAGGATTTAGTCAATGAAGTTTAATAAAACTTGCCACTGCTATCTTCTTGTTCGCTACTGTAGATTTATATGAGAAAAATTACTTATATACGAGTTTAGGTATATGAATTATGAACATGCCAATTCCGATTAGGCTGGAAATGTGAGCTTGGGATTGTATATGCGGAAATGTTCTACGAAAAATTCACAGCAGCTTTACTCTTTGTGTCTAAAATCAAAACGGAGGTCGAAACCCGCGATGTTCTTTCATACATATGCGCGATGGCTTTGGTCGACTGTTGATTTGATTGCTCACTTATCTGTTTTGTGTTATTACGCTCTTGTAAAAGACAAAACACTAAGGAAGTCCCTCTAAGCCCAGAGCAATGCGAATCTGTGCGAATAAAGCCCCCACTCGTGGACTTTTTAAGAGAGTGTTATCTCTGCAAGTATGAGAAATATGCATCAAATATTGCGCTATCTCCGCTGCTCAGTGGCCTGTGCGAATCGATTTTGGGATCACGGATAGAGTGAGTATTCAGAACAATGGAACTACATACATATTTCTGGCATCAATCACTATGTATTCCTTGCGGTTTCAGGGTTTTCAATCTTTTATTATGCCGTAAAGCCGATCCCTAGGAGATGTTAAGTCGAACATCTTCTTGTCCACCCTACACTCGAATGGAAGTCAGAGCTTTTATAGGTACAAAAAACAAATTTAAAAGTTGTTAAAACTATTATTCTCTATATCTCCCTTTATTCTTTCTTCTACCTTCTCCCTTCATCTCCATTTCCATCTTCCTTTTTCTCTCTACCCCTTTTTCTTATCTTTCTGTGTTTTCATCTTCCTCCTTTCCTTTCATGCAATGCATCTCTTCCTATCCATTTTGCTTTATTATTCCCACATTGTTCCCCTTTTCCCTTTCCATTTCTTTCTCCTCATTTATTTATCTTTCCTATCTTCTTATAATCCCCTTCCACTCTGTTTTTGGTTTGGTTTTTCTTTCTTCTCTAATTCTTGATATTTCTCTTTCTTCTTCATCTCTTTTTTTCTCACTCTTATTCCAACTCTTACCATTATTCATACTCAAGTTATCAGTCTTACCCTCACTCTTACGCTTACTGTTACTCTTACTCTCAATCTTACCCTTACTATTATTCTAACAATTTCTCTTACTCTTTCTCTTATTCTTCCTCTTACTCTTTCTCTTACTCTTATTACTCTTATTCTTCCTCTTATTCTTTCTTTGACTTTTACTATTATTTTACTCTTTCTCTTACTCATACTTTTACTCATAATCTTACTCTTACTTCTACTTTTACTTTTACTCTTACCCTTACTCTTCCTCTTGCTCTTACTCATACTCTTAACCTTACCCTTACTCTTACTCTTGCTTTTATTCTAACATCTACTTTTACTCTTACTCTTACTCACACCCTTACTATTATTCTTACTCTACCTATTACTATAACTGTACTTCTTACTTTTCCTACTTACTTTTTCTTTTTACTCTTTCTCCTACTCTCATTCTCAATCTACCCCAGTCGTTACTATTGCCCTCACCTTTCTTATTCCTCCTTCTTTCTCTTTCTTAAACTCCTTCCATCTCGCACTTCCTCATACTCTCTCTCTGCGAGAGAAAGTGAACTTCGCCTTCTAAAACCCCTCTTCTTCCTCTACAACTCACAGTTGCTTTCACCCTTACGTTTCTTTGCTTACTCTTTTTGCCCCTTTCCTTTACCTTTCCATCTTTGCTATTATCTTCCTCTCTTCTTTAAGCACTTCCAGTACCCTATCATGGAAGTCCAAGGAAACTTGCAGTTTAATTAAGTTGAACCAAAGAGACGTGGGTTCCACATTGCAATTGAAAATATTGTTAGTGTCATGGGGAGACACATTACAAGCAAAACATATATTGCCTATGTCGGGTTTGAATCTGATCCTTGTACCTTCTTTCCTATCTCTGCTCTCCTCCTATCTCTTCGCGTTCCACTCATTTCCATGTATTGGATATCAACTCGAAATAATTGCTGAGATATAGATAGTTTTATTTATACATTTTATATTTATAGTGTTGCATATTAGTTCGTTAATCTATGTTTAACCCAACCAAAAAACAATAATTTAAACCTAATAGGTTCACTGTTAAAACTATTTTTTGTCTTCGGGAGTGACTTGAGTTTAAAGTTGATATTGTGGCGAATGTTGACATCACTAAGCTGTTAGTAAATAATCACGCAACAACAAAAACCACACTTTTGTACATGAACACTTCAATCATCATTTACACACATACATACATGGAAGGCGACGAGAAGTGAGATATCTCTTCTCACACACACACATGTAGTCATCAGACGAAGTTCTTACTCACACATACACATGTATATAACTAAATTACCAAGCAGAAGATACAACAATTCTAGAAGGTGAAACGATAGACCTTTGGGGAAATATGCGGACGAGGCAACAGAGAGTATAAAAGCAGCGCATGCTGAGTAATAACTATACAGTTTTGATTTAAACACGCTATTGATCGTGAAGTATAATTGTGAAGAACTACTCCCAAAGTAATCTAAATAAAGACCAGTTTGCAATACTGAATATTGGAGTGATTTATTCAACAGTTTAGCGATTTGAACGTTAGCAGAAGGTGCATAACTATCAGAAATCCCCGGAATTCGTTACAATATAAAAAGTATCCATCTGCGGCGGTTGAGATATTTTGGAACTCATTACTCACATACACCGTGAAGCGGCGCTCTGCCCTGGTAAGGCTTCGGGCGTTCGGAAACATGGTTGTCATCAAAAAGTGTCATCTAGTTCGATGCTTTATATTCGTCTTATTGGAAGTGGTACAAAATCACTCCTGGCTACATACTTAAAACTTCTTTGAAGGATATGCGTATGTATGTATGTATGTTACTTTCGGTAGCCACAGTAGCTTCTTATTTGTTGTTTACATGTTCACTTTCGCACGGGATCAGTTACGTTCTGATGCCAAGAAAGGGGTTTGCTGCTTTTGAAATTTTCAAAATTTTCAGTAACGCTTAATTTATCCATTAACTTTCTTTTAGTAATTACGGTAAATTTAGCACAGAAGTCCACACATCGATAATAAATCACATTTTTCGCTAAAAGTGCATTACGCTCCCAAAAACTCGCTAGCTCCTACAAAAATGTTATTCAATACTTGATTGATGATGTGCGTCTTAAAATATTTGGGATGCCAATGCGAACCTGCTTAAATTTCTACTTTCACACTCTCTCAAACAACTTTCTTCTACTGTAATCTGTGCATATGTATGTTGTATGTGTGTTAGATCCGCATAAAATAAAATATCTCAAATTTCATACTTTTCATCATTTAAGCGTAGACATTTTCTCACGCGCTTTTTGGGTATTTTTCAATCCTTTTTTACCTCAATGCACATTCGAATATTTTCTTAACTAATGACAATATTAAAATTAATGATGCCCGGCAGTGATATTAGATACTCGTCGCATACACCCCTTTTCCCTCTGCTCATGCATGTCATCCATGTCTTGCACAATTCCCTTTACTACTTAGAATGTCTTTGTTTTTTTTTTTTGTCTTTTCGGTTTTGCTGAAAATTTCTGTTGCTGAATGTCATTTCGTCTTGTCGTGCAAAAGGTTTTTGAGGCTGCTGCAGCCGTTTCATTGATTTCGCGTCTTTGTCGCATCCTTGCACAAACGTAATCCTTTAGCTGTTTACAAACACAGGTAATAAATGTTGCTACTTTGTTTTTGGTCGTTCCTTCTGTGGAAGCTGAGAAACATTTAACGATCGTTCGGACGATCTTCCGAGCGATCATCAATTTAATTTTATCTTTCTTGTTGATTTTACTTTTTTTGAGGACAAATGTATGTTTTTAAGATCAGCCTATAAATGGTGCTTCTTTCTATTTTGTAAGAATAAAAGTATTGGACATCTGAGCGCATGGGTTTTTGCAAGTAACCTTTCTTCTTTAAGTAAAAAATCGAAAGAGCAAGAATTTTCGTAATATTGAACATAAACACATTTACGATGTAACAGTACTTATAGCTTAATATGCTTCTATCGGTAGGCTCAGTTTTTTTAGTGTTTGTAGTAGTTTTGTTAGTGAAAGATTTCGAACTCTTCAAGTACGTGTTAAGTGTAGCCAAAGGTCATTTTGAGTTGTCCATTCTTAGTAATAAAAATTGTTATTTCAAAGTATGTTGAACCGCGGACCGGCCAGCAAGAAACTCACAGGGATTGAGTGAGTGCATACTGCATACTGGGTGGTACAAAACTGCTTTATCTGCGCAGCATGCACTAAACGAAGTCGAACGAAGCTTATTCAACAAAATATCTCGTATAATTCTGGAAAAATTTTCGAACAACAACAACTACTACTTTCATATCTATATATGATGGGAAGCTCGTGCCTTCAAATAATGAGTAAGGTAGCTTTTGCCTACCCCTAACAGGAGTACTGGCCGATCAATAAAGACCTCACATAGTCTGAATGTGTCCATAGTGTTACCAGAATGTGTTGACGACCAAACGGAAGAACCCCAAACAGGTGCCAGGACATATGTTATAGAATAAATCGATCCTCTTGGCAAATACTAAAAGTTTTCTAGGACCCAGCTTAATTGCTGCCTCAAGATCTGGCAACTCTGCCGCCCCTAATAGGTGGAGCCTTGACCTGGGGAGCCCAGGACATGAACGCAGAATGTGCTCAACCGTTTCTTGCTGTTACTGACGAGGCCTAACCTATAAGCATGTGACGCCGGAAGGTAGTGTTCAGTCAGTATGCCCATCGTGAGCCTTAAGTCTTCTCTTTTCAGAGATATGAGCCACTTTGTGAGTCTAATATCGAAGGCTTTGCACATGATCTTAGAAATTTTGTGGCCCCGTGCTTTTGTCCACGCCTTTCCTGCTTGATGGATCATATGCAACGCCTGCCTCCTTTTGATTTCTCTCAAACGGATTGAGACGTCTATCGTCCACTCAGCGAGTGTTGCACCCTCCTTTGCTAACTCATCGGCTTTTTCGTTACCTTCTATCCCTTTATGGTCCGGCCTGAGCGAAGCTTTTCCAATGCTTCTTTTCATTCCAGAACAATTCTTGATGAAGTACTGTGTGAGATTATTGCCTTCGTCGCAGCCTGACTATCAATATATAAATTGACGCGACTGCAGCTTAAGCACGCTTCTTCCAGAATTTCTGCTGCTTTCTTCACTGCTATAATTTCCGCTTGAAAACGCTGCAGTAATGTGGCAGCCTATAGGATCTACTTATTTCTGGGTCGACACAGTAAACAGCAGACCCAACCCCTTCCATAAATTTGGAACCATCCGTATAGATGTGTATAGCATGTTCTGCAATTTCTGCACCCCGGCACCAACCATCCGGCTGAATTGTGGCCCCAATATTTCTTTCGAAGCTCAGGCACGGGACCGTATATTCCGTTTGCCCGATATTAGATGGCGCTATACTGTTGTGGCCATAAGGCCTGCACTCAAGCTGCCCCGAGGCCTTAAGCCTTGCTGCCGTTGCTAACGCGATGTTTTTGGCCCTTAGGTTTGCAGGCGTGATGTGTAGTATGGCATGCAATGCTGCTGTCGGGGTAGTTTTTAAGGTTCCCGTTATGCCAATCATTGATACTCTGCATACCCTCTCAAGTGTTTTGGTATACGTACTTTTTTGTTTGGCTGTCCGCTAAACAAGAACCCCATAGTATAGTATGGGTTTAACATTTGCCGTAAATAATTAATGAGAGAATTTAGGTGATAGGCCCCACGTGCATCCTAGCATCCTTTTGCATGCATAGAGTGCCGCGGAGGCTTTCTTCGCGATCTCTTCCACATGGAGTTTCCACGACAACTTACTATCTATTATAACTCCTAGATACTTTGTGCTATATTTTTCTTGCAGGGTTACCCCTCCAAGCTTAGGCTTAGGCCAATAAGGGAACTTATACTTCCTAGTAAATAATACTAGATCTATTTTTTCCGCGCTGGCGTTTAACCCGACTCCAGATGCGCAGGCATGTACATCCCGAAGTGCGTGATACATCAGAGAGCTCAGTGTTGTTAGACATCTGCTGCTTATGATGACAGAAACGTCATCTGCACATCCCTGTGCTCCTACCAAATCTCTTGAGACTATATTAACCTTCTCCCGATCGATTTGTTCGTCGAACTGCAAGCCGCTAAACACATTTCTACCTTCGATGGGAAATAGATTATTAATGTACTGCGCAGATTATAGGATCGCGATAGATTTTTGTGAATTTGATATTAACTCGGATAGTTAAGTCGATATCAAAGCGTTAAGCTCTGCCGTCGTGGGGTTGAGAGGTGTACGGGACTACTCGACTTTCATTTTCTTCTTCTTTTTTTCTTCTTGTAGTAATGCTTCGCTCCATCTAATAGACGCGATCACGATAGGGCGATATCCTCTAACGGAAGTCCAAGAAAACTTGCAATTTCAATGCTCGTTAGGATCAACGACTAAATTCTAATATGCCGGATTTCTTCGCAATGCTTGCAAAGATGCCCCCAATGTCCCTGGGGGTGGACCGCTTCAACCAGTTGTTTAATAGAATGCCCTGGTTTCCAGAAATTTAACAAAAATAATTTATTCAGCATTTTATTTCTATCCTTTGTGGAAAGTATATCCGCCCATATATATTGTAATGAATATTAGCAACACTAAGGGGTACTGTCATATCTAAGCCGATGCTAAGCAGTGACGTGAATGCACATCAATAATTCAATCATTATGTCTACACATATGTACGTACACGCAGCGGAGAAGCAATGCACAAACACATGCAGATATCTTATCTGAGATATGCAATTATAATTGTGGAAGTGTCGCTCACAAACACACGCGCATATGAGAGCTATACACGTACATCTGTAGTTATAATTATAACAGATAACCAACTCGTAGATTCTAGAACAGAAGCGCCTAAAAGATGCAACGAGGAAATCAAAGAGTATAAAAGGCCTCAACAATAGAGGCGTTACAATCAGTTTCGATTAAGCACGCTATCTGTCGAGCAATAGTAGAGTTATTTATTGTGAAGTACTTGAATAAAGGCAATTTTGCATTATTGGAGTTATTTATTCAACAGTTTAATGATTTGAACGTTAGTAGAAAATTGCAAATAAGAGGATTTGCAGTAAAAGCGTTACAATATATATATAAACCCACCACTTCATTTCTTCATGGAAGGGAAATATTCTGCGAAGAGCACGGCACCAGCTGTAAATTTTTGCTCCACAAGTACTACAACATTTTTCGCGCTACGTTAGCCGCTATCGAGGATATGGTGAACGGGATGCTACTTGCCGCTGTAATTGTTAGGGGACTTAAAAATTCCTAAGATAGTCAAGCGGCAATAGCAAAGATAAGGCAGGCAGGGTGAGGTGGAGGGCTGTTATGGATTGCTTAACCTCATTCGCGGAGTCATTGAAGAACTTTTTTTTAAAAAATTACTTGGGTGCCGGGGCATAAGGACATCTTTAGAAATTTTTACTTCAATCTGTTGACCAGATCGAGCAAGTATCACTCTTCAAACGTAGTACTATTAATAAACTCCCTACCGCCAAAATAGGAGACAGTCCCAAAAAGCTATATTTCTTCACTAAAAATTTAATGAGTACCTTCAAACTGGTTGTAATCGGACGAAGGGCTGGACAGTTGGCAGCCACACTTGAACCAACAGCACTTATGTCTGAGCTGTACAGCTTAGAACGCGTTCAAAAGGTCCGCATAGATGGGTAATTGCCATTTCCTAGGACATCAAAATGTTAATAGTGTCAGTTGAAAGCACTGCGAGGAAATAGCTTTTGGCCGAGTACCGTATCTTAAAGCGATAGCGCGGAGCTAGTGCGATTTGTTGCAGGGTTGTACCGATAGGCCGCCTAGGAGATTAAGACCGAGTTTCTCTTCCACTGTTAAGAAGCGATTCCATTTTAGAAACGTTCTTAAAAGTATTTTCATGAAAGTTGTCCTGTCACTTGAGTCTGAGACCGTAATTTTTTCAAATTTAGGAAAACCGTTTTTAGGCAAGGGTTGGAGGGGGAGAGGAAATTGAATTACAATAGAATAAGGAATGGAAGTGGAATAAAGAGGAGGCCTGGGTGTGAGCGGGGAAGTTGGTGTGGGAGCGGGACGAAGAAATGGGTCATATGGAGAAAAAATTATCAAGACAGGAATAGGAAAAAGCAAAGGAAGATAAAGGGTACAAATTTGTAAGAAGGGGAGGATGTTTTTCCCATGTTGTCAAGTTTGCTTTGTGAAACTCTGTAAGTTGCCCACCTCTAATTTAATTGACAACACGAAACAAACTTATGTTTATACATAACTGCGTATTAATATTCGAAGAATGTCATAAGCACGCTTTTATCACGAAATTCCGAGAGTTAGACCATGGATCGATGGATTAGTAAACATGTGTGCTTCGTGAGTAGCTTCTCTTTTTAAACGGTTTTATTTAGCTTGACTTGACAGGCAGGCCGCACGGCCGCACGCACTGCCACATGCACGGCCGTTGTGAACGAATTTTGTAATTGAAATTTAAGTAACTTCCCGATAAGCTACAAGCTTGAAACTTGGAACATAGTTAAGAACCCGATGACAATGCAATAATAAGAAAAAAACTACGATAGGTGTCGCGTGGTTTGCAATATTCCAAAAAATCGTATTTGTGGTCCGATTTGGTTCACATTTGGAACACGTAATACATACAAGAATAGAAAGAGACCTATGAAAAAAATCACCGCTAGGTGGCGCAAGGATTGATATATTCAAAAAAGTCGTATTTGTGGTCCGATTTGATCCATATTTGGAACACATAATACATACATGAATAGAAAGCGACCTATGATGTTCGATTTGGCTCATATTTGGAACAAATATTACATACAGTCCGGTAGAAGTGACATCAAAATATTTTGGAGTTCGAGGAGGGACAAGCATACGTGACGCCGAGTCGAGTAAAGTCTTTGGAAGGATTATGCATTGAGGAATTAGATTGTAACAAATTGTCAGGAAAGATTCCTTGTAATATTGAGTCACGTAATGAACTAAATAGAATAAGAAAAAACAGGCAATTAAATGAAGACTAAAAACTTGAAAATAAAATAGTTAAAATTTTTTTTTAAGTTAAACGGTTTTATTGCAAACAGTATTTACATGAAGTAATAATAATACTAAAAGCTAGAAAATAATTAGGTAGGTCCTAAGTATTAGTCATCACACTCCTCATAAATCTAGGGCGTTGATAAGACAATTAAATAAAAGCGTGTACACTCTTCGTTGCACAGACACGATTTGATCAATTTGGTTATTTGTTCATTGAAAGGAGACAACTAATTAGCCTAGCGTATATATTAAGGAACCACTAGTACTACAGCAGCGAGCAGAAAAATAGCAGTACCCATTTAAATCAACTTTCACCGATAATTTTTTTTTTTTTATTTTGGATATTTTATAAACAATCTTATATGAATTTTGTTACTAAAGCTATACATACCAACCTCAAAAAAGTTTTTGAAAAAAACTCGAGAATAATTTACGAAAATTTAGATGTTTTTATTTGGAGTTTTCTGAATCTTTTTGAGTATGAAACTTTGTAGGTCAATTTATTTTACTCTGACAAAGTGCAACTTTTAAGACTCTCAAAATTCGCATTGCTTTTTAAAGATTTTTTTCCAAAGGATGATAAATATTTCCCTCCATACAAAGTCAGAATATTTTTTCTAAAAAATAAATGCAATTTTCGAGAACACTTTATCTTGTAGTGCGTCGAACTAAAATAAATTGGGCCACAAAACTGCATAGACAAAAAAATTCAGATAACTCCAAATAAAAAAATTTAAATATTCGAAAATTTTTCTCGAATTTTTGAACTTTTTCGAAAATGTTTTTGAGATTAATGTATATTGGGACTAGTTTACATAGTTTCAGTCATGATACAAAAAAATGGAGGTAGTTCCATTTGATGTGACGTTAGCCACTTGGCGTTTGCGGGGGCAATGACAATTTCACTAAAAACAACCAACAGATTGAAAAATGTTACGAATTTTTCTAATTTTGATGGATTTCATATTAACGGATGCGACTCAATTACTATCATAGTTATTTTTAAATAAAAAAGAAAAGAAATCACCGCATGCGGAAGAAACATGGATCGAAGTATGTAAAGCAAGGGAATGCGGCCTTCCTAAGTGTCCATACGTCTGTTCAGAACATTCCGGCAAAATATACACCTTTGTCAATTGCTTACTCAAAGGAGAGCCTAATAAACCGACAGCACAATTTTTAAAGAGTGTAGCATACTTAAACGCAATTTTTATGAAAGAGAATTCAAGAATAATTCAAGCGTAGCGCTGGAGGAAGGAATTTTTAAACCATTTTTAGGGAGAACACATTGCCCTGTAATTCTGCAGGGTAGCCACTAGTTGTGAGAGTTCTTATGCCTGTTGTACCAGGGGCACCTTGGGGCAAGCCACACCTCTATACATTCTGTGCCCTTTTAGCATTGACATGGATGTGACGTTCCACAAACGTAACAAACTAAATAATTACCACTCACTGCATACTTTGGAGGTACACTTTTTCTCAACATGCCTTGAAAAATATCCACTGAAGAGGAATGATAATAGAACAACAGAGTTGTTCGTGTATTTCTTTCTATCTTGGGGTCAAGCTGCCATAACCCCAGCGGGTTAGGGGGTCAGAATATACCCGCGGTAAGTATGCCTGTCGTAAGAGGCGACTGAAATACCAGATTCAAGGGCTGTGTAGCGCAACCCTTCAGGTTGCCAGCGCAATATATAGCTTCTCCAAAACCAATTGTCAACCTCACCTATCCGCGGCGAATCCTGTTTCACTAACAGACGAGGCTCTGGCGACCACAAGCTCCTCATGGAACTT
The DNA here is from genome assembly GCF_040869045.1 of Eurosta solidaginis. Taxonomy (NCBI): domain Eukaryota; kingdom Metazoa; phylum Arthropoda; class Insecta; order Diptera; family Tephritidae; genus Eurosta; species Eurosta solidaginis. Next base: position 85,175,745 of record NC_090319.1, on the reverse strand, counting down.
GGGGGTGGGGAGGGAGGGATAGCCGGCAGGTTTAATGTGGCCATATAAATCGTTCGTCGGTCGGGCTAGCACCTTAATGGTGCTGTGTTACCGGAACGTACAGGATCTGTATCCGGCAAATGGCCATCACATCGATAGCTCTCCCCAAAGCCTTCGGAGAGTAACCTTATCGCTACAACAACAACAACGACATATGAGTCATTAACCAATGTATGTGTCATCCACGATATTTCAATAAAATTGCATGTTTAACTGTATTTTCAACCGATATGTAAGCATATTATTATTGTTTCAGATGACGATTGCGTTTTCATCCTGAAAGAAATTCCGATCCCGAAAAACCACAATTTAGCCTTAAACAGTAACGGTATGGCAACGCTTCTAGCAAAACAAACAAACATTATGAAACTTCAAAAATCCCCAAATACGTGAAAAATTTGTAAGTTAAACTACCTTGTTTTTTATACCATGGCTTCATTTAGTTCAGGCTTTCATAGAAAATTTTTCTTAAAATATGGAAAATAATAAAAAGAAGTTTGGTTGACGAAATTTGATAAAAATTACCACTGCTATTTTCCTGTTCGCTGCTGTATAAAAATATGTACGTAACTAAAGTATTTTTTCTTTAAATAGCTCATAACTTCCACTAAGAACTTCATTCATTCTAAAATTCAGATCTTGGTAATACTTTCCCACGTTTTTGCCACTTCAAAATTGTTATTTTGGCAACTCAATCAATTAATCATTTTCGCCCAACCTCTGTCAACACATCATCGATTGGGGCGCCGCGCAAAATGATCATTGCATCAATCGAACGGTAATCGCTCAAAAGAAAATTTTCTTCAATATCACATAACAACAACAAGAAGAAGAAATTTTTGTAAAAAATTAATGATTTTCACTGCAAATAATGTAAAACTTTCACGGCATTTACTTGGCAAAAATGATCATTAAGGAAAAATGTTTAAAAAATAGTCGCAGATCATAAATCATTTGAAAGTGAACGTCAACTGTCACAAAATGATTTCGAATGCACAAAATAATTATAAACAATGCCAAAAGAAAAAAACGTTACAAAATATTTTGCAGAAAGCGCGCTAAATTTTACGCAAAAGTAACCAACGCCATTTTTGTTACTTAACACGAAAGGACGCAAACGACGCAACGCCCCAGGTGGGTAGGTGTGAGCTATGTAGTACGGCGATACGAATGAGTACAGTAGCAGCAGCAGCGGCAAATGAAGTCAAACTCAAATGTAGAAACTCTCACCTAATTTGCATAATTTTTGCATTTTGTGACCTTTATTTGAAATTTTCGTGTTGCGTTAATGTGCATTTACGATGTGACGCCTGTCAAATTGGAGTGTATGTAGGTACCCGTTGGCGTTTGTGTTGTTGTTGTATGAATATTTGCCTACTTTCGAAAATGGCACATTTTTGACTTGTGCCAGTGTTATGCTAATTTTCTTCATCGAAGATTTACATGCAAATATATAAACATACAACGCTGCAAACTAAAAGTAAATACAAAAACAAGTATACATCGAAATGCTGAGTGTTTGCGCATGCGCCAGAGTTAATGCACCATTTTTAATTTTATCTTAAGGGAAACATGATGATTACGTTCACAGGCATACATACATACATTCATCCGCATGCAAATTAAGATTTTTCGTATTTGTATGCAAATATTTATAAGAAAGCCCATGTAGTTGTGCGTCAACCCTTTTTCTTTAATTGATTTAATTATGGATTTGAGTCTTCTTCTTACGTTTTAAATAACTCTCTTCGGTGTTTCTTGGAGGTGCTTGAAATTTTGTATGCTTATGTAATAGCTGGTAAATCGATTTTTATTTCTGTTTTGATTAATATTAATGACTTAACGATTACTGGGAAACATCTACGAAAACATGTCTTAATTAAATAGTTTTGAATTTCCAATTTGATGTGCGAATCTTTGTTTTAAGATTTTGGGGTACTGCAAGGCTTTCTGAACTTAACCTCAATATGATTGTATGAAATTCTGCAAATCGATTCTGAAAATTAAATATATTCGAATTTCTTTTGAACAAATCAACCTAAGAAGCTACCTATATATGCATGGTGGATCCAGAGAAGCACAGGGGGGGCGGTGGGGGGGGGGGCGGAGGGGTTGATTTAACTTGCCGCAAAAAACGATTTTTTGGCAGCCACTATCCACTTAATCGCTGTTGTTGTTGTATTAACAGTGCTTCGCCCAATTCAATGGGCACGACAAATTGTCATCAAAGTCCTCTAGCGGGAGTCCAAAGAAACTGGCTGTTTCAACAGGGGCATACCATAGGGAGATAGTTGTTGGAGGCGTAGGTTCCACATTACAATTGAAAAGATAGTTGGTACCATGTGAGGCCACATCGCATGCAGGACATACATTACGTATGTCGGGGTTGGTTCTGGACAAGTAAGAGTTTAATCTGTTACAGTATCCAGAGCGAAGTTGAGCTATGGTGACTCGTGTCTCCCTTGGTAGTGTGCTTTCTTCTTCTGCAAGGACGGGATATTGAATATTAATAACGGGGTTCCCCGGGCGCGTCCTGGCAATGGCGTTTACCGATTCAGTGTGGATTTGGCTTAGGGCCTGCTTATGATTGTCTGGATCAAACGGATGTGTTGGTAGGTGCCGGATCTCGTCATAGTGCTTATGGAGATGTTCTCTTAATCCCCGTGGAGGTGGTGCTATATCAAGCAGTTGTTTGCTAGGATGTCCTGGTTTGTGACAATTTAGCAAAATTGCCTTTTAGCATTTCGTTGTGCTCTCAATACTGAGCTCCTTGGCCTCACAATGTAGCTAGTATTCGGGGGTCATAAGGAGACATCCGGTGGCAGTTCTGATTGCAGCATTTTTACAGGCCTGTAGCCATTTCCAGCATATATTTTTAAGACCAGGCGACCAAACTGTTGACGCGTAGCTTATGACCGGCCGGCCAATTGCTTTGTAAGTGGTCAGCAATGTTTCTTTATCTTTTCCCCAGCTGCCGCCGGCAAACTACTTGAGGACTTTGTACTTTAGATACAATTTCGGTGGCATGAGCCTTGAAGGTTAGATTATTATCGAACGTTATCCCGGTGATAATCTGGGAGATAGCTGTTTATTTTAGAAACTAATTCATCAATTGAGGGGTCAGGTCCCGTAACTATAATCGTGCAGTCGTCGGCATAGGAAATGATTGTGACTCCTTCTGGTGGGGAATGGAGTTTTGATATGTAGAAATTAAACAGAAGCGTGGATAGGGCACCACCCTGTGATACCCCCTGTTTACTTTTCCTAGGTTTTGAGATTTCGTTCCTAAATTGCACCGACGCCTACCGACCATACAGATAACACTGGTCGACGGCCAAAATTTACCAGAGACGCCGTTAAGAAAGTAGTATGTAAAACAAACCCCCTGATTTCTAAAATCGAGTTCATTTTTGATTCTATGGTACCGTTTTTGAGATATTTGCAATTTACCGTTATTCGAAAAAACCAAAAAGATGGCTCCCTTTAATTACGTATATCTCACGAACGGGTCAAGAAATTGCAAAAAAGTTTACAGAATCGGAAACGCGATAAAATTTGCTATAAATGCATCATACACTGTTTTTTGCTCAACCAGATAGTTTTCGAGATATTAGCTTATCATTTCAGATTTTTGTTTTTTTATGAAAAAATATGAAAAAAATTACTTTTTGCGAGCGCAGCATTCCAAAACTACAACTTTTTTTCCAGATATTTTCCCTTTACGCAAAGCTGTGTTAAATTGGAAAAAAGGTAAACTATCATCGAAGAAAATCGATGCAAAACTACTTAAGTTATAAGCGATCAATTAAAAATACCCAGGTTGCGCAATTTCAACGTATACCTCAAAACGTATGTATGGTATAAAGAAGAGTGAAATATCTAGCAATGCTCTGTTTCTGTTTAGTTAAAAGTTCAATTTATGAATGAAATTACCTATATTTTTAACTTTTTTTTTAAATTTATTTATGTTTATAACTATATTCTAACAATCTTTATCTTAATTTGATTTTACTATGTAGTGGAAATAATTTTGTATTCTACTTTGACGCTTATTCAGTTTAGGATCGGTTTCTCTTATGAGAAACCAGTAGTAATTACCCATCATTGCGACGTCCCAGAATCCTTGATATCGATTCTAAATTAATTTCATTTGCTGATGAAACCTTTCGCCATGTTCGTCACTTTCGTCGCCAAGATTTGCCGGAAACAAGCTCAAATGTGAGTGGAGGAAGTGAATTTTTAAAGACATATTTACGCCTGGAAAGAAAATGTTAGTTAGGTAAACAAGTTATAGAATTTTGGGAAATTTATTTTAATAAGCCTTTAATATTTACCCATTTTCGCATAATTATTGATTAAGTCGTTCACTATCTGCTCGTAGTTAGGGCTTTTGTGTCTACCGAGAAAAGAAGCAACGACGTTTTCAAAGGATTCCCACGCTGCTGCCCCAACTGATAAGAGTAGTCCTTTGAATTGATTATTGTTGTTCAACTTTTTTATTTGTGGTCCAACAAAAATACCTTCCTTTATCTTGGCTTGAGAAATATCTGGAAAAATTGTTTTCAAATAGTCGAATGCTTCGCCTTCTTTGTCCAAAGCCTTAATAAAGTTTTTAATGAGACCTAGCCTCATGTGTAAGGGTGGATGTATGATTTTCTCTTTCTTGACAAGAGGGGTGTATTTGATGTTATCCACACCAACAGTGAACTCGACTTTTTCCGGCCAATCCTTTCTGACGTAGTGGTCTTTACGAGCTCGGCTATCCCACTTGCAGAGGAAGCAGCAGTGCTTGGTGTAGCCACTTTGTAGACCGCATAGTATTGCAACGACTTTGATATCAGAACATATTTTCCAATCATGCTCTTCATATTTGATAAATTTGAGTAGTTTTTGCATTTCCTCGTAGGTTTCCTTTGTATTTACTGCATGTGCGATCGGGAGAGAAGGATTTTTGTTACCAATATGCAATAATACAGCCTTCAAACTCAGTTTATTGCTGTCTATGAACAATCGCCACTCTTTTGAATCATATGTTTGATCAAACTCTTTGAATAAACCAGGAATGTCGTTGCAGTAGCATATACTGTCTTCCTTGGTATAGTGTTTGGAAAATGGTTCGTGATGAGTTCTACAATATATCACCTTAACATCGGATGACACAAATTTAAATTGTTGCATACGAGAAGTGTGGATCTCGGCCTTTTCCTTGGATAGTTCCAAATCTCTTATCCAATCATTAAGTTGTGCTTGTGACAGAACGTTTCTCTCGTTTCCCATGTGAAATTCAGTACAACTTGATTCCCCGCACTCAGATATTACTGTTGACAATGGAACTGGATCCGCAACTGCCGTTGAATGTAGTATTGGTAATGTCACTGTAGGTACGCTGTCATAGGTTACTCTTCTTGATATTCCAACGCCAAGTACTTTTGTTTGACAAATATAACACTCTATTGAATGGCAAGTAGGTTCTCTCCATATCATTGGTGTATCAAATTTTATTTGTTGTCCTGATTTCTACTGAATCAATTCTACTCGACACGATGTACACAAAGTGTTCGGTGTCCATGGTTTTTCAGTATTTTTAGGCTCAATGCCAAAATACTAGGAGTATAAAGTTTTGATATGATCTGAGAACACTCGTCGTCGCCTTATGATAGTATATTGGCCACACATGAAACAGAACATATCTGGATCGTTATTATACTCAAATTCTCTCGTCCTTTTACTCATTTTATTTTTTTTTAATAAATCACGGTTTTGAAATTTGACTTATGAACTGAACTATCTCCGGCGAGCCTTGCAGATGTTATGAAGTTTCAAGGCGCATTAACTCATATTTATACTCGGAACGAGAATAAAATTGAAAAAATCAAATCTTACCTAGACAGAAATGTTCCTTTTTATACGAAGCCGGGAAAAGAAAATACTACCTTCTTTAGATGTAGGCTTTAAAAATTTTCTGTGTCTTATAATTTTGAAAATCTACCTGCATACTTACCCATAAGTGACGGAAATACATGTATATAACTACATGCCTACGGGAGGTTTCGAACCCAACCACTCTACCTACTATAAAACAATTCGAGTATTAAAAGTACTATTTGATTTATTTAAAGAAAAAGTATTATCATTGTTATGGTGTTATTCGTTTATCCGGATAATATCCCATTTGCACTTTATACCTTTAATATATGTATGTATACATACATTGAAGTTGCGCAACCTGGGTATTTTTATTTGATCGCTTATAACTTACGTAGTTTTGCATCGATTTTCTTCGATGATAGCTTATCTTTTTTCTAATTAAACAGAGCTTTACGGTAAGGAAAGCTGTCTGGAAAAAAAGTTGTGGTTTTGGAATGCTGCCCTCGCAAAAGGTAATTTTTTTCATATTTTTTCATAAAAAAAAAAACAAAAATCTGAAATGATAAGCTAATATTTCGAAAACTATCTGGTTGAGCAAAAAAAAAAATGTATGATGCGTTTATAGCAAATTTTATTGTCTTTCCCATTCTGTAAACCTTTTTGCAATTGCTTAACCCGTTCGTGAGATATATGTACGTAATTAAAGGGAGCCATCTTTTTGGTTTTTTCGAATAACGGTTAATTGCAAATATCTCAAAAACGGTACCATAGAATCAAAAATGAACTCAATTTTCGAAATCAGGGGGTGATTTTACATACGAATTTCATAACGGCGTTTCTGGTAAAGAGAAAAAGTTGAAATTCGTGGTCCAGTGTAATTAGCGGTCCATCTTTTTAGACAAGGGAGAAGGTGTGAGCCTTGGAGTAGAGTGCCGTTTCAAAGGTTTTATCAGGTCTAATGTCATGAGCACCGTCCTATGATTGGGGTTTTTCCTGATTTAGTCCGTCATTAATCTGAGTATTTATGGCATTTGGCGCCGTGGTGGTGCGTTGCTAGGCGAAGATTTGCCGTGAAATGAGGGAGCAAAACGGTTTCCAATGTCTTTGCTACTGGCGAGGGGAGTGATATCGGTCGATATGACTCGCCTTCGTTAGCTGGTTTCCCAGGGTTTAGTAGCGGAATTATCCTTGCCATTTTCCATTGTTCGGGAATGACAAGGGATTTCAGCGACAGATTGAAAAATTAATCGGTGGTAGCCTAGCGATTTGTTTTATATCCTACTTAAGTCAATTGGAAAAATCGTTATTCTCAACCGAAAAAAAGTTTAAGTTCTCAGTTGCTCATCCATTCATCGGTTTATTTGTCAGCCTATTTGTCCGTCAGGTCATTATCACACATGTTTTTTTTTGCAATTACTGTCAATTAAAGAAACCTATTGTAATGAAATTCAACACACTACTCTTTCTGACCGCGAATAATACTCCTTTTAAAAATAAATATTATTTCAATAGGAAATATAATGGGAGAGAAATAGAAATGATTCCAAAAATAGTCCCGAAGTGTACCCGAAAGGATGCTTCAAGTCTCGAAATGGTTTTTAGGTTTTGGCGAAGTGATCCTGAAATTATTTCGAATTGAATGATCCGGTATGTCTGCTTCTTATGGAAAAAAACGATAAGTCCATGTTTTATTGAAAAAAAGTGCAGCCTTTCCGGCCGTTTTATTTTGGCCATACTCTTAAAATAATACACAGGGATGTGGCTCTAGGTTAAATCCCGACAAGACGGACCTGCTTCTCTTCACGAGGAATTACAAGCCACCTGCCTTCAGACTACCATTCTTAAACGGCCAGCAACTAACCCTGTCATCGAGTACCAAGTATCTGGGACTAACAATTGACTGCAAGTTGAATTGGAAAGTATGCATCGAAGAGCAAGTACGGAAGGCCTGCATCGCCTTCTATGCCTGCTAAACAATGTTTGGTAAGAAATGGGGACTCAAGCAAAGCACGGTACTTTGGATGTACGAGGCGATGGTGCGACCTGTGCTTACCTATGGTTCCATAGTCTGGTGGGAAGCTCTAAGTAAGAGCTACAATCTCACAAGAGTGCAAAAAGTCCAGCGCACTGCGTGCGTTGGTGCCATAGGGGCCGGACGCACTTGCCCTACAGCTGCTTTAGACCCATCGTCACAACCCGCACTGAGACTCAGGGAGTCTGGGTGTTGGAAGGATACTCAGCAAGGGCACAGTAGTATCCTAAAGAAACTTCCGGATGGTACATGTAGTTCCGAGACAGATTACTACCCTCGCAAACTGAAGTTTGAGTACGGTTGTAATACCGCCATTCCAAGCAGGAACGACTGGAAGAGAAACTCGGGCATAAAGGTCGACGACATCCAAATCGACACTGAAGGCTCCAAGATGGAATCGGGAGTGGGGGCCGGAGTCTTCTCTGAGTCCCTAGATTTGTCTGCATCATTCAGACTCCCATCGCACTGCAGCGTGTTTCAAGCAGAAATCCTCGCGATTTGGCAAGCCTGCAAATCACTGGAGGGCTTGAATGTAGCTGGTAAAGTTTGCATCCTGGCGGATAGCCAAGCAGCGATAAAAGCACTTTCCTCGCCACACATTAATTCAAAATTAGAGTGGGCTTGTAAGCGACTCATATCCTAGTTATCCACCAATCTAGAACTACGCGTTATCTGGGTCCCTGGTCATAGGGGGATAGAGGGTAACGAGAAGGCCGACGAGCTAGCACGCAGGGGCTCATCGGAGATGAACGAGGAAATAACCAGTGTCGAAGTAGGCATACCCTTAGCAGCAGCCAAGGGGAATATCCAAAGCTTCTACTTGAAGAAAGCACAAACAAAGTGGAATAACATCACCACCTGTGCAATATCAAAATCCATTTGGCCAAACTATGATGGAAAGAGGACGAGAAGTCTTCTGAACAAATCCAGGGCTAACACACGCAAACTGATAGTAGTCTGCACCGGTCATTGGGCAGTAGGTACGCATGCGGAAAAGATGGGCATTCCGTATAACGACTACTGCAGAATCTGCAAAGATCCAAATGCCAGGGAGACAGTAGAACACTTTATATGTAAATGCCCGGCTCTAGCTAGAGCCTGGCTAAGGTTCCTTGAAACCCCGTTTCTAGAAGACCTCAGAGAGTTATCTGTGATACCAATCCCGAATATTCTTAATTTTATCAGCAACTCTTGCTGGTTGTAATACATTGACCGTAACATTCCGTAGGTTTTTAGACGAGTTACATGGCATCAAAACGGCTTTAAATAGCGGCCAGGGTCGCAGCCATTTCACCTACCTATCTACCTTAAATAAATAAAATTTACAATTTACCTTGGTGAGTTACAAAGTTTGGTGTGGTTGTTGTAACCCCAAAAATACTCCCCTAAAATTTAGGAAAGTGCTATGGATGCGGGCTGTCCTTAGCCGGATATGAGTCCGGTACGTCCCTGTATTAGCCACTTCTTTTATTAACGATTTTCTTCACCTCTCTGCCTTCGAAATGGGTTGCGAATTCTTCCTCAGCATATCGGCCGTTATGCATGCTCGGTACAGCCGGAAAACATTTTGAAAGGCCCCTAAAACCACGTTTAATAGACGCCGAAGAACATAGACGCCTATCACCCAGGCAACATGGCTTCAGGTCTGAAAAATGCACTTTGAGCGTTGAAATAGCATAGCGAGGTAAGGCCAATTCCAAGCGAGTTGTTCTTTTTGGAACCTTAGACGTCAGATACGCTTCCAACGGCGCGAGATTGGCAGACATTCTGGTCGTGTTAGATCAGTGTTTCCAAATATTGTACCAGTCACAGCGCGTGATCAGAAGCTATCTCAGTGATCGCCTCCTTATACATATATCAAATCTTAAAAGGCCTGCGGTCCATCAACAGCACAGGAATCAATTCTCGGTCCTGACCGGTGGAACGTTAGTTAGGATAAAATTTTCAATCTTGAAATACCGAATGATTCATTCTTACTCTCGTACGCAAATGACAATGTCGCAGTCATTATAACCCGAAGCACGGAAGAAGCACGTATAAACCTTAATGAGGTCATAATACGACAAAGGAGTGCCTAGACTAGCGCGGGCTTAAGTTGGCAGCAGAAAAAACACCTTCTCAACATCAAGGATGGTAGTGAACTATTTAAGAGTAAGCATAAACTCACGTCTAACATACTGGACTCAAATTTTACATGCGACCGAGAAAACACCTACACAGGTATCATTGCTAAACAGGTTGTTGGCAAACATCGGAGAACCAACATAAAGCAAAAGAAAGCTGCTGAAGGAAAGCATTATATCTATGTTACTGTATGGCTACGTACTGTGGGAAAACACATTTCGGAAATTGGATCGTTATAAGCTTCTAATATCTGTACGACGCACAGCAGTACTGAAAGTAGCCTTCGCTATAGCACTGTATCAATACAAGTGATTACCTGAAAAATCCCCATCGACCTACAAGCGCAGTTCACAAGTCCTGAAACCAGGACGGGATATCGTAACAGCTTAAACTCTTAGTTATCCAGAATCAACCCCGACATACATAATGTATGTCCCGCTTGCAATATGTCCCTACATGACACCAACGACCTTTTTAATTGCAATGTCGAACCAACGCCTCTAACACCCCTGTTGAAACTGCAAGTTTCCTTGGACTCCCGGTAGAGGATATTGTTGAAAATTTGTGAGTGTTCGCCACTATTGAATGAGGCAAGGCATTGCTACAACAACAACAACCTATTAGCACTGGAAAGAAGAAAGTAATGAGAAACTAGAAAGATCAAGAGCGCAAGAAAGTCCTGAGCAAAGAACGCGGGGATGGAAGTTTAGGCAGTGACAAGAACGATAGCAAATAAATAACGAAGCAGGTAGATAGCGAACTTAATCACATATGTTGAAGCATAGAGCACCAAAAGCTTTGGTGAGTTGAACTACTACGTTACCCAAGTGCTCTCTGCACACGGGTACTTCAAAAAATACCTGTTTTGAATGAATAAAAAGGGGGGAATATCCCAAGTGCGTTTATGGCGATGCAGATGAAGACGACGCTAAACAGAATTGCTCGTGATGGAACCAGAACCGACAAATGCTCGAGGAATGAGTCTGCCAAATCACAGTCAATAATGTTACAGCAAGAATATTGATTGACCCAGAAGAGCGGCAACAAATCAACAACTTCGTAGCAGGAACTATAGAAGGCTCTTAAAAATTAATGAGAAATATTCAACGTTACCTTGAAGTATAGCGAAAGCGGTTTCGGAGTGTGCGATAGTTCCAAAAGGCACACGGCCACACGGTTGCTACGATGGCAGCGACAGGCATGCCTTGCCGTGGAATGGTTTATAATTTATAGCTGGCAACAGTGACGTGGTTGCCAAGCACACATCCTTTATTATTTCTTTGAATGTAGAAGTGCTTCGTCTTGTTCTGGTTCCTTGCACCGTCTAAGTTTCGCCTCTTTACCCAAGGCGATAGGCCAATAATTCATGTTTTAAGATACTTTGTACAAAGTTCGGGTGAACCCACACTACCAGTGTTGCCAGGTGATGCAAAAAAAAGAAGCTAGATTGGCAAAAAAAAAGGTTAGAAAAGGCTTAATTTAGAAAACAAAGAAGCTAAAAAAAAGGCCAGCAATTTTTTGGTTAATTCATTAAATTTTTTTTATATAAAAACTTATAAACATAACTTAAGCATAACTTCCTGTTTCAAAACATATCAGGCACATTTTCTTTGACTAGCACATGGAATTACTTTAAATGATTGCATATGTGTATATACATAAAAAAATATTACAAACTAATTATTTATATAAAATATTCCCCGTCTGAAGAATCAGAAGAGCTTATGTCTGGGTATAAAGTTTGGCTATTTACCATAGATATGAGATCATAGGTAATTTCAAAGTCTTTACAACATTTAGATAAGCGTTTTAACGAGCATCTAATATTAAGCAGCGCATTAAGCATTTTAATTTTTAGTTTGTTCCTTAATTTAGTTTTCAGAATTTTCATGCCACTAAAAACTCTTTCAACCTCCACGTTACTGGGTGGTAATACTAAAAAACTAAATATGAATTCGACAAGTTCTAAAAAACGAGGTTCGTTTAATGCATTTTTATGTTCTCGGACTTCCGACCAAAATTCCATGGTGGAGTGTACATTTTTCCATTGTATAGTCATAAGTTTTCGCCACTGCAGCTCTATTAATGCTATTTGACTTGAAGAATAACTATACTTATCTTTTTCAAAGTAAGAAAATACATCTGGCTTTAAAATTTTCAACGAATTTTCAGCAGAAAAAGAATTAATATTTTGTAGAGAACTCTTATTATTAGGTATTAGGTGTTCACAGGAACCATTGAAATTATTTTATTTTAGAAATTTTTAAAAATATATTCGGAGTAAAAAAGGCTAGAAAAAAGTCACGAAGCTAAACACAAAATTTCGAGGCTAAAGGCAAAAAAAAGGCTAAATCTAGCCTCGAAAAGGCTAACCTGGCAACACTGCACACTACCCTAAGCTTACCTACTTAGGATCAGTTTACTCTTCTTTGATTATTTCATATATACGTTTTCTTGTTAAATATCTTCAAATTAGTATTTGCACTGACTTTAATTGAGTCTCCCTTGTAATCCTTGAAATTATATGCCTGCCATTCAAGATGACCCCTTCTTATATTATTCAACTGACCACCGCTTAAGATCTCACAGATAGTTTAACATAATTTGCCACACGCTGGTCAAGCGTTAGACCCGTTCGAAAATTGTTAAGCATCGCATGCAGATGGAAACCTGTTTTGTTGGTAAGAGGTCATTTGTATAGTCAGTTTGCTTTGTGGAGTGAACGGTCAGTTTGGAAGGGCGACTTATGGCACGCGCACATACAAAATCAATTAAGATGTTCAACGCGTTATTGAAGTCAGTGACACAAAAAACAAATAGAGGAAAATGTGTGATGGAATTTTTGGCACTGAGTTGGAAGAGGCAGGTGGAGAAAGACTTCACTTGCATTGGTGCGTCAGTTGAGACGAAACAGCGTTAGCCGTCAAAAGTCGGTTAGGCGGTTAAACGCCAATTAATAAAGTTTTCAAAATTTTTATTAAATATTGTTTAAGATAATTTAATTTAAAAGGAAATTAAAATGAAAGTAAACATAAACTTAAATTTAAAATCAAGGTTAAAAGGAAGATATATTTTAAAATTAATGATTACTTGTTTTTCTTTTAAAATAAATTTTTATTTAGTGAAATTCAATTTTATAAGATTTTTTAAACTTGTATTAACAAATTTTATTTCAATTTTACCTTATTCTTTATATTTCAATTTTACCCTATTAATTAATTATATATTATATAATATATTGGTATATAATTAGATTTTATTTTATTACATATATTTTTTTGAATATTATTTATTACATAATTGTTTATTTTATTTTAATTTATTTGATTTTATTTTTGTTTAATTTAATTTTGTTTTATTTTATTTTAATTTATTTTATTTTATTTATTATGTTATTTAATTTGGATTTAAATTTATTTAACTTTATTTTTATTTAAATTTTATTCTATGTTATTTTGTTTTATTTAACTTAATTTTAATTTAATTTAACTTTATTTTATTTTATTTAATTATTACCTCATATATTATATTTTTTATAATATTTTATATTGTCTAATTAAATAACATTTTTTGACAAATTTTTTTGTTTTATTTTATTTTATTGCATTTAATTTTATTTTAATTTATTTTATATTATTTAATTTTATTTGATTTTATGTTATTTTCTTTTATTTTATTTTTTTTACAGAACTTTACTGTTTTATTTTATTTTATTTGTTTTATTTTTAACTTAATAAAGTTTAATTAAATTTAATTTAGTTTAAAAATAAATCAAATCCTTGGCGCAATTTAACTCCAAAGAGGTTTAGGCCGAGCTTCTCTTCCAATTTGCATAATGCTCCGTTTGAATTTGCCCTACAAAATGGCAGGGCAGGCCCTACATGTTTCTGCTAATTCCGAACGGCATCTGCAAGACAGATGAATTTTCACTGACACGATTTTCATGGCAGAAATACGCTCGAAATGTTTGCCAAATCACTGCTGAGGGGCGACCCCGATTAGTAAAGTTTTGTTTCAAATTTTGATGTTACTTTGGCAGGCAGTTGAACCTAGGACCCTCGGTTTGATAGGCGGACAACGCTAATTTTATTTAATTGATTTTAATTAATTTTAATTTAATTTAATTTCATTTAATTTAGTTTGGTTTTATTTTATATTATATTATTTTTACTCTATCTTATATAACTTTATTTTATTTTTTACTCAAACTTTTTTATTTTAGTTAAATAAATTTTTTGTTTTAGTTTTTTTTTTATTATTTTACTTTGTTTTATTTATTTTTTTTTTGTTTTATGTTGATTTGCATAACTTCTTTTTATTTTATATTATTGATTGTTTTTGAAATTTAGTTCTTCAAAGTAATGTTATTTTATTTTGTTATTTTTTTAAATTTTCTTAATATTTATTTTAATTTTATAAAGTTTTAAGTTTTTTATTTATTTTTGTTTTTAATTGTTTATATTTATTTTATCTAGCTGTATTTTATTTTGCTTTACTTAATCTTGTTTTGTATTTTTTTAACTTACTTTATTTTCCATTTTTTTCGAAATCTTTCAATTTTAATAAAATTTTTAGTATTTCATCTTTTATTTTTTAATATTCATGCATTGAGCGCATGCATAAATATATTTATATTTGCAAATTTGTAGGGAAATTTAAAAAAGGAGTACGACGCAAATTGGAAGAGAAGCTCATCCTAAAATCTCTTCGGAGGTTATCGCGTCTTATATTTATTTTTATGTTTTATGTTATTAAATTTAATTTTAATACAGCTTTTTTTATGATCTTTTTTTATTTATAAGTTTTTGTTTTAGTTTTGTTTGTTTGTTTTTTTTTTTGTCTTTTGTCTGTTTAACCAAATTTGTTAATTTTTTTATACCGTTCATATTTTATGTAATTTTTTTACGGCTTGTTTTAATGTATACGTTTTTTTATTATTTTTTTTGCTTATATTATTTTCTTTCTTTTATTTAATTAAATAAAACATTTTTTCACAATTTATATTTTAGTTTTTTTAAAACAAAAATTTTGCTTTTCTGAATTTTCCACAATACGTATTATGTTCAAATCTTTATTATCTACTTCGAGTATTTTTTTCCCTTCTAATGACAGCTTTGACGAATGTTTGATAATTTGAAAACAAGCAGCTGCCATCTTAGGTCAATTCATTCTCACGAAGCACGCTGCTGTACCGTTACGAGCAAATATGCAAACATTTTTTTACCAAAATGGCTGACCCAACTGAACCCAATGGCCACGAACGTTTCAAAAACCAGTTAGACGCGCGCATCCAATCATTAAAACCTTTCAGTCAGCCAACCAATCAACCAACAGCTTTGCCCTTCTCATGTGACCGTAACAAATTCATCCAAAACAATAACTTGAATTTTTAAATACCAAACTGGACCCTAATCTCGTAAGTTCACGAATAAAATCACAAACAAGAAGACCGACAAAAAAAAAAAAGAAAAGCATATTCCGAAACGGGATGCCCTTATGACCACAATACCCCTTTCATGAAGATGCTGTAGCATAATTTGACATACATACATACTTGCAACGCGAAGGCTTTGTGAAATATACATATCTACATATGTTATACATATAAGGATGCTCTGCAAAAAAAATTATAGACAGCGGCGCCTAACATTAATGGCAACAAATCACATAGAGTCCATGTCAGTTTTCGTGTTAAACTTAACGGGAGGTCGCGATTTACGCGCCAAACGCGCCATACAATTACAAATCCATAAACATACAACACAATTTTTCTCAGTTACCTTAAAACGCATTTGCATATGTTTGCTCGCGCAGCATAATTGTTATCCTTGCTTCCTATCAGTTGACCAGATAGATCGCACGCAATGGACCAGCGCATTCTTAGGTTACGTTGATCGACGCGACACTAAGCGAAAGGGTTACCTTTCTAAAAGTAAAAATGTTGTTTGTCCACTTTTTTTGTTTTTTTTATTTGCTTGAATGGCTTTTGTTGCTTTTATGCCGTTAGGGCGCAAAATTAATGCTGATGTCCGAACCGGTTTTCTTGAAAATTAATGCATTACAGATGCTGGGGTCCGTTTGGTTAGTTTGTTTGCTTCGCTTGGCTTGGTTAGGCTCGGTTTGTGTTGGTTTCATCCCTTTGTTACGTTGACGCGCGCAGCCGCTCTTAAAATTTCTATATCTTTTTTGTTGTTTTTTTAATTGTAAGAAACTGCAAATCTTTTTAAGAATCATCTTTTATTTTCTTTCAAGATTTTGTTTTTTTGTGATATTTTCTTTGTGAATTGGCTGAGTTTGGCATTTTTCCAAAAAGCGGACATTCAATGCATGGGAACCAAAAAGTTTAAGTTTTTTTTGCTTGGAAAAAATTTGAATAACCGTTAAAGCGTGTTTGGCAAAATAAATGAGCTGATATTAAAAATATGTTAACTAGAATATGCTAAGTCACTAAAAAAAAAATATATATATTTTACCTTTGAAACTCCCAAGAGAGAAATGCATAATTTTATAATGACTTGATTTTTATTTGTTTACAGTGGCGCCGCATTTACCTTTCGGTCACCCCTTTGCCTTTGTCTCAAACATCACTTAAACTGTGGTCGTTATTGGTCAGAAACCTGTTTTCGTTTTTAATTGACCAATGCCCACTTAGTAGCTATGTGGCTCGTGCTCGTCCCTTCAAGCTTGTTGCTACTTTATTTATCCCTTTTGTCCACGTGCTGCTTACTGTAAACAAAATTTAGCCATTGAATGGTCAGTTTTGTTTATCGCTATGTTCATTAGCCATGAATGCCATCTGTCAAATCATCAGCGTCTTAGAAAGAGGATAAGACGATTATCCTCACCTCATTAGCAGTTAAACCGTGTGCAAACTCCCATTATGAATGGTCAGCTCAGTAGACAATTGACGTACAAAGGGAAATGTACTTAGCGTGATCATTAGCAAGTGAAAGATTCCAAATGCAAAACAATGAAGTCCTCTGTTTTCGACACTGAGGTGTTGAGTGCTTGGACAGACGTGAATTGTGCATCCTTAAGCTGTATAAATGAGGAAACACCTCAAATGCAAAACAAATTTTGCAAAACGATCTGAAAATATCTTCCCTCTACGATCAGTTACCAAAGGTCAGTTTAGTGTCTGCTTCAATCACCTTTGGCCGTTATTAATACTTTATTAGCCTAATGCGTTTTCCTTCAAAGAAAAACTCACAACATCTCTGCGCAAACGTCCACTGCCTACTTAAGGGTGTCTACGATTGTTTGCTGCTAACATATTAAGGTAATTTTCCCAAAAAATACATATTAAAATTTCCCTCAAAAATTTGTGCACAAATAGTACCAAACACACAAAAGGGAGCGTTGAGTGAGGAGGGTAAGTAAGGAGTAGGCCGCGCAACACACAAAAGCAATAAATCTGCGGTTGAATGTCAACGTTTGGCATTTAACTCAAGAAAATTTTAGGATATCCCAAATACGGTAAAGTTGCTTAGCCGTTATGAAATGGAAATTAAAAGGAGAAACGCAGGATGTAAGAAATTTTGACTGCATTTCTTAAGCGGCAAGGATATGTCGATATTTGGACGTTTAGTAGTATTAGATCTACATATGTACCTCAGTATATATGCACATGTGAAGTAGAGGTTTACGCCGATCACTTTATCGGCGGCGGCGGCGAATGCTCTATTATATACCGGCGGCGGGGCCGGCCCGCCGACAAATTGATCGGCCTAAACCACTAAACTGAATAGCTATACTTCAGAGTATCACATTGTCCACAAATAATGAATATGGAAACATACTGCTGACGTCATGAGGATGTGTATCTGGGAGGCTTGTAATACGAAAATTTAAACAAATAATATTTGGAAATGTTTTTTTTATATGCATTTAAAAAAGTCAACGTTTCGGCCATTTCGGAAAGATCCGGAGTTTTTGCCTCAAAATCTCGTGACTAGTTACATAAATTTCAGGAGTAGCTCCTTGCGGCGGGAGGGAGAAATATTTGAAGCGGTCACAATTTTGTAGCGCAGTTTCACCGAAGGAGATGTTCTGGGCTGACTCTAATATTCGTCATCGGCACGATTTCTTTTAATAAATTTGTAAGTAAATCATACTTACAGTTGCTATCAATTATCTACTAATATTCATCACTCTCTTGGCACAGTTTTAACGATTAGCATAAATGATGGCTTATTGTTGATAGCGCCAAAGAGCGCCTTCAGTTTTTTCGGCTGTTTGGAAGAGTTAAATTCCCGACGTGTGAACAGTAGCAATCCCGACCACCAGTCGTTACCACGCATACTCGTGCTGGCCTTTATACCATATGCCAGCACAGAAGCTATAGGACTGCGACTTCGAACTCATACTTTCATCGACGTCGCTTTGCTAGAAGCTCTAGGTGTTGCTCCGAAAACTTTCTGACGGATGGTTTTGTTGCGCTAGGCTGTCGAGTACACAAAAGAAACACCTTGCAACGTTTGGGAGTAACTAGGTCGATTATACCCTACGTTAGGGTAGTAGAACATGCGGTTATTTGTTCGATTGTCTTGAGAACGCTTTTGCTTCACCACTTGGAGTGTTCTTGCGATGAACAAAGCATTACCTGGTTAAAATATGTGCCTACGTAATCAGATTTGTAACAGGAGCCGTAACGTGTAGGTGATATTTAAACACGGTTGATACTTACTTACTTACTTAATTGGCGCTTAACTGTCTAAACGGTTATGGCCGTCCAACAAGGCGCGCCAGTCGCTCCTTCGCTCCGCCAACCGGCGCCAATTGGTCACACCAAGGGAGTTTAAATCGTTTTCCACCTGGTCCTTCCAACGGAGTGGGGGCCGCCCTCTACCTCTGCTTCCATAGGCGGGTTCCGATAGAAACACTTTCTTGGCCGGAGCATCATCTTTCATTCGCATAACATGGCCTAGCCAGCGCAGCCGCTGCGTTTTAATTCGCTGGACTATGTTGATGTCTGCGTATAGCTCGTACAGCTCATCATTAAATCTTCTTCGGTACTCGCCATCGCCAACGCGTAGAGGTCCATAAATCTTTCGAAGAACTTTTCTCTCGAACACTCCCAAAGCCGCTTCATCTGCTGTTGTCATGGTCCATTCTTCTGCCCCATATAGCAGGACGGGTACGATAAGTGACTTGTAGAGTATGATTTTCGTTCGCCGAGAGAGGACTTTACTTTTCAATTGCCTACCTAGTCCAAAGTAGCATTTATTGGCAAGATTGATTCTTCGCTGGATTTCAGTGCTGATATTGTTGCTAGTGTTGATGCTGGTTCCCAAATAAACGAAGACTTTTCCTATTTCAAATTATGGCTGCCAATAGTAGCGTGGTTGCCAAGGCGCATATGCGCTGACTCTTTGCTCGATGACAGCAGGTACTTCGTTTTGTCCTCATTCACCATCAAACCCATATTTACCGCTTCTTTTTCCAGTTTGGAGTAAGCATAACTAACAGCGCGGGTGTTTAGGCCGATGATATCAATGTCATCAGCATATGCCAGTAATTGCAGGCTTTGTGATTAACTCCAAGGAACTACTTGGGGATAGCGCCGCCAACTTTAGGAAATGTCAATCCGGGAGACTTGGTTGTTGAATGATGAAGTATGAAAATCAAAATTAAAATTTTAGACGCTATTTGATAGTTAAGCAAATAAAGTGATTTTTCAAACCCTTCTCATACGTGCCTATATCCTCAACTTACGTATGAGCTGAAAATCATTTCAAAGGAGTATTTAAACCCCTGGCGCCTAATAAAAGATTTTGTATCACTGATTTAGCTTATTCTTTCAGCCAATCGGGATATAGAATTTTAAAAAAAATCGGCATCTTTTTCGCGTAACTTGCTTTTTTTTTTAAAACTTAAGGAGAAGTTTATTTAAATTCATTGTTCTTTATTAATTTTTTGTAAAAATTATGCGATTTATTATATAACTTTCCGTTTAGTGTTTTGTTTTAATAACTTGGTTAATTGGGTGATGCAATATTGAACATTGAAAGCGCCTGTTTTCTCAAATACCTTTTGAACGGTTAGAAAGTGTTAAATTTCGCAATTGAATTTTTATAACTGGCACTGATACGCCTTTCGATTATATCGGACCAATTTTCGAAATGGAATATAAATGGCCTAGACAGTCTTAAAATAATAGAAAATATAGTAACGTGCCGAACGCCGCCACCGCCTTGCCCATATTTTTGACATTCGGCGGCGGCGTGCGAAAAACGACGAAAATTGGCGGCGGCGCTTTGGGCGGCGCCTTCGGCGGCGTATATCTCTAATGTTAAGGCATATATGTACATACATACATATCTATTTTGAGGTATTTATGTTTGGGTTCGAAAATAAATATTTTATTTCTGCATAATTTTATTAAAATATTTTTCGAAAAAATATTCATTGCCTGTAATTAAGGATAATATTTTTTATTGGCTGCTCAATTAAGATATCATGATTTTCTCACAAATACGAAAATGTAGGGAAATGCGTAGGGTACAAATATGTATGTATGTATGTATTAAGTTATATTGTCTACATATTTACAAAAACTTATAAGTATATACATTCTGAAAGCGCCAGATGTTAGTCTTAGTGCCAAAGATTAGGTTAGCTTAAACTGGCTGATGGGTAAGGACCTCACCTAGACTGATTGAGTCCGTAGTCTTACCAGAAGTTTATTTTACGACCAGCAGGGCACGAGCACGAAACGTGGCTCCAGCGGGTTAGGGGGCTACGAATATACCCGCGGTAGGTATGCCTGTCATAAGAAGCGACTAAAATAGTAAAATTGATTCAAGGGGTTGTGTAGTGCAAACCTCTCAAGAGATTGCCAGCGCAATATATAGCTTCTCCAACCCAATTGTCAACCTCACCTACCCCTAGCGAATGCTGTTTCATTAACAGCCGACCACGAACTCCGGATGGATCTAGATGGGGAAATGGCCTAGAAGGTTGCATATGGTCATACCAAATCGTTCCCGAGATGGTCGGGCTAGTACCCTTATGGTGCTTGTTACCGGAACGTACCGGATCTGCATCCTGCAAAGGACCATTAACATCGATAACACTGCCCAAGGCCTTCGGGGAGTGTCCTTATCACTACTACAACAACAGCACAAAACGTGCTCGATCATTTCCTCCTCCAACCCGCACTTCCTACATCTGCTATCACTGACCAAGCCCAATTTAAAGGCATGTGACGCCAAAAGGCAGTGTCCAGTCAGAGTACCCGTTATGAGTCTACAGTCCTCTCTTTTTAATGATAGAAGCTAACATGTCCATAGAGGTATCCAAACTAAACTCAAAAATCGTATCAAAAAGGAAGAGCAACGCCTAATTTAATGAAAAAAAAAAAAAACATGAAACAGAACGGCATGCGTGTGGGCCGCTTCAGACGATGGCTCATAGCAACAATGCCCGGAAATTATATGAACAAAGCCAGCGGGTGGAGCATATTGCTGAAGGAGTGCTCAAGTTATGGAGGCAGAAGCTCTCAAGATTACTAGATAACGAAGGAGAGACGAACCTGATATACATCTAAATACCTGATGAATCCGTTCTCAGAAGCACGAGCTCTACTGCAACGAAGTTAGACTTGCAATAGAATAATAAGGATTCGCTGAGCTGTTGGAGAATGAAAGCGAGCCGTATGATCCAGATTGGAATTTGTGTATGCTCTTCCAAATCCGTAGGAAAGGTGACTCCAAGAAACGCGTTAATTACTGCGAAACCGTATTGTGCGAAAGATTGAAGCCCAAAATAAACGGACTGCTGGGAACTTATCTGTGTTGATTCAGGCCTCTACTGAGGATCAAATCTTCACGCCAAAAATAAGCTACACATACCACATACTTATAAAAGCAGCTTTGAAAGCTTGCAAAGTAGTTATTTGCCAGCTTAGAAAGCAGCAATTGTAAGGCTTTGAAAAATGGTATATAACAACACTACCGGCTCTGTAAGGATTGGCGACAACCGTTCCGAATCATTCGAAATAAAACAAGGCTTCAGATAAGACGAACCCCTATCACGCAATTTGTTGCACTTGGTGATGGTTTTACCAGCAGGCCCAATCAGCGATGAGATAATTGCTGACGTATGCTGATGATACTGATAACATTGTCCCTTACAAACGTGTCGCAAGTACAGCCTTCTATGGAAAGGTCTTGTCGTAAACAAGAA
This sequence comes from Eurosta solidaginis, assembly GCF_040869045.1. Lineage (NCBI taxonomy): Eukaryota > Metazoa > Arthropoda > Insecta > Diptera > Tephritidae > Eurosta > Eurosta solidaginis. Next base: position 85,153,496 of record NC_090319.1, on the reverse strand, counting down.
CCAGGCGCAGTACTTGCTGTCAACAAAGAAAAAATCCCTTGTAGTATTCGAGACAAAAATTGCCTGTAAAATTTCTGGTCCAATCCGCTATAGCAAAGGTGTGTTTCGGAGGAGGTTTAATGATAAGCAGTAAGAGCTTTACATAAACAAGAGCGTGGTGCAACAGATAAAAACCCAAAGGCCGTTCTGTATGGGTTATGTCATGAGAATGAAAGACGACGATCTGCTCAGAAGAAAAGACCTCTTTTGAGCTTGAAGGAGGAAAAATACTTGAACTCCCTTGGTGCTGTCAACTAGCGCCAGCTATCGCGGAACGGGGATAGCTGACTTGAATTATGGGCATAGGCGGTTAAACGCCAGTTGAAGATGAATTAATCGCCGAGCAGTCATTCTATGCCCATATTTCCAAACAAACATTCCGCGACAGTTTACTGTCCAGTTTGATTCATAGATTGTTTGTACTTCGTTTCTCCTGTAGAGTTGAACATTCTAGATTGAACCTGGCCCAGCTTGCGACCTTATACTTCCTAGAAGAGATCTCCCGTTCATGCCACGTTAGCTTATTTACAGATTTTGTCGGCTTATATATACTCAAATGCGAAGTAATCTTCCTAGAGATTGGAATGATCTAACTTGTTAAGCCAGGATGTACTTTAATTGATTGAAACCATGCATAATTGCCACCCTTAAAGACATTGTTGAAAGTTCCTGAAGCCCAATGGCGTACTCCTTGTACTCCGACTTGCCTTTGGTGCAGTTTTGTTGAGTCTGAGAAAGTCTGTTGCCTGTTTTCCTTACCTCGTCATGTGTTTTGAGCTGGAATGGGTAGTACTTCGGGTTCATATAAGTGATCTTTCCCGTTTTTGGTGGCATGGCGACGTGAGCCGTTCAGCAAAAGTATGGCATATGGTTTAGTTTACGATCGCTTAACCTGCCATTTGTAGCATAGCAGTAAATATTCCGTTTGGGTCTGGCTATTTAAACATCAAGAAGGTTTGTATCACCCACGTTTTTGTTCCGTCCAATTAATCTTTTTCATCGGATTACATTTTCGGCTGCATAGAAGGGGTGGGAGTACCTCACTCTTGCTGTGGTCTTGAGTCGCAGAGGTACGCTCTTCATGGAGATCGAGAAAATCTCATCGTGTATTATTTGTGCCGTTACCTTCAGAGAGAAGGGGACCTGATACACTTTTCAGGACTTTTACTCGGTCTTTTATCCTGTTTTTAGTGTAAATACGAATACGATTCTAACAAGTTATGTAATTACCTGATTTGCTGTTGCTGTTGTTGTTGTAGCGATAAAGACATCCCCCAAAGGATTTGGAGAGTGTTATCTCTGTCGATGGTCCTTTGCCGGATATAGATTTAATATGAAAACATTGAACTTTCTAGGCCATCCTGCCCCCACTCCCTTGTGCCGTTAGGATATTGGGGTCGCAAGAGCCTCGGTTGCTACAGAAACAGCATTCGAAATGGGTAGATGGGGTGAAGAAGCTATAAATTGCCCTTGCATCCTTTTGAAATGATTGCGCTACTCAACCCCTTGAATCAATTGGGTTGTTGTATTAAGGATAATTACATTCCCCGAAGGTTTTGGGGAGCGTTATCGATGTTAATGGTCCTTTACCGGTTAGAGTTCCAGTACATTCCGGTAACAAGCACCATTAAGGTACTACCCCGACCATATCGGGAATGATTAATATGACCACATTAAACCTTCTAGGCCATCCCGCCCCTCCACTCCCTAGTTCCATGAGGAACTTGAGGTCGCCAGAGCCTCTCCTGCTAAATGTGTGTATGACACATTCATATTTGTAACAGGATTCCCCTCGCGTATGTGAGGTTGGCAATGGGTTGCGAAAGCTCTGAAGCTATAAAGCTTTGTATTGCGCTTATCAACCCCTTGAACGCCGAAATCAATTAAGTATTCGCCTTTTACGAAGAGCATACTTGCAGCGGGTATATTCTAAGCCCCCCAAACCGTTGGGGTGTATCTGATTTATCTGCAGAATTAGCGTTGGGTAATGAAGTGCTTATCAGACTACTTCCTACGACGAATAATATTCATATAAATTTCCATAACTGTCCTTGTTGTTGTTGTTGTAGCAGTGCTTCGCACCATCCAATAGGTGCGACCACTCACAAATTGTCAACAAGGAAATTTGCAGTTTCAAGATTGGTGGGCCAGAGTGAGAGGAGTGTTAAAGGCGTTGGTACCATATTACAGTTAGAAAGATGGTTGGTGTCATGTGGGAACACGTTGCAAGCAGGACATACATTATATATGTCAGGGTTGATTCTGGATAGGTGGGAATTTAATCTGTTACGGTATCCAGATCGAATTTGAACTAAAGTGATGCGTGTCTTGCTTTAAGAACAGAGTTCGCCGGGCTATTCCTGGCATAGAGGTCCGACGCCTTTCAGTGGATATCACTGGAAACCTGTGTATGTCTTTCTTCTTCATACGGCTGTGTTTTCAGACTAGAAGATCTACGGTCTTAAATCTGAATATATAACCTATTAAAAGAGTGCCCTTTCGGTTATATTCGATTGATCTCCTTTTAGAATAAAATGATGTTGTTGTTGGGTATTTGATTAAATTTAAATTATATAAACATTTAAAATTTACATAAGCAAGCTTTTAATTTCGCATTTCGTACTTGTAGTGCTGCCCAATGCTTTTATGATAGACAATAATGAGAATGAGAGTGACTCAATCACGGTCAAACCGTAATCATAATTGTCGCCTCATTTGATTAACAATTAATACCAACATATATCATTGGTTAGTCAAATTTGTAATGCAGCTTGTAACGGTAGGATAATGTTAAAAGAAACAAATCTCCTTACTGCGATTGTATGGATATATGGTTGTATGTGTGTGTATAAATTAAAACTATGTACGTATATGAATGTTTTTGTAGCTAAACACGGCGTATACTTTGCAATGCAGCTCAGCTAAAAACTCTGTGACCTAATCAGAACAATCAATACAATAAAAGCAAATCAAAAACGAATCAAAAATTGAACAAAAGCCAAAAGCAATGGCTGCTTAAATGTACCTTTGTATATGTACATATATTAGACCGTTTTCAAAAAAAAATTGTCTTCTTTTTTCCGGAAATTGAAGGAAGTATTACAGATATGAGTAATATTTGCTCGATATTAATCCGTAAATCCCGCCACCTAGTGATTTTAGGTACTTGGCCGACTACTGCGGGAACGATAAGTTTGATGCTTTGGGTATTAGGAACTCTGGAATTCAGACGCCTCCGCAGCCATGATTTACCTCGTATATTCTAAGCTGGTAAATCTGCTGGGCACACCGTGCGAAAAGCGTTCTGATGAGTAAACTTATATATGGATCTACAAGCGTGGACTAGAGGGATCTTTCAAATTCTTTCTTCTATATCAAATAGGTAATCTTTTGAGTTAATAAATACTTATTTCAAGATCTAGAACTCGATTTCGATAAGCTGTATATAGAAAAATTTTGCAAGTTTGTAGTAGTCCCGAACCCGAGTAGATATTTGAAATTTTTTTATGCGGATTGTTCTTTATACATTATTATATGAAATAAAATAATTAACAACAATTTTTTAAGTTAAAAGGTTTTATTGAAAACAATACTAAATTAAGTAATAATAATACTGAAAGCTAGAAAATAATTAGGCAGGTCCTAGGTACTAGTCATCACACCCCTCATCAATCTAGGGCGTTGATAAGACAATTAAATAAAAGCGTTGGACGCGTGAAATTTCTAAAAATGTGAGGCGTAGCATAACCTTATTAAGGTTCAGTTGGTCTTATATATGACTATCAATAGAAATTTTACGCGCCCAATGCTTTTATTTATTTGTCTAATCAATGCCCTAGAATGATGAGGAGTGTGATGACTAGTACCTAGGACCTACCCAATTATTTTCTAGCTTTTTGTATTATTACTAATAAATTAACTATTGTTTTCAATAAAACCGTTTAGCTTAAATTTTTTTTAATTATTTTATTTTCAAGTTTTTAGTCTTTATTTAATTGCCTATTATTTCTCATTTTATTTAGTTCATTTAGTGACTCATTATTACGCCACGTATGTTTGTCCCTCTCGAACACCAAAATATTTTGATGTCAATTCAACCGGACTGTATGTAATATGTGCTCCAAATATGAGCCAAATCGGACCACAAATACGGTTTTTTTGAATATCTCGATCCTTGTGCCACCTATCGGGAACTTTTTTTCATAAAGCGATTTTTATTTCTGCATGTAATATGTGTTTCAAATATGAGCCAAATTGGAAAAAATACTATTTTTTGAAATATAGCGATCCGTGAGCCACATAGTGGAGTTTTTTCTTATTATTGCATTTTCATCGGGTTATGAACTATATTCCAAGTTTCAAGCTTTTAGCTTATCGGAAAGTTACTTAAATTTCAATTACAAAATTCTATTCGCTCGCTCAAGTCAAGCTAAATAAAACCGTTTAAAAATGTAATTGTAATATGTAATAGAGTGTGGTTGCACCTCTGGGTAAGCAGTCCCAGGCGCGCGGCCATGCTCTATCCTGATCTATCAGGACAACGATGTTAAAACTCCAATAACGCCTAGGGTTATGGCGGAGCAAGAAGACGAGTCGAGGGATCACTCCGAAAAACTCGACTTATGTTCACCATGAGGTGTCCTGTGAGCGGGCGGGCTAACTTTATAAATGTGTAATCATTTCTTTATCTCGTTAAAGGGTTGTGTGCTGGACTTAGAACATGCATTTTTAAAATCTTCTTTCAAATGAAAATCCAAAACAAGCATTGTATGATAATTCTTTCTTCTGCTGGCAATCACGACAAATGTTTTAATGGTTAGACCTGTAAAAACTAACTAACAGTAAAAGTACAAGTGTAGCGGGGTACTATGGATATATATTAGGACTCTTGTCAATGTTCGTTAGGTTGGTTCCCACGTGAGTGCAAATATTGACAACATCGGCATACAGGCGAATAGATGGACGATGCAATAACATTTATTTACATATAACATTTATGTACAGACCACCAATATAGATAGCACTCCCCAAAACCTTCGATAAATGTTTTTATGGCTAATAAATTAATCAATGAATGAGGAACAGACAGGTGTACGTCTAGATAACTAATGGTTTTAAATTACCTAGAGCTCGCTCAGGGGCGGAGGTTAAACCACCAGAAATAAATAATTTGGTGCTTTATAATGAAAGCTTCGTCGGCTTATCATCGATAGCGATTTATTATTGTTGAGTTGTTGCTTTGTTATCGGCTTATTATCGACGGGTTGTAGATATTCCACCGAATTTATATTGAAGTTTTGTCGGTATCTTTTTTATAACAAACCGATGAGTCATCTTTAAAAAATTGGTAGCAAGCCCTTAACAAATTGGTAACACTCCGATAGTAATCGATAACTTAATTTTGATAACTATTATTATTTTATTTCACTTTTGTATAGTATAGAAAAAGGCAATTAACAATATAAATTTCCGCGATGGGGGGCGGGCGATAACTTTTGAAAAACACGGCGAAACAATTTGGACGATGCGTGAGGGCAGTTTTTAGTCGACTAACTAAAACTGGTTGTGAGGGCGGTCATGGTCGGCAAGCACAGCTTAGCTGCATTTACGCTTGGCCGGGCGTTGCCAAACGGAGGGAGGGGGCGGACTTAGTCCGAAAATTGGATCATGTCTTCAACAAATCGATAATTTTTTGAAAATAAATCAATAACAAATTGATAACACTTCGATATCAAATTGATAACGCTCAGATAACAAATCGATAAATTCTCGGTAGCAAATCGATAACTTTTTTATAACGGATCGATAATTTTGCGATAAATAATCAAAAAGTTTTCCGTTCCTTTCTCTTACTTTGCCTTTGTTTTTTCCTTTCCTTTCTTTCCTTACCATATCTTTCTTATCCTTCTCTTTCCTTTCTGTTCATTTCTTTTACTTTCGCTTACCTTCCTTTCCTTTCCTTTCCTTTCCTTTCCTTTCCTTTCTTTTCCTTTAATTTACTTTCCTTTCCTTTCTTTTCTTTTCTTTTCTTTTCTTTTCTTTTCTTTTCTTTTCTTTTCTTTTCTTTTCTTTTCTTTTCTTTTCTTTTCTTTTTTTCCTTGCCTTTCCTTCTCTTCCCTCTTTTCCGTTCTTTTTTTTACTTCCCTTTACTTTCCCTTCCCATTTTAACTGTCCTTTCCGTTCTTTCATTCACTTTCCCTTACTTTATTTTCCTTTCCTTTCCTTTCCTTTCCTTTCCTTTTCTTTCCTTTCCTTTCCTTTCCTTTCCTTTCGTTTCGTTTCGTTTCGTTTCATTTCCTTTGCTCTCCTTTCCTTTCTTTTCCTTCCCACTTCTTACCTTTCCTTTCCTTCCTTTTCCTTGCTTTATCTTTCCTTTCTTCCCTTTCCTTGCTTTATCTTTCCTTTCTTCCCTTTCCTTTCTTTTACTTTCCCTTACTTTCCTTTCTTTTCCTTTCCTTCCCTTTCTTTTCCTTTCCTTTCCTTTCCTTTCCTTTCCACTTCGTACCTTTCTTTCCTTGCTTTTCTTTTCCTTTCCTTTTCTTTCTTCCCTTTCCTTTCTTTTACTTTCCCTTACTTTCCTTTCCTTTCCTTCCCTTTCTTTTCCTTTCCTTTCCATTTTCACCATTCCTTTCCTTGCTTTTCTTTCCCTTTCCTTTCCTTTCCTTTCTTTTCATTTCTTCCTTTTCCTTTCTTTTACTTTCCCTTACTTTCCTTTCGTTTCCTTCCCTTTCTTTCCCTTTCCTTTCTTTTACATTCCCTTACTTTTACATTCCTTTCCTTTCGTTTCGTTTCCTTTCTTTTCGTTTCCTTTCTTTTCCTTTCCTTTCCTTTCCTTTCCTTTCCTTTCCTTTCCTTTCCCTTCCTTCCCTTTCTTTTCCTTTCCTCTCCTTTCCACTTCGTACCTTTCCTTTCCTTGCTTTTCTTTCCCTTTCCTTTCCATTCTTTCTTTTACTTTCCCTTACTGTACACTTCGTACCTTTCCTTTCTTTGCTTTTCTCTTCTTTTCTTTTCAGTTTTTCCTTGCCTTTTCTTCTCTTCCCTCTTTTCTGTTCTTTTTTTTACTTCCCTTTACTTTCCCTTCCCATTTTTAACTGTCCTTTCCGTTCTTTCATTCACTTTCCCTTACTTTATTTTCCTTTCCTTTCCTTTCCTTTCCTTTCCTTTCCTTTCCTTTCCTTTCCTTTCCTTTCCTTTCCTTTCTTCCTTTCCTTTCCATTCCTTTCCTTTCCTTTCCTTTCGTTTCGTTTTGTTTCTTTTCCTTTCCTTTGCTCTCCTTTCCTTTCCTTTCCTTTCCTTTCCTTTCCTTTCCTTTCGTTTCCTTCCCACTCCTTACCTTTCCTTTCCTTGCTTTTCCTTGCTTTATCTTTACTTTCCGTTCCTTTCTTTTACTTTCCCTTACTTTCCTTTCCTTTCCTTCCCTTTTTTTCCTTTCCTTCCCAATTCTTACCTTTCCTTTCCTTTACTTAAATTTTTCCCTTTTTTCTTTTTTTTAAGCTATGCTTACACTTACATCTTACACCTTAGGCTTACTCCCCCATCCCCGGAGAAAAGATGTTTACACATAAAATTATTTTTCTCAAACCACTTCCTTTCCACTTCTTACCTTCCCTTTCCTTGCTTTTCTTTCCCTTTCATTTCCGTTCCTTTCTTTTACTTTCCCTTACTTTCCTTTCCTTTCCTTTCCACTTCTTACCTTTCCTTTCCTTGCTTTTCCTTGCTTTATCTTTACTTTCCGTTCCTTTCTTTTACTTTCCCTTACTTTCCTTTCCTTTCCTTTCCTTTCCTTTCACTTCCTTTCCTTTCCTTTCTTTTCCTTTCCTTTCCTTTACTTACCTTTTTTTCCTTTCCGTTCCTTTCCTTTCCTTTCCACTTCGTACTTTTCCTTTCCTTGCTTTTCTTTCCCTTTCCTTTCCGTTCCTTTCTTTTACTTTCCCTTACTTTCCACTTCGTACCTTTCCTTTCCTTGCTTTTCTTTCCCTTTCCTTTCCTTTCCTTTCCTTTCCTTTCCTTTCCTTTCCTTTCTTTTACTTTCCCTTACTTTCCTTTCATTTCCTTCCCTTTCTTTTCCTTTCCTTTCCTTTTCACTTCGTACCTTTCCTTTCCTTGCTTTTCTTTCCCTTTCCTTTCCGTTCCTTTCTTTTACTTTCCCTTACTTTCCACTTCGTACCTTTCCTTTCCTTGCCTTTCCTTTCCTTTCCTTTCCACTTCGTACCTTTCTTTCCTTGCTTTTCTTTTCCTTTCCTTTCCTTTCTTCCCTCTCCTTTCTTTTACTTTCCCTTACTTTCCTTTCCTTTCCTTCCCTTTCTTTTCCTTTCCTTTCCACTTAGCACCTTTCCTTTCCTTGCTTTTCTTTCCATTTCCTTTCCTCTCCTTTCCTTTCCTTTCTTTTCATTTCTTCCTTTTCCTTTCTTTTACTTTCCCTTACTTTCCTTTCGTTTCCTTCCCTTTCTTTCCCTTTCCTTTCTTTTACATTCCCTTACTTTCCTTTCCTTTCCTTTCCTTTCCTTTCCTTTCCTTTCCTTTCCTTTCCTTTCGTTTCCTTTCCTTTCTTTTCCTTTCCTTTCCTTTCTTTTCCTTTCCTCTCCTTTCCACTTCGTACCTTTCCTTTCCTTGCTTTTCTTTCCCTTTCCTTTCCATTCTTTCTTTTACTTTCCCTTACTGTACACTTCGTACCTTTCCTTTCTTTGCTTTTCTTTCCCTTTCCTTTCCTTTCCGTTCTTCCCTTTCCTTTCTTTTACTTTCCCTCACTTTCCTTTCCTTTCCTTTCCTTTCCTTACCTTTCCATTTCGTACCTTTCCTTTCCGTGCTTTTCTTTACTTTCCTTTCTTCCCTTTCCTTTCTTTTACTTTCCCTTACTTTCCTTTCCTTTCTTTTCCTTTACTTTCCTCTCCTCTCCTTTCCTTTCCACTTCTTACCTTTCCTTTCCTTTCCTTTCCTTTCCGTTCCTTTCTTTTGCTTTTCCTTACTTTCCCTTCCTTTCCTTTCCCATTCTTACCTTTCCTTTCCGTTTCTTAAATTTTTCCCTTTTTTCTTTTTCTTAAGCTACGCTTACACTTACATCTTACACCTTAGGCTTGCATTCAGGACTCACCCATCCTCGGAGAAAAGATGTTTACACATAAAATTATTTTCTCAAACGGTCTAACAAATATGCGCATGTGTAAATGTGTATGTCTGATTATACGTGATTATGTGTAAAGCGCCTTTCGCAGTAAATATGCAAATTTTCCTCATAACCAATTACAAATGTTGCATCTCCGTCCGTTTAACGAAATTTAAAAATTTCCGCTTGTAACTGAGCTCGAAAAGTCGTCAACTCCGAAAATCTCAACTGTCGTACGTACAATGGCCATTGTATTTCGCTATTTTTATGCTGATTTTAGGCTTTATTGCGATTTTTGTTGCAGCGACTCAATAGCAAAATGGAATTATTTGTAATTGTACATTCGATGGGTGAAAATTACAAAACGGCATTAAATCGAAATGGTTGATCCGCTCATGTATATGTGGTTATGTGTAAATAGCTAAAGGAAATGAATATGTTAGCCTTTTAGTCTGTTGTAATCAATACTTCTACGTGGGATTTTTGTTGAGAAGTAAACATTGGCTAGGGTTGAGAAGTTAAATATGAACTAGATTAAGTAGGTCTCTATTGGATTAGGGTGGGTCTATAGGATAAACGAAATGGTATTCAAAAGAAACAACTCTTGTTTGATTTTCATTACTTTAAAACACGTCATCTCCGGAATGGCACAGTCTAGTGATATCACCTGTTCGCACCCGTAATGAAAATTGCTTTAGTCGGGGAAGAAAGCTTAATATATTCTTCTCGCCTAAACATGGTCATAGACAACTTGAGACTTCGCAATTACCTCGAATAATTAGTATGTGAATAAAAAGATCAACTGTACGTGGTCGCACAGAGTTGTCTCAAGCTTATGGACCCTTTTTCACCCATCTCCCAATGGACTCCGTTCACGTCGATGTTGCTATGCCCGTTTACCCAACGAAAATAAGCACTCCAAAAAGAATGTATTCAATATAAGAAAATATTGGTTTATTACACAAACACTAATATGGATCGGTGGTGTTGCACTCATCAGTATGGCGTGGCCAACTAGCTTCGTTTAAACCTTAAATGAAACAAATCAAATTTATGACTCTCTGCTGTCACAGTTGGCGATCGTGTTATATATGTGTAAAAAGCCGATTTGGTATGCACGAAGGCTGAACATAGTTCGTTGTCCAGCATGGAAATCACTGTCATTGTTCTAAAGGCATCTATCTTATCATCTTTTATTCTGAAGCAACCTGGATGAAATTATACTATCCACAATGTCCTAGTCGCCCAATTTACAATGTAAATACTGCATGCGATAGAAGACGATGGGAATGACTAAGCTGTAGATAATTCAAGTATATGCCGAAACCAGTCTCATTTTCGATTTTGGAGCCGACAGTCTAGCTCCATTCCTACCAAGTAAATATAAATAAAATAAATAAATGTAAGGGGCGATAACCCCCGAAGAGATTTTAGGCCGAGCTTCTCTTCAAATTTGCGTCGTGATCCTTTTAAATTTTTTCCTAAAATTGGCGGGACGGGACCTACTTATTTTATGCCGACTCCGAACGGAATCTGCAAGACAGATGAGCTTTCACTGAGAGCTTTTCATGGCAGAAATATACTCGGAGTGCTTGCCAAACACTGCCGAGGGGCGACCCCGCTTAGACAAACTTTTTTCTGATTGAAAAAACTTGTTTCTAAAATTTTGATGTTGCTTGGTCCGTGGCGTGAACTCGGGATCCTCGGTGAGGTAGGCGGAGCACGCCACCATCACACCACGGTGACCACCTTCTGGTTATATAGGAATTGGGATATAATCTGTCATGGGCTCCAGTGCCTATCTGGTATTGTTGTCCTCCGTGAGGTGAGACCGAAGTCAGTACTTTAAACGTGGCGCGAAGGGATGCAAAGTTTTTCGTTCTGCTTGCTAAAGACAACCCTCGAAGATTTCCGTAAATGTTACCGATGTTGATTATTCTTTGTCGTAGATAGATCAGCTATGACGCGGAACTAACTCGTGAACGATTTATCTTGACCACGTGGAATCTTCTTATCCATTTTAACTTTCTCTTTTATAAGAACCTTATTGTCGCTAGAGAGTCGAAGGCCAAATATGCGTTCCTACACTTGACATTTCCAGAGTTTTCGTCCCATCTATACACCTATAGCCGAGCTAAAGAGAAAATTCCGCAAGATTATTGACAAAACAGTTGTTGTTGTTGTTGTAAACGCAAAAGTACTTCCTGCACGATTAGAATAATGCTACGGCAGTCAGGTACGCTTCGATGCTGGTACTATACCAGATGCGAATTTTAATAACCGCTTAGTCACCTCTTACAAGACTCATGTCATGCCGCAAATTTATTCTAAGTCCATTAATCCGCTAGGTTATTTTGAGCTTTGGAACATATTTTTCATCCAAAGCTGCGAACTCAAGCTCGCGTAGAAGGACACTTTGTACGATAAGAGGAAGGAAGTATAAAAGTAAGACCAAAAATCGTGAGCACAAGGAGCAGAACTCTATTTGAGATATGAAGACAGATGACAAAACGGATATATAGATTCCTTGTGGCATGGAAGCTAAAAAATAGACCTAAAGCGGAGGCGTAAAATTGATAAATGGAATTAACCAATTCTTCAATTCGAGAAACTGATGGACTCATATCAGTACGACGTCAGGCCTACTAAAACTACTAACGACCAGACTATACGCCAAATCGAGGCCCATAATAGAGTAATAGAAGGATCTGACTGTACCTACATATGTCTGAATTGGAGCTCTCTGCAAAACTTATATGACAATCCTAAATGACGCTAAGCAACACCGTCACCTCCACAAGGATTGGAAAAGACTCCTCCGGGTCATTTGGGACCAACCAAGCTTTGATAGAAACACCGCCTCTTGTTTGTCTAAAAAAAAAATATTCGGTCAAATCCGTCTTATCTGCGAATGTCTGCAAATGCAATTGAGAATCAAAGTCCTTTCTCGACAACTAAAGATCACGCACAATAAATCTCTCAACATTTCTGCGCTGATTTGTGTATGTTTGTAGATATATGAAATTCTTGACGGTGGCGAAAGAAAATATAGGGATAACCTTTTGAACTTTATGTAGAAGTAGACGATCCGACCCGCAAAGTATTTTTATTGGCTTCCGAATTCGGCAGCAGAAGTAGCGGAAATCCCAGCTGAGTCGGGAGCTACAATGGAGGAATACTTTTCTTACTTGCATTTATCGGCTGGAGGCGATGGCGGGCAGATTGCCATAAACGACAGATAACTCAAATATTTTTAAGCACACTCTAATATACTTACATATGCTCAATTTCTCAACTATGCGGTTGAGCTTTTTACAGTTTTTTTGATATCCTTTGTCTGGACTGTTTTGCTTAATTAAGACAACAATTGGACGAAAACATTTAACAAAACCAATTTGGACTGGGTTAAACGAAATGATACCGTTACTTTTGATAGAACTTGATGAGCTACAAAGTTTAAAATTTTTATAACATCAAAGTCAGTAATTGGAAGTACCTCATAAGCGTATGCGACAGCGCTGCCAAGTCCACAAACGCAGTGCCACGAGTATGAGCAATAAATCACAACAAAACTTTGGGAGGGTGGCTTAAAGCCGCAAATATATCGAATATTGTAACAAATCAAACTGAACTGCAAGGAAGCGAAATAAAAAAAAATGTATTGACTACTTGTATCTAACGCACGATATACAAATCAATAAGCATTTATATAAACATATATGCGAACATCTAAGTATACGCACACACACACACATTTTTTTCTCATTTTACTAATTTGCATAATTTTTTTATTTATAGAGGCAGAAAAAAAAAACAAAAAATGACACCGCACGTTCCCTAAAAATTGAGCGCATGCGCCATACAAACACACTCGCGCTATAGCATTCACACACAGGCGTACAAGCGTATGCTGCTGCTGCGTTTTGGCAATCGATTGAAATTTATTCAATTGAACCGTTCGACAGGTCATTTGCATAACACTATGCGCATGCGCGCCCCGACCGAGTTTTGTTTTGGTGTAGCTGGCTGTTATTTGAAGCCAGTGTGTGTGTGTGTAAGTGCGTGTGTGTGTTAAAAATGTAAGGTGAGCGAGCAGCTCTTGCGTTTTTTTTTTATTTTTTTTAAATATAATACCTTTATTGCCAAAATTTTGTTGCCCTTTGCTTGCGTTTTGCATCTGTAAATGTGCGTAGCTTGCAAATCAATAGCGTGACGATCAGGTCCTTTGCAATAATTTATGCAAATGATATAGACAAACGATCGGCAATATGATTACTCATACGCACTCGTACTCTTCTTCTACGTCCTAGCTGCCTACAACAATCGGTAAGGTTGTTGTTGTTTGCTGTTTTTCTCTTTCAATTGCGTTTCGACTTTTAATCCTGCGCGCACACTTTTCCATTTGTGGTTATTGTTCTTGTTTTTGTTTTTGTACATATTGTATAGTTGATGAAAAAAAACCTTTTCCGCTGCTGCCTCCCTGAAATATGCAAATTTTTTATGTTTTAAATTTTCATTTTTTTTTTTCATTTATACTTAAGCAAACCTCATTCAGTTCATTTGCGTTAATCAAATTTTTGGCGTGTACTCGTTTTTTTTTGCGATTTCATTTCGCACACATTTTTCCCTTCATTTAGTTCTTCTTTGTAATGCAGATTTTTTTCCGTATTTCGCTATATTTCTAATTCTAATGGAAATCATAATTTTAGCGCACAATATTTTATGTGTTTGGCAGTTTTCCAATTTGGGATTTTTTTGCAGCTGCAAAATTCGCGCTGATTTTGATTTGAATATTTACCTACCCGTATGTGTATTTGTTTTTGTCGTCGCTATTCGATTGCGCCATTTTCCGCTTGTGGTTTCATAAAAGTTCTGGAAAATTTTCCATGCAATATGCAAATTTTTCATAATTTACTTACAATCATTCACAAAACCATGGAAAAGTTGTATACTCGCAAAATTTGTATTCATTTCTCATTAAACAGCAACTGTGGAAAATTATTAAGTCCCGAACACATTTGACTTTTGCGTCGTTTTGGCGTTGGCGTCACTTTGAAAGAACGCAAGTTCTTAAGGCGTTGATCACACAAACAAATAAAAGCGTGGGTCGCGTAAAATTTCTATTGATAGTCAACCGCTCATATCTCTACAAATGATATTTGCATATATGTATAAGTAAGACCAACTTAACCTTAAACAGGTTATGATACAACTCCCGGTTTTAGAAATTTCACGCGCCCAACGCTTTTATTTATTTGTCTGATCAACGCCCTAGATTGATAAGGAGTGTGATGACTAGTACCTAGAACCTTCCTATTTTTTTTCTAGCCTTTAGTATTATTATTACTTAATGTAGGCATCCTTTTCAATAAAACCTTTTAAACTTAAACATTTTTTTTAAATTTTTTTTTCAAGTTTTTAGTTTTTATTTATTGCCTATTATTTCTCATTCTATTTAGTTCATTTAGTGCCTCATTATTAAAAAGACTCATTCGTGACAATTTGTTACAATCTAACTCCTCAATACATAATCCCTCCAAAGACTATTCGACTCAGCGCCACGTTTGCTTGTCTCTCCTCGAAAATATTTTGATGTCACTTCTACCTGACTGTATGTAATATTTGTTCCAAATATGAGCTAAATCGGACCACGAATACGAGTTTTTTGAATATCTCTATAGTTGCGGCACCTGGCGAGAATTTTTTTATAAGGCGATTTCTATTCCTGTATGGAATACTATGTGTTCCAAGTATGAACCAAATAGGGCCAAAAATACTATTTTTTGAAATATATCGATTCATGCGCCACCTAGTGGGGATTTTCTTCATGTTATTGCATTGTCATCAGGTTCTGAGCTATATTCCAAGTTGCAAGCTTGTAGCTTATCGGGAAGATACTTAAATTTCAATTAAACAATTCGTAAACAACGCTCGCTACACAGAGTCAAACTAAATAAAACCGTTTAAAAAGGGGATGCCTAACTGAAACCGTCAGCGAATGGTAAGTTTTTGAGTTCCTTTTGCATTACTTTGGCCTTTCCGTTCAATTGCCTGTGGGCTGAGAACATATCCATGAAGACGTGTGTGTTCAAAATAAGCTGTTGACGCAGCGTAAGTGCCAAACCAAATGAGACTTATAGGCCAAACACATTCGAGTTTTGCGCGTACGTTGCGTCAACAGCTGACTTTGAATGCACACGCTTTAGTTGCTACATTCTAAATTCATACACGGCTCAAACCCAACATTAAAGCAACGCAAAAAGACTTCAGAAACCTACGTTTTGCTTACGTTTTGCTAGCGCTGTCAATTAGATCTTAAAATTTCTTGCATTTCCCTGAATATCTTCGAACATCCACTGCAATTTTATTCATGTAATAAAAATTGTTGTATTTAATTAATTTTTTATCATGACAAAAATTTAAAATCTGACTTTTTCTTTTGCGTTCATTTTAGCAGTGAAACTTTCAACATGCGTTATTTCAAAGTGTCGCCAGCACCGGTCAAATCGACGCAAACGTCAATGTATTTCTGCCCTTATTGTTCTACCCCTAGAAGTACCCTGCAAAAATCGCGAGTACTCCACGCATGCATGTATGGAGTACTCGCTATGGACCAACCGAGTGCTCCAAAATTAACCACAATTCATACAAAAAATATGGTCCAATTGCGATGTCCTAGGACTGGACCATATACTCCAGCTCCGCATTACATAAGAGTACTCCATGGAGCACCCACAGTCGAATAAACATCGTGTAGTGATTACAATCGTTAAAACGAGCAATGGTCCGCTTACAATATGCTCGTGTAGAAACATGAGATGGTCCATTGCTGCATTACAGTGGAGTATAATGGTAAGTACTCTAGTGGACCACATGATCCAACGATTATTGCAGGGTATGCTTCGTAATCAGTGGTGGATTTACGAGGGGTGGAGGGTTTCGGCTTCAATGTATGTATACGCAATATCTTATTTCCATGTTCGAAAACATTTGGATTCGCCATATGAAATAATAAGATAAATAAGAAATATAGCATACAAATTTTGTAGGTAATCAACAAAATTATACCCACCTCACGTACATCAAACAAGTTTTTAAAATTCTGACCATCGACTCGCCTTCTCCATATTTTGACCTCCATTGCAAACTCAGTTCTGGAACAATTCACAACACTTTCATAAAATTAATGCAGTTTATTGCATTTTTCAGCGTTGTGTTCATTTTTGGGGAACAAAACACCGAAATTTTCGAAAATTAGTTGGTGTTTCATGTAAGGGCTCTTGATATGAGTTATGAATGCATCAAGGAAGGAATGCGATTCTATAATAATCTTCGACGCTCTCAGTATCTACGTTGCATCTATTTAATTGATGTTTACTGATGCGTGGTTTCTTGTGTAGCGCAGCTCTCTCAAGGGGTGGCCTGCGTATTATATAGCTTATCCACCCCAATTGTCAACCTCACCTACCCGTGGCAAATCCTGTTTTATTAACACCCGAGGCTCTGGCGACCCCGAACTCCTGATGGATCAAGGGGGAGGGAGGACGGTATGCCCTAGAAGGTTTCATGTGGCCATAACAAATCGTTTCCCGAGATGGTCGGGCTGATGCTTTTATTCTGCTTTTGACCGGAACGTACCAGATCTGCATCCGGCAAGGGATCATCAACATCGATAACAATCTCCAAGGCCTTCGGGAAGTGTCCTTATCTCTACAACAACAACAAAACCGTTTAGAATTGCATGCTAGAAACAGCAGCTTGAAACTGAGAAGCTTGTGCTGAAGATTTCTCGTTTTTCCCTTCTGCTATCTCTTCAAAGGCGCCGAATATTGCTGGCTGAAGTTCAATGTAAGTGGATACCGCTTCATGACATTCTTGTTGGGCAGACGCTCTGAAATTTTTGTCTTCGACTTTCTTTTTATACCCAGGTGTACTTGTACACAGGGTATTATAACTTTTACTGGATAACGGTTGGTTGTACAGGTATAAAGGAATCGAGATAGATATAGACTTCCATATATCAAAATTATCAGCGTCGAAAAAAAAATTTGATTGAGCCATGTCCATCCGTTCGTCCGTCTGCCCATTAACACGATAACTTGAGTAAATATTGAGATATCTTCATCAAATTTGGAACGCAAGTTTATCTGGACCCAGAATAGATTGGTATTGAAAATGAGCGAAATCGGATAACCACGACCACTTTTTATATGTGTAACATTTTGGAAAACACAAAAAACCTGATTATTTAGTAAATAATACACCTAGTGTATGTACGTGTGGACTGATATTGAGAGCTTTGATACAAAAAAAAAAATTTAAAATGGGCGTGGCACCGCCCACTTGTGATAAAATCAATTTTACAAATATTATTAATCATAAATCAAAAATCGTTAAACCTATCGTAGCAAAATTCGGCAGAGAGGTTGCCTTTACTATAAGGAATGCTATGAAGAAAAATTAACGAAATCGGTTAAGGACTACGCCCACTTTTATATAAAAGATTTTTAAAAGGGTCTTGGACAAATAAAATATACTATATCTTTGCAAAAAGAGCTTTATATCAATGGTATTTCATTTCCAAAGTGGATTTATAATAATAAATAGGAAAAACTTCAAATTTAAAGAAAAGGGCCTGAAAATCCTCCCTTTTATGACTAAGCAATTTTCTATGTTTCGGGAGTCATAACTCGAAACAAAATTAGTTCAGAATAGAACCATAAGTATATGTGTTATTGCGCAGCCTTGTAACACTTTTAAGCACACAAAAACAAACAACAACAGCATTTCAAGTTTACAGCTGGGTATGTAATGTTCGGCTTTACCCGAACTTAGATTTCCTTACTGTTATTTCCGCAAGGGTACTACATTTTCGCGAGGTTTATAATACCAAATGCGAAGCAAACAAACAAACAAAAAATTATAAATACTTATACTATCTATCGAAAATTTATTGAACCATTCAACCGTTCCGAAAAGTGGTTCGGTTTTCGGTCAGGATCAAATATTTGTGGACATTTTCGGATTAAGTTAACAGTTCAGTTACTTACAAGGAAAAAGCTCCGGTTGAAAGCAAATAGGAAATCGTTAATTATAATCTTGTTGTAGTTATGTTAGTTGTTGTATTCGAGTTATGAAGAATATAGCAATTTAGTCATTCTTGATAATGGTATTCTTGCAGTTATTGGTTTGTTGTTGTAGGAATAGTGGTTTTTATCTTATTGGTTGATGTTGGTGTTGTAGTTCTTGTGGATTTTGTTCTTATTTTTGTTGCTCTGTCGTGTGCTTTAGCTGCTCTGTTGGGTTTTGTTTTTGCTCTGTTGTTGCACTGGTTCTTGTAGTTTTTTTTTTGTTCTTGCCATTTCGGTTGTTGTAAAAAATTTGGTGGTCGTTGTTGCTGTCACTGTAATTGCTTTAGTTTTTGTTGTGTTTGTTTATTGCAATTCTTTTTGTAGGTGTTTTAGTGTGTTTTGTCTTATTTGTGTTTGACTTTTCTTCATATTAAATTTGCTGCTTTACTCCACTTTTTTAGTATTGTTTTTCTTCTTGTCTTTATCCTGTTATTATATTTATTTACCCGATTCTTGCCTCTTTGTTTTTGTTGTTGCCTTGTAGCTTGTGTTGTTCGAGAGTTTTTTGAAGCGGTTCTGGAGCGACTCAGGTTTGCGTCGCATTCTCAGGAGAATCTGTTTTGAGGCAGGGACCTAAACTATTATTCCTGTTATCATAAAACTCGTTGAACAAATATTACAATTTCCATTCATAATAAAATTGCTATTACCATTTTAATAATAAAATTCGCTTATAATTGTTTTCGGAGTTTTATTTTTAAGGTCAGAAAAAAGTCCCCAATTTAACAAATTTTATATCAAAAGTTTTTTGTAGAATCTAGATGGTTGGTTTTGAAAACTATATAGCCCTTTGAAAATGTATATTGCTTATGAAATTTATCATAAATAAACTATAATCAAACCTTCATAGCAAAACAAACAAAAATAGTAAACTTAAACCTGTTTCTTTTTACTTCTTTTATGTTAGCTTTATTTGATATTTTCCCCCCAATTTCCATACAAAATTGGAGGCTCTTGGAATCCATTTTTGAGTAACTTCCTGGAGAGCTATAGTCTTCAAACTATGAACAATTAAACGCCAGGGAAAAAACTCTTTGCTAGGTGGCCCAGGGATCGTGAAAATTCTAAAAAACGTTCGAGCTTGGATGAACTTCCCGATATCTCAGAGATCTGCAACTTTGAACGATGATTTGGGGTCTATAAGGTTGTAATATTTAATATCGAAAAGCTTTCTCGATCTGACAGGGATCGTGATATTTAGAAAGTCCACTTACAACACGTGGAATCTTGCGACCACTAATTGAGTTGCTTACCGTAGAGCTAGATTCTTCAAGCTCCATGACTATGGAGCATAAAGGAAAACATTTTTTGGTAGGTTATCCTGTGCTCGTGAAAATTCAAAAAATCATCCGAATTTGGAAATTTTGATTTCGCTTTTAAGGAATTTCCCTATAGCCCAGAGACCTGATACTTCAGAATAAAAAAAAAACTTTGCAAGGTGATCCAGGGATCTTGAAAATTCAAAAAGTCGTCCGAACTTGGGAATTTTGCTTTCGAGTTTCAAGGAAATTTCCGATAACCCAGAGACCTGATACATTGCAGGAAGCTTTGGGCTCAATTAGGTTGAACTATTTAGGACAAAAGAATTTTCTAGGTGGACAGGGATCGATATATTTAGAGGTGTTAAAAAGTCTATTTACAATTCTGGTATCTTCGAATTGATTTTTAAGTAGCTACTCACTGTGCCGTGGTGTGATGGTAACGTGCTCCGCCTACCACACCGAAGATCCTCGGTTTACGCCACGGGCAAAGCAACATCAACAATTTTAGAAACAAACTATGAACACATGCGTTTGTAACACTTCCAACTATCGTAGGAGTGCGGGTTCAAATCCCACTCCCGGGAGAAAAAGCTTTGAAGAGACTTACAAGGTATAATCGAAACAGCTGTCGCATTGTCCGTCCTGATGTCACGTTGTTTAAATTTTTCTCAAATTATTAAACAAGTTTTTTTAATTAGAAGAAGTAGTTTGGCAAGCACTCTGAGTGTATTTCTGCCATGAAAAGCTCTCAGTGAAAACTCATCTGCCTTGCAGATGCCGTTCGGAGTCGGCATAAAACAAGTACGACCCGTTCCGCCAAAATTGTAGGATAAATTAATAAAAGGAGCACGACACAAATTGGAAGAGAAGTTCAGCCTAAAATCTCCTCGGAGGTTATAGCGCCTTACATTTTTTTAAATTAATTTTACTCACTGAGCTACAAACATCAAACCTTACACCTAGTTCAGGGCACCTTGACAAAGGAGAAAATAAAAAGAAGATATAAAATTTGTAAGTACTTCCTTTATATGGATGGACCAGAAGAAACGAAAAATGTCTCTTTAAACAAAGACATAATCTTGTTGAACTTTGATATTCAAATTTTAACATAACCACTGTAAAATTTTTTATGAGGAACAAAAATATAAAGATGGAGTGCAATAAATAGGCTTTCGATATAATATTTACCTAAGTGGACTTCAAAAAGGCATTGATTTTCTCATTTCAATTAAAATTAAAAAATAAATTATTATACATATACATATGTATGTACATACATCAACGAAACACAGCATCCTTTTGCTTATTGTATCACAAATATAAAAATTTACCTCTGTGTGTATGTGCGCTTGTGTGATTTGACACGAATGTCCTTTTTCGCACCAAAGGAATTTTTTTGCACAGCTGCCCAAACTCACTAAAAAAGCAAAAACTAACTCAATGAAAAACCAAGCAAACACAGCAGGAAGAAAACATTCCTCGACTTGTCGTTGGTCCTTTGAATTTAATTTTTTACCTTAAAAACACCACTTTTCATATTGGATTAGCATTTTGCTGGCATTTTATTGGTGGAAAAATTGCAAATAAAAAAAGTTCAAACAAAAGAGCAAAAATAACCATAAAAAACTGAGAGATTTTTTTCAGTTGAAATTTTTGTTTGAAAACGACAATTTAACAGAGAAAAAGAGCGTAAAAAAGTATAAGAGTGGGTACTGGTGTTTTGATTGAGACGGAGTACAAGAAGAGTAGGACGTGAGTGATTGCCTAAAATGGACAAAGCATATTTCTTAAAAAATAACTGAGCCAAATAACAACAACCCCCTTCTTGTAGCTTGCTGACGTGGAAAGCGAACACATTTGTGTGGCGAACACGTAATGGGCATGGATGGTAAATACCAATATGTTGGTTTTGGTGTGCGATGCAACAACAAATAAATGGTGTTTGGCGTACAAAATTTTTAGTCATTACGAGCTAAAAAATTAAAATTTATTGTACTTCAATGCCATGCCACGTACTCTTCCAGGGCAGATTAACCCTCAACAGGGCCCAGGCAACTATCAATTTGGGGGCCCTTTTTCACGTCCGTTCCCTTCTTTTTCGATTAAAAAATACAAACTTATATCTTTCATAAACATTTTATTTTCACAATGTAATAATATCAATAAAATTACTATCTACATTTTAAACAAGTCGTTTTCTAAATTTTTTTTTCGGCAAATTTATCAATTATATCATCAATATCGATTTTGTTCAAAAAACTGACTCAATGCAAAGTATACCTAACATCTCGAGTCGCTCTTGTCGCGTTGTAGCTCCTTCAGCAGCTTTGATTTTTTTTAATTGCGAGAAGGATCGTTCGGCAGAACAATTTGCGATCATTAATATTAAAAAATCCGAAGACCTATTGCTGTGTTAGGAAATACATCGCCTAATTGATCTTCTATTAGAATCTTATACAAATTACTATGAGTTTTTTTGTGCATCAGTGTATCTGAAGTCCACGTAACTTTGGAATTGTTTCATTTCATTGAAAAATTCTTCGAAATCTCTAGAATAAAAAATAACTAAGTTATTTATAGCTTCGTCGAGCTCTCCATCACTTAGAGAAAAGTTGATGAGAAATGCAAATCTCTCTGAAACTTCCATATACTTTCACTGTGAAGATTGTCGATGATTTCGAGGAAAGCTTTTGTCCTAAAATCATCGCGAGGCGAAAATTCTATTTCTGGAGCAATTCCGTCGTTAGCTTGTTTATTTCTACGAGTACGTTTTACGATTTCTGTATAACCTACACCAGGTAATAACTGTTTTGTTTTTTCCTCGAAATCATTGAACTTTTCACTAAATCTCTTCTAACGATCCGTACAAAAAAGCACACGTTTGCTAATCTACCTTTTCACTTTGCAATGACTTACTCACGGAACACATACACTCAGAGAAAAAATCGTCGTAAAAAGAACGAAACCAGTTCAAAATTAAGAACATTCGTTGACAAAAGTCCGGGGGTGCTAGATTTTAGAACGGCGTTTTTCTCTGAGTGTAGCTGTCAAAATAGAGTTGAAGGCTTCTACACCCTCTGTTCCAAAAATAACCGAAATTTTTCAAAATAAAAACAACCAGTGCACATTTTGAGATCATTCTTTTTTAGTATTCAATATACTCTCCTTTCACTTCGATACACTTCTTTGCACGCTAATACAATTTGTCAAATGAGTCGGAAATGTCCTTTTTAGGAACCTTGTCTAGTTCGTCGTTCGTCGCCTTTTGAATGCGGTCAATTGAGTTTTATTTATTTGAGTAAAAATTATTTTCAGTTCTGATTATATTTTTCTTTCTAGAATTTTATGTTTGTAAGAAAATTTTAGATGTCTTTTTCATTTTTCGGAAAGACAGGAAACGGCCTATTCTGCCTACTTGTTAATACGGCCCTGTACTCTTCTATTCATTATTGCAACGGAGAGAGGGCAATTTTATTTATTATACAAACACACACACACACACAAGACATTCAGTTTGGTTTTTAATGAAAGAGTATCTGATCAGTTTTTTAAATGTACATTAATAAGATGTTTGCAGAAGTGTGTGCGTATGGAGAGGGTTGAAAGTGTTGCTTTGCTATTATTCAATATTAGCACAATTTTTTAAAGAACGGTGGCGTATATTAGACATTGATTGTGGAAGAGTTGAATCAGTTTGAGCCTTGATGCCAAGCTTGCGAGATGATCTGCTAGATATATCGCTATTTTTATACTTAAAGACAACATCAACAACAACAAACGAAAGAAAGACATTGCAGTCGAAGACACATATATATATATATATACTTCGCTGCAAAGAAGAAGATTTGATCTAAGGAAAACGAACGCAGACTTTTGTGGTTTTGTGAATTTTTCGAGCAAGAACAAGAATATTGAAAAATTTAAGAAAGCGTTTCTTGGTTGTGTTTTTGAAAATAAATAATCAAATTAACTGTGTGATGAATTAAATAATATAAATTAATAAACCAATATTTTAATATTCATAAAATTTTAAAAGATTGAAAACTTATTAAAAAAAAGTTTAAAAATTAAAAATAAAATAGATCAACTAAAAACTTGTGTTTTGAAAGAAAATAAGAAATTACAATTATATTTGGTTGCATTAATTAAACTTAAAATTTAATATATTGTAAAAAATTTATAATTTAATTGAAAACATAATTTAAAATTGCATTAATCACTAAACTTAAAATTTAAAATATTTGAAAAAAAACTAATAATTTAATTGAAAATATAATTTAAAAAAATATTAACTTAACCTAAGCATTAAAAATAAATACTCCAATTAAAATTTAAAAGTTATAAAAATTTTAAACTTCTATGTTTTTAAAACAGATATTTAATTTATAAAAAAAAAACTAAAAAATTATTAAACTTAAATAGCAAAATCAAAGCTCAAATTTACAAAAATTTAAAATTATATATATTTATACAATAATAAAACAAAAAAAAGCAAGTAACAATATTTTATTAAAACTTAAAAGTTATAAAAAAAGAACAAAATAACTAAACATAAAAATTTATGAAGAAGTTTTGTAGAAAAATTTTAGCTTTAACTTATAAAAATTTTTTTTTGAAAAATAAATAAAAATAAAATATATTGAAAACTAAAGCAAATCAAATTAAAGTATATATCATTTTCCCATCATAAAAAAAATTTTAGAAAATATTTTACTCAAACAAAAATTTTTAAAATTTTGAAAAAAATACATCATATTAATACAAATATATAATTTTTCTAAAAAAACGTAAAACCTAAAATTTTCCGTAATTTAATAAAAAAAGTGCTCTGAAAAATAAATAAAACTAATAAAAATTCATATAAAAATAACTATCATAAACGAATTTTAAATAATTTTGATTTGAAAAAACAAAAACAAAATTTTTTTGTATAATCTTGAAAAACTATTAAAAAAGAATCAAATAAAAATAAATAAAAAACAAATTAGAAAAATATATCGAATAATACAAATTTATATATTTCTTTACAATTTAAAACATTAATATTTTGTAAACTAATAAAAAACAATTATAGTTGAGTTGTAAAAAAAATTTAATTTAGAATTAAAAATAAAAACATTTTAAAAAATCTGGAAAAATAAATAAAATCAATCAAACAAAAATAAATAAATCTTGAAACATAAATGTAGAATAGATAAAAGCCGAGCAAACAAATAAAATATATTATAATTAAACTTTAAAATTTTCATAAAAGTAATAAAGTAATACAAAAATTAAAAAAAAATCATTAAAACTTTTTAAAATCAAAAAAAAAAAAAAAAAAAAAAAAAAAGACAAAAAAATAAGAAAGGACTGTGCGCTGTAAAAACCCTGCTGGTGCTACAAAAAAACTTTTTAAAGATTTGTAAAAAACTTGCTTTTGCAAAACGTGTTCATTTTGCATATGTGTGAATTGCGTGTGTGTGAATTGAACTGAATTACAAAAACAATTACCGCGCCAAAATGTCAACACAATTTGAGTTTATTATGCAACTGTACATGATGAATTTGTTGCAACAACAACAGCAACAACAACAGTTACTGCAGCAGCAACAACAACAACAACGGTTAGGGCAACAACAACAACAACAACAGTTAATACACCACCACCAACAACAACAACAATCACAGCACATACTCAATATCCCCTCACCGCGTAAACGTGAAATGGATATGGACATTAGCAGCAGCACAATGACGCCAACAACAAATACCAATCAGCAGCAAATACAATCGCAACAGCAGCCGCAGCAGCTAGCATCACCAACGCGCTCGCACAATCCAAGAACGCTAATACGCAAAAATTCGCATACCACAATAAATACACCAACAACAACCACTACAACCACCATAAACACCAACTGTAGTAGTAGCAGTAGTTGTATTGCCCGTAGTCCTAATAGTAATTCCATATCCTCAATAGCCATACAACAACAGCAACAGCAACAACAACAACAACTAGTACAACCACTATCACAATCACAACCACCAATCCCACAACAACAGCTACCTTATCATAATACCCAACACAATTTATCCCCCCTACAACAATTGCTACTTGGCCAAATGACGTCACAGCCAGCTATGCCGCCAATGTTAACGTCGTCAATACAAACAAAAACACCACCAAATGCGCTGACAACTCCATCAAATTTATTATTAACACCAACAACACCAAATTCAGGATTGTCTGCCGCAACGGCGCTATCATTGGCTGCAGCTGTGTATAATGTCACGGCGTGTAGTCAATTTCCCATACAAACACAAATTTTCCCACCCACTACAACAACTACAACAAATATGACTTTAAATAATAATAATAATAATGAAACTCCACCAATTACAACTGGTAATTTTCTTCAATCTTCCACAGTGACTTCTACGCCCACCGAAGAAGATGAGGAGGATGATGATGATGATGATGATGATGATGATGATGATGATGACGGTGATGATGATGAAAATACCACCGACGATGAGGTGGAAGCGTTAGCGTCACAGTTGGTTGAAGAAGTTTCTAGTCCGGTACATGAAGTTTCGATCGCATCTAATGGGGTTGAATATTTGTGTGACACGGTAGAGGATGAGAAGTCTCGTGCGCAAGCAGAGGATTTGACCGAAAGACGGACAGTTCGACGTGCGTGTATTGAAGTGGGAGTAGAAAAAGATGAAGACGCAGCTAAAGAAGTGCAGCAGAAAGGCGATAATTCAGTGGAATATGTGATCGATGATGATGAAGAGGATGAAAAACCTTTGGCTGCTCTCCTGCAGAGTACGTCTGCGGAAGGAAATTTTAGTGCAAAAAGTAGTATTGGTATTCAAAACTCGTCTAATCCTTCGGAAGCTTCATCGAGTGTGGTAAGTACTTTCATGTTATTATAAGACTTTATTTCGGTATATAAGAGTAAATAAAAGGTTCATTTCATTAGTGTTGGGTAACACAGCGCGCTGTTGCGCCATTGCGCTGTTAGTGTAAAGCTGTGACAAAAATGCTTTATATATACAAGTTTCGAATAAGCATTTCACGGATTGTAAGGAATGCACGGATTGTAAACTAAAACTACAAAATACGAAAAAATTATATGGCGAAACCTTTGTATATATTCGTACAACGGAATGTTGGAAATAAAGATACAACCCCGTGATACGATATTTCTCCCAATGCCCTAATGTCGCAAGAAGAATTTGTTATTCTTTCTCATAATGATTCAGGGTGGTCTCGGAATATTAGATATTTTGGCATAGGGTTTATGTAACCCGTGTGATCCGCAAGGCTTAGCCGATCCCTCCATTGATTTGTGAATCTTCTACTATATATTTGTGAAAGTATGTCTGTATGCATATTTGGACTTGCAGCCTAAACCGCAGAATGAAATCGAACGAAATTTTGCCATGACATACCCTGAGTGCGTCAATCTGTGGTAGGCTATATAAAAAAAAGTTTTCGACAAGGGGGTGTGGCACCTCCCATACTACTGGAAATTTTCGTAGTCAATATATCTGAAAGTATTAAGGCTATACGACTGAAATTAGGTGAGTGGTTATATGAGATCAATCCCTACCCCGTCCAGAAAAACTGGGTATAACGAAAAAGGGAGCGTGGCACCTCCCATACAACTGGAATTTTTCGTTGTCAATATATCTGAAAGTATTAAAGCTAGACGACTGAAATTAGGTGACGAGGTATATAAGACTAATCCCTACCCCCTCGGGAAAAATTGGGGATATCGAAAAAGGGGCGTGGCATCTCTCATAAAAATGGGGGGGGGGGGGGGGGGGTTAGTCTAATATATTAGTCTATATAGTACTGCTTTTACTGCATAAAATTAGTATTGCTTTTATTTATACCCGAACGACGTCGGGTACTCTGCTAGTTCTCCATATTAGCCGTGTTTTTTAACACGCGCGTATACGTTTCGTTTGCGCGTGTTAAAAAACGCCTATCTTCGCTTAGATAATGCTTAGGAGACCCATCTAGCGGCTGTGGTTAAACAACTAGCTACAGCAACAGGGTGTACCGAAAAGCGGAGACGCAACGCTCTGATGGCCATAGGGTATAACATATAGCTGAATCAGTTGCGATGAATTGTGGACACACATAGAATACATAGAATTAGTGTAGAGGGTGAAACAAAGACACATATTTCAGTTACATCTGAGTATAATGCGTATTGAAATTTAGTAGGACAAAATTTATGCGCAGCAATTTCAGAGGTGTATTTATAGTTTGTCGCTTAGCAGTCAATATAAAGTTTAAGCGTAAACGGATATACGCGAGTTAAAAAACACGGCTATTATGAAACCCTGTTTTCTTAAATTTTTTCTTTGTACAGCTCATAGATTTTAGTACCATAACGTGCAAATATAACAACTTTGTTCTGAAAATGTTACGTATTTGAACGCTTTTCTATGGGAATAAATAAAACTTAAAAAAATCAGTAGTATATTTAAAAAAATATTTTCAAAAATTATTAATGGGCCATAGACGAATAGATTTACGACTCTTTGTTTCGAGAGAGCGCTGTCAAAATGCACATTTTGGTCAATGATGCCACTCCAAACAAAAATGAATAGATCTGAATATGGGGATTTTTGACATACATTTCGGCGGTTTTATAGTTTCAATCATTTAATAAAATGATAGTCGAAAAATATTCATTTCTTTACACTTTTTTTTACAATAATACGACTAGTTAGAGTTAAATATAAATAAATCTAAATAAAATTTACATTTGGATTAAATTAATTAGTCAAGTATTGTAACGCATTTAACTCACAGTGAAAACCAAATATTCTTTTGAAATTTGAGTAAATCGGACCTAGAATAGTTAACATCATTTAGTGGATAGGGCTTATCTTACATGCCTGCCGTTTTAGGTTCTGTGATCAAAATGGACTGGTTGCATCGGGACTTAATATTTACAAAACCTGTTTTTAGTGATAACTTTTAAGTGGGAAATAACATTTAGTTAGAAGGCGGAGGGTTAATATTATTTTTATTTACACTAAAACAAGTATTTTTTTATCTTTTTTCCCATAATTTTTGAAAGCATTACTACAGTTGTAAGACAAACTAAAGTTTACCAAAATTTTTGGCCCGTTTTTCGTTTTAGCTGGCACAGTTTTTGTTCTGACACGCTTCTGTTGGCCCGAAGGATTTATCTGTGATTGTTGCCAGCACAAATTTGAGATAAATCCCTCGGGAGAGTGAAAAAATGAGAGCGTAAACAAATGTTTCGTATCAAGTCATCTTTGAATGGGCCATTCAGCTATCTCATAACGCTCTACATTTCCTTTTACAAATTCAAAATGTTCTTCAAATGTCTTTTTAACCTCTGATTTAGTTTTATTTTTCTTAAAAAGTTCTCAAAAATTCAAAACGTTGCCGCAAGCTATAACATTGGTACTGCTCATACTGCTGGCTGTATGGTATTAGCGCACAACAATTTGCAAGGTAACCCACCACTGTGCAATATACACAGTCAGTCACACTAAAAATGGGACAGCTGAACTTTTTTCACAATACTAATATTT
Organism: Eurosta solidaginis; assembly: GCF_040869045.1. Lineage (NCBI taxonomy): Eukaryota > Metazoa > Arthropoda > Insecta > Diptera > Tephritidae > Eurosta > Eurosta solidaginis. Next base: position 85,124,388 of record NC_090319.1, on the reverse strand, counting down.
TTTTTTTTTTTTTTTTGTAAAATTAAAGTACAGCTTACTAGATCAATTAAGTATGTCATAGAACAGATTCTGAAACTTTAGTTATTATTTTAAAGTAACCCTAAATTACAATGCCTCCAACCACAAAAATGTTAACTTTTCGCGAAAAATGTCTTCACGTATTTTAGAAAAGGAAAACAGATAGTTCAAGAACTGGTTGTAAGAGTTTCAGAAGCGCTTGAAAAAAAAAAAAATTATAATAATAATGAGCTGCCGCAATCCCGACAGACTTCAATCAAACATCCTTTCTAGTTCTAAAATGTAACAAATTGTGGAAGAAAAATTGTTCAAAATTATTTTATGAACTCTTTTGGACTATAAAGAGGTGCCTTTTCAGCCACTCTACAGATGAACCATGGAATTCTCGATTGATATTATATTTCCTCGGATCCTTCCCTCCTTCACGAATTCGCTAACATCTGAGAGCGAGTTTTCGCCTTACCGGAAATCTCTACACATTCTTTCTATTACTGATATGCAACCTTATGTGAAAAAAAAAAATAATTTTAAAACAAACTTTTTCACATATTTTTTGCCTATAAAGATGTGCTGAACGCGTATGTCCAGCTACTCAGCAGCCTGACCATGAACTTCTTGTTGTATGTTTCATTTCCACGGATTGAGCAGTGGTCAGTTTTTCTGAAACATCTTCACTTTGTCGCTAATTTTGCTACTTCGCGGGAGTAGCAGTGGTAGTTATCCCGCTACTCAATCTTATACCATAGTTTCCATAACTAAAACATAACATAAAGATTAGAGTCTCTGAAATTCTTTCAGCAAAAATGTGCCCATGTACCTAAAATGTATTTCGGTGCACGAATTCCGAATTTTCAGTAAAATTTACTATAGGCACCCTTAAAATCTCGAGATATTTGCAAAAAAGTCGTATTACATATGTACAAACATTGCGATTATGAAAATCAAACCAAAAGTTTTCAAATTAAATTTCTAGTGTATTTAGTTCTTCTGAATAGGATTTCGAATCATGTTTTAGGCTGAGAACTCCGATTTAAATAGGATGAAATTGGAAGCTTACTTTTGGTTTCCGCTCAGAGTGGTTCAATATTAACATTTAGAGTTTAAAACGCGCTACTGTCTTTATTTGTCCTCCGATTTAAACAATTTTCATTTAAAATGAATGCTTTTGAGATTTTAAATAGCATATTTGGAATTAATTTGGGAGTTTTTGTTTGTTCGCGTATTTTTTACCGCAAAGTTTACGAAACACGCGAGTTTTGTGTGCGATTCAATCTCCTGCTGATTCTAATACATTTTTGTTAGCAAAAACTAGTTCAAAATAATTGTATAGTCACACCAAAACTAACTATAGAAATGCTCAAGCAAAACTCCGTTTATTAATTAATTCTCTAAATGGAGCATAAGATTTAGTAGTTCCAACATGAGACTTAAACAACGTAGACATATAACTTTGTATATCAGTTTATGAAGTTAAATTTGAACATGTTCTCAAATTCCAAACTTCGCTAACGCTAAAACTTAATCGCCAAACTTTCCAAAACAGTATCAAGTGCGCAGAAAAGCATGCAACATTTAGTACCATGTGGTCATTAGAAGTAAGCAACTAAGTTTTATGTAAAACTATAAGAGTTAGGCTGTTGTTCCTTGTGACCATATAGTACTAAATGCTGCATCCTTTTCAGCGTACTTGATACTCTCATAGATATTTTTCGCGATTGGTTGGAATTTGAGGGCTGCTTTAACTTTTGAAATCGGAAAAAATTTAATTTAAACACCTCAATAAAGTTTAAGAGGTATCGTAAAACAACTCGGGTTGGAGGAGAGTAAAAAGGTTTCAGAAATATTTTTATATTACTGAATCATTTAACTTTTACTTATCTAGCCCCAATTTCCATCCGTCGCTAACGCTAAAACTTCATCGCCAAATATCTATAAAACAATAGCCGTGTTTTTTTATACACGCGTATACGTTTACGTTTGCGCGTGAAAAAAGACGCCTATCCTCGCTTAGATAATGCTTAGGAGACTCATCTAGCGTCAGTGGTTAAATAACTAGCTACAGACGCAGGGTGTACCGAAAAGCGGAGACAAAACCCTCTGATGGCCATAGGGTATAACATATAGCTAAATCAGTTGCGATGAATTGTGGACACACATAGAATACATAGAATTAGTGTAGAGGGTGAAACAAAAACACATATTTCAGTTACATCTGAGTATAATGCGTATTGAAATTTAGTAGTACTAATTTTATGCGCAGCAATTTTAGAGGTGTATTTAAAGTTTGATGCTTAGCAGTGCATATAAAGTTTAGGCGTATAGACGTTTACGTGTAAAAAAAAAAAAAAACACGGCTAATATCAAGTGCACAGAAAAGTATGCAACATTTAGTACGATATGGGCACAAGGAATAACAGCCAAACTCCAATACTTACTTAGGATTTATGCGGTTATTCTTTATAACCACATTACAATAAATGTTGCATACTTTTCTGCGCATTTGATATTGTTTTAGATTTGTTTGGCGATGGACTTTTAGCGGTAGCTACGGTTGCAATTTGGGGGCTGGGTAGCAGATATTTGGCTAATAGGTTCGAACGATTTTCTATCCCTCATTTACAGTTTTACTTTGGTGAAAATGGTCGGTCCCATTTTTACTGTGAGGCACTGTACACATTTTGCTTCATACAATTTTTTTTGTTATGTAATTTTTTCTAACCTTGTTTCATATAATTTAATAATAATAAGAATTTGGTGTGAAATATGTAAGAACTTTCGAGGAGATTAAGGCCGAGCCTCTTCAGTGAAAGGTGTGCTACTTTCGATTATTCTCGGGGACTTTGCGAGACCTAAATTTTAATGCGCTTTCAGAACGAAATCTCCGCAGGCAACTACTAGGTTGGTTGTTTTTAGCAATTGCTAGTTTTTTTTCTGTAGGGGCGGCATTTGAGGAAGATGTGTTCTTCATCAGCATCACCATACACATACTGGTATTCTGAGGGTATTTCGGTAACGAATCTAGGAGTTTACCTTGCTAAAGCTTTTAGTAGTCCATGCTTTAACATCTGTGTTTAGTACCGCTGCCCATCTGCCACTTCGTTCATTTTCCCATCAGTCTTGCCACAGCCTGAACGTTTGCCATCTACTTTCTTGGCTAAGTTCTTTGATGTGTTCTTGATCCTTCAGCATTTCTGCTTCATATAGCCTTTTTTTGCAGCGCTTATAAAATAAAGGGGAACTGTTTTGGCAATAACTTGCACGGCTGGTTCTGATATCGTGCAACAAGCAGAGGCCCCCAGTGCGTTAGGGGGCTTAGAATATACCCACGGTATGCCTGTCGTAACTTAATCGCCTAAAATACCAAATTTATTCAAGGGGTTGTGTAGCGCAACCCTCTCAAGGGGTTGTCAGCGCAATATATAGCTTCTCCAACCCAATTGTCGACCTCACCTACGCGTGGCGAATCCATCATTAGTAGCTGAGGCTCTGGCGACCCCGAACTCCTGATGGATGTGGGGGTGGGAGGGGTTTTGGCCTAGAAGGTTTCATGTGGAACGTAACGGATCTGCATCCAGCAAAGGACCATCAGCATCGATAACACTCCCCGAGGCCTTCGGGGAATGCCCTTATCGCTACAACAACAACAACACTAAAATCTGCTGGTCGCTCAACGAATGTTAGGAGCTTACAAACTAAATTTGCCAAGGGAGGAGAGGAAAGCCACCCTGTCGGAAAAGCAAAAAAAAAAAAACAGAATGAATATTGCAATGGTTGTTCTGCTAATATGTGTTTGCCCACTATTCGAAGCCTTAAATTTGCTTGAATGAGATCAAATCCAGAAGTTTCTCTTTGCTTTTATTTGGACCTCTCATGTTTGCCATCAAACTACCTAGCAGTGGTATCTGTCTTAGAGGTATAAGCTCTGTTTTTTTCTGCTGCCAGCTGGGGTCCGCCGGAGTCTAACCACTATTTCGGACTTATCATCATCTGATTGAACATTCTGTGTTCTTTCAGCTGCCATTACTGTGGCAATTTAATTTGCGTGCCCGTTAAAAAATTTGTAATCATTGATCAAGTACAAGAATTGATCTCTTTGCTCTTCCACACGTATGTGAGTGAGGTTCATGGTCCACAACCCATTTCGTTTTTCATATAAGACGATAAGAATTCTGAGATAGCTTCTGTAGATTGCATCAGATTTGGAATCAATTTTCTAAAGCGGTCATAATGTCAACGATGCAAAGAGGTCAACTCGCCTTGATTTGATGTTACCTGGCTACCATATCAGCTAGTAAGAATGTCTTCACAAACTTTCTTATTTGACAGTATTCTTTACCATAAAGCAAGCATGATCTGTATGATTAAAACTGTAGTGAGCTATCGGTTGAGGGTTAAGATTTTCTCTGCCAACCTAATCTCAAATACGTGCCAAACTCTTATTTTCATATATTAAGAAAATAATAGTTTTATGATGTCAGACCTAATTTAGCTCGAATCCTTAGATTCTTTTTCGAAGAAATATATGTACATATGTTTGTAACAATGCGTTATATATGCATTAGGGTGGGTCGATTTGTATAGACGAAAGTTAACCGATATCGCGCCATCGTTTTTTCGATAGGATTTGGGCTCAGGAAAAAAAAAATTCAACAGCGCATACCCAACAAAATAATTTTCGAGCCTGCGAAATTTCATTTTTTTACTTTTTTTCGACATTGATTTTTAAGGTTTTTTTCATGACCTACTAAAAAAATTTGCAAAAAACTGTTATCGCCAATGTTTTTAGCGGACATTTTTGGGTCGGTCAGGGTATACATGAAAATTTTACAATCAAATGAAAATTTTTTTAGTAGGTCATGAAAAAAACCTTAAAAATCAAAGTCAAAAAAAGTAAAAAAAAAAAAAAATGAAATTTCGCAGCCTCGAAAATTACTTTTTTGGGTATCGTAATGCAATTTTTTTTCCTGAGCCCAAATCCTATCGAAAAAACGATGGCGCGATATCGGTTAATAAATTGACCCAGTCTAATATGTATATTTAATGATAACATAGTTAAAAGTAGAGCTCAGCGTACTTAAGACTTCGTAAACAAAAGTCACACAATCATAGTTTTTCAAAACTCTGTAGCCGACACAAGTGTCCCACACAATTGTTTACAGTATCTATTACATTTTAGCAATCTTACATCTGCGCAAATTCAACATGTGCGACTCTAGCCGTACATATTTATGGCACACAAAGATCTATTTATATACCGATTAACTCAAGACATGTTGTTTAGAAAACACACAAGATTAACAGATCCTTCCATACGCGTCAAAGGAACTTCGTAGTATTTATTAAAACCAGTACTCGATAAATAACTCATCGATTATCGCACCGAGTATACAGATCTATAGGTATTAATCTTGGCAACTCGGTAGTATGCATAAACTCAAAATTTGATAATTTCGAGTTACATCACTTTAGATCTACTTGCGCTACAACAAAGTTGCAATTGTCGTTAAAAATTGAAGCAAATAATCAAAATTTCTAATGAAAATACGCGCATTTTATGTAAATAAACTTTTCTCATAATAAACGAAGATTTACAATTGTGGATTTCGCGTGGGATGAATGGACGTGTTCACATAATGTTATTGAAAAATATCATGAATTCCATATACCTATTTTTGGCAGCTGCATTATTAATATTAAACTCAATTATCTCAAAAACCCCGAAACTTGTTCATCGTCATAGCCGCCCAAGCGATTTTGACTGTTGTGTAACAAGTCATGATGGCTGAACCTTGTTCACGATATCTGACGCTAATTCGTAATACCAACGGGTTAGGGGGCTTAGAATATACCCGCGGCAGGTATGCCTGTCGGAAGAGGCGATTGAAATACCAAATTAATTCAAGGGGTGTGTAGCGCAACCCTTTCAAGGTGTTGCCAGCGCAATATATAGCTTCTCCAACCCAATTGTCAACCCCACCCACCCGTGGCGAGTCCTGTTTCTATGACAGCTGAGGCTCTGGCGAAACCAAGTTTATTACTGACCTAGGGGGTGGGAGGGCGGTATGGCTTAGGAGGTTTCAAGTGGTCATACCAAATCGTTCCCGAGATGGTCGGGCTAATACCTTAATGGGGCTTGTTACCGGAACGTACCGGATCTGCATCCGGAAAAGGACCATCAACATCGGCAACACTCCCCAAGGCCTTCGGGGAATGCCCTTATCGTCACAAAGATAACAAAACAGACTAAAGATATCACTTCTTCCTCCGCCGGTCTCAGCCATCTAAATTGAGATTTCCCCCGTCAGTACGTGGGTGTCGATTGGGCCAAAGTGTCGTCATCCATTCGCATACTATGCCCTAGCCAGCGTAGTCTGTTTAATTAATAATCTTATCTGCGTAAAGTTCATACAGATCATGATTAAATTTGCTGCGTTACACGCTGCTGGCATTACAAGAAGAACCACTTATTTTGCAGGGAACTTTTCTTTCGTATACTCCAGGAGCCATCACGTCTTCTCACGCCACCATTGATGACTCCAAGACATACAGGTATGATGTTATAGTGTTATGGAACGCAATTTTTGTTCGTTGTTAGTGACTTTACTTTTAAATTTTCTTCTCAGACCACAGTAGCACTTGTTTGCAAGCGTTATTATCCAATAGATTTAAAAGCTTACAGTTTTTGCGCTGTTAATGGTGGTTCCCACGTAGACAAAGTCCTCTATTGCTTCTAATTTATATTTGTTAACTAGAACCTGGCAACCTTCCTGCCCCTGTTCATACGCTTCTCAATCATATCCGGAGTCGGATGGGAGCTAATATTGGGCAGGAGTCTGGTGAACCTATTTGAGGATTGATCCAAGCTGGATGGGAGGATAGTGCTTAGCTCTTATTTCTGACCTCGCTCGCAATGACATCAAATATGTATTGATACAAATTGTTTTTGGTGCCAAGGCACAATTATATTACTGGAAACTGCTCTCTTGGATCGAGTGGTTACTTGGGAAGTGTTTGATGCTACCAGAAAAAACTGTGGGACTCCGCTCGTCATTTGGTCTCTGCTTCTACAGAGGTCAGTCTCGAATCGGGAGATCTTACTGGACATTTGTCGTCTCCAGCTGCTCTGCAAAAGTATTAGAGTTTACCAAAGTTCATCTTTTCACGGTGACTGAAGTGTTTACAGGGCACTGCCCAATGCGTGTTCACAGATGGTGCACCTTAATATCAAGTTACTTCAGGATCAGCTGTGCAGATTTTTTTACATACTAAGTGAACTAAAAGGCTCATTAAAGTGTTGAAGTGAGTTGTTCCTTAACTGGGCAGTGGTCACTCAACCTTACCTATAGCCAGCAAACGAATTTCTGGCGGTTGCGATCATCAGTCTCACGTTTCTTTTTTATTTGTATCTCTCGCTCACATACACCACGTTATTCTGTAGGCAGCGTCCATCTTTTAAAAGGCGGCGCGATATTTTCTCCTTCGAGTCAGCTTTTTTCTGGTCACTGCAGTCTTATAACACCCGTAGTGACGTTTCTCGGTTACGTCGCTAGGTATAAGATTGCTGTCAGTAAGCAGGTATAAGAGTGGATATCTTATCACATTCAGTCTATTACAAATTAGTAGTCGATATAATATTTCAGACCATTGACGGACGACGCTACGTTGTCTGAAAGATTGGTATTTCTAGCACAGGAAGTGAAAACAAAGTAAATCACGAAGGGTTTACGAATCACAGATGGCTTTATAAATAAACAAGTCGTATCAATCAATCCATACTTGACGCAATATACCTCTGAAGAGATTTAGGCCTAGCTTCTCTTCCAACTTGCGTCGTGCTCCTTCTAATTTTTCGAACAATTTGGCGGGACGGGACTTGCGTGTTTTATGCCGACTCCGAAGGGTAGTATCGAGGCAGATTAATTTTCACTGAGAAGCTTTTCATGCCGAGAGACGACCCCGCTTAGAAAACTAATTTTGAAATTGAAAACAGTTTTTTCTAAATTTTCGATATTGAACCCATGACCTCCCTACCAAACGGAGCACTACTATAAGCACACCACGGCGGCAGCCAAAAAAAGGCGTATAGAAATTAGTTTCTGTACCAAACTATCTTTGCATGACCTGTGTAATGCTGCACAGCATTGCGTTACTGTACTGATGTTGAGGCGCCAGTGTCCTTGATTTGTAAAACTGGCGAATATCACAATGGTTTGTTTCTGCACGACACTGGAGTTGACCCAGAAGTCCTTTCCAGGAATGTGGAAGTATATTTCAATTAAATCAGTTAGAGAAGAAACGGCTATATATCTTGTCACTTAGACGCAAGACCATGTATCTGAAAGAAGCTTTTCTTAAAATAAATAACTACAATATCATCAGTTCAATTTCTCATAAGTACATCACTTATTCTCTTTCTTTTCAGCCTTATCAAACACCCACGAAGCAACCGGCTGATTCAACTCATTATTTGTCACAGCAGAACTCTGCCAACACCTCGCAAAATACTGGCAGTTCATTTACACAACTTATGGAAAATGAAAGTTGTAACATGACTCCAATGTCTCTCGCGAATACATTACTAACGCCACCAGCTAGCGACCAGGTGCCCACTGCGATTAGCAAAAACCCCGCCATAAATGTTCATCCAACTGTGCATAACATTAAAACTGAGTCCATGCAGTCTGCTACCCACAGCACTGCTTCGGCTATTATGAGCCTAGGCTCTGGTAGTAGCTTGGATGCATTTCTACAAAATGAAGAGAATCTCAAGAATTTGCAAAAAGTCTCCTCATATTTGGAATGTGAGAATGTGCTTTGTCGTCAAGAGAATTTACGTGAACATTTTCATTGTTACGATGAACCCTGCCAGGGCAAGATATTGAGTAAAAAGGATGATATTATACGTCATCTGAAATGGCATAAAAAGCGTAAAGAGAGCTTGTTGCTGGGTTTTGCACGCTTTTCATCGTCCGATGATTGTAAGCCATCGTATGGCGCTGGTTGTGCGTATTGTTGGAAGCAAACGCACTATCATTGCGTTTACGAAGATTGTCCGAAGGTGTATGTGAGCACGAGTGATGTGCAAATGCATGCGAATTTCCATCGTAAGAACTCGGAAATTGTGCAGGAAGGTTTTCGACGTTTTCGGGCGCATGAAAATTGTAAAATCGAAGATTGTCCTTTCTTTGGTAAGAAGACATCACATTATCATTGTTGCCGCGAGGGGTGCAATCATACATTCAAGAACAAAGCGGATATGGGTAAGTGTAATGAATGATAATATGTTAAGCCATCTGTAAAGAAATGCTTTTGTTCGTTTTACTAGAGAGAGAAGGAGATATAGAAGGGTTAGAAAAGGAGTGGGAAGGGGAAAGAAAAGGGAAATCGTAAGGGAGGGAGGGTGACTAGGAACATGAAGGAGAGAGGGCACGGAATGGGATTTCGGGAAGGGTGAAATAGGGTGTGAAGTAGAGGAGACGCAGAGCAACAACAAGAAGACGAGAAATAGGAAGTGGAAGGTATTGGAAATTGTCGAGGAGTTGAAAGGAAAAGAGGAAGGGAAGTAAAATAGAAACGTAAAAATATGAGAGAAAGAACTGGATAAAATCGAAACGGATGGAAAAGGTTGAGCCTTAGGTAAATGAAGCGAGAGTGAAAGTAGAGAAAAGAAGAGAGTCGGAGCGGAAAGCGAAAAGAAATAGGGGGAAATAAAGGCTGAAAGCATGACAGAAAGATAGTTGTTGGAGAAGGGGAAAAACGGAAAATAAGAGGCGAGAAGTGGATAAGGAACTGTAGGTTAAGAGATAGAGAATGCGATAACGAACTAAAATGGATAAATACGCGTAAGGTCAGAGAAAACTTTCGGTTGTGAAACTTTCGTTTGGACCTCCGACGTGAGCACGGAAATCAGATCAGTTCCGAACTTAAGCGAACATGTTGAGCTTGGCACAATGGCCGCAGTACCCGATTAATCTGTGCCTATATACTCGAAGCTTTACATATAAAAATCCAACCACAGTCATGTTTTTATAAATTTTCGAGCGGAAGCTACTGAATAAGGTCACAGGGACCACGGTTAGGAGTAATCCAAATATCCAAATGAAAATGACAAACTCTATGGCAAATCAAAGCGAATGTTCGTCAATGGAGATACGTGAAGTTACTGGAATGCTGAAAGGGTGGATGTTAGTATGGATAAGCTGCTACAAAAGGCCCAACCCGTTAATTTTTCATAGTGCAATACGATTGGATAGCCCTTCTTGTGTTTGACAGAAAAATTCTCTCGAAAATGTATGGTTCTGCTCGTGATAACGAAGGAGTATCGAAGGAGGAATCGTAATGAATTCTATCAGCTTCCGCAGATATGAACATAATATAATAACCATAATAATTTTTTGAGTTGTACCTTCGAGGAGACTAAGGTCAAATTTCTCACCCTATTTGTGGTGTTTTTTTTTTATTTTTTCCTGGCATCTGCTAAAGCATATATATGCATTTTGCTGAGAAGCTTTTCATGGTCGAACTACAGTCGGACGGCTTGACAAACCACTGCCGAGCTCAAAGAAATAGTTTCTTAAGTATTTTGATGTTATTAGTCTCACCACATGACTCGGGGACCGTTAGCTTGTTCACTGGCAAGGCCATGTAGTGAAAATGGACGAAGATGCACCGTCCCGGTATTTGAAATCAGAGAGGGAGAGTACTCCAATGAGTTGGAGTGGCAGGTTAAGGAAGACTTGATCAGTTGCCGCGAAACAGGGTTAGATGGCTTGACTTGTTGCTCTAAATCGTCCATGCGGTTAAGCGCCAATTAACGAGGAAGATGATTATATTGATATGGCAGACTCTATCTACTTTTGCAGCTTTGTTTGTACAGTCTTTGGGTCTTTTAGAGCATTGATTCCAATTCCGAAATGTCGGAGCTTCGATTGACTTCTGATTCCAACTTCTGCTCCGACTATTTGGAATTGCAGCTTTAACCGAAGTCATTCAGTAGATGTGATCTGTTTGAATCGGATTAAAAACATCTTTGGCTGAAAATTTCTGTCCGGTTATACCGCTATGCGGGACAAGTTCTAAAGCTACTTGGTTTAGTGATTATTATAATAACAAGATAAGCATGAGCAAAAAAATTACCTTAATTTTCTTTCCATTTTCAGAGAAACACAAATCCTATCACCTTCGAGATTATCAGCTCACACAAGATGGTTTCAAGAAAATTCTCAAAACAGAGACATGCCCCTTTGAAGGTTGCAAATTCTCCACAGTATGCAATCATATTCACTGTGTGCGTGAGAGCTGTAATTACATTTTACATTCGAGCAGCCAGATGATCAGTCATAAGCGTAAACACGATCGTTTGGATGGCGAACAAGCGTATCAGAGTTATAAGAGGCAAAAGGACTCAAGCGGTGAAGACTCACCAGCGTCTATGGCGTCTATAGCGTCAGTAACAACAACAACAATAGCAGCAGCGTCTACTACAACAGTTACAGCTACAACATCTAATGCGCTGCATACGACAACACCGTTATCCTCACTAAGCGCCGATCGTTTTCTAGCACGTAAACGGGGACGCCCACCAAAGAGAATTGTAAGTTGAAAGGAATTTCGGGGTTAAAAAGCGATAATTTTTAATTTTTATAAATACTTACAGGAACTGCCAGTCGCGACGGACACTAAACGAATGAAATTGGAACCAAATGCCGAACAAGCATCCACCGCTGCTGCTGCGGCCGCTGCTGCAACGACGCAATTTGCCTTTAACAATGCTGCCCTGCATTCTCAATTTCTTCCCACTGCAGCTGGTTTATTTCCGCCGCCGCCATTTCTCAATAACTTTAATACAGCCACCGCTGCAGCAGCAGCAGCTGCCGCCGCTCAAAGCATGCACATGCAGGATCCTAATGCACCAAATGTACAGCTGACACATTTGATGGCTCTTTTCCAACTACAAAATCCACTCTTCTATCAAAATCTCTATCCCGGTGGTATGCCAGCCAATATGGCGAATATGTTGGGTGCAGCTGCTGCGGCAGCGGCAGCAGCTGGTGGTATTCCACCTATGAGCAATCTTTACGGGAGTTTCCCAAGTTTTGGCGGCGCAGCGGCGGGTGCGCCTGTAAAGTCAGAGTTCGGTGACAAGCAACAGCAGCAGCAGCAGCATCAACAACAGCAGTACAAGGAATGAATATGCTCTGTTGGCGCAGTTGTTTTACTGAATAAATTCTGGGCGATTGGGATCACCTAGCTTTGGGTTGCATTGCTTGCGACTGACTATACGCATTCGGCATGGCATGACAAGACCTCAGAGGGTTATTTGGTTGTTGCTTTATTAAGCTCGAGGTTGAAGACTGGGCTGGTTGTGGCAACAAGCTGCCGTTTAAAGAAGTTTGAGCCAGGACAAGATTGCTGAAGAATTAAGCTCGCTCCTTGGCTCTTGCTCACCTGTTTCCTCTGTAAGGAATAGAAGGTTTATGCGTTCTCAAAGCAAAATTTGTCTGAACTGATTCAATTTCGAGGCATTTAAATGTCAGAAAAGTACTTTTAGATTGCTATCATAAGCTTTATATAAATGGAAAGATTATCCGAAACTCTGTTTCATTTAAATACTTGCGTACACACATAGATGTCGCTCTAGATCAATTAACTTTTTAATGCATAATTTAAGCTTTCCGGCCGCCATGGTGTGATGGTAGCGTGCTCCGCCATCCACACCGAAGATCCTGGGTTCACGCCCCGGGCAAAGCAATATCAAAATGTTTGAAACAAGTTTTTTCAGATAGAAGAAAATTTTTATAAACGGGGTCGTCCCTCGGCAGTATTTGGCAAGCACTCCGAGTGTATTTCTGTCATGAAAAGCTCTTCGTGAAAACTCATCTGCCTTGCAGATGCCGTTCGGAGTCGGCATAAAACTAGTAGGTCCCGTCCCGTCAATTTGTGGGAAAAATCATAAGTAGCACGACGGAAATTGGAAGAGAAGCTCGGCCTAAAATCATTTCGGAGGTTATCGCGCCTTATATTGATTTATTTATTTTTAATTTAAGCTTTCCAAAGTTAGGGCATAATTTAAGTAATTTTGAATTTTCTAGAACCCATCTATGTGTGTATGTGGATGTGGCTAAAGAGCTTGCATATGTATGTATTTCGAGGGCTTAAATGTAGTGTTTTTAACTTAAGTTCAATAAAAGCTTCTTTGTCAACTTTTCATAACTTGTGAAAGCTGCTCATTTAGTTGAGCTTCTGGCTAGTGATGCATGTTGGCACAGTGCTTATAAAAGTTGACAGAAAAGCTTTTAAAAAGCTTTCATATCTTAGAAAATTTTGGAATTATCGATTTTTCAAATATTAAAAAGCTTAAATAATATTTTGTTGAATTCAGATAGGGATATGGAAGATAATGAGAGTAGTTAAAGATAAATAAGGCTTTTGAAGACTTTTCGAGACTATAATAGTTTTTATTGAATAAAAGAGCTTAAATGAATAAACAAATTATAACTGTGATTTTCTTAACTATAAAAATTGTAAATACACTAAATAGAAAAAATAAAACTTACTAGAATACATATAAAATAAACAATTAATTTAATTAATATAATTCTGTTGGAGTATTTAATTATAAAACAATAGTAAAAAATAAAAGTTATTGCATTCATAAGTTTTTAACTAAACAATTTTTTTTTTATAAATGTTGTTTCGCAATGGGTATTACAAGCCCAGGTTAGATTAGATTGAACTGGCCGTTCAATAAAGCCCTCGCATAGACCATAGTGTTACCAGAATTAGTTTGACGACCAAACGTAAGAACCCCATCAGGTGCGTGGAGTTATGTTATAGAATAACTCCTTCCTCATTGAAAATACTAGAAGTTTTCTAGGACATAGTTGCATTGTTGCTTTAAGATCTGGCAACTCTGCAGCCCCTAGTAGCTGGGGCCTTGTACTCGCGAGCGTAGGACACGTACACAAAACGTGCTCGTCAGATTTTTCCTACAACCCGCACGCCCTACATCTGCTGTTACTGACGAGGCCCAACTTATAAGCTTGTGACGCCGGAAGGCAGTGTTTTGTTGGTATGCCTATAGTGAAGCTTAAGTTTTGTCTCTTTAGAGATATGAGCAACTTTGTGAGTCTAACGCCGTAGGATTTGCACAATATCTTAGAAATTATGCAGTTCCGCGCTTTTCTCCATGCCTTGCCTGCTTAATTGATCATACGCAATTCTTGTCTCCTTTTGATTTCTCTCGAATGGATCGGGACGTCTATTATCGATTCAGCGAGTGCTGCACCAACCTTTGCCAACTCATCGACCTTTTCATTACCTTCTATACCTTTATGAGTGGGGCCAGTAAAAATGTATATTCCAGCCTGAGCGAAGTTTTTTCAATGCTTCTTTGCATTCTACAACACTTCTTGATCAAGTACTGTGTGAGATTATTGCCTCAATCGCCGATTGACTATCATTATTATATATATGGAGTGACTGCAGCTTAAGCAAGCTTCCTCCAGAATTTCTGCTCCTTTCTTCACGGCTATAACTTCCGCCTGACAGAAGCTGCAGCAATCTGACAGCCTGTAGGATCTACTTATTTCTGAATCGACACAGTAAACAGCAGACCCAACCTCTTCCATTAATATGGAACCATCCGTTTACACATGTAAAGTATGTTCTGCCATTTCTGCATCCTGACAAAAACCCTCAGGCTCAATTGTGGCCCCAAGATCTCTTTTCATGGACTAGTTTTTTTTGTTTCCATCCTTTTTATATGAGACTTTGTCCTGCTAGAAAATTGGTTTGCCTATATTTAAAAAATAAGCCTTGCTTCACCACTTCTCTTTATACCATTCTCGTCTATTTTATCGTCCATTTATAACCCACTCCGATTCGACCTCTCAATCCCCACTACCATTCCCTGTACCACTCCAACTTCCACTCATACATCTAAAAAACTCTATGCTACATTTTGGATACCTTCTTCAAATAACGGAGATAACGCTTTAATTAAAATTTTTCCTAATAGGAGGCGTGGCATCGCCAGCTTTTCGAAATAATTTTTTCTAAACCATTCTTGAAGCAGAACGAACGAAAAACAAAATTATCATCTTGGATATGTGTGAAAAGGAAAACTTAATTATTTCATTAAATAAAACTGTAATTCGATTAGGTTTCTGTATGAAATTGATCTTATACCGGCGGGGCCTCTTCAATCAGATGTCTGCTGGGATGACCATTTTCCTGAGTATTCAGCAGAAATTGTTTTTTCAGCATTTAATTGCTCTCCTTTATGAGGATTATTTTCGCGTCACTGTGTATGTTATGTTCTGGGTACATAAGAAGACATCCCGTTGCAGTTCTAGCCTGCAGTTTCGGTGACCATATTGGGGCGCGTAGCGACCGGCCAATAGGTGGTTATGGGCGTTTTTCTAATTACCAAAACTTATTTCTATTTAGAATCATAGTTCTTTTTAAAATGGCAACAGAAAATGAGAATATCGTTAGCCGAATTTGGCAGCGGAGGAAGACAGAGAAACAAAGCGGTGATGTATAAAGAAGAAATTGAAGGAAAAGAAGAAAATGTAAATAAGATGGCACAGAAGAAGAGGGGAAAGGAAAATAACGGTATAATAACAATGTCGATAACGGTGTGGGTGATAAAAGCGATGCTT
This sequence comes from Eurosta solidaginis, assembly GCF_040869045.1. Taxonomy (NCBI): domain Eukaryota; kingdom Metazoa; phylum Arthropoda; class Insecta; order Diptera; family Tephritidae; genus Eurosta; species Eurosta solidaginis. Next base: position 85,108,705 of record NC_090319.1, on the reverse strand, counting down.
ATGGATATCGTCACGGTTGCGAAGCTAAGGCAAAAAAATTAATTAATAATAAATTTATTAGCATTTAAGTTTAATGAATGTAAATCTAGTCTGTAAGATTAATGAAATCATAGACTAATAAAAAAAAAAATGAAATGAAATGAAAAGGAACAGAAGGAAACGAAAGATTGGAAGTCAATTGAAGTGTTAACTGTTAGCTACCCTTGAGCTATCGGTTTTTTATCGACGGTATTGGGTGTGCTATCCATTTCTCATCGACGAGTTACTGGCTTGTTAACGAAAAGCTCTTAATTTATTATCAATATATTTTGCAAACAGCTATCGATTTGTTACGAAAAGTTTTAAAATTGTTATCGCCATGTTACCAGTTTCTTTTCATCGTGGTATCCATTTTTTATCAGAGTGCTATCGACTACGGTTCATCATATTGGGCATCAAAAACTCAAATAAAATTTTCCGCCCGAGCATGATTTGAAGGTTGATCAAAAGATCAGAACAACGAATGAAAATTCAAACAACAAAATTCGGCAAATGACGGAAAGTCTCAAGACCGATGTGCAGAGTGTATTTAAGTTATGGAGGTAACACTTTTTCTCAATGCTATGCAGAACGGGAGATGATGGGGCAGATTCCCCAATTCCATAAGATGGAATGTACCGTCGAACTATGAGAAATTTAAAATGGTTAAATTTCGGTTGGCAAATCACACTGAGCCAGGAAGTTATGCGCTACTTGTCAATGTGTTTGAACATGGATATAAATAGTTGGATAAAAGCGTGCATTGACGCTTTTTCAAAATATGATAGCACGATCGCATGCCTCCCGTCGGCCTCCCAGGTCGGCATGCTCAAATCCTGTTACATGTACACATTAAAACAGGCAGCCACACTAGTGTACATCAACACATCAAAGCAAGCAGCCACACACACACATAACAAGCAGCTTGAAGCAGAGAGATTATTTCACATACACATACATATGTAGTCAGCAGATAAGAGTGAAGAAGAAAGAGAAACTATCATACGTCACGTTATTATTAGCTAAGAGCAGAATTTGTTACTCGGACATACACACGCATATAACTAAATAACCAAGTATGAGATACAACTGTTTCATAAGGCATGTTCGTGAAAGTCTAGACCTAAGGAGAAATATGCGAACGAGGCAATATGAGAGTATAAAAGCTGCGCAAGCTGAGGAATAATGAATCAGTTTGATTTAAACACGCTTTAGTGAAGTACGGGATAATTGAAATACAGCTACCAAAATAGTCTAAATAAAGAACGTTTTATTATTCTGAATATTTTAGTTATTTATTCGACAGTTCAGACATTCGAACGTTAACAGAAGGCGCATAATAATCAGAAATTACCAGAATTCGTTACGCTATTATGAGTAAAAAAAATTCAAACTACTTTCCTATTGCCAACGAAAAAAATATTTATCGTTCATAATAATTATTAAGCAACGTAAAAACTAAACGTTAACTTATAACTATTATTAAAAAAAAAATCGTATTTTCGTTTGAAAATTATTTCAAAGTAACGTTTTTGATACATTTTTGAATTCGGGCAACGTTTTCAATTTCAAAATTTGAAATAATAATAAAATTTGGTTTATTTCACCAAGACTTGGTACTCACGCATTTTTCCCTCAATAAAATGCTTGTAATTTTTTATTTGTTTTATTAATATACATTTTTATTCAAAAGCCGCAATTACCTTAAGTGAACTACATAATACGTTTTTTTATTGTTGTTTTTTTTTTTTGGTTATACATTTTTATTTGCAATTCAATATCGCATTTTCTTTGTGTTAATACATTTTTTTTTGTTGAATACACGGTCTTAAGCAATTTAAGTTTAACAATTAGAAGCATTTGTTTAAGACTTTGAAAGTATTTATTTAACTTATTTTCTTTTTTAATGTTTAATTTATACATAATTTTTTGTAGTAGACATTTAAATTAATATAGGGTTCAATATTCATATAAGTCGACCCAAGGCGAATCTATACCAGGTGGTGGCAAAGCGAACTCAACGAATTCGCCGTGCAGAAGAATGTCAAGTCAAAAGACAATTTTCATAGATTTCGACTAACTGACATATTGTTGTACAAGGCGTATGGAAAATTATAAAGAAGGAGCAATCAGTTGTTGGTGTAACAACACCTGGTATTGAATTCGCCTTGGATCTATGTGTAAGCAGCGAGAAAACTTAAAATCGATTACATGGTAAATGTGAATGAATCGGCCGTGTTTTGGTATCTTAATATATTCGAAGTAAATAAGAGTCAAATTCCAGTTAAACACGAAATTTTTTTGTTAAGTCCATAAATAAGACTTATCCTAGAAATAATAAGAAATAAAAGTTATGTCTACAAATATTCTTTGTTTGTTCTTTTTACGGTTTGTTTGGATAATCCATTTTTTATATTTTTTATGTTAAAAAAATCAGTGAAATAACAAACAATGCACTATTGTAGTTAATATCTCCTGCAGTTGAGGATACGGGTTAAGTAATTAAAAAACAAGTGTAATAAATTTAATTAACTCGTATTAAATTAGCATTAAATATTGTGCAATTTAGTACGGTCTCGTTTTTTGATTGGGCTGGAAAGGTTGGGCTAGCTTAAGAGACCTCTCTATTTCGGAAAGCGTTAACTGAATTTTAGAACTATCAGTTGGAGTTTTGACAGTGTCGTTTGGATTTTAAAATTGTCAATTGGATTTTAGTAAATGTAAATTTTATTTTGGGAAAAAACTAAATGGATTTTAGAAAAAGGCAAATGGAATTCAAAAAACGTAAAGAAATTAGACTTACGCTGTCTAAAATCCAACTTATACCAAATTCATAGAGAAGCTTAATGGAGTCACAACTTCAACTTCAACTTAATGGAGTCTCTTCACACACGCTAACTTGCTTCATTTACGAATATCTGTCAGCAGCCCCAAAAAACTATTAAGCTTTTACAAAAAATAGTGAAAACCAACCAAATATTTAAAAAAGCCATATTGTCTTTAGCTGCTAATGCTGCAAAAATAAAAATTTACATTTTTTTGGTGTTTTTCTATTTTTTGTAAATCTATAAATCTTATAAAATAAAGTCACTAAATGTCATTGGACGCCCATCACTTCAGACAGAATGCTTCGATTTTAAAACGGTTTTTTGCATTTGAAAACTTAGTTACGTGAAATGGATATTTTAAATATAATTTGATGGTATATATAAAAGGGGGCTGGCAAATTGCCATGACGTAGTAGAAAATTGTACAATATTTGTTTACACAGCTAGTATAACTCAAAAAACGGATGCATCGATTTTAATATTTCTTCTTGCAGTAAAACTTTGAAATATTTACCTTTCTACTTGATTTCCTTCTTATATGAGCAAAATAGTTTAAATGAAGGTAACAGTTTTTACAAAAAGGTAGTGCGGGTGTTTATTCGCTGTGAAATGTGCGAGCAAACTTGCTTGAGTGGGAAAGCGTCACATGCATACATACATACATAAGTACATGTTGAATTAGATCGAATGGTGAAAGAAGCCAGCATTCGCTAGCCTAATTTAACTTCGGGATTCCATTTATAGGTATAAATGGATGTATGCAGGTATTTTTATTTCATATCAGCTTGACATATGTATGTATGTGCATATTTATGCGTGTTGCCAAGTTAATGGTTAAGAATGCGCACTTGCCTCTTGAAAAAGAATTCTTTCTTTAAAAATTTTCAAACATTTCGTTTTTAAACATTTATAAATATACAGAAGGATGTATGTTTGTATGCAGCCTATGGACTCCGAAACCACCGCGCCGGTTTTATTCCAATTTGCGGGATCTAATCGAACAAATTCATGGTTCGTTTGTCTGAAATTTGGTATATAGTGACACTTTGCCTAGATTGGTAGTTATGACCCTTTTTTCTTGGAAATGGACCCGAAACCGACTGGGTATGGGACTGAAATTGGGAATGACACTCGGACTGGGACTGGGACTTGGATTGGACTGGACTGGAATTTGGACTGGTACTGCGACTACTGGGGCTAGGACTGGGACTTGGACTTGTGCTGAGAATAAGGGATAGAGAAGAATAATAAGAATAAGAAGAACAAGATAGAATAGAAAAATGAGAACGAGAAAGGGATAGAGTTTGGCGAAGATAGATAGGGATATGTGAAGCGGAAAAGAATTTGGGGAAAATATGGAGGGAGAAAGAGAAAGACAGAGGGAATAAAAGGATAAGAAAAAGGGGGAAAGAGGGGAAGGGATAGTAAAAGGCGAACACTTCTTAAAACTTATGCAGATAGGACTAAATTAGGGCGGACCAACATCTGCCGGGTGTGCTAGTTCATTGTGGATATGTGATAACTTCTGCATAGACGTCAAAATTACAAATAGAACCGATTACCTGATTTTTAATTGACTATCGTGGTTTCATTCTGTGTCTCTTTCTATCAACACTGCAGCACTGTTGTACTTCTTAGGTCCAAGAAAAGTGTAGTAGCTGCTAACGAAAACTGTGTAAAATTTTTATTGCAAAATTACAAAGAAATATCCTTATTTATTTTCAAATGAGCACTTAATTACATCTCTCTTTAAAATCCATATGTTTTGAACAATTTTAATTAACAAATTGTGATACTTTATTACCGGGGACGATTGCTAAAACACCACCAGAACCGTGGAGGGAGGTATTAATATACGCGTTTTTGCCTCGCTTCCAATAATTCGAATACTTTTTCGCCTTTGAACAATTGATAACAGGACAAAACGAGTATTTTTATTTCTCTTTCCACATTTTTGGACGGGTTATTGCAGTCGACCTCGGTTTCAAACTGTTTTTCGCGGAGAACTTTTGAACGGGTAGAAAAACTTAGCACTCGTGTTTGTATTCTTAATGCTGGAATAACTACGCGTCCTCAGGTACCCCAATTCAAGACTTTTGTATAATTTTCTGTAGGACGCATATAGGTGCAATACATTTTCATACTAAATTCGTAAAAAAATTTTACCTTCACGGCAACCCATATCTTATATTCCGCTCCTTTTTTTGCTTCCCTGCGTCGCTTTCCACGACAGCAACTCCGGTAATTTTGACACTTCGTTCAGTGTCAAACGCATGTTCCACGCAGGTTCCACTGAGTTCCACACTAGTTTGACACGGACCGAAATGTCAACCGGCAGTGTGTTAGAAAGAGAAAGGAATTGTTTCCTTCTCATATATATCATACTTGTAAACCTGTACTATGTCCACAATGAGCTAGTTATTAAATATAATTTGTTTTTGATTGTTATGTGTTACATTGACAACAAAATCCAAAACTACAAGCAAAGCCTACTAAATTTTTCACTCCATTAGCATACAAATAAGCAATAATTTTATAATAAAAAATGTGTGCTTTGTATGAAAGATTGAGCTCAATAAGGGGTTGTAATGTAGAAAACGTGACTAATTATTTCATTAATCCTCTGTGTGAAATCGGCAGTTCTAAAATTACATTTTCTAAAATCCAATTGACTGTTCTTCACTATTTCAAATTAATTTAAAAAACACAAATTGGATTTTAGAAAGTTCGTTTTAGAAATGGTAAATTACATTTTTTCAACGGTTTCTAAGATCCAATTGACCTTAACTAAAATCCAACTGACGCTATCAAAAATACAACTGACTACTCTAAATTCCAGTTTACACTTTCTAATATCCCATCTGGAAATGGTGTAGATACAATTTTTCAAATTTAAAGTTTACTTAAATAGTAGGGTTCAATGAACATAAATATCAGAAAAAAATAAAACTCCACTTTTTAATTTTATTTGTCCGAAATGTTTTTCTTAAACACTATAAAAGTGGTAGAATAATTGCTTATGTAATATTGAGTTTAATTTTTAATTATGAAAACAAATTAAAACATTAAATTAAAAAAAAGGAACACTAATGCATTCATATGCATATATTTGTTCCTACATAATAAGCAAAAAAAGTATACACCATTAAATTAATTTACTTTTGATTATACAAGCCTTTGTAAATAATGTTTTTTTCTTGTTTTAAATATATTTTTATATTTGTATGTTCCTTAATGTACTTTTTTATTTGCAGTAAATAATAACGCACATATTTAACAAGCCTATGCTATAAAGATTATACATTTAATTATTTGTTTTTATAAATATTTGTAGTCATTTACGCTTATGATAAATATTTGCGAACCTAGCATACTATGAAAAACATAAATTTTCTCTTCTTCACACTTATATACCCCATTGCATATTTAGAAATATACCTAAATCGACAATTTCAAATCAAATACAGCAGTGGCTGCCAGAGCGCGATACGCCTAAGCTTTCTTGGATGACAGCAAGTATTTCGTCTTGTACCGTACGAATGGCTTTGCCTCTTAATCTTATCCAGAGAAAGCAGACTTCACGGCGCGTTTGTTAAGGCCAATGATATCAATACCATCAGCATATACCAGCAATTGTACGTACTTATAATAGATTGTGCCATCACAGTTTCGTTCCGCTACTAAAGTTATCTTCCCTAGCATTAGGTTAAAGAAATCACACGAAAGGGAGTCGCCTTATATGAAACCTCGTTTGGTTTCGAAGGGTTCGGACGTCTCCGATTCTCCTAATCCTTACGAGCTGGTGGTGCTGCTCAACGTGATTTGACAGAACCTTATTAACGTTGAATAGAACTAAAATTCAGACATAGCAGCATACAAGCAACGGCTTTTCGCGTTGTCAAAGGCTGCTTTGTAGATGGGTAGTATCGATTTTCTTACCGTGAGTCCTCTCCAAGATCCGGCGCATTGCGAAGATCTGTTCGATAGTAGCAATTCCTTATTGGGCTGTCAAAAGCTGCTTTTAAATTTACAAAAAGATGTGGGGTGTCGATTTTCTTACCAAGAGTCCTCTCCAGAATATGCAAATTGTGAAGTTCTGGTCGATAGTTTATTTCCCAGGTCTGAAACCGTACTGTTCATGTCGAAAAAGTTCGCTGACATTTAGGCTTAACTTTCTTGCACAGTACGGCAGATATAATCTTATAGGCGGTGACATTAAGCAGGCTGATTCCGCGGTTTACACGATCGCCTTGTGTTGAACAGAGCACGCTCGTCCGAACGTATTTTGTTTCTTGTCCATTTGCCGCAAAAACGTGTACCCGCCTTATTATTAATCTAAGCAAGAAGCCACCCATGTACCAATTTTAAAGCGAATCGCATTGTACACAAGTAAGTTTTACCAAAGAAGATAAATACAATAAGAGGCGTCACTCGTTATTTTTTTGGCATTTACTCGATGTATACTGAGAGGTAGTCGCTACTTTTTTTTTGGGCGAGATGTTTATAAATGTCTTCTATACATTTTCGTGGGGTATTTGTGTTTATTTTTCGACTGTATTTAATTAATTTATTTAATTCTCTTTCCAAAAATCAGAGTTGCACAAGGGGCCTACACGGCATGGATAAATGCGAGACAATTAAAAATGTCCCTCTCAGAAAACATTCGGCATCAATTTTTTCAATTTCCAGCGAGATACTCGCCACAAAATAACGAGTGACGGCTCTTATTGTATTCATCCTCTTTGGTTTTACTAGAATTGATTGGTTCCTTGCGCGCTACCGAAGAAAGAGAATCTTAAATATTAATGTGGAAAAAACGCACCTATACTCCAAATGTGGTTTACTAGCTTTTAATAGAAAGATGCAGCCATCAATGTTGCTCTGAATTTCCTCAAAAGAGTCGCGTATATATAGATATGCAAAACATGTTTTGATCGTACCGAACCGAATTCGGAGAGATGGTACATCTTCAACGAAGTTTTGAGATAGAGCGCTCTTCAGGCATGTTTTGGAATAGAAGTTGTTTTTGAAAAACAAAAAAAAAAAAAAACAAAATTTTGTTGTTGTGGCATTCTTGAAGCCTTTGTTGCGTACAGAGCTGGGCGATAAGAATTACGATTGCAGAGCAATTACCATAACAATAATCATAATTTATATTTTTCTCAAATTAGTCATAACCATTCCAACCACCATGGCGATTCGCTCAATTGTAGTTTTAAGGATATAAGGACTGCTATAGTTGCTTTTTTTGCAAGCGCGTTTGAAAAAACGCTTCAGCCAGCTTAACAGTTTCATCGCGGCGGAACCATACAGGTGATGGAAGTTTATCAGCTAATTGGTACTTTTTTAAGCTGCTTTGACATTTCTACTTCTGGCGCAGTACTCTTTTGACACTCAACCAGAGAATTACAAAAACATAATACATGAAGTTTTTTTCCCCGGACGTTGTGGGCAGAGCACTGCCCACAAGTGGCCCAATAAAACCAGGCTAATCTTGTTCATGCACATTTCTGTCGCCTCAACACTAGAAACGCCATTTTACTCACCGCAGTCCAAGATTGTATGTTTCCGTACATTAGGGGAACTAAATTCCTAATGGAAGGCTCGTCTCTAAAAATTCTGTGTACATACTCTGCGTTTTCCAATTCGGTGGGACAGTGTGGACGGAAAGGTTCTATCTATATCCTATCCTTGAAATTGCTGTGCCCACTTAGTATCTTCGTGAGGTGGTAGTTTAAATCGCCGTGCTTTCGCTCGTACCATTCTAGTATATTCCAATCTAACATGAAGGTCCAGCGCTCTTTCCTCGATTCTTCCCACCTAACTAATGTTCGTGACCTTGTGCTTTTCTTGGCATCTTCTGATGGTCGGCCGACTCCAATGCCATACAGATCGGCCATTACACTTGACAGTAAATCTACTAGACTTTTCGAGATAAAACCTGGATCGCGTCGTCGGACACTGTCCGATAAGAACATGCTTTTCGTATAGCAGTAATACGGTAGGCTGCTAGTACCTCTTTTTGGTGGATCATTTTCGATCCGTGCGATACTAGTGATGCAAATAATACTATCGAGCTGGTTAAGTTGGATTATAGCGGGTAACATTATTCACATTAGATCTCCACTAACTAGAGACTTTCTCTCCCACTGCCCTGAAGTGCTCCTTAAAAGTTAGTTTTGAGTCAATGCTTACTTAATATTTCAAGAAAGGCCTTTTTATTTCATGATTTATGGTTAGGACTAACTTCAGTCATTCCTTTATTCTCCCCACGCACATTACATAATGCTTGTAGCAGATCCAGCTTCTTGGCTACTGCTACTACCACAATATCATCTGTATAACAGAGAATTTGCGGGCCTCAGGGAAGGTCAATTTGTAGCACACCGTCATACATCGCATTCCATAGTGTTGGCCCTAGAATAGAACCCTGAGGGACCCCGCCGGTTTTGTTGTGCTATCTTGGTCATTCGTATTAAAGAGGAGTACCCTTCGCTAAAATAGCCACCAATTATTCTAAGCAGTTAAGCAGGTGAGCCTTAGTTTCGAAGTGCTGTCATTATCTGCATCCAGTTCGCGGTGATAAAAGCATTTCTTCCTTTTATTTTGACCTCCAGTGGCTTCACGGGCTATATTGACAACTGAATATTTGACAAGCCACCTGGGCTTTCCAGGGTATACTGCAGACGCTCACTAATAATATGCTCGGGAATCTCTCCTATCGCATCCAACATACAAAATGGCCTGTATGAGAATGGTTTGTCGGGCATCTTACCAGGTTTCAGCAAAACAACCAGGCTTGGACGTTTCTGTAAGCGGGGGAAGACGCCTTCTTGGATGCAGGCGTTATCTGAAACTCTATTTGTTGCATCCAGTACTTCCTGCTCTGTTATTCGTGGGATTTCAACACCTTCGAGGTCCTCGCTTTGGTAGGACCAGTAATCTTGTGTCGGAAACAGAGTTTCGACGATTAATCTCATTAGTATTGGATATTCTTACGAATTCAGGGAAATACTGGTTACTATGCACCTTCTGATAACGTTCGTATCACTGAACTGTCGAATAAATAACTCCAATATTCAGTATTGCAATATGGTCTTTATTTAGTCTACTTTGGGAGTAGTGCAATTATACTTTAATATCACGTACTTCACAACTAATGCGTGTTTAAATCAAACTGATTAGTCATTCCTCAGCTTGCGCTGGTTTTATACTCTCTGTTGCCTCGTCCGCATACTTCTCCTAAGATCTAGTTGTTTCGAGAACAGTTGTATCTCATGCTTGGTTACCAGCTATATATACCAGATATATTACCAGAATATTTGTAGTTCATGTTTTTCTTATAGCCATATGCATGTGTATGTGTGAGTTAGTACTTCAGCTGATGACTACATCTGTGTGTGTGATATAACTCTCCGTTGCCTTGTACATAAGTGTTGCTAGCTTTAATGTGTACATGTACATAAGAGAGGCTGCTTCATGTTTTTGTTGTTGCGTGATTATTGATTAACAGCCTAGTGATGTCAACATTCGCCACAATATGTAGGTTGCTACTTTTAATTTTGGCCTACACCATTCTATAAGCCAATTCGCTCGTTCACAATAGTGCCCTTTTTTTGGCCGACTGTTGCTTAAGCGATTTCATCTCAAACCGCTTAGTAAACAGAACTTGCTTACTTTGTGTTGTTGCTTTCTATGCACTTCGCTAGTTTACCTAGCGTTTTATTTCCACTAGCTTGCAAAAAAAAAACCAAAAACAATCGAAATCGCTTGTGCAATCGATTACACATATATTCCTCATAGGCTAGCTCTGAAATGGAGTTGTTTTGAATACGTCAATGGGAGTCTATTATATAAAACAAATTCAACCAATGCGTAGTTTTGCAAAGAAAAAAGTATACAAAAACGCGATCTTAGAAAAATATTTTAGAATTCTTAAAAAATAAATTTTCTACAATTTAAGGCAATTAAAAATAAAAGGCTGCACAAGAAATAAGGACACTACCACATACATGTATTGGTTGATTTTTTTTTTGCCAAAATGGCGTCTTATAGCATAACAACAGTGACTGACTAGTCTCAATAAACTACGCAAATCAATTGTTGTTTTTGGTATAACTCTAGCCAGAACTACAAAATATAACACACTAAATTGGTACAGATAAAAAAGTTAAAACAAAAATCTTAATAACAAGCCTGAGAAATGGAGTTTATGTTTAACTATTATTTTTATTTCTTTTTAGCATTTGTTTAATATTTTTCAAAACAATATTTATTACCAAAAAAGAAATAAAAATAATAGTAAAAAAAAAAAAACTTCACTCTATTTCTTATGTCAGAGTTACACAGCAAAAGCATAAGTACATATCTTAAGTCTAAACATTCATACAAGTACATTTATATATTTATGTATATATATATATTCTAACGCTGACATGCATATGTAGCTGCCTAAATGGCTTTGTATATATTTTATTGTTTTGTTATTCAGCTTTGTTGTTTTTTTTTCTTTTTAATTTGCATAGCGATTGTTTGTTTAGCGTTTGTGCTTTTATTAAAGTATTCCATACTAATATTTGCTTTAAAAAGCGTTTTGTATTAGCACGTGCTTCTCTAGCCTACATTTTTTAAAGCATTTTCAAGCCATTTTGAAGCTATTTTTGTATATTTTCATTTAGTGCTAAATTCACTTAAGCGCATGAAGCTTACGAAAATTGTTTTTTTTGTTGCTTTAGCTGTGAATATTTTCGATATGAAAGCTGTAATGGATGGTGAATGGGTGAATTTTATTAGCTTTCATGAACAATTTTATACACACAATTCCAAAAAAAAAAAAAAAAAGAACCTTAGTTAATAAGTATACATTAGATAAATATGTTTTAACTAAAAGTTTTGAAACTAATTCAAATAATGCGCCTAAAAAGTGCAGTCTATTTTTTATGGTTTTTGTATACACTAAAGGCCTCAATGAGGTAGCCCAAAATGTGTGGCATACTTTTAGGCGCATTAAGATGACTTTACAGTTATTTAGGGTGTGCTTGGTTCATCTTTTTGAATTCCATCAGCCCAGTTCTAAATATTCCCTCGAAATTTTGTTTTCGTGAATTTTTTTATTCAAAAATTCCTCCAATTCTTTTCTCCTAAGGAGAATAATAATTGGGGAATAGGAATTTCGAATTTTCGAAGTCAGCTGTTTTGTCAATTGAAATTTCGTTGCGCATTTCTTATTTTGTTTACAAAATTTAAAAGTTTAATTATTGTTGCGAATTTGTTTGAAATTAAGAAATAAAGTATAAACAATGCACAGTATTGCATTTCATGTGGTATTCACTGAAATGAGTAATGAATTGGTACCACAGCAACATCAACAGAGGAGCATAAGAAGAAGAAGAAGAAACAATTTCGCTGGAGTTGCCTGCTTCCATTCATCAAAGAAATTTTCTGGCGGCCAAGTCGAGTTGAATTCGTATTTCGTCATAAGGCAAAATCTATTTAACCCTTCTTAAACAATCCTTGCGCAATTTCTGGATGGCTACATCAAATATACCAAGAGCTCTTCCGTTGCTTATGATATACTTTTCGACATAAAATAAAGAATATTGTGGTAGAATGTACATATTTTAGCACAAATTTGAACAAATAAGTGTTCTTAATTAAAAGAACCAATTTACTTTAATTATTTAGATGCATTTCCTTTAATTCAACAAGTGAAAAAACTCCTACGAAATGGCAGAGAAATCTCCATCTCACTCACATTCATAATACCTACTTTTCTCCCATAACCGGTTTCCGCTTTTTCGAACATTGTTTAGAATAAGAGGAGAGGGGGAAGTAAAAAAATTGCAAGGAATTTTTGTTTAGAATTGGGCTGCATATTGAGGTGTAACGCCAGTGCCGACTTTTCGATCTGTAGCTTCAAATTAATTTCAAAAACGTTATCGAAAATTTCAGAAGTTCTCAAAATCTTCTATAAATCGAATTTTCAAAACTGAAAAATGTTTTCGAACGTTTTTTGTAAATTATATTACCTTTTTTAAGAGCAAAAAAGAAGACGAAACTGTCAACTTCAATGTTTAATGTTGAAAAGATTTTGAGATGCTCAACCCGAACATGTAAAAAAGAAATAAACCTTTTGCATAATAAGCATTCTCAAAACCACAGAAAAGATATCGACTGCTGAGTGAAATATCACCCTATTCGGCTGCCACTTGCAAAACCATCTGTCTCAGAAAACCTTTAAAGGACGGCCTACTTTAGAATTTGTTTTAAGAAAAGCCCTATCTCAGAATTCGGTTGAAGACCACCTATTTCAAAATATGTTTCCTATTTAAAAACATTTTTCTTAAACGCCCTACTCACGTTAAAATGTATTGAATTTATGCTTAGAAAGGGCGTTTTTGAAACAAGTTCTGAGATAGGGTGCCTTTCAAACAAATAATGACATGACGTTTATAAAAAGTTTTCGGAGATAGGGCGCCTGGCAAACACATTCTGAAATATAGCGTTTTAAAAATGTAAGATGGGGCAATTTTGAAACGGCAGCCTAGATAGGGTAATATTCCACTCAGCAGTAGCTATGCTCGAAGAAAATCTTAATTGAATACAACTTTAAGAGCAGCAGGAAATTTCTGTATCCCAATGGTTTTAAAACCCCCCTTATGTGAAGATTGAGTTGAGTTTTATTGCTATACTTCAAAGAAGGAAAGTTGGGAAATAAGCACTAAGCTGTTATAACATCGACAAAGATACTTCTAGAAGGTTGTGTGGAGTGCTGTTGATAATCCCTTGTCGGATATGATAATTTAATATGACCAAGTAGTTATTGCTGTGTTAACAGTGTTTCGCCGCATTCCGACCACTCACAAATTGCCATCAAACACGGGTATCTGAACTATGTTCCACGCTTCAAGTCTCTGGCGGACCTTTTAAAGAATCACTTGCAAGATTCGAAGTTAAGTTCGAGGCGGAATTTTTTTTGATTGAAAGTTTGAGTTTCAAATCTCTAGCTCCCCGCAAATTGTCTTTAAAATCTATTGTAAGACTTAAATTTAGTTTGATTTTCTAAATATCCATGTGCCACGTAGATGATTCATTTCACTTAAAACTGATCAAGAAGCTTCAATTTTGTAGGGATTTTCCCGATCCGTGCGTTACTTAACAGATTTTTTCGGCTTTTTGTTTCATTGAAACCGGGTTCTGTTTCCCATTTTTAGTTTCAAATTTCTAAAACCACAGCAAGTTACTTTAAAACCGATTTTGTATGGAAAATACGCCGACACATAAGAAAATGGCGTAATGTGGACTTTAAATGATTATGCTAGCTTCCTAAGAAATTACGAAACCAGGTCGTTCAACAAGAGTTGGAATCATTTTGCTTCCAGAAAAATAACCTGTAGGTGTGGCATTGAGTTACATGTTCGAACGTAGTAAGAAGTTTGAATGAGCTGGGCGTAGGAAGTTAGCTAAGAAAGTAAGATGATACTTTAGTGAGTAAAGTTAAAAAAAAAAAAAAAAGAAAATGCACTATTCAATTTTGAGTCTTCCATTCACCATTACATTCCATTCATCATTACACGCTTTCAAAAACGAGAATTGCAACATGCGGCGTACGCTCTAACTTTTAACTTTACTGCAGCAATTTTTTTTTTTGTAAATTTTTTTTTTGTATCATTTTATTGTTTCTTTAATAAAAGCTACGCAAAAATTTCGCTATGAATCAAAACCGTTAGCTGCGGCTATTCGACGCAGCCGCATTTGACGCCTGAGCAGAATCAGCGTTGTTGCCAGTGCTGTTATCTTCAACAACATTACTTCTCTGTTGCTGCTGTTGTTGTTGTTCTTGTAATGCAGAATTTGTTGCTGCAGCCACACCAGCTGCCACAGTGGCCATTGGGCGTGTATGATGTATCGGTCGTATCGATTTCAATTGTGTTGTACCATTAAAACGCACATTCACTTCTCCAACCATACTTAATGGATGCATTTCTGAGCCGGATTGTGGTACATCTGTCGGCAAAGTGATCGCCACAGTTGGAATAACTTTACTTATGTTAGCACCATTTGTTTTCATTATTGTTATGTTGTTTATTGTTGTTGTCGTGCTTACAGTTCCTGCACCATACAACAACGTTTGTCCGCTATTGAGCGAAGAGAGTGCGGTTGGTGTATTCTTATAACCCATACGACTGAAAATACTATTGCCCGTACCACTAGATGATGCACTAAGCCCGCTACTACTACTATTGCTGCTTGTGCTAGGCGGGCTGAGTGGTGTGCCTACACCACTATCCACCTCAATTGGACTATGTATGCTGGCAACGCCACCGTATTGTTGCTCCAACTGATCATGCAATTTGAGTTCGGTAAATTTGGTGTTTTTGTCTGGTGAATCGAGTAAACGATTTGGTCGTACTTGCTGTTGTTGCAATTGTTGCTGACTACCATCATCGAGTGAATTGTTGGCGCTATGCAATGGTTTACGTTGTTGTATTGCCGTTTGCGCATTTGTTGGTGATATTTGTCCACTTTGTAGTTGTTGATGCGTATTGATGCGTTGTTGTCGTAATTGTTCATAAGTGTGCTCAAAAAAAGGTGTCTTCTCCTTCCTCTTGTTTTGTGGCGAACCATGTTCTTCTTTTTCGTTCAACTCTTCTAACACCTTTAGTGGAAACCCCAAATGACTATTGAACGAAACAGATTTGCCAATTTTGCGTTCAGCGAAATGTGGTTTGCGCCGTTGACGTTCCAAATCGTCTAATTGTTGTAATATACGACGCACATCACCTGGTAGTTCAAGCTCAATATTTTGCTCAGCCAATTGTGCGACAAAATGTCCAAGTGATTGTATGGTTAGCTCGAGCGATTGTACCTGCGTCTGTTGTGAGGTAATTTGAGTTTGTTGGGATGAGCGTGTCTTCTCAAGCTGCGCGATTGAGGATTGTGCAAACTGTGGGAATAATATAGTGAGTCTAAATATATATTGAATATCACATATAACATACCTGTAATTGCTGTTCCAGATGCATATTTCGTGTCTTTTCCCGGTTCAACATCTCCAAATGGTGATTGGCTGTTGATATCTCTTCTTGTAAGACATTGTATTCTACGTTATATTCGGTCAACTGCTTGCTGACGTCCATGGTGAATACCTGATTGAGAGGAGATTATTTCAAAACTCTTAGCATAATATTTTACATTTCATAAATGTGAATGTTTGGGTGCGATCACGCAAAAATTGTCATCGATATCATCCTACGGAAGTCCAAGGATACATGCAGTTTCAATAGGGTGGGACTAGAGAGATATGGTTGTTGGAGGCGGCGGTTCGCCATTGCAATTGAAAAGATGGTTGGTGTTGGGGGACAAATTGCGTATGTCGGTATCGATGATGATAAAACGAGGTCCAAGCAAATTTTATTGGGAGTACCACATACTTAAAACACTTTAGAAATAACTGCGTGACTATAAGACATGAGCTATGGGCTTTCTCACTTCGGCAGTTCCAGAATTCTTACCAACCTTACTTTGTCTCAGATAAGACAGACAATAGTGTGCTAACAACTGAACCCTGTGCCAGCTTCAGAATAGTCCTCCTGTCGAGAGATGATTGGGGAAGGGGACTTATCTAGTGCAACGAAGGGGTGTATTCGTTCACAGATCGAGCGCAGTTGGACGGGCATTGTAAAGGGGGGGGGGGGGTGGTGAGGGGGTTGGGTGGTACGATATAAGCCGACAGTTTAAGTTTCTATATAACTGTAAAAAATAAAAAATAAGTGCACTGCGCAAACACCTTCTCACCCAATTTGCGTCGTGCTTCTGCTGTTTGCAAAATCAATGGGACCCCTCCCCGCTTGGGAAGACCTGCTTCTAATTCAAAAAACTTGTTTCTTAGTTTTTGATGTTGCTTTGCACGAGGCTTGAGTCCATATTATTAGGTGCGATAGGCGGAGAACGCCGCAGCCTTAGAACTGTAGAGCCATAGAAATATCCCCAGCAGTTGTCGCGGGAACCTCCTTGCGCGCATGGATACAACTGAACTGAATGTAGATGGCTGTAGGGAATTTGGAGTGCCATATTTGGCCTGCTCCTATAGAGATGGGCCTTGACTTAGTTAAGCAAGCGCTGGGCGGACGCAACCTCGTGTAGAGAAGTGAGTTCCTTCTGGCCGAAAGTGTATAGCAGGCGGACGGCAGAAATAATTGGGTTCACTAAAGACTATCTATCAATTGTGATTGTGGGTTTAAAAGGTTACAGTCAAATGGACGTCCCGCATCGTCTCAAAATATTGGAAACCCTTCTTGCGGCAGCTGCAATCATCGACACATAAAGTTTATGCTTCACAGTCAAAATTTTGCTAGAAAACGGCGAAAGTATTTCAGTCTTGGCAACCTAGGATCTCCGAAGGACTTATCCAGAATGGAGATCGGTCTTACTCGAAACTGGGTCGATTCTACGCAACAATTCTCCAAGTAGTTAAAGTTCACGTCGCCGTTATCTAATGTGGTATCACAATGGACCTTCTAGCTGTCCAAGTAAGATCACCTAGCGTTTATATTCAGGATACTATCCAAATTGTTTTCGGGTTAATTTTTTGAATGCTTTCGGTATAATTTCGGGATAGCTTTTGGAACTAAATTAGGATTTTTCAAGATTGTTTCGGACAACTTCGAGATTGGTTTGACGATCATAAAGGAAAAGTTTGGGTACGGTCTCCGGTTTATTTCATAATTCATTTAAGAATCGTTTCGGGACTATTTAAGGAGTTTTTGGAGTAAAATCCGGATCATTTCGGGACTAATTCGTTGCGTTCCCGAATCAGTTTGGAACCATTGTCGAGATTGTTTTCGGTACAATTTCGGGATTGTTTAACAGATTATAACAGTACTTTTTGGATTCTTTTAAGATTAAAGTGGACTATTTAGGGATTATCTCTGAATTATTCCACCCAACAAAATGAATCCGAAATATTGGGCTGATTAAATAATAACTCATATAATCTCAGCCAATTTTCAAACTTACCAATTTCATTATTTTCTCCATAGCGCTCGCTTCCATTTTCGGTACGACCGTCTTGAGATAATCCATAATTTCTTCAAAGTTATCACGTGCCAATAATTCATCCTCGTGAACGGTTAACAAAGCGATGGCAAATTTGAAAATCACTTCCGAAGATTCAAGAAATAGCAAATCGAAAACACGTGCCACAAATCCAAGCGGAAATTGTGAGCTAAAAACAGTTAAAATCCAAGGTGCCGCATACAAAGTTGGTGATACATCATTTTGATCCAACCAAATATACAACTCAGGCAAGTGATCTTTGACGAGACGTGAAAGCTGATACAGCTGTAGTTGAAACTTTTTCATATCTGGCAAATATTTTGTACGCATCTGGCGTCTAAACATAAGATGTTTGAGCAATTGGAAAGCGTCTGCTTCGTCACACTAGAAAACCCAAACGCAAGTGGAGGAAAATCTAAGTTTACATTAATTTTACTTCCATCAATCAACCATACTTACATGCAACAATAATATGCCGCATATGAAACCCAAGCCCTGACAATAACCAAGTTCTGGATCGAGTATTGAGTAAGCTTTTAGTAAATTGAACAGCGATAGTTGTCCCAGACCAAGCGGATCCTTATAAAATTTGTGATTGGGAAAAGTACGTCCTAGATCGATAAAAATGGCATGTTGATGTTCAGTGAGATTCTTGAGCAACGTGTGATAGGATGTATTGAAATTGGGAAATTTGTTTGTATCCACTGGCGCCGTATTCATGGAATGCTGATCAGCTAGGAAAGTCCAAACATCGCCACGTTTCGAACGTGGTACACCATTTTTAATTGCTTGTGCTAATACTTTGGGATCCTTTTTATTGCCGATCTTCATGGAGTCTCGCTCAATGATCTGTTCCCAGCGTTCAATCAGCTGCTTATCGCAGGGAAGTATCTCTTCGTAATCGAGTTTGATACGTTTTAGTTCATTTTCATTTTGACGTGCTTGCAACATAGCATTTTCAGTTTCCATGCGATTCAGAAGAATAGTCTGACGAATAGCGGTCTTCCAGAGATCGCGCAGTTCTTCGCGTGTCCGTTTGCCACGAGTGCGATCTGAAAAAAAAAAAAATATAAATAAAATATGTAAAATAAAAGTAGACTTGATAAATATGTACATATATTGTGTTATAAAATGCCTGCGCGTTTTGTCCAGGTGATCTGAACCATAGCTCTCGAGGTAAAATTAGGACCATCAACTCGATAACAATCCCCAAGGCCTTTGGGGGTTTTTTCTTATCGCTACAACAACAACAACAACAAGGTAAAATTGGAAAAAGCTGAGGCTCTTACTACAGATAGTACTTCTTAGCGGATGTGGTGGTCTTGGTGGTTTTTGCGCCGGGCATGCCTGTCGTAAGAGTCTATTCAGGTCCACAAACATAGAACGTTCAACATGGTCACATCAAATAGTTTCCAAAATGGTCGGGCTAGTTCCTAAATCATACCTATTTCTGGAACGTACCATATGAGTATGCAGCAAAGGACCAACATCATCTATAGTTCCACCCAAGAAGATGGTCTGCTCTCCTTTTTTGTAGCGTAAAAACGCTCTCTTAACGCCTAGGAAGTGTTAGGGATATGGGGAGGGGGTTTAATTCGATACGCTCCCGTACTAACACCTTATGGTACTAGGACTGCTTCGTGAAATATTTTTGTACAGAAGAACATTCGGAACTTTGTCTCCTAAGATGGACATGTATAAAAAAAAACCTGACGCGTTATACCTTCAAAGAGATTTATGTCGAATTTTTTAATTTTCCTACAAATTTGGGGGGGGGGGGGACGAGACCCACGTCGACTTCGAACAACATATGCAAGGCAGATACATTTTAGGTGAGAAGCTTTTCATGACATGACAGAAAAAGACTCGCAGTCTTTTCAAAACTGTTGCGGAGGTGCGACAATCTAAACTGGACCGGGATGCAATGAGTCTGTACCCGGTTGATAACGTGTGGAAACTGGCTGCAACCTAGTCTACATTAAAGCTTAGAGACGCGGGATGTAAGCTTGGGAATCATGTTTACCTAAACTATCTGATCTGCTTCTACTTCATCCCTCGCAGGACAGACTACAGTAATCCTCTTGCTGTTGCTAGATCCAGCACTCATATCCTATCTAGGGAGGAAAGGGGTTGTGGAATTTAATACAGGTTGAACATGTTCACAGATGGATCAAGACTGCACGAAAGGGTTAGGGGAGTTGGCCATTTGGCCTGACAAATGGTGTCGCCTTTATCTTGGGCCGCGTTAACTGTTAGGAAATTGATTATTTACTCTAAGCTCTGTCAACGTAAGTTCAAGGGCTGTCAGGGGTTGCTTGACCACACACGCAATGGTATCGAACTACTTTTTAATAAAAGTTATATGAGGCCAGGGGATACGCAAATCATAACAAACTGTCACTAGGCTGCCGTTAGAGAATTTGGAATTCTTCTGACAACTTTTTCTTTACTTCTTGACAGGTAAGCATCGTGTGAGCTAAGCAAACTCTGGGCTGGCACCATCTATTGTTAGGTGTCGAAGTTTTCCTAGCCACTTGTTGCCTACTGGAGCTAGGGAGACTGTCAGGGCTCCATCATTTAACCATAATACTTGAAGTGTTAACACTGTCCGTGTGGTGCGCCCTAATAACCTACAAAATAGAAAACGACGAGGTAGAATCATGCGGTCACATTAAGTTTAGCCGCGCAGTGTTTGCGACGACAGGCGTTTTCAGCCCTCTGGAGAAAATATCCAAGACTGGCTTATGTTTTTTTTTCGTCTTATCGCCCATCTTATCGTTGTCGCATAGCCGTGAGGACCTCACATAGACTGAATGTGTCCATAGTGTTGGAAAATGTGGTAACAAAATAGATAAAAATGGGTGGCCAAGGTGGCCTTTAACTTGGTAGCGGCAGCCAGGAAAATTAAGCATAGGAACTGGCTAGGAGAGGTACGAACGTCCAAATCGCCTCTTCACGTGCGAGACTTCGAAGCTATGACAAACAAACATCATCCCTGCCACGGCACTTAGCATGGTTTGATTAACGGGCATACCGCTGGAATGGACGTTACTTCATAGAATTACTGTGGTACCTGCGGGTGTATTGATGAGGAGCATAGTATCCAGAATCTGATGCGAATGACCAGCAATAGTTAGTACATTATAGATAAAACCTTTCTCAAGGTACCTAAGCATTTAAAACGATAGCTATATTTATTGATTTAATTAAGAAGTTCTTTTCACGGTATCTGGAATAGCAAGAAATAGAGAACGTACAGAGCGTCACAATTGGACAATTTGTGTCCTAGGTTTCCATCTGAAAAATCGTTTATCGGCTTGGCCTAATCAACCTAGCCGACCCCTTCTGATTTACATTTACTTTTCCTTCCCTGCTCTTTTACTATATTTCTTATTCTAATAATTCTCAAATTTTTTAGTTCTCATTTTGTTTATGTTCCCTCCCTGAGACTGTCTGTTGTTGTTGTTGTTGTTGTAGCGATAAGGACACTCCCCGAACGCTTTGGGGAGTGTTACTAATGTTGATGGTGCTTTGCCTGATGCAGATCCGGTACGTTCCGGTAACAAGCACCATTAAGGCACCCGCCCGACATCTCGAGAACGATTTAGTATAACCAGATGAAACCATTAAGGCCATCCCGCCCTCCCACTAGATCCCTGAGGAACTTGGGGTCACCAGAGCCTCGGCTGTTAAAGTAACAGGATTCGCCACGGGTAGGTGAGGTTGACAATTGGGTTGGAGAAGCTATATTTTGCGCTAGCAACACCTTGAAAAGGTTGCGCTATACAACCCCTTGAATCAATTTGGTATTTTAGTCGCCTCTCATTATTAAAGGCATACCTGCCGAGGGTATATTCTAACCTCCCTGACCCGCTGGGGGGTCCTGAGACTGGCGGTTGGTCATCTATCAATTGAAAAGGTTGGTCCCATCCTTTAATTGTGGCAAACATATACCCTGAAATGAATAAAGAGTCGACAAACGTCAAACCACAGGAATTATTGCCAAACAACCAATAAAGATGGGAATCTATAAAAATCAATTTGCCTGAGACTGTCTCCTGTAGTCTAATTGCACGAGTTTTCGATTGCCTACACCGCCAGAAAATTGTTTTACACTTAGCAAATTCTATAACTTACGGGTAATCCTCATTGGTGACATGAATTCGCTATGGACATCACCTTCCATACCCTTTGAAGGGGTAACTACACTATTTAAAATTGCATGACGCCATGACGCTTGATGTGCCTCTGATTCGCGCGGACTATTACCAACTTTCATGAAACTACAAAAAAATATAAAGCAAAAACGTTTAAGCACATACATATAAACTCATATTCTTACAAACAAAAAAATGTATACTTACATATCCATCATGGGACTCTTCATGTGCTCAGCAACTGGCTTATTAGGACTAGCGCCAGTTATGGTATTTGAACGCGAACGGAAACCCTCTGGTGGTGTATCATTGTCACTACGACTAGCAGCCTGCGATTGTGGTTCAACTGAATTTTCGCGTAATTGATGTACTAAACTATGTGGCACACCAATATCATCCTTAGATGCCTTGCGTTTGAGCAAATGATCAAATGAGTTTGTAAGCGAACGTTTAGCTTTCATGAAAATGGTGCTACCTCCCAAGTACTGATTCAAAAACTCCGAACGATTTTCAGCCGTATCGTGTACATGACGCTGTTGACGTGATTCACAATGCGCACGTAAAAGCATCATTAAAAATTGATTTTGTTCCGCTAGCGGAGAGCTCGTCTTTTCCGAACCATAATATTTAGCCCAAATCATATCCTGCTCATCATCGGTTAGTGATTCTATGCGTCGAAATATCATTGCTTGTGTCTTCTTCTCACTCAAACCCTCAACGTCGGTGCAGAGTTTGTGATACCACAACATAGGACAATGGTCGCAAGAGAAAATTTGTGCTGCTTCTTTCTTTTTTTGTTCGGCGCATGTTACGAAAGCTTGTGAAATGGCTGCGACTATATCATCGCATACATGATCCGATTGACATTTGAATACATAACCAATATAGCCATCATTATGCACCTCACGACAAATAATGCCAAAGTGATCTGGATTTTTTTGACCTTGTGCGCAGCTTGCAACATCTTTGAAGTCCTTATAGAGTAACACTTGCTTACGATCTGGCGAGATGAGACGTAAATCGGAACGGCCCACAAGGAAGACCATTGTACGATTCTGCTCCACATAGGGTGGTATGCAGCCGTATGAGGCGGAACGATCGCGTTGTCTGGGGATGCTGTGAGAGGAAGGAAAAGGAGAAAGAAACATATTAGGATATGGAATGTGAGAAACATAACTAAAAGCCAGGTAGGATAGACAAACTTGTTTTGTTTTTTAAACATGCCCGTGCAGCAAAGGATAAAAGCAGCAAAAAAAGGTTATCGAAGAAACAACAAAAAGAGCAGAAAAATAAGCAAAAAAATCTTAAATGCAATCAACTGAGCGTAAAAATATAACAAAAAAATCCAATAACACAGGAACATTGGGTTGTCGCATAACGCAGGAAGTGTAGCTACAAAACGCCAAACACATCCTACTCACTTATCAAGCGTTGCATACGCTGGTTGTTGTGGTATTGTAGTTTGTTGTTGTGTTGCTGTTGTTGTGTTTTCCTCTTGTTGCTGTGATGCTTGCTGCTCTTTTGTATCTTCTTCTTCCGCTGCTGCTCGACGTGGCGGTGATGGATGTTTGTTGACTATAACATTTGATGCAACTTTCGTGTCTGTGGGATCCTTGTCCTTTTCTTCTTCAGCTGCGGTACTGTTAGCATTTTTGTTGTTTTTTTTTTAAAGGGATAAGGGTTTTAATTAGATTTTTTTTTTTCAAAAATTCAACATTTTTACTGCACATAGAAACGTAAACAATGGATCTCATAGAGCTTTGGTATTTCGGACCAGAAATAATTACTTCACCGAATTTAAAAAAAAAAATTTCAAGATCTTAGGGAAAAAGTCATATCTGATTAAACGACAGGACCAGTAATATACCAATTATGACCCTTAATTTTCCATTCTTCTACTTGATACGAATACCTGAAGACATCGTTCTTAAAGTAGAGAGTAGAATATATCAATATCGAGTCCGAAAAGGATGATAATAGTATCGTATTGTATTGTAGCGGAAAATCTTGTCCGCAGTCCTCTCTCAGAACTTCTTTGAAGAACACCTTATCCCATATACTTTTTTCAAAAATTTTCTATCTCAGCTGTAAATGTGTTGACTTTATGTTGGGATAAGGTGGCCTTCATTCAACTCCCGTTTTAAGGTGGTTTTAAAGGTTTCTGAGATAGGTCGTTTTCTATTCATTTGCTGAGTTAAGGCGTTTACAAACCGGTAGCCAATAGACACTACAGTGATCTGATAGCCTGTAGGTTCTATTTATTTCTAGATCAACATAATAAACAGCAGACCCGACCCTCTTCGTTAATTTGGAACTATCGGTATACCCGTGAATACCTTGCGCCAACCTCCAACGACCTTTTCCGAGGTTCAGGCACGGGACCATGTAGTCTGTTCGAAACATATTAGGTGATGCTATACTGCTGACACTATAAACTAAGTATTCTTGCAGTTGCCGCTATATTCTTGGTCATTAGGTCTACAGGTGGGATGTGCAGAAAAGCATGTAATGATGCTGTTGGGGCAGTTTTTAGAGCTCCCGGTATTCCAATCAATGTCCACAAAACAAATGTCGCCATCGGCATCCTAGCATTCTCTTGCATGCAGACAGTGTCAGAGAGGCTCATTCTTCTACATGGTGTTTCCAAGAGAACGTACTATCTAGTATAATTACTTTTATTAAAGGTTTACCCCTCCCAGCTTAGGCCTTGTCCAATTTGCAACCTTGCATTTCCTTGTACATAATACTAGATCGGTTTTTTCCGCGTTGGCGGTTAATACGACTCCAGATGCCCAGGCATGTACATCCCAAAGTGCATGTTCCATCAGAGAGCTGATTGTTGGCAGTCAGCTGTAACTTATTATGACTGAAGCGTCATGCGCATACGCCGTAAGTTTGAGTGGCCTAGTGTCGAACCGCCTAAGTAATTGTTTAATGACCAGCATTCCTCTATTTACGGATTTTGTGACTTCGTATAGACCCCATTACGATGTGTTCTATCTGCAGCTTGGAATGCAGCCGATCCAATTTTCTCAGGCCTACGTCGATGCTGAATATACGATGTGGTGAGTGATAAATGATACGTCAACTTAGACAATTCTTCCATCCTATCTCGGCCCCTTCATGAATAGCTAGGCCTTCAACCCCCCTTATGCCCATCATTAAATTGAAACCATCCCCACAAAAAATTCTTTTTGGTTCTCACATAGTAAACGACCTGGCCTAGAAGTAGTTGTGTAACACAGCAAGTCGTTGCGCATTCGGTTCTTAATATCAATGCCGTGAGCCCCACTTTGGACGCAGTAATGTGTTGGCGTTTTGGGATTATTCTAGTGGTATGGAAATTATCTTTAAGGCCAATATTACCCACCTACGCATAACATATCACCCCTGCAGATTTCTACTAAAGGCTGACCCGCTTCCTACGAGCATAAGACCGAAGGTACTGACAAAAAATTACTTTATATTCCCCCTTCCTGGAAACAAATGAATGGACGATATGTCCACTATAGTTATGAAAGTCGGGGCGGATGACGGCGATTGAAATGCTGTATCCTTTCATAAAATCTGTTATTTACGCAATCTTCCCCGACAGCCGGTTGCAATTGAATCGCAGTACACTACGCGGAATCAGTGATTAATGCGAGAATTTGGCAAGTTGCGCTTTTGTTCGCCCTTGTCACACATGTGTGTTGTAGGGTGGAGCATCAAGGTCCAAGGGATCGGATGGGAGTGAAAAGGGCTATGCTTGTCGACATTCCATTGAGGATGTGCTGCGCTTGTTGTAGCGAAGTTGTACAGTCACAGGGGGTGCTGCGAGCGGTAATAATAATGAATTGGAGTGTGCTGTTGTTGTAGCAGTGCTTCGCTCCATCCAATAGGTGTGACCAATCA
Organism: Eurosta solidaginis; assembly: GCF_040869045.1. Taxonomy (NCBI): domain Eukaryota; kingdom Metazoa; phylum Arthropoda; class Insecta; order Diptera; family Tephritidae; genus Eurosta; species Eurosta solidaginis. The sequence goes on along the minus strand of NC_090319.1, from coordinate 85,082,751 downwards.
CAAATTGTCACCAATGTCCTCTAACGGGAGTCCAGGGAAAATTGCTGTTTCAACAGGGGTAGACCATAATGAGAGGGGTATTAGAGGCGTTGGTTCCACACTACAATTGAAGGGATGGTTGGTGTGATGTGGGGACACATCTTTGTATGTCGGGGTTGATTCTGGATAGGTAAGAGTTTAACCTATTACAGTACCCAGATCGAAGTTGAGCTAGAGTGACGCGTGTTTCCAGAAACTGTTTGGTTAGCATTTGAATTGGAGTGTAGTGTTCGGCATTTATTCTGACTGTTGAAGATATGCTTTGTGCTGTAGCTGTGCGATGCAACTGCAGCTGGAGGTCATCCTTTTGAGCAAGATGCAGGAATACACATATGCTCTATGAAATTTGAGAAAGGATCTCTTTCTGGCATAAGCAGCGGAAATAATCTCCCGGTCCGGATTTCGGTTGATGAGTAGAGCTGTTCCAGAGAAAAACATATTCAAGGGGAATGTGGCGGGATTGACAGATGGATGCTAAAGTGACAGCACTTGGTTGGGTAAAACCCTAGTCATTCTGGTACGTAGAACCATAGACTATGTACTAAATACCAGATCTGGATCCGGAGAAATCGTGAAAATTCAATGTTATAACTCTTTCTTAACCGAATTTCTTAGTATATGGACAGAACGAAGCGAGCTTCGAAGGACTTACAGAAGTGTGTGCGGTGATGACGGTGGTTATGGAAGCTGATTTTATGTTGACGTGTACCAGCAATAAACATACACTGGATCTGGTGGCTATGTCACCCTTTCGTTGGCTAGGCCAGCTTTCCGGCTCAGAAAATATTCTTATCGATACCCGCCGGCTGCCACAGAGTGTGAGGGGAAAAAACAGCTGGAAAAATACTTTACCTTCTTCGGTGCTTCTGAATGGGGTTAGTCATCCTAGGAATTTATTTTCGAGCCATAGTACATAACTTTTTGAGACACAAGGGTACTCACAGTCTTGATGTAATTAAACTTAGAAGCAGAAGCACTATAACCTTCTTAGACCATGATATTGACTTCCTAGGGTTTTAAAGGAACTATATTCCTGATAGTTAATTTTCTTCTAATAATATTAAGTTTTCTTCTAATAGGTAACATTGGTGTCTTTTCCCTTACACAAAAATATAGCAAATAGCAGTACAATAAATCCATAATCTTAAATGTTCATAGACACTTACTCTTTTATAACAGGAAATTCGGTCTGACTCAGGCCGCGCATTAAACGACGCGGTGATTTATTTTCTTTTTCCACAGCTTTTGGCTCATCCTCTACAGTTTCTGCAACTTCTTCTTTCGTTTTATTTTCCATCGCAGTTTCTGTTACAGTCGCCGTTAACGTTCCTGCTTCTGCCTCTGTTGCTGTAACCGCTTCTGCCTCCACTGATTGTGCTGCAATCTCCTCATTCTCGTCGTTCTCTTTGAGCGAAGTATTTTTAAGGTCAAAAGTTATTATGCTACTACAATTGGCATTGGTTGACTCGACATTCAATGAAAGTTTACGATTTGTTGCTGTTCCCGACGCTGTTGTAATGGATGGCGTAGCGGCGGCAGTCAACTGCATTAGACGCGTTCGTTGTGCATCGTACGCCTTGAACTTGGGTAAAGCATCATCGATAAATGAGAAGGGCACACGTTTGTGTGAGACACGAATTTTACCCACATACATAACTTCGAAAAAGTGCGTGTGATTTGGTGAGATATCGGCTAAAAGCGACAAATTACTTTGCGCTGAGGTAGACGTTGGAATGTGCACCTGAAAGAGGGATGCGTTTGTTCAGTGAGAGATGAGAAGTGCGTTTTAAGATTATTTACTCTTTTGGAGTATTTGAAGTGAAACTTCTTTAGTTTGCATGCATACATTTTGTTAATTTCGAGTTTAAAAAAGTTGAAAACCTTTTAAAAATATATTTCCGAGTTACAGCTGTCACATCCGTCCCTTGCCCATAATGTATATGTAACTTTCTTACTTAGCTCCAATGAGTGCCAGCGACAAACTAGCTTGACAAATCGTGAAAAGTACGGAAACAATGCGCAGGTTTAGGGGTGTTACGAATTTGGGCAGTTGTTGTCGTTGTATTAACGATAAAGATGTGGGCAGTCTTTTCCGGATACAAATCCGGTACGTTCTGGTACTACCACCTTTTGGTACCCTGCTACCGCGGGACGATTTTTTTTGGCACTCAATCCTTTGGTTCCACAGATTTAAACAGCCTTTCACGATGGCCGCGTCTTACCCCGTCTGTATTCAAAGAATGATATCTCAAGATGTTATGTTTGAATCATAAAAATTGCTGGGAAATAGCAAATCATGCTAAAAGATGGCAGGAGCGACGTCAGTTCCTAGCCATATCTGAAGACTTGGATAAACAGACAGATCAGATGCGGAAGTCAACTATATACCATAGGCCCAACTGACCTGTGATAACACTGAAATCAAACCCATTCTAGGAGAATGTCAATGATGTAATCAAAGTTTTGATTCTAGCCAGAACTGAATTCAGCGGGACTGATGTAGCATAAATCTCGGTTCAATGATTTAAAAAACGATTGCTATTAAAGCGAAGAGGCTTTATATCCTATATGACAATTAAACAAAATAGTTTATCTGGTTATTTTCCGCCCAATCATCTTAAGAATGGAAGAAAGCCATCTCATATTGTCGAAAGGCTACAGCCAAAGGAGTATAACTATGACGTACAAGGTATACTCTCTGCAATTCTTTAACAATTTCGATGTTACCGTCGATAGCCGAAAAGCCTCCAGCCGTCTGTGAAGATGGTTATCTAATCCCGATACTCCCCACTGTGAGCCATAATATATTTTATAAGCAACACTTGGAAAAAATGGTCGCCGAGTCAGAATAGATATGTACCTTGAGGGCAGTGAGAAGATGGTCTTAGGAAAGGTGTGATGGACTTTTGTTTTGCGGAACAAAATTTTGCACATATGTACGATCGCCATTGTCCAATCCCCCGTAGTCTTCGTCCCGAGGTCAATTTTAATATCACGTTGTAAGCCTCAACAGGACAATCTAATACCCTGGTAACATAGTCCAGAGTACTGCCGCTTACTCAAGGAGTATTATACGGTAAAGCATGTTCAAAGCGTCGAAACCGTTGAGCACTTTTTGTGTTCGTGTCCTGCGCTAGCGAGTTCGATCAAGGCTCCAGAAAAATTGTTTTATTTCCCAAGAGAAATAAGGTTTATTGTGTTGAGTCCTGGTACCTAACTGTTTTGGTCGTCAAACACAGTGAGCACATTCAGTCTATGAAAGGCCTCTATTGAGCCGTCCAGTTGAAACTGACTACAAAAAAAAAAAAAATTACCAAGATATGGTTCCGCAGATGTGGATTAAGAGCTTTGGCTAGACGTGAAATGTGTCTTAACGTTAAGCATTTTAAACGCAAGATACGATTTTAATGATAGGCGTATTTCGGAGGTGTAATCATAGTCACGTGAAGGGTGTCGAAAAAAAAAATGTGGCCAAGGTTGGCATGAAACCTCAAAAGCTTACTTGAGTGAATAGCTTTGTATATTAACCTGAGTCGATTAGTATGGACGGAAGTTAACCGATATCGCGCCATCGCTTTTTCGATAGGATTTGGGCTCAGGAAAAAAAGTTCCACTACGCATACGCAAAACAAACAATTTTCGAGCCTGCGAAAAAAAAATGGCGAAAGGGTCAATTTTTCGACCAAAACACTCCCCAAAACCCAAAAAATATTTCTTTTAAACTATTATCGCCAACCTTTTTACAACAGTTTTAAAAAAAAAATATTTTTTGGGTTTTGTTCGAAAAATTTACCCTTTTGCCATTTTTTTTCGCAGGCTCAAAAATTGTTTTTTTGGGCATGCGTAGTGGAACTTTTTTTCCTGAGCCCAAATCCTATCGAAAAATCGATGGCGCGATATCGGTTAATAAATCGACCCAGTCTAATGTATATGATAAAATTGTATCCAATAGGTGGCATGGGTGACTAACGCGGGAATGATAAGGAGGAGAAAGATCAAACGGAAGTGGGATAGCATGAGGTTGATACAGAAGCATGGGCACAGGATGAGATAAGAAGTAGTACAAAAAGAGAGAGAGTAGTACAAGAAGAGAAGTACAAAAAGTGTGAAAGAAGTGGAAAAGAGAAGGTATTTTTTAAATGAACCACAATATGATTTGTATATCGATCCGCATAGTTTTTGAGATATGATTCGATAATTGGATTTTTCACTTTGATACGGTTAGGCTTAAAAAGTTTCACTTCTAAAAATTTTATAAATTTTATGAATATACTCACTGTGCCTGCTGAATTACTCAAACCATGTGTATACGATTTGGATGATTTCATTTTCGATGACACAATATTTGGACTAGCATCATGTTGAGCATTGCGTGCAGCTTCGCTCAATTTAAGATTAGTTGCCGGTGTTGTATGAATACCGTTACCGGTGAGTGCGCGTTGCATTGACATATCATTGGTGGAACCATTGGCAACAAACGTTTGCGGAATGCTACTAACAGAGCCACCAAGCGTATGCGCTGGATCACGCATTTGATGCATGAGCTCGGCCATCTGTAAAAGTAAGACAAACATTTTATATAGCTTATGAATAGAAAAATAATTATTATAAGAAAGGCAAAAGTTAGTTAAAATTAGACAAATTTTAACTTAATTTTTTAGCTATTTTGTGTATAGTATTAGTTTGGTTTAACAAAATATCTATCCCTCATTCGCTCTTCTGATGCATAAATAAAAAGGATAGCGAATTAAAAGAAAATGAAGATCTTATCACTAGCGTCACACGTGCCATAAACGTGATGCACTCATTACACAAAGCCAGACAAATAAAAAAGATCAGTCATTACTCTTGCCAAAATACTGCAATACTGGAATACTTTTGATTTTTTTGTGAAAATTGGGGACTGACACAAGTTCTTTCAGCTTTGAAGAGAAAAAAGACCAAGTACTTGTGAAGTTCGATGTGTAAACATCTAGAAAACTAACATTTTAAACCCTATTTCCGTGATCCAATCGAGCTGAATTTTTGCAGGCAGACTCGTGGAAATGTCTGTATCACGTCAAATTAAACATTTTCCCGAATTTTTTTTTTAAATGGTTATCGGTGTTTTTTTAACGGATTCAGCTCATTAAAAATCCGATTTTTTTTTTATTAATTTTATTATATTAAAATTAAAAATTTTTACATTAAAAATTTCAATGCTTTTAAAGAATCTTAGGCCTTTTATTTTTGCGTTTGTAAGCATTTGTGTCAGTATCGCGGCAAATAGACCAACAGTATTCGCCAAGCATATGCGTAATGTCTTGTCCTTTAAAGCGCTTTCATAGCACTGTTGGTTCTCCATCGCTTAATTCGGGAACATCATCAAAAATCTCCATTGAAGCCGCTATACATTCTTGTCGTGAGTACAGAACCGCTGGAATAACCGATTCTACATTAGTGTAGCGAATTTTGTTGCAGCGAAAGTATTGGTATCCTTTAGTTTGAGTAAAAGTTGCGCAAAAGAAGCACAATTCATTGCAGTGCTCCGTACATGGTAGCCAAAATATTGGAACAGCGTACTTTATTGTTGACCTTCCATCAGTAAACTTGCATAAATTTCTATAGCAATGGTCGCACACGACTTCCGGAGTATACCACAAGTAAGGAACATAAGCAGTCTTGAATATTTTTTGAAACGAATTAACCACTGTTTTCATAATATTTTCAAAATTTTTACTTGGTGCGAATAAGCCATAAACGTAACAAAAGTTATTCGAGTCAGGCACTGCATTTTTTCTCAGATGAAATATATAGATATATGTTTTCGCACAACAGAACTTAAAAAAATTGTCAAAGTATACGTCTCCTAGTAGAACAAACACACAAACGGCACGGAGTGTGTTATAACAAATAATAAATTAAACGAATTTAAATGATACAATATTGATTGTGCAATTCAATGTTTCATCTGTCATACCAATTGTAAGTGTTGTAAAAGTCATAAACAGTTTAGTGTTAGAAAGTTACTATTGATAAACTAAAAATATATGGAGTATGATGGTTCGAAAAACAATTTTTTTTTTCGGAACGCTTTAGTAGTTTAAAAATTTGGGGTCCCTTCAAGTTATGCCGAAAAAAGTGAAAAAAAAACGTTTTTTTTTTAAATTCAGGAAAATCTGAGAATTGATAAAAATCTATTTTTAAAAAATTTGACGTGATACAGACATTTGTACGAGTATACAGACGGACACTACGAGCCTTATACTTTATACATAAAAAAAAATTCCGACGTGTACATGAAAATCGCCGATACACGTGTATTTCTAATTCCCCCCCCCCCCCCCCCCCCCCCCCTTCCGAAAAAGTATATTTGGTTCATAGGACAGAATGTGTGTAACGCGGTGTTATCGGTAACAATAGATTCCGGCAAGTTGTTTTTTTTACATGTATATACATCTACATTTGCGACTAAAAACGCTCAGCGACAATTACACATAGTAGCAGTGTATGAAGGAATAGTGGAGACACAAACCTTTTCGGTCATAGATATACCGCATACCAAATTGAAAGTGGAGATCAGTGGATACACAAACCTTTTAGTTATAATTTAATGCGCAACAGTTTCATAAGTGTAGACAAAGTTATGCACTTAGCAGTCAATATTAAGTTTAAGTGTATATGTATATACATGTAAAAAACGCAGCTATTTTTATTAGCGGCTTGTTATCGACGGTTTCAGATGCATCATCGATTTTATATTAACGTTTTACGGTATCTGGTTTGTAACTCCCATAAAAAATCAATAATAATAAATCGATAGCTTTTCGATAAAGACGTCAAAACTTTTGATGACAAATCGATAGCTTTTATGTAAAGAATTGATAACTTTTCGATAACACTCCGATAAAAAATCGATAACTTTTTTAAAACTTATCAATAAATTGGAAAGCAAATCGATAACTTTTTGATAACAAACCAATAACTTTTCGATAGATAACAAATCGATAAATTGTTTATAACATATCAATAAGTTTGGAATAAGTAATCGAAAACCAATCGTTAACTTTTTGTTTACAAATCTATCGCTTTTTGATAGATGACAAATCGAAAACCTTTCTATAAATTTTCGCAAACAAATCGACAAATTTTTGATAACACGATGATAACAAATTGGTCCCAGTCCGATTACAAATCGAAAGCTTCTCGATAACATATCCAAGAATTTTGGATAATATTAAGATAATTTTTGGATAATAAATCGATAATAAATCGATAAGCTCTCGATAACAAACCAACAACTCGTTGATAAAAAACGATAACTCAACGATAACCTTTCTTATTGATAGCAAGTTGATAGCACTTCTATAACAAATTCATAACTCGTCTATACCACGTCAATAACAGACCGATAACTCATCGATAACAAACCGGTAACACTTCAATAACAAATTGATAATACGCTATCCGGTTTCGAACTTCACTTTTGGCTCAAGTTTTGACTTGGAAGCAGTTGCTTTCTCCGTTTTTTCTATTCCTTTTTTCCTCTTCTTTCCTTGCCTTGACTCTCTCCTTATATGTATGTATATCCTTTGTTTTCTGTCTTGTTGCCTTGTTCTAGTGAATTTCATTTACAACTACACATACGTTTACCATCAAGATTCCCCCATATCGTGATGTTTACATAGAAACTTCGAATAAATAATTTTTTTCTTATTCTTCCGGAAGATTTTTTGTTAAATTATTCGAAACAAAAACAAAGCCAAAATAAACGTCAGTAAAAACGTAATATAACAAATCAAATCCTCAAGCAAACCCCCAAAAACAAGAAGGAAAATATATTAAAATATAGCTTCCGGAAGAATAAGAAATAAAATGATTCCTCAGGATATTTTTCACAATGAAAATTTCCGTATGAACAGGGACAGTCTAATAATATCTTATGGTATTTTAAACTTCAATTATATATTAGCAAAATGTTTTCAATCCTCATTCCTTAGGACAAGGATATTAATAATTTTTAACAATGCTCATAACTTCTTTCAGACATATTCGGTACGGAGAATCAAACAAGAGTGTGGTTGTTCACTGTGAACTGTACGAGCAAACTTGCTTTCGGACTTTCACCACATCCCATTATGCGTCACAAATATCCATGTTGAATTAAATCGAATGGTAAAAAAGGCCAGCATTCGATAGCGTTAATTAGCTTCAGGAGTGTATATATATACAGAAGGATATAGATATGTTTGTATGCAGCTTATGGACTGCGAAACCACTGCGCCGATTTTAATAAAATTTGGATGACAGCTTTACAGCAACCCGTAGAGTGTTTCTGTGAAGTTTCTTTTCTGGAAGTGGACCAGGGATCGATCTATTTGAACACATTCTTTTCTCAGTTCGACTTGCCGAAATTTTGTATATATGTAGGTAGCGCTTTTTATCATAGGCCACTGATAATTTATGTTGCGATTCAGTCATTACCGGAAGATGCTATGCAAGTAATATAACTTATAAATAAAAACTTTAGATTAAATAGCGAATTGATGTTGATGAACTTTATTGACTATCTTCTTCCAGTCTTTTATTGTTCTATTGAAATGTATTATTTGCATACAATTAAAATCTATTTTTAGTGATGACAAAGAAGTATTACTTCTGAAACGCGTACATACATTTTTTTTAAATGTTTCCGGGCTCATTTTTGTGAAATGTAAACTCGGCTCAATAAGTATCTACAAGTACGTCCTACCTCAGCACCATATCTAGTCTAGTTTAGATTAGGGCATAAAAAGTTGACTTTTTTCGAACTTTTATTAATCTCCACACATGCATAATTTAAATGCATATCAAAGATCTTAAGTACCGTTAATGAGCGCCAACACAATGCGTACATGCCGAATATCGCAAGCATTTAACTGTGCAAGGCAAAAAGGTTTAACAAAGATGTGGTAAAAAATAAAACTCCTCCTCAACAACTGGACCGATTTTGATGAAATTTTGTACATGTGTTCAAGGAGATTTTAGGATGCTTAAGATTCACAATTTGGTCCGTTTTATTTCTTATCTTTTCGGGAAGTTAATAAGGAGAGGATAGAGAAGTGGAGGAGATGAAGAAAACTAGATGGAGGTTGAGGGAGAGGTGTGAGGTGGAGATGTGTGAGTAAAAGAGAGAAAAATCCTGAAAGTGAAAGGGGAAGATATGCAGGAGAAACTGAGATCAAGCATGGAGAGGAGAAAGGAGAGGGAAGAATTTCCAAAACTTTTATTGAGAAAGTAGATACTTCATAGAGGAGAAAATTATCGGCAAGGGAACGTTTCAATTATAAATAAAAATTAATGTAAGGCGCGATAACCTCCGAAGAGATCTAAGGCCGAGCTTCTCTTCCAATTTGCGTCGTGCTCCTCTTGATTTTCCCTACGAATTGGCCTACATGTTTTATGCCGACTCCGAATGGCATCTGCAAGGCAGATGAGTTTTCACTGAGAGCTTTTCACGGCAGAAATACACCCGGAGCGCTTGCCAAACACTGCCGAGGGGCGACCCCGCTTAGACAAATTTTCTTCCAATTGAAAAACCTCATTTCTAAAATTTTAATTATAGATCTACATATATCTCATATGCAAAGATGAACACGATTTTAAAAATTGTACCTGTGTTAGTGTTATATAGCTTCGTAGTGGTTTATAGAAACAAACATATTGAAATCGAGCGGTCAGGTGAAGCAGGTATTCCATATTTGGTATAGAGATTTATTATATGAGGAGATTGAGATGAGAAAGGTTGAATAAGTGGGAAAGGGAGTGATGGAAGTGGGAGTGGGATTAGAAGTGGAATTGGGAGTGTTAGTGGGATTAGAAGTAGGTGTGGTTGTAGGAATGGCATTGGAAGTAGGAGTGGTAGTGGGAGTGAGAGCAGAAGTTGGAGTGGGAATGGGTTCAAAAGTAAAAGGAAGAGGAAGGTAGAGTAGGCAAACTAATTTTCGGGCAGAACCGAGTATGCCGAGCTCTCTAGTAATAAGCAACAGCAACAGATCTACATAAATAATTTAGGGCTCAGAACTAAATACTATACTATAGTACGTTATAAACGCAGTAGTACAATTGTAATATTTGGGACGTCCTGCTAAGGATGTTTAGCAGACAGCCTTGTAAACAGCAGTTTGCCTAAGCAGGACTGGCAGGATCGCCATGTAATATTTGGGGATAATGAGAATAACGTAAATTAGGTTGCAGTGCCCATTATAGCGGCACCAGATAGAATTGACTGCCAATGAAGCGACAGCCGATTGAATTATGTTCTTTATTCAAAGTTGTTTGCTTTTATACAAAATTTCTATGAGCTAAAATACTTACTTACACTAATACTTACAAAATAAGTATAACACACATATACATTCAATTCAGTTCCCTGGGAACTGCATTCTAAGCATAAATCAAATTAGCAGTGGAATCTGCAACGCAAGCATAAATGAATCATGTTAATAATTTGTTTACAGGTAAAGGCTTGTCGCGAGCAAGCTCCAAACAGTAGCATACCAAGGTTCAGGTTATCACGGTGCACGGTGTACAAAATATATGTTTGTACAAATGAATGAATGTGTCAATTGAATCTCAGGCCGTACCAAAGCGAGCCAAAATATATGTATGTATAAATTTATTAATATGTATGTAAGAGTCAATGTATTTTAAGACATTCCAAAACGGGCCGAAATATATGTTTGTACAAATGAATGAATAACTTAATGAGTGAATGCTACACAATCCTCATTATGGAAAGCGCTTATGTCATTTATAATAGATTTTGAAAGAACGTAAATAATTTATGAAATAATAAAGCGCGAGACTGAAAAGAATTGTTTAAAAAAGCAAGAGTTTCGATTTTTTTAAGTAAGAGATATAAAATTCGAAGTAACCTACCTAAAAATTCAATAAACCAAATTTTTAAAAAAGTGAGATACGTCATTTTTATACTTTTATAATAATATAAATATTTATGTATGCATGTGCAATGTACGTTGCGTTTAGCAAATTACAAATGCAATCATTAGCTGGGCGCTGGAAAGTCTACATTGGCCAAAAAGAAAATAAAAATAGAAATGGTGCATTTGGGGCGTGAAAGCAAAAATGAAGGAAAATGGGAGAGATAAATATCTATAAACTTAGATACATATATTTGTATGCATGCCTCTTCTATGTATGTATGTATGTGCTGTGTGTTTATTGTTTTTTTATTTATGCGCAAAAATGAAAATAAAACAAGTAAGGACGGGACTGTCGGCTGTGCCGGAGACTTCATACCTTTCATGAATGGGGCTGAACAATAATCTTATCCCATTCGTAATATCCAAATAATCGGCTATATAATATATGAAATATATAGAGAACAGATGTATGTATGTACATACCTAAGCGATTTTTAAGATATCTAAAATAAAGAATAAGTACTTAGGTAGTTTGTGTGAGGACGTAAAGTTTCACGTTTTTTGTGGTCTGCATGAAAAAACTATGACCATGAATCACTTATTTCAACAATATATGATGTAAGCGTAAATATTTGATGAAATTTGAAGCTTTAGCCGTTAAAAAGGGGGCAAAAATGACTGTTTATATGGGGTATATAATATTATATATATCACCGATCTCTTATGATTTTTTAAGACAAGAATAAATGTTATATACGAAAGCACATGATGAAATTTGAAGGTTCTATTGGGCAGAAATCACGAAAAGTTTTTTATCTGAACAATCGGTTGTATGGGATATATAATATATATACCACTGATCTATACAATTTTTTCAGACAATAATGACTGCCCTATACGTAAGCATTCGGTGAAATTTGAAGCCTCTAGCTGTTAAAATGGGGCAGTAATTACAAAAAGCTTCTTATCTAAACAATTCGTTGTAAGGGATATATGCTATACTATATATATGGCCGATCTTATTTATTTTTCAGACAATAATATGTACAATATACGAGAGCATATGATGAAGTTTAATGCTTCAATCTGATAAATTGAGGAAGATATGACAAAAATCCTCTTTTCTGAAAAACCGGTTGTATGAAGGATATGTGCTATAGTGGGCCGATTCGGCCAGTTCCGACAAATGTCTAATCGGACACCTAATGTAGCCGCTCACCAAATTTTATCAAAAAATTAACTATTTTATCTCAAAAATTAGGGAACTAGTTTGCATACAAACAGAAAGACGGACATGGCTAAATCAACTCTGCTCTTCATCCTGATCATTTCCGTATACTTATTTGTGGATCTATCTGTTTTCCTTCCTTATAATTTTGGGATTCGTGGCAAAATTAATATAACATTTCATTTTCATGAAAGGTATAAAAATATGACTTTCCAAATAAATCCCAAAAACGCGAAAGTATGGTGCACTTGACCGTAATATAGGGAAGAAAAAACAATAATTTTTAAATGCACAGAATCTTGTCAACTAAGTGTTGAAAGCTTTCCAATGTTAAAAGTAAGCATTGGCTGTGATATATTTGAAATTGTAGAAATCTAAAGCGCCTAATAAAAATAATTAAATTTCAATTTATTCGATACAATGCATTAGTGCAATAAGATTGACAAATTATCTTTTATAGCACAAAAATTCTATATAATAAGAAATATATGAGTTATTTAAACTTAAGACTCTTAACTTACGTCATATAATAGTAAGGAAATTAAAAATTAACATAACAAGATCAAATGAATAAGTGAATGAATTTTTATATATAAAAGTATATATATAGCAAATTTCAGTGTTTGTACATACAAATCAATGAAAGGAAGAATTTAAGGTTTTCTTAAAATTGGTTTTGTTTGGACTAGTTCGAATAGAAGCTGGAATAGAGTTCCAAATTCGACAGTATTGGCAAAAAGTAGTCTTGCAGAGGAGAGGAGAGATCAATTCATTTATACGGGCAGAACTTGGAAATATAAATTTTTCATATATCGGTGTATGCATATGAAACCGGTATTTTTATTAAAAAAAAAAACACATTTATTTCAAGAGAATGGTAACGAGTATTTTATTCAAAGTAACCGCCCTCGCTAGCTACACATTTTGACCACCTCTCAGGCAATTTATGGATACCACGCCGAAAAAAGTCTTCGTTTTTTGAAGCAAACCAATCATCGAGCCATTTTCCAACATTATCGTAAGAAGTGAAGCGCTGTTCGCTAAGTGCGTGCAAATAGGTGAAAGTCGGGTGGAGCCAAGTCTGGTGAGTAAACGGGGTGGGGTAGCGGTTGCCAGCTGTACGACTCAACCAATTCCCGAGTCTGTTTTGTTCGGTGTGATGGTGCGATGACAATCGAGAAAAATCACTTTGTCATGCCTAATTTCATATTCAGCGATTTGACCTTGGGGACGATTGTGCTGATTGGCCAGGGTAGATATACGATCTCTTGCGTTTGGGATTCACGAAATAAATCCAATTTTCATCACCAGTAACGATCCGATGCAAACACGACTTTCTGTTTTGTCTGGCGAGGAGCATTTCACATGTTGTTTTCCGGTTTTCCTGCTATCTGTCGTTCAGCTCATGTGGCATCCATCTTCCGGTTTTCATGATCTTTCCCATGGATCTCAAACGTCTGGAAATGGTTGTCTGTGACACATTTAGTTGTTTCGCGAGCTGTTTTTGCGTCTGACTATCGGCTTCATCCAGCAAAGCCTGCAATTCGACGTCCTCGAACAATTTCGGTGTTTTGCCGGGGTCAGCGTTTCTCACATCAAAATTATCATTTTTAAACTTATTGAACCACTCATTATACTGCGTACGACCAAGAACATGCTCTCCGTAAGCTTCGACAAGCATTCGATGAGATTCTATCGCCGATTTACCCAAATGGAAGCAGAAAATGAATGCTCCCCGCAAATCGTTGTTTGAAGGCACGTATTTCGACATTTTCAAGAGCGAAAAAAACACGATGTTGTATGAAATTTGAAATGTTTGGTATTGGATATTGTTGACAGATCATAAGACGCCAACTAGCGCCAATGGTAAGTTTTGACTGTTCCTACAATTGTGCCTACTGACCGCTAGATGCCAATACCGGTTTGATATGCATACACCTGATAGATAATCAGGTTTCTTCTCCGTTAGCAGACGAAAGAAAAATATACAACTTCTTGATTTAAGATACTGTAATATTTCACCGCGGCGGTCGCCGTGGTGTGATGGTAGTATGCTCCGTCTACCACACCTACTATCCTGGGTTCATGCCCCGAGCAAAGCAACATCAAAATTTTAAAAACAAGGTTTTTCAATTAGAAGAAAATTTTTCTACCCGGGATCGCCCCTCGGCAGTGTTTAGCAAGCACTCCGAGTGTATTTCTGCCATGCGGGAAAAAAAAAACATTTTTATTAAGTGTTGATGCTATTTTAGTACTCGAAGCTGTAGTTTTTTTACTTCCATACACACATACATACATACATTAGGCCGGGTCGATTTGTGGAGAGGCAAAAAAATCTCCCATTGCTCTGTGAAAATCATATTCTAGGCATCAAAATAAGAAACTTTGCCGAAGGAACCATACCTCTAAAACGAATTCTGATGTCCCCCCCTTTGGGTCGTAGGGGCAAATTTGAAAAATCCCACTTTGAAATGCCTATGTTTTTTCTTTTTGGAGTTAATTTTTCTCTTTAGAAATTTATTTAGTTAGAACATATGTAAATGAAAAAATGAATTTAACCTAGTAATTGAAAAGAAATTAAAAAAAAATTATTAGAAATTTGCGTTTTTACAATCCCCTTTTAAAACCAAGGCATCACTGTGATGCATTTGCATGTCGTAAACATAGTTGTGTGGGTTTTTTATTCAACCGTTTTAAAAAATGAAGGTATCACTGTGACACAATTGCAGATCGTAAAATTGCTTGTGCTGTTTTTTTTAAGCCACCACAAGACACAGCAGGTAGAATTGAAATTGTCCCTACCCAAAAGTTCGACCCAAAGCGGGGGGACATCAGAATTCGTTTTAGGGATATGGTTCCTTCGGCAAAGTTTCTTATTTTGATCCATAGAATACGATTTTCACAGAGCAATGAGCGATTTTTAAATCGACCCACCCTAACATACATATATCATTCACAAATGGTTTTGTTATTTAAATTTATTTGTTTTAATAAATTATATCTGGAATTTCAACAAATCGTGTGAAATTTGAAATTCCATGGTGGGCATTAATACATACGTAAACTCTACTGTCGCGATACAATGGCGAGTGTATGTTGCCTATTGTGTCTCATGCACACTCCACATCTCTTGAAAAGGTAGGTACAAATATGAATGTATGTATATTTAACCACAGTATTGACAGTTTATCTTTTGTTAATTCGATTATCGTACAATTTGTGGGAAAATGTATTTATGTAGATATTTTACAGTCTCCCATTTATCTTATATATATGTACATCATTTATACAAACATACATACATACGTAAATGGAAATCTATGTAAGTTGTTCGCCCAGAGCTTCAAATAGATAATAGAAAATAACTTACAAACGTTTATAGCTACATATTTTTACCACAATACCGGGAAGTGCGGCAGGGATCTACCTATTCCAAAAGGGTGAATTTTTTGAGCGATTTACTTTAAATTTTGCGCACTTTTGAACTTCCGAGAACTACCAAGCACCAACAAATTAAATGGGGTTCCACTGAAATGACAGCTCTTGGGCGGAATCACTAGTCACTCCGGTACATAAAAACGGCTGTCTTGGGAAGCGGTACACGCAGATAAATTGCGGATTGAATCAAAAACCACACCACAGAACAGTACTTGTAGGAATAGAATTATCAAAAGCTTTTGATACAGTCGACCACGGCACGTTACTGCAAGAGTTATCAGGGTCCTCCATTTCTCCAAGTCTTAAAATATGGGCCGCAAATTACCTGTCTGGTCGGCAAGCAGCGGTGCAATTCAGGAACGTAATGTCTAAACCCAGCAGAATTAAACGAGGGGTACCACACAGCGGTGTCCTATCCCCGCTTTTGTTTGACTTCTACATATCCAAGCTCCTTTCCCCACCAGAAGGAGTCTCCATTTCATCTTACGTCGATGACTGCACAATAATGGCCACAGGTCCAGGCTCACACATCGATAAGCTTTGCAATAAAATAAACAGCTATCTCTCTGATCTCTCCAGTTTTTTCGTTTCGCGAAACCTGACATTGTCAGCGGCCTTATTTACAACATGCGAAAAACAAATTTCGACCTTATTGGACATCCACGTCGATGACATTACGCTACCGACTGTCTTACATTTTGGCGAGAATGCAGCCGCAATTGTACCTAAAATCCAAAGCCGTAATAAAATCTTCAAATCTCTTGCCGGAAGCACTTGGGGTAAAGACAAATGGATGCTCATTACCACTTGCAAAGTAATTGGCCGGCCGCTTGCATGCTACGCGTCGCCGATATGCTCGCCAAGCCTAAATGTTACTCACTGGGAGAAAATTCAGGCCTGCCAAAACACTGCTATCAGAACCTTATATCCCGAGAACATCTTCATAGTGAGGCGAGAGTACTTCCATTAGATAGACAATGAAATGCTGAACAAACAGTTTCCGTTGAATATACAGAAACCTGGGCATCGCAACAGCCAACTGATTGAAGAGCCTCTACTTACCAGGGCCTTAAGAAGTCATCTCCGTAAGCATTATGAGGAAATACGGCACCTGGAACACAGCCGTATTAAGAAAAAAAAAAACACCAACAGGTCGTCAGTGATACCCACAAAAAGGCGTCGGACTTCTATGACAGGAATTGCCTGGCGAACCCAGTTCTTTAAGATAAATACCCTGGTCTCGCAGAAGAGGAAAGAACTCTCCCTAGGGAGACGCGCGCCACTCTAACTCAAGTTAGATCTGGGTAATGTAACAGGTTAAACTCTTACCTATCCAGAATCAACTCCGACATACATAAGGTATATCCTGCTTGAATGTGTCCTCACAAGACACCAACCATCTTTTTAATTGCAATGTGAAACCACCGCCTTTAACACCTCTCTCACTCTGGTCCACCCCTGTTGAAACTGCAAGTTTCCTTGAAAGCCCGTTAGAGGATATTGATGACAATTTGCGAGCGGTCGCACCTATTGGATGGGGCTGCCGCAACAACAATAACAACCAAGTTTCAACCAAGAGCAACCTTTCCTGCAATTAGTTCAATCTACCATTTCGTGAAGTTAACTTCGTAGGCGATGATGCACATTTTTTTTTGAGAGTGAAATTTGCAAAAAACAAAATTTGAATAGATCGTTACTTTTTTTTCTTAAAAATTGTAGCAATAATATTAAACGCTTGGCGCAATATATCTCAAGCATCACCACATCAGACATCAACATAGCCCACCGAATTAACACTCAGCGGCTACGCTGGCTTGGCCATGTTATGGGAATGAAAGATGACGCTCCGACTAAAAAAGTATTTTTTATCGAAATCCGCCTATGGAAGCAGAGGAAGAGAGCGGCCCCCACTACCCTGGAAGGATCAGGTGGAAAACGATTTAGGAAGCGACTGGTGCGCTTTGTTGGACGGCCATAACTGTTTAAACAGTTAAGCGCCAAATAGTTGTCGTCGTCGTGTTCAGACGTGTTTGCTATCACTCCGCAAACTTCTACTATTGTTTTTGCTTCTAGTGTTGTTTTTACTTTTCTACTTCTTTGTTTTTATTCTACTTTGCATCGGAATTAATATACCGTCTCTGTGTAACAAACTTAATTTCTTATTTAACGCAAGCAAATAAAATAGCAAATATAATAATCGAACAATCATTAAAATATCATTTCAACAATGCCTTGTTGTTGCGGGCAAAGAGTCAACAGAATAGTTGCTGATACACAAAAAGTTCAGTGTCAAAAATGCAAAGAAATTTTTCATATTAATTGTGTTGGTATTAATCCAACTGATCTTGATTTCTTGCTCTCGAGTGGTAGACCGAATTTTTGCAGTGCCTGTATGGTTAAACGTCGTGCATCTCTACACTCTCCCCCCTCACCAATGAATGTGGATGAGAATAGTACTGCGAATACCGGTTTAACTACTAATGCTGAATCACAGCCTACCTCTCAGAAGAGGGCAGACACTAAGAACGTAGCTGAGAACGCCCACACACAACAACTGACTCTGCAATCACTGCTTCAGGAAATGTCCGCTCTAAGAGCAGAGAATACGAAAGCTATTTCTACTATCAAAGCATTTTGCGAAGATAAATCACAACAGTTTAAAAAAATAGATGAACTACACGCTGAGGTGAGTGCACTGCAGTCTACCCTAAGTGAAAAAGCTGCTAACATTATAAAACTCAATGCCGAAATTAAAAATCTTAGCAGCGCTGTTGAAAACTTAAACCGCATCATTAAAAATTATGCTAGCGATAGACATAGACCAGCTACTGCCGCCATTTCTGCCAACGCTGGCGCTAATGCCAATAATGCCGACCTATCTACTAGTAGTACATTCGCTGCTGTTGCCGCCGGCGTTCAGAGCCGAGGTATGACAATCAATGTTAATGCCGTAGAAAATGTTAATGCCGTACAAAATGTTAAGAGTGCTGCCGCTGGTGATGCTAGTCGATGTATGCCGAGTTATGCTAATGTTAATGCCAAAGAAAATGGTAAGAGTACTGCCGTTGACGATGTTAGTCGACGTTCGCCAACAAATGACGCCAACATGGATAATAAAGGGCCAACCGGTGCCAATGTTAATGCAAATGTTAACATCAATGCTAATGCCACGGGCGCTGTTAGGAAATATCCACGTACGCCTAGCTATGTTAGTGCAAATGGTAACACTGATGTTGATGTTAATGCAAACTCTAGCGATAATGCCAAAAATGCAGATAACGTAAAAAATCTAAAGCTGGAGACATTGGTGCTTTATCGGTAACCGTATCGGTAATCTTATAACAGCTGATTCGACCAACCTTATGAGAATCAGTGCAATCGATTATTGGTGCCGCTAAGGTCGTAACCGTATCGTAGCCAACCAATTGGGTTTTGGTTAACCGTCGTAACGATAAACAGCTGATTACGTTAGGGATACGACTACAGCGATACGAAAAACGGCACCAATGACTCCAGTTTAAATGCCGCCCCCGTGGATGGTATGAACGATAATTTGGAGCTTGATGTGGTTGCTCAGAAAAGATGGATTCACCTCTCTTATTTTAAAAATACCGTCAAAGGAGAGGATATTATCTCTTACGTTACAAAGCACACTGGGATTACTCGCGACCATCTATCGTGTTTTGCGCTTGTGAAGAAAGATGCAAATATCAATGAATTAATGCGCATAAGCTTCAAGCTCAGTGTATCTCCATGTCACTATGATGCCATATTTGATGCAAAGCTATGGACTGCTAATATTAAAATCCGTCCATTTCAGTCTTTTCAAGCGGGAGCGGAGAATGTCGAAACGGGCTAACTAGCTCAACATCACTTGAATCATTTTCAATATACTATCAAAATGCAAGCGGTATACGAACAAAATCAAATGAATTTAGGATTGCTTCATCATTACGTGAATATGATATTGTTGCTATCACCGAAACCTGGCTTTGTGAACAAATTTCCAGCTCCGAGTTTTTTGACAACCATTACACTGTTTATCGCCATGATAGATGCCCTATTGCTAGTGGCTGCGCTCGAGGTGGAGGAGTGTTATTAGCAGCTAAAACAAGCCTAAATAGCAGTTTGTTAGTTTTGCCCTTTGCTGATAAGTTAGTTGAACAAGTCTGCATAGATGTATCAATTTCAAATGACAAACATACTTACATCTTGATATCATATATACCGCCTAACTCTAGTTTTAATGTTTATGAACAACATATTAATAACATAAAATTTGTCAGTGAATCTGTTGCACTAAATGGGCAGATAATAGTTGTGGGTGATTTTAACTTGCCTGACATTATTTGGTCATTTGACAATGGCTGGCTACTACCTATTAATATTAAATCTGATATTGAATCTTCTGTCACTAGTTTTTTTCTTATCTAACAATTTTCAACAATTAAATTCATTTGCAAACTCTAATGATAAAATTTTGGATTTAGTATTCGCAACAGAAGATCTCAAATTAGCATGTGAATTGAATTTGTCACCTATATCAAGTAACACAATTCATCATAAAGCTTTAACTATTAAATTCGAATTTCTAAGTTTTCAGCGACTAAATATGAACCACGAACCTTTATTATCTTTTAGAAAAGCCAACTTCGATGCACTGAATACCTCTCTTTATTGCACGAACTGGGATTTCTTAGATTTCATAGAAGATCCAGACTTAATATATACAAACATTTGTGACATTCTTTCTGATGCCGTCACCAAGTTTGTGCCTTTGAAATCCTCTAAGCCCAAAAATAAACCGCCTTGGTTCAACGCGGAATTAAGCCATCTAAAGAACATTAAAAATAAGGCTCTAAAAAAATACATAAGCTCAAAGTCTCCCGTGGACCTTCATAATTTTAACAATTATAAAAGCGAATTTGACAGACTTCATAAATATCTCTTTAATCAATATATAACCAAAATTGAAGACAGCCTGAAACTCAATCCGTCTTCGTTCTCGAATTACGTGAACTCTAGGCGTAAATCATGCGGCATACCTGATAGAATGGAATACAAAGGCTGTGTATCCAATACTACGCTAGAGACTCGCAATCTGTTTGTCTCATTCTTTCAAGAAGTTTATGAAAGCTACCAGTCCGTAGACACTCCTACAATTTCAAGACCAACTGATTTTAATTTCATTGACGCATTTATTATCACTGAGGGTGATGTTGCAGATGCAATCTTAGACCTTAAGCCAAGCTTCAACTGCACTAATGGTCTTCCCCCAATATTTTTCATTCGGTGCGTGGATTCTCTTGTAAAACCAATCACCAAACTCTTTAAGACATGTTTACGCCAAGGAAGATTCTTAAATTGTTGGAAGTCATGCTCAATTGAACCCATCTTCAAATCTGGAAACAAAAGCCTCATCCCCAACTATCGAGCTATAGTAAAACAGGGGGTCTTTCCAAAAATTTTCGATCACATACTTAACAAAAAACTTCTGGAACATGTTCAGCGTGCCCTAACTATCTGCCAACATGGGTTTTTGCCAGGTAAATCAATAGTCACTAATCTATCTCTTATTTCAAACAACATTATCACTGCAATGGAACGATATTCGCAACTCGATGTCATATATACCGACTTCTCAAAAGCTTTTGATAAAGTAGACCATAACATTCTTTTACTGAAGCTCAATAAATTTGGTGTTTCCGGCACTTTATTGAGCTTTTTCAGAAATTTTCTTTTTGGTAGGAAATTATCGGTGATAATTAACTCAATTCGCTCGAACATTGAAGTCTATGCCACATCGGGTATTCCTCAAGGAACTCACATTGGCCCTCTGTTATTCTTACTCTTCATAAACGACTTACCGTCGCATATCATATCGTCAAAATGCTTAATGTTCGCAGATGATGTCAAAATATTCCTCAATATTTACAGCCTTATCGATTGGCAAAAACTTCAGCAAGACTTAAACATTTTCTTAAATTGGTGTACCATCAATAACCTAAGCCTAAACATTAGCAAGTGCTGCGTTGTCTCTTATTGTCGCCGCGCATATGTCTATACTTTCAACTATTCTCTGGATGGCGTTGATTTGTTGCGTAAATCCGAAATTAAGGATTTAGGAATTATCTTTGACACAAAATTAACTTTTTCTAAACATATTGATCTAGTCTCGTCTAAAGCGTACTCGATGGTGGGTTTCATAATCAGGAACACCAATGATTTTAAGGATCCTATGACTCTGAAAACTCTCTATATTGCTTTGGTACGGAGTATTTTAGAGTATGGGGCGATCATTTGGAACCCATACTACACAAAGTACTCTGATAAAATAGAGATGATCCAGAGGAAATTTACCAGATTTGCTATGAAAAGAGTGTTTATCGAAAATGACATTCCAAGTTACGCCTCAAGGAGGAAACTCCTTGGCTTACAATCTCTTGCGGACAGAAGGTCATATCTGTCGCTGTTATTTGCCTACAATATTTTATCTGGCAATATTGACTGCCCAGATATATTTATTCTGTTTCGAGTACAGGGATCTAATATTAATCTCAGAAATCCCAGAAAGTTTACTGAGGCTTCACATAAGTCGCTCTATTCTTATAATGAACCGATAGCCAGAATCATTCGCCTGTGTAACACATTCGCTCCGCAAATAAACTTCAACGACAGCCTTTATTGTTTTAAGTTAAGCCTATTTGCACTATTTAATTAAATATTTAAACACGATCATAGTCTGTAAGAAATCTTGTTTCGATGACTGAAATAAATAAATAAATAAATAAATAAATAAGTAAGGAAGTAAGTAATGTACCTCCGAAGAAATTCATGACCGAGTTTCTCTTCCAATTTGTTCTGTGTTGGATTTTCATGTCATGCTGACCAAAATGTTTTTGCACCACGATTTTAGCTATTCAAATGAAGCGGGGTATATAATATGTATATATGTACATATGTATATCATGTACTTATATTAATACCCGTAAGTACAGACCTCAATATTCAATTACTGCAAGTCAGGTGTATTGAGTGCTCGTGTGCAATTATTTGAAATACATACCCAGATATATAAAATGTATAAAGTTCTCTGGAAAACCCGCCAATGGAAACGTGACAATAGCAATATATTTAGACATAGAGAAATATGTACGTACATCAGTACATTTGTATGTATGTATGTATATATTCCCTGCAAA
Source organism: Eurosta solidaginis (assembly GCF_040869045.1). NCBI lineage: Eukaryota > Metazoa > Arthropoda > Insecta > Diptera > Tephritidae > Eurosta > Eurosta solidaginis. The sequence goes on along the minus strand of NC_090319.1, from coordinate 85,059,940 downwards.
AATAGTGCGACTAATCCCTAAAGAGTGGATGCAGTTGGGATTAGTCAATAAAAATAAAAAAGCGGCAACGAAGTGAGCTAAATAAAAAAGATAATAGGTGATTGATTCGAATTATTTAAAAAAAATGCAGAGCCCTAGACCGAACGTAATTGACTTGGAACTTATGTATGTTCCATTATCGTCCACCCATATCTCTTGGAATGAGTTGGCGACTTAGTAAATTTGTATATAGTTGTACATATTTAAAAATATATTGCAAGTATCAATATTGCGCTTAAAATGTACATAACCTTGAACCATACGAAAACTAAGACTTTTTGCTGAGGCAAACAAAGGGGATTGGTCTCTTCATAGGACATGCTCAAACAAAATGGAACAGCTCAACTCATACAAAGAGCTCAACACTGGCATTAGTCGCATACTACTTTCCGATTCACCCTGGACTCATCCTAAACTACTCGCATTTTTTGCAGGGTACTTGATGTTTGGGTTATGAATGTGTTTTGTAAATTATTTAAATGAAGTCGAATATATTTATTTAAGCAAATATTAACACAAAATATTTCATTACACAAAAAAGGCGTGAGTACCAAGTACTGGTGAAGTTCGATGTGTAAACATACGGGCGTATGTACATACGCCTAGTAAAGTAATATTTTTTAAGTTAACTGCACCTTATCCAGATTGAAATCAGAAAAGGGTAAGTTTATTTCAGATGAGGTACCGGGATTTCAGAAATGGTCATTTGGATTTGAGAATAGGGAATTCGATTTTAGAAGATCAAAATTGGATTTTAGATTAAATAACATATATCTATGAAAAGGTGGCTTATGACTCAAAAAAAAATTTTTCACTTGTTTCTGGTTTCGATAGTTTTTGAGACGCTCTTTCACGTGATGAAAACTAGAAAGTCCTAACTTGCTTAGGAGTGTACTAAAAATGTAGAGAAAGAAGAGCACAAATGAAAGACGATGAAGCCTTTGGTTCCTTCGATGCCACTTTGGTGGCTGGTGAAGCATCCTCAGATTTTTTTTATAGCATTTTTTTCGATGGCAATGGAGCCAAAATATCGGTCAGAAACTGGTTTGTGCTTTGCCTTTTAGGCATGACTGTTCATAATGCAAAAGAAAAACTACTAAGAAACTGAAGAAATGTATTGTTTATCTTTAACAGCTGTTTCTCGCAATATCTTTTTTTAGTCATAAGCCACCTTTTCATAGACCGGGTCACATATAATATAAGTTTAAATAAGATATATATATGCAGAAAATTTTAAAAACATTTATTTTCCAACGCATTGCTAATGCATCTGCATAAAAAGTTGTAGCGTGTTGTGCTGCCCACGCACAAACTTCTCCTGTTACTGTAGCTTTTACTTCGTCTATTTTTCTTTGCAAGTACTGGAGCCGTTGCCCCGAAACATGTAGGCCTTGCACTTCCGGAACAAGCGAATTAGCCTTTACATGACATTTTCTTTATATAAACGAAGACTTGAAATGGAAAAAAGCTCTTACAAGGTATTTGCGAATCTGACGATTTCTGAAGTCCATTTTGTGTTTTCTGAAATCCAGTTTTTACATTCTGAAATTCGATAAATTATTCTGAAAACAAATTGGAGTTTTCTGAAATTTAATTACCATTTTTGATATAAAATTAACCATTTCTGAAATCCAAATATCTATTCTGAAACCCAACAGGCTTTTTATACTCAGTTGAGCAGAGCTCACAGAGTATATTAACTTTGATTGGATAACGGTTGGTTGTACAGGTATAAAGGAATCGAGATAGATATAGACTTCCATATATCAAAATCATCAGTATCGAAAAAAATTCGATTGAGCCATTGTCCGTCCGTCCGTCCGTCCGTTAACACGATAACTTGAGTAAATTTTGAGATATCCTGATGAAATTTGGTATGTAGGTTCCTGGGCACTCATCTCATATCGCTATTTAAAATGAACGATATCGGACAATAACCACGCCCACATTTTCGATATCGAAAATTTCGAAAAATCGAAAAAGTGCGATAATTCATTACCAAATATGGATTAAGCGATGAAACTTGGTAGGTGAGTTGAACTTATGACGCAGAATAGAAAACTAGTAAAATTTTGGACAATGGGCGTGGCACCGCCCACTTATAAAAGAAGGTAATTTAGAAGTTTTGCAAGCTGTAATTTGGCAGTCGTTGAAGATATCATGATGAAATTTAGCAGGAACGTAACGTTACTCTTATTACTATATGTCTGCTTAATAAAAATTAGCAAAATCGGAGAACGACCACGTCCACTTTTTAAAAAAAATTTTTTTAAATTCAAATTTTAAAAGAAAAGTTAATATCTTTACAGTATATAAGTAAATTATTTCAACATTCAACTCCACAACAACAAAATACAAAAATAAAAGAAAATTTCAAAATGGGCGTGGCTGCGCCCTTTTTCATTTAATTTGTCTAGGATACTTTTAATGCCATAAGTCGAACAAAAATTTACCAATCCTTGTGAAATTTGGTAGAGGCTTAGATTCTAGGACGATAACTGTTTTCTGTGAAAAAGGGCGAAATCGGTTGAAGCCACGCCCAGTTTTTATACACAGTCGACCGTCTGTCCTTCCGCTCGGCCGTTAACACGATAACTTGAGCAAAAATCGATATATCTTTACTAAACTCAGTTCACGTACTTATCTGAACCCACTTTGTATTGGTGTAAAAAATGACAGAAATCCGACTATGACCACGCCCACTTTTTCGATATGGAAAATTACGAAAAATGAAAAAAAATGCCATAATTATATACCAAATACGAAAAAAGGGATGAAACATGGTAATTGTATTGGTCTATTGACGCAAAATATAACTTTAGAAAAAAACTTGGTAAAATGGGTGTGACACCTACCATATTAAGTAGAAGAAAATGAAAAAGTTTTGCAGGGCGAAATCGAAAGCCCTTGGAATCTTGGCAGGAATACTGTTCGTGGTATTACATATATAAATAAATTAGCGGTACCCGACAGATCATGTTCTGGATCACCCTGGTCCACATTTTGGTCGATATCTCCAAAATGCCTTCACATATACAACTAAGGGCCACTCCCTTTTAAAACCCTCATTAATACCTTTAATTTGTACAAACACATTCTAGTTACCCCTGGTCCACGTTTATGGCGATATCTCGAAAAGGCGTCCACATATAGAACTAAGGCCCACTCCTTTTTAAAATACTCATTAACACCTTTCATTTGATACCCAAATAGTACAAACAAATTCTAGAGTCACCCCTGGTCCACCTATATGGCGATATCTCGAAAAGGCGTCCACCTATAGAACTAAGGCCCACGCCCTTTTAAAACACTTATTAACACCTTTCGTTTGATACCCATATTGTACAAACGCATTCTAGAGTCAACCCTGGTCCACTTTTATAACGATATTCCGAAAAGGCGTCCACCTATAGAACTAAGGCCCACTCCCTTTCAAAATACTCATTAACACATTTCATTTGATACCCATATTGTACAAACAAATTCTATAGTCACCCCTGGTCCACCTTTATGGCGATATCTCGAAAAGGCGTCCACATATAGAACTAAGGCCCACTCCTTTTTAAAATACTCTTTAACACCTTTAATTTGATACCCATATTGTACAAACGCATTCTAGAGTCACCCCTGGTCCACCTTTATGGCGATATCTCGAAAAGGCGTCCGCCTATAGAACTTAGGCTAGCTCTCTTTTAAAATTATCATTAACACATTTCATTTGATACCCATATCGTACAAACAAATTCTAGAGTCAGGCCTGGTCCACCTTAACGGCGATATCCCTAAATGTCGTCCATCTATAGAACTATGGCCCACTTCCTCTTAAAATACTCTTTAATACCTTCCATTTGATACACATGTCATACAAACACATTCCAGGGTTACCCTAGGTTCTTTTTACAACATGGTGATTTTCCCTTACTTTGTCTCCACAGCTCTCAACTGAGTATGTAATGTTCGGTTACACCCGAACTTAGCCTTCCTTACTTGTTCTGAAATACAATTGATATTTTCTTATGGGCATGTTGTCGATGACAGATGTGTCATCGGTTTTGTGTGAAGTTTTATCGTTACATTTAGCATAACAAACCGATTTGTCCATAACAAATAGATAACTTTTCCATATCACATCGATAACTACAATTTTTCATAACATAACATAACTTTTCGATAAGTAAACGACAATATATCGATAAATTTTTCATAGAAAATCTATTACGTTTTGATAACAAATCGACAAATCTTCGACAAAATATCGATAAAACAACGATAACAATTTGAACCAATTTTCGATATCAAATCGAAAGCTTTTTAACAAACAACAAATCGATTAAACACTGATAACAAATTAGTTACACTCCGATAACAAATCGATAAATTTTTTATTAAAATTCGATAGTTTTTTGATAACGAAATCTTAACCTTTCGTTAAATAATTGATGACTTCTCGATAATATATCGACAACTATTTGATAATAAACCTATAACTTTTCTAAAACAAAACAATAACAAATTTGTAATACTTCGAAAAAATCGATAGCTTTTTGATAACATAACAATAACTTATCTGCAAATAATCGATAACTTTTCGATAATAAATCTATAACAATCCGATTTCGTCAAATTAGTTATATTTCGAAAAAAATCGATAGCTTTTATTTAATATATTAATGACTTATCTGTAAATAATCGATAACTTACCGATAATAAAGCGATAACAACCCAATTTCGTCGATAAAATAATTGATAACCTCTCCTATGGATAGCAAATTTATAACTCTATAACAAATCGATAGCTCGTCGATAATACACTTATAACAAATCGATAGCCCGGAGACAAGAAATGAATAACACGTCCACAACCTGTCGAAAGCAAACCGATAACTGATCAATAGCCAACCGTTAACACTTCGATAATGAATATATAACACGTAGTCTGGTTTCGGTTCCCGCTTCGATTCTGGCGTTTAATCTTTCCTTTCTCTCTCCTCCATTGTCTCCTTACATTCTGTATTCCCTCATAAAGCATACTACGTCCAAAAGACTTAAAAGATATTTAGTAAAAATAACATACCCAATTTTCAAGTTTCGTAATCCACACTTTATATTTTATAGGATTACTGTGAGTACCTTACGTCTAAAAACCCGCATAAATAGTTCTACAACATACAAATATATGTATGTGGGGTGTTTCACGTCAAGTGTTTCCACTTGAAAAGCTTGATATCTCGAATATCCACTAAAGTTGATTAAAATGTCGTTATTATTCGGTGGAATAGGAGGGACCGAAATATGAACGGACTGCGATTAAACAAGGTCAGGAAGTTTCGTTCTATTTTTCTGGATATTATTTGCGATAAATTTTTGCACAATAAATTTATAGAACATGCCACTTGTCTTGAGCCAATCTTACAAAGTACTGTATTCAAAAAACCTTGCTTATTATTTGATGTTTTTCTTATGAATTCAAGGGCAACTAAATCCTCCAAAATCCCTTTAAAATAAATTTTGAGTAGGGCTGGGACTATCCGTATATTTGAATATCCGGATATCCATACGGATATCCGTTGACACGGATAAAATCCGGACGGCATGGATATCCGGTTAATATTCGTTTGCGAGGCTATCCGGATATCCGGATTTATGAAGATCCGGCTAATAACCGTATTTATGGATATCCAGTGAAAGCAACAATTGATGTACCATATATGTTTATTTAACATTAATAACAATAAATTCGTGGGCATTTAAATAAATTAACAGCGTGTTTTCACAATATAAACAAATGGCACTGCTCTTATTTTCACTTGTTTGTAAAACTGTAGCTTTTTAATTTTTGACGTTAATTTAATAATCTACAAACATATTTTGTAAATAATTTTTCGATGTTTCCTTCGTTCAATTCTGATATGCAGATATTCAACTTATATATTCCAGTATCCGGACATACGGATTTTCCGTTTAGGTATCCGGATAGCCGAACATCGGATATCGGATTTCCCATTTATGAATCCGGATTTTTTGCTTAGCTATCCGGATAAACCGGATATTCGAATAACCCGGATGCAGTTCACAGCCCTACTTTTGAGGACCTCGCATTTTTTAACTGGACTGTGGACAAAAATATTTTACAGTCGTAGTATATTAGAACTTACTTTTAGCATTTTCTATGGAACAAGATTAGATCAGCAGATATTTTGTATGTAAGTTTATAACGATACTACTTTTTGAATTCATTTTTAAAAGTACATAATATTGTTTTGTATTATTTTACTAGATATATATCAACGTTCTATAACAATATTTTCAATAATTGGTTCAATTGCCCTCCATGGCGTATGAGTAACCTGCAATAATATCAACCTCGATGCAAATGTTCTAAGAACGCTGATCACACATTGGCAGGATGATTTGCAGGCGCGTGAGTAGTGTTCAAATCAGAAACGAAGATAAAATGCTGGCACTTTGGTGCATTCAGACAATAATATAATATATCAGTATATATGCAGATTAGGGTGTGCCGAATTCTTAAATGGGCTACAGAAAAACTTGTTCCTAGCTATCTAACGTTCAATTTTCTACAAATATTGTGAAAAAAGTCGGCTGCGCCATATGTAGTGATAGTATGAAATAAATTTTAATGTAAGCTTTGACTGAAACAAAATAAATATATGTATTATATCCTTCCCAGTTATGTTTGAATCCATATTTGGTGAATACAATCTAGTGATGCCTAGTTTTTCTATGGCCCATTTAAGAAAACACAAACTTAGATTTTTAATGGGCCTCCCTAATGCAGATACATATCTACATATGTACACATGTGTATATATAAGACATTTTTTGCACAATAGCAAATTACATTTATTCAAATGTATTTTTGGAGCATTTACTCGCTTACGTTATTTTTAATTTAATACTATTAAATCATCGTTTGATTGCTTTTTTGCAAGATTAAGCATTTCTGTCGAATTGTCTATAAAATTAATAAGAAATATTTGACAACGACAAACGTCATTTTAATTGTGGTTTTATTGAGTGGGGGAAAAAAATGGAGGGAAAAAATGTTTAGCATTTGCTCCTCGGAGTTTAAGCAATAAACCAAGTATCTTTGTTTAGGATAAATTACGAAGTGTGAATATTAAGGGAAAGTTGTCGAGTAGCCTCCTATTCTAGGGTAAAGAATTGCCCTAGTACAAAACTAAAAAAATAGATAATAAAAATTTAATAAAAATAGAAATAAAATAAAAACAAAATAAAAGAAAATAAAAAAAAATGTAATCAAAATAAAATAAATTAATATTAAGTAAAAAAATAAAATTAAAATAAACCAAAAATATCAAAAATGTAAAAAGAAATAAAAAAATAGTTTATTAAAAAAAATAAAGTAAAATTAAATGAATTAAAAAAGAAATAAAATTATATAAAAATAAAATATATTAAAATGAGATAGAATAAAAAAAAAATAACAAAATAAAATTAACAAGAAATTAAGTCAAATAAATCATAATAAAATACAAATAAAAATAAAAAACAAAATTTTAAAATAAAATAACACAAACAAAAATCAAATAAAATAAAACAAAATAAATAATATAACAAAATTGGATAAAATAAAATAAACTAAAATAGTATAACATAAAATAATATAAAAATCAAATTAATTAATGAAATTGAAATGAATTAATGAAATAAAAATAAAATAAAAAATTTAGTTTTACGCGGGGATTACCCTTATTGCTGTAAATGTATGAAATTTATTTGAAGCAATTTTTAATTTTATAATTTTTTTAATGATTTTGGGAAAAATTTAAACAACTTGAAGTCAAGACGGGCAAGGCGACAGCTGTTTCGATTATACCTTGTAGATCTCTTCAAAGACTTTTCTCCCGGCAGTGGGATTTGAACCCGCACTACTACGATGGTTGAAGTGTTACAAACGCATGCAGCCACGCCATGTCTTAGTTGTTGCAAACCTTATCCCAATTGCCTTCTTTGCATATTTTTCTTTATTTACAGGCCAAACTTCGTATTTTTTAAAATAAAATAAATTAAACGAAATGAAATAATATAAAATAGAAATAAATTAAATAAGATAAAAGTAAAATTAAATAAACTATAATGAAATAAAAATAATAATATAAAATAAAATAATATGAAATAAAATAAAATAAAATAAATTAATATAAAATAAAATAAGATAAAAAAATTAAATAAATTATAATGAAAAAAAAAATGAAAAAAATATATTTTTTGTTGTTATATTGGCATACTGATTTGTAAGATCGCGGGTTCGAATCGAGCACAAGGCCTAACAATAATTATTTTGTCTTATTATTCTTATGATACATTTTTTCTTAAATGAAAAAATTTTTTTATTAAATTTAAATTTTCTTTCTTCTATTCTATTTTAAAATTTTTTCATTTAAGAAAAATTTAGGCGTGGAGCTCGATTCGAACCCGCGATCCTAAAAAAATAAAAATAAAATAACGAAATTTAAAATAATATAAAATAAAATAAGATAAAAGTAAAATTAAATAAATTATAATGAAATAAAAAAAAAAATAAAAATAAAATAAAATAAGATAAAAACAAAATTAAATTATAATGAAATAAAAATAACATAAATAAAAATAAAATAACAAAAAGAAAATAAAAAATAAGTAAAGTATAAAAAATTTTAATTAAATAAAATCGAAGGAAAAAAAGTTAAAAAATGTAATAGCTTAATTTTCTGCGATAAAAAAATTGGGCTACTTAATTTTTATTTCCATTAAAATCAAAAGTTAAGACTTAACTTAGATTTATATACTCATGACAAGTTTTCTAATTAACTTCGAGTTAAAAAGCCGCTCTGCAAGTGGGCCTAAGTGGTTTTGAAAACGAAAGTTTTAACTATGATGAAAGGTAAGTCGGAATCACGATCAATTTTCCGGAAAACTCTGGAACACCTCGTACAGAAAAAATAATTTTATAGGACAGAGCCTTCCTCCCACTGGGCCGCCTTGCGAAGTAACGGTGGCTTTGTCGCAGCAAGGAAGAAGTAAAATGCTGCAACTTCGGTTGCTCATAAGAAGATGAATGGAACGACAAAGCCGTTCCTGGCTGTGACGCTAATAGATTCAGGAATTTCTATGAGCAGGTGTCTATCGAAACTATTAAATAAAGTTGACAAAGCTATGCCATGTTAACCACTTGAAATATATAAAGAAGTTTTTTTCAAAGGCTGGGCAAAAATCACATGTGAGGTGAAGACTGAGAACGCGCCGAGCCTGTTACATAATGGAAACCGTAATACACCGACAGGTACTCCGTATATGCTCGTCTGCCTGATAAGCAAAAAGGCGGAGTATATGTTGCACCCAGGGTAAAAAGAAGACATAATGGTAATGCGTGCAATGTTAAAGGGGGACAAACAAACTGCTTAGCAATGGTTTGCTGGGTGGTTTTGCTACTTAAGAGGTCAGAGTTTAAGAAGCACCACTCTCCTTAAAGGAGTATACAGATTGCGCTTTACTTTTTTAAATCAGTTCCTTTACTTTTTAACAGCTCTGTAAAAATTATAATATTTAAATTTCAAAAACATAATTTTATTGGGGTGGCAACGCTGTCAACGCAACAGTTCATGTGAAATACGTCATAGTGGAATAACTTCATTTGATTTTCAACATCAACGAAATTAGATGCATATAGAGTCGGGGATAGTAGCTAGTTTTTCATAAACTTATTTTCTTAACTTTTAAAATCTCAAAATAGTCTCTCATACTACAAGTAAAGCGTAAATCATCTTCATCATTAATTGGCGCTTAACCGCCTTAGCAATTTTGGCCATTTCGTTACAAGTTACGCCAGCTATCCTTGTTTTGTGATAACTGACGCCAATTGGGAGCGCCTAGGGAGGTCAACTCTTTCTCCACCTGCATCTGCCAATTCAGTGGTGATCTACCCTTTCACCTGCTTCCAAACTGCGTTGTGGGCTGAATTACTTTCTTTGCCGGAGCGTCTTCGTCCACACGCTTAACATGACCTAGCCGGCGTAGCCTTTGGGTTTTTATTCGCTGCATTATCGTCATATCTGCGCAAAGCTCATATAGCTCATCATTATATCTACTTTCATAGCCGCTGTCGGCATCACGGACAGGACCATAAATCCTCCGGAGAACTTTTTTCTTGAACACTCCAAGAGCTGTCTCATCTTCTCTCCATTTTTCCGAGCCACACATTAGGACAGGTATGATAACGGACTTGTAGAGCGTGATTTTTGTTCATCGAGAGAGGACTTTACTTGCCTGCTCACTCCAAAGTAGCATTTGTTGGCAAGAGTTATTCTTCGTTTTATTTCTAAGCCGACATTGTTTTCGGTGTAAATGCTGGTTCCCAAATCCGTCCTTATTTGGCGAAAGAGACACTTTTTCTTCTGAACCTTCTTTATCAAATGCAACGCGTTTGTTCATATCAATATTATCAGCATACATATGTATAGGCTTGTACCATCACAGTTTAGTTCTGCTGCTAGAATTATCACGGAACTGGTGGTGCTGCCCCACGTCACTTGGCGCAAGTACTAAACTCTAAAAGCAAAATCAACTTTGTTTATTAGTGGCGACGAGGTCGCTTAAAGTACAGACCACAAATGATAAGTAGTTAACCAAAGTGATCCCACTGATCCCTTTATTGTTCAAGGCAGTTCAACTTATTAAACAAATATTTAACGGGGTTAGCCTACAATATTTACATAGTACATACATACATACATATATTTTGTATGTGCCTAGTAGTCGCGGTAGTAATTTGTTACACTATATTATTAAGAGTAAAGGGGAAATAGGTACGGATGTGTTTAAATAAATGTTTAATGTCCAAAGGCAGGGAAAACAGGTAAAATAATTAAAATGAAGTACTAAATATATTTATGTATGTAAATATGTAGTTTTTTTCTTAACCGCAGCAAATCAAGTACGGCGCGTGGTTAATTAATATGTATATATGTATGCATTTAAATTGCATATTTTGTACTGATTAAATTGGGTACATAAAAATTCGTGTAACCAAATGGAATTACAACAAATGATATTTTATTTTTTTGTAATTTAAAAAAAATAGTAATTTACATAAATCGTTAATGATGTTAGAGCAAAATTACAAAGTTTACAAATGGCGATGGTAACAAGGACATGTTTCTGAATTTCACTTCTTCATCAGCTAGCTTATCGGGAGCTGAGTATTGGACTCGAAATCTCCAACATTCATACTTTATACTAGTGTAAAGGCCGATGCCTTCAACCACTCAGCCATATGAATGCCCCGCTGCTCGCTTTGCAATGGGCTCTAAGTGTTGCCTTTTTTGTTGCTATCCCTTTATTCACCATTTAGGTACATACTAATTCTATATGTGGAATAATTATAGGCGCGCTCAAGAGCTAAGTAACATTGGATTTTTATTGTAGCGCTTTTATAAGCAGTACTTCCGCTGTTCACTACTTTATTCACAAGCAGGGTACTTTCAGCGTTCTTTCTTCCAGAACCCTTCTGTGGACTCACAAAGCACACACAAGTGAAACCAGCAGTCCAGATGACACTGGATTGAATGTTCAGGACAAAGGCATGCCAAATTGTTTATACTCCCAGCAACGAGAGTATCAGCCAAAGTAATTAATTTAAGCATATAGGGCTTATGAACTCTAACTGGGTACTATTCGGGGTACTGTAATCTACGACATCACCCAAATAAGTTAAATCTATCAAATACCCCTTCGTGATATGGAGTCAAAATTCTGAATTTAAATACATTAAAAGCCTCCACATACGGTAACAGGCTGAAAGCAGTGCACCAAGGCCTAGTTAAAATAATCATAATATTTACTCCACAAAACCTATTCACTTACTTGACTAACCGAAAGGTGCATACAATTATAACACAACTGGGTAAACAAAAGATAGGATAGCGGTTTTTAGATCATTCAAATTATTTTCTGTTTGTATCAAAGAACGCCGAAGACAAGTTTAAATCAGCTACGTTGTTCATAGATAAAGGCAGATCAATTTGGCTAAAATGTATATAAATTATGTTATATGTATATACAAATAAATTTATATAAATGGCAAAAAAAAAAGAAAGCAATTTTTCCTTTAATACAGACATAGTCTTGTAGAATTTTGACCAAAAACTTTAACAATAGCTCTTGGAAAAGAATTTTGGGATTTAAAACTATAAAGAGAGAACTTCTTTTTCTATAAGTTGTATTGTCACCAGGCCTCTAAGTGCCAAGTTTCAAGTCTCTAGGTAACCGCGAAGTTAGTTAAAAATGGATTGTAAGATTCCCAATTTAAAATTAATTTTCCTAATATCTCGATCCATGCACCACCTAGCGGTTTTTTTTTGATAAAATATTGCATTGTCACCGGGTTCTGACTTACGGCTCAAGTTTCATATCTCCAGCTCACCGGGAAGTTACTCAGAAATCGATTGCAAGATTCCCCTCGTTTTTCAAGGATTTGTAGTTATCTCACTTAGCGCGCCACCTAGCGGAATTTTGTTTTCTGTAAATTGTACTGTCACCGGGTCTCGAACTATGTGCTAAGTTGCAGTCTCTAGGAAGTTAGTTAAAAATGGATTGAAATATTCCCAAATTAAAATGAATTTTCCTAATATCTCGATCCATGCGCCACCTAGCGGATTTTTTTGGATCAAATGTTGCATTGTCACCGGGTTCTGACCAACGGCCCAAGTTTCAAGTCTCTAGCTCACCGGCAAGTTACTCAAAAATCGATCGCAAGATTCTCTGCGTTTTTCAGGGATTTTCATTTATCTCGATTTGTCTCCCACCTGGCGGAATTTTGTTTTCCACGAATTGTAGTGCTATCGACTCGCAAACTATGTGCTAAGTTTCAAGTCTCTGGATCACCGAGAAGTTAGTTAAAAGTCGATAGCAAAATTTCCATTTTAAAATAAATTTTCTGTATTTCTCGGTCCTTGCGCCACCTAGCGGATTTTTTTTCACTTGCATTCTAATGTCCCCCAGATCTGAACTATGTTCTAAGTATCAAGTGTCTAGCTCAACGGGAGGTTACCGTTAAAAATTCGTATGGAAATGAGGGGACAAACATGGAGCGACTTAATATAAAGGTAGTAAAAAAATATATTTCTTCGCACACATATAATTAATATAGAATACCCACATTTTATATACCAAATATGTAATTTAGAAACATGTAACCAATTAGCATCGGGTCATACAAATTAAGTTACGTTTGACTGAAGCGTCTAATGCTATTATATTTAAAAATATCAAATCAATTTCCTGAAATAATTTCATATATCACGATTTTATTAATTATACCGTTGCTCTGAACTAAAAATAGCATGTTTCAAATTCCTAGAGGGAAGAATGAGACATTTCAAACGTTCATTTGACTCAAACAAACGATATGCGACAGTCAAAAGTTCTAACTTAATTAGTTAGCGCTCAATCGTTTTACTGAGTTTGGCCCCTAAAAAATTGCGCCAGTTCGAATTTTTGCCATCTGGCATCAATCGGGGACTCTAAGGGATTTTAAAACTTCTCTAAGTAAACCTTCCAGCAAAGTGGGGGTCTACCTCCGTCACCAACGGATCCGTAGATCTTTCACAGAACTTTTCTCTCGAACATTCCCGAGTCGTCTCATCTGATTTTTTCGGCGGCGTCTTTGCTTGAAGAGCTAAGTGACTTGTGAAGCATGATTTTAGTTTGCCCAGAGAGGCCTGTACTTTGCATAATCTATCTTATTCGAAAGGAACATTTGTTGGCTATAGTGAAATTTCGCTAGATTTTATTACTTTGCTGTGAGCTTTGATCGTACAGTGCAGTAAGGTTCGGAGTTAGTTCTCTTCATACGCAGCGTGTTCACAAGGGTATTATAACTTTGATTAGATAATGGTAGTATTTAATGGCAAAAAGGAATAGAGATAAATAAAGATCGTAACTGTGCCCTATTCCGCCGGTCGACCGTCCGCCCGTTAGCACTATAACTTGAGCAAAATTTGAGATATATTTACGAAATTTGGTATACCGGCTTATCTGGACCGAAAATAGATTGGTATTCAAATGGGCGAAACCGAACGATAGCCACGCTCACTTTTTCGATATTGAAAATTTCCAAGAATGGAAAGGAGTTGTAATCCATTACCAAAGACCTATAAATTAATGAAATTTGATATGGATGGGGGTTACCTTATGCCGAAAAAATAGAAGTTTGATAAAATTTTGGAAAAAGGCGTGGCAACTCCCCCATTTAAAAGAAGAAGAAAATTTAAAAGTTCTGCGAGCCGTAAATCCCCTCAGTAAATGATATGGTGAAGCAAAGTACGACAGATACAATTAAAAAGGGGTGTTGTCCTGCCCTTTTTTAGGTAATCTCTCTATTTACTATAGATTATATTATTGCCAAGCTGATAGCCCTGGCAGCTAATTCTCCTTTAAAGTTAACGCATTAATTTAGTTAATTGGTGTGATGGTAGCGTGCTCCGCTTACCACACCGTATGCCCTGGGTTCACCCCCCGGGCAAGGCAACATCAAAATTTTAGAAATAAGGTTTTTCAATTAGAATGAAATTTTTCTAAGCGGGGTCGCCCCTCGACAGTGTTTGGCAAGCCCTCCGGGTGTATTTCTGCCATGAAAATCTCTCAGTGAAAACTCATCTGCATTGCAGATGCCGTTCGGAGTCGGCATAAAACATGTAGGTCCCGCTCGGCCAATTTGTAGGGAAAAACAAGAGGAGCACGACGCAAATTGGATGAGAAGCTCGGCCTTAGGTTATTTCGGAGGTTATCGCGCCTTACATTTATTTATTTTATTTTAATAATAATAATAAAAATATATTATTGCCATAAATCGAACTAAACTCAACCAATCTTAATAAAAAGTCTTGTATTTATGACAAAAAATCTTTCCTGTAAATATGGGCGAAAGTGGTTGGAAACCACTTTTAGTACCCATTTTTCCACCAATCCTGCAATCCGTCTATTAATGGGCCAACCTGAGCAAATTGAGATATCTTTAACAAATTTAGTACACGGGATCATATGAACTCAAAATATATTTATATTGGAAATCCTCGAAAACAGATAATCGCGCCTACTTTTGCGATATCGAAGATTTCAAAAAATGAAAAAAAGTGGGATAATGCATTAGCAAATAATGACAAAGTGATGAAACTGAGCGAGTGGATTGATTTTATAGCGAAACAGAAAGAAAGTAATGTTTTGGGAAATGGGCGTGGCACCGCCGTAAATCAGAAGCAATTTCGCAGAAATATAAATCTCGGTATTATATATAGTTGCGAAAAAAATCATTAACGACCAGCCCATGTTTTTTTTTAAGTTGCTTACATTTTTAATCAGAACAAAATTGGAAGTTGAGAAAATTTATGACCGTTACTTCTTTAGCAATGTAGATATGGTAGTGTAAAACACGAAAATTAAAAATAAAACAAGTAAGGGTGTCTAATAATAATATGAAAATGCTCAGGTTGAAAAAAGGAATTGATTTAGCCATGCCCGTCCGTCTGCCTGTGATTCCGATAACTTGAGATATCTTTTTGAAATTTGGTATATGGGTTCCTTTGCAGTCATCTCTCATCCCTATTTAAAGTGAGCGAAATCGTCATCATCCACTTTTTATGTATGTAACATTTTGGAAAACACAAAAAACCTAATTATTTAGTAAATAATACACTAGAATGTTGAAAATCGATCTAGGCCATTTTTATTCGATATATTTCTTGTAATAAGCTTAAGATGTGTATCGAATTTTGCTACGAGATTTTGCTTTAGCCTCAGGAAATGCTTGGACGAAATAGGGGAGTGGCTACGCCCATTTAAAAAAAAAAAACTGTCTCCCAATTTTCTCTTACAATAAATATGAAATATCATTGATACAAAACTATTTTTCGCTAAGATATAGCTTATTATTCTAGTCTACGACCCCTTTAAACATCTTTTATATAAAAACGGGTGTGGTCCTTAACCGATCCCTTCTATTTTTACTAGAAATATTTTCTGCTATAAAGAAAGTATGTATTCCCAATTTAATTACGATATGTTAATTTTTCTTCAAGTTATGGCTCCCGAAACATAGAAAATTGCTTAGTCAAAAAAGGGAGAGTGCCACGCCCATTTTCAGAAATTTTAATATTTTCTAACTCTTTGCTATTATTACATTTAGAGAGTAAAATACCATTCATGTTAAGCTATTTTCGCAAAAGTATGTCCTATTCTATTCGTCTACGACCCTTTTAAAAGTCTTTTGCACAAATGTGGGCGTGGTCCTTAACCGATCTCGTCCATTTTTTCTAGAAATATTTCCTGCTATAAGGAAAATATGTGTACCCAATCTTGTTACGATTCGTTAATTTGTCTTCGAGTTAATGCTCCCGAAAATTGCTTAGTCATAAAAGGGGCGGTGCCACGCCTATTTTAAAGCCTTTGAACTTTTTCCTTTTTCGCTATAATTTTACTTGGAGAAATAAATACGATTGATATAAAGTAGTTCTTGACATAGATATAGCTTATTTTATTCGTCCACTATTTTGTATATAAAAGTGGGCTTGGTCCTTAACCGATTTCGTTAATTGTTCTTCGAAGCATTGCTTATGATCGGTTTAACGGTTTTTGATTTATGATTGATAATATTTGTAAAATTGATTTTATCACAAGTGGGCGGTGCAATACCCAATTTCAAAAATTTTTTTTAAAAATTTTACCAAAAGTCTCAATATCAATTTCAACATTCTAGGTGTGTTATTTACTAAATAAACAGTTTTTTGTGTTTTCCAAAATGCTATATATATAAAAAGTGGGCATGGTTATCATCCGATTTCACTCATTTTCAATACCAATCTATTCTAGATCCAAATAAGCCCGTATACCGCATTTGGTGACTATATATCAATACATACTCAAGTTATCGTGTTAACGGACAGACAGACGGACGGTCGAACGATTTTTCAGAGAACCATCTATGCCCAATACGTAAGCTTGTAGTAAAATTTGATGTTGCTAGCTGTTAAAATGAGGCAGAAATGGCGAAAACCCTCTTATTGAACAATCGATTGTTTGGGAGGTATATGCTATAGTGTTCCGATCCGGTCAATTCCGACAAATGTCAAATCCCCCATCAAAATATGCCTGCTTACCAAATTTCATCAAGATATCTCAAAAATTGAGGGACTAGTTTGCGTTCAAACAAACGGACAGACGGACAGACGGACATGGCTAAATCAACTTAGCTCGTTCCCTGATCATTTTGGTACACTTATTGGTGGGTCTAACGGAAACATATACATACAAAATTATTTGTAGCCTTGAAAATGAAAAAAATCGATTTCGACCAAAACAAGTCCCAAAAACCAAACAAAAATTTTTTTTTTTTAAACTGTTAATGCCAACGTTTTTATCGCATAATTTTAAGTCGGATAGGAACTATGAGACAAATTCGTTTTCATCGGCAACACTTTTGCACGTTTCTGAAGAAAAAACACTCCTCAAAACCCAAAAAATATTTTTTTTTTGCAAAAAACTGTTATCGCCAAAGTTTTTAGCGGACAATTTTGAGTCGGACAGGGTATACATGAAAATGTTAAAGTCAAATGAAAATTTTTTAAGTAGGTCATGAAAAAAACCTTAAAAATCAAAGAAAAAAAGTCAAAAAACTCAAATTTTGCAGGCTCGAAAATTATTATTTTTTGGGTATGCGTAGTGGAAATTTTTTTTCCTGAGCCCAAAACCTATCGAAATATCGATGGCGCGATATAGGTTGATAAATCGACCCAGCTTAATAACCATTCAGCTATCACAGCGGTTGTTTATTTGTCTTTATTATTTCTACTTCTATCCTGTTTCTTGCCAATTGATTTTCACAGCGTTGCGACATCTGTTGCAGAACGATGTGAAAATTGGACTTGTTTTATGGCAATGATGCCATAGTGTCAACAAAAATTGTTTCAATTTTTCTCTTTCTTAGCAATAAATAAATAATTAAATATTTGAATTTGTATGAATAAGTTAGTTTAACAGTTAAGTGCTTTTAATGCAGAAAACTCGAATAATACTTTGATAAATATTTATTCACATATTATGTTTATGTATGTATGTATGTATCCCTTTACGAATATTAAAAAAGCTGCACAGATGTTTTAATTAACAATATAGTGTGAATATCAACAGAATACTTAAACGGTCAAGAGAAAATACATACGTACTTATTAACATAAAATATATAAAAACAGAAGTTTGTTTACCTATTTGTATGTTACCTCTAAAGTTCAAAACGACTTAGCCGATTTTAATCAAATGTGAACAATTACGAATTAAGAGCGGAATATTTATAGCGGTTCGGCATTTCAAACAGTTCAAGATACACGGAAAAATGAGGTCCGAAGTACTTCAAATGTACATATTTAATCCTTTATGTAAAAATATTGAAGGTGGAGGCAACGCGCATGCGTTTCATCTAAAGCGTTTTATTAATCACGGAAGCTCAAAATCCATGAGCTTGGAAAAAAGAAGGCATTATTATTATACCTTTCATGAACATGAAATGGTATATTAACTTTGGTCCGATGTTTGTAACGTCGAGAAATATAGAAGATGGACTCACCATTAAGTATACCGAATTGATCAGGGCGACGAACTGAGTTGACATAGCCATGTCCGTCTGTCCGTCTGTCCGTCCGTCCGTCCGTCCGTCCGTCTGTCTGTTTGAACGCAAACTAGTCCCTCAAATTTTGAGATATCTCAATGTAATTTGGCACAAGGATGTATTTTTGTATTATATTAGATATTTGTCGGATCCGGTAGCATCAGACCACTATAACATATATCTCCCATACAACCGATTGTTCAGTTAAGACAATTTTGACAAATTTGACAATTTTCATTCCTGCCGCAATTTAGAAAGTATAAACGTGAAACTCGGTGATATATATTCTAATATATCATAGAAGATATCTTGAAAAAATCACATTGATCGGAGCTATATATAGTATATATCCCATACAACCGATCGTTCAGATAGAAAGATTTTTGGCCATTTCTCCCTTAGTTTCCAATATAAAAACGTGAAACTTGGTGATATATATTCTAATATATCACAGAAGATTTCCTGTAAAAATCATTTCGATCGGAGCTATATATAATATATATCCCATACAACCGATCGTTCAGATAAGGGGGTTTTTTGCCATCTTTATTTTATATTTATCTTAAAAATCGTTTAGGTATGTACATCTGTTCACTATATATTTCTTATCTTATTCATCCGATTATTTGGAGATTACGAACGAGATAAGATTATTGTTCAGCCCCATTCAAGAAAGGTATGAAGCCTTCGGTACAGCCGAAGACAGTCCCGTCCTTACTTGTTTTTTTTTAATGACAGTCTAATCTACATACATACAGTAGCGAACAGAAAAATTGCGGTAGCAATTTTTATCATATTTCGTTAATTAAAATTTTTTCTTATTTTCGATATTTTACAAAAAAAAAAAAACAAAAAAAGTGAAGTTCGATTTAGGTTAAGAAGGCTTGCGTTATAGTTTCCCACACTTCGACGTGGAGACATTTTTGTCTATTGTGAGTGATTTGAGGCGCACACTCGCCCAACCAGATTACTTCCTACTGGTCTTCAACGAATCACTTGCTTTCTCTGATAAACTCCAAGTAGAAGTGAAAGATACACATTACCAACCCCTGCCAGACTGTAGAAAACCTGTGCGCCCAGAAACCTGAGTCGTTGTATTTGCAGTTTTGGACATCGGCAGAGAAAGTGATTAATAGACTTCTGTTCCCCTCATCTTGACACCTTCTGCAGAGCTTGCTGGTATGCACCACCACAGCATTGGTGCAATACGCAATGACCTATGATGACACCAGTAAGTACTCTCTTGTTTAGCTTGAGAAGGAAGCTAGATACTTTCCTGCCCAATATGGCCATAAGGGCCTTGAGACATTGCAAACATCCCGGTTGGTCCACAGAGAGTCCGTTGCTCTAGTTCTATATTATTGGATTCTTCTCGTACGGAGCTATCCGCCATTTCCATTTCGAAATTTTCTTGGCCATCTCATATGCAAATTCATTCTCTTCAATATCGCTGTGCTACGGGACCAAGCAAACGGAGATACCTAGGTGCTTTATGGACGCCAGTTAGACAACTCCGTACGATATCCGTATATGGGTTTTAATACTTTTACGGTGGTTCGGCGCGGTCTGGCTGCTCTCTCTATAGCATAGACCTCTGCCTGGAAGGAACTGCATGAGTCGTGAAGTCCGTTCCATTAATTTACCTGCAGATGCTTTGAGTAAATTCCAGCTCCAGTTCTCTTTTGCATTTTCGAGCAGAATATGTAGGCTGTAATGCCCCTTACACTGTCTAGACCCTCCTCCCATTGCTTCTCTGCACCTGAAAGTCAAAAACAGCCGTGATATGTTCGGAGTCGGATGTAAGGTCAATTGTGATTCCATTTATTCGTCCCATTGTCATGTCATCTAATATCGTCGCGTGACCATATTCGGTTGATTTACACATGCTGGTTATCTTAGTCGTGGAGACTTTCGCGGCCAATCCCTGCACGACCCCTGTAAAAGCATCAAGTAGCTAGTTAAACAAATTCGTATGTATAAAGCAACGTTAAGGTTGTCAAAGAGAAGTTACACATTCGCTTTTGAGAGTCGCTAAAAACTTAAACAAATTAAGTACCAATACTAATGTAAGTGTTTAAACAAATCAAAAACCATTTACATAAGTAAGTAAAATTGCTTGTCCGTTAGGCTTTTTCATATTTACAAATAATTATTTACATTCGTACCTATTTGCATATTTTTTTTTAATGATAAACAAACGTTACGTGACTTTTTACCACATTAGTGGTTCTGGTATTTTAAATATGTATATTGGCAAAACAACTAAACTGAGAGATAAAAAAACAAAGTGAAACAATTCATACAGAGATTAAGAGAGAAAAATTTGCATAAAGGTAGGCTTACTATTTAATAAATAGAATACACGTTTTTTTTTAAAATAATTTGGCACGTATTTAGCGCTGATTAGTTTTAAAGTTAACATAATTAACTAATTAGTGGTTGCTAGTTTAACTTTCAGTTCAGGGGATTATAGTTTTTACGTTTTAGAAAACGATGTTGTTGTGTTTTTTTGTAGAAGTACTTCGCCCTGCCCAGTTGCTATGCCCAATCATGGAAATGGAACGTGAGGGATTTATTAGGATAATACAGAAATAACATCCTTTTGCTGGACAAACCCGAGTTTTTCGGTACAAGAACCAATTGCGTGGGAATGGCGAAAAGGATTCCGCTATAAGTTTAGAAAGGAGCTGACGCAAACTGCTCATAAAGGAGCTGCATGCCCAGTAAGGTGCTAACGTGAATTGCATTTCTTTGTTATAGATGACGGAGTCAACAGTACGTTATTTGTAATTTAACTATTTATTAGGTTTTTGATTTTATCACGCTTTTATGTGTTTTGATTTGGCTATGCTTGCATTAGATAAACATTTTCTAACTTAAGTTAAATGAAATGCTTTTCTTTATTAGAAACAGTGAGTCTGAGATATCGAAAGATCTACGTATGCATAAGGATTGGGTTAGAAACAGAAGTTGAGAAGAAATGGAGCGAGAGAAAAATTGAGAGAGATTCTTGCAGACCTACACTCAGAAAAAAACACTAACCTAAAATGAGAGAAACATTTCCTAAAAAAAAAATTCTTTAAATTGAGGAAAATTTCAATTAAATTAGTAATACCGATTTCACACAGAGACACTAATTGAACTGAATCTTCCACACAAAATAAAAATTTCTAATTATATCATTATTGCTTTCATTACGGAACTATACAAGGTGGCAACAAGGTGACATACATACAAATATAAATAAAAATTCCATGCACTTTGTTTTGGTAAATCGATGGACTAATGTCAAAATTGTGCTGCGCCGCAAGTTGAAGTGTCGAATCATATTAAAAAAGTACCAATCAGCTGATTTCCGGCGGTCACCTGTTCCTGGTTCCGCCATGATTGCTTTATTGAATGCTAATGGAATCAAAAATCTAGTACGTTTTGCTTGATGAGATGAATTTTATTGTCAACGTAAAAAATTACAATCAAAAATAAATTATTTTCAATATGTAATTAACAAAAATAGAAAAACACCAAAAAAATTAAAAAAATAATTTTCGCTGCATTTGCAGTAAAATATAATATGGGTATTTTAAAAATAGGCACATTCTTCATTAGGTGCAACATCTATGAGTAGTTGCGCATGCATTTTATTTATTATTATTTTTTGTATGTGTGAAAAGGAAAACTAAATTAATTCATTAAAAAAATTGTGGTTCGATTAAGTTTCTGTGTGAAATTGGTATAAGAATTTATAATTTTTGTATTAAACTTTTCATTAATTCGAGAGAACATTTTTCTTAAAATTTTTCAATCGAATCGACTTGATTAAACATTTCTCACGATATTCACATGTACGAGTTAGCTCAATGAATATGAGCACTCGACTGTGTTCAACTTCCACTCGACCATTTTTTCCATTGTTTTGACAGTTATTACTTTAGCCAAGTAAAACAAGTAACCATGACCATGAATCACTTATCTCAGCAATATATGCCGAAGACGTTAGTATTTGATGAAATTGGAAGATTGTAGCCGTTAAAAAGGGGGCAGAAATTACAGTTTATATGGGGTATATAATATATATACCACCGATCTCTATGATTTTTTCAGACAACAATATATGCAATATACGTAAGCATTCGGTGAAATTGGAAGCCTAAAGCTGTTAAAATGGGGCAGTAATTACGAAAAGCTTCTTATCTGAACAATCGGTTGTGGGGGATATATACGAACGAGCTCATCCATTTTTCCTGACAACAATATGTGCAATATACGGAGCATATGGTGAAGTTTGAAGCTTCAATCTGATAAATTGAGAAAGATATGATAAAAATCCTCTTTTCTGAAAAATCGGTTGTATGGGGGATATATCTGTGGCCATAAGCAATAATCGCCCAAGTCCCGTGTAAAAAGATAGGATTTAGGCGATTGTTGCTTACGACTACAGATATGCTAAAGGGTCCTATCCGGCCGGTTCCGACAAATGTCTAATCGGACATCTAAATATACCCGCTCACCTAATTTTATCAAGGTATCTCAAATATTTGAGGGACTAGTTTTTTATACAAACAGACATTTAATGTTTATAAAAGGTATAAAAATAGTTTCAATTGTTAGGAAAATTACTTGTCCAGATTTAGGGTAGAATTTCTTTAGCTAAATACCATATACAATTTTTCCTTATTTTGTTAGTATTTTCCTCGTTTTTAGGAAGATTTTTTTTTAGTGTAGCAAGAAAAATTTCGATAAAATTTAATTACATTTGCGCTCGCTAGCCCAAATCGACCACTAGCACCTGAGAGGATATTCGATATTAGGCGCAACATACAAAAAGTGTTTTTTGCGTCAGCTCTCATTAAATCTAGATCTAATAAATGCTCAAACCTCAACGCCATTATTATTGGAACAATTTTTTTTTTTTATATTTTCAATCAACATTAATTTTCTTATTATGTTCCACTATAGCGTTACCGTGCATATATCAAATCAATTTTGCATTTGGTTAAAATATAAAAACAAAAACAAGTAAACACGTCATTTTTTAAATATTTATTATCTTCGATTTATTTGCTTCCCTACATTCGTTTTGCATAAATTTTTTATCTTATTTTATTCGCAAATATATATCTAATTTTGTTTTAATATCTTTACCTATGTCTAGCTAAACATACAGTAGTGGTCACAAAATTAGAACCCTTTTATTTTTAGAAAGCACTCACAACTTCTTTTATCTTTTACTGTTTTGTTTATTTTCAATTAAAATATAATGCTGCCTCTTTCCGATTTCCTACGAGTTCAAGTGCGATACTTAAAACAAAATTCGCAGCAATTCAACGAATGCCAAAAATCTGACATCAAAATCTTCAACTTTTCATTCGGAGTTTTTAGAATTTTTTTAAGTTTCGTATCTGATTCAAATCGACCTTAACGATGTGCAAGTTTCCAAACGCTATCGCCTACCGTTAATATATGGGTGTTTTTTTTTGTCGAGCGTGCTTCTTATTTGCACCTATATAAAAAGAAATTTTATTCGTCTATTGTATGGAAGAAAATGAGCAAAAAAACTCTAATAAGCGACATAAAAAGTTCTAAAATTTAAACCGTAGTCGATAGCATTTTGAAACTTGCACATCGTTAGGATCGAATTGAATCAGCTACAAAGCTCGACGTGCAATAGTGTCAATGGAACTAGCGTCAATTGAAATTAATACGCTTTTGAAACTTCCACATTCCATTAATTCCAAATCCAAAAGAGAATTAACGTCAGAATCATGTTGGAATCAACGTCTTTTACATTAGTTCTCTTTACAAAAACGAATTAATGTCAGAAAAACCTTTTCTCCGATTTTACATTCATTCTTTTTGCAAAAGCGAATCAAAACTTCTTCGGTGCTGATTTTTAGAATAAAAGTCGTACAAATTTTAATCCCAAATATTTGTTGCCTCTTACAATAAGATTTAAATTTTCTTTTTAACATATTACTGAAATAAAAAAAAAATCGCGCATTTTTAATTCCAAATTTTCTATTCATATTTCAATACGATAAATTTTTGCCCGCAGCGCATTTTTTTAATTTTTGGAGTTTATTCGAAAAATATATTGTCACGGATATTAGCATCACTAAGCTATACCATCACTAAGGCGATGCTAAGGCCATGCTAAGCGATATTTACGTCAATAATCAAATCATGTATACACATATATAAGGCAGGCGAGAGATGTCACACACAGATGCATTTACTTATACACCTATGTGTGTGCGAGAGACTGTAAACTACAAACATTCACATCAATAATTCAATCATTATGTATCTACATACACGAATAAATAATTGCGTCTACACATATGTACCATGTACGTATACGAGCAGCGGAGAGGCAATGCACAAACACATGCATATATCTCAGATACTCCTATAAGTATGCAATGAGAAAAACTATAAAATTGTGCAATTGTAGTTACAGCTGAGATGTTTGAGAGCTAATGGACTAGTAGATTCTGGAAGCGCCTAGAAGATGCGAATATTAAAATCAAAAAGTATAAAAGGCGATAGATGTAGAGGCGCTGGAATTCAGTTTGATTTGAGCTGTCAAGCAGTTTCGATTAAGCGCTATCTAGCGAGCTATAGCAGAATTATTTTGAATAGTAGAGTTTCATTTGAGCTATCAATCAGTTTGGTTGTTAAGCAAAGTATAAGTGTTATGTGAAGTACTTTAATAAAGGCCATTTTTCCATTATTCAATATTGGAGTTATGTATTCAACAGTTTAGAGATTCGAACTTAGCAGAGGATTCCAAATAAGAGGATTTGCAAGTAAATTCGTTACAATTGGTGTCAGAAGAGGAATTGTTGAATAAATTCCAGAGGACTAAAAGGACATGGCAAAGTTCAGTGAATTGAAGATCCAGCAACTGAAGAAGGAGTTGGAGAGCCGTAGATTGAATACAACCGGCAATAAGATCGAACTTCAAGCACGGCTACGAGAGGTAATGGAGTTGGAAGGAATTGATGTGGACGAGTATGTCTTTTATCCCGATGTGGAAGAGCCAGCGACTAAATTGGAAGAGAAGATAGAGACTCCGAATCCATTGGCGAGTGTAGACACTAACGCGATACTAGCAGTGCTGAAGCAAATGTCGTCACAGATATCAACCGATATATCAACACAGCTCGAAGTGCAAAAGACAGATATAACATCTCAACTGGAATCGTAGGAGACACGTTTAACATCCAAGATGGAAGCACAGGAGGCACGTATTTCAGAAATGTCATCGCAAATGTCATCTCAACTGGAAGAGCAGAAGGCATATAAGGCATCCCAGCTGGAATCACATGAGACACGTATTTCAGAAATGTCGACACAGATTACATCAAAGATGGAAACACAACTGAAAGAGCAAGAGGCACGTATATCATCAAAACTCGAAGCGTGTATGGACGAGAAAATAACGCAGTTTGAAGGAAAATTCGAGGCAGAGGTGGATGCTTTGAGAGGTCGTATACAGGAATTGCAACTAATTCGCCCAGTTGTTTCAGCAAGCAATACGAAGGTAAAAACTCCATATTTTGACGGATCTGTTCCTTTCCAGGTGTTTAAGATTCAGTTTGAGAAGGCCGCAGCAGTGAACAACTGGAGTTCGGAAGATAAAGTTGCTGCACTATTCGTGGCATTGAAAGGATCTGCTGCTGAAATCCTACAGACTATTCCCGAGGGAGAGCGGAACAACTACGAAACATCGATGAGCGCTCTAGAGAGGCGATACGGAAGCGAACACAGGAAGCAGATACACCAAATAGAGTTGCAAAACCGCTACCAAAAAGCTAATGAGACTTTGCAGGAGTTTGCGTCAGATGTCGAAAGGCTTGCACATTTGGCGAATGCCGACGCACCCGTGGAATACACCGAAAGAGTAAAAATTCAGAGCTTTATAAATGGCATACGGGACGTCGAAACGAAGCGAGCCACATACGCAAACCCAAAGCCAACATTTGCAGAGACGGTATCACATGCATTGACTCAGGAAACCGCCTCACTATTGAGTAAACCAGCATACAAAGCTCATCGTGTGGAAGTGGAAAGACCAGATTGGGTAGACACAATTTTGGAAGCACTGAAGGGATCACAACAGAAAAATGCCGGAGTTATTAAATGTTTCAAATGCGGCAACCCAGGTCATATTGCACGACATTGCACCACCAACCCTAACAGTTCCAACAATGTGGGTGGTCGTAAACGCAGAGCTGAAGGAGATGAGCAAATCTCCAAGTCCACTCAATCGTTAAACTAAAGAGAGTCAGCCGCAAGGGGCGACAGCTGGCTCCCTCAATTGAATGCCCCATAATCTCTATCTCGCAAATTGGAAGAAGGTCAAGCAATCTTACTGTCGGAGGACATGTGGATGGAAAGGAACGGTTACTGACTGTAGATACGGGTGCATCCCATTCCATCATTCGATCAGATTTAGTCAACAAGAAGATAAGACCATTGCTTGGGGCAAGATTACGTACAGCCACGGGAGAGGACACCCAGGTAATTGGAGAAGTAGAATGTGAAGTAGCAATTGGGAACGTCACGGTACTTCACAATTTTATAGTGGCAGGTATTGTTGATGAAATCATAATTGGAGTGGACTTCTTAATCAACCAAGGCATCAAGATCGATATGCAAAGCAAGACGATGCGATATAAGAACATGGATGTGCCACTTAATTTCGGCTACGAGAGAGGCTACAGCAGTAAACGAGTGCTGGTGGAAGAGTCAGCAGATACTACCAAAATCAGAAGCAGTCATCTGGGCAAAGGTTGATGGAGATTGTGGGACAAACAAATTGTGGGTTATCGAAGCAGCGAATAAATCAGAACTGAACATACTTGTAGGAAAAACCCTGGCTATGACAAAACAAGATGGACGTATTCCGGTAAGAGTACTCAATGAGTTCAAGTCCCCATTCAATTTGACCAAAGGAGCTATTTTGGGAAGATGCCAAGAGGCCGAAGTAGTTATTAACTGTGAACAGCTCCAGTAACACGTTTCATCTAGTAATACTGATCTTTCAAATGACATCACGGCATGGACGCAGGAGCTAGAGGAAGCCTATCAGAGTAAGGCAAAACAACTGCTCCTAAAGTACGCGAACATATTTGACCAGGATGGTTCCAAACCAGGCCGCACCAATGTTGTGAAACATCAAATTGACACGGGAGATGCGAGGCCGATCCGTCAAGCTCCACGTAGTGTTCCACTGGCGAAGCGGGAAGTTGTGAGTCAAATCATACAAGAAATGAGCGACAGCGGCGTCATCGAACCATCAGCTAGTCCATGGAGCTCACCGGTAGTACTTGTAAAGAAGAAGGATGGAAAAATGAGGTTTTGCGTGGACTACCGGAAGTTGAATGACGTTACGAAAAAGGATAGTTACTCATTGCCAAGAATTGACGACACTCTGGACTCGCTATCTGGTACGAAATGGTTTTCCACACTGGACTTGAAAAGCGGCTATTGGCAAGTTGAGGTGAAAGAGGAAGATAAAGAGAAAACAGCCTTCAGTGTCGGTGATGGTCTGTGGCAATTTACAGTGATGCCTTTTGGACTTTGTAATGCACCAGCTACTTTTGAGAGACTCATGGACCAGGTACTGAAAGGACTACATTGGAAAACATGCTTGGTGTACCTGGACGACATCATCGTATTGGGCAAGAACTTTGATGAACATCTTAAGAACTTGGAGGAAGTTTTCCAGAGAATAGCTGGCGCTGGTCTGAAGTTAAGTCCAAAAAAGGGGCGGTGTTTAAAAAGGAAGTCAATTATTTGGGTCACAAGGTAACGACAGAGGGCATCTGCACTGCGAACGAAAAAATAGAGGCTGTAAAGGATTGGCCAGGACCACAGAACCTACATGAATTGAGAAGTTTCCTTGGGCTGTGCACATATTACCGCCGATTTGTACCAAATTTTTCCGGCGTAGCCCATAGCCTCCATGAGCTTACAAGAAAAAAACAAAGCTTTTGAATGGAAGAAGGAGCAAGAAGTGGCTTTCCAAACATTGAAGGAGCGTTTGTGCACTGCCCCAATGTTAGCATATCCGATTCCAGGAGCAACATTTATTCTAGATACAGATGCGAGTGGATATGCTATAGAAGGCGTTTTATCATAACTGGTCGATGGACAGGAGAAGGTAGTTGCATATTACAGCCGTTCGATTGGAAAACCAGAGAGGAACTACTGTGTTACGCGGAGAGAGCTGTTGGCATTGGTAGAGTGCATTAAACATTTTCACAAATACCTCTACGGCCAGCGATTCCGTGTCAGGACAGATCACGCAGCGTTGAAATGGCTTCTGCAGTTCCGTAATCCGGAAGGACAATTGGCACGGTGGATCGAGCGACTACAAAGCTATGACTTTTCCATTGAGCATCGAAAAGGTAGTACCCATGGAAATGCCGATGCAATGTCACGAAGGCCATGTAGTTTGGAATGCAAGCACTGTTCAAAGGCAGAGGCTAAAGAAGACATTATAGATGTCCGGCTAATAACTATAACGTGTACGGATGAATGGGACAAGGAACAACTAAGAAAGTGTCAGCTAGAAAATACAGATCTGTCACATGTTATGCAAGGGTTCGAACGAAACGAAACACCAAGCAGAGAGGAGATGTCAGCAGAGAGTCCCATTGCGAAGTCATATTGGGCACAGTGGAACAGTTTAGAATTGATATCCGGTTGCTTGCATCGAGTATGGGAGAGTGAGGATGGTCAATGCAAGAAGAAACTGATAGTTGTTCCCAGAAAGAGGATTCCTGACGTGCTCAGCGAGCTGCACAATGGTCCAAGTGGAGGCCATCTTGGAATCGCGAAGACACTCGAGAAAATTAAACAGAGATTCTATTGGGTTGGTTGCCGTCAGTCGGTCACCGAGTGGATTGCCAATTGCGAGTTATGCAACAGAGCGAAAGGGCCCAAAACCCGAAGTCATGGCCAGATGAAGCAGTATATTTCAGGTGCACCATTTGAAAGGATCGCCATGGATGTCGCAGGTCTATTTCCTACTAGCAACCGCGGAAACAAATACGTACTGGTGGTTATGGATTATTTCAGTAAATGGCCAGAGGTATACCCAATCCCAAACCAAGAAGCAGAAACAGTAGCAGAAGTGGTTAAAAACGAATGGGTTGCAAGGTATGGTGTACCAATGGAGTTACATTCTGACCAAGGCAGGAATTTTGAATCAGCTGTGTTCCAAGAAATGTGCAAGAAGTTGGGCATTCGAAAAACACGGACAACTGCATTGCATCCTCAGTCCGATGGTATGGTGGAACGTTTCAATAGAACATTGGAGGAGCATTTAAGGAAAGTAATAGACAAGTACCATAAGGACTGCGATACACACATATCATTATTCTTGGTGGCCTACCGATCGGCAGTACATGACACAACGGGCCAAACTCCCGCAAAGGTAATTTTTGGCAATGACCTTCGACTGCCAGCTGATTTGAAATATGGGATAGATGCCGATGCGGAGAGGAATGTCAAGAAATCCACTGGTGTCTTGGAAGAAGAGCTGAGAGAGATACACGATTTGGCAAGGCAACGAGCAAAGATTATGAGTGAGAAGATGAAAGCGAGGTACGATCAAGCAATTAATTCGGAAGGGTTTCAGGAAGGAGATTTGGTGCTGCTATACAACTCACAACGAAAAAAAGGTTTGTCCCCGAAATTGCAGTGTAACTGGGAAGGCCCATACAAAGTTGTAAAACGGATCAACGATGTAGTGTACCGCATACAAACCACTACCAAACCACGAACCAAAATGAAAGTGGTTCATTTGGAGAGATTAGCAGCGTTTAGATCGAGAGATTTGTCTGATCGGGACGATCAGACTTAGGTGGAGGGCAGTGTCACGGATATTAGCATCACTAAGCTATACCATCACTAAGGCGATGCTAAGGCCATGCTAAGCGATATTTACGTCAATAATCAAATCATGTATACACATATATAAGGCAGCCGATAGATGTCACACACAGATGCATTTACTTATACACCTATGTGTGCGCGAGAGACTGTAAACTACAAACATTCACATCAATAATTCAATCATTATGTATCTACATACACGAATAAATAATTGCGTCTACACATATGTACCATGTACGTATACGAGCAGCGGAGAGGCAATGCACAAACACATGCATATATCTCAGATACTCCTATAAGTATGCAATGAGAAAAACTATAAAATTGTGCAATTGTAGTTACAGCTGAGATGTTTGAGAGCTAATGGACTAGTAGATTCTGGAAGCGCCTAGAAGATGCGA
The DNA here is from genome assembly GCF_040869045.1 of Eurosta solidaginis. Classification (NCBI taxonomy): domain Eukaryota; kingdom Metazoa; phylum Arthropoda; class Insecta; order Diptera; family Tephritidae; genus Eurosta; species Eurosta solidaginis. Next base: position 85,028,914 of record NC_090319.1, on the reverse strand, counting down.
ATATTAAAATCAAAAAGTATAAAAGGCGATATATGTAGAGGCGCTGGAATTCAGTTTGATTTGAGCTGTCAAGCAGTTTCGATTAAGCGCTATCTAGCGAGCTATAGCAGAATTATTTTGAATAGTAGAGTTTCATTTGAGCTATCAATCAGTTTGGTTGTTAAGCAAAGTATAAGTGTTATGTGAAGTACTTTAATAAAGGCCATTTTTCCATTATTCAATATTGGAGTTATGTATTCAACAGTTTAGAGATTCGAACTTAGCAGAGGATTCCAAATAAGAGGATTTGCAAGTAAATTCGTTACAATTGGTGTCAGAAGAGGAATTGTTGAATAAATTCCAGAGGACTAAAAGGACATGGCAAAGTTCAGTGAATTGAAGATCCAGCAACTGAAGAAGGAGTTGGAGAGCCGTAGATTGAATACAACCGGCAATAAGATCGAACTTCAAGCACGGCTACGAGAGGTAATGGAGTTGGAAGGAATTGATGTGGACGAGTATGTCTTTTATCCCGATGTGGAAGAGCCAGCGACTAAATTGGAAGAGAAGATAGAGACTCCGAATCCATTGGCGAGTGTAGACACTAACGCGATACTAGCAGTGCTGAAGCAAATGTCGTCACAGATATCAACCGATATATCAACACAGCTCGAAGTGCAAAAGACAGATATAACATCTCAACTGGAATCGTAGGAGACACGTTTAACATCCAAGATGGAAGCACAGGAGGCACGTATTTCAGAAATGTCATCGCAAATGTCATCTCAACTGGAAGAGCAGAAGGCATATATGGCATCCCAGCTGGAATCACATGAGACACGTATTTCAGAAATGTCGACACAGATTACATCAAAGATGGAAACACAACTGAAAGAGCAAGAGGCACGTATATCATCAAAACTCGAAGCGTGTATGGACGAGAAAATAACGCAGTTTGAAGGAAAATTCGAGGCAGAGGTGGATGCTTTGAGAGGTCGTATACAGGAATTGCAACTAATTCGCCCAGTTGTTTCAGCAAGCAATACGAAGGTAAAAACTCCATATTTTGACGGATCTGTTCCTTTCCAGGTGTTTAAGATTCAGTTTGAGAAGGCCGCAGCAGTGAACAACTGGAGTTCGGAAGATAAAGTTGCTGCACTATTCGTGGCATTGAAAGGATCTGCTGCTGAAATCCTACAGACTATTCCCGAGGGAGAGCGGAACAACTACGAAACATCGATGAGCGCTCTAGAGAGGCGATACGGAAGCGAACACAGGAAGCAGATACACCAAATAGAGTTGCAAAACCGCTACCAAAAAGCTAATGAGACTTTGCAGGAGTTTGCGTCAGATGTCGAAAGGCTTGCACATTTGGCGAATGCCGACGCACCCGTGGAATACACCGAAAGAGTAAAAATTCAGAGCTTTATAAATGGCATACGGGACGTCGAAACGAAGCGAGCCACATACGCAAACCCAAAGCCAACATTTGCAGAGACGGTATCACATGCATTGACTCAGGAAACCGCCTCACTATTGAGTAAACCAGCATACAAAGCTCATCGTGTGGAAGTGGAAAGACCAGATTGGGTAGACACAATTTTGGAAGCACTGAAGGGATCACAACAGAAAAATGCCGGAGTTATTAAATGTTTCAAATGCGGCAACCCAGGTCATATTGCACGACATTGCACCACCAACCCTAACAGTTCCAACAATGTGGGTGGTCGTAAACGCAGAGCTGAAGGAGATGAGCAAATCTCCAAGTCCACTCAATCGTTAAACTAAAGAGAGTCAGCCGCAAGGGGCGACAGCTGGCTCCCTCAATTGAATGCCCCATAATCTCTATCTCGCAAATTGGAAGAAGGTCAAGCAATCTTACTGTCGGAGGACATGTGGATGGAAAGGAACGGTTACTGACTGTAGATACGGGTGCATCCCATTCCATCATTCGATCAGATTTAGTCAACAAGAAGATAAGACCATTGCTTGGGGCAAGATTACGTACAGCCACGGGAGAGGACACCCAGGTAATTGGAGAAGTAGAATGTGAAGTAGCAATTGGGAACGTCACGGTACTTCACAATTTTATAGTGGCAGGTATTGTTGATGAAATCATAATTGGAGTGGACTTCTTAATCAACCAAGGCATCAAGATCGATATGCAAAGCAAGACGATGCGATATAAGAACATGGATGTGCCACTTAATTTCGGCTACGAGAGAGGCTACAGCAGTAAACGAGTGCTGGTGGAAGAGTCAGCAGATACTACCAAAATCAGAAGCAGTCATCTGGGCAAAGGTTGATGGAGATTGTGGGACAAACAAATTGTGGGTTATCGAAGCAGCGAATAAATCAGAACTGAACATACTTGTAGGAAAAACCCTGGCTATGACAAAACAAGATGGACGTATTCCGGTAAGAGTACTCAATGAGTTCAAGTCCCCATTCAATTTGACCAAAGGAGCTATTTTGGGAAGATGCCAAGAGGCCGAAGTAGTTATTAACTGTGAACAGCTCCAGTAACACGTTTCATCTAGTAATACTGATCTTTCAAATGACATCACGGCATGGACGCAGGAGCTAGAGGAAGCCTATCAGAGTAAGGCAAAACAACTGCTCCTAAAGTACGCGAACATATTTGACCAGGATGGTTCCAAACCAGGCCGCACCAATGTTGTGAAACATCAAATTGACACGGGAGATGCGAGGCCGATCCGTCAAGCTCCACGTAGTGTTCCACTGGCGAAGCGGGAAGTTGTGAGTCAAATCATACAAGAAATGAGCGACAGCGGCGTCATCGAACCATCAGCTAGTCCATGGAGCTCACCGGTAGTACTTGTAAAGAAGAAGGATGGAAAAATGAGGTTTTGCGTGGACTACCGGAAGTTGAATGACGTTACGAAAAAGGATAGTTACTCATTGCCAAGAATTGACGACACTCTGGACTCGCTATCTGGTACGAAATGGTTTTCCACACTGGACTTGAAAAGCGGCTATTGGCAAGTTGAGGTGAAAGAGGAAGATAAAGAGAAAACAGCCTTCAGTGTCGGTGATGGTCTGTGGCAATTTACAGTGATGCCTTTTGGACTTTGTAATGCACCAGCTACTTTTGAGAGACTCATGGACCAGGTACTGAAAGGACTACATTGGAAAACATGCTTGGTGTACCTGGACGACATCATCGTATTGGGCAAGAACTTTGATGAACATCTTAAGAACTTGGAGGAAGTTTTCCAGAGAATAGCTGGCGCTGGTCTGAAGTTAAGTCCAAAAAAGGGGCGGTGTTTAAAAAGGAAGTCAATTATTTGGGTCACAAGGTAACGACAGAGGGCATCTGCACTGCGAACGAAAAAATAGAGGCTGTAAAGGATTGGCCAGGACCACAGAACCTACATGAATTGAGAAGTTTCCTTGGGCTGTGCACATATTACCGCCGATTTGTACCAAATTTTTCCGGCGTAGCCCATAGCCTCCATGAGCTTACAAGAAAAAAACAAAGCTTTTGAATGGAAGAAGGAGCAAGAAGTGGCTTTCCAAACATTGAAGGAGCGTTTGTGCACTGCCCCAATGTTAGCATATCCGATTCCAGGAGCAACATTTATTCTAGATACAGATGCGAGTGGATATGCTATAGAAGGCGTTTTATCATAACTGGTCGATGGACAGGAGAAGGTAGTTGCATATTACAGCCGTTCGATTGGAAAACCAGAGAGGAACTACTGTGTTACGCGGAGAGAGCTGTTGGCATTGGTAGAGTGCATTAAACATTTTCACAAATACCTCTACGGCCAGCGATTCCGTGTCAGGACAGATCACGCAGCGTTGAAATGGCTTCTGCAGTTCCGTAATCCGGAAGGACAATTGGCACGGTGGATCGAGCGACTTCAAAGCTATGACTTTTCCATTGAGCATCGAAAAGGTAGTACCCATGGAAATGCCGATGCAATGTCACGAAGGCCATGTAGTTTGGAATGCAAGCACTGTTCAAAGGCAGAGGCTAAAGAAGACATTATAGATGTCCGGCTAATAACTATAACGTGTACGGATGAATGGGACAAGGAACAACTAAGAAAGTGTCAGCTAGAAAATACAGATCTGTCACATGTTATGCAAGGGTTCGAACGAAACGAAACACCAAGCAGAGAGGAGATGTCAGCAGAGAGTCCCATTGCGAAGTCATATTGGGCACAGTGGAACAGTTTAGAATTGATATCCGGTTGCTTGCATCGAGTATGGGAGAGTGAGGATGGTCAATGCAAGAAGAAACTGATAGTTGTTCCCAGAAAGAGGATTCCTGACGTGCTCAGCGAGCTGCACAATGGTCCAAGTGGAGGCCATCTTGGAATCGCGAAGACACTCGAGAAAATTAAACAGAGATTCTATTGGGTTGGTTGCCGTCAGTCGGTCACCGAGTGGATTGCCAATTGCGAGTTATGCAACAGAGCGAAAGGGCCCAAAACCCGAAGTCATGGCCAGATGAAGCAGTATATTTCAGGTGCACCATTTGAAAGGATCGCCATGGATGTCGCAGGTCTATTTCCTACTAGCAACCGCGGAAACAAATACGTACTGGTGGTTATGGATTATTTCAGTAAATGGCCAGAGGTATACCCAATCCCAAACCAAGAAGCAGAAACAGTAGCAGAAGTGGTTAAAAACGAATGGGTTGCAAGGTATGGTGTACCAATGGAGTTACATTCTGACCAAGGCAGGAATTTTGAATCAGCTGTGTTCCAAGAAATGTGCAAGAAGTTGGGCATTCGAAAAACACGGACAACTGCATTGCATCCTCAGTCCGATGGTATGGTGGAACGTTTCAATAGAACATTGGAGGAGCATTTAAGGAAAGTAATAGACAAGTACCATAAGGACTGCGATACACACATATCATTATTCTTGGTGGCCTACCGATCGGCAGTACATGACACAACGGGCCAAACTCCCGCAAAGGTAATTTTTGGCAATGACCTTCGACTGCCAGCTGATTTGAAATATGGGATAGATGCCGATGCGGAGAGGAATGTCAAGAAATCCACTGGTGTCTTGGAAGAAGAGCTGAGAGAGATACACGATTTGGCAAGGCAACGAGCAAAGATTATGAGTGAGAAGATGAAAGCGAGGTACGATCAAGCAATTAATTCGGAAGGGTTTCAGGAAGGAGATTTGGTGCTGCTATACAACTCACAACGAAAAAAAGGTTTGTCCCCGAAATTGCAGTGTAACTGGGAAGGCCCATACAAAGTTGTAAAACGGATCAACGATGTAGTGTACCGCATACAAACCACTACCAAACTACGAACCAAAATGAAAGTGGTTCATTTGGAGAGATTAGCAGCGTTTAGATCGAGAGATTTGTCTGATCGGGACGATCAGACTTAGGTGGAGGGCAGTGTCACGGATATTAGCATCACTAAGCTATACCATCACTAAGGCGATGCTAAGGCCATGCTAAGCGATATTTACGTCAATAATCAAATCATGTATACACATATATAAGGCAGCCGATAGATGTCACACACAGATGCATTTACTTATACACCTATGTGTGCGCGAGAGACTGTAAACTACAAACATTCACATCAATAATTCAATCATTATGTATCTACATAAACGAATAAATAATTGCGTCTACATATATGTACCATGTACGTATACGAGCAGCGGAGAGTCAATGCACAAACACATGCATATATCTGAGATACTCCTATAAGTATGCAATGAGAAAAACTATAAAATTGTGCAATTGCAGTTACAGCTGAGATGTTTGAGATCTAATGGACTGGTAGATTCTGGAAGCGCCTAGAAGATGGAATGTTAAAATCAAAAAGTATAAAAGGTGATAGATGTAAAAGCGCTGGAATTCAGTTTGATTTGAGCTGTCAAGTAGTTTCGATTAAGCGCTATCTAGCGAGCTATAGCAGTATTATTTTGAATAGTAGATTTTCATTTGAGCTATCAATCAGTTTGGTTGTTAAGCAAAGTATAAGTGTTATTGTGAAGTACTTTAATAAAGGCCATTTTTCCATTATTCAATATTGGAGTTATTTATTCAACAGTTTAGTGATTCGAACTTAGCAGAGGATTGCAAATAAGAGGATTTGCAAGTAAATTCGTTACAATATTAATATCGTATCGTAATATAAAAAAAAAAATTGGCATTAAAAATCGCGCGAGATTAAAGCAAATAAACAAAAATTTTATTTGACCAGCTCAACGCCAGATTTGCACTAACAACCGCAACGCAAGTCATAGTCTTATTACTCCCAGCTCCTTTTTGCGTTGGCGGAGTTAAAGCGTACATAAGTCAATTGACATTAGTTCTCTTTCGGATTTGGAATCAGTATCATTGACATTAAATCTCTTTCAAAAGCGCATTATTTTCAACGGACGTTAGTTCTATTGACACTATTGCACGTCACCAAAAACTCCTAATAAAAAGTTGAAAATTTCTATGTCAAATTTTTGGCGTTCTTCTAACTGCTGTAAATTTCTTTTAGGTATTGAACTTGAGTTCTTGAAAATCGGAAAGAGAGCATTTCATTTTAATTGGAAACTAACAAAACAATAAAAGATAAAAGTTGTGAATACTATCGAACAATATAAAGTTTCTATTTATGTAGCCACCACTGTATGCATATACATACATACAAATATATATAAAAGCCAAATGACGGTAACAGTGCTATAACAGTATAGTACACTGATTTTGTTTCTAAATTGTTGATAGTAATTGTATTGAGTTTGTGAGTTTGTAAAAAGCTGAGCGTCAACAATCTATGGTTAATTTAAAATCATTTTGCTTTATTATGCGAAAATTGGCGACAACAATGCGAGTGAGATTTATGTTTTTGCTTTCGAGCGAGTTTCGCTGGCAGCAATCGATTGTTAAATATTAAATTAAAGATTCGTGTGTTAAGAACTTTAATTTTAGGATACAATTCGAATGCCTAGATCTCTACGGTCTTGAACTCAAAACATGGAACCGGGTATTTTTCAAATGAATTTGTACAAAGGAGAGCTGCTGATGAGAAATTTAACAATTTTTTTTAATTTTTGAGATATATTAACCCGTTTCTGAGATATAAGCGCAAAAAATTCATACTTTCCATGAATGGGGCTTAACAATAATCTTATCCCATTCGTAATATCCAAATAATTGGATGTATAAGATATGAAATATATAGTGAACAGATGTACATACCTAAGCAAGTTTTAAGATATCTAAAGTAAAAAATAAGTAGGTAGTTTTTGTGAGGATGTAAAGTTTCAGGTTTTTTGTGGTCTGCATATATATTGTCACGAATATTAGCAGCACTAAGGGATTCTATCATCTCTAAGCCGATGCTAAGCAGTGATTCAAGTCACATCAATAATTCAATCATTATGACTACACATATGTACGTATACGCAGGGAAAAGCAACGCACAAACACATGCAGATATCTTATCTGAGATATGCAATATAATTGTGGAAGTGTCGCTCACAAACACACGCGCATATGAGAGCTATACACGTACATCTGTAGTTATAACTATAACAGATAACCAACTAGTAAATTCTAGAAATGGAAGCGCCTAGAAGATGCAACCAGGAAATGAAAGAGTATAAAAAGCAACCACGGTAGAGGCGCTGCAAGCAGTTTTGATTAAGACGCTATATGGCGAGCAATAGCAGTATTATTTATTGTGAAGTACTTTAATAAAGGCCATTTTTCCATTATTCAATATTGGAGTTATTTATTCAACAGTTTAGTGATTCGAACTTAGAAGAAGGTTGCAAACAAGAGGATTTGCAGTAAATTCGTTACAATATGATACATGATATATCTCAACAATATATGCCGAAAACGTAGGTATTTGAAAAAAATGTGAAGCTTCTAGCCGTTAAAAAAAGAGCAGAAAAGACAGTTTTTATAGGGTATATAATATATGTATCACCGATCTCTTATGATTTTTTAAGACAAGAATAAATGCTATATACGAAAGAATTTGGTGCAATTTGAAGTTTCTAGCTGTTAAAATTGGGCAGAAATTACGAAAAGTGTCTTATCTTAACAATCGGTTGAATGGGATATATACTATATATACTACCGATCCCATCCATTTTTTCAGACAACAATATGTGAAATATACGAAAACATATCGTGAAGTTTGAACTTTCAATCTGATAAATTGAGGAAGATATGACAAAAATCCGCTTTTCTGAAAAATCAGTTGAATGGGGGACATATGATATAGCGGTCCGATCCGGCCGGTTCAGACAAATTTCTAATCGGACACCAAAATTCACCCGCTCACTAAATATTATCAAGATATCTCAAAAATTGAGGGACTAGTTTGCATACAAAGAGACAGACGTACATGGCTAAATCAACTCAGCTCTTCATCCTGATCATTTCGGTATACTTATTGGTGGGGCTATCTATTTTCCTTTAAGGACTTATAATTTTGAGATTCGTGACAAAATTAATATTGTGACGAATATTAGCAACACTAAGGGAAACTATCATCTCTAAGCCGATGCTAAGCAGTGACTTGTATGCACATCAATAAATTAATAATTATGTCTACACAGATGCACGTACACACAGCGGAGAAGAGACGCACAAACACATGCAGATATCTTATCTGAGATGCTCCCAAAAGTATGCAATTATAATTCAAAGCTCCATGCGTACAACGTAGCGGGTGATAGCTAGTATTTAATAAATATTTTTTGTTTACAAACTTGTGTTTGTATTTATACTCAGCGTGCGTTGTACACAGGGTATATTAACTTTGGCAACATAACGGTTGGTTGTACAGGTATAAAGCAACAGAGATAGATATAGGCTTCCATATGTCAAAATCATCGGTATCGAAAAAAAAAAATTGATTAAGCCATGTCGCCCCGTTCCACAGTGGGCTGGATTTGGCTTTCAGTGGACTTAGGGAAATGAAAAAAATATTAGTTAATAACACAAAAACTTTGATGGGGATCGATTTTAAGTCTCAATACATGACGTTTTTATATATGAGTATTTTTTCATAAAGTCTTAAACAAAAAAGTTATAGCAAATAAAAAAATTTAATGTGTGGGAAAAATCACATTTTTACCGTTAACTCATTTTCCTCATATTTCCTCAAAACTTCATTAATTTATTTATATAGTTAGGGTCATATACTAGATATGCAATTTACTCGGTTTCATGGTTCGAAAAGATTCGCGTTTTTTTTTTTTGATTTTTTTTTTAGTATTGCGAATCACTTTTTAATTTTGGGTAGAACAATTTTTTTTGTTTCTACTTACTATTCCAAAAACAAAATACAATTTTTCAAATTTAGAAAAATTAAAAATAACAATAATTATCATTAGAAAAAAATTATTGTTCTGGCCTTGAGCTCGAATCGAACCTTGAATCATTTATCAATAGGCCGATAAAAACAAAAACAATTGTTAATAAACCATGAGCACTTGGGAATGTCAAACAAAGTAATTGACAATAAACAAAAATCTAGCATTATCAGTGATTTGCACCAGATGGCGCAACACTGAATAAATATAGTTGGTAAAAAGGAATAGAAGTAGCAAAATTGCCAGTCAAACAAACCGCTGCTGTATAGCTAAATGGTTAGCTTAGCATGCCTAAAGCGTACTGATGATGAAGGCTTAGCACCCTTCGAAATGGATCTATCTGCGCAGCTATGGCAGGTTGTCTCAAAAATTTTCTACTTACTATTCCAAAAACAAAATACAATTTTTCAAATTTAGAAAAATTAAAAATAACAATAATTATCATTAGCAAAAATTATTGTTCTGGCCTTGAGCTCGAATCCAACCTTCAATCTTTTGGGTAGAATTTAAAAACAAAAATATTTTGCTTTTTGTTTTTTTTTTCGTTTTTTTTTTTTTTTAATGTTAGTATAGCGAATCACTTTGTAATTCTGGGTAATATTTAAAAACAAAAATATTTGATAATTCATATTATGCATTTAATTTTTTTATATTGAATTTGCATTTAACAATCCAAAAAAGGTTAAAATCGAAAATTTGCCTATTCCAGCTTGTTCGTTAATTTATTTTTTTTTATATGATGCTTACTATTCCAGCTTGTTCGTTAGTACCAAAAGAGTAATTAAAAGCAAAAATTATTCGATTGGTCAATAGTCCATGAAATATCCAAATATACATATAGGTATATGACCAAAAAAAAAAAAACTAAAAAAAAAAAAACAATTTTTATTATTTTAAATAAATGTTGCGTTTCATATGTAGTATGTATATTCGTACCCAATTAAAATTAGGAAACTAAAATATTTAGTTTTCTGTATCATAGTCGAGGTTTTGCGGTAGGAGTAGTAGAGATTTCACTTCTTCGGATATTTCCTCATGCTTACTATGTAATTTCGATCTCCTCGATGAAATAAATGGGTCAGAAGTAACTAACAAATTATTTAAAATGTCCTCATTTGTGGCTTTGCGGCTAATTTTTCTTGCATGGTCTCGACGATATGCTCTAAAATCTTTATTTCTGGATTCAGCGGCTTCTTCGGACAACTTTCCAATAGGAATGGAACCAAAATGCTCTATTATTGAAGCTCCGTGTACTAAAATTTTATGTACACTTGAAGGCTTGTAATACCATTCATATAGTTCGACGTAAACTCGAATGGCTTCTCTGGCGTACATGTTGAACTTTTGTACATTTATTGGACACCCACATGAAAGTGCCCCTAATATTATAGAGAATCTTTGAATGAGATTTTCACTAACACCAGTTATAGAGGCGGTAGTTTTAATGTCAACGAAAAATCGTCTAGCGGTATTTCCATTATTCGTTGTACCGTGCCCTTGCTTTACCACGTCTACCAATAAACCAGTCTGAATAGTAAAAATTATTTTAGTGAAGCCAAAATTGCTGGAAATTGGAAAAATACCAGCTCGTTAGGGTATGTCGATATGAAACCCGGTTACTAAAAGTGTCATAACTTTTTTAAATTAGGTGTTACGAAAAAATGTTATATAACAATAAATTATGGAAAAATATCACAGAATACAAATATGTATATTTAAGGTCCTAAGTCCCAAATTTTCAATTTCGTTCCACTCTGCGTCCGTCCGTTAACGCGATAACTTGAGCAAATATTGAGATATCTTCACCAAATTCGGTATAAGGGCTTATCTGGACCCAGAATAGGTTGGTATAAAATGAGTGAAATCGGATGATAACCACGCCCACTTTTTATATAAATAACATCTTGGAAAACACAAAAATCATGATTTTTTAGTAAATAATACGCTTAGAATGTTGAAATTTGATCTGTGGACTGATATTGAGACTCTTGATAAAAATTGGAAAACATTTTTGAAAATGGGTGCGGACACCGCCCACTTGTGATGAAATCAATTTTACAGGATCGGTTAAGGACCACCCATATTTATATAAAAGATTTTAAAAGGGTCGTAGACGAATATAATAAGCTATACTTTTGCGAAAAAGAGTTTAATATTAATGGTATTTTACTTTCTAATTGGATTTTAAATATTATTTATAAAATTTCACTTAAATAGGCGTGGCATTGCCACTTTTTTCACTAAGAAATTTTCTATGTTTCGGGAGTCCTGACTCGAAGAAAAATTAATATATCGTAATAAAATTGGGTGGACATACTTTTTAAAGCAGAAAATATTTCTAGTAAGAATGGAAGGTATCGGTAAAGACCACGTCTACTTTTATATAAAAGAAGTGTAAAAGGTCTATCTTAGCGAAAAGTAGTATTGTATCAATGATATTTCACTTACCACGTTTTATTGTAAGAGGAAATTGGGACACTTTTTTTAAATGGGCGGTGCCACGTGTTATGTATAAAAGTAATTTATCTGAAATGAACTTTACAATTGAAGCTCATGCTGAGTATATAGATAATGTTCGGTTACACCCGAACTTAGACACCCTTACTTCTTTTATTCTGAAACCGAAACCGGAACGAAAACGAAATAAATTTTTAAGAACGAAACTGGAAGCGAAATCGAAACAGATTACAAATTTCGAAACCGAAACCGGAACATCATTTTAATCGGTTTCATATATTGGTTTAAAATAACAAGCGCTAGAAGCGACTGTATTACATGGACCGATTTAAATTCGCGTCAAACTTGTATACTCATAATTGATGCCAGTAACGTAAATAGGGAAGTGATTATTGAAACCTATCTGTTTAAAAAATCTTCAAATTTTAACTAGTTTACTTTAAAACTAGTTTTAGCTGCCAAAAATATCATTAGGGATAAAATATATTTAATTATCTAATTCGATAGCATCGGCGACAGAAAACGTGTTTAATTGTTTAAAAAACAGCAGATTGTTTAATTTATTATGATGTTTTGATGAAAACTAAATTATAATATTGTTTGTATTTATTTAGCGAGACATGCTCGTATTTCTTTATACAATTGTTTTTGTTATTGATATTAGAGACCAATTGCAAAGCGAGCAGCGGGGCGTTCGTATGGCTGAGTGGATAAAGGCATTTGTCTTTACACTAGTATAAAGTATGAATGTTGGAGATGTCGAGTTCAATACTCAGCTCCCGAGAAGCTAGCTGATGAAGAAGTGAAATTCAGAAACATGCCCTAGTAATCATCGCCGTTTGTAAACTTTGTAATTTTTCTCTAATATCAATAACTATATTATAATATTTAATACTGATGTTGAATCGCAATTTATCATTGTCTATAAAACAATCAGATACCCTTTTATTTAATTAAAAATAATATGTAATCAAATTCTTTAACGTCTTGGTATTTTGTTATTAGCATGATAACATATTGTGTTAGTAAATAAAGGCACAACAATAATAAAGCAAGCTGCCACTCTTGTCTAGTCATCAGCCGAAGTTGGTTCTCACACATACACACGCATATAGCTGGTAACCAAGCAGGAGATTCTAGAAGGTGAAACGTCTAGACTTTTGAAGAAATATGCGGACAAGACAACAGAGAGTATAAAAGTAGCGCAAGCTGAGGAATGACTAATCAGTTTTGATTTAAACACGCTATTGGTTGTGAAGTATAATTGTGAAGTACTACTCCCAAAGTAATCTAAATAAATACCAGTTGCAATATTGAATATTGGAGTGATTTAATCAACAGTTTAAAGATTCGAATGTTAGGAGAAGGTTTCAAATAAGCGGAATTTCCCTAAACTCGTTACAATATCATCTCAACAGATATTAAAGAACTAATGAATTATTATTCTTATTATATAACACACAGTGTTAAAAAAAGACAAAAGTGAATATACCTGGTATGATGATTGCATGCAATATTTTCCACGAATATCGCCAAAATCGTAAGTTAAGAGCTAAAAAAGGTTTTTCGTACATTTAGACTCTTGCAAGCCTATGCCTTGTTGCCTATAACTCGATTTTCAGATTTAGACCTTTTTACGTGCTAAGGTTTGTCTATCCAAAATTGGTAAAATGTTTAAAATTGGTTGAGAACTACATAAGTTACAGTTATATTAGGCTGCAAAGGGTGGTAAAAGTAAAAGGAAGCTTTGAGCAATGATAACTTTGAATATTAGAATTGCTTTTAACACCGCGAACTGGATGCAAATAATGACAGCGCTACGAAACTTTGACACACCTGCTTACCTGCTCAGAGTAATTGGTAGCTATTTAAGCGACAGAGTACTCCTTTTTGATACGGATGAGGGACCAAGAAAGCACAGCATCACGGACGGCGTGTTTCAGGAATCTGTTCTAGGTCCAACGCTAAGGAATGCGGTGCATGACGGTGTGCTACAAATCCACCTTCCCGGAGGCACGGAAACTGTCAGCTATGCAGAGGATATTGTCGTAGTAGCATTGGCGAAGAAACTTGATCTGATCCAAGCATTATGTAATGACGCCGTGGGAAGAATAAAAGAATGGCTGACGAATATGGGGCTGGAGATGGCTAGCAATAATACAGAAGTGGTTTTAGTGAGCTCAAAGCGGACTGTGGATTAGTTAGTCCCAACCATAGGAGATTACCAAATAAATTCAAAGCCTTTCTATGAGTAAACATTGACTCAAAACTACTTTTAAGCAGCACTTCAGGACGGTGGGGGAGAAAGTTTCTAGAGTTAGTGGAGCCCTAACGCGAATAACGCCCCACATCAGCGGCCCAGGCGAAGCTACCCGTCAGCTATTATCTAACGTAACCAGCTCGATAATATTATATACAGCTCCAGTATGGCACGGATCTAAAATGGTCCACGAAAAAGATATACGAGCAACCTTATTACAGCTATACGAATAGCATGTACTTATAGGAGGTGTCCGACAACGCGATCCATGTTTTATCCAGGAAAATCGCAGAATATCTACTCTCATGTGAATTGACCGATCTGGATGGCATTGAAATCAGTCGAATATCTGAAGATGCTAAGCAAAGCGCAGGGTCACGCACAATAGTTAGATGGCAAGAACGGTGAGAAGAATCGAGAAAAGAGCGTTGACCCTAAAGCCATGCAGAAGACAATCCGTTGAGAAAATCTTTGCTTTTCTTGAATTCTTTTAGGCTGCGTCTATTCTGTATGAGTGTATGAGTTTACCTTCAAGCTTCAATCTCAAAATCGCTTTAAAACTAAAACCCAAAAAGTTTTAAGAATCTAAAAATAGAAACTTGTAACACTCCTGGCCTAAAAAAAAATCTGAAAATAAAAAATTGCATTTCACAGCAAAGCTGCTTCAAGATAGTATGGTCTTCGACACCGACGTAACAATCCTTGTAGACAACTAAGCCGCCTTAAGGGCATTAGAGTCCAACATGATAAAATCGGATATCGTGCGGAGGTGTAGAGCCTCGCCGGCTTCTATAAGTCATCTCAATTTTTCCCTGTGCTGGGTCCCTGGGCACAGCGGTATTGAAGGCTAGGAAAGGTTCCGATTTGGAAAAAGGTGATGTGGACAGCTCCGTCCGACCACCACTGAGTTATGTCCGGATGATAATCGAGGATTATGAGAACATGGCAACTTGCTATGACCTAAAAGGGTTGACTGCGAATTCTCGAGGTCCTTATGGCCATGCTTGGATAAGAAAGCCACCAGCTTCCTTCTCAAACTGAAAAAATCCGCGGTGAGGGTACTTGCGGGTGACATCACAGGTTATTGTGCTATCGCACAAATGCTCCAACGGTGGCGACTACCAACAAGCTCCCTCTGCAGAAGCTGTCAGGATGAGGAGGAAGAGGAGTCGATCTACCACTTTCTCTGCCAATGTCCGGGGGCTTCAAAGAAAAAGGCTCAGATTTCTGAGTTCACGGTTCTTCGAAAACCTGGCAGAGGTTGGGAAGGTGGACGTCTCCTTTCTTGGGTTGATCAGGGAAAGCAAGTGGTTCGTTGAGGACCACTAGGAGGTAATGGGGTTAAACGAATGTCCCGCCACCACCCTGCACTTACTGAGGGCACTCACAATATACAAAAATGTATCCGCCCTCTTAACCTAACCTAACCCTAGGCTCCAACTTTTAACCGTGCATCTATACCTTATCTCGGTATAGATGAATACGAATCCGACGTGGAATTATCGAGGGTTGATGTTTGCCTTTTCCGGAAATATACCGTTGCTACGCAGAAATTCAATTAATGCTTGAAAACCAGTATCGCCGTAAGTTAGAGTAGGAGTGTTCCATTGAGTAACCGAGCTCTGGCTCACGATCAAATCTCACTGGAACGATCTGGGTCAATTTTATGAGAGCTGACAGCACTAATATAAAACGTCTGTTTTGTTGAAAATAATAAGAAGAAACGTACACAAAAATTGAAGCTACTGATAGAATTATTAACATTTAAATAGTTTCGCACGTAAACAAACTATTTATTTTCTTTACATTTTCTTCAAGTTGTTTACTCTTTCCGTGTTTTTGCTTTTAAATATGGCGAAATCTTTTATGTATACACATATGTACACCTACTTATTTTAGTGCTATCATGGCTCAACCATATGGTTGGCTCATCTCATCAGCTGATTTTATTTTTTTCATTTCACTGGAGTAGGGATTGTCAGAAGGAGATGGCAAACTCAAAATGAAACCAACGCATTGACAACATTTTCTTACTACACGCAAAAGCTGCTAAGTTTTATGTTTTCATTCCCATCCATTCGTCTAACACCAACACGGTGATTTTTAAAATCTGAACAAAGGTATGTTGTTGCTCTAGAGATGAGCCAACCATATAGTTAAGCCATGAGTGCTACCAACTCAAAAGTGGTTAGCTGTCAAAAAATCTACTACAGAAAACGAAACGAACAGAACTGCTCTACGGATCAGAAATTGAACCAGAAAAATATCAATATCACAACGTTGCTGTTGCATTTGCATGTTAAATTTCTATCCGTATTTGGTTCACGCGTCATTGGAACGTAACTAGTGACATCGCAACGAGCCGTACAAGTCTTTAGATGAGCTGTTTCCAGAAAATTAAAACCATGGCTACCAAACCTATCATTAACAAACCTACAATAAATTACATTTTCTTGTATGTGAGAAAGTAGCTTTAGGGTTTCATTTCAACGGTGAAAATTAATAGTAAACGGGATCTAAGAAGCCTAAGTTAGTGAACTTTGTTTTATGAAAATGTATCGAACTCGGGAAAGAGATAGACTGTTAAGTAGGTTTTGCGAATTCTGAGAGAGGGAGTTCTGTTATTGGGGCATTGTTTGATTTTATGCAAAATACAGCTAATTATTTGATTTGATCAAATAAAACTTATTTGCATTACAACAACACTTTACAACTGAAATTTATAGCATCTATAATATAGTATATTAGTATTTGAAATACCTTCATCTAGTATTTAGTAGTCTTGGTCAGCCGAAAAGCACATGCACATGCAAAATTGAATTTCTCTGCTCTTTTTTTTCTTTAAAGAGGATATTTATTAGTTTTTCTTTTTTTGATACAATTAAATTTACAAACACAGCAAACGTTTAATGTTTCTTGCAAAGGCGGTCAACAATAACAAACTAGCAAAATTTTAGTTTCTTTTTTACATAGTTAGTAAAAGTTTATAAGATTTATTTATTTATGTACGTACGGCATGATGTTTTTTGTTCAACGCTGAGGCATCACTCAGCGATGTAGTGAGAATTGTGTCACGATGAAATGGTATCGTAAACATTTTGTACTACAAAATTTATTTATCACACCTATTGAACGAACGTATTTAGAATTAAAAAGAAAAAACTATTGGCTGTGCGTTGGTGGAGATGAGTCGTTTGGTGGTAGGGCAATCAACTTTTCGAAAATAGTTGTAGTGATTTCAATTATTAGATAATTTTTTGTTTAGTTAAATTGAAAATTTATTCGAATATGAATTTTGCATAAAACTTTTAATTTACTGTTGAATTTTCCAAAAAGTGAAATGAGCTTTTTTGCTTTACATTCGCGTAGCTATCATGGAATTACTTTTCTTTTTTAACTTTTTTTTTGTTATTTTTAAGCAACAAATTCTGTATTAATTTGCTTTTTTATTTAATTAATATCACAATAGCGTTATCACAATAGATATTTTTTCTTTCAATAATCACATTTGCATGTATGTAGCTTTTATAATCAATTAAATGAAGATCGATAGCTCGTTCGATCAATTGCGATCGGTTGTATCACAAACTCACACAGCTACGTTGCATAGCACAAAAATGGGCATTTCTACAATGATCTATGTACACAGCTTATTTCGTGCAGCTATAAAACAAAATTGTGAGATATATAGAAAGGACACTAGTGACGCTGTCAAAAAAATTCAAATGCACAGTTCTAATAAAAATATGCTTCTATTTGAACAAATACTTAATTTTCATGTGTTTACACGTTTGTGCTAATTATTTAATAAAAACTAAAATTATCTCAAAAACTAAGGTCACAGCTTATTTCGTGCACTGCGCCCTGCCTTAGAAAAAACTACTTTTTATTTAGTTTAGTACCTCGAATGACCACCTTTTTGTTAAATAAGATCTTCAAGATGATTTTCCATAGATGCAATTAGTTTTTGAGCGGCTTCGGGTAGTTCCTTATTCTTTTCTTCGACAAGAGTAGTTTTTAAATCGCTAATTTTACTAATCTGCCTTTGCCGTGCTGCCGATTCCAAAATTGACCACAAATTTTCAATGGCATTTAAGGCGAGAGATTGTGGAAGTGGATTAATGAGGTGTGGACAGGTCCATATTACACATGCCAGCACAATCCGGGCACAATCCTGGATATGTGATAAGGGCATTTGTCTTGGTTATTGCGAAATCGATCACGTACACCTAAATAAGGGACAATTTGCAACAAATTGTCGTCTCGTAAAGTTAAATGATAATTGTTGTCCATTGTACCATCAAAGAAAGTTACTTTGCCAACTCCAGAAGCAGCCAAGTAGGCCCAAACCCATCACACTTCCACCGCCATACCATACAGTTGCCTTCAAAATTTTTTGTTTCGGGTTTGGGCCTACTTGGCTGCCTCTGGAATGGCAAAGTAACTTTCTTTGATGGTACAATGGACAACAATTATCATTTAACTTTACGAGACGTCAATTTGTTGCAAATTGTCCCTAATTTAGGTGTACGTGATCGATTTCACAATAACCAAGATAAATGCCCTTAACACATATCCAGGATTGGGCCCGGATTGTGCTGGCATGTGTAATATGGAACTGTCCACACCTCATGAATCCACTTCCACAATCTCTCGTCTTAAATGCCATTGAAATTTTGTGGTCAATTTCGGAATCGGCAGCACGGCAAAGGCAGATTAGTAAAATTAGCGATTTAAAAACTACTCTTGTCCAAGAAAGGCATAAGGTACCGCCCGAAGCTGCTCAGAAACTAATTGCATCTATGGAAAATCATCTTAAAGATGTTATTTAACAAAAAGGTGATCATTCGAGGTACTAAAGTAAATAAACGCAGGGGGTAAAGTAAGGCAGGGCGCAGTGCACGAAATAAGCTTTGATAATTTTAGTTTTTATTAAATAATTAGCACAAACGTGTAAACACATGAAAATTAAGTATTTGCTCAAATAGTAGCATATTTTTATTAAAATTGTGTATTTAAATTTTTTTGACTAATTTCCTTTCTCTAAAGCTCTACAGTTTTTTTCTGTAGCTGCACGAAATAAGCTGTGAGCCACTGTACATTCTTCATTATTATGATAATTTTATAGGTATTTTCTTTTTTTGTTTTGTTTTTAAAGCTGCAATCTAAACACAAGCATTTCACCAAGATCGGTTTCTTAAACACTTAACATTCCCCAGTTAATTGAATTTTTTTTATATTTTTTTTTGTTTATTATTATTTTTTTGCTTTCTGACAAATTTTAAAATTTTTTAGCTCTTAAAACTGCTGTGTTTTTTTTACGTAAAATTTTTCTTTTAGCAAAGCAACTGATCCTCTAGTTAGTGATTAACACTCGCTTTTAAAAATTCAAAATTTTATATAATACCTTCACAGTTTCCTCCTTTTATTTCTTTAAACAAAAAATTGTTTTTAAACACATTTAAAATTCACCGTTACAATCACTATAGAATAAATGGCCACGCAATATTTCCGTACGTCTTTCACACATTGATTGCTTAAAAAAAAATCTCGAGACAATATACATTTTATCTAAATATTTATTTTAGTTTTGTTTTCTTATTTCACTTTTGCTTGTTTTATTTTTGCTATGTATTTATCATCACATTACCGTTTGTCTGTTTGTTGGAGCGTTTTTGACTAGCATGTTAACTGTAAATTGCAAATTTTTAAACTGATCGCTGTCGCGGATTTGTGCTTTGTACAAAGTGATCACGTTCGATGTTTTTATTAAACAGCTGTTCACCCGGCTAGATTGGTTAACGGTTGGTTGCTCACGTTTGGAGGCACAAACAAATTGGTTTTTAAAATTGCCTCTCACTTGAGATACAAAAATGTATAGTAAATTTAAATTTCGGGACTTCGGGATTTTGATAGTGCTATTATTTATCAAATAACACAGTGGGCCTCACTAGTCGACAAGTTTAATCAGCGCCCGAAGTCTAACCAGCTTTCTAGCTATGGTTAATGTGCGCGTTGTCGACAATTCAAGCACCTGTGATATTGATACCGCAATTGAAAGATCACGGTAAATTGCAGGGAGAATTTCGAAGGAGTCGCCATGACTGGCTGATAAATATCAAGCTTCCCAATAATAGCAATCACCTACTCAATTACAACTCTTATAAAAGGAACATTTAAGTACCTACGATAATATTATGGCGAATATTAGCAGTTCTATACATCACTATGCTGCAACTAAATAAATTCACAACACTAAAGTAAGCAGCCACACTTATGTACATGTTCACATTAAAGCAAGCGGCCACATTTATGTACATGTTCACATTAAAGCGAAAGAAGAAAGAGAAAAAATCACACATCACATTATCATCAGCTAAGAACAGAAGTTGCTACTCACACATACACACGCATATAGCTAAATAACCAAGTATGAGATACAACTGTTCCAGAAGGCATGTTCGTGAAAAGTGTAGACCTTAGGAGAGATACGCGAGCTAGTTAAATAATTATTCGCGCTCACTTCACACACATTATTATTCTCTTTAGTTTAGTATGTGCTGAACAAGCAGAGTAGCAACATCAGAGGAGGTTATTGTTTATTTGCGTGTTTCCAAACAGATATTTTGCAAACAAACGCCCAAGCATTAAATATGAGCAATATATTTTGTTAAAATTTTTTGCTAGACCCAAGCAATAAAATAATATTTGTATGGCATATTTGCGTATTATTTTTTGAGTGTTAGCGAACATGCGTACATACGTGCTACCTCATTGAACCTAAGCTGCTACCAGGATACTTGTTTTACTCTTACTAATACAGCCACAGTTTCAGTTTCGGTGACCACTGGTATAAAAGCAGCGCAAGCTGAGGAATAATTAATCAGTTTGATTTTCACACACTTTAGTGAAGTACGCGATAATTGTGAAGTACTACTCCTTAAGTATTCTATACCGATTATAATATTTGTTATACTGAATAATTGAGTTATTTATTCGACGGTTCAAAGATTCGAACGTTTACAGAAGCTGCAAAATAATCAGGAATTTCCTAAAAATTGGTTACAATATAAACTAACAAGCTCGTGATTTCCGCTTCGACTTACGACTATGTGTCGTAAGAAACAGCGACTATGAAAACGCCCTCGCGCGCAGTTTACGGCGGCACCTTGTAGTAGATAACAGAGAAAAATACGGATATATATTGTCGCATCTAAACCTTCTGTGAGGTGTGTTCTTTTCGGGTGATATGATATTCAGATCGTGTTGATCTTCTATCACCAATCACTCACTGTCACAGTTGACAATCGCTGCGACTAAGAAGATACAGTGACAGATCAAGTTTTTTTCCCAAAAGTCGCGTCATCTGCCAACCTTAGTATGTGACAGGCCCAACAAATTATCTAAGCCTCAGCCATTCTATGACTCACGTCACCCAACTGGGAAATACCACCATCCAAATCATAGCCAAAATGAAAAGGGCATTTCCCAATGAGAAGAAGCAGTCTCCAAGAGGTAATACCCCTATAGATTCAAACTCCACTATAAGCGAGGAAATTGTCTACATCAAGGGTTCTCTAGGGATTTGACTAACGGAGCCAAACGACAGCGTGGTCAACAAAAATTACAACTTTCTTCTAGGAATAACAATAAATAATTCGCACAAAATTAGTTTTTACTGAAATATGAAATAACAAAGAAAAGTAGTACAAATCAAGACTACACCACGAAAGCAACATCGAAATACAATTAAATAGCAGCAGGTGCAAGCCGGCCAGCAGTGAACGAATGCTGATCACCTGTGGTGCCGCTTGATTGAGTGTGTGACATGCCGGCACCAACGCAATTTAAAATTTGAATTTCAAGGCATGCTGTGATTATTTTCTGTTATTCTACTGAAATAGATATAGTTGTTGTTGGGAGCCAAGCGGAGATAATGTGATGTTGTTTGGATCTAAAAGAACTATTGGTCTGCTCCCTAGGATTTTAAACCTTCCAAAACTCGTTATCGCACCCATACCAATGTAATGAATGTAGCAGTTCTTTTCGCCCTCTATATACCACCTTCCGACTAGTAAGGAGATAGTATAGCTTACGTAAAATCCTGTCAGTCACAGTGATCTCACAAATGGCACTCTAACGCCTCCAGTACACCGGATACCATACATTCAACAAATTGTCACTCAAAGCCTCATACCACAACCATTCGTTTCACGTCATTGGAGCTCGCCCAAACGGTATTCGAACGCGCGCTTAGAGTCAATAAATATGCTAAGGATGTAATTAAATTCTCGTCCATAAAGAAGAGCTGCCTATTTGCAGAGAGTTCATTTTAATCCACCTGAAATGTAAGGGGTCAGTGAGGTATTACAAAAATAATTTTTGTAATTCTCCTAAATTTTTTACGCAGAATCTTCAGCGAGTAGGGCTACCGATTAACCCAAGGTGACCACAGGAGAAAATAATTTATTTCAAAATGCACTTTGTCGAATGCATTTTTTGAAATAAACTGGGAAAACAATAGATCCCCAAATATAAAAAAATAAATAAATAAATGTAAGGCGCGATAACCTCCGAAGAGATCTAAAGCCGAGCTTCTGTTCCAATTTACGTTGTGCTCCTCTTGATTTTCCCTACAAATTGACCGGACGGAACCTACTTGTTTTATGCCGACTCCGAACGGCATCTGCAAGGCAGATAAGTTTTCACTGAGAGCTTTTCATGCCAGAAATACACCCGGAGCGCTTGCCAAGCCGAGGGGCGATCCCGCTTAGAAACATTTTCTTCTAATTGAAAAACCTTATTCCTAAAATTTTGATGTTGCTTTGCCCGGGGTGTGAACCCAGGGCATACGGTGTGGTAGGCGGAGCACGCTACCATCACACTACGGTCGCCAAACATATTAATTCCAATTTACTTTTCAAGTTCTATGTACTCGTCTTTAAAAATTTAAACAAGACCCGATCATCTCTGTTAACGGGATTACTAACACAATATACTGAATCTCAGCACTAACTACATAAACAAACAACTGTATTTTTATTTCTAAATTTACTTAGACTTCTCTTTTTGTTCTCTCGGTGCTTACGCATTCAATTTGACCAATTGATCGTGCCACTCAGTGGCAAATGGTGGCAAGCCGAACCGCCACTGTTTTGCCCCGTCACAATAAATGATGAGTTGTTGACGCCAATAAAAAACGATTTTGCATTTATTATGTAAACAAAACACAATAGGAAAGGAAGATCTAAAAAATAATATAAAACTTAAAAAAAAATGGATACAGAAAAAGATAAGTAAAAAACAAATATAAATAAAATAAGAAAAGAAAGGAAAAGAAAAGAAAAGAAAAGAAAGGAAAAGAATAAAATAAAACAAAATAAAATAAAATGAAATAAAATAAAACAATAGAATTCAATAAATAAAAAAATAAAAATAAAAGAAAGCAAAATAAAAAAAATAGGAAAAATGAAAAAAGTTATATAAAAAACGAAAAAAATAAAAATTAAATAATATAAAATTAAGTAAAACAAAATTAAAAAAAAAAAACATAAAACAATAAAACAGAATAAAATTCAACAAATAAAAAAATTAAATAAGAAAGGAGAAAAAAAGAAAATAGAAAAAAAAGAAAAAAGAAAATTATAAAATAAAATAAAATAAGAAATTCAAATAAAATAATATAAAACAAAATAAAATGAGACAAAATAAAATAAAACTAAACGGAATAAAATAATATGAAATAAAATAAAACAAAACCTAATAAAAAAAAATAAAACAAATTAAATTAAGTAATATAAAATACAATAAGGTTAAATAAAATAAAATAAAATAAAATAAAATAGTATAAGATAAAATTAAATAAACTAAAATAAATCTAATCTAGACAAGTCATTTTCTCTAAAACTAATATGTTTTTTTCTTAATTATTGGAATAATTTTCTTAAAAATGGAGAAAATTGCATGTTTCAAGTCTATAGCTTATTAGAAAATTACGCAACCGCAATTTTTCCATACTTTGCATTGTTAATTTTGGAATAATCTAAACAACTCGTCTGTTGGCATTGCTTCCCTATCCAATCCTAGACTTTAAGTACTGGAATATATTGAAAGTTTTCAATCAGAATAATATTTATCACGATCTTTTCAATAACGGTGGGTGCTAACAGAGTTAAGTTAAATTTGAGGCCATCGCTAGTTTCAAAAAAAAACCTTGCTAGAAGTGACAATATGCACATGTTTTCTAAAATAGAAACGTTTTCTAATTTTTGTTTAGAACAATATTTAGATATGTTTTCATGCAAACTTTCCTAAGCAATAACTATACTTTATTTATTCTGTTCCATGTTTTACGGCATAACGCACCTTCATCAGGGATGCGGCCGCTGTGGTGTAATGGTAGGGTGCTCGCTTACCAGGTTAAATTCAGAGCGAAATAAATTATCATACAAATTTTTAGCTTTGATACTATGTATGATGATCCCAAAATGGCATCTGACTCTCGGACTACAATTGGTTTTGTTTTCTTTTAAGATGTTGTGCCAAATGAACTTTGGCTATCAAGCGAACTTTGGGCGCAAACTAGATCTACACAAATATTTAAATTTTAATATATTTACGTAAGCATACTCATTTATTTTCATTGCTTTACTTTGTATCTCATTATTATATATTTCTTCTATATTTTTTTCCCCTTGTAAAGTGAAAGAAAATAAAATTCAGGTTTAGTTGCGGTCATTGAAAGCAAAATTAGATACTGTAAAAATGCTTTCATCAAAGCTTTATCACTCTGTTGCAAATTACTTGTAAATTATATACATACATGCAAAAGTATTTTTGCTCATTGATTGTGCAGTCATAACGTGCTCATTAGATAAAGGGGTGTCGAGATGTTTAAATTTTATGTTATTCCAGGTGCCACAGGCAAAGGAAACAAGGTAATTAAAAATAAATACATATCATCGCTTTAATTTATCTTATTTACGAATATGTGTACTAGGGATCTAGGGATGTAACGGAACACCGGTTCTGATTCCGAGGCATCGAAACTTTTTACGACTTTTTTCATCTTATTCCGATTTCTGATTAAGTTCCAAGGATTTTCTAATATTGTGTTTGATTATTACTCCCTTAGGTTAGGTTGAATCAATAAAGACCTGATATAGACTGAATGTGTATATAGTGTTACCGTAATTAGTTTGCCGACCAAGCGAAATAAAATAATTTACAAAAAATTTTTAACAATTTTTGTTGTTATATCGGCCTACTGATTTGTAATATCGCGAGTTAATATCGAGCTCAAGGCCTAACAATAATTATTTTATCATTATTATTGTTATAATATATTTTTTCTTAATTGAAAAAATTTTAAATTAGAATAGAAGAAAGAAAAAATTTAGACAACTGCCAAAGCTCGTTGTATAGATCCATTTCGGGAACTGCTAAATTCCTTCATCGGCAACGTTTAGGCGCCGCTGCTATAACCATTCAGCCATCACAGCGGTTTTTTGTTTGTCTTCATTATTCCTACTTCAATTCTGGTTCTTGCCAATTGATATTCACAGCACTGCGACATCTGTTACAGAATAGTTGTGAAAATTGGACTTTGTTTATGGCGATGATGCCATAGTGTCATATTTTATTGACACTTTTTCCCCGTGCTCTGGTATGTATTAACAATTTTTGTTGTTATATCGGCCTACTGATTTGTAATATCGCGAGTTAATATCGAGCTCAAGGCCTAACAATAATTATTTTATCATTATTATTGTTATAATATATTTTTTCCTAATTGAAAAAATTTTAAATTAGAATAGAAGAAAGAAAAAATTTAGACAACTGCCAAAGCTCGTTGTATAGATCCATTTCGGGAACTGCTAAATTCCTCATCGGCAACGTTTAGGCGCCGCTGCTATAACCATTCAGCGATCACAGCGGTTTTTTGTTTGTCTTCATTATTCCTACTTCAATTCTGGTTCTTGCCAATTGATATTCACAGCACTGCGACATCTGTTACAGAATAGTTGTGAAAATTGGACTTTGTTTATGGCGATGATGCCATAGTGTCATATTTTATTGACACTTTTTCCCCGTGCTCTGGTATGTATTAACAATTTTTGTTGTTATATCGGCCTACTGATTTGTAATATCGCGAGTTAATATCGAGCTCAAGGCCTAACAATAATTATTTTATCATTATTATTGTTATAATATATTTTTTCTTAATTGAAAAAATTTTAAATTAGAATAGAAGAAAGAAAAAATTTAGACAACTGCCAAAGCTCGTTGTATAGATCCATTTCGGGAACTGCTAAATTCCTCATCGGCAACGTTTAGGCGCCGCTGCTATAACCATTCAGCCATCACAGCGGTTTTTTGTTTGTCTTCATTATTCCTACTTCAATTCTGGTTCTTGCCAATTGATATTCACAGCACTGCGACATCTGTTACAGAATAGTTGTGAAAATTGGACTTTGTTTATGGCGATGATGCCATAGTGTCATATTTTATTGACACTTTTTCCCCGTGCTCTGGTATGTATTAACAATTTTTGTTGTTATATCGGCCTACTGATTTGTAATATCGCGAGTTAATATCGAGCTCAAGGCCTAACAATAATTATTTTATCATTATTATTGTTATAATATATTTTTTCTTAATTGAAAAAATTTTAAATTAGAATAGAAGAAAGAAAAAATTTAGACAAATGCCAAAGCTCGTTGTATAGATCCATTTCGGGAACTGCTAAATTCCTTCATCGGCAACGTTTAGGCGCCGCTGCTATAACCATTCAGCCATCACAGCGGTTTTCTGTTTGTCTTCATTATTCCTACTTCAATTCTGGTTCTTGCCAATTGATATTCACAGCACTGCGACATCTGTTACAGAATAGTTGTGAAAATTGGACTTTGTTTATGGCGATGATGCCATAGTGTCATATTTTATTGACACTTTTTCCCCGTGCTCTGGTATGTATTAACAATTTTTGTTGTTATATCGGCCTACTGATTTGTAATATCGCGAGTTAATATCGAGCTCAAGGCCTAACAATAATTATTTTATCATTATTATTTTTACAATATATTTTTTCTTAATTGAAAAAATTTTAAATAAGAATAGAAGAAAGAAAAAATTTAGACAACTGCCAAAGCTCTTTGTATAGATCCATTTCGGGAACTGCTAAATTCCTTCATCGGCAACGTTTAGGCGCCGCTGCTATAACCATTCAGCCATCACAGCGGTTTTTTGTTTGTCTTCATTATTCCTACTTCAATTCTGGTTCTTGCCAATTGATATTCACAGCACTGCGACATCTGTTACAGAATAGTTGTGAAAATTGGACTTTGTTTATGGCGATGATGCCATAGTGTCATATTTTATTGACACTTTTTCCCCGTGCTCTGGTATGTATTAACAATTTTTGTTGTTATATCGGCCTACTGATTTGTAATATCGCGAGTTAATATCGAGCTCAAGGCCTAACAATAATTATTTTATCATTATTATTGTTATAATATATTTTTTCCTAATTGAAAAAATTTTAAATTAGAATAGAAGAAAGAAAAAATTTAGACAACTGCCAAAGCTCGTTGTATAGATCCATTTCGGGAACTGCTAAATTCCTCATCGGCAACGTTTAGGCGCCGCTGCTATAACCATTCAGCGATCACAGCGGTTTTTTGTTTGTCTTCATTATTCCTACTTCAATTCTGGTTCTTGCCAATTGATATTCACAGCACTGCGACATCTGTTACAGAATAGTTGTGAAAATTGGACTTTGTTTATGGCGATGATGCCATAGTGTCATATTTTATTGACACTTTTTCCCCGTGCTCTGGTATGTATTAACAATTTTTGTTGTTATATCGGCCTACTGATTTGTAATATCGCGAGTTAATATCGAGCTCAAGGCCTAACAATAATTATTTTATCATTATTATTGTTATAATATATTTTTTCTTAATTGAAAAAATTTTAAATTAGAATAGAAGAAAGAAAAAATTTAGACAACTGCCAAAGCTCGTTGTATAGATCCATTTCGGGAACTGCTAAATTCCTCATCGGCAACGTTTAGGCGCCGCTGCTATAACCATTCAGCCATCACAGCGGTTTTTTGTTTGTCTTCATTATTCCTACTTCAATTCTGGTTCTTGCCAATTGATATTCACAGCACTGCGACATCTGTTACAGAATAGTTGTGAAAATTGGACTTTGTTTATGGCGATGATGCCATAGTGTCATATTTTATTGACACTTTTTCCCCGTGCTCTGGTATGTATTAACAATTTTTGTTGTTATATCGGCCTACTGATTTGTAATATCGCGAGTTAATATCGAGCTCAAGGCCTAACAATAATTATTTTATCATTATTATTTTTATAATATATTTTTTCTTAATTGAAAAAATTTTAAATTAGAATAGAAGAAAGAAAAAATTTAGACAAATGCCAAAGCTCGTTGTATAGATCCATTTCGGGAACTGCTAAATTCCTTCATCGGCAACGTTTAGGCGCCGCTGCTATAACCATTCAGCCATCACAGCGGTTTTCTGTTTGTCTTCATTATTCCTACTTCAATTCTGGTTCTTGCCAATTGATATTCACAGCACTGCGACATCTGTTACAGAATAGTTGTGAAAATTGGACTTTGTTTATGGCGATGATGCCATAGTGTCATATTTTATTGACACTTTTTCCCCGTGCTCTGGTATGTATTAACAATTTTTGTTGTTATATCGGCCTACTGATTTGTAATATCGCGAGTTAATATCGAGCTCAAGGCCTAACAATAATTATTTTATCATTATTATTGTTACAATATATTTTTTCTTAATTGAAAAAATTTTAAATTAGAATAGAAGAAAGAAAAAATTTAGACAACTGCCAAAGCTCTTTGTATAGATCCATTTCGGGAACTGCTAAATTCCTTCATCGGCAACGTTTAGGCGCCGCTGCTATAACCATTCAGCCATCACAGCGGTTTTTTGTTTGTCTTCATTATTCCTACTTCAATTCTGGTTCTTGCCAATTGATATTCACAGCACTGCGACATCTGTTACAGAATAGTTGTGAAAATTGATCTTTGTTTATGGCGATGATGCCATAGTGTCATATTTTATTGACACTTTTCGCCGTGCTCTGGTATGTATTAACAATTTTTGTTGTTATATCGGCCTACTGATTTGTAATATCGCGAGTTAATATCGAGCTCAAGGCCTAACAATAATTATTTTATCATTATTATTGTTATAATATATTTTTTCTTAATTGAAAAAATTTTAAATTAGAATAGAAGAAAGAAAAAATTTAGACAACTGCCAAAGCTCTTTGTATAGATCCATTTCGGGAACTGCTAAATTCCTTCATCGGCAACGTTTAGGCGCCGCTGCTATAACCATTCAGCCATCACAGCGGTTTTTTGTTTGTCTTCATTATTCCTACTTCAATTCTGGTTCTTGCCAATTGATATTCACAGCACTGCGACATCTGTTACAGAATAGTTGTGAAAATTGGACTTTGTTTATGGCGATGATGCCATAGTGTCATATTTTATTGACACTTTTTCCCCGTGCTCTGGTATGTATTAACAATTTTTGTTGTTATATCGGCCTACTGATTTGTAATATCGCGAGTTAATATCGAGCTCAAGGCCTAACAATAATTATTTTATCTTTATTATTGTTATAATATATTTTTTCTTAATTGAAAAAATTTTAAATTAGAATAGAAGAAAGAAAAAATTTAGATAACTGCCAAAGCTCGTTGTATAGATCCATTTCGGGAACTGCTAAATTCCTTCATCGGCAACGTTTAGGCGCCGCTGCTATAACCATTCAGTCATCACAGCGGTTTTTTGT
This sequence comes from Eurosta solidaginis, assembly GCF_040869045.1. Taxonomy (NCBI): domain Eukaryota; kingdom Metazoa; phylum Arthropoda; class Insecta; order Diptera; family Tephritidae; genus Eurosta; species Eurosta solidaginis. The sequence continues at coordinate 84,999,026 of NC_090319.1, read as the reverse complement.
TTGTCTTCATTATTCCTACTTCAATTCTGGTTCTTGTCAATTGATATTCACAGCACTGCGACATCTGTTACAGAATAGTTGTGAAAATTGGACTTTGTTTATGGCGATGATGCCATAGTGTCATATTTTATTGACACTTTTTCCCCGTGCTCTGGTATGTATTAACAATTTTTGTTGTTATATCGGCCTACTGATTTGTAATATCGCGAGTTAATATCGAGCTCAAGGCCTAACAATAATTATTTTATCATTATTATTGTTATAATATATTTTTTCTTAATTGAAAAAATTTTAAATTAGAATAGAAGAAAGAAAAAATTTAGACAACTGCCACAGCTCGTTGTATAGATCCATTTCGGGAACTGCTAAATTCCTTCATCGGCAACGTTTAGGCGCCGCTGCTATAACCATTCAGCCACCACAGCGGTTTTTTGTTTGTCTTCATTATTCCTACTTCAATTCTGGTTCTTGCCAATTGATATTCACAGCACTGCGACATCTGTTACAGAATAGTTGTGAAAATTGGACTTTGTTTATGGCGATGATGCCATAGTGTCATATTTTATTGACACTTTTTCCCCGTGCTCTGGTATGTATTAACAATTTTTGTTGTTATATCGGCCTACTGATTTGTAATATCGCGAGTTAATATCGAGCTCAAGGCCTAACAATAATTATTTTATCATTATCATTGTTATAATATATTTTTTCTTAATTGAAAAAATTTTAAATTAGAATAGAAGAAAGAAAAAATTTAGACAACTGCCAAAGCTCGTTGTATAGATCCATTTCGGGAACTGCCAAATTCCTTCATCGGCAACGTTTAGGCGCCGCTGCTATAACCATTCAGCCATCACAGCGGTTTTTTGTTTGTCTTCATTATTCCTACTTCAATTCTGGTTCTTGCCAATTGATATTCACAGCACTGCGACATCTGTTACAGAATAGTTGTAAAAATTGGACTTTGTTTATGCTATTGCTCGCTAGATAGCGTCTTAAATCCAACTGACTCTAGCGCCTCTACTGTTGCTGCCTTGTATACTCTTTGATTTCCTCGTTGCATCTTCTAGGCGCTTCTGTTCTAGAATCTACTAGTTGGTTATCTGATATAATTATAACTACAGATGTGCGTGTATGCGCGTGTGTTTGTGAGCGACACTTCCACAATTATAATTGCACATCTCAGATAAGATATCTGCATGTGTTTGTGCGTTGCTTCTCCGCTGCGTGTACGTACATATGTGTAGACATAATGATTGAATTATTGATATGCATTCGCGTCACTGCTTAGCATCGGCTTAGAGATGACAGTACCCCTTAGTGTTGCTAATATTCGTAACAATATGTTCCAAATATTAGCCGAATTGGGCCACATGTACGATTTTTTAAATATTTCGATTCATGCGCCACCTAGCGAGTTTTGAACTATAATCCAAGTTTTAAGCATGTAGCTTATCGGAAAGTTTCTCAAATTTCACTTAGAAAATTCGTAAACAACGCTCGCTAAACTGAGCCAAGCTAAATAAAACCGTTTAAAAATCAGAATCCGATTCCGGCAAACTTCTTCAGTAACATTTCTCGTATATACAAACATATGTACATATGCGTGTGTTCTTTAATTTAATTTAAATGCATTGTCGGTTGTGCAGATATTCGTGATCGTAAGCAATTTAAATTGAACAAATTGATTTGTTATGCACTTTCGCAACTTTTGCTTTATTTTTAAGGTTACACGCTCAACAATGGCCATTTACATAAATAGGCGCAAAACCAAAATAAACAGATTTTAGAAAAAAAATAATTCTAAAAAGAATCAAAATGCCAACTGCTTGTGAAGTGCGATGTGTAAACATGCAGATGTACATACGTTGGGAAACTAATTTTTTTAAGTTAACTAGAGCTCGCCCTGGGGTTGAAGTCACAATAGATGTAACTTTACCAGAAACAAACAGTTCCGGGCGTTTTGAGAAGAGTTTCGCCGGCTTCTCATTTGTAGGAACCCACATGGTTTTTTAATCGCCTTATTATCGATAACGCATAACTATCGTCAACTTAACGGTTTTTAATTAGCTTGTTATTGCCGAGCCATCGACTTATTATTGTTTTCTTATCAACTTGTTATAGAAGGGTAGCACATTTGGCATAGATTTTTTTTAAGTTTTATCGATATCTGTATCACAACAAACCGATTAGTTGTCGTTAGCAAATCGATAACATTCCGATAACAATCTAGTAACACTCCAATAAAAACCGATAGCTTTTCGATAGCATATCAGTACATTTTTCATAGCGAAATCGATAATTTTTCATAACAAATGTATAAGTTTCCTTAAACAAACTGAAATCTTTTTATAATTAATCGATAACTTTTCGGAAGGCAATTGATAGCTTTTTGATAACAAGTCGATAACACCGATAAGAAATGAGTAACAATCCAATAACAAATGTATAACACATTGATAACATACCGATAATTTTTGGATGAAAAATTCAAAACTTTCCGATCAAAATGGATAGCTCATGGATTAAAAAACTATTATTATTTAATTGAATGAAACTAAATTTTTCTTGATTTTATTTCATTCTATCTCGCTTCATTTTACTTTATAAAATTTGTTTATTTAATTTTATATTAAATAATTTGATTTTTTAAGATTTTATTTTATTGTGCTTTATTTTGGTTTATTTGTTTTTATGATTTGATAATCGGGGACTGCCTGGGTATTGCTTTTTTTTTTTTTTTTTTTAATGTATGAAAACATTTATTTCAAGCAATTTTTTAATTTTATAATTTATTTAATAATTTGGGAAAAAATTAAACAACGTGACATCAGGACGGACAAGGCGACAGCTGTTTCGATTATACCTTGTAAATCTCTTCAAAGCCTTTTCTCCCGGGAGTGGGAGTCGAACCCGCACTCCTGCGATAGTTGAAATGGTTATAAACGCATTCAGCTACGTCATGCCTTAGTTGTTGTAAAGTTTTTCCCAATTGCCTTCTTTTTGCATATTTTAATCTTTTACACATTGCATACTTCGTATGCAATTATGTGTTAAAGCTATGCTTGGTACGGCGGTTTTCAAAGAAACTTTGGTTTTGTTGCTGTTTTTGTTCTATTTATAGAACTACAACGAATTAATCAATTTTGTCTGTTTGTATGATTTGATAATCGGGGACTGCCCGTATTGCTTTTTTTTTTTTTTAAATGTATGAAAACATTTATTTCAAGCAATTTTTTAATTTTATAATTTATTTAATAATTTGGGAAAAATTTAAACAACGTGACATCAGGACGGACAAGGCGACAGCTGTTTCGAGTATACCTTGTAAATCTCTTCAAAGCCTTTTCTCCCGGGAGTGGGAGTCGAACCCTCCCCCCTACGATAGTTGAAATGGTTATAAACGCATTCAGCTACGTCATGCCTTAGTTGTTGTAAAGTTTTTCCCAATTGCCTTCTTTTTGCATATTTTAATCTTTTACACATTGCATACTTCGTATGCAATTATGTGTTAAAGCTATGCTTGGTACGGCGGTTTTCAAAGAAACTTTGGTTTTGTTGCTGTTTTTGTTCTATTTATAGAACTACAACGAATTAACCAAATGTTGTCTATTTGTATGAGTTAAGCAGGGATTGCCCGTATTGCTTTAAATTTATAAAACATTTATTTAAAGCAATTTTTAATTTTATAATTTATTTAATAAGTTTTTATTTTTTTTTATTTTGTTGATATTAGAGAAAACTTTTTATTTTATTTATATTTTTCATTTTATTTTTTAGATTTTTTTTTATTTTCTTTCATTTTGTTAAATTTTTTTCTTTAATTTAAGTTATTTTTTTCTTTTTGATTTAATTTAATTTTATCTTATCTCAATTTATTTTATTTTATTCATTTTATTTTCGTTTATTTGTTTTATTTTCTTTTCTTTTATTTCGTTTTTGTTATGTTATTTTTTTCTATATTTTCATTTTTTCATTTAATTTAATTTACATTAATTTTTCCAAAAGGAGCTTTTCGGCCGATAAATAAAAAGATAAAAACTTTTGTTTTTTCTTGTTCTCCTTTGATTTGATCAAATGCAATTGACGAGGCAATGGACGCAGTCGGATAAATTTTAATTGTGCGAATTTATATATGTTGTTGAATGAATGTTTTTGTTAATAAATGTTGCATGTAAAAGTAAACATTATATGTTAAAGCATAAATCAGACTCCCTGATGAAGATGTTATAAAAAACATCGATTATTTTATTTATCGGCCGAAAAGTTCCTGTTGGAAAAATTAATAAAAATTATACTCTGGCCCAAAATCAATAATAATACTACTCAACACATTTTGATCAACCGTGATATCGGCGAAAATATGAAAATTCCAATTTTTGTAGAACACTACTTCATATAGGTACGGCAAAAGTTTGTATTTTTCATTTTTTCGTTTTAAACTGTTGAATTATACATTATACTAATTCCCATAAACATGTCTTGCCTTCACCTCCTTTCAGTATCTTCAGTAGTTTGGCCACTATGCCAAAATACGTAGAAAAAATGTTGAGAAAAAAAAGAAATTTTTTACATAATTTCAGATTTAACCACTTTAAAATCGGAAAAATTCTATTGACGAAAAAAAGTTAACCCTCCTATGTTGTAGGTAATTTAATTACGAAAATTTTAAACATACCAGTACAACAATCAGACGTGCCGTTGAGACTATAGCCCCGTTAACTTGCAAGCGTCTATCCTACAATTTTTTATAGAGACAATTTTTATTCAAACTACGTTTTTATTTTTTTATAACGCTTTATTATAGACATATGTTGGCACGTTAAACTGTATTCAATTGAGTAATATGAGTATAAATCAGCAATTCAGTAAAAAAACAACAACGACAACAACATTAAATACGTACATATCTACATCTAAAAAAAGTCAAATTGAGCGATTTTACCGTGGTGGTCAATCACTTTCAGCGCCTAGGTTTGCGGGACAATTATCCAAATGTGAATGCAAAAAGTTCATTTTGAGGGACATGTTGCATTTCATAGCACCGTAGTTTTTCAACAAGGCTTTGACTATCTCTCTATAGCTGGGATCTTTGTTGTTGCCAAGAAATCCACTAACGACTTGCTTAAAGTTGTCCCAAGCCGCTGCTTCTACTGATGATAAATGATTCGCAAAATTTTCGTCTTTCAGCAACTTTCTAATTTGCGGACCAACAAATATACCTTCTTTTAATTTGTCTTGAGTTATTTTAGGGGAACATTTTTTTAGGTACTGTAAAGATGGCGCGTCCTTATTTAAAGCCTTTACAAAAATTTTCATTAATCCTAATTTGATGTGAAGTGCTGGCAAAATAACTCGTTCGGGATTTACTAAAGGCGCGTTTGCGATATTGAGGGCACCTGGTTCGTACTCAGCTCTTGGCGGCCAGTTTTCCTGAATATAGTGGGTTTCTCTAGCACGGCTGTCCCAAAGACAGAGAAAACAACAATATTTAGTGAAACCTCCTTGAAGTCCGAGAATTATAGCTACAACCTGGGATGTATTTCATATACTATTTATTTTAAATTGTTCCACCGAAACTGCTTACCTTTAAGTCCGCACAAATTTTCCAATTAAATTGTTTATATTGAATGAGCATAATTGGATATGCTTAAATAAGTTTCTTTAGTATTCTCAGAATGTGCCACTGGTATTGACGGTAACGAATTTCCTTTATGGAGTAATGCTGCTTTTAAACTATGCTTTGAACTGTCTATAAACAAGCGCCAATCATCCACTATATTCTCTAATTTTAGTGCTTCAAGTAAACCTTGAATATCATTGCAGTAGCAAATATTTTCACTTTTAGTAAAAAAAGAAGAGAAAGTCTTGTGTCTATTTCGAAATTTGGAAGTACTTGTCGAAGGGCCCAGGCTGCCCCATTGCTGCAAACGAGATCCTAGAACTTCGCTATCAAACTTCGATAATTTTAAATCTCTGGCCAAGTCATTAAGTTCGGCTTGTGAGACTCGATGTGGGACCTCTCCTTCTTGTTCACTGTCTGATCTATCTGCTTCGGAGTCACTTTCGCTTGAGACTTCAAAACTTATAGGCGTCCTAGGTATGGGTAAGGTATGGTCATGTAGTTTTGGTTTTTTAGCTGATGCCACATTTGGATAACTTATTAATTTCCTCTTTTGTTTTACCTTTAAGGTCTATCACAGTCCACATCATTGGAACACCAAACTTCATGTTATGACCTTTACTCGATACCCATCTCATTAAAGTTCATCTACAGGAGGCGCAAATAAAATGAAGTGTCCAAGATTTATCGAGATTTTTTACACGGAAATCGAAATAATGAAAGTATGCATCTTTGACAGAATCAGTTATTTTCCGAGCTGAGTTTCCGAAAATATAATGTCCGCAAATAAAGCAAAAATCATCCGGATTATTTTTACATTTAAAATCGCTTTTGCAACAAGCCATTTCGTAAACACATCTACCGATATATTATGTATAAATTTGCACTACAATTTGCAAAACAAAATTTCTTTTTTTCTCAAAATTTTTTCAACGTTTTTTGGCATAGTGGCAAAACTACTGAAGATACTGAAAGGAGGTGAAGGCAAGAAATGTTTATGGGAATTAATATAATGTACAATTCAACAGTTTAAAACGAAAAACTGAAAACTACTAATTTTTGCCCTACCTATATGAAGTAGTGTTCTGCAAAAATGGGAATTTTCATATTTTCGCCGATATCTCGGAAACTAGATCTGCCACAGGAAAATGGAAGTCATATTCGGAATCAGGAGAAAATTTTACTTTAGGAAAGGCCTATTTTATTTTTGGAGATTTTTTTTGTCGAGTAGTGTAATTTAATTTAATTTGTATACTCAGTTGAGCAGAGCTCACAGAGTATATTAAGTTTGATTGGATAACGGTTGGTTGTACATATATAAAGGAATCGAGATAGATATAGACTTCCATATATCAAAATAAACAGGATCGAAAAAAAATTTGATTGAGCCATGTCCGTCCGTCCGTTAACACGATAACTTGAGTAAATTTTGAAGTATCTTGATGAAATTTGGTACGTAGGTTCCTGAGCACTCATCTCAGATCGCTATTTAAAATGAGCGACATCGGACTATAACCACGCCCACTTTTTCGATATCGAAAATTTCGAAAAACCGAAAAAGTGCGATAATTCATTACAAAAGACAGCTAAAGCGACGAAACTTGGTAGATGAGTTGAACTTATGACGCGGAATAGAAAATTGGTAAAATTTTGGACAATGGGCGTGGCACCGCCCACTTTTAAAAGAAGGTAATTTAAAACTTTTGCAAGCTGTAATTTGGCAGTCGTTGAAGGTATCATGACGAAATTTGGCAGGAACGTTACTCCTATTACTATATGTATGCTTAATAAAAATTAGCATAATCGGAGAAGGACCACGCCCACTTTAAAAAAAAAATTTTTTAAGTAAAATTTTAACAAAAAATTTAATATCTTTACAGTATATAAGTAAATTATGTCAAAATTCAACTCCAGTAATGATATGGTGCAACAAAATACAAAAATAAAAGAACATTTCAAAATGGGCGCGGCTTCGCCCTTTTTCATTTAATTTGTCTAGGATACTTTTAATGCCATAAGTCGAACAAAAATTTACCAATCCTTTTGAAATTTGGTAGGGGCATAGATTTTATGACGATAACTGAATCGGTTGAAGCCACGCCCAGTTTTTATACACAGTCGTCCGTCTGTCCTTCCGCATGGCCCTTAACACGATAACTTGAGCAAAAATCGACATATCTTCACTGAACTTAGTTCACGTACTTATCTGAACTCACTTTATCTTGGTATAAAAAATGAACGAAATCCGACTACGACCACGCCCACTTTTTCGATACCGAAAATTACGAAAAATAAAAAAAAAATGCGAAAAATACGAAAAAAGGGATGAAACATGGTAATTGGATTGGTTTATTGACGCGAAATATAACTTTAGAAAAAACTTTGTAAAATGGTTGTGACACCTACCATATTAAGTAGAAGAAAATGAAAAAGTTCTGCAGGGCGAAATAAAAAACCCTTGAAAACTTGGCAGGTATTACATATATAAATAAATTAGCGGTATCCAACAGACGATGTTCTGGGTCGCCCTGGTCCACATTTTGGTCGATATCTGGAAAACGCTTTCACATATACAACTACCCCCACTCCCTTTTAAAACTCTCATTTATACCTTTAATTTGATACCAATATAGTACAAACACATTCTAGAGTCACCCCTGGTCCACCTTTATGGCAATATCTCGAAAAGGCGACCACCTATAGAACGAAGGCCCACTCCCTTTTAAAAATACTCATTAACACCTTTCGTTTGATACCCATATTGTACAAACGCATTCTAGAGTCACCCCTTGTCCACCTTTATGGAGATATCTCGAAAAGGCGACCACCTATACAACTACCACCACCCCCTTTTAAAACCCTCATTAATACCTTTAATTTGATACCCATATCGTACAAACACATTCTAGAGTCACCCCTGGTCCACCTTTATGGCGATATCTCGAAAAGGCGTCCACCCATAGAACTAAGGCCCACTCCCTTTTAAAACCCTCATTAATACCTTTAATTTGATACCCATATCGTACAAACAAATCCTAGGGTCACCCCTGGTCCACCTTTATGGCGATATCTCGAAACGGCGTCCACCTATGGAACTAAGGATCACTCCCTTTTAAAATACCCATTAACACCTTTCTTTTGATACCCATATTGTGCAAACAAATTCTAGGGTCACCCCTGGTCCACCTTTATGGAGATATCTCGAAACGGCGTCCACCTATGGAACTAAGGATTACTCCCTTTTAAAATACCCATTAACACCTTTCATTTGATACCCATATCGTACAAATAAATTCTAGGGTCACCCCTAGTCCACATTTATGGCGATATCTCGAAACGGCGTCCACCTATGGAACTAAGGATCACTCCCTTTTAAAATACCCATTAACGCCTTTCTTTTGATACCCGTATTGTACAAACAAATTCTAGGGTCACCCCTGGTCCACCTTTATGGAGATATCTCGAAACGGCGTCCACCTATGGAACTAAGGATTACTCCCTTTTAAAATACCCATTAACACCTTTCATTTGATACCCATATCGTACAAACAAATTCTAGAGTCAACCCTGATGCACCTTTATGGCGATACCCCTAAATGGCGTCCACCTATAGAACTATGGCCCACTCCCTCATAAAATACTCTTTAATGCCTTTCATTTGATACACATGTCATACAAACACATTCTAGGGTTACCCTCTACATTGTTAACTACTTTGTACTCTTTACTTTAATTTTTAAAATAATTTTAATTGAGTTTTCGTGTTAACTTAAAATTTTGAATAACTTCAAAAAACGAAAATTCTAATTAGTTTTGAAAATATTTAAACTCAAAAATAAACAAAAATAAATTTTTATATTTCAAACCGAAAATAAACGATTTTTTTAAAATATCAACTTGAATGTTGGTGTTAACTACTTTGGACTCTTTACTTTAATTTTTAAAATAATTTTAATTGAGTTTTCGTGTTAACTTAAAATTTTGAATAACTTCAAAAAAAGAAAATTCTAATTAGTTTGAAAATATCTAAACGCAAAAATAAACAAAAATAAATTTTTATATGTATTTCAAACCGAAAATAAAAGATTTTTTTAAAATATCAACTTGAATGTTGATATACCCTCGGTTCATTTTCCTACATGGTTATTTTCCCTTATGTTGTCACCATAGCTCTCAACTGTGTATGTAATGTTCGGTTACACCCGAACTTAACCTTCCTTACTTGTTTTATTTCATGTTAGTGTTTTCAAATGGCGGACGAGGCGATACATGTGTACACAGATGGTTCGAAAGTAGTGGAAGGAGTAGGGTCTGCGGTATACTTGGCGGATCCGGAAATAAACAGATCCTGCAGGCTGCCGGATTACTGTAGCGTTTTCCAAGCGGAAATAGTAGCCGTAACCAAAGCAGTAGAAACCCTGGAAGAAAATAGCCCAAGCTGCAATCGTGTTAACTTTTATATTGACTGTCAAGCAGCAATCAAGGCAATAATCTCGCATAGCACAGCATCTGAATGCGTGTTAGAGTGTAAGCAGTCCCTGGTGATAATCGGGACAGGGAGAAGCATACATATATATTGGGTCCCAGGGCATATGGGAATAGATGGGAATGAAAAAGCAGATGAACTAGCTAAAAAGGGCGCATCCCTTGAAGCTTGCTCCGTAGACGTCCCAATTAGACTGGACGAAATTAAGCGAAGTGCACATTATCGACCAAGCAGGAAAGGCGTGGGTTCAAGCGCGAGGCTGTATAGTGTCGAAGATTATGTGCAGGTCCTACAACTTTAGACTAACAAAGTTGCTTCTATCATTAAAAAGAGAGGATTGTAGACTCATGACGGGTGTTCTGATTGGACACTGCCTTCTGGCGTCACATGCCTTCAAATTAGGCTTGGTCAGTGATAGCAGATGTCCATCGAGCACGTTCTGTGCTCTTGCCCTGCGCTTGCCAGGCTAATATTCCGGCTATTAGGAGTGATACAGCTGTCAGATCTAGAAGCAGAAAGTGGCTTAAATCCTAGGAAGCCTCTAGTATTTGACAAGAGGACGGAGCTATTTTATAACATAGGTCCTGGTTTTTGATAGGGGTTTTCTGTTTGGTCGTTACAACAAACTTCTGGTAACACTACGGACTTATTCAGTCTATGTGAGGTGCTTATGGACCGGCCAGTTCAACCTAACCTAACCTAGTGTTTTCATTTTATTAATTTTTTTGTAATTTTATATTTGATATTTGCTTTTTAATATTTTATTATAATTAATTTTCTTTTTTTCTTTTTTGTTTATTTATTTTTATTTTTTAAATTTTTGTTTTACATAATTTTACTGATTTCATTTTATTTTTTGTTATTTGTTTTTATTTTATAAATTTTTTTGTTTTATTTTATACCTTTTATTTTTAAGATTTAATTTTATTTTTTATCAATCTAGATCTCTCTAGATCTATATACAGTACATACATATATCTACCATATTACACACTACGCATTGCGTTTACATTCTACATCAGGGGTCTGCATTCCATGCCACAATTGTACTCTCATTGCAAAGGGCGATCATTTTCAATTTTTGAGGACCCATATTCTGCATGTATCCTCCCTATAGCGTACGTCTTACAAAGATTACTCCTACCCTTACGCTTAGACTTACACTTTACGCTTACACTCAGGATTACCTTTTTACTAAATATATCTAACAAATAATGTTTGACGTACGTAACATATTTATCCATTAGATAGCCGTATTGCTCTTTAAATTGAATTTGATTTATATTATGCATAGCATCTATTAATTTACGTGAACAATTTGTTTCTCTTTTACAATGTCGGTGCTTTGCTTTTCATTTATTTCCATTTACTTTTAGCATGTTACTATAATATACATACATACACACATACGACCAGATGTATGACGCAAAACCGGCAAAAGATCAAGGCGAGCACAGTGATGATAATCATGGTACATTTGTACTTTTTTTGGTACATTGCGCTTCCCGAAAGTACGTTGGTACTACATTGACTTATTTGGTACATTTTTGTAATTATGACAAATAGCATAACTGATCCTAAAATTGTGAACAAATTTTGCATCAATAGAATTACACAGAAAATAATAACTCAAATAACAGGGCCAGAAAATTATAAATCCATAATTGCATTTTGTCAGAAGAATTATTACTCTCTAAGAATAGATGAAACGATTGATATATGTATGTATATCAAAAAATTTGGCAGTTTCGATAAGAATTTTTGATAAAAAGTGCATTGATAGATTTTTGGATTTGATACCTTTGACCGATAGTAGCAAGGAGGGTATTTTTAATGCCATTATTAAATCTTTGAAAGACCATTCAATATGGAAGCAAAAAGCGGAGTGCAAGCAAGTGGTTCCAAATCTGCATGTGAATGGATGTGTTTGTCACATTTTAAATTTAGTTTCAATGGCCCCTTGTGATGTATTTCTCAACAAAATTGAAACATTTTTGAAACCGTAAACTATCATTTTTGTAACAACCCCCTTAGGAGGGCAGATTTTCAGAGTTTTCAAGAACATTTCGGCACAGAAATGCATGTTATACTAAAGTACGCCCCACAAGGTGTCTTTCTAGATAAGCAGTCATAGATAGAATTCTTGAGCAATGGGATGACCTCAAGTATTATTTTAATTTTTACGTTTTTGAATTTAAAAGCAGTAAACAAAATATTAATCTTATATCTGAAAATTTTCAAAGTCCTATTTATAAAGTATATTTTACATTTCTTTCTTATATTTTAAATGAAATAAATAATGTGAATATAGAAATTGAGTCTGAAGATATTCGCATATATTTACTTGTTACCAAATAAAAAATTTTATAAAAAAATCTTATTTAGACTCAAGTCATATTTGGATGTTAAATATTGATTCAGACGAAAATCGCTTAACCCCAGATGAAGTTTACTGCGGTGTTAATGTGGATATTATTATATAAACAACCTTTTCGAAAAAGATGACGTACACATATTTAAGAGCTGTGCTAAACAATTTTATATACAATTTTGTAGTACTTTATTAAAGGAAGTAAATTTGAATGATAAAACTTTGTTGTGGGCTGCAAAGCTTTCACCAGAAAGTATTTTAAGCGGTGAAAGAAATAGTATTGTGCCTTTAGTTATGGACTTGTTTCCTAAATCTGCATTTGCTAAAATAGAGAAAATTAATTCTGAATTTAGATATTTAGCAGAGCATGAGAGCCTTAAAAAATTCAAGAATTTAAATATATGCAGTTTTTGGGAAGAATTAAGATCAGTTAGAAATAAATTAAATGCGCAAATGTTTTCCAATATTTATAGAATAGTTCGAGGTATATTGTCGATTCCACATTCATCCACAAACGTGGAAAGGATATTTTCTATACAAAATTTAATTAAAACTAAAGACTTGAAGGAATCAACTAACAATGGTTGTCATAATAAAAAATAATAATAAAAAAGTTGTCATAATATAGATATGAAAAAAAGCTTTTTGTCAACTGAGGTATTTAAAGAACTCAAAGAAGAACTGTTAATGTTGTGATTGAAACATGAGTTATTAGTATAGATGTAGGCGACAATTTGTCAACTTTTGTACCTGAATCTAAATCTTTTGTACCTAAGATGTTTTTATGAAATGTTTTTGCATTGAATGCAGCTGTTATTTTTTTTTAATATTAATAATATGTTCCTTAGTGGTAAGAATAAAGAAATGTACATAATTGTACGCTTCAATCGATAAACTTCTTTTATTATTATTACTGGAAAAGTATTTCTTCATAAATCATATTTCCCTGTTATACTACCTTTAATTTGTGTTAGAAAGTTTCCTGACTAAAAACAGTGTTTGGATAAAGAAGCAGAATATAGCTCTAGTTTGGTTCAAATTCATATCCGAAGACTTTTGGTAAATTTTTGGATGATTTGGTACATTTTTTTTTTTCCTTGTTTGGTACAAAATGACAAAATCCATTTATCAAAACGGATAACGTTACGAGAGCATTTATTTATTGTCTAATGCGGCAAATACTCACGAACGTACGTACCAAAAACGTGTCAGCTGACACGACCTGTCTTATGAGTGTGTAATGTAAACGAAAACTCACCGACGTGCAACGCCCGTATGTACGTAGCCCGGAACACAGAAATCAAAACAATTTTGATTTTTTCCGTAAGAACGTGTCAGCTGATCGCTCTCTCACTAGACAGAGTTGCCTAGTAAACTTTTGTGCGCTAATTTTTGACCGTTTGCTGTTTTATGCAAAAACACCTAATTAAAGTTTGAAAAATTGTGAAAATAATTCGAAATAATTATGTAAAAGTGCAGATTATAAATATGTAATCTATTTATATTTATTTAATATTAATTCCAGCCTTTTACAACATCAAAAATTATATTGGAAAAAGTTGATGTTTCCATAAGCATGCATGCAAAATGGTCAATGGCAACAGTGTTTATCTGTAAACAATGCACACACAAATATGTTATGTACATGTATACAGACGCACACATTGATTCCTATGGGCTTGAGGGTTCGGTCAAACGTGTTTCGTACGACAAACGTCCGTACGTACGGCACACGTCGGTGGGTAATTGTCGCTTTAAGCGATTGGCCAGATTTACGTAAAGATGAACAGACGATATGCTATAAGGCGAGAGAGAGCGCTAAACACGGAGAGATAGAGCGCTGAAGAAAATAGAAAAATGAGTTGGGAGAGAATGGCAGCTGGGAACGAAAACAAATTAAATCGCCGCTAACAAACTTAATGCGGCAGTTACTCACGAACGTACGTACCAAAAACGTGTCAGCTGACACGACCTATCTTATGAGTGTGCAATGTAAACGAAAACTCACCGACGTGCAACGCCCGTACGTACGTAGCCCGGAACGTAGAAATCAAAACAATTTTGATTTTTTCCGTAAGAACGTGTCAGCTGATCGCTCTCTCACTAGACAGAGTTGCCTAGTAAACTTTTGAGCGCTAATTTTTGACCGTTTGCACTTTTATGCAAAAACACCTAATTAAAGTTTGAAAAATTGTGAAAATAATTCGAAATAATTATGTAAAAGTGAAGATTATAAATATTTAATCTATTTATACTTATACCTTTTACAATATCAAAAATTAAATTGGAAAAAGTTGATGTTTCCATAAGCATACATGCAAAATGGTCAATGGCAACAGTGCTTATCTGTAAACAATACACACACAAATATCTTATGTACATGTACACAGACGCACACATTGATTCCTACGGGCTTGAGAGTTCGGTCAAACGTGCTTCGTACGACAAACGTCCGTACGTACGGCACACGTCGGTGGGTAACTGCCCTATAAGCCTCCATTACTGATACTTAGCATAGACTTGACTTGGCTTGCGAACTGTCACTTACAGTTCTGTTAAATGAACATTGCATGTTACTGATTACTCAAAACTTAGGAACACTTAACTTGACTTAGAAGTCTGTTGAATTTTGATTTTCTATGTAAGTTATAAGTGACGTTTACATTTTGAGATGCCATTTGTTTGTTTCCATGTCATTTTAACTTTTTGTCATACAAATTGACATTTATTTAAATTTCAAACCTGATTATGATGCCAGATTGTATGCGCCAAGTGGAGTATAATCGTGGCTAAGTTGCCAAGTTTACGCCAAGTCAAGACAAGTCTATGCTAAGTATCAGTAATGGGGGCTTTACGTTGCTCATACTCCTACTTTGAGATTAAAACACTTACCTAAAATGAGGAAAACATTTCTTAACACAATTTTCTTTAAATTGAGAAAAACTTCGCTGTAATGAATAAGAATTTCTAATATTTGTATACAATTTTTCAAATACAGTCTTTTTCCTCCTAGTTCGGACTGCTGTCGCGGAAATCAATTTTATGATAAACATTACTAGTATGGTCGATTGGGCGATGTCGGATAGGTGCCTTGTTGTCTATCGCAGCATTTCCATATACACGGACGGATTTAAGCTAAACGGTAGAGTTGAGGTGGAGTACTCAAGGGACCTAGACCTCCAACTCTCCTTCAGACTACTCGATCACTGTAGCGTCTTTCATGCAGAAGTTTCAACCATCAACGAAGTCGAAGTTAGGATAGAGACACACAATGTTGGTAAATAAATCCTTATTTTCAACGACAGCCAGGCTGTCATTAAATCTTTTGGCTTCTACTCGTTCAGTTCTGAACTGACACTAAACTGTCGCCGAGCTCTTCAAGAGATGGCCGAACATAACCGTATATACCTCACATGAGTCCCGGAGGGAAATCGAGGAAAACAGCATTACAGATGAACTCACTAGGCAGGGTACAACGAGGCAAATTCTTCCTGATCAAGAACGCTTGAGCACCATCCTTGCCACATGCAAGCTAATGCTAAAAGAGCACATCCACCGTCAAGCCGACGTATAATGGCTACAAACACCGGGGTGTCGGACATCGAAGGAAACCAGGCCAAAGCAGCGCGATGCTCCTTTTCTAAATAATTTGAGCCAGGTTGTGAAGCACTACGTCAAGGACCTGGTAGCGTTTATCAAGTGCTCAAAATGGTTCGAAGAGGAAAGGTAGTGGTGTCTTTTCGTGGTGTCACAACTGGCCTAATATCACTGACCTCGGGCAGCCACTTTAACCTAACCTAACTTTACCTATAAAACTATTCATTAATTTGTGAAATATTTTAAATTTTTTTTTATCAAGAAAACTTGATTGAATATTTCTCACGATTTTACATGTACGAGTTAGAGGGGAAAGGAATAAAAAAAGAGAAGCAGTAAGCGTAAGAGACATAGTAAAGCAACAAAGTAAGAAGAAGGGGCAAATGGAAGGAAATGGAAAGAAATCTGTAATATTACGGAATAACTTAGATCACTTTGAAATTGCGTTAATATTAGACTAAACAATAGTGAGGCGAATTTAGGTTAGGTTGAACTGACCGGTCCATGAGGACCTCACATAGACTGAATGAGTCCGTAGTGTTACCAGAAGTTTGTTTTAACGACAAAATTGAAAACCCCTATCAAAAAGCAGACCTATTTTATAAAAAAACTCCGTCCTCTTGGCAAATACTAGAAGCTTCCTAGGACTTAAGCCACTTGCTGCTTCTATATCTGACATCTGCATCACTAATAGCTGGAGTCTTACCCTGGCAAGCGCAGGGCACGAATACAGAACGTGTCCGATCGTTTCTTGAGGCAAGTATTCTTGTGAAAAAAGCGTCGGGCGCTCGATATACGAAAAATATGGCACAGTTTCTCACAGAATACTTTTATTGAAGCTGTCTGCCATGGGTTTTCACTCTACTTATTTGATGTATATTAAGTCTTACTTATTCAACAGGTGTTGTTTCGTAGACGTTGATAATATCATATCCCGTACCTTCATTGCATCCTCAGGAGTCCCACAAGGTAGCATTCTAGGACCTCTCTTCTTTATACTTTTTATAAATGACATTGGCTCATGCTTTTCGTTTGCGGAATATCTGCTGTATGCGGATGATCTAAAAGTGATTGATGTTATAAATAGCTCTGGTGACTCTGAACGTCTACAATCAGACCTTGTCGAAAACTGGTGCAGTTTAAACCGTTTCTCGTTAAACACTAGGGGTCTATTTTGACACTAAATTTAATTTCAATACGCATGTAAACTATGTCATAACTCGATCTTACGCAATGCTTGCGTTCATACGTCGTAACTGTTCCGCATTCACTAGCTCTTACAATATGAAGTCACTGTATTGTGCCTTTGTCAGATCGAGGTTTGAGTATGCAGCTGTCATATGGAGACCTTACCAAATTGGCCTCTCTAATCGGCTTGAGCGTGTTCAGAAAGGTTTTTTTACGATTTGCTCTTCGATCTTAAACTTTTCTGAACAATGCCTTCGTATGAATCTCGATGCATTTTAATTGAATTAAACACGCTTGCAAATAGACGATCCATTCTATCTTGCTCATTTGTCATTGGCCTAATTTCAGGAACCGTTGATTATCCATCACTTCTTGATGAAATTCAGTTTAATGTTCCATGCAGAAACCTCTGTCAGTTTGAAACCTTAAAAATTGGGTTTCCCAGAACTATTTCTGGTGTAAATGGTCCTATTTCTGGGGCTTGCGTTGATCTGAATATGTTTTTTAACTCTTCAAGTGCTGACTACAGTTTTCCTTACGCTGCCTTAATTAACAACTTCTGATCTTATTTTTCTTAGTATTAGGTTAATGTAAAAATTTGCATAATATAGTCTGTAAGAATCTATAAATTCAAGGACTCAACATAAATAAATAAATAAATAATAAAAGCGCCATTTCTATTTTATTTATTTTGATTTTTTTATCCTCAGCTGAGCAGAGCTCGCAGAGTATATTCATTTTGTTTGCGTAATGATACCCCGTAACGGCATAAAGTAATCGAGATAGATATAGACTTCTATATATCATATAATGATCTGGGCGAAAAAAATTCATTTAGCCATGTCCGTCCGTCCGTCTGTCCGTAAACACGATAACCTGAGTAAATTTTGAGGTATCTTGTAAATTCCTGGGCACTCATCTCAGATCGCTATTTAAAATGAACAAACTCGGACTATAACTGGTAGGTGGGTTGACCTTATGACGCAGAATAGAAAATTTGTAAAATTTTGGACAATGGACGTGGCACCGCCCACTTTTAAAAAAATGTAACTTAAAAGTTTTGCAATTTGTAATTTGGCAGCTGAGTATGTAATGTTGGGTTACACCCGAACTTAGCCTTCCTTACATGTTTGTTCTATTTTCGTTCATTTCAATTAACTGATTTATTATCTGATTGCGCTCATATCACATCAACTACGTTTATAAGTAGTTTCGCGTCGCGTAGGGAGCAAAGACGTGAGGAAAGATGTTTACACATAATATTCTACAGTATCTTAGCAATGCATAATTTTTCTCTCAACTTACCTCCTCAACTGCTTCACATTCGAACAAATAAATATGCAATAGTGGATCACGCGGATCCTTCATCAAGTACACCAATCCAGTGATAGGACCCAAAAATTCCATAAAATTATTTGCATTTCCACCATTTCCCGCTTCATTTGCTGCACCCTCTGCTGCCAATGCATTCTCACGTTCTCGCTCACGACGTTCACGTTCACGCAATGCTGCACTCGATGAGAGCGAACCATACGACGTGGAAGTGGTTAAGGGACCACCATTATTAGTTGACTTCAAACCATTCGCATTGCTGCTATTGTTGCTATTACCACCAGCAGTGAAAGCTTTCAATTGAAGAAAACCATTGCCGGCACTTTTGGTGCTATTCTGCTTATGAACGATGCGGCACATGCCAACAATATGTTTAAGTGGATGACTGAATTGTAATTCAAAATCGGAATTATAGGATTCGAGGACGCCATTTTCGATGCCAACGGAGAGCTGTAAAGAGAAAAAAGTTGGAATACATAAAGTTTACGAAGGAATTATAAGTTGTTGGAATTCAAAATGCGAATTTAGTGTAAGTTTTACAGATAAATATGTAAAATCCAATAGGGCTTAAAGGAGTAAAGTGTTGGGAAAAGATATTCAGAATCGTTTAACTGTTTGCTTTTTGTATGTGGCAAATGCTGCAGTTACTTGCCTTTGCGATTTTCACATCGCTTGTCGCATTGCTTCAACCTGAGTGCATTTGTATACAATAATAATGGATTAGCGAAGCATAAAATAATAAAATTATAAAAGAGAAGAAGAAGCATAAATGTGGTCATAAAAATATGTACATACGTTTATTGGCACATAACTGTCTAGGCGACATTTGTCGTCTTGTGGCTAAGCACGGCAGCCATCTCATCCTAGCGTTAGCTTACATCTATTGAAAAGTCGAGTATAAAGGAAAACCAAGAACCACTTCACGTGTTCTTTCCAATTCGAAGGAAGACTCGTCTTTCCTCTGCAATTCTTAGGTCAACACCATTCATAACTTCGAGTCATATGTACATCTAGACAAGCTTATAGAGCTTGATTTAGTACATCGAGTGGACTTTTCTTCTCAAGTGCTAACTTAGTCAATTTTTGTATTCCAAGGAAGTACTTGTGGGTAGACGCGCTTCTCCGTTAGATTTCAAGACTTACATTGTACTCCGTATTAATTCAGGTTTGCAAATAGACAAAGTGCTTCAGGATATCCAGTTCATATCTATCTACACTTTTGTAGCTGTTTTCTTTGATGACAACAAGCATTTCGTTTGGGCCCCACCTTTCCCAACCTAGTTCTCCCTCCTCTTTATCCGGGTAAGATAAGGGTGAATTTATGGTGATTATATTGAGGCTAATGGTTGATATCATCGCATGCAAAGTGGGACAGTTGGTAGCCACACTTATTTATATCAACAATCTGAGCTATATGAATTTAAATTAGTTACTCAAAGGCAGCGCCTACTTCAGAACCACCTACGTCTGAGCCAGAGTTTTGGTATTCAAGGGGTTGATAAGCGCAAGTCATAGCTTCCGCAACCCAATCGGGATCGTCTTTCTTATCGTGTGAGCAGAGCACAGCAGTTATCGTGTTTGACCAACTTTACGATTAATCGAAAAAATTTCGGTGCTATATTATTCTTGATGTTGGATATTGCTATTTTCACTTTGGGCATTTGACATCATTATCAAGGTACCTACCTGTTTAGCAATGAGGGGAAGAGTTCTCTGAATTACTCAAGCACGTTCTGTACGTCGAATATCAGATTGTTATTATTTTTCTTGCAGGAATTTGTATTCTTTTTTTCACCTTTTTTTATTCGCTGTATTTTTACTAAAGATCCTTCGACCATTATTTCAATTAGCCTACGTCGCAAGTCCCGCCTTTCTAACTAACGTTATTTTTACGAACTATTTATCGTTTATCTTCTCTTTACGCGCCGCAAAAACCTTTACTGAATTTCGCGCTCTTACGGAGGGTGTTCCAGTGAGCAGGCTCCCATAGCCCATTGGAAAACAAATTTATTAGCAGCGGTACGAAAGGAATGAATCAATTACGTCGTTAGTTGAAAGATTGCTATCGGGGAGCGGGTGAGAAAGCATTGTCTACTTCGTTAAGAGTTCAAAGTTTCGAGCACAAACTTTCTTTAAGTTGTTTCTGGCACATTTTCCCTGGCGCATGGCGGAGTTGATATGGAGATCTAAGATAGTTCGCACATCGATAAAGATTTTATATTGTGTGGCAGGTATCCGTTTTACAACAAACCGATGAGTCACCGTTGACGTTCCAAACGAAAGCAAACTGTTAACACTCATAGATAAAAAATCGAGAGCTTGCTGATAAAAAAAATCGATAGTTCGTCGACGCCGATAGCAAATAGAAAACACTCCGACATCCGTTCATAAAGAACTGGCAACTCTTTGATAAACTTTGTTATCGATAATAAAGTTATAACAAGAAGGAAAGAAAAGGGAAGGAATGAAAGGAAAGGAAAGTAAAGGAAAGGAAAGGAAAGGAAAGGAAAGGAAAGACTATGATAACACGCTTATCGACGAGCCGTCGGATTGTTATCGACTAATCCCTAAATAGTTGTGCGAATAATTTCGCATCTCAAAATGAATCGAAATAGTATCTAAAGTAATCCCAAAAACATCTCAGTGATAAAGAGAAAACATTTTTAAATAAAAACAAGTAAGGTTGTCTAAGTTCGGGTGTAACCGAAGATTATATACTCAGCATGAGCTTCAATTGTAAATTTCATTTCAGAAAAAATTACTTTTCTACATAAAAAAATGCCTCCACATTTCCTCCTACAATAAAACTTGATAAGTGAAATATCATTGATTCAAACCTATTTTTTGCTAAGTTATAGCTTATTATTCTAGTCAACGACCATTTTAAACTTGTTTCATATCTAAGTTGCCGTGGTCTTTAACCAACCCCGCCCATTTTTACTAGAAATATTTTCTGCTATAAGGAAAATATATGTACACAATTTCATTACGATATGTTAATTTCCCTTCGAGTTATGGCTCCCGAAATATAGAAAATTGCTTAGTCATAAAAGGGGCGGTGCCACACCCATTTTCAAAACTTTTAGTGTTTTCCAATTTAATGTTATAATTCAATTTAGAAAGTAAAATTCTAGATACAAAGCTCTTTTTTGCTAAGATATAGCTTATTATTTTCGTCTACGCTTGGTCGTGGTCTTTAACCGATCTCGTCAATTTTTTTAGAAATATTTCCTGCTATAAGAAAAATATGTGTACCCAATTTTGTTAAGATATGTAAATTTTTCTTCGAGTTATGGCTCCCGAAACATAGAAAGGGGCGGTGCCACGCCCATTTTTTAAAATTTGAAGTTTTTCCTATTTACTGTTATAAATCCACTTGGGGAAGGAAATACCATTGATATAAAGCTCTTTTTTGCAAAGATATAACTTATTTTATTCGTCCACGACCCTTTTAAAAATCTTTTATATAAAAGTGGGCGTGGTCCTTAACTGATTGCGTTAATTTTTCTTCAAAGCATTCCTTATAGTAAAGGCAACCTCTCTGCCGAATTTTGTTACAACAGGTTTAACGAATTTTGATTTATGATCAATAAAATTTGTAAAATTGATTTTAACGCAAGTCAAGCAAGAGTCAATATGAGTCCACAAGTCAAATTTCAACATTCTAGGTGTATTATTTACTAAATAACCGGTTTTTTGTGTTTTCCAAAATGTTATATATATAAAAAGTGGGTGTGGTTATCATCCGATTTCGCTCATTTTTAATACTAATGTATTCTGGGTCCAGATAAGCTCGTGTACCAAATTTGGTGAAGATACCTCAATATTTACTCAAGTTATCGTGTTAACGGACAGACGGACGGACAAACGGATGGCTCAATCAAATTTTTTTTCGATACTGATGATTTTGATATATGGAAGTCTATATCTATCTCGCTTCCTTTATACCTGTACAACCAACCGTTATCCAAAAGTTAACATACTCTGTGTACAAAGCACGCTGAGTATAGTAATAACTGTGAGATACGGAAAAAAGTTTAAAATTAAGATATTCGACTGGGAAAGCCCTTTTTGTTCTTAGTTATCGGTTGTTGTCTGTGAGTTGCTTTATCTGGTCAACCGTTAAATACAGTATCTGGTTTATTACTTTTTCTGAATAAGTTGGCGTTTGAATGCAGAGTATTTTCCTGCCGTGCGTCATGCGTCAAGTTGAGTCACTTCAGCCACGTAACAACAAAATGTAAGGTTTCTACTCTTAGAAAGCAAAACTTTTCCATATTACTCAATAATCTTATTTGCTTTCGCTCTTCGTAATTTAATGCATCTACATTTAAGTACTTTATTTTATTTTTTAGCTTTTTTTATTGCACTTGAGGAGAAAGCAAAGTATAAATTAATTAAAACAAAAATCATGTTTTCAGAGAAGAGAGAAAAAACTTTGCAAAGTGTGATACAAAGTTTGATAATAGCAAAAGTGCAGGACTGTCGCAGAAGAGAAGAAAAGAAAAAAAAATGTTTTCAATTAATGAGAGAAAGGCAGCAGTCAGTGCAGGCCAGCGAGCGCAAAATTTCCTTCTGAAACAATGTCGTTTCTTGTTTTTAGCGTTGAACATCGCGCTGTTTGCCAAGTTTGTGAGTTCACTTTTTGCAGGATATGCCTTAAAGTTCTCAATTTCCGCGTTAGTTTTTTGTTTGCAGCTCGTGTGCTCGTATTTTTGCTACTTTCCTACTTTCTCATACCGCGTTCAATGTCAATTTAAAATCAATTAATGTTCAATGGGTTTTAATTGTATTTGTCTTTATTAAGTTTTTTTATACTTTCGTAAAACTTTTAAGTTTTGTAAGGCGGTAAGTTTTGAAATATTACTAATTTTAGTTAAGCAATTAAAGAATTTGTGCTGAAGTTTGCAATCGAAAGAGAAGTGGTGACACATCAGAGTTCTAAAGTTTTGTGAATTCAGTACTCCAAACTAAGCTAGGAAGCTATTTTGTTCTGCGTTGCAGAAACCAGATAGGAACTGATTGGAAATAGCTGCTGAACTGATTTAATATGACATTAGCATAAACAATGTAAACGTATTGTGGCGAATAGTAGCATCACTATGATGTTATTAATAATCACAACAACAAAAAATCAAGCAGCTATTAGTGAGGTATAATTTTAGTTGTGAAGTACTACTGCGAAAGTAGTCTAAATAAAATGATGCTAATATTCGCCACAGCATGTTCAAAAAATTCATCAGTACAAACAAGAAATTGCATTTAACGGTTTACCGATTCCCAACAAAAACAAAATGGCTTTATCAGTGAGTTATATTTATTTTCGAATTTTTTCGGTCTTTCACAGAAATTAATTCTTATTTTCAAATGTTTTCTCATTATCACTGAGATCGTTTAGTTTGACTTACTGCCACAGGTTTTTTTCAAAATTGTGACTTTGCGATCCAAATAGATTTCGGAAATGGTAAACCTCTTGTTTGCTCTGTTAGAATTAACATAATGTAAACTTAGCAACAGCTGTGTTTTTTTACATGTATATACATATACACTTAAACTTTATATGGATTGCTAAGTGCATAACTTTATCTACACTTCTGAAATTGTTGCGCTGGAAATTAGTATTGCCAATTTTCAGTATGCATTATACTCAGTTGCAACTGTAATATGTCTTTCCATGTTATCTCTACACTATTCTCCACTTCTATGACCGAAAAGTGTGTGAGACCACTTTTCATCTCAACCGATTCAGCTATAGATTAGACACTATGACAATCAGAGGTGCATGTCTCCACCATTCAGAGCAACTCGTTTTGTAGAGAGTTCTTTACCACTGTCGCAACTCTACAGTAACTGCCGCTATATGGCTCTCCCTAAACATTTACCTGCGAATGCAGTTGCATATACAGGGAGAAAAATCGTGGCTATTATATCATTATCAGCGTCTGAAAATATTTATTATTCCTCATAATGTATACCAAAAAAATCGTATGCGTCCTGATTATGTATTTTTAGGGTCATGCAGGCAGGGACTATTCCGGGACCTTTTCGAGATCATTTCTAATGTGATTGCAAATCATTTTACGATAACTAAGTCATTTTTTTGTTATACTTTAGGAATCATTCGGGGATTACGTTGATATCATTTCAGATTTTTTTTTTTTCGGGATTGTGTTTTGAATACTATTTTCAGATCATTTTGTGAATAAGTTGGGAATATTTGTTGAGAAGTTAACGGAATTATGTTTTGTTCATTTCGGAGCCATTTCGATATGGCTTCGGTATTATATAAGCGACTATTTTGCTATATATCGGAACTATGTATTTTAGAATCATTTTGGCATTTTTCAGAAAAATTTCTATTAATACGAATAACTATCGTACTGCTATTATTATCGATATGTTATTGGTTTGTTATCCACATGCTATCGATAGCAACATATATTGAAGTCATTAGTTTATTTACGGCGTAATATTGATATTTTGTCGACTAATTATCGAAAAGTTATCGATTTAATTTCGAAAAGTTATCGAAAAAATCTTAATTTGTTATCGAAAAGTTATCGATTTGTTATCAAAAAAACGAAATCTTGCAAACTATCACAGCACATGGGCATGGCATACCAAATTAAGATGAAAGCGGAAGGTTTAGGGGATATCAAAGTAAGCTCCGGAAAAGTATTATACAAAAAGGAACTTAATGCATCCGACTTCCTGACCTTTCAGGTAGTGGTCTATGGAGAGAGCGGCTAAGGTGTACCAGGACTCTTTAGCCTCAAAATCAAGTTTCATAAAATCGGGTATAGTATGGAGTTGTCGAGTGTTGCTGGGGTCTTTAGATTAGGACTTAAGCTAATGTATGCTTCTAGATCCGATAACTGTACCATCCTAATAGCTGGGACTTAGTCTCAGTTTCTTTTTTTCCTGAGTTCTTGGCGGAGCAATATTTGAAGGGAATTTGCTAATGAGATTTACAAAAAAGGTTCCGGAAACAAATGCAAATCAGGCGCATTTGGATATAAGTTTTAGGGAGTTTTCGAGCTAGGATCCATAGGGCATCTCAGTGTCTCCTTTTGCTGCATCTCCAGGCACAGCTACATTGATGGCAAGAAAGACAGCTCGTTACGATGACTTGGATTATCTGCAGAGGAAAATATGGGAATAAACTATTAGGGCAAGAAGCAAGCTGTGGACTAGCCGATATAATTGTGAAGCTTCAATGACCTCATGGTCTTATATAAGGAAAGGAAGGAGTACTGTATTACCGAGAATACGACGTGAGTGCAATGTGCTTCTTACGTAGCAGCCGCTGCTTTATTGTATGCCGGTGTGTACGGCGTTTAATCGTGGACGACTTGTGGAGTTCTGTGAATGATTGTTCGACGTCAAATGAACCTGTGGATCTGTGAATTATGAGAAGACGTGAGTACTTGTGATGCTTCTGAAAGCAGAATTATTTAACAATTTTTAGGTTCTGGATTACCAGTAGTCTCGAGTCAGAATAGGGCTCTAAATTGATTAAGATTACTTTGCAAGGTGTCTATTAGGCCTTCATACTTTTCATCTTTAAAGTCTTTAAAATACCGGGTTCATACTTGGCAAAGCACGCCCACTTTCGTAACACTCTCCTGAATTTATTGGTGTAAATTTTTGCGACTACAATTTTCAATTTTTTCACTAAATATTAAAATTACACATATTTTTATTTTGCTTGCGTTTATTATAAATTTAATAAATACTTCGCTTCGTACTCATTTCTAATTTCATAAATCAATAATCGTTGATGACGAATAGCGCACTATTTCACTATTCGCCGTTCTACAAAGTAAATATAATAAATGAATAATATGAAAATGTAAATAAATATAAATTTACTCATATTCATGCATGTAAAGTACCCAGTAAAAATTTGTATAGAGTAAATTAGCGAAATAATTGTAAGGTACACTTGTGTCGATTTGTGTTATTAGAAAAAATGATTGTCATGACAATTTATAACGTCAATTACTAATCGGAACTTGAATGTGGTTATAAAGAGCACAGAAGCAATTGCAGAAAAACTTGAACAATAAAAAGGAAATCTTCATATACAGCAGAGGTGAATTGTGCAACAAGCAATGATTAGTCTACGGGGGTTGTGGTGTCAATAGGCATTTATGGGTGGGCATTTTTTGATGTCCAAATGTGCCTACAAAATACGCTTCGCCATACATACATATGTATTTGCTTTTGCTCTTTTAGCTTAATCTTATAAAAAAAAAAGTTGCTTGATATCTATTTATTGTAATAACTCCGTTCAGAAAGCTACGACTTGAAAATTATTTTTCATATTTTAAAGTTTGGCTACGTGGGATGGTAAATTTCATTATCATTATGCTATATTATTCTTGATGTTGGATATTGCTATTTTCACTTTGGGCATTTGACATCATTATCAAGGTACCTACCTGTTTAGCAATGAGGGGAAGAGTTCTCTGAATTACTCAAGCACGTTCTGTACGTCGAATATCAGATTGTTATTATTTTTCTTGCAGGAATTTGTATTCTTTTTTTCACCTTTTTTTATTCGCTGTATTTTTACTAAAGATCCTTCGACCATTATTTCAATTAGCCTACGTCGCAAGTCCCGCCTTTCTAACTAACGTTATTTTTACGAACTATTTATCGTTTATCTTCTCTTTACGCGCCGCAAAAACCTTTACTGAATTTCGCGCTCTTACGGAGGGTGTTCCAGTGAGCAGGCTCCCATAGCCCATTGGAAAACAAATTTATTAGCAGCGGTACGAAAGGAATGAATCAATTACGTCGTTAGTTGAAAGATTGCTATCGGGGAGCGGGTGAGAAAGCATTGTCTACTTCGTTAAGAGTTCAAAGTTTCGAGCACAAACTTTCTTTAAGTTGTTTCTGGCACATTTTCCCTGGCGCATGGCGGAGTTGATATGGAGATCTAAGATAGTTCGCACATCGATAAAGATTTTATATTGTGTGGCAGGTATCCGTTTTACAACAAACCGATGAGTCACCGTTGACGTTCCAAACGAAAGCAAACTGTTAACACTCATAGATAAAAAATCGAGAGCTTGCTGATAAAAAAAATCGATAGTTCGTCGACGCCGATAGCAAATAGAAAACACTCCGACATCCGTTCATAAAGAACTGGCAACTCTTTGATAAACTTTGTTATCGATAATAAAGTTATAACAAGAAGGAAAGAAAAGGGAAGGAATGAAAGGAAAGGAAAGTAAAGGAAAGGAAAGGAAAGGAAAGGAAAGGAAAGACTATGATAACACGCTTATCGACGAGCCGTCGGATTGTTATCGACTAATCCCTAAATAGTTGTGCGAATAATTTCGCATCTCAAAATGAATCGAAATAGTATCTAAAGTAATCCCAAAAACATCTCAGTGATAAAGAGAAAACATTTTTAAATAAAAACAAGTAAGGTTGTCTAAGTTCGGGTGTAACCGAAGATTATATACTCAGCATGAGCTTCAATTGTAAATTTCATTTCAGAAAAAATTACTTTTCTACATAAAAAAATGCCTCCACATTTCCTCCTACAATAAAACTTGATAAGTGAAATATCATTGATTCAAACCTATTTTTTGCTAAGTTATAGCTTATTATTCTAGTCAACGACCATTTTAAACTTGTTTCATATCTAAGTTGCCGTGGTCTTTAACCAACCCCGCCCATTTTTACTAGAAATATTTTCTGCTATAAGGAAAATATATGTACACAATTTCATTACGATATGTTAATTTCCCTTCGAGTTATGGCTCCCGAAATATAGAAAATTGCTTAGTCATAAAAGGGGCGGTGCCACACCCATTT
The DNA here is from genome assembly GCF_040869045.1 of Eurosta solidaginis. Classification (NCBI taxonomy): domain Eukaryota; kingdom Metazoa; phylum Arthropoda; class Insecta; order Diptera; family Tephritidae; genus Eurosta; species Eurosta solidaginis. The sequence continues at coordinate 84,970,598 of NC_090319.1, read as the reverse complement.
TCAAAACTTTTAGTGTTTTCCAATTTAATGTTATAATTCAATTTAGAAAGTAAAATTCTAGATACAAAGCTCTTTTTTGCTAAGATATAGCTTATTATTTTCGTCTACGCTTGGTCGTGGTCTTTAACCGATCTCGTCAATTTTTTTAGAAATATTTCCTGCTATAAGAAAAATATGTGTACCCAATTTTGTTAAGATATGTAAATTTTTCTTCGAGTTATGGCTCCCGAAACATAGAAAGGGGCGGTGCCACGCCCATTTTTTAAAATTTGAAGTTTTTCCTATTTACTGTTATAAATCCACTTGGGGAAGGAAATACCATTGATATAAAGCTCTTTTTTGCAAAGATATAACTTATTTTATTCGTCCACGACCCTTTTAAAAATCTTTTATATAAAAGTGGGCGTGGTCCTTAACTGATTGCGTTAATTTTTCTTCAAAGCATTCCTTATAGTAAAGGCAACCTCTCTGCCGAATTTTGTTACAACAGGTTTAACGAATTTTGATTTATGATCAATAAAATTTGTAAAATTGATTTTAACGCAAGTCAAGCAAGAGTCAATATGAGTCCACAAGTCAAATTTCAACATTCTAGGTGTATTATTTACTAAATAACCGGTTTTTTGTGTTTTCCAAAATGTTATATATATAAAAAGTGGGTGTGGTTATCATCCGATTTCGCTCATTTTTAATACTAATGTATTCTGGGTCCAGATAAGCTCGTGTACCAAATTTGGTGAAGATACCTCAATATTTACTCAAGTTATCGTGTTAACGGACAGACGGACGGACAAACGGATGGCTCAATCAAATTTTTTTTCGATACTGATGATTTTGATATATGGAAGTCTATATCTATCTCGCTTCCTTTATACCTGTACAACCAACCGTTATCCAAAAGTTAACATACTCTGTGTACAAAGCACGCTGAGTATAGTAATAACTGTGAGATACGGAAAAAAGTTTAAAATTAAGATATTCGACTGGGAAAGCCCTTTTTGTTCTTAGTTATCGGTTGTTGTCTGTGAGTTGCTTTATCTGGTCAACCGTTAAATACAGTATCTGGTTTATTACTTTTTCTGAATAAGTTGGCGTTTGAATGCAGAGTATTTTCCTGCCGTGCGTCATGCGTCAAGTTGAGTCACTTCAGCCACGTAACAACAAAATGTAAGGTTTCTACTCTTAGAAAGCAAAACTTTTCCATATTACTCAATAATCTTATTTGCTTTCGCTCTTCGTAATTTAATGCATCTACATTTAAGTACTTTATTTTATTTTTTAGCTTTTTTTATTGCACTTGAGGAGAAAGCAAAGTATAAATTAATTAAAACAAAAATCATGTTTTCAGAGAAGAGAGAAAAAACTTTGCAAAGTGTGATACAAAGTTTGATAATAGCAAAAGTGCAGGACTGTCGCAGAAGAGAAGAAAAGAAAAAAAAATGTTTTCAATTAATGAGAGAAAGGCAGCAGTCAGTGCAGGCCAGCGAGCGCAAAATTTCCTTCTGAAACAATGTCGTTTCTTGTTTTTAGCGTTGAACATCGCGCTGTTTGCCAAGTTTGTGAGTTCACTTTTTGCAGGATATGCCTTAAAGTTCTCAATTTCCGCGTTAGTTTTTTGTTTGCAGCTCGTGTGCTCGTATTTTTGCTACTTTCCTACTTTCTCATACCGCGTTCAATGTCAATTTAAAATCAATTAATGTTCAATGGGTTTTAATTGTATTTGTCTTTATTAAGTTTTTTTATACTTTCGTAAAACTTTTAAGTTTTGTAAGGCGGTAAGTTTTGAAATATTACTAATTTTAGTTAAGCAATTAAAGAATTTGTGCTGAAGTTTGCAATCGAAAGAGAAGTGGTGACACATCAGAGTTCTAAAGTTTTGTGAATTCAGTACTCCAAACTAAGCTAGGAAGCTATTTTGTTCTGCGTTGCAGAAACCAGATAGGAACTGATTGGAAATAGCTGCTGAACTGATTTAATATGACATTAGCATAAACAATGTAAACGTATTGTGGCGAATAGTAGCATCACTATGATGTTATTAATAATCACAACAACAAAAAATCAAGCAGCTATTAGTGAGGTATAATTTTAGTTGTGAAGTACTACTGCGAAAGTAGTCTAAATAAAATGATGCTAATATTCGCCACAGCATGTTCAAAAAATTCATCAGTACAAACAAGAAATTGCATTTAACGGTTTACCGATTCCCAACAAAAACAAAATGGCTTTATCAGTGAGTTATATTTATTTTCGAATTTTTTCGGTCTTTCACAGAAATTAATTCTTATTTTCAAATGTTTTCTCATTATCACTGAGATCGTTTAGTTTGACTTACTGCCACAGGTTTTTTTCAAAATTGTGACTTTGCGATCCAAATAGATTTCGGAAATGGTAAACCTCTTGTTTGCTCTGTTAGAATTAACATAATGTAAACTTAGCAACAGCTGTGTTTTTTTACATGTATATACATATACACTTAAACTTTATATGGATTGCTAAGTGCATAACTTTATCTACACTTCTGAAATTGTTGCGCTGGAAATTAGTATTGCCAATTTTCAGTATGCATTATACTCAGTTGCAACTGTAATATGTCTTTCCATGTTATCTCTACACTATTCTCCACTTCTATGACCGAAAAGTGTGTGAGACCACTTTTCATCTCAACCGATTCAGCTATAGATTAGACACTATGACAATCAGAGGTGCATGTCTCCACCATTCAGAGCAACTCGTTTTGTAGAGAGTTCTTTACCACTGTCGCAACTCTACAGTAACTGCCGCTATATGGCTCTCCCTAAACATTTACCTGCGAATGCAGTTGCATATACAGGGAGAAAAATCGTGGCTATTATATCATTATCAGCGTCTGAAAATATTTATTATTCCTCATAATGTATACCAAAAAAATCGTATGCGTCCTGATTATGTATTTTTAGGGTCATGCAGGCAGGGACTATTCCGGGACCTTTTCGAGATCATTTCTAATGTGATTGCAAATCATTTTACGATAACTAAGTCATTTTTTTGTTATACTTTAGGAATCATTCGGGGATTACGTTGATATCATTTCAGATTTTTTTTTTTTCGGGATTGTGTTTTGAATACTATTTTCAGATCATTTTGTGAATAAGTTGGGAATATTTGTTGAGAAGTTAACGGAATTATGTTTTGTTCATTTCGGAGCCATTTCGATATGGCTTCGGTATTATATAAGCGACTATTTTGCTATATATCGGAACTATGTATTTTAGAATCATTTTGGCATTTTTCAGAAAAATTTCTATTAATACGAATAACTATCGTACTGCTATTATTATCGATATGTTATTGGTTTGTTATCCACATGCTATCGATAGCAACATATATTGAAGTCATTAGTTTATTTACGGCGTAATATTGATATTTTGTCGACTAATTATCGAAAAGTTATCGATTTAATTTCGAAAAGTTATCGAAAAAATCTTAATTTGTTATCGAAAAGTTATCGATTTGTTATCAAAAAAACGAAATCTTGCAAACTATCACAGCACATGGGCATGGCATACCAAATTAAGATGAAAGCGGAAGGTTTAGGGGATATCAAAGTAAGCTCCGGAAAAGTATTATACAAAAAGGAACTTAATGCATCCGACTTCCTGACCTTTCAGGTAGTGGTCTATGGAGAGAGCGGCTAAGGTGTACCAGGACTCTTTAGCCTCAAAATCAAGTTTCATAAAATCGGGTATAGTATGGAGTTGTCGAGTGTTGCTGGGGTCTTTAGATTAGGACTTAAGCTAATGTATGCTTCTAGATCCGATAACTGTACCATCCTAATAGCTGGGACTTAGTCTCAGTTTCTTTTTTTCCTGAGTTCTTGGCGGAGCAATATTTGAAGGGAATTTGCTAATGAGATTTACAAAAAAGGTTCCGGAAACAAATGCAAATCAGGCGCATTTGGATATAAGTTTTAGGGAGTTTTCGAGCTAGGATCCATAGGGCATCTCAGTGTCTCCTTTTGCTGCATCTCCAGGCACAGCTACATTGATGGCAAGAAAGACAGCTCGTTACGATGACTTGGATTATCTGCAGAGGAAAATATGGGAATAAACTATTAGGGCAAGAAGCAAGCTGTGGACTAGCCGATATAATTGTGAAGCTTCAATGACCTCATGGTCTTATATAAGGAAAGGAAGGAGTACTGTATTACCGAGAATACGACGTGAGTGCAATGTGCTTCTTACGTAGCAGCCGCTGCTTTATTGTATGCCGGTGTGTACGGCGTTTAATCGTGGACGACTTGTGGAGTTCTGTGAATGATTGTTCGACGTCAAATGAACCTGTGGATCTGTGAATTATGAGAAGACGTGAGTACTTGTGATGCTTCTGAAAGCAGAATTATTTAACAATTTTTAGGTTCTGGATTACCAGTAGTCTCGAGTCAGAATAGGGCTCTAAATTGATTAAGATTACTTTGCAAGGTGTCTATTAGGCCTTCATACTTTTCATCTTTAAAGTCTTTAAAATACCGGGTTCATACTTGGCAAAGCACGCCCACTTTCGTAACACTCTCCTGAATTTATTGGTGTAAATTTTTGCGACTACAATTTTCAATTTTTTCACTAAATATTAAAATTACACATATTTTTATTTTGCTTGCGTTTATTATAAATTTAATAAATACTTCGCTTCGTACTCATTTCTAATTTCATAAATCAATAATCGTTGATGACGAATAGCGCACTATTTCACTATTCGCCGTTCTACAAAGTAAATATAATAAATGAATAATATGAAAATGTAAATAAATATAAATTTACTCATATTCATGCATGTAAAGTACCCAGTAAAAATTTGTATAGAGTAAATTAGCGAAATAATTGTAAGGTACACTTGTGTCGATTTGTGTTATTAGAAAAAATGATTGTCATGACAATTTATAACGTCAATTACTAATCGGAACTTGAATGTGGTTATAAAGAGCACAGAAGCAATTGCAGAAAAACTTGAACAATAAAAAGGAAATCTTCATATACAGCAGAGGTGAATTGTGCAACAAGCAATGATTAGTCTACGGGGGTTGTGGTGTCAATAGGCATTTATGGGTGGGCATTTTTTGATGTCCAAATGTGCCTACAAAATACGCTTCGCCATACATACATATGTATTTGCTTTTGCTCTTTTAGCTTAATCTTATAAAAAAAAAAGTTGCTTGATATCTATTTATTGTAATAACTCCGTTCAGAAAGCTACGACTTGAAAATTATTTTTCATATTTTAAAGTTTGGCTACGTGGGATGGTAAATTTCAATACAATGTAAGGGAGTTCTGCATAAACAATTTTTTGATTCCTTTCTTTTCTAACCAAAATTACATTAAAACAAGTCAGGAAGTCTAAGTTCGGGTGAAACCGGATATTATATACCCAGCTGTACACTTGAAATGTTGTTGTTGTTTGTTTTGTGTGCTTAATAGTGTTACAAGGCTGCGCATTAATGCATATACGTATGGTTCTATTCTGCCTAATTTTTCTTTGAGTTATTGCTCCCGAAACATAGGAAATTGCTTAGTCATAAAAGGGGCGGTGCCACGCCCATTTTTTAAAATTTGAAGTTTTTTCTATTTATTGTTATAAATCCACTTGGGAAATGAAATATCATTGATATAAAGTTCCTTTTGCAAAGATATAGCTTATTTTATTCGTCCACGACCCTTTTAAAAATCTTTTATATAAAGGTGGGCGTTGTCCTTAACCGATTTCGTTAATTTTTCTACAAAGCAATCCTTATAGCAAAGGCAACCTATCTGCGGAATTTTGTTACGATAGGTTTAACGGTTTTTGATTTATGATTAATAATATTTGTAAAATTGATTTTAACACAAGTGGGCGGTGCGACACCCATTTTAAATTTTTTATTTATTTTTTTCAAATTTTTATCAAGTCTCAATATCAGTCCGCATGTCAAATTTCAACATTCTAAGTGAATTATTTACTAAATAACCGGTTTTTTGTGTTTTCCAAAATGTTATATATATAAAAAGTGGGCGTGATTATCATCCGATTTCGCTCATTTTCAATACCAATCTATTCTGGGTCCAGATAAGCTCGTGTACCAAACTTGGTGCAGATATCTCAATACTTACTCAAGTTATCGTGTTCACGGACAGACGGGCATGGCTCAATTAAATTTTTTTTTCAATACTGATGATTTTGATATATGGAAGTCTATATATATCTCGATTCCTTTATACCTGGACAACCAACCGTTATCCAATCAAAGGTATAATACCCTGTGTAGAAGTACAGCTGGGTATAAAAAAAGCAGTTTGTGTGTGAGTTCGTGGTCACCCAAACATTCAAGCACACGTTCAACGAGAGCATTCTACCACATCACATACATACATGTTTATTTAGATCAAATTTTTAAGAAAATACCAGCATTCGCTAGCATACCTATGCATTAGAGCTCTTGATATTCAATTAGTCGAATATTCGAATACTCTTATATTCGATTTTCAAAACTCGTTTAGTTAAAATCGAAAAATCGTGCATTATCGATTATTCGTTTCGACTCGTTGTCGAACATGAAAACTCAATATTTTTATTTTGAACCAATGTTTGTATTTGCTACTCCAGAGCACCAGCAGCAACGAAAATTTAGATCTACTTCTGCTAGGCCCTGAATTTAAATAAATTGTAAATATAAAAGATTATATAGATAAAAGAGTAGAGTTATTGTATAAAAAGTGATAGTAATGCTCTGTCGGTGCTATAAGCTACTTCCTGTTTTAGTTCGCAGCAATAGCATAGTAATAACTACGAACGATATGCGTTTTGTAACAGAGCGCTAGGATAGGCAGGGCATTTTCTTCCGTGGTCATTTTGGGATCATTTTGGTCATACCAAAAAGTTTCGAGGGACTATTTTGTTGAAATCGGGATGGTTTAGGAGCAATTCGGGGCCCTAACCGGATCATTTAGGGATTTTGGTGTGGTTATTTCTGCGCCTTTTCGAGGTCAATTTGTGGTTATTTCGATCTCGGGAACTATTTCAGGATTCCCACGAGGTAATTTAATGATCACTTCGAGGTAGTTCCGGGATGGTGTTGGGTACAATTTCGGGGCTCTTCCGGAGTAATTTCGGGACCAATTTATGCTATTTCAAGATCTTGGGGACTATTTTAGAGTACTTCTCGGGTCATTTCTGAATTTCGCTATCATAAATAATGCCGAACACGTTCGGTATTTAATGGTTCTTATTGTAATCTCTCAGTTTGTAATACCGAAAAATTCGAAAACAAATCTCAAATATCACAAAACTAGCGTCGACATCTCTCAGGAACAAAATGCATTGGTAATATGTTATTAGCTATTAAAACTGTTATTCCCCGGCACAAATTTAGTTTTTTTCACTGAAGTGAATATTCGGAAAAACCGTTAATTTTATCCAATGTGCTATGTATGTATATGATCCAAAATGGCATTCAAAGATTTTGCTCACGTATTCCTGGAGCCAAGACGGCCAAAATATGAGATACATTTTTTTGAGTTTCATTCAACTCTTTCGAGAAATCGGTGTTCAAAGCTCAGCCCATTCACATCTCCAGCGTACTTTCCATCGTAGAAATATCGCGTTTGAAGAGCACGGACGTCTCCTTTATTTTTAAAGCTACAGATATTTGCGGTGACCACAAATAGGTTCCCAGAAATTGTAAAAGAAACTCGTCTTTCTCACCGGAATCGCAAAGTTCGGAAAATTTTACTTGGGGGCACCGTTTTTGAAACATACCATTCCAAGATTTCAGTATCTACTAATCGACCAAATTAACAAAGATTCAACAAACAAAAAATATTTGATACATACATGGCGTATACGTAATTTTTTTTATAAACACTTCATACAAATCAATGTTCGATTTTGAAAATTGAATAACACAGGCCGGCCGACAGCATCTCAGACCCAGAAACCGGACTATATATTTTCCAAGGATTTTTATTCGATGGCCTCAAAATTGCTCTATCAACTCTGGTTTTCTAGATGTCCTAGCCTAAAAGTGCAAAAACACCGTTTTGCTCATATTTGAAGTTATGTAGCCTTGCGGATGTTTTCTTTCACCAAAATTAAAGGATGGCATCTTTAAATACAAGTCTTCTTCTTTCAAATGGCTTGAGTTTGCTCAGAAAAATATCGCATTTTGAAATTTTCATGTTTATAAATTTTCCTCCACCTGAAAATCGTTAAGATAACAGACAAGATATAGTCGATTACTAATTTTCTTGAATTGATTTTTTTTTCTTAAAATTTTGTCTCACACCCCTACACTATCTTTTTTTTTTGCGGGGAGGCTGAAAAATGCCTAATGCACCATAATTGCTGCCGTTGCAGCAACCGTGTGTCCGTAGACTAAAAAACAGCCCCGTTCTGGAACCGTCGCCCATCCCGGCACCACTTTCGCATTACTTCAGGGTGGCGTTCCATATTTCTCATTTTTTAAGAGCCTACTGCGTCCAGGTTCCCGCTATTTGCTCTGAGTGTCCATTTAATCGCCACTGCTTCGCATGCGCATTTCTCTGCGCTCCCTCTCAGCATCCATCAGGCGTATCATTACTATAAATGCCATTTTGCTCACTGCAGTCCAGCACTCTTTCCTGTTGCACATATGTGATACTAAATTTCTCGTGGTAGGTTCCTCCCCAAAGACTCCATGCGGTGAGTCTTTCTTCGTGGAAACGGGGGCAGTGGAACATGACGTGTTCTGCGTTTTCTAACTCCGTGGTACACATTGGGCAACGAGGATCTTCCTCTATCCTACGCTTCCATAAATACTCTTTGAAACCGCCATGTCCACTCATTATCTGCGTGAGATGGTAGTTCAGTTCACCGTGCTTCCGCTCATTCCATTGAGCTACGTTCCAAACTAGTGTGAAAGTCCAACGCCCTTTACTCGTGGCCTCCCACCGTTCTTGCCAATTAGCTATTGTTTGTGTCCTTGCTCTTTTCTTGTCTTCGGCCATTTCACTTGCCAGTAAGTCCACTGGGATTTTCCGGGTTAGAACCAGGATCGCGTCGTCGGACACCGTCCGATAAGCACTTGCTATTCTTAAAGAAGCAAGTCGGTACGCTGCTAATATATTTTTGATGCGTCTGTTTAGATCCATACCACACTGGTGCTGCGTATAGTATTATTGAGCTGGTTACTGTGGACAATAGCTGACGTGTAGCTTCGCTCGGACCACCAATGTTAGGCATTATTCGCATAAGTGATCCATTAACTTTGGTCATTTTCTCCCCCACCGCTCTGAAGTGCTCTTTGAAAGTTAACTTAGAGTCAGTGTGCACTCCTAAGTATTTTAAGGAATCCTTTGAGGTGATTTGATGATCCCCGACAGTTAGACTAACTCGTTCGCCGACCGTTTGGAGCTTACTAATACCACTTCCATCTTTTGGCTAGCCAACTCCAGTCCCGTATTGGTCAGCCATTCCTTAATTCTTGCTACGGCGTCATTACATAATGCTTGAAGCAGGTCCAGTTTCTTGGCCACTACTACCACTGCAATATCATCAGCATATCCCACAATTTGAGTGTTTTCTGGTAGATCAATCTTTAGCACCCCGTCATTCATTACATTCCAAACCGTTGGACCGAGAACAGATCCCTGTGGGACGCCTCCTGTGATTTTGTACTCGTTTGCTCCTTGATCCGTGTCAAACCCTACACTATCTAAGCCTCGGGTACCAAGTCACACACAGCCCTAACCCCTAGAAACCATCCCTACCATACCACAAGCAGGAAAATCCACCTAACCTTGGGAACAGCGAGTTTAGTCGCATATTTTAAGAAAAATAAGACTCAATTCAAGAAAATTAGTAATCGACTATATCATGTCTATGTTATCTTAACGATTTTCAGGTGTAGGAAAATTTAGAAACATGAAAATTTCAAAATGCGATATCTCAGCGGAAAAATAATGATATTTGAGCAAGCTCAACGCCATTTGAAAGAAGAAGACGTGTACTTAAAGATGCCAGCCTATTATTTTGGTGAAAGAAAACATCTGGAAGGCTACATAACCACAAATATGGGCAAAAACGGTATCTAGAAAACCAAAGCTGATAGAGCAATTCTGAGACCAGATTTGGATTCAACGCATCATAAACCTTAGTAAATATATAGTCTGGTTTCTAGGTCTGAATGTTGGTTAAATTTTGTCGGCCTGTGTAATCATTGAGCTGCGATTATTCGAATAATCTAAATAAATCAACTATTCGAAGAGCAAAATTCGATTAATAAAGGTACAAAAATCTAAAAAGCTAGCCCAACCTCCGACATTAAAAAAAGAAACAAAGTCGAATAAATTTAATTAAATATTGTACAATTAAGTACGCTCCCGTTTTTGGATTGGGCTGGAAAGATTGGACTAGCTTAAGAGACCTAGTGAGTATAGCACATTACATCTACATGTATGATGTCGGAAATGCATCAATCTAACCGGCGCTCCTTTTTTCACTAAAGGCTTGGGTTCCTCCAAAAGCGGTACCGCTATGTTACGACCGCTAAAGAGCGGCCGGTATACTCGCCGTTTCTAGCGGCAACACTTTGTTGGAAACTATGAACTGTTACGGCAGACGAGTTGCAAAAGTTAATTTTATATTTTTGCAAGTTTTTCTTTTAATAAACTCACAAGAAAAAAATTTCAATTCAAAAATGTTCTTTATTTTATAAATAATTTGAAATAGTTGACAAAATATTCACCGCTTTGACAATAGCGGTGGGAAAAAACGGTGATGAACGAGTTTCTACCGTCATGACGGCAGGGTTGTTTTATGCCCGGCCGCTATATTACGTTACGGTGAACTTCACCGTCTTCTTAGTTTCTACATAATTACTTTTACATTGCAATATTTTTGACAACGTACTCTACCGCTATGTAACGGCCGCTATATAGCGGCACCGCTTTCGAGGAACCCAAGCCTTAAGCATCCGCCCACTAATCAGTCGAAATTATATAGCAAAAAAAAAAAAAAAACTAGCTAAAATTATAATGAAGCAATCTCTACATTATATTTAGTATACAAAGTGTATTAAATTAAAAAGTAGGAGACTTTGTAAATAATTTCATTGTCGACAAATGAATAAGCGTGCCATAAAACTGGGAGTAGCAAAAAAACCGTACAATCAATTCAAATACAAAAGGAAAGAGTGACAGCTTTAAATTAAAAAGAGACCATACATTAAATGTACATGTAAATATGCATAATACAAATATACTTACGTACATAACAATGTTTGAGCCAGAGTTGGGCACAGTTTTAGAATAAGTTGTCTTTTCATTTGATCTTGGCAGTAAACATGTTTTGGAAAATTGAGAAATGTGAGAATTGTTTTGCCACCGTGTGAAAAATTGTACTTGAAGGCGTTAGCCGAAACGGTGTCGTTGGAAAAATTGCGCTCCCCAATATATTATCTTGCTATGGAATTGGGCTGATCGACTTAGACAGTGTGAAGCACGGTAGCATGAAGTGCCAGATTCAATAAAAAATATCTACCAAACTGCGGCATCCTAGACGTGCGCACTATCTGGGACCCATTATCTACTCGGACCACCACCTACACCTTTTCCAGTTTAAATTCAGAAAGTTAAATTGCATGTTCAAAAAGTTACAATTCAAGTTTAGAATTTTCAATTTAAGCTCAGAAAGTTCAGGAAATGTAGTTTCCTTAATTTGAAATTCTAAAGTTGAATTGCAATTTCCTAAAGTTGAATTGGAAATGGTGAACGTGAAGTGAAATTTTCTGATTTTGAATAGAAAATTCTGAACATGATTTGGAAGTTTTATAAATTGAACTGAAAAAGTATTCTTATAATCTTCTGAGGTAAATGTAATTTTCTGAACTTGATTTGAATTTTTTTGAACTTAAACTCTAAAATGTGTAGTGGCATCCACGGTACGCAAATGCCGTCCAGCGAAGAATGTTCGCCTAAGCTTGCAGTTATAAAAAGGCAACATTTATAATAACTTATAAAGTATTGATATGTAAAGAGAAAAATTCTCAGCGGACAATGGCGATTTAAGTATTACCTCTTACGCTGACGACAGAGTGGAAGTCATTCCCTACAAAAATCGTTGGTCCACTTGTGTCATACTGGAGTACTCCATGGTTACTCTGATGTAATGCTGAGCTGGAGTCGCTTGGGCCATAGCGAGTACTACATACATGCATGCATGGGGTACTCGCGATTTTTGCAGGGTTGTTCAGGTTTACAGTTAAGATATGTTTGTTTGTTTCTCTTTCTAACTCACTGTCGTTTGACACTGACCGAAGTGTCAAAACAGTTCGGAACGTGGTGGAACGAGCGTTTGCCACTCAGCGAATTGTCAAAGTTATCGGAGTTGCTGGCATCGGAATCGACGTGGGGATGCAATAATAAGCGAACAAAAGGAGCCAAGTTTATGATATAGGTTGCTGAGATGGTAAATTTATTTGGAAAAATTTCGTATGTAGTGCACTTTATGGGTCCTATTCAAAGTTATCTGTCCGTTCAAAGGTAATCCGAGAAAAACAGTACTACAGCTACTCCACACACACTACACAACTACTACACTGTAACAAAGTAGTACAATGCTGCCAAATAGCCTCCACGGAAATGGAGATAGTAGCTGCTATTACAGCGACAATAAAAAACAAGTAAGGACGGGACTTCATACCTTTCATGAATGGGGCTGAACAATAATCTTATCCCATTCGTAATCTCCGAATAATCGGATGTATAAGATAAGAAATATATAGTGAACAGATCTACATACCTAATCGATTTCTAAGATAAATATAAAATAAACAAGTAAGGAAGGTTAAGTTCGGGTGTAACCGAACATTACATACTCAGTTGAGAGCTATGGTGGCAACATAAGGGAAAATAACCATGTAGGAAAATGAACCGAGGGTAACCCTGGAATGTGTTTGTATGACATGTGTATCAAATGAAAGGTATTAAAGAGTACTTAAGAGGGAGTGGGCCATAGTTCTATATGTGGACGCCATTTAGGGATATCGCCATAAAGGTGCATCAGGGTTGACTCTAGAATTTGTTTGTACGATATGGGTATCAAATGAAATGTGTTAATGATAATTTTAAAAGGGAGTGGGCCTAAGTTCTATAGATTGACGCCGTTTCGAGATATCGCCATAAAGGTGGACCAGGGGTGAATCTAGAATTTATTTTGTACGATATGGGTATCAAATGAAAGGTATTAATGAGTATTTTAAAAGGGCGTGGGCCTAAGTTCTATAGATGGACGCCGTTTCGAGATATCGCCATAAAGATGGATCAGGGTTGACTCTAGAATTTGTTTGTACGATATGAGTATCAAATGAAAGGTGTTAATGAGTATTTTAAGAGGGCGCGGGCCTTAGTTCTATATGTGGACGCCTTTTCGAGATATCGCCATAAACGTGGGCCAGGGGTGACTCTAGAATTTGTTTGTACGATATGGGTATCAAATGAAATGTGTTTATGAGTATTTTAAAAGGGATTGATCATTATTTCCATAGGTGGACGCCGTTTCGTGATATCGCCATAAAGGGGACCAGGGGTGACTCTAGAATTTGTTTGTACGATATGGGTATCAAATGAAAGGTGTTAATGAGTATTTTAAAAGGGCGTGCGCCTTAGTTCTATAGGTGGACGCCTTTTCGAAATATCGCCATAAAGGTGGACCAGGGGTGACTCTAGAATTTGTTTGTACGATATGGGTATCAAATGAAAGGTGTTAATGAGTATTTTAAAAGAACGTGCGCCTTAGTTCTATAGGTGGACGCCTTTTCTAAATATCGCCATAAAGGTGGACCAGGGGTGACTCTACAATTTGTTTGTAATGTGGACTAAGGTGATTCAGAACATCATCTGTCGGGTACCGCTAATTTATTTATATATGTAATACCACGAACAGTATTCCTTCCAAGATTCCAAGGGCTTTTGATTTCGCCCTGCAAAAATTTTTCATTTTCTTCTACTTAATATGGTAGGTGTCACACCCATTTTACCAAGTTTTTTTCTAAAGTTATATTTTGCGTCAACAGACCAATACAATTACCATGTTTCATCCCTTTTTTCGTATTTGGTATAGAACTATGGCATTTTTTTCATTTTTCGGAATTTTCGATATCGAAAAAGTAGGCGTGGTCATAGTCGGATCTCGTTCATTTTTTACACCAAGATAAAGTGCGTTCAGATAAGTACGTGAACTAAGTTCAGTAAAGATATGTCGATTTTTGCTGTAGTTATCGTGTTAACGGCCATGCGGAAGGACAGACGGACGACCGTGTATAAAAACTGGGCGTGGCTTCAACATATTTCGCCCTTTTTCACAGAAATAAGTTATCGTCCCAGAATCTAAGCTCCTACCAAATTTCACAAGGATTGGCAAATTTTTGTTCGACTTATGGCATTTAAAGTATCCTAGACAAATTAAACTGAAAAGGGCGGAGCCACGCCTATTTTGAAATTTTCTTTTATTTTTGCATTTTGTTGCACCATATCATTACTGGAGTTGAATGTTGACATAATTTACTTATATACTGTAAAGATATTAACTTTTATTTTAAAATTTGAATTAAAAAAAAATTTTTTTTAAAGTGGGCGTGGTCGTTCTCCGATTTTGCTAATTTTTATTAAACAGGCATATAGTAATAAGTGTAACGTTCCTGCCAAATTTCATCATGATATCTTCAACGACTGCCAAATTACAGCTTGCAAAACTTCTAAATTACCTTCTTTTAAAAGTGGGCGGTACCACGCCCATTGTCCAAAATTTTACTAGTTTTCTATTCTGCGTCATAAGTTCAACTCAACTACCAAGTTTCATCGCTTTATCCGTATTTGGTAAGGAATTATCGCACTTTTTCGATTTTTCGAAATTTTCGATATCGAAAAAGTGGGCGTGGTTATTGTCCGATATCGTTCATTTTAAATAGCGATCTGAGATGAGTGCCCAGGAACCTACATACCAAATTTCATCAAGATACCTCAAAATTTACTCAAGTTATCGTGTTAACGGACAGACGGACGGACGGACGGACGGACATGGCTCAATCGATTTTTTTTTCGATACTGATGATTTTGATATATGGAAGTCTATATCTATCACGATTCCTTTATACCTGTACAACCAACCGTTATCCAATCAAAGTTAATATACTCTGTGAGCTCTGCTCAACTGAGTATAACAAGTAAGGAAGGCTAAGTAACCGAACATTACATACTCAGCTGCCAAATTACAGCTTGCAAAACTTTTAAATTACCTTCTTTTAAAAGTGGGCGCGGCCACGCCATCTGAATATTATAATATTTGAGTTATTTAATCGACAGTTCAGCGATTCGAACGATAATAGAAGGTGCAAAATAATCGACAATCGTTCAAATTCGCTACAATACTATACCAACCGTTGCACAAAGGATCTAGGTCGTCTCACCTTGCTTATTTATATCACCTCATGTGAGAATTCATAGTAAGAGGAAGAAAGCGTCATATTGGGGGCATCGACCCTTGAAATCCACTTTAGGAACTTGACGTCGCAATGTACCAAATTTCATCTAGCATATCGTAATCGAATGGAGCATTTTAAGACCTTTGGCTTATTTTTACAAGGCGACGAATGGAGAGCGTCGCTACAAGAAGAGCCACCTCTTTATCGATTGAAAAGAAGATTTTTTTAGCACGGGAAGAATTTTTTTATGTCGGTATGGTCTTTATGTTATTTCACGGCAAAACTGATTTTACAAAACGAGTTTGAGTGAAGCCCTTACCTCCATCAGAATTTTAACGATTCTATTTAAGCGGTTCGAGACGCAATCGCACTTCAGACAATCCGACTTTTTATGCAATTTAAGGTTAAGGAGGCGAATAACAAGCGTTAGGCGGTAAACAAAGATAGAAGAAAGTACATAGTTTAAGACATTTATCGATAACGATGTTTTGACGGGTTTTATGAGTTCGGCCCTAACATCAAACATTTTATTTATTTATTTATTACGACTCTTAGAGCCTAGATCAACACCTAAAAGCATTATTGCATTAATTAACAATATGTACTATGTACGAAATTGAACTTAAATTAGTATTTGAATTTGAAACATGAATTTGAATTTCAAACATGTATTTGAATTTTAAACATGTAACACAAATTCATTCGAATCCTAATTTTCATTTTATATTCATTGATTTCGCGTGAGTATATAATCTTTTCTTAAACAAGTTATCACAATTCTTAATATTTGCAGGTAATTCGTTGAAGCATTTTAACCCTTTGTAAAAAAGACTATTTTTTTCAGACTCCGTTTTGTAATTAGGTAATTTAAAATTATTTCTCTGCCTCGTATTTCTGTCATGAACCTCGTAGTTAAATTTAGTACTTGTTTTTAGATAATCAGGCAAATTTCCGGTTTTTATGTTGTATATAAACTTCATACTGTGGAAAAATATTTGCTGTTTTACGCTCATCCAATTCAAATTTTGTAGCATATCTTTAATGGCGGTATCAAAACGTTTACCTAATATAAAGTGCATAGCTTTATTCTGCATTTTTTGTAGTTTATCGATTTGTGACTCCTTCAAGATAAAGAAAATAGTAGATCAATATATGAAGTATGGCTCAATTATGGACCTATACACTTTTGCTTTATAATAACTACTCAAGTTTTTACAGGTTCTTTGAATGAAATATATTTTTTTAGCTATTTTACCTGTTATATAATCAACATGACCATCAACTTTTAGTTTGCAATCTATTTGAATGCCGATATATTTAATCCTCTGCACCTTTTTAATTTTAGAATTATTTATTTTAATAGTTTCAAAATGAGCAATATTCTTCCTAGTTATTACCATGTACTTAGTTTTTTCAATATTGATTTTTAGTCTGTTATCACACATCCAAATATAGAGAGCATCTAAATCACTTTGCAGTTTTTCTCTTATTTCATGTTCATTCCTACCATTTATGGAAATTAGTGCATCATCCGCAAATAGTTTTATGGTACTGAATTTCAATATAGACTTAGTATCATTAATATAAATGTTAAATAAAATTGGAGCTAACACAGAGCCTTGGGGTAAACCAATCTTAACGTCAACTTCGTCCGATAATGCTGCACCAATTATTGTTCTTTGCTTACGATTTGTTAAGAAATTATCAAACCAATCTAATTCAATATCTTTAATACCAATGCTTGATAATTTTTCTAATAATATTTTCTGATCAATAGTTTCAAAGGCTCTTTTGAGATCAATGAAAACTGCAATGATCGACTTTTTGTTATTAAGTTCTTCTTTCCATTCAGCTATAACCATGTTTAAAGCTGTTTTGCAAGAATGATTCTGTCGAAATCCTGCCTGTTGTGGTATAAGTATCTTATTATTTTCTAGATATTGAACTAATTGATTTTTAACCACCAGCTCTAAAATTTTCTCATCACTGGCCAAAGTATTTATTGGTCTCAGCTCCTCTGCTTTAATAGTATTTGCAACTTTTTCTATTGGGACTATAGTCGAGGTATTCCAAATGGTTGGAAATATGCCACTGGACCAAAAAATCACAGTCGATTGAGCGTTTCTGAGCATAAGGCCAAAGAAGGACCTACTAGGGCAATTGTGACAGCAGATTCGGTTTCAGAGCATCAAAACATCGTAATACATGTGTCGCATTACCAGCTCCGAGCTTTGTATTTGTGTGGTGATGTAATAAGAAGTTTGGCCATAAAAATCGAAAGTATAAGCTTGCACTAAAGAAAGAGATCACCACTTTCCTTGGTTGTTGTTGTTTGTTGGTTACGAAGTTGGTACGCTTTCGTATTAGCACCTTGTGGTACTCGGCCGACTGTCACGGTAAACAATTTTTTGACACCTTGGGCTTTGGGGTTTGTGGGTTTTAGTAGCCTCTTTCTCAAAGCCTCTTAACTCACTGGGGCCTGTCTTTTTTGGAGTTTTTTTGCTTGGACTGTCAAAATTGTTTAGACGATTGTGCGTTAACAAGATAATAACGCCCAACTCTGGTGTGAATTGATAATATCCGAATCTAAAGTTGTGCTTTTGTATGTGAATATACAAGAAAACTGAATTGAAATGTGAAATTATATGATACAATGCAAGAAGAGAGAGATAAGGGGTCAGGAGAGAATGAAACATGAATAAAAGGACTACTTTTAAGTGAATGTAAACAAGTAAACTCAAATTACACGATCTTTAACAAATAGATAAATGCATATACGTATGTACATTAGGGTGGGTCGATTTGTATGGACGAAAGTTAACCGATATCGCGCCATCGATTTTTCGATAGGATTTGGGCTCAGGAAAAAAGTTCCACTACGCATACCCAAAAAAAATAATTTTCGGGCCTGTGAAATTTCATTTTTTTTACTTTTTCTCGACTTTGATTTTTAAGTTTTTTTCCTGTATACCCTGTACGAACCCCAAAAATGTCCGTAAAAAAAACTGTTTTTTCCTGAGCCCAAATCCTATCGAAAAATCGATGGCGGGATATCGGTTAATAAATCGACCCACTCTACACTCTGTACATTGTACATACATATATGTAAAGAGTTCGAATGACAAAGCAAACTAACATTTCAAAATGAATTTTGATTTTATGTCCCACATCAATGCCAATGCAATGAAAAGTCCTGCGAGTATGAAAGATCTCAAATGTATGTTTGCGGGTGTGTGTTATGACTGTTTTAAACAAAAAGACACAAATCTAACAAAAACTAAATTGCGACAATGATGTCATTTATATGAGCAAAATATATAAAACCAAAACCAAATACATGCAGGGCTCGTGCTTTCTATTTTTCTGCATGAAAGCAGTAGCCAGTCTACGAAGCGACATTTTTTATTTGACTGAATTTTTCAACTGATTCCTTCACACACACAGACACAACTAGTCCCACACTCCTATTCAAAGAACAATGGTATTGTGCATGTTTCTACATTTCCTGACCAGAAATGATGATGTTTTGAATGCATTGATGAGTTTGAAAGCTGAAAGTTTTTATGTGTTTTTTTGGATACGAATGTGGTGAATGTCCTTGCTTATGATAATGAAAATGTGAATACTGTCAGTGATATCAATTGTTCGCTAACATGATTCATAGAATTGAATTTATTTAAATAATTAGCAAAAGTTTTTCAACCTGGCAAGCTCCAGTGAGTTTTAGGAAAACATCATCAAAGATTATAAGTCAATATTGAGCTGAAACCGGACGACGTGTTATCAATGTGTTAACGATTTGTTAAGCGCCAAATACACGACACGAACATTTCCGCGAACATTCCGCAATCTTGTTCGCAGCTTTGGCCATACACCATACGAACTTTTGGCCGAACATTAGTTCTTTTTTATTGTCCATTTTACTTTTCCGCGCACGTCTGTTCCGTTCAGAAATTACTACGATTATGAGCTATTTCGCCATACACGCACGAACAGTTCGCGCAAATGTTCGCCAAAAATTAAAATATTTTGATTTTTGGCGAACATTTGCGCGAACTGGCAAACACCACCATACACGACAGAAAAGGTCGCAGAAACATGACATAACGGGAATGTTCGCGGAAATGTTCGTGTCGTGTATTTGGCGCTTTAACGACAGGTCATGGGCGTGTTTTAAAATTTTTATCGGTTTGTCATATTTGTGTTATCGACGTGATATAAATGAGTTATCGATATTTTTTTCGAAGTGTTACAAATTTACTACCGATAACAGAGGTCAAATCAGTGAATTTGCGATTTTTATCAACGAGTTATCGGTTTGCTTTCGAAAAGTTATCGATGTATCATCGAAAATTTATCAGGATACCTCGATGATAACAATTCGCAGCAGCCTCCGTGGTGCAACATCAAAATTTTAGAAACCAGTTTTTTAAATTAGAAGAACAATTTTCTAAGCGGGGTCGCCCTCGGCAGTATTTGCCAAGCACTCCGAGCGCATTTCTGCCATGAAATTCTCTCACTTAAAACTCATCTACCAATGAGATGTCGTTCTGAGTCGGCATAAAACAAGTAAGTCCCGTCCCGCCAATTATTCGGAAAAATTAAAAAAGATGCACGACGAAAATTGGAGAAGAAGCTCGGCCTAAAATCTCTTCAGAGGTTATCGCGCCTTACATTTATTTTATTTTTATTTAAAGAAAAGTTGTGAGTTATCAATAAGTTGGCGGAAAGTAATCGATTTGTTATCAACAAATTATCGGTTGTTTATCAAAAAGTTATCGATTTATTATAGAAAAAATATCGAGTTATTATTGGAACGTTATCGATTTGTTATCGATATTTCATGGCTTTTTTGTGAAACATATACGATAAAATTTCAATATAAAATCGGTGACAAATCTTTTACACGTCGATAAAATGTCGATAAGAAAGAAATAGCTGGACGGCAACAATGCCCTATCGATAACAAGCCGGTAATAAAACAATAATTAGTCATTATTGGGTGTTACCGCTAAGAAATCGATGAAGAACTTCCCAAAAATTCAATGAAGGTCTCCCTCCAACTGGATTCTGCGCAAAGCTTATACTGCTCATCATTTTCCTTCAGTTCTTCGCCTTGTCTTTGAAAAGCGGAGCCAGGACTTATGGAGAGAGTTTTCAGGCTGTTATAAGTTTGTGACATAAAAAGCTGTTGAATTAAGACTCAGTTTAGCACCAAACAGGCAATTTTTTTCGCCATGCGAGAAAGTGGTGTAAATTCGACAGGGAGAGGCTATCCTATCATAACATTTGACGTAACACGACGCTTCTCTCGATGATAGGCTTACGAGATTTAAAGCTCCATGGCTAATTTTCAGTCAGCTCGTTGACGATGAGTTTTCGTCTTCCTCAAAATATGCTGCATAAAATCGTATGTCAAGGTCTTCTTGGGCCGCTGTTGACCACAGGAGGACGGCGGAGCTAGTAAGGTTTACAAAAGCTCATCAGGGCTCTGCCCAATGGGAGTTCAAGCGATGCACCTTTATATACGAGGTGGAATACTCCAGTTACTTAGTGCTTATATGTCCAGCTTTGCGAGGACGGGTCGTCAATACCTCGATGCGAGCAATTTCAACTCCCTGGAGAAAATTTCAAAAATCAAAGTGTGCCTGAGGGCCGGTTTCAGGTTAGGGTATGTGGTCATACAACGGAACAAAATAGAGGTGTCGCAAGTAAGCTGTTATTTAAATGTACAGCTGCCATTCAACCTAATGTTACCTAAGGTGACCGAATGTAGTTTTTGTCGCCGTTGGCATAGCGGGTTAATGAACTCACTCATTTATAAACAATAAAAAAGAAGATTATTCGATCCATAACTTCGAGTTAACAGTTTGTCGAGTACCAGTTCATAGTTATTGTCCTGCCAGGTCTTGAAATCTTTTATCATCCGTATAGTTATCTAATTAAACTTTCAGGTATTATTAATTTCAAACAGAATCCCTCTGCATTTCCGAACTCGTTCATACTAGAGGTGAGGTGTTAGTGAGGAACTGTTCCAATATGATGGCCCGATTCGATACTGGGACCCCGCAGAGTGTGCCTGCTATATTTATTATAATATTGTGGCGAATTATAGAATCACTAAGCAGTTAGTAAATAAAGCCACAACAACAAAACCATTAAATCAAGCTACACTTGTGTACATG
This sequence comes from Eurosta solidaginis, assembly GCF_040869045.1. NCBI lineage: Eukaryota > Metazoa > Arthropoda > Insecta > Diptera > Tephritidae > Eurosta > Eurosta solidaginis. The sequence continues at coordinate 84,948,946 of NC_090319.1, read as the reverse complement.
AACACATCAATCATCATTACACACATACATGGAAGGCGACGAGAAGTACATGCACACACATAGCCAGCAGCTCGCAATGAAGAGATATCTCACACACACAAATGTAATCATCAGCCGAAGTTCTTACTCACACATACACACGCATATAACTAATTACCAAGCAGGAGATACAAGAGTTCTAGAAGGTGAGACGTCTAGAACTTTGGAGAAATATGCGGACGAGACACGGAGAGCATAAAAGCAGCGCAAGCTGAGTAATAACTAATCAGTTTTGATTTAAGCACCATATTGGCTGTGAAGTATAATTGTGAAGTACTACTCCCAAAGTAATATAAATAAAGACCAATTGGCAATACTGAATATTGGAGTGATTTATTCAACAGTTTAGCGATTCGAACGTTAGCGAAAGGTTTCAGATAAGCGGAATTTCCCCAAAATTCGTTACAATATAGTATCTTATTCACTCTAACACCGGATTCACCATAACCTTCTAATGACTTTTTCTTTTACTATAAAATATTTGAAAATATGAAGAGAGCTCATAGCCTGATTAAATGCACTTAAAGTGCGAATAAAGACACTGTAAATATTTTTCAATGGAAAATGAATTCCAACCAAACCGCGCGTGTTTCTCGATTTTGAGGGAATAAATCATTTACCTCCGGGCCAACCGTTATTTTTACACATTTTAGTTTGTATATGAAAACTAATGTTCGCCGAAACATAAGATTTTGGTAAAAACCGAATCTTCTGTATTGCGAAAATTTCGCTGAATACCAAATTACAAATTTCAATTAATCTAATGGTTTGAAATCATAATCAAAATACAAGTTTTTGACTTAATGGTATAGACGGAACACTTTATCACTTCATAGAACTAGAATTGCTCATCTGCTTTTGAGAGGTCACGTGATCTAAAGGAGTACTGACTTTTTCTTTGAAGTCAACTCTTCAGCCTCAACGAGGCTACTAGACTTCAGTAGCAAGTGGAACCCAAAAATGGACTAACACTAAATTTCGCTCCTTCTCTCTTCTCGAGTTCATCAGGGGCAATGTTATCATCAATGTGAAAATGGCCAAGAAGCTAACGGCTTGTGGTTAACCCGGAAAATCCAGCTTTTGCTGTTCACACGAAACTATAAAATACCAAGAATGAATAAAAATTTAGCAGAGCGAGCGGGAAAAGCCACCGCAACGATGTGCTCGTGCAAAAGTGCAATTGATGTTAAACGACTGGAGAAATCCGAAAGGAGTTCGGTGCTCTTTGAGCCGGTGTCATTATTACCTTCACCAGTGGCTCTGGGCCAGGGTTAAATAACTATGTCCACTTTGCTTTCGAGCATAGGCGTAAGTAATTTATGGAATTGAGAATCAATAGGTTTATTTCCTTCATAATTAAAATAAAAGGACGTAAGTACTAAGTACCGTTACAGGCAATGAAATGATGAAATGTGGAGAATAGTACAGGTTTTGGCATTATTTGTTGGTCTTCTTCGGGATTCGTATGGGATCCTTTCACAACGTTGTCAGAAGTATTTGGAATGATTTTGTCCTGTTTTGGGATCTTATTGGAATGACTTTGATACCGTTCTGTAACAAATTTTGTACCTACTTAGATATCAGTTCGGCTATCTGCGGAGTCCTTCGGGTCGGTTTAGAGCTACTTTGGTATAATTTTGGGGCTATTTGGGGAGAGTTTCATCGTCTTATTATCGTTAAAAACAACTACCGGCGAGATTTGTTATACATAGCGAAATTATCACAGAGTTATCGACTTTGTATCATGGAGTCATTGAATCGTTTTGGGTTTCTTAACGGCTTATTATCGATAGGTTAGCCATGAATTATCGATTTCCTACTGAAGTGTTATCGATTTCTGATTGAGAAGTCGTTGCGTGGCGTTGATATCGATAACAAAACGATAGCTCATCGACAACAAATCGACACTCGTCAATATATCGGTAACTCTTCCTTTACAAATCGATAAATTTTCGATAAAAAATCGATGTTTTCAATAACGAAACGAACTTTTTCGATGGAAAACCGATAACTCATAGGCAAAAATCGATAACCCATTCAAAAGAACGATAACTCGTCTATAACTCATTGGTGATATGCCAATAACAAATTGATTACAAACCTATAATTCATCGAAAAGACAAAGATAACACGCGCATAACCTGTCGATAAAAATCCGATAGCCCTTCAATAACATTTGTTATCGATAGGAAACTGTTGCCTTTACTTTCCTCCCACATTACACCTACTCTTACATTCTATATTCCCGCATAAAACATAATGTTCCCATACATTACACCTACGCTTACCACTTTCAAACATTACGCTTACATTCTGTATTCCCCCATACCATGACCAGAAACCGGTAAAATATATTCAGAAAGCTAAGTCTTGGACTCATAAGTCGACAACACAAAGTATATTACTGAACGTCGGAAGTCTCTTTAACGAGCTTTGCAGCACTCCAGCCTTAAAAGTACTTATGGAATACTGGACATGGGCTATTGAATTGGACTATATAGAATATACATAAGTCATTTTGACAAGGTACGAGTGCCTACATCGTTCTTATGAACTTCATGCGAGCTCGGAACAGGGCAAAGATGTATTTACTTAATGAATCTTTCCACGTTCGATATACATATTCAAGCTCACTTGACGTTCTATGAATAAAGGTCGCACAAATATTCTTCTGGCTTTAAATAAATTAGTACCTGGGCGACCGACCTTTGCTCGGCAATCTTCGAGTATGCCGCATAACATACTTTGTTCTACATGTCATCATTAATCAAACTCTCCTTTTTTATATGTACATATATTATATATTTTTACTTACCAATATTTGATTTCATTAAAAATAGATTTCAAAAACATATCAAACACTAACCGCAAAATGAACTGGAATGAAAAATGTGAAATGGGTAATTCCAGCCTATAGTATAAGGGATTGTTATGACAATTAGTGAAATCGAGAACTATGTTATTTAGGTCGAGTATCTTCATGCGCCGCATTATTAATTTCAAACATTTTTTTAGTTATACACTATGAAAGTCTCACAATTTTATTACATTCCAAAAACTTGTAAATTTAACGAATGAAAACTATCAGTTAGTTTAATTAAAAGTCAACTTACTTCCCTAAGCGCCTTTTGCTGGTAAGTAGTTAAATGGTTAGATGTCGTTTTCAAATTGAAGATATGCCTCTAGTGTTCAACGGTAGCGAATTACCATGGTGAGATATCTTGCAATTATTCATTTCATATTAGTCAAAAATATGCATTTAAATATATTTTGCTAAAATTTGCCACGGTGCCTTGCATATTGCATTTCAATTTTATTAGCGTGTGTGAAATTAAGAAAATTAAGTCGAATCATGTGTAAGATTTTTTTACGAAGATTTTTAACTTTAATGTTCTCCTTTCGTCTAACTTACTTACTTACTTAATTGGCGCTTAACCGTCTAAACGGTTATAGCCGTCCAACAAGGCGCGCCAGTCGCTCCTTCGCTCCGCCAACCGGCGCCAATTGGTCACACCAAGGGAGTTTAAATCGTTTTCCACCTGGTCCTTCCAACGGAGTGGGGGCCGCCCTCTACCTCTGCTTCCATAGGCGGGTTCCGATAGAAACACTTTCTTGGCCGGAGTATCATCTTTCATTCGCATAACATGGCCTAGCCAGCGCAGCCGCTGCGTTTTAATTCGCTGGACTATGTTGATGTCTGCGTATAGCTCGTACAGCTCATCATTAAATCTTTTTCGGTACTCGCCATCGCCAACGCGTAGAGGTCCATAAATCTTTCGAAGAACTTTTCTCTCGAACACTCCCAAAGCCGCTTCATCTGCTGTTGTCATGGTCCATGCTTCTGCCCCATATAGCAGGACGGGTACGATAAGTGACTTGTAGAGTATGATTTTCGTTCGCCGAGAGAGGACTTTACTTTTCAATTGCCTACCTAGTCCAAAGTAGCATTTATTGGCAAGATTCATTCTTCGCTGGATTTCAGTGCTGATGTTGTTGCTAGTGTTGATGCTGGTTCCCAAATAAACGAAGTCTTTTACTATTTCGAAATTATGGCTGCCAACAGTAGCGTGGTTGCCAAGGCGCATATGCGCTGACTCTTTGCTCGATGACAGCAGGTACTTCGTTTTGTCCTCATTCACCATCAAACCCATCTTTACCGCTTCTTTTTCCAGTTTGGAGTAAGCAGAACTAACAGCGCGGGTGTTTAGGCCGATGATATCAATGTCATCAGCATATGCCAGTAATTGCACGCTTTTATAGAATATTGTTCCAGTGCGGTTAAGTTCTGCAGCTAGTATAATTTTCTCCAGCATCATGGTGTTGCTCAACGTCATTTTGCACAGCCGTATAAGTTTTGCGGGGAAACCAAATTCACACATAGCGGCATATAGGCAGCTCCTTTTCGTGCTGTCGAAGCGGCTTTAAAGTCGACAAAGAGGTGATGTGCGTCGATTCTCTTTTCACGGGTTTTTTCCAAGATTTGGCGCATTTGAAAATCTGGTCGATGGTAGATTTACCAGGTCTGAAGCCGCACTGATAAGGTGCAATCAGCCGGTTCACGGTGGGCTTCAATCTTTCGCACAATACACTTGAAAGGACCTTATATGCGATATTAAGAAGGCTGATTCCATGATAGTTGGTGCATTTTGCAGTATCCCCCTTCTTGTGGACTGGGCAAAGAACACTTAGATTCCAACCGTCGGGCATGCTTTCGTCCGCCCATATTTTGTTAAGAAGCTGCTGCATGCGCCTTACCCACTCCTCGCCGCCGAACTTGAATAGCTCCGCAGACAATCCATCAGCGCCCACGGCCTTGTTGTTTTTCAATCTGGTTATTGCTATTCTAACTTCGTCATAATCGGGCGGGGGGACATATATTCCATCATCATCGATTGCGGGATCGGGTTCTTCATCTCTGCGCGGTGAATTGCTGCCTCCATTTAGGAGAGCAGAGAAGTATTCCCTCCATAATCTAAGCACTCTCTGGACACCAGTTACAAGGTCGCCGTTTTCATTCCTACAGGAGTTTGCCCCGGTCTTAAAAACTTCCGTCTGTCGCCGTATTTTTTGGTAGAATTTTCGGACGTTATTCCTGGTGGCTAGCAGCTCAAGCTCCTCGCACTCACGCCTTTCTGCTTCTGCTTTTTTCTTCCTGAAAAGGCGTCTCGCTTCCCTTTTCAACTTACGATAGCGTTCACACACTCCTCTTGTCGCGCTCGCTTTTAACGGTTCTTTCGGTTGCAACGCGGCATTCTTCATCATACCAGTTGTTTTTTCGTGGCCGCCGGTAACCAATTTTTTCCTCGGCGGCAGTACGAAGTGCTTTGGAGATATGCTCCCACTGCTCCTGTATTCCTTCAGGATGAGTTGTGCCCTCAGAGAGCAGGTGTGAGAGTCGAGTTACGAAATCATTGGCAGTCTGTTGTGATTGAAGCTTTTCGACGTCTAGCTTTCCTTGTGTTTTTTGTTCCTTGTTTTTAGCCACGTTGAGGCGGGTGCGTATTTTGGCTGCAACGAGATAATGGTCCGAATCGATGTTAGGTCCTCGGATCGTGCGCACATCTAGAACACTGGAGGCATGCCGTCCGTCTATCACAACGTGATCGATCTGATTGCGAGTATTTCGATCAGGAGACAGCCATGTAGCTTGATGTATCTTTTTATGCATGAACCTCGTGCTAGATATGACCATGTTTCGAGCACCGGCAAAGTCAATCAGCCGCAGTCCGTTAGGAGAAGTTTCATTGTGTAGGCTGAACTTTCCTACTGTAGGGCCAAAAACACCTTCTTTGCCCACCCTGGCGTTAAAGTCGCCAAGCACGACTTTTATATCATGACGGGGGCAGCGCTCGTATGTGCGTTCTAGTTGTTCATAAAAAGTGTATTTCACCTCATCGTCTTTCTCCTCTGTCGGCGCATGGGCGCAGATGAATGATATATTAAAGAATTTTGCTTTTATTCGGATAGCGGCGAGACGCTCGTCCACAGACGTGAACGCCAGCACTTGGCGACAAAGTCTCTCTCCCACCACGAATCCGACGCCGAAACTGCGCTTATTCGCATGGCCACTCCAATATATGTCACAATTTTTGATCTTCTTTCTTCCTTGCCTTGTCCAACGCATTTCTTGGATGGCGGTGATGTCAGATTTTGCTTTGACGAGGACATCAACCAGCCGGGCATCTGCACCAATCCCATTCAGGGAGCGGACGTTCCAGGTGCATGCCCTCAATTCATTGTCCTTCAAACGTTTGCCATGGTCGTCATCAATAGAGAGTGTATTTATCCGAGGCTTGTTGTTATATTTCATTGGAGTATGGTTTTACGTGGCGGGTCCCAAGCCCAGCGCACAACCCGCTCAGCGGGGGTGAACATATTACTTGGCACGTTTATATAGCGAGCCGCTTGCTCCAAGACAGACCCCCCCTTGCAGCCGCACCTAGAGGTGTACAGACGCTGCCGATGAGATCTCCCCCGGCTAGCCCTTAAACCGATTATGTCAGAGTGGCCTAGCCAGGTTGTCTCCTTCTCACATTAGCTCCCCGCTAAACGGGTGTTTAGCGGCTACCCAGAGGATACTTGGCCGCATGCGACCGGCAGTAGTGAGCTGCTTGAACCGCATGCAAAAGAATCGCTCTGGCCATTCCCAGGTGAATGGCGGTCAGAAGCTTTCCCCACTTTCGTGGACTTCTACACACGGCCCCACCCTTTCGTCTAACTACCCCAACCATAAATAGCAACCCTACTCAAAAATGTTCTTTTGTAATGCGGAGTGAAATACCTTTCGTTTGATACCCATATCGGCATATCACATGCAATTTTTTAAATTTCGAAGAGATGGCAACCCTAAATGGCAACCCTACTCAAAAATGTTCCTATTGTAATGCGGAGTGAAATACCTTTCGTTTGATACCCATATGGGCATATTTCATGCAATTTTTTTTTTAATTTCGAATAGGTGGCAACCCTAAACGGAAACCATACTGAAAAAATGTTCCCATTGGAATGCGGAGTGAAATACCTTTCGTTTGATACCCATATCGGCAACCCTACTCAAAAATGTCCCTATTGTAATGCGGAGTGTAATACCTTTCGTTTGATACCCATATAGGCATATCTTATGCAATTTTTTTTAATTTCGAATAGGTGGAAACCCTAAATGACAACCCTACTCAAAAATGTCCCTATTGTAATGCGGAGTGAAATAACTTTCGTTTGATACCCATATCGGCATATCTCACGCAATTTTTTTTTATTTCGAATAGGTGGCAACCCTAAACGGAAACCATACTGAAAAAATGTTCCCACTGGAATGCGGAGTGAAATACCTTTCGTTTGATACCCATATCGGCATATCGCATGCAATTTTTTTAAATAGGTGGCAACCTTGTGAAACATTCTGAGTGGCAACACCTAGGCAGAAAGTCTTAGAAGGTGATACATTATCTCTGTGCCAAATTTCATTTAAATCGGTTGAGCCGTTCCCGAGATCGTTCGGCTATACAAATATACGAATATTCAAGAATTGCTCGTTTAAAGTTATAAGATATATTACTTGGTTCCTTTACTACCCCCACTATCTGGTAGAAGGCTAGCTATTCATCCTTCATTCATCATTCCTCAATGATATTACGCAGATATCTAGTATCGAAATTCAAGAAAATATCTTAATTTATTAGTGCCACGGCCCACGGACTCGTTTAAAGGAGAGAAACATTGAGTTTTCATAGTGTGACGCCGGGCTCTTTTGTGGCACATATGTAGGAAACGAATAGATCAGCCTATAAAAATAACCTCCTCTTTTTAGTTGACCAAATAAGCCGTACTCTCGATCCTAAGGCGAACAACAATCTTCGGTTAGTCCCTACTGCACGTCTGTATGTAGTACACTGACTTTCTATACGCGATGTAATATGTTTCCAACATTCGTCCGCCATGCCACATTCAATCAGTTTTACACTCGAAGGACGTGCTCACCGTTGCAATTACCTGCGTTAATTGTCGCCTAGTTTTTTTTTGCCTTTTCGAATTTATAAACATACACATTCACAAGCTTAAACGTGCATACGAGTGTACAAAAAACACACCCATCACGCATTGATCCCAAACACCCAACCCAACTATTCACACGAGTTATTCAATCACCTGCAACTCCTCATCCACCGACACCAAAGATTCGAGCTCAGCGCAGGTCAACCAATCAATGAAAAACAAAAACAAAAACACCAACAATTCAACCAATTCATGTGTTGGAGGAGCAACGCCGCGCATTTTAATGAAATCTATGAAATCGAGCAACAACAACAAGAACAGCAATGGCAAAAGTGCAAGTGTCATCATTGGTGCAAGTAAAACGCTTTAAATCGTCTCATAGTCCCAGCGGCAGTTACACTCTGTTATTTGTACTCATCCATTTCTCTCGCTTATTCGTGCAAATATGCTCTGGGGAAACGTCAAACTCTGCAAGCATCGACCGTAATAACTTTTTTTGTGATATCGAATTTATGACTCGTTACAGCAAATAATTGCTTGGGTTCGGTGGATTGGATAAAATAAATAAATACTTTCTTTAAAGAGTGAATTCAAAGTTTAAAATAAATATCATTGATTACACAATTGTAGTATTTTCGGTACGACATTATTTCGTGGCATAGTTCTTCGGAACGTTTGTAGGCCTTTGAGTAGTTCAAGGAGATTAATTACCTACGCAAGATTTAATCTGATATGAGCTTAGAGCAAAAAGTTCTTCTGGTACGGTGAACTTGTTTATGCTATGGACGGCTGCGTCAGGAGTTACCGGTTATATCATATATAGCCTCTCAATCGATGATCACTGTCACTTGGGAACCGACGGACAGGACTTCGCTACACTGGACTTTTTGGCGTAAAATATTCCCGCTGAGAGGCATGTCTGTCGTAAGAAGCTAATAAAATCTTAGGACACTAAATTTCGAGGGGTCAAGCAAATTGTATCCGCAGCAGTCGGGATAGTACCTACCATTAAGTGATGGTAAAACAGCGTACCAGATTCATACCAGGCAGAGGACTTCCTACATCCATAACACTCCCTCAAACCTTCAGATAAATGCCTCGCTGGAATGTGTGTATTCGACTTAATTATACGTGTTGCCGTAAATGTCAGAGGGACAAGGGTAATATTTATTCCAAAGGCATCAAAAGGGGTCAAAAGCTTCAGACCTAGAAGCTTTTCGACATCTATTTTAAAAACTTTGTAAATATTGCTGGACGTCCACATTCGCAGTGGTTTGGATACCTCAGGGCTCCCAAAAGTTCAATATATTTATCTCACTGGCTACTCAAGAGAGACTGCTCAACATGAAGTTGTCCATAAAGTGCAGTCGTCCATTGAAAACAAAAAGTATCCCTTGCTGCATTCTTGGTTGAGAGGGGCCTTTAATAATATTCATCTACCCCAAAAAAAAATTTGGTTAGTAGACTAGATAACTATTGTAATTCTGTAATGTTTATCTATTTGAGGACGACAGTAGAGAACTACATTAAAATTCGATTGTAGATTAGAGAAAGAGCCAAAACGCAAACATGTTATCGGTTATCGATAGATGTTTATGATCCAAAACAGCTGTTAACATCCCATGATTTTTTATTAATCGGGGATTGCCCATATTGCTTTTTTTTTTTTTAAATGTATGAAAACATTTATTTGAAGCAATTTTTTAATTTTATAATTTATTTAATAATTTGGGAAAAATTTAAACAACGTGACATCAGGACGGACAAGGCGACAGCTGTTTCGATTATACCTTGTAAATCTCTTCAAAGCCTTTTCTCCCGGGAGTGGGAGTCGAACTCGCACCCCTACGATAGTTGAAATGGTTGCAAACGCATTCAGCTACGTCATGCCTGTTGTGAAATCTTTCCCAATTGCCTTCTTTTTGCATATTTTAATCTTTTACACATTGCATACTTCGTATGCAATTATGTGTTAAAGCTATGCTTGGTACGGCGGTTTTCAAAGAAACTTTGATTTTTGTTGCTGTTTTCGTTCTATTTATAGAACTACAACGAATTAACCAATTTTGTCTGTTTGTATGATTTTTTAGTAATCGGGGATTGCCCATATTGCTTTTTTTTTAAATGTATGAAAACATTTATTTGAAGCAATTTTTTAATTTTATAATTTATTTAATAATTTGGGAAAAATTTAAACAACGTGACATCAGGACGGACAAGGCGACAGCTGTTTCGATTATACCTTGTAAATCTCTTCAAAGCCTTTTCTCCCGGGAGTGGGAGTCGAACTCGCACCCCTACGATAGTTGAAATGGTTGCAAACGCATTCAGCTACGTAATGCCTGTTGTGAAATCTTTCCCAATTGCCTTCTTTTTGCATATTTTAATCTTTTACACATTGCATACTTCGTATGCAATTATGTGTTAAAGCTATGCTTGGTACGGCGGTTTTCAAAGAAACTTTGATTTTTGTTGCTGTTTTCGTTCTATTTATAGAACTACAACGAATTAACCAATTTTGTCTGTTTGTATGATTTTTTAGTAATCGGGGATTGCCCATATTGCTTTTTTTTTTTAAATGTATGAAAACATTTATTTGAAGCAATTTTTTAATTTTATAATTTATTTAATAATTTGGGAAAAATTTAAACAACGTGACATCAGGACGGACAAGGCGAGAGCTGTTTCGATTATACCTTGTAAATCTCTTCAAAGCCTTTTCTCCCGGGAGTGGGAGTCGAACTCGCACCCCTACGATAGTTGAAATGGTTGCAAACGCATTCAGCTACGTCATGCCTGTTGTGAAATCTTTCCCAATTGCCTTCTTTTTGCATATTTTAATCTTTTACACATTGCATACTTCGTAGGCAATTATGTGTTAAAGCTATTGCTTCAAATAAAGGTTTTCATACATTTAAAAAAAAAGCAATATGGGCAATCCCCGATTACTAAAAAATCATACAAACAGACAAAATTGGTTAATTCGTTGTAGTTCTATAAATAGAACGAAAACAGCAACAAAAATCAAAGTTTCTTTGAAAACCGCCGTACCAAGCATAGCTTTAACACATAATTGCATACGAAGTATGCAATGTGTAAAAGATTAAAATATGCAAAAAGAAGGCAATTGGGAAAGATTTCACAACAGGCATTACGTAGCTGAATGCGTTTGCAACCATTTCAACTATCGTAGGGGTGCGAGTTCGACTCCCACTCCCGGGAGAAAAGGCTTTGAAGAGATTTACAAGGTATAATCGAAACAGCTGTCGCCTTGTCCGTCCTGATGTCACGTTGTTTAAATTTTTCCCAAATTATTAAATAAATTATAAAATTAAAAAATTGCTTCAAATAAATGTTTTCATAAATTTAAAAAAAAAAAAGCAATATGGGCAATCCCCGATTACTAAAAAATCATACAAACAGACAAAATTGGTTAATTCATTGTAGTTCTATAAATAGAACGAAAACAGCAACAAAAATCAAAGTTTCTTTGAAAACCGCCGTACCAAGCATAGCTTTAACACATAATTGCATACGAAGTATGCAATGTGTAAAAGATTAAAATATGCAAAAAGAAGGCAATTGGGAAAGATTTCACAACAGGCATGACGTAGCTGAATGCGTTTGCAACCATTTCAACTATCGTAGGGGTGCGAGTTCGACTCCCACTCCCGGGAGAAAAGGCTTTGAAGAGATTTACAAGGTATAATCGAAACAGCTGTCGCCTTGTCCGTCCTGATGTCACGTTGTTTAAATTTTTCCCAAATTATTAAATAAATTATAAAATTAAAAAATTGCTTCAAATAAATGTTTTCATACATTTAAAAAAAAAGCAATATGGGCAATCCCCGATTACTAAAAAATCATACAAACAGACAAAATTGGTTAATTCGTTGTAGTTCTATAAATAGAACGAAAACAGCAACAAAAATCAAAGTTTCTTTGAAAACCGCCGTACCAAGCATAGCTTTAACACATAATTGCATACGAAGTATGCAATGTGTAAAAGATTAAAATATGCAAAAAGAAGGCAATTGGGAAAGATTTCACAACAGGCATGACGTAGCTGAATGCGTTTGCAACCATTTCAACTATCGTAGGGGTGCGAGTTCGACTCCCACTCCCGGGAGAAAAGGCTTTGAAGAGATTTACAAGGTATAATCGAAACAGCTGTCGCCTTGTCCGTCCTGATGTCACGTTGTTTAAATTTTTCCCAAATTATTAAATCCCATGATTTAGTTCAACAAATAGTTTTGTGCGCACGAATTCGTTTTATTAATAAATAATTAATAAGTAAGTGAGAATAAAATGAACAGAAAAAGATTTAAATGTGAAACTGAGCAAATAGTTAACTTGCTATTTGCAAGCAGCCTTTAAAGTGTTAATGAACTGCGAGAGGAAGCGTGCCTGGCAACTCAGATTAAAAGCAGCGCAGAAAACACCGAATCGGAAAACTCAAGTTATATTTCCACAAGCGAGGATAATACTGTTTTCACACAGAAACTTAATGATCTCATTTCACCTGCTAATGAAATCGTAAATTTTTTGCTTTCACACAGAAGTAACTGCTCGATTAGTATGAAGGATGAGACAGACAATCATGGCGGAACGATACAAGGTGGGAGCATGGTGACATACCTACAAGCAAAAAAAATTCCATGTACTTGTAAATTCGATGGACAAATGTCAAAATCGTACTGCGCCGGCAGTTGATGTATCAAATCAAATAAAAAAGGTTATAATCAGCTGTTCGATGCGGCCACCTTGTATCGTTCCGCCATGCAGACAATCACCCCTATTATGAACTCATACGATACACGATAAACGCTTGCAATCTGTTATACCATATTATGAAATAAATGCTAGCGTGTGAAACCCGATCGTTAGCGTTTATCGTTTATCGTGATATTGCCATACGCTAACTATCGCATCAACTGTACAATTTTCTACGCTAGCCATCGTTGATAAATTTTTGCACGATACGTTGGGAGCTATTTAAATAAAAGTAAATATAAAATTATTACAAAATCCAAAGGACCCAACTAAAGCCTCATTCCCAACACTCTGTTGCAACACCCTGGGCAAGAAGCCTTAAAGTGGCACAAACCTTCAAAATATTTGAAATGGATGACCTATTTTTATGGGCGCGCAAACTGCCTTCTACCCATGGCGCAACGATACAAGGTGGCAGCATGGGACAGCTGATTTTAAGCATTTTTGATTTGATACATCAAAATACGGCGCAGTACGATTTTGACATTTGTCCATCGAATTTACAAAAACAAAGTACATGAAATTTTTATTTATGTTTGTAGGTATGTCTCCATGCTGCCACCTTGTATCGTTCCGCTATGCTTCTACCTCTGTTAACACATACACTGAAATCTATTTTGTTTATTAAACTTTTTTTACTCTTAGTATGTCGAGTGCTTACAGTGTAGAGTTCATTTCAAGAAGATTGGAAGCATCTCTCAATTTTCTTTTTTCTATGGCTCTATGCAAGTTTCGTCAATTTGTTCATTTGAATTTTTATAAAAGGCAACATACATAGGTAGTAGAAAATATTTTATTATTACAGCTTTTAAAAATGTTTGCCACTTTTACGTACAAGACAATTGAATTGTTAGTATTTACGTTTTGTTTTGCTATCTGTTTCGTATAGATTCACAAAAATTTTTAAACAAAACTCTGCCGTCATTCACAATAGCGCATCTATCGGGCGTGTGGAAATCGCAATATGAAAGCTGATTTTTTACGATACGCTAGCAAGCGTTTATCGTCTATCGTATGAAAATTCATAATAGGGGTGAATGCCATTTGCTTTGAAAACTAAGAAGCGGAAACGGAAGCGGAACGCTGCCAACAGAGTTTCATTGTGCTTTTGACTTCATTAGGCATTCGATTAGCTACTAATGAAATAGTAATAGATTCGAATTTTGTAGGGAAGATTGAGCTCAATAAGCGTCTTAATGTAGAAAATTGCCTTTATTATTCAATAAGCCGTCTGTGTGAAATTAGTATAACTGTGATAACGGCACACGTACAGATACAAGAACTGATTTACAGAAAGACTTTACTGATTAACGTATTAATTGACAGAGTGGACTATAAAATGGAATGTGACGAGTTCCGCTACTGACGATTTGTTAAACATTTTAGGGAAATATGTTCAAGGTCTTCCTATGTGTGCCCGAACTTTGGAAAATACTCCGGGAAGGCCTCCAAAGATCACAATGGGCTGAGGAGAATATGTGCATTACGGGGTTGTGAACGCTTTAAGTTCATTTTTGCATCAGACGGACTTTGCTGAAAATTGTTTGAATCTTAACTTTAATATCGACGGACTTCCATTGACAAAAAGCGGGAATCTTCAGACATGGCCGATTTTAGTTAATGTGAAAGGAACGGATGACGTTAGGGTTATAGGAGCATACTGTGGGGATAGGAAATCATCAAATTCTAATGATTTTCTAAGCAACCTTCCAAAAAACCATTCGAGAGTGCTGAAGATTTTCAAGCATTTGAAAAAGAATGATTCCTCGAAATACGAAGATTTGGTAATTATAAACTTACATTTTTAACCACGATAGAATTAAAAAAATTTTTATAAATTTGAAACTATATTTCTAGGTCGAAAACATATCAAACATAAATAGTGCAACCGCAGAAAAATTTATTAAAAATGCTTGGCGCAAAATTCTGACCGATGCACAGTGTCTCGTGTAGAACAAGCTAGCTGGACAAAAACGAAGTTCTTATTCCAAGAAAAGTGTAATGAGAAATGAAAGAAAACAAAAAATATAACGGGATTTTTGCTTTTTTTTTTGATATTTTTGCTCATATATATTGAGTAATTGAAGTAAGAAGGCAGGAGTGGCCGTAAAATGCATTGATTAATTTACAAAATTCTTGTTGAATATTAAACTTCATATTTCTTTTAAGTGAACACTTTTATACAATTTTTTTGATGGATTCTATGCTCGAAGGAAAGTAAAATTTTTTAATAGTGATTCTTTCGCAATTAGAGTATTTTCAATATATTTAACATTCCGTTATTAAGAAGAAAAGGTATTTTTTCTCTATATTTTTAACTTTAGGGACAAAAAAGTTACATACATCCGCGGACATCCGGGCTAAATTTTACATATGTTATAGTCGCAAGTATTCTCTAATAGTCGAAAGAAAAAACCATTGCGAATTCTTTGCACATCTATTTAAAATTTTTTTTTTTGTAGATTTAGTTATCTCTACATATAAAATAGGATGTATGTACGTACCAGCTCCGACG
Organism: Eurosta solidaginis; assembly: GCF_040869045.1. NCBI lineage: Eukaryota > Metazoa > Arthropoda > Insecta > Diptera > Tephritidae > Eurosta > Eurosta solidaginis. Next base: position 84,933,627 of record NC_090319.1, on the reverse strand, counting down.
AGATATTTGAACCTTTAAAGCTGATCTGCAAACGGCAAAACCAATTCCCAGGTACAAGGAACAAACACGTAGCCATTAAACACACAAAAATAAACGCGCAGGTCAATAAGAGCACACCAAAAGCAAAAAGGCGAAGATCACTGACTTCAACCTGCCACAACCTACCGCACCAGTAACCAAGGCATATAAACAGGTACATACAAAGCAATCCTAATGCAGGTATAACCACACAGGAACGCTACACAAAACAACCCCATTTGATAGCATCTACGCCAATACCTGAATGTAATATAAATACTGCACAACTGATAAACAAATCAGAACGATCAACGACACTTAAGATGGCAGCACAACAATCATCAACTATTCACCCTGTCGGAAAATCAACAACACAAAGCAGTTTAGTTATAACCGTACCAAGAACGGAGTTTTTTGACATTTGGGTTCAACATTCGAAGGAAATCAGATATAAAGAATTATTGAGTTTTGTTGTACTTAAGTACGATTTAAGCGAAGCAGCCGAGTATTCGATAAAAAGTTTAAGCTTACAAATATCGGCATATTCGTCGAAGCTGGATCAAAAGTGGAATACTTCTGGAAAACATAAGGAGCGATTCTTGAATAAAAACTAGGAGTGGCTTTCGGGTCCAGACTTAACATTTACAATAACGGTGGATTCAAAGTTGCCATCAGACCAACCAACCACTTCTTCAGGTAACCCCGGCCCCGGAAGACGAAAGAAGGACTTTGTTAGCTGCAGTGAAAAAACCAAACGGCGTCGAGTGGATGACCTCTTGCAATCTAGAAGTCCTGGTGAGTTACTTTATGCGGCAGAAGTATCAACGCGTATGTCCGGCAACAGAAATGTTGCTAACATAATAAAAAATCACAGGAAACCATTCAAATATCCGGCAAAAAGATGACATGTGAGCCAGATGCAAGATGCTTGAGCAATGTAGAAGCTTTAGCATACTACGTAGATAGCAAGTCGACGACTCATGGCTACGAAACGACTCGGAAGTGGAGCATCAAGGCAGGCCATAAGGTTTATCCATCATTTTATAGTCTAAGAAAAGCTAAGGCAGAATGCTATCCAAATGAAATTGATCTGGGTGAAACACGTGCGGAAATTAAAGTCCAGTCCGTATTAGATAAAACCGTTGAGCGTTTAGTTTTAGCAAATCAAGAAGTTTTTGTTAGTTTATTACCTACAAACTTGAGGTATACTTTAATCAGCAAGTGGGGTTGCGATGGAAGCTTTGGCCATAGCACATATAAGCAAAAGTTTACATGCTGTTCTGACACTGATGAGTTTTTGTTTATATTTTCTTTCGTTCCTCTTCAATTACAGGATGAAAAAGGTAACATTGTTTGGCAGAATCCTCGACCTTCTTCTACCATGTATTGTCGTCCAATTAAATTTATTTTTTCTAAAGAAACAAAAGATTTTATTGTTTTTGAAACTAACAAAGTTTTAGAGGAGATAAGTGCGTTGTTGCCAACAAAATACATGCTCGAAGAATACGAAGTTTCCATAAATCACAATATGCTTCTAATAATGATTGACGGAAATGTTTGCAATGCTTTGACTGAAACTTCTTCCGCACAAAAGTGTTATATTTGTGGTGTCACTCCAAAAGATATGAATAATGAGTTACGGGACTTTACGCCTAACCGAGACAATCTTGGTTTTGGTTTGTCTACTCTCCATGCATGGATAAGATGTTTTGAATGCTTGCTTCACATAAGTTATCGCCTCGAAGTAAAAAAATGGCAGCTTAGGAATGAGGCAGATAAAGCGAGTGTAAAGCTACGTTCCAACGAAATCCAGAATAAATTTAAAAGTGTACTTGGATTGATAGTAGATAAACCAAAACCAGGTTTCGGCAATACTAATGACGGCAACACTGCTCGTAGGTTTTTCGAAAATTCTGAGGCTAGTGCTGAGATTACGGGATTGGATGTAACGCTCATCAAAAGATTCGACACTCTCCTTCGCGCATTAGCATCTGGGTACAATATAAATATCCAAAGATTTGAAAAATTTGCGGTCGAGACTAAAAAACTATACATAGATCTCTATCCATGGTTTAATATGCCTGTTACAGTTCATAAAATCTTAGTGCATTGTACTGATATTATAAAATCAGAAATTTTACCTATTGGTCAACTTTCTGAGGAAGCACAGGAAGCCCGTAACAAAGATTTGAGACGATTCAGGGATGATAACACACAAAAGCAGTCGCGTGAAGCCACGAATAGAGATCTTATGAATATGTTGCTTATAACACCGGATCCTTTAGTTAACAGTTTTAGGGAGATACCTAAGAAAAAATTTAAAAGTCTGACTTCAGAAGTCTTAAATTTACTGTCCCCCGATAATGTTGAGGAGTCAATAAATACCCCAGTTGTTTCAATCTTTCACAGTAGTGTTGCTGATTCTCATGACTATTCCACAAGTGACTCATCGAATGAAAGTGATGATAGCGAATACTAACATAATTATAAAAGATAACATACCCTATAACTTTTTGTTGGATCAGGTTTTATTTAATTTAAATCTATTGTCTTTTCTACTTTGTATGATACTTTACTTTTAAGTTTTTGTAATAAGTAATTTTCCCATAATTAATTTAATTATTTACATTGTTATTATTATTATTGTAATTCACTTTTACATTCCTGACTGGTACTATAAAATAATTTTGTAAAAATTGTAGTGCCAGGAGAAATACTCAAATAAATACAAAATATGTATGTACATATGTACAGTCACTCACATACATAAGTAGACACCCCTTTTTGGACAATTCTTACAATTTTCGCTTTCGCAAATTTATTTTAACTAATTTCCCATAAGAAAATTTGTCACGATCTATAACAAAAACTAAATTATATTTAAAAAATGTTTGAAAAAATCGACGAATTTTCATATTTTAATTAATTTCCCAAATTTATTTTAACTATTTCCCATAAGAAAATTTGTCACGATCTATAACAAAAACTAAATTATATTTAAAAAATGTTTGAAAAATTCGACGAATTTTCATATTTTAATTAATTTCCCATAAGAAAATTTGTCACAATCCATAACAAAAACTAAATTATATTTAAAAAATGTTTGAAAAATTCGACGAATTTTCATAAAAAACTTTAATTTTTTTTCCGAATTTTTAGAATTTCTTAGAGTATTTAAGTACAATAAAGTAATATTCTTAAGTCCTTAAAATTTTTTTGGACCTATGTCACTTATTAACATGAGTTACTGTATATGAAATAAGCAAATGTATGCATATAAAGTAAAATTTTGGAAAAAAATAAAAATAAAAGAACATATGGCTGAAAAAAATGACGTAGTTGTAATAAATGACTGCATATGAAACGGAAAATCTCATAAAATAATTTTGTCCAGCTAGCTTGTTCTACACGAAACACTGTGCGATGGTGCAGCTCAGAATTTATGCTGGAAAGGTACAAATACCACAATAGCTGCAAGAGCTTTAAGCGCTACGGCTGCTTTAAAAAGTATTTACAAGTTTGAAATGTTTATGCAAATTAATTAACTTTTTTTATACTTAGGTTCATTTTCAAAAAAATTTTAGCAATCATCTGATGAAGAGTTCTACAGTCACGTTTTTCCAACATGCTAAAGGAAGACTTATACAGCGCACAACATACAAAAATAATAAAAATAGCAGTTTAGAAGCTTAAAGTATTACACAAGTTAAATAGAAAATGTAATCAAATGAAATTGAAATAAATCAAATGAATTTAAATAGGCTGATAAAGCTATATGTAAACAGATTTTAGTTTTTAAACGGTTTTATTTAACTTGCCCTTATAAGTTTTTGTTTTCACTTTTTTGGGAACCAGCATCAACAGCGAAAACAATGACAGTTGAGAAATCAAACGGAGAACAACTCTTGCCAACAAGTACTAGTTTGAACTGTGTAAACTAATGAAAAGTAAAGTCCTCGCTCGACGAATAAAAACCACACTCGTTAAGTCGCTCATCATACATATCCTGTGCCTGGCTCAGAATCATGGACGATTTCGAGTGATGGTTGGCTCCACAGCGGGTTAGAATAATCCCGCGGTAGGTATGCCTGTCGTAAAAGGTGACTAAAATACCAAATAGATCCAAGGGGCTGTGTAGCGCAACCCTTTCAAGGGGTTGCCAGCGTAATACCAACCAATTTGTCAACCTCACCAATCCGTGGCGAATCCTGTTTCATTAACAGCCGAGGCTCTGGCGACCCCGAACTCCTCATGGATCTAGGGGGTGGGAGGGCGGTATGGCCTAGAAGGTCGCATGTGGTCATAACAAATCGTTCCCGAGATGGTCGGGCTTGGTACCGGAACGTATCGGATCTGCATCCGGCGAAGGACAACCAACATCGATAACACTCCCCAAGATCTTCGGGGAGTGTCCTTATCGCTACAACAACAACAACAACAGTGATGGATTGCTCTTGGAAGGTTTGAGAGAAAAGTTCGCCAGAAGATGTATTGTCCTGTCCGTGATGCCGACGGCGAGTATCGAAGGAGGTATTATAATGAGCTGTATGACCTTTACACAGATATGAAGATAGTGCAGAGAATAAAAACCCGAAGGCTTCGCGGGCTAGGTCATGTCAAGCGAATGGACGAAGGCGCTCCGGCCAAGAAAGTATTTCCGTCGACAACGCAGTTCGAAAGCAGAAGGATATCTCTACTAAGTTTGAACAAAATAGTTTAGGCAGTTGAGCGCTTATTAATTAAGCGTGTTTACCGTATTCTCATTTAATGGTCAAGAGCTACGTCTACGAACAGAGTAAAATGGACTAAGGGAACTAAGTACGCCTCCAAAAAAATGTAAGGAAAAAGTCTAAGGCCAGAACTCAGCGAATGAATGAACACGTCGACTGATCAAAAGGTTCTAAAATACGCAGCACTAAAACGGTGGAACGAAATCGATGTGAACTACATAAATAAGATGCTAGGAAAAGTGAAGCTATCTGATTGTGGTGCGACTACAGGAGTGATCATAGCATGCCCGACACAGACGTGTGCCACCTAACCATCGCTTCGTCAAGGGAAGGGATCATAGCCTTTGGGAGTTGGTCCTTGGAAAAGAACATGCACTGCCGCGTCCTGCTCAATGTTAATGACTCATATAACACAATAAACACGTATGTATGTAGAATAGAGTCCTCGTTTCCACAAGGAATGATTTGAAAAATGGAGAGCTCATTCAGTGAGTTGACTTCTCAGTTTTCAAGGGCAATCTAAACTGGCTTGTGGTGTGGGAGCGGGGTGTTTTAAGCATTATTGGGTACAAATATTAGCGGAAGCAGAGTCAATTTCTAGAATCATTCTTAATATGAATAGAAGGGATAATTGGAAAACTTTATTACGAGACACCCAAAAGCGACTAGACGCCTGAGCGCTATGAATAAACGAGTGCATGTTTTCGGCTTTCATAAACTGAAATCTCGTTATAGCTAAATTGGCATGGGAACTCGATTAGTTTCTATTAAAGAAATGAGCAACGGGTATTTTATTGTACACTTCCCTGACTTTTATTTCGCATCAAATTCGCTTCGACAGGAGCACGTGCTTTATTATTTTTTTCGATATTTAATATCCGATTTTAGCGGAAGTAAACATCATTGGCCGTTACTTGGTTGTTTTTGTATGTCATTATCCTACAGTTTGCCTTTTAAACTTTTTCCTGTCAATATCCATATCCACTAACATCAATCAAATTCAAGGCGCCCTGACATAAATTAAGTTACTCAATATTGAGAGCGTTATTTTTCTTCAAATTAAGTTTCAACTTCCGCTAAACGCTTTAGCCGACATTTAAATAACAGCGTAAAAAGGTAAGATGAAAGTTACCAGTCGTATGCTATAAAAAAAAGACATAAAAAACTAGGAAAAACGAGTGCTCACCGAAGCGTGTTGTAAACGAGGATTCAAAAGTGACTTGTGAAAAACAAATTTCATATTTGGTAAATGGAATAAAGTCGGCACATAAGGACACGCAAGGAGCAAGCAGCCGAATAAGCTCAATGGCCCTTGGATTGACGGCAGTTAGACACAAAAAAAAAGCGTCAGCAAGTGTAGGTGGTGTGACATGGCAAGATAGCTTTAAGTAAGTAAATTATGTGCCTAAATGTATGCTACGTATTTGCATATTTTTGGTTTGATTAACTAAACAATTATTATGCAGCCCTTATTTTATTAAAACAAATTCATAAGATAACGATCGTGCCAGTAGGTAAAATACATGGTGTTCTGGGTTTACTAACTATAGATTTTGGATACGAAACCGAACACTCAATCAATAGGCCAAGATAGGCTGACGGAGTTTTATGTAGGCAAGAAGCTTATTAAGGTGATGTGTGTAGTGGCGCTTGTAGCGAAATAATCATTCCTACATCATAATGAACAGTATAGTTTCCTTGCTAATTTATTTTTTTTTCTACAAGACCTAAGCTAGACAAATTTGCTATTAATACATTTTTTTGGATGTATAGTATACCTTTATCTACACATTTTTCTATCTACTACTGCTATGCTATTTTTGCTAATTATTACTATATTACTTATATATATTTACTACAAATTGGTTATTCTACCATATTAATAATATGCTAATATATTTAAAATTTGTTTATCTAATTATTACTAAATTCTAATAAGTACCGAATTTGGATTTCATTTATATCGAAAAATTCGAACTTCTGCTTTTGTTCTCGGCTAAGTTAGTACATTTTTATTTTATGTATCCAATATTATTGTTTACACAATACTATTGTTTACTCTGACATTTATCTTTACGTGTTTTTGAATTTCCATGAAAATCACGCCACTCGCGATTTAGCTGAGGCTATGATTGCGGTAGTTCGATCTCTTTGGTGTTGGACAAGCAGACAGTGAACATCGTTTTCTAACGTTTCGAAAATTTATAGAGTCTAAAGTGTGACTCACGTGTTCAAACTTTTATTAAAAATTTAAAGTAGTTTTAATTCGCTGAAAATGTTTGCGATAATCGCGATTAAAAAATTTAATGAACGCGCATATTTAATAAAGTTCTAAACCTACGAAATCCTTGCACATCTTTAATGGGAAAGGGTTCCCTAAACCAGGATGTAATCATCATCACTTCAGAGGACGACGTTTAGCAGCTTTTTCTACCTCCCGTAAAGCATTTAGATGCCGGACATTTTTTTAGTTGTGCATAAGACAGTGAAGTTAAATGTCAGACTTTCATATAGTTTCGGACTTTTTCTTAAATTTTTCTAAGATACAAGATATCTAATATTTACTTCAGTTTTCTGAAATTCCTTTGTCTGTTTCTAATAAAATTGAGAAATTTGCATAAAAATAAATTCTTCTTAAAAATTTGTATAAAGAAGAAAATGTTAAAAATATCATAAAACTTGTACATATATTTAATCATATTCATGTATATGTACATAAAAAGGAGTGCATATAGCTTTTCTAGCTTGAAGAAGAAGAAGCAGAAATAATAGATGTATACCTAAATAAAATATGTATACCTAAATTGTAAATTAGTATACACATACTTGTATATACATATTGTTACGAATATTAGCAAAACTAAGGGGTGCTGCTATCTCTAAGCCGATGCTAAACAGTGACGCGAATTCACATCAATAATTCAATCATTATGTATCTACATAAACGAAACAATAATTGCGTCTACACATATGTACCATGTACGTATACGAGCAGCGGAGAGTCAATGCATAAACACATGCATATATCTGAGATACTCCTGAAAGTATGCAATGAGAAAAGCTATAAAATTGTGCAATTGTAGTTACAGCTGAGAAGTTTGAGAGCTGATGGACTAGTAGATTCTGGAAGCGCCTAGAAGATGCGAACGTTGAAATCAGATAGTATAAAAGGCAACAAGTGTAGAGGCGCTGGAATTCAGTTTGATTTGAGCTGTCAACACAGATGACATGATATGAAACTTCTCGCTCTCTGAGAGCGCGTGAAAATGTGCATTTTTTATAATATTGGCCATAGATACCATCATGCTCAAAATCAAATTTGGGCATTTCAGAATAACTTTGGGGTATTTTACATGGTAAAGGTTTAATTTATAATTTTCACTGAAAACTTACTCAAGATTGTCAAATGGGATATCAAAAAACTCGAATTTTTGTCAGGATTACAAATCCGAAGAAAAAATAACTGTTTTTCACCCGTGGAAAATTTATCAGTGACAACACCTTTCATCGAAGGGCTGCACACGAAACGGGTTTCGATAGCAGCTTTCGATTGGAGAAAAAGTCAGCTTCTTAGTCTTCGCATTGATGTAAATGGATGCATAAAGGCCAGGTTTTTGTGAAGCGTTGCAACATTCCACTTTTGACAGCTGAAACAAATTGTAGGTATACGTATAGGTTAACGCAACATGTATAATTAACAGCCTTTTGCGGACGACAACGCAGATACTTCACCAAGTGATCTAATTTCGTAATTTTTTACAAATTTTTTGCGTTTTTTATTGTATGTGGATATACATATGTATGTAAATAAACATTTTGGTCGCATCAAAGTGAAAAAGGGGCTAGCCGTTCATTGTTATCTTATGGCGGTGCCAGCGCAACAAAGCAAAGCAACGCAATCGAAATATATTATTTCACATTTTTTCACTTATCTACCGCAAAATATTTCTAAAAAACTTTGCCTTTTTTATAAATTTTAATAAGTTTTTATCACTTTACTTGCTGATTTTTTGAAAATAATGAAACCGAACGGATTTCTTGGAGTTTTTTTTTTTTGGTAGTTTAGGCAACTCTATAGCCATCTGATGTTCAAGACCCATTCTTGGAAACGAACGAACTTTTGTTTACAATCGAATGAACTTCAAGACCCATTCCTGGAAACGAATTGAGAGAGAATAAAAGTTTCGTATCATGTCATCAGTGGCTGTCAAGCAGTTTCGATTAAGATGCTATCCAGCGAGCAAGAGCAGTATTATTTTGAAAGTCAGTTTCATTTGAGCTATCAATCAGTTTGGTTATTAAGCAAACTATTCGTTGCACAGTTTGAGTGTTATTGTGAAGTACTTTAATAAAGGTCATTTTGCATTATTTATTCAACAGTTTAGTGATTCGAACTTAGCAGAGGGTTGCAAATAAGAGGATTTGCAAGTAAATTCGTTACAATTGGTGTCAGAAGAGGAATTGTTGAATAAATTCCAGAGGACAACAAGGACATGGCAAAGTTCAGTGAATTGAAGATGCACCAACTGAAGAAGGAGTTGGAGAGCCGTGGATTGAATACAAGCGGCGTTAAACTCGAACTTCAGGCTCGGCTACGAGAGGCATGGAAGCAGAAGGAATTGATGTGGACGAGTATGTCTTTTATCCTGATGAGGACGAGGCAACAACAAAAATTGAAGAGAAAAACGAAACATCGCAGACAGTTACGAGCACAGACTTGAACATGATTTTGGCTTCAATATCTGCACAAACATCGACAGTAAAAGAGATGTCTTCAGAAATAACATCGAAGATTGAAGCACAGGAAACACAAATTTCATCACAACTGGAAGAACAGAAGACGTATATGGTATCCCAACTGGAATCGCAGGAAACCCGTATAACATCACAATTGGAAGAACAGAAGACATATTTGGCATCTCAACTGGAAGCGCAAGAGGCACGTATATCTGAAATGTCGGCACAAATTTCGGAACAGGTATCGTCGCAGCTCTTTGTGAAACTGGAAGAGGAGGATGCAAACATTTTACAACTCGAGGACAAAATTGATGCCGAAATAGAAGCGTTAAAAGGTCGCATGGATCAGTTACAACTAAACCGCTCAGCTGTTTCAGCAAGCAATCCAAAGGTAAAAACACCATCATTTGACGGTTCTGTTCCTTTCCAGGTCTTCAAGCTACAGTTTGAGAAGACCGCAGCAGTGAACAACTGGAATGCGGAAAATAAAGTTGCTGCACTGTTCGTGGCATTGAAAGGGTCTGCAGCGGAAATCTTACAGACGATTCCAGAGTACGAACGGAACAGTTGTGAAGCATTGATGGCTGCTGTAGAATGACGTTATGGAAGCGAGCAAAGGAAACAGATATTCCAAATTGAGTTGCAAAACCGTCGCCAAAGAGCGAATGAGACTTTGCAGGAGTTTGCCTCGGATGTTGAAAGGTTGGCTCATCTCGCAAATGCGGACGCACCCGTGGAATACACCGAGAGGGTAAAAATCCAGAGTTTTATAAATGGCATACGGGACGTGGAAACGAAGCGAGCTACATACGCAAACCCAAAGCTGAAATTTGCTGAAACGGTATCACATGCATTGATTCTGGAAACAGCGTCGCTTCTGTGTAAGCCAGTTTTCAAAGCACGCCGTGTGGAAGTAGAAAGGCCAGAGTGAGTAGACGCAATATTGGAGGCGCTGAAAGGATCACAAAAGCGGAGTGAAAAAGTTATCAAATGCTTCAAATGCGGGAAGTCCGGTCACATTTCACGTCATTGCGATCTTGGTCCTAATAGTTCAAACAATGTGGGTGGCCGTAAGCGCAAAACTGGCGGAAATGAGCAAGAGCATGTCGGATGTAAAGAACGAAAACTTGCCCCGGCTATTGAATGTCCTGTGATATCTGTGTCGCAAATTGGAAGGAAATCAAGCAGTCTTACCGTCAGAGGGAATGTGGATGGTAAAGAACGTGCACTGACTGTAGATACGGGCGCATCTCATCCCTTGATCCGATCTGACTTGGTCAACAGGAGAATAAAACCGTTACCTGGAGCAAAGTTGCGTACGGTCACTGGCGAGTATAACCAAGTTCAGGGAGAAGTGATATGTGAAGTCTTGATTGGAAAGGTCACGGTTCTACACAAATTCGTTGTGGCGAAGATCGTTGAAGAAGTCATATTGGGAGTGGACTTCTTGGTTGATCATGACATCAAGATCAATATGCAGAGAAGGGTGATGCGTTATGAGAACCAGGATATACCACTTAGCTTTAGTTTGCGGAAAGGATTCAGTAGTAATCGAGTACTGGTGGAGAAGACTCGACAAAAACCACGGAAGTCAAAGGCAAAGGTTAATAGGTCGAATGGGCCAAATAAAGCAAAACCAAAAATACCTGCGAGAGAAACACTGGCATTGACAAAACCTAAAAGACGCAGGAAAACGAAGCAACGAATTTCCGAGAAAGAATGCGAGGGTAGTTTCAAGCCGGAGCGCACTACTGTTGTGAAATGTGGGAACGATACTGATTATGCGAAGCCAATCCGTCAAGCGCAAGCTCTACGAAGTAGTTCATTGGCCAAGCAACAAAGTGCGAGGTAACGATCCAGGATAATGAGTAGTAAGATGAAACACAGGTACGACAAGGAAAATAATTTGGAAGGTTTCCGGGAGGGAGATTTGGTACTGCTATACAACCCTCACCGGCGGAAAGGTGTTCCATCCAAATATCGGTGCAGTTGGGAAGGCCCGTACAGAGTTGTGAAGACGATCAGTGATGTCATCTACCGCATACAAGCAATTGAGAAATCACGAAATAGAAGAGTGGTACATTTGGCAATGCTAGCAGCGTTTAAATCGAGAGATTTGTCTGATCGTCCCGATCAGACTTAGGTGGAGGGCAGTGTTACGAATATTAGCAAACTAAGGGGTGCTGCTATCTCTAAGCCGATGCTAAACAGTGACGCGAATTCACATCAATAATTCAATCATTATGTATCTACATAAACGAAACAATAATTGCGTCTACACATATGTACCATGTACGTATACGAGCAGCGGAGAGTCAATGCACAAACACATGCATATATCTGAGATACTCCTGAAAGTATGCAATGAGAAAAGCTATAAAATTGTGCAATTGTAGTTACAGCTGAGAAGTTTGAGAGCTGATGGACTAGTAGATTCTGGAAGCGCCTAGAAGATGCGAACGTTGAAATCAAAGAGTATAAAAGGCAACAAGTGTAGAGGCGCTGGAATTCAGTTTGATTTGAGTTGTCAAGCAGTTTCGATTAAGACGCTATCTAGCGAGCAAGAGCAGTATTATTTTGAAAGTCAGTTTCATTTGAGCTATCAATCAGTTTGGTTATTAAGCAAGCTATTCGTTGCACAGTTTCGAGTGTTATTGTGAAGTACTTTAATAAAGGCCATTTTGCATTATTTATTCAACAGTTTAGTGATTCGAACTTAGCAGAGGGTTGAAAATAATAGGATTTGCAAGTAAATTCGTTACAATATTTTAGTGTTTTTGTTTTGCCTCAATAGAGAAAGAATTAAAATATTTTTTGGGAAACTTTGCTAAAAATACGTAAAAAGAAGTTTAAAATTAGTGGTTTTCTTTTTAATTAGTATGGAAGTTGAAAATTTCAATAATTAATGTGTTAGTGTACCAAATTAGTAAGCTTTCCATTATTATAAATGCGATAGAGTTCTAATTGCGAAATTTATCGCATGCGATTTTTCGGATGCAATATAAATTGCACGCGGTTATAATCTCACTTTAATGTTGAGCGACATATATTATTTCGAGGCTGCTAAAGGAAAAGGAAATAAATAAATGCTAATGAAGAAAATTTTTAATCGAAAACAACAACAATAACCATGTATTTCGATTTCAGTCATCAGTTTAGTTCCAGGTCCCCTGCCGAAAGATCTTTCAACGTTGGAGCGCGAGCGGTGAGTTTTTATTGTTTTTATTTCTCCCATTTTTTTGTTGGTGAGCGAATAGATATTAAAATATTCATTTTTCTTTCGGTGAGGTTTATAACTATGATAAAAGTAGTGTTAACTTTTATTCGGGATTTTTAATGATGCAAAGTAAGACCTAATTTAAGCATTTGAAAAAAAATCTAAACTCCTTTTATTCAATTTAAGATTTAATGTTAAAATAACCTAAAACATTTAAAAATTATTTTGATTGCTCATCTAATAAATATTTACTTTTGGTTCTCGAAATTATAAAATTAAACTTAATGATATATGTTAGAGAAAAAAAAAGCCGAAATATGTAAATTTAAACAAATTACCATTTGTTCTGGTTAAAATGCTAATGTAGCAACAAAATATATTTATTATTACTACTAGTGGTTAGTTAAATACTTTTCTTAAACGGAAAATTTGAATTTTAATAGAACGCTTTTAAATATTTGTAAATTTTAATTTTTTTTTGAGATAACACTAATTATTATGACTATTTCCACAAATATGCCCGATTATTTTTATATTAAGAAAATTCAGTTTAGGTGAAGGGTTTGGTTTATAAATAGGTTTAAGCTTTTCGTTTATCTAATAAATTTTGTAAAATTTAACATGACTTTTTAAACTTTTTATTTTTGATTCCCTAGCCTTATAATGGTTGAGTGTGGTAAGTTTTAGGGATTTCAATGTTTTTTTTTTTTGTTTTTTTTTTTTGGTTATCATATGGAAATCATGGTAGGGAGGGCAAATGTTGCAACAACACAATGCAACACATCCCATACTGAAAGCAATGCGACATCAAGACATGTAAGCGAATGTATCCGCTTTCCTTTAGGTATCTCTTTTTTTCTTGGCACGTTAAATAAAATAATTGTGCTGTAGTGTGAGCTGACAGCGAAAGGTAGGAGCAACAACTCCACCCCGTTAACCGACGAGCAAGAGCCGGATTTAAAGACGTGCACCCACTCCTTACTTTTTGCAAACACTGTGCTTACTACAAAACGTTGCATGCTACATGTGACTTTCAATACATGCGGCTGAAATATCTGCAAGCATGTGTACAGTTCGGTGATTTTTGGAAATTGCTACATGTGATTGTATGTAACCCGGGTAAGTTCAATATCTATATCAAAAAGGGTTGTTAGTATAAGAGCCTGAGTACCGAGGTAGGGTGTATAAATATATATATGCCTAAGACTTAAGACCCTTGTTGCTACGCCTTTTTCAGCATTAAAGCAAGAATATATGTAGATGTGTGCTCGTATGCGCTCAGGTCAGCTAAGAAGCTGAAAATATGTCGTTGCGAGGAGGTTTTCCGTTATAGGCTTCAATCTGAAAATCTGTAGCTTTTAGAGAGCAGTTTTCAGAGTAGGATTCATACAGGATAAATGATCGTTTAATGAGAAGCAGGAGGAAACAAAAGTTTCATTGGCATTGAAGAAGTAATAGTGGCAATATCTTCGCTTGAAAATAAGACCCCAGGATATTTATATGGATGTGAAGAGTCGTAAAGGAATCTTACACAAATTTGGTTAGGACAAGTGCTTGACTCTCGATTCGAATACATGAACTTTACTGAATTCATAATAAGTACTCCTTCAAGCCAAGCCAATTCTCGAAGAATCAGTATCGAAGATATCGTGCATGAGGTTTATGCCAACGTATTATGCGAAATTCTTCCAACTTAGTCACGCTAACAGACACAAATTGGAAACAGAGGGTAGTCCCAGTCACCCTCCAGCTCTTCTTTCTTATGCTTTAACGGCCTCGCTCTTCCCTAACCATTTGCATAGCACGACTTAACCAGTACAGCATTCGGGCTTTTATTCGTTGTACTTTGTTCCCATATGCGTAAAACCCGTTCGCCATGTCAATAAAAAGGGACCATATCTTAATCTTTCGGCACACTTTCTATAAAGGGTGATATTAGCTTATCTAGAGCGAATTTTACTGCTTGATTGACTTGCCCTATGACAGTCGTTGTAACAGACAGTAGGATCCTTCGCCCTACAAAGGTTTGGTAAGATGAGGGCGCATCAACACTTCCTGTTACATATATACTGCGTCTCATGGTCCCAGCAAATGTATTTCAATCCCTTTCTAAGAGGCATTGAAAGCATTTTGAGTACAAATAAAACAGGTACGAAGATACCCTCTTTCTTTGGTAGTTGTTGCTGTTGTTGTATTAACGATAAAGACACACCCGAAGGGTTTAGGTACTAGCGCCACCATCTCGGGAACGATTTATATGACCACATGAAACTTTCTAGGCCATCCCGCCCTCCCCTCCCCCTAGTTCCATGAGGAACAGGATTCGCCACGGGTAGGTGAGGTTGATAGTCAAGTAGCTTTCCGTACTCTCGACTCAGAAATTATAACATCTCATCTGGTTATTCAGCGTATAGTGTGGGCCCCTAGATATTTAGAATATATCTTATTCGTGACATCGTACCGCAAAAGGAAACGAGTATAGTAGATGAGCTCTTGATAGCTCAGCATTGAAGGAAGTGATCATGGCACCGCTGGTAGTCTAGTGATATGAGATTCGAGCGGAGGAAAGTGTGGGCCAACAACTGTGCGAGTGTCTAGCGCACTGTGGATGTCAGGAATGAGAGGATTCGCAAATCTTCAAGTAGTAGGCAGGCTGAACCAGAGTTTTTTGAAAATTTGTTAATCTTAGAATATTGTTAATTGTTTAATCAGAAATAAACTCCCCCCTAGATTTCAATGAAACTAAATTCCGACAGAAAGTAGCCTCGAACTAGGGTATCTTAAACAAGTGATAAGAAAAATTTAATCGTGTAACCAGCACCACCAGTTGTGGGTATTATGCAAATTTTGTATCCACTTCTGGTGTGAATGTATGAGTTTCACCGGTCTCTTATTTGATTGTGCCATTTACTGTTGGTTTTTGTTATTATCGAGCACAAATGTCCTAGTACTTATATACTTTCAGTATACAAAAATACTCCCTTTTTAACAGCCTAACTATGTACGAGTTAATGTAGCACCGTAAATCAAGGAAACCAGCAAGTACTGCTACATATGTAAATATGTAAAAGGAGTCAAGTATGTATGGGCCTAATGTATTAACGTCAACTCGACTTGGAAAAAAATCGATAATGTAGCTTTTTATCCTGCAGAATATATAACAGTACACCGTAATGTATATTCTATTTGCATAAGTTTGCGCATAATAGCCAACATACAATGATGTTGAGTGAAAGCAAAGGCATAAACTAACAATAAACTAGGGCAGTTTAGTAAGTGTGGTATATCACCAGAATAAAGTGTATAGGTACTTTGGAAACGGCATACCAGTAGCTTTGGGGCGATAAAATTTTGCAAGTTTGTTCTTAACCAGAAGCAATTTATATCGAAACGGGAATGGTCATTCGCCGAATTTTGTTACGAGTAGGGGGAAATGTTTAGGCCTGATGTGGTGTTTTGACAGCACTGATCGGAGATTGAGAAACTTTCTGTGACAGAAATGTGCAGGGATAAGATAATGTTGTCAACCTTATAAATCTCCATAAGAGTGTCTTTTTGTTAATTGGGTAGGGGAAGAGGCCATGTTAATACAGAAATTTCAGCCTATTTCAAGGAAGGTAGGAAAACAGGATCCTGCTAACAGAACAACTGCTAACCTTTTTATCAAAAACTGTTTCGGAAAGAAGATCCTATTAATAAATAAATTTAATCCTATTTCAAAAAAATCATATTTATTATTTCTAATTGCTGTTTTTATGTACGGGTCCCTTTTTCGCTCTTATTTGGAGTCCAAATCTATAAATAAAGTTTTGGTTGTAAAGATGGAGATGCGGGCTGTTAGCGAGCTTTGGGTAATTTTAGTCGTAGTGCTTTTGTTTAGCTATATTTTATTAAAATAATTTGTTAAAAATAAACGATTGTGAGCACACAAATAAATCTATTTGTACTATGCACAATTGTGAATATTTGCACTGCATTACTGGCAGTTGCTACCATACGCTAGATGGCAATGTAAGTGTAAGTTTTAATTGATTGATAGAACAGCTGATTTGTTGATATTTGATAAGAGACTTTTATATTGGTTGTGAAAGATGCGCACGAGTCCGGCTCGTATATAATAAAATTGTAAGGAAAATTCAATGAAGACAACGAAAGTGACAACGTCATTACAGATACTTATTTCTATTTAAGGGAAGGTAGAGAAAGAGGAAACTTATTATACAGAACCTGTATCCGATTATATCGAGAGCAAGAGAAGAAGCCCCTGCTCCAAGAACTTCTTACTATTTCATGGAGGGTTGACAAAGATTCTCCTTTAACATGGAACCACGTTTAAGCGGAAATTCTTTCCAATTCCATATTTTCATTAATGTTGCTGTTGTGATGAAGACACTCCCCGAAGATTTTGGGAGTGTTATCTATGTTGATGGTCCCTTGTCGGATATAGATACGGTACGTTCCGCTAACAAGCATCGTTTGGGAATTAGCCTGACCATATCGGGAACGATTTAATATGACCACATTGAACATCCTAGACCGAGGCTTGCAGTAACAAAACGATGTGCTGGAAGCATTGATTTGATAAATTTGTTTTCGATATATTTGCTCTAGAAAGATTGGTCAGACTGAACTGGCCGTTCAATAAGGAACTCACACATACTGAATGTGTCCATAGTGCAACTCTGCCGCTCGAACACAGAAAAGTTTAGTGTATAGGTCACTGATATATATCACCGATGTTAATCCTCAGCTCTGTATAATATACAGCTTTGTTTAAGATAAGCGATGCACCCTTTAATTACCGCGTATGAGGCAACAAAGGCCGTGTCATAAATACACTTTTAGCCAGCTTCCACTTTATACCACACAGGAAAAATCTCTGTGAGCCGATAAGGGCAGCTTTATTAGCTTTAACCCTTTTTAACATCTTATTTACGAAAGCGGTAAGAAACTAATCTGAAGAGGTGCTAGTAGTGAACTTGTTTACGATTGAATCAAAGATTGATGAGCAATTGTCATGTTCGCCGACCACATTAGCGTCTTCCATCTAGAGGTCACCGCGATCACAAATGAGGTGGTTGAAATTTCACCACGTGCCATTGCTTTGTAGTTACACCATTGCGGAACCCTTGAACTAGCAGGATCTATTTCAAACAATCTGTGCACTACTGCGTTCTGCCCAGGCTAAAGTTAGTTTGAGCTGGCCGGTCAATAAAGACCTCACATAGACTGAATGTGTGTATCGAGTTACCAGAATTGATTTGACGACGAAAGAACCCCAATCAGCTGCCAGGACATATTATATAGAATAACTCCGTCCTCTTGGCAAATACTAGCAGTTATCGAGGACCTAGCTTAATTGCTACCTCGAGATCCGGCAACTCTCCCGCCCCTAATAGCTGGAGCCTTGAACTCTCAATGGCAGAACCCGAACACAGAACGTGCCCAACCCTTTCTTCCTGCAGCTCGCACTTTCAACACCTGCTGTTACTGACGAGGCCTAACTTATAAGCAATTCACACCAGAAGCCAGTCTCCAGTTAGCATGCTTAAGTCTTCTCTCTTCAGAGATATGAGCCATTTTGTGAGTAATATCGTAAGGCTTTGCACGTAGGCCCCGCGCTTTTGTCCACGCCTTTCCTGTTTGATGGATATATGCAAATCCTGTCTCCTTTTGATTTCCCCCTAATGGATTGTGATGTCTATCGTCGATTCAGCGAGGGTTGCACCCTCCTTTGTAAA
Source organism: Eurosta solidaginis (assembly GCF_040869045.1). Classification (NCBI taxonomy): domain Eukaryota; kingdom Metazoa; phylum Arthropoda; class Insecta; order Diptera; family Tephritidae; genus Eurosta; species Eurosta solidaginis. Next base: position 84,915,184 of record NC_090319.1, on the reverse strand, counting down.
CTCATCGGCCTTTTCGTTAACTTCTATCCCTTTATAATCGGGAACCTAGTATTGATATCTGGTACGGCCTAAGCGAAGTTTTTCCAATGTTTCTTTGCATTCCAGAAAACTTCTTTATAATAAAGTAATGACTGCAGCTTAAGCACGCTTCCTCCTTCTGCCGCGTTTTTCACTGCTATAATTGCCGCCTGAAAGCAGCCTGGCTTACAAAAATAAGATATTACAGAATCTTCAAAAGAAATTTTCTAAATTCTACCTCCATTTTTAGATACAGTCGAAAAATAACCTTTCAATTAGTTTTTTTTTTTTTTGTAATTTGGCATAGTTTTGCAACATAGTAAATTTCACTACAAAAACTTTGAAACAACTTTTGTGCATTCTAAAAGACAACAAATTATAATTTTGAAACACAATAAATTTCCCAACGCCACAAATTGCAATGGCTTTGAAACAATATTTCTGAATTCAGGTTCCACTTTGAGTCACCACAAATTTCCAAATTGTCACCTGTGAAAGATAGAAAAGACTACACAAATGTATTTATTTTCAAATAAGAGTTGTATGACCTTTGAATAGATGAGGATGGGGTATAAAATCAAACACCTTCATGCATGCAGTGTAGCTTTGTTTATGCGTACACATTCAACTTCAAATTCGAACACTTCTGAGGCTTCCTTTCACCACAAATCCTTCGCATTCAGCTTTAGCTTTGACTTAACACACCTCACTCCATATTCCCGCATGAGATCAAATTACTGCAACACTACTTTTTAATCAATAATAAACAGATAAGGTGACCTAACTGTTCTATTGTTTTTGCTGTTGTTGTTGTTTTTTTGTCACACATTAATAACAACAGATTTTCTCAGCAGGGAAAATTAAATTTGTTGAGTGATTATGTCCTGTGGCGCGTGTATTTATTCATTTTTTCACATGACTATCTTCATTATTTCATATCTTCAACAACCGAGGCAGATTAAGATGTCATAAAATGGCAAAATTAATGATTTTGATGATGGATGTCAATGCTCACAGTGTCATTGCCAGTAAACTTACTTTGCTGATGGTAATAGGAGCAGTGTAGATTAACTCATCATTTATGCCTTTATTCGCATTATTCTAGAGAAAGGAGCATGAGAAATAAATTATATAGTGAATCTTGCATAAGTCTTGTTTTGTTTTTATTTTCTTTTTTTGCTAGTGCTTATGAGCTTGGTGAGTTCGACGATGAAACTCCAAGATTTTAGGTCATTAATTGGGCGACTATTGTCGTAGGTGACGATGATTATTACAAATAGCCGAGGACGTTCCATCGATCGCAGCTCTATACAAAAATTATTATTGAAAACTTACATCGAATATCACTGTGTGACAGCCAAAATTGGTACTGAGAAAGGGATAGGTTTGAGCGTCAACAGTACTAGTAGGTTATTGCCTTTCTGCTTCCTTTATATTATTCAATACAATATTTCAATACTAACTTGGAGAGTCCTGCAATCCATTTGGCACTATCTAGAAAGCTAGTCTTGAAACTTGAAACACATATAGGAACCTGATGACAATTTAACATCTGGGAAAAAACTTCCCTAGGTGGTCTAGGGATCGTGAATGTTCCAAAAAAAATGTACGAACTTGGAAATATTACTTTCAAGTTTTAAGGAACTTCCCGATAACCCAGTTACCTGAAACTTTGAACATAGCTTCGAGCTTCGACCGCCGTGGTGTGATGGTAGCGTGTTCTGCCTACCACACAGACAATTAGAAGAAAATTTTACTATGCCCCTCGGCAGTGTGTGGCAAGCACTCTGAGTGTATTTCTGCCATGAAAAGCCCTCAGTGAAAATCCATCTGCCTTACAGATGCCGTTCGGTGTCGTCATATAACAAATAGGTCCCGTCCCGCCAATTTGTAGGAAAAATTAAAAGGAGCACGACTCAAATTGGTAGAGAAGCCTTTCATTTACTTTTTATTTAGTGTAAAAGAGTTTTCTAGATGGGACAGGGATCGAGATATTTAGAAAATAAATTTACAAAATGTGGAATCTTGCGACTGCTATTTGCTCCCAATGGAACTTGGGGGTGGAGAGGGAGGGAATGGCCTGAAGGTTTAATGTGGCCACATAAATCGTTCCCGAGATGGACGGGCTAGCACCTTAAAGGTGCTGTGGTACCGGAGCGTACCGGATCTGTATCCGGCAAAGTACCATCACATCGATAACACTCCCCAAAGACTTCGGGGAGCAACCTTATCGCTACAACAACAACAACTGCTATTTGAGTTACTCCCAGTAGATCTAGCTCCTTGCGTACGTACTTCAGAACACGATGACAATTTAACATGAGAAAAATTTTGCTATGTGGTCCAGGGATCGTGACATTTTCCATTCAAATCTTGAGGAACTTTCTGCCTATCTAGTGATAGGGATAAGGATAGGGATAGTTTTTTGGGTTGATAAATTCATTGTTTACCAACTTGTTAATCATATCTACTCTAGGTGGCGCTGTCGGCTAAATTTGGTGTTACTACATTCATTTTTTAAAAAGCTCTTTTGCTTCGATGAAAAACTACCCTCGGACTAGGTACATTTTTGGGTATTTATAAGTCGGATATTAGGAACCCAATCGGAATTCTCTGAAAATATTATCGGTGCACGCAAAAAGGAGTAACAATTTTGCGAAACTAAGGAAAATTCTCACAGGAAATGCCAATTCCGAGGGGTATTGGGATATATTGCTATGCCGGCCATGAGCTGAGTACTTTCAAGTAGTTTGAGGGTTTTCACTTCTATTAAGGGATATTGGTCATACCCCATAAGGAAATCCGGCAAGTTTAATCCCATATGTCTCATGTAAAGATTTCATTTTTCTTGGGGGACAACAAAAAATAGTAAAGTTTGGCTCTTTCCGTAGTCTTGGAATTTGGTGGAAGTTATTTTGTCATAGGCTACAAAAATATCTGAGGACCAAAAGGCAATCAGTATATCATCGTTCTATTTAAAAGCCTGATCGGTATCGGAGGAAGGTCTACAAAAACTGCACTCCATTCGGTCCGAAAATAGTCCAAAGACTGTTTAGTAAGCGGTGCTGCAAGATGTTGTTGTTGTTGTTGCTTTAACGATAAAGACTCCGCCCGAAGGTTTTAGGGAGTGTTATCGATGTAGATGGTTCTTTGTTTTTGCTGTTACAACTATCGTATATAAACCCCACTACAATTAAACGATTAACAGCACTCAGACCTCTTAAAACCATTTTCAGGGAACAAGTTGAAAATAATCAATTTGCTAAATTATTACCCACCCAAGGTTGACATAAGACGGAGTAGAAATTATTTTTTTTTTTTTTAACCTGAACTCGCTGAAATGACAGGGGAGATTCTTTTTGATACAATGTGGAATGACGACCCGAAGTAGAGTCAAAAGCAAATTTTCGATTCTCTCTACTTTATTCTATTCCCTTAGCTTAACTTCGCCAGCGTACAAGTACGCCACCACACAATGTTGAAAAATGTGTACATCGCCTAGTAGCCTGGTCCATTAGATGTAATGTGGGATAATTCTCGGGGAGAGAGAGGCTCAGAGTTTTGAGAGTTCTAAGACAAGTACGTAAAGATATTGCTTTGTCTGTCCAAACGCACTGCTACTAAATGTAACAGACATTCTAACGGATGTGCAAGGAAATCAGAAAGATTTGTCGTAATGGGCACTTCATCTGCAGGAAATATATCCATTGAATAGTCTTTATAAGCCAGTTTAACATCTCTTGATCGAATTTGAGCCACAGCGCCTCACATCTTCTCGGCTTTCTTCTTCTACAATAGTTCATGTGTTTGCACAGGAGCCTGCTAACTGTGGTTAGGGGCCTGTACATGTTGCCGATATTGCATTAGTGATTTCTGAAATGGCTTATTACTCCACTGGGACGAGGAGCTTAGCCAGTATTAATGAGTGCCATTTAAGTCAGGCGACGCGCCGAGTATAATTGGATGAACAATTGAATTGTAATTTGTGGTATGCCTGTCGTAAGAGGCGATAAGGTTGCTCCTCGAAGACTTTGGGGAGTGTTATCGATGTGATGGTCCTTTGCTGGATACAAATCCGGTACGCTCCGGTAACACAGCTCCATTAAGGTACTAGCCCGACCATGTCGGGAACGATTTATATGACCACATTAAACCTTCAGATCTACCTCCCTCCCACCCCCAAGTTCCATGAGGAGCTTGGGGTCGCCAGAGCCTCGTCTGTTAGTGAAACGACATTCGCCGCTCGAAGGTGAGGTTGACAATTGGGTTTGGAGAAGCTATATATTGCGCTGCGGCGGCCACCGTGGTGATGGTAGCGTGCTCCGCCTACCACACCGTATGCCCTGGGTTCACACCCGGGCGAAGCAACATCAAAATTTTAGAAATAGGGTTTTTCAATTAGAAGACAATTTTTCTAAGCGGGGTCGCCCCTCGGCAGTGTTTGGCAAGCGCTCCGGGTGTATTTCTGCCATGAAAAGCTCTCAGTGAAAACTCATCTGCCTTGCAGATGCCGTTTGGAGTCGGCATAAAACATGTACGTCCCGTCCGGCCGATTTGTAGGGAAAATCAATAGGAGCACGACGCAAATTGGAAGAGAAGCTCGACCTTAGATCTCTTCGGAGGTTATCGCGCCTTACATTTATTATTTTTTTTTTTTATATATTGCGCTGGCAACCTGAAAATATTGCGCTACACAACCCCTTGAATCTGGTATTTTAGTCGCCTCTTACGACAGGCATACCTACCGCGGGTATATTCTAACCCCCTAACCCGGTGGGGGTAATTGAATTGTATGTCGCCATATAACGTTTCTTTATAATTTTGCAAATATTGCCTGAAAGTGACCTGAGAATTATGTTATGATTCTGAAATTTAGAGGTAATTGCGGTTGCATGAGTGTTGAAGAAGAGATACCATCAAACGTGTCACCAAGAATGACAATGTGACTGGCAGACGGTAACATACCACTTCCACCTAGGGAATATGGTAACAGAAGACTACGTCGGTAACAGTGCCAAGAAAACTGAGGTCACTGAAGAAGCATGAGAAATTAGAATAAAGTTTGTCCTTATTGTAAACACACCTGCAGAGAGAAATCCCTTTCTGCATAGTGCGGGTCAGGGGGTTAGAATATACCCGCGGTAGGTATGCCTATCGTAAGAGGCGACTAAAATACCGGATTGGCCTGAAGGTTTAATGTGGCCATATAAATCGTTCCCGAGATGGTCGGGCCAGCACCTTAATGATGCTGTGTTACCGGAGCGTACCGGATCTGTAAACGGCAAAGGACCATCACATCGATCACTCCCTAAACCTTCGGGGAGCAACCGTATCGCTACAACAACAACAACAACAGGTTTCCATGTATGGAAACTAAAAAACCGAGGGTCAGGACAGTCCCTGTGACAACCCATGTTTAAATACTAAAGACTTAGATGTATGTATGTATTTAGAAACGTTGGTATCCATGAAAATTGCTAAACGCTGAAATTTATATTGAAAATATGTATTCATAAATTTGTGTATGATGGATACTAACTTACCTTTGAATAGCTTTCAGTGGAGCGTATGTCATTTATGGTCCATGGCAGCATAGCAGCAGAATAGCGGGGATCCACAGATGCGCTACCTCGATAAGTTAATGACACTAGACGCATTTTCATTCTGATGCAGTTACAATTACTTTTTACTTAACTTTAATAAATATATTAACTAAACCTATACACTTTTTAGCTTATCTTTTTTAAATAGCTGCACTGCCACATACATTCATATTGAATTGGATTTAATTTTAATTACTTTCTTCAACAAGCCATAGTTGTTTCCTTGTAACTTGTTTATGATAGTAGGATACAAGAACTTTGCCAAGCGCATGACTCATCTGGAGCAAAAGCAAGAAGTACTCTTAAATATGTGGGCGTTGAATGCAAAACAAAAACGCGTAGTCAATAAGGATACAATATATGTATGCTTTTATAAAGGTAGAATTATTGTAGAGTATACATAAGTGCAAGTTAGTGGCGTGTTGCTGGCAGGCGGCAACAACTGTTAAAGAGTGAATGTCCTGATGGTTCCTTGCTTTTACTGTATATATATTAGCGGTAAATGGCAGTGAGGATAATACATATGAGCTTATCGTCAGATTTATGTATGTAGGTACATAATTTTTGTATGTACACTAATGGCATTTCAAAATTATATGCGACTGTTTACAATTGAGCACGCGATTAAAGGAATTTAGAGCAAAGACCCACAAAGAACTTTTTCGTATGAATGTAGCATGCTAGCGTAGGACTTCATTAGTATTTGTGTTTTTAGGTGGAATGGTAAATACAATTTTTTATAATTAAGTTGCACAGATATTCACATGAAGTGTTTGCTTATTCCTGCTTTTCACTGCACTACGAGTTTGCCAGTTATTCATCTAATTGGAAATGAGCAGCGAAAGAGTTTCGACTACAACACACCGCGACTTGACTGCCTATATCGATTTTTCATGTTTTTCAATATTTAGCTCAGAATTAAAGCGGTTGCTGCGGTTGAAAATATAGAACAAACATACAATCCTTCGGAGGACAACTAGTTGGGTATTTTTTATTTGATACCACAATCCAAGCTGAAGGCGAACTCAAAGCATTGCAGACACCTCTTTGTTTCTTTGTCAGATAATTTTCGCGAACAAATAAACACCAAACACTTTCCACTTCACACAACAGAATTGCAATAATTGTAGCGCCTCCTTTGAATTGTTTATATTCATATATATAAATATTAGATTGCAATTTAATATAGCAAATTATAAACTTGTTCTCTATAAAAGTAATTCAAGAAATTTTATATTAATTCAACCGTCTGCAACGCCCATCAACTTTGAGAATTTACTAAAAACTGTCAATGGACGCACAAGACGAAATATTCGCCACTTTTGTCTCTTCATCGTTTATGTATACACAGAGATCCTTGCGCTCTAAACTACATTGCAAAAATATTTCACCTTTCAATTTATCCTTACTCAGCATTTCTAATTTCTTTGGCAAATTTGCGTTGATTCTCTCAAAAATTACTTGAATTTCGCGGCTTTCGGCGCAGTCGCTGTTGAAAATGTTTTTATTTTTTGTCTGTTTTAATCTGTTTGACATTTCAATTTGATGTTTTAACACATCTGCTGTTCTGCTGTTGTGCGAGAAATGTCAAACATGAAAAAAATGCGAGCAGCGAAGACACGAGCCACAAGGTTTTAATAGATGGCGCTTAACTCAACACAGGGTGACATACTAAAACCGTTACGGATATTCTAGACTTCAAAAAGTTGAGAATACTCGTAATGCAGCGCCCAAATTTTATTTCATGGTGTGAAAGAGACTTCGTCCGGAGAGTTAGAGGGGATTAGCATATACTCTCAAGAAAGCATGCCTACAACCCAACAATAAAAAATATGCAATTTGCACTTCGTTTTGAGAGTATGTACCTGGAATTTCGGAACTCTTGCAGGAGTAGGTAGATACTGATGCCCAGCTACCCTACAAGAAACGCTGATAGTTTTACTAATACACTCACACTTGTAATTGACAATGCTGATCCTGCGATGACGTAAACATTGATACTCAAATTTATGTATGTTCCTTTGTTCGCTCACGCATGTCCGCATGTTCCCAACGACAGCCTATAATCATGAAAAAGGACTCAAACTGGGAAAGCTTCGGACACCTGGTACAGAACAAAAGAACGTACAGCAGATACCATTATGCATGTGAGACAGATACATAATTCTCAACGGAATTTTATGTATGCGAGAACAGTTTATCCGATTTAATCATGTTGTCACTACTGACTGTCATATGACAATCAAATGATTATCACGGTTGTTTTGTTACTTTTTAAATTCCGCCATTTTTAACCGAAGAAAACCATATAAAAAATAAGTTTAAAAAATGAAAAAGAGAGCATTTCAAAGCTCCATGCTAAAAGAAAAAAATCGAAAATAATATTAAAAAACACCAAAAGCTGTCGGAATGTATGGGCGCACTCAAAAATTTGATACCCGAAAAATAATAGTGGTTAGTGGTGATTCATTTTTAAATGTGTTTCCGCATGAATTTCTGAATTTAAATTGAACATTCTCAACTCGAATTCTTATAAAACTATTTATTTTCAACAAATAAAAAACACGTATGCTTTTATCACGTACAAAATTAAAAACGTAATGAAATAAAGTAAATAAAAAGCAAAAAGCATTGTTTCATTTTTGGCGGAATATAAAAATGATCAGTTATGATAGTATAACAGTCAAATCTGATATCTACAGTAAACTATCATTTATGACACTTTTTGATAGTTAGAGTGTCAGCACTGATCCAGGAAAAGGAATGAGAGTGAGCAGTACGGCTATATACTTAATCAGTAGGCCATGTTGGTGTACAAGAAGGAGACAAGTTCGTGATAGAAAGTTTGTATGAGGCGCTGATCGTTAGGTTGACATTGCTGACAATCAGATGATAGTCATATGATAGTCAGTATTCTTGTAGGGTAGTTGATTGACATCTCGTGAAGGCAAGGACTGATGGCACCACCACCGCTCAGTAAGTAACGATGAAGATGGTGTTGTTGTTGTTGAAGTAGTGCTTCGCACCATCCAATAGGTGCGACCGATCACAAATTGTCATGAACTTGCTGTTTCAACAGGGGTGGACCATAAGAAGACGGCTGGCTAGCATATTAATAGTACTATTTTCCGGAACCTACCCGATCAATGTCTGTAAAGGATCATCAAATAAAACTTCCAAAAAGCTCCCCCAAGCCATTTTACTGCCACAAGAAAACTAAGAAGAATCACGATGGACGGAGTTACGCATGACGTTCTGTCCGATAAATGGGGGCGCTCCCACAGGTGTAGTAGAAAATTCCCATAACTCGCCATACATCTTCATCGTTAGCGCAAGACTTGTCAGCTACGTCAGCCTACTATACAACATACACAGACAATATTTTTGTCATCCTCACAATCCCGACTGATGTCCATCAAAGAAAAAAGTTATTTTTGCAAGGTCATTCAATCCACGCCAGCTCGTTTTATACCCGCTGAAAGGAATTCCGAAAATCCGTCCAAGTTTTTCAACGAGGCATTTCACCCGATATCTCTCTTGTCGCTAGTAGATAATACACGTGAAGCTGCCCTTATTTCCTGGCAAACATGCGACTGTCAACCACCAGAATGGCTTTCCGAAACCGCGCTAAATTCTGTAAACATACAAAAAATTGCGAATTAAACCAAAAACCCCACCATTTAAGAGCACTCGTAGCGTTAGACTTGTCAAAAGGTTTTGACAGAGTCAATCACAGAACGTTACTGCAAGACATGGAAGCGTCTTCCTTCCCCGGTGCATCGGTTCAGTTCAAGCAGAATCTTTAATTCTTACATATCAAAATTCCCTTCCACAACAGAAGGAGTCCCGATTATGTCCTGCACCGATGACTGCGCGATAATGGCAATGGGTCCTGGCCCTTCCATTAGTCTCTAACACTAATATCTTCAACCCTGTTGAAAATGCAAGTTTCCTTGGACTTCCATTAGAGGATATCGATGACAATTTGTCCATTGTCACACCTATTGAATGGGGCGAAACGCTGCTACATCAACAGCATTAGCAAAAACCACCATTCAGAAAGCACGACTGAACCCTCAACAGTATAAGAGGTTTAAAATATACTTGCGGAAAGCTTGTCTTTTGTAGGAATCGACTTGAATCTATAGACTCAAAGGTTCGACGAGTAAACAAAATTATTCCTGAGATCGGTCAGTCGGGCTGGCACCGGCGTGTATGGAATGCATAGCTGACAAAGGACTACGCACGTTCATAGCACTGCCCTCGACCTCTGGGGAACTTTTCTGCGGTTAAAAAAAAGCAACGAAATCAGCGATAAGCACGATGAACTGAGCAGGTCACATCGACAATTGGGCTTTGCCACATCTATCGCAGTGGCCATGAGGTGAGAAACACGATTCGGAACAGTGGTAATGGGAAAGAGGCTTCGTAGTCAAGGACTGTGGCTCAAGGCTGTGAACTAGCGAACCGCGATCCGCATGAAAGCGGGGTTTCCAATATAGGACTTACTTAAATGATGCAGTCGACGTGGATAAGGAATGTTTTATGAAAAACAAGAAAAGATAAACTACAGTGATTGATGACGATACAGTGCTCAATCCAAGCTACCGAAGAATCTTTCTTCCTATGTGCAAAGCCGGGCACGTTACTTATCTGGAAATAATGGAACCTCATAAAGTTGATATATTCATAACGATAGACTCGAATTTTTCGCACTGCAGATAGCGGAGCATCTAGTTGGATATGTTTATGCCGAAACCTGGATTAGCCCCCTCCACTTGTTCAAAGATGTAAAGACATCGAGGCAGAATTTTGCGTATGTAGGAGAAACCACTTATTCCTTGCCTGAGATGGCGCGGAACAGGTCTTTTCTAGTTTAGAATAGAAGTAGTATTATTCCGCTGCGTCCTATTCTTTCGGATCGAAGGTGCAGATAAACGATATGGTCGTCGACATACCCTGAACTTATAATCTTCCAACGATTAAAACAAGGCTGCCCACGTTACGAAATATTATCTATCCATTGGAACACTTAAAATGTTAGCTGTCTAGAAATATAAACTTAAATAAAAAAAACATGCTAGAACAAAAATATCATCTCAACCTCGCCAGCCCGTAGTCTTAAGCATATTGCAATAAGACACTGCCAATAGCAACGTGTCAGCAATGTTGGCGACAAAGTCCATAACGCGCATTCATACATAAGCGTGAACATTTGCATTTGCTTGGGTGACGTTTGTTCCGCACCATTATGCGCCTCCACAAAAGAGGCTATAGACGCATTGAGTTTTCGCAATACTCGCATACGCCCTTAGTCTGCTCCTAAAATAGATTTTTAACATTTTAATTTGTTTTTATTTAAATTAAGCGTTTTTTTTTTGGTGTGAGCAAATATGGAATGAAGCCGATCACCTTAGTGCATTACAATCGGTGTATGACTTGGGTGCCAGCAACTTGAAGCACATATTAGGACATTGACTGGCAACAAGTTTTTTGTAGAGATAAGGTGACGCAGGTCACTCACACCCATTCCCATTGACACCTGCTAAAAGGGAGATGCGGTAATTAGCAAGCGGGCTTGCTTAACGATAACATACCCCCAACGAACGTCAAAGGAGATCAAGGTTTTCTCCACATATTTCTCTCAACTCAGTGGAAATCTTCCCGTGCCTGAAAATTTGTGTGTCGATAGAAATACTTTCTTGGCCGGAGCGTCTTCGTCTATTCGCATAATATGACCTATCCAGCGAAGCTTTTGGGTGCTCTTTCTTCCCTGATTTATATCGTGTTAAGGAACGATTTGATTCAAGGCCTTTAAGGAAGGGGTCACCAAGTAGATGGGATGCTTATAACTTAGTTATTCTTGTCAGGCGTAAATTTCTGAATACAATGTATGACATAGTTACCTGGCTATCGTGACTACATAGTCTGAATCATGCGTATTAGCTGTCAACCGTAGCAAAACTACGCTCGTTTTGTTTACGCGGAAGTATAAGGGTCCCAAATTTAGACCAGCGTTTGTGCTGTCTGACAGGATGAATGACGGATAATATAGCATAGCGTTTTTACTTTGCAGGACAGACTCCTGCGCGCCGGCTTCCGCTCTTACCGATAAATTCACCACTCTTATTCCCTCAAGGAATGAATGATCCGGAGGAGCCGTGTGTAGAAGTCCACGAAATTGGGGGAAGCTTCTGACCGCCATTCAACTGGGAATGGCCACAGCGATTCTTTTGCATGCGGTTCAAGCAGCTTACTACTGCCGGTCGCTTGCGGCCAAGTAGGTATACTCTGGGTAGCCGCTAAACATCCGTTTAGCGGTGAGCTAATGTGAGAAGGCGACAACCTGGCTAGGCCACTCTGACATAATCGGTTTAAGGGCTAGCCGGGGGAGATCTCATCGGCAGCGTCTGTACACCTCTAGGTGTGGCTGCAAGCGGGCGTCTGTCTTGGAGCAAGCGGCTCACTATATAAACGTGCAAGTAATATTTACACCCCCGCTGAGCGGGTTGTGCGCTGGGCTTGGGACCCGCCACGTAAAACCATACTCCAATGAAATATAACAACAAGCCTCGGATAAATACACTCTCTATTGACGACGACCATGGCAAACGTTTGAAGGACAATGAATTGAGGGCATGCACCTGGAGCGTCCGCTCCCTGAATGGGATTGGTGCAGATGCCCGGCTGGTTGATATCCTCGTCAAAGCAAAATCTGACATCACCGCCATCCAAGAAATGCGTTGGACGAAGCAAGGAAGAAAGAAGATCAAAAATGTTGACATCTATTGGAGTCGCCATACGAATAAGCGCAGTTTCGGCGTCGGGTTCGTGGTGGGAGAGAGACTTTGTCGCCAAGTGCGCGCGTTCACGCCTGTGGACGAGCGTCTCGCCACTATCCGAATAAAAGCAAAATTTTTTAATATATCATTCGTCTGCGCCCATGCGCCGACAGAGGAGAAAGACCATGAGGTGAAAGACACTTTTTTTGAACAATTGAAACGCACATACGAGCGCTGCCTCCGTCATGATATAAAAGTCGTGCTTGGCGACTTTAACGCCAGGGTGGGCAAAGAAGGTGTTTTGGTCCTACAGTCGGAAAGTTCAGCCTACACAATGAAACTTCTCCTAACGGACTGAGGCTGATTGACTTTGCCGGTACTCGAAACATGTTCATATCCAGCACGAGATTCATGCATAAAAAGATACATCAAGCTACATGGCTGTCTCCTGATCGAAATACTCGCAATCAGATCGATCACGTTGTGATAGACGGACGGCATGCCTTCAGCGTTTTAGATGCGCGCACGATCCGAGGACCTAACATCGACTCGGACCATTATCTCGTTGCAACCAAAATACGCACCCGCCTCAACGCGGCTAAAACCAAGGAACAAAAAACACAAGGAAAGCTAGACGTCGAAAAGCTTCAATCACAACTGACTGCCAATGATTTCGCAAATCGACTCTCACACCCGCTCTCTGAGAGCACAACTCATCCTGAAGGAATACAGGAGCATTGGGAGCATATCTCCAAAGCACTTCGTACTGCCGCCGAGGAAAAACTTGGTTACCGGCGGCCACGAAAAAACAACTGTACGATGAAGAATGCCGCGTTGCAACCGAAAGAAAAGACGCTGCCTACAGGGCTACGTTAAAAGCGAGCGCGACAAGAGGAGTGTGTGAACGCTATCGTGAGTTGAAAAGGGAAGCGAGACGCCTTTTCAGGAAGAAAAAAGCAGAAGCAGAAAGGCGTGAGTGCGAGGAGCTTGAGCTGCTAGCCACCAGGAATAACGCCCGAAAATTGTACCAAAAAATACGGCGACAGACGGAAGGTTTTAAGACCGGGGCAAAACGGCGACCTTGTAACTGATGTGACGATTATGACGAAGTTAGAATAGCAATAACCAGATTGAAAAACAACAAGGCCGTGGGCGCTGATGGATTGCCTGCGGAGCTATTCAAGTACGGCGGCGAGGAGTTGGTAAGGCGCATGCAGCAGCTTCTTAGCAAAATATGGGCGGACGAGTGCATGCCCGACGGTTCTAAGTGTTCTTTGCCCAGTCCACAAGAAGGGGGATAATGCAAAATGCACCAACTATCGTGGAATCAGCCTTCTTAATATCGCATATAAGGTCCTTTCAAGTGTATTGTGCGAAAGATTGAAGCCCACCGTGAACCGGTTGATTGGACCTTATCAGTGCGGCTTCCGACCTGGTAAATCTACCATCGACCAGATTTTCACAATGCGCCAATTCTTGGAAAAAACCCGTGAAAAGAGAATCGACACACATCACCTCTTCGTCGACTTTAAAGCCGCCTTCGACAGCACGAAAAGGAGCTGCCTATATGCCGCTATGTCTGAATTTGGTTTCCCCGCAAAACTTATACGGCTGTGCAAAAGGACGTTGAGCAACACCATCAGCTCAGTCAGAATTGGGAAAGACCGCTCAAAGCCGTTCGAAACTAAACGAGGTTTCAGACAGGGTGACCCCCTATCGTGCGATTTCTTTAATTTGATGCTGGAGAAAATTATACTAGCTGCAGAACTTAACCGCACTGGAACAATATACTATCACAGCGTGCAATTACTGGCATATGCTGATGACTTTGATATCATCGGCCTAAACACCCGCGCTGTTAGTTCTGCTTACTCCAAACAGGAAAAAGAAGCGGTAAAGATGGGTTTGATTGTGAATGAGGACAAAACGAAGTACCTGCTGTCATCGAGCAAAGAGTCAGCGCATACGCGCCTTGGCAACCACGCTACTGTTGGCAGCCATAATTTCGAAATAGTAAAAGACTGCGCTTATTTGGGAACCAGCATCAACACTAGCAACAACATCAACACTGAAATCCAGCGAAGAATCAATCTTGCCAATAAATGCTACTTTGGACTAGGTAGGCAATTGAAAAGTAAAGTTCTCTCTCGGCGAACGAAAGTTATACTCTACAAGTCACTTATCGTACCCGTCCTGTTATATGGGGCAGAAGCATAGACCATGACAACAGCAGATGAAGCGGCTTTGGGAGTGTTCGAGAGAAAAGTTCTTCGAAAGATTTATGGACCTCTACGCGTTGGCGATGGCGAGTACCGAAGAAGATTTAATGATGAGCTGTACGAGCTATACGCAGACATCAACATAGTCCAGCGAATTAAAACGCAGCGGCTGCGCTGGCTAGGCCATGTTATGCGAATGAAAGATGATGCTCCGGTCAAGAAAGTGTTTCTATCGGAACACACCTATGGAAGCAGAGGTAGAGGGCGGCCCCCACTCCGTTGGAAGGACCAGGTGTAAAACGATTTAAACTCCCTTGGTGTGACCAATTGGCGCCGGTTGGCACAGCGAAGGAGCGACTGGCGCGCCTTGTTTGGACGGCCATAACCGTTTAGACGGTTAAGCGCCAATTAAGTAAGTAAGTAATGAATGATCCGAGTATTTGCGATTCCCCTGGTCACTTACTCTATGCCTATGTACTGGTAGGGCTCGCGTCAGCTAAACAAAAGTTGCACTGAAACCACCTCTAGCCATGTGTCTAAGTCTCTCTGGATCGTTGTTTACTCGAAGCGTTCAACAGAGCTATCAAGGCACTACCCAATGGGAGTCCATGTGGTACGCCTTAACATACTGGACAGCCCCGGTTGTATTAGCTGTATGGAGGATGACGAGGTGAACTCATTAAGTCACTTTATGCTAAGCTGTCCAGCCTTTGCCATGACGAGGCGTAAATATCTCTGTCGTGACGTATTAGACTCTCCGGAAGAAATGTCATATAACTGGAAGCCAGTTTCACCGTTAAAGTATATGAGATGTTCTGCATTATTAAATTTCCTCCAATATTCGCCATCTCTCGCTGGAAGTACCAGAAATCTTCAGGAGAGCTATGTATTAGCTTGAATACTGCATGAACCATACTGCCGCGTATTTGAGACCGTTTATGACAGCTGTTCAAACACGGAGGCGAAGAGTTGGTAAAGAGCATGCATCAACGCCTAAGGAAAATATGGTCGGATGAGTGCATGCCTCCAGGATGGGACTTAAGTGTACTGACCAATCCTGTTTAATATCGCGTATAAGGTTCTATCTACCGTAATGTGCTAAAGCGCATAGTCAACAAACTGATTGGACCTTATCAGTGCGGAGTCAGACCTCAGGAAAAGCTACTATCGACCAGATCCTGGAGAAGACTCACGATAAAAAAAACGGCGCTCGCCATAAGTTTAAGTTCCCTACAAAGTGGAAAAGGCTCTGCCAAATGATTGGGAAGAGCTTCTCCGACGTATTTGAAACCAAAGAAGGCTTCAGACAAGAGACTCTCTTTCGTGCGATTTTTTAAGATAATGCCGGAGCAGCAGAGCTAAAACGTGATGGTACAATCTATTAAAGGAGCTTGTGCATACTGACGACGTATGCTGATAATATTCATATTATTGGCCTGAACAAGAGCACTGTAAGCTCGGTTTAAGATAAAGAAGCAAAAAGATTGCGGTAGATGGGGATATAAAGAAGTACTTCCTGTCATCCATGAAAGAATCGGCGCATTCGCGACTTGGCAGCTACGTCACTGTTGACGGATATTAATTCCAGACTGTGAGAGACTTCGTCGGAGAACAACTTTTGCCAACAAGTGCTACTTTTGACTGAGTAGGCATTTGAAAAGTAAAGTCCATCGTCGAACAAAAAGCACGCTCTACAAATTGTTAATCAAACCTCTCCGGATGTATGCTATGGATGGTGTTGAGAGAAGATGAGGTGGCCCTGGGAGTGTTCGAGAGAAAAGTTCTCCGTAATATTTATGGTTCTGTCCGTGATGCCAGAACCAAAGGCTTCGATGGTTATGTTATGCAAATAGGCGAAGAACTTTCGGCACCCCCAGCGGGTTAGGAGGTTAGAATATACCCGCGGTAGGTATGCCTGTCGTTGAAGGCGACTAAAATAACAAATAGATTCAAGGGGTTTTGTAGCGCAATCCTTTCAGGTTGCCAGCGCAATATATAGCTTCTCCAAACCCAACTGTCAACCTCACCTGGTGGGAGGGCGGTATGGCCTAGAAGGTCGCATGTGGTCATAACAAATCGTTCCCGAGATGGTCGGGCTTGGTACCGGAACGTACCGGATCTACATCCGGCGAAGGACCATCAACATCGATAACATTCCCCAAGACTTTAGGAAGTGTCCTTATCGCTACAACAAGACGTTTCGGCCAAGAAAGTATTTCAGTCGACACCGCAGTTTTGAAGCAGAGGATGGGGGAGACCTCCACTGAGTTGGGAGAGGCAGGTGGAGGAAGCAAATTTGCCTCCCTTGGAGTTCCCGATTGGCATGAGCTATCGCGAAACAGGGATACTCGGCAGTTAATGCTGACATATATACGTCAGGATAAGTATGATGAGAAGTTTATAAAGCGCGAGTTTTGTAAAATTGACTCACCAGTTTGCACCACCGACTTCGTCGAAATTTGAACCCAATTTTTTACCTTTCGAAAATAGATATCATATAATATTGTAACGAATTTTAGTGCAATTCCTCTTATTCGCAACCTTCTACTAACGTTCGTATCGCTAAACTGTTGAATAAATAACTCCACAATTCAATAATGCAAAATGGCCTTTATTCACAATAACACTACTACTTTTCGACAGATAGCGTGCTTAAATCAAACTGATTCATCGTGCCTCAGCTGCTGTTGCTTTTATACTGTTTGGTTTCCTCGTTGGCATATTTCTAGGCGTTTCTATTTCTAGAATTTACTAGTTAGTTCCCAGCTATAAAATTACCAGCTATAATTTATTTTATAGCTTCTCATATGCGCGTGTATATGTGAGTGATACTTCCACAGATAATTGCCTACTTTTGGGAGCATCTCAGATAAGATATATGCATGTGTTTGTGCGCCTCTCTCCTCTGCGTGTACGGACGTGTGTGGACATAATGATTGATTCGTTTATGTAGATACAAGTGACTGCCTGCTTTAGTGTTGTTGTGGCTTCATTTACTTAGCATAAGACTAGTGATGTGAGTGTCAATTAAAAATAAAATAAAAAAAAAATTAGTGTCACTAATATTCGTCACAATATTTTTTCTTTCAACCAATTCAAAGGTATGAATTTCTGATTTCGGGGCTTTTTTTTTAAAATACATAAGTAAGAAATTTTCAGATTTCGATATTTTTTTTAGGATATGAAATGTGCAATGTATATTTTAGTGTTCCCACCTATTTTTTTCACGTCGAGTTTGTATGTAATGGCCCGTATGTAGATTAGAGCATCCTAAAAATTTATAGGCGCATAGTCATAGTCAAAATAAAATAGGTTTTTTTAGGTGCAGCTTTTTGACATAGAAAATGGGGTATCTTTCAAAAAAGCTGCAACTAAACTCAAAGCCTATTTCATTTTGACTATGACTATGTGCCCTAGATTTTAATAAAGTTTAATTTAATTTAATAAAATTTTGACGCTTCACACTAGCTCAAGGATTAGATATTAAAACCAGTACATGTAAACTAATTTGGTCATCTGAAGTGAAAAAAATTCATTTGACGTTAAGACCGAAAATCTACCAAAAATGGTTAATAGATTAAATTTCTGGGTTCATTTTACATAGCAGTCTTTATACTGTGATTTTATCCCTCATTACTTGTTTAAGTGATATTTGTCATTTTTTCCATAAATTATTATTGATGATTTTTGATGGCCTTGTACGTACTTGTTGTTGTAAAAAAATTTAATGAGCTGATAGGCCTTAGTTAAATAAAACACAATATTTAAATTTTATTTTAGTTTTACTCCGTCGATATTTCGATTTCAGTCTGAAATCATCTTCAGGACTGTCAAACACAAATAGAAAAAAGGACTATTAGAATGATATTCTATTTTGCATATAGGTATATAATAAATTTCCATAAATTATTTTCACAGATCAAGCCTTTATACCCAATCTCCTAGAAAATGAGTGTGAAACGACAAAACTTTTGGCTTCGAGTTCCATACATTCTGTGGGTGTTCTAATATTTAAGTATGCATATTGTAACGAATCTACTAAAGTTCCTCTTATTTGCAACCTTCTACTAACGTTCGAATCACTAAACTGTTGAATAAATAACTCCACAATTCAATAATGAAAAATGGCCTTTATTCAAGTACTTCACAATAACGCTACTACTTCCCGACAGATAGCGTGCTTAAATCAAACTGAATCTATGATTGCTTAGATTACGCTCTTTTATACTTTTCGATTTCCCCGTTCCATACTTCTAGGTGTTTCCAGAATTTACTTAGTTACCAGCTACAAAATCATAACTCCAGATGCACGTGTATAGTTTCTCATATGCGCGTGTATATGTGTGTGATACTTGCACAAATAATTGCCTACATTTGGGAGTATCTCAGATATATGCATATGTTTGTGCGTTGCTCTCCGCTGCTTGTATGGACACATGTGTAAACATAATGATTGATTTATTGATGTGCATACAAGTCACTGCTTAGTATTAGCTTAGAGATGATAGTATCCCTTAGTGTTGCTAATATTCGTCACAATATTTTATACACAGATAAAATTTAAAGCCCCGAAACATAAGCAGTTTTTTATATACATAGATGCGTTTGACCCAATCTTATGCATTATGAGTAGATTGCACGTACTTTTATGGAGATCGGCATATCGAGCGACACTAGCGCCAACTAACATGCACCTTTTGTTGCAACCAAAGCATTAGAAGAAGAATTTGACATTTGATTTGGCTAAGGATGTTTTCACACTTTGCAAGTAAAATTATTTTTCCCACTTGGTACTTTTCAAAAAGTATTTTTCTTGTATAGTGAAAATGTTAACAACAGTGCTTCAAGACATTTTGTATGTGTATTTGCAAGGCGAAATAAGCTTCAATTGCCAAGTATGAAGTTCCTTTATATTATAGTACTTTTTGGAGCTTTCTGGCCGCCTTTCCTTTAAAATAAAACAAATGTTTACTTCTTCATCCTACGCGCTTCGACGCTGTTTTGCGTCTTCCTCAGGGATTACTATTTATTACACAAAAACGAAAAACATATAAATTGTTGGAAATTAACTTAATCATAAGACGATACACAGTTTTGCACATATTGGACTTACATCTTTTTGCTACTTAATGCACAAATTTTGTATTAATTTTAAATATAATATCATTTATATTTACAAACACAACATTTTGGTTGATTGTGGCGATGTTACTGGAATGTATAAGATTTCGTTGAACGCATCTATATTGTAACGGATTTAGGGGAATTCCGCTTATTTCCAACCTTTTGCAAACGTTCGAATCGCTAAATTGTCGAATAAATAACTACAATATTCAGTAATGCAAAATTGTCTTTATTAGACTACTTTAAGGTACTTCACATTTCATTTTCATTTCATTTATTAGAAATTACATTAGTACAGTAAGATAATATATCTTTTATATCTTTTTTTTTACAACAAACAGTGTCATAGATATGTATTTAACAAGATTGAATAAAATTTTGGGATAAAAAAGGGATACACAGTATTACTAAAGTTAACCTAAGTTAATGACGCTATATAAAGTACAGTAGTAATGATATAAAATATATATAGATATAGTAGACATATTAAAGACAGTTAATAAAGACGACTTAGGAAAAAATTGAGTAAAAAAGAAAAAAAAAAAACAAAATGGTCAGATTAAGATTAATGTGTAGAGAAATAATTGAAAAGAATGCGCTTATAACTGCTCTGGTTTACATTGTTCCTTATTGCAGCTGGGATTGAGTTCCATATACGAATGGTGTTGACGAAAAACAGCCTTGTAGAGACAACAAAATTGAAGTTGGGTACAACTATACTGCATGACCTGAGAGATCTATTAAATGTGAATTTTTCATATAAGTACGGTGTGGATTTAGTAGAAATCAACCTGAACAAGAAAATTACCCTTCTAGCCTTTTGATAGGCGAATATGTCACATCCTAAGAGTTGAAACCGCCACGCAGAGTTATGATCGAACCTGCGTAACCCAAATACGTAGCGAGTTACCAGATTAAAGGCAATCTCAATTTTATGTGCAGAGCACGAATATAGTTTGTTGTAAACTAGTTCAGAGTAGGTTATTATTGGCAATATAAGCTGTACGGCAAGCTTTAGTCTAATTTGAGGAGGCTTAAGGCCTCAGATTGCGCAATGTGCCATACACTTTACCAACAACAGAGTTGATATCGTCAACACAAGTTAGGTTTGAGTCAATTACGAAACCCAGATTCGTGATTTTAGTAACGGTTTGTAGAGCAGTATTACAAATGCATATAGTAGGAGTTAGTACATCGACGACCTTTTTCTTAGAAATAGGTAATACAAACGATTTATTAGCATTACGGCAAAGACCATTACTATTGGCCCAGTAATGCACGCATGATAGGTCATTATTTACTTTAACACAAATGCCATCATCCGGTGGCAAAGAGCCTGAGCCAGATAAATAATTTTACATGTAAATGCAACAACTACGATTTGAGCCAGATAAATCCAGATAGAAGTCTGGTTCAATTTGTGAGCCAGATAATTTGTTAATTACTTGTCTTAGTTTGGCAACGCTGCCTTTAATAAACCTACTTTTTCAAAAATAGGTGTCGCTGCTTAGCCTTTCGCGTATGAGTTAAATGAAAAACAATGGCGACTTCTGCCTATCACATTTCACGTGAGAGAAAATATCACGACATCTGCTTCTCAAGTCTCTCAATAATCCAGAGCATTATCGTGAGAATTGAGCGTGGGCCGGAGCTGTAAAACTCACTGGATGACGGCAAAAGGGTGCTTAGGTAAGCGAAACTACCAGATAAATATATTTGTGTATCATCTGCATACGCGTGCATGCTCATGTGCTTACACACTGAAAAAATTTCGTTTATAAAAATACTAAATAATAAGAACCCAAGGATGGAGCCCTGCGGAACACCTTGGATTAAGTTTTTCATACCCGACACTGCACTTCCTGTGTTGACAAATTGAACTGTTCCAGTTAAATAACTTTCCATTAGCATCAAGGCACTTTTAGTAAATCCGAAGTATAGCTGTAGTTTATAACAGAGCAACTCGTGGTCGACAGAGTCGAAAGCGTTTGAAAAGTCTAGAAAGCAGAGCAGGGTGAGCTGGTTATTATCGAAGGGTATTCGGATATAATCGATTACTTTTAGTAATGCAGTTGCACAGCTATGATTAGCTCTAAAACCCGACTGGTACGGCGAAAGTAGATTATGCCTCAAAATATGTGAGTTGATTTGATCTGCTAGTAGCCTTTCAAAAACTTTAGATAGTACTGGCAGAATGCTTATGGATCGATAATCAGTGACTGAGCTCGCAGACCATTGTACAGGTCTACAAGTAGGATATGTAGCAGCACGCACATACACAGCCACGCTCACCTGATAAAATGCTTGTTCTTGTTCGTTTTTTGTGTGGATGCTATTTGGCAGTGTTGTACTTCTTAGGTCCAAGAAAATTTAGTAGCTGCTAACGAAAACTGTAAAATTTTTATTGCAAAATTACAAAGAAATATCCTTGTTTACTTTCAAATGAGCACTTAATTCCATCTCTTTTTAATATGCATATGTTTTGGACAATTTTAATTAACAAATTGTGATACTTTATTACTGGGGACGATTGCTAAAACATGGCCAAAACCGTTGAGGGAAGTATTAATAGACGCGTTTTTGCCTCGGTTCCAATAATTCGAATACTTTTCCGCCTTTGGACTATTGATAACAGGACAAAACGCGTCTTTTCATTTTTCTTTCCGCTTTTTTGGACGGGTTATTGCAGTCGACCTCGGTTTCAAACTTTTTTTCGCGGAGAACTTTTGAACGGGTAGAAAAACTTAACTCCCGTGTTTGTATTCTTAATACTGAAATAACTACGCGTCCTCAGATACCCCAATTGAAGACTTTTTTTATAATTTTCTGAAGGACCCATATGGGTGCACTTAAAATTTCCTACTAAATTCGTTCAAAAAATTTACCATCACAGCAACCCATATCTGATATTCCGATCCCTTTTTTGCTTCCCTGTGTCGCTTTCGACGAAGCAACCCCGGTAATTTTGACACTTCGTTCAGTGTCAAAACTCATGTTCCACGCAGGTTCCACTGGGTTCCACGCTAGTTTGACACTGACCGAAGTGTCAAACTGCCGTGTGTTAGAAAGGGAAAGAAATTGTTTCCCTCTCATACATATCATACTTGTAAACCTGTACAATGCTCGCAGACCCTTTTTTAGGAACACGCTTAACTATGGCACACTTCCACGATTCAGGAAAGCAAGATGTCGTAATGCAGTGGTTAAGAATGTGTGTAAGGGTACTCAAGACAAATGGTAAAATAATGTTTATAAATTTAATTGGAACACCATCAATAGCAGTTGCGTTAAACTTTATTTTGGAATACTTCTTACTACCTCACATTCAGTAACCGCAGAGAATTCAATGGACTTCCAGAGAAACACACAGAACCATCTGCAACAAAATTACCGAAGTCAACACCAACCACTGAACTATGCACAAACGCATCATTAAGGGTATCTGCATTCAAAGTACAATATTGCCTTCTTTTTCCATATATTCGAAGACTCTTTAAATTACGCCAAAGGGATTTAGGAGGTAATGAGGGATTTAGACTTGATGTGAAGAACTTACATTTTTGTTTTCTTATAATCCTAGCAGCAGTGTTTCTAGCGATTATGTGGGCCTGCCATGCTACATCAGTTGTAATCTTCCTCCACGATTTGTATGCCTTATTGCGCGCTTAAATTGCAGAAATAACTTGGCCGTTATACCAGGGACAGGACCTATTTGTAGGGTTGCTATAGCGAGTGGGGACATGCTTGTTATAGGCATCTAGAATCGTATTATTAAGAAACTCAAGTTTTTCATTGGCAGTAACGAGGCGCCAACATTCACTGAAGTCAACATGGGACAAATCGGAGTACAAAGCATTGTTATCAAGAGAACGATACTCCCTGAAAGCAAAAGAGCTATTTGCGTCACAACGGTCAAACTTAAAGTCAAAGGAACAAAAGACAAGGTCATGGTCTGATAGAATTGGTATCTGGTCAAATTTTAAAACAACAGCCAAGTCAGAAACAATAAAATAATCAAGTAGACTAGGGTAACAATTAATACGAAACCTTGTAGGAATATCCCGATTTACAAAACTAAGACCAGTACCACAGAAGTTATTCAATAGACTGGAACTATACGAGTCACGAACGAGGAGATTTTCATTAAAGTCGCCACAAACAATTATACTATCATAAGCTACAATGTACGAGGACAGATAAGAAAGTAACAAGTCATGACTATTACTTTTATGGGGACTGTAAACGCATGACAAGGACCTTTGTAGAAGCATCACGTAACTCAACAAGAAAATACTCTGTACCGGGGCCCACAGACTTGCAAATAGGCTTCACATTTATTACGAACCAGATTATAGTTGCTTATATTGAAGTGCCTGTCATCAAGATCTTCAGCAAACCAAGTCTCTGAAACACATATAACGTCAACATTGGAGTTTTCAAACACATACCTTACAAAAGCTATCTTCTCAGAATTCAAGCTTCTGGCGTTAAAATGTACAATACTAAAACCATTCCCACGCTGACATAAAACATTTATCATAGCAAGACTATTACCGCCCGCACCACTCAAATTACAATAACACTTATACTTCACAACTAATTGTGTGTTTAAATCAAACTGATTAGTCATGCCTCAGCTCGAGCTGCTTTTATACTCTCGGTTTTCTCGTTCGCCCATGTCTCCTAAGGTATAGTAATTTCGTGAACTTCATGCTTGGTTACCAACCATCAGCCATTACCATGTATATTTGTAGTTTGTAGGCAGATGCGTGTGTATATATGAGTACTACTTCGGTTGATGATGACATGCGTTTGTGAGTATCTCTCCGCTGCCTTGTATGTATGTGTGTATGATGATTGCTTTATTTACGTACATACGAGTGGCTGCTTAGTATCAGATTAGGGATGCTAGTATTACTTTGTGATGGTAATATTCGTCACAATATTAAAAACTTCATTGTGTCTCGGCCATTACGCACGAATGTAATGTATAGTGATAGAACGATGCGATTACTGAGAGAGTAGCATCGATACTTTCCTGAAAAATACTCGAGTAATTTGTACTTGATAATTTTTTCCAGGTACTGAGGAAAGTATCGATGCTTTACCTCAATACTTTTCCGCTATACTTTACCAAGTGCCGATAGTCTATATATTGAAGGTCAACAAAGTTCAGTCAACAACATAACTTGAGCAAAAACTAAGATCGTCGGCGATGTAATAAAAACTCCATATTTCACTTAAGCCGAGAAAATGGTGGTATGAGAGACGATTTCAGCCCATGGTGGTAAAAGAAAAGTATGTGTTTAGTGTCCAGAATCACTAACTCCATCAAAATTATGGAAAGCTGCTAACTTCACAATATTTCAATATATTTTCAATTGTCATGCAATAGAGCCTTTCGTTCTATTGTAAAATTTGTGTGAATGGAGTTAGCAGTCTTACAGTGTCGTTGACGATATATTGATACTGAAAACGGTCGGAATCAGATTATATCCACCCCCGACTTCAAAAATGGAAAAAGTGGCGATGCCATAACAAATACTGATGAAGTGGTTATGATGAGTGAATTAACTTTACGATGCACAAAAAATGTGTTACAAGTTTGTAAAATGGGCGGGGCATCGCCCACATTAGGTAGAAGAAAATTTAAAAGTTTTGAAAGCCGTAAATCAAAAGCCGATTTTATCACTTTGATCTGAGAAAAATCGGATAAAGACCCCGACTACTTAAAAAATATGTGATTACAGTTTTATTATAATAAAATTTGCCATATATGCATACATGATACGAAATAACACTACCAGTAAAGACATGATAGTGCAAAGTTCGAATGTTTAAAAAACGTATATCGTTATGACCCCCCCCCCCCCCCCCCCCTTCTATTTAGTTAATATTTCCACAAAAGGTTTATTGCAATAAAAAAATACTTGACTTGATTTAACTCAAAGAATATTTAGACCGAGCTTTTCTTCCCATTAGCGTCGTGCAATTTTAAATTTTACTTAAAAATTGGGGGGAGGGCGGGGGGGAGGGGCGGACCTTCATATCTTATGACGACTCCGAACGGCATCTGCAAGTCAGAGGACTTTTACCGCGAAGCTTTTCATGGCAGAAATACACTCGTAGTGCTTGCGAAATCGCCACCTAGGGGCCACCCCGCTTAGAAAAACTTTTTTCTAACTGAAAGAACTTTTTTTTAAGTGCCATAAGTCGATTTAAAATTGGTGAATTTTATTGAAATTTGGTGAGTACATAATTAATTTTTATGATAGCAAATGTTGTGTAGCTTCTTACGGATCACGATATTTGAATATTTATAACCAGTTTCTTTTAAATCATTTTGTTTGTGACGTTTCTCTTTAAACGTATCCTGAGTGAATAATGTGTGGTTTTTTCCAACCTTAAACCTCGTTACTTGCTTTCTACTAAATTAAAAAATACGATCTCGTTTAATACAAAAAAAAATTGGTACAAATTCCGAAGTACTCACTTGGATCGAGTATACTCGATACCTCTAACTGAGTATGAGTACTAGGATCGATACTTTGATCCGAGTATTTTAAATGAGTACCGGTTTCGATACTTTTTTCAAAAGTTCTATCACTTCCCTGCAAAGAGAGCGGTCTGCGATTGACTTCTTTTGTATATTTGATCCCCTATAGTCCCTTTTGGGTATATTTAGCATCAGTCAGTTTGAAATTTATGCAGCTAATTAAAAAAAAAAAAAAACAAAAAATAAAACAGTAACGAAATGAATAAAATAAAAAGATTAAATGTTGAATAGGATTATTTAAGAAAAATGCGGAACTCTATACCGAACCTAAAATACTAGGACCATATGTTCCATAATCGTAATATTTGTTTTGTTTTTATTACTCTACAACACCAATACGAAAAAAATCTGTAAGAAATTCCGAACGGGTAGAAAGAGGACTTGTCCGACAATACCCATAGACGAACAAAAGAGACTTGTGTGACTCTGGCTGTAGAGGCACGAAGAAAATATGTCCGTCACTGCCCGTATGGATACAAAAAGGGACTGTCGGACAGTACAGAAAAGATCCGTGTCGAACAGTACCCAAAGGGGTACAAAGAGGAAGTGTCGAACATTCCAAAAAGAATCTGTCCGACAGTACCGTAGGGGTATAAAAAGGACCAGTCCGACACTACCCGTTCAGGCATAAACAGGTACAATTGCTCTCGCCATAGGATATGCTCAAACAAAAGGGACCACTCCAACCCATATAAGGAGATCAGAACTGGCTATAGTCGCATACTCCTTTGCGACTCATTCTGGATTCATCCTAGACTAGTCGCATTTTTTGCAGGTTAGCAATGCATGAATACGGCCGATAAGGGTCATACTTTACCTTAAATATGTTGAGTAACGATACAATAAAATTTTATATACAATGAAGTTGCATAGCTTAGCCAAAAATGAGCAATACAAAAGCGCAGAACTCTTTTTGGCAGTTTTACATTCGGAAAATGACAATTAAATTATTGATAATATTGAAAATCACCAAAAAGGGATCAGGAAGCAGACAGGAGCTGATAAGATAAAGTTATCACATTTTGATCACATACTTATGTATATCTTAATCTATGTATATATATAAAAATATTGTGTGAGTTTGTTACATGCTTCAAAACTCCAGAACCACTTAACCGATTTAAATTATTCCTTTCACGTATTGTTCCCCGTAGTCCCAGGATCATTTTAAACTAAGTTTATTTGATCGTAAAATACGTAGAGTACAAACATTTTTATACTCAGATGAGCAGAGCTCACAAAGTATATTAATTTTGTTCGCATAACGGTACCCCGTAACGTCATAAACTAATCGAGATAGATATAGATTTCTATATATCAAAATGATCTGGGCGAAAAAAGAAATTCATTTAGGAATTGTCTTTCGTTCTTCTTATTCTAATGAAATTATTGCCGTCTTCCAGTGAGTTTTACAGCTCCGGCTCACGCTCAATTCTCTCGGGAATGCTCTGGATCATTGAAGCAGATTTCGTGAAATTTTCGCACACGTGAAATGTGATAGGCAGATGTCGCCGCTGCTTTTCATTTAACTCATACGACGAAAGGCTAAGCAGCGACAACTATTTTTGAAAAAGTAGGTTTATTAAAGGCAGCGTTGCCAAACTAAAAAGAAGTAATTAACAAATTATCTGGCTCACAAATTGAACCAGACTTCTATCTGGATTTATCTGGCTCAAATCGTTGTTGTTGCATTTACATGCAAAATTATTTATCTGGCTCAGGATTTTGCCACCGGATGACGGCATATTATTACTATCACCATCGTCACTTGAACTAGCTGTATGCGCAGTCTTTGTATATAATTGAAAATTAATATTTAAGTTTTTATTACAAATAAAATAGTAATAAACCCTGCAGTAATTTGAGTTGTTTTATGCGAAGCAACAGAACAAATAAAGTGGTGACCCCGACAGCGCGAATATCATTTACTCTGTACATGAGGATTAGAATTCGCAAAATTCGCCATTTTACCAGAATTTTGCGATGGATCACCAGTTACCTCATAACGGCAGTTCTACTTGATGCCAGGTTCCCGTTACAACTTGCGCTCCGTTATAAAAGAAGAAGACATAGAAATTGCTGAGAAAGATGAACTTAACCAAAAACTACGCGCCCTGGAATTAGAGTGTCAACGTCTGCAGACTATGTACGAACAACAGCCAAATATACAGAGAGACTTGCAGAGACCACATGGCAATCTAATTTTACCGAAGTTCAATAAAAGCAACCCGCATTTGTGGTTCGCTCAACTTGAACGATCGTTTCGATTATACAAAGTTCAAAGTGACGACGGCAAGTTCGATTTTGTCACAATACATCTCGAACAGGAGATTACGTTATTTGTAGAAGACCTCATATCAAAGCTATCACAAAGTAATAAATACGATGCACTCAAAGCGCAGTTACTGGACAAATTTGCCGAACATGCTGAGTCGAAATTACGTCGTTTGTTACAGGGAGGTGGCACAGCAGGCATGAAGCCGACAGAAATTTTGTCATACATGCGTCGATTAGCAACTGATCCCGACAGCGAGGAAATCATTCATACGTTATTTATTGGGGAAATGCCTCAGTCAATACGTCCAGTCTTGAGTGTTTGGAATGAGAGAGACATTGAAAAACTTGCGAAGATAGCATACAAGATGCTTGGGGCAGTAGCAACGAACACTAACAGCATCTTGCCAACTCAAGCGTCCAATGACAACTCATTCCAGGCGGTATCTCATACAATGTCCTTGTCAGAAATGAGCGCAGCATTAAAGTCTCTTACAGAAAAGGTGAGTAAAATTAGTAGCGAACTAAAAGCTTTCAAGTCTTGCAGAAGCCGTAGTAACTCTCGTCAGAGAACACAAAAATCACCGGCAAAAAAGGCCTCAATGAGGGGCAACCAACTCTATGTTTTTTCCACCAGAAGCTCGGAGATAATGTGAAGAAATGTCGTCCGAACTACTCGCGCTACAAGTCGTCAAACTAAAGCGGCTGTCGTCAATAACGCTGGTTGACAACAGTCGCAAATCTAGCAGCGTTAATCAAACAAATATTTGAACCAACACAAAAGAACTAACTGCGAGCAAAAATAATAAGACGAATGAGAAGCGCTTATACGTCAAAAAAATCAAAATTCAACTTTCTAATTTATTCCGGATCGGTGGTGTCTGTTTTACCACGCTCGGCAGCAAATAGTAAAATCAAGCAAGGTGATTTGCAATTGTATACGGCGAATCAAACGGTCATACAAACCTACGGTAGTCAACCAATCGAGGTCGATTTGGGTTTACGGCGATCATTCAGCTGACTTTTCACAATAGCTGACGTTCGCACTGCAATTATAGGTGCCGATTTTCTGGCTCATTTTCAACTACTAATCGATTTGAATACTAAGCGTCTCATTGATAGGAAAACGGGTCTCACAACGAGCGGCGAACTCAGCAGTACACGAATTTTTGCAGTCTCAACGCTAAATAAAGCAAACAAGTTTTAGAACGTTCTCAAAGAGTTTGTCGATGTCACTAAGACAAATTCGCAATTCGACACCAACAAAGTTTTCCATTCAGTTCGGCATTATATCGAAACGTCTGGTAATATGGTGGCTGCGACGTCTCGCCGGCGAAAGGCTTGAAGCTGCCAGAGCAGAAGTTAACTTTCTGCTGCAACAAGGCATCTGTAGGGTTTCGAAGAGTTCCTGGTCTAGCCACTGCACATGGTGTCCAGAAAATGCGGTAGTTGGCGTGCGTGTGGCGACTATCGAAAGCTAAATTCGATAACGGTCCCGGATCGTTATCCCATCGCCCACGTTCACGACTTTGTAAACAAGATGCACGGTAGTACGGTTTTTTCGACCCTCGACCTGTTGCGGGCATACTACCAAATTCCTATGGCAGAGGAAGACATCAAGAAGGCAGCTGCCTGCACGCCATTCAGTTTAATGGAATTTTTGTTCATGCCTTTCGGCCTCAAGAATGCCACGCACACATTCCAAAGGTTTATGGATGACATTTTCCGAGGCATCGAATTCGTATTTTGTTATATTGATGACATTCTCATCATGTCTGGCTCGCAAGAAGAGCATGAAGAGCACCTTCGCATTGTTTTATCAATTTTGCGAAAAATTGGCCTCAGCATAAACGCCAACAAATGCCAATTTGGGCAATCCGAAGTATCTTTTTTAAGTTACGTGATCAACAAAAACGACATCAACCATCTGAAATCCACATAAAGGCAATAGCTGAGTTTAAGAAACCCGAAACTTTGTGCGAGCTTGGCCGATTTTTGGGTGTCATTAACTATTACCGTCGGATCGGAAGCATGTAGTATACAGACGCTTCCAAGATCCAAGCACCGTTGAGTGATTTTATCCGTAAAATTTAAAAAAATTACAAACGAAAAATTCTGTGGACAAAAGACGCAGTCGACGCATTTGAAGCATGTAAACAAAGCGTGGTCAACGCAGCGCTTCTGGCTCATCCCGCACCGAAGGCCAAATTAGCTCTTGTCTGTCATGCATCAAACGTGGCAATTGGCGCGGCTCTCGAGAATAACTTGTGGCAACCTTTAGGTTTTTTTTCGAGAAAACTTAACAGCACAGAAAAAAATTACAGTACCTATGACCGGGAGCTACTTGCAGTTTACGATGCTATTCGCCATTTCAAACATTTTCTCGAAGCACGCAGTTTTATAATCAAAACGGACCATAAACCATTGATCTATGCATTCCAACAAAAGCCGGAAAAAGCATCGCTGCGGCAACTGCGGCACTTAGATGTTATATCTCAGTTTTCTACAGCAATCGCTCATGTTAAAGGTACTGAAAATTCTGTGGCCGATGCCCTCTCTCGATTAGAGGCAATCTCAATGCCCTCGGCTATAACTCTGGCTGACATTGCGAAATCTCAAGCAGACGACGAAGAATTACGCTCGGTTTTGAGCGTTGACACATCTCTCAAATTACAAGCAGTTCAATTTGACACTTGTACGATCTATTGCGATATATCAACGGGTCAAGTGCGACCTTACGTTCCACGAAACGGCGCATGGATTGTTACATCCGAGTGGCAAATCTACAAGTCAACAGGTGCGACATAAGTACGTTTGGCCATCCAGGAAGAAGGACATCGCCGATTGGGCGAAAAATTGCATTCCCTGTCAGCGCGCGAAAATGCATCCGCAAATCATAATACCGCAAAAATTTACTGTGCCTGACAACAGATTCGATCACGTCCACATGGACATAATTGTTATGCCCCATGCGCAAGGATTTCGTTACTGTCTCACGATGATCGATCGCTTTTCTCGCTGGCCCGAAGCAATACCATTAAGAGATATTTCAGCGGACACGATTGCGAATACTTTTTGGGTTCATTGGGTATCCAGGTTTGGGTGTCCAAAAACAATCCCGACAGATCAAGGCACACAATTTGAATCCGCGTTGTTTAAAAATTTGTGCAAACTTGTTGGTGGCCAACACATACACACAACAGCATATCATTCCCAGGCCAATGGGATGGTAGAGCGCTGGCATCGTTCACTAAAAACAGCTTTAATGTGTAGTACCCAAATTCCTTGGCCAAAACTCTTACCAGTAGCACTACTTGGATTACGGAATTGTTATAAACCTGACCGTAAAACTTCAGCAGCTGAGATGCTTTATGGTTCGCCAATACGTATACCAAACGAATTTGCAGAAGGTACCGATGCACCATCTGACCCTCACATCTTCGTTGGCCAATTGAGAGAGCAAATGCGAGCTATGCGACCAACACCAGTTCCACATCACAACAACAATAAAATATTTCAGCTCAAACATTTGAATGATTGCACACATATTTTTCTTCGAACGGATGCTGTAAAACAGCCACTCGAAACCGAAATCGAAAACGACCCGAAACGCTGCTTTACGTGGCTATACTCAATACGTTGTAAAATTAGAAGTCCGAGAGTTCTTGACTTTTAATTATTATTTAATGAACGAAATTAATTAAAAATAAAATTGATAGCCTTAATGGTGTGGCTCTGAGAAAAATACTCCATAATCCTACGCTTCGGGTCGTTTTCGACCCGTACTAAATTTGCGTTCCATTCTATTCAGCATTGGATAAAGAAAACTATTTTTACGAAAATTCCCAATTGAAGACTAATTTTTTAGCAACTATTGGTAACTCTAATGAAATCATCTGATTCTATGACAGCTGACATTCAATGCCAATTGATAAAAACGTGAAATTTCGAAAATGCTGTATAAAAAGCAAAATAAAAATATAGCGTCTTACTGCGGAACAAATTGCGAGTTTTCTAAAAAGTGACAATCATCAAAGCGATAATGATGAGGTATTTAGTCAAAGTGATACAGAGTATTACCCTGAAGAAGGTAATCTCAATGTTGGACTGACCGAGTCCTCTGAAAGCGACAGTGAGGATATATCAGAAGGGGAATATGCTGATTTGCTGATATTGAAAGATGAAGCATCTTGGAGTACAACACCCCAACTGAAGGTAATGTATTTGTGTCTATTTTCCTAACTGAATGAGTATACTTGCACATATCTGGAAGGGGAAGAAGTTGCAACATTTTGAACTTGCGACCCGGAGTAACAAGATACCTCAGTGCTCGTGTGGATTCAATCAAAGATGCATTTTTACTTTCCTTTCCAACTTCAATTGAAAACATAATTTTGAAAAAATACGAACGCTTATGGAAAACATCTATTTTGTCAAGACCACAAAGAAATCAATCGCGACTTGTTGCATGTTTACTTTGCAGTTATTCTCTTGGCGAGAGTGTATAAGTAATGAATACGCAGCTACTTTTCCCCTCTTCATAGTACTAATTCCTATTTTCTGTTATTTTCAGATCAAAAAATGAGAACGTCGAAGACATTTTTTGTCCAAACTATGGAATACCTATAGTTCGATCTATAATGTCCAAGGAAAAATTTCAAAAAATTACAAGAATCATACGCTTTGATGACCCAACTTCCCGTCGAAACCACTCTGACAACTATGACAAATTTACGCCAATTCGTAACTTGTGGGACAAACGGGTGGAGTTGCTACCAATGTATTATAATCCCAGCGAATGTGTTACCATCGATTAACAGCTTTAAGGATTCCATGGAAGAAACTGCAGTATATGCCGAGCAAGCCGGAAAGCTCTGGCTTCAAATTTTGGATTCTAGCATGTTCAAATGTATTATAATCCCAGCGAATGTGTTATCATCGATGAGCAGCTTTTAGGATTCCATGGGAGATGCAGTTTTCGTCAGTATATGCCGAGAAAGCCGGAAAGGTATGGCATCGAATTTTGGATGCTAGCATGTTCAAAATCTTGCTATGTATGGAACATGCAACCATATTTGGGCAAACTGCCAGGAAATCAGCCGGAGAGGAATCAAGGACAGCGCGTTGTACTGGACCTTGTAACTGGATTGAAAGGTCACAATGTTACAATTGACAATTTTTTAGCTCATTTGAGCTTGGCCAGAATCTTCTTTGAAAAAATAATAAATCCGAATTGATATGTGCCATTTGCAAAAAAAAATGTCTGTAAACGAAGTCACAACCGTAATGTATGCATCAAATGCATTAATAGTAATATAAATGTTTGAAAATAAGTTATCAACTTTCAAATATTGCATTTAATTCATTTTATCAATATGAAATATATTCGGATTGCAAACGACCATAAACGTAGAATTATGAAGTTTTTTTTCCGTAGGTCTACGGTTAAAGTAAAGAAAACTTTTGTGGCGCGTTAAGTTAAATCAAATAAGCAAAAGCTTTACCTTCTAGATTTCAAGAATTTGACAAAATAAAAATACATAACATCACTCTGCCCGTTATACATTCATATGTAGCTATGAAATTTTTGGGTGAAATACGCGTGAAAAATTGTAACCCATTTATGAATAAACTCCTATATTCATTAACAATATAACAGGTTTAAAATGCATTTTAAATTGATATTTCCGTACAAATTTTGAGTTACAAGAGCTTTATAAACCCATTTTATTTGTTACGAATATGGAGGGAAAAGTACAAAAAGTTTATAAAACTTTTTAAAATGACGTGTCCATAGCAACTTCATATCATAGGAGCTTAAGCCGCTGTTTATACACAAATATTTTCGTTGTTGAAACTCATTATTTGGTGAAGATGGCGTAACGAGGAAAGCGGGGGCACCGACTTTCTTGTGTTCGGCGACTTGCTTTGAGATGTCTTTCTTCTGTTTTCAAATTCTGGTTTTTGTAAATTTTTTTTTTTTTGATTGAGGTACTTTTGGTTGATTTTGAATAGAAACTTGTATAAGTTTATTTAATATTTTTATACATACATATTTCACAATAATTTTTAAAATTTTCAATGAATAAAATAAATGTTTAGATACAATTGATATAAAATGACAAATTGTTGCTTAGAAAGAGTCGCCGTGTGTAAATCTGATACGCAACTTCAAAAGAAGTTGAAGTCGAAGCTCAGGCCATTTCCCCGATATTAGATGAGGCTATACTGCTATGGCCATACGGCCTGCACTCAAGCTGTCCGAGGCCTTGAGTCTTGTTGCAGCGGCTAACGCTACATTTTTGGCCATTAGATCTGCAGGCGTGATGCTAATCATTGATACTCTGCATACCCTCTCAAGGTTTTTGGTATACGTACTTTTTTGTGTGGCTGTCCACCAAACAAGAACCCCGTAGTAAAGTATCGGTCTGACAATTGCCGAAAATACCCAACGAGACAGTTTGGGTGATAGGCCCCACGTGCATCCTAGCATCCTCTTTAATGCATGAACAGTGCCGCGGAGGCTTTCTTCGCTCTCTCTTCCACATAGAGTTTCGACGACAACTTACTATCTAGTATAACTCCTAGATACTTTGTACTATATTCTTCTTGCAAGGCTACAACTCCAAATTTAGGCTTAGTTCTATTAAGGGACCTTATACTTCCTAGTAAATAATACTACATCGGTTTTTTCCGCGTTAGTGGTTAACTCGACGCCAGATGCCCAGGCAAGTACATCCCGAAGTGCTTGATCCATAAGGGAGCTGATTGTTGTTAGGCATCTGCCGATTATGATGACTGAAACGTCATCTGCATATGCCGTAAGTTTGACTGGTCC
The DNA here is from genome assembly GCF_040869045.1 of Eurosta solidaginis. Taxonomy (NCBI): domain Eukaryota; kingdom Metazoa; phylum Arthropoda; class Insecta; order Diptera; family Tephritidae; genus Eurosta; species Eurosta solidaginis. The sequence continues at coordinate 84,879,770 of NC_090319.1, read as the reverse complement.
TCCGTCGAACCGCCTAAGCAATTGGTTTATAACCAGCGTCCACAGCATTGGTGATAAAACCCCACCCTGCGGCGTTCCTCTGTTTACAGATTTCGTTGCCTCGCATATACCTCATCGCGATGTGATCATTCTGCAGCTTAACATGGAGCCGATCCAATTTGTTAAAGCTGGATGAACATCAATCGACTTGAGACCGTCTATTATTGCTCTTTTCGAGACATTGTTGAAAGCTTCGGCAATGTCCAGAAAAACATCTAGGGCATGTTCCTGGTGTTCCAAGGCCTTCTCTATATTAATAACCACTCTATGCAATACAGTATCTACTGACTTTCCTTTGGTGTAAGCATGTTGTGCTGAAGAGAATAATTCCTCGTTCATTTTTGATTTTATACACAGAGCTATTAATCTCTCTAGGGTTTTGATTAGAAAAGATGTCAAACTAATAGGCCTGTAGTCTTACGGGTGCAAATGACTGGCTTTCTGCAAGATTGCGGGACGTGGTTCAGTTTTATGCAACCCTAAAAGGTTATTCTTAGCCATTCTATAATCGTTCCACCGGCCATCTGCAGCATAGCAGGGAATATCCTATCTGGGCCAGGCGATTTGAACAGAGACACGTTTTTATTGAACATTCAATTTTGGTATTTGTCCCCAATATTGGTACCTCTCGCTCCGTAATAGGACTGTAGACGTGGCTACATAACTATTCCGCATCATCTCCTGATGGGAAGTGTGTGTTAAGTAGTGCCTCAAGGGACTCTTCAATACTGTGTGACCAATCCCCGTCGTCCTTTTTTATCAGTCTCTGGACTGCATCTCCTTTAGATAGGACTTTCCTCAGTCTCGCCGTTTCGCTGGAGAATTCTATGTCGGCACAGAAATTCTTCAATGAAACTCACTTTGACCTGTTGTTTTCACGTTTATAGATCCTCAGCATCTCTCTATATTCGTCACAGCACTCCTCGCTTTCCGCTACTTTTTCCAGCTTAAAAATCTTGTTTACCTCCCCTAAAGAAGACTCAGCTCCTTACTTCAGTATGGTGGCTTTGCTTTCTCCTTCATTCTTCTCATAGGACAAGCTCTGTTGTAGGCAGTTGTCAGCGCCTTTGATAAACCTAAAGGTTTTCGCCTCCTCTACCTTCTTTAGGGGGATTCTGAAGCTTATGTATGCATGGTCTGAGAATGATGGCCTGGCAAGGACTCTCCATTCCTATCCCGATATATCCTGCTCAGAGCTCAATGTGATATCAAGCACATTACTTGACGTAGGATCAGTATATTTAGGCACGCTACCCCTGTTGACAACCTGTAGCTTACTCTGTAGTATGTAACAAAAAAGGGATTCAACTCTATCATTAATATCGTCCTCTCCCCTTACGTTGTGATGCGCATTCGCATCCGCGCCTATGACAAGCCGTCCTCTTCACTCTTCTTGATCCGCCAGCCTTTTGAACTCTTCTGGTTGGGCTTCGACGTTATGGCTCAGGATGTGTAGCAGGATGTTTGGATAAGGAACGGTTCTTTTTTCTCCTCTATTGCTACCGTTGCTAGGTAGAATACACGAGTATAGGTGTTTTCTAACCATGACTGCAGCGAGCGCTAAGTCCAGAAACCTTTCCTCCAGATGAGATACATGGCTACTGTAACAGCGCCACATAAAACGAACCCTCCTCAACTGTCAGGAGGAGCTCGCTCGACGCCACTTCACTGAGTTGGTTATTTATCTGTAAGACTCGCAACGCCATTGAGCTGTTTGTCACTCTCCAAATTCTCCGCCACTGCACTCACGCAATACATTTTTCTTCGTTCTTTCTGGGGTCTGTAGGTACGTTTCTCCATCCTCTGCTCGAAGCGTCTTTGATCCTGACGGTTGACACCAGTCCATTGGGGTTGCAATCCAGTTGTTCCACAGTAAAGGTCTGCTTCGCAACTTTGTTCATCTTCTTCTCGGCGAAAACCGGAGTCTCCTCGTTAGCTCCCTTTAGTATCACCGAATAAGCTGGAGTCTGGTTATTATGTCCCTTTAGCTTATTAGCATTTACGTTTTTATTTCTTATTTCCCCTTCCTATACTACAGCTTTTATGGTTTTCTACACCTTTTCCAGTTTAAGTTCAGAAATTTACAATTCAAGTTCAGAAAATTGCAATTTAAGTTCAGAAAATTACAATTCAAGTTCAGAATTTTCATTTCAAGTTCAGAAAATTACAACTCAAGTTCAGAAAATTACAGTTCGAATTCAGAAATTTATAAGTAAGGTGTTAATTTTCAAAAGTTATTTTACTTAATTTTATACTTATATGTTACTTGCGGAAGTGTTTATGCCTCGTTGACCATGTTGCCAAAATAGTAGCTTGGGTATAGTAGTGTACCCCAAGTTTTATTCAAGGTGTGTACATCCCGAACCTTGAAATCAAATGAACAACAAGTGCATGATGACGCTACGGCCAAGAAAGTACTTCAGCCGAAACAGCAGTTTGGAAGCAGTGGAAGGGAGAGACCTCCACAGAGTTGCGAAGGTGGAGGAAGACTTGACCTCTCATGGTGCTCCCAGTCGCCGTTAGTTACCGCGAAACAGGGAAAGCTGGCATGATTTGTTACGAAACTGCCAAAATCGCGATTAAGTGCCAATTCATGATGAATGGTGACGATGGCGGATAAGTTGAGATATTTTGACATATGGCGCCAAGATCTATGCAGACAGTACCTATACGTTCTGGGAGTGTGGACGCTCCGTTGACTGTTTAAGTGGTCATATCTTCGGCATCACTGCTGTCATACTCAGTGCAGATCAATGGTTGTGACGCTAAGAATATAGCTGGATGGCATTGCAATTGCTTCTTATGAGCGAGAGTTTTTTTCTTCGCTACCTCACAAAATTGATTTAAACGAGTTAAGATGTCCAATGCTTCCTTAACACATAGATACCATCTTACATACATTTATTTCCATTGGATGAAAAAAAAAAAAATACCCGACGCATTTTCTGAACTTGAATTGCAATTTTCTGAATTTAAATTGTAATTTTCTGAACTTGAATTGGAAATTTCTGAACTTGAATTAGAAATTTCGGAATTTAAATTGGAATTTCCGTACTTGAAATGTAAATTTCTGAAAATTTCTTAATTTAAATTGGAATTTCTGAAGTTGAATTGTAATTTTCTGAACTTGAATTGAAAGTTCTGAACTTGAATTGTAAATTTCTGAACTTGAATTAGAAATTCCTGAATTTAAGTTGGAATTTCTGAACTTGAAATGTAATTTTCTGAATTTGATTTGTAAATTTCTTAATTTAAATTGGAATTTCTGAAGTTGAATTGTGATTTTCTGAACTTGAATTGAAAATTATGAACTTGAGTTGTAATTTTCTGAACTTAAACTTGAAAAGGTGTAGAACTTCCCTCTTCTCTCCACTTTGCAGAATTTGAGGTTTGGTTCCTGTCATTCCGGCTAGTTTGCTTCCTGGTTCTGGGACTGGGGCGTTTGCCCTCGCAGGCTTATCAGGTTCAGCCGATCGCTGCCTCTTGCCTCCGGGCACTTTCTCTCTGGCCCATGCCAAGCGATCGCCCTCGTCGTTCGTTGGATTAACGTTAGTTCTTTGTCTGGGATGGTAGAGTGCTCCTCTACCGAGCGCACTGACTGCATACTATCATCGCTATCCGCGTCGGAATCATTACTGATAGACATTTCTTCTTCACGGGCTAGCGACGCCATCGCTTTTTACTTCTCATCTTTAGTTACTTTAGAAGTTTTCATCTTGATCGTACGACCACCTGCCCAACAAGGCGGGCTCAGCGGTCTAATGATAAAAGTGGGGATAAAAACCGTCCACTACAACGGCCACCCATGCTGTGGTAAGTTCATCATTACTACCCGAAGCGGTCCGGTATGGGGAAGGCTCCGTTCCGAAAGAAAGAATTCATCCAATAGGGGCCGTACCTAGCATCCTTGATTAGGATGTAGGAGAGATGTCAATTTTACCCATTTTAATATTATAAAAACCGATAAGTATTTCAATGAGTTTTAGGAGAAGAGTATTAATTTTTTGTCAACTCATAATTGGTGAAATAGAAATAAATTTATGAGTTTGGTTGAAGTCATTAAAGAAAGCAAAATCTTTATTTATCACACATTCAATGAATATATGTATGTGGGAAGGACGCAACAAATTAAATGGGGTTACACTGAAATGACGGTCCTTGGTCGGGAAAAATCCCGAGTCGCTCCGGTACATAAAACGGATTGCCTTGGGAAGCAATATATGTATGTAACCAAAAGTTTTTATTAAATCGCAATCATCAACATTTATTTCTAGATAAATCCATAAAAATATCGTAATTTCGACTGCTGAGTGGAATTTCAGGTGAAGTGAAATAACTCCCAAATGCAATAACTCCCAAATGCAATAACTCCCAACAAAAAAATGAAATAACTCCCAAATATTTTCCATACAAATTGGGACTTATTTCATTATGAAATAGCTCCCAATTCATTGTAATTATTCATAATGAAATAACTCCCAAATGAAATAATCCCCAAAAAAATTCCTTTGGGAGTTATTTCATAATTTTTTGAGATTGGGAGTTATTTAATTTTACTTCATTAATTGTAATTCTGGCATTGGGGGTTATTTCATTATTGTTGGGAGTTATTTCATTTTCTTAAAAATACAATTTTATCAAACTTCGACGTTCTTCTAACAGTTTCTATGGGTCGGCTATACATTAAGGGACCAATTGGTTTTATTCGTAAACCAAAGGGGTTTGAACTTTGAAATTTTGCACATAGGTTCTCAGGGAGTTCCCCAACGAGAATCAGTAAGTAATTTTTAATTGCTATTAACAATTTAAAAATTATTAACAATTTACTAGTAATTAGTAGTTAAAATTACCATGGTATAACTATCACTTTTTATCTACATACGAACACTTTCACAAGAATTTTATACATAAGTATACTTTATAATGTTTATAAAACCACAATCAACTATTTTCATTTGTTTAAATTTGCGTATTATTGTAAAATATAATAATTTATTTGTTTACTTTCCGCGAACACAAGCATACAGCCATTATATCTAATTCACTGCTTGCTTGGTGGTACCAGATGCTTTAAATTGTTCCAACGAATGAAACATTTTTAAATAGTACCAACGAGGAAAATTGACCCTTTTCAGTCAACTCTATTTATTTATTTTACAATAAAATAGAATATTTGGAATAAAAAATCGCGCGATGCACAGTAATTCTGCGTAGAACACCTTTCTGCATAAGCGGCCTTCGGCCGCGCTTATAAAAAATAACCCTGGGCTACGCCATGCCAAGTCCGGGCGTGTGGTATATAGTACACCCTTCCGCGTAGAAGGACATCACCGTGGCGGTAGCTACGGTTATACCACACACCCGGACTTGGCATGGCGTAGCCCAGATTTATTTTTTATAAGCGCGGCCGAAGGCCGCCTATGCAGAAAGGTGTTCTACGCAGACTTGTTCCTTTTATTTTTTACTTTTAATAAATTATGTTAATTTCATAAAAAAAATGCGATTTTTTAAAATAAATTACGTTTACTTCGACGACACTATTCAAGTTTTCCTGTAATTGTAACTTTAACATATGTACATAATAGTTTACTGTATTTTTCAAATCTCATTGTAACTGATTATATAGTATAAAGATACCATTTCAAATTTTGATTTGGGATTTATTTCATTTTTCTGGGACTTATTTCATTTGGGAGTTATTTCATTTTTTTTTTTTTTGGGACTTGTGGTTTCATTATGAAATAACTGGCAAATATTGGAAGTTATTTCATTTCCTTCTTTGGGAGTTATTTCATTTATTAAATTTGGGAGTTATTTCATTTGTATTGGGACTTATTTTATTGGGAGTTATTTTATGGGAATTATTTTATGGGAGAGATTTCATTTGGGAGTTATTTCACTGCACCGGAATTTCACGCTATCTCAGCCACCATTTCGAAAATGCGCTACCTCTGCATAAATTTAAAATGTTTTGACGTGAGCTGGGGCATTTATACAATAAATTCTGGAATGGGGCTTTCAGCCGAGATAGGGCGATGTTCCACTCAGCAGTCAGATATGTAATACTTCGATATTGCTACAATATGTGCGCAATGAGTTTTTAATTCACGAAGTATTTTGATTGAAGCAGTTTAAGTTTTACAATAAAAAATTTTAATTAGGTAAATTTCCTCATAGAAAAGAAAAACAAAAATATTTTAACAGAAATATATTAGCACTCTGATGTTTGCGAGTGTACGCTCTCTGTACTCTTTATTTCGAAGTATTACATAATTTTATGACAGCATTTAATTTATAATAACACTTATGTACATCCCGTTTTTTCTTGTATAAATAGTCGAGCAGGACTTTCAAAAGATAAATCTGTATATATTTTTTCCGGCTCAGAGAAAACACTTCCTGCCACAGCACAAAGAGCTCCGTCCACAACGCCCGGTGCTCCAGAATCTACTCTAATTGTTACACGATATCCAGGCATCTCCATTCTTACAAATCTGTCCCTGTCGTCACGGAAAAAACGAATAAAACTGCCCATTTCTCCTATAGTTTCGCGAGTAGAAAAGATATTATCACCTTGTCTAGATAGTGAATAAAATCCACTAACTCGCATTTGCTTGCCCGGTTTTAATTTAATTTTGCAAAGTCCTATTGTTGCTACTGTAGGATCAAAGGGGCTTTTCACTTTAATTATACCAATATCCAAATAGCCGCTTCTCTTGACTGGTTTATGAAGAACCCAAGCCACTTCGCGAACTTGCCCCGTTTGATGTATATTGTTTACACCAGCTCTAACTGTGATCATCTCCGCTTCTATTCTCCTCACGCATCCTAAATTTGTAACCACGTATTCCAAAGAGATCAATGATCCAACGCAAGCATATGCATCGCCGTGAAATATTGCCACCACATATAGTGTATCCTCTGCATGCACAGAACTGCTAGAACGGCCACCTCTAACGCGTAATTCAGCATTCGTGTAGGTGAAAGGGAAGCTAAGTGCGACCAACAGGAGTCCGAAATAATTTCTTAAACTCATTTTTAATTCTAACTTTTTGACACGCTTGTTAAATAGTGAGTAAATTAAGATAAGTTTTGTAGGCGCTATTTATACATTAGTGGATTGTGTGAATAACAAATAAGTAGAAACTTCTAGATTTCAGGAAATGGGCACAAAGAAAATATTTGGCTGTTTTCAAAAGAAAATTTCAATGTGATTTGTTTATATATTTGCACAGTTTAATTGTGCTATTGAATTGAGAAAGGCTATGTGATATAATGTTTGTATTTTTAATGAATAAACACAGAAAAGTACAATGGTACACTAATTAGTTTTATCTGTTGTATTTTTAATAAACAAACACAGAAAAGTACAATGGTACATTAATTAGTTTTATCTGTTTCCAAACTGCTAATTTGTCTATTGTCTTTACCGCCAAAAAACCAGATTTGGGAGCAGTGCACCAAGTTTTGCTCGAAGTTAAGTGGGCTGACATAATCAAGGTCCTGTGTTAAGTGTTAATGAAATTGGTTGTGGTCTTAAACGTCTGTTCATCCTTCGCATATTCGTAAAATTTAGTGATTTCTATAGCAATTTCACACAGAGGGTTAATGATATAATTAGCCAAGTTTTCTACATTAAAGCCCTTAATAAAACGAATGTTCCATACAAAATACAAATTCTTAATTATATGTATTTGCAAAGTTTGTGGTTTTGAATTGAAAAAGGCTATGTGATATAATGTTTGTATTTTAAATGAATAAACACAGAAAAGTATTATTGCTTTATTGAGTGCCTAATGGAGTTAAGAATCTAGATGGTTTTGTGGGCGCTATTTATACATTAGTGGATTGTGTAAAAAAAATAAGTAGAAACTTCTAGATTTCAAGTAATGGGCACAAAGAAAACATTTGTCTATTTTGAAAACAACATTTCCTTGTGATTATTTAGATATTTGCACAGTTTAATTGTGCTATTGAATTGAGAAAGGCTATGTGATATAATTTTTGTATTTTTAATGAACAAACACAGAAAAGTACAGAAGGTACACTATTTAGTTTTATCAGTTTCCAAACTGCTAATTTGTCTATTTTATTCCGCCAAGTTAAGTGGGCTGACATAATCAAGGTCGTGTGTTAAGTGTTAATGAGACGTTCATTTGTTGTGGACTTAAACGTCTGTTCATCCTTCCCATATTCGTAAAATTTAGTGATTTCTATAGCAATTTCACACAGAGGGTTAATGAATTAATTAGCCAAGTTTTCTACATTAAAGCCCTTAATAAACCCAATGTTCCATACAAAATACAAATTCTTAATTATCTCATTATTGCTTTGTTGAGTGGCTAATGGAGTCAACAATCTAGACGGTTTTGTGGGCGATATTTATACATTAGTGGATTGTGTGAATAATGCGGCAGTTACTCACGAACGTACGTACCAAAAACGTGTCAGCTGACACGACCTATCTTATGAGTGTGCAATGTAAAAGAAAACAATTTTGATTTTTTCCGTAAGAACGTGTCAGCTGATCGCTCTCTCACTAGACAGAGTTGCCTAGTAAACTTTTGTGCGCTAATTTTTGACCGTTTGTAGTTTTATGCAAAAACACCTAATTAAAGTTTAAGCGGCAATTACCCACTGACGTGTGCCGTACGTACGGCCGTTTGTCGTACGAAACACGTTTGACCGAACCCTCAAGCCCGTAGGAAGCAATGTGTGCGTCTGTGTACATGTACATAACATATTTGTGTGTGTGTTGTTTACAGATAAGCACTGTAGCCATTGACCATTTTGCATGCATGCATATAGAAACATCAACTTTTTCCAATTTAATTTTTGATGTTGTAAAAGGCTGGAATTAATATTAAATAAATATAAATAGATTACATATTTATAATCTGCACTTTTACATTATTATTTCGAATTATTTTCACAATTTTTCAAACTTTAATTAGGTGTTTTTGCATAAAACTGCACACGGTCAAAAATTAGCGCACAAAAGTTTACTAGGCAACTCTGTCTAGTGAGAGAGCGATCAGCTGATCCGTTCTTACGGAAAAAATCAAAATTGTTTTGATTTCTACGTTCCGGGCTACGTACGTACATAGGTCGTGTCAGCTGACACGTTTTTGGTACGTGCGTTCGTGAGCAACTGCCGCATAACAAATAAAAAGAAACTTCTAGATTTCAGGAAATGGGCACAAAGAAAACATTTGGCTGTTTTGAAAAAAATTCAAAGCACTCCCGTATGCCCTCACATATACTTACATGTGTAATTAAAATTCATATGGAAGTTTTTGATTTTCTTATGAAAGTGCGAAGCAAGAGCTCTTTCATATGATGAACCCACTTCAGTATAAAAAAACAAATTTATACTAATAAATTAGTCAAAATTGTTATGGCACTGAAAAAAATTTGTATCCAAAATTAATTCATTAAGAAAATTAAAATTACTTCACCCATTTAAGGTTTTGTCCGCGCGTCTTGAGATGTTCGATACCCTGGGTCGCAGAATTTAGTACTTCGCAAATATCTCGGTTCCAATGCTTTGCTCGAGTATCGCGCTCAGTTCGAGGATTAACACCATGAGATTCTCCATAGGTCTAGGCTTAAGTACTTTTTTGTGGTCTACACTGAGTTAAGGCTCGAGCAGTTGCTGAAACTTTGAACCGATAGGATATTAATGAAGCCACCTCGTTCAAGTATTTTATTTGGACTAACATTTGGGTCGACAGCAACATCGATTCAAGGTTTAAAAAAATTAACTTTACTCCGCCCTTTTTCACTTAGCTTTTCACCACGATGTTGAAGCTGTAACTCCGGTCATAATTCACGTATTGTAAAAAAAAAAATGGTGGAGATGATCTGAATGCCCTATTCATGACTGAGTGAAGTTGTTGTGCCCTCACTAAGGTAGGCACCTTGTCATTGGTGTGAGGGCTTAGCCAAACTCCATAGCGCCCGACTATGAGGCGGAGCGGTTTAGGACTAACATCTAGGCTGTTTCGCTTTATAGGAGGGCGGCTGGACGTCGGTGACCAAAAACTTCCAACCCCCAAATCCAGGGTGTTATGCGGATCGTGCCTATTGGACATTGCAGCCGGGGGATAAATACGGCTGTATTCGAACGGAGCCATCCCGATACCTAGCCACCTCGGGAAGTATTGATGGCCTTACTACATTAAGGGGCGCTGCTGTGGCGGACGGTTCTTTCCCCGTATATAATACTGGACCAAGATGAACGACTTAATATCTAATTGTAATAAGGACGATGATAAATTGACCTGAGTCGCATGACAAGGACGACAAAAACGCATTAGGCGATGTGTCGGACTCGGGAGCGAGAGTTGTGCTGAGTCTATGAACTCTGTGTTGGAAAAGCATAAATGAAAAGGGAGCAGTAGAATACAGAAGGGTACGAAGCAGAAGAAGTAAGAGAGGTCTGTCGCAGTACTGTCCATCGGCTGGGAGCAGAGGTCGAGATCGAGCGACAATCCTGCTTTGAATAGGCAGAAAGGAGCCGGTCCATAAGGCACTAGGCAGGGTAGCCCCATAGACAAGACAAGTAGGCCTTAACCTGTAGGACAGATGGGCCCCAATAGCGAGGTAATAACTACCTCGAAAGCTGCAAGTCAGAGGGGGGACGTCAAAAGTTGCGAAGTGCCAACTACGGAAGTAGGAGATAAGCCAAAGGGAGATAACTCTAAGATTCCAGCTTTCTCGGTAGTGCTAAATGGAGGTAACGCTAAGATTCCGGCTTTCTCGGAGGTGCCAAAGGAAGATAACATTAAGACTTCGACTTTTCCCGAGAAGATGAGTGTTGTGGCAAAGAAGTCACTGACTGCGGGGCTGGTTGATCGTAGCAATCCTTTCGGACAGATGACTACTGAAAGGTGGACATCTGTAGAAGGGAGCTTATTAGTTTAATGATTAAGATGATGCGGGAACAACCAAGTAAGCCCCTTCCAACCTTTGATTCGGGAGATGGTATAATGGTGTGAAGATGATAGCGTGCGACAACATCGCGAGCTTGCGGTGGCTGAAGGAAGTGGTTTCAAACTTGCAAAGGCAAGACACGAACTCGCGGTTTGAGGTGGTGGATAAAGCGCAAATTCCCACAACACCAAAAGTTAAAGTTTTTATTATTACTTTATTTTATCGCTAACTTATAATTAAAACAAGTAAGGAAGGCTAAGTTCGGGTGTAACCGAACATTACATACTCAGCTGAGAGCTTTGGAGACAAAATAAGGGAAAATCACCATTTAGTAAAATGAACCTAGAATAACCCTGGATTGTGTTTGTATGACATGTGTATCAAATGAAAGGAGTTAATGAGTATTTAAAAGGTAGTGGTGGTAGTTGTATATGTGAAAGCGTTTTCGAGATATTGACGAAAATGTGGACCAGGGTGACCCAGAACATCATCTGTCGGGTACCGTTAATTTATTTATATATGTCATACCACGAACAGTATTCCTGCCAAGATTCCAAGGGCTTTTGATTTCGTCCTGCAGAACTTTTTCATTTTCTTCTACTTAATATGGTAGGTGTCACACCCATTTTACAAAGTTTTTTTCTAAAGTTATATTTTGCATCAATAAACCAATGCAATTACCATGTTTCATCTCTTTTTTCATATTTGGTACAGAATTTAATTTTCGATATCGAAAAAGTGGGCGTGGTCATAGTGGGATTTCGACTATTTTTTATACCAAGATAAAGTGAGTTCAGATAGGTGCGTGAACTAAGTTTAGTTAAGATATATCGTTTTTTGCGCAAGTTATCGTGTTAACGGCCGAGCGGAAAGACAGGCGGTCGACTGTGTATAAAAACTAGGCGTGGCTTCAACCGATTTCGCCCATTTTCACAGAAAACAGTTATCGTCATTGAATCTATGCACCTACCAAATTTCACAAGGATTGGTAAATTTTTGTTCGACTTGTGGCCTTAAAAGTATTCTGGACGAATTAAATGAAAAGGGGCAGAGCCACTCCCATTTTGAAATTTTCTTTTATTTTAATATTTTGTTGCACCATGTCATTACTGGAGTTGAATGTTAACATAATTTACTTATCTAATATATAAAATTCTTCTGTCACGGTTTTAGAGGCTGAACTCCTCCGAAACGGCTGAACCGATTCGCATGAAATTTTGTGAGCATATTGGGTAGGTCTGAGAATCGGCCAACGTCTACCTTTTTTTCGCTATGTGTCTAGGGTCTTGAGGTCAAAACGTGGACTCGGGTACCCCTAGAATGTGGTTATACAATATGGACATCAAATGAAAGCTGTTGATGAGTGCTTTAGTAGAGGGTAATTTTCATACCCCTGAGTTACCAGGGTCTCGAGATATAGGCCAAAACGTGGACCCGGGTGCCGCTAGAGTGTGTTTATAGAATATGGATATCAAATGAAAGCTGTTGATGAGTGCTTTAGTAGAGGGTAATTTTCATACCCCTGAGTGACTAGGGTCTCGAGATATAGGCCAAAACGTGGACCCGGGTACCCCTAGAATGTGTTTATAGAATATGGATATCAAATGAAAGCTGTTGATGGGTGCTTTAGTAGAGGGTAATTTTCATACCCCTGGGTGACTCGGGTCTCGAGATATAGCCAAAAAAGTGGACCCGGGTACCCATAGAATGTGTTTATACAATATGGATATCAAATGAAAGCTGTTGATGAGGATAATTTTCATACAACTGGGAGGCTAGGGTCTCGAGATATAGCCCAAAACGTGGACCCGGGTACCCCTAGAATATGTTTATACAATATGGATATCAAATGAAAGCTGTTCATGAGTTCTACAGTACAGAATAATTTTCATACAACTGGGAGGCTAGGGTCTCGAGATATAGCCCAAAACGTGGACCCGGGTAACCCTAGAATGTGTTTATACAATATGGATATCAAATGAAAGCTGTTGATGAGTGCTATAGTACAGGATAATTTTCATACAACTGGGAGGGTCTCGAGATATAGCCCAAAACGTGGACTCGGATACACCTAGAATATGTTTTTACATTATGGGTATAGTACGGGATAATTTTCATACAACTGGGAGGATAGGGTCTCGATATATAGCCCAAAAACGTGGACCCGGATACACCTAGAATATGTTTTTACATTATGGGTATAGTACGGGATAATTTTCATACAACTGGGAGGATAGGGTCTCGAGATATAGCCCAAAAGCGTGGACCCGGATACACCTAGAATATGTTTTTACATTATGGGTATCAAATTGAAGCTGTTGATGTATGCTTTAGTACAGAGTAATAAGGCTGAGTAACACAGCACCGTGCTGTGTTATTGTGTTATCACTCAGTAATGTGCGGCACGCACACGCACACTTATCGATTAATTTATAACACAGTGGCACACTCGATGGCACAAAGCTGACTGTTTCAGATCGTAAGTGCACATTTATACATACATAGTCCATTGTGCTTGTGTTTTGCTTATGTGTTGATTGTACTCATAATCTTGCCTGTGTATTACGTTTAAAAGATGTGGGCACAAAATGTATACTCTAAGTTGAAAATGTTCTATTTAAACAAAAGTTGTGGTTATATAACGTAGATTCCCTTAACATGGGTGTATGAAAGAAGATATATGTTGCCATGATTTACTTTTCTAAATGGCGTCAAACGTGGCGTTAGAGGTAAGTAACACAGTACTGTGCTCTGATATTGTGCCAACACTCATATCGACTTTCGATAATCAATTATAACACAATTGTGTCAACACAATGTGTTAACACTGCAAAGTGTGCCTGTGCTACTGTGTTAACACTCAAAAAATAGTGTCATTACCCACCACTACAGAGTAAGTTTTACACCGCTGGGTGACTACGGTCTCGAGATATAAGCCAAAACATAGACCCGGATACACCTAGAATGTGTTTTTATATTATGGGTATCACATTGATGCTGTTGATGTGTGCTATAATACAGAGTAAGTTTTACGCCGCTGAGTGACTAGGGTATCGAAATGTAAGCCGAAACATGGACCCGGGTACCCCTAGAATGTGTGTGTATTATGGATATCAAATGAAAGCTGTTGCTGAGGGCTCTGAAGTTCATTGTGATATTCGACTTAGTCGCATCAACCTGAAAAAACTGATAAATATGCATGCGAAGCCGAAATAAAGACAAGAATTAATAATACCCACATACCTATTTGCATACGTCCAATTCGATTTGCCTGAAATTTGGTAAATAAATTTGCCTATATTAGTATTTACGATGCTTTTTTCCGGGAAGTATAATAGAGACGGACTGGCGTGTTCGTCATCCGATTTTGCTAATTTTAATAGGCTAGGATAATAGGAGTAACACGCTTGCCAAATTTCATTATGATATCTTCAACGACTGCGAAAATACATCTTGCAAAACTTTTAAATTACCTTCTTTTAAAAGTGGGCGGTGCCACGCCCATTGTCCAAAATTTTACTAATTTTCCAATTTTCGTCATAAGGTCAATGCACCTACCAAGTTTCATCGCTTTATCCGTCTTTGGTAATGAATTATAGCACTTTTTCCGTTTTTCGAAATTTTCGATAGTGGGGCGTGGTTGTAGTCCGATTTTGTTAATTTTAAATAGCGATCTGAGGTGAGCGCCCAGGAACCTACATACCAAATTTCATCAAGATACCTCAAAATTTACTCAAGTTATCGTGTTTACGAACGGACGGACATACGGACGGACGGACATGGGTAAATGAATTTCTTTCTTCGCCCACACCATTTTCTATCTATCTAGATTAGTTTATGCTGTTACGGATTACCGTTATGCGAACAAAGTTAATATACTCTGTGAGCTCTGCTCAGCTGAGTATAATTATAGGCTAACGAAAGCAGCTATAGCAAAGCGGCCATCAGCTGACTGCTAGGTTTAAAAGTTTGTATGTGTATGTGCTTAATTTCTTATGTATAGTTATAATGTTTTAAAATAAGTAGGTAATTACGTTGCATGTTAACCTAACTTTTTAGATTTCGAAGTATAGGTGGGATGATTTTAAGGATCTCGAAATTGTGGATATGCTTTGAGGGCTGGGATTTGATAGCAGGGAATTTGGATTTTGGGTTAGTATATTTGTGCGTTGGGTATGGAACATCCTGCAGTCACTTAGGTTGTGCTCGACATTAATTGGTGTGGTGCTATTGCAGTAGGGACATATTTGAGATAAATTTTTGTCGAATCTGTGCTGGTGTGTTAGTTTGGTGTGACCTAATCAGAGGCGAATCAATTTAGTTAGATTTAGTCTGTGCGGGTCATCTCTGTGGGCGAAATTAAGGTATGTTTGGATGCATGGTTGTAAAAAGTTAAAGTATGGATACCTAAGCGTAATTTTTTTTGGGCTGCTTACGGATGCTCGTTAATGAAGCAATTGGCCCTGCGTGAAAAGGAAAAATGTATTATTTTATTAAACAAAGTCACATTATTTCTGTGTGAAATTGGTATTAGGCAGCTTCAATAGGAGAAATGGAGTATAAATACATATGTACATATGTAGCTACAAAAAAACCAACATTTTTACCCACTACCCATAATATTTTTCGTTCTAATGTGAATATTTGTGCAATAGAGTGTGAGTTATAATTTTAAGGATATTGGCCTAGATAAATGATATTGGGGTCGTGGTCTAGACAATTCTTATACGCTGTGAATAAATATCCGTTGCTATAATTGTGCAACTTGGCGGAAGTTTTGTTCATGGCTTCATATTTAGATCCGAGCAAAACCGGTTTACGACCAAATAAAGTAACTCACAGGTTTAATCTTAACAAAATTAATACACAGGAAAAAATTAGACTACTAAAATAACAAATTAGGTTGTTCGTGAATTAAGAGACATTTAGTAAAATTGATCCTATTATGTTAAATTCAACCGAGTTCTTTGTCAAGATAGCAAATCTGTTTATTTCCTTCAAAAGAAGAAAAGCCGTTAGTCTCGAATTAACAATATTCTGTAGAAATAATAGATTCTCAATTATTCTAACAGATTTTTCTGTTAAAAGAACTAATTTCATTGGTCATATCAACACCGAACAACTCCCAATACTATGCGAATCTATTAGCTAATTTTAAAGAGAAACTTACGCTTACGGCGCCCCCTTATTCTTATGACTATCGTGCCACAGAAATCTCTGTCGTATCAATAGCCACAATTATTCTAATGTTAACGGAAATATATTATTTTTAGTAGCGTTCCATTGAGTCATCGAGCTCTGGATCACGATCAAATCTCATTGGAACGTTTGGGATCAGTACTATGAGTGTTGTCAGCACTCAACTAATGTGTACACATAATAAGGTGCCTGTTATTTTCAACCTCAAATCGCTCCATAAAACTTTACTTAAAAAGTTAAAACAAACTATCAAACTAATAAATAGTATTATTAGTTGTTTAAACCATGTCACAAATACGATATATTTTGCATATAAAATTGTATTTGCACCTAAAAAGCTGGAGTACTACTGCTTAACAAAAGGATCGGCAGTTAAAACACGTCCAAAAATTTCGGGTGAGGTACCAAACCAAGCGGTTTGAACTAAATAACTATCGTGTCAAAGATGGTGCTAAACATTTTACTTCTGTCAACAGCTTTGTGCAAAAAGCAATTGTTGTGGTTCTTGTATTTTTCAAATTAAAAATGTACAGTTTTTCTATCATGATTTAACATGAATATGGGGTATTCCATCCCATTTGCACCAATTTTGAACCCGACCCCTTTAGAATTGGCTGAAAGTGTTTCTTCTTTTTCTAGCTTGCGAAAGACGTTTTTCAGAATTTTTTCAAATATTTTCATCCAACTCAAAAAAAGTTATGAATTTTCAAAATGCTATAACTTTTTCAAAAATTTACCGTTTGGGATCATTGAGTCATTTTGAAATGAAACAAATCAAAATAAAAAATAAAAAATTATTCATCATTTTAAATTTTTTGATTGATGAATAAAAAGTTATTTTTTATTCAAGCATTTCTTGAATAATGAATAACATTTTCTCGTTAATCAAAATATTCTAATTGATGATAAACGCCCATTCTTATTTTTGCAAATTTTGAATAAAGAGTTGAGTTATTATTCATTATTTACAAAATTTGGAATAACAATAAAATTTTAGTTTTTATTCAGGTATTCAAAAATAAAAAAATAAACCATCGAGATGCCCTGAAAATATACCCATATGCGTAACCAGTTCGCGTGTAGTTCTGAAGCTTCTTAGGGTAATATTGAGATGATTGTGGGGAGTATTTGCGGGGTTTTTTGGGGGCCATTTGGGGGTAATTTCTGGGAGACTTTGGCATGGTTTAGAGGAGTACCTCGGGGTCCTCCCGGGGTCATTCCGTGACCTTTTTGGGACTCCCTCGGGGTCATTTGGGGGTCATTTCGGGATGATTTTGGGGACTTCCTCGGGGTCATTTCGGGGTCATTGCGGGATGATTTTGGGGACTCCCTCGGGGTCATTTCGGGGTCATTTCGGGATGGTTTTGGGGACTCCCGCGGGGTCATTTGGGGTTCATTTGTGGGTCATTCCGGGATCTTTTTGGGGACTCTCTCGGGGTCATTTCAAGTTTTCTTGAATAATGAATAAAAATTTATTTTTTATTTTTTCGTCAATGGTTATTCAAATTTGTTGATAACGCCCATCCCTGCTACATATTATAAAACAAAGTCGCTTTTGCTGTCCCATGTCCCCTTGAATGCTCAAACCTTTAAAACTACGCAACGGATTTTGATGCGATAAAGATAAAGAGTGATTGAAGAGGAAGGAACGGATGAACATATTTGGCTGAAAGTTGGTGGAGGGGTAGCCTAGAACCAGGAGACAGACATCGGCTAATTTTTATCCCGTTCTGGATAGGGTCTTGAGATCAAAACGTGGACCTGAGTAATCCTGGGATATGTTTGTACAATATGGGTATCGAATGTAAGCTGTTTATGAGTACTTTGATACGGGGTATTTTTCGTACCCGCGGGTAACTAGGGTCTCGAGATATAAGCGAAATCGTGTACGCGGGTACCCCTAGAATGTGTTTATAGAATATGGATAACGAATGAAAGCTGTTGATGAGTGCTTTAGTACAGAGTAATTTTTATACCTCTGGGTGACTAGGATCTCAAGATATTGGCAAAACCTGGACCCGGATACCCCTAGAATGTGTGTGTAATATGGATATCAAATGAAAGGGTTTGCTGAGTGCTTTAAAGTAATTTTCATTGTGATATTCGATTTAGTTGCATTAACCTGGCAAAACAAATAAGAGTTAGACGGAAAAAGCTTATTAAAAGGTATGGAGATAGACCAAATTTAGGGCAGAACAACGTCTGACGGGTCTGCTAGTATAATATAAAAATAAGTCGGGTTTTCCTTCCTGACACTATAACTCCAGAACGCACGAACTGATTTCCACGGTTTTTCATTCGTTGGAAAGGTCTCGGTCTCCGTGATGTTTATAGCAAAGAAAATTCAGGATCGACGGCCATAGTCTTGATATATAGGCCAAAACGTGGACCCGAGTACCCCTAGAATGTGTTTATAGAATATGGATAACAAATGAAAGCTGTTGATGAGTGCTTTAGTAGAGGATAATTTTCATACACCTGGGTGACTAGGGTCTAGGGAATAGGCCAAAATGTGGACCCGGGTACCCCTGGAATGTGTTTATAGAATATAGATAACAAATGAAAGCTGTTGATGAGTGCTTTAGTAGAGGGTAATTTTCATATCCCTGGGTGACTAGTGTCTCGAGATATAGGCCAAAACGGGTTCCGGATACACCTGGAATATGTTTATAGAATATGGATAACAAATGAAAGCTGTTGATGAGTGCTTTAGTAGTGGGTAATTTTCATACCCCTGGGTGACTAGGGTTTCGAAATATAAGCCAAAACGTGGCCCGTGAACGCCTAGATAGTGTTTTTATATTATGGGTATCAAATTGAAGCTGTTGATGAGTGCTTTAGTAGAGGGTAATTTTCATATCCCTGGGTGACTAGGGTCTCGAGATATAGGGCAAAACGGGGTCCGGATACACCTGGAATGTGCTTATAGAATATGGATAGCAAATGAAAGCTGTTGATGAGTGCTTTAGTAGAGGGTAATTTTCATACCCCTGGGTGACTAGGGTCTCGATATATAGGCCAAACCGTGGACCCGGGTACCCTTAGAATGTGTTTATAGTATATGGATATCAAATGAAAGCTGTTGATGAGTGCTTTAGTACAGAGTAAGTTTTACACCGCTGGGTGCCTAAGGTCTCGAAATAAAGGCCAACACATGGACCCGGATACACCTAGAATGTGTCTTACACTATGCGTATCAAATTGAAACTGTTGATGTGTGCTTTAGTACACAGTGAGTTTTACACCGCTGGGTGACTAGGGTATCGAGATATAGGCCAAAGATGGACCCGGATACCCCTAGAATGTGTGTGTATTATGGATATCAAATGAAAGCTGTTACTTACTTACTTAATTGGCACTTAACTGTCTAAACGGTTATGGACGTCCAACAAGGCACGCCAGTCGCTCCTTCGCCCCGCCAACCGGCGCCAATTGGTCACACCAAGGGAGTTTAAATCGTTTTCCACCTGGTCCTTCCAACGGAGTGGGGGCCGCCCTCTACCTCTGCTTCCATAGGCGGGTTTCGTTAGAAACACTTTCTTTGCCGGAGCATCATCTCTCATTCGCATAACATGGCCTAGCCAGCGCAGCCGCTGCGTTTTAATTCGCTTGACTATGTTGATGTCTGCGTATAGTTCGTACAGCTCATCATTAAATCTTCTTCGGTACTCGCCATCGCCAACGCGTAGAGGTCCATACATCTTTCGAAGAACTTTTCTCTCGAACACTCCCAAAGCCGCTTCATCTGCTGTTGTCATGGTCCATGCTTCTGCCCCATATAGCAGGACGGGTACAATAAGTGACTTGTAGAGTATGATTTTCGTTCGCCGAGAGAGGACTTTACTTTTCAATAGCCTACCTAGTCCAAAGTAGCATTTATTGGCAAGATAGATTCTTCGCTGGATTTCAGTGCTGATGTTGTTGCTAGTGTTGATGCTGGTTCCCAAATAAACGAAGTCTTTTATTATTTCGAAATTATGGCTGCCAACAGTAGCGTGGTTGCCAAGGCGCGTATGCGCTGACTCTTTGCTCGATGACAGCAGGTACTTCGTTTTGTCCTCATTCACCATCAAACCCATCTTTACCGCTTCTTTTTCCAGTTTGGAGTAAGCAGCTGTTGCTGAGAGCTTTAAAGTAATTTTCATTGTGATATTCGATTTAGTCGCATCAACCTGGCAAAACTGTTAAATATGCATGCGAAGCCGAAATAAAGGCATGAATTAATAATACCCACATACCTACTTACATACGTCCTATTCGATTTACGATGCCTTTTTCCGGGAAGTATGCCAGAGACAGACTGGGACTGGGATTTGGACTAGGACTGGGACTGAGACGGAGACTGATACTCGGAGTGAGACTGGGACTGAGAATCGGAATAGGACTGGAACAAAATACATACCACCCTTTGGGACTGGCAATAAGATATGAAGCAGAATGAGAAAAACTTGAGACAAGAGAAAATAGAGAAGGAGACTGAGAAAGAGATAGAATGATACGAAGATGGAGATAGATGAAGCGAAAAATACAGAGGGAGGGGTGAATACAAAGATTAGAAAAAAGTGTAGAGGGGCGAGGGCAGAGTTAGGCGGAAAAAGGTTATTAAAATGTATGCAGATAGACCAAATTTAGGGCAGAACAACGTGTGCCGGGTCTGCTAGTAATGTTATATATTATGGCCTTTATAATTTGTTCTCAGACATAAATTTAAAATGTATGGGTTGTCGAGTGGAAAATATATGTTAAATATCGGATGCCCTAGTGCATATGTCTGTAAGTGCTGCCAAGTATGCTGTCAAAAATTTTCCACAAAAAAACAAATCAACAGAGCCACCATATTGATCCGAAATTGATATTAGAATCATAGCGTTGTTGCTGCATTTACATGTTAAATTTTTATCGGTATCTGGATCACGTTTCATTGGAACGCAACGTTTAACAATTTTCATCGGTATTCTTAGGGTGACATTGGTCGGTGAATACTATTTTTGTTGTTGTTTCCGTCAGTTGAAAATTCTAGGTTCTAGGGCTGGGGAAAGCAACATCAAAACATTTAGAAAAACGTTTTTCTGGATCGCAATTAAGGATCGGCATTTTATCGTGTACACGTGGGGAGGTGATCCACCACTTCCTTTGCCATGACAATCCCGAATCAAAAGAATAACTGGGGAGTATAAGAGACGCTTCTATATACATAAATTTAAAATGTATGTGTTGTCGAGTGGAAAATATATGTTAAATATCGGATGCCCTAGTGCATATGTCTGTAAGTGCTGCCAAGTATGCTGTCAAAAATTTTCCACAAAAAAACAAATCAACAGAGCCACCATGTTGATCCGAAATTGATATTAGGATCATAGCGTTGTTGCTGCATTTACATGTTAAATTTTTATCGGTATCTGGATCACGTTTCATTGGAACGCAACGTCTAACAATTTTCATCGGTATTCTTAGGGTGACATTGGTCGGTGAATACTATTTTTGTTGTTGTTTCCGTCAGTTGAAAATTCTAGGTTCTAGGGCTGGGGAAAGCAACATCAAAACATTTAGAAAAACGTTTTTCTGGATCGCAATTAAGGATCGGCATTTTATCGTGTACACGTGGGGAGGTGATCCACCACTTCCTTTGCCATGACAATCCCGAATCAAAAGAATAACTGGGGAGTATAAGAGACGATTCTATATATGCATTTAGGTATACGCCATATGAGTCGCTAAGATTTTTTATTTCATTTTTCATCAGGCTTAAAAAAAGGCGGATGGACGTAAGTCCAACATTCCTTTCGATCATTGGAGACAGTGGCTTAGAGCTTAGGATATACTCGCGCTACGTAAAAAAACTCTTTACGCCTACTGAAGCTCTACAGATCATTCTTGACATCCTACTTTTGGAAAGGTATCCAACTGGAACACTAAAACCATAGGACTCTTTAGCATAATGTGATGAATATGACCATATCTAAGGTTATTAAATAAAGGCACAACAACATTTAAGCAAGCTACATAAACACATTAATCATCATGTACACACATCCATACAAGCAGCAGAGAGCTACTCGCAAACGCATGTCATCATCAGCTACTACTTCGCTCACATATACACACACGCATATGGTTACACACTACCAATCCACGCACGTATGGCTGGTGACTAGGTAGAGGATTCTAGAAGAAGAAACGTCTAGACATTTGGGCTAAAGAGTATAAAAGCAGCAGAAGCTGAGTTGTACGTAAACAGTTTGATTCAAGCACGCTATTGGTTGTGAAGTTAAGTGTTATTGTGAAATACTTTAGTCTAATAAAGACATTTTTGCATTATTGAATATTGGAGTTACACATTTATTCAACAGTTTAGCGATTCGAACGTTAGCAGAAGATTTGGAATAAGCGGAATTTCACTAAATTCGTTACAATTGGTGTCAGAAAAGAAATTGTTGAATAAATTCTGAAGATTTCGAATACAACTTGGACATGGCAAAGTTAAGTGAATTAAGGATCCAGCAACTGCAAAAAGAAGTTGGAGAACCGTGGATTGAATACAACCGCCAATAAGATCGAACTTCAAGCACGGTTACGGGAGGTATAGGAGTTGGAAGGAATTAATGTGGACGAGTATGTCTTTTATCCTGATGTGCAAAAGCCAGCGACTAAAATGGGGGAGAAGATAGAGACCCCGAATCCATTGGCAAGTGTTGACACTAACGCGATACTAGCAGTGTTGAAACAAATTTCGTCACACATATCAACCGAAATGTCATCTCAACTGGAAGAAAAGAAGACGTATATGGTATCCCATCTGGAATCCCAGGAGACACGCATAACATCCAAGATGGAAACAGAATTAGAATCCCAGGAGACACGTATAACATCCAATATTGAAGCACAAGAAACGCGTATTTCAGAAATTTCGTCTCAAAAATCATCCGAACTGGAATCACAGTAGAGACGTATCTCAGAGATGTCGGCACAAATTTCAGCACAAGTATCATCGCAGATCTCTGCACAACTGGAAGCGCGTATGGAAGAGAAACTAACGCACTTTCAGGAAGGGTTCAATGGTCGACAAGATAAAATGGAGGCCGAGATAGATGCTTTAAAAGATCGTAATCAGGAGTTACAATTGAACCGTTCAATCACTTCAACGTTTACTTTGAAGATAAAATCCCCAACGCTTGATGGTTCTGTTCCTTTCCAAGCTCCAATTTGAGAAGACATCAGCAGCGAACAACTGGAATACCGAAGATAAAGTTCCTGCATTGTTCGTGGCTTTAAAAGGACCAGCTTCTGAGATCTTACAGACCATCCCAGAGTACGAACGTAACATTTATGAAGCATTGATGGCTGCTGTAGAACGACGGTACGGAAGCGAACACAGGAAACAGATCTACCAAATAGAAATGCAAAACCGCCACCAAAAAGCTAACGACACTTCGCAGGAGTTTGCGTCGGATGTTGAAAGATTAGCTCATCTCGCAAATGCGGACGCACCAGTGGAATACGCCGAGAGGGTACAAATCCAGAGTTTTATAAATGGCATACGGGACGTGGATGAAGCAGATGAAGCGGCTTTGGGAGTGTTCGAGAGAAAAGTTCTTCGAAAGATTTATGGACCTCTACGCGTTGGAGATGGCGAGTACCGAAGAAGATTTAAAGATGAGCTATACGCAGACATCAACATAATCCAGCGAATTAAAACGCAGCGGCTGCTCTGGCTAAGCCATGTTATGCGAATGAAAGATGATGCTCCGGCCAAGAAAGTGTTTCTATCGGAACCAGCCTATGGAAGCAGAGGTAGAGGGCGGCCGCCACTCCGTTGGATGGACCAGGTGGAAAACGATTTAAACTCCCTTGGTATGACCAATTGGCGCCGGTTGGCGGAGCGAAGGAGCGCGCCTTGTTGGACGGCCATAATCGTTTAGACGGTTAAGCACCAATTAAGTAAGTAAGTAAGTAAGTACGGGACGTGGAAACGAAGCGAGCTACAAACCCAAACCCAAAGCTGACATTTGCTGAAACGGTATCCCATGCACTGACTCAGGAAACAGCCTCACTTTTGAGTAAGCCCACATACAAAGCTCATCGGTGGAAGTGGAAAGGTCAGACTGGGTAGACACAATTTTGGAAGCATTAAAAGGAACGCAGCAGAAAAACGATGGTGCCTTCAAATGCTTTAAATGTGGAAAGCCAGGGCACATTGCACGTTATTACAGTACCAACCTTAACAGTTCCAACAATGTGGGTGGCCGTAAACGCAGAGTTGAAGGATATGAGCAAATCTCCAAATATACTCAATCGTTAAACTAAAGCGAGTCAGTCGCAAGGGGCGACAGCTGGATCCCACAATTGAATGCCCCATAATATCTATCTCGCAAATTGGAAGAAGGTCAAGCAATCTTACTGTCGGAGGACATGTGGAAGGAAAGGAACGTTTACTGACTGTAGATACGGCTGCCTCTCATTCCATCATTCGAGCGGATTTAGTCAACATGAAGATAAGACCATTGCATGGAGCAAGATTGCGTACAGCCACTGGAGAAGACACCACGGTTCTGCTCCTGAAGTACGCAAACATATTTGACCAGGATGGTTCCACACCAGGCCGCACCAACGTTGTGAAACATCAAATTGACACTGGAGATGCGAGGCCGATCCGTCAAGCTCCTCGTAGTGTTCCACTGGCGAAGCTGGAAGTGGTGAGTCAAATCATACAAGAAATGAGCGACAGCGGCGTAATCGAACCATCAGCTAGTCCATGGAGTTCACCGGTGGTATTGTGAAGAAAAAGGATGGAAAATTTAGGTTTTGCGTGGACTTCCGCAAGCTGAACGACGTCACGAAAAAAGAGAGCTATCCATTGCCAAGAATTGACGATACTCTGGACTCGTTATCTAGTACGAAATGGTTTTCCACAATGGACTTGAAAAGCGGCTACTGGCAAGTGGAAGTGAAGGAGGAAGACAAAGAGAAAACAGCCTTCAGTGTCGGTGATGGTCTTTGGCAAATTAACAGTGATGCGTTTTGGACTATGTAATGCACCAGCTACTTTTGAAAGTCTCATGGATCAGGTACTGAAACGACTACATTGGAAAACATGCTTAGTGTACCTAGACCACATCATCGTATTGGGAAAAACTTCGAAGAACATCTGAATAACTTGGGGGTTTTCCAAAGAATAGCTGGTCTGGTCTGAAACTTAGTCCCAAAAAGTGTTCTCTGTTCAAGAAGCAAGTTAGTTACATGGGTCATAAAGTAACAACAGAGGGCATCTGCACCGCAAATGAAAAGAAAGAAGCAGTAAAGGATTGTCCAAGACCACAGAATCTTCATGAGTTAAGAAGTTTCCTTGGACTGTGCACATATTACCGCCGATTTGTACCAAATTTTTATGGAATCTGGATCATACAGATCGAGATCTAGACAATTTTGGAAAAACGGTCGGTGATGCTCTCCGTCTCCTCCCACCATCCTCCCATCATCAATTGTTTTTATTAGCACTCTTTTATTACCGTCACCTGTAGGGTTTGTTTGTTACTCTTCATTCGCTTCAACGCGCCTGCTTATTAACATGCTTTTATAATTAGCTTCACCTTATTTGTAATACCGTCAGGGTTATTTCGAGACCCTTCCGGGATCATTTCTGGATGGTCTTCGAGATCCGTCCGGGATCCCGTCGGGGTCATTTTGGGACTTTTTTGGGAATATTTCGGGATCATTTTGGGACTCTTCCGGGATCATTTCTGTATAGTTCTCGGGATGCGTCCGGGATCCCGTCAGGATTATTTTGGGACTTTTTCGGGACTATTCCGGGCCCATTTCTCGATGGTTCGGGATCCCGTCAGGATCATCTCGGGACTATTTCTGGATCTTTTGTTAACCCTTCCGGCATCATTTCTGGATGGTTTTGGGGATCCCGTCGGGTTATATCGGGACTATTTCGGTATCATTTTGTGACCCATCCGGGATCATTTCTGGGAAGTTTTCGGGATCCGTCTGGGATCCTGTCGGGGTCATTTCGGGACTTTTTCTGGACAATGTCGGGACTTTTACAGGATCATTTCTGGAAGGTTTTCGGGATCCGTCTGTGATCCCGTCAAAGTAATGTCGGGACTCTTCCCGGTTCATTTTAGTATCCTTCCGGGGTCATTTCTGGATGGTTTTCGGGATCGCGTCGGGGTAATTTCGGGACTATTTCAGGATCATTTTGGGACCCTTCCGGGATCTTTCTGGATCCGTCTGGGATACCGTTGGGGATATTTTGAGACATTTACGGGATCATTTGGGGACCCTTACAGGATAATTTCTGGATGGTTTTCGGGATCCCGTCAGGGTTATTTCGGTACTTCTACGGGACTATTTCGGGATGATTTGGGGACCCTTCTGGCATCATTTCCGGATGGTCTTCGAGATTCGTCTGTGATCCCGCCGGGGTAATTTCGGGACTACTCCGGGATCATTTGTGGATCATTTGTGGATCGTTTTCGGGATCCCGTCGGAATCATTTCGGGATCATTTATGGATAGTTTTCGGAATCCGTCAGGACTATTTTGGGACCTTTTCGGGACTATTTCAGGGTCACTTTGCGACTCCTCCGGGATCATTTCTGGATATTTTTTGGGATCCGTCCGGCATCCCACCTGGGTCATTTTGGGACCTTTTCGGGACTATTCCGGGATCATTCAGGGATCCTTCCGGGATCATTTCTGGATGGTTTTCGGGATTCGTCCGGGATACCATCAGGGTAATTTCGGGACCTTTTCGGGACTATTCCGGGATCATTTTTGGATCCTTCCGGGATCATTTCTGGATGGTTTTCGGAATTCGACCGGGATCCCATCAGGGTCATTTCGGGACCTTTTCGGGACTATTCCGGGATCATTTGGAGAGCCCTCGGGGATAATTTCTGGATATTTTTTGGGATCCGTCCGGCATCCCACCTGAGTCATTTTGGGACCTTTTCGGGACTATTCCGAGATCACTTGGGGATCCTTCCGGGATAATTTCTGGATGGTTTTCGGAATTGGTCCGGGATCGCGTCGGGGCTTTTTCTGGACTATATCAGGGTAATTTCGGGACTTTTACGGCATCATTTATAGATGTTTTTCGAGATCCTGTCAGAGTCATGTCGGGACTATTTCGGAATCATTTGGGGACCTTTCCGGCATCATATCTGGATGGTTATCAGGATCCGTCATGGTCGTTTCGGGACTTTTTCGGGATAATTTTGGGACCCCTACGATATCATTTCTCGATGGTTTTCGAGATCCCGTCGGCGTCATTTCGGGACTTTTCATGGACTATGTCGGGATAATGTAGAGACCCTTCCGGGATATTTTCTGAATGGCGTTTGGCATCCGTCCGGGAGCCCGCCAGGGTCAATTCGGAACTTTTTCGGCACTATTCCGAAATATGATTTTAGTACCCTTCGAGGATCATTTCTGTGTGGTTCTCTGGATTAGTCTAGAATCGCGACGTTGTCATTTCCGGACTTTTTTGGGACTATTTCGGTACCATTTGGAGACCCTTCCGGGAGCAATTCTGGTTTTCGGGATCCGTCCACGATACTGTCGGGGTAATTTGTGGCTTTCGATCATTTGGGGACCCTATCAGGTTATCAGTTGTTTTTTTTACTATTACATAATTAAAATGCATTAGACAGAAAATTTTTTTTAAACAAATAACTTGATAAGCAGGATAACGTGAATAACCCATATCTTTTATTTTCTGCTTGCGGACGGAGCCGCAGGTAAAGGATAGTACTTACATAAATGGAATAGATAGATATGTACAGTAGCTCACAGAAATATTTTGCATTCGAAGCTGATTAGGAAAACCTTTGTTATGTTTTTTTATTTATACAGAAAAAAATATCAGTAGTATTAAAACGTATGCTTAAAACTAATGACATAAGTTATTAAAATTTCAAAATATATTCTCTTTTTTCCGTAAACTAAACAAAACTTAAAAAATGCACGTTTCTTTGCTCACAAAGGTATTTTGCTTGTCACTAGTATTTGTAAAAAAAAACCTATGTAAATCTTCTTTATAAAGAGTATTACAATACTTTGTATAGTAACCATCATTTTTGGAAAAAGCTTCCTTACTTACAGAAACCGAAACTCTTGGTTTTTTAGTTGTTAGCGAGAAAGAGTCGTTATCTTTTTTAACTTTTGAAATTAATGGCTTTTTTCATGCTATTCGTACTTAAATATCATTGTTTCTATGCACTCTTCGAATCGTTTCCATAGATTCTTGGGTTTGTGGTGTAATTTCAAGTTTCACGTTAATTTTCGGGGATGCTGTATGACGGTTTTCACGGTTTTCTTTTAAATTTTCTTTTCTCATCACCAATGATTTTGGTCGGCCGCTCCTTGTCATATTTTCAAAATTACCACACTTTTACACCATTTTATTACACTTTCAACAGTTTGGCGACACCGACTAAACATTTCACTAACATACTTAACAGTTTTTCCTTCATTATGCAGATATAAAATAATTTTTGTGCAGCTGCAATTAGTTCTTTACCCTTTGGCATGTTTGATGTTCTCAGTAGCGCAATAAAAAATTAAATGCATCTAATTATGAGATTATTATGGACCTCTACCCGTTGGCGATGGCGAGTACCGAAGAAGATTTAATGATGAGCTGTACGAGCTATACGTAGACATCAACATAGTCCAACGAATTAAAATGCAGCGGCTGCGCCAGCTAGGCCATTTTATGCGAATAAAAGATGATGCTCCGGCCAAGAAAGTGTTTCTATCGGAACCCGCCTATGGAAGCAGAGGTAGAGGCCGGTCCTCACTCCGTTGGAAGGACCAGGTGGAAAACGATTTAAGCTACCTTGGTGTGACCAATTGGCGCCGGTTGGCGGAGCGAAGGAGCGACTGGCGCGCCTTGTTGGACGGCCATAACCGTATAGACGGTTAAGCGCCAATTAAGTAAGTAAGTAATTATGAGAAATACTGATAATAATAAGCAGTAGTAGCCACCAGTATACCCATTGTGGATAACACCAGTGTGATATCTGCGACTTAGACATCAAAATTACAAATATAACCGATCACCTGATTTTTAAAGTAACTATCGTGGTCTCATCCTGCATATCTTCCAATCATTGTAAATAAGACAAGTATAATACCTTCTGGATAGACATCAAAATTACAAATAGAATGGATCACCTGATTTGTTGTGATTATCACGATCTCATTCTGTATCTCTTTCTATCAACCGCTGAAGATAGACGGCCGTATGCGCGCCATATTGAACATCCAGTCAAAACGCTGCCAAAACGCGAAAAAGTAGCTATCTTGAACATCCTGTCAGGCAGTTGACAGAGAAGATATTACATTTTTTTTGTCCACGATGACTTTACCAAACCAAGAAAAACAAACAAATTGCAGCCTCGAATGGTTTTCAAAACAAGAGGCAAAATACCTGTTTTGTTTAAGAAGTAGCATAATGTAATCGAAACTCACTTTTTGAATCATTGTTATTAACGATAAAGACACTCCCCGAAGATTTTGGGGAGTGTTGTCGATTGATGGTCCTTTGCCGGATACAGATCCGGTACGTTCCGGTAACAAAGCACCATAAAGGTACTAGCCCAACTATCGCGGGAACGATTAATATGACCACATTAAACCTTCTAGGCCATCCCCCCACCCCCTAGTGCCATGAGGAACTTGGGGTCGTCAGAGTCTCGCCTCCATAAGTAATTATACTTTTTACAAATAGTTTGACAGTTGCATAGTTATCGTTTGAGTGAAAATGGTTTTCAGTGACTGGTCCTAGCACGTAATATGGGCATTGTTTAGTAAATGTGTAGTGATAAGAATACACATCTAAAAAATGTAGTATGTATGTCTACCTAGCTTGCAAGATATTCCAAATTTGTGCACACATAATAACACGCAAAACACTTTTTTAAGCAAGTATAGAAAACGTTATGTGAAGAAATTCGCCTATCTGTAAATAAAACCTATTTATCGCTCCAAAAATATAGTGAACCGGAAATGAGGAAGCAGGAATAAAGTAAATACAGACGTAATAAAAGGAGCTAATGTACAATAATACAAACGGGTACGTACATACATATGTATGTAAATAGTAGGTACTTATTTATGGGGCGTTCCATGTCAACTTATCTCATCGATCAAGTTCGCATCAACGATTTCGCTTGAATTTAAATTTTTTTTAAGTATTTTTTTTTATGAAGTTCCCGGCATAAAAATAAGAAAACAGAAATTATCAAAACTTTTATTTTTTTCAAAGGTTTAAAAAGTCAAAAAGTTGGCATGCTTCGTTATTTAAAAAAAAAAACACAGATTACTACTTTATTTGTTGGAAATTTTAAACCTTGTTTCGAAGTAAGAAATTTATACTGTAAACAAATTTTGGGAAATTGCTCATTAATTTTGCAGCTTCTGTTATCGTTTGAATCTCTGAACTGTCGACAAAATAACTTAAATATTCAGTATAGCAAAATGTTCTTTATTTATACTACTTTGATAGTAGTACTTCACAATTACATTACTCGCGTACTTTAATTATGGTGTTTAAAATCAATATGATTGACCATCGCTTGGACTGCGCTGCTTTTATCGTCCCAATTCACTTGTTCACTTATTACTCCCACGGTCTAGACTTTTCGCGAACAGCCGTCTCGAATATTTGCTTATTTAAATTCGTTTATGTATCTCTTATTGGCTTTGACTATCTGCCATATGCGCACTTTATTGCAGTGTACATGTGTGTGAAATATTCTCTCCGCTCTTAGCTGCTAACTAAATGTATGTATTTGAAATATTCTCATCGCTCCTAGCTTCACTGTTTACATGTATGTGTGGCTGCTTGCTTTGATGTTCATGTGTATGTGTGGCGACTTGCTTTGCTGTTGTGCATTTATTTACTAGCAGCTTAGTGTTGTATCGAAATTTCAATATTCGCAACGTTTTTTTTATTTCAAAGTTATTGGATATCTTCTCCCCTTATTCATAAAAAAAAACAAAAGGTCTGTAAAGCTTTTTTTAAATTATACTTCCATACAGATTTCCAACTATGAGAACTTTATAAGCCAACTTTATTTTTTATGAATAAGGTTTTTTTCTATTTATTTTTTAATACTTACATAGGTGAAAATTCTGACCAATCTTACTGGTGTTCAAACTTGTCTTATATTGAGAGGTATTTTCGAGAATATATGTTCATAAAAAGTCAGAGTATAAAAAAATATTTCTTACACCACGA
Source organism: Eurosta solidaginis (assembly GCF_040869045.1). Lineage (NCBI taxonomy): Eukaryota > Metazoa > Arthropoda > Insecta > Diptera > Tephritidae > Eurosta > Eurosta solidaginis. The sequence continues at coordinate 84,848,348 of NC_090319.1, read as the reverse complement.
ATTTGAAAATTTTAAAAAAATATATAGCATATCAATAACCTATAACGAGATTAAGCTTGGCGGCTTTTGAGAGTAGTATTTCTGAACATTTTTTTAAAAAACCAAAAATGTATAAAATTAAAAATTCATAATTTTTTTTAATTGAATAAATAAAACTCAGTTGAATTTTAAGTGAAACTTTTTAAGAAATATTTTAGAAGATTTTTAAGAAACATTAAAATGAAAATTTTGCATCAAGTTATATACAAACAAAACTCAAAATTTTCCAAATTTCATTTCTCGAAACAAATTTTCGAAAATTTACTTCTACCTACACATATTGGCTGGCAAACACGGAAAGCCCCATCCATATGAATGCATATTTATAAGCGCAAATCTGGCACGTCCCCTTGTGCAGATAAAAACACCATCGAGAGGGAATTTATTTGAATTTTCTCTGCTGTAAATTATTTTTCCCTTTAAAGTGACAAAACTGTGATGCAATAAATATATTCTCAAAACACTACTAAGTATGCACCTCTAAAAATATACTCTTGCATACAACCTTGCAAGAAACTGAGCACATACTAAGTATGATCTGTACAGTCAGAAACTAGAGCCCACAGGAAGCTACTGATGGCTATTACCATATTCATGCTATTATCCGACTATGAAAACTTCAGATGAAAGAACTTGAACGCAGTATCCACCTATCGCACCATACCACAATTAGCCAAAGATAACCCACCAACAATAGAGATCCCATCGACCCATTAGCGTTAGAGAGAAAAAAGCAGTGCGAAGCAAAGCGCCCCATGGACCAAAAGCGCATGAAAGTGGCCAGCTAAGAAAAAAGGAAGATAAGCGTTTAAACCATTGTGAATTCATAAAGTGAGAATATTTGAAAAAACGTTCACAATAGCAAACAGCCTGAATCACCTGTTAAATCGCAGCTCACACAGAATCGAATGCTATGCAGTCGGATCGATCGTACCAGGCGGGCATATGCCAGTAAGCTGAGCAAAATCTGCAACGTGGATATTCTAATGCGACCACCGCCCTACCTAATGAAGCTATCTCGGCAGACAAAATAAAATCATCCCTAGTCCTGGAATGTATATAAAGGCTGAATAAAACTAGGAATTCACACTGTTATAATGCTAGCCTGAACTCCGAACCACGAGGGTAGAATAGTAGTGAGTAGGCGGATAGCCCAGAGAGAGAAAAACCGGCTGCAACTCATCCGGCCTGAGCCGCTTTTTTCAGTTGCTAACCAAGCATTTGGGAGTATATCTTACAAATTAAAATGGATTTGTGTGTGTCCTATCGCCGTCCAAATTTCTCAACCGATCTTGACGAAATTTTCACAGTACACTTTCGGGATCACTCGATATTTTTCCGGCTACGAACGTTTTTGTTAAATTTAATTTCAATTTTATTTTGGCAAAATATGCGAGTCTGTATGACTCTGCGTATTTATATTTGAGTAGTGTTAGTGCTCTTTAAATTGATCTCTATAGAAAATCGTAAAAGTGGACGGTGCTACTAGGATCCCTTTTAGGAAAAATTTTAACTATCTATTTCTCTGCAGTCAATTAAGGCAGGTATCCAATATAAGGTATACAGATTCTGTGCATAAGGATATTGAGGTATGCGTTGTAGAGGGATTGGAAATGGTCGTGGGAGTGGAATTGGTGGTAGGAAGAGTGGTAGTGCGAGTGCGAGGGAGGAGTAGAATGAGAAGTTTATGGATGTAAAGAGAATAAGGAAAGGAAAACGAAGGAGATGTGGAAGAAAGATACGAGAATGGGAGTGCTTCAACAAGGGAGTGCTAGCAAAAAGGGAGGACCACTTTTAAATATAAGCAAACTAGTATTCCAGCAGGACAACGTCTTCCGGGTAAGCTAGTAAATTATAAAAATTACTAGGCCGATACGATAGACTTAAGACAGTTTATGTCCCTGCTAGACGGTTATAGCACACGGTTCAGTGCTATTAAATTAGAATTCTCAAAAATATTCTTGCAGTACTGGGAATACGGTCCAGTGTTGCGTGCCGGATTTGGGAGTATAGGTGGATATTGACGAGCATATCCTACTGGAATGCGACGCAATTTGCTAGTATAGCGATAGGTTTTTGGTTTCTCCATGGCTTGAGCATCTGTACAAAAAGTCCTTAAGTCAAAAGAAGTTCAGTAGTCGACTTCGGTGAGGTACTATGATTGATGGTAGGGAACAATAGGCCTATGGCAGCAGCGCAATCTTCAACACTTATCTATATATATGCATATATTCGCATTCTCATCTCGTCAATATTCAGCAAAAGAGCAATTATTTTGACATTTTTTCTATTTTCCTAAGCTGCTCTTTAGAGCTATTGGGCAGATACAATCGAATTGTTAGTCTCAGGGCATGATACCTCCGTTCTACAATAACACCCAGCTTATGCTTTCTAGAACACTTCTCTTTTCCAGCTGGGGTACTTAAAGTTGTCTCTTTAATAAATAGTTGGTACCCGCTAGTGGTGTTTATAAATAAATTGGCGATGTAATATTCATACATACAAGTACCTACTCGTACCACATAATGGGGGAACGTTGGCATTGACATCTGCTGCAGGTAAATTGCCTTTGATCGCAAAGGTATGTTCGTGTAAACTTTCATATAGATTTTATAGCTTTTCTATAAATAAAATATGTATTTTTATAAATAATAGTGTTTTGTTGAAAAATGTTCAACATAAGGGTTTGTTTTGATATGAAGCGTTCGATTGCTAAGAATTCTGAAATCGATATTTGTATAATTGTATAGGTTCTAACCTAGGTTGAAATGGCCGGCCGATAAAGACCTCACATAGACTGATCTCTCAAGCGCAGGACACGAACACCGAACGTGCTCAACCGTGTAAAATCGTGTTAATATATCTACAAATCGAGTATTCAGATTGTGAGTTTGGAACCCGCCACGTAAAACCCCCTTCCTACACCTGGGCCTGGTTTTTCAGTGCGAGTTTAAGCTACTGTCAAAGTTGTTACCGGAATGTACCGGATCTACATCCGGCAGAGGACCATCAACTTCGATAACACTCCCAAAGGCTTTCGGTCCTTATTGCTACTACAACAACAACTAGAGTTTAACCCTCCCACTTTGGGCCTCAAACTAATTTAAGCGGAAAGATTTTATTTTTTACCCCTTTGAACACACAAAAAATTGCATCAAAATCGGTCCAGTCATTTAGGTGAAGTTCAGTGACATGCACACGCACTATGCGGCCTAAAATATTTATCTGAAAGGTCGACCCATGTCTATAAGTGTACATATATCTGTTAGGTTACGTCGCCTAAAAAGACAAACAAAAATTTAAAGTGACAACGTCTTTGCTTTGATGTCAGTTTTTTTTTCTCTTCAATTAATTCAATAACTAGATGTATCTTACTTAAGTATTACACAACACGCTCATAATCAATTTGAACTCTACATTAAGAAAAATTGCAATTAACGCTTGCTTAATTACTAATTATGAATATAATTTTGTATGTCTCAGCAACTACAACCATGGGTACTGGCTCCCCTGTGTTTTGCAAGCAAGTATGTTCAGAAAGTAAATAAGTGCCAGTTCGCAAAAGTCCTATCTCACGGTAAAATAATGTCCTGTCTAAGAATTCAGCTAAAGTAGGACCTATACAAGAAATTGTTTCAAACAAACAAGCAATCTGTTTTTAAGTGAAAGGTAATGAAATTGTGAATGACCTCACCAAAATGAAGCATACCAAAATGAAACATTTACATCAAAAGTTAGGCGAGGTTGAACTGGCGGCCAATAAATACCTCACATAGACCTGTCCATAGTGTTTCCAGAATTTGTTTGACTGCAAATGGAAAATCCCCACATATTGTCAAACACCAGAAGTTTTCTAGGAGCTCGCTTATTTGCTGGCCTCAAGATCTGGCAACTCTGTAGCTCCTAGTAGCTGGAGTTTTGTCCTCGCGAACGCAGAATATGCTCGACCTCTTGTTCCTGCAACTCGCGTTTCTTACATCTGCTCTTACTGACGAGGCCTAACTTATAAGCATGTGACGCCAGAAGGCAGTGTTCAGCTGGTATGCCCATTGTCAGCCTTAAATTTTGTATATTTAGAAAAATTAGGAACTTTGTGAGTCTTTGCGCATGATCTAAGAAATTTTGCAGCCCCGCGCTTTTGTCCACGCCTTTCCTGCTTGATGTACGCAACTCCTATCTCCTTTTGATTTCTCCCAAACGGATCGGGGCGTTTATTTTCGATTGAGCGGATGCTGCACCCTCCTTTGCCAACTCAACATTTCGTTACCTTCTATCCCTTTATAAATGGGAGCCCAGTAAAGACGTATAGTGCGGCCTGAGCAAAGTTTTCCAATGCTTCTTTGCATTCTAGAACACTTCTTGATGAAGTACTGTGTGAGATTATTGCTTTATATATTGACGCGACTGAAGCTTAAGCACGCTTCCTCGAGAATTTCTGCTGCTTTCTTCATGGCTATGATTTCCGCCAGAAAGACGCTTCAGTAATCTGTCAGCCTGTGGGATCTACTTTTTTCTGGATTGACACAGTAAACAGCAGAACCGACCACCTCCGTTAACTTGGAGCCATCGCTATACACGTGAATAGTATGTTCTGTCATTTCTGCATCCTGGTGCCAACTCTCCGACTCAATCATAGCCCCCCGAACTCTTTCGAAGTTCAGACGCGGGACCATATGTTCCGTTTGCTGATATTAGATATTGTTATGACCATACGGCCTGCACTTAAGCCGCCTGAGGCCTTAGGCCTTGTTGCAATGGCTAACGCGATATTTTTGACCATAAGGTCTGCACGCGTGATGTGTAGAATTGCAGACAATGCTGTTGTCGGTGTAGTTTTTAGGGCTGCCGTTATGCTAATCATTACCTTCTCTAGTTTTTTGGTATTCTTACTTTTTTGTGTGACTTTCCACCAAACAAGGACCCCATAGAAAAGTATGTGTTTAACGATTGCCGTAAATACCCAATGAGATAGTTTCGGTTATAGGCCCCATCCTCTTGCACGCATGGGGCAGGAATCGTGATATTTTCGGAAATTCGTCCGAATTAGGAAGTTATGTGGCTGAGTTTCACGTTACTTCATAACAGCCTAGAGACTTGAAACTTTGGCAATAAGTTAGGGCCTCCATTAGTTTAAGATACACAATTTTTCTAGAAGAGTCAAAGATCGAGAAGAAATACATTTAGAACATGGAAAATCTGGCGTTCGAGGTTCAAGTAACTACTTTTTGAGCTAGAAACTTGAAGTCTTATCCTCGAATCAACAAAAGGAGAAGAAATTTCCGCTAGAGTCTCACGGGTTGAGATAATTAAAAAATTCACACGAGATCTGAAATATTGCGATCGATTTTTAAGTAATTTTCTAATAACCTAGGAATCTGAAACTTTAAACACAGCTCTGGGTTCTATTATGTGTTATAGAGATATATAGAAAATATATTTAGATCATGTGGAATCTGGCGATCGAGTTTTAAGTAATTCGTACCTAAGCTAGAAGCGTAAAATTTACAAGTAGATCAGGTCACCTTGACAAAGCAACGAAAAGAGAACAAATTTCCACTAGGTCGTACACGGGTCGAAATAATAAAAAATCTTACGGAATTTGGAATCTTTCGATACATTTTTATATATTTTCCAGTAAAGATAGTGGCTTTTTTAAACTAATTTCAAAAGACAAATTGACTACAATAGCAAAGACAAAATGTTCTTCGGAAGCGCACAGATTGAGGTATTTAGAAAACCTGCAAAGAAGATTCTTGAGAACAATTGTTTTTGTTTTATCGGCCTATTGATAAAGGATTCAAGGTTGGAAACGAGCTCAAGGCCAGAACAATATTTTTTTTATAATGATTATTGCGCTGCTATTGCAGGTTGTCTGAACAATTTTCTACTTACTATTCCAAAAACAAAATACAATTTTTCAATTATAGAAAAATTAAAAAAAAAAAACAATAATCATTACAAAAAATTATTGTTCTGGCCTTGACCCCTTTTTCAACCTTGGATTCTTGAGAACATTTTTGAAGAAACTTGCCATTAAGCTACAAACTTAATACTTCACACACAGTTAAATGCACCGAGACATTGCAACAAACGCGGGAAAAAGTCCTCTAGGTGCCGCACGGGTCGAAATAATGACTATCACCGTATCGTTTACCCAGCCACCGATATAGAGACAAGGACTTTGCTGAAACTTCTGCCTTTTAAATACCGTTCTTTGGATATTTTCATGTAAGTTGGGAATATGAAATAAAGAGAGCTTGTTGAATAACTGGGCTTGGAATACAGACTATGCAGTTGTGTGATAGTTTTCAGCTTATTGGTTTGACTGTGGTAACTAAGATCTACAAATGATGCAGTGTTACGCCTGCTATCGAGTGGGTTATAAGCAGTGACGTTAAATAGGGTGACGTTAAATAGAACAATTTATTTGAAAAAAAGGGAGACAAATTGAAAGTGATAAACAAGATATGAATTTAATATGGAGGTTTTGAGTCAATTATTTGGTCATTCCCAATAATGGGCTGGATTTTCGGTTTTTGGTAAACAATTTTTGAAAACTACTCTTGTTAATTATCTGCAGGATTGTAAGCAGGTATTATAAGTATTTCCCCAAATAATTTTCGTTTTAAAAATTTCTTTAATAAGAAATCTACTTATTACTTCAAAAATGATCTTGAAATCGAAGCAGAACCAATAAATGCCAATAAATAAGATAAGGCAAGTCAAATCTTATCAGCTACACTTCCAATATTTTTATCTTCTCTGTCTTTACATACATATGGGGCATTCCATGCCAACTCATCCTACCGACCGATTTCAATAGAATTTCTGCATTTTTTGTACCCTCTTAAAGGATGATTTTTAAAAAATTTTTCTTTGCAGATAATCGGAAGATATGAACTTTAGAAAACTAAGGTATAATATTTTAAATTTCTTTTTTTTAGTAACTGTACATTTATTAATATTCATAAAATTACAAAAGCTTTATAAATAACATTTCCATACAAATTTCCAATTATAAGAGCTTTACAATCCGAATTTTGTTTTTTATAATAAGAGTTTATTTTTTGTTGCTGATGAAAGCATTATGAACAGATCTGCTCAGTCCCTATACACCGTTAGCACTTTTGTTTTCCCTGAAGAATAGGCACAGATAAAAATTCGCACTTTGAATATAAAAAAAAAATGTTCATAGCACTCCGATATGCCCTAACATATAAATTCAATTCATATGAAAGTGCCTGAATTTCATATGAAAGTGCAAAGAAAAAGCACTTCCATATGAAGTCAAGGCACTTCAGTATGATATTCAAAATTACACTAAAAAATTGACAATAAAAATATCGTAGCACTGAGAAAAATTTTAATTCAAAATTTATTCATAAAGGGATCATCAAAATTCTTTAAACATTTAAAATACATTTTTTTTTATTTAAAAAAGTGTCAGTGTACATTAGCAGGGATGCACCTTAAGGTTAAGCTAATCGTTTATCAAAAAATTTCCACCGTTTCCGTTGAAACACTTCGAAAATTTATCGATAAAGAAATTATCAAGGTAAATTGTATCTCGTTTTTAACCGAAACGAAAAGCTTTCGTTAACGTTAAAAACGTTAACAAAAACGTGATACTTTGTGTTTGAATTGTGCTGGCAATGCTATAGCCATGGTGAAATCGTAAAGTGGTAACAGCGAGCGGACATGCACACACAAACTCCATGTAATTCGTTTGTGTAATTCGTTGGTGGTAATGTCAAAAATACTCTGAAAAATGTTCGTACTATCAAAATTCATGAGAAAAGTTTCAATCAGCTTGGCTAATGCTTTCACCTTTAATGACTCCGCCATCAATCAGCTTTGCCAGCATAGTTTGAAATTAATATCAACATAAACGATTTGATTTCGTTTTGATATGGCAGAAAACGAAACAAAATCATTTCGTTAATTTGACGTTCTTAACGTTAATAAACGAAACGAAATGACTTTGTCTCGTTTATTAACGTTAATTATCGTAACGAAATGATATCGGTTCGTTGGTTAAGCACGCCTGGGCTTTGTATATGTATGTATTGTGATTTGCATTTCAATATAAAAATTTTTAAACAGCCCTGTTCATAAAAAATGAAAAAGCTTTATAAATAACATTTCCAAACAAATTATCAATTATAAGAGCTTTATAAACCTATTTTATGTTTTATGATAAGCGGTTATTTTTTGTTTTTGCTGAAAGCATTATTAAACTCATCAAATATTTCATTTTAGTTTCAAGTTAAAAAAAAAGAAATCAAAAAAATATGGAATTTAAAATGCTTAAACGATTTTGACCGTTTCGTAACAAGTCACGCTAGCTATCCCTGTTTCGCGATAACTGACGCCAACTGAGAGCACCTATGTAGGCGGAGGTCTCTCGCTTACTCTGTTTCCAAGCTGCGGTGTCAACTGAAATACTTTTGTGTCTGGAGCACCTTCGTCCAATTGCATAACATGACGCCAACTGAGAGCACCTATGTAGGCGGAGGTCTCTCGCTTACTCTGCTTCCAAGCTGCGGTGTCAACTGAAATACTTTTTTGTCTGGAGCATCTTCGTCCAATTGCATAACAGTGAAGCTTTTTGGCTTATATTCGGTATACTATCTACATATCTGCGTAAAACTCATACAGCTCATCATAATACCTCCTTCGCTTCAGGAGCCATTTCATCTTTCCTTGACACCGTCCATTATTCCGGCCCATATATCAGGACAGGTATAATGAGCGACTTATAGAGCGTGACGTTTATTCGTCGAGAGAGGACTTTACTTCTCAATTGCCTACTCAGTCCAAAGTAGCACTTGTTGACAAGAGTTTGATTTCTAAGCTGACATTGTTTTCGCTGTTATACGAAGTCCGTAGTTTCGAATTTATATCCGTCAACAGTGACATGGAAACCAACACGCGAAACCACGGCGCGTTTGTTAAGGCCAATGATATCAAATATCAGCATACGTCAGCAATTAAACGCTCCTGCAATAGATTGTGCTAAAACAGTTTAGTTCTGCTGCTTGAATTATCTTCTCCATCCTTGTCTGAAGCCTCATTTGGTTTCGAATGGCTCGAAAACGTCCTCCCCAATCCTTACGGAGCTGGTGGTATTGCTCAACGTCACTTGGCGAATTCTTATTAATTCTACAGGGAATTTAAATTCAAACATAGTAGCATAAAAGTAATTTTCTTTTGCGCTGTCAAAGCCTGCTTTGAAGTCGACGCATTAGTATTGATTCTCTTATCGTGAGTCTTCTTCAGGATCTGGCGCATCGTCATGATCTGGTCGATAGTAGATTAACCAAGTCTGGAGGTGCACTGATAAGTTCCATTCAGTTCGTTGACTAGATAGAACCTTATACGCGATATTAAGTCACGTTGTTAGAGCCTTCCAAATTGCTCAGATTACCCTACGAAGACTTAATATATTAAAATCTTTGCAGACCAAAATTTTTATGTGATACTCCTAGCTGTAGTATGTCGATATTAGTCATTGAAAATTAAAAACATAAATTTTTTATTATTTCAGTCTCCACAGACCAATTTTAATTAAAAAAAAAAATAAAAGCTAATAAAAAAATATTTTAAATAAATGGATTTAAAATATTTGTATCCTTGCAGTTCTTTATAAAAATTTTCAAAGGTATTGTTTTGAATATTTTACCATAAACACAATGGCGTTTTAGTGAAGATGCCGAGGCCCCATAGTTTTACTTTATTTTAGTTTTTTTTTTTTTGCTTTTTTCTTTGACTGTTTCTTCTTTTTGTTTGTGGTTATGTTTTACCTTAACTTTTTTCTGTTTTTCATTTTATATATGTATTTTTTTCTGTTTTGCTTGTATTTTTTTTTTTTTGCTATGCTTTAGCTTTCATCCGATTTTTGCCTTTTTTTTTTGTTTTTGTTTTCTTTGTTTTATTACGTTTCGGAGTTTTTGTTTGGTTGTTTGATTTGTATGGCTTAGCCTTTTGTTTTTGCTATTTTTGTAATTTTTTGTATTTGTATTTGATTTCGTTTTTTTCTTTTTCTTTTGTTTTTAATTTATTTTATTTTTTTTTTTGTCTTAGGTTAGGCTAGGTTGATGGGAACTTCACACTCTTCCACTTGGAAATACTTTCGTACATTGTCAATGCCCTTAGTAATGCCGGGTGTTGGCGCATTCATCCAACCAGATAAACTCCTAATAGTCCTTAAGGAACCACTTGCTTTCTTCAATGAACTTAGGTAAGAGCGAATGATTCACCTTCCCAAACTCTGCCAGTCTATTGAGAACGGTCGGCGGTCCTAGACATTGGCAGAAAAAGTGATAAATCAACTCCTCTTCCTCCTCATCCTGACAGCTGCTGCAGAGGGAGCTCGTTGGCATGCGAAACTGTCAGAGCATCGGCGCAATACCTGTGATGACACCTGTAAATACTATCACTGCATATTGGTTTAGCTTGAAAAAGAAGCTAGTTAATTTGCTATCCAAACATGGACAGCAAGTCCGTTGTTCTAATATTATGTTCCCCAATTTTCATAACCCATCGGTGGTCGTACGGAGCTGTCCGCCGCTCTTGTGTCCATTTCCGTAGCTTTCCTGGCCTTCTCATATGCATATTCAATCCCTTCCATACCGCAGGAACCCAGAAAAAGGAGAAATTGAGGTGCCATATCGACGGTAGCAAGGCTCGACACCTCCGCACTCGTACTCGAATTATCAAGTTGAACTTTAATGCCTTTAAGGCGGCCTGGATGTCTACAAAGTTCATTACATTGGTGTCTAATACCGGCCTGTCCTGGAACAGCAAGACACTACATCAGTCAATGCTTTTGTCTCAAGTTTTATTTTTATTTATTTAGTTTCTTGGGATTGTTTAAATTTTTTTTTTTTGCTTTCCTTTATTCTGATTAAGTTTTATATTTCTTGTTTTTTTTGGTTTTTCTGTCCCTGATAGAAGAAATAAAAGTAAATAAATATTTTTGGGGAATCTCTTAACACTGTTATAATTTTATAGGGAGTTTAATAAAATAAGTTCTTAGGCGAAAACCTCTTAGTAAACCGTATGCAATTCCACTCAACAACATTTGAGTGTAAAGCTAAAACACTCTCCTTTTTCGCACATTCATCAAAATACACTTAAACTCACTAAAATGCCTCTTCATTGTGTCATTCATACTACTTTACTATCAATTCCAGTCGCCAATTTACGATCAAATAATTCTCCATGCGTAAGTTGGTATTGGTGGGTCTGTGTGCCAGAGTGTGTGCGCGTGTGCATCTATGTGTTTGTGTAGCTGAGTATTTGTGCAATCAGTTTGGAGCTCCAGGCCACCACATTTACTAAAACAAGCCAAGCGACTATTCATTTGAGTAGCTGAGTACGTGAAGATCAGTTCGTTGCGGTTTTGTGAATTTAATAAAATTACGGTAACACAACAACGAAAGCAATAAAAATTATATATCATATTTAGATACAAACGACGAGAGTGCGGGTGTAAGAAGAAGATTGCGATAAGAATTTATAAGTACGTTTTACTTAACTGATTCAACGGAGACGTGAATAAGCGGAAAGTGCTTGGTTTAACGTACGAGTATCTACATATGCATGTACATATGTGTGTGTTTGTGTACGAGAATGTGCATGTTTTTAGTTTTTAAAACCAGCTGACGTGCAATAAAAGCAAAACAAATAAATTAAACAAATACAAATTGTGCAAGTGTTCAATAAGTACACAAGCATATATTGCAAATCAACTAAAGTAAATAAAAAAAAGAAAAAAAAAAGTAAAAAAAATATTAGAAAATTAAGTTGTCTATTGCCCAGAAGATATTAATTTTAACGAGTCATACAAATCAAGGCGTTGGAGAAAAATTTCGAACGTGTTTAATACAAGGTACATAGATACAATTTTTTGATATTTTTAAAATAATTTTTCGTAAAGTTGATCTGAATTTTAAGTAATATTTAAGCGTATTTTTGTTGTCAGCGTAATAAAATATTCGCATTCGAAACCTGTTAATAAATTTTTTGTGTTTATATTTTTCCATTCGCGTTAATGACGTAATGGCCTTGTTATTAACTTTACCGCTGTCGTTGTTAGTGTCACTGTCATTGTCATTGAGCGCTTTCAGCGAACACCACTTTTATTGATACTGTAACGAATTTAGGGAAACTCCGCTTATTTGAAACCTTCTGCTAACGTTCGATCGCTCGAATAAATAACTCCAATATTCTGTATTGCAAAATGGTCTGTATTAGCCTACTTTGGAAGTATCACAATTATACTTCACTTCGCAACTAATAGGGTGTTTAAATCAAACTGATTACTGAGTACTCAGCTTGCGCTGCTTTTATACTCTCTGTTGCCTTGTCCGCATATTCTCCAAATGTCTAGACGTTTCTCCTTCTAGAATCTCCTGCTTGTTTACCAGCTATATGCGTGTCTATTTGTAGTTTATAGCCTCTCGCATAGCCATATGCGTGTGATATGTAAGTACTACTTCGGCTGATGATTACATGTGTTTATGAGTTTCTCTCCGTTGCCTTGCATGGATGTGTGTAGATGATGATTGATTTGTTAACGTACATACGTGTGGCTGCTTAGTGTCGGCTTAGGGATGCTAGTATCACTTAGTGATGTTAATATTCGTTACAATACGTTGCATACAACTTTCGGTCAGTTCGAGTGATAGAAAATTTTGTTTTATAAACAGCGAGTTGACCCAACTGCCAAATGAAATAATTAAACGTAGCAATTGGCATTATCAGTTTCATGATATGTATATTGACCCTTCTCAGATTCTGTAAAGATAAAACTACTGTCACTTACTTCCTTGAGTTTAACACTTGTGTTTCTACCAGCTTCAGAAACAACCTGCAAACCGATGTCAATTAAACGCATTTTAGCAAAGCTTACGATAAAGTTTCTCATTCTATTCTTATGATAAAACTTGACCTCATAGGCTTTCCACTCTATTTTTTGAATTGGATATCGTTTTGCTTATGTGAAACAAAGCAAAGGCGATCTTTACAAAACAGTGCATCAAACGTTTGCGTTGTTCCATCTGGTAAACCCCAAGGCAGTCAACTTGGACCTATTTTATTCATGTTGTATATTGTATCTTAAGTCCATACGCCAAATGATGTCTTCAGGTCGACCTAAATAGCCTAATTGATCGGTGTTCTAACGCAATGTCACTCAACTTGAATAAATGCAAATCTTTATGCTTTACTAGGAAACCGTTGCATATTCACAAATACACGTTTAGTAATTACAAAATGAAACAAATAACTACCTTCATTGACTTAGGTGTAACTACGGAACTTAGACTTAACTACAAATTATAGTATATTGTAAGCTGTGTGAATAGGGCTCACAGAATCGTCAAGCAATGATTTAAAGAATTCAACGGCTCCTACATTACCAGAATCATTGCTACCTCATTACAAAAACCTAATATGGAATACATGTACTTCCGTTGTATGAAACACACGTTATCAAGCTCATTGCGCTAGATTAGAATATGTTTCAAAACAATTCCTGACCTTTGCGTTGAGGGAGTTACCATGGAATCCAGAACAGAATCTTCCCTTTTTCTCTACGCTACAAACTCAGTGTGTTTTTAATTTCTGAAGTTTAGCGGAGGTATGGTTTACAGTCCTTTACTTTAGGTACTTAATGCGATTTAATAATTTAAACAATAAATTGGGCTAATGGCTAGGCAACACGTTCTCTCCAACCTTCCACGCAGTGCCCTAATTGTTGTGGTGGTAATTGCACATCTGCTGCTCGAAATCACGTTCCTTCCGTCATCATTATTAGTCAAATAAATATGATTTAGTGTTGCTTGAAATCGCGTTCATTCCGACATCATATTTCATAATATACAAGACGATTAATTTAATTGATATTAGAGAGAAAAATTATAAATTTTACAAACGGCAATGGTTACTAGGACATGTTTCTGGATTTCACTTCTTCATTAACTCGGGAGCTGAGTGTTGAACTCAGTCATGATGCCTATGTCGACTCAGCCATATCAATGCCCCCCCTGCTCGCTTTGCAATTGGTCTCTAAGTATTATCTATTTATTGCTATTCCTTTATACACCATTAGGTACTTACCAATTCTATATGTATTTAAACCTTATTATGTGGAATAAATATAGGCGCGCTTTCAAGAGCTAGCTTAGTAACATTGGATTGCAATGCTTCCGCTGTTCATTATTTTATCTGTATTTAATTAGCGATTAGCGAGACATGCTGATGTTGCTTCATACAATTGGTTTTACAAACGGCGGTGGTTACTAGGACATGTTTCTGGATTTCACTTCTTCGTCAGCTAGTTTCTCGGGAGCTGACTATTGAACTCGAAATCTTAACATATATTATGCCTTTGTCCACTCAGCCATATTATTGCCCCGCTGCTGGCTTTGCAATTGGTCTCTACGTATTACCTTTTTATTGCTATTCCTTTACGCACCATTAGGTACTTACCAATTCTATATGTTTTTAAACCTTATTGTGTGGAATACTTATAGGCGCGCTTTCAAGAGCTTAGTAACGCTTTCGCTGTTCATTATTTTATCAATATTATTATCTGTATTTAATTAGCGAGACATGCTGATGTTGATTCATACAATTGATTTTGTTATTGATATTAGAGAAAAATTACAAAGTTTACAAACGGCGATGGTTATTATGACATGTTTTTGATGAATTTATTGTTTACATTATTGCCTGCATGATGGGGACTTTCAGTCTCAAAAAGGGCTGATTATTTTCAACTAATCATTTCTGACTTACTAACAGATTTATAATCCATCCCGACATCATAAACAATTCAATTCCAAATTTTTGTTTTCTACGTATCAAGAAAATGTTTCTTCGGCAATTTGACATAAAAGCCAAACAGTTGAGGTGATCAAAATACTCGTGCGATAGAGAAGGCGACGAACGTGATAAGAACTTCTCCTATGGTTAACTAGGAAATATATACGAACACTTAATCATAACGATCAATACGCCAGAAAATGGTATTTGGTGCTAGAAAAGGAGAACACAGCTTCCACGATGTAAAATCTTCCAATATGAACACTTTTAGAAAAAGGTTCTAGTATAAAATAATTAACCAACCAACCTAGCTGCCTTCTGATGGAAGAACGCTTAACATAATTGATTGCGTAACTTATCGACGGCCGGCATATCCTTACTGTCCTGGATTTCTACGACGTTGATGTTTTGGCTCGTGGATCCTAGGCAGAAGAAATACGCTCACTTCTCCATGCTGCGAGTGGTATAGAGAAAGTTTGCTATCATCTGCTCTCTTAGAACTTATTATGTAACCGATCAGTGCGAGTGCTTTGCTCAATCGCTACGTACGACTGCTGCGGACATTGTGGAGTTGAAGAGACTGGGAAAAACAGCTGGGAAGATGAGGAACTTTGTAACACTTCAGAAAAGAATGACGATGCATATTGGTTCAAAATGTACGCGAGCGAAGTAATTTTAGATATTATTGCTTAGAGCTCTGCAAATCAGAATATGTGAAATTGATTCCTGATACCCATTGTATCTGCAGCTGCTGAATCCTTGGAATAACGTCGTCTTTTTGCATGTTGCTCTATAAGGTAGTGTCCTTTAAATAAATAAAAAAAACATAGTGCTTAGACTGCACGAAAGGATATCGATCTCCCGTTTAGAGAATTAACCCCCCTAAATATTTCACATTTCCGGCTTGGGGCAGTATTTCCTTTAATTTTAAGCCATCTCTTCAGTTGGGGAAGCTTTCACAATAGAGTACCAACTATCCATTTTAGGTACGGCAATGCACTCAATTGGAGTATTAGACCGGTCGGTTATCCAATGTCTCCCGAAACGTTTCGTACGTGAAAATAGTTTTTTTTTTTTCAATAATTTTACCAAAAACTATTTTGGCGGTATTTTAGAGATCTGACTGAGCCGCCAAATTTTTTGGGCTATGCTCTTTTTATTGTGAAAAGTGAGGGTTTGGTTCAGTTTCCGCCGAACACCAGGAAAAAATAAAATTATTAGTTTCGATACATGAATCTACCGCAGACTCAAGTTCGGTTAGATACTACAACGAACTGCGAATGAAGGGGAACGCTTTAAGATAGCTAGGTTATCATAAGGCACTCAATCGCTCGGGCCTCTAGACGCACATACCATGTAACGAAATAAGCTCAACTAAGGTGGTAAGGGCCCTCCGGCAAGTTTAGCAGCTATCCTTGGTTATGTTGGCAGTTTATTCATAATATCACACAAAAATTTAGATTTGAGAGATATTTTGTATTTATCTGTGTTGGTTTCTTGAGTAATGTTTAAAATCATTTATCGATATTGATTTGTAATCGGATTTTAAAATAAAACGAAGTTTATTAAAACAATTTCATCCTCTTTCTCCCTTTTCCTCTTTCGCTCTCTCCCTCTATTTCTCTCCCTTTATCTCTTTCACCAACTCTACATCTTGGGGAGGAATGACCCCGAAGGTTCGACTTGGTAATATCAAATCGTTGCCGACATAATCGAGCTGGTATCATAATGGCGATATTTTCCACAACATCAATAAAATGCCCCAAAATCTTTGCGTGCATATCGCTCATACAACAGCAACAGGGCCTCACAGGACTCACTGGATTCGATGGGATGTGATGCGCAGTATTTAGTCTGGCTAATCCAAATGTCAACCTCACGTCAAGTGCCGATCCTTGTCACAAATATGGGCGTATGCAATCCTGACCCTAACATATAGGGGATTTTTAAGCAAGAAAGCAATGAGATGACCTGAAAGATTCAACGTGGTCAAATCCAATAGTTTGCACCGGGGCTATTTAAATTACCTCAGTTGTTAGTGGTACAGTCGTCATTTTTGTCAGATTTAGAAAGATGCGGACATGGCTTAGGCGATTTCTCTTTCTATATATAATATGGAACAATCAACTCTTTGTTGTGAATGTGAAAGGAATTATAATAGATTATGTGCTAGATAAACTACGTAGCGACAACGAATTACAATTGATTAGCCCCCATTTCTTTTGGCTGTGATAAAATTTTATTAGTACAATATATTTGGAAAACAACCTGTTGATATTTATTTATTCCATAGCAGTAACTAATGAGTTATATTAACCATAAAACCAGTTTTATCTCCAACGTGAATTTTGCAAAAGTCGTCTGGCGTCTAGCTGTGGCGGCAATAGAAGCATTAGCACCTACACAGATGAATATTTTATATAAGTATGTATAAATATTTAAATACATGCATAGGCAAATGTTTAGATAAACAAACAGACACACCCGTAAAATGATTAGCTCCCAATAAAGGCTTCATACGAGGAGTACCTTAATTTTTGTGAGTACTTAGAAGAAAGAGTTGGGGGAAGAGGCTTTTAAAGCTTTTTTGTCGTTTCGCTTTTGACGTCGACACGTCCATAATTCAGAGACAACCAAATTGGTCAGCACTTATAGCTACTCAAATTGGTATAACACATTTATTTGTATTAGGGTGATCATAATTTTGCCGCAAGCGCCAAGAGAACTGTCGATGAGAAATTGTAGTAAGTAGTGTTGTGGTCACGTTGTATATAATGAGAGGCGAAGAATGCAAATGAACGGGCTAGTCGCTGTAACTTCAGGATGGAAAATTTGGATTCAATAGAGTGGAATACACTGCAATTCGCTCTACTTAAATACATCAAAAAGGAATTCGTTTGTACACCGAACGAAATTATCCTAGTAAAATCAACAAATGTGATTGGTTGCTTCTGAATTATCGCTTTATAGTTAATTTATCGCTTTATAGTTAATTTAACCGATATTTTTGTCAAGATAACAAATTTGTTTAGTCGTTTCAACAGAAGAGGAACCGTTGGTCTCAAGTTGACAATATCCTGTTAAAATTACAGATTTTCAATCAATCTAACTGATTTTTCCTTAAAAAAAAAACTGATTTCATTGATCATTTCAACAGAGACGCACTATCTATATTACGCAAATTCAACAGGTAATTTTAAAGAGAAATTTACGCTCACGTCGCTCACTGCTTAGGTGTCACAAAAATTTCTGACGTATCAACAACTTTCACTGCTATACAGGAAAAGGAAAGGTTCTCTGCAATCCTAATGGAGCTAACCTCTTGATGTTATTTGCAGTCATTTGGAACAGTCGTATAAATTTTGCAAGGCAGCATTATTTCTCATAAAGCCTTAGATAACTGACATATATATGCGATATGAAACACATTGATTTCGAAAAGAGATCGTAGTGTCACTGACGGCGGTCAGTTCCATTCTCGAAATTTTGGACTTGCTACTGAGAAGCATTAATTCCTTCCTATCAAGCATTTTGTCGTTAAAGTTTATGAGGTGATTCCACATTAAAAATCAAAATATTTTCTGTTTTTAAGGACCAACCTAATAACTATAAAGCCTTTTGAAATTTCTGAAACAACGCAATTACAACGTGAGCTCGATACAAATGGGCGATGTACCTCAAATACGGAGATAGAAAACAATAATAGCAGCACCAACAATAGTAACAAAAACAAGTGCAAAAAAACAATACTCGTGCCCAGATAAGCGAAAACGACACTGAGCTGGGATGGGATATGACTTTCTACATATTTTAATATTGATGCATAACTGTTGTTGTGATTGTCGTTGATTTAATTAATAGTTTTGTTTTATTTTATTATTATTATTAAATACTGTTATTGTTTTTGTTTTAAGTCGCTTATATGGAATAATTATAGATCCATACGGCGCTTAAGTTTATCTTTATTTCTATGCTTTGCCATTCAATTTTTTATATAGCTGCATATTATTTTGTGGCATTTTTCATGGCAGAAAATATTTTTTTTTTTTTGTGGCTTTTAGTACATTAGGGATGTTCTTATTTGAAACGTCCATGTGGAAGAGAGAGCGAAGAAAGCCTATGTGGCAATGTATGCATGCAAGAGGATGTACGTGGGGCTTATCGCTCAAACTCGCTCCTTAGGTTTTAGGGCAATTTTTTAGTGCATACTTTACCTTATGGTCCTAGTTTGGTTGACAGCCACACAAAAAACTATGTATATCGTACAACTTGGAGGATAGGTATGCAAGGTGTTAATGATTAGCATAACGGGAGCCCAGAAAACTACTCCCTTAGCAGTATTGCTTGATAAATTGACAGTAGATGTCCCAATCTATTTGTAAGAAATCAAAATATGATATGATATGCACCGGATCCATCAAGCAAGAAAGGAGGCATGATAGGAAGCGCGGGGCTACAAAATTTTTAAGATCATAGGGAAATCCTATGACGTTACACTCACAAAGTTGCTCAAATCTCTAAAAAGGGGAGGCCTAAAGCTCACGATGGGCATACTAACTCTTCAGTAACAGCAGATGTAGGAAGTCCCCAACTGCAAGAGCAAACGGCTCAGCACGTTCTGTGTTTATGTCCCGCGCTCGCGAGGTCAAGGCTCTAGCTACCAGGGGCGTCAAAGTTGCCAGATCTCGAGGTCTGGTCGTCAAATATATGAGGTTTTTATTGACCGACAGTTCAAACTAGTCTAACGAACAGTTTTAATGGTTGATATGGGGAAATGTATTTGAAAACCTTAATCTTGCTTTTTTAACGATTGCAATAAATACAAAACATCAGATACTACCTGCAAAAAAAGGTAGTTTCTAGAGATTTCATGGCAATATCACAAATTTTCGTGACTTTGGCGCAATTTGAAATTTTCGAATTGCGGATCCCCAAATTAAAAAAAATCGCTAAAAATAGGAAAGTTATATTATTGTTAGTAGGCATGGAAGCACTGAGACCTTTGTGCAGATCTATTGTGCATTAGGAAAGTGATAACTTTTATACCCGATTTTCAGCACTCAGTTGTTTACTATTCCCATATTTGAATTATATAAAAATTTTGTTATGATTTAAAATATTAAATTTCCAAGTAAACCATAGTTGGCGTCCCATAGAATTTCGATTTATAAAAATAAGAACACCCCTAATTTGCCTATGTATCTGTGCTTGCGAGATGCGTTGGCGACGCACGGTGGCTGAACGATTATGTGCCTGGCTAACTTCATTAGTTTATTTCATTTACTGCGTCGTTTCGCTTTAACTCACCTGTTGATAGGTGGAAGCAACAATAAAACCACTTATCACCTCAATGCCTACGGTGTGCGCAAAAAGCTGTAGAAATATCTAATAATGGGGCTGACCTTTTTAATGCTTCTTCTTTGTGCTAAGTCAATGCTGCAGAGGTTTTCTGTTGCAATGCGGGTCTGGATAGGAAACCTCGCGGAACATCCTCTTATTGTACCAAACGAAAATTCAAAATAGTTTTCGTCTGATTCAAATTTCTTTATCTGAGCTGTTTGATAAGGAAGGTTGAACAGGCCGATCCGTGAAAACCTCACATCGACTGAATGAGTTCTTAGTGTTACCAGTAGTTTGTTTAACAGCCAAACTGAAAACCCTATCAAAAACGAGGGCGTTTGTTATAAAATAGCTTTGTCCTCTTGGCAAATAATAGAAGCTTTCTAGGACCTATTCCGCTTGCTCCTTCTAGATCTGGTAGCTTATCGCTCCTAATAGCTGGAGTCTTACCCTGGCGAGCGCGGGGCACGAGCACAAAACGTGCTCGATTGTTTCCTTCTCCAAACCGCACTTCCCACATCTGCTTTCACTAATTAGGTCTTACTTGAAAGCATGTGACGCCAGGCAGTGCCCAGTCAGAATACGTGTCATGAGCCTACAGTCTTCTCTATTTAATGATAAGAGTGACTTTGTTAGTTAAGTCGCCACCAGGGCTACAGGTGGAATGTGCAGAAAGGCACACAGTGCAGGCGGCGAGGCCTCCTTTACTCTCTTCCACACGTTGAACTTCAACGACAACTTATTGTTTAGAATGATTCCTAAATCTGTGTCAAAGTTTCATCTGAAGGAACGTTGTAACTCCTAGTAAACAAGACCAAGTATGTATCTCCCGAAGCGGCCGATGCACCAAAGAGCTAATTGTTGGAAGACACTTTCTAGTCGTGACAACTGCAACGTCATCTGCGTACGTCGTAGCTTTCACGGAACACTCATCGAACCGTGTGAGCTATTGGTTGATCACCAGCGTCCACAGCAGAGGTGATACCGGAACTAAGTATAGTAATATTCATGTTGTAAATAAAGTGACTTTGACATGTGAAGGTAGGTTCTTGTCGGAGGACTTTCCACATACGGAACTTATGTACATTGACAATCTCAGCCTTTTCTCTGGTAGGGGTGTAACCTATAAGTATCCAATGCTAAGTTTTGCTGGGTTTATTTGTTGTACCGGTTGTTGTTTCTTTGCTGCAACCAGGAAATTCTCCCTGGAGATTTAACTGGAATGATACGGATATAAAGAGACTTGAGGATATGAATCCCACACCATCCGATATTAGCCCAATCGCCGCAGGAACGATTTTTTTTATCCTCGAACCTTCGACCATATGGACTATAATCTATTTTTAGGTAGGCATGCCTTACCTCGGAAGAATTTTAAGATCCTTATCCCCCTTATCACCAATGTGGATTTCTCAATGTAGGTTACGTTTCTCCTCTACAATATGTAACAATTGGTTTCAAAAGATGGCATTGGCATCGCTTGGGTTCGAGAAGGTATCGTAGGCGCTATTATGAAGGTGCATAACTACTTGCACTGTAATTGTTGTACGCCTATTGCTCTATTAATCAGCAGAAACCAATAATTAATATATCCACCACAAATATACTAAAAACTTGAGGTTTTCATCTTAAATAAATTGTAGGAATTTTTGCGGTTTTTTCCGCATTGCAAAACTTTTTAGCATTTTATTAGGGCTGTTACGGTGTTAACTGAGTCGGAATCATCATCATCGGAATCGGATTTTTTGATCTTACCTTATCGGAATCGGATTCTGAAATCGAAGGGCTAACTAAAATAATAATAAACAAAAAGTAAATACTCTGCGCGAATTACCTCCGAAGAGATTGAACCGGAGCATCTCTTCCAATTTGCGTTGCGCCGACGAAATTGCCGGCTAAAAACGACAGCTGCAAAGGAGATGAATCTTCACTGAGAACATTTTCATGTCAGAAATATACTCGAAGTGTTTGCCAAACCATTGGCGAGCGGCGACCTGCTTGAAAAAAATACATTGATTAAAAAGGCCTTAATCTACATTCTTAACGTGGCTTTGACCGGAACTTGAATCCCAGGACCTTCGTGCAGTAGGCGGAGCACGCTAGGCACCACAATATGGCGGTCGCAAAGGGCTCATTAAAACCAATGTTTAGTCAAAAAAATACTAGTTTATAACTGGCATTTTCAGACTGAAACCAAACTAGTCCAAAAAGTTCGACTTGTACCAATTAAATTCAGAATTTTGGCTAGACCAGAGCTGGAAAGTGCTGTGTCAGCTGAATTCATATACACCATATTTGGCGGAATTTAAATTACTTTCACTTAACTTAACATGATAATTGGCTTGACTGCCCAACATTTTCAATTTAATATACTGTTCACCAAAAAACTTTTCTACTGATTGGCTTACGAATCGAAATATATTTTAACTTCCAGCTCATCGTAATCTGAACCGAAGCTCCGTAACAGCGTTATATAATTTATCTCTTGCGGTTTCCACACTTTCTGTACACACATTGTTTATTAAGTCTGACGCACTCAATATCGAATTCTCAAAAGTAAAAGATTGGCGTGTTTTCTTAATACACTTTTGTTTCGTGAAGTGTTTCTACCGTTAGTACTTGAAAATTCGTGTTGAATGTTTATATAACTGCAAATGGCCTATTTGAATAGGGTGGTCCTTAAAAGTCTAAAAATGTGAGCCTGTATCGGTTCTCAAACATTTTTGTACTAAATTGGAAACCTCTCAACTTACTACTAAGCTTTTAAAACTTATTAGATTCAAATTTTAAACTTACCTGACCAATAAATCTAGAGTCTAAAAAAATAAAAAACAAAAAAGTTTGAACTTGCTGATGAAACCTAAAAATGGAAGCATAATTAGTATTTCGTTAAATTTTATTTAGGAAAACTAAGGATAAAGAATCAAAACTTTCCCGCTGGCCCGCATATTTTATCTTTTTTTTTAAAACACTGGTATAAACTTATCCGGTTTAAAATTGAAACCAAGTTATCGTTTTCACGAGTTGCATAAATTTTAAACCACATTTAGTTCTATCATACATGTAATACAAAAAAGTTTCAAACAAAGCTCAAACTTTAAACCATGTAAATATTTTGGTATGGATTGAATAATATTAAAGCGTATCGCATACATGTTCCAATTACCTTATGTGATCATTTCACTAGATTTTGTTAAATTCGATTATTAGATAAAAAATTTATAATTTAGAGTTTTTGGTTCCCTTAATGAAACTTGAACTTTGATCTCTGTACCACCCATCCTGACCGTCTCCAATGGGCATCAAAAGTTACATCTTATACCCTTGACCGTTAGAGGGCGTAAGAATAAAAAAATTGTTTCGTTTGTTTTTTTTAGGACCACTCTAATATAGGTTGTATAAAAATCTATATTATTCCTAACACAATTGAAGTCTTATTTATTATTTTGAGGAACTGTCTGTATTCATTCATCACTTCGCGATAATTTTCGCCAATGAGAAACACCACGGGAAGCCAAGTTTTATACGCGTGACCTTCCCAAACGCTGTTAGACCTTCCCATTTTCACTTATGCCCCTGACGTAGATAGCTATACTTTCTGGACCGAGTCGAAATAGACTACAGAGGTTTGTTGCCGTGAACTAGTTTCCTTGAAGAAATAGAATATACCAAATATGATGCCGAATTAAATCGCTCCAGAAAATTGTATGTATCTCCCAAAGCAATGCTGCCATGCCCAGATAGTTTTTTATAAACGGTCTAATGTCTATCTTTGAATCGGTGAGGATTTTATTTATATGAAGAAAGCCAATTTTGTTTACTTTGTATGTATGTTTACTTTTAACTAAATGTAACATTGTTTTTGCAATTCATACGATCGGATCAGCAAATTTTGCTAGCATTTGTTTAGTAAAACCTAAAAAAACTCAACAGTCTTAATATATTTGCTGACGTCAAAGCAATGAAGTATTTATAGAGTACATGACTTGTGCATACCACTTTCACATTTTTGATAAAAAAAAAACTGCTAGAACTACCTGTATTACAGCACACTTCCAAGGTCAGGCTAGTTTGAGACGGTTGGAATTCCAATTAAATCAGTTGCTTACTCATACGAAGTTGAGAAAGTGTGAAAGATCAACTTCACGTTCTTCGCTCTAATAGAATGTTGTTTTCATTCTCCTTAGGACATCACCAAAAGGCGATCCATCTGATGCTACCCAAAAATTGTTCACTTGAGTGTAGATAGCAACCCTCGCACCATTAACTTTGCGCGTCTCCCATTCCTTCTTTGTTGGAACAGATCTGACATAAGCCTATACAGATGCAAAGGAATGTTATCTTAAGCCTTCAACGGTATTCCAAATTTTTCGCAACTGAAACTGCGTTTAGCAAAGCTGCGGATAAAGAGGCGCTGTGAAAACTATCATGCTAATAAACTAAGCAATGCAGTTCTCGTTTTGGTAAGAAATATTTCCTACCCGATGTAGAAGGATAGAAACTGAAACTTTTATTTGTTCGAAAAAGCTACTCCAACACCGCAGTAAAATTGGACTTGTCTGGTTTGAGCCCCTTCTCAAAGAGAGACTTACCCTAAAGCTCTTGTCCAAGTATTCTGTTTTCGCCTGCTCTTTCTAATTTATTTAACCTTTTATATTATCATCACACGGTAAATGCATAGGTCTTAGGTTCCAGTTTCGGAATAGTTCTTTCATAAGACAGGGAGAAATTTCGATGAGCCCTATGATTTTAACCTCTAGCATTAATGCATCCCATCCGCACGTATTCTTGCTTACTCTAGCCTTTTGGCGTTATTTTATAATCGTGTCAAAGATCCGCGTTTTCGTGTATTCGCCTAACCGCTTTTATCAAAGAAAATTACTTCAGCTCTATCCAGCTTTGTGAAATGTACGTCAAAGTCATGCTCGTTCTACAAATTCCTTCCTGGCCAGTGTGTCGCGTTTTTGTTGTTGCTGAAGCTATAAAGACATTCCCCGCAGGTTTTGAGCTGAGGTTGACATTTGAATTGGAGAATCTGTAAATAGCGCCGACAACCCCTTGGCAGTGCTGCACAACGCACTTGGGTATTTTATGCCCCTATTACGGTTTACAACTTGACTTAGTTGGATTGTAATTAAAACAACTCAGTTGAGTTGTCTCAACGTATTACGAATTACAACTTATTTCAGTTGAAGTTGCATTGATGTTGCCAACCTAAAAAAGTGATGATTTGACAGATAAATGAACAGCTGATCAATTTGTGGTGGAAATTTAAGTATTTGTAAAAGTGATTTTCTTATTAATCGCAAAATGAATAGCTTAGATTTATTTTATAACAACGAAAATGTTGACAAAACTGACATGTCGCGAATACCGAAAAAATTCGTGTGATCACTGCAATCCCTTGGAACTACCACGCACCAAGTAAGCAGCTTCTAATGAAATTGTTTTGCAGATTTGTAAGTAATTTTCGGTTAAGTAAGGAAGCATTTTGCTTCAAAATGAAGGACCATTTCCATAAAAGCTTTCGAAGAACGGCTTTAAACTTATGCCCTACACTTCGATTCCTTGCTGATGGCAGTTATCAAAAATGCTGTGGAAATAATTTTAGTGTTGTACTGGACAACATCTACAGTATTTAAAGTGGTTTAGAAATTAGGATCATATTTGTGCGAAGTGGATTAAAACCCAAATGACTGCAGAGGAGTAAAGTGCTTCAAAACTCGCATTTTAGTCTAAAACAGGATTCTAAGGAGTAGTGGATAGTATCAATGGGACTCACGTTCACATAATGTCACCTATTTTGGCTGCATCCGAACGGCGACTTGCCCCGTGCAACTTTCGGATTTCGCCCCATAGCGTCAAACAGTTTTTCAATGTAATCCTTCCTTGAAACCTTGTCTTTTCTATAAATGTGTACAAAATTTTAAAGTTTGTTTAAATTAATTTAAAAGAGGTTAGCGGGTACTTAGTTCCATTTTTCTATAAATTTTTTCCCCATAAAATCGCCCCGAGAACGTCGCGTCCGAAATATGAGGCCCGATCCATAGTTTTTTCGCACAGAACACTTTTCGGAGGTGGAGGCCTTCGGCCGCGATTTACAAAAACAACTTTATGTGTATTCAGCACCTTTCTGCATTAGTTTGTGTGTACAACAAATCTGACAAAATACAATAACCACATGAAAATTTGAACCGATTTTTTGCTTATATCTTTTGACAGAAATAAAATTCTTTCGGATTCTAAAAACGAAACGCGTCCTTTGATAACAGCTTTGATAAAAATTAGGTGGTGCACCGTCTTGTAAAACGTTACCTTTTTCCCAAACAACTGCAAAATTTTCTGAGACAACTGCTAGTTATCAGTTGTCAGATTTTCACGTGTTTCACAACTACACCAACACAAAAAAGTGGTTAGACTAGGCAACTTCAACCGACATTGTTTTTCACAGGTGAAGTTGTAATCCATAATACCAAATGGCAAAATGTCAACTGAAAGAGAGTTGAGTTGTAAACCGTAATAGGGGCATTAGTCACCTCTTATGACAGGCATAACTTCCGCGGATAAATTGTAAGTCCTCTAACCGGTTGCATCATCTATCTGGTGTGCGGTGACAGTAAGGCATATGTGCGTATGTAAGGATATCAAGTCCTCTTATGAGCTTATTTATACCCTATCCTCAGCTCTTTAGAGTTTTATAAAAGAACATATATCTTTCTGCCTTATTTTAATATTCCACTTCTGAATTTTTCAGCAAATTCGACTTAACGTTATCCTATATTAGAATTATCGAAAACAATAAACTGTTATATATCCATATGACCCATTAATTTCTTTTCTATATAGATTTTGATAGAAGAAAATTCTCTTAGCAAATTTTGTGTACTCCTCATACATATGTGCGTTCTCAATTATTCGAAGATAACGTACATATGTATATATGTATTCTAAATAATGTATTCTCCACTTGACTCTTGGTACTCAGCATTGAGAGTTTTTTACTCGACAACGGAAGTTCTTTATCGTTTTTACCATAAAGCCATTTGGTTAATTATATGCACTTACACCAAAACACAACTTCAGTAGAGTGCATACTTATGTGTGTATTGTATTTCCTTAAATCATTCGTGTTAATGCGGTTGTTAATGCTAAATTTAAATCAAATCAACAATTTAATACAGCATTTCCTATACATATGTATGTACATATTTACAAACTCGTAGATATTATGGTATGACCGTCAATTGCATTGTATTCAACTCAAGATTTTGTTTTTCTTACAATTTCGCATCTTTTCAATTTCTTTCAATTTCGACTGACTTTTGTTATGCTATGCACATTTTTTATTGTTTGTGCGAAATGCCGCGACATTGGCCTGTTACCTGCAATTTATTTCTTCTGTTTTTCTACCGCTTTTATTAGCTTGTTGTTGTTGTCCTTTTGTAACAATGAAAGTTTACAAGTTACAAGTGGTCTGGAACTGGTACTCATACGCCAGTTTTCTCTTTTGCGTCTCCGGCACTTTCAATTTCTTTTTGCTGCGCACTCAGTGGATAAGTCAAGCTCAAGTCTCCAACGCCTTGATGTCATATCGGCTTTCTATATCGAATGTTGTAAGTGCTTTATCATATTACTTGCATTTTTACATACTTTCAACATACAATTGTGACACTTATTACTATTATATGCAAATTCACAAGTAAAATAATCGCATTGTATGCAAGCGGCGGTATACACTGGGCCAAACAGCTGACCTTGTGGGGGAAAAAAATGTTTGTCAGCTATAAATTTGGTGCGCTAGTGTTATAATAACTTCTGGTACTATTTCGTCGGCTACAGTAAGTATTTGACTGCAGTTAAAACTAGTCCGAAAAACAACAAACTTGTTCCAAGTCAATATGCGAGTCTAACTTGATTTCATTACTTTTACAACAAAGGCTCGAAACCACGACCTCTCATCATCATCATCATTATATATTATTTCTAATTGTTGTTTTTATATACGGGTCCCTTTTTCGCTATTATTTGGAATCCAAATCTATAAATAAAGTTTTGGTTGTAAAGATGGAGATTTGGGCTATTATCGAGCTTTGGGCAATTTTGGTCGTAGTGCTTTTGTTTAGCTATATTTTATTAAGATAATTTGTTAAAAATAAACGATTGTGAACACACAAAGAAATCTATTTGTACTATGGCTCTATTGTGAATATGTGCACTGCATTACCGGCAGTTGCTTCCATCGCCAGAACAGCTGATTTCTGTTGATATTTGATAAGAGACTTTTATATTGGTTGCGCAAGATTCGCACGGGTCCGGCTCGTTTACCATAATTGAACTAGTATTTTCTTTGCTATTTCGGCCTGAAACATTTCTATCCAGAAGCTGACGAGTGACATTGGGCAGGATACGAGTATCCCCATGTTAAAAATACCAGTTTTATATGTAAAAGGGGCCTGAGACTCATACTAGTTGTGAGGAAGTTTAAGCGGGATACTAGCGGCCTTACGCGTATTTGGCAACTTTTTACAAAGAAGATCAAATAAAGCAAAAAATATGAATGAATATTTAAATTTTTTTTAATATTTAATAAAAAAGGCTTGTCAAAGAACGACAAATCCGTCCTTTTTGACTACAACGTGAAATTTAAATTGAGCAATAAGTGGAAACGCCAATAACCCAAGAGTATGGCAAATTTTACATTGAAATTTCATTTTCTAACCCGTTGGCAATTTATTTACGTTTGTCAACTGGTATCCCCTCAATGAATAATGCAACAGCTCGTGGAACAAAGGGAAATATTAAAACGGATTGTGAAATAAATAAACACAAAATTTTAGCGTGGGTTAGCAACCTTCGAAATGGATCTATCTGCGCAGCTATGGCAGGTTGTCTTAAAAAAATTTCTTCTATTCCAAAAATAAAAAAATATTAAAAGAAAAGTTAAATAAAGCAATAATTATCATTTAAATTATTGTTCTGGCCTTTAGCTCGAATCGAACCTTGAATTCGTTAATGGTCAGTAATTTGAAGTGAAATCCAAATTTTAGAGTGGATGAGAGAGTGATCACTAAACTGTTAGTTAAGAGTTTTGTTGTCTGTATGCG
Organism: Eurosta solidaginis; assembly: GCF_040869045.1. NCBI lineage: Eukaryota > Metazoa > Arthropoda > Insecta > Diptera > Tephritidae > Eurosta > Eurosta solidaginis. The sequence goes on along the minus strand of NC_090319.1, from coordinate 84,819,033 downwards.
CCCAATATTTCTATAGGTTAGGTTAGGTTGAACTGGCCGGTCAATTAAGACCTAGCATAGACTGAATGTGTCCATAGTGTTAGCAGAATTTGTTTGACGACCAAACGGAAGAACCCCAATCAGGTGCCAGGTCATATGTTATAGAATAACTCCGTCCTCTTAGCAAATGCTAGCAGTTTACTCTGCCGCCGCTAGTAGCTGCAGCCTTGACTTGGCGAGCGCAGGACGTGCTCAACCGTTTCTTCCTGCAGCTCACGCTTCCTGCACTTGCTGTTACTGACGAGGCCTAATTTATAGGCACGTGACGTCAGAAGGCAAGGTCACGTTTCTATAGATAATGGAAGCTTTCTTTCTATTATAAAAACCATTTATCCCACTGTGCGTTGACATGTTTGACATATCCGCAAGTTGCTACACAGAGTTGTTTAAAACTTACTTTACTAAAACTCTTTTTGTTAAACGATATTTTGAAGTGTATTCAAATGGTGTTGTTGATTATGAAAATACATACATACCAACATAGTTGTATTCATTTATATTTAAATATTTTTTTAAATAATTTAAATTTTTGCTAAGTTCTAAAATGGCGGCCGTCTTGGAGTGGTGGTAGCATGCTCCGCCTATCACATCGAAAATCCTGGGTTCAAGCCCTGGGCAAACCAACAAAGAAAATTTAGAAAAAAGTTTTTCCATTATAAACAAGTTTTTCTAAGCGGGGTCGCCCTTCGACAGTGATTTGGCAAACACTCCGAGTGTATTTCTGCCATGAACAGCTTCTCAGTGAAAACTCATCTGCCTTGCAGATGCCGTTCGGAGTCCCGCCAATTTGTAGGAGTACGATGCAAATTGGAAGAGAAGCTCGGCCTCAAACCTCTGCGAAGGTTATCGCGCCCATCTTTGCTAATATCCTTAACGGCTGGTTGGTCTGTTATGCAAAAGTTTTCAATTTAAGCCCTGCATCATAGGATCATTCTGTTGTTGTTGTTGTTGTAGCGATAAGGGCACTCCCTGAGGGCCTTGGGGAGTGTTATCGATGTTGATGGTCCTTTGCCGGATAAAGATCCGGTAAGTTCCGGTACCAAGCCCGACCATCACAGAGTTTGAAGCAGCCATCCATAAGGCCCGGTCTTCGAAGTCGATAGGCCCCGACGGTATAGCCATGCTAATGATTAAACATCCTGGCGATGAGGGAATAAAACACCTAACACATGTTTTCAGCCTGTCACTGAAATCCTTCGTCAATCCCGAAAAATGGAAAACGGCAAGGATAATCTCGCTACCTGCCAACAAAGGCGAGTTTTATCGACCGATATCTCTCCGAGATTGTTTCTAAAGTACAAAGTCGCAACAAAATCCTCAAGTCGCTTACCGGCAGCACATGGAGAAAAGATAAAGAAACGTTGCCAACCACGTACAAAGCAATTGGCCGGCTGCTCATGAGCCACGCTCAGTCTGGTCGCCTGGTCTTAAAAATACACACTGGAAAAGGCTACAGGCTTGCCAAAATTCTGCAATCAGAACTGCCACCGGATGTCCCAAACATTTCTTGCTTAACTGTCACAAACGAGGACATCCTAGCAAACAACTGCTTGATCTAGCACCGTCTCCACGGGGACTAAGGGAACATCTCCTAAAGCACTATGACGAGATCCGGCACCTGAAAACAGTGCCGTTTGATCCAGGCAAGCATAAGCCGGCCCTTATCCAACTCCACACAGGATCGGTAAACGCCTTTGTCAGGACGCGACCGGTGAACCCCGTTATTAATATGCAATATCCAACTCTTGTTAAAGAGGAAAGCACACTACCAAGGGAAACACGAGTCACCCTGGTCCAACTCCGTTCCGGATACTGTAACACGTTAAACTCATACTTGTCCAGAATCAACCCCGAAATACGTCATGTATGTCCTTCATCCGATGTGTCCCCACATGGCACCAACCATCTTTTCAATTGTAATGTGGAACCTACGCCTCCAACACCCATCTCCCTATGGTCCGCCCCTGTTGAGGTAGCCAGTTTCCTTGGGCTCCCGTTAGAGGATCTTGATGACTATTTGTGAGTGGTCGTATCCATTGAGTGGGGCGAAGCACTGTTAATACAACAACAACAACAACCATTTCGGGAACGATTAGTTATGACCACATGCGACTTTCTAGGTCATACCGCCCTCCCACCCCCTAGATCCATGAGGAGTTCGGAGTCGCCAGAGCCTCGGCTAATAATGGAACAGGATTCGCTGCGAATAGGGGGGCAGGTTCCATCAGTTCATCAGTATTCGTTTATGAGTTATCCACTATATTCATTTTTGAAATATGTCGATATCGAAAAAGGAGGCGTAGTTGTAGTCGTCGATATCTATTCGATTGATTTAAAACATGACAACCAGCCGTTATGATTTTAATATCGTTATGATTTAAAGTTTTTGTAGAGGTACAGTTGGGTATAAAATTATGTCACATTCCACTTCAAAGGAAAACCCCATTCTTCATAAATGTTTTGCTCGCTTATCAGTTCACTCAATTATTAAAAGAATACACGTTTGTATGTATGTATACTTCTGCTTGCAACATAACCCAAAAAGAATTCAGGACAGCCCATAAAATATTTGAAAATATTCACTGGAATTTTTTGTATGATAAAAAAAAAAAAAAACAATGAAAGAAACTTCAAGTACGTAAACGTTGCATACGTCAACGGCGTGGTCAATTTCACTCAGCTCTGACGCGTAATCTGATACCCATTAACCCTTGGGCATACGTATTCTTATTATACATATATTTTTTTTCGCAACTCATACTTAAATATAATAAATTAGCGTCTTATTTTATCAGTAGCAGCTTCTGCAAGAAAAAGTAAGAGAAAAAGAAGAAAAACACAAAAAACACCAACTGCATTGCCGTTCCTTTGTAGCCCTCCAATTATAATCGCATTTTAATCACACTTCATTAGACGTCAATAGTTCCGCTAGTAACCCATAATCAGCAATGAACAACATTCATCCCAATCTTAGGCCACTTTTGCCAGCTGCGTGATTATTTTGAAATCAAATAAAACCACTTGTCGGCTGCATGCAATGCATGCATTTGTTGTTTTTATACTCAGCTGAGCAGAGCTCACAGAGTATATTAACTTTGTTCGCATAACGGTAATCCGTAACGGCATAAACTAATCGAGATAGATATAGACTTCTATATATCAAAATGATCTGGGTGAAAAAAGAAATTCATTTAGTCATGTCCGTCCGTCCGCCCGTCTGTCCGTCCGTCTGTAAACACTATAACTTGAGTAAATTTTGAGGTATCTTAATAAAATTTGGTATGTAGGTTCCTGGGCGCTCATCTCAGATCGCTATTTAAAATGAACGAAATCGGACTACAACCACGCCCACTTTTTCGATATCGAAAATTTCGAAAAACCGAAAAAGTGCGATAATTCATTACCAAAGACGGATAAAGCGATGAAACTTGGTAGGTGCATTGATCTTATGACGCAAAATGGAAAATTAGAAAAATTTTGGACAATGGGCGTGGAGCCGCCCACTTTTAAAAGAAGGTAATTTAAAAATTTTGCAAGCTGTAATTTGGCAGCCGTTGAAGATATCATGATGAAATTTGGTAGGCACGTTACTCCTATTACTATATGTGTGCTAAATAAAAAATAGCGAAATCGGATGACGAACACGCCCACTTTTAAAAAAAAATTTTTTGAGAGTCAAATTTTAACAAAAATTTAATATCTTTACAGTATAAAAGTAAATAATGTCAACATTCGACTCCAGTAATGATATGGTGCAACAAAATACAAAGATAAAAGAAAATTTCAAAATGGGCGTAACTCCGCCCTTTTTCATTGAATTCGTCTAGGATACTTTTAATGCCATAAGTCGAACAAAAATTTACCAATCCTTGTAAAATTTGGTAGGGACATAGATTCTATGACGATAACTGTTTTCTGTGAAAATGGGCGAAATCGGTTGAAGCCACGCCCAGTTTTTATACACAGTCGACCGTCTGTCCTTCCGCTTGGCCGTTAACACGATAACTTGCGCAAAAAACGATATATCTTAACTAAACTTAGTTCACGTACTTATCTGAAGTCACTTTATCTTGGTATAAAATATGGCCGAAATCCGACTATGACCACGCTCACTTTTCCGATATCGAGAATTACGAAAAATGAAAAAAATGCCATAATTCTGTACCAAATATGAAAAAGAGATGAAACATGGTAATTGGATTGGTTTTTTGACGCAAAATATAACTTTAGAAAAAACTTTGTAAAATGGGTGTGACACCTATCAGTAGAAGAAAATGAAAAAGTTCTGCAGGGCGAAATCAAAAGCCTTTGGAATCTTGGCAGGAATACTGTTTGTGGTATGACATATATAAATAAATTAGCGGTACCCGACAGAAGATGTTCTGGGCACCCTGGTCCACATTTTGGTCGATATCTCGAAAACGCCTTCACATATACAACTAAGGGCTACTCCCTTTTAAAACCCTCATTAATATCTTTAATTTGATACCCCTATCATACAAACACATTATAGAGTCACCCCTGGTCCACCCTTATTGCGATATCTCGAAAAGGCGTCCACCTATAGAACTAAGGCCCACTACGTTTTAAATAATCATTAACACCTTTCATTTGATATACATGTCATACAAACACATTCCAGGGTTACCCTAGGTTCATTTTGCTAAATAGTGATTTCACTTATTTTGTCTCCAAATCTCTCAGCTGAGTATGTAATGTTCGGTTACACCCGAACTTAGCTTTCCTTACTTATTTACTTTGGTTTTTTGTTCGTGCTTTTCTTCGCCAGGGTTCGCTTGTTCACAGACTAATTTTTATACTCAGTTGGATAACGGTTGGTTGTACAGGTATAAAGGAATCGAGATAGATATAGACTTCCATATATCAAAATCATCAGGATCGAAAAAAACTTTGATTGAGCCATGTCAATTTTGAGGTATCTTGATGTAATTTGGTATGTAGGTTCCTGAGCACTCATCTCAGATCGCTATTTAAAATGAACGATATCGGACCATAACCACGCCCACTTTTTCGATATCGAAAATTTCGAAAAACCGAAAAAGTGCGATAATTCATTACCAAAGACAGATAAAGCGATGAAACTTGGTAGGTGAGTTGAACTTATGACGGAGAATAGAAAATGAGTAAAATTTTGGACAACGGGAGTGGCTCCGCCCACTTTTAAAAGAAGGTAATTTAAAAGTTTTGCAAGCTGTAATTTGGCAGTCGTTGAAGATATCATGATGAAATTTGGCAGGAACGTTACTACTATTACTATATATGTGCTAAATAAAAATTAGAAAAATCGGATGAAGAACACGCCCACTTTTAAAAAAAAAATTTTTTTACAAGTCAAATTTTAACAAAAAAATTTAATATCTGTGCTGTATATAAGTAAATTATGTCAACATTCAACTCCAGCAATGATATGGTGCAACAAAATACAAAAATAAAGGAAATTTTCAAAATGGGCGTGGCTCCGCCCTTTTTCGTTTAATTTGTCTAGGATACTTTTAATACCATATGTCGAACAAAACATTACCAATCCTTATGAAATTTGGTAGAGGCTTAGATTCTAGGACGATAACTGTTTTCTGTGAAAAAGGGCGAAATCGGTTAAAGCCACGCCCAGTTTTTATACACAGTCGACCGTCTGTCCTTCCGCTCGGCCGTTAACACGATAACTTGAGAAAAAATCGATATATCTTTACTAAACTCAGTTCAAGTACTTATCTGAACTCACTTTATATTGGTGTAAAAAATGGCCGAAATCCGACTATGACCACGCCCACTTTTTCGATATCGAAAATTACTAAAAATGAAAAAAATGCCATAATAATATACCAAATACGAAAAAGGGATGAAACATGGTAATTGGATTGGTCTATTGACGCAAAATATAACTTTAGAAAAAAACTTTGTAAAATGGGTGTGACACCTACCATATTAAGTAGAAGAAAATGAAAAAGTTTTGCAGGGCGAAATCAAAAGCCGTTGGAATCATGGCAGGAATACTGTTCGCGGTGTTACTTGTATAAATAAATTAGCGGTACCCGACAGATGGTGTTCTGGGTAACCCTGGTCCACATTTTGGTCAATATCTCGAAAACGCCTTCACATATACAACTACCACCACTCCCTTTTAAAACCCTCATTAATACCTTTAATTTGATACCCATATCGTACAAAAAAATTCTAGAGTCACCCCTGGTCCACCTTTATGGCGATATCTCGAAAAGGCGTCCACCTATAGAACTAAGGCCCACTCCCTTTTAAAATATACATTAACAATTTTCATTTGATATCCATATTGTACAAAAGCCTTCTAGAGTCAACCCTGGTCCACCTTTATAACGATATTCCGAAAAGGCGTCCACCTATAGAACTAAGGCCCACTCCCTTTTAAAATACTCATTAACACTTTTCATTTGATACCCATATCGTACAAACAAATTCTAGAGTCACCCCTGGTCCACCTTTATGGCGATATCTCGAAAAGGCGTCCACCTATAGAACTAAGGCCCACGCCCTTTTAAAATACTCATTAACACTTTTCATTTGATACCCAAATCGTACAAGCAAATTCTAGAGTCACCCCTGGTCCACCTTTATGGCGATATCTCGAAAAGGCGTCCACCTATAGAACTAAGGCCCACTCCCTTTTAAAATACACATTAACAATTTTCATTTGATATCCATATTGTACAAACGCATTCTAGAGTCACCTTTGGTCCACGTTTATGTTGATATCCCGAAAAGGCGTCCACGAATAGAACTAAGCCCATACCCTTTTAAAATACTTATTAACACCTTTCGTTTGATACCCATATTGTACAAAAGCATTCTAGAGTCAACCCTGGTCCACCTTCATAACGATATTTCGAAAAGGCGTCCACCTATAGAACTAAGCCCCACTCCCTTTTAAAATACTCATTAACACTTTTCATTTGATACCCATATCGTACAAACAAATTCTAGAGTCACCCCTGGTCCACCTTTATGGCGATATCTCGAAAAGGCGTCCACCTATAGAACTAAGACCTACTCCCTTTTAAAATACTCATTAACACCTTTCATTTGATACCCATATCGTACAAAAAAATTCTAGAGTCATCCGTAGTCCACCTTTATGGTGATATCTCGAAAAGGCGTCCACCCATAGAACTAAGGCCCACTTCCTTTTAAAATACTCATTAACACCTTTCATTTGATACCCATATCGTACAAAAAAATGCTAGAGTCATCCCTGGTCCACCTTTATGGTGATATCTCGAAAAGGCGTCCACCCATAGAACTAAGGCCCACTCCCTTTTAAAATACTCATTAACACTTTTCATTTGATACCCATATCGTACAAACAAACTCTAGAGTCAGCCCTGGTCCACCGTTATGGCGACATCCCTAAATGGCGACCATCTATAGAGCTATGGCCCACTCCCTCTTAAAATACTCTTTAATACCTTCCATTTGATACACATGTCATACAAACATATTCCACGGTTACCCTAGGTTCATTTTACTACGAGGTGATTTTCCCTTATTTTGTCTCCATAGCTCTCAACTGAGTATGTAATGTTCGGTTACACCCGAACTTAGCCTTCCTTACTTGTTCTTTATACAGATGGTGATTGTTTATTTTTAGTGTGACAAGTGAGCCGCTTTATGATATAGATTCTAGACTTCTGATTTCCTATGGGAACTATCTTGCCGTATCGAGTTGTCGGCAAAGGATGAAAAGAATAATCTCTTGAGTCGTGTCATGATTTTGCGGCTCCGACAACATAGAAATAATTTATGTATCGCGAAGGAAATGCAAAATAACTACGCATTGGGTACTCTGAAGCTCGTATACTCATATATCAAGAAAGTAAGGCACTAGCATTGATTAATGTGGGCTGATGCAGAAGTGGTTTACGAGGCCTACTGCTTCTACAAAATTGGAAAACTTTACTCACACAAAGTGGGTGATCAATAAAGAATTCACATCAACTGAATTCATCCACAGTGTAAGCAGATCGTCTCTGCAGCGAACCGCACTACTTCCGAACTTGCGCAGAAATATCGCATTAGAAGACGGTACCAATTCTAATTCTGTCCCCACGCAATGCTCACAACTGACACGTTTAACGTTGTGCTGTCCTCCACCTACCCCCCCCCCCCCCCCCCCCCGTGCAAACCTTTTGAACGCATTCTGAACTGATTCAGTCGCAGGTGGTTTTCAGATAGTCGCAGCCCTTGATTCATTCATTTAAATACATATAGCTCCGACTTAAGCGATGTTGGTTTAAGTGTGGTGCCTCTACCTCAGCGGGTTCCCTTCTTCTCCGCTTCCAAGTGCGGTGCTCATAGCAATACTTTCTTGGGCTTTCATTCGCTGCTCATGATGAGATCTCATTTGATGCACGTCAGCGGACTTGTCTGTTATTACGAGAGTGTCAGCAGTGACGTGACTGCCAAGACGCAAATGCGCCAATTCTATCGTTGATGGAATCAAGTACTTCGTTTTATCCTCATTCACCACAATACCCACTCCTTTCGCCTCTCTATCGAAGCCAGAAAAGGTCGAACTTACGGTGCGCTTGTTAAAGGGCCCATTACTGATACTTAGCATAGACTTGACTTGACTTAGCGTAAACTTGGCAACTTAGCCACGAATATACTCCACTTAGCGCATACAATCTGGCATCATACTCAATAAATGACAATTTGTATGACAAAATGTCAAAATGAAATGGAAATAAAGAAATGGCATCTCAAAATGTAAACGTCACTTAGAAATTACATAAAAAAATAAGGCCGAGCTACTCTTCCAATTTGCGTCGTGCTCCTCTTTATTTTCCCTACAAATTGGACCTACATGTTTTATGCCGACTCCGAACGGCATATGCAAGGCAGATGAGTTTTCACTGAGAGCTTTTCATGGCAGAAGTACACTCGGAGCGCTTGCCAAACACTGCCGAGGGGCGACCCCGCTTAGACAAATTTTCTTCTAATTGAGAAACCTTATTTGTAAAATTTTGATGTTGCTTTGCACGGGGTGTGAACCCAGGGCATACAGTGTGGTAGGCGGAGCACGCTACCATCACACCACGGTGGCCGCTTAACTTACATAGAAAATCGAAATTCAACAGACTTCTAAAGGGCGCATCGTGGTGTGATGGTAGCGTGCTCCGCCTACCACACCGTATGTCCTGGGTTCGAACCCCGGGCAAAGCAACATCAAAATTTTAGAAATAAAGTTTTTCAATTAAAAGAAAATTTTTCTAAGCGGGGTCGCTCCTCGGCAGCGTTTTGCAAGCGCTCCGAGTGTATTTCTGCCATGAAAAGCTCTCAGTGAAAGCTCATCTGCCTTGCAGATGCCGTTCGAAGTCGGCATAAAACATGTAGGTCCCGTCCGGCCAATTTCTAGGGAAAATCAAAGAGGAGCACGACGCAACTTGGAAGAGAAGCTCGGCCTTAGATCTCTTCGGAGGTTATCGCGCCTTACATTTATTTATTTTTATCTAAAGGGCCCATTACTGATACTTAGCATAGACTTGACTTGACTTGAGGACTGTCACTTACAGTTCTGTTAAATGAACATTGCATGTTACTGATTACTCAAAACTTAGCAACACTTAACTTGAATTAGAAGTCGGTTGAATTTTGATTTTCTATGTAAGTTCTAAGTGACGTTTACATTTTGAGATGCCATTTGTTTGTTTCCATTTCATTTTGACATTTTGTCACACAAATTAACATTTATTGATTATGATGCCAGATTGTATGCGCTAAGTGTCTATGCTAAGTATCAGTAATGGGCCCTTAAGGCTTTCAGCTTAGCATATTATAAACTGTTAGCCCTGTGACTCATTTAGCTGATTGCTAATGATGACGCAGATTTTGTTGTTCAAATAATGATATTGTCGTTAGCTTATAAACTTCTGATATACATGAACATAGAAATATTTCTACGTCTTTTTGTAACAAATTAGTGGCCGTCCAAAATCGACCTCTCCAACGAGGTTTAGGCAGGTGAACTTGAGTTAAATTGCATTAAAATTTTCCTGGCTCTTCATATTACGGCTAAAGGCTCAAATAATTATCTTACTTAATACGATCCTAATAGGCAAAAACCCTACAAGCTTCCTACCTTACTCTTAAGTTTGATATTGAGGACCCAAGTATACAAGTATATAAAGACAGCACGTGAAGTGGATCTTTCTTTCAACTATATCTTCATTCCAACGAACTTAATTTCTTCAAAATTGTGTAGAAAATATCGAGCACACTCTTTTACTCACTTGAACGACTATTTTACACTCAATCAGCGCTCTCTTATCTCGCACACTTGAAACTCAACTCAATTCTTTCAATTGAAAGTGACGGTACATTCCACAAAATGAGAGACAACGGGTAAAAAATTTACAGATTGTATTACAGCTCGTGAAAAATGTGAAGCAGAGCTCGTATTACGTTTTGCGGTCAGTAATCGTAATTGATTTTTAAATCACTAGCTCTGAAATGGTGGAGCGGATTAATGACACATGTAAACTAGTGACAACGAGTACTCGTTCGCTCCATAATTTATTATAATTTTTAGAAGTAGTTTGACAGTTGACGTTTGAGTGAAATTGGTTTTTAGTCACTGATCGTATAACATGATACGGGCCCAGATAAACCAATCCTCCAGGAACCTCTTGCAATCAAATACTTTTTATCTAAGGACTGTCCTTCAGGGTATCTTCAAAAGGCTGCTTACATAAGGGTGGACACCTAAAAATTTGTTTTTCCCTTTTGGTAAAGTGAATACATTGTTCAGGACTTCGGAAATGGTAAACTGTAAACATTTCAGGAAAATTTGTTTTTATTTTATTCGTCTGGAATTGAGAAGTGAAATCATCTATCTACTTTCATAGAGGGTGATTTTATTGCACCACCTACCCCTTTTAGTTTAATTTTTGGCGTAAATTTCGTTACATTAATTTTTTATTTCATTAGTTTCCTATCGCTCAGATATCCATCTTTAAAGACCGTTTTCACCATGTTCAGTTGGTCAGTTATCTATAAGTTATCGAAATTTTTGTTTTCTCCATACTAACTGAAGCATCGGCGGTCGCCGTGATGTGGTGGTATAGTGCTTCGCTTACCACACCGAATGTTCAGGGTTCAAGTCCCGGAAAAGCTACATCAAAAATTTAGAAACAAAAAAAGTTGGTCCAAGCTACTTCGCACTTCGGCGGTGGTTTGGCAAACATTTCGAGTTTATTTCTGTCATGAAAAGCTGTGCAGTGAAAATGCATCTGTCTAGCAGCCTTTCCGCATCAACCTTAAAAAACAATTGGAAGAGAAACTCGGTCTAAATCCCCTCAGAGGTAGCCACACCAAGCATTTTTTTATGGATCGACTGTCAGTTAAGTGCAAAGAAAACGTGTAAGCAAAAGTCAGCTGGTTTTTTGGTTTTCTACAAAATATTCACAATAATCGATTTAAGCTAATGATACACTGAGCGACATGTATCGGCTGCGGCTCTTCACTTTTTTGTCTATTCGGTCAACATTGCCGCTATTGCTCCATAAGAATACATGCAAAGAATATATTTCCGCGTAGTGCAGTGCAGCTCATTGTGTCCTTAGCTTTAATTGTTAGCCTGTGTTGGTAAAAACGATGTCGAATGAAGCTAGGATTGCTATCATCAATCTTTACTAGAGATTTTTAAAAAACGGCTCTAAGTTTTAAAATTTACAAACATCTAAATCTACTGATCAAAGAGAAATTACCTAAAACTTAAACATTATCGATCCAAAATTCCACCATCACTATGGAATACCCCCAAAGTGAAGCTTGTGGTTAAAAGTGATGATCGATGAGTACGATCAACTATTCAGTTTTGTCCTCCATGCACCATGTTTTTATGACTCATCATTATTGGCTTTTGTTGATTTTGTTGCAGCACGCGCTCTACACGTTGACAACAATCACAATGACCAGAGTATGAGTAAATATTTACGGAGATTCGTTGGATGTTGAGGGGAGGCCACAGCAGGTAGAGCTCAATTTTATTCATGCTTCTAAGAATTTGTGTGATTTTAAGTGAAATTTTTTTTGTTTTACTTGGACTTTGTTGCCGGTAAAATATTTGTAACTAACGGAGCGAGAAAGCTAACTGCTCTTGGCTACTGGTTTTTCTTGATTTTGTTTACAACCTTTCTCTTTGTTTGATGTTTTGTATTAAAGTATGAATGGTGTATGTTTGTTTGTGGTTGTTCGTTTGTTGTTTGTTTACTTGTTATTTGTTTTTGTGCCGCTTTCATGATGCGTCTATTAAACTGATCAAGTGGCAGCGTTTTTTTATGGTCACATACCAGTTTAATTGTATTAACTAGTTGTTCGGTATTTGGGTCATACATATCTCGCTAGGCCATTCATACATATGTACATATATTTAGTATTGCAACATATTATTTTTGTATTTATAAATAGAATTTTTTTTCATTAAAGATAAAAACGCAGTGTCACAGTCAAAATAAAAAAGGCTCTTAGTGTAGTTAAATCTTTTTGACATATTGTCATATAACCTATCTGTCAAAAAAGCTACAAGTAAATTTAGAACCTATTTTATTTCGATCACATTTTACATACAATTTTTTCATATTTATGTTGAACCAAACTTAAATCCAGCTATAGAATAAAAAGGACGTGTGGCACTCGGGGACTGCCGCGGTAAAGCTATTGCATATTATCAACTTATGCAATTATAATATTTATGCAACATTTTGTTTTCTTTGATATTAATGCAAGTTTTGTCTTTGATATTAATTCAAGTTAACCTTTTTAAGCGTGGTGAACGATAAGAAAACAAATTTTTTACTTTTATTGAATAAATGAGAAGTTAATAATTAACTTTCACTTTAACTTTAACTTTATTTTTATCTTTAACTTTCACTTTAACTTTAATATTCAATTTGACTTTATCTTTAACTTTATTTTTAACTTTAACTTTAACATTCACTTTAACTTTAACTTTAACTCTAACTTTAACTTTAACTGTAACTGTAACTTTAAATTTAACTTTAACTTTAACTTTAACCTCAACTTTAACACTAACTTTAACTTTGACTTTAACTTTAACTTTAACCTTAACTTTAACTTTAACTTTAACTTTAACTTTGACTTTGACTTTAACTTTCATTTTAACTTTAACTTTATTTTTAACCGTAACTTTAACTTTCGCTTTAACTTTAACATTCACTTTAACTTTAACTTTAACATTCACTTTAACTTTAACTTTAACATTCACATTCACTTTAACTTTAACTTTAACTTTAACAATCACTTTAACTTTAACTTTAACATTCACTTTAACTTTAACTTTAACATTCACTTTAACTTTAACATTCACTTTAACTTTAACTTTAACATTCACTTTAACTTTAACTTTAACTTTAACATTCACTTTAACTTTAAATTTAAGTTTAACTTTAACTTTAACATTCACTTTAACTTTAACTTTAACTGCAACTTTAACGTTAACTTTAACTTTAACTTTAACATTAACATTCACTTTAACTTTAGCTTTAACTTTAACAATCACTTTAACTTTAACTTTAACTTTAACATTCACTTTAACTTTAGCATTCACTTTAACTTTAACTTTAACATTCAATTTAACTTTAACTTTAACATTCACTTTAACTTTAACCTTAACTTTAACTTTAACTGTAACTTTAACTTTAACATTCACTTTAACTTTAGCTTTAACTTTAACAATCACTTTAACTTTAACTTTAACTTTAACATTCACTTTAACTTTAGCATTCACTTTAACTTTAACTTTAACATTCAATTTAACTTTAACTTTAACATTCACTTTAACTTTAACTTTAACTTTGACTTTGACTTTAACTTTCATTTTAACTTTAACTTTATTTTTAACTTTAACTTTAACTTTCGCTTTAACTTTAACATTCACTTTAACTTTAACTTTAACATTCACATTCACTTTAACTTTAACTTTAACAATCACTTTAACTTTAACTTTAACATTCACTTTAACTTTAACTTTAACATTCACTTTAACTTTAACTTTAACATTCACTTTAACTTTAACTTTAACTTTAACATTCACTTTAACTTTAAATTTAAGTTTAACTTTAACTTTAACTTTAACATTCACTTTAACTTTAACTTTAACTGTAACTTTAACGTTAACTTTAACTTTAACTTTAACATTCACTTTAACTTTAGCTTTAACTTTAACAATCACTTTAACTTTAACTTTAACATTCACTTTAACTTTAGCATTCACTTTAACTTTAACTTTAACATTCAATTTAACTTTAACTTTAACATTCACTTTAACTTTAACCTTAACTTTAACTTTAACTTTCGCTTTAACTTTAACATTCACTTTAACTTTAACTTTATGATCCAAGGTGGGCGTGAGCTTAGCACCTGCTAACAAGCCAACCTAATATAAACGCACGCAAGTCATTTTCTGTCAAAAATGTCTCATGCACATACAACTTGTATGAGAGCAACTCAAATTGAATTTGCTGCGTGAAAACCTAACTCGATTTCCAATTTTTGTTCTGCGTGACATTTAGATTTGACGTTTGCACACATGCTTTACATTGTCGCAACGCATGCTTATTTGAGTTCGGGCAAAAAACGCCGGTTGTTTGCGTGCGCTAAAAAAACGCAGTGCGGTTTTATTAGGTTGGCTTGTAAGCGACCATATATGTATACGATAAGCGATAGCACAATGGCTACTTCGTAAAAATCAACGACAGCTCTTTTAATTTGATTTCGATGGTCGTACGGTGAAGAAGTGTCGCACGCGCCCTTAAAACAGAGTACCAAAGAGTGCGTGTGACACGTGTTCACCGTTCAAGCATTGAAATCAAACTAAATAAATAATTGATTTTGCTTTCGTGCTCGCTACGCGTTCGTGTTTACTAACACATTCTCAATTTGGTAACCGTGTAAATGTAGTGGTGCCCACCGCTGTTTATGATAGAGATCCAATTTTATGTATTTGGCCTGTTGCTAACACCGAACCTTTACGAAACTTTTCGAATCTTTTAGAACCTTTTCGAGCCTTTTCGGATCTTTTTTGACAAATATCCGTTACGATTCTTTGATTTAGTCGCCAAGCCCGCGATAAAATCTATGCAATAGCTTAAAAATCTACCAATTCCAAAGGAGCATAGAAGCTGCTCTTAAAGGGGCCGATCAACGAACATATCGTAGCGAATCTTAAGAAATTCTCGATCAATGTACATACGCCTTCTGTTATCGTTTGAATCACTGAACTGTGGAATAAATAAATTCAAATGTTCTGTATATAAAACGTTTTTCATTTGCAGCACTACTATGGTGGTAGAACCTCACAATGTATTCGCTTTCATGTTGAAAATCATATGTTGAAATCAAATTGATTGACCATCAAGTGGACTTCGTTGCTTTTATACTTTTGGTTGCCTAGTTCGCCTATTTCTCCAAACGTGTAGACCAGTGGTCGGTAAACAGTGAAACACTTTTACTCACATAACTCCCACGTATTCTTATTCTCTTTCGTTTAGTAGTCGGCATGCCTGCTTACATATCTTATATGGAAAGGTTGTTATTCCTTCAGATGCAAAAATACTACTCGAAGGTTTTAGGAAATTAGCGAAATCTTAAGACTTACTAAATTTTAAAATCCAATGAAAAATCTGCATCTTAATGCACACATCAACATATTTCCATTAAATTGATTATCACTTGAGAAAGGCGTAAAAATCATAAATATCTTCCAAATATAACTAAAACTAGCCGTTTTATATTCATTCAATAGGTACTTATATAATACTTCTAAGCTGCTTCTTTGCCAAACATAATTTTAGTTGTCGATACTGAAATGAAACAATTTCAATAATTTTCAAGATGAAGTGGCTTCAATTAACCTTAATTGTCGTTGGTTTTGGGGTGATTCGGGTTAAGTGCAACCAATAATGTTACTTCACAAGTGCAGACAAATTGTTTGATAATATTTTTGAACTGAGCGCAAAACTGTTTTGTTTTCGTGATATGTTTATATGATAATAGACCGTTCCAAAACAGGAATTTTTTCGTCCAAACGAGTTCCAAAGTAACGTTTCATCATAAATATTATTCGTCATTTATAAACCATTTCGATGATTTTCCCATAATTTTTAATCTTTTATTTATTTATTGTGTTTAAAAATTTAAAAAATACATGGTTGCGGTCATCAATCTATTTTTATTTCAATTGTACATTTTTTATATCCTTTATATTAAATCGGTTGAATGTTTGTCCGCATTTTAATACAAATCTTGCAATAGATTTTTAAGTAACTTCCCATTGAGCTACAAACGTGAAACTTCACATATAGGTTAAGACACCAAGACAATGCAACTAAAGAGGAAAATCCGTTAGGTGGTGCAGGAATCGAAATAATTAGATGAGAAGTTAAACCGGTTTTAGGTAAACTTTCGATGAGCTAGAGACTTGAAATTTCAAAATTAATGCAGAGGCCGATGATAGTATAAAACATATTACAAAAAGTTTCGCTAGGGGGCGCACGGATTGAAATATTTAGAAAAATCGTACGGAATTAAGGGAATATTGCGATCGATTTTTAAGTAATTTTTTATAGAGCTACAAGTGTGAAACTTCACAGATAGGTTAAGACACCTTGATAAAGGAAGAGGGAAAAAGTTCCGATTGGTAGCGCACGGATCGAAATAATTAGAGTAAGCAAGCCACGTACTTACTTCCAGCAATCCAAACTTGTTATAGGTACTATTTTGTATACATACAACAATTGTATGCATTCTGACATAATAAAAATAAGTTTTTCACCTTCTAATAAATAAAGCACTATTCTCTTCCACCTAGAACTAAAAAGTTGAAAATAAAAAAATTTTAAACGCCTCCTTTATATAAATGGACACAAATCAGCAAAAAATGTGTCCATATATAAAGACATAGTACCTGGGCGACCGATCTTTGCTCGGCAATCTTCGAGTATGCCACATAACATAATTTGTTCTACATGTCATCATTAATCAAACTCAACTTTTTTATATGTACATATATTATATACTTTTACTTACCAATATTTGATTTCCTTAAATATAGATTTCAAAAACATATCAAACACTAACCGCAAAATGAATTGGAATGAAAAATTTGAAATGGGTAATTCCAGCCTATAGTATAAGGAATTGTTATGAAAATTAGTGAAATCGAGAACTAAGTTATTTAGGTGGAGAATCTTCATGCGCCGAATTCTTAATTTCAAAAATTTTTTTTATTTATACACTATGAAAGTCTTACAATTTTATTACATTCCAAAAACTTGTAAATTTCACGAATGACAACTATCAGCTATGACAATTATCAGTTAGTTTAATTAAATGTCAACTTACTTCCCTAAGCGCCATCTGTTGGTAAGTAGTTAAATGGTTAGATGTCGTTTTCAAATTGAGCATATGCCTCTAGTGTTCAATGGTAGCAAATTACCATGGTGAGATATCTTTTTGCTATGGGGAGAAGTCTTTCTAATAGTAATCTGTGAGAAATTGCAATTATTCATTTCATATTTGCCAAAAATATGCATTTAAATATATTTTGCTAGAATTTGCCACGGTGCCTTGATATTGCATTTCAATTTTATTAGCGTGTTGTGAAATTAAGAAAATTAACTCGAATCATTTGTAAGTTTTTTTACGAAGATTTTTAAATTTATTGTTCTCCTTTAAAGCTTTAATAGAATATTAGTAAGTAGAGTACTATTTCGTCTAACTACCCCAACCATAAAAAGCAACCCTACTCTAAAATGTGCTTTTGTAATGCGGAGTGAAATACATTTCGTTTGATATACATATCGGCATATCTCATGCAATTTTTTTTTAATTTCGAATAGGTGGCAACCCTAAATGGCAACCCTACTCAAAAATATTCCTATTGTAATGCGGAGTGAAATACCTTTCGTTTAATACCCATATCGGCATATCTCATGCAAGTTTTTTTAATTTCGAATAGGTGGCAACCCTAAATGGCAACCCTACTCAAAAATGTTCCTATTGTAATGCGGAGTGAAATACCTTTCGTTTAATACCCATATCGGCATATCTCATGCAAGTTTTTTTAATTTCGAATAGGTGGCAACCCTAAATGGCAACCCTACTCAAAAATGTTCCTATTGTAATGCGGAGTGAAATACCTTTCGCTTGATACCCCTATCGGCATATCTCATGCAATTTTTTTTAATTTCGAATAGGTGGCAACCTTCTGAAACATTCTGAGTGGCAACACCTAGGTAGAAAGTCTTAGAAGGTGATTTTGCGCCCCACTTATATGTTTTTATTTCTCATAAATATTTTTACAATTTCTATGTCAAAATTAAAAAATCAAAGTTCAGCACGAATTTGTCTTTGTATAAGCACGTATTTCTTGCTGATTTTTGTCCATCTACATATACAAAGGAAGTGCTTAAAATTGTTTTCTTTTATTTATTTTTTAATCTGATATAAAAGTTGTTATAAAGGATCAAAAGGCAGATCTTACAAAAAATTGGCGGATTTGGTAGATAATGCTTACAGGATTGGCCTAACGGGTTCCAGTTCTGCCATAACCTCAAAAACGCTCAATCGCCAGTGATTGTTTTAAATTTTGTGAGGTTATGGCCGATTCACCACCAGCAGGGCCACAGTAGCGTGACTGCCCATGAACGCCTAAGTTGTTTTGTTGTTGTAGCAGTGCTTCAAATGACTTCATTCACAAACTGCTAAACTTAATTCCATTTTGTACATAGTCAACAAGAGATTTAAGAAAAAAGTTACAGGAGGAAAAAATCAGCACAGGTGATGGTTGTTTCGTTTATGTTCATATCTTGTTTCATACTTTTAAACTATCGCATAGAAGTTAAAATTTATATTGAAAGAATCTTTTGCAATAGTGATAACAACAAGTCAAAAGTGCAATGTCCCAACTCATGTTACCCTTCATAAGTTCAGCTAAGTTGCCAGCTAAAAAAATTCTAGAAATATGTTTATATGTATCTCAAATACATAGGTATTCGCTCTTTAGCAAATAAATTTTTTGCTATTTCTACTTCCATAGAAATTTTGCAATGCGCAGACATATTTGAAAGAATATACATATTTGCACCGATAGCCTGTAGGGAAAATCCCTCGACCCGAAAAAAATGAATTCCTACTAGCCCGCCCTAAATATACTTTACATGCAAAGATGTGACAAGTTTGATACGACGATTTCCTATGGAAGGAAGATGTGTAGGCATATGAGTCCTACGAAGTACAATTAAATATTCTAAAATACATTTTAAGTTTTTGGAAGCATCTTTACGGTCATTGCCTGGCACTTGAATTGAGAGAAAGCGTTTGGTTTTGACCCTTAGCTTAGTACATTTGACTGTTGTGGAGTTTATTTGAAGATTTTTTAATTACTAGTACAAAACTTCTACTAAATAAACATTTAGCTTGATTCAAGTTGAGAACAAACATATTTCTCAAATCTCAAGCGTTGTTTTTCAACAGTCGTATTTTTTGTATGGTAAGAAATTCTATTTTCAAAATGTGACTATAACTTTCTCAAAATGTATCAAAGGTTGTAAAGGAATTTAAGATTACTTTGAATATTTGCTTGAAAACTATAAATTTTTAAAGTTTGGAGAGAAGTTGAAGAAGGATGTAGAGAACTATAAGTTTTTCCAAGTTTTAGAGAAGTATTTTTTCGATTTTTCCGTTATTATTAGTTTCGAACCCGTTAAAAATTCTCTAGGTAAGATAAAATGTTCATCAATTCTGATCTGTGTCAGTTAGGACGCTTCATAATTAACGGAACTAATGCTTTGACTTTTTCGGGAAATGAAAAGCTAGAACCCATTTACAATGAATCCTTCGATTCAATTTTGTCAGATTTGCTTACGTTTTTTGTTAAAAATATTTATTTTATTATAATCCATGTCTTGTAATAGTATCTCCATTTTCCGTTTCAATTATTCTTTGGAAGGCGAGAGGACGACGAAACAAGCTAAAGGTACGGAGTTGCCCATAACCACCTCCCTTCCTCGTCGCGCTCTCCCCCACCACTCAGAAGAAATAAATTGTTTCCTTGGAATTTGTATCCGTGTAAGGACATGATTAGATAAGCTAAAGTTAGTTTAAGTGGTAGCTATGCAGTTAAGGAACGGCTCACTTGGACACTTGTATATTGGTCTGTTTACGACATACTCCAACGATTAAACTAGTTTCCAGTAATTTAGCGAATCGCTGCGCGGTAACTATAAAGCTTCAAATAAGGCACACATCGATCTTGGAAATTTACTCCGGAGAGATGAATACGTCCCGGCCCAGATATTTACGGACTCGTCTTTGCGAAGGCTGGATGGCTGAGCATAAAGTGACTGAATGATTTCACCTCGTCGTCGCCCATATTACTAACAAAGCTGCGGCTGTCGAGTTGTTCAAGTCAACAATGGGCCAGAAAGACCTCGACACACGTTAGCTGACTCCAGGCCCACCCGTCCAGCAACAGGGAGCAAGTGGCCAGCAGAGTCCCAAAGCCTCCACTGACAGACACCTTAAATTCGCCCATATTATTCATCTCTTCAGGGAATATAAGTGGTGAATGTGGCAACAAGAGCGGAAGCCGGCACACAATGGTCTATCCTGCCAGGGATGAAGTCGATGTCGGTCAGAATGCTGGAGTGCATACAATACGACCATTTTGCGGACGATGTTAACCGATTCAGTATTAAGTTTAGTGACAGTGCAGGTGTTGTACGAAAGGACCCACTTATTGCAACCACTTACTCCCAGTCTTTGCCAGTACAAGGCAACCTTACCAGGCCTATCCTCCGGATTAAACTTACATGACGGTTTGTTGTCAAGAATAATGCCAAGGTACAGACAGCATAAACGGAATCGGTAAACGCCTTTGCCGGGATACGCCCGGTGAACCTTCCTGCTCTTGCAGAAGAAGAAACCACACTATCAAGGGAGATACGAGTCACCCTGGCCCAGTTACGTTCTGGATACTGTAACAGGTTAAACTCTTACTTGTCCAGAATCAACCCGACATACGTAATGTATGTCCTGCATGCGATGTGTCCCCGCATGACACCAACCATCTCTTCAATTGTAATGTGGAACCAACGCCTCTAACACCAATCTCCCTATGGTCCGCCCCTGTTGAAACTGCCAGTTTCCTTGGGCCTTTCTCCAAGCCATGGCTCCCCCACTCCGTCGATTCAGTTCTGCCACTCAAGAATGTGCTGATGAATTCTACCAGAGTTGATTCGAATCCCAGCATTTAGAGGGCCCTTTCAATCGCCGCTGGTAAGACATTGTTGAAGGCTCTTTCAATATCAAGAAAGGCACCCAGCCCAAACTATTTGTCCTCAAGTGACCCCTCTATCAGTTTGACAACCGAGTGAAGAGGTTTTTCCGTAGACCTGCTCTTACGAAAATTGCTTTCGAAGGATCCTGCTTCTTACGCAATTACGTAATCAGGCTCCAGCATTAAAAAAAAGAATATGCTAGGCTGATTGGTGTAGTGCCTTTTGCAATGAAGATGACTTTGACAGGGACATTGTCGAAATTTTAGTAACTAGTTAGTAATTTCCCCACAGGGTACTAGTAGATATTGTTAAATTATACAACCATTGGTGTATTACTATGTACATACATTTTAGAAATGTGTGTTTATTGATTTTTTGATTGCAAAGGCACCTAACGATAAGATAAAGACTGTGCCAACCGGTATCGTTCTTACTTATTCTAATTTTGACTTGCTGTGCGTACATTAAGAACACATATATGTATATCGACACCTGAGTGGAATATGCCATATCTTGGCTATCAGAAAGAAACGCATGATCTCAACTCAAAATATAATGCATTTGCGACCCTTCTGAAGGGGTTAGACTGGAAAAAATCATTTATTTTATCTATAACGACCACCCTAATGTAGATATATGGCGGCTAGTTTGGGTAGATTTTTTTCTTCGACATCATTCTTAAAAATTGCGCAGGCTTGAAATAGAAAACTATGGTCCAATGGACTTTCCCAAACAGAAATATGTATGGAACCCAAACATGCAAGGAACAATATCGATATCTTAGTTCCATACCAATGAACCCATCCTAACAAATGCATCCAGTAGTGGAATTCACTAATGGTGTTTTCTTTTCTACACGAAAATGTCGCCTTCACGCCAACCCTTCAAAAAATTGTGTTCTGTTGTAAAATCAGCTTAGCCTCAATAGAGGGCATCATTATCTTTTCTCAACAACCTACCCCTAAAAATGGCGAAAAATGCAACATTACTTGCCCTCACTGACATTGATGGTGCAGAAAACAGCCCTGTCAATTGGCTGATGAATCACACGAAGCTGAATCGAATGCTATGGATCAAACGAAGCTGAAGCGAATGCTATATATGTACATATGAGTCGCATCATGCCTCACTCAAAAGCAATTTGCGATCACAGTTGACAGCGAACAGACACACGAACTGCATTTTTTTGTAAAAATGGTTACAATTTTTGTTCTTTTCAGGTCATGCAGGGTGGCACTGAACATTTTAAGTGGCTATAATTTCACAGGGCGAAGTGAAAATCTTAAAAATGTTTGCCGCTGAAAGTGGCGACATTTTGGTGTAGAAAAGAAATCACCATAACTTTTTAAACCACATTTGCCATCGCTTTATTTGCGAATCGATAACTATAACGATTTCGTTATTCACGTCCCGATTCTGAGCGTTACCGGTAAAATAGTACCCAAAAAATTATGTAACCGAATATCGTTACCAGTTCATCACCAAAGAACTCACCAGTGTCTGTGAAGAAATTTGAAAGGTAGTTGTCTTCGCTTTTACGGTTGCCGCTTTGGTCCATTTGGACCAAAAATGGTATCTTCCAACCCCATTTGGTCCGCTGGTCCCTTTTCTTCAATTTTGGTCCCTTTTGAGGCAATAGCCACGATTGGTACTTTTCTTTCTTTTTCACTCAGGTAAAAATTCACAATATTGCCCAAAAATTCGCCACACTTTCGTTAGCCCCCATGTAATTTTGAATTTACTTCAATGGAACTATCACCATAAAAAAATGCTCAGTCAATAAAATGTACCAAAACAATAACATTTCACCTAGGATATAATTTATGCCAGGCATTAAAAAGAAAAGTTTTGGCAAACACATTGTCGTTAATTGTTGATGAAATAACCGACAAATCAAAAAAAAAAAAATCTTTTTTTATAATATTAATAACGGCTAGATATTTCGATCGGTTATACAACAGTATGTAAAATATATGAAAATAAAAATTGCTTCTCGCCTAGCAGAGCTTATAGCGAGCTCTCTGCCGTGAGCCTAACACTTTCAAAACTTATACAAATAAATTCTATGCATTACTTCTCGTTTGGCACGTTGATATTTAAATCTTTCTAACCCAGCTCAATGAGTTCAAGGAATTCCAGGACTATTGTGGTGTTAAGCCACGCAAGGTAATTGAAAATTAAGTATCTTGGCACAAGAAATATTTTAACTCGAAGACAGAAGGAAGCAAATGCAAAAGAGATTTGATTTCGGAACAAATGTTTTGTATAAAATTATTCCCATAGGTGCTTGCAGAACCCCTGAGGCCTGGGATCAAAACTCACACTTACTGAATCTAGGCTCTGATATGAAGTTTAAACGTTAAGGGAAAAAGTAAGCATCTATAAAAATAGCACTAACAAAATTGGCTAGTTTCATTTATGATTTACTGAGTTTTCCGCATACATAGTTCGGCAACACCAGAACGCAAATTTTGAACCGTTTCTTACTAAAACCTAACTGCAGTATATATTTTATTTCATTGCCATCAACAATAATTCTAGAACAAAGAGCTTTGTGACCAAAACTAGGTTCACAACGTTTGCTTGGTGAAAGACATAGACTTATCCTATGTCAAAATATAGTACCATTTTTGGTTGCATGCACATATATTTGTTTGTTCAGCTTGAATTAAAGGAAAGTCTTCAGTATGTTTAGTAAAATTTTATATAGAAACATCCTAAAATTTTGTATTTTATACTAATAAAATAAAACAAAAATTTGGTCCTTTTTTCGATGAATTTTGGTCCCAAATGAAAACATGGTGTGGCAACCGTGTTCGCTTTACCGAAAATGTCTCAGTTGTTGTAGATACGAGGTTAACGAATAAACGGGATGATGTGTATGTATATGCATAATCAGTTTCTACATAGGTATATTGTAATTTATTATGTGAAAGTACATAATGTAAACAAATACATAGTATAGCAAGAGGCAACACTTTTTTACTATTATCTTTACTTATTTGAGCTTACAATTCTTTATTTTTCAGTTTTGCCTTTTTCTAAACAACAGCTGTTGTGTGGTTATTTCGATGTAACCACCTACTTTTGTGGGTAAAAAATTATCCGGTTACTTTCGCGGATAGAATACCAAAAGGGTGTAGAAGTTTCCACATGATTTCGTTACCGTGGTGAAGAAAGTTGTTACCACACTAGAATCGGGGCGTCAGTAACAATTTTGTATCGATATTTGTTTATCGACGATCAGCTGTGTTGTTAAATAAACGGCAAGTAAATTGGCTGCCTTAAAAATCACCAAATTAATATTTCTGGCAATTTTAGTTAAGAAAGAAAATCGGAACTTTAATTAAATACTTTCAAACACGAAAAGCTGTTTTATTTATAACTCAAATGGCATTTGAGTACTTGGCGTACGTTTTATCACAAGATGAACATTTCGCTCCACTTTTTGTCGCATTCGACTTTTCCGTGCAGCTTTAAAAACCTAGATCCCGCTAATCCTGGAGTTTCCATCAAATGCACCATCTGACTTAGCTACTCTGCTGTGGTACGGCTTCTTCTTTGAGTGCTATTACTTGTTGACGCCATTCTATTTTAATGTGAGAAACTGTTTATGTCGAGAAATATGAAATTAAAACCGCATTTACTTACCTTTTGTTAAAATAGGTAAACACTTGCACAATAATGAGTTTTAAAAGCAGGTAGTATACGGACGGAATTTATTTATTTTTCGCATTTTTTTGGCTTCGTTAAGCTGTGCTGCCACCTTTCTACTATTAAAACGAAATTTAAATATCAACTATTTCGAGTCGTTAAAACTAAGTTAGTGAATACTACAATCGATAAGGCAAGCAACAAAATCGTTAATTAAAATCTGGACAAAGCGCATCGTTATAAGTTAGTGAATTCCACTACAGTTTTATATTCTTTCACTCCCCTATTCACTTACTTTACTTCCTCATTGCCAAACTACCATAATATAATTTTTGTTTACAATTTAGCTCAACATTTCCGGTGTCGGTGTTGGTTTGGCTGCCGGTGTTTTTTTTTTTTTTTTTTGTATTTCACTGCTCCCCATTTGGTGTTGTTGGCATTCCACGCACTCTCCCTCATTAAGGTGGCATAGTAGTCGGCAATGACAACAACAATGATATGTACGCATGCGCATGTGTACCATGTGGTATTGAATGAGTATCCGTAAACCGGCAACGCCAGCAACAAAAACAACAGCAACGGCGGAGGTAATGCAGATGTTGGAACGATTAAATGTTGATAACGCATGGCATCGTATACAAATGCACATTAGAGTGTTACAAAATAAAAAAAAGAAATCTAGTATTTTTGATATGACCCTGATGCATATTCCATTATCTGGTGGAAAATATGAAGCTTGTATCAAGATGGGCTCGAAAACTTAAATTTACTTATAACACGCAAAGTTGCTGTTTAAAATGTTCCCTAGATATTTTGTACTGTGTGCCCCTTGAAGGTCAACCCGTCCTAGTGGGACCGTATACCTAGCAGTAAAAAATGTCAGAATTGTCGTTTCCGCGTTGGCGGTCAACCTGAGATCAAATGTATACGTGCCTGGTCTTGATAAATCAAAGAGCTATATGTTGGCAGGTGCTTTCCATTTGTTTTTACTGCAACTTGATCTGCGAACGCTGTCATTTCAAGGCTGAATATTGCTTACTTACCTAATTGGCGCTTAACCGTCCAAGAAGTTGTTCCAGTCGCTTCTTCGTTGGGCTAACAACCGCAAATTGGTAACACTAACGGAATGTATTTCCTTTGGCACCTGGACCTTTCAGCGGAATGTCGGCCGCCCTTTCCTCTGCTTCCATAGGCGGGTTCCGATAAGAATACCTTTTTTGGGCGGCGCATCATCTTTCACTCGCATAACATGGCCTAACCAGCGTCACCGCTGTGTCACTATGTTCATGTCTGCATAAAGTTTTTACAGCTTGTCATTAAATCTTCTTCCGTAGTGGCCGTCGTCAACACGTAGAGGTCAGTAAAACTTTCGAAGGACTTTTCTCTGTATATGCTTTACTGAAATTAATAATTTTCATGGTAGCCCATTTCGAGACATTGTTGAAAGCCCGGGCAATGTCTAGGAAGACTGCTACTCCATGTATTCCAAGGCTTTGTCAATTTATAACCACTATGTTTAGTGCAGCGTCTATTAATTTGCCTTTGGTGTACACATTTAGTGTTAAGCAGAATAGTTTTTCGTCCTTGCTCGGCTTTACGAGTTAGCCTAGCACACCAAAATACCTGGCCCGGGGAAAGGGACATTAAAATACTTTACGAAAAGTTTTTCGAATCAGAGTCGCTCCTCTGCAGTGGTTTCGCAAACAGTCCCTCTCAGCAAAAGTGCATCCGGCTTACGTAAAATATGTAGATAATGTCCCGCGAATCTGTGGGAACATGTTTAAAAGCAGTTCGACGCAAATTGGAGAAAATGTATGTATCGCACTTTTAATTTTTTTTTTATTATCCCTTCAATGGCTTTGAGAAGAAATGACGTTAAGCTATTAGGGTATATGTCCATAGTGTTACAAGAACGGAAAAACTCCACTTAGGTATCGGTGCTTAGTTATTAAATAACTCCGTCCCCTTGGCAAGTAAACTTGAAGCTTTCTAGGACCTAGGTTAATAGGTGTTTCGATAACTGGCAGCTCTTCGGCACCTAGTAGCTGAAGCCTTGAACGCGCGAGCGCAGGACACGAAGACAACAAGTGCACCCCAGCGGGTTAGGGGATTAGAATATATCCGTGGTAGGTATGCCTGTCGTAAGAGGCGTAATACCGGATTCAAGGGGTTTTTGTAGCGCAGCCCTTTCAGGTTGCCAGCGCAATACATAGCTTCTCCAAACCCAATTGTCAACCTCACCTATCCCTGGCGAATCCTGTTTCATTGACAGCCGAGGCTCTGGTGACCCCGAACTCCTTATGGATCTGGGGGTGGGAAGGCGGGATGGCCTAGAAGGTCGCATGTGGTCATCACAAATCGTTCCCGAGATGGTCGGGCTTAGTACCGGAACGTACCGGATCTGCATCCGGCAAAGGACCATCAACTCGATAACAATCCCCAACAACAACAAGACAACAAGTGCTTTACGGTTTCTCTCTGCTGCCCATACCTACCACATTACTGCTGTTGCTAGCTAGCCGTCTAGTTAGTAGTTAATCTTCTCTCTTTAAAGATGTGAGCAACATTGTAGATCTGATATCATAGGATTTGCACACGGAAACTCTTGCCTCCTTTTAATTTCTCACAAGCGAATTGGGACGTCGATTCATCGAGTACACCAACCTCCTTTGCAGCACCTTTCTTTGCTTGATTGTGTATAAATTTTCTTTGGATAAAAATTATTCCCTTCATTCCTTAATTTAAGGACTTTTTTCTGGGTCCACGGGGTCTGGGGCCAGAGCGCTAGTACCGAATTATGTATTTTATGAAAACAATCATAATTTGTCTAGTGTCTTTGCTGCGGGGCAGATAGTGTGAAACACCTCTATATATATGTACCTACATTTACACTTCTCCTTCAAACAAGTGAAATGACAATTTTTTCTCACGCGTTTTCTTTTCTCTATTTCTTGCAGCTCAAACTGGTGCAATACGTATAGTATTAGGACTTCATATAATCTCAATAAGAAGCAAGACAAAGCCCAACAGCACCATAAGCGCACAACAACAAA
The DNA here is from genome assembly GCF_040869045.1 of Eurosta solidaginis. NCBI lineage: Eukaryota > Metazoa > Arthropoda > Insecta > Diptera > Tephritidae > Eurosta > Eurosta solidaginis. The sequence goes on along the minus strand of NC_090319.1, from coordinate 84,790,934 downwards.
AAGAACAACCGCACAAGCAATATGGCGCGAAGTCTACGTCCCCTTAAGATCACAATCGTTGGAGACGGTATGGTCGGCAAGACCTGCCTACTCATCACATACACACAAAACGAATTCCCTGAAGAATATATACCAACAGTCTTCGATAACCATGCCTGCAATATAACAGTCGATGGTAATGAATACAATCTGACTTTGTGGGATACAGCTGGACAAGAGGATTATGAGCGATTACGTCCGTTGAGTTATCCAAATGTTAGTAAGGAAAAAAATTACAACAAAATCAAAATAAACATGATAACACGCTAAATATTGTACTCAAAATAAATTCATTGAACATCTACACACATACATACATGTATCATACATACAAACACCAGTGTTGGGCATATTGGGCTATCTGCCAACAGAGTTTTAGTGAGAGTGAAAAAATTTGCATGATTACTAAATACTAAGGGCTCTTTTCACTATCTCCAGTTTAGTTAGAATTTAACTAGAGAATAGCAATCCTTAAGATAGCTTCATTTGACAATTTCGTTTCAACCAACACGGTGGGAACAGGCCCCAGTTGAATCAATAATTAGGAATGTTTTGTTTACACTTCTGCCTTGCACTTAACTTACAGTCGGTGTTAGCATGAAGAAAACAAGATAACTAGGGAAAGTGCTAAAGTGCCCTTAATATTATTGAAAGTCCCTTTGGCAAGCGAGCTTGAAAAAAAGCTTCAACCGGCTAAATAGTTTAATCTTCGGGGAACCTTACGTGTGGTGAATGGAAATTGGTACTTTTGTTTAGCTGCTTTAACATTTTTACTTCTCGCGCAGTACGTTTTTGACACTAATCCAGAGAATTACAAAAACAAAATACATGGAATTCGTGTGTTTGTCTGTATGTATGTCACCCTGCCCCCACACTGTTATTTTGTTATATTGGTATATTGGTTTATTTGCACATTCGTATGTATGTATATTGCAGCAGCTCGGTCACAATAGTGGCATTTTTTGTTCGTCTGTTCCTTAAGCGATTTCATCTCAAAACGGTTAGCCAACTCAACTATCTTATTTTGTGTTTTGCTTTGTATGCAATTCCTTTACCTATCTAGCGTTTTATTTCCACTAACCTGCACAAAACCGGCTAATATTAGTTTAGCACATTACTTTAGAACTTACTCTAAATAAAAATCCGAAAATAAAACTATTAAAGTATGTCGCATCTTATTTCTGATAAAAGCTCGAGATATGCAGAGTCAGCAATGACATTTTACGTGAGGGAGGGTAGGCAATGGATATTGGGAAGGGAAAGATGTCACGTCCGGATATCATAGCCGAAATAAATACTCAAATGGTCCCTCAACCATGCAGGCCAGATACGATATAACATAGGCATATTGAAATATCTCTCATTCTGTTTTCCAAAAAGTTCTCTAAAATAGTCCGAAAAGCAGACCGAAAGTATCCTAAACTTTTATGAGAAAAAACAACCAATGCCCGAAAAGTCCCAGGGTAATGTCGTCCCAAAAATATTTCCGAACGTTCGGAACGTCCTAGAAGTATCGGCGAGACTCCACCAAAAATAAACTTAACTTAAACTTATTCAAAATAACGTTGCGAAATCGCAATATCAAGGACTTAAATTTGTTTGAAAATAACCCTAATATAGTGCGAAAATGATATCGAAAATATATAAAGTTCTGAAATCATAACCGAAACTTAGATATAAAAAGTTTAAATTGTATTCCCGAAATCATATTCAAATGGTCAAAACTATTGCCGTAAAAATGTCACACTCTTCCGGACCACGACTCAAACGGCTTCCCGAAATTATACTGAAAAAACTTATTTGGAAAATGTCAAGGAAATAAATTTTAAATTAAGCCTTCACTGATCACAATCTGCACCTATTTAGGTTAGGTTAAACTACGACGAAACTTAAAACCCCATCAGAAACCGAGACATATGTCCACGCCTTTCCTGCTTGGTCGATCATATGCAATTCTCGCCTTCTAATCTCGCCCAAACTTATTGGGCTTCGAGGGCTGCACCCTGTTTAGCTGGCGCATCCACTTTTTCATTTCCATCTGTTACCGTATGTCGTGGAGCTCAATATATATGCCAGTCTTATCCCGAATCTTGGAAACCGTTGCAGAGCTCAAAAGAGTGTTTGAGGGAATTATAGATCTTCACAACATCAAAATATTGGCGTTATTTTTATCACTAAAACTAAACTTTTAGAGCTGATGAACTACCAAGTGCACTATGCCCAGCACTGAAGAACACATGCAATCAGTTATTCAGCTTGTTTTATTTTTCTTTCCTTTCCCATACAGACGAATTGTTTCCTGCTTTGCTATTCGATAAGCAGTCGAACATCATTCGAAAATATCAAAAGTAAATGGTGGCCCGAGATAAGACACTTTTCCAACAATGTGCCCGTTGTACTCATTGGCACTAAACTCGATTTGCGAGTACCCAACTCAGAGAAATTTGTGACAACAAGTGAAGGGCGCCGCCTGCGAAAGGAAATTCATGCGCATTCATTAGTTGAATGTTCCGCCAAAAAGAAGATCGGTTTAAATCAAGTGTTCGAGGAAGCAGTGAGAGCGGTGGAAAAAAAGCCAAATAGTAAACCAAAGCAATGTGTATTGTTGTAGACATGATGTGGCATGTAGGCAGAAGTATATAAAATTACAAATAACAAAAATTAAGTAAATGGAAAAATAATTGTATGCTAAAAAAACTCAAAAGTTCGTCCTTATGTCAGAGGCATGAATGTGCGTTTTTTTCTATATTGAGATAAACTCTTACTAAGTTAACCATTTAATATTTTATTTCCCAAAATTTATATTTTTCCACATTCATCTTTCTGGCAAGAGGCCAAAGATATGTAGTAAGATGTGTACCTGCTAATATGCGAGTGCACATTTTCATATTGAGTTCTTATTCTTATGCGCCTAAAAGCCTGCTATACTTTTTGTATGCCATGTGCGTGCGTGTTTTATAAGTACGGTGGGGTGGTTGAAGAAAATTTTGAGTCCTTTTACTTTTGTATAAAATATTGTATTCTTTTTATTTAATATTGTAATGTTATGTGAAATAAAAATGATTTATTTTTACTGTTAGTCTTTTAAGTGCATGTATGTAAAATGTATACAGAAAATACATATATTTATTTTACGAAACTAAAAACAAAATGTTAAACTGTTCGAAAAATTAAATGTGCAGAATTAGTATAATCTACAAAAATAAAAAAAGTTTTAATGAGCCATTATAATATGTAATTAATTTTTATAATATGAGTATTTTTAGCGAAATAAGTCTAGGCTGCAACCCAGGTCATTCATGTACCTAACGAAAAGTCGTTTTGATGCCATAAAACTCGTCTAAACCTACTGAGTACTACATCGGATATTTACTACAACCAATCCAAGTTGTTTATAAAATCAAGAGCATTTCGAAAACTCATTCTCGATCATCTTCCCAGTTTTGCCAGAGAGTGGCTTTCGAGGGATCTTAGACGTGTCCTACCTATAGCCAAAAGTACTCAACAGCCTTTTAGGTAGTAACGTCTTTACAACTTCTGCACTGGTCTCTATGCGGAATACCAATCTTTTCCACATGCGTGCCTAAAGTCCAATGACCGGTGCAAACTGCTATAGGTTTAATGGTATCAGTTCTATATCTAATCAGCAGGCTCGTCGCCTTTGTTTTAGTAGTCTGGCCGTGTAGCTTTTGAAATTACGCAGATCCACTTTTGCTAAGCTTTGTACACGTAATTAGATGCTGGTTGTTTTCTCCCTTCATTCCGCTGAGTCCGTGCAACCTTATCCGCCATATCATTTTCTTCGATTCCTCTATGACGCTGAACCCAGATAATGGATATTTCTAGAGTGTCACTTTATTTAGCTAAAAGTTGTTTGCATGCCCCTACTAGCTTTGAGCTAGTGTACTGGTACCTTGTCAGTTAAGTTCCGAACCTAGGCTAATTTGTGAGTTTTCCCAATCGGGTAAATAATCTATTTCGGAACCAGTGCGATTTGTGCCGATTTACTTAGTATTTTCATCTCGATCCAAAGCAGGTTTATACGGGGTCTTAAGCTGCCGTGGGGAAGATGAAACAGGCTCCGATGGCACCAACACAAGCAGTGCACTGAACTTCCAGTAGGTTGGCGAAATTGTAGTTCTTACTTCTTACTAACAGCTTTCCATCACAATAGAGAGCCATACGTTAGCAATGGTCGCATAACTCCACAGCTCCTCGATGCACGCTTTTCAGTTGAGTTAAAAGTGTATTGCTAGTCTCATAGAATTGGTACTTTTGATAGTGTTAACGGCTGATCCATTGGCTTTGGTGATTACAAGGTAGGTGGTTTGTACTTCCTGTCGAAAAATATCAGATCCGTCATATCTATCAACCCACGATCTATCAACGTTCTTTCCATGATCTCACAATGGACCTGAAACGAAAAAATAAATCGGTACACTCTACTAAGATGAGTGGTGTTGATTTTATTCTGACTTTTATATCAAAACACAGCAAAACACCGCTAAGAACTTTTTTTTTTATTTATTTACTCGTACTCATTGTTACATTTCTTATAGACTATTGACATATATAAAGACTTAACGCACTAATTTAACATTTGATTAAGTAACAATTGAAAAGTATTTTCAGAGTAGGAGAAATCCAAAACTGAAGAATTTGAGAGCAAGTTAAATTCTTTAAGAGCTCTGGGAAGAGGAGCATTTGGAGCATAGTTAGTTCTTGGCAATCCCACAAAAAAGTATGCATTATATCTTAAGTATATATGTGGAATAGCAATTAAAATACTTTCTAAAATGTAGGGACAATCAATGGACCCACGTATTAAATTAAAAAAAATATTAGAGAGAGAAAAGTTCTCCTGCAGTTCAAAGTCTTAAGACTTATAAGCAACCAATGGATTCATAGGACGGAAAAGGAAGATCAAAATGAAAGGGGCGTAGAGCGTACTTAATAAATACTTTTTTAATCCTTTCAAGACGATAAATGTGACAAGCATAAAACGCCCGCCAAATAAATACGGCATATTCCAATCTCGAACTTACCAAAGTAGTATAAAGTGATTTTAAAGTATATGGGTCAGTGAAATCATAACTGAATCGTCGAACGAACGCCAACATCGAGTAAAGCTTAGCTATTGTAAAGTTTAAATGACTAAGAAAAGAAAAATTGGAATCAAACACCACCCCAAGATCAGTGACCTCGGAAACAGTGCTTAGTTTTGCGCCCCCAATGTGGTAGGAAGTAGGAATGCGTAAACGAGATTTAGAATATGAGATATGATAGCATTTTTTAATATTTAATAAAAGTTTATTATTTGTGTACCAAGTAACTAAATTATCTAGATCCTTTTGAAGTTTACTTGAGTCGGAGGGGCAAATAATCTTGTTGAAAATCTTCATATCATCCGCATATAGCACAAATTGTGAGGAGTCAAAACAGCAATATCATTTATGAAAATCACATAAAGAATAGGACCCAGTATGCTTCGCTGAGGAACGCCTGAAAAATCTATGAAGGGATATGAAGTCACACCATCAACCACCACGGTACAACTACGGTTGGAGAGATAAAGCGGGAGTCATTAGTGCCGTATGTCGTATCGCTGTAGTCGTATCCCTAACGTAATCAGCTGTTTATCGTTACGACGGTTAACCAAAAACCAATTGGTTGGCTACGACATGGTTACGACCTTAAGGGCGAATTAATGGTGACTTATAACCATAAAGCCATAACCAGATAAATCAGCTGATCGAACCTACCTTATGGAAAGGAATGTAATCGATTAATGGTGCCATACCATAACGCTAACGCCATAGCCAATCAATTGGTTTTTGGTTTCTCGCTATATCCATAACCTAAAAATATTTGAGTTAGTGAATTTAATAACTTTTTTTAGATTTTCTTCATTGTTTTGGATACGTTATGACTAAGATACTTATTTTTTGTGGAATATGTTTGTAATTTTTTGCGTTTTCATCATTTTTATGATATTTTCACATTTTTTAGGTTAAGGCACCATTAATCGATCACATTGAGATGGTTATGGATATGGGTATGGTTACGACTATGGCGTTAGGGTTAAAAGCCAAATTAAACTTCCTTATGGATATGGGTATGGTTACGACTATGGCGTTAGGGTTAAAAGCCAAATTAAACTTCCTTAACCCTAACGCCATAGTCGTAACCATACCCATATCCATAACCCTCTCTATTGTCATCGATTAATGGTGCCATAACCGTAAACAGCTGACCATTGCTGTCCCGAGCTGGGAATGTTTTGTTTATAAAAAGTGATTGTGCAAAGTGATTGCAAAATTTGGTAATTTTTAATCAAAATAAAGTAAAAGAAAACATGTTTAATAGTATTTTTATTAATATTGCAACAAATTGGGTGCATATCTACATAGTGAAACAATTAGGTGGTGAATAAAGCCCCATATCTACACGTATCTCAATGTAAGCTGTTCACATATTAAAAGTTTAACAAATTAATAAGGATTCTGTATTCTTACAGATTTAATTAAATATAGCACTACATATAGGCGAAGATTTATATATATTTGAGTGCAAGGACGTGAATTTAACAGTAAGTATCTTCAAATAAAACACGGAAACTGCCACACAAAACCTTTTGGTACATAGAACCGGCTGCCATGGGAAGTGCATTAATACTCTGTTGTTATATTTGGTAGGGTATATTAGGGATTGACGGTTGACCATATATACCAACACCAGCAAAGCGGTTGCATATCCTGAGGTGCTCTTACCGTTTGGTCTGTTGGCGACCAATTGCTTGATCTCGGCATTGAGAGCAATAATTTTCTTATCACCTGGGTTGGGGTTTCGTCTGCCGGCAATTCCTTGCTATCGCATCTATGAACCGCACTATATATAATGGATAATTAAGAAAAGAAGTAAATAAAACATATATATTTATTCCTGTTACATGAGCAGTGACGAAGAAATTGACAACATGTTCCTCAGCATAATGGCGTTATATGCTGCAAGAAGGAAATTAAGACAAAAAAGACGATGGCATTCCCGCCCCATTAATGCTAGTGAATAGGACTCAAGCCGGATATCACCAAAAGACTTTCTTAAGAATCAAGGATATGGACGAAAGCGAGTTTTTGCGCATACAAGAATGTCCCTGCCGGTTTATGACACTTTTTTAAAACTAATGGCTCCATCACTGACCAGCTTCAAACAACAAATTGGTGTGGAATAACGTTTATCCATTACACTTCGGTAAAAAATTTCCAGATATTAACATCGTATATTGTATTAATTAGAATGATTTTTAGGTACTTGGCACATGGTATTCCTTTCAAAAAATAGCTTGGAGCCACAAAATTGGAAAGAGCACTGTGAGGATGATTGTGTTGGAGACTTGCGAGGCTATCTCGCAAGCGCTTTCCCCAATATATTTAAGTGAACCCACAGAGCAGCAATAAAAATATATAATAACTGACTTTTTTCCAAATGTGGAACATGCCAAATTGTATAGGTGCTATTGATGGAAAGCACATTGCTATAAAATTCCCTCTGAAGTCAGGATCACTGTTTTTTAATTATAAAAAGTTGTTCAGCATCGTCTTGTTGACAGCATGCGATGCTAAATACCAGTTTACCGCTGTAAGCGTAGGAGCTTATGGAAGTCAAAGCAATGGAGACATTTTTCATGCAACAAGGTTTGGGGAAGATCTGTTGGAAAATTGATTACTACTTCCACCAGATACTCCTCTTCCATTATTATAATGAAACCATATCCGGGAATGAATACAAGGGAACAGCGAGTTTTTAATAACAGACTGTCGCGGGCCCGCCGCGTTATAGAAAACGCATTTGGGATTTTGACTGCGCGATGGAGAGTATTGAAAACCAAAATGGAGTTTTATCCTGAAAATGCAGAAAAAATCGAGTCGCATGTTTAGTGCTGCATAATTTCATTATGTTCCATACTAGTCGGTGGTATTGCCCAGAAAACTACACTGACGGAGAAGGGGCGAGTGCAGAATGGAGGAACGAACTAAGAACTTGTGGAGATCCGCTACGGACAGTACACTCATTTCGAAGAAGGGGCCGAAATAGTACATACGAGTATCGGTAATACCTTACCAACTATCAAAATCACATCGAGTAATATATTTCAGGAGGTAAGGACGCAACTTATATACACTTATCTAGAAGTTATTTTACATTTTGAATACCTCCTTATAGATCATTTCGGCGGAAGGCGGATACACAACAAAACAAAGCAACAACCATTGGTGCTGCACAAACACAATGCTGCTACAAAATCATAAGCTTTTCAAATTATTTTAACATAGAATAATATAATTTATTTCATTTTTTTCTGTATACATACAATAAAGAACGATACTGAAACAATACTTCATATATTTTTAAAACATATATTATGGTTTTTTATATATAAAGTTAGTTCAAATTATTTCACTAAATCAAAAATTTGCAAAAATTGCAATTCTGCCTCGTGTACATTAAATAGAGCATAATATAATACCACAAAGTTTGTATTTTGCATTGTTATTCTAGTTTTGCACTTTAGTGTTTACACATACTAATATTTAGTATAAAATTGAAAGTGCAAAATTCAAATTAAATATTTTGCCGGAAAACGAAAAATTAAATTCAAATATTTTGAAGGAAAACGAAAAAAAATTTTAAATACATATTTTTTGCACTTTCATAATTCGTCACGAACTTTGAAACTCTTTGAGCAGAACTTTTTTTTATTCAATTTTGTTATAATAATGTGCAAGTTAGGAAGTGTTAAATTTTCATCCCCTAATGCATGAACAAAAATTTACGTTTGAGCTATTACTAACCTATGGGCAACAAAGCTGCATACTCAAAGATTACCTAAAAATCAATTCTGGCAATGTGTAAACTTTGAAACTTTTATATACGTATACGATTTTTGTTATAGATTATGCTATATTTTAAATGAATATCAATAATAACACATACAGCTGTGAACTCGACAATAGCAGTGTGAATTATAAACTCTATTTTTTCCTTTTATTTATTTTCGTTAATTTTAGAAATAACTTCAATGAATTATATAACCAAACACATGTAAACTATTTTCGAAAACATTTTCGGGAAAATGCGAAAATTCGAAAGGGGTTAAAAAATCTTCATGCAAACTTCAAACTTTTATTTAGAGTTTTCAGAATTTTTTTTAGTATGAATTTTTGTAGTCCAATCAATTTTAGTGTAACAAAGTGCATGTTTGAAGTCTCTCAAAAATCGCATTGATTTTTCCCAATTTTTTTTTCAAAGAGTGTTTTAGAATTGGTTCCATACAAAGAGTAAATATTTATATGGAACCAAAAAAATTCTGAAAACTCTAAATAAAAGTTTGAAGTTTGCATGTAAATATTTTAACACCTTTCGAATTTTCGCATTTTCCCGAAAATGTTTTCGAAATAAATTTACAATTGTTTGGTTATAAAATTCATTGAAGTTATTTCTACCATTAACGAAAATAAATAAAAGGAGAAAATAACTGATAAAATATATCAGTAATTTTCACTGCTATTTTAGTGCTCGCAACTGTACATCAATATATGTTACGAATAAAACTATTTTATATAAACGTGCCAATTAATATTTTCACCCCCGCTGAGCGGGTTGTGCGCTGGGCTTGGGACCCGTCACGTAAAACCATACTCCAATGAAATATAACAACAAGCCTCGGATAAATACACTCTCTATTGATGACGACCATGGCAAACGTTTGAAGGACAATGAATTGAGGGCATGCACCTGGAACGTCCGCTCCCTGAATGGGATTGGTGCAGATGCCCGGCTGGTTGATGTCCTCGTCAAAGCAAAATCTGACATCACCGCCATCCAAGAAATGCGTTGGACGAAGCAAGGAAGAAAGAAGATCAAAAATTGTGACATATATTGGAGTGGCCATGCGAATAAGCGCAGTTTCGGCGTCGGATTCGTGGTGGGAGAGAGACTTTGTCGCCAAGTGCTGGCGTTCACGCCTGTGGACGAGCGTCTCGCCGCTATTCGAATAAAAGCAAAATTTTTTAATATATCATTCATCTGCGCCCATGCGCCGACAGAGGAGAAAGACGGTGAGGTGAAAGACACTTTTTATGAACGATTAGAACGCACATACGAGCGCTGCCCCCGTCATGATATAAAAGTCGTGCTTGGCGACTTTAACGCCAGGGTGGGCAAAGAAGGTGTTTTTGGCCCTACAGTCGGAAAGTTCAGCCTACACAATGAAACTTCTCCTAACGGACTGAGGCTGATTGACTTTGCCGGTGCTCGAAACATGGTCATATCAAGCACGAGGTTCATGCATAAAAAGATACATCAAGCTACATGGCTGTCTCCTGATCGAAATACTCGCAATCAGATCGATCACGTTGTGATAGACGGACGGCATGCCTCCAGTGTTTTAGATGTGCGAACGATCCGAGGACCTAACATCGATTCGGACCATTATCTCGTTGCAGCCAAAATACGCACCCGCCTCAGCGCGGCTAAAAACAAGGAACAAAAAACACAAGGAAAGCTAGACGTCGAAAAGCTTCAATCACAACAGACTGCCAATGATTTCGCAACTCGACTCTCACACCTGCTCTCTGAGGGCACAACTCATCCTGAAGGAATACAGGAGCAGTGGGAGCATATCTCCAAAGCACTTCATACTGCCGCCGAGGAAAAAATTGGTTACCGGCGGCCACGAAAAAACAACTGGTATGATGAAGAATGCCGCGTTGCAACCGAAAGAAAAGACGCTGCCTACAGGGCTACGTTAAAAGCGAGCGCGACAAGAGGAGTGTGTGAACGCTATCGTGAGTTGAAAAGGGAAGCGAGACGCCTTTTCAGGAAGAAAAAAGCAGAAGCAGAAAGGCGTGAGTGCGAGGAGCTTGAGCTGCTAGCCACCAGGAATAACGCCCGAAAATTCTACCAAAAAATACGGCGACAGACGGAAGGTTTTAAGACCGGGGCAGACTCCTGTAGGAATGAAAACGGCGACCTTGTAACTGATGTCCAGAGAGTGCTTAGATTATGGAGGGAACACTTCTCTGCTCTCCTAAATGGAGGCAGCAATTCACCGCGCAGAGATGAAGAACCCGATCCCGCAATCGATGATGATGGAATATATGTCCCCCCGCCCGATTATGACGAAGTTAGAATAGCAATAACCAGATTGAAAAACAACAAGGCCGTGGGCGCTGATGGATTGCCTGCGGAGCTATTCAAGTTCGGCGGCGAGGAGTTGGTAAGGCGCATGCAGCAGCTTCTTAGCAAAATATGGGCGGACGAAAGCATGCCCGACGGTTGGAATCTAAGTGTTCTTTGCCCAGTCCACAAGAAGGGGGATACTGCAAAATGCACCAACTATCGTGGAATCAGCCTTCTTAATATCGCATATAAGGTCCTTTCAAGTGTATTGTGCGAAAGATTGAAGCCCACCGTGAACCGGCTGATTGGACCTTATCAGTGCGGCTTCAGACCTGGTAAATCTACCATCGACCAGATTTTCACAATGCGCCAAATCTTGGAAAAAACCCGTGAAAAGAGAATCGACACACATCACCTCTTCGTCGATTTTAAAGCCGCCTTCGACAGCACGAAAAGGAGCTGCCTATATGCCGCTATGTCTGAATTTGGTTTCCCCGCAAAACTTATACGGCTGTGCAAAATGACGTTGAGCAACACCATCAGCTCAGTCAGAATTGGGAAGGACCTCTCCGAGCCGTTCGAAACTAAACGAGGTTTCAGACAGGGTGACCCCCTATCGTGCGATTTCTTTAATTTGATGCTGGAGAAAATTATACTAGCTGCAGAACTTAACCGCACTGGAACAATATACTATAAAAGCGTGCAATTACTGGCATATGCTGATGACATTGATATCATCGGCCTAAACACCCGCGCTGTTAGTTCTGCTTACTCCAAGCTGGAAAAAGAAGCGGTAAAGATGGGTTTGATGGTGAATGAGGACAAAACGAAGTACCTGCTGTCATCGAGCAAAGAGTCAGCGCATATGCGCCTTGGCAACCACGCTACTGTTGGCAGCCATAATTTCGAAATAGTAAAAGACTTCGTTTATTTGGGAACCAGCATCAACATTAGCAACAACATCAGCACTGAAATCCAGCGAAGAATCAATCTTGCCAATAAATGCTACTTTGGACTAGGTAGGCAATTGAAAAGTAAAGTCCTCTCTCGGCGAACGAAAATCATACTCTACAAGTCACTTATCGTACCCGTCCTGCTATATGGGGCAGAAGCATGGACCATGACAACAGCAGATGAAGCGGCTTTGGGAGTGTTCGAGAGAAAAGTTCTTCGAAAGATTTATGGACCTCTACGCGTTGGCGATGGCGAGTACCGAAGAAGATTTAATGATGAGCTGTACGAGCTATACGCAGACATCAACATAGTCCAGCGAATTAAAACGCAGCGGCTGCGCTGGCTAGGCCATGTTATGCGAATGAAAGATGATGCTCCGGCCAGGAAAGTGTTTCTATCGGAACCCGCCTATGGAAGCAGAGGTAGAGGGCGGCCCCCACTCCGTTGGAAGGACCAGGTGGAAAACGATTTAAACTCCCTTGGTGTGACCAATTGGCGCCGGTTGGCGGAGCGAAGGAGCGACTGGCGCGCCTTGTTGGACGGCCGTAACCGTTTAGACGGTTAAGCGCCAATTAAGTAAGTAAGTAAGTAAAACTATTTTCACTATTAATATGAGCAGGTGTTTACATATCTACTATTATAAAAATTTAAGTTCTTGTGTGTGTTTCTTTGTTACATTATCACAATTCAATAGTAACCATATTTTTTTTATACTCGAATTAACGTATTATTATATTAAGATAGGTCAACTTTCGTGTTACATGCAATACAACATGTAATATATTAATAAATAAAGAAATTAATGAATCACAATTCGATTTTCAATCTACATTTTGTACTTTCTTAAGAATCTCAAATAAATCTACATACAAAAATTATTGCAACATTTTATCAGTTATTTGTTTCTTTTATTTAATTTTATTAATTTTAGAAAAAACTTGAATGTATTGTATAACGAAAACTATGTAAACCAATTTCAAAAACGTTTTCAAACAAATTAGAAAATTCAATAAGTTTTTGAAAATCTTCATAAAAAATTCACACTTTTTACTTGGAATTTAAAAAAAATTTTTGAGTATGGAGTTTAGTAGGTTAATAAATTTTAGTCTAACAAAGTGCAATTTTGAAGTGTGTCAAAAATCAATGCAAGTAAAAAGTTTGAAATTTTTATGAAGATTTACAAAAACTTCTGGAATTTTCTAATTTGTTTGAAAACGTCTTTGAAATTGGTTTACATAGTTTTCGTTATACAATACATTCAATTTTTTTCTAAATTAATAAAATTAAATTAAAGAAACAAATAACCGATAAAATGTTGCAATAATTTTTGCCTACTGCTTTTGTGAACAAAACTGTACATCCATTTATACATACAGTTTGTAATTTCATTAGGAATCTCAACTAAACATCCCGTGGCATATTTGCAGTCGCATTCATATTGACATATTAAATATATGTCACGGGATGTATTCAGATTTCATTACAACTTAAAAGGAAATTAAATAGAAAAATCAGTCAATTTCTTTATAAACTAAAAAGATCGGTTTTGCTATTGAAAGGCTGGCGTTAAAAAGCGTAAAGAGGCAGACATACAAAATACAAAAACTTCTTACTTACATATATTTGTATGCCTGCCTTTTTCGGTAATTATTTACTTTAGCTCCAAACTGATAAAACACGTCCAGAAATGTTGGCAGAGGTGTCGGGTGACGGGTTTTGACCTCGGTATAAATAATCCAAAGGCGAAAATTAAAAAGTTTATTTCAGGCAATAGACATTTTCAAAACCCGGTTTCAAATTTTCATGTGGCTACATTTTTGATGATTTTGTTGTAGACCACAATTATGCAGAAATAATTTAGATCGCGTACCCGGCGTTGGATCAGGCTCTCGATTTTGGCTCAACCGGGGGTTATTTGTTTGTTTCTGACAACATTTTGATAGAAGCAAAATTTTTTTTTTCGCCTTTGTATTGACCCCGAGGTCAAGGCCCGCCTTTTGACATCCCTCCCGACATTTTTGGACGTGTTTTAGTTGTTGTGAGCTAAAGTAAACAATTATCCATTTGTAGTGCCAGCCTTTTAGTTTTAAAATTACAAAAATGGCAATCACCCTACTGGTTGTCATACAAGTATTCCACAATCTCTGATTCGTCGTTCTCCTCAATCTGAGCTTGCATGACTATCTCAGCGCAACGTTGCATCACCACCGCCTGATTTTTCTTCTTCAAACTTGATATGACGGACTTATATCGGCACTGTAATTCTCGCGGCGAGCTCTACGCGCACATACATCCCTAAAAGTTTGGACGGTCTCTATTATGGCAGCGTCTAATTCATCACGCAAAACTGCCATTCGTTTTCGTTCCCGAGGCGTTGATGGCTCAGACTGCGGTTGTGGCATCGGAGCCGACTGAGATAAAGCAGGTGAATGCTGCGCTGTAGGAATAGGAGGGGACTGTGTATTTATAGATAGCAGCTCAGGTAAAGTAGGAGTTGCAGGGCGTGACATTGCAAACGGTGGGTGTATTTTTGCCACCTTCAACGCTTCTGTTTTTATTTTGAGAGCTATGCCGCATTCTGTTGTAATAGAAAATTTGTTCATAATCAAACATGTTATGTAATTCCATTATACTCACGGTCGGGGTATAATGTGGGCTCTTAAGAACTGAAGACTCTCTGAGAAAACCCACTGCCTTCCATCAGACGCGCCACTTCCTGAACTGTTTTTACTGCTCCTTATCTCTTTATTAAAACGCTCTCGTAACTTCCCCCAATCGCTTTACTGCTACTGCCACTATTGGGAATAATCATACCTATGTACGCACATATTATAAGATTATTTATTATTACTTACCATCCACACCTAAATTCTCTGCCATATCCTTCCAAGCGGCACTTTTTTATTTGCGTCCTTAAAATCTCGGTTTGCCTTGTCATAAAGGCATGGGAAATCGCGTACAAATTCAATTAATTTGCAGTCATCCATTATGATCTGCATAAACAATAAACGAAATTAATTTGTCTTTCAAATAAACGAAACAATAGAATTTTTAATTACCAAAACAAAAAATCGGCAAACAAAAAAATTATACACACATACACAAAATGGCAAAAGAAATAGGCGAATGAACAATCAGCTGTTTGTGGATATGGCAGAAAACCAAAATTCAATTGGTTGTCAATGGTATGGTTATGGCGTTATCGTTATGGTATGGTACCATTAATCGATTACATTGATTTCCATAAGGTAGGTTCGATCAGCTGTTTTATCTGGTTATGGTTTTATGGTTATAAGTCACCATTAATCGGGCCTTAAAATGAAGTTTAATTTGGCTTTTAGCGGCACCAATAATCGATTGCATTGATTCCCATTAGGTTGGTCGAATCAGCTGTTATAAGGTTACTGATACGGTTACCGATAAAGCACCAATGTCTGCAGCTTAAGATTTAATCCATTTCAAAAAAACAGAGTGAAAACCAAAACAATGTAATTTCGATAGTAGAATACGATGATTAACTTTATCGAAGGCTTTCGAAAAGTCGGTATACACGGTATCTACTTGGACTCGATTAGTAAAAGCATCGATGCAGTATTCTGAAAATACTGCCAAGTTAGACATGGTTGATCTTCGCGACATGAAACCATGCTGATCTATAGCGAACTCGCCTTGCGCGAGGGATTTATTCAAAAGCAGCCTTAAAGGGTAGGCGATAGCAGAACTGTTTTTAAAAAGGAGAGACGGCAAGCCATCAACATCAGTCTGTGATGACAATTTTACGTGCTGAAATTTATATAATAATAGCCGTGTTTTTTAACACGCGCGTATACGTTTCGTTTGCGCGTGTTAAAAAACGCCTATCTTCGCTTAGATAATGCTTAGGAGACCCATCTAGCGGCTGTGGTAAAACAACTAGCTACAGCAACAGGGTGTACCGAAAAGCGGAGACGCAACGCTCTGATGGCCATAGGGTATAACATATAGCTGAATCAGTTGCGATGAATTGTGGACACACATATAATACATAGAATTAGTGTACAGGGTGAAACAAAGACACATATTTCAGTTACATCTGAGTATAATGCGTATTGAAATTTAGTAGGACAAAATTTATGCGCAGCAATTTCAGAGGTGTATTTATAGTTTGTCTCTTAGCAGTCAATATAAAGTTTAAGCGTAAACGGATATACGCGTGTTAAAAAACACGGCTAATACCTAGAGTCTAACATTTTTCTTGAATACTCAAGCCAATACATTTAAAAACCTTACCTCCGGATTCAGAGCCATGGCTCTGGTTATTCCCCTCCCAAATTTCTGCTATTGCGAGTTCGTCTTCTTTTTGCTTTGCACATTCCTATCCCGTTTTGGTATTTAAAATTTTTGACGCTGCAACAGGTTCGGAACGTCTTTCAACCTCACCACAAATGGGATTCTAACATTGACATGGAAAGTTTCGAAAAAATCCTTTTTACCAAAGTGCCGCCTTGTCAACATAACTCTATTGTACCTGCCGTATCGAAGAAAGGTATAGATTTTCTTGATTCATCTCGCATCGTTCTGACGACATGAAGCAACTTCATTTCTTCGGGTGTCCGAGTTTCGGATGTCAGTCGCAAAGACGTTTCAAAACCACACAAATTTATTTACAGCCTAAAACTATGCCTGCTACTTACTACTTGGCTTAAAATTTGCTATTTCCGGTGTTAAACGGCATCCGCTTTCATCGAAACTTGTTCGAGACTCGAAGACATGTTAAGCTTTGCAACACTACACAAAACAGCTGACAAAATGTCAACTGTCAAACCATCCGTGATGTGTCAACAGCTGTGAGTGGACGTGGTCCCTGCATTTACATAGAAAGTTTTTCAGAAATTTATAATTACAAAAGGCGTTTCTTTGCTATCAATCAATCAAATGTATTGCATTCCATAAACACAACCCCACCGCCTAAACCCACAATGGATATAACACAAAAGTTTAAAGCCGGTGTAATGACAGTGAAATTACAGCGGAAAAAAGAGCAGCCACCGGAAATGCAGGTCAAGCAGCGAATTCCATTAAAAAGCAGTGCTGGTGTCAATGTGATCAGGCAACATGACGAATTCTCGTGGCAAGCAAAGAATGTTTGTCACAAAATAACAACATTGCGTAATGTTTTAGTGGAAAATCAAGCAGCATATATGCGTATCGGCCAACATCTAAAAGGTGCTGCACAAATGACTGACGAACAACGCGATTTAATCGATAGGGAATCTGAAAAGTTTGTTATCTTTTACACACAACATTTAGCCCAAATGCGTGCCGATTGGAAGCGTGCTAAGCGGAAACCACAACAGCAGCAGCATATTGAAGCAGTGATTGATTTGTTGGAAGCGTATTTGCGTAGCGTACAACAAATATACCTTGATCAGAAACGCTATCGTGTGCAGTATGAATTGGAAACATATAGACTTCTGAAATTGGCGGCAGACAAAAAGAAGATACCAGTGCGACCTGCTGGTGAAAATAGTGGACGTCGTTTGAAGAGATTGTCTACAAGTAGTGGAACCAGTGATGAGATTGCAGACGAGCTACGACCACGTAACAAAGACGATTGGGGAGACCTACAAGGTGATTGGTTAAACGATGATGATTTTAGTTACAAAAGCAATAAAGAAGGTAGTGATGTTGATGCAACCGTCACCAATCGACAAAATGGTTATGGCAGCGAAAGTGATGTAAATGGACAACTCAGGCATCGGCATCCACATGCGAATGATGATGAGGAAAATATTGCAAGTGGTGGTGAATTAAAAACGACACAATCATCGCAAAAGATAGCAGTCGATGACGATTTGCAGAAAGCACAACAATGGGAAGATGAACCCGCGGCGGCAGATAAACTGTCACCAGAAGATGTTCAAATGTTCGAACAGGAGAATGTGCAATTGTACCACGAATTGCAAGGTGTCGCCGAAGAGGTAGAACAAATTGAAAAGAATGTGGTGGATATAGCGCAGTTGCAAGATATTTTTACAGAGAAGGTATGTTGATTTCATTTTTAAAAAAAATCGTATTTGCTTATTGCCAATTCATTATTTGCACTCAGGTTTCACTCCAACAGCATAATATTGAACGCATTGCCAACGCTGTAATTGGTGCTACAGAAAATGTCAAAGATGCCAATGATCAGATTATGCAAGCTATACAACGTAATGCAGGATTGCGTGTCTGGTCGTTATTTTTTCTTTTGGTGATGTCATTTACGTTACTCTTTCTTGACTGGTACTATGATTAAAAATACAATGATGGGAAAGTAGTCATACATACATATTTAAATAGACCAAGAACGGAATTCGGTTATGGTTTTGTTTACACACTTGATGAAAAATCACCCGAACAAAGCTGCCATTTAGAAAAAGTCCTATCGCACTAAAGAGGAACTTCTGCCGCGAGAACAACGCATATTCCATAAGAAAGTGAAGTTTAACAGTAGACGTTTAACAGGAAAATACCTCATAAACTCAAGTTTATGGCGCAAAGTGGATGTAATATAAAACTGAATTTTTGAAGCCTTTTGTTTTTTGACGCAATTTGTGGAAAAAGACGCGAGAAAGAAAGTACTGAACCAATATAGGACATTCTCGAGATGGCTAGTAACTTTGGAATATCGTTTACTAACCTACGATGATTATTATCTTGTGACATGCTGGTAAACCAAAGTAAAAGTTTGTTTTACAAGTGGCTATGGTATAGGCAAAAGTCGTTAGGATGCATTATTTTGAAGTGTTTTAGAAGCGCTATTTGCAAGAAACTTTTAATACCGAGCATGCACTATCTTACAAAAATTTAACAAAGCGCTTCAAAATAAGAATTATTGTAAGGGTCCCGGCAACAGCTTTATCTTCATATATGAAACATGTTTTAATGCAATAGTTCACTATTTTTTCATATTAAAATGAAAACTCTAGTCTTAAAGGATTTCAGCTAGGAGACACTTCGACCTAACATAATCTTGCCCACAGAAGCTCTTTAAAATCGTTCTACAACATTATGAATAATGTAAGAGAAAAAACATGTTCAATGAATATATGTATGTAATTACTAATAACAACCCAACCTACCACTGGAGTCTACAAGGTATCCAATACAAATATATGCGCGCTGAGCTCAGTCCAAAAGGGTTCTTAAAAGGGCATATCGGGTCAAACACGGAAATTTCATAAATGTAAGCATAAACCAAAAATACTTTTCGAACTCTTCCATCAGCTGAAAAGGTAAACGTTAAATCATCCGAACACATGCCAAGTTTAACTATGGGAGCATTTAGAAATTTTCGATGTTATTAAAAAATATCTTATTCGAATCGGAGAGGCATCGCAAAGTAATCGCTCTAAATAGCTTGAAAGCAAGTTGACGAGGGTTGAGGAAGCAAGCAATCCCGAATCAAAATATTTCAAGGAGCTATCAAATAAGAAAATCATCAGAGTAGATACTACAATCTCACACTTCAAAAACCTAAAATTGGCGTTAGCATAAAAAAAGATTTCATATACCAACACTCGAACCTTTTATTCAGTGTATACCTTGCTTTGGACCTCTAGGAACAAGCATTCGAAAGGTGAGCGTGCTACATTCTAGACATCGTTGGAGGGCTAGGAAACTTCATCGACTTATTTATGATTTGCGCTCTGGTTATAAACAAAACTGAATCAGAATAAAAAATAAGTTATATGTATGTCTTAAGAGGTTACTATCATTAATCGTAATTAATTATAATATTAATGTAATTTTTGCTAACGAACGAAACTGCTATTTGCCTGTGACAGGTGTCTATCATATAATGTGTAATATGTATGTATGCGAAAGTATATTTTTTACCTATTGTATATTAGCTTAAGAAAGCACAATCTATTGAAAACAATGTTATGTTATAACGCTGCGATAATAAATTGCAAAAATTGAAGTATTGCTATCTTTTTTCAACACGGTTCGACCATAAACATATTTGTGTTATGTGGGAACATTTCGGAAGCAGGATACACATCGAGCATAGGAGTTGAATGTGTATAGGTAAGAGTTTAATCTGTTACAATATACAGACCGAAGCTGGGGCAGGGTGACACGTGTCTTCCTGTGCGCCAGATAAACGGGGAATTGCTCTTTCATCATTTCATTATGTTCTTAAACATTCTCGTCGTTGTTGTTGTAGCAGTGCTTCGCCCCATCCAATAGGTGTCACCGTTCACAAATTGTCATCAATATCTAACGGGAGTCCAAGGAAACTTGCTGTTTCAACAGGGGTGGACCATAATGAGACGGGTGTTAGAGGCGTTGGTTCCACAATACAATTAAATAGATGGTTGGTGTCATGTGGGGACACGTTACAAGCAGGAAATATCGCTAATTTGCTGTAACGTCGTCATAACTCAAAAAACATGACTTTTGAGTTAATAACATATAAACGTATCCAATATCATGATCTATATTGTATAAAAAATCTTCGTGATCAGTTAAAAATTTAGCATGTGTTATAAAAATGAAAATATGCCTTTATATGCGCAACATATCGCAGTTAATATCTTTGAATGGCTCTCCTGGAAAATTGTGTTTTTGAGTTATGACGACGCACAGTGGCGCCTTTTGAGTTTTTTCTTTGAACCAATGAAGATATTTTAAAAATTTAAAATGAAAATGAAAGCTAATTATTTGAAGTTTTATTGTGTGAAAGCTCAGAATGTCACAGATACAGAAATTCGTCAAAGTAGAAAATTTTTAGAAAAATGCAAAAACAAAATGTTTTTAGTAAAAAATAAAAAAAAAAAATTAGATTTGTCTTATAATGACGTATATAAGGATTAAATAAGATAAACTAATGATTTTGATAAGATAGGGTGGCGCTGCATGCATGCATGGAGTACTCGCTATGGACCAACCGAGTACTCCAAAATTAACCACAATTCATACAAAAAATATGGTCCAATTAACATTGCGATGTCCTAGGACTGGACTATATACTCCAGCTCCGCATTACATCAGAGTAATCCATGGAGTATTCACAGTCCAATAAACATCGTGTAGTGATTACAATCGTCAAAAACGAGCAATCATCGGCTTACAATATGTCCGTGTCGAAACATGAGTTGGGTTATTGCTGCATTACAGTGGAGTATAATGGTAAGTACTCCAGTGGACCACATGATCCAACGATTTTTGCAGGGAATAACTACCAAAATCGATAGACGTATTGTTTCTTTTAAATGTCAATACTCTTATAAAACTCAAATGTCCGTTTTTGGTGCCACAATAACAAGGTGCTTCAAAATTCATCGTAAAATTTTACATGTTTTTTTTAATTTACAAGCCAAATATGTATTTTATTAATAACTAAAAGTTATTGAAAGTGGTTCAATGAAATTTTGTTTGAGGTAAAGATTAAAGAGCCAACGAATTTTGGAAAAAGGGAGTGGCACTGCCCATTTATGCTAAAAAGTTTGATCTTAGTAACCGCTTTACCAATTTGTGCCAAACTCGATAGACGTATTGATTTCTATAAAAATTTAATACTCGTTTGAAGGCGAAATGCCTAAGCTTTAAAATAAATTTGATAAACTTTAGAGAAATGCAATAACGAAAAGTATATTTTTATAACTTACTAAATTAATTCTTTTTTCTGAAATAAAAAATTAACTTGTGCATAGATATCTTATTTTTCAGTAAAGTAACAAAATTGATTAGTAAATCTATTTTTCATTGTTGTGATAAGAAATGAGAGACTTATTTTATCTTAACATAGTCATCGTCACTGGAACATATATCTAACAAAGCAACCATTTCTGAGCTATACGCATCTGTAAATCTTTTTGTGTTCTTACATACCACATAGATGATATGACTGGATCAGAAGAGATAGCTAACATGTTGAAAAGGTCTTCGTTTTGTCTAACTCGTGATACTTTGCAGGTGTTCATACATCTATATCTTTTGTAGTTCTTGTTCTTAGATTCTTGAGCTTCTTCAGACAATTCTCCTAATGGTAAGCACTGGTACTCTATTAAATCTTTTCCATGTGCTAAAATTTTTGTACCGTTGGTGTAAGTTTCTTCTCAGGTTACTTTTGATGCAGCAACTCTGTAGTTTTAGATGCATATTCTCCAAATTTGGGTCCATTAACTGGTTCATGGCACTTTAAAATATTTAAAATTACTCCCAATCTTTTCACAATATCTCTATCAACTCCTATTATGCGAGCAGTCAGTTCATCGTTTTCAAATAATCTTCTTGAGGAGTTACCATCATTTGTATTTCCGTATCCATACTTTGGACAGTCAACTCTAAGGCCAATCTCTTTATAAAATGCATCCTGAATTATTTTTTTTCTCCTGTTTTGTTTCTCCTTACATGTTGTATTGTCGTCGAAAATTTCTCCTTGCTGTGGCAGGGTATAAGCCAGCTTCAAAACAAATTCCATACATCTTATCCTAGCATGTAAAGGAGATATTTCATACTAATAATTTAGTTCGTCAGTTATTGAATCATCAAGATTTTCAAGACTCTTTCTCGTCATTAATTAATATCGTATTTAATTAATATCGGGCGGCACAATATAGTTGATGTCGGACGTGGATTTTTCCAATATTTTGAAGCTTCATCTTTTAGTCGTAATGGAACAATAGAAGCCATAAACATATTACTATCTGTAATTGTTTCATCGTCTACATTTATTCTTTGTTTATATGCGCTTTGTTCTGATGATACATCACAGCCCCACTTAGTTATTAATGCTAGCTCCTTTGGCAGTGATTTCAACTTTTCTTCAGTAAAACTTTGAAGGAGTCGTGTAGACGTATGATCAATTAGGTTTTGTAGCTCAATTTCAGCTGATAATTCGGTTATTTTGGGACTTAGAGGAACTGCTTCTTTCTTGGCTAGTGTAATTTTTTTGTATCCAGGTAAAATATCGGCATTACGTTGCAATAATGACTTACGCAATATAATATATTTTTTCTTCGTTAAACTGATATCTATAAACAGCGCCAAAGCTTCTTCGGGAGTGTATTTCCTAGGTAGCGCATTTGGTGGTGTGGGAAAGCTGTTTTTGATCCTCGTCAGTCGCACTGGACTTGCTACCGCAACTGCTTCTGTTATATGAGACTTCACGTTTTCTTCGTCTTTTTTATATTTAATAGTCAGTGCTTCTGAAAGATGAGTCGTGGCCATAGCTTTTGTGGTATCAGACAGCTTCCTTTTCCTTGTATTAGGCGTTTCTTCGTCCAAAAAAGTTTTGTCAGCTAGACACTTTTCATGCTTCTTTTAAACCAATTTTTTCTTCCAGGCCTTCCTTTTCTTTAATGCTTGTTTCACTCGCTGATTCTCTCATAATAGCCCCAACGAAGTCCCGTCTTGACTTTGTAGATTTAAACACCGCAAATAGTTTCGAGTTTTCTAGATACATATTAGAATTGGCTTCGAGTGTATCTGACTAAATATTAAAATGTGAACTATATTTAAAAATTCTATTCACTTTATTTAAGTAAACAAAATACTTAGTTCCTTAATCTCCAAAAGACGAATGATAATGTGCATTGTATGATGGATAGCTTTATATACCTACTGAAATTATTAAAATGAATTTCAGGTATACAATTCGTAACTAAAAAAAAATGTATGTTGTTAACAAGTTCCAATAACAAAAACGACCTTATGGCCATAGTGAATTATATATACCTGCTCAAGCGCGTATTTATGTCAAAGGTTGTTTAACTTTATTTGATGTAAAAAGTGAATTTGCAGCTGGATGCAGGTAGACTTTATGAATTTAGGTAACTGAATATTTCACAAATAACTACTGCTAGTGGCTCTAGATTTTCGCTACAATTGCGGCTGCATGCTCTCCAAAATGTAGATCCTGATCAAACGTCACACCCAAGATTTTAGGGTGTAAGACAGTCAGTAGCTTAGTGCCATTGACGTGGATGTTCAAAATGGTCTACATTGAATTTGCTACGTCCTTATTGAAATATTTTCTGACTCTGTTTTCCAGTCGACTGAGCTATTGAGAGTCGTATGGGTAGGTAGTGAGACGCAAATGCCAACATCGATGGCCAGGAAGTAGCGTTAATTACGTGAGCACAGGCGACAGCAGGTCCGTACATTTATACATATCTAACTAGTATAGTTACATATATCCAGCGTTATCGGCATCAAATAGATTGTACTGCACGGTATTTCTCGATGTGTCTCTGGTCATTATTGAAATAGCAATATTGGTGATCCGATGTGTTTGTTAGCATTCTCTCCTATTGGTTTAAAGTTGTAAAGTTTGACAGCACGGAACAACGAACGAATTTGTTATTGGGTTCTATAAATGGCGCAATGATCACATTTCCAGGGGACTCATTCTGTAATTCGATTCGAAAACTGCTAAATTACATATGTACATCTTCTTCAAACGCGAAAGAAATTTTTTTCAAACCCAGTTACAGAATAAAGCCCGTGAAAAGCAATTGCAATACATTTATGTATATTTAGCAAAACGCCCTATTCCAATATCTTTCAAAAACTACCTATCTCAGAACACGGCTGAAGAACGCCCTATTTTAGAATTTGTTTTCCAAGACGGTCTATCTAACGTCAATTTTGGCGTTTTTGAATAAAATTCTGAAAGGACGTTATTGAAAAAAATAATTTTCTGAGATAGGGCGTTGACAAAAGGGCTGCCAAGATAGCCTGATATTCCATTCATCAGTCTATATATTTTGTGCTGACATACGGTCAACATTGTATATGGAACGAAGCACTGGTGGCCTTGTTTAAGGGGAGCGCTGATTGCTGCTCTCTATTGATATATATTTTTGCAGTACTAGTCTCTTCTAGGTTCTATACCTTTCCGGAGCAGGAGGGTGAGGAGCAGTGCCGCTGAAAGAAGCTGAAGCTGCTCCGATAGTGCCAGTTTTTGATATGTGGTAAATTGAACTGTAGCTCCGTTAAATAACGGCCCTTAGTTGAAAAAACCCAAGTCACTCTAGCACGCATAAAAGGCCGCCGTTGGAAGTGATTCCTTCAAGGCTGTTTACGCCAATGCATTCGACACAATAAGTATATACAAGTCAATCAGAAAAAAGTTTAAAATAGAATCATATGTGTCACTGTGGTGCGGTGCAACAAGATTCAGTGCCATTCCCCAGCGGGTTAGGGGGTCAGAATATACCCGCGGTAGGTATGCCTGTCGTAAGAGGCGACTAAAATACCAGATTTAAGGGGCTATGTAGCGCAGCCCTTCAGGTTGCCAACGCAATATACAGCTTCTCCAAACCCAATTGTCAACCTCACCTATCCGCGGCGAATCCTGTTTCACTAACAGACGAGGCTCTGGCGACCCCAAACTCCTCATGGAACTTGGGGGTGGGGAGGGAGGAGATGGCCTGAAGGTTTAATGTGGCCACATAAATCGTTCCCGAGATAGTCGGTATAGCACCTTAATGGTGCTGTGGTACCGGAGCGTACCGGATCTGTATCCGGCAAAGGACCATCACATCGATAACACTCCCCAAAGCCTTCGGGGAGCAACCTTATCACTACAACAACAACAACATTGAGTGCCATTAACTTACAGCCACAAGGCACAACGTTTTTTGTCTGCTGCTAACATGGAATTCTATCTAATACATGCTACGATACCATAGAGCCATAGAACAGCACCTGTTGCTCCATTGTTTCTCACATATATTTGACAACTGCTTGTTTTATGTAGTAAGCAAGGAAAAGATGTAAACGAAGACAGAAACGGAAACAGTGATGAATACAAAAAGGAACAGATTCGAAAGTGAAGTAGTAAAAGGGAGAGCGAGTATAGTTCATACGCTTCCCAAGGTAGCCGGTTCTATGTACCGGATCGACTCGGGATTTTTCCCGAACAGGGGCTGTCATTTCAGTGTAACCTCATTTAATTTGTTGCGTACTTGATCGCACCTATTGGATGGGCCGAATCACAGCTACCAGAAAAACAACAACAGTATAGTTCATAGCTGGTTTAGAAAAACAAATTTCGAAGTGAGAGTCGGAGTGGAACTGCGAGTGGTAGTGAAAGTGATAGTTGGAGTGAGGGTAAGAGGCGTGGTGTGATGGCAGGGTCACACCGAACATCCTGGGCTCACGCCCGGGCAAAGCAACATCATCAAATTGTTTTTCAATTTTTCTAAACGAGGTCGCCCCTCGGCAGTGTTTGGCAAGCCATGAAGGCTCTCAGTGAAAACTCATCTGTCTTGCAGATGCCTTTCGGAATCGGCATACAACAAGTAGGTCCCCTCCCGCCAATTTGTAGGAAATATTAAAAGAAGCACCACGTAAATTGGAGAAGCTCGTCTTAAAATCTCTTCGGATCTTATCGCGCCTTACATTTATTTTTATTTAAGTGTGTTAGTGGGAGTGGGAGCTTGAGTTGGAGTGGAATTGAGTGCGCGATTGGGAGTTGGAATGTGAGTGGGAGGTATATAAATGGAATAAGGATGGACAAGAATAAGAAGGGAAGTGGAGGATAAAGTATACGATAATGGTATAGAGAGAGATGAGGTAAAGAGAGGCTCGCTTTTTGTATGTAGGCAAACCAAATTTCGGGGAGAACAAACTTTGCCGCAAACACTAATTTTAAATAAAATAAACACGATTTTTCAATTATTATTACATAAACAAGAAAACACGGTTCTTATTTGTTTATTTATTATTGCATAAAAATTATTGCTTCATATTTTGTATTTATGTTTATATGTATATATACTTATCATTAATGCATGTGTGTATGTATGTTTATAATAATCTCTACATAAATTTGGGATTAGAGAGAAAGCAATGATTTCAATCAATTGTGGTATGTACATTAAAAATTCACATACAATTTTTTTTTTACACATAACTACATATATTAATGTGTGTATGTATGGATGAGTGCATATAAACTGGCAAAGCTCATTTTTGATTTTTTTTAGAAATATATTTCTAAAATTATAATTGAAGTTATTTTTTATGCAATGAAAAAAATTTTAATATTTTATAGTAGGTATGTATATGTATATGTACATAAGTATGTACATAGAGATAGTAAATGTTATACACAAGCACTTAAATAAAAAATAAAAAAATTGTATACGTTTTGGTAAATTTTTATAAATTTTAGTTTATTTTTATGTATATAATTTTGTGTATGCATGTAAATTCATATGCTTATGTGCTAATTTAAAACTTATTTTTAATAAAGAAGATAATTATATGGATGTTTGTATCAACGTTGATATTTTGAGATTGTTTGTATGTTTATATATATATATATATATGTTTTTTTTTTGTTCCTTAAAACAAATTATTTTTGTACAAAAAAGATTATAACAGTTTTCTTTGTTACTGAAAACAACAAATTTTTGTACAAAAATAAAAAATAAAATAAATTGTATGATGGTGTTTTTGTTTTTATGAACAAACGCAAATTGAATTTGTAAAAATATTATTCAGCTTTGGCTCTGCATCTTTTTGATGTAGTTGAGCGAGCCGCCCCATACGCATATTTAAGAATTTACAAAATAATCATTTTTATTATTTTAGTTAAGCTGTTTTTAGCGAACACGTTTATGTTCTAAAAATAAAATAAATTAAAAAACAAATTAGTTAAAATCGTATATTCATACAAAATAATGCTGGCTATATTTTTTAGTTATTAGCAAAGCCGCAACCGCATTTCATTTTACAGTAAAAACGCCCATAAGTAGGCAACATAAAAATCCATTTTATATTATTGGTATTTAATGCATTGTAATATTTATAATCTTAACTTTTTTAAGGTTATTTGTGGAATATATCTACATACATAATTTTAAAAAAAAATTTTTTTCAATTTTTTTTCTTAGTTTTGAGTGTGGAATATATTTCAAGTTGTTCCATTTGGCAAATAATTATTTGTTTGAAAAATTATACTTAAACTACGCAGAATAAATTTTTTTTTTAAACATGCTATATTATTTTTTACAGTTGTTTTTAGTCTAGGCTAAGTGCCACAAATAAATTTTAATTCTAGGTTTGGATCTCAGTTTTTGTTTGTTTGCGAATATGTTGTGGAAATAAACATCCCAAGCAACTAAAGAAGTGTTTTTATAATATTTACGTATAATAACTAAGTAACATGTTTTTTTAAGTTTTCAAATAAAAAGCACGTACAAAAAATGTCTAGGCACTAAAGTTTATATTAAATGGTTATTGCATATATTTAATGTAAATATTAATTACTAATTACTTTAAAAACACATAGTTTCTGGTATAAAGAAGGAAATTTGAATTACACTTAAATATTAAAAAAAAATTAAATTACTTTGAGCTTAAACACAATATTTTTTATTGAAAGCAGAGTTGTGCATGTTTCATATGTAATTTCAATGCTGTTATTTGTACAAAAACAAAGTAATTTTTCATACGGAATAAAAAATAGCGTAGAACAGAAGCTTAAAAGGAAATAAAAAAAATATATTCCCAACCGAACCGCCAACAACAAAATCATAGCTTTGTACCAAAGCTAACCTACAAAGTATGTACTGTCGAAGAATGAACTATGCAGGGAAGACAATTGGAAACAGCTGCACAACAACAAAGGCATTTCTTTGGCTGCATGTGCTAGTAACCGTTCAACCATCACAGCAGTGCGGGTTCGAGTCCCGAGAGAAATGGCTTTGAAGAGATTTACAAGGTTACAATTGCGACCTTGTCCATCCTGATGTCACTTTGGTTCAATTTTTACCAAATTATTTAATAAAGTGCTTAACTTTTGTTGAACGTTTTCTTAGTTTTAAGAAAAAATGTTGTCTTTAAGTAGTAGTCGGGAAGTACTTGAGCTACGAAAGGAAATATTTTTAGTTTATCTGTTGCAATTTATTATTCCTTACGAAAAATAATATAGCCACATACTTATTTTCACATTGATAACAAAATGTACAATTACTTAATTATCGCATGAATTTTTTAAGGCTTATATATGAAATAATAAAATTTTATGATTTAACTTATGTTTTTATGATGTAATCATTATTGAGCAAGCACTATTTTAATAATAAAAACAATATTTTCGTAATAAAAATAAATTATTATCACAAAACAAAAAATTGTTTTCATAAAAAACTTTTTGACTTTTGAAATTGCTTATTGTGTAAAAAAGTGTTAACAAATACATATGTATGTAATCTTCCTTACCGCGGTTTTAGAATAAACGCCGATATTTCATGTGTTGCTGGCAAAAACTTCATAAATTTTTTGTTTGTTTTGAAAACTATTAAAAATTATTGTATTTTTAATAATTTTCTTTTGACTAAAGCTAAGATGCAAATCATTGAAATTGCAAAAAAAAAATCAAAATTGAAATCAAGTACCGTGAAAGCTTGTAAATGTGTGGAATGAATAATAATGTATAAATAAATTAAATTAAATGTTTTAATTTGCCTAGGTTATATTACTTTTGTTAATAGTTTTTGCTTAATAAAACTAAAAAAAAATTACACAAACACTAAAACTTATTGTCGATGTTACATTTTTTTTTTTATTTTGGAAAGCAAAGCAAAGAAACCAAAAAATAAAAAAAAAACGAAATGAACATATGTATTTCAATAGAAAACTATAAATATATGCCATGTTTCTTAATGTTGTTTATAATATTATATAATATAAAAAAATATTTAAAAAAAGTAAATAAATATATTAAGTAAATAAACATTACACAACATCCAAAAAAAACATAAAACATTTTGATTGATTAAATTTTTTTGTGTGTGTAATTAGCGAGAAAGGCTTATAATATTGCTTCATACAATTGTTATTTTGTTAAATTTGCACCCGCCGATGTTTACTAGGATATGTTTCTGAATTTCACTTGTGTGGAATATTTTTAGGCGCGTTCAACAGAACTTGATCAGCAACATTGGACTTTATAGCTATGTATGCATTAAGCAATGCTTCCGCTGTTCACAATTAAGTGATAAAGGCATCTGCCTTAATAGCAGTATGAATGTAGGTGAGCTCGAGTTCAAAACTCAGCAGCCGAAAAGCTAGCTGATGAAGAAATGAAATTCAGAAGCATTGTCCTAGCAACCGCCGCCGTGTGCAAATTTTTGATTTTTTTGTTCATTTTAATTAATTATTTTTTTGATTTTTTTTTCATTTTATTTAAATTTTAATATAGACAGCCTAATAATTTTTAATTCAAAATTATTAGGCTGTCTATATTGCAATTTATTTTCTATCATTAATTAATTTCATATTTTAATTAAAATTAATATGATCTTATGAAAAAAGGAAGAAAAATTTATTTATTTAAGTAATATTACACAATAATTCATTAAACAAGCTATAAATGTATAAAAACATTTTTTTTTATCTTATTAAAAATTTATTTGATATTTGCATTGGAATTCCATTGTCCAACATATTATTTTTTTATATTTCTAAAAAAAAACCAAAAAATTATTTAAAAGAAAAAATTTTAGTTAATAAATATTACACAATAACTAAATCACTAAAAAAGGAAAATTTTGATTATAATTAAAATTGTTTAAATCTTCTCGAAAATTGCGTTGTAATTCACTTACTAAAATTCTACCTAAAAAAAACTTATTTAAGACCTTAATGTTCAATAAATAAATTAATAAATAAACTAATTAAGGTTTAAAGAAGATAAATGATTTTGGTTTGCTATTACTTTTTTAAAGCGTTATCATTATTTTTTTTTTTGAGATTTATAAATTTTTATGAAAGATTCAACTAAAAATATATACCCATTATTTTTTTCGAAGCAGTTCACTCAAAAACTCATTAAAGTTTTATTTTCGAACGAAAATGAGTTCAGTAGAAAAGTTAAAGAACAATTAAGAAAAAATTTAATACATTTAAATATTTTATTTTTATTTTGATAAAAAAAACCTAGTAAATAAAGTAATACGTTTGAGCAAAAAAAAAAAAAAAAATTTAGAAAAACCAAATATAGTTTAAATTGACATTTTGCTACTGTTCTTATGGATGTTACTATTTATGTGAATTTTTGTTTTCATTCTAAATAAAGATGAACAGCTAAGCGAATATAAAAAGTAAAATCAAACAAAAAACAGATATTAAGTGTACGAGTTTTCTGAATGAAAATAGACTATCCTCAGGTTTATTTTTCCAATAAAAATGTAAATCTATAAAAGAACAATATTTTTTTATTTATAAAAATAATTCGAGATACAATTTTTTTATCAAAAAATCAAAGTTAAAATCTTAATATGCAAATATTAATTTATTTAATCGGATTAGAACACGGATAAAAGCATAATATTTCCAAAATACCAAAAAAATTAAAGATATTTAAAAAAATTTGTTTTTAATTGTGAAATCGTGAAATATTCCATGAAATAGAAGGGGCCTGTACAACAGGGTCCATAGGTGTACAAAGAGGACCTGCAAAACAGTACATGTAAAGGTAGAAAGTGAACCCGTTCAAAGGCACTTGTAGAGGAAGAACTAAGGAAGAAGAAGAGTACCTTTCCGGCCGTAAACGTATGCAAACAAAGAAGACCTGTCCGACATTACCCACACATGAACATAAACAGGTGCAAGAAGTTCCTTCATGGGACATACTCGAACAAAAGTGATTAGTTCAACTGCATAAAGTCGCTCGTTGCATAGCGATTGTCAACATTCTTTTTTAACTGAACTCATATATGTAATAATTCTATATTGCTACAAAAAGCTAAGTACATTCCCCAACATCAGAGTGCCGATATATTGCTTTTTACATGTTTTTGTTTTTGTATTCAATAATCGAATGTACCAAAATTTAAGTTTTTCCTTGTCACACTTATGCTGCTACAATCACAAAAATTTTATAGGCTGTCTTGCTTTGATTTCGCATCCAAAACACATTACGAGCATTTTCTATTAGCAATATAGGAGTATTACATATATGACTGAATTATTTTATTTTAGACGAAATAGCTCATTAAGAATTTTTTTTATTCAATTGTGGTCGAAAAAAAAAAATTTGTAGATTGTTGGGCTTTAAAAGAATTGTTTTCATTCACTTTTTAAATAAATAAGTTTTTATTTGCTTTTTTTATTTTTCAGTATTCTTTTATTTTGTTATTATTTATATTTAATTTTTTTTTTTTTTGTTAATTTCGATTTTTATGATTACTTTTAATTTTGTTTCATTCAGCTTGACGATACGCATAATAATCATTCTTGATTAATTAGGAAGCTAGTTTAAGTGAATAATCTGTTTTTAAGTCAATCAAGAGTAAATAAACTGAATATTAATCTTTTTGAATCTCAAACGTATTGTACGACTAAAGAACGAAATCAATTATTTTTTTTTTGTTAATTTTAATTTTTTTATGCATCCTTCGAGATTACTTTTAATTTTGTTTAATTCATTTTTATGATTCAAATATATTCATAGTTAATTTATTGCAATAAACAATTAAATGACTAATTACAAGTCTTAGTATTAATTAATTAGAATTTTTATGTGAAAAATCATTTTTAAGATTAATCAAAAGTAGCTAAAATGAAGCGAAATTGTGTATATTGTAGAAATTGTACGAATAAAGTGATCAATCATGTAATTTATTGTTAATTTTGATATTTTTTGGAACTTTTACGATTACTATTGATTTTGTGTCACTCCTGATGATAAGAATATTTCCGAGTTAATTTATTGCCTAATTAAACAATAAAACGAATTCTTATAATTCTTGATTAGTTAAGAAGATAGTTTGAGTTAATAATCAATTTTTAGATTAAAAAAAAATTAAGTTAAATGAAGAGGAATCGTTTTGAATCTTAAACGGTTGGTGAATAAATTGATAAAACATATTTTCCATATGCGCGTTTAGCTCTCACCTCAACTTTATTTCAATATTATTTTTTTTAATTAAATTAAAATGTGGTAAATTAAAATGTTGACCGAAGATTTTATATGTGCTTTGTTTGTTTCTTTTAGCAAAATTAAAAAATGCAGTTTTTGCATAACCGTACTTGAAATTAGTTAAGGAATATTATTTGGTTAATAAACACGACATTGGTTTATCAAGTTATCGCTTAACTGAGCACTTGATTATTTAATACATTCGTTTAGTCGAATAAAGACACAACCCTGCTTAAAATAGATTATTTAGTGAAAACAAAAATTTATTTAAATTTTTCATATAATTCATTTGAATTATTAAAACATTTATTTATAAGTCTTTGTTTTCGTAAGTTACAATTTTTTTTTAATATTTTTTATTTATTTTTTTTATTTATTTATTATAAATTAAATAATAATTCATATAAGTCACTTAAATGCTATACAAGGTAGTACATACATATGCAGGTATGTACAACATTTCTTATATACAACAATTCGTATGATTTATTATTTTGAATGTAACAAATTTTATTATTTATTTTCTTTTAAAAAAGATTTTTGGCGCAATGGCAAATTACAGCACAAAGTTTTCATTGAATGGAAGTGCATTAGTATTTTTTTGTTTTTTTTTTTATTCACACATAAAAGGAAAATGTTATGTTACATATTTATATATGGAAATGACCTTTGTTGGGCAGGATATATAAAAAATAAGAATGTATATGAAGTACTTATCAATAAATACATACATAGAAATGTATAGTCAATATAGCATATAGTATTCAATAAGTCTTAAAATTAAATTCAATAAAAATATGCACAAATGCATATTAATTTTTTTTTTTTGTTTTTTGTTGGTATGTAATACGAATTTTTTCTAACATTATTAGCAAACGTATTTTGTTTAGTAAATTTATGTTTATTATATTTTGTGTCAACACTAAACTAAGTTTTATGAGAACAAGTGTGATATGCATTGCATTCATATGTTTTTGTAAAAATTATTAAAAATTCTTAGGGTGAGAGAAACATATGGAATTCAA
Organism: Eurosta solidaginis; assembly: GCF_040869045.1. NCBI lineage: Eukaryota > Metazoa > Arthropoda > Insecta > Diptera > Tephritidae > Eurosta > Eurosta solidaginis. The sequence goes on along the minus strand of NC_090319.1, from coordinate 84,756,827 downwards.
AGTATTTAGCCTTATTAAGCGTTATTATTGTTTTTAATGCATTTTTTTAGATGTTTATTTTTTCCTGATTTGTATTACGCATAAAACAAAGTTTTTCGAAACTAAAATAAAATTTTTTTTGAGATTTTTTTTAATGAAATTCATAGTTTTATCTTTAATTTTGTGTACTCTCTTGTTGAGCGATAAGAAATTTAAGCTCTAGATGAACTGAATTTGAAAAACTTATAATAAAAATTTTAATTTTAAAATATTAGAAAAAATTTTAAAAATTTAAGAAACGAAAACAATTGAGAAATTAAACAATATAAATTTGGAAAATTTATGTTTGTTTGTTTAATGGTTTGTTCAATTTATACTTATTATTTAAGAATACATGAGATTAACACCAGTTCAGTTTCAGTTTCAGTTTCTCTTCGAAAAACATAATAATTGAATATTCAGTTATTATAAGCTCGTGTTAGGCCCGTGAATTCTTAAAAATAAATGTGAGAAACTTAAAAAAAAACTTTAAGTATGGTCCGAATTATGTTCACATATTTTTGAGACGCTTCAGCCACAATACTTTCTGAGATTTGGTTAAAACATGCACTTCTTGGGTAATGAAGACACTACTATGATATGAGGAGGCAGACCAATGATGTCGAACCTCAGTGTGTTTTATCCCCGTCTTCAGCAAATATTTACGCTCTATTTGACACAAGTACATATTTCTTTGGATGCCTTATGAAACAAGGAAGGAGAGTGTTCTTGCACATGTTTGCACTGTGTTTAACACCTTTCTTCGCTGTCTCTACACCATTTCGTCCGAACCGGTTGAAACGAGTACTTCTTTGGATGCCTAGTGAAAGAAAACTCGGTGCTCTCTGATATTTGGTTAAAACATGTACTTCTTTGTATGCTTAGATAATGATGACACTACATGATATGAGATGCCAGATGAACGATGTAGAAGTATTTTGGCACCGTGATAAGGAAATTCCAAATTACTTCCCCCCGCTCCTCTTTGGAAGCCTAATCGAAGAAAAATTTTTGCAAGCTGAAACAGGGGCACATAAAGAATTTAGTTGTTTAGGTGCATGAGGTAAGGAAAGTTTTCTTGCAGATTTTTGTACCAAGTGCAACAAGTACTTCTTTGGATGCCTTAGAAAGAAGACTTGTTGCAAGTCAACACAGTGGCGCCTCTAACACCCCTCTCATTATGGCCCACCCCTGTTGAAACAGCAAGTTTCCTTGGACTCCCGTTAGAGGATATTGATGACAATTTTTGATCGGTCACACCTATTGGATGGCGCGAAGCACTGCTCTAACAACAACGAGCTTAATGTATGAAAGGAGGAGAGTATTCTTGCAGAGATCTGCGCACCGTGTTTAACACATTTCTTCACTGTGTCTACGCCATTTCGTCCAAACTGATTGAAACAAGTACTTCTTTGGATGCCTAGTGAAAGAAGACTTGACAAAATGGGAACCACGGACACACAAAAGAGTGCTAAGTATATGAAAGCAGAGCAGAAGTCGCAAACTTGTTTGCCCTCCAACCACTACTAACTAAGCGAGCTGGTTTGCATAGCAATTTCATTTCCCAAACATGAAAAACTGAGAATAAATCAATTTTCCGAAAACAAAGCTTTCGAAAAGCTTTATGTTTTATGCCGACTACGAACTGTGAAGGTTTTCATGGCAGAAATACACTCGGAGTGTTTGCCAAACCACTTTCGAGGGGCGAGCCCGCTTATACAAACGTTTTAATAATTGAAAAAAACTTGTTTTGATATGGCCTTGCCAGGGAGTTGAACCCAGGACCTTCGGTGTTGTAGGTAAAGCACGCTACCACCACACTCAAATGGCGGAAGTTGCTTATACCCACCACCAGCACATTAACGTATAATCTTTTGCCCGATCACGGTAAAAGTGTAAGGAGTTAAAACCAGAGAGAGTTGAGTCGCATACTTCAAAACGTCAAATGGTGATTGAGCATACATATCTCTTTGCAGTTTTTAAATTTTGAATTCATATACAGATGTGAGAGAAAACGATGGTCATATTATATGCGACTCATGTTTATAGCTGCTTGAGATTCGCACATTATTATAATAAAAAAATTTACCCTACAAAAGTATCTACATCTTGGTTTTATAAAAATTATTATTATAAAACAAATTTGTAAACTATGTTTTAAATTTTTATATAAAGTGTTCCGAAAATTTTGTTAAAGATATGTAGAAATGCTTAATACAATTTTACAATTTCAAAATTTTGTTAAAAAAATATTTATATCTTTTAAAAAACATTAAAGAGTGTTAATATTTGAACATTTTCCATGGTTTTTAAAAAAAATTTATTTGAGCAAATATACGAAATATTTGTTCAAAATTAACAAAAAAGATTGAATAAAAAAAACGATATAAATGAATTTACATTAGTTTTTAAAATTTCGGGACAATTTTTTTTTCTTTTTAAGTAGGAAAATATGTATACGAAACTTTAAAAATTGTTATTCATATTTTTCTTTAAACCTACTTGGACCATTCCGCAAATTATTCGCGCTTCCAGTATAATACAAGTTTTTGAACAATAATTAATAAAAAAAATATTTACAATAATTTTTGTGATACGTTATTATTTATTATTATTTTTTTTTAATAAAAATATATATAAAATAAAAAAACAATAATTCGATTATAGATAAACTAAAAAAAAAATAATTATAATTATCACAAAAATTACTGTTAAAAGCCTTGAGCTCGAATTCGAACCAAGAATCCTTAATCAATAGGCCGATAAAACAACAATAATTAAAAAATATTTGTTATTATATATGTATTTTCGAAATTCATTTAATAAGTTTAAAAAGAAACCTAAAAATTGTTCAGAAAGCACCTTATAAAAGCACAAATAATGTTAAACAATTCTCAACAAAATTCGTTTTCATGAAAACACACAAAAGTTCACAACACAAATATTAGTTCGAAAGCGCATAAAAAAAACTATATAAATTGCAACTAAAGAAACAATGAGCGAGTTGTTTAAAAAAAAAAAAAAAACAAATACACAGTTGTACGAAGTATTGTTTTTGAAATACTAAATAGCTAACAACAAAGAAACTTGCTAAGTCAAGACAAATATTTGTCAGACTAACAATCAATATTGCCATAACGTCAATTAAGAAGGTCATGATTATACAGTGACGGCCAGAAAATTAGGACGTAATGTGAAATTGTAATGTATTCTTTTAATTTTTAACGTTTTCATTATTATCTATTATCTTATATACTTATTTCATTCATCAACAAACACCGTAAAAAAATTAGGTTAAAAACTGCGTCGAGAGTGCTGCAAAGAATTCTTTAAAAATTTAAAATCTTATAAAACAAAATTTCAAAAATTGTTCTGGAACACGAAGTCAAATTCAAACATAAAGTTGTATTGGGAATACCGAGGCCCTTACTCGTTTGTTGCTCGGATTGTTTGTAATTTTGTCGGATTCGAACAATAGAACAAAGCCTTGTTTCTTATGCTTTTTTATAGAGTACGTTTCTTCTCTTAGAAATTCAATAACAAAATAAAAAAAATAAATAGCTAGCCGCCATTGTATATGTACATATGTATGTGTACAGAGTTAACAATAGTTTATAAACATTAGTACGTGTTTAATTATTGACTTTTATGTAAATATTTGTGTACTACTGAACCACGCCATTCGTTTTGCTTCAGTGTCGCAATTAATCACCTTCACCGCTTAATCGCAACACCCACCTAGTGTTGCTCATCTTTTCGACCAATCCACCGCATACTTCGCTCCACCTCGGTTGCTTCCTTCCACACCTCTTCCCTTTTATTGCTCCGCGCAATAGTAAAGCACAATAGTAGGCGGTTTTTGGCTTACAATATACGCTATGGCTTGAGACTATTTAGCACTACTGCTACAACCGTTAGCACTTTCGGTATCGTTTACTAGACTGTTGCCGATGATATTGTTTGAAGAGGTCGATGTGGTAATGGCAGTATTGCGGGTAGTACTAATATCCGATACGTCTTGATTATCAACGCCGGTATGCGGCGGACTAACGCCAGTTGTGGTGCTTGGACTGCAGCTACCCGTTGCAAGCATTAATTCATCGGCATTTTGTGCAATGCAATGTTCATCATCAGCTTGCCCTTGATCCTGTTCATTCTGCGCTTGCTCTTCATGTTGCTGCGTTTGCTCTGGCTCTTGCTCCTGCTCCTGCTGTCGCCTTTGTTCTTCGTGAACTTGCATCTCCGCTTCTGCATTCTCCGCTTCTTCGGCATCTAATGCAGGCATTTGCCGTTGGCAATCAATTGCCATTGCTGTGACATCTTCATTATTATCAGCATCATTATCATCATTGTCGGCTTGTGGTTCAGCTGTTTGTGGTTCCACCGCCATGTATTGTGGCTCATCTTCAAGCAGCTGCTCTAAATCTTGGTGTTGTTGCTGTTGTTCATGTTCGTCTTGTTGTGGTTGTTCATTTTCTATTTGTGGTTGTTGTTCATGTTCTTCTGTTGCTGTCATTTCTTCATCTTCAAATTCTTGCTGTTTTCCGTAGGATTGTTGTTGTTGGCGTTGTGGCAGCTGAAGTACATCGTCTTCGGACAAAAAAGCGCCTATTGGCAAATGTGTCTTCATGTGTCCTGTGTGTGGAGAAAAAGCAAAAACTAAAATAAATATATGAATTATTAGTAATTATGAAATTAAATTACAATTAGAAGAATGCATTTAGACAACAATACAAAAAAGGCATACATACATATAAGACGTTTAATTAAGTACGTGGGCACAAAATGTAATAGCTATTTTAATTGTTTGTATGTATGTTTGATGACCTTAATAAAGCAGTGAGCATATTAAACTTGATAACTATGTAATGTGCTTAATCTACAAAACTATGCATTTAGAGCAACAACTAAATACTTATGTATGTATGTGTGCATCGACCTTTGAAGACATGTAGATAATAACAAGAGACCACAAGCTGATTCAAGCGTGCTGGAACATATGTGCAGTGCGGTGTGCAAAAATAGCACCAAAGCCCAAAATTGCATTTTTTGTTCATCACAGAATACGGAAAAATCATTTTTTTTTCGGGTATTGAGTCACAACAATTTTTCGAAGAGCCATAAGCAAAAAAGTAGTTCGTCCGTTTTTCGAAGTTAGCCTCAGAAACTTCGGTATGTGCTAAGATAGGTATTATAACAAGTAAAAATGTGGGGTATTCCCTTTTATTTTCATTTCAAACGTTGGCATAGTTTTATTCTTCGAAAGGTTATATAACAGGTATTATACGAGTTCGAAAGTCATGTCTTCGAAAAAATTAAAAGCCGTAAATTTCTGAATATCAATCCAAACAGAAAAGAAGACCAGCATTTATTAAGAGTTTGAAAGAAATTTTTAATAAAATTTATTGCAAATAGTCCAAAATCGAAAATCAAAAGCCTGTACCAATGGAGGCTAGCTTTGAAAAAAGAAAAACACTTTTCTGCTCATAGCTCAGTCTCTTATAAAATTTTATGTAATTCAATATCTAGCAAGGTATTATATAAAGTTATTATTTTTTATTGAATAATTTGGGAAACATTTAAACAACGTGATATCAGGACAAACAAGGCGAAAGCTGTTTCGATTATACCTTGTAAATCTCTTCAAAGCCTTTTCTCACGGGAGTGGGATTTGAACCCGCACTCCTACGTAAATACTTTGTATGTAATCATGTGTTAAAGTTATGCTTTTTGTTAATGGCGTTTTCAAAGAAACTGGTATTTGCTTTGTTCTATTTATAGAAATACAAAAAATTTACCATTGTTGTCTATTTGTATGAATTAAGCGGGGATTGTCCCGCTTAATTTATTTTTTATTTGATTATAATAGCTGTTTTTTTTACATCTATGTACGTTAACGCTTCAACTTTATATGGACTGCTAAGCGTTAAACTTTATCTACTCTTCTGAAATTGCTGCGCATAAAATTAGTATTACTAAATTGCAATACGCATAAAACTCAGATGCAACTGAAATATGTGTATATGTTTCACCTCTACACTAATTCTATGTATCACCTCTAAAAATTGTGTGTGTCCACTATTCATCGCAACAGATTCAGCTATATGTTATATACTATGGCCACCAGAGATTTGTGTCTGCGCTTTTCGGTACAACATGTTCTGTAGCTAGTTATTTAACAACTGCCGCTAGATGGGTCTCCTAAACGTTACCTAAGCGAGGATAAGCGTTTTTTTACGCGCAAACGTAAACTTATATGCGTGTAAAAAAAACCCGGCTAATATGTCCTTAATTTAAAAAATAAGATTAGGTTAAGTCGAATGGCATCTGTAGCTCACTTTGATAACATCCAACTCTGCTTTGTAATATCACACACAACCATAATAGCAGCAGCTTCAAAAACTTTGGGAAACGCTACACTACAACAATCTTGTTCCAGATAAACTGACTTCGAACTTGAATTGTTCTTCGGAGATGTGCGCACCAGCGAAATTGCCCCATGAATTAAGTTGATAAATTCACCTTACTCACCGTCCATATAGCTGCATCAAAATGGTCTAGAATAATTGATCTGCCCCACATAGATTAGCATTGGGCAGTGTCCTTTCAAAGAACTATTCACCAGGTATAACTAGTCTCATCAAACGCAATGAGTTCTACTGAGCGCTTGGTGTCCAACTCTTGTCAAAAGGATTGCGTTAAGAAGTAGGCAGATAGGAAGTACAATCTGCAAGTCTCAATAGGAAACCTCAATTTCCTACTGTCGCTCAAATGGGCAAACATTCCGTGTGTATTTCTGCCATGACAAGCTTTCCAGTGAAAATTCATCTCGCTTGCAGCTGCCGTTCGGAGTCGGCATAAGACATGTAGGTCCCGTCTCTCCAATTTTTAGGAAAAATTACAAAGGAGCACGACGCAAATTAAGTTAAACTCGACTTAAACCTCATCGGAGGTTATTTATAAAATTTTGTTTACGTACCATAATTAGCTTTATGCTGTAAACAGCGTTTTCATACTGTTATTGTATCAAGATCAGATTTTTTTAAACTAAATTTTAACAAAAGGTTTCAAATAATATATAAACGAACTAAATTTGCAAAGAAAACTGTTTTGAATAATGGTGCTATTTTTTTGATCACAACTGTACACATTTATGTTCGTATATGACAAGCATGACTCCAATGCGCTTAAGCTGAATGTTTAAATACTAAATGTGACTCATATTTCGGATTATCTGCTATAAATTACAGATTCAGTGCTAATAGAGCTTAAATAAAATGCGTTGAAAAGATAAGCCGTGGAATAGGTATTGTCAACGAACTACTTCATTGAAACCAATTAAAATATGCTAATTGACCAAATAATCTTAAGATATAAAAGACAAGCGTCCTTTTCTGAAATTATATTTAACTTTTTTCTGGCAGCGTTAACTGCATTTATTCTCTGCGCATAAACTAACATAAAACAACGCAAAGCTCAGAATATATAATCAGGGAGTTCACAAAGTGTATTATTGATGCAATTTCTACCTTCTGCTACTAAAATAGCACAGTTGTATTGTCGAACGTGTGAACATCCTGTGCTATTTGATGCACTATTGTGTGTGTGCTATTCACCCAATTAATCAGCTGTTTAGCAGAAGATAAAATAATACAAAATATAAATAGTATTATAAATTCATATTAGTAATTACTTCCGATTTTGCTTTTGCACGAATTGTAAAACTGATGCTAAATAAAATCAGCTGATCGTATAGCATACACAAATAGTACACTAAACATACCTTTCAAAGTTGTATTGAAATAGGATTATTTGTACATGTGAAACAAAAACAAAAACTTTACGACTGTGCTAATACGATAGCATGTTGAAAGAAATACGATAAATCGTGCATATTGTGAACTCCATACATATATTTTGATATAGCCTAACAACATCAAATGATATAACAAAGTTACCTTAACAACGAAACATAGTGTGGCATAACTTAACATAACTTAAAGTTGCCTTCCTAAGATAAAACATTGCATAACCTGCTATCATAAGAACCAATAAAATAAAATAAATCAAATAACATAACGTAATAATATGGCATAACGTATCATAGACAATTATAACATAAAATAGCTCCGAGGTATTCCTAATGAGCCTTCAACGTAATCAAATAGCGTAAATAACATTATACGACACATTAATCTTTATATTACAAAACTATATCAAGATAAAATACATTAACCCAACATAACAAAACGTTACTTAAAGTTGGTATGGTGGAAACTTCAAAAACCTCCAACCAAGCTTTGGGAACTTTACATAATACTGAGATTGTCTATCTCTACAACAATAACAAAACTAAGCTGTCTTCCTTTTAAATTAACTCTCACCTCCTGCCACCAGGAAAGCTCTAATCCTTTCCAAATAGAACTTTAACTACCAATGCATACAAACAACAAAAATCTTTCACTAATGAATAGACGAAAGACAAAATCCGCTAGAAAAAGAAATTAGACATACAACAACAAAGCTACTATTTGTTAATGTGAAACTTTTTTGTTTCATACGAAAATTTAGGAAGCACACACAAAAAAAACCGACAAAATAAAACAATGGGTGGATGGGGGAGCGCGTCATTAAGTAAATATATATTACGTAAAGCTTTTGAAGGAATGTACGCTATAAAAAATATGCACATTATATAATGCATAGTGTCAACTGAACAAAAATATTATAACGTAAGGATTAACGTTTGCAAAGAGTTACAGCTGAATGAAACAATTTTACACGTTACTTTAATTTACTGATGTCATCAGACATTCCTGACATATCACCCTATGTATGGTTGCAATAGTTGGTCCGATTCGTTATCCAATGGCACTGTACCAGCAGTATCTCGTGTAAAGCCCTAATTTGCTTTAGACTTTATGCATCCATTACAGCGGGAGACGCTGATTTTATAAGTGCTGCCATTCACCTCGAACTCTGTAGAGTATTATTGGGGCTTTAAACGGCTACTTTAGAAAAAAACCCCAAAAAACACCAGTGATTCTCTTACTGAAGAAAAACGTCTCTTCCTGCTAATTTTTCTGTTCTGTATAACTCCTAATTACTTGTGTCCACCACTGACTATAAGATTCGAATCCGAATTTAGTACTTTCGTATTCGAGGACAAGTTTGGCCTTTTCTGGGTTAACTCGCATTTCTTACTGAATCGCACAGCTTTGATAACACTGCCTTCTGATGCCTTCACCAAGTTACAGAGTGTTTTAGAAACTTTTCTCAGTATAATAGCAAACGTTCGCACACATAGCCGCCACCCAAAGTTGGGTTTACTTTATGAACCAGGGCCGTCGTGAAAGATTTTTGTTGGTCCGCCGAATATGGTGAAAATAAGTACTACTATTTTCACCTAGTTCAGTGTAAATCCCTATGCGGGAAAGCCGGCTCGTTAGAGCCGATGTGATGACTTCCTGAAGAAAGTTATTGAAGGCACCTGCTATGCCCAAAATGGCAGCAGTGCGACGGAATTTTTGCAGTCAAATGACCTATTAATGATAAGTTATGTAAAGAAATTTCCGTTGATCAGCGTTTATTATAGGCTGGTCGTGCTTGTGGTAGAAGTGATAGCACGAGCTTCTGATATAATACTAATAAAGTTTTTGTATTTTGTACATAAGCCGGGTACATGATAGCCGATCTCATTGACTTAACGGCTTAATTTTAGCCGCCTAAAAGTGGTTAAAGTCCATTCCAGTTACCTATCATTGCTGATGCCCCTTACCCACTGGACTTACGGTGCTAGTGCAGTGCTGCTATAGCAGAAAATACATAACTGCTAACGCAGCAGCAGCGCTATCGCCATATTTCTTATTAACGCTTACGCCATTTTTCTCAGGGTATGTATTACAAAAGCGAAAAAAATATACATTACATAAAAGTATAATGAAGTACACGGCCATATCAATGTTTACACGCCAACTACAAAGCACGTAATTACAGTACAAACACACATCGACTGTTGGAGCGTGACAAACTGCGAAAGGAAGTAAACAGCTGCTTAAACAGCAGAGACAATTGACGGATGAGATACAACTGACAGTGAAACGACACCACAAAAAGGACTTTAGGACATTTATACATAAAAAGTGTGTGTGCATTTATTTTTATGTGAATTGATTAGTGTGACAATATGCAGCTGTAATTCAAACCACACGCATATATGTAGGTATATATGGTAGGTATGTATGCATGTATAAATAAATCAGTTATCTTCTTCATGAATTAGATGAATTTGCTCTGTGTGCTACAATTTTGTTGATGTTGGGTGTTCGAGCGCATTTTTTCAAATCAAAGATGTGTCGAATTTTGATAATTAACCTTTAGATGAGTTTGTTTTGATAACTGCAGAACAGGGTATTCGAACACACATATATTCATATGTGGAAGGTCGCATAATCGATGATCACAATGTTCAGGCTTTGTGCGTATTAAAAACACATTTGTTTTCATACTTCTTTTTCGCAATTACGCATTATCTAGAAAATTTACCGTGAAGACAGCTAGTAAATACGATTTTGCTTTGTTTTTTTTTGCAAACGAATTTGTTTTACATTTGTCATTCATAATATTTGCCAACCAATAAGCAAATTGATAAAGATCGTACCTTTGTTTTGTGGTATGGGCTAGGCAATGTGAACAAAAGTATGCATTAGACTGGGTCGAAAAAAAAGTTGCTAATGCCCGCCCCTAAATTTGAAGATTATGTTGAGAGGGTTTTGGAAAAATTTTGTTTTATTTATTTTGATCCTTCGAAATACAGCCGGAAAAGGTTTTTCGCCTTGTAACTTGGTTACTTGACGTCCGATTTTTAAAATTGATATGTCAATATTTTGGCCTTGAGAAGCTTCACATTTCCGTTTAATGACCTTTTAAGCTATGAAGTCGTTTTCACATGATTAGGTCAGCTAACAAAATTTTACCACCCCTACTAATGTATGCATTTTCCTTACCAAACGAAAGTACTTAAAAATTCAAGAACATGTTGCTTTGAAACCATATTACTAAAATAATAAACAAAGAAGTTATAGCACTTTCAATATTTATTGCAACTGTTATTTTACCTGATTCTTATTATACTTAGACCTGAAACTCATGATATTTTTGGAGGAAAAATTGCAGGGTTTGCATTGAAAAGTTAATAAAGATATGCCAAATATCATGAATGGGGGAAGTCAAAGTAAATAAGTGAGTCAAACCTGTTGTTTCGTATTTATAATAATAACGCTATGCGACAAAATCAACTTTTTTTCTGGGTATTGGACAAAACCCACTTTTCTGTAGAGATTGAAGCTTAAGTAAACAAAGTACTATCTCCGTTTCTTGAACTTAGCCTCCAAAAAATAGATATCGGCTTACGAAGTTCGAAATTATATATTTCGAAATTTTATTTTTTTGTTAACGCGTTCAGCAAATTGAAAAAGTAAAAATGTGGGCGTAGTCCGCTCTTTTCCTTCATTTGAAGGGCTGAATTCTTTTTTTGAGAAATTTAGTATAACAGCTGTTATACGAGGTGAAAAGTCAGACTCTGAGTTCTGAATACAGTCAGCCTCTGACTTCTGACTTTTCACATTTACTTTACTTATTATTTTAGTAATAAGGTTTCAAAGCAACATTTTCTTGAATTTTTAAATACTTTCGTTTGGTAAGGAAAAAAGCATACATTAGGGGGGAGGGGGGGGGGGGGGGTAAAATTTTGTTAGCTGACCTAATCATGTGAAAACGACTTCATAGCTTAAAAGGATATTAAACGGAAATGTGAAGCTTCTCAAGACCAAAATAATGGCATATCAATTTTAAAAATCGGGCGTCAAATAATCAAGTTACAACGAAAAAACCTTTTCGGCTGTATTTCGAAGGATCAAAAAAATAAAAATAAACATTTTCCGAAACCCTCTCAACATAATCTTTAAATTTAGGGGCGGACATTAGCAACTTTTTTTTGTATGGGGACCAACCCAGTCTTGTATGCATGTATGTACATATGCCTGTAATGCAACAAACTACATTCAAAGAACATTTGACGTATCCTTGTCACAATTACAGCTGACACCTATTGCAGTTGTCTTTAAATGACACATTGTGCCGATTCGTTGAAAAATTACTGATTCAAAATGCATTCGCACACAGATCCTTGCGAGCAAATAAATAGCTGTAATTCACAAATGCATACCACAAGAACTAATAAACTTGTGTGACGAATAGTGACAGCTGCCTTGACTTGCAATGCAGATAGAAATGTAAGGATCAGTAATTTTTTGCTTCTTCTTCTTCGATATTAGTAATCTTTGTAATATTCATGCAGACTGCCTACTTATTATATTGCACTAAACAGCTGCTCACATTATGTTTGCACAACTGAAAAATTACTAACTAAACAAGTTAGTGCTTAAAGGCATAGAATTTTAAACTTTTAATATTAGACTCACGTACCATAAATAAAGAGACAACCTAAAAAGATCGTTAAAGTAGATACGCACAAATTCGAAGAATGCTTGAAAGTTAGTAACTTGAGGCGTGCTACAGAAGGCAGATGGCGTCAAATCGCGTAAATATGAAGCGTAAATTAAAGGTGTACAAGGATGTGCGGTGCTTTAATTAGATAAATTTTGTTTACTAAGCAGTGTGAGCGAGAATGTGAGTAGAATTAAAAAATGAATACAAGAAAACTGAATAAAAACCAGCTTTTTATGATGAAATACACATGGAGGGTTTACAGACTATAATGCGATCCCTGTAATCATTGCAAAAACAAGTGCCACTTCTCAGCTCAAATTATTTTATATAAACGACTTAAACACGTTGAACATTGAAACCAATATCTGAAACAATGGTCGTTCTTTACAAATTAACGATCAATGGAACAGAAATAAACATAACGAGAGAAATTGTGATTATGTGACAGATCACGTTATCTCAGAACTATGTTAGATTCAAAAGCAGCAACTATTAAGAAACGGATAATGAAGGGACAGGACAACATGACCTTTACTTTTGTAGTTTACATACCAAACAATATTTGGAACATCTATGTGATGTATTCGGTGTAGCTATTTGTGTCATATATATTGAGGTTGATGCTGAAAAAGAAATAATGTACTTATATCAAAGAGTATATATTTGTTAAGGGGCGTCAATCGATACTTTTGTTGTTGCCAAAGCAACCCTGTCATGTCGAATGTGATTCTCAAGGAAGTTTTGTTTAGTTTTCTTTAACTGCATCCTATATATTTATGCAGTGAAATGACTTTGCATAATTACGATTTTTGGAAAGAGAATTAATTAATTTAATACAATCAATAAAATAAACACAAATACCCCACGAAAATGTATAGAAGGCGTTTTTATAAATATATCTAACAAAAAAAACTAACGAGTACCTTGAGAAAACATCGAGTAATTTGTCAAAGTATGCGTTCTGACGACTCTTATTAATATATACTCTTTGCTTATACCATAAACAGCAAGGAAAAAAACTAAACTTTTTGCACCTACATAAATATGAAAAGAAATAAAAACAACACATAATATCAAGGCGAATTCAGTACCAGGTGTTGTTATCCCAACAGCTGATTGCTTCTTCTAGATTATTTTCCATACAACGCCTTGTACAACAATATGTCAGTTAATCGAAATAAATGAAAATTCTCTTTTGACTTGACATTCTTCTGCACGACGAATTGGATGAATTCGCTTTGCCACCAACTGGTATGGATTCGGCTTGCATAATATCAAATGCATAAGAATATTATTGACAGTTGTCAAACAAAACACAAAAATCTAATACAAAAAACGCAAGCAACAAAATATATATAACAAGAAAACAACTAAAAAGCACAGCGTTTACACAACTAATAACTAAATAGCTTGAAGGGACTCTACTGACAAACATACAAAATGTATGGTGGATAAACAGAAAAATAGTAACAATCAGAAAAAATATGGCAAATCCTGGCCAGTCTTACCAAGTAATTATACAAACTTGCCAAGGTATTCCAAAATCATAGTATCGAGAACGCATTAAAAACTAGAAACAAAGTTGGTATATATATTAAAAAATAAAAAAATAAAACAAAGTTTGTATAGGTTAACTAACTGGATGAAACAGTCAAACTTCTCCACATACAACACAAACATATGTACTAGAGGGCATGAAGATATACAAACTAAAAATATTTCAGGGATGTGAGAGACGAATGAACACAGGTTGCCAGCACAAGCAAAAGAAAACAAGCCACAAAAGACAAACAAGTTACAATCACGAACTTCTAAGCTCCTGAAAAAGAAAAAAATGCCTATACAAGCATACAAATCTGATTGAGGATGGGACAGCATGAAACTGCTTTGCTTGCAAACCAGATTTTACAAGGGCAGAGGAAAAAGATCACTGAATAACTAACGGAAAGCCGTACTAAAAAATACGCACATTTCATTGAATGGAGTAGCGAGTAAACGACGAAAAACGTAAGAGTTCCCATTCACATCCTCTCTTTGCCATTTAATCTTCTAATTGAAGCATGGCGTTATACTTTATATGTCAGAGGCAACTCTCGGTCATATCTCAACATACAGCGGATATAAAAGCCATTACTAAAGAATTTTTCTAAGTTTTACCAATGACGCTTTCAAATGAATGTCAAAATGAACATATATTTTTAGTACAAAATTAGAAAGACTTGGCGAAGGACTACCGATTCAAAATAACGAAAGCCCTGTGAATTCTTAAGAATGCTTCTTGTGGCGAACTTGGTAGAGGGTTCTCGCATAGGGAACGGCGTTGGAGACATTAAAGAACTGGTATAGCAGCAACTACCGTACCGAGTCGTTGTGTTGAAATATTTCCGTGGGAGTGTTGAACTATGTAGTTCAAATTAGTCTACAAAAAAAAAAACAAAAAAAAAAAAAAAAAAAAAATGGTAGAATCCGAAAATATATATGAGCATAGGTCGACTCGAAGTTGGACCTTAATCAGTAAAGAATATTGTATAAAAACGCGTTTGTTCTACATATAAACATTCGCAAACTGTTACCAAGTTCATGTTATAATATATCCGTTTTAATGGTAGGGGCAATAACTTAGACAATTAGCAGATATTCAGACGATATGCCTTTTATGTCTTGTGAATACTTAAGAGCAAATGGACGGAAGTTCTTGTTAATTATGCCATGAAACACAAAGTTGCCTAAACTTTCCCACACATGTTTGGTTTTTTTTTTTTTTTTAATTTTCAACCATATGTAACGCTTGCTTTATCAATTGAAAAAAAGCTCTGCACTGTGGACATAATGCATTTTTTTTTATTATTTGCATGGTAATCAACACCTTACTTAAAAGTCTCTGATAAATTTTTTTTATTGACTTTTCACGCGCTTGGCATACAAAATGAAAGGTAATGACTGCACCAACAAAAACAATAAAAAAACATTTTAATAATTTCATGGAAGTTGAAAGTGCCTATACAATTATTTAACCACAAACACCATTTGTGTCCAACTATATGACTGACTGCCTCCTGTCTATGCCTTCATCAACCGCTCATCATCAATCAGCAGCAACAGCAGCAGCAGCGTGCAGCACCACCGGTGTACACATCAGTGCATCTGTTCAACGCTGCCAGTTAGTCAAATCATCTAACTGACAATGTCAAGGTACAGACAGTAATGAGTTAAAACCATAAAATAAAAAATGAAATAAGAGTGAAAACAAGTCAAAGCATAGCCTTAAGAAAAAGTTAGCTCTTTGTAATACCTATGCATAAAGTTCATCATTATTAACATCATTCTGCACATCGTCTGCAGCTTTGTCTTTACTACAGCTGACCATTTGACCATTTGGCTCTTTGTATGTGCGTAGTGCATTTTGTTTGCTGCGGTTTTTGTTTGTCAGTTTACTTATAATAGCACATATGAACAATATATGAATGTTTGAATTGTTGCTTAAAAAGGTACTTACAAACAGCATATTTTAAATTTAAGCGGAGTAAATACCATATTTCTATTTGTATGTAAATATATTAATATAATGTACATACATATCTTAGGGTAACTAAGTAAGGCTATGTTTTTCTAACTGCATTATGTAACTTAAGCTGTGTTTTTTTTTACATCTATAGACGTTTACGCTTAAACTTTATATGGACTGCTACGCGTCAAACTTTAAGTACTCCTCTGAAGTTGCTGCGCATAAAATTAGTACTACTAAATTTCAATACGCATTATACTCAGATGTAACTGAAATATGTGTCTATGTTTCACTTCAACACTAATTCTATGTATCACCTCTAAAAATGGTGTGTATCCACTATTCACCGCAAGCGATTCAGCTATATGTTATACGCTATGGCCACCAGAGGTTTGCGTCTCCGATTTTAGGTACACCCTGTTCTGTAGCTAGTTATTTAACCACTGCCGGTAGATGGGCCTCCAAACATTATCTAAGGGAGGATAAGCGTCTTTTTTACGCGCAAACGTAAACGTATATGCGTGTAAAAAAAACACGGCTTTAGTATATCTTAAAATTGTTTTTGTTTTTATCGGCCTATTGATAAATGATTCAGGTTCGATTCGAACTCAAGGCCAGAACAATAATCTTATCTAATATCTTAAAATGATATCTTCACGGTACCTAATCAAGCCCAAAATAATTTACTTTGTAGTTTGTATTTGCCTTGCCCATGCGGAAGATTCGTATATCATTCGTGTGACAGCAGCAAATGGGCAAATGCTTCTTTCAGAGCTGATATTTTGCCAAAAGGGAAACTAATTCGTTAGGATCGAAAAGTGAATGAAGCTCCGAAAAATTCTATTATTTCTCAAACAACTTTCACCCGCAACATCATTATATTGTAGTTCTTTTAAATTAGAAACATAATCAAGTTAACCGTAGTTCACGACATAGTTAAGAATCGATTATCACTGAAAGATGTGGTTCAATCTCAAAATGTTGTATGGAAAATTTGACGTAGTTCGGCACTTAGTTGGAGTTCGAATGACGAAGCGGAGATTGAACTACTAAATGTTACGTATGGACACTATGTTAAACTCTTGCCAAAATATAATGACCTCCAATCAATGATTTGTTTGCAAATATAATATTTGGACGTCAGAGATTCATTTTTCACAATGAAGTTGTGAAACATCGCTTTTGATAGTTTTCACAGCTGACATACAATCGTGTGGCCTCGAAACCTCTGGTGGGAGTGTGAACTAGTATCTTAAAACACGAAACCTCTGGTGGGAATCTGAACTAGTATCTTCAAACACGGTCGAGAACTAGCACCTACTGCCGCGGAAAAGGTTGATTTCATACCGCCGAAGCTTTCATCTCACTTTACTTATATTTGGATATAACATGACCGCCTAGCGCAAAGAAAACGGGGGAATACCAAATCCTTTGCGGCGCTCCAATGCGATCATCGTCATATATAATTCCGCAATTAAGGTTCTTCTTTTCAGTGCCAGTACAACGGCTTATCTCTGTTTGAAAAGCCAACTGGCAGGGTCATAAGTTAACTAAGGCCCACTTGCAGAACGGCAAGTTAATTTTTTTTAGCTCAGAGTAAATTAAAAAAATTTGTAAAAAATGTATGAGGTTAAGCCCTCATCCAGGGTAACTCTGAGTTAAAAAATTAGCTTGCCGTTCTGCAAGTGACCCTTAGGTGTAGCTTGAATTCGCACTGAAAAACCGAGCCTAAAGTCCGAGTTAAAGTTGACATAGTCATAACGCCATAGTCATAATCATATTTTTACTTATCCATATCAAATTGGCATCAGTTATTGGCGCCTTAACCTAAAAAACGTGAAAATTTCATAAAAATGAAGAAAACGCAAAAAATTACAAACATATGCCACAAAAAATAAGTCTCTTAGTCGAAACGTATCCAAAACAATAAATAAAATATACAAAAGCTAATATAAATTTTCCAACTCAAATATTTTTAGGTTATGGATATGGCGAAAAACCAATTGGCTGGCTATGGTATGGTTATGGCTTTAGCGTTATGGTATGGCACCATTAATCGATTACATTGATTTCCATAAGGTTGGTTCGATCAGCTGTTTTATCTGGTTATGGTTAGGTCACCATTAACTGGCCCTAAAGGCAGTTTTTTCTTGTGTCAAAAATCTACGCTAGTCTAGATTACTAGTTGTATAACTCCTATTTAATTTCCTGCGTTTATAAGGAGATTAAAGCAAATTAAGGCACATCCATAAGTACTTGAGTATGTAGAGTACATTTGTATTTATAGTGCATATGTGCACATTTGTTATTGCAAAAGCATGCATTCTCCTTCGTCTATTTGAGTACACATTTATTTATTTATTTTGCCAAATCATATGGCAGGTGGTGGTGGTGCAAGGCATTCAGCAAAGTTAAGTATGAAAAATAAATTTATTTTAATTAAATAAATACTTCAAAAATTTTAACAAAGATGCGCTCAGGCATAGAAAATTGTATGTAGTACATAAATATAGATGACTTAAAAACTAAGCAATTAGTATGCGATATGTGTATGTAAGTGTGTGCGTGAATGTGGTGCTGTAATATGAACAGTGATGTGCGTAGAAATAGAAACGGTGCTATCAAAGGATTTCATGTTGCAAACGACAACACTGCATTGACTTCATAAAAGCTAGTGTTAAGCTATACACTGTGACGACCGTAATAAGCCCCCAGCGGGTTAGGGGGTCAGAATATACTCGCGGTAGGTATGCCTGTAATAAGAGGCGACTAAAATACCAGATTCAAAGGGCTGTGTAGCGCAACCCTTCAGGTTGCCAGCGCAATATATAGCTTCTCCAAACCCAATTGTCAACCTCACCTATCCGCGGCGAATCCTGTTTCACTAACAGACGCGGCTCTGGCGGCCCCAAGCTTCTCATTGAACTTGGGGGTGGGGAGGGAGGGATGGCCTGAAGGTTTAATGCGGCCACATAAATCGTTCCCGAGATGGCCGGGCTAGCACCTTAATGGTGCTGTATTACCGGAGCGTGCCGGATCTGTATCCGACAAAGGACCGTCATATCGATAACACTCCCCAAAGCCTTCGGGGAGCAACCTTATCGCTACAACAAAAACAACGACCGTAATACCCAACGAATGGGTTCAATTGTCTACTTTTACACGGCGATGTCGATGACGGTAGCCAGTGCATTATTTCGCAACTCATTGTCAAGCGGTTCTATAGCAGACTATTCTTATTTAGTATCGCTTTTGCAAGATATCAATCAGTTTTAGATCGGGCATTCTGATTATGGAAAAGCAATTATCGATTGTCGATACTCCGAAGTATTTCATAACTACAGCTCTTGTAACCGGTGCAGATATGTAGAGAGTTACGAAATGTCTAGCTCTAGGACTGTCACTTTTTAGGATTGATGTGTAATTTTACTGTATATTTGAGGGAATGCAAAGCATTACTTTCAGTAAGTGTGAAAAACACTGCGCATCCGTAGACGGTGCCAGAAAATCACAGTTAATTAATCTTTAAAGTAATTTTAAAAAAGCTAAAGATTTTCTTTCTCGTAAAATTGTTTCAATTTTCAAAAATTAATACCTTGAAGTGCATGTAGAGTCCAGTTCTTTTGAAGTACATATAAAATAAAGTACTTCGAAAGTAAATGTACCGAACAGTACTTTAGAACCACACAAAAAGAACAGTAATTTAGAAAGTATGCAGGGTTTTGTTGTTGTAGCAGTGCTATGCTTTATTCAATAGGTGCAATCGCTCACAAATTGACATCAATATCCTCGAACGGGAGTCCAAGGAAACTTGCAGCTTCAACAGGGTTGAACTATAGGGATTAGGGTGCTACAGGCGTTGGTTCCACATTGCAATTGAAAAGATGGTTGGTATCATGTGCGCACACGTTACAAGCGGGACATAAATTGGGCACACCGGGGTTGATTCCGTATAAGTTTAACCTATTATAGTATCCAAATCGAAATTGAGCCAGAGTGACGCGCGTCTCGCTGGGGAGTTTGCTTACATCAAATACAAGCTTAGGGTATTTGTCTTTGAAAACGGGGTTCACCGGGAAATTGTTGGCATAGTAATTTTACGACTTTTTGTGAATGTCACTGATTGTCTGTTTGTGCTTCTTTTTCTTCATACGGCTGACTTCTTAAGTGCCGAATAGTTTCATAGTGCTTAGTGGGGTACAAACGGGTATCGTTAGACTCGACGATCGTGAGGAAATAAAACAGTATTATTTAAGCTCTAAAAGAATGTGTATTAATATCATACTCCCTCTTCCAGGGTGTACGGTGCAACAGCGCGTTTCCTTGCAACTTTGACTTGCCTTGAAGCATGCCGGATATTCTTCTACAGATTTGTCTATATATTGTTACGAATATTAGCAACACTAGTACCTCTAAGCGATGCTAAGCGGTGACTTGTACGCACATCAATAGATCAATCATTATGTCTACACATATGTACGTACACGCAGCGGAGAATAGACGCACAAACACATGCAGATATCTTAACTGAGATGCTCCCAAAAGTATGCAAATATATTTGTGGAAGTGTCGCTCACAAATACACGCGCATATGAGAAGCTATACACGTGCATCTGTAGTTATAATTTTATAGTAGTAACTAAGTAAATTCTGGAATATTGAGTACTAGGTACAAATATCAGAGCCTGGATTGCACTAGCAGGTTTGCCAAATTCATTAATACCAGGATAATGGTGCTATTTTAATGCACATCACTGTATGTATAAAAGTGATTTTAAGTATGCATGTGTGTAAGATTGTGCATGAGTGTATGTGTGTGTGTGTATAAATATAAAAAAATTTTATTACGTATAATATATTTTACCCAGAAGGCGACTATAATGCATAAACGCAGCATCGCAGAAATCACATTTGTAAAAACGTTCACCAGTATGTAGGCGCTTATGTTTGCGCAGATCTTTGTTGAGGTAAAATTTTCGTTTGCATACATCGCATTCAACGCTCGGCGCTATAAAGCATATTAAAATTTTGCAAAAAAGTTCGAAAATATTTTGGTTTGGAATTGGTAAAAGAATAAAGGCAAAAGATTAAATGGTTGTTTAAACTTTGTTTGTTTAATTTGGATGGGGTTAATTTTTGTTTATTTAAATTTTTAATTCAAAGTTTTAAATGAAATGAATTAAAAAAAATTTTTGTTTATTTACTCTTTCGAAAGTTTCATTCTTTTAATTTTTGTAAATTTTGTGATCGATATTATAAAACATAAAATATTTACATTTCGATTCAAGTGGATTTTTTTTACAGGCCGACAACCAATTTTGATTAATAAGGGTTAAATAATGATCATTCTGATTATATTTTTCTTTCTGGTTTAGCTGCTTTGTCATTTGGGTTTAATATTTGAACTTAAGTGTGTTTTAGTTGCCTTTTCAAATTTTTAAAGTTTAATTAGTAATGTTTAAATTTGTGTTAAATATTTTTTAAGTCTAAAAACTATTTTTATTTAGTCTATTCTTAAATTATTACCTATTTTAAAAGAAATTTTATATTTTTGAAATTTTTCGTTGAAATGCGTACTGCAATTCTTTGTTGTTTATATTAATTATTTTTAGTTCTTTTTTTAAATGTTTTATAAATAAAAAGTGTTTTGTTTTTAAGAAGCCGTTTCGATTTATTTAATGTTGTTTTTGTAGCATAACTTCGCTTTTAGGTCATAAATATTTAGTATTTTTTTAAATAATTTATAAAAAAATTATTAAAAACAAAAAAAAAGCACTTATGTAGCTTCAAATAAATTCAAATTAACTTCTACAATCTAAGATTTAGTATTTGAACTATTATTGCGAAAAAAAAAAATTCAAACTTAAAAACTACAAACAAAAAAAGGAAAACACAATTTTAAATTACTAAATATAAATATACTTTTGTTTAAAATCAGGGCATAAATAAGAAAATATTACATAACCTTAAATAAATGAAGCCAAATTTAGCTATTTGGTTTTCTTTAGTAAGTTAAGAAACCAAAATTTTTTCAATTACGGAAAAAAACTATGTAATATTAAATTACTAAAGCTAAGGTTAGGTTGAACTGGCCGGTCCGTATGGACCTTACATAGACTGAATGAGTCCATAGTGTTAACAGAAGTTTGTTTAACGACCAATCTGAAAAACCCTTCCAAAAACCAGAAGCTATGTTATAAAATTGGCAATTGCTCGATCGTTTTCTCCTACAAACCGCATTTCATACATCTGCTATCACTAACTAGACCTGATTTGAAAGCACGTAATGCCAGAAAATAATGTCCAGTCATAATACCCGTCATGAGCTTACAGTCCTCTCTTTTTAATGGCAATAGTAACTTTGTTAGTCTGAGGATGTAAGACCTGCGCATGCTCTTCGGCACTTATTGCTATGTCTGCGGTGCAAGCTTCGAGGGAAGCACCCTATTTAGCTAGCTCGTCACCTTTTTAATTCACATCTATTCGCATGTGTCCTGGAACCCTATCCCGATTCTTTCCGGGTATTGCTTACACTCTAGCACACATTTAGATCTTGTGCTATGCGACATTAATGACTGAATTGCTCTGCTTGGCTGTCAATATAAAAATTGTTGCGACTGCAGTTTAAGCTATTTACTTCCAGTGTTTCGACTGTTTTATTCCGGATTAGCGCAGTCCCTCCTTCTATTACTTTTACACCATCAGTGTAAACGTGTATCACCTCATCCGCCATGTTGGCACCCTTGAACCAACCATCCACCACTATTGTGGATCTAATATCCCCTTCCCAGCACACAAGTACGGAATAAGGTCGCCTGTTACTACGGCAGCATGGTTCTGCCCTCAGGCTGTCCCGAGGCATTGAGTCACGTTGCAGTTGTTAACACTATGTTTTTCGCCACCAGGTCAACAGGTGGAATGAGCAGAATGGCATACAGCGCGGCCGTCGGCGTCGTTTTCAGAGCACCCTTAATGCGAAGCATTGATAGTCTGCGTACCCTCTCTAATTTTTTGAGGTAGATTCTTTTTTGTGTGGCTTTCCACCAAACATGGACTACATTTTATAGGATAAGCTGCACAATCGCTGCGAATTCCCGTTTCGAGAGAGATGGCGATAATCCCCACGTACATTCCATC
Source organism: Eurosta solidaginis (assembly GCF_040869045.1). NCBI lineage: Eukaryota > Metazoa > Arthropoda > Insecta > Diptera > Tephritidae > Eurosta > Eurosta solidaginis. The sequence goes on along the minus strand of NC_090319.1, from coordinate 84,733,657 downwards.
ATTCATTTGCATGCATAAGATCCCCCATGCCAAGATATGACATCGAAGCCTTCTGCACTCTCTCCTCCACGTTGTGCCTCTACGTCAAGTTACTGTCTAGAATGATTTCTAGATACTTGGTAAAAGGTTTCTCCTGCAGGGTTACCCCTCTCAGCTCAGGCTCAATTCGGGACCTTATACGTCTCAGTAAACAGGTCCATGTCTGTCTTTCCCGCATTGCGGTCAATCAGATATTACATTCGCAGGTATGTATCTCCCAAAGCTCCGATAGATAAACAAGCTAATTGTTGGAAGGCCCTTTCCACTTATAACACCGTCATCTGCGCACGCCGTAAGTTAAGCGTATCTTATCGAACCGCATGAGTAGTTGGTCCAAGACCAGCGTCTACAAGAGAAACATTATTAATTCTATTTTGCCTTTCTGCTTTAATTTTACTCTCTTTGATATGCAAAAGTTGAAAAATTCCACTCAGAAAAAAATGTATTTATATTATGTAGATTAACTTCCAAGCCGTTAGTTCTAAATTGAATTAAATGTTTGATTTCTAAATCAATTAAGTCGTATTAGCAACTAAATTATAACAGGTTTCTTTTGCAAACAGGTTAGCTGTCATATGTTTAACCCTATGATGAGTCAGGTGTTCACAACAGCATGTTCACAAGCCTGATTATTAGTTTAAACGAACTAAAAAATTTATGTAAATTAAAACACGCATAAAAGAGCCGATGAGATTAAAACAAATACAAAAATTAAATAACAAATGCATGCAGAAATAACGGTAGCAGAGACCGGAAGCCAGGGAATTCCTTGAACTAGTGGTGCACATTCTGCGCAGTTAAATTCATGTGAGAACGCTGTGTAGTTGACAAGTTCACTGTTATAACACGCACACTTTGTGTAGTAATAAGTGTGAACCGTACAATGTTATTTCCGACACTGAGACAGTGATTGACACTACTTTGAAACATAGGTCTCATTATCTATTGCGAAACGAGCGCTCGTTTTGCCTCGTGTCTTTGCAACATATCATTGAGCACATGATTTCGGTTTACTCTTTGACATAACGTAAGGAACGAACGAAAATGGGGAGAATACCATTGCTAGACGAAACCCCTAAGAGACAATTTGTTCTCAATATAGAATGATGTCCTGTGACTGTGTTGGTTTGGCACCAGGTGTTCAAACGCATTTTAAGTTTTTATTTCGTGGGAGCGGAAACATGAAAGCTGTCTGTTTGGGGAGGTATCTTGCATAAACTCGTAGACAAGGTCTTAGATCTAGTTTAAATATAACGAGATTATCTTCATTTTCATACTTAACTTCTAAGCGGCAAATAAATAACTAGATATCCCTTGCAAATGTTCAATAATCGGAACTACGAACAAATTTTAGAGATACCAATTTCTTTTTCTGGACTTAGAACCATCTCAAGGATGTCATCTCTAGATGAAAGCACAAAATAAAAGTGAAACAAGCAAATTTGACAGCCAATAATCTCGTTCCTAAGGATAGGATATACATATGTGAACGAGTAGATTCATAACTGTGAATTTATTGTAGATTCGTGCATGTGTAAACATGGTCTTAGGTTCGATATACCTGCTGATAGTTCATAATGTAAGATTCTGAATTATTTCTCGTAACTCCAGAAACTGAACTGTGTATTTGTGCCATTATATTGCAATGTTTAGGATTGTGTTTCCTTACAATCTAAAAATATTTTTACAAAACTGGCTTTACTATTCACTTTGTGAGTGATCGCACTCACTGTTAACACAACAGCAGGCACCACACATCATGTACACTTAGGAGGTGTTTGACAACCTACAATTATATACTTAAAACAAACTTTTAAAATTTACATATTTAAAGGGCTGATATATTGTCTCAAAATGATGGCGAGACATGTTACAGAGTTCGTAAGAAAACAAACAGTTACTGTATGAGTAATGTTTTGATTCTTTATGCTCTTCTTTTGCATTGCTTCTAATGGTAACCTTAAGTGAATGTGTTAGAGCAAAGAGCCGTGCACACCATTTGTCAGATGTGCTAATTTATGCATTATCATATCTGACGCATGTAAAAATGTTTGTTTGAAAGCAATATGTCTTTGAAGAAAAAGTAAGTATAAGTTGAAGTGGCCGTCATTTGATGGGCAGGCATTTGAGATAAACGAGATGCGTTGTCTGCCACAAGAAAGGTAAATAATTCGAGTTAAATCAATTTGATTACTGTTTTGGAACATGCTTCCAAAGTATAATAAGACCGCAGTATAAGAAGGATACCTAGGCGGCTGAATGGGTTCTCTTCAGACTGTATCACTTCATCTCACGCACCGGTATCCTTTTAACATACACAACACTGCTCCCAAGTCTGACTATCTACAGGCAGACTACAACGGGCGAGCTCAGAAACTATGCATGCGGGAATATACCTGCAAAACGAAAGGAGAAACGTTACAAACCCTAAACTCGGTGCAGATTTGTGCTATTTTCCAGTGTGATTTGAAAGTGTACAACTTATTAGTGGCTAATGCTTTTGACTTAAGTGTGAGGAAGATAAACAAACACAGTTTGGAATCTAGGAAAATGGAGCGAAAATAAGCAAACGAAAAAGTGCTATGTGGGAACACTAATAAATGTGTAGCATACACCGGCACCCATTTTTACTCAACTATTACACAGCATAAACTCGACTGAAGGTTAGTGTAGCACAAAATACTAATTGTTGTTTATTTTAAGCTGGCAGTTCCTAGGTTTCGCTTAATCTGCATAATCTTAAGAGTTTCAAAAAATGTCTATCACTCACTCACTCCTCCTCTCTTCTTTTTCTCCTCATATTTTTTACGTCCTCTCCAACCGGAAAAGTTCTCTCTGTCCTCATCTCTTTTGCTGCTTTTCTCACATGTGGTATATCTTTCAAACTCCCTTTTAACTTTGTCTTTTCGCGATTTCTGAATATAATCCGATTAAATGTTTGAAAAATACACCCGAAGCACTGAGACCAGCTCTGAAACATCTGAATCTCGAGTTGAACTTTTCAGCCCGGTAACCTTGCTCACACTATATGCTTTTACGTCTCTCTCTCCCTCTGGCTATACACCAGCAACCTCCCATTCTCTCTTCCTCTTCGTTCTCCCACACTTCCACAATCCATAAATATGACTTTTTGAATGGGTCGGGATTTTCTCTGCTTTCAATTAAATCATCAAAATTTGAAGAACCTACACGCCAAATTTCTATAAAATGAGTGCAGACAACTCGCGTCCATCTAGAATATGCATCTTTTTTGTATTTGGTTTATAAACACCACACCACACCACGAGATTACACGCGCCTCACCTCATTATATATATTTATGTAGTTTTTCAGTAAGTTCAAAAGCGCCACTCAAGGCTGTACGGAAGGAAGAAAGTAAAAAAAAGCGATAATAAATTATAAAGAAAAAATTTTTTAACCAAGATCTTTATTTTACACGCTTGTTTAGCTTCTTTATAAAACTACCCAAAGTAACAAATCACAAAAAAATAACAATAACAACAGAATCTGATTATAATTCGCGTCAGACAAACAGCGAGTGAATGAAAGACTGCATAAAATAATAGAAACAAAAAACGCAAAGCGGAGGACCAAGAAAAACAAACGTTAAAATAAAAATAAAAAATTAACAAGGATATTGTGTTACACAACATATTTAAGCATGTGTATGTTTTTAAATGTGTTTCTTTGCTTGTATGTTTGGGTGTATGTTCATATTCGGTTGCGCCTGGAGGGCGTACATACAGAAAAACCTGCATACTTATGTATAAAAAAAAAATACATATTAACATAAATTACCCCTCCAACGCATATGTAAACATTCTGCAGCAAGTATCTATGTAACAAGGCTCTAAAGCTTGAATACCCTATCGGAAAAAGCAGACAGTTTTAAATGTACCTAGACACACAAAAAGGAACTGATCTGAGTGGTTCATGAAATTGTTTACAAAGAAACCTTCTTTCAAATGTTTTAAGCATTTTTGATCCAAAAATGCTGTCACAGGGACCCTTAAATTCTCTCACAAAATGGAACTGGAGCTGAAATGTATTCAAGGCAACTTCAGGTAAGTTAAACGTAGTCGACTCAAACAGTGCCTTCCAGGCAGCTCCTGTATAGTATGGTACCAGAAATCAACGTAACGATGTTTGTCGAGGTCTTAAAAACACTAGGATCATGCGGATATCGTGCGGAGATGTTGAGCCTCCCTGGCATCTATAAGACATTTAAATGTATACCTTTATTGTGTCCTGAGGCATAGCGATATTGAAGAGGAGGAATTTGCCGCTCCGATATTAGGGCAACGAAGTCGCTGTGGAGCAATCGAGTTGATTGCGAGGACTCAAGGTCCTTATGGCCATGTTTGGATAGGAAAGAAACTAGTTTCATTATCAAGCTAAAGAAATCTGCAGTGAGTACTTACAGGTTTTCAGAAGTCATTGCGCTATTGCACCAATGATCGAACGGTGGTGCACACCAACAAGCGTCCTCTGCAAAAGCGGTCAGGATTAGAAGGAAAAGGAGCCGATACAATCTGTCTGAGGTTGATAAAGTAAATCTTTCACTCCTACTTAAGTTCATTAGTGAAAGCAAGTGGTTCGTGGGTACCATTGGGAGGTAATATGGTTGTATGAACGTGCCGCCACCCGGTACTCACTGGGGGCTTTCATAATGGAAAAAAATGTCTCTGAGTGAAAGTGGAAGTAATTCCCACGCACGCTCTCTTAACCTGACCTAACCTAACCTTGGTTGAACCTCCTTTATTCCAAAGTTTTCAAATTTCTATAATTTAATTATATGAGTTAGCCGGGGATTGCCCGTATCGCTTTTAAATGTATGAAAACATTTATTTCAAGCAATTTTTAATTTTATAATTTATTTAATAATTTGGGAAAAATTTAAACAACGTGACATCAGGACGGACAAGGCGACAGCTGTTTCGATTATAACTTGTAAATCTCTTCAAAGCCTTTTCTCCCGGGAGTGGGAGTCGAAACCGCACTCTTACGATAGTTGAAATGGTTATAAACGCTTTCAGCTACGTCATGCCTTAGTTGTTGTAAAATATTTATATAATTTAAATTTGGAGCATTTTTTTATTGTTACAAACTTTGTTCTAAATACTTTTTTTTTTCATTTAAGTAACAATTTTTGTTAAATATAAGATTATATTTTTATTAATTTTAATTTCTAGGTTTGTTTCAAATTTTCTTTAAATATAAGCTTCGTTTTAAAAACTTTTTTTTTCAAATTTAAAAGAAATGGATCGATCTGCGCAGCTATGGCGGGTGTCCGAAAAATTTTCTATTCCAAAATTAAAAAATTATTTTTCAATTATTGAAAAATCCAAAAACAAAAAACTATAAAAATCATACAAATTATTGTCATAAGGCTTGTGCTCGAATCGAACCTGAAAAATTTTAAAGCAAAAACTAAAATATTTTTTAAACAAAACCAAACATTTAAATAAAGAATATAAATTTAAAATAATATAAAACTACCATTTTTTTGTGAGCCACTGTGCAGTAAAGCAGTAAAGATATACCGCGTTGGCGAATGTTTACAATTTTTCGTTTTCTGAGAAAATATATAAGTATGTTTATTTTCAATTGCATGTACATGTATGTATGTACAAATATATGGATGTCTGTTTACAGTTTCCTTTTTCATTATAAATAAGGGGATTTTATTGCAATCCAATAACTTCTAACATCAAACTGCACATTCATACGCACATGTGTGTGCAATATCCATTCCAACATACAGATGTATACATTATCATAATTTTTTTGTTCGTTTTTTTTGTTTCGAATTCGAAATAATAATAAACTATGAATATGTCTTATTTGCTTGAAAGGGGTCGGCGTGGTCGTCCGATGCGTGAAGTGCTATTTGGGTGCGTAAAAGGGGCGTCAACGTTTAATGGATGTTCGGGTGTGCTAAACGAAGGGTTAGATTATTTGATATGTTGATTTGGTAATTGAATTACAACAACACATTGGCTTGAGTGTATTATTACGTTGTTTTTTTACATTTTTATTATTCCCCGCATTTGGTGAAGTGCATTTATAAATAATTGTAAATAATATACGGCATACTCTTTAAATAACGACGCTCTTTGCACTCGCACTACGCAGCAACAGAAAAACGTCAACAAAGAAATATTTGTCTATAAAAAAAAAAAAACAATGTAAAATAAAAGCATTGCCATATCTGATTGCATAACAAAAAACCTAAAGCATACAAGAAAAAAATTAAAAAAACACAATGTCAATTCTACGCGACCAAACAACAAAGCCTTTTTTCGATTAGGTAATTGAAGGATAACTCCTTTGAGAGTAATCAAATACGCCACTTGACCATACCACAGTATCTAAAATTTATTAGAGCATACTTTATAGGTAATGCATTTGTTATTGTTATATTGTTTTTAAAAGGAAAACTTCAAAGGGTCGAACATATTAAAAGGGCACCAATTTTCAAAATTTGTTCACCTTTAAATTTTTCATGTTTTGTTTGAAGCGATTTAATAAAGCAAATTGTTTTGAAAATTTATTGACTGAACGTAAAAAATTAGTAAGCTAATATAAGCATATACATATGTAGCTAGTGGAATGGATAAGATTAGGTTAGGTTGAACTGGCCGGTCAATAAAGACCTCACATCGAGTGAATGTGTTCATGATGTTGCCAGATTTGTTTGACGACCAAACGAAAGAAATTCCAATTTGTTACCAGGATTTCTGTTATAAAACAACTTCGTCCACTTAGCAGTTACTAAAAGTGTTTTGGGACCTATGTAGCTTAAATTCTGCCCCGAAAACTGGCAAATATGCCTCCTCTAGTAGCTGGTGCCTTGAACTCGCGTGCGCAGCACACGTACAGCGAATGTTCTCAACCGTTTCCTGCTGTAGCTCGCACTTTCTGTATCTGCTCTTACTGACGATGCCTAATTTAAAAGCACGCGGCGCCAAAAGGTAGTGTCTAGTTAGTATGCCTATCATGAGCCGTAAATCTTCTATCTTTAGAGAAATTAGGAACTTTGTTAGTCTAATGCCGTGGGATCAAATGATATTTCCTGCTTGATGGATCGTTTGAAACTCTTGTCTACTTTTGATTTTTCCAGACTGACACGTCTACCGAATCGAGTGCTGTAGCCTCCTTTGCATCATCGGCACTTTCGTATTAACTTAATTTGTGGAATAACCTTTCCCTTAACAAAACGGTAAATAGATCCCTAATTAAGTTTTAAGGCATTTTGAAATTTTTAAGAAAATTTATATTTAAAAATTAAAAGCTTTCAGCAGCTTTCACAGCAAGCTTTTATTGAAACATGATACATATGACGTCGTTTCATTAAAAAAGTGTTACCGGCGCTTCGAGGTGTTTAAAAAGTTTTTTAAACCCAACATCGTTGTTTTGAGAAAGTTTTAAGCTTTGTAAAAAGCTTTAACTTTCCTGAACGACTTCAAGGAAAAGGAAATCACAATATCACGAAGAACGCATTCTCTCAGATTTTTAAAACGGAATATATGTAAGTACACATATAACTTTTGTGGGAAAGCTTTAAGTGACTTGAAAGCCCTTGATCAGCTACTTTAGAAAAAATATTTACAGCAATGCACTCGATCTTCCTAAATATCTACAAAGCTAGCGCCTAAGCAAAGATTCAGGGTACCTGAACGCTTTTGGACCTAAAACCCGTATCATGATTTACAATCCGTGTCCGAAATTTGACTACTTTTTTCCAAATTCAATTGATAGCAAGAAACCCTGCGTAAGATGACATAAAAAATGAGTTTTAAGCTACCAGTCTTATGTCCTTTCTCCTCAAAACCCTTGCTAAACATTTAGGAATCCACATTAAATAAATTATCCACGGAGACAGCTTTCGTTTCTATTAACACAAAGATAGAAAAGGGGATCATCGATTTTTCTCGACATAGAAAGAGCATTTAACAACCAATATCAGCAAGTCGTAATGGAGTCCCTACTAAATATGGGGCTAGATCGGCCACTTGTGGAGTTCGTGGAGCAATATCTAACCATTAAATCTGGGATGCTTCTCCCAAATAGGTGTGTTTAGTATGGATCTTAATGATGAACTCCTTACTTCTAAAGCTAGAAAGAGCTGGTCGCCAAATCAACGCATGCGCCTATGGTCTAGTCTTACCAAGCAACAAGCTAGTGCAAATCGCAGTGAATCTCGTTGTAAACTGATTACGTTAAATCAAGCCTGTGTAAAGGGCGAATTAATGGTGACTTATAACCATAAAGCCATAACCAGATAAAACAGCTGATCGAACCAACCTTATGGAAACCAAAGTAATCGAGTTAGCGTTATGGTATGGCACCATTACGGTAGGTTCGATCAGCTGTTTTATCTGGTTATGGCTTTATGGTTATAAGTAATTTTTACCATTAATTTGCCCTTAAATCTTGCGAAGGCTAAAATTGTTTTATAGCGAAGGTGCGAATATATACTATTATTCAAGCCACCTCTATAAAATACATTGGAGCTCAAATTATCGCAGAGTGGCTTTAGACTATAAACACATACGGAAATGTTACGCCTATAAAGGAGCGGTGCATAGATTGTGGAGCTCGAAACTTTACAGAGTACACAGGTTGTACAGCAGAGCTACTCTTTCGACTGAAACAATTTACTACACCAGCTATGGTTTGTATACTCACAAACGGAGATACGTAGCGCACGTCAGCTGACACGATCTATCTTATGAAAATGCCATGCAATTGAAAACTCGCCGACGTGCGGTATGGGCAATCGATGGGCAGTTTCAAAAACAAAATTTAACGAAATTAACCCGTTGCGGAACAGTGTTCATCCTGTTGTTGTTGTTGCTGTTTTTGTAGCGATAAGGACAATCCCCGAAGGCCTTGGGAGTGTTATCGATGTTGATGGTCCTTTGCCGGATGCAGAACCGGTACGTTCCGGTAACAAGCACCATAAAAGTACTAGCCCGACCATCTCGGGAACGATTTGGTAAGACCAAATGCAACCTTCTAGGCTATCCCGCCTCTGCCACCCCCTAGATCCATCAGGAGTTCGGGGTCGCCAGAGCCTCGGCTGTTAATGAAACAGGATTCGCCACGGATAGGTGAGGTTAACTATTGGGTTGGAGAAGCTATATATTGCGTTGGCAACCCGTTTGAGAGGGTTGCGCTGCACAACCACTTGAATAAATTTGGTATTTTAATTGCCTCTTACGACAGCCATACCTACCACGGGTATATACTAAGCCTCCTAACACGCTGGGGGTCAGTGTTCCTCCTCGGGCGTATGTCGGTCAATTCAAAAGCTAAAGCTAGGAGAACACTGGAACCCACTCGAACTTAGTCTCGCATCAAGGGGATAAGAGCTAGGTTTCTGATGAATCTTGAACGCTTCTACCTGGGCCTAAGATTCTTATATTCATAATCCACTGTCTGCGGCTAGTAGCGCAAGGGTCATCTGCTTTAACTTCTTGAAAATGTTCTGAGCGAGCGAACTGCTTTGAAATCAAATCAGTTAAATCAAACATCGCGTGAGGGAGTTAATGAGTTCAAAAAAACGATAAAATTATGTATTGTTCAATTACAACGCATGTGCACAAACCATGTAAATATTGGTGCATTTTATTGCGTGGTCGTAAAACGTATGTATTTATGTATGTATGTGTATGCACCTACAAGTGTGTATAGCAAACTTTCAACAGCACTCTCATTATATTCTTTCGCCTCAAATATTCAAGAGTATTGTGCATTGTTCTTCACCGAAGTCTAAAATTAGAAAGGGCAATGACAGCTCGACGGGTGTCTCCACCACAATGGCGCTGTAGAAGTTACTTGAGCTGTTAAGCGCACAAATTCAGTTTTTATTTCAACAGCGCTATTTCAGAACAATTTCATAGCGATTAAAAACAACAATTGCAGCGTCGTTACATTAATGTGCAATTCTTTTTGAGGTTACGCTAAGACGCGCAATGCCACCGCAACATGTATTGTGTTGTTGTGTGCATCTTCATTATTAAAGCGACGACTTAATTAAAGGCGACAACAACAACAACAACAGCAATAGCAACTGTGATGCGCTGAATGCTAACGAAAGGTGTCTAATACAACACAAAAGCCACAAAACCCACAAAGCCGTGAGGCATTTGGAGTGAACAAAAAAAAAGAAGAAAATAAAATAAACGTAGACCCCCTCTGAACGGAAGAGGTAAATGTTACGGACGGAAAAGCAAGCGCTAATATCTCCAAAGCCATTTTATGCGGGTGACACACGCAGCGAACGATTACAGCATTTTTACGATGTAATACTGAGGTATGTAGTAAAGAAAAAATGTAACGTTTTTTTCCACTAGGGGGGCTCATGTAAACTTATAAATGCCTTATAAAGTGTGTAAACGTATAAATTTATCTAGTGCGTAAACGAGCTGTCAAATTTTGTATGAAAAATCATTTACAAAATTTGTATAAATTTACGCGCACATTTCATTGTGTAAACGCGGAATGCAACCTTGCGGACATTACAGCAGGCATTTTCATGGGTTGGATTTTATATAAGGTGCCACGATTTTCAAACTTTTGCTGATTTGTAGGGGTAGAGGGGGTCCTAAAAATCACAAAATTATCATCCGCAACTCTAGGAAACTCTTAGTTTATGAAATATAAGCTTTTTAATTTCGAAATTTAGTAAAATTTCAACTTAAGTCCTGCACTTAAAATTCGGGTTGCACATGTCGATAGCGGTATCAAAAGACGCGTATTTGCGTCAAGAATCCGAAAGCAGAAACTACATTTTTTTATCTCTTTTTAAAAGTTATTCGCGGTACTATTGTCACTTTTTTCGTTGTTGCAATTAAACAAACAAAACAAATGACGGTGGTGAATAGTGTTGTCAGCTCCGCAACAATATCTTTTATCTTGGCAGAACATTATAAGGTGGTGGCACGTCGACATAAATGCAAACAAATATACACTATTAATGTATTTTATTTTTGTAAAACACTTTTAATAATTGTACTGTAATATTATTTGGGGTGCTGCGCAGAAGGGTGTACTACGCAGAAGGACATCACCGTGGCGGTAGCCACGGTTATACCACACACCCGGACTTGGCATGGCGTAGCCCAGGGTTATTTTTTATAAGCGCGGCCGAAGACCGCCTATGCAGAAAGGTGTTCTACGCAGAATTACCGTTGGAATCAGCATAAAAATCTCTATAAAGTCCAATTTTTTTTTTTTTTTGACAAATGTATGTATTCTGCACTTGTTCCAATTAAATATATTAATTTCAAATAATTCAGAGAATTACAAAACAAAATACATTGATAGTGTATGTTTGTTTGCATTTATGTCGACGTGTCACCAACTTATCTTCTACCAAGTTAAAAAGATATTTTTGTTGGTAATAGGCTTTTTTGACCAATCGTTTCTTAATTGCAAATAAAGATATTTATTTCAATTTTTCCACCTAACGTTTCGCTAGACTTCCTAGCATCATCAGAGGTGATGTAATATATTTGTTATTTAAATATTAAAACTAAAAGCATTAGTACCATTTAACATTGGTATCATTGTCATACTATGTCAAAAAAGCCTATTACTAACAAAAATCTACAAAAATAAATTGACCGGAAAAATCATAAAATTAAAAAGATATTGTTGCGGAGCTGGCAACACTATTCACCACCTTCATTTGTTTTCTTTTGTTTAATTGCAACAACGAAAAAAGCGACAATAGTACCGACGGGTTTTCCGCGAATAACTTTTAAACGAGATAAAAAATGTAGTTTCTGCTTTCGGATTCTGAATCTTGGCGCAAATACGCGTCTTTTGATATTGCTATCGACATGTGCGACCCGAATTTTAAGTGCAGGACTTAAGTTGAAATTTTACTAAATTTGGAAATTAAAAGGCTTATATTTCATAAACTAAGAGTTTCCTAGAGTTGCGGATGATAATTTTGTGATTTTTAGGACCTCCGCCACCCCTCGAAAAAAAGAAAAGTTGGAAAATCGTGGCACCTTATTCTAAATATTCCCCATTTTCATCATAAATCTCTAAGTAAAGACGTTTTAGTTTTGATTTTTCACTTAATCTTGGCATTTTTTAATTTGTATAACAATCAAACAAATTTTGTTTGGCAATAATACATCTGATAAACAATCAAGTTTATCAAGAATATTACTGGGTGCGTTCATATAACAGTGTGTGTAAATGGATATAATTTTACACGTTATAAGTTTATATGCTTTCGTGAGTCCCCCTACTGTTTTCGTTTGTTTTACTAAGCTTTGTCTTTCTGTTTTTTTTTTACACTTCCGTTAAGCGGCAAAGCGATGTTAACTACATAGGAAGAACATAACCTCAAATGCTACTAGCACATTTTGTATGTATGTAATAAATTAGATACGAGCGGTTAATATATGTATAATCTACCAATACTTAGCTTACTTTTTTTTAATACTACTCATTACAGCAGCAAAAACGACTAAATACTAAAAGCGAAAAGGCAAAAACACTCTGAAAAGGCAACGTAAAATTAATTTTGTGCTTCTTCTTCTTTAACAAATAAGCATTATTTTTTATCTAACGCAAGGAAGCAACCGGTGAATGTGATAAATAAATTAGCGGCACACTTACACCAGGATAAATTTGTTGATAAAACAAATAAAAAAAATTGGTAAAAATAAACAACCTAATAATCAGAATGAAAATTGTCGCAAATTACGCGCAACCAACAATTTGCTCGTAAACTCAACTAGAGCATGCAATACGGCGCGATGTAGGACGATGTTTTTTCTGCATGTTTAGAGAGAAGACATAGCAGTATTAAGCAGTCGAAGATAATTGAGTAGAAGGGGGTTCATGAAAGCTTCGAGAAATATTTGTACAAACAGAAGTAGCTGTGGCAGTAAATGAAGCTTTATACAAAAGTTGAATAGGCGGTATTAAAACGTTTTGTTGTAACTGTTGGCGAAATGACCAATACGCAACGATTTTTGGATAATGCTTCTGTAGTGAGAGTCTTTGTTCAAATGTTAATCCGGGTCGTTTTTGTGCTTAGAGCGCATTGAAAACAAGTAAGGAAGGCTAAGGCCCTTATTAATTCTTTTAAATTGCCTTCTTTTAAAAGTGGGCGGTGCCACGCCCATTGTCCAAAATATTACTAACCTTCTATTCTCCGTCATAAGGTCAACCCACCTACCAAAAGTGGTCGTGGTTATAGTCCGATTTCGTTCATTTTAACTAGTGATCTGAGATGAGTGCGCAGGAAGTTACATACAAAATTTCATTAAGATCAGGCATGCTTAACCAACGAACCGATATCATTTCGTTACGATAATTAACGTTAATAAACGAAACAAAGTCATTTCGTTTCGTTTATTAACGCTAAAAACGTCAAATTAACGAAATGATTTTGTTTCGTTTTCTGCCATATCAAAACGAAATCAAATCGTTTATGCTGATTATTAATTTCAAACTATGCTGGCAAAGCTGATTGATGGTGGAGTCATGAAAGGTGAAAGCATTAGCCAAGCTGATTGCAACTTTTCTCATGAATTTTGACAGTACGAACATTTCTCAGAGTATTTTTGACATTACCACCAACGAATTACACAAACAAATTACATGGAGTTTGTGTGTGTATGTCCGCTCGCTGTTACCACCTTATGGCTTCAACACGGCTATAGCATTGCCAGCACAATTCAAACATAAAGTATCACGGTTTTGTTAACGTTTTTAACGCTCTGCTGAGCTGAGTGTAATGAGCTTTTGGAGATAGGATAAGCAAGTTAAATCAATAGAAATGTTCGATTGATCCAACAAACCGCTCACGCGGTAGACGATTTAGTTTATGCTTAAAACCCTTGCGTTCTGGGAGGCTTCCCTAAATAGGTCTTTATTTCTTCACTTCATTCTGCTTAGATAGGCGCATAGTAGGTGCTGCGCCGTTTCATACGCGCTTGGAAAGTCTCAGTTGCGACACGAGGTATAGTGTTCCAATCTTAACCGTACCGCATGAATACCTATAGCCCGATGCTATATAAAGAATGGCTGAAGAATGAATCTCATTTTTAATAGCTGAAGATGATTTTTAGATGGAATTCAAGGAGTAGCTAAGCGCATTACAAATTGTCATGCTCTCCTATCGCAGGCGAATCCCATTACAAATATGAATGTGTATACACATAATAAGCAATGAAAGCTCTGTCCACCCCAACTTCCTTGTGAAACTAGAGGCTGCGGGCGGGATGACGTAGAAGGTTCAACGTGGTTATATTAAATCGTTTCCGAGATGGTAGGGCCAGCGCTTTAATGGTGCTTGTTACCGAAACGTTTATGATCTATATCCGGAAAAGGACCATCAGCATCGATAACTCTTCTCAAACCCGTCTAGGAGTATCACTCTCGCTACAAGAAGAAGAGGGTTTTTGCCTCTAGTGCCTCCAGGGGGTTACAATGCACTAGTGCGATGCAATTTTGCTGAGTTCCAGGGGTGCCAGGAACTCCTTTCCTCCTCCTCAAGAACCGTTTCAGCTTATCGTTAATCTTGTTACTTTCTACATATGTTACGATGCTCCAGCAACGCTGTGTCGTAACGCCAGTTTTTTGGTACTTTTCGTACACTAATCGACTAGATTTTCGCTTACATAGAAGTCCTATGGATATCATGTTCCCATCCTTGTACGAAAGGTCATGCTATAGCATGTTTCCAATTCTGTCATAGGACAAATGTAGTCCCTTTAATTAATCGAGAAAAATCAAATGATGAGCTTTTTCACAGATATGAACACGGTAGAGCGAATAAAAGCTCAAATGCGACGCTAGACGAGGTCAAGTTTGGCGAATGGATGAAGATGTTCCACCCAAGTTTGGCAACGACTGAGTTGAGAGAAATGGTTGGATGACAAATTAATTCTTCCGTTTGGCGTCATCACAATGCAGAAATGACGGACGTACGTAATCCCCTCGGCAGTAAAGCACCAATTAAATACGATTAATTGGGTTTTTTTTAATTTTTTTTTCCCCAAACCAAAAAAAGCAACGATTTTTGCTCGACCAGCGAGAGTATGAGAGAAAAGTTCTTCGAAAGATTTATGGACCTCTACACGTTGGCGATGGCGAATACCGAAGAAGATTTAACGATGGGTTGTACGAGCTTTACGCAGACAGCAACATAGTCCAGCGAATTAAAACGCAGCAGCTGCGCTGGCTAGGCCATGTTATGCGAATGAAAGATGGCGCTCGGGCTAAGAAAGTGTTTCTATCGGAACCCGCCTGTGGAAGCAGAGGAAGAGGGCGGCCCCCACTCTGTTGGGAGGACCAGGTGGAAAAACATTTAAACTTCCTTGATGTGACCAATTGGCAGAGAGAAGAAGCGACTAGCGCGCTTTGTTGGACGGACTTAACCTTTTAAACGGTTAAGCGCCAATTAAGTGAGTAAGCGAGAGTATTTTCGGGTGCAGAATTACGAGTGCAGCTTATGTGACTCTCTGAGTAAGGCACGATCTGATGTGTTCAATTCAGTCGCATTGAGAGTTTCTCCAATGAGGTCCCTAAAGTAAGATTTTGAAGTGCTCTTTGCTTTTTAAATTTGCTAGCAGAACTTCAAGTTACTTCAGTTTGTGGGTAGTAATAGCGATAGAAACAGTAACTAACAGAAAAAATATAAGCAGTAGCCTTAAACAATAGTAGTAGAAATAGTAGTAGGAGCACATAAAACACTTAAGCAGTATTTATAGTTATAACATTTAATCCAATCGTAATCATGTCAGTTTGTTATAAAATAATAAAAATTAAAAGCACCATAATAATTAGCACGAAATGTTCATTTAAACACAATTCATGCGCACCGTGTTAAACAATGGAAACTCCCATCACCGTAAAAAAAAATCCGTAAATAAATTCATTAAACCTTAAACATAAAATGAAGATATAAATAATATTAACGTACATATGGCAACGCGCTGGTGTTAGCTAACACCAAAAAACAAAAACAAACAAAATAATGGTTAGCTGCACCGTCAGCTTTTTACACTATCTACATACATACATACTGGGATGGGTATGATGAATGGAAGTTATTGGTTATGTTTATATCTATGTGTGTGTATGTTTATAATTTTAATAAATATTTATAATAATTTAATTTTATTTACAGAATGTTTAATTTATTTATGTAATTATTTACTTCTTATTAACTATTAAGTAAACTGCGCTGCCAATCAACTGAGCTGCCAGCCAGTCAGTTTTCAATTGATTACAACCAGTCATATATATACATATTTCCTATACAACACACAGTCCAGCACTCAGTTAGGGGCGGAGTGATGCCACTGCTTTCAGATTTGAAATTTTCTTTTTTAAAAATTTTTGCAAATAATAATATTCAGAATATTTTATTTTACAAACTACATTAAAAGTGACTAATTTTAATATAGAAAAAAATATTCTGGAGACTTTTGGCGGTTAAAGCAACCGGGACCAGCCCGGTTTCAGCGTTGCGCCATTTTTCGTTTTCAAAACAAACAACTGGGTTAAAAGTATACCAGCACTCACTAGAGGGTTAAGCTGTACCTCATAATTATTTCTAGATAAATTTCACTTCCCCAAACAAGAGTACTGTAAAACTGAATGTTTCACTGTGTTATACATATATATATATAAAATATTTGCACAATTATCGCGCACCAGCCACCTTAACCCCACACTTACCTTGATGAAATGTGCTATGCGTCTTTAACGCACTCTCCGTACCAAATTGTTTACCACAAACACCACAGGAATGTGGTTTACGCAAAAAATGCACTGTCAATTTGTGTAGTGTCAATTGTGATGGACGTGGAAAACGTACATGACACAGTGTACACTCGTATGGACGTCCTTCGCTATCATGTGTCTCCATGTGACGCTGCAAGGCGGTGCGCATGCGAAAACCACGTTTACATATTGAACAAACAAACGGCATTGTAGCTTGATTACTATGCGCCAGTTGATGATGCTTACGTAGTGCTATGTCATTGGTGAAACGTGCATCACAGAATAGACAATTGTGACTGTTGCGCAGTACACGTTCCATGAGTAGTAGCTCATCTTCGGTGGCATTTGATTTATCAACTGCGGCCAGTAGAGCGCTGCTAGAACTTCCATTACTACCATTACTGCTACCACCGGCAGCTAACAATGCAGCCATGCCAGCATATTTAGAACTGGCGCGTCGCTTACGAAATTGTCGCAATATTGCTGTATTGTTAGTGGATGAAGTGGAATCGGGTTCGGTTTGTTCCGGTGAGGGTAGCGTAACATGAGCACTTTTCGCCAACGGCTTTGGTAATTGCTCTTCACGCTGCAGCGGTTGCTGCTGAACTTGCTGTTCATTGCCATCTTCTTCATCGTCCTCTTGCTGATCTAACTGTTCGTGTAGTTGCAGCTGCTGTTCACGCAGTTGTTGCTCTTGCTGTTGCTGCTGTAATTCTAGCTGTTGCTGTTGTTGTTCATGTGATTGTAGCTCTCCGC
This sequence comes from Eurosta solidaginis, assembly GCF_040869045.1. Taxonomy (NCBI): domain Eukaryota; kingdom Metazoa; phylum Arthropoda; class Insecta; order Diptera; family Tephritidae; genus Eurosta; species Eurosta solidaginis. Next base: position 84,716,095 of record NC_090319.1, on the reverse strand, counting down.
TTGGTTGCACATGAGTGTGCTCCTCGTTGAAAGCTGTTGGATGACAGAAAAGTGGCAGTTAATTGAATTAGTTAGCTAGTTTGCATTAAATTAAATTTTCATACACGCGATGTTTTATTTTTTTTTATATAAAAATTTTTTTCTACAAAATCTTTTTTATTGCAATTTTCAACTTACGGTCATCACAATCCGGACAGCAAAGTATGCGCTGCGGTTTGTTGCCGCTGGAACTTGGTGTGCTACCATTGTGCGATAACTCATTTGTTGTTGTTGTAGATTCAGCAGTTAATTGTGTGGTGTCCAGTTGCAAATCAATGGCTGCAGGCAAGAGCAAATATTGCATTAAAATTGATTGCTTTTGTTGTTGTGCAATTTAGTTATTAAGCTATTTGTAATGCGCTAAGTATGTTTAGATAATGCAGTAAATAAAGCAAATCCCAGAATGTCGTGCAGAGCAACAGTTAATAAGCCTATTTAAAGACCCGTCTCTTAAAACTCGATAATTCTAGAGAGCGTCCTAACATTTGATACTTTACAGAGGTGAGATGAAACGAAAAACTAAAAATGCAATTTTTCAGACACAGAACAAACTCTGTAGTCGACCAACAATAGATGGAATAAAGTTCATTTACGGCTCATGTGGTAAACGTAAGCAAGCTAAAGTTAGGTGCAAATTTTACTTGTTAACCCATTGCTAAGCCAATTTTGTGCATTATTTTTCAAATTGGTGCACTCGGTGTACAGCAGTGACAAGACCGAATGCCTGAACAAAAACCGATACGTAAATGAGTATTGGGAGTTGGTGAAACATCACATCAAGAGCCGAAAGAAACTTCTCACATGAAGATAAATAATTAGTCATATCTACTGCAAAAGAAGGATGTACCAAGCAGTGCACCCGCGTAATATTCATGGAAACTTTCAACTCTGGGTTGGGCTATGTGACAAGCTATGTCGGACCGTCGTTTGAAAAACTGACCTATTTTTAACGATACCTAAAAAGTGGGTTATACCTCATTTGAGTGTAATAGGGCGCGGTTGAACTTATGAGTACACAGCCAGAACTTCGAGATATGCTCAACTGAGATTATAAATAGAGGAAGGCTCTTTAAAGAAATTTCAAAGTATTCATATTATTCAAAAACCCCACAGAACCTGTCAGCATATATCCACAAAGCATTGGGGCTGTGCTAAGTGCTGATAAAAGCAGCTTGCTACATGAATGCGAATATTGCACGTGAATCTTGTTTGTTTTCTGCGATAACCGACACCAAACAGAAATACCTAGCGGGTTAGGGGGTTAGAATATAACCGCGGTAGGTATGCCTGTCGTAAGAGGCGACTAAAATACCGGATTCAAGGGGTTTGTGTAGCGCAGCCCTTTGAGGTTGCCAGCGCAATATATAGCTTCTCCAAACCCATTTGTCAACCTCACCTATGCGTGGCGAATCCTGTTTCATTAACAACCGAGGCTCTGGCGATCCCGAACTTCTCATGGATCTAGGGGGTGGTAGGGCGGTATGGCCTAGAAGGTTGCATGTGGTCATAACAAATCGTTCCCGAGATGGTCGGGCTTGGTACCGGAACGTACCGGATCTGCATCCGGCAAAGGACCATCAACTCGATAACACTCCCCAAGGCCTCCTTATCGCTACAACAACAACAACAACAGAAATACCAAGGATATCAAGGCGAGGTTAGTTTGAACGGGCCGGGTACGTAAGCACCTCACATAGATGGAATGAGTCCATAAAATTCTCAGATCTATGTTCGACGACCAAATTGAATACATTTAAGTATGGTGCAAAGAGGCATTGTGCAGTCCTCTTTTTTTAGTTTTAAAACTTTTGAATGTGGTTTATCATCGACTCTTGTTTGCGGCCTTCTTATGGTAGACTGTTCGATGAGAGAGGGAGAGCATACAACGCCTAGTGGCTTTATTTACTATCTCGTCTACATTGGGCTTTCGTGACAATTTGATGAATATAATTTCGAAAGATTTTCTACTGTATCTTTCCTAGAGGGCGATCTTCCTTCCAGCTTAGAGCTTATCGAGCTCGGGCCATTCGAGCGCCTAGTATGCAAATGAGATCCGTCTTCTTTCCGTTGGCGGTCAGCCATACGTCTTAAGCCTAAATATGCATACCCCGAAGCGACTGGCCTAATCGAGAGTCAACTTCAAGCCTTGCAGCGTGCCCTAATTCAATCATTTCTTGTCGTTATATTGAAAATTACACAATTGATCAGTAATGGTTTAGCTCTATAGGAAATCTGTTTCCTATTGCGCAGCTAGCGAATTGCAAACTTCAATTAGACCGAATTTTCGAATGATTTACATCCCTACATAGACGATTTGAAGAATGAGTGGTAAATAAATGTCGCTGGAGGACGCAGTTAGTTTATTTCTACTTATATTCGTTGGAATATCATATAGCTAAACCAAAAAAATTCAACCGCATAAAACTTGCCCAATTATACAATCTACCAATTACTGGCTATGGCAGGATATCCAAGTGTTTTGAGACACTCTGGCCATAATCACATCAGAAGTCAGTGTTGTTAGTAGAGAAAGGTGAACCGCTTCACTGAGCTCGTGCTTACATTTTTGTTATAAATTGCTAAGACAAAATGACTGGGCTCACTTTATTGAACTCTTACGAAAATTGCCTAGGCGTTTCAATCAGGCCAATCAAGCAAATTATTAGTTACAAAGTTGCATCAAATCCATTAGCCATTCAAGCAAATATCAACTTTATTTCCCAACGTTTAAAATCATGAGAAATTTCCAAACAAACTGTTTCCCCATTTACAAATAACACAATCTCATTCCCAAAACGATGTTTATTTAACCGGAAATAACACAAATTAGAAACTTCAAAAATCTCCATAACTCAAAAGTTGTAACTTAATGTCGTCGTTCGTACTTGTGACTGTGAATCAACGTTTGCTTATTCATGATTACACACATAAGTACCAATTAAGAGCGTCATTAAGGGTAATTGAAACACTTTGGCGCTTTGATTTTCAAGGCAGACCTTTATTAACCAAAAACAACAACAAGAGTACCAACAAGAGGCAATGTTAATCAAATCCAAAAGGGCATTAATATTCAAAGTGATAAAAGCAATGTAGGGCTATTTAACGTTAGGAGTCATTCAGTTAGTCACAAAGAGTAGGAGGAGTTTGTAAAAATTAAAGGGCATAAAAGATTTACAAACAAATATATTAACATGAATTATTCGAAACTCGAATTTTTGCTGGGAAGGATGATTTAGCTCAAAAAAGTAACTAATTGAGGTAGAAGGAGAAAAAACCTTTTTAAAGTCATGGGTGGCCAAAACATGAATTTACCTGACACATAACTGTTATCACTGTGGTAAGTGAAAAATGCAACCATGGGAGGTCTTCTACCAGACAAATGCGCGCAGCATGACAGGCGCTAACATACGAGGCCGTGTGAACAACACGCGGTCAACTTAAATCGTTGCAATCCAAACGATGTGACAGGGGAATGTGTTGGAGTATGAATGCAATCAATAATTACAAAAACAAATGGTTGTAAGTATGTGTACAATACATTAATTGATTTGATGAGTAAATATTGAATTTGCTTTTGTTGGAATCATGTTCATACCTATTGTGTGGTCAGTCGTAATTGATTATTGTGCAAGTTTTTTGTTCACACATTTTTATAAAAATGGGGACTACTAAATGTTCGGTGCTAGTGTGAAACGGCGCTATCTTAGCAAGCATTGGGCGGAGACTTCACTTAAGAATGTTCTGCATAGGAAATTTGTATCATGAATGCTTTAAAAAATAATTTGAATGCGAAGAGCCAAAAAAGAAGAGTAAAAGTATGAACACCATCTGTCGCAGGCGGCTTTGAGACCTGAGCAAATTCAAATACAGAGTTGCGGATTCGGAGAAGTGCATTATGAAGAAAACGGTTCGATGACTGCATATTTTCTGATTGAAATTCAAACGCGCTGAGTCGTTTTACTGCAACGCTGGTTAATCAGATTTTGAATGAGATAAATTAGTTTTCTTCTAATTTTAGGTATGCAGCCATCCTTAAGTATCTGAATTCGCCTTCGTCGGACTATTGCGCTCCGACTGTATGAAGTACGAGGTTTTTTTTTTTTTTTTTTTGAAGGAGCCGCCGATGCAGCGATAGGCTGCAGAGATATATACTGATGGCTCCAAACGGGATAACAAGGTGGGTAGCGGTGTCTTTGCACCTCAACCCGATCATTGCAGCGTCTTTCAGGTTTCAGAGGTGGCTGCTATAAATGAGGCTGCTGATCACCTGTGGAAGGCTGCTCACGGCTATAACCAAATTTGTATTTACTCTAACAGACAGGCTGCACTAAAAGCACTTGGATCGGTCGGTAAGTCCAGGACAGTTGAGAAGTGCCGCAAATATCTTAACGGGATCGCTGAGCAAACTTCCTTCAGTCTGGTGTGGGTCCCTGGACACTTGCCCGCTTCCGTCGTCCTGGAAGGAATTGAGCATGCCGCTCGCTACCTGTAAACTCATTTTTAAAGGGATTTTCCTTAGGGAAGCGGGTGTGAGATGGAGCAATCTTGATCCTGCTACTACTCTAAGCTTGTGTGGCCTGAATGGGAGGCGAGACGCACAAAAAGTCTCCTTCTTCTTGGAAGGAGGGCATATCTCTGGTGGTTGGACTCATAACCGGCCACATAGCAATCGGGAGGCACACACAACGGCTGGGTGCTCCCTATAATGATTACTGCAGGAGCTGCAAAGACGAAGAGGAGATAGAAATAGTCAAACATTTTCTGTGCTATTGTCCCGCGCTTTGGAACAAGAGGAAGAGATCTCTGGGATCTCCCTTCTTTGACGATCTTTGTGATCTGGCTAAGCTGGAACTCAGGAAACTCCCGACGTTTGCTGTATTGACCTGTTGGTTTGAGTAGGGGAGAGATCCACGTGATATCACAATGGGACCTTTTTGGGCCTAAGTGCACTGGTGCTCGCACCGGTGGCCAATCTAACCTAACCTACGTATAAAAAAAAACATTTTTTGACAACAGAATCATTTAATAATTAGATTGCGCTTACTTCATTGCCTCGTTTCATTCCCAAAGGCTTTCTCGGTATCAGCAACTTTTTATTAGAAACGCTACCCCGGTTTGAGTAGGAAATTTAAAATGAAGCCTTCTTAGAGCAAGTCAATATCACGTCTTGAAAATATTGCATCATTTCACACTCGCATTGATAATACCTCGCAGTATGGTGCAGCAAAGTATCAATATCTTGCTTGTGTTTCACGTTTGGTGGTTCCACACGGCATTAAAGCTATCTGAAGTACACGAGTGTAATCGAGTCAAATTTGACAGAAGATAGTCCCCGAATGTCACCAGGTTTAGTAAATGAAATTACAGCGCGATTTTCCTATTGACTGTCGCTGAGGACTTGATAGTAGTGTTAAATCTTCAACATACCTAACGATTTCTAGCGTATAAAAGTTGAAATGAAACATGTTTCCATTGTTTTCGACTTTCGAAATTTTACATCAAATATAACTCTTTGGAAATAATTCCTGTGGTTTGACTTTGCCGATTATTTATTAATTTCACTTAACTGATGCGACCCACCTTTACTGCTGAGAGTCGGTAAATCGCCACCGACTTTTCGCCATAGCGGCTTATGGGGCTTAAGGCCAAAATACATTCGACTTTTACGTCGTTTTGGCGCTTGCGTCACTTTGACATAATGTACATTTTAATTTTCTCTCATGATGTTAAATTAAAATAACAAATTTCCGAACTCTTAAATAACAAAATTTTTTCAAATTGAACAAAAATTTATAAAGAAAAGAAATTGCAAATCTAAAGACTCCATAAAACCCAATTGACAACGTAGGTGAAAACGCATAATGCAATAATAAAGCGATGTCAACAACATAACCTCACTTTTTCGGCAGCTCTATTCGCCAGTCTTATTTTGTTTCGTCGATTTTCCGACAGGGTGGATAAATGATGTATATTGAAACGATTTTCCTTCATCCCTTGTCAAATTTGGTTTTGAGATAAACCAGTTTCGGCGTTGTGCCATCATCAGTGTCGATTTTCGTTCTCGACACTGATGACACTGAACGAAAATCGACACTGATGATGGCACAACGCCGAGACCTGTTTGTCTCCAAACCAAATTTGACAAGGGATGACGGAAAATCGTTCCAATATACATCTATTCACCAGTATTTACGTATATTACAAAACTAACAAATTTTGATTGCTTAACATACATATTCTTCAAAGACATCAGTTTTCTGCAAAAGGTTTACTATATTCATTGGAGAATACAAATTTACGTTAATATTTTTGTCTGAAAAATGCAGGTAAGCGCCTTGTATAGTTATTATATTTCTAAATGTATAGTAATATCTACTACGAGCGTAGTAGAATTCAAAAGAAGTTCTGTATGATAGACAACCCGCCAAAATATGCATACCGAACTTGTCAGAATAAAGAAAAACGTCAACGAGATGAGAACACCTGAATATTCATTTCATCATGGTAAAAACGTAAGTTTTGAATTCTTTTTGTTTGGCGTTGCTGTTGCGTTGCTTGTGAATTAAGAACAAATCTATTAAGACGTATGTATGTGTTCAATGTTTTTGGGCCTTTTGAATATACCAACGATAACTATCGTAAGAGCCGACTAAAGCGACAAACCTAGAAGGTGCGATATGGTAATATCAAATCGTTTCCGAGATGGTCGGTCTAGTACCTTCCTCAACGTACCGGATCAATATCCCGCAGCGAACCATCATTATCATTAATACTATTCACAACCTTCGTGTAGTGTGTTTATCGCTACAAGGGGAAGGATGAAAACTAGACTTTATTTTTACGGAGTTACCCATAAAAAGAAGAAATTGCAAATAACCAAATAGTATCCCAAATAACATCATCAGTGCTTCTAATCATTTGCCGAATATTTATTGGTCCCCTTCAAAGTACATAATCATACTAAAGCCGGAGTCATTGGTGCCGTATGTCGTATCGCTGTATCCGTATCCCTAACGTAATCAGCTGTTTATCGTTACGACGGTAAACCAAAACCTAATTGGTTGGCTACGATACGGTTACGACCTTAGCGGCACCAATAATCGATTGCATTGATTTTCATAAGTTTGGTCGAATCAGCTGTTAAAAGGTTACCGATACGGTTACCGATAAAGCACCAATGTCTCCAGCTTAAGGGTGATTGCCTGCCTATTTTCGTACTTCACAGCACTGCGTCAAACGTTGGGCGCATGTTACTTCACACATTTGCAGCAACAATTGAACAAACATAATGGAAATACATACATGCATATTTAAAAGTTGATGTGACAGTTAATTAACGATTGTTATATTGTAAAAATACTTTCCATCTAGTGATCTTTCGTTGTTTTTGGCGTAATTGAGAATTTAGCAGCTGCAGTAGGTTTATGCACACTACGTGCAATAAATTTATCGCATAAAGTACCCCTTTCAAATTAAGCATTTGGCATTAGCTAAATAAATGACCTAAGTCAACATTCATTCATACATTCTTCAACGATGCCAAGAATACAAAAGTATTTAATTCTTACCAAGGCAAGGAATGGACGACTGCTTGTCAACCAACAGCAAAACTTCATAATTTTACGCAAAAACGCATTAGAAGAGTGTATTCTGTATATATAAATGTCTTTGGTAGTTGTACCGGAAATCTCACTTGGATAAACACACAATACACTGAACGTTTTTATATTTCTTTTACTATTTATGAACCGTGAAGTTGTCGCTAAAATTAAACATCCGCTATGAAAAGCGGTTCACACAAAAGCAAAATTTTAATGGGTCTGAATACAACAACAACAACAACAACATACAATGATTATTAATTTGTAAATAACTTCATTCATTAGAATTTTCTTATATATTCAAGCGACTATAAATGTGCCCACGTCTTATTGTTGTGTTCTTCCTTCTATGATATGCTATTTTAATTTCTTTTTACTGCAAACTACAAAGACCCAGAGTTTTATGCCCACCTACGAGCAACATCTGACAAGGAAGATGATTTTGCATAGATACATTTCCATGGACAGAAATAATACATTAGAGGAATCAATTGCATTGCGGGTGTCGTTGCGTGAGCATTTTAAACGAAGAGATCGAAGGTGGAAACACATTTTCGTGACGTTTACTAGGTTGGTAGCTTGATGCAGAAAGTTTTACACAACTACAATAGGGACATTCAAAACTCATAAAAGCTGAATATCAAAAAAAATCTAATTTTTTTTTTTGACATCGAGCAAAACCATCAGGTCCGTCGAGTTTGCAAAGGACGTTTTCGAGCTATTCGAAAGCAACGAAGCGACTTAGTATCGTGCTATGTCTTTAGTATTGCGCTCGGAGGATATAGCCGTATGTCCACGAAAATGGGAAATCTTCTAATCGCCATTCACTTAAATATGTCCAGGCTCATGCATTTGCATATCGTTCAAGCAGTTCACCACTTTCCGGTGTTTGCGGCCAAGTATTCTCTGGATAGCCACCGAACAACCGTTTGGTGGTGGGCTAATATTAAAAGACCTGACAAAACCATTTTGACATCACTAGGCTGTTAGTAAATAATCACGCAACAACAAAAACATTAAAGCGAGCCGCACTGGTATACATGAACACAGAAATCATCATTTATACACATACATAGAATGCGACGGAGAGCTATCTCGCACACACAGATGTAGTCATCAGCCGAAGTTGTTACTCACACATACACATGCATATATGTAGCTCAATTACCAAGCAGGAAATACAGCCATTCTAGAAGGCGAAACGTCTAGACTTTAGTAGAAACATGCGAATGAAGCAACGTAGAGTATATAAGCAGCGCAAGCTGAGTATTCAATAATCAGTTTTGATTTAAGCACGCTATTGGTTGTGAAGTATAAGTGTTATTGTGAAGTACTCTCAAAGTAGTCTAATTAAAACCCCTTATTTTTAAATTTTGATGAAACATTACCAAGGGTGCGAACCCAGGGCATTCGGTGTGGTAGGCGGAGCACGCTACCATCACACCACGGTAGTCGCCATATATATATTGAATATTGGAGTTATTTATTCAACAGTTTAGCGATTCAAGCGTTAGCGGAAGGTTTGGAATAAGAAGAATTTCCCAAAATTCGTTACAACAGGTTTAAGGCCTAGTTGGGAGATTCCATCGGCAGCGCCTTATCACCATAAACTACGGCTTCAATCAGCCATCCAGCTTGAATCAAGTGAATAGCTATGCAAATATGTTACAAACCATATCCCGGAGAGCGGGTTGCAAGTTGTGCTTGGAAGCCACCACGTAACTCTCACGGTGTAGAGAGAAGTTGCAGTAGCCTCAAAGAATTTTGAAGCATCTGTCTTGCCAAAGTCTAGTAATAAAATCATAAGACCTTGGATGGCCATATTATGCGAATAAAGAGTTGGAAGAGGAGGGAAGAAGTGACCTCCGTGACCTTGGTGCTCCCAACTGAACGCAATCTCACTACACTGTAATTTTATTTCTATGGGTGTGACTTATAGCGATGACACCCCTGTGTCTACGTATACTACCGAAATAGTTTAAGGGTGTATTCACGTTGGTGCCTCGAAAAGGGGAAACTCGCATAATCTTCAAGGTGAAGCCGGGATTCTAGCAACGAGTGTAGCGAGAAACTTCTATGCTAGCATCGCCGCTTTTATATAAACACTCTTCACCACTCTTAGTCTGAGTCGCAGTTTGACTCACATCTCCACTAAGCATTTAAGCTACCATCGAGACCCAAAGTGAGTGTGCCCTTGCTTATGCTGACAGACGACGCACAGTGGCGCCTCTGCCGTTAAAGCATGGCAAAAATCAAAAAAATCATGAAAGCGTTCGTTAAATCTAATACACGTTTCTAATAGAGAATTCCAGGGATCAAGAATATACAACTGTTTTTTCACAGAAAATTATAGTTTACCAGGTAGAGCCGCTCAAAGTTGACCAATTTTCAACATTGGGAAAAATTTGAAATTTTTCTTTTTTTCGTTGTATTTAAAATGGTTTTGCGAGTAAAGAAGGCGGCCGGTTGTCGTTTTCTTGTATAGCTATTAAAGATAATTTAATTTAGGATTGAAACAAAAAAAAAATGTTTTTTTTTTTTGGTAAAAGTTGGCGGATATACCTGTTTTTCGAAATGCCTATTTTTAGGCCCTTTTTAAAATTTTGATGGAAACAAAAAAAATGTTAAATTAACAGCAGTTATTTGTGAAATATTCAGTTACCCAAATTCATAAAGTCTACCTGCGTCTAGCTGCAACTTCACTTTTTACATCAAATAAAGTTAAACAACCTTGGGCATAAATACGCGCCTGAGCAGGTATATATAATTCAGTACGGCCGTGAGGTCGTTTTTATTATTGGAACTTGTTAACAACATACATTTTTTTAATTACGAATTGTATACCTGAAATTCATTTTGATAATTTCAGTAGGTATATAAAGCTATCCATCATACAATGCACATTATCATTCGTCTTTTGGAGATTAAGGAACTAAGTATTCTGTTTACTTAAATAAAGTGAATAGTGTTTTTAAATATAGTTCACAGATTAATATTTAGTCAGATACACTCGAAGCCAATTCTAATATGTATCTAGAAAACTCGAAAGTATTTGCGGTGTTTAAATCTACAAAGTCAAAACGGGACTTCGTTGAGGCTATTATGAGAGAATTAGCGAGTGAAACAAGCATTAAAGAAAAGGAAGGCCTGGAAGAAAAAGTTGGTTTACAATACATTATGATAGAAAGAAAATGGAAGGACGTTTATCGTAACAATTCAAAATTTCTAAGTACGCATGAAAAGTGGATAGCTTATAAAACTTTTTGGACGAAGAAACGCCTAGCACGTAAACCAATCCAACTAGAGGAAGACCAACAAAACCCATAGAAGAGTGTTCTACCTACACAAGGAAAAGGAAGCTGTCTGATACCACAAAAGCTATTATGGCCACGACTCATCTTTCAGAAGCACTGGCTATTAAATATAAAAAAGACGAAGAAAACGTGAAGTCTCATATAACAGAAGCAGTTGCGGTTGCAAGTCCAGTGCGACTGACGAGGATCAAAAATAGCTTTCCCACACCACCAAATGCGCTACCTAGGAAATACACTCCCGAAGAAGCTTTCGGGCTGTTTATAGATATCAGTTTAACGAAGAAAAAATATATTATATTGCGTAAGTCATTATTGCAACGTAATGCCGATATTTTACCTGGATACAAAAAAATTACTCAAGCCAAGAAAGAAGCAGTTCCTCTAAGTCCCAAAATAACCGAATTATCAGCTGAAATTGAGCTACAAAACCTAATGGATCATACGTCTACACGACTCCTTCAAAGTTTTACTGAAGAAAAGTTGAAATCACTGCCAAAGGAGCTAGCATTGATAACTAAGTGGGGCTGTGATGTATCATCAGGACAAAGCGCATATAAACAAAGAATAAATGTAGACGATGAAGCAATTACAGATAGTAATATGTTTATGGCTTCTATTGTTCCATTACGACTAAAAGATGAAGCTTCAAAATATTGGAAAAATCCACGTCCGTCATCAACTATATTGTGCCGCCCGATATTATTTAAATACGAGAAGGAGTCTTGAAAATCTTGATGATTCAATAACTGACGAACTAAATTATGAGTATGGAATATCTCCTTTGCATGCTAGTATAAGATGTATGGAATTTGTTTTGAAGCTGGCTTATACACTACCACAACAAGGAGAAGTTTTCGACGACAATACAACATGTAAGGAGAAACAAAACAGGAGAAAAAAAATAATTCAGGATGCATTCTATAAAGAGATTGGCCTTAGAGTTGACTGTCCAAAGTATGGATACGAAAATACAAATGATGGTAACTCCTCAAGAAGATTTTTTTGAAAATGATGAAGTGACTGCTCGCATAACAGGAGTTGATAGAGATATTGTGAAAAGATTGGGAGTAATTTTAAATATTTTAAACTGCCATGAACCAGTTAATGGACCCCAATTTGGAGAATATGCATCTTACAGATACGTATAGCTCAGAAATGGTCCCAGTGACGATGACTATGTTAAGATAAAATAAGTTTCCCACTTCTTATCACAACAATGAAAAGGAGATTTACTAATCAATTTTGTTACTTTACTGAAAAATAAGATATCTATGCACAAGTTAATTTTTTATTTCAGAAAAAAGAATTAATTTAGTAATTTATAAAAATGTACTTTTCGTTATTGCATTTCTCTAAAGTTTATCAAATTTATTTTAAAGCTTAGGCATTTCGCCTTCAAACGAGTATTACATTTTTATAGAAATCAATACGTCTATCGAGTTTGGTACAAATTGGTAAAGCGGTTACTAAGATCACACTTTTTAGCATAAATGGGCAGTACCACTTCCTTTTTCCAAAATTCGTTGGCTGTTTAATCTTTAGCTCAAATTAAATTTCATTGAACCACTTTCAATAACTTTTAGTTATTAATAAAATACATATTTGGCTTATAAATTAAAAAAAAACATGTAAAATTTTACTATGAATTTTGAAGCACCTTGTTATTGTGGCACCAAAAACGGACATTTGAGTTTTATAAGAGTATTGCCATTTAAAAGAAACAATACGTCTATCGATTTTGGTAGTTATTGATTACGCGACTACTTAGATACAACTTTTTATCATAAGTGGGCAGCGCCACGCTATCTTATTAAAATCATAAGTTTATCTTATTTAATGTCATTATAAGTCAAATCTCATTTTATTTTTTTTTATTTTTTACTAAAAACATTTTGTTTTTGCATTTTTCTAAAAATTTTGGACTTTGACGAATTTTTTTGAAGCACCCTGTATCTGTGACACTGAGCTTTCACATAATAAAACTTCAAATAGTTAGCTTTCATTTGTATTTGAATTTTTCAACATATCTTCATTGGTTCAAAAGTTATGATTTTTGCAAAGAAAAAACTCAAAAGGCGCCACTGTGCGACGTACAGAAGTCAATTATATAAATAGCCATTGGGAGAACATCTTTAGATAACGCTGAAATCAAACACATTGTGGGAAAATTGGATGCCCACAAAAGCCTTGGGCTCCATCATGATGCAATCAAAGCCCAGATCTATATTCAGAAAGACGGGCACAAGTTATACTAGCTGCCTATAGCTTACGTATTCCCATCGAACCTAAATATTCTTAAGGCTTCAGAGAGGAATTCCAAAACTGTCGCTTTTCGCTAACCACCAGACAACCAGAAAATCCGTATAGCCTTGTTGATACTATCCAATTGACATTATAGTTTTGAAGGTTCTTAAGAGTTGTTACACTCAAAGAGGTAGCCGCCACGTAGCGGTGTGAGCCTGCTGAATACCCGATAAGTTCTGAATCTCCAGATTAGCCGGCAGGCATACTATACATATACAGATGCTAAAAAGCTCATGCTCAGTCAATTTAGCTCGTCTAGCTATGGAAATGTGATCCCTCCAAAGTTTTCGCCATGCAAAGTACAACTCCGATGAACGGTCTTATCTATGGCCATTTCGAGAGGGCCCCCAACACTATGGAACGACGGTATTTTTGTGGGCATAAGAGGCATATTTTACATGTACATACATAAATATATCAGTGGCGCTACGTCGAGTCTTGGAACGCTTGATTGAGCATCCAACCGGATGTTTATATCTCAAAATAAATTTTCAGCAACATTTCCAAATATGTATGGAGTATATTTTAATTAAGAATATCTCTATTCTTTTGCAATTATACATGTACAATAAATATTCCAAAATTGTATTTTTAATCTCCCCTTAACTCTGCATCCTAATTCTATTCATAAACGAAACAAAACGAAAAAATATACCAACCAAATATTCAAAGTCCAATTTACTTACACTTCTTGCCTTTGGCCGCATCATCGTAAACTTGCAAATGTACATCTTCTACACGCACCATCGACGTTTGCGAATTGGATGCTGCAGCTGCTGCCGATGATGCTATTGTTGTGGCGGTGCGATTACGACATTCGAGCCAAGTAGGACGCTGTTGAAGATAGCATTTCCGGCGTTGTTGCATTTGTTGTTCACTTGCTGCCTGTTGTGTGGTCTTTATACTTGGAGCAATCTGTCGTGGCTGACGGTTTCGTTGCACTGCTACTACTTGTGCTTGTTTCGGCTGAGTAGATGGTGTTGTTGGATCCAAAGCATGCGCGCGCTGTAAATGCTGATCGAGCGTGCGTTGAGTACAAAAGCTTTGGCCGCATTGAGCGCATTGGAAACGATGCGCACCATGTTCTTCGACAATGTGCTTTTCACGTTTAACACGACGAGTAAAATGCATAGGGCAATAAGGACAATTGTATGGTGTTTCTACGGGATGCATAGCAATAATATGGTTACTATAATCCAAATTGCTGGTGAATTTTGGACGCTTGTGACAAAAACGGCAAACTAAGTTTACTTTTTGTGCAGGCGTTGCACCATTCGCTGCTGCTGTGACACCCCCCTGAGGTCGCGATGGTGAATGCGGCTGAATCAGTTGCTGCTGCTGTTGTTTTTGTAAGGCTAGTTGACGTGAGCGCAAATGTTGCGCCATACGCATTTTCGGTGAAACAATTTGTTGGTGTTGTTGTAGTTGTTGTTGCTGAAGCATGTGCTGCTGCTGTATTTGTAGCTGTTGTGGGGGTTGTATCACTTGCGCTGATTGTTGGTGTCGGTGTTGATAATTCGATGCGGAAGGAGTTGATGCGCAGCGTAGAGGACGACCCAATGTGTTTGAGGCATTGCGAAGTTGATAATGTTGCAAATGGCGTGGAGATGGCGTGTGATGTCCCACACGTTGTGTAGATTGTGCGGAAATGAATTGCGGACTCAAGTTGACACCGCTCATCTGTAACGCTTGCGGTTGTCCATGTTGCATGATAACGGTTTGTGGTGTTTGTGATAAGTGATATGTGGTGCCGACTTGATCAGGTGTACCGGTTGTTGTATACAACTGTGCTGTTGTGCTACCTGCTCCTGGTGTACTATATTCTTGCGGTATCACTATCATTATTTGTTGTTGCTGTTGCTGCTGTTGTTGTTGGCACGATTGGCGTTGAATAGCCACCTCTCCATCAGGCATACTCTCAATGTAGTTATCGTTCGCATCAATAATGGAGCATTTTTCCAACTCAATCGGGTGTAGTTGTTGCTCACGCAGCTGGAGTTGATGTTGTTGTGGCTGGTGATGATGATGGTGAAGTGATGGCAGATGTTGCTGTTCTTGTGTTGCTATCACATTGGGTTGATACAAATCGGCGGCATTGATGTAATAGGTTGTGGCACCACCACTGGCACCAGGCGCTCCTATAAATGTCGGCGAAAGGTTTGTAAGATCCGCGGATGACGTCCATTGTATTTCTTGTCCCGGAACGATATTGTGTGCATAAAGATTGACACCCATTCCCAGATTGTGCATCGGCTGAATGGGGTCTGCTGTTTGTGCTAGCTGCATTTGAGCAGCTTCATATGCACAACTGGGCGGCAAGGTTACGTAGTGCTGTTTCTGTTGGTGCTGTTGACCACTTCGAGCGTGGGTCGGCGCGTGCTTCGACGTTGCTACTAGCGTTTGGTTATAAATTTGAGGGCGTTGTTGTTGCTTGCGCTGTTGTTCATACATTTGTTGATGCTGTTGCTGCTGCAAACGCTGCTGTTGATCTAATAAATGTTGTTGCTGCATTAATTGATCCCGTTGTTGCTGCTCGAGTAATTGCTGCCTCATTAGATGCTCTTGATCTTTTTGGTGTTGCAGTAATTGCTGGTGTTTGAGCATATCATCATCATTATGGTGTTGTTGCATGGCTTGTTGCGCTTGTACAACCTCAACCTGAACCAGTTGTTGTTCCATTAGTTGTTGCTCAACAAGGTGAGCTTGCACCAGCTGCGGCTGCTGCTCGTCTTCCATTTCTTTTTGTTTTCGTAGCCGCTCCTCCTCCTCTTCGCGTCTTATTGTCTCACGCTCCGTTGCCTCGAAGTCGTTAAGCAGCTGCGCGAGTGTCGCATTATCGACCGCATACTCCTTCCCAGCTATACCCTCATCTCCCTCAGACGTGGCCAAGCCAGGCGTTTGGGATTCTGCAGCGCATACTAAGCCAATGCCATCATTAGCCTCTGAGCTCTGCGCAACTGCTATGTACTGTACTGGGGACGCCTCCGCATCGACCACCTTGCAATTAGGATCTACATGAGCAGGTATTGCAGCGACCTCTGCCACGGCCACCGCTGACGCGCCGCCATTCTTCGTTTTTTCTACATCGTGTTCGTTTTGGCCATTATGACAGCTTGCCGGACTTGAGGAAGCCGTTTTTGCAGCTGTTGCTACCAACTCAATATTCTCAAAGCAGGGTATATCATTTTGGAAACCGATCAACTCAGATTGTGTACTATCCTCCGTGAAACATTCGCCATATTTATTAGCATACTGTTTGCTATAACCTGGAGCTGATTGTTGCGGCTGGTGGTGGTGCGGATGATGATGTGGTGATGGACCTACAGATATAGGTGCAGGCAGCGGAGACGGTTCGGACATCTGCCCGCTACTCACACTCCCTGGTTCCATGTGTATATGTTGGACATAAGGACTCGAAGCCACAGAGAGACTGCCACCACCGCCGGCCATGCTGCTACTACCCACACTACCTATACCTCCAAGCGGACTTTCGGCATACATGCTATGCGTAGGTGTAGCTGGTGGTTCGGAAAGTGGTGAGTAAACTGATTGTGCAAAAAAGTCATCTGCGCTTGACGACACTGGTGTATAAATGTGTTGATCTTGCATTTCATTAAGAATTCCGCTCAGTGTTGTTTCCACATCTTGCATCTCGCTCAAATTCGTCTCACTAAGTAGTTGAGTACGTTGCGGGGTTTGTGCGTGTAATGGAGCGTGAGAGGTTGTAGCATGTAAGGGTGAACGTGTATCAGCTTCTGCTTCAGCCTCGGCGAGTAATGCAACGGTTACCTCACCAGCGGGTAATGTGGCCTGTAATTCGTTGGCCTGCGGCGCCTCAGACTCATCATCAGCTAAAGCTGGTGCGATTTCGCTAATAATATCATGTAAGTTTGTTCTTGTAGCACTATAATCGTTGTTTCCACTGTTGCTATTGCTTTTCGCTGTACATCCCTTGTGCCCGTTGGGACTTGACCCAGTGCCATCACTGAAGCCCATAAAGTCACTTTGTTCACTCTCATAGCGACTGTTACCTCCAGCATCACCACGCATAAATTGCGTATTCATATCCTTTCCTTGTACTGTGTGTTGTGAGTTGCATTTTGAAGTGTTAATGTCGCCACCAGAAGCTGACTGTGTTTGTTTGTCGCCGGCAGTCTCCGTTGAGAGTTGATGGGTTGAAATTGTTGCTTTTGTACTAGATGTTGTAGCTGCTGTGGCGGCAGTTGATTCCAGACTTAATGCAGTTGCGGATTTACTGGAATTATTTTCGTCGCTACAAGTATTGTTGTTACTATTATTTTTCTTATTATTATGCTCGGCATGTGCAGTATTTTCTTCGCCACACGCCATTATTTTATCATGCGAAATTTCAGTTCCTTGAATTCCCGTTGTCGCCTGGGGACTTGTCGTTTTCTTTGGCGACGCATACGCTACATTCTCCGTTGACACTGTTGGTCCAGCCTTAATTGGTGTATTTTGCACACTGGTGGTGGTTGGGCAAAATTTTCTTTTGAATTCAGCAGATAATGCAGAAAGCGGCACGCGTACTATTAATTGATTACGCAATAGAACCGAGACTGGATTGGAAATTGCAGACGATAACGTGGATTTAGGTGAGGGCAGCACGGTTTCTATTGCTGTGGCTGCTGATGAAGATTGCATAGAGTCCTTATTTGGCTTCACATTAGATTTCACTGGAGAAGTATGGAGCACAGCCTTTGACGATGTCGACACAAGTGAGGAAAATGTCTTTAGAGACATAGGTGTCGCTGGTGACGTTTTAGTTGGCACAAATTGTTGCTGGGCTGCATCATCCTTTTTATGCGTTTGTGCTGATGATGATGTTGGCAAAAGTGCTGGAAGTAAAGGCAGCAAAGGCACCAACTGGCTAGGTAAACTCATCTTATTTGTTTTGAGATTATAGGAAGTGGTTGGGAATGTCATTGACGTCGTCGTCGAAACATCGCTCGGTGATGGACGACCCTTTTTATTATTATCACAATTTTCTTTGGTTGACTCCACACAGGTTTTGGCATTCAAAATATTCACATTATCTATTATCATCTTGCCTCCTTTAATTTTGCTAATTGATGGAGGTGGAAGGAGGCGGCTAGTTTGATAGCTGCCTCTTACAGTTGTCGCACTATCATCTTCAGTTGTGTCATCGGTCATACAGCCGTCACGACAACAGCTACGCTTTGGACGGTGACGCCTGCGTTTTTGTGGCACTACAGTATTTGGCTCGTCACCTTGTGGCTGCGATATATTCCCAGCGCCAACCACATGGTAACGTGCAGCAGACATTTTCGAAACCAGAGCACCGCGTACAAGTTGAGCAGCTGTGCTAGTTGTCTCACTCTTTGGTGTACATGATAAGCAACCATCGGGACGTTTCTCTTGCACCAGTTTTAAAATGATAGGCATAACTTTACCGTCACTGCTGCTTGCGGTTGTTGCATTACTTTTGTGAGCCTCTTCCCACATTTTACGTCGTTTCTTAATACGTTTGCTACGGCGTTCTAAGCCCGATGTTGTACCTGCACTATCTCCGTCTGTCTCACACGTCTCGGTGAAGCTCATGTCAGTCTTTTCGGTCTCTCTGTAAGTTCCAAAGCGCTCAACCACATCCTGCGTGTAAAGCGTAAGCTGCTCATCTGTCTCTTCTGCCACCTTCGCCTTCTCCAATGCTGCCTGCTGTTGTAGACTTTCTTTCATTTCAGCTTTTGTCCGCCAAGGAGACCTAGTCGAAGATAGACGTTCGATCTCTTCAACGGGTAATTTACGTTTGAGTGTAATGCGTGTACTACCATCATCATCATTTGAGCCAATAATAGTTATTGCTTCGAATTCACCCTCAAACGACGTTGCTGCATCAGTCATGGACACATCTGTTGTTCTTTTTTCGTTTGTGGTGCACTGCGCTTGCTCTGCGTTCTCTTTTGTTTCCACTAAGGTGGTTGTAGGCTTATCGCTTAATTCACTGTTTTCTAAACGTCTCAAACGTACAAAACACGAGGGTAACTCTTTCGTTGTCGCTGTAGTCTGTGAACTTTCATTATCAGCTTGTACGTCATTATTTATTGTCGCCGCGCTCTCCACCTCTTCCAAGTTCACGTGTTGATGCATATGCTTATCGAAATATGGCAGCCGTGAACGCTCTCGCCATTTAAGACGTCGTCGTCCACGATGCGCGGTCGCATAATATGAGAAAGTTGGTTGTGGTGATGTCGATATAGCTTCTTCCAGCATACCATTGCTGCTACTACTAGTGGTTGAGTCTGTACTTGTTGTGATAGCCGCCGACGCGGGGGTTGCATCATCTTTACGTTCACTAATTAAATGTGTAAGACCAATACTGCGTCGTAATTGCTTTTTTTTATAATGCATAGCTGTGAAAGCTGCCGCTGCAGCCGATGTTGAAGAGGGGGAAGACGCGAGTAGCTGAGCAATAGGACCCTTAAATGTACGTCGTAACTTATGATGCATGTGACGACGCGCAAATGAACGACATTTTGGTGAGGTGCTGTAAGCTTTAAGTGCAGCTTTTGTTACAAAAGCTGACGAGGCGGAAGAGGAGAAGGCAGCATTTGAGGTGGTGTCGGATGTTTCTAAGTCTGTTTGAGTTTCCGTTTCTTTCAAGCGCAAAATCATTTCTTCTGAATGTGTTGTTGTTGCCGCATCAAACTTAATAGTTTGGTTGTTAGTTATACTTGGACTTTGTGTTGCTGTTGCTGTTTTTGTTGTTTCTGTTGTTTGCGGCCGCACTTCAACTGTTGCCATTAGCGTTTCAACGCCTTTAACATCATCACCATCAACATCAGTAACAGCCACATTATTTTCAACAGCAAATCGTCGTTCGTCAGTTAGTAAACGATGTTCGTGCCTGCCGAAGTATCCCTTGTCTTTGCTCACGTCGTTTGCATTTCTCATACTCAAACTCCAATCCAAACTTGACTTTAAAGTGTTGCCAGTAATAACTGCCTTATTATTATCTTCGATTGCCGCCGCCGCAACCGCTTTAGCTGCATCAGTTTCACTGACAATTATCTGTGAGGCAGCCACACCATCATCTTTCACAGTCTCGTCGTTGCACGTCGTCGTTTGCTTTGTTGCCGCTAAAATTGGTAAATTACTAATCTCAGACGCTTCCAATATTTGTTTACTGCTTTGTACATCATTCGCTGGGGCTTCGGTTACCGCCAATACTGCGCACATCTCCGTCGCCCCAGCCATTGCTCCCAATGTTTGGTTCCACCCCATCGTTATTGCAACTTCTTGACCGCTAATCGGTTTCTCCTGTTGACGCTCCAGTCTTGTCCTAACATTGTCGACAACATCCATTGGTGTTTCCATTGTGAAGTTAGCAACAACAGCTGGTCGCACCAAATCATTCTCTACATTACTTTGCCACGAAGTGTACATTGCATTTGTAGCCTCATCAGAGATAGCTTTAACAACATTGCCGCCGCCAACGCCGTAGCGTCCTATTAATATATGAGCATCACATGAGTTTGCCGCCGTGGTCGCATCTTCCTCGTAGGCTGTGAAGTAGGCGTGTCGCGTATCCATAAATACTGCTGCTGACGCGATTTCCGCTTCTGTTTCTCTCTGATCTCCTTCACCTTTTTCTCGTTGGCATGCATCATTATGTTGTTCATCCTCCTCACCATCACCTCGTTCTCGTGCACGTTTTGCGGGTTGTTCACAGCTTACGGTATGCTTTGTTGGGAACGATGTTATGAACGCCGTATTGGCTACAGCATTTGTCTCCGCAGACATAGCGGCGACTTCCAGTTCTATTTGTTCTCCCTGCGCCCATGCCAACGCCTCATTTTTCACCTCAACGCCATTGTTATCACCGACATTGACAGCGACAGTGGCGGAGCTAAGACAATCAACTTCGCACCTCTCCTCTTTCACCTTAACAGTGGGTGAGCAGGATAATTCATTCCCATTCGTTTGATAGGCGATCGGCTTTCTTCGTGTATATTTTCTTCTCGTCGGTGTTGTTGGGCTAACAACATTTAACGCTGGTTTAAAAATAATGTGTGTTGCCAATAGCGACTCTTGATCGACACTACGATCACTACGACCGCTATCCAAAGCCTCCTCAAAATCCAACGTAGTCAAATCGCTGCTGCTTGGTATTTTCGTTTTCGATTTTGTCAGCTCATCGCCCGTTGATGGGTGGTTTAGTTGTATGGTTTCGGAGATTACTATTGAGCAAGAGGTTGGTGCTGATTTTGCTGTTTTCTTAGGTGGAGACGGCATTGTCGTTGGTCTAGCAGCAGATAACTTGGACTTTTTGCTGTTGTTATTGTTATTGCTGCTTTGAATGTTATCTACATTATTCGCGCCCAGCTCCGACCCCACCATCAACAAATGTGCCGATTTGTTGTAGTTATCGTTAATTAAATCGTTGCCAATGTCCAACACCGGTGGCACATTCACGCTCAACGCACTCGTCTTCGTCGTCGTCGTTCTCTCCAGCATTTCAAACACTGTTTGTGTTTCTTGGTCTCGCCGTCTTTGCCAATTACTTGTATTTGGCTTCGATGCTGATTTCGACGACGAAAACTTTGGCTTACTTTGCGCTGGAGTTTCATGCTGCTGCTTAGATTGCTGTTGTTGTTGTTCCTCTGTTAGTTCTGCTGTCGCTCGCGCCAACAGTTCTTCATATTCCCAACTATTCGTTTTATTGAGTAGGGATCGCAATCTAATTTGTACCTTGAGGCATTTGCGACGAAACTTGTGGATAATATAAAATTGTGCCGTACATTTTGGACAGATACGTTGTGGCAGTCCATCATTGGATTTTATCTGTAAGTAGAGAAGGAAGTTGAAAAAGGAAAATATTATAATGGTTGCTTATTAATGTTCAGTTTGTTCAAAGGCGAGAATGCATTTGGTTAATTTGGCTTGGAGTGTTTTTTTTTTTGGCATGGAGGGTTGTACACAAATAATTTGCAGTTGATTGCTTGGTTTTTACTGATTATTATTTGTGCTTTAGTCAGTTGGTTCTCTTTCGGTTCGAAGGTGTTGAAAATTGCTAAATATTCATATAATAAAAGAATACATGGCAACGCCCAATTTGGTAGGTAGGAGATAAGGTATAAAATGGTGTGCAAACAAATGACGTCAAAAGCTGAATGTCCAATACAATAACAACAAACTCCATAGCGACCAAATTCTACTACAACTACCATTATTAGCGTACGTACGGCCGACGGTAGTTGGTTCCGCCTTCTACGTAAGCTGAATTTGCCGCAAAATATATTCAAACAATGATTTGCCCTACCAGCGATTTCGTTTGTTTTTGATACTTTCGATTGGTTTATACTTTTTCATTTAGTTTACTTTTTGCTTTTATTTTTTAATTCTTTTTTATATTTCTTTGTGTCACATGGTCGTAAGAAATAACAGCCTAACTGCTATACTTTTACATAGGACTTGGATTCTTTACTCTGCAGATTAGTGCAGATTAGTAATAAATACTGGTGGTATTATCAAGCGCACTAGATAAAACATTACATAACTGCGCACTAATGAACGACAATCATGCTCGCTTGACAGTTGGTTCGCAACACACACATTGAAGAAATGAATTTCCCTGCAAAAATGCGTTTAGTCTGGGATGAGTCGCAGAGGAGTATGCGACTATAGCCAGTTCTGATATCTTTATATGGGTTGGAATGGTCCCTTTTGTTTGAACATGTCCAATGGAGACATCAATTGTACCTGTTTATGCCTGAACGGGTACTGTCGGACAGATCCTTTTTGTAATGTTCGACACTTCCTGTTTGTACCCCTTTGGGC
The DNA here is from genome assembly GCF_040869045.1 of Eurosta solidaginis. Taxonomy (NCBI): domain Eukaryota; kingdom Metazoa; phylum Arthropoda; class Insecta; order Diptera; family Tephritidae; genus Eurosta; species Eurosta solidaginis. Next base: position 84,693,021 of record NC_090319.1, on the reverse strand, counting down.
ACTGTTCAGGGCGTGCCCCTGCGGGTATTGTCGGACAGATCTTTTCTGTACTGTTCGACACTTCCTCTTTGTATCCCTATGGGAAATGTCCGACAGGCCCTTTTTGTATCCATACGGGTAGTATCGGACATATTCTCTTTGTGCCTCTACAGACAGAGTCACACAAGTCTCTTTTGTTCGCCTATGGGTACTGTTGGACAAGTCCTCTTTCTAACCGTACGGAATTTCTTACGGATTTTATAATTTTAAAACTCGAATACATTATTCTTAATTTGTTTTCGTATTGGTGTTGTAGAACAATAAAAACAGAACAAATACTACGATAATGGAACATATGGTCCTAGTATTTTAGGTTCGGTATAGAGCTCCGCATTTTTCTTAAATAATTCCAATCACTCACATTTAACCTTTTTATTTTATTCATTTCGTTGCTGTTTGGTTTTTATTGTTTTTTCAAATGGCTACATAAATTTCAATCGTAAACAGCTCTCCTTAGGTATATATCGCACGATTTTTTGCAGGGTTGTATCAGTTTTGAAATGTACGCTCGAGTAAGGTTCGTGTTTGGAGTGTTCTTTAATTAAGAGGTTTTGTGCAGCAGCGATAGTGGTATGGTGGTAGCGTGTTCCGAACTGGTAGAGAACTCAAAATGAAACAAACACATTGACAACATATTCTTACAACACACAAAAACTGCTAAGTTTTATGTTTCATTACATTCCATTCGGCTCACACCAACACATAGATTTTGACAATCTGAACAAAAGTATTGTTGTTGCTGTAGAGATGAGCCAACCATATAGTTGAGCCATGTTTGTTCCAATACAAACATTTTTCGAATAGCCACTGAAAAAAACGCATTATTGTGAGCAATGCGTTTCCAAGCTTTCGTCGAGCAACTGTCAACCTATCTATACCTGCCATCTATCCATTCGTTATATAAAACACAGTAAGTATTTGCATATTTAAAACAACAATCGTTCATTTGTTTTAGTTGTTCACAAAATGTGACAACGAAATTGAAAACTAACTGGAAGCGTGTCAAATCAAACAGAAGCTGTATACGGTCTAAAATGTATATACAAGTTTGAGACACAAACGATTACATCGTGCTACCACGTACATTATCATGTAGGGAAAAACCAAGCGAAAAAAAAGAATGTACCCAAACAAATGACATAGACGATGACAGCAAAGAAAGGACAAATGCGGCCATTGTAAGGTAAACTGCAATCAGTTACAGTAGCGCAAAAAGGCAATGGCACTTATTTCTTTATAAATCCATACATGTATACATATAAACAATAAATCCTTTGTATATTCTTTTGTCTTAAAAAAGATCTTTGCTTATTCTCTCGATGCAATTTCATACGAAAGGCGCATCATTGAGATTGTCTAAATGTAAATGAAACCAAGCATGAACAATTTTTTCTCGGTAATATTTTTTTTTTGTTAAATAAATTTTTATGCTAGGTCAATGATATGACTTATTTCACAAAAAAAAAGAAATTATACGCTTTAATGTTTTAATTAAGTAACATTTGTATGATAATTACGGTGACCGTCCGTACTTCATTTTAAGTGACAATCCCTATTTCACGCTCTGTCGTTTATAATTAATTACAAAGTAAATTATGGGATGTCCTTTATTTCGGCGAAGGCATTTTAAAGCAGCAAACATACATATCTACATATGTATTTCCTTAAAAATACTTGAAGTGGACAACTTTTAAGAATTTCTAACAATACGTTCTTATTGAGCAATTCGCTACCATTAAATAAACGTGTCAATAGCGCTTGACTCTCATAAGAACTTCATTGTTTATTCTCAAGAGTAGGTAACAGCGCCCCGCTGGCGAGTCATACCAAAATGCTGTCAGAAAACATAGGCTAAAGGAATATGCTGTTAAAAATATAAAGATAGAAAACTATAAACATCACTCAGAGAAAAACACCGTTCTAAAATCCAGCACCACCGGACTCAATTCAGCTTTTTATGTCCTTACTTGTTCTTGAAAAACGAACGACCTGTTCTTAAAACAACAACCTTGTTCTTGAACTGACACCATTTTCTTGAAAAGTGAACGGCTGGTCCTAAAATATGAACAAATGTTCTATTAATGAGAACGATGTTCTTAAATTAAGTGCAAGAAAAAAGAAACGGTACTATTCGTGTGAACTACAATGTTAAATGTAACATTTGACACAAGCTATCAAGCAGTTGTAGTGGCCCAGCAGCTATGATGTTGCGGTTGCGACCGTCTGGCGCGAGTTCGATCACCGCCAAACTCTAAAGTTTTTAAAACAGTTTTTTTATCTTCTATTTTTTTAACTCTTAATTTTCATTCAGTTCCACTCACATATGCACAAGTAATTCTCAAACTTTTTATGAAATGTTTTAAGTATATATTCAGATTGCACCATCAAATCAGAACAATTTCTCAATAAGAGAAATATATGAAAAAATGCGTTATGCGTTTTTTCTTAATATTTTTGGTTTTAATAAGTTTTTTTTATTAATATTTTTTATCAATGACAAAAAAAATACTATTAATAAAAAAAAAATAAATAAATGGGTACTAATTGAAAAAATTAGCTTCCCACTCCCATCAATGATTTGCTTGAACTGTTCTTGAATTGAGACCGAAAACTGTTAAATCGACCACAAATCGTTCTCGAAGCGTGAGAACGAAAAATTTTAAATCAAGCCCAAGTAGTGCTTGAAATGAGCACAGAAGGTTCACCCATCAATACCAAACTAGTCATAAAATACGAACGGTGTGCTTGGAAAAACTATTCTTAAAACAAGCCCATCTGTCACGTGTTAAGAAAAAACGTACTTAACAGACTTTTGTCAACGAATGTTCTTAATTTTGTACTTGTTTCGTTCGTTTTAAAACGATTTTTTCTCTGAGTGATTACATTTTTTTGTTTTGGAAAATTGTAAAACTTATCAGAGCTCCAGCTATGTATATGAAAACAAATATCATTTGGTGCCTGTTGTTGTTGTATTAACGATAACGACACTCCACGAAGGTTTTGGGGAGTGTTATCGATGTTGATGGTCCTTTGCCGGATACAGATCCGGTACGTTTCGGTTACAAAGCACCATAAAGGTTCTAGCGCGACATCTCGAGACTGATTAGTATGACCGCATTAAACCTTCTAGGCCATACCGCCCCTCCACTTCCTTGTGACATGAGGAATTTGGGATCGCTAGAGCCTCGCCAGCTAAACATGTGTACAATACATTCATATTTGCAGCAGGATTCCCCTCGCGAAGGGGACGTTGACAATTGGGTTGCGAAAGCTTTGAAGCTATAAAGCTTTGTATTGCGCTTATTAATCTCTTGAATCACTGAGGCGAATGATGACTAAATGTATCATACACATATTATATAATTATAAGAGAGGGAGAGAGAAAGAGGGGGCTCTAGCGACCCAAAGCTCCTAGAAGGTTCAAAAAGTTCATATTAAATAGATCCCGAGATCGTCGAGCAAGTTCCTTAATGGTGCTTGTTACGGACACGTACCGGATCGATATCGTGCAAAGAACCGGCAATACCGATAACACTCACTAACTCTTTTGGAGAGTGTCATCAATATCAAAAACACTCACCAAAATATTCGAGGAGTGTCTTTATCATTACAAGAAGAAGAAGAAACGAAGGACTTTCATTGTTATCGTTGATTTTTCGACAGGTTTATTATTGGAACAATTTTCTATCATCTCTGGTCAAACTTGATTTGGACACAAATTTGATGAATTGCTCTTGCTTTGAATAGCTTTGAACGCTCTTTGACTGTTGAAGTAAATGCAACGGACGTGAGATTCTTAGAATTTAACCATCGGCCAGCCTTCTTTATGGCTGATCGATCTGCCTGAAAGACGCTGTAATAACTACATCAGTCCTATCGCATGACAGCTTTTCTGGAGCTTACCTTGCAGGTCTATTGGTAGGAGGTTCAGCATAACCTCTTGAGCCTTTGTGGGTATGCAGCAGCCAAATTGAATTGCTGCCACAGAGAGCTGTAAGAGTCATTGCGTGGGCAACCAATCCATCCAGTTAGAAAAATACCAGTAGTGACCATCACATCAGCATTTTGTTTTTGGAGCGTATGTCTAGTCTACATACCACATATGTAGCAACGAAACAAGTTCATTAAAAAAAATACATGTCTCTATAACGGCTCTAATATCCGCTAAATTTACATTACATACAATCTTTACTAGTCCCAAATAAGCAACGAACTCTCAAAGCTTAGACCAAAAAAAAAACTGAGCTAAATTGGCAATTACCATATTTGAGATCGCACACATGCCATTACTCCAATATGAGATGATCTGTTCACATACGATTAAGCAAATGATCTTTAATGAACTACTTAAACAGCTCAGCCCATGACCACTTAAGCCATGTTAAGTAATGTGAATAATTGAATGAATAACGAATTTGTAAGAATTAAATTGAATTGCCGGTTAATTGGCTTTAAACGATATTCCATGAGTTTTACGCAACGAATTGTAAAAAAAAAAAAAAATATTTCGTATGAAATCGAATGAAGATCGTGCAAAAAGGGCATATAACAGCAGGTGGTAAAAAATAGGATCATCCGCACAGCTGGTTTTCATGTTTAAATAGTAGGTACTGTTGTAACTTTACTTATTATCCTGTTATTTATAATTCATAATACATGTCTTTATTTTTTTAAATTGCTATTTAGGTTGTTTTAAGTTGTGTAATGGCTTAATCTTAATTGCTTACGACAAGAAATTTCACACAAAATCAACTTGAAGGGAGGTCCTTTTCTCAGACTAAGCCAGCACATTTGTTGAGTGCATTTAACCTAACCAATAAGGGGCAACTAGCCGATAAGGACATCCGGCGCATTCATATCTGAGTAAGAAGCAAATGTGCAATAAAAGTTGTGTGTTTCGCTTGACCACCACGAAATGTGGTGACGAGGCATATTAGCCATGCGTAAAATATTAGATTAAGAAATTGCGCACAAGATGGATCAACAGATATCGAGCTAAGTTAAGAAATACTTAACCCTTGCTCATTTTAAAATTTATTGTGAGCATGCGAATTTAAATAGTTTAAATATAGCGCAATGGTTATTCACTGGGTGATGTTCATACGAAAGTGAAATAATGTATCTGGAGTTAGGAGAGACAACTAAGTGAATTGTGGCTACTACGGGGCGTCCTCATTATTATTATCCTTCAGATGTTTTCGTGAGAGAATGCCTACACAAGGATCTGTATCTACATAATCAGACAGTTACACAGCCTTTCGATCTTCAATCAAAGAAACCATGAAAAACAAGGAAACAGTTCAGGTAACATTGAATTCAACTGCCCTGTGAAAACGTTGCTCAAACTTTTTAAACTGCCATCAAATGATCCAAACTCATAAATTTGGGTGGAGAGTACCTAAGCACTGAAAAAGTTGGTAAAACTTTTTAAACTGCCATCAAAATGATCCAAACTCATAAAATTGGGTGGAGAGTACCTAAGCACTTTCACTTGGTGCTAGGTTTATGGTGCGCTGCAGTCTTTAGTATCAAAGTAAGTTAAATTTACGCAGTACACAAATCTTTAGCATTTTCGCACTGGATGATGAAACACCGGATCAGATTCTCGGCAATTGCTTTGCTCAAGCAAGACAGTCTCTCCTACCTAGATGTATGGTACTGGAATTCATCAAGTCTACGCATGCAGCAACATGCTGAAAAGTCAAGCACAATAGATCTAACTTAAGATCACAGGGCTTAAATAATAATAGTTAAAAGTGATTAGTGGTTAATGCTATTTGTAATTCTATATCGAATGTTGAGTGGAATATCACCCTATATTGGCTGCCGTTGCGAAAACGCCCCATCTCAGAAAACTTTTGATTCCACTCAGCAGTCAATATAGGGTTAAGTACGCAAAGTTTCTGGACAGTAAAGTGTCTTATGTCCATTTATGTAATTTTCATAGTTTTTGCGCACCAAACTGGCTGTTATAGGGTTAAGGCTAGCATCGTAATTATTTTTAATGGGCTATCTCTTGAAAATCTATAATTTTTAATGCGTACTAAAGACGAGAAGCATAGAACTTACATTTACATTTTTAATAGCCGAACAGATAAATAAACATGCATAAAACGAAGTAATTACACATTAAGTGCTCTATCATAGCTGGGTATATAAATTTAAGGATATAGTCTTATTATTGATTGCTGTATGAGTTGTTAATTGGGCTGATCTTTTAACGCCAACGATAACCAAAAGAAGCGCACGCGCAGACATAATAGCTGGAAACAACAACAAAAATAACAAATATGCAGCGACTGGCGACAGACAGGTAAAATGGCAAGAGGGTTATACGAGTAACAGGAAGGGAAAAGTACTAAAAATTAAGAGGAATTTGAAACAAATAAAAAATGGTGGTTTTTGTATTTCAATAATCAAGAGGAAGAAGGACAACAAATACAACAACAACACTAATGTGTAACATCAAGCCAACCTCACCTGTTTATTATTCATAATCTTGCATTGTATGTCAATTAGATGTTGTCAGTTCAGAGCGTTTGTAAGAAGTAATTGACCACATTGTGTTGGAAGAACATGAGTGCCCTCTACCAATCATCGAGCGCTAATTCTCACCGGCGCCGCACCGCACCTAACTGCCGCCGTTAGCTTATTGTTTATATGAATATTTTGTTTAAAGTAGGCTGAAGTGTATGTAGGAATTGGATAGATCCTCTTTTTTGTGTTTTTGAAGTTAAATTAGTTTACTCAGATACAAGTACATACTTCAGTACGGGCATGTATGGACATTAGGGTGGCTCTTCGAAACGAATATATACACAATTTACAAAAACGACGAATTTGAAACATTTCAAGTGTTCATATTCCTTTAGCCCAGGAACGTTTACGCCTTTTCAAAGCAATTTTTATGTCTTTAATTCCATGCTTTTTTAAATGACTTTAATCCTAGAAATTAGTCCACTAAAAAACAGAGCTACAGACTTAAATAGTATATAAAGGAAAACAGTTTTTCTGCATTCATTGTATTGTAACGAATTTTGAGAATTTCCTGATAATTATACACCTTTTGCTAACGTTCGAATCGCTGAACTGTCGAATAAATAACTCCAATATTCAGTGTTGCACAAGTGGTCTTTATTAGACTACTTTGGGCACAGTACTTCACAATTACAGTTATACTTCACTAATAGTGTGTTTGAATCAAAAGGAATACTGATTCCTCAGCGTGCGCTGCTTTTATACTCTCGGTTAACTGACGGTTCGCCCATTTCTCCTAAGGTCTAGACGTTTCACGAACATGCTTTCTAGAACAGTTGTGTTTCATGCTTAGTTATATAGCTATAAACATGTATATCTGTAGTTTACGTTTTTTTCTAGCCATGTGTAGCGTGTGTATGCCTGAGTAAAACCTTCAGCTCTTAGCTGCCGGCTACATATATGTATGTGAAATAATCGCTCTGCTTCAAGCTGCGGGTTATGTATATGAAATATTCTCCATTGCCTTGTACATAAGTGCGGCTGCTTGCTTTTTTTTTTGGTGTGATTCTTAACTAACATCATAGTGATACCAACAATTGTCAAAAAAAATTCTCAAAATTAAACAGAAGTCGAAAGCGTTTTGAAACTTTCACGTCGTTAGAGTTAAATTTAATGAACTACAAACCTGCGTACTTGGAAAATTTCTAAAAGTTCATAATACAAATTTTGTGCGCAGTTGAAATCTTGGCATCTCTTTAATTTTAGAGCTTTTTTATTGTTTGACCAATTTTTGTAATTTTCAAAGCATTTGAAAGCAAAATCTGAGAGGTTATTGATAACAAGTGAGAGACAATTCCGTCCACAATAAATGAATTAGCGTAGACCAAAGCAATATGAAAATTCACCCTTTTTACGATTTCAAGCTCCTTTTCTTGCGCAAACTCTAAATGCTTTTGATTGGCATAAAATTTTGCACATACAAATTTTAAGGCTATTTCAATATGGCTGGGGGTGAGTTTGAGAATTGCAACACTTTGGAAAATAACGACCACCCTAATGCACAAAGGTACAATGAAATATATATGTAATTATTATTGTATTAAAAGATGATGTACCAATTGAAAACCACACAAGCAGATTAAGGTTGTTGTTTTGTTTTCCCAGACATAATATAGAACGATGGCGGAGAATTAGCTTGAGGTAAGAGCAATAAATAAACAAAGGATGAATAAATAATAAAAAAATCGAAAATAACTAACAATAAAAAATTAGTGAACATAACATAAGAGGGTTAAAACGAGCAAAGATGTTTGTTTAAGAAGGGTGAAGGTGAAGGGTGCTGTTTAAAGTAGATTAGAAGCGAATGCAAATAAACGTTTTCAATGGCAAACGAAGAAAAAAATATATAAATATCCCTGGGGAATACTTGAGTTACAGCTACCATAACTTGAATGTAGGATGAGATCCTTAAATTTAAAAAACAAATAAAACACACGGTGTTCCATATGCAAGAGGATGTAAGGTATTATTGACTTTGGGAAGTGCCCAGAACTCTATAGTTATTTGCATTTTAAGGTAGAAGTCTTTCTGAGATACCATAACATCGAGTCAAGTAAAAATTGCACAGGGTGACCCGTACACTTAGATATCGAACAAAGCGCTTTGGGGAGTCGGTGCACTATAAGTGATCCAAAACGAGATTAGCGATAAGCTTAATAGGGACTATCTTTTAAAATCACAGCATAAAAAGGGAAGTACAGTACTGGCAATTTCTTGACCTTTGCATAAATGATCTCCATGAATGTATGTATGTATTTTTATTATTGCCCAAAGCTCGCTAATAGCCCGAATCTCCATCTTTACAACCAAAACTTTATTTATAGATTTGGACTCCAAACAAGAGCGAAAAAGGGACCCGTACATAAAAACAGCAATTAGAAATAATATAAATGATTTTTCCAAAATTATCTGTTCGCTAAGACACGAGTTGGTGCATTCACCTATTTATAGTAAGTGGTGACCAGTAATGGAATTCACTAACTTTTTAACCACATTATTTGCGAATCGCTAACTATAACGATTTCGTTATTCAATAACTATTTTGTATCGATATTTGTTTATCGCTGAACAGCTGTGTTGTTAATATTTCTGGCAATTTTAGTTAAAAAAGAAAATCGAGACTTTAATTAAATACTTTCAAATACGAAAAGCTGCTTTATTTAAAAATCAAATGGCATTCGAGGTCTTGGCGTACGTTTTATCACAAGATGAACATTTCGCTCCACTTTTTGTCGCATTCGGCAGCTTTAAAAACCTAGATCCCGCTGATCCTGGAGTTTCCATCAAATAGTCCATCATCTGACTTAGCTGCTCTGCTCTGTGACGGCTTCTTCTTTGAGTGCTATTACTTGTTGACGTCATTCAATTTTAATGTGAGAAATTGGTTATGTCGAGAAATATGAAATTAATACCGCATTTACTTACCTTTTGTAAAATTGGTAAAAACTTGCACAATAATGACTTTTAAAAGCAGTTATTATACTGTAGTATAATGCGTATATGCGCTAAAAATGAAATTATTCTACGTGTATATTTGATATATTCTACGTCAATACGTTCATAATATATTAACTCTGATATATTTTAGTTACGCCGATATGGCAACCTAATAGAATATAAGCAACGAATGAAGAGAAACGAAAATAATAAAAGAAACAGTTGTATTCGTGGAAGAAAAGAGATCGGTTGCATATTACATCTCAGAAGTGGTCGCGCACGCCAAAGTTTAATTTAAAATAAATTTAGAAGAGTACATTTGCCCAAATAGACTTTTTAATAAGTACAATAATATAAGCAAAATGGAAAATTCTCTTAAAAAACAGCAGTTAATACAAGTGCTAGCAGCTGCTGATATTGAGGTAGAAGCAAAAGCTACGGTAGCAGACCTACGAAAGATTTTCGCACGAAATCGCAAAAAAGCCGAAGAATTTACATGTCATTTGCTTTGGGATGGCGATGATGCAAAATCGCAGGACAGCGTTATTCAAGCAGTTGGAGTTGAAGGCGCCTTTAACGCTGTTGCTAACCATTCCGCCGCTGCCTACGTTGAAAATATTTTCGCTGTACACCAAAATACATACATCGCTGCAATCGATGCAATTCTTACTAAGAACCTCAGAGTAGAAGTTGATGATTCCGTTAACAACGCTGCCGTCAACGTTCATACCGCTGTCAACACCGCCGCCGACGTCGGAGCTCATTTCGTTGTACCTAAAGAAATCCGAACGGCTTATGCTAACGATGCCGCTGCCATTTTAATTGAAACCGCTGAAAACGAAAAAGAAGCCGTAGAAATACAACCGCCGCAAATAAATTTGATTTGAACAAAATGTCAAATGCTTTGGATGAATAGCTATTCGTTTTACGCAAACAGTATGACATTTTAAAATTAAAAAAAGAAATACGTGAGCTGGAAAATAATGACCAGCATCTATACAAGCCAGCGCGTAGAGTTTTGTTCCAATAAATTGAGCACTCAATAGTTAAGTTTGATGGTGACAATCGTATGTATAGTGCATCAGATTTTATACGTCATCTTGAACAAATTTTTGAGCAGGTCAAGGCAGATGAACTCTTCAAATTTTTGGCTTTGAGAAATTCCTTAACAAGTACCGCTCGATTGCTTTTAACTAAAGGGCCTGTGACATACGAAGAGTTGAAAGCGAATTTGTTCCGTTTCCCGTCAAGAAATATACAAAGTTTTACAGCACCGCCGAAAGAAAATTGATGAAACCGTGCGAAGGTATATTTTGGAAATGGAAGCGATTGCTCGCGGTAGTGATGTATCGGAATATGAGTTGGTTGCATTCGTTTTACATGGTTTAGAAGATCGTGCATTATTTTGTAATGCAAAGAGCATCACCGATTTGAAAGAGACTGCTAACATGGCAGAGCATCGTAATGCAGTGCGAAGGCAGTCACCTAATATACAAAGTTACAACAAAAACAAAGTTCCGATCGAAATTTCAGCTGTAAATAATCAATGCTACAATTGCTCCAAATTTGGTCATCTTAAATATGATTGTCCATATGAAGTTCGTTCAAAGGGTGTATGTTTTAATTGCTGGAAACTGGGGCATGATCACAATGCCTGTACTAATCCGAAATATGTTCAGCGTTTGAAGAAGACAGTAGCTACAGTAATGCAAACTAACGATGTACAGTCGGGGAATTTTTTTAATTTTGTAGATGAGGTAAGTGTTGCATTTCTTAATAATGAAGGTATGTATACAAAAACAACGAACCTTAAATCCATTTTTGATACAGGAAGCCCCATAAACCTTATTCGGATGTCTGAAACGTCGTTTAAAGAAAAACATAAATTATTTAATACGTCATATTGCGGTTTGGGTAACGCGCAAATAAGAACATATGGAACTATTTTTTGTAACATTAAATATAAAAACCACAATTATAAAACGATATATTTTGTAGTACCAGATAATTTTCTTCCAGTCCCCATTCTTTTGGGACGGAAATGTCTAAAAAATCTTAATATTTTTCTTTGTTCTGAAATCCAAAATATGAATAATAAAAGTGGAAGTAAAACAAATTCGTCTTTTTGTACATATGAACCTGCGTTAATGACAGAGGTTAATAAGTCACTTGCGATTGAAAACAAAAATTTTAGCGATTCTCGTATATCAGAGAAAATAGACAGATTTAAAGGAAATATTGAATTTGAAACATCTTTGGGAACTGAGATATTTGCGTTAATGACCATTGATACTAATAGTGCCCATGATGCATTTGATATAAACCCTCAGTTAGGTGGTGAAATGATTACACATATAAGAAATATAATTATCAATAATTATATTATGGCAGAGATTGACGTTGACCCAATTGATTACAAGATGACTATTAAATTAACAAGTGAGACTCCCTTTAATTTTGCACCAAGACGGTTAGCTGTAGAAGAGCGTGTTGCTTTGCGAGAAATTATAAGCGATCTTTAAAAAAAAAAGGTATCATCAGGCCAAGTGAGTCGCCATATGCATCACCGATTGTGATGGTTAAGAAGAAAAATGGTGATTTTCGTAAATGTGTGGATTATCGGACATTAAACAAATTTACTTTAAAAAATAATTTCCCAATACCCTTAATTGAAGACTGTTTAGAATATTTTGCGGGAAAAAAATTTTACTCTTCTTTAGACTTACGGAACGGGTTTTTCCATATCAATGTGAGTGAGGAGTCGAAAAAATATACCTCGTTTGTAACACCCGATGGCCAGTTTGAATATAATAGGGCACCTTTTGGATTGAAAAATGGACCATCGGTTTTCCAGCGTTATATACGTCGGTGTTTGCAGGACTTGATAGATTCAAAGAAAATTGTAGTATACCTTGATGATATATCCATAGCATCGTACGATTTACAATCACATATAGAATTGCTAACAGAAGTCCTTAAACGTCTTGCTAAGCGTGGATTAGAATTAAACATAGACAAATGTAGGTTTGCTTTTCAGGAGATAAAATATTTAGGTTATTTGATTAACGAGAAAGGAATTAAGCCAAGTGATGATCATATTATGTCAATAAAAAATTATCCTATGCCCCGAAGTTTAAAAGAGGTTAAAGCTTGCTTAGGACTCTTCTCCTATTTTCGAAAATTTATTCCGAACTACGCGAAGATTGCTAATCCTCTACAAAGTTTACTTAGAAATGGATCAAAATTTGAAATCAACGATATATGTATTAAAGCTTTTGAAGAACTTAAATCTAAGCTTATGTCAAAGCCAATTCTATCAATTTAAAACCCGGATAAAGAGACAGAACTTCATACAGATGCCAGTAAAGTAGGTTTTGGAGCTGTTCTCTTGCAGCGGCAAGAAGATGGAAAATATCATCTGGTATTTTATTTCTCTAAGGCAACACAACCACAAGAGTCACGTCTACATAGTTTGGAGCTGGAGACACTTGCAATAATACATGCGCTAAGAAGATTTGATTGCTATTTACGAGGAATAGCTTTCAAGGTTGTTACGGATTGTAACGCAGTTAATTTAACTCTTAATAGAAAAAACGTTTGTCCGAAAATAAGCCGTTGGGCACTGGAATTACAAAATTATGATTATAAAATTCAACATCGAAATGGGGTTATAATGGGTCATGTAGATGCCCTCAGTAGATGCCATAATTCAGAGTTCAGTGAAGAACATGCAGAATTAAAACGCACGGCATGTTTGATGACAAGAAGCAAGAAAACTTATCCCTATGCAGCAATTTCATCTCCGACGCCTGAGGATAAGCCAGTTAGTAAACAATTAGCACAACCTGAGCTGTCGGATGTGATGCCCTCGGATGAGATCAGTCAAACAATCGTTCAGAGTTATAATAATCATACTGAAGAAGAACTTAACGATATTGCAGATAATATCAAATGTCAAGTAGTTACTCCAGCGGATATGAATGACTTAGACTTCATAATACGAGCAGCTCAGAACAGAGACGAACACATTTTAAAACTGCGAGATCGCCTAGAAACGGAAATTGTAGAATATTACAAGTTGCAGGACGGTGTTTCGTTGTTTCGACAAAGCAAATCAGGTTTCCTCTAATTATATGTTCCATCGAAAATGGAATCTAATGTAATGCGTCTTATTCATGAAAAATAGGTCATTTAGGCATAGAAAAGACATATGACGAAATTCGAAAGTTTTACTGGTTTGCAGGTATGAAAGATAAAATTGTAAACTATATAAATAATTGTATTAAATGTATAATGTGTTCCACGCCAGTTCGAATATATGAAAGGATCCTCCATAGTATTGCAAAAGAACCAGTGCCGTTCCATACATTACATGTGGATCATTTTGGACCACTACCTTCAATAGATTCGCAAGGCAAGCATATATTTGTTGTTATTGATGCATTTACGAAATTTGTAAAGTTATTCGCCGTTAAATCAACTAGTACGAAGGAAGTAATATCATGTTTAGAAAAGTATTTTACCAGTTATAGTAGACCCAAACGAATAATCAGTGACCGAGGAACGTGTTTTACTTCACTTGATTTTACTTCTTATCTTTTAAAATTGAATATTGTGCATGTAAAAATTGCAGTTGCTTCAGCTCAGGCTAATGGACAGGTAGAGAGGGTTAATAGTACATTAAAGAGAATGCTGGCGAAACTAAGTAATCCAATTAATCACGCTGATTGGAGCAAGATGTTAGTCAAAGTCGAATTTTCGTTGAATAACTCCAAACATAGCTCCACAAAGTATACACCATCTCAACTCTTATTCGGGGTTAGCCAACGTGGAACTACCATAGACTATCTCAGTGAACATTTAGAAAATAGACAAAACTTAAGTAATATCAGTCTTAATGAAATAAGATCAGATGCCTCAAATGAAATTCAGAAATCGGAAGAAAGAAATCTTAAGTATTTTCAAGATCGCGGGTTCGAATCGAGCTCAAGGCCCAACAATAATTTTTTATCATTATTATGATAAATTTTTTCTTAATTGAAAAAATTTTTAAATTAGAATAGAAGAAATAAAAAATTTAGACAACTGCCAAAGCTCGTTGTACTGCTAAATTCCTTCATCGGCAACGTTTAGGCGCCGCTGCTATAACCATTCAGCCATCACAGCGGTTTTTTTTGGCTGAATGGTTATAGCAGCGGCGCCTAAACGTTGCCGATGAAGGAATTTAGCAGTTCCCGAAATGGATCTATACAAAGAGGTTTGGCAGTTGTCTAAATTTTTTCTTTCTTCTATTCTAATTAAAAATTTTTTTCAATTAAGAAAAAAATTATCATAACAATGATAAAAAATTATTGTTAGGCCTTCAGCTCGATTCGAACCCGCGATCTTACAAATCAGTAGGCCGATATAACAACAAAAATTCTTAAGTATTTCCTTCAGAGAAGTAAACCGGCAAAAGCATATGAAAAGGGGGAATTTGTTGTTATAAGAAATATTGACAACACGGTAGTAGTTAACAAAAAACTAATTGAAACTTTCAAAGGGCCATACGTAATCCATAAGGTGTTACCAAATGACAGGTACGTCATTAGAGACATTGAAAAGTGTCAAATAAATCAGCTCCCATACAATGGTATTGTAGAATCATCTCATATGCGCAAGTGGCTTCTTAAATAATCACCTTCCTTAAAAGAAAGCAACACTAATATGATTGTGGGCAATCATAAAGTCAGAATGGCCGAAGTATGAAAGCAAAATAGTAATAAAGTTGAAATGAAAAAAATCTACGTTCCTTCATATGTAAATTACATGTTGCGTTAAGCTAGTATTAGTTGGAAAATAATGTGATGAGTGTGATGTATACATGTATCATTTTGGTATTTCGTACATGTAAGCATGAATATATGTTGATGCATTTAGAGACTGTTGTTATATTTTAATAAGGTAAACACATTTTGGCAAAATAATCTAGAAACTATTCATACAATTTTTTTATCAGAATGGCCGAGTTGTAGTATAATGCGTATATGCGCTAAAAATGTAATTATTCTACGTGTATATTTGATATATTCTACGTCAATACGTTCATAGTATATTAACTCTGATATATTTAAGTTACGCCGATATGGCAACCTAATAGAATATAATACTGTTTTCACACAGAAACTTAATGAACATTTCACCTGCTAATGAAATCGTAAATTTTTTGCTTTCACACAGAAGTAACTGCTCGATTAGTATGAAGGATGAGACAGACAATCATGGCGGAACGATACAAGGTGGGAGCATGGTGACATACCTACAAACAAAAAAAATTCCATGTACTTGTAAATTCGATGGACAAATGTCAAAATCGTACTGCGCCGGTAGTTGATGTATCAAATCAAATAAAAAAGGTTATAATCAGCTGTTCGATGCGGCCACCTTGTATCGTTCCGCCATGCAGACAATGACATTTGCTTTGAAAACTAAGAAGCGGAAACGGAAGCGGAAAGCTGCTAACAGAGTTGCATTGTGCTTTTGACTTCATTAGGCATTCGATTAGCTACTAATGAAATAATAATAGATTCGAATTTTGTAGGGAAGATTGAGCTCAATAAGCGTCTTAATGTAGAAAACTGCCTTTATTATTCAATAAAGCGTCTGTGTGAAAACAGTATAAGCAACGAATGAAGAGAAACGAAAATAATAAAAGAAGCAGTTGTATTCGTGGAAGAAAAGAGATCGGTTGCATATTACAATTCAGAACTTATTTATTTTTGGCATTCCTTTTGCGCTTTTCGCATTTTTTAGGTTTCGTTAAGCTGTGCTTTTTGCTAATTTTATAGCCTTATGCGTTTACGTTATGTTAATAATAATGAGCTTAAAGGCCGTGGTTAAATAAAACACAATGTTTAAAAAAACCAATGAAATTTTAAACATTGTGTTTTATTTAACCACGGCCTTTAAGCTCATTATTATTAACATAACGTTAAGCTGTGCTGCTATTAAAACGAAATTTAAATTTCAACTATTCTATTTCGAGTCGTTACAACCAAGTTAGTGAATAGTACAATCGATAAGGCAAGCGACAAAATCGTTAATTAGACAAATCGCACCGTTATAAGTTAGTGAATCCTACTACAGGTCAGCCCAAATTACACAATCGATGCATCACACTATGGGGACCACCCTGTAGTGCTTGATTTATTGATTTGTGTTTATTGAAATCAATTAAAGTTTGAAAACAAGCTAAAATTTATCTGGAATGCAACTATCAATAATATATGTCACTAATTTATGGCCAATCGACAGATATGAATATGAAAGAAGCTTTAAGGCCTAAATATTCAACGACTCATAAATGTAAAGGGTCAAATCATATCTGCAGATACGATCTATTTTATGAAACTAGTGTTTAAACGAAACCACATGAAGGCTCCTACCATACGGACAAGGGAAGTAGACATAAAACAATATGCCTTTTTCAAATTTGAAAGTCATCCAAATATAACAAAGGTATTTTAAGAGCACACTAATACATCTAGCTAAAAACAGAAATGTCAAAAGCCATTCGAGCATATCTAATATGGATTATATAGGGGTTCATCTAATTGTTATTACTCAGGCGAACTAATGTGACATACATAATGATAAAGTTGTCAGATGTGGAATGGAGACAGCAGAAATGTGAATACAAACAACAACTTATAAAAACAAAAATAAAGCGAAAGAGTTGAACCACGAAACAGTGGCCACCACCTGCGCGGTAAAAATAAACAAAAGAAACGCTACAAATTTAGAAAAGCTTAAAAAAAACACAACCAACGTTTATATGAACGAAAAACAAATTGTTTAACTAATTGTGACACAACTCAAGTATTCAAAGTCAGTTAGTTATTTGTGTTTTTATATTAGCTTCCGCGCTGTTTAACGAGTCAATCAGTGAGTTGGATTCATGAATTTGTAGCGCTACTTATATTGATGAAGAGTTGTTTCTTTAATCTTTATAAATTGAATTGACACAAATTAAGCTTGAATGAGTTTTGTACCGAAATTCTCAAGCAGATTAGCATTTCCATGATGATGGGCTTTTTTTAGTTACAAAATAACCTATAAACTGTTGATACATGGTATGTGATCCTAGATTGGCTGTTAGAGCTCTTTACCAAACTCTTTTTATCAACATTTACCCATTGACCCATTATAAGGTTACAATAGCTTATATGTCTAAAACTATACCCTGGTTTTCTAAGATATGTGCCGTTACTTTTTGTTGTGTCCAGCGATTGAGAGTGAGGTAGGCTAGTGCCAGCGCTCTCACCTACGTGGCCAGACCAGCATATAAATTACCAAGTTATTATCGATTTTGCCAACTATCGGTTGCTTCGAAGCCTGGAATTTTGCGCATATCGATTTCACTAATCTTCAGTTTATCGGAAAACGATTCAGCGGCATCCACCAGTCCCCCGATTTGTATCAGCATCGACTTGCCAAACATCAATATCTTCACTCACTGGTTGCTTGGAAATCTATCAACCGATTCGTCATCTGCTCCTCGACGACTCACCAATCGTATCCACAGATTCGTGCACTACAACTCGCAGGTTATCGCTTCCACTAATCATCGGTTGATTTGGAATTCATGTACCGATTCACCTATCCCATCCACCGGCATTCATCGGTTTGTTATCTACGACTCGCCGTGTATCGATTTCACCAACCACAGGTTGCTTGGAAATAGATCCACTACTTCATCAGGTGTGGCCATCACACCTCCTGGAGCAATGCCACCAATCGCCTGTCCAGCCATCGTAAACCCCTCTACTGGTTGCAAGAACTTTAGTTCGCTGCAAACGCTGTCACCGTTCATCGATTAAACCAGCAACCGAAAATTGTCTGCCAACCGATACACCGTTCTCCAGTTTTGCGTAGCCTGTCCACCGGCAACAGGATGCATTCCACGATCCTATGCCTGTCACACCTTCCATCATCAATCAGTGGTTAGTTATACTTCCCCTCCAATATTAAAACAAGACACAATTCTGTGCAATGCCGCGTGTGTACGTCTGAACCAAATACCACCAACAAAGTAAGGTGTATTTATTTAGAAAGGAAATAGGTACCTTCTCGACTCTGGATTGACTGTGTGCTACCCCAGCCTTCGACGAAAGTCACCTTACAATTTATTGAGCGAATTTTCTAAGAAATACTTAGGACTGTCTTTGTGTCTGAGATGTTTAGTGGTTTATGCTGAAAATAAAACCAGGAAGAAAATGCGTACGTCCAGGAAAAGTAAATCGAACTTTAATCAGGAGCAGAACCTATGATATCTTTATATTTAGAAATTTGCTTAAGATTTCACTGGTTCTTGACCTTTTAAAGATATATAAACCTGATAAATCTTTGAAGATCAAAATACCCGACTACAGCAGCGTATTCCAAGCAGAAGAAAGAAATCTTTATTTTCTGCGACAGCCAGGTTGCCATAAAATCTCTTGGCTCCTACTCATTCAATTCTGAACTAGCACTAAAGTGTCGCCGATCTCTTCAAGAGATGCCCCAACAGAACCGTGTACAATTCACACGGGTCTCTGTACATAGGGACATCGAGGGAAACTACATTACAGATGAACTCGCTAAACTGGCTACAACCAGGCAGATTCTTCCCGACCAAGAACGCTTAGGTATGCCCCTGTCCACATGCAAGCTAATGCTAAAAGAACACATCCACCGTCAGGCCGACGACAGATGGCTACAAACACCGGGGTGTCGAACATTGAAGGAAACCTGGCCAAAATGGGATCCTAAAAGATTCCGTCACGTGTACAACCTAAGTAGGGATACAATTTGCACACTTGCGGGGGCACTAAATGGTCATGTCCTTATAGATAGGCATGCAGAACGGTTAGGAGCGCCATATTGTCGATGCTACAGGAGTTGTAAAGAGGATGAGGGGGAGGAAACGGTGATTGGTTCACCGCATCTGCAGCTGCCCGGCATTAAGCGGAGCACGGCAGCGCTTTCTGGGTGCTCCATTGCTAGATAATCTGAGAAAAGCATGACGTCAAGGACGTGGTAGCTTTTATCAGGTGCTCAAAATGGTTCGAAAAGGAAAGGTAATGGTGTATTTTCGTGGTATCACAACGGGCCTAATATCACTGGCCTAAGTATGCCCTCGGGCAGCCACCTCAACCTAACCTAACCTAACCTTACAATCATCATCAGATCATCCATCCCGGAATTGCTGATGTGTGAGAAAGCTGTGATTGCAATCATGTATTGGTAAGCGTTTTAAATCATTTTTCTTTTCAACCACAGTCAATGGTTTAATTCGCTGCCGCAGCGGAAAGGAGCATCAAACCTCTTCACTCAGCACACAACAATGGAAAAAAGGACGACAATAAGTTCGGTAAGTAGTTTTAAATTGACCAATATCTAGATAAAAAAATATTTAAGATAAAGGAAAAAATTGTTAAATTTTTAAACTAAATTAAACATATCTGACCCTTCATGTGTAAATATTTCGAATTACCTTCTCAGTGTACACACTTTTAAACTTAACTGCATTCCACACAACTGGGCACCCCGCTATCACAATCACATATCTAACAAATGAACCGTGGTAAGTAGTCAGCGATGCGGCGACAATTTTCAACATTTTATTCATTTCGACAGGTAAGCACCAATATCATTCTCATGATTTTCTTTCTACCCTTTCTACTTCTCTGTTCATTTGTGGCATAGCACCTTTTGGCTCATCCCAGCTATCCATTCAATTTTAATTTCCAACAGCGACAGCAAAAGTATGTTCCTGAACGACCGCTAAATACTTCGTACATATTTATGCACTTTTAGTGTACTTATTTTTATGCACTTTCGATGTCGCTGCAGTTGTTGTTGTTGTTGTTAATGTAATTTTTTTTTTTGGTGGGTATCACGAGTTAGGCAATTGTGACTGGCAACTAAACTTATACACTCAATAAAACAAACACAAAGTAAATGAACGGAAATGACAGCCATACCTTTTGTCGCCCTCGTTCAACGTGCTCTCGTAATGTTTCCCTTCCCCTCTTTACAATTCCGGCACAATTATATGCATTTGTAAATATGTATACCGCAATCCATTTGCATAAAAGACTAGCTGATGTCAATGTTGAGCTTGTGACTGAACGCAGTTTTATTTGTATACATACATATATATACATATATAGTATACCCTTTATTAGCATAAAGAAGGTAGGGAGCGGCAGTAGGGGTTTCGCCTCCTTTGTAATAATTATAAAATATGTTCGCACTAAATAGCTGTTATTTGTATAGTCTGTGATACTTGATAGCTCTGAAAAGGCGGCGTCAGCAAAGGACGTATTGTTAAAAAAAGAACAGGTATACTGAAAAATTCGAACATTGTTCTCAGAAAATGTTAGTTCCTTTCTCTTCCCCTATTTCAATGCATGTCCATCTCCTTCTAAGTCTATCCCTATTCTCTTTCCCCATCACTATTCTACAATCTATCTGAAGCCCCATCACTAATCCTTTCACCATCACTATCTCTACCTCATCCCTATCCGAAGCTCTATCCGTATCCCTATCCCTCTCCATATCCCTATTCCTATTCATATCCCTGCCTCTGTTTTTATTCCAATCTCTATTTCTATTCCTATTTTTATCCCTATCCCATCCTCTATCTTTATTCCTATCTCAATCCCCATCCCTATTCCTATTCTAATCCCTATCTTTATCCCTAACCCATTCTACATCCCTATTCCTATCTCTATCTATATCTCCGTTCCCTATACCTCTATCCTTATTCCTACCCCTATTCTTATCTTTATCTCTATGCCTATCCTATACACCTATTTTTAAACGGTTTTATTTAGCTTGACTTGACAGGCTACACGGCGGTTGTGAACGAATTTTTGTTATTGAAATTTAAGTAACTTCCCGATAAGCTACAAGCTTGAAACTTGGAATATAGTTCAGAACTCGATGACAATGCAATAATAAGAAAAAACTCCGATAGGTGGCGTATGGATCGAAATATTCCAAAAAATCGTATTTGTGGCCCGATTTGTTTCATATTTGGAACACATAATACATACAAGAATAGAAAGCGACTATGAAAAAATTCGCCGCTAGGTGGCGCAAGGTTCGAAATATTCAAAAAAAATCGAATTTGTGGTCCGATTTGGTTCATATTTGGAACACCTAATACATACATGAATATAAAGCGACCTATGATGTCCGATTTTTTATTATATATTTGGAACAAATATTACATACAGTCCGGTAGAAGTGACATTCAAATATTTTGTAGTTCAAGGAGGGACAAGCATATGTGGCGCAGAGTCGAGTAAAGTCTTCGGAAGGATTATGTATTGAGGACTTAGATTGTAACAAATCGTCAGGACAGAGTCCTTGTAATAATGAGTCACTAAATGAACTAAAATAGAATGGGAAATAGTGGACAATTAAATAAAGACTAAAAACTTGAAAATAAAATAATTGAAAAAAAATGTTTAGGTTAAACGGTTTTATTGAAAACAATACTTACATGAAGTAATAATAATACTAAAAGCTAGAAAATAATTAGATAGGTCCTAGGTACTAGTCATCACACTCCTCATCAATTCAGGGCGTTGATCAGACAATTATATAAAAGCGTTGGACGCGTCAAATTTCTATTGATAGTCATAAGTAAGACCAACTGAACCTTATTAAGGTTTTGCTATGCCTCACATTTTTAGAAATTTCACACACCCACTGCTTTTATTTAATTGTCTGATCAACGCCCTGAATTGAAAGGAGTGTGATGACTAGTACCTAGGACCTACCTAATTATTTTATAGCTTTTAGTATTATTATTACTTCATGTAAGTATTGTTTTCAATAAAACCGTTTAACTAAACAATTTTGTTTTTATTATTTTTTTATACTCAGCTGAGCAGAGCTCACAGAGTATATTACTTTTGTTCGCATAACGGTACCCCGTAACGGCATAAACTAATCGAATTAGACATATGTATATTAAAATGATCTGGGCGAAAAAAGAAATTAATTTAGCCATGTCCGTTCGTCCGTCCGTAAACACGATAACTTGAGTAAATTTTGAGATATCTTAATGAAATGTTGTATGTAAGTTCCTGGATACTCATCTCAGATCTCTGTTTAAAATGAACGAAACCGGACTATAACCACACCCACTTTTTCGATATCGAAAATTTCGAAAAACCGAAAAAGTGCGATAATTCATTACCAAAGACGGATAAAGAGATGAAACTTGGTAGGTGGGTTGACGTTATGGCGCAGAATAGAAAACTAGTAAAATTTTCCCACCCACTTTTAAAAGAAGGTAATTTAAAACCGTAATTTGGCAGCTGAGTATGTAATGTTCGGTTACACCCGAACTTAGCGTTCCTTACTTGTTTCATTTCATTTTTCTCTCACGATAACTCTTCCAAAAACTACTGGGTGGGCATGACTAGTGCAAACGATTGAAGCTGAACCGAACAAATAATATAAGCCGTTTCTTCTTCGAGCTGTGCTGGTCAGCTTCAGATGTGTGAGATCTAGATCGCTTGTTTTTTTTTTATTATATTCAGCTGCTGTAAATGACAAGTGATCTTGATTGTGATAAGAAGTTCCGGTAAAAATTATTAACGTCATCTTTTTCGTTTGTCTTAAGAGGATTATCCAAATTTATGTATTTTAAGAACCCAACCATAAATAATTTTTCAACATAATTGAAATATGTATGGGGTATTCAAGAGCAGCTTCTACTTGTTGTTATAGTGCACTCTTGAACACTTCAATTATTGTTAAGACAAGCAAACACGGCAGGTATTCGAATATTAAGTCAATCCAGTGTTGTTTATTTGCTTTCCGAGACATAACCTGTTGGATAATGCGATCGCAGGTACATTGTACTGAGTGCATGCATGGGGAGGGACTAATAAAAGTTGTGTGAGTTGTGCAACAAATATACATACAGCCTTGAAAGTTCTTCTCCGCCAATTCGGGTTTCAACGGAAATCTCAATAATTGTTGAGAACCAATTCCATGATAGAAATCCATACTTACTTCGTTGGAACGTAATCGTTTAAACGGCTATGGCCGTCTAACAAATGGCACAAGTCGCTTTATCGTTGGGCTATCAATTAGCCACAAAAAGAGAATTAAAATCAGATTCCACTTGGTTCTTCCAGCAGAGTGGTGGCCGCTCTCTTCCTGTGCTCCCATAAAAATACTATTTTGGTTGGGGCATCATTTTTCATTGGGATAACATGGTTTAGTCAGCGTAGCCGCTGTGTTTTAATTCGCTACACTATGTTGGTGTCTGCATAAAGTTCGTACAGGTCATCATTAAATCTTCTTCGGAGCTCGCCGTCACCGACGCGTAGAGGCCCATAAATTTGTCAAACGATTTTTTTTATCTCGAGCACTCTCAACGCCGCTTCATGTGATTTTGTCATGGTCCACGCTGCTGCACCATAGAGCAGGACGAGCACGATAAGTGCTTTGTGGATCATGCATGATCTTCCCTTGGGCGAGAGGACTTTGATTTTTAATTGCCTTCGCAGTCCACAGTAGCATTTGCTGTCAAGAGTGATTATTCTTATGTTAATGTTGGTTAGGTTCCTCAGCTCTAGCATTAATTTATAGAAATCACTCGATAGCTCACCATGCCATAAACGTTTGTTTACGAAAGGCTCGGAAAATTCCTTTCCGATTCTTACTTAGCTGGTACTGATGCTCAACGTCATTTTGCACAGCCGCATAAGTTTTGCGGGACAGCTTTAAACTCGAAGAATAGGTTATATGTGTCAATTCCTTTTTCCCGTTTTTTTTAAAGATCTCCTTTCTTGAGGACTTGGCAAAGAACACTTAGATTCCAATCGTCGGACATGCACTCGTTCAAACATATTTTGCATAGAAGTTGATGCGATTTGAATAGCTCCGTGTAGGCAAACCATCAGCGTCCGCATACTTGTTTTTTAATCTGGTTTTCGCTATTTTTACTCTGTCGTAGTCGGGTGGCTCGGATTCATCATCCTCGAGCGTTTCATCGCTCTCTTCATTTAGGAGCACAGACACGTGTTCCCTTCATAATCTAAGCGCTCACTGGCCATCGATTACCAGGTTGCCGAACTTACGATTTCTTACTTATACAACCAGAACAGTTTTAACAAAAATGGCATTTAAAAAATAAGCAGTTTGTGAGTTTGTTCGCTGTGAACCAAACGTTCAAACAAATGTTTAGTGAGAGTATTCTACCACATCACTTACATACATGCTCAACTAGATAAAATGATAAACGTTCCAAGATATTGCTAAAATATTATATATGGAAATAGGTTGAGTTTTGAAATTGTAGTTTTCAGAAAAAATGAATTGTAGTTTTTTACCTCGTTTTTTTGGGAGACGCTGCAACGACGACGCTTATTGCGTTTTCCCAAATAAAAGAGTACATTTTATTACATAAAAGTATAAAATTAAAATTTAGCAAAATCTGATCCACTTCGGTAGAAATGTAATTTCATGTTCTATATCCATTTGCGCACAAGGTCGCATTATGCCCGATAGGAATACGTTAAGAATTGGAACATCAGCTGACGCAGGGTTGCTCTTTAATGAAGTGTAAGGGCGTGTTTTTAATGATCTATTACAATATATTTATTCAAACGTAAGATTTACAAAAAAAACATTTCAACATCACCGAACTTTTATTATGCCCACCTCATGTACCCTATGCAAGTAACTTATAAAAAACTGCGATGCAGCATAGTATCATAGAGATTTGATACTTTGATTGCTTTTAGATTTTTTCATTTTTGTTGGTTTTATTTTTAATTGCAGGATAAAGGCCAGCGGTGCTATACAGCAATGCAACAAACATAACCCGTTTCCACTTTTCAAAGTCATAAAATTCAATTGTAGTGCGCGAGTAAAAAAATAAACAACAAGAACCGAAAAGATAAAGTGGTCAATGGATATGGACAAATATGTATGAAGATATTTACATTGGAACATGATATATACAAAAATTTGTGTTTAATTATATATCGGTACATTTAAGTTGCGAGTAAGCTTTGGTATCCAAAGATAAAAGCTTTCAGCGTACACGATTGTGGCAAATGAAATTGAGCACTTAAAACGATGTGGCGGGTCATGTGGATGAGGAAAAATAATGAGAGAAAAATTCATATAAAAAAAAATAATAAACAAAAAAAATTTAAAAAATAGCCATAAAAAGTGCACTAAAATTTCGAGGAAAAAATATTTTTTGTTTTTTATGAAAATAGAACTAAAAACATGACCGGCAAGTTGTTGCTTAAGCTTGGATAGGAAAGCGAATAACAGCAACATAACGCTGCTGTTGTAAAAAACGGAATTGCATAAAAGTCAGTAATGTTGCTGACAATATCGTTTGTTATTAATTTTTGTTTTTTTTTTTTTGCTTTTTTTGAAATTTGTTTAAGTCCACTTTATGGCTTTATTTTCCAGCCATGTCAGCTGCATTTCACATCAATGAAGAAACATCATACGAAACAGTAGGAAAAAACAAAATTGTGAAAAAGAAGTAAAAAATAAATATGAAGCAAAAATTATAGATGACTGCACATAAAAAGTGGTATTTCAAAAGAATATCAATAAAAAATAAAAGAAATTAAAATAATTGTTGAAAGGGAAAAAATGCAAAGAAAAAAACGTTGAAGGTACTTTCAATAAAATAAAAAGTACGAAATATTGGCATACATTTTCAATACGATTCCTCTCGATGCCGTATAGTGGGGCATTTTGGTAACCAATATCGAAACAACGAGTTTGATGTTCAATTCGTTTTTTTTCCTGAAAGTGCTATGGGATGGTTAAATATCCAGACAGATTCGAAGAAATTGCCGTGTCAGAGATCGTCGGGGTAGTGTCTTAATGGGGTAATAATAAATAAAAACAAGTGAGGAAGGCTAAGTTCGGGTGGAACCGAACATTACATACTCAGCTGCCAAATTACAGCTTACACAACTTTTAAATTATCTTCTTTTAAAAGTGGGCGGTGCCACGCGCATTGTCCAAAATTTTACTAATTTTCTATTCTGCGTCATAAGGTCAACCCACCGCGACTGACTGCATGTGATATCACTTGTTTCTCTAAGCAATATGGCAAATACGTACATACCTAATTACAGCCCTGGTCGCAGCAAGAATTAGTTTGATAATGTGAACCAATAAGCTTGTGATTTGTGTTTCGACTAATTAGCTGTGAATTCGACTTAACTACAATGTAGTCATCTATGCAAAATCCCTGGTTCTCAGTTTACCGCGACATTCAGCAGTAGATCCCATTTTGCTGCGACTGCAATGCAGCTTTTTGTTTTGCGGTGATGAGAGCTGTGAAAGGGTTTGTGGGTGGTAAGCGCGATAGGGAACTGCGATTTTCATTATATTGCCCTGAAATATTTGTTCAAATATAATCACGTATAGAAAACGCTGCGACTGAGCAGTCACAGGCACAAATAATATTGTTCCTCAAAAATCGCTGGATTTGTCAACTGTACTTCTTATTTTTCTTGGAATACATGCAATAAGGATGACAGACAAGTTCAAAATCCTTTACTATCCGATACTTAAATTTGCGTTTCTGTGAGCTGGAGGATGAAACACCGGTTCACATTCTCTCCGAATGCGTCGCTCTGGCTAGGCAGAGACTCTCTCATCTAGGTGGTGTGACTCTTAATCCCTATGTGATATGGAGTAAAAAGCCTGAAGAGGTACTTAGATACATCAAAAGCCTCCACATACATAATTATGCTGAAAGGTCATGCACAATAGATATGCACAAAGGTCGCAGTGCTTCCAGGCCTAATAATAATAAACTAAATACTGGATATGGGTAAGTGTCTCATCACATTCGTTATATGAGAAAATAACTATGTGAAACATCATTCACTAAAGATCGCCATACCCCCGGCACTCCCCAAAACATTGACGTGGTGCTTCTCTTTCCTCTTTCTGTTATCGTGATAGCCGCCAAAAGTACCTCCTCAAAGTTTTGAGGAGTCCATCAGGAATGGCGATCATTAGTTATTGAAGTCTGACATATTTTTATATTTTACAAGGTATTGAAAAGTTTTTATTGTTTTTCATAAAATACTCTATTCATCAACGCGATATTTTTTTAATTTTTGAACATAACTACTTCTGTGACTCATTACTTTGTGATCCCAGCCAATGTTGCACAGAGCAAACAAAGATGTTTTTCCATATTTACATTGTGCGTTTACTGTTTTATCGTTTTTTCTCTTCGCTTTTGTTGTGTTTTTATTTCTTTATTTTCAAGTTGGAGTCCTTCTTTATTCAGTATTTCGTGTTTTTGTTTTGTTTCTTTTCCTTTGCTTTCACAAATATTCTTAAATAAATATGCTGCTTTTGATGTTGTGGTACTTTGTGTTGCCTAAGTAAATATGCTTTCAACCGAGCAACAGATAATTGAGTTACTGTGGACAAATAGACAATAAAGAATATATTTTCAATACAGCTACAGACTTATGCACTTATTTGGTTACCATTCACATAAATAAATTTATATAGATAAATATGTATTTAATTTTATTGTATTTACATTGAAGTATCTCTCAAAACAAATACTGGTTTTAAGATTTAATGAAGCTATCACAATAAAATTACAACAAACAATTCTTTTAGGCTTAAGTTTTGAGGTACAAAATGGAAAATGTTCTGATATTATTTATAATTAAATTCATACCCCCAAATTGTTAGAAGTACATATACATATGTATATTAGAAAAAGCAAGTGTTCAGCAAACCCAACTAACGAAACGAAATGACAATAGCGTCAATAGAAATTACAACAACATTCTTGGAATTCAGGGGGTTGTTAAGCGCAATATAAATTTTTAAAGCTTTTTCAACTCAATTTTCAAAATCTAATGCGACAGACCAATAATCTTACAAATAATATTGTATAGGTGTGCATATTATGGCGAGCCTCCAGACTATAAGGTTTTGAGTTGACAAAGAAAGTTTGAAATAGTAATATCAAATAGTTTCCGAGATAGTAGGGCTGTTAAATTAAGATCTGGTTAAGGATTATCAATAACATCGACAACAATACCCATAGCCTTCGGGGAGGAAGCTCATCGCGACTACGACAAGAAGCAGCATTCTTTTCAGAATGACGAATGAACAAAATGCCACCCACAGAAAAGTGCTCCCATAGGAAAAAAAATGATACATAATTCTGGTGTAAATTTATAATCTTTATTTAGAATAAACCAACGTCACAACAGTTCTGCGGAGTTACAACAACACAATTGCGCCAGCTTTGCTCAACCACTTGAGATCTACAACAACTAACGGCGCCAGCACGGTCATTCACCTATGCTGTTATAAGAGAACTTATACTGTGCAAGTTAACGTTTTCAGTGCGAAGTTTTATGTTTTTTTCAAAAATTCTTCTATAATTATATTGAGGCTGCTTGAACCGAGATAGATTACCTATCTATCATACGCGATCCGTGATCGAAAACTATTTTTGAAATCACAATAGCTCTAAGATAGAGAATCGGAGTAATAATTTATGCGAGATGGGGACAATTCATTCTCATAATATCCACAATTGATAATCATTTTCACAAAATGGTTAACCATTTCATATCTATCGTTTGAAAGAAAATGGCTTTCAATAAGTGATCTTAAAACACGGTACGGTCCTGGCAATTGTGAGTTAATCATTGTTTTGGGATTGAAAGGATCATCCTCGCTCCTCTGTCCTAACAAAGAGAGTTTATATTGGAAGTATTGGTTCATATTCCTCCGCCGATATAAGCTAGATTTATAATTACTTACTCTATAGTGTTGCATAACAGATCTCTCCACAAAAAATTTGACTAATGTAACCCTAAGCTCGTCCCTATACTTACTTACTTACTTAATTCGCGCTTAACCGTTTAAACGGCTATGGCCGTCCAACAAGGCGCCAGTCGCTCCTTATCTCTGCCAACTGGCGCCAAGGGAGTTTAAATCGTTTTCTACCCGGTCCTTCCAGTGGAGTGGGGGTCGCTCTTCCTCTGCTTCCATAGGTGGGTTCCAATAGAAACACGTACTTGAGCGGAGCGTCATCTTTCATTCGCATAACATGGCCTAGCCACCGCAGCCGCTGCATTTTAATTCGCTGTAATATGTTGATGTCTGCGTATAGCTTGTACAGCTCATCGTTAAATCTTCTTCGGTACTCGCCATCGCCAACGCGTAGAGGTTCATAAATCTTTCGAAGAACTTTTCTCTGGAAGACTCCCAGAGCCGCTTCATCTGATGTTGTCATGGTCCATGCTTCTGCACTATATAGCAGGACGGGAACGATAAGTGACTTTCAATGAGCGGTTAAGTTCTTCAGCTAGTATAATTTTTTTTTCGTCACTTTGCTCTCTCATCGCAAGGTCCTCTCCATAGTTCTACAGGCCTGTCACGACTAAGCATGAGAATTCCTATACCCGTTGTAGTAGAAGTCAACCCCCGCCTTTACACATTATATGCGTTTTTAACATTGGCATAAATAGCAAACTGAACCATTTGAGAAATATTGCACCCTTGCTCTTACAGCAAGGGCCTCCTGCCAGACTTTAGTGCACAATTTTTTCCAGCATGTCATACACTGCAGACACTGGCGTATACTTTGTCTCAACATAACCCACATTATTAATCAAATTCCGTGAAAAATATCCACTGAAAATACTTGATAATGGACAGAGTAATAGAGAAAGTGTTGGTCGAATTGGGCATCTTACCACTGCTAGAACAACAGGGCTACTTTCAGAAGCGTTTGCAATGAAAGCACATTCTGGAGCTAGTGGAGATTTGCTTAAAGTTGTTTTCATCGCATTGACCTCATTTAAAAGTTAAAATGCTAATCTAAATTGAATATAACAGTTTTTTGCTTGCTTTCTCTTTATTCGTCCTTTCCGTTCATCCTCCCTCGCCATCTCTATTTATATACCAAAAATTGAGAAACATCAATTTAAGATAATTACAAATAGTTTCCATTGCACTTCATTTTAATTTATTAGCACCTCACAAGTAGTTCCAGCAAACACTGTCCGAAATACATACTTCCAGAGGATGAACATAAAACTACTGAAGCATTTTATGACGTATACGTTTTTATATACATACCAAGAATATTTTCGCACATATGTTTGATACATGCTTAAGTTGTCATAAAAGCAGAAAAATTACACTTAAATATATGTTCTTAGCTGCTTCAGTGGTTGCCAAGTGTTTGCAAAATGGATGACTTACTAAGTGGCTGTCGATGACATGACGAAATGAGTGTAGAAATCAATAAAACATGGGAAAAAAGAAAGCAAAATACAAATATTTCAAATATAGTGAGCACACCGTTGGATCTGATGACTGTTTTTAGTTTTTTTTTCTTCAGTCAGCTCATGAAGATGTTCTCGCACGTAGCTCATAAGAGATGGGACTGTGCGGATAGTGACTACGTGTATAACTCTAACTGTCGGCATGATTTCAATCGTTAAGACAGAGCAATAAAGCTTTCTTTTTACGCAATAAAGGGCTACTAGCATATCTTTAAAGTGTAAAGAGCATAACATTTATAATTATAGCGAAAATCATAGGAGTCGAGTGATAACGCAAATACCTCTTTGTATGCCACTTAAATTAACCCTTTCGCTACTGATGTCTACTGCAGTGGACATAACTTTGAAGTGACAGTTATTTTGAATTTAAAACTTTTAAGCATTATTTTCGGTGGACACGGGCTTAGCTGTTTATTGCGAGTATAAAAATAATATTCCCGCTAGTTGCTTTAAAATTTTGTCGGTATTGTGCAGGCTTTTGTGAAGGAAGGTTGAAATATTATATTTGATATGTTCGTTGTTGAATTCTTCATCATACAAATTTTGTATGCTTACTTGTGTCAGCGATATTTTTTAGCTCGAAATTTTCTCTTTGAACGGTTGTGAGTGGGAGATGATTGGAATTCAGGTGAGTTTTCTAGAGAGATAAAACCTTATGTCCTTTATAATGGACATGAGTAGTCAAGAGTTGTGAGTTAAGGGAAGATAATATTACTTTTTAAGTAAAAGTTATGATGGCTAGGCACAAAGTGTTGACAGAAAACGAAATGTTTGACGTTATAAATAATTTCTCAAGTTTCGACGATGAGTCGGATAATGATAAAATTGATTCCACAGCGCTAAATGGGGAACGTTATGAAGGAGATGAAGAGGTGGGGAGTTGTGAGGAAAGTGAAATGGAACGAGAGCTCAGTCCAGCATTTGAAAATCATCTTTTTCAACACTACCCTCAATAAGGAGAGGAGAGAATGGTCCACAAAATTAGTATTTTTCCGTGAGAGTATTGCGTTGTGTTTCAGTTTTCTACTAGAAAAATAAGTACCCCAGAAGCTGAAGCGGGAAATTAATGTTTTGATTGGGCATATATAACCCAGAAATGGGACATTCAATGGAGGAACTCCCGCAGTAATGACCGAGTTGCTGATTTTAATTTTACCCACCTGTTCAGATGCCTAAACTAGTCAAAGGAGAGTACGAGTATTTCCAAAACTACTGGCCGACTCAATTTTTTGAAAATGCATCCAACTTCAATAATCTTTATGGTGTGCAGAAATAATCAAACTTTCGACCAACTAGTCCAGGGAAATTCGGAAAATTCGTTATCGTTCTTATGGTTTGTGAACACATTTGCATTTAGTGGATACTAGTCTACCCCCACAAACCCAAGATAAATTATATAGCGTAAGACCTATAATGGATTCTATTCGGAAACGATTATTGGAGCAAGAGTTGGAGGAAATCCTTTGTGTTGATGAACAGATAATACCATTTAAAGGGCGCCTGGGAATAAAGCAGTATATACGTGGTAAGCCTTGCTGGAAAAAGTGGGATGCCTATGATTTTGTTGATTAGCAGATGTCCTCCACTCAAATTTAATTGCAAATTAAACAAACTTGGTTTTGTTGCTTCAATCAAAAGGATTTATTGGCTTTCAGAAAAATATTGTTTTAAATTATTTTCAAAATATCATGCACATACCCTCAATGTTCTCAAAATGCAAGTAAACGACGTCGAAGCAATGCAGTTCGTTGTAAAATGAAAGGATGCAAGCAAAAAACATACTCTTATTGCACGAAATGCCCACCTCTTCATTCGTCGAAATTCCTACTTGGTGAATACCATTCAAATTTTTATTTTTCTCTAATAAAAATTAATTTGGTTGTAAAATTGTTTCAATTGTTTATCTTTTCTCGAATTTTTTTAGACCTTACTGCCTTTTAAATTTACTACCTTGGCTACCCATGTCCACTCAGGTGGACATGAAATTCTGACCACGCCCATATAAGGAGGCGATTTCTGCTTTCACTAAAGTGATTCCGAAACTCCTTACAGTAATTACCAATACTTAGAAATATACTTGTAACGCGTACTAGCTGGCGGTAGTGAAAGGGTTAAACATCTTTTCATATGCAAAATTTGTTAGGGAGCTTCGTGCTGTTTACGAGCTTCTCAAAGCATTTCCGAGTTTGAATTGGTTGCTAAATTGTTAATAACATTTTTATAAAAGTTGCGGATTTAAATCGAACTCAAAGAAATATTTTCGACACCTGTCATAGCTCGTTGTATAGATCCTATTTGTGAGCTGCTAAACTTCTTCATCGGCAACGTTTAAGCGCCGCTGTTCTAACCATTCAGCTAGCACAGCAACTGTTTCATTGTCTATTCTGGGGGCCTACTCTGTATTGCGATGCGAAAGAAAAAATACGCGAAATCGCAAAATCGGTACTCTGTATCTTGACATTCGCAGGTATATTTTGACTTTCGCATTCACATTTTGCCCATTCGCAATTTTTCTCCCTTTTCGCATTGCCGGCACTCTGTAAAGCGAAAGCGAATGTCAAACAGCATTCATTTTCGCATTTTTTTTGCTACAAGTAATAGGCATTCGCATTGTTCAAATATGTATGTAAGTATTAATTGATGATTTTATAAATTGATATCTTTATATTCATTTAAAAATATATAGGACAACTCAAAAAACAAAACAAACACAAAAGCAACAATTTGTAATCCTAGTGGACTTAAAATACATAAATAAATAACAATTAAATCGAAAACACTTTTTTATAAAGCATTTCTATTTGAAATCATATCATTTTTTATTTGTTCTCTGATACAACTAGCAATATTTCCCATTCTATGATTTTCCACGTTTTCTGTATTTATCACGTTCACTTCTTCCAGTTCAATTTCTGAACTGGGAGGATTTCTTCATTTAAATCAGTCCTTTCTTCATTTAAATCGTTCCATAATGCTACAGAATCCTTTTTTTAATTTGTTCAACAAAAATTAATCGTTTGCCGAAATTGTAATCGCCTTGTTTCTTGTGTTCTCTTTCTTTGAATTTGGTCAGTGATGCATACTCAAGCAAAAAATTAGCGAAAAATAATAAAGCGACATTGTTAGCGATGCGATAGCGCCACAGAGTTCCAATTACCTTTCGCATCGCAATTTATTTTCGCATCGCACTGCCTTTCGCATCGCAATACAGAGTAGGCCCCCCGTTCTTTCCAACTGATTTTCCCAGTACTTCGACATCTGTCGATAAAACGATCGTGGTGTCATGTAAATTACACTTTTTCCCCACGCTCAGGAATGTTTTCACCATTTGCTTCCTGTTTTGGCGTACTATTGATTTTTAAGATCGTGTGCTTGAATCGAGCTCAAAGCCTTAACAACACTTTTTTGCATAAAGCAATATAAGCCCCTCTCGCTTATTAGAATGAACTGGACGGTCCGTGATTTAACCTGAATGAGTCCATAGTATTACGTCCCGCCAAATAATTATATATAAATAATATTTATATAATAGTGAACAGCAGAAGCATTGCTATAAAGAATTCAATGTCTGTGATCAAGTTCTGTTGAACGAGCCTAAAAATATTCCCTACAATTTGCATTTGCGGGCCATTAAATTGCTGAGTAGATAGAGGCATCTACCATATGTATTAGCAGTATATATATAGTTGAACTTAAGTTCAAAACTCAGCTCCTGAAAAGCTAGCTGGTGAAGAAGCGAATTTCAGAAACATATCCTAGTAAACATCGCGGTGTGCAAATTTTTTTAATTTTTCTCTAATACCAATAAAAAAATAAAAATTTTATAAAGCAATTTTTTAAATACATATAAATAATAATGCTATGAAGGTAAACAGCGGAAGCATTGCTGATAATGCATTGCTTTTAAATTCAATGTCACTGATAAAGTTCTACTGAACACGCCTAAAAATACTTAACGCAATTTAAATTAAAGCCATAGAGCATACATATTACAAAGGCAGCAAATGGCTTCAACCATAACTCCAGTATGAATGTAGGTGAATTCGAGTTCAAAACTTAGCTTCCGAAAAGCTAGCTGATAAAGAAGTGAAATTTAGAAACATGTCCTAGTAAACATAAGCGTGTTCAAATCAGATAATTTTTCTTTAATATCAATAACGAAAAGAAAAATTTTATTAAGCAATATGAGCCTCACTCGCTATTTAAATACATATAAAATGAAGGTGAACAGTGGAAGCATCGCTGATAATGCATTACTATAAAAACTAAAGTCACTTATCAAGTTCTCTTTAACGCGCCTAAAAATATTCCAGAAAATTTGGTTAAAACCATATAGTATATACATAAGTACCAAATGGTATAACAAAGGATTAGTAACAAAACACAAAATTTAGAGACAAATTACAAAGCCAACTGCGGGGCATTCAAATGGCTGAGTGGACAGATGTATCTGCGTTAAGACCAGTATGAATCGAAGTGCACTCGAGTTTAAAACTCAGCATTCGAAAAGCTAGCTGATGACGAAATAAAATTCAGAAACATGTCGAAGTAACCATCGCCGTGTGCGAATTTTAAATTTAATATCAATAATATAATTTGTTTATATTTCTTTTGTTTTTTTTGCAATGTTTGTTCCATGCCTATAATTTTTAATTTTAAAAATGTGTTAAAAAATTTACTTTATATCAACCCGTTAACCAATAAAAAAAATAACTTTAGTTACACACTACTTTATAAACAAATTAAATATTATAAAAAAATAAAAATAATAATACTGTCGACTCCTTGCTGTCAGTAGCTGTCAAAAGCAAATTAAAGTAATGGATAATACAAACAGATCACAAAAAAATTCACACTCCTACAACCAGAGAAAACAAATTTAAGGTTAATTGCTGCCATAAATGCTGTTAACTGACAATATTATGAATGAAGAAATCCTGGTAGGGGGTAACTAAAGGTTATTAATTTTATTTTTTTTTTTTTTTGCTTACAAATATTATTATTTTTATTCTTTTTACTGCTTCATTCGGCATTCTGGCTACAGGCATTTATAAATATTGTCTGCATGTTTGAACAATTTTTTCCCATCATGATTCTTTGTGTGTGTCGGTGCTGGTGCAAGTATGTGTGCCAATATGTGCGTGTGTGCGATTGTGCTATAAACCCCCATGATTTATTATAGAGCAATCAAAAAATCACCTAATTTGTGTAAACATACATTCAGACAGACAAAGGGGGCAAGATGTACAAACATATGTAAGTGTAGATATGTATGTAGGAATCTAAGCACATGGCACTATATAGAACCTAACATAGCATCACATTGAAGTGCCGGTTGAGTGCTAATGCTGATATGGAAAAAAAGTATGTAGTTGCTACATTTTTGTTTGTAGAGTATACAGATACTTTGCTTTGCTCTGAAGCCAACTATGTATACAATTACAAATAAATGTATGTACGTACCAGCACCGGACTGACATATACTTTTTATATATAGTATATGGAAAAAAACAATTATATAAAAAATGCAAAAAGTAAATATAACTTTTACTTTCCTTCTGGCATTATTTTGCTCCGGGTTGTATGTTTTTCCTACTTTTTTTTTGTAACTTTAAGAGTGCCCCTCACATACTACACTTAAGTATATGGGTAATCCCCCATTTATACGAGTGATTTGATGACACCTTGCTCTCAGTAATACTTAGGTTTTATTCTTCTCTTGTTGTTGGTGTGTGTGTGCTTTTTTTCTATTTGTTCTGGACACCCGTTGTTGGTATTTTTGCTTTCATTTTTTTTTGCCAGCATTTTTTATTTTAATTTTTTATTTTTATTTTTATTTTGTGGTATATAATGATTTTTTGTTGTTATAGAGTTTGCACAAATGCTTTTCGTTTGTTGTTGTGGTGATTTGCTGTTATGGCTTCTTTTATTGCACTTGGTTTTATTGCTTTTGTAATGTTCTTATGTGTTCTACTTTTCTGTCTACTTGGATTATTGCCAATATTGGGCATGAGGAAAAAGGAAACAAATAGATAATGTGATACAAGTCTGCTGCTAGTCTGGCCATGTTAATGGCCACAAAAACCAAAATTAGGAAAAAAAATTTATAGAAAGGAATTTTTTCAACTTAACTTTGCAGACACACGGTCCTCATGGACCGGCCAGTTCAACCTACCTACCTTGCAGACACACATTTTGTGTAGAATGGTATAAAATATTTATATAGCACGAGTTATAATTCACTTTGATTTTATGTTGGTAGTGGTCATGCATACGAACATAGATTTGGTAGCACTGGGTTGGGTTGTAGAGGATTTTTTTATTATTGAGTTTATTTTTCAATTGAAGTTTTTATTTCCTGCACATGCTCACATACATACTTAAGTGAAAGCACATTTTTTTCATAATTTTGTTGTAGCACTTTATTAGCTATACTATAAAATGTTTGGAAAGTGAATGTAGTTGTCGCTTTCTATTGCAGGTCAACTGGTTACTTAGGTCAAATTCATTTTTTATGACCTACTTCAAATTAAATTTCGGTAACACAAAACTTTTGAAAGACCTTATGGTAAATATTAAAGTTAGTAAATATTTTGGCTGAAGTTCAATTACTAGAAATAAATGTAAGTTGCTAAAACGCGTAAATATTCGAAATTATGTAAAAGAAAGAGTATGTCAGAGTCTTGCAATGCTGCTTACGGAAACAATGCAAGTATTCAAACCCCGAGTCGTTATATTGCTTTCAGTAGCACTACACCTCTAGACGTTACCACTACATGCACTCTTACTGTAATAAGCGGACAGCAAGCAAGTAAAACTTATAAGCACAACGCAAGTTAATGCTAAGCGTTTCATTCGGTAGGCAATCGCCCTCCACGCTTACGTAAACGTCTCAAACGTTTTATCATGACTTGTGTATTTGAGTATACCAAAAGGTGATTGGCGTTAGGTAGGTCTGCATCAGAAGATCTGGGGCGCATCAGACCACCTCAACATAATTCTCCACAAACCCTACGAACTTTATCTTATCAAACTACTGGCAGTAGTCGTCTCCAATATAATGGCGCGTATAAATTTGGGTTTTACTTTCAACATGGCTCCTCCTTTATCGCTAAACCGGCTATTTTGGCCTAAAGCGTTAAGTTAGGTAGCAATCAACCACTCTCCGTTTCACAATGCACCAACATATCTGCCATCACTCACCATTCACCGGGTCATAGTTCTACATCGATTGTAACATTGGCAGCGATTGCCTAGTAGCATTTTCATGATTCACTGATCGACCATGACCATTCACCATTCTACATTTATTTCTTACTTTAGCACTGAACGTTTACGACAAGTTAACTGCCGATCGCTTCTCACGGCAATTTCGGGTATCTGTGAATTGATTCATCGTGCACACGTTGACATATCGTTTTTGACAACTCCCACCGTTCAACGACCCTTCCAACAGGATTGCTAGCGTGCCCCGATTACCCCATTACCTTCACGTTTCTTGTTTTAACTTAAACAGGTGACATGTTCATCTAGGGCTCATATCTCCATCATTTCGACTGGTTAGAACTCTCCACGAAGATGTGTGTATGTGTGACTCAAATATCACCAACAAGGTGTACCATTAGTAAAAAAATGTAGGACTCTGGCTTTCTGCTATTAAGAATTCAAAGAATAATATCTTTGTGTGTCTTCTCAGACAAAGCCAGAATGGAATGTACGCAATGCATCAGGAATATGTATCAGGACCTCATTTCAACAAAATGTATTCCTTGAGATCGAAAAGGTCGGTTTAAATAATACACCGATACATGGCTGTTCTAATGCAATAGCTCATAAAGCGTAGAATAATGAGCTAGCCATACCTCTCAGCTACGGCACAATGCGAGTTTAACTTCTATCAGTCCACATTTTCGCAAAAACCGAAGGCAAACTCACTGATCTCAATAGCTATTGACTTTTGCATAAGGGTTTCAAATAGTGACACTAATGGCATGTAGTACATTACACTGAACAGCCTACCTACAACAACAAACCTTTACAATCAAACTTTGTGTAAGCGAATGTAACCTGTCGATTCCCCTTTTTTAATAGCTACACAAGCTACCTCACAAAGTATAGCTAATTAAGCTTAATGGTTGATGACACACTAATCCCAATCGTAAGTAATAGCAACATTCAACTAAGTCGTTCTCCTTTCCCACGCACGCGACCGAGACTATGAGTAGCGTGCAGAGGCGCACAGCGCAATCATTAAGTTGGTCGCCAGCAGTACGTTAGACAAATACACAAAGCCTTTTACGTCATACGGCATCAAACTGGAAGAGCGTATCACTTATCCAATACCATATTGAAGGAATTCGATCAGGTTGTTCGCATAATTTACAGAGTCCTGCTAACGTCAGAGTGAGAGAATGCAGCACTCTGAGAGGCCATGAACGTTATACATTGCTTAAGTGATTAGCGGTGCGCGTAAAGTGTTCGAACTCCTGCTCTAGCTTATCAAAGTAATCAAGACTCAATATAGAATAATCAGTTGAATGCATTCATGCTTAAATATCTGGGGGAAAATAATTTCAGCACCGGATGCAACCCAACTTACTGAGGTGGCAGAATACCGCTCCTCGACTACGTTTTACACCGATCCACCGTTATTATATAGTGATAGCACGCACGTCCCTTACCACATTTGATTCCTCGCCATGTATGCTAGTTCTAAGGCTGTTGACAGCCCCTCATTAAGAGCCCATGATATCCAAAGCAAAACCTTTACCCCTTATTCAAGGGAGTACCTACACCACAAACTGAAGGTAAAGCCATGTCTCAAATTATTATAACAAAACCATTATACAAAACTTCTAACAAGTTCTAATTATACATTGAGGGTTTCAGCAAAACATATGCAGTAGCTCTCACAATAACCGTTACATGGTACACGCATCTAAATGCGGTCAAATATAATGTCAGGACAACCAATTATTCGGTTTCATCATCCCCTAAACATTTCCCCCATATTTGCTTTATGGTGTCTAGAGCTAGATATGAGTATTTTATGTGGGTGATAAGAGAAAAGTTAGGCTGCCGCCGTGTCAGAAAAATCAAGTAGATAATTATTTGGACTTTTTGACTTCTTAACTGAGGTCCAGATTAGGTAGGAATTGTATAACATTACATGTTAACATAAATATTTACACATTTCTGATATTCTGTTACATACATTTCGAATCTACCGCCAGGCCCAATGTTGGGCGCACAGAACCGAGCGTAAACGTATAGCGTACAAATAAACATTTCGGGTTTTCAAGTTTGTGGTCAACATACCTACAAATAAGAAAACTTTTAAATTCTTATATATAACTTAACTTATCAGACGTACATATGTATGTAAAGACGTATGTTTATCAGCATCCAATACATGCCATCAGCAGTAAGAATTGCCTGTGAATGATAAACATTTAAATAAACTGTAAACTTTCAAGTTTCTTTTGACCACACAACTTGGAGAAATTTCAAGTCATTTTTTCAGCTTCTAGTAAATCTACATTTGTACATACCCATGAACTATTTATGAGATATTGTAACTACCCAAAGTGACTTTGGCCAAGTTCGCCACAAGCGTGGATACATATGACCATGTATGTATGTATATAAACGTAACTATTATGTACATAATTAGTTACATAAAATCAAAGACATAATAAAAATCAAAATAAAGAACGGCACCAGCATAAGAAAATCAAGTACGGTTTATTGACACTATTTCTGAGTCTCAAGTTTCCACTTAAGCAATTCCAAAGTCAAACCAGTTATTTGTAGAACAACCTGTTGCAGGAGTACGTAAGATGCACTTAAATAAGGCACCTAAATCGGTAACTTTTATATGTATATGTATGTATGTATGTTTATATGTTTGTAACTAAACTAAAGTAGCAAAAGCTGAAAAAAGGCAAAAAATTCACGTGCTACATAAAGTGTGTAGCTCAATAAAAATTTATTCAAGTGTTCAATTTTATTATGTGCAGCAATGTGAAGAAGCTACCGTTATATTAGTTTGTATGTATGTTAGTGTGTACATCTCTATGTATATGCTAACTCGTTTGAAAGTAAGTCAAATATTAGGGGCATATTTTATTTTGCTTTTTTTTCTCATGAAGGATAATATTTCAAAGTTATGGCTCTTAGGGAGGAAAGAAGCAAAAAAAAACAAAATACTTGTTGATATGAAAATCATAAAAGGTAGCTGTAAAAAATGTGTAAATTTGTAACGACACTCCTTACAGTTCAACTGGAACTGCCGTCGGTCAATGTCGTATTATAGACAGCCGATGGCATTTTTAAGATACTTAGGAAATAAATATGACGATAAAAGTTCTAATGTAGGTTAGGTTACGTTGAATTAGTCGGTATGTGCGGACTTCACATGGACTGAAAATGTACGTAGTGTTACCAGAAGTTTGTTTAATTTCCAGACTGAAAACCCAGGATGTATGCTTTAAAATAACCTCGTCGTCTTAGCAAATACTAGAAGCTTTCTAGGACATTTACCACTTGCTGCTTCTGGCTAGGCTTAATTTGAAGACATGTGATGCAACACGACAATGTCCAGTCAGAATACCCGCCATGAGCTTACAGTCCTCTATTTTCAATGATAATTGTTACTTTGTTAGTCTAAGGTTGTAAGACCTGTACATGATCTTCGACGCGATACAGCCCCGCGCTTGGATCCTTTCCTGCTTGGTCGATCATATGCATAGGACGTATATAGAGCAAGCTTGGAGGATTACGCCCTATTTGACTATGTTGCGGTCACCCTATAGGGCTAGGTCAAAAAGCGATATTCCTTCCGAACACCACCGTTTTCGTGCCAGTCATGAATGACAGCTGTCATTTATAAACCACAGCGAACACTCGGCCTTTGCTGTTTCCGTTTATTTTCGCCGTGGGACTCTAGCAGAGCGGCCGCCAAATGCGGTCCTCTATTTTCATTGATAGTGCTACTTTGTTAGTCTAAGGTTGCAAACCTGTACATGATCTTCGACACTTTACAGCCGCGCGCTTGGGTCCATGCCATTCCTGCTTGGTCGATCATATACTTACTTACTTACGTAATTGGCGCGCAACCGTCTAAACGGTCGATCATATACACAGGACGTATTAGGAGCCAGCTTGGAAGATTGCGCATTTTTTGACTAGTTCATCCCCTTTTTTTCTTTCCAGGGATTGCTCACACTTTGTCAATATAAAACTTGACGCGGCTGCGGTTTATGTTATTTTCTGCCGGTGTTTGGTTTCGGCTACTACTTCCACCTGAAAACACTACAGTGATCTGGCAGCTTGTAGTATCGGTCTACTCTTTCCATGACTTTGAAACCATTGGTGTACATCACGTGTACACCTGTCTGCCATTTAGTCATCCTTCAGCCAACCCTCCAGCTCCATTGTGGCTCTAGAAGTCCCTTCGAAGCACAGGTACGGAATTAGGTAGTATGTGCGTTTCGTATTTGATAACGCTATACTTCTATGGCCATGTGGCCTGCGCCCAAGCTACCCAGAGGCAATGAGCCTCGTTGCAGTTGTTAACGCTATGTTTTTCGCAGCCGAGTCTGCAGGTGGAATGAGCACAATGGCATGGGAGGTGTAGTTAGAGCTAAAGCGTTCAGCCATAGCGTTCGGAATGTTTTACTCTTGCAAAAGCAGTTAGACTAAAAATTTAAAAAGCTTACACCACTGCGAGGAAGCAACATTAAGCTTGAAAAAGGTGTAGACTTTACACACTTCATAGAAATAAAGTTTTTGTAGACTTTTTTATAAACCTTATAATCTTAGGAGATACCAAGACTTCTAGCTAATTTCGAAGTATATAACAATATTTTAGTGGAGACTTTTTAAAAACACTCAATATTTTTGTGTAATCTTTCTGGCGATTTGTTTGTTGCAGCACCAGTTAATATAACAAGCGCTACACACTTCTCCCGGCCCACTTCTCGTCCTAACTGCAATTGACTCATGCTAATTATTTATTCCTTTTCGTTCAACTTTCTTTCTCATTATTCTCCAACAGCGCGCAATAAAATAAAAATTGCTGCCACGAGGCATGAAATTTTTTTTAAATTTGTATTATTATTATTTTTTTCATACAGAAAGAAAATAATCACTGCTTAACACGCATTTTAAAAATTACGTATATAATTATTTCTATTTAATTTTTTGTTTTTTTTGTTTTGTTGGTTTTAAAAACTAAATGATGAAAAAATATCTTTTTTCTCACACCACTGCATTTTTGTGGTTTTGTTGTTGTTTTAAAATAATCGTTAAAAATTCAATCAGTAATCGAGAAAGCAATTAACGATTTGTAGTTAAAAACACAACCACAAATGTATGTTTTGTGTGCGCATAAGTAGAAATACGCATTTAAAGTTCTGCTACAGCTTGACAGCTACCTTAAGCCAGCAAAGGCAGCTCGTAACGAAGTCAGTGGAACAAGTAAATTGACGATGTCAGCGATTAAACATACCACCAAGTTAGCCAACAAGATCATCACCATTAAGTTGGTATTTTAGAAAGTCAATGCTTTTAAAACTTGATAAGATATACGAAGACTTCATTGAAGACGTCCATCTCATGAAAACATGGTGAGACAAATAAAATTGTTAATGCATACCACTTGCGACTGGCCTAATTAATCGATAACCAGTAGGCTATTATCTTAGTCGAAATCAGCTTTGGAATGGTAGATAACAAATGTTGGCAAAGCTTTTATGTATACAGCAGTGTGCGCAGTAATAGAAGCATGACAAAGTCAAAAATATTTTATTTTATTTCATTGTGATCGGTTTTTTTTTAAAAGTGCGTAATATTAGTTAAAAATTAAGTTTCATTCTAATATTATTGTAGTCCATGGTTTTTGAAAAATACACGATTTTTAATTTTTTCATAGAGTCAAATTATGTTTTAGTATAACATTTAAATTTGTATGTATCTTTGGTCGACATTTTTTTTTTTGTTTTTCAATAAAGTATTTTTGCAGCTGCCGTGGGGTGGTCGTAGCGGGCTCCGCCTACCATACCGAAGATCCTTGGTACAAGTATCGGGCAAAGAAACATCAAAAAGTTTAGAAAGCAGTTTTTTCAGACACCGATCCGAGCCGGCAAAAAACATGTAGATTTGGGAGAGAAGTTTGGCCTAAATTCTATACTTTCTTTTTAATTCTCCTTTCATTTGCTTTTTTTACTTTAACTTTTTTCATAAATTAAAACATAACAGAATTTATAAAATTTTCTACATATTTGCCTTGTTTAATTTTTTTTATTACTTATAAGTTTCTTTTGGTTTTTTCTCAACTCTTGTTAGGTTTTTAATATGCCAATGTGAAAATGTTTAACTAATTTAATTTTTGAAAAAAATATTCAACATATCTATATTTCTTATTTGAATTTTTAGAGTACTTTATATCTGAAAAAATTTTTTAAAATAAATTTTATATACTAATATTTTGTCATGCCTTTTTTTCTTTAATTTTTATTGTTTTATTGTTTGATTGATTTTTTTTTTTTTTTTGTAAATTTATTTTAGTTAAATTTTTTTTATCTTTGAATTTTTTTCGTATGAAATAGAATTACAAAAATAAAACAAAACGAGCCGGACCGTGCGCATCTTGCGCAATCACTATAAAAAAAGGATCTTATCAAATATCAACGAAAATCAGCTTTTCTATCAATAAATTAAAACTTACAGCTTGCACTGCCATCTAGCGTATGATAGCAACTGCCAGTAATGCAGTGCAAATATTCACAATAGTGCCATAGTACAAATATATTTCTTTGTGTGCTCACAATCGTTTATTGTTAACAAATTATTTTAATAAAATATAGTTAAACAAAAGCTCTACGGCCAAAATTGCCCAAAGCTCGCTAATAGCCCGAATC
The DNA here is from genome assembly GCF_040869045.1 of Eurosta solidaginis. NCBI lineage: Eukaryota > Metazoa > Arthropoda > Insecta > Diptera > Tephritidae > Eurosta > Eurosta solidaginis. The sequence continues at coordinate 84,648,209 of NC_090319.1, read as the reverse complement.
TCCATCTTTACAACCAAAACTTTATAGATTTGGATTCCAAATCAGAGCGAAAAAGGGACCCGTACATAAAAACAGCATTTAGAAATAATGTATATGATATCCAAAAATTTTGTTGAAAAAATATTAGAAATCAATTAAAGTTTCGATTCTTAAAAAAATTTAAAAGTAAAAATATATTAAAGTTACAGTATATTCTTAATTTTTTTGACTTTTTAAATATTTTTTCAATAAAATTTAGTATATGTTTTTTGTGATTTTAATAAAACAGTCAATACAAAAATTTTAGTTCACTAAAAAATATAAAAAATAAAAAATATCTTATGAACTTAGCATGCATTTATTTTTTAAATTTTTTATTGAATGAAAAATTTTATTTTTACTTTTTAACATTTTTTCTATTAAATTTTGTAGTTTTTTCTAATTTGTGTCTTTTTTTTTAATTTTTTTGATTTTGCAAAAGTCAAATTGGAATGTTTTATTGATTGTAAATTAAAAAATATAAAGCCAAAATAAATTTTTAATTTTTTAAATTTTCTAAGGAATTATGAATTTTATTTTGATTTTTTTAATATTTTTTCAATAAAACTTTTTGTCTTTTGTGATTTTTTTTGAAAAAAAAAAATTTTCAAAATAAAAAGTACAAAAATTTTAGTTAATTCAAAAAAAATATATATAGTATAAATTTAACATGGCTTTTATTTTTTAAATTTCTTATTGAATTAAAAATTTTATTTTTACTTTTTTAACATTTTTTTAATTAAATTTTGTATTTTTTCTAATTAAAAAAAAAATAAAAACATATTTAATGTTGAAAAAGTCAAATTAAAAATTTTAGCTGGTTTTTTTTAATATATTTTTTATTTTTTGAATTTTCCAATGAATTTGAAATTTTATTTTCACTCTTTTAATATTTTTTCAATAAAACTTTTTATGTTTTAAAATTTTATTTTCTGCAAGTTACTTTTTTCTAATTTTTCTTCTATTCTCAATTTTTGTGTTTTATTAAAACAAAAAAAAAGTATTTACAACAATCTTCAGGATGTCAAGGATGTGTGCTTGTGTTTCTATTTTTTAGTTGAAAACTGTATATTAACAAGTATGCATGCACTTCGAGACGTTAATTTAATATAGTTCAAATTGAGCTTAGTTGAGTGAACCATTCCATTACGCGTGGACAAATAACGTGGGAATTGAACAATCGTTAATAAATACCAAGTAGTTATGTATGTAAATAAAAAAGAGTGTTTATTTGAACTAAATATTTTTTATTTATACACGCATGTATGTATGTATGTATGTAAATAGCTTTTTGTGTGGTGCAATGTATGTATGTATGTACATACATCTAATTACCTCGCGAGATACATAAGTAATCTCCAACAAAATTAATTACCAGTAAAAACAGACAAACAGACAGACATTTAAAGCAAATAATAAACGAACAGAAAATTATTTAGGTTTCAGATTTTTTTTGTTTTTTTTTTTTTTAATATTTTTGGCTGTCATAATTTAAGCAATTTTGTGTGATTTGGTGTTTTAAATGTTTTTTTTATTAATTTGAATTTTTTCTCAATTTTCTGCTTTCAATTTTGTTTGTTAAATTATTTTCAGCTCAATTTCCTTCATCTTTTCTAAATGAACTTGACTCTTTTAAATACAAAAAAAAAAAAATCAAAAACCAGCGTAAAAAATCCCATTAAAAACGCATTCATATTGCGTGCGAACAATATTTACTTAAGTTAATTTCTTGTCCGTGCAACGTGATTGCCTTTCTTATGTTGTTGTTGAAGTATTTATGTATTGCTTACTTTTTACGCTATCATTTACTGTGTGTAGATCTGAATTTTTGGGGCGTTGAATTCCAGTGAAAATGTTTGTGTTATGGTTCATGTACACTCTCCATTATGTGCACGTTTTTGTGTGTGCAGTTTTTGTGCAGAAGAAGGTTACTTTTATTTGTATTTATGTATGTAGGTAAGCAACGAAAAAAATAAATGTTTAGTTTTAAGGTACTGAAGAAATTACTGTCGACCAAGACCTAAATCAAAATTTTGCCGACGTGCCAGGCATAAACTGACAGTGTGGATAGTGTGGCCCAGACTTTGAAAATTGTTCTTTTTGCGGTTATTTCTACAGTTTTTAGTTGTTGTTTTTTTTTTCGTTTAGTTCGCGCGGTTTCCTTAATCCGAAAAGCAAACATGCCAATACCATTTTTTCACCTTTTTGAGTTAATGTTTACCTTTTGATATATGACCGTCAATTTTATTTTTTACTGCGATACTGCCCCTTTTTCTCATCTCTCTGGTACTTTTTTTTTAATTATTAAAAATTTTTTATTGCGTTTTTTTTGCCATGTTTTCGACATTCTGCTACATAGCTACAAGGGCTTATGGGGTTATTTCATATTTAGAAAAGTTAAATTGTCACTGTTTGTAAGCTTAAAACAAATAATTGACTGGAAAAAATAGTAGAATATACATATATATGTATGGCGAAAGTGAACAGCTTATAAAAGATATGCGTCTACAGAAGATGAGATTTTATTTGGCGTTTATTCATCAAAAAAGTTGAGGGCGGCGTGTATGCGGCGCGTAGTTTTTAAACTATTGTGCGCGGAAATTAAAGCACCTACGGTTGGGTATGGGTTAATAACAAGTAAATTTAATTGACATTGTTCAGTAAGCCGGTAAGATCAAGGTTGTCAAGGCACAAATATCTACAGAGCGGTTTTTAATAAAATTGGCACATAAATCCTCCTGGGAATAATTTTGCATTTACTAGATACCCAACTACATACAAACGGATTCTGATCGCAGATTAACCCGATCTACCGAAACAAAACATTTCAAAAAAAATTCACCCATAGATGAAATTTTGTAAATATTTCCCTTACAACAAGACATACTATGTATCTAGGATATTATGTGAAATGCTGATGATTCTTATCTGAGCTGGATCCATGATCCAAGGTACATATATACATACGTTATATATAACATTTGAGTTCTGTAGCCAACCTTAAGACTTTCTTTTTTCAGCGAAATATCTAGAGATACAATTGTTTTAATATTTTAATCACAGCGAGAGACAACAGTGTTGTATATGTAAACGCTTAATAATACAACTATTATAATTATTATGGCAATTATGTCGGGAGGCACGCTATTCAGAGCACCAAAGTGTAAGTTCATTGCATTGTTGGATAGGACGTGTTCCCAATTTGTTTTTGAAGAGCATGTCAAAGGTAGTAGCAAAAACAAAAGTTGTGCAATCATAGCACTTTATAATTATTTATGTCGTCGAAATGAACGCGATTTCGAACAGCACTGATCGATTTAGTTTTCAGTACGTTGGTCTGAAAGTATGCGATTTGAAGCCAATCTCCCGCATTTCAACAACTCGCTTATTTAAAGTAATAAGCGTATAACTTTTGATTAAGAAAAGTACGTAAGACATTGATAGTATTCCAATGGTTGTTGAAGTTCAAGCAACAAAAGTGCTCGTACAATGCAAACCTCGAACTACAGCAGCAAGCATCGACGCCTGAGTGTGAGTATCACCATCTTGCCGCCAGGGGTTCGAAAACGGCATATCTCAGAAATTATTTACAGAAATCTGCATCTCTCAATTTATTTTTTGTGTTCTAGTGTTCGTAGCACTGATTCGCCCCATCCAATACGTGCGATAACTCGCAAATTGCCATCAATATGCTCTAACGGGAGTCCAAGAAAACTTGCTGTTTCAAAAGAGTTGGACCAAAGAGATAAGCGTGTTAGAGGAGTTGGTTCTACGTTGCAATTTAAAAGATGATTGGTGTCATGAGGGGACACGTTACACGCAGGATATTCATACTGCGAGCTCAGCATATTTGTCTTCGCGAACTGGGTTCACCAGGCAATTGTTGGTATATCTTGAATTGAAGAATGCTCTTATCTCAGAGTTTGTACCAGAACTACACAATGTACACTGATTTTCATCCCGAACGATAAAATGTAAAAAAGGATGAAGAAATAGTTCTGTGTTGAGAAATAAATATTTAACCAAAAAATATTACAAAAATTTTCTCACAACTTTTGCAAATGATGCGTGAGAAAAAATGAAAAAAAAAAATGTTTGAAGATTCAACATCATTCCCTAAAGCAATTATTTCCTTAAATAATCAAAGCTGTTGTGGAATGTGATTGATGTCAGAACAAGAATTGGCATCAATAAAATATTTGATGATGGACACTTCAATTCTTGGTACAATGGCCCAATCAGATTTGTCATTGGGCTGTATCGCTAAAGCTTATTCTTAACTTCATTCCAAATTAAGAAGCTTAAATTCATGTGAATGCGAGCATAATAAATTAACATGAAATATATGGATCACGTTTAATGTATTCAGCAACTACCTCAGGAAACGTTTGGGCAAACCATAGTTAACAAAACACGTTCCGGTAGCCACAAAACTTAAAAAATAACAATAACCAAAAAACTTAATCTAAATCAATATCAAGTCCTTACATATTAAAAAAGTGACAGGAGCACCCAAACTCAAACATAACGGAACAAATACGTAACATATTTTTGTGCCAGTCTACGTAATAAACAACGGATTAAATGGACAACGACCAAACGTTAAGCAAAAGTAATAAGAAAAACCAACTAAAGAAATCGCACCAAATACCAATTGTTGTGGAATTCGAAGCAGAACGAATGACAAACCGCGTAAGTAAATTAGAAAAAACCAATGCTAGCTATACAAAGAGAAAACCAAAAATAGGCAAAAAGCAGCATAACAACATTCGAAATAAACAACAACAACAACAAGCGTATTACAACAATTATAAAAAACCAACAGAGAGCGTATAGGTGATCGTCAATCAATCAACGCCATAAAGGCAATGGACGAATATAATCTCGGTGAATCCTATTAAAAAAACTAAAAAAGCAAAGAGAAAGGCTGACTTAAAAAGCAGACAGCGGTGACAACAGCAACAGCGATTAAATGAAAGACCAACGACAAAATCAATGAACTCTGAAAACAATTGAAACTTTTTTGCTCTTCTGCGGCCAGTTTAGGGTGACTAGTTGTACAAACAAATTTTTTTTTAGTGTGGAAATAACAAAGGTAAAATGTAAAGATGAAAAAAAAATATATCGTGCTCATAATGTATGCTACCAAAAAACTTTTTTTTAAGAATTTACGAATCAATTTAATGGATACTGAAAGGTATAACAATATGTTAAGTCTACAAACACATACAGAAAAAGAAGCCGATGAAATGAACAACGGATTAATAATACAAATACAAATAGTACAAAGAGTAAACAAATTGACAAAAAAACGAGAAAAAACTAATAAAAGGAACCTTCAATAACAGATTTAATAAATTCAAAATACAAACAAAAAAGTAAAATCAAAGAAAAAACCTTAAGTATAATCATACAAATAAGAATAAAAAAAGAATGGGAAAGAACCACAAAAATTTACTGATGCCTATGAATACACATTGAACAACTAGAAGACCAACAACGAATAAATACTATTCTAGTAATCTAAAAGACGATAAGATGATGACACAAAATGTGAATTAGTAATATCTACGAAGGTTAAATAAGAATCTGTAAAAATCTACTACATATATTGTATGAAGTAAAGTCAAGATTGAAGTACTCGTATGACTAAGTAAAAGCAGCTGCGGTAGTCGTTTTGCGTATATTTGTATGTTGGTTGAAGATGAGATGCTAACTTACAAGAAACTTTTATCGCCATACGGAGTCAATTGAGTGTATTTAATTTGTCTTTTGAAAAGCGACGTTTCGTAAAATACTCAAAAGGCGGTAGCAAGTTGGCAGATATTGACAAAAAGGCAGACACAACACAGTTGGGGAGTGCAATGAGTGTTGTCTGATTGCGGACGAAAAAAACCCTTACCGCAATCATTCGAATTAATCGTTAGTCACTAAAAGTCGCATAAAAACGAAATAAGAAAATTGGCGCATCAAAAAGGTCGTTAAGTAAAAACGACAGTTAATGTGTATGAGATGAGTTAGTACTTAACTTAAACCTTACGCATTTTACTGGCTATTTAAATGTGATGGATTTTAGTTCTCAATGGGTTTATGTAAAAGTTTTACAGACGACGTCTATTTGTATCAATTTGTAGCGATGACTTAGAACTAGTTTTTTTTTTTTTGGGCTGTAAAGTGTCGAAGATTATGTGTAGGTCTTAAAACCTTAGAAATTACTCAAATCATTAAAAAGAGAAGACTTTAGAGTCATGACGGTTATTCTGACTGGACACTGCATCTTGCCTCGTTGCTTGTTAATCAACTACTAACACTATCATGATTTTATTCTTACCAACACAACCAGAGTTCAAATTTTGGTCAAATTTTTTCAAACTTCCATGGTACACTAGCACGTCTCATTGTTTAGAAACTTAAACTAGCGCAGTTCCCTATTTGCATTTAAGACTAATACAAATCGTTTTTTAGAATAGCATTCTTTAATCGTATTAGTTTCCATTTTCCACGTGAATAATGAAACGTGTCCTCCATAGCACAGACGATGTGACCTTTACAAATGTTATTTTAAATATGGAATTTCGAGATAGTTTCGGGATTATTTCGACACTATTTGAGAATAATTTGGAATTGTTTTCGGGATCAAAACCGAACTGTTCCGTGACCATTGAGCGATTATCTTGGAATTGTTTTTGCTCGTTTTGATATTATTACGGGGCCTATTCGGAACTGCTTCCGAACCCCTTTTCGATAGTTTTCGACATTACCTGGAGACCATATCAGATAACTCCAAGTTCTTATTTGCATTTTAGTGTCGAGCTTCAATAACAAATTATTGACTTCATCATCTTTTATCATCTTACCGTTAATCTTCCCTCCTCTCGCTATATTTCGTTTTCTCTGCTACTATCGTTCTTCCATAAGCTATTTTTATCCCTTATACATGTACATATCTTTTTATTTTTCTGACCTTTTTATTTATTTCTTTATACCATTATACAAACATTTTCCTATCTCTAATATTATTCATTCATGTAATACTTTATTTTAATAGTGCAGAGATTTTTCAAATCTAATTTATTTGATTACTTTACGTACCTTTAATATCCTTTCCCCAGCAGCAGCCAATACTGACCAGACAAAAACTAGCTAAAAAATAAATTTTATATATTTTGGTGTATTTGCTAATATAACTCCCAACGCCCAACTCAGCTGCTCAGCAAATTCATTAAAAATTCGATTACACGAAAACATTTGCGAAGTTCCTCTTGAACTCCAAATTCGCGTAAACGCTACATAGAATTCCCAAATCTCGCTCAAACCTATGCAACAGTGGACTATGGAATGGCGTGTAACGGTAAACAACAACCAAGTATTTCAATTACATTAATGAATATTTAAAAATCTTCTTTTATCCCATTGTTGCTTGTAGGTTCAAAGTAATTAAATGAGATTAGATGCGTATAGCGTGAGTGAGTAGTTGAATAGAGAATGTAAAAAGTCAGAGGTGGAATGAGGTCAGTGAGTGCAAGCAACAACAACAATGCAGCGGTGAAGAAGGAACAAATAAAATAAAAAATGGGAATAAAAACTAAATAAATACGAATAAAAAAATTTTCGTAAACTTTTAACTAATGGCAATGAAACACAACGAGCAAACATAAAAAATTAATCCAATAAGAATAACCATGGGAACTTTTTTTTCCAAAGCTGTACTTGTACACAGGGTATTATAGCTTTGATTGGATAACGGATGGTTGTACAGGTATGAAGGAACCGAGATAGATACAGACTTCCATACATCAAAATCATCAGTATCGAAAAAAAAATTGATGAAGTCATGTTCGTCCGCCTGTCCGTCGTTTAACACGATAACTTGAGCAAATATTGAGATATATCGGTATACGAGCTTATCTGGACGCATAATAGATCAGTATTGAAAATGAGCGAAATCGGACGAAAGCTATGTACGCCTTCTTTTCGATATTGAAAATTTAGAAAAATTTGAAAAAAATTAGATGATTCAAAAACGAATACTGCTTATCTAATGAAATTTGGTAGGTGGATTGCTTTTATGAGGCAAAAAATTAATTCAAAAAAATTTTAGATTATGAGTCTGGCATCACCCACATTTAGGAGAAGAAAATTAGTAAGTTTAACAAGCCGTAAATCAAAAGCCGTCAAAGATATTACATTAAAATTGGGCAGAGAGATTATCCTCACCAATTTATATAGACTGAGTGAAGATAATCAAAATCGGTTAAGACCACGCCCACTTTTCCTACAGGTCAAAACTTAACAAATGTTCGGTTTCACCCGAACTTAGACTTTCTTGCTTGTTAAAATCTATCTTAAGAGCGTGAGGTTAGGTTAACATATTTAAAACAAAGCAAATATGGTTTAGGGTATTAATGATACAATGAGTTTGTTTTGAGTAATTCCTACAGACGTTTCAATGTCTCACAGGGTACTCTACAGGACTATGTTAAATCTCTTCGAAACACAAATCTCTCACTTTTGCGAGCTAGAGGATGAAACGCCGGTTCACATTCTTTGTGAATGCATCGCTCTGGCAAGGCAGAAACTCTCCCATCTAGGTGGCGTGACTCTTAATCCATTCGTGATATGGAGAAAATAAAACCCTGAACAGGTACTTAGATACAATAAAACCCTCCACATACATTAATAGGCTTTAAGGTCAAGCACAATAGATTTTAATAAAGGTCACAGGGCACCGAGGCCTAATAATAATAATAATAGGATGTTAAAAAAAACAGAATACCCTGAGGATGGCGCTGTTGCGTCGAAACGCGTAGGTATGAAAAAACAATAAATTTTTGTTGTATTACCAAAAACGGCAGAAGTAGCTCTCTATGCAACACAATAATTATAGAAGTTTTCATAAATAAATAAAAATAATTTTAATAAAAGTGAGACATTTTGTCCCAAAAGTCGCGAAAGGGTTAAAACTCCTAGAATCTATAAAGTGTGCAGTAAATGCAAACAACAAAAAAATAGAATTTATGCTAAAGGCAACTAAGAAGGAAAGTACTGATTAAAAAATGCCAGACAACAGCTGACTAGCATAAAGACCTTGCTTGCCGCCACGTTTTCGGCATAATGACGCTACAGCTCGTGCCAAGGCTTACGACAGCTAAATAACAGTTTCAATTTCAACCAAATTCAACTTAACGTAAATCCATCAGAGACATGCAACAATTTTATTATTTCTAAGGTGTTACATTACCGAAATTAAATGATGCGGAATACTTGATGATTGAACGATTTGTATAAATAAAAAATCGAGAGCCATGCCGCCGTCGTGTTGTATCGAAGAAGCAGCAGATGTTATAAATTTGTTATGGTAGTTGTTGAATGACACAAATAATAAAGAAAGGATGAGATCCAAAATACACTTGGTAAGTGAGCGATGCTCACTCAAGTGGGCTTAACACAAGTGTGGAAAGTGAGTGAGTAAGCAGCGCTTTGGTTGGTTGGGCAGGATACGCATCGAGACATTTTTAGTGCTGTGGCTAAATAAAGTAAGCGCGCGGCGCTAAATCCACTTCCCTTACACTTCGCCACTTCGTTGCGGTACGGGATATGTTGTTGTTTAAAACGGTGGTTCGTACGACGGAAATTGCCAGTTAAGTTTTGTAAGTACATACATAAGTAAATTTTTTGTAAATAGAATTTAGAACATTTGACTGCACAGAGTAAGCACCCATCATGCATACACACTGTACACACCGTACGACTCATGACGCACCTCATCATCCTATGCTCTACTTCATGCTGTGTGCGTAAAAGTCAAGTGAGTGTAAGGCATGTAGTTGTAAGAATAAAAAAACACAAAACGGAAAAATAAAATCTCAAATCAAATCAAATAAATAAGTTGATAAGTGCTTGTAACAAGTGGATCGTTTGTCAGTGGAGTGGAGCAATAAATTTGTGGGTAAATGATGGCAAATTTTCAAGTGCATGCACAGGGTGTCTGCTCAAAGGTGACAGCAAATAAAATCAAGGAAGCTACATCAATCTGATTCAAAGATGATGTATATGAAATTGTATTATATTGTCAAATTTAGTTCTGAGAACGAACATCGCCACTGATGATGGCACAACGCCGAAACCCGCTTGTCTCGAAACCAAATTTCACAAGCGATGACGGAAAATCGTTCCAATATACATAATGTATCCACGCTGTCGGAAAATTAACAAAACGAAATAAGACTGCTTCAAAGATAGATACCTAGGCGGCTTAACATATTTTTTTATTAACTGACTCAACATAGAAAAGTATGCCTTTAACAACCATAGGAACGAGCGCAATCGTCATTGCTCTTCAAAAGTCCGGAGTTGACTGGTACTACTGCGGATGGACGCAATCAACGATGGAGAAACATTTCAGAAAGCGATTTTTTCCCACTTCCGATGGTTGTAGCACTTGAGACAACACTGAGGCAGAGCTGTAAGTCTCTTCTCTCCATATTCAATAAAATCGTCTTTCAAAATTCGTATTCTACGGACCCCGGTAAGATGACGAAACAAACTTGTTCTCACCATGACCAGAATAGAACGGGGGTTTTTGAGTGGTCAAAGAAAGTAGTAGTTGTTATTGTTATTGTAGCAGTGCTTCGCCCCATCCAATAGGTGCGACCAATCACAAATAGTCGTCAATGTCCTCTAACGGGATCCAAGGAAACTTGCTGTTTCAACAGGACCATAATGAGAGGGGTGTTAGAAGCGTTGGTTCCACATTACAATTGAAGAAATGGTTGATGTCATGTCGGGACACATTGCAAGCAGGACATACATTTTGTATGTCGGGGTTGATTGTGGATAGGTAAGAGTTTAACCAGATCGAAGTTGAGCTAGAGTGACGCGCGTTCCCTAGGGAAAGTGCGGTCCTCCTCTGCTAGTTCCGGGTATTTTTCTTTAAGTACCGGATTCGCCGGGAAATTCCTGACATAGAGGCCCGCCGTTTGTTTGTGGATATCACTGAAAGTAGTATTTCAAATCAGTCACAATTACCGAACACTGGCCTAAACCTACTAGCAGACATAATTGAAAACCCCTGCAATAACGTGTGTAGGAGCTGCGGCCTATAGAGTTGTAAAGAAACGGAAAATCACTTCTTCTGCGAGTGTTCAGCTCTAGCGAATATCAGCTACCGAACTTTATGCAGTTTTGCGATATCCGATACAAGGGCAGTATCCACATGAATGAGGACATCAGTATAACGTACAGTGAAGAGGAATTTAATAAATAATTGGTTCAATAAGAAAGGGCATCAAAAATGCGCTTCGGGCACTAGTTGTCTCAAGTCTCTGCGGGCGGGCAGCAGAACAACTAACCACCCAACGATGGGAACTTTTGTTCAAATTTCTTGAAGCAACAGGTTGTTTGGATTGCATATATAAACAATAATCAGGAAACACCATGTATGTAATAAGAACAAATAACAAAAAACACACACACAGACACAGTGTTATACCAAGCAAGAAAAAAAAATAAAAGGAAGAGACAAGCAAGTAGAAAAAGGTGAAGGATAACAAGAAAGGAAAGCTAAGTTCGGTTGTAACCGAACATTACATACTCGCATATCACATATGTACGTTTGGGAAATATGGAGCAAATTGTAGACGAAGGGTGATGTTTTTTGGAACTATTTTCCTTCATCCTTTGTAAAATAAGGGAAAATCACCATGTAGGAAAATGAACCTAGGGTAACCCCGGAATGTGTTTTTATGACATGGGTATCAAATGAAAGATATTAAAGAGTGTTTTAAAAGGGAATTGGCCATAGTTCTATAGATTCTAGAATGTGTTTGTACGATAGGTATCAAATGAAAGGTGTTAATGATTATTTAAAACGTAGTGGGCCTTAGTTCTATAGGTGGACGCCTTTTCGAGATATCGCCATAAAGGTGGACCAGGGTTGACTCTATAATGTGATTGTAGGATATGAGTATCAAATTAAAGGTATTAATGAGGGTTTTAAAAGCGAGTGGCTCTAAGTTATATATGTGAAGGCGTTTTCGAGATATCGACCAATATTTGGACCAGGGTGACCCAGAACATCATCAGTTCGGTAGCGCTAATTTATTTTTATATGTAATACCACGAACCGTACTCCTGCCATGATTCCAAGGGCTTTTGATTCCGCCCTGCAGAACTTTTTCACATTATTCTACTTAATATGGTAGGTGTCACACCCATTTTACAAAGTTTTTTCTAAAGTTATATTTTGCGTCAAAAAAACCAATCCAATCACCATGTTTTATCCCTTTTTTCGTATTTGGTACAGAATTATGACATTTTTTAAATTTTTCCAAATTTTCGATATCGAAAAAGTGAGCGTGGTCATAATCGAATTTCGCTCAGTTTTTATGCTAAGATAGAGCGGGTTCAGCTAAGTACGTGAACTAAGTTTGGTAAAGATATATCGACTTTTGCTCAAGTTATCGTGTTAAAGGCCGAGCTGAAGGACAGAAGGTCGACCGTGTATAAAAACTGGGCGTGGCTTCAACCGATTTCGCCCATTTTCACAGAAAATAGCCACCGGCATAGAAGCTATGCCCTTACCAAATTTCACAAGGATTGGTAAAGTTTTGTTCGACTTTTGGCATTAAAAGTATTCTAGACAAATTAAATGAAAAACGGCGGAACCACTCCCATTTTGAAATTTTCTTTTATTTTTGTATTTTGTTGCACCATATCATTACTGGAGATGAATGTTGACATAATTAACTTATATACTGTAAAGATATTAAATTTTTTGTTAAAACTTTACTTAATTTTTTTTTTTAGTGGGGGTGTTCGTCATCCGATTTTGCTAATTTTTATGAAGCATATATATAGTAATAAGAATAACGTGCCTGCCAAATTTCATAATGATATCTTCAACGACTGCCAAATTACAGTTTGCAAACTTTTAAATTACCTTCTTTTAAAAGTGAGCCTTGCCACGCCCATTGTCCAAAATTTTACTAATTTTCTATTTTGCGTCATAAAGTCAACCCACCTACCAAGTTTCATGGCTGTATCCGTCTTTGGTAATGAATTATCGCAAAGTGGGCGTGGCTATAGTCCGATTTCGTTCATTTTAAATAGCGATCTGAGATGTGTACCCAGGAACCTACATACCAAATTTCATCAAGATACCTCAAAATTTACTCAAGTTAACGTGTTTACGGACGGACGGACATGTCTAAATGAATTTATTTTTTCGTCCAGATCATTTTGATATATCGAAGTCTACTATATCTATCTCGATTAGTCTATGCCGTTACGGATTACCGTTGTGCGACCAAAATTAATATACTCTGTGAGTTTTGCTCAGCTGAGTATAATAAAAGGAAGAGACAAGCAAGTAGAAAAAGGTGAAGGATAAAAAAAGGGATGGGGGGGGTTTGAGAAAAGAGTGGAGAAAAGAAAAAAAATTACTTAATCATGGCTTACGCAGGCGAAGATAACTCAATGTCACACAGTTAAACAGTAAACACAAAAAACAAAAACAACAAACACCACTTGAGCGCCAACTTAGTGTATGGTCGTGAAGTATTGGCTTAGTAATGTCCAGTGTGCATTCTTGAGAAGAATCGTAAAACTTTTAACACACTGCACTGAAAAGCACAAGAAGGGTTTAGTAGTATTTTTACTCCTTCTGCTATTTGACTTTTGGACTGGACGTTTTTTTTTTTTTTTTTTTGTTTTTTTCTTTTTGCAATACTTTCATGGCTATTACTTAAAGTCTCGAAGAGCACGATTTATATCTACATTAATATCCGAGCACATGTATGGATTGACGTGTATATGATTGTATTATTGAAACTCTGTACGTATATATGTATGAAGAAACACAGCACGTACATAATAATATTTGTGAGGGGTTGCCCTCAGCAGACACCCTTTTTTGTTGTTGGTGGTTTTTTTCTTTCTTGGGTGGCATGCACATATCTGAGGGTATATTTGTAACGTAATTGCTGATTTATTGCTGCAATATACTCAACACATTTCCAAACACACTGACGCACATATACATATGTACACTTATTCGCCTTTCCCTACCCACCACTTTCTCTTCGAATATTGCAAACAATTAGCTAAACAGGGGTGTATTATTGTGGCTTAAATTTACGCATTTTTCCATTTCTAACTTTTTCACTCTGTGCTTTGTTCTGTGTATTTGTTGGTTTTGGGCAACAAAATACGAAAGTGCCAGTTGAATATAAAAATCAAGTGCCTTCTAAATATACAAATGTTTGTATGTATGTTTACAAATGTAGCAAGTAAACGTTAGCAGTCATAAATATTATTTATAATGAAGTTTGTTTTTTTATCTATTTTGTGGTGGTGCACGATAAGAGTGCGTGGCACTGAGTGCTTTTGTGTGTTTTATTTGTTCTATGGCGGAATCAAGCAGACGGAAGCAGCTAGGAAAAGCAGGCGTGTGAAGCAAAGCTAGTGTTTAGATGCTCTCTATAGGTCACGCGTCATGGATATATAAATTCAAGTGAAAAGTGAAATTTAATCTCGGACGGAATATGAATGTTTGTAGAATGTTTTTGGTGTAGGTAATTGATAAATAAATAGTCATGAAGACATTAGAAATAAAAAAGGGAGTATAAGGACGATAAGAAAATGGTAGATGATGCGCTATTGAGTGGTACATTTGCGGCGAGCTGGATATAACATTCCAATAAAGTTTTGTTTTTGTTGCGCTGGCAAGTGTTGCGGAAAAATGGCAAGTTAAACTCTTTGTGATGTAATTTTTGTCAGAAACTTAATATGGTTATACATAAATCATAATTTGATAATCGATTATCTTATTTGTTTCAATTATCTAATATCAAATGGCGCCATACAAAAGAAAACAACAAACACAGAGTGAATCGGAAATTTAGTTAGTGGATATTCCACGGTGACAGGGTGGAAAGTTGATGTTATAATGTGATATTGGAACGATTTTTCTTCAACCTTTGCCAAATTTGGTTTGAAAATCAAGCGGTTTCCCCACTGTGCCTTATTTAGTGCAATATTTTGTGCGAATATTTTTGACAAGTCTAAAAGAAAGATCGATTATGCATAAGAATAATATATAATAGAAAGTTGATGTATATCGTCCCACTCAGCATTTAGGTGATTAAGTTTTCAATTTCCCTATATATCAATACAATTTGATTACTCTTTCTGACTAAATTATGAGTTATCATAAAATTGAATAAAAGAAATAATCAAATATGAATACTTTTGATGATCAAAAACTCAATATAGCTTTTCAATCACTTTTTGGAATCATATTTGAATCAAATGTGTTTACTTTAGGTGATCAAAATTTTTTAATCATTTTTCATTCAGCTTTCTAAATCTTTTCTGACTATCTTGGTTGACTGATTAATGAATTTTATACTTGTTAAAATGTTACTTTTCATTGAAGATCTTATTTTTTTCACATACTCACATTTTTTCAATCATGAAGTTCAGAAAAAATATATTAAAATTTTATTCTTAAAGACTAGAAATAATGTAAATACTGCTCCTAAGAAAAGATGTCCCCAACCATTTCTCCACCTTCGGCTTCCCAGAAAATACAAATTAGACAATACAAAAGTTGTGAACTCCAGGTAAGTGAAACTCTGTTGACATACATATGTATGTACCTGGATATGGCTTCAACATCCCTTACCATATCGTATTTCAAGATATTGACGATCATAGTTGATGCTGGATGTTGTAGTCGAGGTGTATATCGGTCAAGTTTGTTTGCGAGTGACCTGTGGTTCAAATAGCTCATTTCCGCATTCTTTCTTCCCCTGATGAAATAAGATTATTATGTAGTATCTTATTTTGAATGGGATATGAAGAATAAATGCATCATAATCACATTCAAAAATGATTCAAAAATCTTAACCAAAACGATTGAAATGTGTTGACAAATATGATTAGAAAATGACTGCGAAAAGCATTCAAATATTAATCTAAAACAATTAAAGCTTAATTTTACAATGATATCAAATCTGAACAAAAAGCGTTTCGAAATATGAATCATAAATGATTATTCATGAATAATCACATTTATGGTACATTTTTCTCCCCACAATACGGTAATTTTCAAACAGAAAATGCTTTTAAATTTGAACGTTTTTAATCATCTTGAGGTTTGACATTTGAATATTTTTTGATCAAAATTTTCAAAAAATGCTGGCTGGGACCGGTTTCAGCGTTGTGCCACTTTCGGTGCAATTTTTTGTTGCAAGGCTTTTGGCACAACAAAAGTACAGATCGAGTATAAATAAGATAAATTTAATGTGTGTATATAAGCAATATCTTTTGTCCTCCTTTGTAAAATTTGGCTTTCGTACCAACCGGTTTCTGCGTTGTGCCAGATACAGAAAGTCGATACGACTGATTGCGCCGCTGCTTCAAGTATAGCTAAGACCCCTCTCCTATTCTAATTTATAGACATCTGTGTAGACTACTTGGCGGCCACCGTGGTGTGATGGTAACGTGCTCCGCCTACCACACGGTATGCCCTGGGTTCACACCCCGGGCAAAGCAACATCAACATTTTAGAAATAAGGTTTTTCAATTAGAAGAAAATTTTTCTTAGCGGGGTCGCCCCTCGGCAGTGTTTGGCAAGCAATTCGAGTGTATTTCTGCCATGAAAAGCTCTCAGTGAAAACTCATCTTGCAGATGCCGTTCGGAGTCGGCATAAAACATGTAGGTCCCGTCCGGCCAATTTGTAGGGGAAATCAAAAGGAGCACGACACAAATTGGGAGAGCAGCTCGGCCTTAGATCTCTTCGGAGGTCATCGCGCCTTACATGTTTTTTTTTTTTTTTTTGTTGGTGTAGACTATAAAGTCTGTTTAAGCGTTTCTTCCATTCTATCCTTGAAGGATACAGAAATAATTATAAATAACTTATTATTGTTACAAAAGCTTCAGCGGTGTTTGGTCTTTGTGTGTCTAGACCGGGCTTCCAACTACGAGTTTACAAAGTCAAGAAACACAAATTGTATGTGATTTTTACTATTATCATCTTGGCAGTTACTCGCCCTTGCTTTGATCATCAAGGGTTTCTGTTGTCATTTTTACAGCAGTGTAGAACATACATCGATTTTTGTGCTCACATTAATCTAAGACGACAGTTCAACCATCGCAATAATGCGTTTTCAAATACCACTCCGGGAAGAAGAATCTTTGAAGAGATTTACAAGGTATGATCAAAACTGTTTTCGCCTTATCGGTCCTGATGTCATGTTGTTTAAATTTTTCCCAAATTAGATTAGGTTGAACTGGCCGGTCAATAAAGACTTTACATAGACTGAATGTGTTCATAGTGTTACCAGAATTTGTTTGAAAGAATGTGACGCCAGAAGGCAGTGCCTAGTCAGTAAGCCCATGGTGAGCCTTAAGTCTTCTCTCTTCAGAGATATGAGCCACTTTGTGAGTCTAATATCGTAAGCTTTGCACATGATCTTAGAAAGTCTTTGAAGAGATTTACAGAGATTGAGATTGTCTGTTCTCATGTCAGGTGGTTTAAATTTTTCCCAAATTACTTTAAAAAATAGAATGAAAGATGGCATAACGCCGAAACCAATTTGTCATAAAAAAAGAAAATGTATAACGGATAATCGTCCCAAAATTGTTCAATATCCCACCCATTCGGAAACATCAACAATTGCTTGGGTTAAAATAAAATTCATTTGAAATAATTGCCATGAATTGCTGAGAATGAGAAATCCTGCGAAGCATTTAATTAGGTATGCTACAGAAATAATGACTGGCGCAACTTTAAGATATCTGCGCTCTCTATAAACAATAGCCCAAACTACAAAAAAATTCTAAACACGTGCTACATAAAATTTTAAGTACTTTTTATATCAAAATCCGAAATCATCATAGAATATTCCTTCACCTAATACACAGCGCAACTTCCAGAAACCAATATAAATAAAGTACTTAACGAAGGTTTCCATACTTAATATTTTATACAATACTTATTATATGCTAATGCATAAAAAATTAAATTACTTTTCATCTAAAACAACTTTCACATTTTATTCATGTTTTTTTTTTACAAAAGTGGACGCGCACAGAGTAACAATGAAAATAAATCACAAAAAGAGCAAGACATAAAGTGAAAGGAGGCAATCAGAAACCAAAATAAAAAAATTCACAAAAAAAAAAAAAGAAAGAACGCCAAGAATAATGAGAATAACAAATTATTAGAGTGTCAAGAATTTTTCGCGGTCCATAATTACCGTTAACATGCAATATGTATGTATGTCATGCCGCATAAGCATTTGCGTGAATGCGTGACTGAATTTACAAGTACAATTTATAAATGCACTACGAGAGCGCGTCTAATAAAAGAAAGTGAAAAAGCATGCTAACAGCAAAAACAACAACAATAATTGAATCATAAAGCAAGGCACAAACTCTGCTCACCGAAATGCAATGAAACATCAAACCAAATACAAAAAAAATAAAATAAAATAATTATGCATAATCACAGCACAATCGTCGCCTACGGACAACATAAACAAAAAAAAAAAAGAATGGAAAAAAATTTAATAACAAATAAGTACAAGTAAGTAAGTGCATACTTAAAATATTTATTTACCATGCATAATACATACAAGAACAATGCAAAACAAAACGTAATAACATGGCTTATATGCACTTCAACAAAATTATAGTAGCTACGGTGCTTTCTTACCTTATGGTCATCACATGTACATATGTATGTATGTATGTTGGTAACGGTGGAGCATAAAAAGTGGCATGCTTTAGGCCGAACTTCTCACTTAACTCGTCGCGATTTCGTGTTATACAAATAAAGGCAGCTACATATAAATAACGGCTTCAAAGATGCTGATTCATGACAGTCAAAGTTTCAACTTAAGCGTTTTGGGTGGTCTCGATATCTGGATTTGAAAGGCGTTTAAAGTTAAGCTAGTGTAGGACCGAACTTGAATTATTTCTGCCGAAACCGCATCATCCGCGAATTCACACATTAAAGATTAATTATTTTTTAATCGAAACTAAACACTCAGTTGGACCCGACTTAGTTTTCGCGCTTAAGCTTTCACTACACAGCAAGGGGAGTGGTTGATTTGATACTGAGAATAACAAGTAAGGGAGGCTAAGTTCGGGTGTAACCGAACTATTACATACTCAGCTGCCAAATTACAGCTTACAAAACTTTTAAAAGTGGGCGGTGCCACGCCCATTGTCCAAAATATTACTACCAAGTTTCAACGCTATGTCCGTCTTTGGTAATGAATTATCGCACTTTTTCGGTTTTTCGAAATTTTCGATATCGAAAAAGTGGGCGTGGTTATAGTCCGATTTCGTTCATTTCAAATAGCGATCTGAGATGAGTGTCCAGGAACTTACATGCCAAATTTCGTTAAGATACCTCAAAATTTACTCAAGTTATCGTGTTTACGGACAGACGGACGAATGGACGGACATGGCTAAATGAATTTCTTTTTTCGGTCAGATCATTTTGATATATAGAAGTCTATATCTTTCTCGATTAGTTTATGCCGTTACGGGATACCGCTATGCGAACAAAATTAACTTACTCTGTGAGGTCTGCTCAGCTGAGTATAAAAAGATGGACCACAGAAAGGAAAGACGATCCCAAAAACGCGCGCCAACTTCCGCGGTCTGCCTAGTATCGCGTATAAGGTTCTATCTATACTGTATCCAAAAGTGAACGAAGGAAAGTGTAATGATAAGCTGTATGAGCTTAACGCAGCTATGAAGATAGTGCAGCGAATAAAATCCCGAAGGCCTCGTTGGCTAGGTCATGTTAAGCGAATGGACGAAGACGCTTCGGTGAAAAATGTATTGCAATAGACAAATCAGTTTGGAAGCAGGGGAAGGGGAGACCTCCACTGAGTTGAGGAGAGGCAGGAGGGGGAACACTTGACCGCAATTGGTGATCCCAATTGGTGTCAATTATCGCGAAACAGAGGCATGATTTGTTATGAAACGGACAATGATGATGATGATCACAGAAATAACTTTGGAGTTAATATAAGAGATCCACACCTTCCTTAAAGTGAACTAAATGATGCAGAAACAACTACTGAGCTTTCTGGAGCTACTAGATGTATATGTGAGCCACAATCCTAACGCAGGACCAACCATTGTTAAGATGGCATTAAGCACATTAAAAGAAACCAAAACAAAAAACAGGGTAATGCAAAAAAGAAGAAAATATAGAGACTACATTTATGTAAAAATAGGGGACTTAAAAGCACTGACATTATAGCTTGAGAACCACATTACTTATTGCTAGTTTTCACAAATATGGTGTAGTGCGTAATAAACTTGCTTCACAATTTCGAGAGCCTTCGGTTTAAGTTTCGGGGAAGAAAATTCCTCGGGGTTGTATTTGACGGGCATGTTCGGCGAATGAATGAATACGAAACGTCTCTATTGAAACACACCGGCAGTGGCATATAAAAGCGAAGACGCTCGCTTCGTTCAAATCAGGTGTCGGTGTGGCATAGCTCGTCGAGCTGGGTGGGATTGATAAGCACAATGCAACACTTTACAGCTTCTCAGTTTTCTCAACCCAGTTGTCAACCTAACCTACCTTAGTGTAACATACACATTCATAGAATTAATAGTTTGCATGTACGAGCCTGGTGAAAACATTCAAGCGGAGAAAAACTTCGCTGCAGCCACAATCGGACACAGTCACGTAAAGCATAAGCTTCGCGCTAGAGGTTGAATGACACCTCCGCACTGGTGCTTCGTGGATGCAGAGCGGGACAGTTATTCACTTCAAGTATGACGTCCCAATCCGTTTCGGAGAAATCAAAAGGAGACAGGAGTTGCATATGATACATCAAGCAGGAAAGGCGTGAACAAAAGCGCCGGCCTGCAAAATTTCTAAGATTATGTTCAAAGCCTATGATATTAGACTCACAAAGTGGCTCATATCTCTGAAAAGACAAATCTTAAGGCTCACGATGGGCATACTGACTGGACACTGCCTTCTGGCGTCACATGCTTATAAGTTAGGCCTCGTCAGTAACAACAAGTGTAGGAAGTGTGAGCTGCAGGAAGAAACGGTTGAGCACGTTCTGTGTTCGTATCCTGCGCTCGCCAGTTCAAGGCTCCAGCTAGTAGGGCGGCAGAGTTGCCAGATCTCGAGGCAGCAATTAAGCTGGGTTCTAGTAAATTGCTAGCATTTGCCAAGAGGACGGAGTTATTCTATAACATATGACCTGGCACCTGATTGGGGTTATTCCGTTTGGTCGTCAAACAAATTCTGGTAACACTATGTACACATTCTGTCTCTGTGAGGTCTTTATTGACCGGCCAGTTCAACCTAACCTAACTTCAAATGTAACCATTGATTTTTCATGAAATTTTGCAAAACTTATAATGATGAATTTCGAATTTTTAACAATTTTTCCTGTAAAGGAAAACATAGCCGGAAACACATCTACATTATCCTATACGAGGGAAACAACTAAAAATAAAGGTCTCAAAGAATCAATGGCGCTTCCTTGGTTCTACATACAAATTCATCCAAAAATTTGTTATACAGACAATTAGTATATTGGATCACATTATAAATAAATTTAATGAACCTTTCTTCATTTGAATTGAAGCAACACATGCCGCCACAAATAAATCGCTCTCATTCAACTTCAGCTGTCTTCATTTCAGTTTTAAAGCTAAACAAAAGGTGGCAAAACCACGCCTCCTTCATCCGCTTCAACCGATCTTATCAACATGATACATTTTTTATGAAAATTCTATCGACATACAGTGAAGCCTATAAGAAACAACAAAAAACAAGAACGTTTTGTAGTTGTTTATCCATCAAGTATTTACAATCGTTTTGTTGCTGCTGCACATGCGTAGTGTGTCGCTATGTGTGTGTGCTGTGAGTTTGCGTGTCGTTTAAGTATCTGCTTAGCTCTACTTGAATATTCAGTCAGCAACGAAAATTGCCTGTAATCTTCAAACAATTGAACAAAAATTGCTGTTTAAGCTATTTGACGTATAAAGTGATATGAGTTGATGTATGAATATGTGCTTAATAGTGCGATTAGTGCTTTTGATTCATTCCCCAACAATGGTTGTTGTTGTTATGTAAATATTATGGCACATTGTTTATTTTTATTTCGTTTTATTTCGTTCTTATTGTTATTGTCGCTGTTAGTTGTTTGTATGACACTACAAAAATGACTCTTTATTGAAGCGCTCTTATTCATCACCCGCACACTTTTTCACGCTCATCAAACGATGCATGAATGGATAAGGAGCCTAAACGGCTGTTTGATTTTAATATTTTTTTTTTTTTTTGTTATTTGCTCCTTAACGCCCCTTCTTTTGATTGATTGGAATCAATTACTTGCGCGATGTTGTTGGTAGAACTAACTATAAGCACTCATTGTTCATCGTATAAAATATTAAAAAAAAAAACAAGTACATGTGTCTAAGTTCGGTTGTAACCGAATATTATATACTCAGCGTGAGCTTCAATTGTACATTTCATTTCAGATAAATTACTTTTCTACACACCACGTGCCACATCCCGTTTAACCCTTTCATGCCCGTTGTTGCCTATAGGCAACATTGTATATTTTAGTTCATAACTTTTATTCTATTAAGTATTTTGAATAACGGTTATTTTTAGTCGACAACCTAAAATATTGTGAACGCATAGAGTTTAGTTAAATTATGTTAGCTTTACACGTGCTTAGTTGCCATCGTTCTGCCCTAGTGGTTACACGTGCAGAAAAAAATCTGTAATAAGTGCTTGTGCAAGATTAAAGAAAAGTACAATAAATAAGTAAATTTGTTTACAAAAAGTAAAAGATGTTATAAAAAAAGAGGTAAGAGAAAATTTGTTTGGTTTGAGCCACACATTTTTGCAAACGCAATGTTGTCTATAGGCCCATAGGTCCATTGGGTACATATTTTATATCCTGTATTTTTTATATTAGCAATGCGTCGGCGAGGTTTGACACAGTTGGAGATCATAAAAATAATTGAATTTGATTGGGACGATTCAGAAAGACATGGTCTTCGTAACATTGCATCCGCATTTCCATGGTACTACCTTTTCGATGCTCAATTGAAGTCATAGCTTTGTAGTCGCTCGATCCATGGTGCCAATTGACCTTCGGGATTACGGAACTGCAGGAGCCATTTCAAAGCTATGTGATCTGTTCTGACGCGGAATCGCTACCCGCAGAGGTACTTGTGAAGGTTTTTAATGCACTCTACCAATGCCAACAGCTATCTTCGTTTAACGCAATAGTTCCTCTCTGGTTTTCCAATTGATCGGCTGTAATATGCGACTACCTTCTTCTGTCCATCGACCAGTTGTGATAAAACGCCTCCTATCGCACATTCACTCGCATCTGTATCTAGAATAAACGTTGCCTCTGAAATCGGATATGCCAACATTGGGGCAATGCGCAAATGCTCTTTCAATGTTTGGAAAGCCACTTCCTGCTCCTTCTTCCATTCAAAAGCTTTATTTTTTCTTGTAAGCTCGTGGAGGCTATGGGCTACGCTGGCAAACCGGTCACTGGGTTGAATGGGGAGAAAAGGGACGGTGCAGACTATGCCACACTGGATTTCCGCGCTCAAAGTGCTCTAAGTGTAACATTTTTTTATGCTCTTATCCAGAAAAGAATTGTTTCAATTCATACCATACCATATTTCAAAATTTAAAGGCAAATAAAAACACTCAAAATAAAATAGATACATATGTACTTTCATTTTTATGTGTACCACTATGGCGCGATGTTGCCTATAGGTAACATTTCATAATGGACAAACCAAGAGCCTTAGATCTTTGAAACCGATACAACCTTAAATTTACAGCCTACCAAACAATAATATGTCATAAAAAAATGATAACCCTGCCTAAATTAATTCGGGCATGAAAGGGTTAAAAAAAATGTCTCCCCATTGCCTCTTACAATAAAACTTGATAAGTTAAATATCATTGATTCATAACTATTTTTTGCTAAGTTATATAGTCTACGACCCTTTTAAACTTGTTTTATATAAAAGTGGGCGTGGTCTTTAACCAATCTCGTCCATTTTCCGTAGAAATATTTCCTGCTATAGGGAAAATTTGTGCACCCAATTTCATTACGATCCGTTAATTTTTCTTCGAGTTTTGGCCCCCGAAACATAAAAAATTGCTTAGTCATAAAAGAGGCGGTGCCACGCCCATTTTTTAAAATTTGAAGTTTTTCCTATTTTTTATTTTAGTTATAAATCCACTTGGGAAATGAAATACCATTGATCTAAAGCTCTTTTTTGCAAAGATATAGCTTATTTTATTCGTCCATGGCCCTTTTAAAAATCTTTTATATAAAAGTGGGCGTGGTCCCTAACCGATTTCGTTAATTTTTCTTCAAAGAATTCCTTATAGCAAAGGCAACCTCTGCCGAATTTTGTTACGATAGGCTTAACGATTTTTGGTTTATGATTAATAATATTTGTAAAATTGATTTTATCACAAGTAGGCGGTGCCACGCCCATTTTAAAAATTTTTATCAAGAGTCTCAATATCAATCCACACGTCAAATTTCAACATTCTAGGTGTATTATTTACTAAATAATCAGGTTTTTTGTGTTTTTCAAAATGTTATATATATAAAAAGTGGGCGTGGTTGTCATCCGATTTCGCTCATTTTCAATACCAATCTATTCTGGGTCCAGATAAGCTCGTGTACCAAATTTAGTGAAGATATCTCAATATTTACTCAAGTTATCGTGCTAACGGACGGACGGAAGGACGGGCGGACGGACAGAGCTCAATAAATTTTTTTTTTTCGATACTGATGATTTTGATATATGGAAGTCTATATCTATCTCGATTCCTTTATACCTGTACAACCAACCGTTACCCAATCAAAGTTAATATACTCTGTTTGCAAAGCACTCTGAGTATAATAATTATTATCGCAACCATTAAGTTGAATTGGTAGTGCTCGCTTTAAATGATTATCAAATTGGCTTCATTGGATGTTTTATGAGCATTAAACGTGAGGAAAGTAAATGAGCCACGTTGAAATTTATGTGGCGTTGTTAAAGTGCCGTAAACGTTTTATTGACGCGTTACGAATGTCACGGCTTTGACAAGTGACACTTTCAATTATAACAAACTCAAATTTGTTATGTAGGTCATAATTTGCTGAATATATGATTATATTACCAAAAAAACCCAAATGGTTTTTTGAGTCATGATAATCGCACACGGATCACGTCATATAAAGTGAAATAGAAATTGCAGGTGAGTTGAATGTCAAGCGCTTTTATTATTCAACATAAATACAAATATGCAAATTTAGGTGAATAAAGTGTAAACCGGTTCAAATTTCAGGCAACTCGAAATGTGCCCTCTATGTCAAAAGCGTACCAATCACAGCTGTTTATATTCTTTATAAGCTACCACAAGTACTTACGTCTAAGTTATGTAGAACAATAGGTATGAGTTGTATTTGGAAAGCTATTGTTTGTGATCTCAGGCATCTCAACAAAAAAAAAAAACAAAACAACAACACAATCTAAAATGATAATAAAAAGGCCATAAAAGTGAAAATATTACCCAGGAGCCACAAAATAAACGGAGAGCCTGCCGATATAGTTTTCCAGGAAAGTAACCTCCGATATTTGTATATGACTTGCTTCAATATCTTAACACCTGCGCCACACGACGAAAATATTGTATATGCAACTTGTTACGTCGCTGCAAGAAATGCCTTTAGTCTAGGTTGAGGCCGGGATGAGTTGCAGGGAATACGCGATTATAGCCAGTTCTCAGCTCTTTTATTTGAGCATATCCTAAACCAATTATACCTGTTTATCCCTGAACGGGTACTGTCAGATATCTCCTTATACTTTACACCCTTACGAGTACTGTTCGACACGCCCTCTTTGTTCCGGAGCGGCTAGTGTCGGATATGTCCTCTTTGTATCGCCAAGGGCATTGTCGGGCAGGTCCTCTTCGTATCCCTACGTGCACTGTCCTACAAGTCTTCTTTGTTTGCCTACAGGCACTGTCGAACAGGTCCTACTTCTACCCGTAGAGGAAATCTTACCGAGTTTATAATTTTTTAAATATATGTATATATAATATTGTGGTGAATGTTGACATCACTATGCTGTTAATAAACAATCACAACAACAAAAACAGCAAGCAGCCACACTTATGTACAAGGCAACGAAGAATATTCCAGCAGCTTGAAGTGAAGACATGTTTCACATACACACATGTAGTCATCAGCTGAGAGCAGAAGTTGTTACTCACACATACACACGCATATAGCTCAGAGAGTATAAAAGCAGCGCAGTTGAGGTATAACTAATCCGTTTTATTTAAAAACGCTTTTGTGAAGTACGTGATAGTGAAGTATAATTGCACTACTCCCAAAGTAGTCTAATAAAGACCATTTTGCAATACTGAATATGGGAGTTATTTAATCGACAGTTCAGCGATTCGAACGTTAGCAGAAGGTGCATAATTATCAGGAAATCCCCAGAATTCGTTATAATATTTTTAGTATTGGACCCAAATTTAAACCAAATCGGTTTATAAATACGAGTTTTCTGAATATGTTGACATCAGCTCCACTTGGTTATAATATTTTTACGGGGTTTGCCTAAATATGTTTAGAAAACTCGAATCCTTAATAACAAAATCGAACCGTATACATATATACATTTTCCTTTTCGCCCCAATATAGAAATAAACAGGTCGAGATTATTATTGACAGATTATATCGAAAGTTTTCAATTCACATACATTTTTTCCCAAATTCGAAGGAAATCTTTCGTTTCGCGATACAGAAGAAAGGCCCAGAACTTATCATCAGAAATATGTATTTACGACTCAAATAGCACTATTCGCCATTCGGTGAGCAAGAATTTGTTGTTGACAAGATTTGACTTTTTAACACGCATATATTAGCTTCGCTTGTATGTTTGTAACTCTCTAGGCTTGGCGCGCAAAGGGACTCATCTAGCGACAATTATTGAAGAAGGCAGTGGTTAAATAACTCGCTACAAAACGAGTTGTGTTTAATAGCGGAGACACGAACCTCTGTGCTACGGCGTGTTGTTTGGTTTTTTTTTTAAACTATACATAGTTATTTTCATTCTACTATTCTCTCTTAATTTTTAAGTATTCGTTAATCTTACCAAAATGGATGTAAGTGTGAGGTGTTTTCAAGAACCTTCGACCGAAAAAACCAGCAAACCAAATATGTAGAGTAAATTTTTGTATACAAATGTAAACCATGACTTACCTGAAATTAAAAAATACAAAAATGTTAGACAAATATTTTAAGGATTGGTTTGCTATCATATTAATGCCCGAATCAGAATAGGAACTAATTAATATTGCGAACAGCAATTCTAGAACTTTGGGCTGAATATTTGAATGAAATAAACAAATCCATTACTTATCCCACTTATAGCACTTTAATAAAATCGAAAAGTTGTTAAGATTTCCTTTTGCAATGGATCCCAAAACTCTTTTTAATTTTAGCAAAATTTTGGAAGTACTTACAAATATTTATATATTAAGTTAGTAATCGTCGTAGTTCGGCACTGAAATCTACGCAAGTGTAGTCAACTTTTTGTTAAAAACAGGGATGCACCTTAACGTTAATCTAATCGTTTATCAAAAAATGTCCACCGTTTCCGTTGCAACACTTAGAAATATTATCGATAAAGAAATTATCAAGATAAATTGTATCTCGTTTTTAACCAAAACGGAAAGCTTTCGTTAACGTTAAAAACGTTAACAAAAACGTGATACTTTATGTTTGCATTGTGCCGGCAATGCTATAGCCATGGTGACGCCGTAAGGTGGTAACAGCGAGCGGACATACATACAAACTCCATGTAATTTGTTTGTGTAATTCGTTGGTGGTAATGTCAAAAATACTCTGAGAAATGTTCGTACTGTCAAAATGCATGAGAAAAGTTGCAATCAGCTTGGCTAATGCTTTCACCTTTAATGACTCCGCCATCAATCAGCTTTGCCAGCATAGTTTGAAACTAATAATCAACATAAAAGATTTGATTTCGTTTTGATATGGCAGAAAACGAAACAAAATCATTTCGTTAATTTGACGTTCTTAACGTTAACAAACGAAACGAAATGACTTTGTTTCGTTTATTAACGTTCATTATCGTAACGAAGTGATATCGGTTCGTTGGTTAAGCGTGCCTGGTTAAAAACCTAAAAATTTTAATAGTTGCATAAAATTATAAGATAGGCAATCATACTAACCACAGATATAACAGAGCTCCGATTTCGATTCGAAAATATCGGATCATCCGATATTGGTATTCGCTAACTGTTTATTAAGATATCTGTGGTGGAATTTATTAACTTTTAACGATACGATTCGTTGAAATTTTAATACACGATTTTTCGTCTACGATAACGATTGTGCTATTCACTAATTCAGTTTTAACATGGCTAACGTGACGTGGCCATTATTATTAGTTCTAATGTAAGAATTATGGAATTCAAGCAAATCAATCTTAAAATTATCTGCTATAATTTATAGACAATAGCTGATCACAGTTTAACGAATATCGATAAAAAGTGGTTACTAAATATTAAAATCGTCATAGCTACCGATTCGCCAATATATCGATCACGAAAATCGTTAAAAAATTAATGAATTCTCCTACTGATTTTAACTTTGGTTACTACTATTTAGAATCGGAGTTAAAACAAAAGTAGTTTGGTGAAAAGAACCTGTGTCAAAGTGTAAAACTTCTAATTACTTGTAATTTTTATTGTTATATTTAACTAGATATCAGGCTTCTTCTTATTCAAGTAGAGATAAGTAGACTCCCTGAGTGTTTTGGGTAGTATTATCGATGTTGATGGATATTGATCCGGTACGTTCCAGAAAATATCAGCATTAACATACTAGGCCGTACATCGCAGGAATGTTTTGATATAACCCAGGTGAAACTTCTAGGTTATTCAAACGCACCCTCCATAAAGAACTTGGGGCCGCTATAGACGCGCCTAAACAAACAAGACTATCGACGATTAGATGTGGTTGACAACTGGGTTAGAGAAGCTAAGAGTTTCGTTACAACTCCTTGAATCCCAACATATGAGCCTCTTTTACGCTGCTTCCACTTCCGATTCCAATAGAGTAAATTTGTAAAGTTCAATACCGATTTCGGTTATTGTTAACTTATTTCCGTAACATCTCTAAGAAAAAAGTACGTACATATGTATATACAAATATAAAAACGTGGAAGTATATATTTATATGTTTTTAAATATTGTATTACCTATTTGTAAATCACGTTTTTTTTTTAGTTTCTACACACCAAAACACTATGAACCTTCACTGAGGTCAATTGGACAAGGCAGGTAACATTAACCAAAAATTGATTAATTATAAAAAACGGCAAGCAGAAATTTAAAACCAAGTCAATTAAAATAAAAAATTAATCATTAACAAAACAAAAAACTATTCAGTGAAAAAGTAAATGTTTATTTAAAATTTATTTATGTATAATTGTGGATTGCGGTTTTAAATAACACCAAGTACTGCTGCACAGTGTACCATTTTGATAGAAATGTGTTAAATTTTTTTTCGATATACAACTGGTGAAATTTTTAGGCTGTCCTTGTCATACCATTATTATGCTCTATGCAGGATAAAAAAATCTAATGAGCTATGGTTGAAGAATCATGTGAGAATGAGGTTAGATATCAATTTGAGAACTATGGTTGACGAATCATTAGAGAATGGTTTTTTATATCAACATGAAAAACAAAAATTTTGTCATTGTTTTGAAATAATTGAAGAATGATATTGGTGATCAACTCGAGAGGCAAACCTTTAGTAAAGCTTGGAGATTGACTTATAAAAAACATAAGATTGATTATGGATTTAAATTTGCGAACTATAGTTAGGTTCGATTATAACTGAGGAATGATGTTGGGGATAAACTTGAGAAGGAAACATTTCTCAAAGGCAGGTGAATAAATGAAGAATTATGTTAGCTTTTAGCCTCAGGACTATAGATTTCTCAAAGGTTGGGGAATACTGTGAGAAAGATTTTAGATATAGAACTGAGAACTATAGGTTTTTCAGTTGTTTGAGAATAATTTAAGAATGGTTTTGTATATAAATTTTCTTAAGTTTGTGATATAATTTGAGGATGATGGGCTAGATCAACTCGAGAGCTTGATACTGGTTCTTAACTTGATAACTATAGATTTCTCAAAGGTTAGATAGTAATTAGAGAATGATATAGCATATAAACTAGAAAATGATGGTGGATAACAACTTCAAAACTATAAATTCCTCAAATGTTTGAGAATATTTGAAGGCTCATTGGATATAAACTGGAGCAGTATAGATTTCTCAGAGGTTAGGATAATAATTTGAGAATTACAAATATATGTGTGAGAACTATAAAGTGCTTTGCACTTCAACTTGAGAACTGGAGAACTGAAGAATAATTGAAGAATTATATTGGAAACCAATGATGCTATCGAGTACATAGCAATTGTATTCACCACAAAATCGCACACAGTGCATCGGCAATGTTGTATAATAATAACCCGACAATCAAACGCATTCGAGTGTCATTCTGCATAATTTATCATTAATTGGAAAAGTAAAGTTGCGTACACGTCTACTATGTTCATAACTATATTGTATTTGTTGTCGGCTGCTGTGGTTATCTTGTTCACTATTTTATAATTGTTTAAACCAGGCATGCTTAACCAACGAACCGATATCATTTCGTTACGGTAATTAACGTTAATAAACGAAACAAAGTCATTTCGTTTCGTTTATTAACGTTAAGAACGTCAAATTAACGAAATGATTTCGTTTCGTTTTCTGCCATATCAAAACGAAATCAAATCGTTTATGTTGATTATTAATTTCAAACTATGCTGGCAAAGCTGATTGATGGCGGAGTCATTAAAGGTGAAAGCATTAGCCAAGCTGATTGCAACTTTTCTCATGAATTTTGACAGTACAAACATTTCTCAGAGTATTTTTGACATTACCACCAACGAATTACACAAACAAATTACATGGAGTTTGTGTGTGTATGTGCGCTTGTTGTTACCACCTTACGGCTTCACCATGGCTATAGCATTGCCAGCACAATTCAAACATATAGTATCACGTTTTTGTTAACGGTTTTAACGTTAACGAAAGCTTTTCGTTTCGGTTAAAAACGAGATACAATTTATCTTGATAATTTCTTTATCGATAATATTTCGAAGTGTTTCAACGGAAACGGTGGAAATTTTTTGATAAACGATTAGCTTAACGTTAAGGTGCATCCCTGGTTTAAACACAGCGGTATGCACATATACATATATATGCATGTGTATGTAGATTTTTGGTTTTCGCTGACTATGCTTTTGCGGTTTGATATTTTCATTTCGGACAATTTATTATCTGACTGGCGAAGCTTGAATAATTACAAAATGGAAATTATGTGCGAGAGCCGGTTCCACAACAACATAGGCAAATAATTATGGCTGGCGGTACATGAATTGGTAAGAGATTGTAAATGAAAAAAAGGAGCAACATTTTTTTAAATATGCAGCATTGAGGGTTGGAGTAAGCTAAATTACATGTAATGAACAACGAATGTCAAGGATTATGATATTATGGTTTTAGGGAAATAAGTTATGATATAGATGTGGATACGTTGTATGCTATGAAAATCGGACAAGAATGAAAGAAATGTACTACCATAATTGTAACATTTCTACCTGAATGGATCAAAAGCCTAAGCTCGTAGGATATAACTTGAGTTTGCTAAAAGCCGCTTAAATGCTAAACTTAAGCGGTTGGCCCCTAACTTTCTGTGTCCCCTGAATTTCTGGCATACCCAAAGATATTTGTCTAAGTCCCCCAGCGGGTTAGGGGGCTTAGAATATACCTCTGGTAAGTATGCCTGTCTTAAAAACCGACTAAAATACCAAATTGATTCAAGGGGTTGTGTAGCGCAACCCTCTCAAGGGGTACATATGTAGCTTCTCCAACCCAATTGTTAACCACAGCTAACCATGGCGAATCCTGTTTCATTAACAGCCGAGGCTCTGGCGACCCCGAACTCTTGATGGATGGATGGCGTTATGGCCTAGAAGGTTGCATGTTGTCATACCAAATCGTTCCCGAGATGGTCGGGCTAGTACCTACCTTTATGGTGCTTGTTACCGGAACGTACCGGATCTGCATCCGACAAAGTACCATCAACATCTATAACACTCCCCAAGGTCTTCGAGGAGTGTCCTTATCGCCACTCGCACATCTTTCAGCTTTGGCCATTGCTATTCTCTTAACAAGTAGTTCTTTCTGCACATGTTTATCTTAAGGGGATCAGTTTGCGTATGCCCCATAACTTACATTCTCAATAGTTATGGTATATACATAGCTTAGTCTACTGTACCGTTTCTCGTTTGGATGTTCTATTTTCCCATTTTCACCATGTAAAACCTTTCCTATTCCTAAGTGCCTTACTTTTGGAGTGAAGTGCTTGTATTTTCTGTCTACCCCCCTACATGTGCTGGGTTCATGTTTTTCCCCTGAAAGGTCTTTCCTGTTTGCCTGTTTCTCACGCCTGAAGTAAGGTCTTTTGTTATTGTTTAATTTCACAAGTATGCTTTATCGAATAGAAGTCGTGTTATTGTGACAGAACTGTGCTTCTGTTAGTGCGGTGTTATGTGCACAGGTCTTTTGAAGTGTTTTCTCTCCCAAAGAATCCCTTCAGGGGATGAGGATATATCTGTTATAATGCAATGGAGATGCATTATATCGAACTTTGGTGAAAGGAATACTAGATTTTTCGTGCAACACACACATAATCGATGGGCCAATCTATATTTTTGATGTACGTGCTTATTTTATTCTCTTAATAATGTTGATAACACAATGTAATTAGGCAGCTGCTGCATTAACACTTTCAATAAAATTTGTTATATGAAATCTCAATACAGCGTTGATGACTGTAGCTGATGAAATGTTAATAGAATGCTAATAAAAGATAAACCAAAATGAATAGAGCTTTGAACAAAGGCCCTATGTTTTACTAATACATATAAGTTATTCCATAAAAAGCTGAATAAAAACCGCAGCAAAAAAGAAGCCGTGAGGGAAAAATGGCAGTCGCAGCGTTCCTAATAGCGGTAATTATCACGCACCGACTACAAATTAATAATATATCTAATAGATATGAAACAATCGGTAAAAGTTAATGTCAGGTTATGTCATGCCAGTTAAGAAATGTGTTTGAATGAATTATGTGAATTTATAGTAGAATGACTTATGAAAAGCGGAACACAACAAACAAACAACGAAATCTATTTAAAAGCCTGCTGGGCTTTTGTGAAACAAACTAACATAGAGAAGAAAAAAAGCCGCAACTCAAATGAAGCCCGCAAGTGCCGACGGAACACCGCAACGCAACACTTTTTTTGACAGCAAACACAGCGGGTAAAGTAAGTAAGAAAATGTTTGGTTCATCGAAAAGGTGCTGAATTATGCGCTGAAAGGGTTAAGTTAAAGAGTGCAAAGATACATATTTATACAAGAATAGGGAATTTAAGCATAACCAATTTATGTTCACAAAAAAATAGCATATATAGATGAAGAAAACGCTGCGTAAGTGGAGCCAAAATGCTGTTGAATTAACCTCCTAAACCAAGAGCAAACAAAACAAGTAAGGAAGGCTAAGTTCGGGTGTAGCCGAACATTACACACTCAGTTGAGAGCTATGGAGACAAAATAAGAGAAAATCACCATGTAGGAAAATGAACCTAGGGTAACCCTGGAATGTGTTTGTATGACATGTGTATCAAATGAAAGGTATTAAAAAGTATATTAAAAGGGAGTGGGCCATAGTTCTATAAGTGGACGCCATTTAAAGATATCGCCATAAATGTGGACCAGGGCTGACTCTAGAATTTGTTTGTACGATATGGGTATCAAATGAAAGGTGTTAATGAGTATTTTAAAAGGGTGTGGGCTTAGTTTTATAGGTGGACGCCTTTTCGAGATACCGCCATAAAGGTGGACCAGGGGCGACTCTAGAATTTGTTTGTACGATATGGGTATCAAATGAAAGGTGTTAATGAGTATTTTAAAAGGAGTGGGCCTTAGTTCTATTGGTGGACGCCTTTTCGAGATATCGCCATAAAAGTGGACCAAGGGTGACTCTAGAATTTATTTCTACGATATGGGTATCAAATGAAAGGTGTTAATGAGTATTTTAAAAGGTAGTGGGACTTAGTTCTATAGGTGGACGCCTTTTCGAGATATTGCCATAAAGGTGGACCACCGGTGACTCTAGAATTTGTTTGTACGATATGGGTATCAAATGAAAGGTGTTAATGAGTGTTTTAAAAGGGAGTGGGCCTTAGTTCGATAGGTGGACGCCTTTTCGAGATATCGCCATAAAGGTGGACCAGCGGTGACTCTAGAATTTGTTTGTACGATATGGGTATCAAATGAAACGTGTTAATGAGTGTTTTAAAATGGAGTGGGCCTTAGTTCTATATTTGGACGCCTTTTCGAGATATGGCCATAAAGGTGGACAAGCGGTGACTCTAAAATTTGTTTGTACGATATGGGTATCAAACGAAAGGTGTTAACGAGTATTTTAAAAGGGAGTGGGCCTTAGTTCTATTGGTGGACGCCTTTTCGAGATATCGCCATAAAGGTGGGCCAGGGGTGACTCTAGAATTTGTTTGTACGATATGGGTATCAAATGAAAGGTGTTAGTGAGTATTTTAAAAGGGAGTGGGCCTTAGTTCAATTGGTGGACGCCTTTTCGAGATATCGCCATAAAGGTGGACCAGGGTTGATTCTATAATGTGTTTGTACGATATGGGTATGAAACGAATGGTGTTAATGAGTATTTTACAAGGGAGTGGTGGTAGTTGTATATGTAAAGGCGTTTTCGAGATATCGACCAAAATGTGGACCAGGGTGACCCAGAACATCATCTGTCGCGTACCGCGAATGTATTTATATATGTAATACCACGGACAGTATTCCTGCCAAGATTCCAAGGGCTTTTGATTTCGCCCTGCAAAACTTTTTCATTTTCTTCTACTTAACATGATAGGTGTCACACCCATTTTAAAAAGTTTTTTTATAAATTTATTTAATAGTTTGGGAAAAATTTCAACAACGTGACATCAGGACGGACAAGGCGACAGCTGTTTCGATTATACCTTGTTTTTTTCTAAAGTTATATTTGCGTCAATAAACCAATCCAATTACTACGTTTCATCCCTTCTTTCGTACTTGGTATAGAATTATGGCATTTTTTTCATTTTTCGTAATTTTCGATATCGAAAAAGTGGGCGTGGTCATAGTCGGATTTCGGCCATTTTCTACACCAATACAACGTGAGTTCAGGTAAGTACGTGAACTGAGTTTAGTAAAGATATATCGATTTTTGCTCAATTTATCGTGTTAACGGCCGAGCGGAAGGACAGATGGTCAACTCTGTATAAAAACTGGGCGTGGCTTCAACCGATTTCGCCTTCTTTCACAGAAAATAATTATCGTCCTAGAATCTAAGCCCCTGCCAAATTTTACAAGGATTGGTAAATTTTTGTTCGACTTATGGCATTAAAAGTATCCTAGACAAATTAAATGAAAAAGGGCGGAGCCACGCCCATTTTGAAATTTTCTTTTATTTTTGTATTTTGTTTCACCATATCATTACTGGAGTTGAATGTTGACATAATTTACTTATATACTGTAAAGATATTACATTTTTTGTTAAAATTTGACTTTATAAAAAATTTTTTTTTAAGTGGGCGTGGTCATTCTCCGATTTTGTTAATTTTTATTAAGCATATGTATATATAGTAATAGGAGTAACGTTTCTGCCAAATCTCATCATGGTATCTTCAACGACTGCCAAATTACAGCTTTCAAAACTTTTAAATTACCTTCTTTTAAAAGTGGGCGGTGCCACGCCCATTGTCCAAAATTTTACTAATTTTGTATTCTGCGTCATATGTTCAACTCACTTACCAATTTTCATCGCTTTATCCGTCTTTGGTAATGAATTATCGCACTTTTTGTGTTTTTCGAAATTTTCGATATCGAAGAAGTGGGCGTGGTTATAGTCCGATTTCGTTCATTTTAAATAGCGATCTAAGATGAGTGCCCAGAAACCTACATACCAAACTTCATCAAGATACCTCCAAATTTACTCAAGTTATCGTGTTAACGGACGGACGGACATGGCTCAATTAAATTTTTTTTCGATACTGATGATTTTGATATATGGAAGTCTATATCTATATCTATTCCTTTATACCTGTACAACCAACCGTTTACAAATCAAAGTTAATATACTCTGTGAGCTCTGTTCAACTGAGTATAAAAATCCCCGGTCGGCGTGTAAGACGATCTTTTGTATATACGAAACGGGTAACCTATAATTACAAGCAAAAGTAACAAGAAACTAAATGCGATAAAAGCAAACAAATATTTAGCACACAGATAGGTGTGAAAATTAAGTTAAAAGCGAGACGAATTAAAAGAAGACTTCAAGGAAAATAACTAAAATCTAAGATACAGTAGAAATGAACCTTATATATATACCCAAATGTAAGCAATACACCAAAACACCTACGGGCAAATCCACAGAACCAGGAATGGACGGATGAACTACTAGATAAACGAAGCAAAGGAAGGAAGCATAAACAGATGGAAAGATGAAAAAATAATGAACTAACGGAAGAACTAGCGTAGAATGGACAACCGAGCAGACAGGTGAACTTACATTGCGTTTATTGATATAAACAGAGGGATAGAAGACTTTAAGACGGATATATAAATAGAAGAAAGGTCGGTGGGGATTTCGTAAGGATAGATATATCGTTGGAGGAGCGGAATGGGCTGACAGTGATATAGAGTGTTAGATATCAACATGTAGAAATACGCAGCTCCACGAAACAACTTGCGGTAACGCTAGATTGCACGCTCCTCGTCAAAGAACTTTTTGAAATAGGTGTGCGAGAAGATTGCGCACACCATAGAACGATGCCGTTCGGAATCGGCATAAACGGAGCACGACACAAATTGGAAGAGAAGCTCGGCCTAAAATCTTTTCGGAGGTTATCGAGCCTTACATTTATTTATTTATAGACAGCCACAAATAAGTAAAAGAAGCTTGCATCCGCTCCGGGTTCTCTCTTATGGCACAAAACTCTCGTTAGATACAATTAAATATCAGAAGTAGCGCGCAGCTATTACCACGGTCCATTGCAGAAGAGGAAAGCACGTCATCTAGCTCAACTTCGATCTGGATACTGTAACAGGTTAAACTCTTACCTATCCAGAACCAACCCCGACATACCAAACATATGTCCTGCTTGTAACGTGTCCCCGCATGACACCAACCATCTCTTCAACTGTATTGTGGAACCAACGCCTCTAAAACCCCTCTCATTATGGTCCACCCCTGTTGAAACAGCAAGTTTCCTTGGACTCCCGTTAGAGGATATGGATGACAACTTGTGATCAGGCGCACCTACTGGATGGGGTGAAGCATTGCTACAACAACAACAACGGTCCATCGCAAAGGGGCGCTAAGAGCCGCCTCAACTTACTACACGGAATCCGCAGAGGTCGTTCGGATCGTCACCGACGAAAGTAATGCATTTTTGCTATTGATATTAGAGAAAAATTGCAAGTTTACAAACGGCGATGGTTACTAGGACATGTTTCTGAAATGCAATTTACTACCTCCAAAAGCAGTTGGAATGTTGTTGTCATACAGTCGCGATAATAATCGATCCGTCGCTGCCAGCAGCAATGGAACTGCAGTAATGCAGGAAAATTAACCATGGAACAAATCTCCGAATTGCTCCACTTCTACTTCAAGTTCAACATCCGAACTACCTATGTATATTGTAGACAGATAGACGACGTACGTTAAACCTTTTTCTAAGGGACGGCCTTGCTTAACAATGAAGGAGGGTGAAAGAGTCCTTTGGCGATCTATTTTCGGGTAGTACCGAGTATAAGATGACCCTTGCAAGAAACATTCACATAATATAGAGAGTCGCCAAAGAGCTTCCAGTAAAGTAAATTTTTGATGGTAACCCTTAAGGAATGAGGGAGCCTCATAATCGACTTAAGGCTTTTCCTACTTTCTAAAACCAAAAAAAATTAATTATGAACGACATTACCCTTCGA
Source organism: Eurosta solidaginis (assembly GCF_040869045.1). Taxonomy (NCBI): domain Eukaryota; kingdom Metazoa; phylum Arthropoda; class Insecta; order Diptera; family Tephritidae; genus Eurosta; species Eurosta solidaginis. Next base: position 84,609,941 of record NC_090319.1, on the reverse strand, counting down.
ATTTGCGGTGTAGTCCATTTCATTGTTTCCTGCAAATTCTTTAAATTAGTTAGACCGACTCCGAACAGAATCTGCTTAAGCAGATGAATTATTGCGGAGAAGCTTTAGACGGCGAAAAAGCACTCGGAGAAACTGCAAATTACTGCCGAAGAGCGACCCGGTTGTGAAATCCCTTTTCTGAACCATTTGGTACACCAGGCAAAGACAATACCGCCGCCCCCCTGTAAACCTTGCGAAAAATAAGTCTGCTATTTTCCTCCTTGAGTATGACTACTATCCCAACTAGGTATAATAAGCACGCAGAAGGGCATCTTCCCAAAGAAACATCTTCCCACAGCACATACAAAATTTAACGAATTTCGAGCTAAAGTAAATGTTTTGCAGGAAATACGCAGAAGGCAGAAGAAGAAGACAACAGCTTGCTTAGCGGGTCTATTGATATAACGTAGAATGTCAATAAAATTGTGTCACTTGTCCGCTAAGTCTCTATGATACGTACTCTAGTAGCTACTGTAACCATGAAATTCGTACAAGAGCCAAATAAACAAATACATACAAAACTTGTTTAATCTGTACACAAAGGTGTTCCTCCTCTGCTCAAATGTTATGACGGATATTCATCCACTCGTTGAACAGACAAGGCAACCACCATTTACGGGCGCGCGACGGCAAATGTACAAATATGTATAACCCGTTACGCTGTTGTCTCGTGCGTGCACTTGTGTTACAGTGTTGCTACACGTGTTAGAAATGGTAAAATCTTCTACATAAACACACATACCCGTATTTGTTGGAATGTGAGTACTCAAAGGAAGCGTAAAGTGTTAAATAACCGACTAGCATGACCTTGTCAAGTATTTCAACTTTAAGCAAAAAAAAGGAATACTGAAATTTGAATAAGGAAACAGATTTATGTGGTAGAGAATTTAAGACAATCAGCTGCTCATTGATGCTGCAAAAAGGGGTTGTTATGGTAAATAGTAGGTCATTCACCTCTGTGCGAACTTATCGAATTGAGAATTTTGAGTTATAAGATGGTTAGGTTCAGCATGCTAAAGTGTCACATTCAGCTTGTGCTAGTTAAACGGATTACTCCGAGTGACTTGAACATCAGCTGTTAGGTTGTAGATTTCGGGATTTAATTGTTTAAGCTTACATCGTTTAAACCTTTATGTTGAGGAATAATATAGAACATATGATGACGAACGTTATTAAATATCGCACCTTACGACAACGTAAGCACAATATAACAAAAGTTTTACACACGTGGGCACAAACAATGTCTGCAGATATGGTGCAAGGTTAGGAAAAGAGGACGATACATTAGAGATGCATTCACGAAAGTGACACGCGAATGATACAAAAGTTAGCAGAAGAAAAGTGAGAGCAAGTATTATCAAGTATCACATCTTACTCTCGCTGCTAGTTAATTACCGCTGCTCGACAACAACGACAAAGTGAGCACGTGATAACGATAACTTTACACACGTATGCAGAAACGGAGTCTACTATGCTATGTTGCCAATATATGCAAGATAAACAGGAGACGACGATACATTAGATAAGCATTCCAAAATGTGATACGCACGTATATTTATGGAGAACGGCAGATGGACACTAGTGCCACCTAACAGGAAAAAGTAGCCAACTTCCAACTTTTGTTGCAGCAAAGCATAAGCAGAAGAATTTGACATTTTATTTGGTTAAGTGTGCTTTCACACTTTGCAAGTGAAATTTTTCAGTTAAAAATTGCAATTTAACGAATGAATAAAACACAAAATATGTTAGCTATATTTCTTGTATAGTGAGAATGTTTATAACAGTGCTTCGCGAAATTTTGTATCTGAATGGGCAAACCAAAATAAACTTCAACTGCCAAGTCTGAAGCTCCTTTATATTTACAAACGCAACATCTTGGTTGATTGTGGCGATGTTATTGGAATGCATTAGATTGAACGCATCTATATGAAAAACTTCATTATGTCTCGGCCATTAATATAAGCGACCTTAACCCTTACAGACACCAATAAACAGAAAAATAGATTTTACGCCGTTATTTTACACACTTCTTCTCACGCTCTCTCTTTACCATCATATTGCATACTCATGCGTAAGTTAGTGTGTTGAAAGCGTTTGAAGGGAGCACATGCGTTGTTTTGAGCGGAAAAGTGTCTACGAGTCTACCACGTCAGTTTTAAGGTAGGTGTCTGGGAGACAACCATCTCAGTATTAAAGTCACAATATTTTGGCGTCACCTTAAGGTAGGTGTCTGGAAGAAAATTTTTTTGCGTCCGCGTCTGTGAAGTTGTTTCGATATCTTATATTTCTAGTTTATTTTGTTCTGATGGATTACTCAGGCATTAATGATTGCCCTCACTGTTCTAAGAGAACGTCATCCGGGACTTTTAAAAGCCGCGTATAGGCTTTGGAAAGCCTAACTATAAAATGCATATCGGCATGTTTGACATGAAATATCTTTTTATTTCACAGTTGAATTTTTCTCTTTTTTGAAAGATTGATGAACTTTAATGTACACTAAAATAAGTAAAAGGTCTTGTTGAAAAAAAAAAATATATAATATGGAATATAGTGTTGTTGTTTTTCTTTATAGAAATAAATTTTTCAGGATCAATTTGAGCCATGTAAATAAATACCGTTTAAAATGAATTGACTTTTTGAATTATAAAAAAAAATACAATAAATAAAAACGTTCACCTTGGAACTTAAAACAGAAATGCTTTCAATACGTTTGCAAAATTAGACGAGAAAATATACGCTATCGTAATGGTGTCTGGTGGACTACCACGTCAGTGGAATAGGGAAACTTAATTACCGTCAGTCACAGAGGGTTAAACCAACACATGGTGTTTAATTTGATTTAAACTCGTTGTAAGTGAACTACGACGAATTGCATAATGTGTGAATTTTTACTACTGAGGTTAGTAGGAAATGAAGCAAATTATTGTTATACAGTTGTTGAGTTGTTATTGTTGTTTTAGCAGTTTACACCGAAATGACAGCTCTTTGTCGGGAAAAATCCTGAGTCGCTCCGGTACATAGAACCGGCTGCCTTGGGAAGCGACAGTTGTTGAGTGTATTTATTTGGCAATTTAGTGTAACTAACTGATAACAAATAAGCAATAAGGGTTTTCAATTTAAGTGCGTAATTTTTCCTTCAAGATGTCCATGTGGCTGAAAGCAAATTCGCAGACCAGGAGGCCCTTATAAAAGCTAAAGAAAATGCAGTTGAGAAATTGTGCTCATTTATATACGCACAGATAGAGCAATTTTCAGTCATACCTGATTTAATGTCCATAACTGTACGTACTTGACTAAATTAACCATGACAAGACCAGTAAATTAGTTACATTTTCGTGCCTAATTGTAATCCGGTCGCCCCTTACTACGCTCATTCGCATAACAAATCATTACAGTAAATTTTACTCACTCTCATGCACTCATCACCTCACCATCTCACTATCAAATGCAACCATTGCACTAACTACTCCCACATTTCAATTATTTATTTACATCCTGGCCATTGCTATTGCTACTTTTTCAGTTTTGAAGCGCGTATACAATTTCGTTGTTTTCCATTGTATTATTTTGTTTGTAATTTAATTTTTCCCTTTTAACCTTTTCAGAATGGACATGTACATATTTATATGTGTATCTATACAAATAAATTGAATTCTAAAATAAATTTGTCATTGTCTCTTTTCGCAAATTTAATGCTACTCAAAATCAAAAATGGAAATTTAGATTTACCCATCTCCCATCATGAAGAATTCTGCTCAACGCTATGAGTATGTGCGATTCGTTCCATTTCTATTACCATTTGTTCCATCATATACACTTTTAAACAGATTTCAGTGAAGTGCGTACATATTTATTCCCTTTGTTCTGCTATGAAATTTTTACTCATTTCCTTGTTGTTTTTATCTTTAAATCTCCTTGTGTTCCCATTGTCACTAAGTATTAAACAGTTTTTCATCTTTTCAAATTCAACTACCGCTTTTCGACGACTTTGTTTTCGTTTTACCTCACTTCTTATTCCGTATATATATGTATAATGGGTGTTTTATGGTCCCACTGGGAGCCAAATGTGCGCTCTTGATTAAATTCAACAGCTAGAAAATGTTTGCCATTATACCGTGATTTCATGGTCACAAAGAGAGGTGGGATAGAGAGGGTGCTTTGAAAAAGGAGGGTGCAATGACAAATTATACTGGCATTTTATTGTATTTCTTTGCATTGTATTTTTCTTTTTTCTTTTAGCCTTTTTATTAAGAATTCTTCATCTTCTTTTTAATACGTTTTTTTCGCGATAATTTTTATTGTGAAAGTATATTTTTAAGCAAACCGATAGATATTCTTATAATTCCTTCCATCCCCTTTTTCATACACCACATTTAGATATCAGAAGAGTTCGTTTGCTGTGATAATCGGAAATGTAATTAATCTTTTCACAATTTTATTTTTGAGAAAAAAGTATATGGAAAAAAACTTTTTTGGATAACTGTCGAAGTTTTAATGGGAGGTGCAAATTAGTTGAAGATGGTTTGTCTTGAAAATTTGTTTTTTGTTGTAATGCAATGAACTTAAGCAAAAAAATTTTTGTAATTTTAATTTTGACGAATTTGGTAACTTTTCTTAGAGAGTGATATGAGTTTAGATTACCAAGTTGACAATAAATTAATTAGAAAACGAATTTTAGCTAGAATAAAATATTATTAATCATTGTTGGCTGAATAGTTGTTTTGATGATTTTTACACGACTCTGTTAATATTAAGCGTGCAGCTTCCAAAATTCTATAAAGAAAGCCCATATAATATTAATTTTGAAGCTGTGATGCTACACTCAAATGTTGCCAGATACCTATTATTCTACAGAGGATTATGATATTGCGAAGCAAACCGGCGCCCAACGTTGGACCGATTTCTATCTTAAATACACATCAACCCATTCATTCAGCATACTTTATCTAAAATAGAGTAGATTATATTTGCCGATGATTTTCGAGGCCATCAGTCTAAACATTTTCTTTCTGTTTGATTGTGCTATAAAAGGAAAGTTCTCTTTCTTTCCGCCAATCAGTAAGCAGCCGCTAGGTTGGAGAAATGTTGGTAGATAGCCGTCAGCTTTCTAGTACATTTGAGAAATAAAAACATTGAATTTGCCTGCTTAGATTGTTATATTTTTTTTTTTACAAATCTTAAGAATGTCGATGAAAAAAGTATCACCGAAAGTGAATTTCATAACTGCATTTAATGTAGCAATAGGACTGAAACAACTTAAAATAGAGCAGAAGTTGGCAAACCACAGAAAGTGCTTTTCCTCATATTGCTTTATACAATTGTTTTTGTTATTGATATTACGAATAGCAACAAAACTCAATACTTAGAGACCAATTGCAAAGCGAGCAGCGGGGCATTCATATGGCTGAGTGGTTAAAGGCATCTGCCTTTACACTAGTATAAAGTATGAATGTTGGAGATTTCGGGTTCAATACTCAGCTCCCGAGAAGATAGCTGATTGAAGAAGTGAAATTCAGAAATACGTGCCAGTAACCATCGCCGTTGGTAAACTTTATTTGATTTGTCTTACGAAATTTTGTCGACGAAAAAACAAAACTATGTAAACTTGCTCAAAATTTGAAAAAAGTTCATAATTTCAATATGTCAATTCCACTCCTTCAAGTCTAACTGGAAATTAACAATTCTACGTTCAGGGAAATTGGAAAATTTGATTGTTATACCAATTTCAATGGGTAAATTTGTAAATATGTACATATGTGTGTATATGCATACATTCTTTGAACATGTTGAATAAAATTCGCAAACGGAAATTAGCTCGCGGAAAGCATTGGCGAAGTTGTTGCTCATGTCAATGATGATGTGTAGTAGGTTGTACAAACAACCCTGTCAGCCGGAGGGTTTTTGACGACGCAAAATGAAAGCTATGAGCCGCTAGCGCAGTTTTTAGTGCTGCTGTATTCAATTAAATTAATATAACAAACAGAAAAAATATAAACAAAAGCAATAACACTAAATTAAATTGCTATGGAAAATAGTAAATAGCTAAAGCCAGACGTTTAGTTAAAAAACAACAACAACATCAAAGCACCGCCATTTGCACAAGAATAATAAACATTAAAAGCAATAATAGTTAAGGCAAAACGTTTCATATGTATATCTCACTCCCCCACAAACGATAAAACAATAAGCAACACTAACAACTTGTTTAACTAATTGACGCAGAGCAAAAAAAATAGCAAAGCCAAAGATGAATGACCTTAAACAATAAATTACAACAACGACAGCCAAGTAAATATAGTAGCAGTAGCAAATAGCAAAGGCGCAACCGACACAAATGAAAATCAACGCAACATTGTTGCGGAAACACAAAATGTAATGCACCAACGCCAACCCCACCGCAACCACAACAAACATGAAACATATGTGAGCGCGCAACATGTAGCATATCCTCAGGAGCATATAACGGATAACGCGTTATACGCGAATTTTATTCAGGTAAAGGGGGAAAAAAATAGAGAACGAGGCTGAAATGTAAACAAGACCAAAAATGAACAGCAGTTGAGCGGTTGTAAAAGCAAAAACAAATAGCCAAACCCACAACAAATGCGATTACAGCGAAAAGCTCAACAGCGGTAGCACTAGCAAATAATAATAAATGCAAAAACAACAAAAATGTACGAAAACGGACATTGCTTTGCGAGAATTGTAGAATAGCGCTCGCTTCTTGTAATAGAATTACCAACAAATATAATAAAACCATCAACAACAATAAAACAATTACAGCAAACACAAAATTGAATAAAGTAAAAATATAGAGAGCAACAAATTATCAACATAATCGTAAGAAGAACAACAGTGTGCTGCATTTGCAATAGCAAAAAAAACAACAAAAACTGTTCGGCAGAGCCTGACGGGGCAATGACGGCAGGCTGAGTTGAATGAATGAATGAATGAATGTGAGCAGGTTTTGCACAAAGCAAGGGTAGATTTTCAGCGTAGTGCAGTGAAAATCAGGAATACTAGCACAGAGGGCGATGAAGGTTGAGTAGTGATGCAAAAAGTGATGATGACAATTTTAAACTTGAAAATAGAAAAAAATATTATAATACCCCAATTGCTATGCACAGCTGGATGTAGATGTAGTAATGCGAAAGGCTTACGGTACGCGAATACCACAAATATTTATGGAATTTTAAGTGAATTAAATTTTACGTAATGTTGATATTTAAATGGCTAAAAAGGGTCATAGTAGCAAAATGAATTGAATTTTTTGCACATTGCTAAATTATTTTGTCATTTAGCTGCTAAAGAACTGCAAACAGTGACATCCATTTAATAAGAAAATAAAAGTTTTGGAAAGGGGAAACTTTCAAACCAAAAAAGGTTGTTAGATTTGTACATTACATACCGAGTATCAACAACAACAATGCAAACAGTAAACAATAGCAATGATAGCAGGTTAAGTAAGCTTAAGGTGCAAGATCATTAGGGGAGGCCCGCATGTGCGCAAGTAGGCATTCCTTGTTATATGTTGGCAATTGGTTCCAGCTCATATGTAACTGCGAATGCGCCAGCTATTATTTTCCTAGAACGGATAAATACACTTTTAGTCAGTGGAAAATAAAACAGTCTCCGCTCAGTAATCTACTGGCTCATTACACTTTCAACACTCGTTCTGTCGTAAGCACCCCGAACGCATGTTAAGCGTAGTGTATTATGCAATGTCGACCTATCTTTAGAGACATTTCTAAATAATCGTTTCAGCGACTACTTGCTACATATACTCTCAACACCCAGCTTAATATGGCCACTAACAATTTACAAAAGGACTATTCAAAGAAGACTAATCAGAGAGGCCGATAAGTCATTTTGGTTGACGCTGGATAATTATTGTAGGGCCAAGTACTTCACTTTAAGTGAGAGTCAATGCTACTATCTACTTTTTCACAAAAATCCGATAGAAGTATTAAGCCAAACACTTTGCCAGATGGAATACTTAAATGAAGCTTAGTCTATAGATTTTTAATAACTGTATGGACGGACTAAATGACGTTTCACACTTAGAAATAGGCAGGTCAAGCTTAGAGCCATCAGTAATAAATTCAAGTTTTCCGGCGACCCGCCCACTTAATATAATACCTCAAGTTGTTCCATCACTCATATCAAAAAAACTTGGGAAAATTTGTCTAAAACGAAGCTCTGCCTTAATCTTTATATTTTCCTAAAATTCAGTGCTTCCAAGTTTTCACGAGTTCTAATAAGATATGCAGTTTTCGCTACAATGTGTAACTTTAATTGTTTATTTTAGTCTTGTTGATATATCTTCTTAGCAGTTTTGTTAAACTTGCTGTCCCTTTAAAAGCAGTGCCGCCAAGTTTTAAGAAATCGATTCAGTTTGTCGATTTTCATAACTGACTTTATATGTTTTTTATTTAAATTGTAACTGCACTTCTACTTCTCGACTACTTGGCAAACTATTTAATTCGATTCCAAACATCAAACACATTTCCGTTTTTCTTACATAATTGAAATTAACTTGCAAAGATAGTTAAAGCCCCTTTACATAAGCAGTTTTTCATATAGACGCGTTTAACTCAATCTGATGCATTAGGAGTAGGTTAGGTTAGGTTAAGAGGGCGCGCGTGAGTGTTACCCACACTTCCACTCGGAGACATTTTTGTCCATTGTGAGCGTCCTCAGTAAGTACAGGATGGCGGCAAATTCGTTTAGCCCTATTACCTCCTAGTGGTCCTCAACGAACCACTTGCTTTCCGTGATGAACTCAAGGAGAAGAGAGACATCCACCTTCCCAACCTCTGCCAGACTGTCGAAGAAGCGTGAGCCCAGAAATCTGAGCCTTCTTCTTTGAAGCGCCGGACATCGGCAGAGAAAGTGGTAGATCGACTCCTCTTCCCCGTCATCCTGACAGCTTCTGCAGAGAGAGCTTGTTGGTATTCGCCACCGTCGGAGCATTGGTGCGATAACACAATGATCTGTGATGACACCCGTAAGTACCCTCACCGCAGATTTGTTCAGTTTGAGAAGGAAGCTGTTGCCTTTCCTATCCAAGCATGGACCTAAGGACCTTGAGACTTCGCAGTCAACCCTATGGGTCCACAGCAAGTCCGTTGCCCTCTTCTCATATTCGTCGATTATCACTAGGAGATAACGCAGCGGCGATCGGAGGGAGCTGTCCACCTCACTTATGTCTAAGTCGAAACCTTTCCTAGCCATCTCATCAGCGAGTTCATTCCCTTCATTGCCGCTGTGCCCAGGGACCCAGCAAAGGGAGACATTGAGATGACTTATAGAAGCGAGAGAGGCTCTACACCTCCGCACGATGTCCGATTTTATCATGTTGGACTCTAATGCCCTTAAGGCGGCTTGGCTCTCAACAAAGATTGTTACGTCAGTGTTGAGACCGCACTATCTTGGAGCACCTTTCCCGCTCTGTCTATGGCATAGACCTCGGCATGGAATACACTGCATGCGTGAGGAAGTCGGAATGATTATGAGCAGATTGAAAGTATTTTTATGGAAAACGGCAGATTGAGCGACACTGGCACCATCTGACATGAAAAAGTAGCCAACTTCCAACTTTTTTTGCACGCAAAGCATAAGACGAAGAATTTGACATTTGCTTTGGCTAACGGTGCTTTCACACTTTACAAGTGAAATTTTTTTCCCATTCGGTAACTTTTCTAACATTACTCACAGTTAATAACTGCAATATAATAAATGAATAGGGAAAAAAATATGTTGGCAAGTATATTCCTTGTACAGTGAGAATATATATAACAGCGATTCTCAAAATTTTGTATATGAATGGGCAAAGCGACATAAACTTCAATTACCAAGCCTGAAGTTTCTTCACATTTGCAAACGCAACATCTTGCGTAATTTTGGCGATGTTATTGACATACTTAAGGTTGCGTTAAATATGTAAAACTTCATTGTGTCTCGGCCATTAGGAGCATTATACAATCTAAAATGTAATCACTCAAACTCTTATATTGGTGCAATATAAACTAAAAACCTCGCTCTAACATGTACCAAACACCGCTTTTGCTAAATACAACAACACAATAGTAGATAACAACATACACAACAAAATGGCAAATGTAGAAAAATTTTAAAGCATAAAATGCAAAGCGCACAATACTACGAAAACAGAAATCAAGCAAACAAAAAGGACTACATGTACAACAACAAATACAAATAAGAAATAAAATTTTTAATATAATTCTTGGCATGCAAAAAACGTGAAAAATAGTAGCAAAACCAGGTGCACAATATTGCAATGGGGATGAGTTGAGAGACTCCCAACATTGAACATCGAACTTTGTTAAAAAGCCGCAAGCCTTGCATGAAACAGAGATAGCGCGTGTAACTGTAAAAATGGGGATGAGATAGAGAGTGCATCATATAACAATACTTAGTGAAGCATAGCAAGCAACACCCCTTGAAAAACAACAATAACAATAAAATTAAATTAAATTAAAATAAAAAAACAACAGACAGCCAGACAGAACGCCTAAAAGCAGACTTACATGCATATAAACTGATGCACTGAAACACACGCACACACAGATAAAAGTTAAAAAGGACAATATGGCTGGCAATGAAACGGACAAAGCGCGGAAAGACTTGAGCTTAAAAAAAAAGCCGCGTATTGCGAAAAGTGAAGACACGACAGGAAGTACTACATAAAATTGCAATGTGAAGTGTGCCGGTGTGTGTTTGGTGGAGAGAAAGCGGTGAAGTGCAGTCGCGCAAGCGTTTGTACAGAAATAAACAATACAAATAAATAACAAAACGTTGCACGTTTTAAAGAGGCGCGCGAATGTCGAATACTAGAGCAAAAGGGAGGGAAATTAAAAACGGAAACATATAAAGGGCAGCGGCGAGTACTAGAAACACAACAACAAAACAAAATGAAAAAACCAAACCAACAATGCAAAGCAGCGGTAGCAACATATGAGTGGTTGGTTGAGTATTTGTTGTTGCTACGGTTGTTGTTGATTATGTTATTGTTCAAGGATCAGCGATAGCAAAATACGAAATAATGAAGTAAACCAAATGCAGACGAGAATAAACAATAGAAAAATTTTTTTTTTTTTTAATATGGAGCACCACTTGCACACAACTGACGAGTTTCTGGTTTTTATATTAAAAAAAAAAAGAAGTAAAACAATAAGATTAATAAAATGTAGATAGTTACGGTCGGTCATACATATGAGCGAATGCATGATAATGATAAGGCCAATTAAAAGCTTTAAACTGGCCTATGTTGGAAGAACATGTACATATATGGAACTGCGGGACGTAATAAGTGGTCGATAATATGACGTTAAACAACTATTTGACACAAAATTTTTACTCATACTTCAGCAGTTTGCTTATGTCATTCAGTTTTTCAGCACTTTGATATCGTTTTGAAGTAGAGGCTAGACTTCTACAACTGTTCTGATATGCAGTACGTTTTAATTTCCTAGCAGCGAGTACGTTTAAAAGTACTGCAGAGCAATAAAGTGATCTTAAACTATTATTTCTTAAGAATAGCAAGGACTGAATGGGGGTACATGTCGCAGATGCACTGTTGTTTTTTGTATTGTCGTAATCGCAAAAACACTCCCCGAATATTCAAAGGGAAATTCTTAACCTGATATAAATTTTCTAACCTCCTGTGCTTGAACTATGTCGCCTCTAACTAAAAACATTCCTCGACGTGGCTGTTTTCTAGAGTGCAATTGTTGTTGTTCTATTGCGTTTGTCTATGTTCTTGTGGTTGCTTGGGTTTTCAGGTAGTTAAAGCTTAATGGTTACACGTTCTTATTTCTATTTAGGCCAATTCCCTTACCAGATGCGGATTTAAGTTTAGTGGGGCCCCTGTGCACCAATGATGTGGCGGCCCCCTTGAAAGCGATTTAAAAGAGAAATGAATAAGAAAGACGTGTAGGTAGTTAGGTTTATTATATTATTTATATTACCTGTAATCATAGGAAGCGTTTCCGTGCCTTTTTTCAGCGAAACATATTATATCGTCAATATTAATATCACGTACAATGTCACGCTCCATGTTATAATAGTTAAATGATTCAATCTTTTTTGAGTCGCCGATACTCTCAAGGACTCATTAACTAAATTTAATTTGGAAGAAACCTTTCTCCGGTACAGTTACTTATCAATAAAATTAAATAAATTCTTAAAACCATTTCAGTATTCGGGAAAGTTTCTTGGGCTCCCTTTTCAATAATCAAGGAGTACATCGCTTGTTCTATGCTGATCCCAGCTTCAGGTTCGAATTCAAGCAATGCACAACACAAATTTTGGAATAAAAGAAATTGCATTTCTAAATTAGAGTCAAAATCATTCTTGTAAATATTAAGTAACTTTCTAGCACTCTCTGCTAATTCACATTGAGTCAATTTCAAAATCTTCATAAAGTAAAAATAAATCTCTTTTATTGGCTACAAATTCTTTTAATGCTCGCATTCACTGCAAGCCTGTATTTAATAATAATTCGGACTTTAAATTGTTTTACTGGTATTATTGAGATTATCAAGAACGTCATTCTAAAATGTTGCCATAATACCAGTTTCCAGAGAACACATTTTTTTATAAATTCATTCAGTTTGACATCGTATTTTTGCTTCTATTCTTCTCTGAAATTCATTATGGATAATAGAGTTTCTAATACTAATGGGTAACTTTTCATAAAAGCTTTATTAGCTTCAGCGCGACTTGGCCACCTAGTGCACTCAGCTCGTTTAGGTACCATTATTCTCTCATTATCAATTTTATTCGATTTTAAAATATCGACTAGCAAAGATCAACGTTTTTCTGATGCTGAAAAAATACATACAATTCTTGTAAAGACATAAAATAATCTGAATAGTTAGGCGATGCACTTGACGCTTTCTCTCCGGCAAGATTAAGTGAATGTCCAAAGCACGGAACCCAAAGTATACGAGAATTAATGAAATTAATTATTGAAATTGAATAATTAAGTTTTTGAAATATTTAATTATGTATGACATATTTAATTTAATTACGATTCATAGGATGAAAAAAAAGGACCTTGATTTGTGATTTCATACTGGCATTGGTAGATTGTTAGGGGGCTACATGATGGTGCTATAGGTTGGAGACCCACCGTCTGACCTGGCACTCTCTAAAATATACTTTGTTAAATCACGAACAGGCGGCGGAGAAATACTATACAATTATTAAAAAAAATACTTTGTTAAACCACGGAAGAGTGAGAGAGAAATATTATGCTTTGTTTTTTAATAGTTTTAAAATATTTCTCCATCTTTTGTTTGTTGAAATATTGTTTTTTTATTATAATTTCATAGTATTTCAGATTTCTCTCCTGCCTGTTACAGGTTTTAGGGTTAAAAGTTAGGGTTTATTTATTAAAATTTATTAGTATTTCTCTCCCGCCTGTCTGAGCCCGGCAGGGCCCCTTCTGAATTTCAATCTCGGACCTCACACAGTTTTAATCCGCCACTGTTCTGTGGGGGCTCTACCTTGTGGGGCCCCCTGGGCACGTGCCCCAAGTGCCCTTATGTAAATCCGCCGCTGTCCCTTACTACTGCTGTTTTGGGAAACTGTGTTGTTGTCGGTAATGGTTTTTTAAGCTTCATTGTAGTTGTGGTTTGGTTTGTTGCTGCTGTAAATGTTGAAACTCTTTATTATTTTCCTTGATAGTGTTACTCGTGGCTGTTCGTTTCGTATTTATCCTTATCCCTGCTTTTGTTGATTTGTTTCTTCTCTGGTTGGTCATATTTTTCTAGTATCTGGTACTGCGGTTCGAGTTGCTGCTGTTGTACACTTGCTTTTATTTGTTGTTTTTTATTTTACTTATAGTTTTTTCATCGCATTGATTTTGTTTGGTGCTTGCTGCCTTTTGCTGTTCTTACCGTTACACTTATCTGTGCTGTTGTTGCCTACTAAGTTGCAGTTGCTTTTGTTGTATTAGCAATAGTTATTCCTACATTCACTGAGTTCAGAACATTAGGCATGGATTGGCTTGTCGTAACATGACTTTCTCTGAAATAACATTTTTTTGGAGAAGAAAGATTCGTCAGACCGGATTTATGGCGGATCCACGGACATGACGCTTTTCACTTTTGCTTTAATACTCTGTTAACTCCAAACATCTATAGAATAGGCAAAGTAAAACTACCTTGAAACCGTGATTTGACAATCATACTAATATCCGCTGATGATTCATTCAAATCCGAGCAAGCGCTCTCGCCCTACAGCCTTAAACATTCGGGAAGTGTTTATGTCATTCCTTCTCATGTCACCTCAATTCCATTTTGCTGCAAATTGAACGGCATAACGTAATTATTGCAACTACAAAACGCAGGAATTACATGAAACAGACATTCGATGCAACGGTCCTTTTGTTCAACGCTACAAGCCGTAGTTAATATCCAGCAAGCTGGCTCTAAAGTCGCCCTGTATACAGCTGAAACGGATTAACTGCACAAAAACCACGAAAGTTTGTGTTCGAGTCAAATATTCGTTACTCTCTTCATATCCAAAAACCAAACGCTAGACAATGCAAATGGCAATGCAGTATATGATATGAACATACAAGCGCTTAATTAAAAAAGGATATTTCTCATTGTATTTTAATTGACTTTGACATACACTCAGAGAAAAACGCCGTTCTAAAATCCAGTACCACCGTACTCAATTCAAGTTTTTCATGTTCTTACTTTTTTGTTCTTGAAAAACGAACGACCTGTTCTCAAAACAACAACCTTGTTTTTGGACTGAGAACCATGTTCTTGAAAAGAGAACGGCTGGTCATAAAATATGAACGAATGTTCTATTAATGAGAACGATGTTCTTAAATTAAGAACAATGTTCTTAAATTAAGTTCAAGAAAAAAGAAACGGTACAATTCGTGTGCACTACAATGTTAGGTACAACATTTGGCTACGAGCAGTTGTAGTTGCCCAGCGGCTATGATGTTACGGTTGCGATCGTGTGGCGCGAGTTCGATCACCGTCAAACTCTAAAGTTTTTTAAAACATTTTTTTATATTCTATTTTTTTAACTCTTATTTTTCGTTTAGTTCCATTCACATATGTACAGGTAATTCTCAAACTTGTTATGAAATGTTTTAAATATATATTCAGATTGCATCATCAAATAACAAGGATTTCTCAATAAGAGAAATATATGAAAAAATGCACATTATGCGTTTTTTCAAACCTTTTGGAATTTTGATAAATATTTTTTTTGTTATTAATATTTTTTATGAATGACAAAAAAATTATTTGTTAATAACAAAAATAAATAAATGGTACCTTCCCACTCCCACCAATGATCAAGCACAAACCGTTCTTGAATTGAGACCGAAAAATGTTAAATCGACCACAAATCGTTCTCGAAACGTGAGAACGAAAAATCTTAAATCAAGCCCAAGTAGTGCTTGAAATGAGCACATAAGGTTCACACATCAATACCAAAGTGGTCATAAAATACGAACGGTGTGCTTGGAAAAACTGTTCTTAAAACAAGCCCATCGGTCACGAGTTAAGAAAAAACGTACTTAACATACTTTTGTCAACGAATGTTCTTAATTTTGAACTTGTTTCGTTCGTTTTAGAACGATTTTTTCTCTGAGTGTAGAGCACAATGCTTTTGCTTTACAGCTAAGAAGTAACAAAAGCACCAAAATGCATTCGAATATAAAAACTAACTTACATAGAAATCCTCTTAAAACCAGAAATATAAAAACCGAAAAGAAAAGTTCGTTACAAAATATTGCGAAATTTGTCGCAAACTTCAAATATTTTCGTAAGGATTACGTCACAAACACTTATGCAACAGCAAAACAAAAAAGTTAGTTAAAAAAAAATTAACTAAATAATTTAATTGAACAATGAGAGGACTATTTGTAGAGATGTTTTCTTTTTTGTTTGTAGAACGCCTTGACGTTTATTGGTTTCGGTTTTTTGGCTACTGACGGTAGTTGTTTGATCATTGTTTTCGCAGCTGTAGTGAATCAATATACGCTCAACAAAAAAACCACGGTAAAGCGCTCAAAGCAAGTCCAAGATTCTAAGCACATTCATTAACAAAGCAGGTACTTAACATACCAAGAGCCATGGCCTTATTTTGTGGCACATGAATGAAAAAAAGCAGTCAGCTGGTCCTGCCGTTCGTTTTTTTCTAAGGATTATCTCCCGCGCTGCAATTTGTAGGCAACAGAAACGCATACTCAAATTTGTTTGTGGCGAAAGAATTTTGTCTTATTGATGTATTACGAATTCGTTGCAAATGTTGTTTGTCTTTTATTACAAAAAAATGTTTCAGCACGTGCTGCTGTTCAGTGTAAGAACTGTAAAATGTTCAGGTTTCAAATCATCTAAATGAAAATATTTGTTTGACAGTTGAGTAGGTGTTAATATCCATGTAATTAGGATTAGCGGTAGTGGTTGTAATGAATACGTAAACATGCGTCAGGGTAGTTTGGTGTGAAGGCAGGGATTTGTGCCTACGTTTACAATTTGCATGTTGTTTTCGAAGCATTGTACACCCTCTTATAACTATTATATATAAAATGTTACTTACTTAGAGCTTACATAACAAAGGTGGTTTTGTTTAAGGTCGATATTACTGCATTGGCAATAAAATTATTTGAACGGGTTAATTAAAAAAATGTTCATTATCATCATCATTAATTGACGTTTAACCGCTTTAACGATTTTGGCCGTTTCGTAACAAGTCACGCCAGCTATCTCTGATTACGCGATAAATGACGCCAATTGGGAGCAGCAAGACTTGATCCCCAGTCTTTCTCCACTCGCCTCTCTCAACTCAGTGGAGGTCTCCCCCTTCCTCTGCTTCCAAACTGCGGTGTGTCGACTGAAATACTTTCTTGGCCGGAGCGTCTTCGTTCTTTCGCATAACATGACCCAGCCATTTGTCATTATTGGCTTTGGAAATACGCTTTCAAGTCCCTCTTTAAAAAACAAGCAGGCGCTTTTTCATCATACTTCTGAAGTTGCTATAAATTTCACCATTTTCCTCAGAGTTTCTCCCAAAATTATCGCAGTTTATAATCTGCTTATTTTTGTCTTTGTCCGTGTTATTGTGATTGTTTGGTTTTCCTCTCTTTTTAATACTTTTTTGTCATACTTTAATTATTATTTCAACTTATGCCAGTTTGCTCGCATTTGCCATTTAGTGAACTGTGTTGTTGTTGGTGAGGGTATTTTTTAAAATGTTTAATTCTTAATAATAGTTTTCATGTCTGTCGGCGTCGTTGTCATCCTTATTCCTGCTACTGTTCGTTCCTTTTCTACTTTGTTTATTTTTATAACTTCTTTTGCTGCAGTTTTTTATTTTGTTGATGTTCTAGTGCGCTTTTTTTTATTGTTAGTTTTTCTTTGATGTTGTTGTAAGTGCTTTTATATTCTTTTTGCTGTCACCATTTTAGTTTTTGCCTGCTGCTCTTGTCTGTGTTGTTGACGCCTTATAGGTTACTATCGATGTTGTTCTTACTTTTTTCTGTTGCTGTTTGCTTTTATTGTAGTAGCTTTAGTTATTGCTGCATTCACTTGGTTAAGATCATTTTGTATAGAATCAAGCGATTTCTATGTACCGCTAAATATCGTCAAGAGATCTGTTTGTCGAATTCGACTGTCGCCTCAGCGATCAACTCAAATAAACTGGATGTTTTCGCTATATCCCCAAGTACTGAGGAACCAAAATGGAAAAGCCTACATATTTGCCTGCGTTCGTAATTCACAATCATCTTATGGAAAATATCTTAGATTTAACGTTTCTAATCGAAGCTTTCTACAGCAAAATAAGGTCACTTAACCCGTGAAATTACCTCAGAGCCAAAAGTGCTCGTTTTAAAGAGAGTATATCCCCCATTTTCTACTTTAATAAAATAAAGACTATTGCTCATAGATTAAGTCAGTTGAAACACTTACCGAGGGAAGGCTGGGAAAAAAATTGAAATTTCTTTAGCTCATATGAGAGAATTCGCACTTTTTCTGAACAACATATTTCTCTGAGTATATTTTATACAAATCCTCATTCTTTTATTTCCCTCAATGTGCACTGAACCCCCATTTTTCCAGCTAATTTGCCATTGATTTAGCTATATATTCAAATTTTTGTGAAATTCTTCTTATTTGCAACCTTCTGCTAACGTTCGTATCGCTAAACTGTTGAATAAAATAACTCCAATATTCAATAAAGCAAAATGGTCTTTATTAGACTACTTTGAAAATACTTCACAATAACACTTATACTTCGCAACCAATAGCGTGCTTAAATTCAACTGATTCCATGATTGCTCAGCTTGCGCTCTTTCATACTCTTCGGTTTCCTCGCTCGCATACTTCTAGGCATTTCTTCTTTTAGAATTTACTACTTAGTTACCAGCTATAAAATTACCAGCTATAAACTACAGATGCGCGTTTATAGCTTCTCGCATAGCAATATGCGCGTGTTTATGTGAGTAATGATTGCATACTTTTGTGAGTTATCTCAGATATATGCATGTGTTTGTGCATATCTCTCGCTTCTTGTATGTACATATGTGTAGACATAATGATTGATTTGTTTATGTAAATACAAGTGACTCTTCAGTATCGGCTTAGAGATGATAGTACTTATGCCTTAGTGTTGCTAATATTCGTCACAGTATGAATGAATTAACCATGCCTTATTGCTTGTTTACAATCCATCAAATTCCTACATAATACGTCATAACTAATACGTCAGGCGAAGCTAATGCTTTAATGATAAGCCGACTAAGAGAACTTCAAAGGAGGCACAAAGGAACAAATACAACAAACTTATTAATATAATAAGTATCAACACAAAAATAACGCGCAAGTTGAACTTAAATAAGCTTAGAGCTTTTACAATAATAAAAACAAATTCTCTCTTCTCACAACTGCATAGCTTCTACACATTGTCACAGCATTGCATTTACCATAATTATTATTTTTTCTAAACCACGCATAAACTCCAGCGAAAGCAAGAAACCCCACATACACAATAAGTAATGTCCGTTCAACTTAGGAACGAGGGTGTGCAACTGGTTACTTAAGAGATTATTCAGCTACGGCAAATTGTCAAATGAAAGACACACGTTCAAACACACATAAAAACATACATCATAGCGCTAAGTCCACGTTTTCTTTGTCTATTGAAATTAAGCAGTAAGTAAAGATTATCTAAGGATATTAACACGAAGACAACGGCGAAAAACTGTTTTACGGAGGTGGGATCTATAAACAATGCAAAAGTTTGGAGAATTGATGTTGTATATTAGATAGAGATTGTAGGAATTTGTAACATAGAATTTTAGCAGTGGTAACGGAAAGTAAAGGATACTTAAGTAGGCATGATGAAAATAAGAAAGGAAAAAGTTATGTTAAGATGTAATAATGAGTCACCGTAAATAGTTTAGAGGTCTCCTCAATGATAAGCCCGATATTAGTTAAACGGTGATTAGTTGATAGCGAGAATTAAAGATTTGCAACTAATGAGTAAAGTTAAAACTCTGTATGCTGATGGAATAAAAACTTTTGATTCACAAAGGTTTGAATAGAAGGAGACAGGAAACCATGTAATGTAACTGCTTGGCTCGGGGCGAGAAGGGTCACGGTTAGGCATGGTGGTAGCCAGACTGAGGTTCGTCGGCGTTGAGGCGCGGTTCTTGTCACCTTACTCGACCCACAGTCACAAAAACCAAATTATAGGTAGATATTATGCTTAGATGAGAAAAATATAGGGACCTGTAAAAGATAAAGAGAAAAGAAAAGAAAAAGCAAAGAAAACGGAAGAAGACCGTGTGGGTCTAGTAAGGTGGCGAGAACCGCGCAGTTACATTGCAACCAAATAAAGACCGAGCAAGATTCAAATGGTTTCGCAGATGATCGGGCTAGTAGCTTAATGGTGCTATTTTCCGGAACGTAACGGATAAATATCCTGCAAAAGTCCAACATTCAGCAAATCTAATCATCCTTCTATATGTAGTTAGAACAAAGAAACATCGAAAGTATTCCTAAAGGTTGGCATTAATAAGAAAGTTGATATCGGGTATTAGCCTTGATAAAACTTTTCTATTCGATGATTTCCTGATGTATTGCTTTCGGCCCGTTTCACAGAGTTGCGAAATAAATAAACTCAAACAGTGTAAGTTTAGTTACAACGTGTTAGAATCAAGCTAATCGCCGTGCGCTGGTTCAACACCGCTTTCATACACTTCGCATGGCCGTACATGATTTTTTCTACAGCTATCTAGATCTTTTATGATTCACATTCTTGAATATGGTCGTCTAGTTACCTCCTAATAGAAATGGGTTGCCGGACAAGGAAATGTATCATTTCCACACCCTTCTGCCGTGAGGCGCATAAGACACCAAAAAAACAAGATTAAAACAGAATGAAGATCATATGAAAGAAGCTGCATATTGTAACGAATTTTTGTGGATTCCGATTATTTTCCACCTTCTGCTAACGTTCAAATCGCTGAGCTGTCGAATAAATTACTCCAATATTCAGTATTGCAAAATGGCCTTCACAATAACAATTATACTTCACTAACAGCGTGTTTAAATCAAACTGATTACTGATTCCTCAGTTTGCGCTGCTTTTATACACTCGGTTACCTCGTTCACCCATTTTAACGAACATGCCTTCTAGAACAGTTGTATCTCATGCTTGGTTATTTAGCTGTATACATGTATATCTGTAGTTTATGTTTTTCTTCTAGCCATATGCGTGTGTATCGGGAAGTCACAACTTCAGCTCTTAGCTGCCGGCTGCATATACAAATGTATGTGAAAAAATCTCTCGGCTTCAAGCTTCTGGTTATGTGTATGTAATATTCTTCGTTGCCTTGTTCATAAGTGTGGCTGCTTGCTTTAAAGTGTATATGTACATAAGTGTGGCTGCTTGCTGTTTTTGTTGTTGTGATTATTTACTAACAGTATAGTGATGTTAAAAATGCTAATATTCGCCACAATATATATCACTGACGTTAGCCTTGGTAAACTGGGAAAATTTAACGGTTAAATTGGAGTTAGACATGCGTTTGTGGTGAGACATGAATTGGGCACAGTTCAAATTGTTCAGTAAGAGATTCAAAGGTCTTCAAATAAATCTTCTTTGCACAGTAACTGTACTTGGTTCAGCGAACCACTCAAAGCAAAGCGACGCTAAGCACCGGAACGACCCAGATTCATATTCTCCCAAGTCACAATCTGGTATAATGTTTCGAAACATCGATTAGTGACGCTGCAACAACAGAAGCATGTGCAGCATTTCACAATTACATATTACTCTCGTCTCCCTTCAAATCTTATTTCCTATGATTCTTATCTAAACACTACCCTGTATAATCGATTACATGTGGCTGAGGGTTCTTTATTTTTTTTAGGCGAATGTTAAGAGGATTTTCTACAACACATTTTTGCATTCTCTTGTTTACTCAAATACCAATACCAGAATATTAATCCTTCGAACACAAGTTTTGCAAGAAAAATAATTTTGAATAACAATGCATCTGTGGTTATTGTTTCTTTTTAATATTAAATTAATAAAAAAATTTGAATATTTACACCTAAGCTGGGGATTAAGCTCTCAAACTTCTGTTGCGTGTGAATGCCAATACTTGGGGGATTTGAAAAATAATTTTCAAAATTTTCTTCTATCTCATGGGAATATGGTAACGAAAAATTTAAAGTTGGCCGCAGGTAATTTGTCGACGACACACAAAACGGCATCACTGTCATCAAAACCGCGAAAAAAAACAACACACAAAAAATGTGAAAGCAAAGAAAGTTGCTGCCGAGGGTTGCAAAATACTTTTAAGCGCCAAATTTGCATAGCCAAAAATGGAAAATTGCCAAAACTCAAATTCGGTGGCTGCATTCGCTGAATGTTTGCTTAGCAAACAAATGACGTTCGCGTTTTTGTAGGCGGATTGAAAATTAAGTATTAAAATAAATAAAAAAATTAAAAACACAGTTGAAATGATCAAAAAGGTGTGTGAGAAGGTAATCTAAGGCCGAAGAGATTAAATGTAGGATTTGGAAGAGTTACTGGGAAAAGTAAATATACTTTGATGAGATTATATTCAAACAATTGAAATTGTTTGTCGAAAAAAGAAAAATACGTAAACAACAATTAAAGAATGGAATGGAAAATTACTTACTGAAATCGAGAAAACAATGACAGTCAATTATGACTTTGTGTGTTTGGATACGATAGAAAGCGTGATGGCCTATGAACTGAAGTTTTTTGAAGGACCTTCTTATGTAGCGATATAATACAGTGGAAGCATAATTTATGTTGTTTTTAACGACTTCTGGCATCCGAAACTCAATCAAACTCGCCGATACCCAAGGGTTCGGTTGACACCAAAATAATTGTTAGAACCTGCACTAGCATCACCCAGTTGACGGAAATTCTGGTTAATCATGGAGTTAAATCGAGCATAGATCAAATTTTCAGCTTAAATACAGAGATTTTGCACTCATTATGATTGCCTGGATATCATTGTCGGCTCGTCATACATAAACCCCGCTGTTTTCTGTGAAGATTTTATAATGGTACCCCAGCGGATTGAGGGGCGCAGAATATCCCAGCGGTAAACATGCTTGTTGTAAAAAGCGACTAAAATTCAGTGACTTGTAGTTCAAAGGGTAAAGAAAACATCGTTTCCTATACAGCTGGCCTAAAGCCAAACGGTGTTAGTACCGGGGCGTACCGGATTCATAACCCGAAAAGGTCTGCCCATATATGTATAACACCATCATTCAAGGGGTTGATAGGCGCAATTCAAAGCTTGCGTAGCCCAATTGTCAACCTCACCTACGCGAGGGGAATCCTGTTACAAATATGAATGTATCATACACAAATTTAATAGGCGAGGGTCTGGCGACCCCACGTTCCTCATGGAACTAGGGGCGGGGGCGGGATGGCCTAGAAGACTTAACGTGGTCATATAAATCGTTTCCGAGATTGTCGGGCTAGTACCTTAATGGTGCTTTGTTACCGGAACGTACCGTATCTATATCCGGAAAAGGACCATCCACATCGATAACACTCCCCAAAACCTTCGGGGAGTGTCTTTGTAGTTAATACAATAACAACAACCACCTACGCTTAGGGGGAGTGGTTTTGAAGTTAAAACAACAATCAAAACCTCAAAATAGCACTTGTCTATAGCTTCAGTGCCGCTTTGCGTAGTTTGGTGCGAATTCAACTTTGCCGACGGCATTTGTACAACAAGGACAATACGTTATTCTGTTAAGAAGCTTTTTATTGAAGAACTACATTTTTTTAGACTTTTGAAAATCATGTTCTAGAAAGTCTCTGCTTAGGGGCTCCTGGCGCTGCAGCCCCAAGATTTCGTCTATATACTATTATTTTTCTATTGGCTTTGTACGTGGTGTAAGCAACATGTTTCTTCCGCAACATCTTGGTGCCAAAACTTACGGTATCTAACTGTACCAAATCCAGAGAAATTTTTTTGATTTTCGTGAGGGATTTCCTCTTCATTGAAGGGAATATGAACGTTTTGCGGACTTCTCTTTTAAACAATGTTGTAAGCATGCCCTGACATCGAAGTCCTATGTTTGATAGTATGCATAAGCTCTACCGACAAGTCGATAACACTCATATGAGAGAAGCTGCATATTGTAACGAATTTTGGGGAATTCCGATTATTTTGCATCTGCTGCTAGCGTTCAAATCGCTGAACTGTCGAGTAAATAGCTCCAATATTCAGTATTGCAAAATGGTCTTTATTTAGACTACTTTGGGAGTAGTACTACACAATAACAATTATACTTCACTAATAGCGTATTTAAATCAAACTGATTACCGATTCCTCAGTTTGCGCTGTTTTTATACTCTCGGTTTCCTCGTTCACCCATTTCTCCTAAAGTCTAGACGGGTATATGAACGTTTTGCAAACTTCTCTTTGAAACAATGTTGTAAGCATAGCCTTGACGACATCGAATTCCATTGTTTCATAGTATATATAAGCTCCACCGACGAGCCGATAACACTCCTCTTTGTGGGCATCCTCTCGTGGTCCTCAGTTGTACCCTGTCGTGACCTATTCTAGTTTCGACTATCCTTGCGTGGAGTAGAGCTTAAATCTGCATTTTAAAGGCCTTGTTGAGCTTCCTCGAGTGCTCCTACATCTCCAGTCGGCAGCAAAGATCTACCAAACCATAGTAGAAGGCGATTTTAAATTCCCACGGTCACAGAATTAGTCAATCTGCCTATTGTGCTAGCATGCTTATCTGATGCATGCGTAAGCCTCTCTTCAAAGCCATTTCATATAATCCCACAGTCTTTAAGTTCTCCAGTGCTTTCAGGGCAAATTGGTTTGACTTGTTGGTGTGACGAATTTCGTCATTGGATGTAGGCCGTCGGCATAAAGGGCAGCGACAGCCTTAGCTCATAATCTCCGTCAGTTATGTTATAAGTTTCATTCCCTACATTATATTGGTACCGTCCACTACGGGATTTAAAGGGCTCAAATAATCCAACCATCCGCTCGAATTTACTTTCAGAAAAATAGTTTTCTTGCTTGATGATGGTTCGATGTTGACGGTCTTACCCGTTAATTCTCCATATCTGCAAATATCACTTATTTTGATATGAAGAATGAACTCAATTCAGAATATTTAATTAGGTGGTTGAGAATTACGCCTTTATACAAAAGGAAATATATAACTTAAAAAAAACTAACACCCACTTAGAAATTTAAATTAAATCTATGGGTTTGCGTTCTCAGTAAAAGTGTCCATTACGAATACCAAATACAAAGCAATTTGCTTGAACTTTGATCCTAGAAAAAAAGTGAAACAAAATGTATCAAAAAACATGAGATTTGGCAAATTACATTATGATTGATCACTTTGATATGAGTTGTTATTGGTTGGTTTATTGTCACAAACAAAAACAACCACAAAACAAATGCATTAGAAATTCAGCACAATTCATTGCTTATTTATATGATATACAAGACAAAAATTCGCGCTATAAGTATGTACTTGTCACATCTTCGTCTCTAGAGACTTGAATAAGAAAATTTGTTTATAGTACGACATACAAACTGTCATGAATTTTAATTTGCGAGTTCTCAATAGAGTTTACACAACGTTACTCATGCTATACACATCCTCACACCGTTGTTGCTATTTGTTTGACGACCGTCCGTCATCGAAATATTCGAATTCATGCCATTATAAATTATTCCGTGTCGAAGAACGAAAAGTATACACAGAAAACTCTTTCAACCCATACATTTATATATGGCAATTACAATAACAATCAAAATTACAATTACAGTCACCTCAATCGAACGTAACGAGAGCTTACGATTAACAACCGAATGAAAAGCCGTCAAACTAACGAGAAAATAATGCCGCCATGCCATGCCATGGCAAATAACCAAGAAGCAACAATAACAAACGTAATTGCACCTAACATTCAAAAGCATAAAAACAACAATAAAAGTTCAAAAAGGAAATGACGGCGCGAGAGCAAGGAAAGGTGAAAGAGGTGCGAAGGCAGGGAGCTGCGGCATGACAAGCGGCAAGTCAGACAGCAAGACAGACAGACAGACAGGAAAATTGCTGCCATTATCCCAGCAACTCCACACGACACTCGACACACATTCACATCCGCACTCAACAATACTCAAATTTATTCATTTTACTCGCACACACTCTCTCGACGTATCGAATGCCTCGCGTCGCTGCTCTACGAAATCTCGCTTCTCACCACTCAAATTTGTCTTCGCATCTCACCTCTCACAACACTCTTCTCTATATAGCTAATATATCGCGACTGGAAATTGGAAATTGGAGCGCGTAAGCAACAAATTAAAGCCGGAGAATCCTGTCAAAATTCAAGGGATGCGCGCGGCACACCAATTTGTTGGTGGAGCATTGAGTGTAAAACAACAAAAACTGAGCAGATACACCGGGAGAGTATAAATCACTATTTTTGGATGCCTTCAATTGAGCGAAGACAAGCAGAAAAAGTTTATTACTTGTGTTAAGTCGCTTAGGGATACAACAGGAAAAGTTTGGTGGGCTGTGCACAAGTGCTCAACTGATTTTGCATTCATGCTCGCGTTTGTTATGCATTACGAGGATGGAGCACCTTGTGCAGATGTGAAGCACGAGGATATTGATTGTGGCAGGCAGACAAACAAAAAAGCATGAATGGCAAAGTTAATGGCTTTGTTTTGGTTGGTTGATTCGTTTGGCGTTCGGAGCTCATTGGATGAACTAGCAGCACTTGTAGGAATGTTGGCTTACCGATACATATGTACATATTTAGCATAAACATATGTTGCTTTTGCAAACACTTCCACAGCCATTGTGTTGGGTGCTTTGTTGTTGGTACTTGCGTGGCTTTGGCCGTGACGGGTTGTTGTTGCCCATGCTCTGATGTTGCAGGTAAATTTATAAATTGTATTTGTTATTTTTATTGTTCTTGTTGTTTGTTACTCGCTTTACGGCGGTTGGCTATTTGACTCAACTCAACCAAAATCTATTGTTGCTTTTATTATTAAAGTTGTTGTTTTAACTGCTTCTATTGTTTTGGTGGGCGTTGCTAAGGCAAAACCCCGTGCAAGAATGGATATTTGTATGAGTATTTGTGTATGTACATATGCATGCGTGGGTGTTTTGTGTATGTGTAAAGTTCTTGCATATGTTTGTGTGTGTGTGGGCCGGCAATTTAATTTAATTGCTGCTAACGACACCAATGGCGGCGGTCATGGCGTTGCAAAAAAGCAAATGCCAGGAGTTAAGTGCGCCATAAGCATAAAAGCGCGCGCGATTACAACAACAACACATTCATACTTAAAAATACAATTGCGCGCCATATGTAAATTTATCTACACAAATATATACATATGTACATATTTCATTGAAATGTCGACAGCTGAGTAGACAGATAGGCGGCGGCACGGGACAAATTAAATGACTTAACAAAAACAGCATGTATGAGAATACAACAACAGGACAATAACGACGCTACCGATAAAATATTGCAAAAGCCTTTAGCTGCGCGAGACACTCCGCCACGGTCCGATAGTCGCTATCAGCAGGTGGTATATCTTGTCGTAATCGTTGACTTTATGCATGCATGCATCGAAAGCATAGAAGCATGAACCATATATAACATATCGCTCATTTACTTCAATAGTGTCATAACTCAAAAAACACAATTTTCCAGGAGAGCCATTCAAAGATTTTAACTGCCATATGTTGCGCATATAAAGGCATATTTTCCTTTGAATAGCACGTGGTAAATTTTTAACGGATCACAAAGATTTTTTTATACAACATATACATGTTATTGGGTACGTTTATCTGTTATTAACTCAAAATTCATGTTTTTTGAGTTATGACACATGGTGCATGGTTGAATTCTGCCATATTATTATTTAAAGTTTGCTGAAATTGTTGTTGTTGCTACATTTTCGCGAGGTAGGTAAGTTTTGGACATGAGGTTTTTGATGCTAAAATTGACTGTCATCATATGCGGTTTGACAGTTTTAATAATAACATGCACATATTACATGAAACCCATGGGCTTATTGCGGAGGAAGAAAAAACCACAAGGCTTGATTGCAGATGCGATTGAGCGCATTTCCGCAGATTCAAGGCTAAATTGCGGTATGCCAATGGCATAAGGAACACAAATAACGAACTCGTAATAACTGCCAGTTGGGAACCAGCATCAACATTAGCAAAACAACATCAGCTCTGAAATCCAGCGAAGAATCTTGCCAATAAATTCTACTTTGGACTAGGTAGGCAATTGAAAAGTAAAGTCCTCTCTCGGCAAACGAAAATCATACTCGACAAGTCACTTATCGTACCCGTCCTGCTATGTGGTGCAGAAGCATGGACCATGACAACAGCAGATGAAGCGGCTCTGGGAGTGTTCGAGAGAAAAGTTCTTCGAAAGATTTATGGACCTCTACGCGTTGGTGATAGCGAGTACCGAAGAAGATTTAACGATGAGCTGTACGAGCTATACGCAGACATCAACATAGTCCAGCGAATTAAAACACAACGGCTGCGTTAGCTAGGCCATGTTATGCGAATGAGAGATGACATTTCGGCCAAGAAAGTATTTCTATCGGAACCCGCCCATGACAGCAGAGGTAGAGAGCGGCCCCCACTCCGTTGGAAGGACCAGTAGGAAAACGATTTAAACTCCCTTGGTGTGACCAATTGGCGCCGGTTGGCAGAAGAGAGCAGGAGCAACTGGCGTGCCTTGTTGGAGGGCCATAACCGTTTAAACGGTTAAGCGCCAATTAAGTAAGTAAGTAATAATTGCGATTTGAAAATGTAAAAGTACATAAGACACAAGGTAGTGGAAGCATGATACATACATACGTGCAGTGGTGAAATAAGCAAAACTCAATGCCTGTTGGGGTTCATCGAGGACAACGAGATTTATTTTGACATTGTCATGAATCCTCCTGAAGCCGCCACAGATTAGGGTGCTAGAAGAACCATATGTTTCTTCTTCATGATCTCCACAACCACAAGTCCTCAGCGCAGAAAACACCATACACTACTACACATATTTCCGTACCTTGACTACAGCTCTCGCCGATTTAGCAGAGTTAAAGCCGATTCCGTACTCCTGAGCGCTAACATTTTTCATTCAACTCTTCACAATTTAGGAACAGCTCAATAGCCGTCACATTACTGTGCTTACAATTTATTTGTAGAGCACGCAGCATCTTTCAGATGTCTGTCCCACCCCAATGATGATCCCTCGATGTAAGGCTCTGGATTTCCGTATATGCTTTGCTTGCTTTTAGCGTGTTATGATTGTTGCCGTTGGAACTACCCTTTCTAAGGCGCAGGTATATTCCGCCTATGCCACAGATGTTTAACAGCTTGGCAGTACATTAAAGACAAATAACATATCTCATTTACATTTAACAAGTTGATAGTTAATATCAAAACTGACATCCACGTACTTAAATTGTGGTACGGCAGATTTAACAGAAAGAACAAAGCGATAATAAAGAAATAGTAGATATATGAAATTCCTAAAACAAGTACTGAGGTCACTGAGCAGAATAATTTTATTTAAGTCAGTGGTGCGGCACGTTGCGAGCACAACCGCAAGTTTAGAAAGTGGCTCGAGAGATGTTTAAGACAAAAAAATATATTATAATTTTCAACACTTTTCAACCATTTAATGACTTTACCAGCGTATTTAGGCTTGATTTTTTCGAAGCGAGTATGCGCCTCGCGACCAACGTTGGACGCCGACAGCAAAACACAACTGGTTATGATTTGAAAACATGTGAAAGCTAGAAGCGTTTTTGTAATATGAATAAGTAAAAGAAAAAGTTTCTAGTTTAGAACACTCTTTACTTCACAAGGGCATTATTCTTCCTTTTTTTCAAAGCGAGCGTACGCTTAGCGACCAACGTTGGGCGCCTTGAGAAATGTAGCGTAAAAAATGTATGATCAGGAATTTGAAATTCAAAACCTGTGAGTGGATCAGAAATACTCAACGTTGTACAAGTAGTACGATTTGCGATTAGTCCATTTCGTGCAGCAAAGGACATACCTAAACATCTGTGACGATACGCCTATCAATCAACCATAAATGCTTTGGATCACATGCGTTCAGAAGCTTCGCGGCGCTTCCCCGTGCATCACTGATTTAACCCACAAAAATTACGATAAATTTTCTATCAAAAGTGATGATGAATAAGCACGTGCTGCTCTAGTCAATTCAAACTTTTGTTTTGGTGGTTGTGGTGACCTTATCAGCTCCTACATCACTTTCAGGCGTACGTTGAACATATTAAACGCAAGTTATTTATCACATATGGAGCAGCATATGTACACATAGGTATGTGCACTTACTCACCGCAAAGGATTTTATTTATCTCGCGTTTTTATCAGCACAAATGTGAATATGTAAATTGCAGTTGGCGCAAAAATACAAAGTAAGCTGCTTAACAGTCAACGACGATCTGTATGCCTCTCAACCACAGAATAATCACGTGCTTTGCGGTGCAGCCCACACGCACAATACGCACATGTTACTACTGCTTATATGAGTGTACATAAGTCATATACACAAGTGTCAAAATCTATTCATATGACAATTTGCGGCAAAAACAACAAAAAAAAAAAAAAAAAATCTTTTGATGTTTGTGAAATGTTTGCTTTTTGAAGTAGCGAAAGATAAGTAGTGCTGACATGATAGCAGCTGATGGGGTGAATAGGGGTGGTTTCTGAATGTCTGTTTTTTTCACATTTTTTTCTGATGTGTTAAACAATAAATTTTCATATTTAAAAAAACTAAAAAATTCTAAATCGACTCCTAACATAAAAAAGGCCAATTGACAACAAGATTACATAACTTTATGGCAATTGCATTCAACTCGTCGCTATATTGAACGTAAGAAGCATAAGGAAAAAAAGTTAGCTAAATATTTGCAGAAGCTAAACATATGTATGAGAAAACCAGTAACAAAAAAAAAAAAAAACCTGAATAAAAATAATCGCAGTTCTTTGCATTTAAATAAAAACAACAAACCTGCTAGCAGAGCTTGTCTGCTTCAAATGATTGTTTTCATAATTTTTTAGCAATTTGTTTAAACAGACGTTATTATGTACATAGCTGAAGATGCTTCATAGCTTTGGGTGACACAAGATTAAGTGGCGATATAACTTAGATAACAAGGCCAGCAGACAGTTATGCAAAAGATAAAATATACAGCTATAAGTTTTAAACCGTGAAAGTCAGATGCAAGACGGTTGATCACTTGCCAGCATACGCATTTTTGGAATGAAGGGGTAATTGAGAAGTGAAGTTTCCTCTACACGAAATAAAATCCTTATCACACAACACAATTTAATATTAAAATGAGAAAACTCCAACTTGAAATAAGAAAAATTAATTTGAAAATCAGAATAGACAATTTAAAATGAGAAAGCTTCAGTTTAGTGTGAGAAAATATCATTTTAAAATCAGAATAGTCAATTTAAAATAAGAAACCTTTAGTTTAAAAAGAGACACTTTCATTTCAAGATCAGAATAGTAACTTCAAAATAAGAATGTTTCATTTCAAAATAGGAAACCTTTATTTGAAAATAAGACAAGCCACTTGAAAACGTGAATATTTCATTTAAATATAAGAAACTATCATTTCAAAAACAGACATTTTTATTTGAAAACGAGAATCCACCAATTGAAAATGAGAAAAAAAACGTTATAACAATTTGATTATAACTAATTGCCTACAGGCATGTTTCCTACAGCTACAGCATTTGTATGGAAAGAGGATGAGTGTTGAAACGCTCGAGCACAATCACCGCCAGTTATGGTTACTTTAGCTTCGTCCATCAAATTTTCCAAGTACTCCAACCGTTGTTCTGCTAAATTTTGTCCTTCAACAATGGGAACGGTAATGTGTCTCTTAACATATATTTTTATCTTAGCCCGAATTGTTTCAATAGGGTTCATCATGGGCGAATAAGGGCCAAGGCGTAACACTTGCGATCGTCCACCTGAATGGTTACCTACAGCGTTCTCTATTGTAATGGGGCATTGTCGCAAATTATGACTAAGTCTGCTAAGTTGTTGCCTTGCCATTCCCATCGTTGTAAGACATTGGCTATCCATGCGCCACAAATCTCTTTTCTAAAAGGACCCCGCTGCCTATCCATTGCAACAACACCAGATGCAGAAATAGCTGCAACGAGATGAATATTTGGCCCTCTTCCTGCAGAAAGTTGCTGAATTAAACGGAGTCCTACTTTGGAGCGACCTCTGGTATGACGACAAAATAAATTAAAATTCGTTCGTCGATGAAAACTTGTATATGCCCGTTCAAGGAAATGACGTATGCTGTACGTTTCTCTTTATTAATGTTGCTGTTCATGGTTATTGGCTCTGTGTGTACAGCTTTTCGTGTGTACAATTTACCGTCAAGGTAATTGCTAATGTATTTTTTTAGACCAAGAGAATTGTTGAGTTTATTTATTTGTAAGAGCTTTTTGGTCGTTCAATTTAAAGCTAATCGTTGAAAGAGATAGGGACACGTTGAACTCAGCAAAAACAGCGCAAACTCGCGCCCGAATTGCACTAAGAGTAATACTGCAGTTCTGCTCTAATCACGAAACCATGACATCGACTTGTTCCCGAGAAAGAAGTTTGGGTTTGCAGCCAACTCTTGTTTCATATTCGGTGCTTCCAAGCTTTATCCAGCCCCAAGCAGTTTTGTAGGAGACACCTAATTGTGCTGCGAGAGATACCCAGTCTTCCCCAAGTGCACAAGTGGTCACGACTCTGTTTCGGTCTTCCTTTGAGTTTTTCTTATAAACTTTTCTCGAACATTCCTCGGTCTCTGAAAAATTATATGATAAAAATATATAGGTATACAAAGATTTTAGCTTGTCTGCATTTGACCATACCGTCTATTTCTTGGCGACTAATTGAGCACATTTTGTCATTCCTGTTCAAAAGAGAACGGATGCGGTGTTCGTGAAATAGGTGCTTACATGGTAGAATACGCGAAATCGCTCTTCTATCCATTTTTTCAACACAAATAGCACAATTGTCCTATAACTGCATTATTACTGCTGCTCTGTTTTACTCGGTTAATATTATTATTTTTTTCGTTTCCTGTCTTATTTCGCATAGGTAACGTTGATTTTTCGTTGCCTACTTGGTGTCTTTTTCATTAAAGAGGTGCTGTTGGGCATAGTTGTTTTTATTTAAAACTTAAGCACATACGATATTATATTCTCATTTTAAAACAAAACTTCATTATTTCGAAATTAAAGTTTCTCAATTTTAAATGATTTTTATCATTTTAAAATGCCTGTTCCTATATTCAAATGAATATTTCCTATTTTAAAATGAAGGTTTCCCATTTTAAACTGAATAAACTGATTTTTAATTGAAGGTTCCTCCTTTTAATCTGAAAATGGTGTAGTCATGGCATAGAGGGTAGAAGCATGAACAGATGAGATAACCACTTGAATATTCGAGAAAAAGGTTTCCCTCAAGAAGCCGATGTAATTAAGAGCTCTACCAACTAAAACAGACCAACACCAGCGGATCAAAATTTTACGGCAACGCTGACTGGAAGAAATAAATATGCTCCGGTCCTGATGGTAAAACTCGTCGGTGGTGCCGTAATTTTGTGTTTTTAACTGGCTTAGTTAATACATAATAAGGATGACTAGAGCTGGTTTTTTTTATATATGCACCGGTGTTCAGCAAATGAGGTTTGAGACGACTTCAATGCCCTCAGGGAGCTAGTGGGTATTGCAAAGAGTAATGCTGGGCAACTTTATTTCCGATATAAGGATATGACTCAATACACATTTTACAATAAATTTTCCTTAATTCTTCAACTTTTTCAGAAGATAGATCCTACCAGTAGCAAAGTTATTTGGTGTTTCTAAATGACGTAAATAATAACAAAACAGCGGCAAAAGGCGATGTTTTTTTTTATCCAGCCAAAATCGCCTAGGAGATTGAAAACGCTCAGCTTTATTTAGCAAAGGAAATTATACTCCAGCAAACACAGTTTCTAACGTTAGAGTTGTAATGTAGTTCTCTAATGCATGTCGACTAGAAAGCTGGTCAGAGAACTAGGTTAGAATTCGACTGTGGAACGATTCGAATTACACTAGAAATGCGATGTTATGATTATTGTTGTTGTTGTTGTTGTAGCAGTGCTTCGCCCCATCCAATAGGTCTGACCAATCACAAATTTTCATCAATGTCCTGTAACGGGAGTCCGACGAAACTTGCTTTTTCAACTGGGGTGGTGAGGTGTTAGAGGCGTTGGTTCCACATTACAATTGAAGAGATGGTTGGTGTCATGTGGGGACACATTGCAAGCGGGACGTGCATTTTGTATGTCGGGGTTGATGCTGGATAGGTAAGAGTTTAACCTGTTACAGTATGTAGATCGAAGTTGGGCTAAAGCGACTCGCGTGTCCCTAGGGAGTGTGCGCTCCTCTTCCGCAAGTTTAGGGTATTGCTCTTTGAGTACTGGACTCACCGGCAAATTCCTGACATAGAGTTCCGACGCCTGTTTATGGAGTTCACGAAGGACCTGCTTATGTTTTTGGCTTCATACGGCTGTGTTCTGAGGTGCCGTATTTCCTCATAGTGCTTACGGAGGTGACTCCTTAAGCCCCTGGGCGGTGTGGGCTCATAAATCAGATGTCTGTTGAGATGCCCAGGTTTCTGGGTATTCAACAGAAACTGGTTGGTTAGTATTTCATTTTTCCCTTATTGGGAGTATTCTCGCCTCATTATGTAGATGGTGTTCTGGGGACATAAGGAGACAACCCGTGGCGGTTCTGAGGACAGTATTTTGGCAGGCCTGTAGCTTCTTCCAGTGGGTAATCTTTAGGCTTGGCGACCATATCGGAGACGCGTAGCATGCAATCGGCTGGCCAATTGCTTTGTATGTGGTAATGAGCGTTTCTTTGTCTTTTCTCCAAGTACTGCCAGCAGGAGATTTGAGGATTTTATTACGGCTCTGGATTTTCGGTACAATTGCGGCTCCATGCTCACCAAAATGTAGATCCTGATCGAAAGTCATACCCAAGATTTTGGGGTGTAAGACAGTCTACGCTACCATTGACGTGGATGTTCAA
This sequence comes from Eurosta solidaginis, assembly GCF_040869045.1. Lineage (NCBI taxonomy): Eukaryota > Metazoa > Arthropoda > Insecta > Diptera > Tephritidae > Eurosta > Eurosta solidaginis. Next base: position 84,575,193 of record NC_090319.1, on the reverse strand, counting down.
AATGGTCGACATTTGGTACGTCCATGTTGTAAATAAGGTCGCCGATGATTTAGTCGGTGATAATGTCAGGTTTCGCGAGGTGAAGAAACTGGAGAGATTAGGGAGGTATCCGTTTATTTTGTTGCAAAGGTCATCGATTTCTGGGCCTGGGCTTGGTCCTGTGGCCATTATTGTGCAGTCATCGGCGTAGGAAACGATAGTAACTCCTTCTGGTGGCGAAGGTAGCTTTGATATTTATGTAGAAGTTAAACAAAAGTGGGGATAGGACACAACCCTGTGGCACCCCTTGTTTAACTCTCCTTGGTTTAGATGTTTCGTTTCGAAATAGCACCGATGCCTGCCGTCCACCCAGATAATTTGCGGTCCACATTTTAAGATTTGGGGGAAGGGTAGACCCTTCCAGGTCTTGCAGTAACGTGCCATGGTTGACCGTATCAAAAGCTTTTAATAGGTCTAGCGCAACGAGCACTGTTCTATGGTGGGGGTTTTGATTTAAACCGCAATTTATCTGGTTGCTAATGGCATTTAGCGCGGTGGTAGTGGTGTGTAGTTTTCTAAAGCCATGCTGATGGGAGGCTAGTGGCAAATTTGCTTTGAAATGGGGCAGTAAAATGGCTTCAAGCGTCTTAGCTACTGGCGATAGGAGAGATATCGGGCGGTATGACTCTCCTATGTTAGCTGGTTTCTCAGGATTTAGTAGCGGAACCACCTTGGCCACATTTTTCGGGAATGACAAAGGTGGAAAGAGACAGGTTGAAGACATGTGTTAAATATTTAAAACCCTCATTTCCTAGGCTTTTAAGCATCGGCATGGCTATGCCGTCAGGGCTCACCCGTTTAGATGGTTTAGCTTGACCGATGGCATCCTCAACCTCTTTGGCGGTGATGGTAATTGGGGACGCGCTGAATTTATGTTTGTGCGCGTGTCTGTTGGCCCTCCGTCTAGCTTTATCTACCGTAGAATGCATTATATATTGTCGGCAAAAGGCGCTCGCGCATTTTTTCGCATCCGACAGCACTTTATCGCCAGAGGCGATGGAAATTTTGTCGTTGTGCCTGGACGGATTCGATAGGGACTTTACGGTGGACCAAAGCTTACCCACACCGGCAGACAAGTTACAGCTTCTTAGATGCTCCTCCAATTTCGCCCGCTTTTGTTCATCCACAAGCAATCTGATGTGTTGGTTTATGTCCCTTATTTGGGGGTCGCCGGGAACGAGTTGTCTTATAAGGCCACGTTCTCTCGCTAAATTTGCGGCGTCCGCCGGAAAGTGAGGCCGAATTTCGGGAATTCTTCCGGCGGGAATAAAGCGTGCCGCGGCGGATTCAATGACCTTGCGGAAAGCACGTTCCCCTTGGCGTGCATCAGTCGGGATAGGGAGGGCAGCAAAGCGGCTGTCTGTAAAGGATTTATATTCTTCCCAGACAGTCTAACCCCATTTATGATTATTGTCACAGTTATCGATTATTTGCACGACATAATCACTCATCCTTAGTGTTATGCAAACAATATAAAAATAGTAAAAAGTTGTGTGGAAATATTATAAGTTGCGAAATAAGTTTTTTATTTATAATCTAATATATAAAATTCTTCTGTCACGGTTTTAGAGGCTGAACTCCTCCGAAACGGCTGAACCGATTCTCAAGAAATTTTGTGAGCATATTAGGTAGGTCTGAGAATCGGCCAACGTCTACCTTTTTTTCGCTACGTGTCTAGGGTCTTGAGATCAAAACGTGGACCCGGGTACCCCTAGAATGTGTTTATACAATATGGATGTCAAATGAAAGCTGTTGATGAGTGCTATAGTACAGGATAATTTTCATACAACTGGGAGGCTAGGGTCTCGAGATATAGCCCAAAACGTGGACCCGGGTACCCCTAGAATGTGTTTATACAATATGGATATTAAATGAAAGCTGCTCATGAGTGCTATAGTACAGAATAATTTTCATACAACTGGGAGGCTAGGGTCTCGATATATAGCCAAAAACGTGGACCCGGGTACCCCTAGAATGTGTTTATACAATATGGATGTCAAATGAAAGCTGTTGATGAGTGATATAGTACAGGATAATTTTCATACAACTGGGAGGCTAGGGTCTCGCTTATCAAATTGAAGCTGTTGATGTATGCTTTAGTACAGAGTAAGTTTTACACCGCTGAGTGACTAGGGTCTCGAGATATAGGCCAAAACTTGGACCCGGATACCCTTAGAATGTGTGTGTATTATGGATATCAAATGAAAGCTGTTGCTGAGATCTCTAAAGTTCATTGTGATATTCGATTTAGTCGCATCAACCTGGCAAAACTGATAAATATGCATGCGAAGCCGAAATAAAGACAAGAATTAATAATACCCACATACCTATTTACATACGTCCTATTCGATTTGCCTGAAATTTCGTATATAAATTTGCCTATATTAGTATTTACGATACTTTTTTCCGGGAAGTATACCAGAGACGGACTGGGACTGGGACTGAGACTCGGAATGGGACTGGAACAAAATACATACCACCCTCCGGGACTGGCAATAAGAGATGAAGAAGAAGGAGAAAAACTTGAGAGAAGAGAAAAGAGAGAAGGAGACTGAGAAACAGATAGAATGAGACGAAGATGGAGATGAAGCGAAAAAGACGGAGGGAGGAGTGAATAAAAAGATTAGGAAAAAGTGTAGAGGGGTAGGGCAGAGTTAGACGGAAAAAGCTTATTAAAATGTATGCAGATAGGCCAAATTTAGGGCAGAACAACGTCTGCCGGGTCTGCTAGTAATAAATACTAGTAAGTGAAAATTTATGAAAAAAAAGTAAAAAAGGAAAGCGAGCAGATTACTGGTGCTATTTGAATGGCATGAAGAAAACGCTTCCGCATCCGTACCTCAAACCAACGCTGAGCTCAATCTTTAAGGTTTTAATTTAAAAAGATAATAGAAGATAATAGAAAGTCTTTGAAATATGTTCATTCTTAATACATAAGGTTATAACTAAATAAAAGTATTTGATATAATGAAACAATGAAAATTTCGCTGATTTTAAATAAATGAACTTAATTGCGCATCAATTCAAAATTCTCCTTAGAATCTCATTAATCTAATCATTGACGTTAGAATTCGATTAGAATTCTAACTCTTTTCTCGATATCGAGAACGAAGTCCACTTTTTGTCGAAAATGCTATAATTCGCGAGAGTTTCGCAAATCGTTCTCTAACCTTCTGCCTTAGAGAAATACATTAGAATTCTATTCGCCTTCTAATCGTTTTCTAACCTAAATGTTTGTTGGGACTAAACCAACTCCAAACTCGCTGCGGTGGCGCAAAGGATAGTGCTGGGAAACTCGAATCAAGATGCATGAAATATGACTTCATTCACCTCCTAGTATTAATCAATCCTCTGACTTTCCTACACGTTGTGAGGAACAAATAAACAAAGGCTAAAGGATTAAAAAGTTTCGACGTGATCAAATATCAAATCATCTGAAAGTGCTAGATGCTTAGTTTCCTCGAAAGCGGCCGCTGCATTGCGGTAGAGGCGCTGTTAAAAATGTTGTTATGGAAAAGTATTTATGTGGAAACCAAGAAGACGGAGAATTCCACAGTAAAGTAATTTAGCGGTGGGGCATAAATATAATAAATAACAAATAACTAAAAAAAACCATACAAAATTTCAAAATTCAAATTTGCGGATCGTCCGCTGTAAATGTCCGAAGTTTACAACCATGCGGTGCCACTAAAAACGGTGAATAAACCGGCCGTAAAGCGGTAGTAATACAGCGCCACTGCTTTTAGAGGATACTAAGCCTTAATAATCATGCGTACTGGATTTTTATCTCGGAAAGGTTCTCACTTTAGCAACACAAAACTGGTATATAGATTTCCCAACCAGCATATTTGCATAACGAGCCGTACGCTGGCAGAAAGCCTGCTAAGGAACTAAGCCTAAGATCTGATATTACATTCGGAGTGAAGGGTCCTGCAAGTACTTAATTATTAGAAAAAATAGTTATAATAGTAGTGAGAATATATACAATTTTCTCTGCAATGTAAAGTGTTTATGAATACATACACACAGTATTTTGAAGTACAATAAAAGTTGCTGCATTGAACTTCGATATCTAGTATTATTATGCAGTAGCGCACACTTAACAATCCATTATATTCTTGCGCCTATAAAACAAAAAGCACGTCAAAATGCTTGTCATTCAATCATCATCAAGCGAGGGGGGTTGTTGATGACAGCATTCATTCACACGCTTAGCTTATTGAGCGCGATTTTTATTTAGTCCGCGTTGAGCGTCACCTCGTAGAAACGATCAGCACAAAATCAACATATGTTTGTATACATGGCCAAACACAAAACTGGAATAGGCTTTGGGTAACGAACCGCATTCACTGTGCAACTTTCTACACACCAATGCAAGTCGAACTAACAAAGCATATACAAAAGAAGAAACGGATTGAAAACAAAATTCAATACTAAGCGCAGTTTTCACCACCTTCGGTTAGTTTCTGTCAATAAGTTATCGAAGTTCTCGTTTAAGGAGGTTGCTAATGTAGAGGAACTGGAGGAGTCGAACGAATTCCTAACAAGGACGCTTATGACTGCGTACAACAAAGCTTGTCCTCTAAGAAGATTCAGAGGAAAAGCAAAGCCGCCATGGTGGAGCAATGAGCTGAGTCTTCTAAGAAGACAGGTAAAAGAAATGTTTAAGCTCGCAAAGACCGCGGAAAGTGAAGCGTGTCGGGATGAGTACAGGGATCTACTGAGGATCTACAAGCGTGAAATTACCAGGGCGAAGAGAAACTCATGGAAAAGTTTCTGTACGGACATAGAGTGCTCCAGCGAAACAGCATGGTTGAAAAAAGTCCTAGCAAAGGGAAACATAGTCCAGGGACTAATAAATAAAGAGAACGGGGAATGGTCACGTAATAGTGAGGAATCCATTGAGGTGCTTCTCGATACACATTTCCCATCGGGAGACGGTTTAGAAGAGCCAGCAGACATCACTCACACTAGTAGTGCCGGGCTTGGTGACCGATACCAAGATCGAGTGGGCAGTGAAGACGTTTTCTAAGTTTAAATCGCCGGGCCCAGATGTTATATTCCCGGCCATGCTACAAGTCTCAAGTAGGGCGGTCGTGGAATGGCTTAAAATAATATTCGATGGGTGCATAAGACTGAATCATGTACCGCACTCTGGGAGAACTGCTCGTGTAGCTTTTCTACCAAAGGCGGAGAGGATCGGTCACGTGCATCCCAAAGACTATAGACCCATTAGCTTAACATCATTTCTGCTCCAAACCTTTGAGAGGCTGATAGATGTGTACATAAAGTCCTACGTGGATGAAAAGCTGCTCTCCACAACACAGCATGCGTACACCAAAGGCAAGTCGTTAGACACCGCATTGCATAGGGTGGTAATAAGCATAGAGAAATCCCTGGAATATAAGGAGTATGCTCTAGGAGTATTCTTGGACATTGCCGGGGCTTTCAATAATGTTGCAAAATGGGCGATTATGGATGGTCTTAATTACATTAAAGTACATCCTGCCTTAATCAGATGGATCGGCTGCATGTTAAATTGCAGAAAATTTACATCAAAATGGGGATTGTACGAGGCCACGAAATCAGTGGACAGCGGCACGCCGCAGGGAAGGGCGCTATCACCTCTGCTGTGGACGCTGGTCATCAACCAACTGCTCAGGCAATTCGATGAGGGACCCGTAAAACTTACGGCTTACGCAGATGACGTTGCAATTGTCATAAGTGGAAAGTGCCTTCCAACGATTAGTTCTTTGATGGATCGGGCGCTTCGGGATATTCATACCTGGGCATCTAATGTCGGGTTGAAAGTCAATGCGGGGAAGACGGATATGGTCTTGTTTACAAAGAGTTACAAGGTCCCAAATTGGACCAGGCCTAAGTTAGGAGGGGTGACCTTACCTGAGAAACCTTGCACAAAATATCTAGGAATCATCCTATACAGTAAGCTGTCATGGAAGCTCAACGTGGAGGAGAGGGTCAAGAAGGCCTCAACGGCACTCTATGCATGTAAAAGAATGCTGGGGTGTACGTGGGGCCTATCGCCCTCTCTTTCTCATTGGGTTTTTACAGCGATTGTAAGCCCTATTCTATACTATGGAGTTCTTGTTTGGTGGAAAGCCACACAAAAAACAACATACCTCAAAAAATTAGAGGGGGTATGCAGACTATCGATGCTTAGCATTACGGGAGCCCTGAAAACAACCCCAACGGCTGCATTGTATGCCATTCTGCACATCCCACCTGTAGATCTGGTAGCAAAGAACAAAGCGTTAACGACCGCAACCATGCTCGGTGCTTCGGGGCAGCTTGAGCGCCGACCATATGGCCATAGTAGTATAGCGTCATCAATCACAAGACGAACGGACTACATGATTCCCTATCTGCGCTATCTGCGAGATCTTAAGGCCACAATAGAGGTGGACGGTTGGCGCAAGGGTGCGCAAATGGCGGACGAGGCGATACATGTGTACACCGATGGTTCCAAAGTAGTGGGAGGAGTAGGGTCTGCGGTATTCTGCGCTGATCCGGAAATAAGCAGATCCTGCATGCTGCCGGATTACTGTAGCGTTTTCCAATCGAAATCCAAAGCAGTAGAAACCCTGGAAGAGAATAGCTTAAGCTGCAACCATGTTAACTTTTATATTGACAGTCAAGCAGCAATTAAGGCAATAATCTCGCATAGCACAGCATCTAAATGCGTGTTAGAGTGTAAGCAGTCTCTGGAGAGAATCGGGACAGGGAGAAGCATACATCTATATTAGGTCCCAGGGCATATGGGAATAGATGGGAATGAACAAACGGACGAACTAGCTAAAAAGGGCGCATCCCTTGAAGCTTGCTCCGTAGATGTCCCAATTAGATTGGGTGAGATTAAGCGAATGTGAGAGGTGCACATGATCGACCAAGCGGGAAAGGCGTGGGTTCAAGCGCGGGGCTGTAAAGTGTCGAAGATTATGTGTAGGTCTTACAACCTTAAACTAACACAGTTGCTTCTATCATTAAAAATAGAGGGCTGTAGACTCATGACGGGTATTCTGACTGGACACTGCCTTCTGGCGTCACATGCCTTTAAATTAGGCTTGGTCAGTGATAGCAGATGTAGGAAGTGCGGGTTGGAGGAGGAAACGATCGAGCACGTTCTGTGCTCGTGCCCTGCACTTGCCAGGCTAAGACTCCAGCTATTAGGAGTGATACAGCTGCAGATCTAAAAGCAGCAAGCGGCTTAAGTCCTAGGAAGCTTCTAGTATTTGCCAAGAGGACGGAGTTATTTTATAACATAGGTCCTGGTTTTTGATAGGGTTTTTCTGTTTGGTCGTTAAAACAAACTTCTGGTAACACTACGGACTCAATCAGTCTATGTGAGGTCCTCATGGACCGGCCAGTTTAACCTACCTACCTCTCGTTTATGCTGACTGAAGCATGGACGCTTAGTTAAGTGTAAACAAAAATCACCTGTTTTGTGGGTTTTCGCGATTTTTTCTACAAAGTATTCTCAATCATTGATTTAACTGGGAGTTGGTCACACTGTGTTTGTCAGAATGGCAACTTTAGCTATCTGAAGGATTGCTATAAAAATTAATTAGAACTTGGCGCGATTTACCTCCGAGCAGATTCAGGTCCAGCTTTTCTTCCAATTTCCGTCGCGCTTCTTTTTAATTTTCCTAAAAGTTTTTATGCCGAATCCGCACGGCATCTGTAAGGAAGATGAATTTCCACTGAGAAGCTTTTCATGGATTGCTACTCTCAAGTCAATTTCTTCCATAACTAGAGATCTTAAACCATCCCTAAGAAAGTTAAAGAAATTGTCTAAGGTATCAAATGACGCTGGTGTGATGGTAGCGTTCTCCGCCTACCACACCGAAGATATTTGGTTCACGCCCCGGGCAAAGCAACATCAAATTTTTAGATACAAGGTTTTTCAATTAGAAGAAAATTTTTCTCAGCGGGGTCGCCCCTCGGCAGTGCTTGGCAAGCACTACGAATATACATATATCTCAGTGAAAACTCATCTGCCTCGCAGATGCCGTTCGGAGACGGCGAAAAAGAAGTAGGTCCCGTTCCACCAATTTGCAGGAACAAATAAAAAAGGAGAACGACGCAAATTTGAAAAGAAGCTCGGCCTGAGAACTATTCGGAGGTTATCGCGCCTTACATCAAACGACAACAAAGTAAATAATAATTACAACAGCTTCTTTCTTCAAATTATAAAAACTAAATTTTTTACGTCCGAAAATCATTTTACTACTGAGCAACAACAAATCACTGACACATCAAAAAAGTTAACTGATGGAGACAAACAAAAATGTCAGTAACTCAACAACAATACAAATAAGCACATACATATGTACATATATGAGTGTACCAATACACTGCACATTGACAGCAGCATTCGGCAGTGAACGGTGAATTAATGTTGGTCGATTTTTGTACCGCTTCATTGTAAAGCATAGTGTACCTATACAAGTGTGTCAGCTAAGCGATAAACGTCAAAACTACAAACAGCCTCGCTCACCTGATGCAAATCTCAGGTCTAGAGTTGCATTTTTGGTACCCAAGAGTATTTCAAGCTGAGTTGCATTTGATAGTTTAATAAAAGTTTGTAGTATTTACAGATGAAATAGTTGCATATATTTCCGCGGAAATAAGAATACTAGAAGATTTGTAGCCTGCAACTATGCGGAAACATACGGAAAGCAAAATTTATTTAAATTAGAGTCAAAATATAAAGCAACACACGTGTAACATGGAAAAAATTCACTTCTAAGGCTGTTTACACAAATGCCTAAGGGCAAAATTATATAAACGCTTTGGTCGCTTCAAAGCAAAGATAACGTACGGCGTTTCATTGTTTTTCGTCTGGCGTTGTCAAAGCGTAGGCACGTAACCAAAGCATTTATGTAAATTTTTCGATACTTCGCCCGACAGATGAATTAATGAATGCAACACAACCAAAGCGTCTGTTTAAATCCGCCTTAATTTTTGTAGCTGTGAAGGTCTCCTGCAAATAAAATGGTGCTGTAAGTGCAAACAAATCAAACTCCTATATGACACTACTTTATTTTCTATGTATTTTTCTTGTATTTTTTCTTATATTTTTTGTCGAGGGAGCCAATAAGGTTTCAGTACTGGTGTAAGTATGTGAACTATATTTAAAAAAACTAACGAAATACAAGAAAAATACAACGTAGTTCATTAAAAAAAAAACCAGCCAGTTTGTAGTTCGATGGGGTTTTTTGACATTGGGCCGCTTTTCCTTTATTTTTTATGACAAATGAAAATTTAGTTTTTAGTTTAAAAATTTTGTGCATAAAAACACAACTAAATTCAAAGTGTAAATTGTCTGTGCAAATGAGTTTTCAATACATGTAAATTTTTCAGTTCTTCATAGTTAAGGAGTTGACCTCCAGATTCTTGTGTTACACAAATATGGTCAACTTGGGTACAGAAATTCAAATTAAAAAGTTTTTCACAATAATTTGAAAAACTACGTTTTCTCTGCTTTTTACACTTAAAGGAGTAACCCTCCATAATAAATTAAACTTTTAATGAAAATCAATAACTCTGAACTGAACACTTTTCGCCATGATATAAAATTAAAATGCTGTGGAACAGGAGCAACACTTTTGTGACTACATAAACCCTGTTTCAATCTTTTACGTCTCTGCACAGAACCCTAATTGACCGTTTTAACCGAAACAACAATGGCAACCCAGATTTTCCCGTTATGCTCACTTAAGCGAGTGCCTGTCAGAAAGAAGTCAACACACTTGTCTTGTACACTATGTTGTCAAGGTTTACAAGATATGTTTGCTTAATCCACTTTCTAATACTACGCCGTTTGACACTGACCGAAGTGTCAAAACAGTGTGGAACGTGGTGAAACGCGCGTTTAGCACTGAACGAAGTGCCAAAACAGTGTGAAACGTGGTGGAACGTGCGTTTGACACTAAACGAAGTGTCAAAATTGTAGGGGTTAGCGAAATTAGCGAAAAAAGGAGCGGAATTTCTGATATGGGTTGTTGTGATGGTAAATTTTATCAGACAAATTTAGTATGAAATATATAGTGCATTATATGGAACCTATCGAAAATTTTACAGAAGTCGTAGAATAGGGTATCCAAAGACGCGTACTTATATCAACATTAAGAGTCCAAACACGGGAGTCAAGTTTTTCGACCCGTTCAACAGTTATCCCCGAAAAGCAGTACTACAGTTTCTACACTATTTTGTACCAGAGTAGTACAACGCTGCCGAATAGCCTCCACAAAATATGATATACAACAAGCATTATGGCCAGGTGAGCACAGCTGTGAACGAACAGCTGATACATATCTTACTTGTAAACATTTACAATGGTACCGCTTATTTTAAGTGTGCGCCACGGCGAAGGCAACGTATTTCGAAACATGGTGTGCTATTTTCCGTGCAATTCTAACCATTTTTTAGGAGCCAAAATGGAGTTTTTGTCTGACATAGGGAATCATTGTGTTGGCATCCTTGTTCAATGCTATGAACCTATTTAATGTTTGTCTTTATTTAACGACAAAAATTGATGTATGTATATAGTTAGGTTGAACTGACCGATCCGTGAGAACCTCACATCAACTGAATGAGTCCATAGTATTATCGGAAGTTCGTTCAACGACCAAACTGAAAAACCATATCAAAAACAAGGGTGTATGCTATGAAATAACTCCATCTTCATGGCATATACTAGAAACCTCCTATATATCCTGTCACTTGCTGCTCCTAGATCTGATAGATGTATCACACCAATTGCTGGAGGCTTAGCTATTCAAGCAGGTACCTTCTGCCCCTACCTCCATAAGAGGCAGATAGTGCACTACAGTGCTTTTTATATTAGCATTGACATTTTTCATCATCTCAAATAAATCTCAGAAAATAATTGCCACATATGTAGTAATTAATTGTAGTAATTTAGAACAAGTGTTATTTACATTACAATAAAGTTAAACTTTGTAATATGCTCTTTGTAAACTAGTAAGTTAATATATTTAATTAGAATAAATTGACTTGTCAATGAGCACCTTGCCAATAAAGTTAGTTTAGCGAAACAGTTTATTTTGCTATTTTTCGCACTAACCACCTTTTGTTTAAACGCAAATGACGTATGTATATATGTATGTATGTATATGTATACGTTTAAAGACAACCCGCTAAATGTGTCTCTGCTACCCAACTGTGTCATTAAAGTTATTAACAATATTCAGTTTATAAATATTTTTCAATGAACTCACGGCTGTTGCCTGGTATGAATGCAAACTGGAAATTTTGCGCAAATAAAAAATATGTTAGATAATTAAAAAGAGAAAAAAAATGTTTAACAAAAATTGCAAACATATTAATAGCAAATGAAAAATTGTATAAATAATTTTGTGCATCAAATATTTACCTCTGCATATTCGGCATATGGTTTATAGGAATTTACCTTTGTTTTGAAACAAAAAAAATGTTTTCACAGTTGTGCAAATACATATATATGAAGCAATTTAAAATGACAGTTTTCAAACTTTGTCTCTTGTACGACATTAATCCGATTATAATTATGCATACTTATGACCTACAAATTTAAGATTAAAATTTCAAAATGTCAGTAGCTCCGAGGTGACCTTGAAAAAATGATTTTTGCTCTGCGAACAGATTGCCGTTTCATCGTAACATTTGATATTTAAAAAAAAGTTGGTTTGATTTCATTGCAAATGAGCTATGGTTATTCAGCACCTCAAGGAGTTCACAGTGGCTCATAACGTCTTCGGTTTAGAACAAAAATAGTCATTAACTTGTACAGAGGAAGAAATATGCTCGGTCTTACGTACATAATCGGCCTTTCATACGTATACGCCCCGATCGCGAGCAACAAGAGTGGCTTAAAGGACAATTATACTCGCACATCATGATTGCACTCAGAAACAACAACCGTTCAATGGGATTTGCGTGAACTTGCAAAGACAACGCAGTGCAGTGTTGAATTTGAATTTCCATGACAGCGCTATGCGCGCGACTTTCTCACTCATCATGGTTATTGCAAAGAGTGGAAAAATTAGCATCACTCTCAGAGTAGCACATATTGCTTGCTTGTGTTTGTGTATATTTTTTTCATTCTAACTTTATTTGTGTGTGTTTGACCTTGTTAGCGATAGTCCATGTACGCTGCATAAAGTATAATTAGGTCTATGTTTCACTTGCTAGGTACTGCTTTGTCGTGCAATGCACTGTAAGTATAACTAGACCTTAAGTAGCAATGTTATTTATTTTCATACACTGAATATATATCTTTTTTCTTAAGCTGAGGAATACACTGAAGATGTACAGAGGATTAGCAGCACAATTTTGTTGTTGTTATAGCCGCAAACACACTTCGCAAGGCTTAGGATGTGTTAAGTCTTTTCCTCTGTATAAAGAATACTGTCTAATATAGGATGATCCTTGAAATGATCAACAGAATCAATTTTTCGGAAGATATATTGTCCTCTCCGAAAATATAGGATGGCGCTTGAGGTATTCAACAGAAACATCTTTGAACGAGAAAAGGGAGCCCACCACTCAGTTGGGACGGACAGAAGGACAAGGTTTTCATCTCCCTTGGTGGGTGAGTTATCGCAAAGAAAGAACATATGACATGATTTGGATTGACACGGCCAAACCCGCCTAGGCGGTTAAGCGCTAATTAATGGTGATAATGATGATGATGACAATAATACAACAAGAAAAAATTCACTTGATGTGTAATAAACTAATACGTTCTCATATTGAGTATTCTACTGAAATACACTCGCAATAACACACACTCAACAAACGCAACTTTTAGCAAAATAACAAGAAAACATGGAAAGCTTCGACTTATACTGGCACAGCAAGATATTTTTCTTGCGAGGGCAAAGTAGTTTGACTTGTCGTGATCCCTTCAGTTGTTGTGGCTGAGTTAGATCCGCTTGAATTGTGTAATACAGTCAAAACAAATTGTGACTGCACAAGTAACACACTTTTGGATTGAAAATATATATATATATATATATATATATATATCTTTGCCTATTCGGAGGAAATATCCTCGTTCTGACCTTGCCTGTTAATTTTGCCCATCATCAAGGCTTTATGCGACCAAAATATATGTCAAGCGCTTGCTTGAGGTCATTGACATTTGCAACGTGGTGCTTATGAATGACTTTTTATTCAGCATTGGCCTTTCGTATGCGAGTACTAAATAAAACAAACAAAAACTTACACAGAAGAGCCAGATGTGCTTTTTTATTAAGAGTTATGTATATAGAGTATGATAGTTCAATATTTGTAAACCAACAACGCCAAATTTGTTTGCAATGTAGGTACATATTAAGCAATCAACATCCTTGTGTTCTTGGTGGTGCTAAATCGGTGCTAGGTTTCGGGATGAATGCGACTGCCGAGCACGATGTTTACTCAAACCACTACTATACTCTCAGCGATGTTTCTTAAGTTTCAGAAACACACATGAAAATCGGTGAGTACAACCATTTTTTTTTTTAACTTTCACTTGAATGGGATAAGAAAAAAGAAGGTTCTGCCGAAAGCAATAAATGGATTTTTTTAAACAAGAGTTTTACCTCAATTAGTCTAAGAACAAGGTTTTCGAATATAGTTACATATATCGTACTAATAAAATAAATAAATTAAACATTTTTTTTAAAGGTCAAACTCTTTGAATTTGTACAATCCTACCTTTTCGAAGCATTTTTTACGGGCTATTAAACCTGGAGTTAAATTTTTCCTCCAAAAATATCGGACAGATGGATATTTTCTCTACTAACAAAAATTCCATTTGTGTACTTGAAAGTTTTTCGATATCTCTCAGCCCACTTTTAACGTAATAACTTTTTATTACTCTCCAATGATATTATTTTTCGAATCTTTAAACAATCTTTGACTGAGCAAGTACAAAGAAATCGATCTGGAACTTACCTGAAATAGAAAGAAAATAACAAATGTCAGTTGAAATCCAAAGCTTTTAGATATAAACAATTAACAAACTATATAAAAAATAAATAACTGTAACTGTTTTTTAAAACATTAAAGATTTTTTTTTTTTGAGAGAAATGCAGAAAACAATTTTAAAATTAAAAAAAGAAAGGACACTCCACGCTTAATAAATGAAGTAGACATCATCGGTTAAGGCTTTGTATTTCTATAAATAGAACAAAGGAAACCAATTCTTAAAATGAATCGTCAAGAACAAAAGCATAGATTTGATACCAGCTTACATACAAAGTATGTACTGTCCATAAACTATGCCAAGGTAATTGGGAAAAGTTACACAGCAAAAAAGACAAGGCTTTGGCTCAATGTGTTTGTCACAGTTCAACTAACGCAGGAGTGCGGGATCGAATCCCACTCCCAGGAAACAAGGCTTTGAAGAGATTCAGAAGATGTATTCGGAACATCTGTCGCCTTGTCTATTCTGATGGTGTCAAAGAACGCAGCAAAATAAAAGTAAATACGTAAGTAAATATAAAAACTAAAGTGGATTTCAATTACAAATGATCTTACATTAATTTTACAATTACAATAAAAGCTGCGATGGAGAGTGAACTTTGAATGTCATAACATAAAAAACATGTATAAAACGGATATGTGTATATTATTTGTGTTAGTATATATATCTATGAGCTTCGCCGATTATTAGCCCCTTGTTATTGGTAAATCACTTAGAATGTATGTATAAGAAAACAAGCAGATAATTTGTTTGACAATTTGCAACTTCCCTTGAAAATACGATATGAATATGTAGCTTGCGTGCTAATCAGCTAAATCTATAGATAATTATAATTTTCTTCTTTGTTGTTTTGCTCGTGATAGCATTACGTTCTAAAATTGAGAAATAATATTTTATATTCATTATTATATAAAAAAATATTTACCAATCCCAAGTAAGGTTCTATCAAGGCCTTTTATCCCTATATCCTATACAAAGATTTAGAGTTTGGTGCAACCATATGCATATCGCGCAGTTCTACGAAAATTCCCCTCTTTCGTGAGAACGACAGATCAAGCGATTCCATGAGGTACTGTATGATCATACTCGGTTTAGGACAAGCACCACTAAGAACTGATCTATTAGCAGGCGAAGCTGAAAGAGCTAAAAAAATTGGAACTAAATCACGTTACGGATGTCATTGTAGTATTCTTCATCAATCTTCACACCTCTGTACAAACAAAATTGAAAGCAAACGTTTTGAAACGTTTGAAAACGATATTAGTATTGATTTATTTATCTACAAAGTGAACACTTAATACAAACTATACGTCCAATTACACTTGGAAAACTTATGTTTTAAACAGTGCAAAGTATAACAAATGTAGTCAACAATCTTGTTAGACACAATTTACAAATTAAGCGTTAATAGTTATATGCACGGCCGTTTTCTTAATATTTTAGCTGCCCTAGCAAATAAATGTTTTATATCTATACCCGGAAGGGATCAGGCGTAAAATGAGCCTAGAAAGGAGCTAAAATCCTCATGGAAGGTTTCCCCAAATATCTCTGTGCACAGTGAGTCTCTCGCCCTGAAAACAAGGGCAATGAAACATTCGGTGGAACAGTGCGGATAGAAAGGATTCCCCCATCTCCTATGAATGTATAAATACTCCTTGAAACCGCCATGCCTACTCATTTGCTGCGTGAGTTGGTAAGTTAATTCACCATGCCTCAACGTTATTCCGAGCTGTAGAGGTGTAGCGCCCCTTCCTCGACTCTTCACACCGTTCCTACCGCTTAACTATTATTCGTGACCTTGCGCTTCTCTTGCTCGATTCTAGTACCATACAGATTAGATATTTCATTTGACAGTAGATCTATAGAGATTTTCCGTGATAAAAAAAGAACCCTGTCGTTGTTTACCGTCCCATAAGAACTTGCTATTCGTAAAGCAGTAGGTCGATAGGCTGCTAGTATATATTTTTGATGGGTCAGTTAAGATACGTGTCATACCGGTGTTGCGTATGATACTATAGAGGTAGTTATGTTGGACAAGAGCTGACATATTATTATTATTATTATTATTATTATTATTATTATTTATTTAATATAGTAATCTTTGAAATACAATGTTTCTTACAGACTACATAATGAATTAGATAAGTTTACAAATTAGATAAATTTACATTACAGAATAGTGTACAGAAGATTTAAGAAAGCCTGTTTTGTCATTGTAAAATCAATGACAGTAGTTTCTGACAAAGTATTAAATTCTCTCAAAGAGCGCACCAAAGGTGCATTTCCAGCAAATGTCGTTTTTACTTTGGGTAGATAAAATGGATAAGATACACGAAGATTACGTCTAGGGACATTGAAACATATTTTATGCAAGAGATATGGGCAATCAACGATGCCTTGAATCATGTTAAACGTAAACGTTAAAGACAAGATAGATCTACGGCTTTCCAGAGATTGCAAGTTTATCAGTTGAAGACGAGCTGTGTAGGCCGGAACCGGGTTTTCAAAATTCAGAAACCGTAGGGCAAATTTAAGGAAAACCTTCTGTACACGCTCAATCCTTTGAATCGGAAGTTGATTATAGGGCCTCCACACGAAGACAGCATACTCAAGATGCGAGCGCACAAAGCTTGTAAATAAAAGTTTCAAGGTATATGGGTCTGAGAAATTAGTGCTGTTACGACGTACAAACCCCAGAACTGAGTATGCTTTCGCGATAATGAAATTAATGTGGCTATTGAAAGAGAGTTTTGTGTCAAATATAACTCCTAAGTCTTTAACTTCATTAACATTTAGCAGAGTAACATTTGAAATGCTGTAAGACGTACTACGTACATTAAAAATTTTCGCAAAAGTCATTTTGAAACACTTCTTTATATTTAAAGATAAATGTGATTTACTACACCATAGATAAAGAGCATTAACATCCTGCTGTAGCCTTGCTTCATCGAGAGAGTCTTTGACTACAGCAAATAACTTAAGATCGTCTGCATAAAGCAAACACTTGGCGAATGAAAAACAACTTCCAATGTCATTAATAAATAAGACAAACAGTAGAGGTCCAAGAACGCTTCCTTGGGGTACGCCTGAAGTGGCCACGAAAGATTCGGAACACATGCCGTCAATAGTAACAACACAGCGTCTAGCTTCACCTAGGCCGCCAATGCTAGGCATTATGCGCTAAGAGCTCCACTAACTTTACGAAAAACTTGCTTTTTAATCAGTAGAGAACTGATTTAAAATGCTCAAAAAGAAGATGCCGTGCAAAAATTTCAATATAAATTTTAAAAGGTTTTGTATTAAGAAAAAAATGTTAAGTTAAATAAAATAGTTTTCGAGAAAATATCTAAAAATGATACACCCTAATAAACACACATATGGACATTCATAAAAAATGTACTTATAAACTGGAAGAAACGTTAAAAATACTTATATTTTAAACAATAATGGTTTTTATTTCCATCGACCCTCCAAGAAGATGATCGTTTCTATTGTTGTGCCGTCACTTACACATGTACGTACTTGTACATACAATTAGACATGCATACAGGAGATATGCAAGTAAAACTTGAGATCTTTTGTTTTCCAATTTTCTCCAACCTCCTGAAACGCTAAAAATACAATATGTGCAACAGATGCAAAAAAAAATATACGACCATTCATAAATACTGGCGGGGTATAGCACAGCGCGAGTTTATACCAAAGTTAGCAACACTGGCACTAATAGTAATTTGCAACAGCGTGACACAGTGGCGCCAGAAGTCACAGTTATTTTAGTAGTACAAAATGTTTTGTAATTTTAGAGATTATAATGGGAGTGAAGCGAGAATCACTTCGCATTGTGTAATAAATTTATTAACCATGCTCAATTTGAATGCTAGCGCTATCTGTGGTGTTAGTACCAAACTACAGCGCAATGGCGCCGCTCGGCGCAGTAAACCAATTAGAACGTATCGTCTCTTAACAACTGAAAGTGTTTTAATTGCTTCAATATTGACGCAATGTGATTTTGTAACCCTTTACTTTGTAGTCATGTTTCTCCAATTGTGTTGGAGAAGAGCAGATTTCCAAATTGCCTCTGAGAACTACCGGTGCTTTTTGATGTAAGCTTTCTGGTGTTTGATGAATCAATGCGTGGATTTTTGATGTCATACAAGGCATTATTCCGTGAGTACCTCTCACACACTGAACGAGTTCATAGTGTTACCAAAAGTTTTCGCAACGATCAAACTGAAAACCCCTATCAGAAATTAGGACCTATGTTACAAAATAATTTCATACTCTTGGCAAATACTTGAAGCTTTCTAGGACCTATGTATGCTACTTGCTGCTTCTCGATCTGATAGCTGTGCCACTCCTAATAGCTGGAGTCTCAGCCTGCCCGATCGTTTCCTACTCCAGCCCATATTTCCTAAATGTGATATCACTGTTGTACCGATAAGAACGCTTTCCAAAGGCCATGGGGAGTGCTATCGATGTTGATGGTTCTTTGCCGGATGCAGATCCGGTACGTTCCGGTAACAAGCACCATTAAGGCACCAGCTCGACCATCTTGGGAACGATTTGGTACGACCACATGATGCCTTCTAGGCCATACCGTTCTCCCACCTCTAGATACATCAGGAGTTCGGGGTCGCCAGAGCCTAGGCTGTTCTTGAAACAGGATTCGCCCCGGGTAGGTGAGGTTGACAATTGGGTTGGAGAAGCTATATTTTGCGCTGGCAACACCTTGAAAGGGCTGCGCTACACAACCACTTGAATCAATTTGGTATTTTAGTCGCCTCTTACAGCAGGCATACCTGCCGCGTGTATATGCGGTGATGGCAGGATTTCACACCCAATTGAGACATGCCTTTGGTGTTTGATAAATGATTTGCGCTGACCATTATCTACTTCAATTCTTACACGTCGATGTGCTATCACTGACCAGATCTAAGCCAGAACGCAATGATGCGAACGAATTTCTTTTCTGGGCGCCATCGTTGGTAACTCAAGTGCGGTGTTTCACAGCGCAGCGTTACCTATGTATTCATGTATACTCAACTAGTAATAATAAAAATAGCTGTATGGTATCTGAGTAAGCATTTTTATAAAACCCACATACATACATATGTGAATCAGGTATGGTAAATGGATTTTTTCATTTTGTACCAAACGAAGGAAAAAATGTACCAAATCATCCAAAAATGTACCAAAAGTTTTCGGATGCGAATTTGAACCAAACTAGAGTTATATTCTGCTTCTTTATCCAAAAACTGTTTCTAGTCTGGAAACTCTTTGAGTTCTTTAAATACCTCAGTTGACAAAAAGCTTTTTTTCGTATCTATATTATCACAACTACTGTTAGCTGATTTCATCGAGTCTTTAGTTTTTATTAAATTCGAAACTGTGTTTTTTGAAGTATATTTCTGCACTTAGTTTTAATTAAATTTTGTTAACAATTGTTTTTGTTTTTATCGGCCTATTGATAAGTCATTCAAGGTTCGAATCGAGCTCAAGGCCAGAACAATAATTTTTTTCTAATGATAATTATTGTTATTTTTTAATTTTTCTAAATTTGAAAAATTGTATTTTGTTTTTGGAATAGTAAGTAGAAAATTTTTCAGACAACCTGCCATAGCTGCGCAGATAGATCCGTTTCGAAGGGTGCTAAGCCTTCATCATTAGTACGCTTTAGGCATGCTGCGCTAACCATTTAGCTATACAGCGGTGGTTTGTTTGACTGGCAAATTTGCTACTTCTATTCCTTTTTATACTCAGTTGAGCAGAGCTCACAGAGTATATTAAGTTTGATTGGACAACGGTTGGTTGTACATATATAAAGGAATCGAGATAGATATAGACTTCCATATATCAAAATAATCAGGATCGAAAAAAAATTTGATTGAGCCATGTCCGTCCGTCCGTCCGTCCGTTAACACGATAACTTGAGTAAATTTTGAGGTATCTTGATGAAATTTGGTATGTAGGTTCCTGAGCACTCATCTCAGATCGCTATTTAAAATGAACGATATCGGACTATAACCACGCCCACTTTTTCGATATCGAAAATTTCGAAAAACCGAAAAAGTGCGATAACTCATTACAAAAGACAGATAAAGCGACGAAACTTGGTAGATGGGTTGACGTTATGACGCAGAATAGAAAATTAGTAAGATTTTGGACAATGGGCGTGGCACCGCCCACTTTTACAAGAAGGTAATTTAAAAGTTTTGCAAGCTGTAATTTGGCAGCCGTTGAAGATATCATGATGAAATTTGGCAGGAACGTTACTACTATTACTCTATATGTGCTAAATAAAAATTAGCAAAATTGGATGAAGAACACGCCCACTTTTTAAAAAAAAAATTTTTTTAATTCAAATTTTAACAAAAAATTTTATATCTTTACTGTATATAAGTAAATTAAGTCAAAATTCAACTCCAGTAATGATATGATGCAACAAAATACAAAAATAAAAGAAAATTTCAAAATGGGCGTGGCTCCGCCCATTTTCATTTAGTTTGTCTAGAATACTTTTATTGCCATAAGTCGAACAAAAATTTACCAATCCTTCTCAAATTTGGTAGGAGCATAGATTCTATGACGGTAACTGTTCTCTGTGAAAATGGGCGAAATCGGTGGAAGCCACGCCCAGTTTTTATACACAGTCCACCGTCTGTCCTTCCGCTCGGCCATTAACACAATAACTTGAGCAAAATCCGATATATCTTTACTAAACTTAGCCCACGTACTTACCTGAGCTCACTTTTTCTTGGTATAAAAAATGGGCGAAATCTGACCATAACCACGCCCACTTTATCGATATCGAAAATTACGAAAAATGAAAAAAATGCCATAATTCTATACCAAATACGAAAAAAGTGATGAAACATGGTAACTGGATTGGTTTATTGACGCAAAATATAACTTTGGAAAAAACTTTGTAAAATGGGTGTGACACCTACCATATTAAGTAGAAGAAAATGAAAAAGTTCTACAAGGCGAAATCAACAGCCCTTGGAATCTTGGCAGGAATACTGTTAGTGGTATTGCATATATAAATAAATTAGCAGTACCCGACAGATGATTTTCTGGATCACCTGGCCCACATTTTGGTCGATATCGCGAGAACGCCTTCACATATACATCTAAGGGCCACTCGCTTTTAAAACCCTCATTAATACCTTTAATTTGATATCCATATCGTACAAAAACATACCAGAGTCACCCCTGTCCCACCCTAATGGCGATATCTCGAAAAGGCGTCCACCTATAGACCTAATGCCCCCTCCCTCTTAAAATGCTCAGTAACACCTTTCGTTTGATACCCATATCGTACAAACATTTTAGAGTCACCCCTGGCCCACCCTAATGGCGATATCTCGAAAAGGCGTCCACCTATAGACCTAATGCCCACTCCCTCTTAAAATGCTCAGTAACAGCTTTCGTTTGATACCCATATCGTACAAACATTCTAGAGTCACACCTGGCCCACCCTAATGGCGATATTTCGAAAAGGCGTCCACCTATAGAACTAAGGATTACTCCCTTTTAAAATACTCATTACCACCTTTCATTTGATACCCATATCGTACAAACACATTCTAGAGTCACCCTGGCCCACCCTAATGGCGATATCTCGAAAAGGCGTCCACCTATAGACCTAATGCCCACTCCCTCTTAAAATGCTCAGTAACACCTTTCGTTTGATACCCATATCGTACAAACATTCTAGAGTCACACCTGGCCCACCCTAATGGCGATATCTCGAAAAGGCGTCCACCTATAGAACTAAGGATTACTCCCTTTTAAAATACTCATTACCACCTTTCATTTGATACCCATATCGTACAAACACATTCTAGAGTCACCCTGGCCCACCCAAATGGCGATATCTCGAAAAGGCGTCCACCTACAGACCTAATGCCCACTCCCTCTTAAAATGCTCAGTAACACCTTTCGTTTGATACCCATACCGTACAAACATTCTAGAGTCACCCTTGGTCCAGCTTTATGGCGATATCTCGAAAAGGCGTCCACCTATAGAACTAAGGATTACTCCCTTTTAAAATACTCTTTACCACCTTTCATTTGATACCCATATCGTACAAACACATTCTAGAGTCACCCTGGCCCACCCTAATGGCGATATCTCGAAAAGGCGTCCACCTATAGACCTAATGCCCACTCCCTCTTAAAATGCTCAGTAACACCTTTCGTTTGATACCCATATCGTACAAACATTCTAGAGTCAACCTTGGTCCACCTTTATGGCGATATCTCGAAAAGGCGTCCACCTATAGAACTAAGGATTACTCCCTTTTAAAATACTCCTTACCACCTTTAATTTGATACCCATATCGTACAAACACATTCTAGAGTCACCCCTGGCCCACCCTAATGGCGATATCTCGAAAAGGCGTCCACCTATAGACCTAATGCCCACTCCCTCTTAAAATGCTCAGTAACACCTTTCGTTTGATACCCATATCGTACAAACATTCTAGAGTCACCCCTGGCCCACCCTAATGGCGATATCTCGAAAGGGCGTCCACCTATAGACCTAATGCCCACTCCCTCTTAAAATGCTCAGTAACACCTTTCGTTTGATGCACATATCGTACAAACACATTCTAGAGTCACCCCTGGCCCACCCTAATGACGATATCTCGAAAAGGCGTCCACCTATAGACCTCATGCCCACTCCCTCTTAAAATGCTCAGTAACACCTTTCGTTTGATACCCATACCGTACAAACATTCTAGAGTCACCCCTGGCCCACCCTAATGGCGATATCTCGAAAAGGCGTCCACTTTTTCCTTATTTTGTCTCCATAGCTCTCAACTGAGTATGTTATGTTCGGTTACACCCGAACTTAGCCTTCCTTACTTGTTACCAACTATATTTATTCAGTGTTGCGCCATCTGGTGCAAATCACTGATAATGCTGGATTTTTGTTTATTGTCAATTACTTTGTTTGACATTCCCAAGTGCTCATGGTTTATTAACAATAGTTTTTGTTTTTATCGGCCTATTGATAAATCATTCAAGGTTCGAATCGAGCTCAAGGCCAGAACAATAATTTTTTTCTAATGATAATTATTGTTATTTTTTAATTTTTCTAAATTTGAAAAATTATATTTTGTTTTTGAAATAGTAAGTAGAAAATTTTTAAGACAACCTGCCATAGCTGCGCAGATAGATCCATTTCGAAGGGTGCTAAGCCTTCATCATCAGTACGCTTTAGGCATGCTGCGCTAACCATTTAGCCATACAGCGGTGGTTTGTTTGACTGGCAATTTTGCTACTTCTATTCCTTTTTACCAACTATATTTATTCAGTGTTGCGCCATCTGGTGCAAATCACTGATAATGCTAGATTTTTGTTTATTGTCAATTACTTTGTTTGACATTCCCAAGTGCTCATGGTTTATTAACAATTGTTTTTGTTTTTATCGGCCTATTGATAAATCATTCAAGGTTCGAATCGAGCTCAAGGCCAGAACAATATTTTTTTTCTAATGATAATTATTGTTATTTTTTAATTTTTCTAAATTTGAAAAATTGTATTTTGTTTTTGGAATAGTAAGTAGAAAATTTTTCAGACAACCTGCCATAGCTGCGCAGATAGATCCATTTCGAAGGGTGCTAAGCCTTCATCATCAGTACGCTTTAGGCATGCTGCGCTACTTACTATTCCAAAAACAAAATACAATTTTTCAAATTTAGAAAAATTAAAAAATAACAATAATTATCATTAGAAAAAAATTGTTGTTCTGGCCTTGAGCTCGATTCGAACCTTGATTGATTTATCAATAGGCCGATAAAAACAAAAACAATTGTTAATAAACCATGAGCACTTGGGAATGTCAAACAAAGTAATTGACAATAAACAAAAATCCAGCATTATCAGTGATTTGCACCAGATGGCGCAACACTGAATAAATATAGTTGGTAAAAAGGAATAGAAGTAGCAAATTTGCCAGTCGAACAAACCACCGCTGCATAGCTAAATGGTTAGCGCAGCATGCCTAAAGCGTACTGTTGATGAAGGCTTAGCACCCTTCGAAATGGATCTATCTGCGCAGCTATGGCAGGTTGTCTGAAAAATTTTCTACTTACTATTCCAAAAACAAAATACAATTTTTCAAATTTAGAAAAATTAAAAAATAACAATAAATATCATTAGAAAAAAATTATTGTTCTGGCCTTGAGCTCGATTCGAACCTTGAATTATTAAATTTTGTTAAAAAAATATCCTTTCCACGTTTGTGGATTAATGTGGAATCGACAATACGCCTTGAACTATTCTATAAATATTGGAAAACATTAGCGCGTTTAATTCATTTTTAACTGATCTTAATTCTGCCCAAAAGCTGCATATATTTAAATTCTTGAATTTTTAAGGCTCTCATCGGCTAAAGCTCTAAATTCGGAATAAATTGTCTCTATTTTATCAAACTCAGATTTCGGAAACCAGTCCATAACTAAAGGCACAATACTGTTTGTTTTACCGCTTAAAATACTTTCTGGTGAAAGCTTTGCAGCCCACAACAAAGTTCTATCATTCAAATTTACTTTCTTTAATAAAGCACTACAAAATTGTATATAAAATTGTTTAGCGCAGCTCTTAAATATGTGTACGGCATCTTTTTCGAAATGGTTGTTTGATAGAATAATATCCACACTAACAGTAAACTTCATCTGGGGTTAAGCGATTTTCGTCTGAATCAATATTTAACATCCAAATATGACTTGAGTCTGAATAAGATTTTTTTATAAATTTTTTTATTTGGTAATAAGTAAATGTATGCGAATATCTTCAGACTCAATTTCTATATTCACATTATTTATTTCATTTAAAATATAAGAAAGAAATGTAAAATATACTTTATAAATAGGACTTTGAAAATTTTCAGATATAAGATTAATATTTTGTTTACTGCTTTTATATTCAAAAACGTAAAAATTAAAATAATACTTGAGGTCATCCCATTGCTCAAGAATTCTATCTATGACTGCTTGTCCAGAATGAAAGCCACCTTGTGGGAGCGTACTTTAGTATAACATGCTTTTCTGTACCAAAATGTTCTTGAAAACTCTGAAAGTCTGCCGTCCTACGGGAGTTTATCCAAAAATGATAGTTTACGTCTTTTAAAAAATTATCAATTTTGTTGGGAAATACATAACAAGCGGTCATTGAAGCTAAATTTAAAATGTGACAAAGACGTCCATTAACATGCAGATTTGGAACAACTTGCTTCAGCATTGCTTGCACTCCGCTTTTTCCTCCCATCATAACCGAACAATTGTCGGCAGTGAAACCAATCATTTTTTCAAGTGGTATTGAATGGTCCTTCAAAAATTTAATAATGGCATTAATGGTATGAAATCTAAAAATCTATCAATGCACTTTTTATAAAAAATTCAAATCGAAACTGCCAAATTTTTTGATATACATATATCAGTCGTTTCATCTATTATTAGAGAGTAATAATTCTTCTGACAAAATGCAATTATGGATTTATAATTTTCTGGCCCTGTTATTTGAGTTATTATTTTCTGTGCTTTAATTTTATTGATGTAAAATTTGTTCACAATTTTAGAATCAGTTATGCTATTTTTCATAAGCATATTTAAATGATCCATAATTGCAAATGGCAAATTGTGCTCGGAAACAAAACCACTTAACTATATATTTTTTTGGAAAAATTTTAAATTTTTTTGTACATTCAGAGCTGCTTTGCAAATGACTTGAAGTGTAGGGCGGTATTTTACAAAAATGTACCAAATATGTCAATGTAGTACCAACGTACTTTCGGGAAGCGAAATGTACCAAAAAAAAGTACAAATGTACCATGATTATCATCACTGATGTGAATACAAACAAAAATAATTATACAAATCTTTATGTCTCCGTAATTATGTTTATTTACTTAGTTATTCATGCTTGTAAGCACTGTCAAGCACCTACGTATGTGTGTATGTTTAGAATTTTCCACTTTTGTAAGGGGTGTATACAATTTTTAAATTATTACCAAACGGCGGCACATTTGTTCTCTTTTAGGCCTATGCGTATATTTTCATATTTATTTTATTGCTACATTTCATTGTGTGTTGATGATTTTGACTTGCAATATTTTTCTTTTTTCGTTTGATTAATTGTATTCAATTTATATTCTTTCCGTTTGTTATGCGAATTTTTGATTTTGTCAACCGCCCCATAAGTTTTGCGTTGTGCATTTGAAGGACAAACAGCACACTTCAACACACACAATCATATACATACTTATGTATGAGAAGTCAAATAAAATGTGTTTGTATGTGTCTCAAGCACTTTTTGTGAGAGTTCACTTGCCATTCTCATTGACGAGTATTTGACAAAGCAATTTCTTTATGTTTCCTTTCTCAATAACATTCAAATTCAATTGACATATAACGTTAATTATACATTTCATATGTATGTATGTTTATTTGTTTTTGTTGGTTTTAGTCACTTAACCACCAGATCATAAATTGATTTTACTGCATATTTTCTAAAATTGTTGCAACCCATTTTGCATTTTATTTCTTCCGCAGCTTCCATTTAAACACTTTTGTTGTTTATCAAAATTGATTGGACGACGTTGGCGGAAATCACGCTGTGCACATTAATTAGAAACATTTTAGCATACGTACACTCTTGTGTTGGTTTATGTATCGAACTAGTTTTGCTAAAGCTGCTCTCCCATTGCCGTTGTTGTTGATAGCATAGTTTTGCCTTGTTTGTTGTTGTTTATGTGAGTGGATTTAGTGAGGAATTTGTGCACATAAAACGCAATTGCAATTAAGTGCAATCAAGAAAAGCGCACTTACGATTCTTTTTAGGTTTTTTTTTTTGGTGGAAAATGGTTTGTCATAGATGTCTGTAATGTATTTGTAGGTACAGTGGGCTAAAGCTTATTTGTTTTATAATCTTTGATTTAATCGTCTATTCATTTATTTTGTTTTATGTTTTTACGGATGAAAAGATCAGACTATATATTTTTACAAAGATCTGAGAGAATTCGGCGACTCGAATGAACCTTAACCCCAATGCAGCCAATTCATATGTTGAATGTATGTATGTGTCACACCTCCTATCTATCAATAAGTTAAAAATTAGAACAGTGTCAAAACAACTACGGAGCAAGCAAGGCCGTAATTCCTTTGCGCGCATTGTTATATTACATAGAGGGTATAGGTTTACAAGATACGTTCGTTTCATCCCTTTGTAACAAAGTTTGAGGAATTCCGATTATTTTGCACCTTATGCTAACGTTCGAATCGCTGAACCGTCGCATAAATAACTCCAATATTCAGTATTCAGTGATCTTTATTTATACTACTTTAGAAGTAGTACTTCACAATAACAATTATACTTCAGTAATAGCGTGTTTAAATCAAACTGGTTACTGATTTCTCAGCATGTGCTGCTTTGATACTCTCGGTTACCTCGTTTGCCCATTTCTCCTAAAGTCTAGACGTTACACGAACATGCCCTCTAGAACAGTTGTATCCCATGCTTGGTTATTTAGGTTTATGCGTCCGTATGTGTGAGTAACAACTTCTGCTCTTAGCTGCCGGTTACATATATGTATGTGAAATATCTCTTCGCTTCGAGATGCTGGTTATGTGTGTGGAATATTTTTCGCTGTGTGGCTGTTGCGATTATTTACTAACACCATGGTGATGCTAATATTAGCCACAATACTGCCGTTAACACTGACAAAAGTGCCAAACCAGTGCGGAACGAGCGTTTGACACTAAACAACGTATCAAAATTACCGGGGCTGCTGCCATCGGGTATGGGAAGGTATGCAAAAATTTACGAAAATAAAGCGAATTTTATATATGAGTTGCTGTGATGGTAAATGACATTGTGCAGTATATGGGAAATATCGTATAAATAACAATGGTCGTAGAATGGGGTTTTCAAAAACACAATAGATATGAATAAAGATGCCATTGCATCGAGGGCTAATGGGGCATTCAAAACGCGACGTTATATCAACTTTAAGAATCCCAAACACGTAAGTAAAGTTTCTCCACTTGTTCCGAGAGTTACAGTTATCCGAGAAAAGCAGTATTATAGCTGCTACACCATTTTGTGCCTTAAAAGTATAACGCTACCGAATTCCTCCACAAAAAAGGAGATAGAACAAGCGTTATGATCAGGTGAGCGTAGCTGTGAATGATAAGCTGCATATGAACGAATGCTATAATCTTACTTGTTAACCTTTTCAATGGCATAGGTAAATTAATGCATATGCGCAGAAACGAGCGACGCTCGTTATCGATTTGTGGTTTGTTTGGTACTACTAACACTCTTACAGACAGATCGCCGCGCTGATGCCTACTCTGCACAGTAGTCGGTTCTTAGCAACGAAACAATACCGTAATTACTGCAGTGCACGGTGATACCTTCGGGAACATTTTTATTTACCGATACTGCAACAACTGCACAGAGAAATCGGGGTTTATCAGTCTATAAAATTTCAATCAATTTGAAAAGCTTTAACTTAATGAATCTTCAGCATAACAGTCATTTCCGAAGTTTATAAACGTCCTCGGAACAAACGGCTGAAACATATTAGAACTTCTTGTTTTAGTTGATGCGTAAAAATTAAGGTTTATTGTGGAATGCAATATAAGTTTGAACTGAATCAAAATCTGCTTCAGAAATTAAACTCAAGCGTTAAGAGTTAAAAAAATATTACAAAATATTTTATTGGTTTCATTACTGCTAAATGTCCACTGAATTCCAGCAAAGTCCAGAAGGTAAATATTTTGACTCATACCTAGACTTTGCGAGATAAGAACGTCATATGTTAAAGAGATCTTAAAATTTCGCTTCGCCTTACGTTTTACAAAATCTGTATACGAAGTCTACCTAACCCATAAATTGGACCAATCTTTCATAGTTTGCGTAAAAGGTTCATTGTTAATCGGCCCTAATTGACATGTCCATGAGAAATGCTTTGTACTCAACAATCGATTGAAGAATGCTCTATCTCAGAATTTGTTTGCAAAACTCTTTGCCTCGGCTGAAAATGTGTCGGTAATAAATTTTCCAAACAAGGATAACACGTTTTTAAAAATCGGGATCTTATATTCCGCCTGGCGATAAATAAAACCCAAATATAGACACTATGACCCACGGTATATATCTATGACCATTTGTGTTAGTTTTAGCTGGGCAATTGCAACAATGGCCGAGCCACAATGAAATTTTTCATGTAGATTCGTTTAACGCTATCTTATGTATGATGAGTAGATTGCGCGTATTTTTATGGAGAGCGACACTAGCGCATTTGACATGAAACTTTAGCCATCTTCCAACTTTTTTTGCAAGGAAAACATAAGAAGAAGAATGTGACTCGTGTTTTGGTTATGAGAGCTTTCACACTTTGCAAGTGACATTTTTTTTCCCACTCATAGCTACTTTTCTAACATTCTTTCACAGTTCAAAAGTGCGTTTTAACAAATGAAGAGGAGACAAAATATGTTAGCAAGTATTTTTCTTGTATAGTGAAAATCTTTGTAACAGAGCTTCGCGAATTTTGTATGTGAATGGGCAAGGCCAAATTAACTTCACATGCTAAGTCTGAAGTTCCTTTGTATTTACAAACACCTTGCGTTATTCTGACGATGTTACTGGCATGCTTAAGATTGCACTAAACGTATCTACATAAACAACTTCATTGTGACACGGCCATAAGAATAGAATACAATTATGGAGAAAACGCATTAATATTTAACTATCTACGACCATTGTTTTTTCGTGATTTTTTTTTCCTTTTAATTAGTGTTTATTGATGTTAATGGTTGATGTGCGGAAATGTATCAAATTTCCAAATGGTAAAAGCTTATTTATTTGAATGCGTATTACGCTCATTTAAGCGTTGAGGTTAGGTTGAACTATCCGGTCAATAAAGACCTCACATAGACTGAATGTGTCGTGTTACCAGTATTTGCTTGACGACCAAACAAACAAATCGATTTTTTTGGCTAGCGTCTTAAAAATATTAGTTCCTCAAAAAGGTTCAAACAAAAAATTTGGTGGTGCCAGATTTCTGCAAGAAACCATTCTTATTTATAAATTGCAACAACTGATCTATGTACTAGGAAAAACTAAAAGGAGCACGACGCAAATTGGAAAAGAGAAGCTCGGCCTATAATCTCTTCGGAGGTTATCGCGCCTTACATTTTTATATTTAATAAAATAATGGTGTTGCCATTTATGGTACATTTCGTAGAATGTGCGTATGTAGCCGTGGTTGCTACAAGTGCTTTTCCATAGCTTTGTTAGTGGCGCATACACTGCGTTTTTTTTTATGCGTTCTACTTAAACTAGGTTTTAAAAGAATTTTTTTTGGTGTTGCCAGATGTCTAAAAGTTTTTTTTCTTTTTATATAAATTTCAACAGCGGAATTGCATATAAAGTATGTGGATGAGTAACATAAAGATAGATCAGAGGCGTAAATTTATAGAGAATAACCAACGACGGACAGCAAGAGAAATTGTCAAACTGGCGGTTGGTAATTCACCACATTACCTACTTGAAGATTAGCAAAAAACGCGGTATTTTCGTTGAAATTTCACAAAAAAAGTTATTGAAAACGGTAAAAAAAATAGTTGAATTGTGTTTATCATATCAAAATAATATTTTTCTAGCGTTGGAATTGACGAATTTCATGTCACATTCACCCAATGGTGAATTACCTGCCCGCGATTTGATGCTTTACTGTATCCCACTATTCGTTCTGTTGGCGGTTCTCTTTAGTTACACGTTCTCTGTTTCGTCTTTTGCTTTTGACACTTCGTTTTTGCTTTCACAGCAGCTGTTAGTGATAGAGAATGCCGAGATAACGTAAGAGTCGACTGTTGTCGTTATGCCTTTCGTATCGCTAATCGTGCAACAAACAGACGGGCGACGATCGTTTTGGACACGATAGCGTCAAATTGTACAGAGAAATGAGCGTCTGAGTTTATTTTATTTAGATTTGCATAAGCCGATAATTCTCAACTGGCTTATGGAATATTCTAACGATGTAGCTCTTGCTAACCAGCGGACTGAAAAAGAGTTGCCTTTTTTAAAGCAACTATTTAAAACAGGAACGACAACTGCAAAAGCGCAAACTATTTTAATTTTTATTACGTTTTTGCTGTTAATATTCGTAGGTGAAATTTTGTATAGAAATTTCCGGTCTTAGTTATTTTTGTTGCGGGTTTTGCTGTAGTTTTTTCATTTCAAGAACATCTGTAATTGAAAAAGCTAGTGAAAACGATAACAGTCTCGCTTTTTATCTTTGTGAAATAAATCTAAAACTCAACAAATTTTTAAGTTTTTGAAAACATTAAGCAAAAACTTCAACCTCAATCCCATTTCCTATTAAATGTGTTTAAAGATAATTAACGATGACTAAGCACAATGGAATTAAAATTTAAGTCAATAAAAATATTCAACAAATACCAGCGAATATCAAAGAAAAAGGAAGAAATACATGTATATATATTTCCAAACAAAATTAATTCCCAGAAAAATATTTGTATAACTGAACTGCAGGTCAAAGACCAACACAACTCACCTGTAATAAAATGCAAATAATTATGAAAAGAAAAAGAAAACGAAAATTGAATTGAAATAAAATTATGTAGTCAATACGAGGAAACCTGTTCAAAGCACAGTTACGGCTATTAATGGACAGGCAAAACCATTAAGGATGCTATCAATGATATGGCTCTTTGGGCTCCATTTTTCAACCTTGTATTCATTCGATTTCATTTTTTTGTTTTGTATTTTTTTTTTACCAAAGCAAAGCACTGGTGATGGTGAGAAAGATTTCATACGGAATAATGAGCGTAATATCAGGGTTCCTTTTTGGTTTTATTATTATTATTGTTAGTTTTTTATCATTTTTTTACCATATAATTTCGTAAGATATCTTTGCATTTCAAGGATTTATAACCCATAAGAAAAGAAAAACGGGACAGTAGCTAAAGATATAAACCTTATGCACTGAATAAGTTAATTCAGTTGAGTGAATTATGTTTGTACTTAGTATGAAAGAAGTACAAAAATGTAAGAATAGAAAGCAAAACAAAGGGAGACAAATTGATTGAAAAGCAAACAAACAAAAATGAACGTGTTAGAAAAAATTATGAGCGAATTCTTTAGAGGAAATGAAGCCGCAGGAATGTCGTAGTCTGAAGAATTACCTGCTGGTTATTATTATTACTTATATTTTATTGTTGTTGTATGTTTATGTACAGTTATTGTTGTTTGTATTTTATCCGCCTGTTTGGTTTTGTTGCTTTGATTGTCAAGGGATTTTGATTTGTTTGTAATTATTTGTTGTAAAGCCGCTTACAAAACGAATGTACTACTATGTGGAATGGGATGGATGAGTTTTCTATTATTATTTGAGTACAAGATAAGCCTATTACAGCATAACGCTAAGCTTATCAACATTTTCCGAAGGATATAGTACGCCCTACTTTAGTAATGTATTTACGAGCCTTAACGATAATGCACTCAGTAAAGCAAACAATAACAAAGCAGGTGACGCGCTATGCCTTGAGGTTAAAGGTTAAGTGTTGGGGCAAAGCATGGTAGAAGTAAAAGGGGAAAACAGGTAATGGAAGCATTACGAGAAATCGCGATTAGGAAAGCATTAAAGTGAAAAACGTATTATTAAAGGCATATATAGATAAATATAGATTTAGATAGAGTACATTTGTACATGGGCGTAGACGGAGGGTCTTGTACGGCTAATGTCCCAGCTTACACTGAAGAAATGTTTATACAAATAACGTGTGCTGAAATATTTCTTTATTAACCTATTTCTGTTACTTGGGCTGAGAGTACTTAATATATGTAGATATCCAGCCAGCGTTTAGCGCGACAGATATCGTTAGAGCTAGTTTAGGATTATGACGATGTTTTACTTGCTTTCCGGACAAAAAAATTGGACTATGTAGACTACAAGTTCGCAGTGTGGTTACAAAATATTATTTCAAGCAGCTCCAAACTAGAATGTTAAAAAAAGATCAGGGTTATGTGGGTTATTGCGTATGAAGGTGACAAAAATTCAGTATTTTTAAACGGTTTTATTTAGCTTGACTTGACAGGCCGGCCGGCTGGCTGGCCGGCAGGACTTTTGTAATTGAAATTTAAGAAACTTCCCGATAAGCTACAAGCTTGAAACTTGGAAAATAGTTCAGAACACGATGACAAAGCAATAATAAGAAAAAAAAAAACTCCAATAGGTGGCGCATGGATCGAAATATTTAAAAAAATCGTATTTGTGGTCCGATTTGGTTTATATTTGGAACACATAATACATACATGAATAGAAACCGACCTATGAAAAAAATCGCCGGGCGGTATGGCCTAGACGGTTTAATGTGGTCATATAAATCGTTTCCGAAATGATTGGGCTAGTACCTTAATGGTGCTTTGTTACCGAAACGTACCGGATCTATATTCGGCAAAGGACCATCAACATCGATAACACTCCCCAAAGCCTTACTTAATTGACGCTTAACCCTTTAAACGGTTGTGGCCGTCCAACAAGGCGCTAAAGTCGCTTCTTCGCTCTGCTAACTGGCGCCACTTTTGGTGACACCAAGGGAATTTAAATCGTTTTCCAACTGGTCTTTCCAGCGAAGTGTCGGCCGCTCTCTTCCTGTGCTTCCATAAGCGGGTTCCGATAAAAAAAATACTCTCTTAGCTTAACATACAAGCTGCTAAGGTTCGATTTTCGCATACCAGTGCTGCCAAGTCAGACAATTTACAGAATAATGTACATACCAGCTGATGCTCCATTGCTCGTTCTGTAGGAGGCTTTGGTGAAGTAATTGGTAATTTTTTTTTTTTTTGTGTAATTAATGAAACGCTGACTATCGATGTAAAATATCTATAAATAATCTCATAAATTTATTTAGAGAGTTTGATGAAGCATTTCAACACAAATACCCATCACAAAGCAAATAGCATAAGAAAACTATATTTTCAGGTTTGTAATAAAAAAAATTTCACGCTGAGCGTCAGGCTCCCAAGAACAATCACAAGAACCGATAATTTCACAATGAAAAGGAAAGGAAAATTTATATAAAAAAATAAAATGCACGTCAATGCTTTTATGAACTTAAAGTTAACTGCACACACAAATATTTATTTTTATTTTTAATGTTTGTATATATTTTTGTGCTTGAGTGTTTTTCTAAGGTTTAGAAATATATATTTAACTAAATGGCTGAAGACTTTATCGTAAATTTACTTGTATATGATAGTGCATGCAATGTAATGTGAAATTCTTTGAAAGCGAAAGCAAAAGGCTCGCTGAGCATACAGCGCGGAACAAAAAAGTAGAAACCATATGTTTTGTTTTGATGTTTATTGGAAAGATTTTTCGTAATCCCTTGCAAAATTTGGTTTGGAGATAAACCGGTTTCGGCGTTGAGTCATCTTCAGTGTCATTTCTTTTCCGTTTAGCTTTACTAAGTTACTACACAAAATATGCGATATACAAAGCTTTGGAAAGGTAGGAGGAGATATGCCTTTAGAAATATTCATATTTGCTATATCTCCAAATCTGTTCGAGGATGTATCTAGATTTGGGATAGGACAAGGAGCAAGAAAGGCAGTGGGAACAAGGAAATAATATAAGTGAAAGGAGGAAATGTTTGGGAAATGTTTAAGAAGAAGACAGAGTGAGGAAAATTATAAACTATATAACAGCCATATTAATTCTTTAATTAGCGTGAGCGGGTTTTTTGTTGTTGACACCATGACACCAACGGCAAAGCCAGTGTAACTCAGTGAGTAAGCGCAATCACACCATGCGAGTTTTTGGCGCTGTTCCTTATGAATTACTGGCATTACTTGCGCTTTTGGGGCGAATGATATTTGCGTGTCACATTTGTGCACCACTGTGGTGTCATTGACGTTACTGCCGGCACTGAGTTGATGAGAGTAGTGCTTGTGCATCAGAAAAAACAGTTAAGTCGTAAGTGATTTATGTGTTGGCAGCGCAACTGGCTTGCCTGGTGTTAGTGGTGCAATATTGCACTACGGATTCACAAAATAGTGTATCAACGCCAGTAATTCTATCGCTGGTGTCAACTCTATAGCCCAACACCGCACAGCAAACCACTGCTTTATCTATATATATAAAAAGAAAGGCTAAAATGTGTGTTAGTTGGTCGCCGGTGTTTGAAGAGATGCGCCGGTCGATTTCGTTCAAACTTTCACATACGTTGCGTATACCTCATGTGGTGGTTATTACATAGGTTTGGTTGCGATCGACGCACAAATGCTAGGGTCTTGAGATCAAAACGTGGACCTGGGATGTGTTTGTACAATATGGGTATCAAATGGAAGCTGTTTATGAGTACTCTGATATGGTGTATTCGTACCCCTGGGTGACTAGGGTATCGATATATAGGCCAAAACGTGGACCCGGGTACCCCTAGAATGTGTTTATAGAATATGGATAACAAATGAAATCTGTTGATGAGTGCTTTAGTAGAGAGTAATTTTCATACCCCTGGGTGACTAGGGCCTCGAGATATACGCTAAAACGTGGGCCCGTGAACGCCTAGAATGTGTTTATAGAATATGGATAACAAATGAAAGCTGTTGATGAGTGCTTTAGTAGAGTAATTTTCATACCTATTGGTGACTAGGGTCTCGAGATATAGGCCAAAACGTGGACCCGGATACCCCTAGAATGTGTATACAATATGAATATCAAATGAAAGCTGTTGCTGAGAGCTTTGAAGTAATTTTCATTGTGATATTCGATTTAGTCGCATCAACCTGGCAAAACTTATAAATATGCATGCGAAGCCGAAATAAAGACATGAATTAATAATACCAACATACCTATTTACATACGTCCTATTCGATTTGCCTGAAATTTGGTATATAAATTTGCCTATATTAGTATTTACGATCCTTTTTTCCGGGAAGTAGATCAGAGACGGACTGGGACTGGGATTAGGACTAGAACTAGGACTGAAACTCGGAGTGGGACTGGGACTGGAACTCGGAATGGGACTGGAATAAAATACATACCACCCTCTGGCACTGGCAATAAGGGATGAAGAAAAATGAGAAGAATTTGAGAGAAGAGAAAAGAGAGACGAGAAAAGAACAGAGACGGAGACAGGAGTGAAAAGAAGGATTAGGAAAAAGTGAAGACGGGGAGAGGGGGGGGGGGGGGCACAGTTAGACGGAAAAGCTTATTAAAATGTATGCAGATAGACCAAATATAGGACAGAACAACGTCTGCCGGGTCTGCTAGTTATTTATATAAAACTAAAATATAGTTTTTTTTTTGTAAATGTTATGTTCTTATTATTTTGTTAACAGCTGTTTGTATGAAAACTTTAAAAAGAAGTGCGATAAAGCAATGCAAGAAAATTAGAACAAAAATGCTTACTTATGAACTTACGATAAACAAAATATACATATTTACAAACGAATGTGTGAATATGTGCATGCTTTACAAATATATTTTGAACTGAAGCAATAGCAAATTGGTCCGCATTGTTGCACATTGCATGTTGTGCATGCCAAGACAATGCATTGCAGTACCTCTCCTATCCTAGAACGAGCCATACAAGCATGCTGCCCCATTTCCCACTCCCAATGAACTGTTCTATTGTTGTAGTTGTCTACTTTTTTTATTTACATCGTGCTCGTAGGTTTTGTTCTTTTTGTATGATTTTTTTTTTTTTTTGTTCAAATCAAAACCTTGTCTCGCCTTAGGGTGCCAGTTTTATTTACAGCCATCGCTTTTAATATTGTTTACACACACATATGCATATGTATCCTCCTACAATCTCTTACAATATATATACTATATTTGTAACTTTCAGACAATGATTGGATTTATAGCTTTATCTCCATTGCGTCTATTGCTTTAACTAAAATCCTACAATTTGTATGAAAGTATAAGTTTGTGTGTGTAAAATTGGTTTCCTTGTTTTTATTTGTTATTTGTAAAGAGCTTCTGGACGCATCCGTGACAAAAGTTTTACATTGGTACTCGCATCTATCGCACGCGCTTCATTTCCTTGTCCAATTACAAATATGTCAGCTACGTGAAGTGTATTGGCGTCAATTTCAAATTCGTGTTATAATCACAGTGTCTTTTTTGTTTTTTTAAGTAAATCATAAAATATTTTGCCCGTTACTTCCCTATAACTTCCTGTATTATCTTCCCTCTCTTCAATTTCAATTTAGTTTATGTTCATTCATAAAATAGCCATTCATAATTAAGTTTAATTAAATTCATATTTTCTCCATCATTCTTCTTTGACTAGGAAACGTCATCACCGAAACGCGCCCAGCTATTCATCCGCATATTAGTGGGGAATACCGTGATTTGTGAGTGTGACTGAACTGTGATAGAAGATCAATATGATCTTGATCACAGTTTACAATCACCCTTACCAATTTTCGCAATATCAGGCGCAGTCACAAGTCTATCGTCCAAAAAAAAAAAACACAATCATTTGCTTCAATGTAAATCAGTGAATTCGTGATTTGTGCTGCACACCACTGCTATTTGTTGTTGGCTGAGATTGAATGCTAAATGTCGCTTAAGCTGCAAGTGAGAACGTTTTTCATGGTCGACCTTGTAGCAGTATATAGCGCAGACAAAGAGGGTAGATCCCGTCAACGCTATTTTTACGTTACCCCAGGCAGTAAGTAACGGTGATTGCTTTCTTCGATTTTCGCTGTGATTGTATGTTGCCTTTCGCCGCTGGGCCGTCAGGTTGAGATGTTAACGAAACAAATCAAGCTCCTCACTAATAACTTTATTATAAGCATACGCGACCCCAATAATTTGAGTTGCTTTACGCGTAAAGTTGGACAAAGGGAATACTGGATTGACATTTCTTTCATCATGCCCTGAAAGCTTCTGCAGAGAGAATAAATTATTCTTGTATTGCCCGGTCAATTAAGAGCTCACATAGACTGAATGTGTCCATACCGTTAGAGTAAGAAAAGAGGTACATATACAAAAATGCGATGCTTTCTGTTGTCAGCTCAGGTTGGTTGTTCTACTAGAGTAGTGATGAATTTGATTTCGTTCATTCAAAGACGATCGTACAGCGCCTTCAGTAGTCACCTTATTACCGCAAGAACTCATCATACCACTGCTTTGCTCTAATGATGCCAACAACTCATTGTTCTAGTAGAAGCGGCCAACTCAATCTAATAAATCATACGAATAATACGTTTCATCAACCGCTGTAGGAAGCTAATTCCTCCATGCTTCTTCCCTTATTAGACACAATTGAGAGGATAATGACTTCCCCCAATAAGTATCGCCGAAGATCAAATAGTAAATTAACTATAACATTAAAATCGAAGATTTTTTTTCATGCTGACAAGCAAAATAAAAAATCTGGGCTTTGTGATTAACTCAAAATTAAACTGTGTCGACCATGTAAATAAAGTTGTGAGTAATGTTTATTCCAGGGATGCACCTTAACGTTAAGCTAATCGTTTATCAAAAAATTTCCACCGTTTCCGTTGAAACACTTCGAAATATTATCGATAAAGAAATTATCAAGATAAATTGTATCTCGTTTTTAACCGAAACGAAAAGCTTTCGTTAACGTTAAAAACGTTAACGAAAACGTGATACTTTATGTTTGAATTGTGCTGGCAATGCTATAGCCATGGTGAAGCCGTAAGGTGGCAACAACGAGCGCACATACACACACAAACTCTATGTAATTTGTTTGTATAATTCGTTGGTGGTAATGTCAAAAATACTCTGAGAAATGTTCGTACTGTCAAAATTCATGAGAAAAGTTGCAATCAGCTTGGCTAATGCTTTCACCTTTAATGACTCCGCCATCAATCAGCTTTGCCAGCATAGTTTGAAATTAATAATCAACATAAACGATTTGATTTCGTTTTGATATGGCAGAAAACGAAACGAAATCATTTCGTTAATTTGACGATCTTAACGTTAATAAACGAAACGAAATGACTACGTTTCGTTTATTAACGTTGATTATCGTAACGAAATGATATCGTTTCGTTGGTTAAGCATGCCTGGTTTATTCTGTTTTACGTAGATTGAGAATGTCTGCTTCGTTCACTCCCCTAGAGACTAGGAAAAAACTAGCTATGCAGCTGATCCTTCCACAAATAACGTACTCAGAGCTCGTTTACAGTCAACTTGACTCTGCTTCGTCCCATAAAATTGATGTTACTTTTAACAACGTCACACGGTATGTTTACGGCCTACAAAAATATGATCATATATCTCCATGGAAGCGCAAAGTTATCGGATACAGTATTTTTGAGTACATAGCAGCGCGAAATTGTATATACATGTACAAACTCATTGAATTTCAAACACCAAAGTATCTTTTTGAGAAACTTAAATTTTCAAAGTCTGGTAGACATCGCAAATTGATCATTCCCAGATATTTCTATTTGTGCTCTTCGAGGCTATTCTTTATACATGCTGTAAGGCTCTGGAATTCTATCCCAAATCTCCTTAAGGGTGTGTTGTGTAGGAACAACTACAGAAGGGTGATTCATGACTACTTCAGTTCAGGGAGCTTAATGTGATTGTGGTAAAACTTTATAGTCTTCTTTGTATTTCCACCTTTCTTTCTTTTACCAACAAAACTTTCTATTCGTTAAGTTTATAATTATTGTTAGTATTTGTCTTATAAGAATTTAGGCTTAATTGTTAATTATTTTGCAATGTATAATCGTTGATGTGCTATAAAAGACCCTGTCTTACAGTCACAACCACTTTTTTAAATAAATTGAAATTGAAATTGAAATTGAAATAAACAAATAGTGTACAAACGTACGCCATGATAAGATGCAGTAACCGTATACTTGAACTCCCCCTTTCTTCTTTTCACAACGCCACCACCACAACTTTGAAAATTTATCTCGCCTTAATTGAAGCACATGAACCAAATAACCTTAAGCGAATTAAACGTGATTTTTTAGACAATTTTCTCAACCGTTGCCTCTGAAGATGCGAATGAAAACCAGCAAACCTCACCACCCCGTTGTTGGGCGCCAAAACGCCAAAAATTCCGCGCGGCTTTACATAAATAAATGCCAATAAAATCGTGTACAACTCAAGCCAGAAAAGGAACGATGAACAAATCTTTGTGGAGAAAAATTAAAAAAAAAAACAAATTTAAATAAAATGCAAATAAAAAGGTAAACAAATACAGCGACAACATCGATCGACCAATCGCACATTACGTTGAGGTCGTTCATACATACATACATACCAACGTATCACGCTAGCAGTAGACTAGGTGCGTTCTTTTGATAGCTTGATGTTACTCATGAGGAAAAAGCATCATAACTTAATTGAAGGTAATGATTGTACTTTTAGAGTTTAATTCTCTTTCTACCGCAATACTGTTAACGTTCGGCTGGACACTTCTGGTTAATCCGCACGATAACTCAAAGTGCTTCTCAACAATCCTAAAGTCATAAAAAAGAAGAACACAAAACATGCTTTCGGAAGACTACGAATGCAAAAAGAACGCACTTACCATAAACATTTTAGTACGTAAAATTAATAGACCGGAATTGTTAAGAAATATGCGATTAAGAGCGCATGAATCGCACATACACACCTAAATACCACGTGTACAGAGGCAACAACGCACAACACAGCGACCCGACATACGAATAATAATAAGGGATGGGGAAATATTGAGATGAGATTATTATTCAGTGATATAGAGCAAGAACAAAGTATGTATGTTGCACATGACCCCCTTAGCGATTGAGATTTCCAAAACCAACAACAAAAATCAAGGAGATGACAACGCACGCACGTACACATGACTAATGCATGACAACTATTTCGTAGTACAATTGTAAAGGGTGGGTTATGGGTTGGCTCAAATTTTTTGTATGATCAGACGATATGTATCGCTTTGGGATTAAACAGTGTTTCAAACAATAACAACTTACTTTCGCATTTCAATGTTGAGCTTGCAAAAATATGAATTTTATTACATAGTTCCGGTTACCAACCTAGAGAACTGCAACACTAAAAACACTATGATGTAATTGCATTTTGCAAGCAGGACACGCACAAAACATATTTGGACAGAAGGCGAGTATATGTAATACTGCAACCAGATATTTCGTTCGGTTAGGTTGGGTGGTGGCAGTGGGGCTTGGCATTACCAGTCATGAATATAGTTCTCATTAGGGAAGTATGAGTTGACTTGGTTAACGTCTGCTTAAACTAATTTGTCTACTTTTTAAAAGCATTGTTAAGTACTCCTGAATGAAAAGTCGTTCGGCGAAGTTGTTTTGTTTTTCAGAACTGCAAATTTTCACTGACACCACTGCTTCTTTTCTCAAAAATTGTATTACAAAATATGTTCACTACTTTACCTGCGAGCTTGTCAAATTACGAGCTTTATGCTATATTCTTTGACTAAATAGCACGTTTTCCACACTTTATACGCAATTATTAACTCGACGTTTAATGAAAAAGGCGAGTATTTCTCCTCTCACACCGAAACAAAGACAGCACAAAAGAGCGGTAACAGTACTAATATTCTCAAACTTAATTTGAATACAAAACAAGTAATGAGCGCAATATAATGCACCCTTAATAATTATTGATGGTTCTACTTTTCAACATGGGAACCTCCAACATGGAATTTCCAACGGGTCACTAAGCCTAAGAAGTCATAGGCACATTTCGGTGTTGTGGCATCTTCAGTACAATTTTCGTCTTAGTCTGTTCTTATCGTTCATCATCTATTAATAGTTCGTTAGTTTGTGTGGCTGATGGTGGCGGGTAGAATCCGGTTATTTGAAAGACTTGTTTCGTGCGTGTTGCTTTTGTTCGTTTACTGTTACATATTTTGTTCGTTGAGTGTTACCTGTTGAATGTTTTTGGAGACTTTTTTGATTATGACAGTGCCTGAATTATTGAAAATGTGATTCGCAAAGGCTCTGGTATGATGGTGAGATCTCGGGAATTCTTTCTGTAATATCTGATATGTTTTCGGACATTTTGATTTGTCGTGAGTAACTGTGTTTTTAATGAATATATTGCCAAATTGATTCAATATTTTTTCGTTAAAATAAATTGAAAAACTTCAAATCAGTTTAATTGCGGATCTTACGAATTTCACAAAGTCACCAATGACACACCCTTTCGAAACAAAACCGAAGATGAAGAAGACAATCCAAAATAAAATTGAAAAAAAAAAACACCGCATAATGTAAAGATTTAAATTAAATATTCATAAATTATACACAGCTTCAAATACAATACAGAGCTTAAATGAAGAATCACAATTACAGTAGTAATGTAAATAAATTGTGAAAACAACTAACACACAAAGTTCATGACGGTCGAGGCTATCACACAGCAAAGCAGACTAATGTCAAATACAAAAACAATAAAATTTAAAGTGGAAGGAGTGCAGCACATATCTCCATTGCAACAACAACCGAAATAAGTAATACGAATTCGACAGCATTAAACGACACTCAAAAATACATACGTATGTATGTATATACCTCAACTGGACGGGGTTAGTTGAGTTCAGTTGAATCATGAGCACGACGATAAAAGAATTTGACATATTACCCGCTGGCGAATGGAAGAAAAATAAATAATTTCTATCAACAAAAAGCATCGTTAGTTAAGCAAACAGTACATAATAGTAGGATTAACGAATAAATTCTATAGAAAATTTCAAAAACCATAAAAAAAAAACCATTTGAAAGTTTAATAGTCAAATAGTTACTATGATGTATAGTTTTATAAAAAATAACTTAAAAAAAAAATAGACAAATTCATTTAACAAGCTTTTTTTGCAAAAGGTTGAAAAATTGTACATTTTAACATAAGGATTCATAACATTCGCTTTTTTACGCACAAATTCAAATTCTGTAGGAATTGTGAAATAATAATTAAATGGATTTGACAAAAAGCCTCCTCTCCGCAACATGAATACCACATGAAAATGAAGTGGAAAGACTAAATGTGCCAACTCCAAAGCCATAAAAGCAAAGTACAATCGAAAATTAACGAAGCTTGAGTAAAGAGGGAGAAAAATGGCGACAATAAAGCAGCTCTTGTTGGCGCTTAAACTGATATGAAGGGAGCTTCCGTTAGGATTTTGTGAACAAATGAGCGCAAAATGTTAAATCATTGTCAAGGAAACGTAGCACGGACCAAATATTGACAATAGATAGATACATAACAAAAAGTTTTCTATACAGTTAGATTTTCCGTAAGTACATACAATACACGATAATTTATATTTACTTTTGTAACTTCTATTAGCAATAATTTATTATTTTGTACGCGCATTGTGTTAAAAATTAATGTTTCTGATCAAACAAAGAAAGTAAAAGAAGCAACATTCACAGTTTCTTTACATTGATTTGTTTTTGTTTAGTACGGGGTTTTTGTTTGTTTTACTTTACTTTAGTTAACTTTTTTCATTATTTTTATGTTTTATAACGAACTATATATTTACAAACGTAAATGGCTTTATTGTTATTGTTATTATTATTATTTTTTTTTTTCAAATATCATCAATTAAGGTCAATTCACATCTGAATGTGTTTCAACTGATTACGAAAATGCAATCTGCTTGCGGTGCGGAAAGTGTTTTCGGATGGCTACGTTGTTTCGCTTGAGGTTGGTTAGTCTGTAATGTAACGTTTTGATTTCACAATTTGTAATTTCACTCATGCAAAATACGAGAATAAGGATAACATATATTTAGCTTCTGTTCTAGGTATATTGCAGTTGCGGCTTGATCAAGATTAGGATTTTCTTCATATTTTGAGAATTTCCCCTCCCATGTTATTTAGGAGTTATCGATTTGGTACATGTCTTAGGTCAATTGGGAAACCATTTTATCTCAAAAACGAATCAATCTCCTCTTTGCAATATATTAAACAATCACGACACAAGACGAAAACAGCTGATTTTTACGTGACGATAACGTAAGAAATGTTCATTATCTAACACGAAAAGCTTGACAAACAAAGAAATTATATGTCAAACTCAAACGAAAACCAATTTTGTATCGTTTGCATATAAAATTATATAATCATTTAATACAAAATGCTGAGCACAGAAGCTGGTATTTGCCTCATACCTCCAGTATTCTGCTAAGGCTGATTATTAGTTTTCTCCCTGTCCGTCTTCAGGCAATGATAGAAAACAAAGTTAAAAGACAGATGTTGGTGGTAGATAGATGAGGTTAGCTGGCTAGCTGTGAAGCTCTGAGTGACGTGCAATATCTCTTGTCATACAGGTCTGTTTTTAGAATGCAGCCACAAGCGCGAGGAAGTTCATCGGATGAAGGTAGCGTGTTTCACGCATCAATCTTGATTTATACGCTTTTCGAGGATTATCTCGCTTCGCTTCTGTTTCAGTTGGAGGTTACTTTATCAACAGTTATATCTGTGTA
Organism: Eurosta solidaginis; assembly: GCF_040869045.1. Taxonomy (NCBI): domain Eukaryota; kingdom Metazoa; phylum Arthropoda; class Insecta; order Diptera; family Tephritidae; genus Eurosta; species Eurosta solidaginis. The sequence goes on along the minus strand of NC_090319.1, from coordinate 84,530,676 downwards.
AGTTATACTTTAAATAACTCAATAAAAGACAAATAAGCGGCTCAAAAATTAATTAATTTGATGTCAACAAAATTTGGTAGTTGTTTTTTTTTTTTTATATTTTTGAAAGTTTCAATGTCAGCAATACAAATCAAAGTTACCAGAATTTTACGATTTAGCAATATAAAAAAAAAAAACTTTGACAAACTTAACTGATTCTTATAAATTTTTATATATATTTTATATGGCAACAAATCATTTGGTAATTGCTTTCGCCTTCGTTTGTGACACACAATGTAAAGAAGGTAAATGCCGGAAGAAAATGATGGATAATACCATTGCTAGACGAATGGCGTCCTAAGTTGAAAACAGTTTAGCGGCAAAAAAATAGTCAAAATACATATATCAGTTACAAAAGATAAATAATTTTGACAAATTAAAACTTCAGCTATTTAGTTGAGTAGTATTAAGGGTGAGCATGCTCTCAGCCGTGCTTACTCAAGATAATGACGTCACAATAATCATTTTATACCATCAAGGGCCGAAACTCAACGCTCTGTTCCCTTAGTGACCCTTTTCGGCTTGTAGTATATTTAGCTGAGCTTCAAAATAGGCCGGCATTTGTAGTTATTAGCTGAAAATTAGTTAAGTCGACAAATCAAATAGTTATTTTATTAGTTCAGCTATTTGACAACTTACTTACATTTTCAATAAATACACAATTTATTGACTTAAAATATTTATATTATTTGTCACATGTATGTTTATATATACGTTAATAAATTTTATCGATACTTGTATTGGTTTCCTTAGTTCCAAATATTCTCACTTTTATGGTATTTACATTGCTATTTAAAAATTTGATAAAGCAAAGCTACAGCCTTGCCGTATCTTCATACAATCTACTTTGCAGGTTGATACTTCATAAATGTTATACAAAAGTACTTGTAGGACATGCATGAGAGAATAACTTAACGCAAATAATAAGAGATGTCTTCGAAGATAACTATATTTTAACCCACTTATTTTAGCTAACTTTTATCTGGTTTCACACAAATATTTTTTATACAATCACCATTCTAAGAAACAAACAATACTAAATCTAAATTATTCTATTAGTCAACTAAATGAATGCACTAAATCAATAAGTAACTATTTTAGTCGATATTGTGGCGAATATTAGCAGCACTATGCTGTTAGTAAATAATCAGAAAAACAAAAACAGCAAGCAGCCACACTTGCATAGAAGGCGACGAAGAATATTTCACACACAAAACCAGCAGCTTAAAGCAAAGCGGTTATCTGACATACACATATGTAGTCATCAGCTACGAGCAGAAGTTGTTACTCACACATACACATGCATATAGCTAAATAAACAAGCATGCGATACAACTGTTCCATGTTCGTGAAAAGTCGAGACCTTAGGAGAAATATGCGAACGAGGCAACAGAGAGTATAATAGTAGCACAAGCTGAGGAATAACTAATCAGTTTTGATTTAAACAAGATATTAGTTGTGAAGTACTACTCCCAAAGTAGTTTAAATAAAGACCATTTTGCAATACTGAATATAGGAGGTATTTATTCGACAGTTAAGCGATTCGAACGTTAGCAGAAGGTGCATAATTATCAGAAATCCCCAGAATTCGTCACAATATCAACTGAAAATCACAACAAATTAAAAAACAAAACTTCAGTAGAGTAGGTATAAATTATAGAATAAAAAGACCAATCTATAAACATCAAAACCCCAATAAAATATGTTTTTTTTTTGCATGACAAATCAAATTAATTCGGACACAAAAGCATCTTTTAAATGAGAAGTATTTAAAATCAGGTAAAAGAAAACCAACTCAACGTTCCCGTTCAAGTTAGCCAACTTTCCTACCGGGTATGTATGTGGATTTAGCATTTAGTAAGTGAACGACATACACTGACAGTAGGGTATTAACTCATCAAAAAGTTAAACTCTTTCAGCTGCTCTGTTTTATTTTTTTTGTTATTCACGGTTTACGCTGTCACTCAGTGCAACCAAACGACGATCGCCATCTTATCAGTTTTTGGAGTTTATAAACATATAAATGGTAGATTATAAAAACTAATAAAGTAAAAAACTGATATCAATGTTTATTATGGGTTGTTTATATGCAAGAGCTGTTTACGGATCGTATATATTCATGTGATCCAAAGTCTTATTCCACACTTACATATATACAAATAAACACACAAATGTGTGTGTATCTGTTCAACACAACAATGTCAGTTATCGTATCAAGTATATATACAGTCTTTATTTATTTAAATTTATGAAGTGTTGAAAATTAAACCTTAATGAGCAAAACAAATTTGCAGAAAAGAGTTATCAAGTGGACTTTACTGGACTTATTGAATATTGACTTGGTATCAGTAGTACAAAACATTTTATTGAATGGCAGATGAAAATATTTATCATACTTGTATGTACATATGTACATATGTGATTTATGTGTTGTTGTGATATAGATGAAGTGATTTAAATTAAAATTCCTGATTTCTTTCTTTCTTTAAATTAATCTTAAGACAGATAGTATAACACATCTTGGATAACTGAAAAATTACATGTATGATATCAATCTTGCAACGAAATGAGATTGGCTTTATTTGATCTGCTCTTGCAGCCAAAAGCACATTTGTAAATTAGATTGTTCTAGGTCTTGATAATTTTATGAGCTGCATAGAGTTATTGCACTGTACTGTAGTGGTGATTGCCTATACGGTACAAAACGCCGAAGCTTATACCAACCAAGCTTGACGGCGAAAGCCTGCTTTTCAGTGATATAGTCAGTCAGGTAACTGGGAGTCATCTGGATAGGAAACTACTCTGGAGTGGCAATATACTGGATCTGCGATAAAAGATGAATTAGTGCCTAGTGGGGTTTTGTTTTTTCAAAAATAGTACATTGGATCTATACAGCCATTGTAGGCTAAAATTCTACTGTATGGTAGTCTGGCTTGGGGGCCGGCGCTTACAGAGACCAAGAACCTCAAACGCTTACAAATAGAAAAGATAGTAGTGCTTATCGTCGCCCTCCAAATTATAGAAGCTGGTTGTCTGAGGAATGGAGGAAGTTGCTATGCTAATGTCTTAAGCACCAAAACCGTAGTTTCAATAAGAGGACCCCCTGCAACATTTTTACTATTACACAGTATGCATTCCCACCCGACAAGAATGCGAAAATAGGCAACTTGCTGTTCAGGGTGCCATTAACATATTTAATGTTAGCTTCAAGCTTGACGGCAAGGTGGGGTGGTATATTTTCAGCGTACCTGTGACAAGAGATCTTCTTTCGCTTTTCCGACCCTTGTAGCAGTCATGTTAAAAATACGCGGCGCTGTAAATCATCTGGCACCTGTGCCTAAAGGCCTTGAGCTCATGTGTCGACAACACAAAGTCTATCACTGAATGTCGCAGATCTCTCAATAAGATGGCCCAGCACTTCAGTATTAGTCTTGTTCGAGTACCTGGGCACGGAGATATTGCAGGCGACTGTACAGCTGACGATCAGTAGGTTTACCTATGGCATCTTTTAAGTTACGTGTAAGAACGAACACAATAAGCAGGCGCTAATATGCTCTGGTCACCGCTTCCTACATACGAGTCATCAAGAATAGTTTGGCTTTCTTATGATCAAGAACGCACTAACATTTTTTTGACCCTGAATACGTCAGGGCTTTCGTTCCTGTTAGCGGTCCTTACTGATCATTGTTTGATAGGTACTCACGCCGATGAGTATCAAATCTTGTGATTACTGCCGCAGCTGTAGATGTGTTAAGGAGGAGGATAGCGTGTAGCAGTGTTTCGTCGCATCGAATAGATGCGACAAGTCACAAATTATCATCAATATAATCTAACAGAAGTCCAAGGAAACTTGCATTTTCAACAGGTGTGGACCAGAGTGAGAGAGGTGTTAGAGGCGTTGGTTCCACATTGCAATTCAAGAGAAGGTTGCTGTCATGTGGGGACACATTGCAAGCAATACATACATTATGTATGAATGTCGGGTTTGATTTTGGATCGGTAAGAGTTTAACCTAGACTGACGCGCGTCTCCCTATGGAGAATGCTTTCTTCTTCTGCGGGTTCAGGGTATTTATCTTTAAGAACGGGGGGCCGGGCAACTCCTGGTATAGAGGTCCGGCGCCTGAGATGCTAATTCTCGGTCCAGTCCTTTTAAACTATCCTTTGACTATGACGGCTGATGCCAGATCAAAAAAAGTGGAAAAGCTGGAAGATCCATGCCATATATACAACACATTTCTGTTTTACTTCAGCGATAGCAACTATGCCTTCTCCTTTCATACAACATCCATATTGTATGCTAATTACTTCTGCCCACCAACACTTACCATTGCGCTAATTTAAAACGAAATAATCATTACAATGAAAAAAAAAAAACCGTTATCTTACTGAAGTTTTCACCAAATGGATTTTTGGCGTACGCTTAAGCTTTGTGCAATTAAAAAAAATTAAAAAATGAGTGGTGTCGAAGGTGGAAGTTGGCATGGAAAATAGATAATCTTCTACAGAAATTTTTATTGCAATTTAGCGAATGCATAAGTAATATACAAAATTCTATTATGAATGATAGGGAAGTGAAGTAGGTTAAGTGCACGAGTCTTAACCATATATGCACATACGTTTATTTACGCCCGAAGCAAGCACTTAAAAATAATATGAAAAAAAAAAAACAAAAAAAATATTATGTATTTTATGACCTTAATAGACGTGCATGGATTGTCGAAATCAAATTTGCATATGTGAGTATGTATGAAAAAAATAAATATATATGTACGTTGTAGGCATTGCATGCATACGGAAAACAAAACAAATAAGAAAGAGAAATAAACTAATCTTTTTTAATCACCAAATACATAGCTAAGATTCGAAGGAATAAATAAATTCCTGATGACTGACAAAATAATTGGTGGTAAAATAAAGCTTTACGTCTGCATATCTGAGGAAACAAATAAAACAGTAGGTATCTAATTTCGTCTGTAACATAAAAAACTTATATACTCTATTGTGATTTTAAAATGTTAACTTAGACGTGAAGTGATTAGAAAGGAGTTGATGCGAATAGCTCAGCAAATAATCTTTATACCCATGAAAAAGGAGCTAACTGGATGATGTGCCTGGGAACGTATTACATAGACGGATCGAAAATGTAAAGGGGAAGTGGAGCTGGAATATAATCAAAGCATCTGCAGGTAAATCGATCGTGCCGACTTCTTGACACATGCAGTTTCTTCCACGCGGAGGTTTAGGCCATAAAGAGAGCAGCCAGACTGCTCCATGACAGTACGGTCACAGATACCAATATTTGTAGACAACCAGGCCGCGTTAAAGGAGGCAACGAGCCCCGCTGGCATCTTAATGCCTCTCTTTGCTGCCTGAGCTCAGCGATATTGAAGGAAATGAATTTGCTGATAAGATGGCCAGGAACGATTCCGAAATTGCTATAAGCGAGGCGGACAGTTCTGTATGACCACCGCTGGGTTATATCCTGAGGAAAATCGAAGAATACGAGATAGGACGAGTCAATTCATAACTTTCTCTGCCGATTTTCAGGACTGCAAACAAAACGACTCAAATTGCTGGACGCATGGTTTTCCGACAGTTTTGCAGAGGGTGGAAAGGTGGATCTTTCACTCTTACTTAAGGTCATCAGAGAAAGTAAGTGGTTCGGTTTAAGGACTACTACCAAGTTACCTGGTTGGATGAATGTAATGCCAACCGGCACTCACTGAGAGCAATCAAAATTTAAAAAAAAAATATATATCTGCGAGCTGAAATTGAAAGCTTGGGATATCTTCATGTCTGATATTTAGCCTAACCTTACGTATTACAACTACACTTTTTCATATGAAAACTTAACTGAAACATTCCTACGTCGGTTAGTCACCTCTGTACTGCAAAAACTTATATTGTAAAAGCATGGAAGATGGTTTAAGCAAGTTATACGATTTTTGAAACATTCAGGCAAAAGTTTAATGAAACATAGACCAATCATTAGTGAAGATTAAGTGAAGAGAGTATTAGCCGTTGCACTCTCGACTTTTATTTTTCAGATAAGAAAGAAAGGCAGTTTTCTTCATAGAATCTACAAATATGAACTAAAAGAACTTGCTGCATTTATAGAAAACAAACCGGCTGAAATTTTTTGGAGGCGCGACCTAAGCGAGTTTGACAGAGAAACGGAAAGTCGGTCTATCTGGGATGATGTCATGCAGGCGTAGAAAATTTCGAATACAATTCCAATTGACAGACTTAAGAAAAGCGATGGGTATACCAACAAGTCAGACAGAAGAAACCAAACGCTTATTTAGACGGATTCAAACTGAGTTATGGTTGAAGAACGGAGCGAGTGAGAAAATGGCACCACGCGGATGCAAGGATGCAATAGGCAGAAAGCCTCTTAAATATTGATACTGAACGATTACGGATTGAACAAATATATTGACGAAGGATCGAACACATTGACAAATATCAGAATCTCACTTAAATACAGCAGGGTATACAAACTACTAAGCCACATTGTATGTAGAACATTCAGCTTACGAGTGAGTAGGATGATAAGATTTTACGCACTACGAGGGAGGAAGGACGAAAGCAATTTAATGAAAATTTATAATAATGAATAGTAAGTTATGTTTAAATATTTGTTTAGCAGCGTATGTATGGCGGATATTTTTAAAAATTCCTTTCATAAACAACAATTTGGCAGTAGTAGCCACGGTGCGTCACTATGTTACGTACATACATCTGCGTGAATTCACTACTGCAAGTCAGTCAGTCAGTCAGGCAATCAGTTAGTGCGGCAGTGAGTCAAGAAGTAGGCACTTGAAATATGTACAAAATTTAAATGAAAGTCATGCTATGCTATGCTGTTTTTGTTGATCGCTTAAATCCAAATGTTATTAAAGATAAGTGTCTGTGTGTATGCCTAGTTGTGTTTGTGCGACTCCTATGTTTGGGGGAAACTGACAGCATTTGGGTGGCTGGCTGATTATTTGAGGAAGCCCGAAAGCAATAAGCACGTGGCTCTTGTATAGATGTAGATGTGTTGCACTGTGCATGTGTTTGAATGTCGGCGCCTGTGTGTGCGTGTTGTTGGCGTTGTCAGCGTATGTTTAGTCTGTGTTAAGTGTTTTGGATGGTTTTCTTCTTTTGATGTCTCTACTTACTCATCTACTCGTCTGTCATTCAATCCAGTTATATCTTTTGGTCTATATATTTATATTCATATACATATGTATAAATGTATACAGCTATAATTATGTATTGTGCGATTTGTGGTCTATTTAACTTATGTACATATGTATATGCAAAAAAAAAGTTTTTATTGGACGATAAACATAAGCCAGGCGTTTAATGTGCATTTCTTTCAACTGTATCAGAATACTTAAAATTCCTTTCTATACTCAGCTGAGCAGAGCTCACAGAGTATATTAATTTTGTTCGCATAACGGTAATCCGCAACGGCATAAACTAACCGAGATAGATATAGACTTCTTATATATCAAAATGATCTGGACGAAAAAAGAAATTCATTTAGCCATGTCCGTCCGCCCGCCTGTCCGTAAACACGATAACTTGAGTAAATTTTGAGGTATATTAATAAAATTTGGTATATAAGTTCTTGGGCACTCATCTCAGATCGCTATTTAAAATGAACGAAATCGGACAACTTTTCCAAAGACGGATAAAGCAATGAGACTTGGTAAATGGGCCTTATGACGTAGAATTAAAAATTAGTAAAATTTTGGACAATGGGCGTGGCACCGCCCACTTTTAAAATAAGGTAATTTAAAAGTTTTGCAAGCTGTAATTTGGCAGCCGTCGAAGATATAATCATCAAATTTCGCAACAACGTTACTCCTATTACTATATGTGTGCTAAATAAAAATTAGCAAAATCGGATGACGAACACGCCCACTTTTTAAAAAAAAAAAAAATTTTTAAAGTCAAAATTTAACAAAAAATTTAATATCTTTACAGTATGTAAGTAAATTACGTCAACAATCAACTTCAGTAATGATATGGTTCAACAAAATACAAAAATAAAACAAAATTTCAAAATGGGCGTGGCTCCGCCCTTTTTCATTTAATTTGTCTGGGATACTTTTAATCCCATAAGTCGAACAAAAATTTACCAATCCTTGTGAAATTGGGTAAGGGCATAGCTTCTATGACGCTAACTCTTTTCTGTGAAAATGGGCGAAATCGCTTGAGGCCACGCCCAGTTTTTATACACAGTCGACCGTCTGTCCTTCCGGTCAGCTGTTAACACGATAAGTGGAGCAAAAATCGATATATCTTTACTAAACTTAGTTCACATACTTATCTGAACTCACTTTATCTTGGTATTAAAAATAGCCGAAATCCGACTATGAGCACGCGCATTTTTTCGATCTCGAAAATTTCGAAAAATTAAAAAAAAATGCCATACTTCTATACCAAATATGAAAAAGGGGATGAAACATGGTTATTGGATTGGTTTTTTGACGGAAAATATAACTTTAGAAAAAACTTTGTAAAATGGGTCTGACACCTACCATATTAAGTAGAAGAAGATGAAAAAGTTCTGCGGGGCGAAATCAAAAGCCCTTGTAATCATGGCAGGAATACTGTTCGTGGTATTTCATACATAAATAGATTACCGATACCCGACAGATGATGTTCTTGGTCAACCTGGTTCACATTTTGGTCGATATCTCGAAAACGCCTTCACTTGTTCAACTAAGGGCCACTCCCTTTTAAAACCCTCATTAATACCTTTAATTTGATACCCATATCGTACAAACATATTCTAGAGTCACCCCTGATCCGCCTTTAAAGCGATATCTCGAACTATGACCCACTCCCTTTTAAAATACTCTTTAATACCTTCCAGTTGATAGCCATGTCATACAAACACATTCCAGGGTTGCCCTAGGTTCATTTTCCTACATTTTCTTTAATTTGTCTCCAAAGCTCTCAGCTGAGTATGTAATGTTCGGTTACACCCGAACTTAGCCTTCCACCATCTGTATTTATACATGTAAACAAACGCAGATAGTTAAATAAACATAAATATTTAAAGATATACTCGTATAACAAAAAAATTTCTATATAAATATACTCTGTTGTGTGCGAGCAAGCAAGCAAATATTTGCTAAAACATGTGCAGAGGGCGGGGTTAAAGAGTACATTTTTTTATTTGCAGCGTTGTTATAAAACTTTATTATTATTACTTTAAGCGAGTTATGATATGAATATTTGCATATATCTCTGTCAATTATCATATTTATTACAGTTTTACGATGTGATTTATTTAGTTTCGCAAGTTTTATTGCGATCACTATTTTCTATAATACGATAAAAACAAATGTTTGGTTCAAAAAAAAAATAAGGCCAATGATATTGCAAGCTATTAAGAGAGCTTTAAATAATGTACGAAATCAAATGCAATAGTAGTTACATAACCACATTTAAATAACAATTTAGTATTATTCGTTGAGTACACTGGTTTCAGGTTTTCCTATAAGTGCTTACCTCCTGAAAGGGGTAAACTCATATACATATTTGAAGCTCTTATAAGCGAACATGTGCTCTGAGAAGGCGATCTTGTAATTTGAGACCTCCCGTAGGGCTAATATTGTAACGAATTTTGGGGGTTTCTGATAATTGTGCACCTTCTGCTAACGTTCGAATCGCTTAACTGTCGAATAAATAACTCCAATATTCAGTATTTCAAAATGGTCTTTATTTATACTACTACTAGACATCTTTTCTCTAATTAAATACTTGATAAATTTGTTAGTTTAACTTCATTTTGGTATCGTTACGATCCGTTGATAAACTTTGAAAGAGGTTATTATCCGTTGATTTATTTCGAGTTCATGTTCCTGCTCGGGCGCCATGTACATTAGATTTGCAGATTTGTAGAGTGTGTCGTTTTTCTCGAGTTAATTTGTACCACATGTTGTACATTTGAACGTAGTCTGCAAAATCGTCAATTTATACTCAGATATACCGCTTCCACAGCTTTTTGTACAGATGTTTATAATTTTAATAAAGGGATATACATCTGTAGTGGAATTCACTAACTTTCTTAACGATATTTGCCATCGCTTTATTTGCGAATCGATAACTATAACGATTTCGTTATTCAGTAGCTATTTTGTATCGATATTCGTTAATCGACGATCATCTGTGTTGTTAAATAAACGGCAAGTGAATTGGCTGCGTTAAAAATCACGAAATTTACATTTCTGACAATTTTAGTTAAAAAAGAAAATCGGAGCTTTAATTAAATACCTTCAAACACGAAAAGCTGCTTTATTTATAAATCAAATGGCATTTGAGTACTTGGCGTACGTTTTATCACAAGATGAAGAGTTACTGAGGCCATCCCCAGTGGACAGACGCCTTCTTAGAGAAGTAGATAACCCATTCCACCTGAATGCAACCGAGTTTCGAAAGCTGTACCGACTAACACCAGACTTGGCTCATGATATTATTTCTCAACTTGATGGTCAATTAAGGGGTACAAGAATAACTGCGATATCAACAGAGAAACAGGTAAATCATGGAATTTCATATAATTTTCAATTGAACACTATTATACAAATTTCAGGTTCTAACTGGTTTACGCTTCTTCGCAACTGGTTGTTATCAACGGCCCGATGGAGAACAATGGGGCATATCAATGAGCCAGTCGTCTGTAAGCCGCTGTATACAGCGCGTAACAAATGCTATCAACCATTCTTTGTTTTTCGATAAAGTAAAGTTTCCGATGACTCAAATAGAGCGGCAAGCTGCGAAAGAAATTTTTTCTGCGTCACCTGCTCCATTTGTGGGAGGTACTCTTGGGGCCATTGATTGCACTCATGTGTCGATCATGAGCCCCAGAAATCATATAGTTCGTAGGTACATGAGCAGGTATTGTCAAAATTGATGCTTGTGTATATCTATGTGTATGTGCTGTGTGTTCATTCAGAACCGAGTGGTTTTTACTGATCGATTTGTGTGGCTGACTGAGGCAGGTAAAAGTCAGTAATTCTAGTCGTTTGACCTTTTTTGTGGGTTTGTTGTTTTGGTGCGTTTATTGTTTTGTGTTTATTTGTTGTTGTGTGTTTGTCTGTTGTACCTGTGTAATTACTTTGTTTCTTGTAAACAACTTTTAAAAGTTCAAATAATGTGTCAGAAATTGTGTTTATCTGTTTATTATTCTACCGTCGAATTTTTTCTGTTTGTAGATTTCCATGTTTCAAATACATCTAATAAAGTAGATGCATCGTTTACGGCTATGCAAGCGAGGACGATGCCAAGATCGACAACTGCTGAAGAAAATAGTCCGCGAAATCAGTGTCGATAATGTTACAGCAAAAATGCTGAAGACAGTAGCACAGAACGCTATTAAAAAACGAAAAATATGGTACGTTTCCCTGAAGTTATGCGAAAGCGCTCTTTGGGGTGGGCGACGGTTTCATATTTAGTGGTTTTAAGACGACTGACACACGGTTTCTGCGACAGTAGCAATTATGATACATTGAGCATTTGCCATCTCAACGCGCAAAAAAAAACAAAAATAGATCACGTAAAGTAGTATATCATAGACATTTAAAGCATGTGAAGTAAGTCACTTTTTTCTTACTAAAGGTCTCATTTTTTTCTTTCCCCTTTCTTATTTTAATCAAAAGTATCCACAGGTAAGTAGCCAAAATTTCGCAGCATTTAAGACACTTCGATAATGGAGCTGCTGCATTAATGTGTCGCCATATACTTAAGTTACGTAAATGTGTATAAGGCATGTTGCGAATCATATCGAACGCAAATATTAAAGATCGACGGATTTTCGTTCTCTTCAATTTCGGCCACTTTGGGCTCGCGTTTAAATTTGGAGTTCTCACATCTGCAGGTCTGGTTCTCTGTTTGTGTGATTTTATTTTTACAACAATCAAACATGCTAGAGAGAAATAATTTTTGCACAGCTGACTTGATAGCCAGTATGACGCGAATAGCCCAATTGACTTTTACAGTGTGGACATATTTGAAATTGTTTTACAAATAGTTTGTAGAGCCACTCAATACTGCCTCTCCACACGCAACACTCTCTTATTGCGGCACATTCTCGTTATCAGTAGCTTCGCTTTGATATTTGCGGATTCGAGTGTTAAAGTATTGTGGAAGCTTTGCGTTTGTGAATATAAATATTCGCAGCATCCCCAATATATTTGCATGTAAGTTTGTTCAGAGTAGCCATAGTCTATATCTGCGACAGTTGTCTAACATGTTATGTTACGTATTATTTACTTTAACCACCAGTAATTTTTATAACACTTTGTTAAGTTGCGGTTATTCCCTCTTTCCTCTGCCCAACCATCATACGTTTAACCTGTTCCTAGTATCTGACGTATTGTTTTATTTACAATTGTTGCTTGCTTGTGCTACGTCGCACAAGTGTACGCAGCACATGGTGAGTAAATCAATTGGTGGATCGGAGAACAAGATTTTCGTGACGTAAACGGCAAATAAATGAAGCTTATAAATAAATAATGGAATATGTTAAAAGTTTAAATTATACATGTGTTTACAAAAAAAGTGCTAAATGATTGGGATTAAGATTTCATTATAAAACTAAAGAGAAATGAACGGAAACTCGTGTACCTATGTGGATATACATGTACATATTTAGATTGTATGAGAGAAGGGGTTAGAAGAATGCCAAGGCAACATGAGGACAAACGGAAATTGGGGCATTTCATGTACTTTGAGCACGAGTGCTCTACGTTTATATACACAAGTTGCTATACGAATATTTGTGTTGTGGTCCATGCTAAATAGGGAGATTAATTCAGTTATCGTACATTGAAATGTTCATAGGTATGTACAGATATGAGTACTAAAAAAGCAGCGTATATAATGCAAATGCTTTATACCACTCATTTTGCATGTAATGCAACGAAGGAATTTTAAAGACCGTCTTCACCATAGTCATCTATTAGTTTAAAACATTTTCGCTTTTTCCCACTCTAATAGTTAAGTGAAATGAAGAAGTTTAAACAAAATTCAGCTGTTTGGCTATTTTTCGTGTATTTAAAATAGATTTTTGCGATTTTTTCTACAAAATATTCATATTATCGATAAAAACCCGCTGGTCACCCTGGGTTGGTGAAAACGCAAATGTCAAATGAAGCTATTTGATAGATTGCTATCCTCCAATTAAAATTCAACTTAACTGTAGATTGTGAAAACGGCCATAAGAATCAAATGTTTACTCCTTGATGATGAAGTGTGTATTGCGCTTTTTTCATTTATCATTGTACCTGTTTACACCCATATCATACCTGATGAAGGACCCAACTTGCGTCGAAACGCGTGAAAGGAAATAAACCTTTGTTTTATTCAAAGACTTGCGTAAAAGCTTCAAAAACAACCCGTTCATTTCTTCAATAAAGTTGAGCTAATTGGCATTAAGAGGGTACGGAAATAATCTCTTTCTAAAAAGTTAATGGTGTCCAGGTGTCGAGGTGTCCAGGACCCAATTTAATATATAATTTCTCATGCGGAAATGGAGGATTAATTCATGTGGATGGATGGGCCCAAAACCATTTTTATAAAGGTAGCGGCTTTCGAGAATATGTACGACGCCGTTTAAGTTCAAATTATTAAATTACAGAACATTTACTCGTCGAACTCCTCCGAGTTAAAACTAATACAGGGTGTCATACTGCTATTAGCTGCAAACTAAATACCTTCATAAATGTTTTTAAGCGGAAAACGATCCGAAGCACTTAAATCAGCTGCCAAAGCAGTGCTTTTGGAACAAAAGGATCGAGGTAATCAGATAACAAATTATTTCACAAAAGATCTACGCATATTACATGTATTGGATCAAATAACGTAATAACCGGGAAATAGATTGATAAAACAGTCGATAATCGGTGCTCATAGAGAACAATCATAGTCGATCGCTTTCTCATTAACAGTTTTGCTGTTGCTTATTATGCTTTACATTCTCTTTTAACACTTAATTCGCACGTGGGTGTTTGACTTATCTATAATTATTGGTGTTTTAAATAAGTGGTGAAGAGTTATCTTTAGTGTAAGATGGCGTCCTCCTCTGGAGGAAACTATTTTTCTTTACTTGATCCAGGAGATAGTGCCTGTAAATATCCTAATCAGAAGAGAAAGAAAAGTGAAGTGAACATTAATAGCACTACTTCGTTCCCACTACTAGGCCAGAAAAACCACCAATTCAAGGCGCAGTGCCCTAAATATGTAACAATCAAGAGTACAGTGCCAGATAAACCTATTACCAACTACACTCAGAAAAAAAATTACAGTAATATCAACAGTTATCTACTGTTAAGATCAAAAATGGTTGAATTAACGGAAATCTGTTAATTTAAACAGATTTATGGATTGAATTAACGAAAAAATCCTTTGATTTAACGAGCGTAACTCCTTTTTATTCAAAAGGCCTATTCTGTTAATTATTGCCAGAAATCACAGTTAATCAGGGCTGTCATGGAATCCAATTGCTGTCGGAATCGGATTTAAAAACGACAAAAAAATAAATTTGGTGTCATGAAATCCAATGTTATCGGTTTAATGGTCGAATCGGAATTAGTGTTGGTTTTAGGTGTCACAGAATCCTATAATATCGGTTTTGCTATCGAAAACAAACCAATCAGTTAAATGCCATTGGATTTCATTTTTTCGTAGTTGTTTTGCTCTTGTAGTTGAATGTTTTCTAAAAATGTAAGTAAATAAAGGTTTATTTTATAAAAATAAATGTAAATTTACATATATTTTCATTCTTAATAGGGGAAAACATAAGAATTCAATGCAAATCAGTATTTTGACTGAATCTATGGAGAAACATCCAGATATTCCGAAGGGCTTCACAAAGCACATCATCTAAAATCGTTGACACCGTGCTTCTACCTACACTCATGCTAGAATCCTTGCTAACTGATCTTTGATAGGGTCCTTCAGCTAAAAATCGTAACGTAGCTGCTAGTTGCAGCACTGGCAGAACTTTCGAGCGAGTTACGCATCCTTCAATGGTGTCCAATACCATTCGGAAAGCCTCTTTGCTTATGCGGTAGTATGCAATGTAACTGCAAATACACTATACATATCTAGAAACCCACAGAAACAGTTTATTTACGCTCTCTCTGGAAACTCAAATGGATTGCTGAGATCTCTCCAAAATTTTCCTTTTGACCTTCTAGCAACTTTCTTCTTCCAATAATATAAATGCTACAACTGCTGATGCTATTTTGATGTCAATCAATTTGTTTATTGCTGTTTAAATGCACAAAACAACTATTTTATAAAATTTTGCCAAAAAAATTAACACCAAAATTGCCGGTGCACCGCAAAACAGCTGATTCGAACATTGGTTTTATTTACATTCGAAAGAAGCAAAACTAAGACGGTTTTATGACACCAATTTAAATCAATATTGGTTTGTAATTCCGACAAAACGCAAAACCGACTTGGATTCCATGACAGCCCTGAATATAACCACCGATTTGTTAATTTGAACCATAAAATCTTTTTTTCTAACCTGTAAATCCTTATGTTACTTCAACATAAAAGTTCTGTTGATTATTAACAGAAATCGCAGTTGTGTTGCCCAACTATCACTGTGGAATGAATTGTAAATATGTTAGTTTTGGTCGTCTGTTAGCTCAACAGATCAAATCTGGTAATTTTGAACAGAATTGCAAGTTAACTTGCCATTGCTGCAGTTAAATCAAACCAAATTCTGTCCAAATATTTAAAACAACAACATTAAGTCCCGTTAGGTGTTGGAAAGTATACATACATGCGAGTGTTTTGCAGCTCATACGTTCATTCGTGTATTTATTTGCAAAAAACGTGTGCGGAAATTTATTTACAATTACTACTGTTGCTGGTAATTTGATGAATTTTTAATTTAATCACTAAATAAAGTGTGTGCCGGTAAATATCTGTAACTTTTCTATAAAATGGACCCGGAAAATAGTGATTTTGATATATTTGTATGCCAAAGCAAGGAAGTAGAGGAAGACGAGAAACTGCTATTGTTGCTGAAGGAATGGGATTTGGAAAAAATTTACCTTATACTAAGACGTAAGTATATATACATACATCGAATTAATACTACAAAAATATTGGATTAATATCAATGTTATGGTGAAATTTAAGGTTTATTTGAATTCAATACTTGTGGAGGGGATAATATTGCACCATCAATATATGTATGCCTACATACATACGCACATATGTATGCATGTGCATATGTACATAAGGTCAATAGTACCTTTCCTTTTATTTTAATGCACTTATTTTTAAATATACAGATGCCAGCGTTGGAATTGAAGAATTACGATATCTCACTGAAACGGACCTTTGTCAAATATTTCCTTCCGTAGAAGTAGTGGGTACTAAAGCAAAATTGCGTGAGAAAATTTAATTGTGGAAAAAGGACGAGGTAATAGTTATATGATATGTATATATTAACAAATTTGATATGCACACATCTTAATTATTAGTTTGGTGAAGGTGAAGATCTGACGGCAGCACTCCAAAAAGTGAATCAGTGGTTAAAGCATAACGATAGACATCAATCTTTTACTTCGCCTTCTATTGAGACACCGCGTTCACAGTGTTCATTTGAAGTAAGTATATGTGTCACCGTGTATTTTTGATATTTGTATATAATATATGTCGTTATATAACTTATCCTTGTAGTGTGATATTCAAACCATCTTACCACATTATCCTCGAGGAAAAGATTCCCTGGAGTATTATGAAGATCAAAAAACGCTCACACCTTACCACCAGCAAAGCATAGCAAACTGTGTTATTGACCACTACTTGGCATCCAGATAGAAGCTGTCATTGAACGATTTGGACAAAATTGCTGACAGTATATGCAAATACTTTCCTGGAGAGCGTTCGGTAAGTATTCGGATGAATATTTTATGTGCATGGGTTGGAGCATAATCACCACTTTAAACACAGCACTGTTCATAAAAATAGTAGCCGAATTTAATGCGGGTCTCTTTGGCCTGTTTATTCATCGCTGAATTAATTGACTGAACAATTACTTTTGACATAAATATGTGGCAAAACAACATTCGCATCGGTTATTAATGAACAGAAATATAAGGTAAAAGAACAACATCCATTGTTATTAATAACAGATACCTTATTAAATTAACAGAATGGGGAACAGTTAATTTGACGGAGATTTTTTAAATTCAACAGCAAATCTGTAAAAGTGTTTTCAACAGATGAGCATTTGTTGGTGTAACGGATTTATTCTTTGGATGTGATTTACCTGTGAAATCTGTTGTTTTGACCTGTAATCCGCTGAATTCTACTTTTTTTTTCTGAGTATACAATATATTTCTCGTTTCAAAAGCACTCGAAAATATTTGTTCCGAACCGCCGCAACAAATGTCGTTCACACGGGACGGAAACTTGTTAGTGCTAACTAAAAATGATATACAGACAAATAAATTTCTTAGAGCAAAGAACCTAGTAAATGTCTGCCCCATAATAACAGAGTTGCACCCAACCTTAAACACAATCAATGGCGTAATATTTGCACCCTCCCTACGACACCTATCTGATGCAGATATCGTTGAAGGTCTTAGAGACCAGGCTGTTACAGACTGTCAAAAGATAAAAAAAAATGTAAATGAGGAGCTTGTGAACACCTCACTACATATCATCTCCTTCAACAAATACGATATTCCCAAAGAAATAAAAATTGGTTTTCTCGTCTGTAAAATCTAACCATACATACAAGCACCTATCCAATGCAAAAACTGCTTCAAATTAGGTCACACCAAAAATGCTGTAGAAGTGAAGAGAAATGGGATGTATGTAGTGCAAACGTCCATGACCCTACGATGTGCAAAGAGGTAAAATGCATAAATTGCAGTCATGCCCATAGAGCCAACAACAAAAATTGACCAGCCATTCAAACAAGAGCAGAAACAATTAAAATAAAAACAATAACAAAATGTACATACAAAACAGCTATTGAGAAAGTCAAATCACAAGCCAAAGTTTACGACATCCCAACAGAAACACTCGAAAAAGCTACTGAGTTGAGACAAAAACGGCTCTCTTCTCGATCAAAAATCATACAAAACGACAATTTACGAAATAAATCTTTCTTCTTCCACTCACGAAAATCAAACAAAAGAAAATATAAACAGAGTAAACAAAACTTCAACAACAATATTAATTTCTATCAAAGAAAACACAACTAATGACAAAGATTATTCTCTTTTACACCAATCCGACTCCTCAGTCATACAACAATATTTACAATATAACCCACCACAAGCACTCAACTTTGGCAACAGCTCTCTCAATATAGATATGTATACGGAGTAGAAAACTTAAGTGGCGGGCTCAGGGCGGAAACGTCAATTTGTCAGTCTCAGGTATATATTGGAATTATATACTTATTGAGACTTTTTTCTCTCTGTTTGTTTTTTTTTATGGTCCTAAAGATTCTACAATGGAATCTTAAAGGTTACTATAATAATCTACATGAGCTACAACTAATTGTTAACAACTACTCTCCTGATATCATAGCTCTTCAAGAAACACATCTTTCTACCACTTTTATTAATCTTAACAACTATACAAATTCTCTATGTAATACACCAACACAAACAAATGCAAAGGGTGGTACTGCCTTATTTATCAAGAAAACCTTAGAACACTCTTTTCTACCAATACACCCTAATATATGCGCGGTGACAGCGATAATAACTGCGGAAATCAAAATTGCAGTGTGCTCTATTTATACAACCCCTGGGGAAAATATACCCTCTAACGAGTTACAAACAATATGTGGGAATAATCAGTGTAACACTATTATTTTGGGTGATTTTAATGCCCACAACAAACTATGGGGATCTCCACGAACAGACAGAAGAGGAACTGCTGTGAAAAACTTTCTGCTAAACTCGAACATGTGTACCTTAAATGATGGATCTCCTACCCATTTTTCGACTAGGTCTACGTATACCCATATAGATCTCTCAATTGTACCCACAAATCTCCGCCCATTTTTCTCTTGGGAAACTGACCCACAAATATGTACATGGGAGTGATCACTTCCCTATCTACATCGAATTTTCAAAAATGAGGGAAAAGTGTAACTGAAATGGAGTGGTTAGTATACCCAATCGTTTTAATACTGACAAAGCTGACTGGCTCAAGTTCCAAAATAAGCTTGTAAGTCTTGGTGAAAAATTTGTAATATCTTCCAATGTAAATAAAAATGCAGCTGTATTTCACAGACTAGTTACTGTAGCAGCAAATGAATCCATGCCCCATATTACTAAATCCTATAATAGAAATACTACATACTGGTGGAATGGAAATCTCTCTAACTTGCGCAATCTGAAGACGGCTACTTGGAAAGCTTTTAAAAAACATCCAATTATGGCTAACAGAATAGCATATAAAAAAGCAAATGCTGTTTTTAAGCGGGAATGCAAGGCCTCAAAGAGAATGTCCTTCACCACATTCACTGAAACAATCAACCCAAAAACATCAGTAAAGCTATTATGGGATAAAGTGAACAAATTATATGGGAAGTCAACTAACCTCCATGTTCGTTCACTGGAAACTAAAGATGGTGGAGCGGTAACTGATCCCATCGACATTGCCCAAACTTTCGCCACTACATGGTCGGAGCAAGCTAAAGATACACATTTCTCTACGTCTTTCACCTCCCACAAAGCAAATATAAACTTATCAGTAGAGTATGCAGTCGAAGCAACTGCCAACTTTTTGGAAAATCCTATAACACAAATTGAATTCGATTCTGCTCTTAACACTGCCAAAGGCAAATCTGCCGGCTTCGATAAGATCTCTTATTTCATGCTAAAACACCTTCCATATAATATAAAACATCGATACATTGAGCTTTACAATAAAATATTCCAGCTAGGACAGATCCCACAAGAGTGGAAAACAGCTACAGTTCTCCCTATACAAAAGTCAGGTAAATCTAAAACAGAAGTGAATGGATACCGACCCATTTCCCTTTTATCTTGCCCCGCAAAAATCCTCGAAAAGATAGTAGCCAAAAGACTGGTTTGGTTTCTATCGAAGCGAAAACTCATAAGCCCACACCAAATGGCATTTAAGGCAGGGAAAAGTACTTTAGATGCACTTATGTACATTGATAACCAGAGTTCACAAGCAATATCCAGGAGATATCACGTATCCATTTTATCAGTTGATTTTGAAAGAGCATATGACCGGGTTGGCAAACACGCAATTCTCAATCAGCTGATGGAATGGAGAGTGGGGCTAAGAATACTCAATTATATTCACTCCTTTCTGTCAAACAGAAAGTTTCGTATTAGGATCAACGGTATACATTCGAAAAATTATCCGCTTGACAATGGAATACCCCAAGGGTCGCCATTGTCAGTTATACTATTTCAAATTGGCACAGAACACATTAACAAGATAATGCTTGGGTACCCTCGCTTTAACTACTGTATTTACGCAGATGACTTTTATCTGCTAGCGAAAATTGAGAACGAAGAAGAATTTAAGAACAGATTAAATGCACTATTCCAAGAAATCTTGGACTGGTGCAATTACTCTGGATCAAGGATTTCATTTCAGAAAACGAATCTTTTACATGTATGCAAAAAAACTAGATGTAGATTGAGCGATGTCATTATAGATAATAAGCGAATAGAGAATGTCACCTCACTTAAAATATTAGGCCTAGTTTTTAATAATAAGTATATGTGGTGTTCACACATAGATGCGTTAAGAACATCATTGTTTAATCGATTAAATTTAGTTAGATGCTTAACTTCGTATCACAGCAGTGCACATCCTAATAGCGTTATCAACATAACAAAGGCGTTGGTGCTATCGATAGTTGATTATGGGCTTACTATATACGGCAATACTTCGAAAAGACAACTTAATAAACTTAAGGGCGTTTACAATGCTGCGGTAAGACACAGCATCGGAGCGTTTCGAACGACACCTGTTCAAAATTTATATATAGAGACTGTAATTCCAGATATCCTCAGTAGATACAACGAGGTCACATCCAAACAGATTCACAAACTTATTCTATACACGGACAA
Source organism: Eurosta solidaginis (assembly GCF_040869045.1). Lineage (NCBI taxonomy): Eukaryota > Metazoa > Arthropoda > Insecta > Diptera > Tephritidae > Eurosta > Eurosta solidaginis. The sequence goes on along the minus strand of NC_090319.1, from coordinate 84,509,522 downwards.
CCATTTGGTCACAAATATACACCAAGTCGCCGTAAGCACCAGAAATCCACGATATCCCTCAGCAATCTGGCGTATCATAAAAAACGCGCATAGAATAGGCATTGTTATAAGAGCGCACAAAGTCTACTTTCCTCAGAAGCCTCTTTGGCACTTCAATAATAACTCCATAGTTACCGACTTAAGGAGTCTACCAAAATCAACAACGAGCCCACCTGTTTTTATAGCAAAATTTAATGAAATAGTGGCCAAATTCAGAGCGCAGAACTGGAATCTAATTTATAGAGATGGGTCTAAAAAAGTGATCACGCTACCTCCTTTTCAGTGGTTAGTAGAGATTTACAAATTGAACAATTTTTCCGCCTTGACGAATGCAGCTCAATTTTTACAGCTGAAACTCAAGCACTACTAGAAGCCATTAATACATGTAAAATAATTCGAGGAAAAAATCTCATTTGTTCTGACTCATTATCTGCTATGAAAGCACTGCTTAATATACAGCATAAAAATGAGACCATCCAGAAGATCAGAAATATATTAATCCAACACCCTACCAAGATAAAAATAATGTGGATTCTAAGCCATGTGGTTATCCGTGGAAACGAACTAGCAGACGCAGCGGCCAAATTTGCGACTACTGCACCTATCATCACCCAAAAAACCACCAACAAAAACGACATACTGCGGTTAGTAAAACACCACTATGCTACAATTAAAAGATATGAATGGAACAATTACATACACTGGTACAAGAACGTAAATGAAGAGGGAGTTGCCACAAGGTATCCAAATAATTTTTCCAGAAAAGATCTGATAAAATATACACGTCTAAGACTTGGTCATACACGACTAACGCACAAACATATCATGGAGAAGGTACCACCGCCTTTATGTCACCTTTGCCAAAACAGCACACTAACATTTGATCATTTAGTTAATAACTGTAGCTATGTTAAGAACATGCAATTGTATCTCTTTAACGAAATATGTTTTACCAAATTGCTATAAAATGTTACCTCAGAAAATATAACTAATACTTTATTACTCTTGAAAAGATGTAGAATTTATTACTCAATTTAGATTACTATGAATACGTATCGAAATTACTTCTATTAGGCCGAAGACCACAGTAGTTAGTTGCCTAATTTAACGTTTATTTATGTAATTTAATTATGTAAATAAATTTTTTAATAAATAAATAAATAAATAGATTGATTAAATCTAAATTGCAGTTAGCCACTACTATTTTATTTCTCGGAATTATACATGATATATTCTTATGTGGTTGAACATGTACATATATAGTTAGCTTATTTAAAGACAAACCAAGCACGAAATGGAATGTTTCACCACGTGGATGCACACATAGTATGTATATCTAGTAATTTCCATTCATAACAATGCCAGCGAAAGTGAAATACAATGTACCCAGCATTATGGAAACTATTACATAAGCTTGTGTAAATTTAAGTAAGTTCGTCGCCCCGCTAAGCGATTTATGTTTATGCCAATGCAAACACGGTATTGCATGTTAGGAAGAATGCCAGGGCTGCATGAGAATTAAGCAAAACGAAACTAGCTCTTTTCTAATAGGTACCTATCTTTATCGCTACTTCTACCTCCACATTAGACAGGCTTCAATGGAATTATCTGCAGTTGATAAAACAATGTAACATCTTTTACATATCACACGTGGATCTAACCACCGATCCACTGAAAAAAATCATTCCCACTACAGTGGGGCCCGGTAACCTACACTGATATCTGTTGAGGGCATGCCGCTCTAGCTGCATTAAAAAAATGAATTCTAACTGTGACAGCATATGACAACCTACTGTAAACGGAGTAGTCAGGTGTTCTGTTGATCATATTTAAGTACCTAACAGTTTCTAGCTTATCGAATACATATATGGAAAATCTGAGGAAATTTGATCCGAATTCAGAAATACTTAGGTCTAGTCCAAAAAACCGGAGTAGCTAACTACTTTTATATGAGGCGTGTGAGTTGGCGACATACTTTTAACAATACGAGTTTACTTCGCCTTTCCTTCATTCGCCTTTTCTATATACTAATCTCTCAATCCAAGGCATCTCCCTGCCTAAGTACCGTCTAGTATTCTAAAATTCTAAATAAGTGCATATTTTGTAATCTAATATGTAGTCAAGTACCGAGTTGCAATTTATACAAGTGTAATCCAATAATAAAAAAAATTCAATTTGATTGTAATCTTGAACGAAATGTGTTGAATTGTCAGAGTTAAGGCTGTTAGTACTGATAAGTCAAAATGTGTTTGTGTGAGCGCATTCCCTGCAGGAAAAGCTTTAACTAGTGATTGCGTAATCTAGTTCAAAAGTAGATAGAGCTACAATGTTTCTGAAATACCAGGAAATGACATCGATGTATCGTTCATAAGGGTCGAGGTTTTCGAAATATATATTTTATTAATGAAAAACATTGATGTTTTTATGGGCGATTTTACATCCCCAGCTAGCTACAATGCCAAAGGGGAATCCCTTTTATAATCACTAAATTTTCACCAAGTCTTGGGTTAAGTTAAAATTACGTGGCGATTTGCATTGTATATCTATGAAATCTTAGCATTATACTACTACAATTTAACCCTGCCAATTCGGCCGTTTAAACTGTGTTATCGAAGAAAGTGAAAACTCTAGTCAACTTAAACTCGAGTTTGAATTTGCACTGAGAAACCGGGTCTTAAAATGAGGAATTTGAAATGTTCTAATTTTAAAAATAGTAACGCGAAGGCTCTCGATGCCATAGAAAAGTTAATGTCGCGGGGGACAATTTAAGTTAAATTAATAACGAATGAAAGCTTATTCTATGTGCACTTGTAAAACACCAGCTCAAAATTACTGATTTCCCTACGTGGTAGCTTATTTGTAATTACTTCTTTCCATGAATGAAAAAAAAAAAAACAGAATACATAGTACATATGGGGTATTCCATCCCATTTCGACCAATTTTGAACCCGACCCCTTTAGAATTGGCTGAAAGTTTTTTTTCTTTTTATAGCTTACGAAAAACGTTTTTCAGAATTTTTTCAAATTTTTTCATCCAACTCAAAAAATGTTATGAATTTTTGAAAAAAACACCGTTTTTACTTTCAAAATGCTATAACTTTTTCAAAAATTGGCCGTTTGGGATCTTTTTTTTTTTAAATTTGTTTTTAAATGTACTTTTCGGAAAAAATACAAAAAAATGTTTAAAGTTTTTTTTTTTCAATTAAATAAAAAAAAAAAATAATAATAATAATCGGCCCACTCCGGGATTAGTGGGGATGATTGCAGAATTTATTGAAGTTTTTTATGAGAAAAAAAAAAATGGCGAAATTCGAAAAATCTCGAAAAACTGAAAAATTACAAAAAAAAACTTTAAAAATTTTTTTGTTTTTTTCCGAAAAGTACATTTAAAAACAAATTTTTTTAAAAAAAAAAGGATCCAAACGGTCAATTTTTGAAAAAGTTATAGCATTTTGAAAACAAAAACGGTGTTTTTTAAAAATTCATAACTTTTTTTGAGTTGGATGAAAAAATTCTGAAAAACGTCTTTCGTAAGCTAGAAAAAGAAGAAAAACTTGCAGCCAATTCTAAAGGGGTCGGGTTCAAATTTGGTCGAAATGGGATGGAATACCCCATATAACTTGATTTGATATTTTTCACGCGTTGACTTTCACGATTATCAACAGGGAGGAAAACGTAAAAAAAAATGTGACGCAAGAAAAAAGCAACCACGAACAAAATAAAAATATTAAAAAACGTATTTAGGAATATTAAATTATTTATTGTAACTTGATTAGTCTGACGGCAGCGAAATCACAATTTGACGTTTAATAAATTACAAGCAGACGTATGTACATATATACAGTGGCCGGTGCAAAAATGGCACCAAACTTTCATAAAGGGCTTTGCTTAGAAATTATGAATGAATGAATGAGCGCACTCAAAACTGTCAAAAACGAATTGAACCGGAAAAATATGCATCAACACTTTTAACTTTTTATTAGAAAAGAACAATCTTACCATACACAACAAACAGCTACGCACATAAGTACACAGCAGCTAGGAGCGTAGACGACATTACACACATATGTAAACAGCAACAAAGAGCAGACAATTGATAAACTACACAAGGCAACAGCCAATATGAGATGCAGAGAGATGAGAACACGTAAATAAGCAAGGAATCGAAAAGGCTGTTCGCGAAAAGTCTATGCCCTGGGAGCGCAGTTTAATAGTAAAGCCAGTTTGATTTTAAAAGTGAAGTACGTAAATAATTTCATTGGTAAATTCTACTACCATAGTAGTGCAGTAGTTTTTTAAGTTTTTATAAATGACCAACCAAAAATACGAATCGCAATTATGAAGTATGCTATTTATGTGAACTCTACTGTATATGTATGTATTAAAATTGTACGTAATACAATAAGGTGAAGCGGAAATTTACAATATACTATATGTAGCAGACTAAAGGGGGAAACTTTTATACATGAGCTTTAAATAAATACACTGAGCTATTGCATGCAAGCAATGGTTTTTATATCGCTGGTTACAGGCGACTAATAATTTTTATGAAAGTATTTAACAAAATTACATTGATTATTATGTATGTAAGAAAACTTTTAACTTAATAATAACGATATATGTACATATAATTACCTTAACTAAAAGCAATAGAGAAAGTAACAATTTTGTTTGATCCAAATTATGTATGTGCTTTTTTATTGTAGGGAACTTTGTATTACTTCAAAATTCCTGTTGATCCATTTCTATACGATACTTTTTTTAAGCTGTTTTGGAATCGTTTGTTTATTATCTATCCGATTGCATAGAAAACCACCTCTGCACCTCACACCAACAGCATTTGATGGAAGACTAAGTGCGTGTACATTGGGACCGGTCGATTTGTGGGGAGGCAAAAAAATCGCCAATAGCTCTATGAAAATCATATTCTAGGGATCAAAATAAGAAACTTTGCCGATGGAACCATACCTCTAAAACGAATTCTGATGTCCCCCCCCCCCCCCTTTGGGTCGTAGGGGCAAATTTTGAAAAATCCCATTTTGAAATGCCTATGTTTTTTATACTCAGTTGAGCAGAGCTCACAGAGTATACTAAGTTTGATTGGATAACGGTTGGTTGTACATATATAAAGGAATCGAGATAGATATAGACTTCCATATATCAAAATAATCAGGATCGAAAAAAAATTTGATTGAGCCATGTCCGTCCGTCCGTCCGTCCGTTAACACGATAACTTGAGTAAATTTTGAGGTATCTTGATGAAATTTGGTATGTAGGTTCCTGAGCACTCATCTCAGATCGCTATTTAAAATGAACGATATCGGACTATAACCACGCCCACTTTTTCGATATCGAAAATTTCGAAAAACCGAAAAAGTGCGATAATTCATTACAAAAGACCGATAAAGCGACGAAACTTGGTAGATGAGTTGAACTTATGACGCAAAATAGAAAATTAGTAAAATTTTGGACAATGGGGGTGGCACCGCCCACTTTTAAAAGAAGGTAATTTAAAACTTTTGCAAGCTGTAATTTGGCAGTCGTTGAAGATATCATGATGAAATTTGGCAGGAACGTTTCCCTTATTACTATATGTACGCCTAGTAAAAATTAACAAAATCGGGGAAGGACCACGCCCACTTTTAAAAAAAAAATTTTTTTAAAGTAAAATTTTAACAAAAAGTTTAATATCTTTACAGTATATAAGTAAATTATGTCAAGATTCAACTCCAGTAATGATATGGTGCAACAAAATACAAAAATAAAAGAAAATTTAAAAATGGGCGTGGCTCCGCCCTTTTTCATTTAATTTGTCTAGGATACTTTTAACGCCATAAGTCGAACAAAAACTAACCAATCCTTTTGAAATTTGGTAGGAGCATAGTTTTTATGGCGCTAACTGTTTTCTGTGAAAATGGGCGAAATCAGTTAATGCCACGCCCAGTTTTTATACACAGTCGTCCGTCTGTCCTTCCGCATGGCCGTTAACACGATAACTTGAGCAAAAAGCGATATATCTTTACTAAACTCAGTTCACGTACTTATCTGAACTCACTTTATCTTGGTATGAAAAATGAACGAAATCCGACTATGACCACGCCCACTTTTTCGATATCGAAAATTTCGAAAAATGAAAAAAATGCCATAATTCTATACCAAATACGAAAAAAAGGATGAAATATGGTAAGGTAATTGGATTGTTTTATTGACGCGAAATATAACTTTAGAAAAAACTTTATAAAATGGTTGTGACACCTACCATATTAAGTAGAAGAAAATGAAAAAGTTCTGCAGGGCGAAATAAAAAACCCTTAAAATCTTGGCAGGTATTACATATATAAATAAATTAGCGGTATCCAACAGATGATGTTCTGGGTCACCCTGGTCCACATTTTGGTCGATATCTGGAAAACGCCTTCACATATACAACTACCACCACTCCCTTTTAAAACTCTCATTAATACCTTTAATTTGATACCCATATCGTACAAACTCATTCTAGAGTCACCCCTGGTCCACCTTTATGGCCATATTTCGAAAAGGCGAACTCCTATAGAACGAAGGCCCATTCCTTTTTAAAAATACTCATTAACACCTTTCAAATGATTCCCATATCGTACAAACAAAGTCTAGAGTCACCCCTGGTCCAGAAAGGCCCACTCCCTCTTAAAATACTCATTAACTCCTTTCGTTTGATACCCATATTGCACAAACGAATTCTAGAGTCACCCCTGGCCCACCTTTATGGCGATATCTCGAAACGGCGTCCACCTATGGAACTAAGGATTACTCCCTTTTAAAATACTCATTAACACCTTTCATTTGATACCCATATAGTACAAACGCATTCTAGAGTCACACCTTGTCCATCTTTATGGCGATATCTCGAAAAGGTGTCCACCTATAGAACTAAGGCCCACTCCCTCTTAAAATACTCATTAACTCCTTTCGTTTGATACCCATATTGCACAAACGAATTCTAGAGTCACCCCTGGTCCACCTTTATGGCGATATCTCGAAAAGGGGTCCACCTATAGAACTAAGCCCCACGCCCTTTTAAAATAATCATTAACACCTTTCATTTGATACCCATATCATACAAACAAATTCTAAAGTCACCCCTGGTCCACCTTTATGGCGATATCTCGAAAAGGCGAACACCTATAAAACGAAGGCCCACTCCCTTTTAAAAATACTCATTAACACCTTTCATTTGATACCCATATCGTACAAACAAAGTCTAGAGTCACCCCTGGTCCACCTTTATTGCGATACCTCGAAAATGCGTCCACCTATAGAACTAAGGCCCAGTCCCTCTTAAAATACTCATTAACTCCTTTCGTTTGATACCCATATTGCACAAACGAATTCTAGAGTCGCCCATGGCCCACCTTTATGGCGATATCTCGAAACGGCGTCCACCTATAGAACTAAGGCCCACTCCCTTTTAAAATACTCATTAACACCTTTCGTTTGATGCCCATATTGTGCAAACAAATTCTAGGGTCACCCCTGGTCCACCTTTATGGCGATATCTCGAAACGGCGTCCACCTATGGAACTAAGGATTACTCCCTTTTAAAATGCTCATTAACACCTTTCATTTGATACCCATATCGTACAAACGCATTCTAGAGTCACCCCTGGTCCATCTTTACGGCGATATCTCGAAAAGGCGTCCATCTATAGAACTTAGGTCCACGCCCTTTTAAAATACTCATTAATACCTTTCATTTGATACACATATCGTACAAACGCATTCTAGAGTCAACCCTGATCCACCTTTATGGCTATATCCCTAAATAGCGTCCACCTATAGAACTATGGCCCACTCCCTCATAAAATACTCTTTAATGCCTTTCATTTGATACACATGTCATACAAACACATTCCAGGGTTTCCCTCGGTTCATTTTCCTACATGGTTATTTTCACTTATGTTGTCACCATAGCTCTCAACTGAGTATGTAATGTTCGGTTACACCCGAACTTAACCTTCCTTACTTGTTTCTCTTTGGAGTTTATTTTTCCCTTTAGAAATTTATTTAGTCAGAACATATGTAAATGAAAAAATGAATTTAACTTAGTAATAGAAAAGAAATTAAAAAAATTATTAGAAATTTGCGTTTTTACAACCCCCTTTTAAAACCAAGGCATCACTGTGACACAATTGCAGATCGTAAAATTGCTTGTGTTGTTTTTTTTAAGCCACCACAAGACACAGCAGGTAGAATTGAAATTTCCCCTACCCCAAACAATATGTAAATAAGTTACAAATAAAATCGTAAATACAGTGTATCTCTATTAAAAAATCATGTTAAACTACACACGCTACTATGAAATGTACCAAAAAGCGGAGAAGCAAAGGGCGCATCAACTAATAAAAAACAAATACATAACAAAAATTATGAATGGATAATATTTTTTGTTTCTGCTTATTCTCTGCGCGTGCTGTTGTATGTAATTGGGAACACAGCACAAGTGTAAAAAGAAATCGCATAAATTATGCCATATCTTTCGAAATATTGAAAAAATAAAATAAAAAACATAATCTGTTATGAGCTATAAAATTCAACTGACCAGCAACTATGTGGTCGTTTTTTTGTTTTCCTTGCTGATATCATTGCGCATTAATACTAAACTTTATATGAATATGTATATCTATAGGAATGAATGTATGAAAGTTTTAGTCAGCAGGTTATGTGGTTACTCTTAGTCTAAACTACTAGAGGGTTGAGTTTTAATTTTATTATCGCCAGCTAAGATTGTGTGAGCTGCTCAGATTTGCGTTCATTGACTTACAATTGTGCTTATATATCTATAAGTGCATGTGTGTGTGTTTTTTTATTTTTATTTTTTTATTTAGTTTTGATTTATGCAAATTATTGCTATGCATAAATTGAAAATGCAAAAGTGGCCATTAAGTGGTAAATAATCAGATATTTTGTATTTGTAGTTATAAAACGCCGAATAATTTATATAATAACCAAATATAAAAATAATTTCAAAGGATAAATTCAATAGGAATTTGTAATATTTATACATATGTAAGAGGTACATATTGTAACGAATTTAGGGAAATCCTGGTTATTATGCTTATGTTGAATAAATCACTCCAATATTCAGTATTGCGAACTGATCTTTATTTAGAACACTTTGGGAGTAGTACTTCACAATTATACGTCACAACTGATAGCGTGTTTAAATCAAAACTGATTAGTCATTCCTCAGCTTGCGCTGCTTTTATACTCTATGTTGCCTCGTCCGCATATTTCTACTTAGGTCTAGACGTTTCGCCTTCTAGAACTGTTGTATCTACTGCTTGGTAATTGAGCTATATGCTTGTGTATGTGTGAGTAACAACTTCGACTGATTACTACATGTGTGTGTGTGAGACATCTCTTCACTTCGAGCTGCTTGGTATGTGCGTACATGTACATAAGTTTGGCTGCTTACTGTATTCGCCACAATATATATGTACATATATATGTATGCCTTTGATTATCGTCCTAAGAGTATTTTTCGAGTCCCATAAGTGCCAAAAATGAGCTGCTTATGAGTCCAATAAGTGTCATATATGACTCCTATTTAGCCTCGACACATGAAATATGGCAAGAGTAGACAAGAAAGGGAATTGCGTTCATTTCAGACTCCTAAATGAGTTCATAAAGAGCGTAAACCCTCCGATTTAGGATTTCTGTCTGAATCTTTTATGACTCCGAATGTTTGCTGGGTATGTTTTATCTTTTATTAATGCAAAATTAGATATGTATAAGTTATTTTTTTAACTCTTTTTTGTTGTACCTGCGTGATTGCATTATTTTTTTGTAAATCTGTTTTAAACATCCGAATATTTCGCCAGAGTCAGTGTTTGTTTCTTCGTTTATTATTCTATGGTCAAATGTATTTTGCTCTATATATTTTAATGTTTTCAAGCACGTTCAGACATCGACCTTTTGCTTAATTTTGTTTTATTCATTTTCCGACACTGTGAATAATTGAGTATACGATTTTCCGTCATACTTAATTAAACTTGGTTTAGAAACAAACGGCTTTTATTAAATTTTTTGCTCTATTAAAGATATAAGACATGTGACTTGTCCTAACCGACACAAGCTAAACTGTGTATTTTACTGTAAAATATGTTAGTGTAGTGAAAAATTCGATTGGTTTCGCTTGCAACTCTAATTCTCCCCTCCCCTTCTTGTATCAACACAAAATATCGAGAGAAGGTTGCATTGAAATACAGCCGGGTATCCCCTTTGGCAACAAATCATCCAGGACGGTTCTTTCTCACCGAAATCCCGCAGCTCTCCTTTGAGGCAGAACAGCTTAGATTGTATGCCTTCAAGCTCTCAGAAACATGATTCGGAGCTTTGGAGTTCGGCTAAATCACCACACCATCGCCAAGGTGCATACCCTAGTGAAAGCATGTAGTAATAGCAGATGGAAAATTATGTTTTCACAAGTTGAAGTCATTAATATGATGGGATTTCTCATACAGTTTAGATGATGTCTACAAATGTAGACTACCGGCCAAAAGGTGGTGTATTTTTGAGTGGGGCCTTACTTAGAATTGATAGTAAGAGGGCTGCTGAAACCCTTGAGGCCTGCTGTTTAGAAAATTTTAAATGTATTTGACTTTTTTCACAATTTCCTACAAATGTATACTACTGGCGGCTAGCATGGAAAAAGTTTTTCAAAGCGGAGTCGCCCTGCAGATTTGGCAAACACTCCGACAGTATTTCTTCTCAGTGAAAACTCATTTGCCTTGCAGATGCCGTTCGGAATGATGTAGGTCCCGTCCCGAGAACTTGTAGCAAAAATTAAAAAGAGCGCGGTGCAATTTGGGAGAAAAGTTCAGCCTAAAAATGTTTGACCAAGTTGTTTTGAAGTGCAAGTTATATAAACTCCACTTGTTCGACCCTACGTTTAGCTAGGCTTCCTAGCTTCCTCAGGGGTGATCTATTTATCTGCAACAACAAATATACATTACACATCAAAAACGAACAGTCATGGTATATACATACAAACATATAACAATACTTACAAAATTTAACTTTAGCTATTTTACACTAAAGGGCATAAATCAGTACCACTCTTCACTGGTATCATTGTCATACTAAGTTTTGATTATAAACATAAAAGGTATGTAGCTGCAATAAAGTCAGTATCTTCTTTCTTGTTTACTGTGTTTCTCTTTTCTCCATTATTCTCAAACTCTCCAATGTGTATAGTGTTCTGCCTTTTTTGTTTTTGTCTATTATTTTTGTGTTTATAAGATTTAAGTTTCGCGCCTTGTATTGACTTATTTTTTATTTTTATTTTTTAGTTTGTTCTCAGGTTTTTGAGTAAGTTAAGTCTGACCGCACGTATGAGTTGGGAAACGCTGGCCTTGCCGTTTCTAAGTTTGTAGCTCATAGAATTGGCAGAGCCAACCATTCCATTTATTTTTGTTGCAGGGACCGCGTCTACTCTTCCAAATGGATCTGTCGAAAATCCGAACGAGAGTCGCACAAAGAATTGTAGACAATCGAATAAAAACGCGTGAACTTATATTACGTTTGTAAGTATATATGCTTTATTAATTCTAGTTGTCCGAAGCAATATTGGACGAACTAAATAAAGCTCACAGTTGCACTGCTTACACGGTATTTATAGGCGACCATGACGATGCTGATCGTCAGTGATGAGTTTTAAGATAATACTATACACAGCACAGTTGTATTTTGACAGGAGATTACAACGAGTCCACGTGTAAAGCAATTAACTTAACATTCATGCTATACTACATAGACAAATGGAGCAGTTATAATAAATGAAAACGAGCCAGACCCGTGCGCATCTTGCGCAAGAAGTATAAAAGTCTCATATGAAATATCAACAGGAATCAACTTTTCTATCAATCAAACATCTATAAACTTACATGCGCTTACGCTGTCATCTGGCGGATGCTAGTAACTGCCGGTGATGCAGTGTTAGTTCTAATCAAATATTCACAATAGTGTCATAGTACAAATTGATTTCTTTGTGTGCTCATAATCGTTTATTTTTAACAAATTATAATAATAATAAAATATAGCTAAACAAAAGCACTACGTCTAATAATTCGCAAAGCTAATAGCACGAATCCCCATTTTTACAACCAAAACTATATTTATAGATTTGGATTCCAAATGAGAGCGAAGAAGGGGCCTGTACATAAAAACAGCAATTAGAAATTATATATAAGATATATGTATGTAGTTGTTACAGTTGTTATTTAACATAATCACTTAGTACTTTCTCTAAATAATCAGATATACGGCTAGGACAAAAAAATATCACTTGAAAATTAAACACCCTAGTATTTACAAATATATATGCAGAGATAATCAGTCATAACATCTTTCGCAAATGTTTTCATATTTTTTTACTACTAACTGATTATTTGTTTTCATTGACAATTTGTTATATTATGTATTCGCATTCTTTTTTTTATTACGAGAGCAGCTCTGTTCACGGCTTTGGTGCTTTACGTACACTGCCGCCGTATAGTGATTTGCATAATAAAATATTTCATTATGTAAAAAAAATTTAACTGAAAAAATAAACAAAAACACCTGTTGGCGCTTGCATGCGTTTTTTAGTCGCATGCAAATTGTTTAAACACATATGAATATTTAAATTTAATGAATGAGATGTAAACGATATGATAATACATTTCCACGAATTCGACAAAAAAATTACGTTAAACGAAAGCAAATGATAAACAAAATACATATATCAAATATAATGTAAAAAATAAATGCGACTTCACAACTAATTAATAATTAAGTAGCGCAATTAATTGGTTCCCATTGTAATAGTTAATTGAATAATTACCGATTTTCATTATGCCAAGCTAATTATTTACTTATTCAGATTTTTGTTAATCAAAAATGTGATTTAATTATTATAATGACTTAACAACTTATTATCAAAACACGCGATTAACATATTTACCATTCAGTATGTTAACAGTATCATACAAATGACTATACCCTTCACATCTCTCTAGAAGATCTAAATGTTGTAACGGATTCATGTTTTTAGACTCACCTGCAAAGAAAAGAAAAACACGTTTTAAATTAGTAAATAATTAAATTTAATAGAAAAACTTGTAGCGTATGATGGAAAAAAATTTGAAAGTAAGATTGAAGAAAAATGTTCACTCTCGATGCATAGCTAAATCTAGTTCTTTTGATTTTTGAGTAGCAGGTGCTTACGTGGGAACTTAACTTGCAAAAGAGCGCGAAACGTTTGTGCCACGTTCGAGCTGTATGAGCCGAAGAAAGAAGAAAATAGTAAAATCTTAGTAGGAAATCAAGTCAAACTCGTGCACTAAATAAAACTTTACGATGATTAGATTTAGCTGTTGTGTAGAGAAGATTCTTGGCGTGTTATAGAGGGTCCGTTATTTGTTTTTTGTCTCATATAGTTTTATTTAGTTAATTAATAATTTTAAACAAATATTTCGATTTAAGGAAGAGAGGCTTGGAGGACGTTTCGAGTGTAGATTTAAGGCATGAATTCATCCTTCCTATAATGACCTATCTTGTTTACGGCTATGATATGACGCGGCGCAAGTCTTAAAAGGATTGAAATTACTACTAGAATCAATATACTGCACCGTCCAATGGAACTAGTACGTGAACAAACACCTAACCTTAAACAAAATAGGGAATACCTTGAGTTGTGTCTACGAATTGAAATTGTTTTTATGATTTGCCTGGACAGTCTTGTATTATGCATGAGTAGTTAGTTTAAAGTATATGTAAACAGAAAGATCATTTCTTACGATTAATTGCAAGCAACCTGCCGAACTTTTGTCGATTCCCGCCATGTTTATTTAAAAATGCATTACTAAAGTGCCCCATGCTGCAAACCCTATCAGCAGCTTAAACCAGAACTAACCACACTGAATTTCGCTGCACAAATTACTTTACCACTGAACAAAAACTTACATAAATACACGAAACTCTCGTATCTTCAATAGTTAGTCGAGTCGGTAGCTAAGTTTCATAAAAGGCATGACAATTACCATCACTTCTTTAGCTTTCTTAAGTTAACCTTGAGCGGAAATCAATCAAAATGCTTGAAAAACCAATAATGCCCAAAGGAATAGTAGTAAAATAAGCAATTAATGGATTTACATACAAAACCACACAAAAGGCGAGCAAGTAGCTTAAGAATGAGTAGCTCTTGTTTGGTTTAAACTTTTGTTCCAATTTTGAGTTTTTTTTTAAATTACTCTTAACTGAAGTCATAAATCACGCCAAGGCATAACTGAAAATATATGTTTTTATTTTCAAAGCCAAAAAACAAAAAAAAAAAAATAAAAATTATATAAAGTTGCTTATGTATGCAAGTGCGGAGACTGTTAAGTATAGGAGACAGTGCTTTTTAATGGTCAACGCTTGTAGCCATTGTAAATACTGTAAATTTTTGCACCATCTGAACTCACGTTCATTGTACTTAAATCTTAAAGGATGCACAGCAAGTTAGTAGGGTTTTATGGGTACTTAAATAAGTACAAGTATGTTTGTAGTGCAGTGAGGCGATCTTCATTGCGCACAGTAGAATACAACATGCGAAAAGTGCAAAAAGAAGTGCCACGAAAAATATTTCAATTAAAAAGCAATAACCACAACAAACAATTTTTTTTATTTTTTTTTTTTGTTTTGTTTTTATCAAATTACTCATGGCCAGTACTTTCCTGCGGCTGCTGCTACTTGGGATGCATGCATGATTGCGCATACGGTCACTTCGAAAAATATAGGATCTCGCAAATATGTCTGCTAAATTTTTTCATCACTTAGTTTTAAAATTTTTATTTAAAGAAAGATTTAATTCTTTAAAAACTAAAAAAAAAAACAAATTATAGGTTTTTTTTATTTTTAAATTTTTAAACTTTTTTAAGCTCTTTAACTTATTTTAAGCAAGCAAGTTTTAAGGTTGAATATTGTGTAAAAATTTGATAGGATTTAGAGTAGGGTTAGGGATAGGGATTGGGATAAGGATAGGAATAGTGATAGTGATAATAAAGGTGATAGTAATGGTAAAAGTGATAACGATAGGTGATAGGTATACGAAAACAGAGACTCTTCGGACAGGGGTAAGGACAGTTAAAGATAATAGGGAAAAAGATAGGAAAAGGAACAGCGAAAGGTTTAGGGATAGGGACAGTGATATTTGTTAGGGATACGGATAGGAATACGAATAGAAATATATGGATAGGGAAACTAATAGTTAAAAGGGATACCGTTAGGTTAGGTTGAGGTGGCTGCCAGAGGGCACACTTAGGCCAGTGAAATTAGGCCCGTTGTGATGCCACGAAAATACACCGTTACCTTTCCTCTTAGAACCATTTTGAGGACCTGATAAAAGCTACCAAGTTCTTGACGTCGGGCTCCACAACCTGGCTCAGATTATCTAGAAAGGGAGCACCAAGAAATCGCTGCCGTGCTCCGCTTAGTGCCAGCCAGTTGCAGTGAGGTGAGCCACCGTTTCCTCCTCCTCATCCTCTTTACAACTCCTGCATCATCGACGATAAGGCGCTCTTTACCTTCCTGCATGCCTACCTATGAGGCAATGACCAGTTAATGCCCCCAAGGGCTACCGTTAGAAATAGAGAAAGGAAAGCAGGAAAAGTTCGGGTATTACTGATTCATTTTGTTTTGTAGATCTGCAACGTTCTCGAACGAAAAATGGCACTGAAGATGGCACAATGCCGACAACGCTACTACAACAATAATGCCGAAACCGGTTTGTCTCAGAAACAAATTTTACGACGCCGAAAATCGTCCCAATATATTTCAAATTCGGGCAGGACGTTTGGCGGTGATTGCCAGTACTTTAATAGAAAAATGATCAAACCAAAACAACAACGATTGCTCGCCCCTTTTTTATGCAAGCAACTGTCTTCAGCCTACCTGTTGGCTGCACAGTAGTTCTACAGTAGTAAATATGTTTACTTGTGGCAACACGGTGGCAAAATCGCTAAATTCGCCAAGGTATTTGTGGTGACCTATTGTTTATAAGCTGGTGTATGTGTGTGTATGTGTATTTGCTGTTGTGCCCAAGAGAATATGGCGAGAAAAAAAAAAACAAATATTTTAATTATAATAAAATGAAATGCTTCTTATAAGAAGCAATAATTTGTTAAGCTTTAAGGGCATTTGGAGTTTAGAGTTTTTTTGTTAAAATATTTTTTAAGTATATTTTTTGCTTTTATTTCTGCATTGCGGCAAACCTTCAAGTTCCGTAGAAAATCAAGCAATTTAACGAAAAAATAATGAGTTAAGCAATGGAAAGAATTGCTCTGAAGGGAACAAAATCAATTGAGAGAGAAAATGCAGAGATTTATGTAATTAAAAAAGGTCTGAAACGCGAACAGATGTTGTAACGGCGTAAAGATGGCAGAAACGCAAGGACAATTAATTTTTCTTTAATTGTTTACAAACGAAGCGCGCTGCGACCTTTCAAATTATATTAAAAGTTATTAAAACAGAAGAGGATTTTATTAACAAAATGACTAATTCATGATAATAACCTTTAGGGATTTAGGCAATTCTACCGTGTTTTTGTGACCGTTTTTTGTTTTTGTATGCTATGTGGCGGACCCGTCAGTAATTATTCTGAGTAAATATTTATTTGCCTTCTTTTAATCTTCGCCTCTTCCCTCTATTTTTTCCTACTCTATTTCTGCCTCATTCTATGTCTTTCTTTAGTGCCAGTTGCTTTTTTATGGGAATATAAGTCGATATGGTGCTGTCTGACAATTTGCCGTTGGAACTCTTAACTGTTTCGGAGTTATGAAGTTTTAGCTATGTTGATAACATAAGCTGTATCTAAAATATTTCATTCGCTAGTTGATAGTTATGAGTACACGCGAAAAAAGGGGTAAATATTGATGTATTTTGTTTTGAATACACGCCCAGGCGATTTGTAGAATTTTGCGAAATCATTAGTTTATAACAGAGTTGCCCTCAAGAACAAATGGTCTTTATTTAGACTACTTTGGGGGTAGTACTTCACAATAGCAGTTATACTTCACTAATAGCGTGTTTAAATCAAACTGATTACTGATTCCTCAGCTTGCGCTGCTTTTATACTCTCGGCTACCTCGTTTTCCCATTTCTCCTAAGTTCTATACGTTACGCGAATATGCCTTCTAGAACAGTTTTATCCCATGCTTGGTTATTTAGCTATATACATGTATATCTGTAGTCTATGTTTTTCTTCTAGCCATATGCGTGTGTATGTGTGAGCAACAACTTCTGCTCTTAGCTGCCGGCTACATAATATCTCTGCTTCAAGCGGCTGGTTATGTGTATGGAGTATTCTTCGTTGCCTTGAATATAAGTATGGCTGCTTGCTTTAATGTGTACATGTACATAAGTGTGGCTGCTAGCTTTTTTTGTTGTTGTCATTATTTACTAACATTATAGTGATGCTAATATTCGCTACAATATTTCCATAACGCATTTGCCTTATAAGGATTCATAAGTGCTTGGGTTCTGTTGAACTGGATATAGTAAATGACAGTTAAAGTACTTTTAACCGTTATTTGAAATGCAAAAGCCGTTTTCCGAGCAGCTCTAGTTTCCGAAATATTTAATAATAAAGTTTTAAGAAAAATTTAATTTTATTTTAAATAAATAAACTTTATTAATATCAATTACAGTGAGTTAAATTTTCTTATAGTAGACTTTATTTTGTGAGTAAAATCAGGAGCACTAATCTGAATACTTCAGCAGTAATCAGCTAACATATGCGCGTTCCAGTGTCCTTCATATCGCTCAGAGCATCAGAAATTTATTCGACGTTCCCCTACATGTCGGGTGGGCGCAACGACTGAGATTCAGCAGAGCAAGCGTTGAAGCAGTTTTTAAGCAGTAAAGATATCATGTCTCTGCTCACATTTTCTTCCTTCTTCTTGTACACAAATACAACTCCAAATAATTCTGTGTTTGTATTCGCAGCTTTGCTGGTTTTTTGCATCACTGGTCTAGAATCTCTTTTAAGGAAGTGAAATAAGCAGAGTATAAGGAACTATGCGTGCCAAACTACAGATTTCTGAACGATGCTATCATACATTTTAGACAGAGGAAGCGTATTGTGACTAATGTTAGCATCAATATGCTTTTAGTAAATAAATGCACAACAAAAACAAAGCAAGCAGACACACTTTTGTACATGAACACATCAAAGTAATCCATTTACACACAAAGAAGGAAGGCGACATACACATATGTAGTCATCAGCTAAGAGCAGAAGAGGTTACTCACACATACACACGCATATAGCTAAATAACCAAGTATGCGATACAACTGTTTCATGTTCGTAAACAGTCTAGGCCTTAGGAGAAATATGCGAACGAGGCAACAGAGTATAAAAGCAACCCAAGCTGAGGAATAGCTAATAAGTTTGATTTAAACTCGCTATTAGTTGTGAATTGAAGTATGATTATTATTGGGAAGTACTACTCCCAAAGTAGTCTAAATAAAGACCATTTTGCAATACTGAATATTGGAGTTATTTATTCGACAGTTCAGCGATTTGAACGTTAGCAGAAGGTGCAAAATTATCAGGAACTCTTCAAAATTCGTTACAGTATAATACTTTTTCATCGAAGAAGACTCAAGAACAAGTTTCGTTCCTCACCAAGAACGGAATTACGTAAATTGCCTCTATAACTCTTTCAACTTCCGAAAAGTGGTAGAGGCCATCCAAATCTATAGATGTAAGGGTTGGTTTGTGCTTAATGTGATATGGCTTAGATTAGATGTGGTACGCGATAACACCTTAATCGGTTTCGTCTGTAGCACAAGGATTGTATTTTTTAAATTGTTGCTATGACATATATTCATCAGCTTTCGGGTACCGTGTTGCAAGCCTGACTACCTGCAAACGTACTGGTATAGAAGCCATGCGCTTCTGATCACTTAGTTATTTTGTCACCCCTATGGAATCTATAAGTGGACTATTTTCTGGCGCGTTTAACAGTAATTTTTTTGCATTGAGATACAACATCTGTGTCTAATATATATAGACTTAAGCTATTCTGCCTGTTTAGCAAAAATTTTGCGAGACAGCTTGCATTTTTCTTTAGCAATTGCATAGGAAGATTGATATCTGCCATCTAATTTCTCTCTTTCAGTTGCATCGGATAATTAAGTGCAAAGAATAGATGGTCAAGTCCTCACTTTTTGCAGTAACTTGGTCACTCCATCAGTTGGCATGCTTTGCAAACATTCTCTCAGCAGCACTTAACCTCTGTAAAGGAAAAAAGAAATATCTAAAATGCATGGGGCATACTTTTTCATCTTAAAAAACAATTTTAAGCCGCTTCATACAATGTTTTCTAAAGGCAAACCAACAATAGAAGAAAGACGACTAAGAAGTAGAAAAATAATGTACGTAATGTTTGTGTATTTGTAAAAGGTGAGTCAGTAAAGTTAATGAATTGCTGCTTTGCATGTGGTCGAATATGAATAGTGCGCGAGAACAATAGGGAATACTAAATCATAAAAAAAAATTAATAAAAACAAGAAGAAAAACAAACAACAATACACCAATAAAACACAAAGCGATGGATATGAAATTAAATAATACAAGAGATAAGTGGAAGGAAGAATGCATATTTCAAAAAAACACATGTGCGCGCATATTTTTTGAAAGTCAAGTTGTAGGTAGAGGGAAAAAAGACGGTAAAACATGAAAACAATGCCACCAGCAACAACCAAACCCTCAACACTTGACTAATTTACACATTTTATTACGGTTAATTGTGGCAACAACTGGCAAGCATATGCTAAATATACGAATTGTATTTGTAAATATCATAGGGATTCTACGAAGGTGAATTTACCGAAACACGAGAAGGAAACGGAGTTTTTTTAGATATGAATTGTTAGGAGCGGTGGTGATTCACCTCATCTGCAACTACATTGCGCTAAGTGGCACAAGACAGCGCTCTCTGGGAGCTCGCTTTCTGGAAAATCTTCGCCAGGTCATGGTGTGTGACACCAAGGACTCAACATGGTTCGAAGAGGAAATATAATGGTACCTGTTCGTGGTATTACAACAAGCCTAATATCACTGGCCTAGGTGAGCCTTTGCGAACCGCTTTAACCGAAGCTAACGTGCGAAGGATCGGAAGCTTCGTCTTTTCGAAATTTAGTCCCAATGTTCTTAACATCCCTAGTACGCATATCCATATACATATATATCAGTATGCAGTAGGAGTCATCAAGTATATGTGGTATCTTTTAAGATGAATCATAAAAATAGCATAAGTTTGATGATAAAGTAGAATAACAATTAAATATTTGAAAAACAAGTGGGCCAACCGCACCATGGGGAGCTATGAACTCAAAAGTACTTTAATGCTTAATGTAAATATTTACAATAAGACTATTTCTTGGATTTTCGTCTTCCATTATTGTAACTAGAAACTACAATTCAAGTGATGGAAAAACAGTGGGTGGTAAGAATTAATGAAAAAATAAAAATAAAAAATTTCAATACAGAACGTAAAAGCATAAAATCTAGGTTCCCGACGTTCTAATAAAAAAATTGTTTGTGAAGAAGAAGTCACTTATAAACACAATTAAATATACAAATAAGAACAAGTTGCGGTCGCAAATCTTAAGTCAACAAAAATATTTACAAAATAATAAAACATGAATACAATATTCTGTTTATAAGGCAGGGACCGTAACGGTTATTAAAAACATCATTTAAGAGTTACTTCCTGATTTTATAGTTGGCTTAGAAAATAGTTTTATTTTTATTTTAAACATTAACAGCAGATTAAAATTTATTTCAACGCTTCTATAAGAAATGCGAAGTTTCTTCAAAAAGATCATGGCCCAAACAGCAAGCGATAACTTGTTTAAATGACTCAAGTCATGACGATTTTACTTCCTTTCTTTTACTAGCGCTTGTAATTCGCAACCGGATTATGAAAAACGAGCTTGACCCGTGTGCATCTTGCGCAACCAATATAAAAGTCTCTTACCAAATATCAACAGAAATGAGCCGTTCTATTAACTTACAGCTTGCGTTGCCATCTAGTGTATAACAGCAACTGCCGCCAATCAATTAAAACTTACAGCTCGCGCTGCTATCTAGCGTATGGTAGCAACTGCCGGTAATGCAGTGCAAATATTCACAATAGTGCCATAGTACAAATAGATTTCTTTGCGTGCTCACAATCGTTTATTTTTAATAAATTATTTTAATAAAATATAGCTAAAAAAAGCACTACGACCAAAATTGCCCAAAGCCGTTAATATCCCGAATCTACATCTTTACAACCAATACCTTAATTATAGATTTGGATTCGAAATAAGAGCGAAAAAGGGAGCCGTACATAAAAACAGCAATTAGAAATAATATATATGATTCTGAAGATATAGCTTAATTTTGTTACACCAAGACGGTGTTTTTCACAGCAAAATGGTGTGGATCAACCAATATGTAGTCAAAGGCTCAGTGCCACAAGTGAAGCTCCCTTTCTCTGTTTTACACTGAATAAATAGTAAAATAGTACACAAAATTAACTCGAAAGCTACTTACATGGGTTCCTTGGCAGATGAGTGCTATTTGAAATGAGTGGAATCACATAATAACCATGCCTTCTTTTTATACATATAACAACAACACATTTTTAGAGCCTCAAAAAAATAAATCCCTCGTAATAAAATTCGATCAACATATTAGGCTTATAACAAGAAATATTTCGCATATACCAAATTTCAATAAGATATCTCAATATTTACTCAAGTTATCGTGATCACAGATAGACGGATGGTATGACTAAATCAATTCCTTTTTTCATCCAGAGCATTTTGATATCGCTCATTTGCTGCAACGTCGTCATAACTCAAAAACATGACTTTTGAGTTAATAACATATAAACGTACCCAATATCATGATCTATGTTGTACAAAAGAATCTTCGTGATCAGTTAAAAATTTAGCACGTATTATAAAAACGAAAATGCGCAACATATGGCAGTTAAAATCTTTGAATGGCTCTCCTGGAAAATTTTGTTTTTTGAGTTATGACGCTATTGAAGCAAATGAGCGATATGTGGAAGTCTATATTTATCTCGATTCGTTTATGTCGTTACGATCAACCGTTATGTTACCGAAGTTCATAATATTGAAGCATATCGAAAGCTTCAAATTTTAGGTATGTTTCCTTATAATGCAGATATGTAAATAAATATGTAAAATAAACAGCATCGTAAATCCAACTTCGGTTACACCCGAACTTAGACTCCCTTATTTGTTTGGGAATAGTTTGTTTTTAAAATATGCCTCAGTAGGAAGTATCAGTAGTTGTATCTGAAATGAACTGTACAATTGAAACCCACGCTGAGAATATATCGAATGTTCGTTTACACCCGAACTTAGACACCCTTACTTGTCTTCATTGGCAAGCAGGCATCCCAGTAATAATTAATGCCAAAACGTGTGAATCAACGGGAAAAAATGAAATGGGTTCTGATATAAATGAACACACAATTTTAGCGTGGGTTTTGACCAAGCACTGCTTTATCGACTTCGAGTCAGTAATGTGTCATAATGGAACCACTTCTGACGCCAACTGACCAGCGAGTCAGCTTGATGCAGTTTTTTATATCTGTCGTTTTGACCTAATTAAACCCAATCATTAGTTCTGAGCTCAAGTTGTGGTAACTGCGTACTTTAAACTCAAGTGACCTCAGTTTTCAATTTCTTTTAAGGTATTTCACCTAAAATTTTAACGAACTCCCCTTTTGTTGAATAGAAGGTTACTTAACTGTCTTCCTACCTACTTGCCAAAACATTTTAACCAAATCCGGATTGGCATACAATAATTACTTAACAGGTTTTCTAAGAGCGGAGGAGCCAAGCGGTCAATAACTTAGTCAACACTTTTTTACTTAGTAGCTTTACTTATTTGGTTAACGTAAAACGGCATCATTATTATTTTTGTTTTTTATTTTTTTTTAGTTATAAAATAATAAAAAGTATTTGAATTGCTGAGGTCTTGGCGATAAACGAAAAAGTTGTTTAAACAAGGAAACGAAAAATGGAGTATTGAAGTCTAGTGTGCGTATAAATAAAATGCTGGATTTGCTAACGGTAATTTTTGTCTTTCGACGCACTAGCAATCGTTGAGTGTACAGTTGGAAACCGTTGACGCCGAAAAAAGAGGACCGAACTATAATAAACCAGTTTCCTGGCAAACGTAAATAATAGGCAACCATAGCTTCTGGCCGCTAGTTAATACTTGTCACTTGTGCATATGCATATGAATTGCTGCAATGCGTTCGTACAAAATTATTAAGCTAGAGTTTGTAGACCTAAATATGTTACAACGGCCGGAAGCTTGACGTACAGACATTGTATATAAAAATTTGAAAAATGTAGAAAATTAAACGTTAACTAGGTTACCCAGTAATTTACAAATCAAAAGCTGAAGCAGAAATTGTAATCACTGTAGTAGATGAAGACACTGCGTAAAGCTATTAAGTTTGATAACGGTATTCGTTTTAGAAGTATTCTGTTTATTGGGTCACTAGCTAATTGAATTTGCGTTTGTGTGCTTCTCTCACCAGATCTAAAGATCTAGTTGTGCACTTTCAAAGCACCAGTTTGGGGTGATCCAAACTTATAATAGTTGCCAAGACGACTTTATTTATATTGTAACGACTTTTGGGGGATTCCAATTATTTTGCACCTTGTGCTAACGTTCGAATCGCTGAACTGTCGAATAAATACCTCGAATATTCAGTATTGCAAAATGGTCTTTATTTAGACTACTCTGAGAGTAGTACTTCACAATAACAATTATACTTCACTAATAGCGTGTTTAAATCAAACTGATTGATTATCCCTCAGCGTGCACTTTTTTTATACTCTCTGTTGCCTCGTTTGCATATTTCTCCGAAGGTCTAGACTTTTCACGAATATGCTTTCTGGAACAGTTGTATCTGATACTTGGTTATTTAGCTATATGCATGTGTATGTGTGTGTAGAAACGTCTGCTCTTAGCTGATGATAACGTGATGTGTGATTTTTTCTCTTTCTTCAAGCTGCTGGTTATGTACATGATGTGATCACTGCTTGCTTTATTGTTGTTATACATTTATTTAGTAACACATAGTGATGTTAGAAATATTAATAATCGCCACAATATTTTGTATTATTAAGGGCCATTCTCTCATGGGAACTTAAAAGATTTATCCGCCCTATAAATACGAATTTTTTTACAAAATATGATTTTATCAAACCGACACATTTCAACGTTTACTTGAGAAAACGACCCTAAACCTGGTTCTTTTTAGGGTTTTTCAGGTTCTTCGCCGAAAAAAGTTCTGGTAACGCTACCAATACAATCAGTCTTTGTCAGGTCCTTACGAACTGGACAGTGAAACAAAACCTATACACTTAATCCTTTCACAAAGAACAACCGAAGCATACTAAAAGGCTGTAGCTATGGCAAATATTGTTTTATCTATGGTTTTGTCACAGTGACTTAAGTATCACGATAGATAGCAGTGACAGCAGGAATCGCCGTGGTGACCTCTTGTGATATCACCTGCCTTTCGCTCGCACTCACGCTCAGCAATAATCGCGATCATAGACCCAATCACAACCGTCATCAAGGGAACAATTAGCTGGAACAATGAGAACCAATGAACCTGTGATTTGTCCTGCCACTAAGTAGCAGTATATGGCACAGGAACGTATGAGCGACAGCGTATGCTTGGCCGATTGTATGACAATAGATGGTGCAGCAAAATACAATTACGTGAATTTTTTTGTGATTTTATTAAAATTTCGCACTCCATAAAACAAATTAAATGGAGTTACAAAAAAAACAACAACTCCTTAAAACACTATGCGCAATAGAACCTCACTCTCAATAAACTACTTTGTACTGCGCCGTTTAAGTTGTTAACTTCAAAAAGTATCCGCCAGGTAGCGGCGAATATCGCTTATTAGGTTAGTTTGAAGTAGCTGCCGTCTGAAGGCCAGTTGTGATATGTAACACCACGAAAATACACCATTGCCCCTCCTCTTCAAAAGAATTTGACGACCTAGTAAGGCTATTGATAATTTGATATCATATTCCACGACCTGGCGTATATTATAAGGGAGCGCCTATGTAGCGCTTTTTGGCGCCACTTAACGCTGAAAAGTTACAGATGAGATGATCCATCGTTTTCTCCTCTTCGTCATCTTCTACAGCATCGACGATGACGCCTATCTGCACGCGTTCCAACAAGGCAGTGCTCCTACAGTTGTGCAAATTTCATACCGACTCTTAAGATGCAATTTTCAATTCTGCTGGGAAAGTTTGTCATAAAGTTGCTATCCAAAACTATAATCGTTTTGTGTTTTATGATTTTAATTCCCCAACTGGAAGATTCTCCTAAAAGCAGGGCTGACGTTGTCGCTGCTCGGCGTAGTGCTAGATCTAAGGGTAGGCTGTCAAGAATGATGTGAAATGCTTCGCTTTGCGTTGTTATAAGAGCAATATGCATGCTGCTCACAATAGATCTGTGAATTTTTAAGATTTGACGACTTGCCCAAATCTGGCCACCATACAACCACCTCATACAGTAACTTGGATCGAACAATCGCTTATTACAGAAAGTATTATCGGGTTCGTGTTTTCATGTAGTGTCAGCTGGGTCCGTAAGGCTTATCAACAGCTATGTATGTATTTTTTTCAACTCGCATTAACTGTCGAACTGACAAATTTTTTTTTTAATTAACATGCAACAAGTTCACTCATATCATCATGATGAACAACATTTTAAAAAGTGGTTGTCAGCCACAGCGCGTATGTCGTAATCCGTTCCCGGTCACAATCAAGTGTATCAACGTTTTCACAAATCTCTTTTCACATACATATATACCTACATATATGTATATGAATCGCATTGGCTCATTATGTTGGGTTAGTGTTATTTAACTTCTTTTATTTCGCAAGTTTTACTTTATTTGTGCTTTTCCTTCTCATTCTCTTTTTAGCACTAATTTACTGCGCTAATTATATTTTATTTATTCTTGATTATATCTCTGATTTCATTAGAAGTACTTTGTATTTTTATTTATTGTTTACTTTGTTGTTGTTATTTTGCACTCATTACATTTGTTTTTGCATTAGTTGTTCTAATCAAACATACATTGTTTAATGTTTGCTTTAAATTTGTTATTTGAGTAGATAAGAAAATGTCTGGCTCTCAATCTAAATATAAACAAAATATAACCTCGAATAACAAATTTGAAAAAAAAACATCCATTCACTGGTCACTGTTTGCTAGTTCCTGTAATTGATTACTTGGAACTTCGTTCTAGAAAATGTAATTTGAGGTTATATCCGAAACGGCACATAAAAATATGTGCACATATGTACATATTAAGTACTTCGTAGAAATCGGAGAATGTAAAAAAACATACATAGTTAAAAAAAATCAAACAAACAAATATCGTATTGTTAAATATTTTCACATGGCTCAGCACTTTCGTATCAAAATCATTATCACGGCAGTTGTTGCTGTGTTTGGCATTTTATCATTACAAATCAATGGTGTACTGTGATGGAGATCGATCAATATGGCGCGAGTTCTAAGGAACTTTGTATATCGACGCTGTCCGGATTGCCGGTATGAAAAAATTATGTCGTAAAATTTTTTCAAGAGCACTGTTTATGAGCCGATTCCATAATATGCCATTTAGAATCTTACTTCCGCGACCGAAACAGCTGACAAACAATCTAAAATTCTACAAAACTTGAAAGGCTTTGACATAAGCTTTTACTACGTATGAAAAACAGGCAAATATTCATGTCACTTCGATTTTGGCACAGCGATTAAAATATAGCATAATAAATCGAAGTATCAACTACGAAAAAATCACGAAACCAACTGCGACATCTAATAATATGTAGCGATTCGATTTTTGGTTAGCGTGATTTTAAACTGCGATTTACGAGTAGATAATATTGCTCTTCTGTAGCTGATCTGTCACAGTGAAGGATAAAATTGGCTGTGAATGAAAAGTCACTGTAACAGATCACGTTGCTTCTAAACAATCGCGTGATCTTCCTACTCTAAATAAACGCATGGAATCTTTACTACTTGACATACTAGTGCAAGCTGCTTCCCATGACGCATAGCTTAAAGCTCAGTAGCTACACTAAGCTCTGCGAAACTCTAGCGCACATCACTAATTTTTATGGAGGTTGTATATCAAATACGATTTCCCAGCCACACGATTATTTTATCTTTCGTTTTCTTTAAATAAATACGACGTACATATGTATATGTATATTCATATATCGTTTTGTTTTATTGTGTATATAAATAAAAAACTTTATGACTTCACACCTTAATTTACTTTTGTTTCTATTTAACTATAAACAAAATGCTATCCTTATATTACCCAGCTTGGTATCTGCCCTATAGGTCGTAAACTGTTTTCTTCCTACCTGTTTTAATGGACTCTTTTGGTCGTTCTTAGCGAAATACCTACCACTGATGAATTTGTGTGCTTAGCTGAACGCAAAGCCGATGGGAAAGGCTGCGTTTTACTTATTTTAAAAGAATTTTTTCTTTTTATTTTTCTGTTCTCTGTTTACATTTTAAATTCTTTTTTTTCTACCCTCTTACTTATGGTTTGTATTTGATTTGACGCAATTTTCACACATGATAAGACCGGAAGATTGCTGAGACGCACAGTGGGACAAAAGATATCGAGAAAACATATCCAATGCAACTTTGTTGTGAAAACGACACTTAGCGGCTTTAGAGGGAATAAAAAAAAACCAACACATTGATCACACTATTAGATCTATTGAGGATGCGTTGCCATTGGTTAAAGACGTATGCGATGCCATTGCGCTGCCGTTCGGCGCTAACAGCATAGATGACGCTAATGGTAACGAGCAAGCACCGCAAGTACTTATCTTCTCATGGTTCATAATTTACTTATGGCTGCGTCGTTATGAAATTTCTCATGTTCATGAGATTTGATGTAAAATCGAAGCTCGTCACAATAGCGCAAGATGTTGCGTTTGTAAATATAAAAGAACTTCAGACTTAGCAGTTGAAACTTATTTCGGCTTGCCCATTCACATCATGAAATTTCGCGAAGCACTTTTATACACATTCTAACTATACAAGAAAAATACTTCCTAACATATTTTATATCGCACTCATTTGTTAGGTATATTGCAGTTTTTATTTGTGAAAAATGTTAGAAAAGTTACAAAAGAGTGAGAAAAATAATTTCACTTGCAAAGTGTGCCAGCACCCTTAGCCAAAGCAAATATCAAATTCTTCTTCGTATGCTTTGCTTGCAACAAAAGTTGGGAGTTGGCTACTTTTCCATGTCGGATGGCGCCAGAGTCGCTCAATCTACCGTTCTGTATAAAAATACGTGCAATCTACTTATAATGCATAAGACTGAGTTAAACGCTATATGAAAACCTGCTTAAGTGACTGGGCTTGTATCTTCCCTTGGTTCTTAATTTACTTAAAGCTTCATCTTAATGGAATTTCTCATGTTCATGACTTTTGATGCAAAAACGAACATCGTCACAATCGCCAAAGATGCTGCGTTTCTAAATATAAAAGAATTTCAGACTTAGCAGTTGAAACTTATTTCGGCTTGCCCATTCACATCAAGAAATTTGTCTGCTATTCATTTGTTGAAATGCAGATTTTACTTGTGAAGAGTGTTAGAAAAGTAGCAACGAGTGGGAAAAGTAATTACACTTGCAAAGTTTGAAAGCAACAATAACCAAAACAAATGTCAAATTATTCCTCTTGTGATTTTCTTGCAGCAAAAGTTGAGAGTTGGCTTCTTTTGCATTGCAGATGGCGCTGGCGGTGTATTATTTGTCGCTCTCTATGCAAATACATACATGCAATCTACTTGTTGTTGTAGCAGTGCCTTGCAATGTACTCATCTGTCAGCGCACGATGCTGCATCAAAAATTGTATGTGACGAAGCTTTTACAGTTTTTATATATTTTAAAAAGCTGTTTAAGCAATGAGTCCCACCGTACAGCAACTTCATGGCCAAGCGCATGCAATTGATTTATGGCGGCGTTGCATTGAGTCGAAATTGATATTTGCTTAAAACTTACGCTGGGTGCGTGTGTTGACATAACAATTTGTTTACAGAATATTTCTCTTTTCTAAAAATTCTCAAGAAAAGGTTTGGTTTGAAATTGCATTATTTGTGTGATACATTTTATGTTTTTTTTTTAAGTTTTTATGACCAGACTTGAAATTGAAAAACTTTCAAGTACTTAGTAGTTAATATAATTTCAGCAATAACGAACTCATTTCATCACACAGCGGGAATATTATCCGGTCACATAATTGAATAAAAAAAACTGCTACAGCTGTAACTCTTTTTATCCATAGCGTTTCCCTTCCTGGAATTAACATTGCCATTATTCTGACCTGCGGTAGGGCTGTCTAATATTATTATGCGTTTCTTGTTACATTGCAAGAAAAACGTCATAAGCCAGTTTTTCTCACCCTTTTCATGATGTACCGTATGAGTATTATTTGTCTTAACAAGGCGTTTTTTTCAGAAAATAGAGCATAGGCAAGCATATGTTACAAAATATAAAACAGAAGGGCTTTTCTACTTGCTTAAAAAGAAATCGATGGTATATGATATATAGATAATTTTGAAAATAAGTGGTGGAGAAAATTGGAAAATCGTAAGGAGAAAAGGGCAAGCAGTCCTGAGCAGTGTTATTATTACTACTATAATATGCACTGTGAACTTCGATCTTCTGTGCTTGACCATTCAGCCTATTACTATATGTGGACGATTTCAATGTATTTCAGTAGTTTTTCAGGTTTTTTACTTCATATTACATAGGGATTAAGAGTCACGCCACCTAGATGGAGTAGTCTCTGCGCCTTGCCAGAACGACGCATTCGCAGAGAATGTGAGCCGGCGTTTCATCCCCAGCTCGTAAAAGCGACAGCTTTTTATATCGGATAGATTTAACACACTAGGGTGACATCGTAGACTACAGTGTCACGTATAGTACACAGTGAGAGTTACTCTCATTACTAGGAGTAAATTATACAATTTGGCCCTGTCTTTGCCTTGGGAATTCAATTCAGTGTAGACTGAGCTGCATTGCTTCGAAGTTACTTATGGTTTCCTTGGTGAGCGTTTATGAGTGTACAGACTCTAAACTGAGCAGCGGTAACATACACAGTAGCCAAGATGTTCCATAGGTATAAGGTATTCTAGAAAGCAAATGCGGGAAAACGTTAAAAAACGGCACAAATATGTAAGTCTCATTAGACAAACAGGTGGTATAAAGTTAAGTTGGAACTGGCAAACTGGCCGCATGCAGCCATAAAGCAAATACCAACTTCACTAGCGCATTTCGTATAAAAGCACGAAGTAACTACCATACTGTTATCATATAAGGCGTAGACTGCTAAACCCAAGCGTTACGGAACGAAAAAGTTCTCTAAAGACGACACAGCGCCGAAACCGATTTGTTCACAAACGGAATTTGTGGTGTTACGAGATTGTGCATGTTTTGCTTTGTCTTGAGATCGTCAGAGTATTCAGGTAAGACTAATAACGCAATGCGTATATGTGTGGATATCCTTAGGATAATAAGCACAACATTAACTACTTTCGATTCGAGAAACATTACCCTACACAGGAAACACCACAGTTATGCATCACTTGTAAAAGTGTTAGATTCATAAGTACCACCGTTCTCTAATATCGTAACATTTGTGGAGTACTTGAGAAACACTGAAGAAACATAGCGTTCTCAAATAAAAGGGATATGAATCTGAAATCGATAAAGCTATAGCATTCCAAGACAGTTCTAATGCGGTTTGTAAGGATATAATAAGGTACATAGGTTATGTGTATGGTGCTTTAGCTGCATCAGCTAACACATGCCGTTGGCAAAGCGGTTGTCAGATGACCCCGCAGCTCACGTCACACAAATGAAAAGAAAATGAAAAATAAAGGAAAAACCGAAGGCGGCCATTATGTTTTTGCCATACTTGCCTTTCGGACGTGAATCTTGAACCGCAACAGTTTCTTTTTAATTTTCGCTAATAAGTCTATCTCGGTACGATTTAAAAAAAAAAGAATGCTATATGGAGGCAGCGCCCTCCACGACGAGTGTTAACCGGAGAGAGGTAGGTGATCGGCTAGAAGACATACGGCGCAACAGGTTCTAACATGCATTGATTAGTACTCTAACTAAATAATGCCCTATAGCTAATGTAGCTTGCAAAAATTATTAAAAAATCACTCTAGTTAGCGAATGACTCAACAACAACATTTCTCAACGTTTACGCTGCATTTGCTGAGTATTTCATTTATTTTTAGGTATGTAGTTTTAAATAGCGCACACAAAATTTACGTCACACTTTCTTCAGTGTGTCATTGCATATTTTCCTATACCTTTTACAATTAGTTTCTGTAAGGCAAAAAAAATCCATAAATCTATTAACATACAAAATTGTTTCATATTTAGGCCAATTTTCAACAATTATTAATAGAAATTACAAATGTGATGTAAGATGCAAAATATGTGTGCAAATATACAATATTGTATGGAAATATATAACGACGTTATATTTAGGTTTGTGTTAAAAAAATGTGGCACATTTAGCTCGAAAACACAAATACTTGCCACCGACGCCCTCGTAATGTATCAGAGCTTTTTGCGATGCCTCATAATTTTTTCTGTTTTTTTTCGTTTTTAGTTTTTAGCTTACTCTCATTATTTCACAAAAACAAACAAACTGCATATTCATCATAAATATGAATATTATATTTAATATACCCACATGCAGATATATGCATGTTTTACATATACATAAACAAGCAGCTAAAATATTAATAAAAAAAATATGCCTTTACACGTTTCTTGACCGTAAATATGGAAGTGAAAATATATATCTGAATTTTTATATACAATTCTGGGATTTTACGTAATGTAAACACAATCAGCAAAGTAAAAGCAAATATAAAAAAAACATAAAATTATAAGTTCAACCCTTTCAAAAATGGATACAATACATTTAATATTTATAAAGGTCCAGTCTCCGGTGTGCGTACGAACTTTTTTGTCACTTATTTAAATAAGCGAATGTGTGAAACAGTAACTAGTTTTTAGACAAACATATGTACTCAGATATCTTCCGTTCTGTAAATGTGATTATGCATTGTACATTCATTGTGTGACACTTATGCTTGTCCAAAAAAGGGAACGATCTTATATATATAAAAAAAATCAAAAGAAAAAGAATCAAAGCAATTTCAATTTTTCTGTTGGATGGTGGCAAAATTTCCCAGTTTTTTCATTTATTTTTAACGCTATTACGTGCTTGTCTGACGCACCATATGCGTTTGCAGCTACCTTTTCGGACACTCATCTATCCATTCCATCAGCCGCCCGTCCCATTTAGGCAGCTGGCTCTATTTGACTATATCATCCTTTGACGCAACAAATAATTTCGCTTTCATACATACAGGGTGGTTGGTTTTTGCATATTTTACATTAAAATTCAAATTCAAGCAAAGAATGCAACGTCGAAGGTGGATTAGGTTAGGTAGGACCCGTAGGTCCAGGGTCCTCGCAAAGAATGAACGAAGTTTGTTCGAAGACCAAAAAAAAAAAAACAAAAAAAACTTATCAAACTTGTTATTGATATTAGATAGACATATTTACTAGGACATGTATCTATATCTCACTTCATCGGCTAGCTTTTCATGTGCAAAACTACTAAAGTAATTTTCTTCAAACAGATCACGAGCGCTTTAATAAACAGTTTCTGTTCTATACCCAGAAACCTATTTATCCCAACAGACATCTGATTGAGGAAGCCCTCGGCAGGAACTTAAGAATTAGCCACTTAAAGTCGGAAAATCACTATGCCAACAATTATCCGGTGAACCCCGTTCTCAAAGACAAATACACTAAACTCGCAGTAAAGGAAAGCAACCTCCCAGGAAGTCCCGCGTAACTCTAGATCAATTTCGATCTGGATACTGTAATTGATTAAACTCTTACTTATTCAGAATCAACCTCGACATACCCAATGTACATATGTCCCGTTTGTAACTTGTCCCAAATGACAGCAACCATCTTTTCAATTGCAATGTGGAACCAATCCCTTTAACACCCATATCTCCAACCCTGTTGAAACTGCAAGTTTTCTAAGACTTTCGTTACAGGATATAGTGGCAATTTGTGAATTATCGCACTTATTGAATGGCGTGAAATACTACTACAACGACAAAAACAGACCGTTATCTAACAATTCTCCCTAGAGCTCGCACTTTCTTCATCTAATAGCATTGACTAGACCTGATTTCTAAGCACTTTTTTAAAAAGCCCAACGGTTTACCCACCATCCCGCCCAACCAACAGAAGGCGGCGATTCGCATTAAGCACAGATTTAGTTTTCCCGAGTCTTTGAGAGGCAGTTGTTGAGCTTCGAGATCTACCGCAGGCACGATATTATACTATGTTCAAACAGAAAAATAAATTGAGGCAATTTAGATTTAAATTGAGCGATGTTCATACAACTCAATTTAGCTTACACAATAGTAATTTGATAGCTGGTTGGCTCATCTCTACAACAACAACATATCTTTGTTCAGACTGTCAAAATGTGCGGTTTGATATTACGCGAATGGAATGGAATGGAATGAAAACATAAAATTTTGAAATTTTTGTGTGTTGTAAGAAAATGTGTTCAATGTTTTGGTTTCATTTTGAGTTTGCCATCTTCTTTTGATAATCCCTACTCCAGTGAAATGAAAAAATAAAATCAGCTGATGAGATGAGCCAACCATATAGTTGAGCCATGAGTAACTGACGTTTAAATCTGCTCAATAAACACACTTTACAAGGTTGCATTTGCAGTTCGAGTCAATTTATTACGCATTTTTTTTTTAAATTGGCAATTTATTATCACAACTTATTATATGATAAATTGCGTAATAAATTGCCCAAATGGTATAAATTGCCAATTTGGTGTGTTGTTGTTGTTGTAGCGGTAAGGTTTCTCCTCGAAGGCTTTTGGGAGTGTTATCGATGTGATGGTCATTTGCCGGATACAGATCCGGTACGCTCCGGTAACACAGCACCATTAAGCTGCTAGCCCGACTATCTCGGGAACGATTTATGTGGCCACATAAAACCTTCAGGCCATCCCTCCTTCCCCACCCCAAGTTCCATGAGGAGCTTGGGGTCGCTAGAGCCTCGTCTGTTAGTGAAACAGGATTCGCCGCGGATAGGTGAGGTTGACAATTGGGTTTGGAGAAGCTATATATTGCGCTGGCAACCTGAAGGGTTGCGCTACACAGCCCCTTGAATCTGGTATTTTAGTCGCCTGTACTTAGTATTACGTATTCTTTCCACCCAGTATTAGCCAACAATATACGAATATGGCTCTTCGTCCTGCGCTCAAGCTGCCACGACGTATTGGTCATCTTGCATAAAAATAGAGCACTTGCTCAAACTTGATGTTCTGAGTAAAAGTGGGTATTTTCTTTCTGAGGTGTGTTCTTTTTGCCATTGGGTAGCGTAGCGGTTGCTATCTTCTTTGCCACTAGGTCTACAGACTAGCAAATCTTGAGAGGGAAACACTTATGTCGCTGGATACATGTAATATAACTTTCTTAATTGGCATTTAACCGTTTAAGCGCTTATGGCCGCAAATCATTGTCCTTTAAACGTTTGCATATATCGTCATCAGTTAAGGGTTGTCTTCTTATGCGAGGCTTTTTGGTTTCTTCATTGGAGCGTGGTTTAACATAGCGGGTCCCAAGCCGAGCGAACAACCCACTTAGCGGGTATGATAGTTTATATAGCGAACCGTTTGATCCAAGACAGACGCCCGCTTTCAGTTGCACCTTGTAGTGGACCTTACACCGAGTATATGGCGTCGCCATTCTCATATCAGCTCACCATTAAACGGATGTTCTGTGGGTATCCAAGGTAGTGTTAATCGCAAGCGACCGGAAGTAGTAAGCTGCCTGAACAGCATGAAAAAGAATAGCTCTGTACGTTCACAGGTGAATGACGATAAGAAGCTTTCTCCTCTTGTGTGGACTTCTACACACGACTCCACCCTTCAGGTAATATGGTTCGCTAAATAAGTTCGAAATTGTCAATGCCGGTGTACATGTTTTTCCGAACAGTCCGTTTCTTTGTCTGCCTAGTGTGCATATAAACCTTAAATGTATTTATAAAATAAAACAAAATTACTTAGTTGGAAATATTTCAATTATACACCCTTTATTTATTGTTTGCCATAGATAGTGGTGGCAGTTGCTTGGACTGAGTATGTACATATGTAAGTGAGAGTGTAGACATGACCCAGAGATATTTTGTGCCAATATAGTGACGCTTTACATACCCCTGCATATATATGCAAACATATATATCTATGTATACCTAGGATATTGTCATTCCATTATCCATTTTGTGGCAGCCAAACTACTTGCCATGCCAACTAATCGCGCTTGTTTGCATAACAAAGCTTTTTCTTGATTTTCCCGTTTCAAATGTCGGTTTACGCCTAAAAATACTTTCATGTCTATTCCACTGAGACCATTGAAACATTTGAAAATGCATTATTGCCCACGTATTTTCTTTTCATGTATTTAGTATTTGTGCTCGAATTATCGTTTGTGCTTTTCTTTTATTTTTTATTTTATTGTTTCTTTTAGTTTTAGTTAATTATTGTTGCAATGTATCATCAAAAGTTTTATGACGCCTGCAGTAATTATTTGTCTTTTTTTTACATATTTAGTTTATTATTCTTTTGTCTAGTCTGCCTTATGGTGTTTTGTTTAAAATTTTGCTATTAATTTCTTTTATTTGGTCTATATCATAATATTCTTTGAACTACATTGACGATGTTTCTTTGTCATAGTTGCTGACTTTATTGCTGAGGCTGTAAACAAAGCATTGTCCTTTGCAAGCTCTTTGACAATTTCAGCAGATGCCCAATTATGCGATATAAGTTTTTAATGCTAAATGTGAAGTTATGAAGTACACAGCACAAAATGCTTCGATCCGAAACTATTTAGCAAAGAAGAGTACAGCGCGTTTGGAACAATATGATTGGCCATGCCACTACTCATGACGAAACCTAAAATCAACTTTAGCTCCAAAGCAACAACAAATGTCTTATAGAGTTTTAGTTCTGGCTAAAGTGTTACGCTTTTTGTATGCCGCGCAAGGGCAGCTGCAGCTGTATGGAGGATGATGAGGTGGAATCACCAAATCACTTTATGCTTGATTGTCCAGCTTTTGCCAGAACTAGGCGAAAGTACTTCGGTCGCGACTCACTTGGATCTCCCGAGGATATATCCAAAGTTGAGATCGGTATCATTCGGAGCTTTATCGTTGCTACCCAACGATTCTCTAAGTAGCTAGATCTAAGTCACCGTTATTTTTTGGATATGTGGTATCACAACGGACCTTCGTGTTGTCCAAGTGAGCTATCCTTATCAGGGCAGCTACCACCTAACCTATCCTATCCTAAGGGTTGTTGTTCTATTCTAAAAAACCGGCAACGTCTTGACGGGGTATTTCGTTCTTTTGTGAAAATTGTTGCCTGCTCGCAACGCAAAAGCGTTACACTTTTACCCTGTATAAAATGGCGGTGCGGCAGTGCAACTCTGTGAAACTCTCAATTCGCTCTTAAGTTCCACATATACTCTGTTAATATGAGTGAATATGGTGAGTTGAAATGTTCTTTGTATGCACTATAAATATTGAAAATTTTCTGGGGTAGGAGTAACTCTTTTAAGGCTTTACCATTTACTTAGGCAACAATTTATTTCAGAAAAGAAAACGCTATTATACATTAGTAATCAACGCGCGCTGGGATTTTCCATGTTTCCAGGTAAATCGTGTTTGCTGCAAAGCGACGAACTTCCTTAACCCTAACGCCATAGTCGTAACCATACCCATATCCATAACCATCTCCAATATGATCGATTAATTAAATAAATAAATAAATAAAACAATGAATAAAATCTACAAAAAGTTATTAAATTCACCAACTCAAATATTTTTAGGTTATGGATATGGCGAGAAACCAAAAACCAATTGGTTGGCTATGATATGGTTATGGCGTTAGCGTTATGGTATGGCACCATTAATCGATTACATTGATTTTAATAAGGTAGGTTCGATCAGCTGTTCTATCTGGTTATGGTTTTATGGTTATAAGTCACCATTAATTAGCCCTCAAAGCTTGGTTTATGGGAAACATCAGAATGAGTTTTAAGTGTGGGAGAACCTGTAAGGAGAGAGATTACCAGAAGACTTGGCATGTAAATTTAGAAACTTTAGGTACATCCGCAATATTACACATAAAGGGCAGTTTTCATCATCTCCAGTTAACGCAAACTGCTAACTGGCACATAATTTGACAGATATAACCGAACTATTTCTGTCAAATAATGTGAACGGGAGTAGTAGTAGAAAAATCATATCAGAGAATCTTTGTTGTTGTTGTTTTAGCGATAAGGACACTCACCGAAGGTTTTGGAGAGTATTATCAATGTTGATGGTGCTTTGCCGTATGCAGATCCGGTACGTTCCGGTAACAAGCGCTATTAAGGTACTAGTACGACCATCTCGGGAACGATTTAGTATGACCACTTGAAACCTTCTAGGCCGTACCGCCCACCCACGCCCTAGACCCATGAGGAGCTGTTAAAGGAACAGGATTCGCCCCGAGTAGGTGAGGTTGACAATTGGGTTGGAGAAGCTATAAATTGCCCTGGCAACCCCTTGAAAGGCTTGCGCTACACAACCCCTTGAATCAATTTGGTATTTTAGTCACCTCTTACCACAAGCATACCTGGCGCGTGTATTCTCTAAACCTCCTAGCCCACTGGGGGTTGAAGTTTTCTTTCGACACCGTTCATGATTCCCAGCTATGCATCGAGGCAAGTATGATGAGCGACTTGAACGTGATTTTTGTTCGTAGGGAGACGAATGCAAGCCATAAAACAGTGGAAAGAGTAAATTACCAATGCGCTAACATTTTCATTCCTTTAATGAAGGAAGTTAATAACAACAGATTGAAAGGTGGAAAAATAGTTTTCTGTGGTAATAAAGTCACTTCAGATCAAATAATAAAAATGAAATAAAACGAACGCCTGCATTTCAAAGTCTAATAGTTATTCAATTAAATGAGGTAAAAACAATGGTTTCAATTAACTAAACGTAGCGCATCAAGCAATAAATATGAAACTATGCGAGGTGTAAGTCAACCTTGTAAAGCCTAAACCAATTAACTTTTCTAATACGCCATCAAACACAAATGTCAATCTAGAATAGAATACAATTTACCACACCATCAAGCAATACTGAATGGCAAAAAAATATAAAAATATTAGAAAAGCAATGAAATAAAGAAAAAATGTATTTGACAAAAAATGAAAAGAAAAAATATAATCACATGTCGACGACACGGTGAAGCTTTTAGTGAAGAAGGCATTTTATATTTTTATTTATATTACTACTTAAGGCAATGAACAGGCAGACTATCTAGCCAAACACGGTGCTTTACCAGCATTCTATGGTCCAGAACCCTTCTGTGAACTAACAAAGGCACACAATAGGAAAACCATAACAAACTGGGCACTGAATTAAATGCCCAGAGCAAATACGGGCCAATTTATATATAGTTACTCTCAATAATGAGTTTAACTCATCAATCTAAGAAGATAGGACCTTAGAACTCTCACTAGGGACTATACGGGACACTGTAGCCTGAAGTTAAATCTATATGACACACAAATCTGCCGCTGTTGTGAGCTGGATGATGAAACACCGGTTCACAATCTCTGCGAATGCGACGTTCTGGTAAAGACTCTCGCAGCTAGGTGGCTATGGAGTAAAAATCCTTAAAAGGTACTTAAATACATTAAAAGCCTCCACATACGGTAATAGGATGAAACGTCAAGCTCAATAGATCTACATAAATAAAGTTCGCAGTCGCTTGAGGCCTAACAATAGTATTAATATATTACTACTTTTTAGCTTTTAATTTTACTTTCCTTTTACATTTTGAATTAAAAAAAAAAAAAAAAAATTCATTGAAATTATTCATTAAAAGCAATTAAATTGCAGAGTCATACCAAATTGTTTTGTAATGAAAAAGAGAATGGAAAAATATGTAAACATAAGCAAACAATAACAACATTAGTATGTAGAGCACATATCAAGCGCAATGAAATAAGGCGCGACAATGTTGAAAATATGACGTATGAATATAAAAGATTCATACTCATAGCCACATGTGCAATCTAATGGAATGCAATGTGGACAACAACTGAACCATCGCTGATATTATCTAATTGTAACAGAAACGCTAATATTGCAAATGGCAACATATGACTAGTTATTGGATTAACGATGTGTGTGTCAATGTTTATGTACAACTA
Source organism: Eurosta solidaginis (assembly GCF_040869045.1). NCBI lineage: Eukaryota > Metazoa > Arthropoda > Insecta > Diptera > Tephritidae > Eurosta > Eurosta solidaginis. The sequence continues at coordinate 84,469,951 of NC_090319.1, read as the reverse complement.
TGCTCATGAGAATAGGTACACATAAGAAAAACTTTCAAAACAAACATACTGTCAAATCAATGAAGTAGTTCCGTGAAACTATATTAAACTACGGAGCAAATAATGTATAGCGCAACAAGTCATTTTTTCTCGTGTGACCCAAAATTTGTATGAAATTTGTGGTATCATATAGTGGTGAGTGTGAAAGTCAGTGACTGCGACGCAAAGTGTCACGGCGTCATACATAATCTGGCCCTGAAAATCAGTTTATGTGTAACGCAACGCGAGTGAGTGACAGAAAACCTGAAAGACTTAGTGAATTATTTAGTAACGACTTCAACGTTACACTGAAGACCAGACATTCTAATATTGGAATAGTTTGATAGCAGTAAATGCGTTACATAACGTCTTATATAGAGATAGATTCGGACGCGGTGCACCAACAACGTGTGCGTACAAATTGGGATTTGAAAAGATGAATCTCTTATGAATGGTTCATTTTACCTTATTCTGAACTAGCACATCCGACAGACGTTGCTCTGTCCTTACTTTGGTCCAGTGTTGCCAGGTTAGCCTTTTCGAGGCTAGATTTAGCCTCTTGTTTTTGCCTTTAGCCTCGAAATTTTGGGTTTAGCTTCGTGACTTTTTTCTAGCCTTTTTTAATTCGAATGTATTTTTAATAATTTCTAAAATAAAATAATTTCAATAGTTCCTGTGAACACCTAATACCTAATAATATGAGTTCTCTACAAAAGATTAATTCTTTTTCTGCTGAAAATTCGTTGAAAGTTTCAAAACCAGATGTATTTTCTTACTTTGAAAAAGAGAAGCATAGTTATTCTTCAAGTCAAATAGCATTAATAGAGCTGCAGTGGCGAAAACTTATAACTATACAATGGAAAAATGTACACACCACCATGGAATTTTGGTCGGAAGTCCGAGAACATAAAAATGCATTAAACGAACCACCTTTTTTAGAACTTGTCGAATTCATATTTAGTTTTTTAGTATTACCACTCAGTAACGCGGAGGTTGAAAAAATTTTTAGTGGCATGAAAATTCTGAAAACTAAATTAAGGAACAAACTAAAAATTAGAATGCTTAATGCGCTGCTTAATATTAGATGCTCGTTAAAACGCTTATCTAAATGTTGTATTGATTTTGAAATTACCGATGATCTCATATCTATGGTAAATAGCCAAACTTTATACGCAGACTTAAACTCTTCTGATTTTTCAGACGGGGAATATTTTATATAAATAATTAGTTTGTAATATTTTTTTTTGTGTATATACACATATGCAATCATTTAAAGTAATTCCATGTGCTAGTCAAGGAAAATGTGCCTGATATGTTTTGAAACAAGAAGTTATGTTTATAAGTTTTTATTTACAAATGTGTAAACTAAAATATAAAAAAAAGATTTTATGAATTAACCAAAAAAATTTCTGGCCTTTTTTTTCTAAATTTAGCTTTTTCTAACTTTTTTTTTGCCAATCTACCTTCTTTTTTTTCATCACCTGGCAACACTGCTTTGGTCTATCTGCAAGACTTGCAAGAAGTTTTTATCCTTACTCCTCTTTAAATCTCTCCTTTTTCCTCTTAATGTTTTCGGTCCTCCCTCTCTTTTTCTTTCCCTCTGCATCTCTTTCTCTCTCCGTATTTTACTCTTCCTTTTTCCCTCTCTCCAGCTTCCTCTGATGCTACCTCTCGCGCTTCCACCACCTCTATCACCGCCTAACAATATATCTTGCTCCTTCCCTTTTTTTTCATTTCTATCGTTTCCTCTTTTAAAATTTCTAGCAATCCGATTCCTAAAAAAGATTGAGAAATATATACATGTGTGGGCAAATTACAAAAAATTACATCATACATTAGACGTTTTAGTATAGATCGGTCCCTAGTGAAAAAAATAGTGTCCTTAGTACCTCATAATGTATGCAGTGGCATCCTAAAAATTATTTTTTAGAATCGATCGGTCTCTGGACCAGTTCCCCAAACAAATTTGATAGGAACACACTCTAGGTGTCTATATAGCTATCTTAGAATTATGTTTAACATTGTCTATACCAATCTTTAAAAGTTTGAACGGAATTGTATTTTTCAAAGCTGTGAGCGGCTTTAATCGGTTTTGCTGGATCAAAGTGTATGTGACGCCGAATTCAAAACGATTTGGAATGAAATTGCAATATACACAGGGAAGCATGATTTCGCTAGCTGGCCTTTTGCATCGTTCAACATCGAATGTGGTGGCATACTTTTGTTGAACGCGTGTTTGAATGAATGGTTGACTGCGAACGCACACACAAGCTACATTTTCTTTTTTTTTTCAAAAGGTAATTTTCGAATGAACAAGGAGAAAAGGAATGTAAAAATTTCAAAGTTTAATTTTATGTAAGAATTTGTTCAATCGAGTGATTCAATGTTACTTTAAAGCTAAACTTCAACTTTTTTGGCAATTTGCAACGTCCTTATAACAAGTCCCTACAAATTATATCAACATCTGGCACAGCTGAGCTTTAAACCCGTTTTGAAATCGGAGCTTCAAGTACGGAGTAATTAAATTGAACTCAGATTCGCGAAGATCAACGAATTGCACTAAGCATTTGCGAGTTTGAATGAATTTCCTTACTATTTAGTCACACATTGTTTTGTTACTCAATCTACTTTTCGCGCGTTTCTATTATTTGGCTCAGGACTGTATAATATATTTGTATCCAACATTTGTGCTATAATTGTTAAATTAAGTGATTAAAGGAGTACAAATAAGCAGACGGCAATGGTGCAAAATCAGAAAAGTGGGATTTAGTTTGAAACAAAAAAATATATAAAAAACGTGAACGCACAAAATGAATAAACATTTCCAAGTACGTACAATACTGTGTTAGATTGAACACGCGATTGCCAAGTACAAGCGTTTCATTTTAAACTAAGAACTAAATAAATATAGAAGAAAAATAAAATACCACGAAAAAAACTCAAGAAGACTTTGTTGATATTATTGCAGTGGAAAAAATGTATAACTTTGAAAAAATAAATATAGAATGTAAAATAAGATAAGATATGACGGCTGGAAGGTCTTTGTATAGGGGCCATATTTATTTAGCCGGCAAGTGTGGCGGGGCCAGAGGGAACATATCTAAACACTCGTTTTCACATTTTATCTAACGTCATGTCAGACTGAATGTGTGCAATCAGGTGGAGTGTGTGCTATGGTTTTTATAATATGTACATATGTAGATATGCCTGTATGTAGGTGAGTGCTTAATTTATAACAGACGTGTGTTTAGTGTGCATACCTACACTCAAAAAAATACATAAAAGGGAGAAAAACTGCTGGTTAAGTGCAACAAAATAGAAATAGTCTCGCCAGTCAAGGAATTTTCCTTAATTCCTTAACTTGAAGGCTTCAAAGCCAGCGTAAACTATTAGCACATTCAGTCTGTGTGAGGTCTTTATTGACCGGCCAGTTCAACCTAACTTAGCCTATCGTCTGCACATGCATACCCTACAGAAAAACATTTAAAAAAAATGTTCAGTCGCTCGAAGAATTTCAGAAACAAAACTCGAAGTTTTCTCATATACAAAAATTAAATCAAATTAATGCTAATATTGACCCAAATCTAGTAAGTTTTTGTTCAAACTCAGCACATTAAAAAAATGTTTAGTCAATTATAGCGTACGTTTTTTTTTTCTGAGTGTATGTACATATAATTTGTGTAGTGTGCGTTTAGGCCACATTTAAGGTCCAGTTCAATTCGTAATTTTTCTGAGCGCGCTAAAGGCAACCAAAAAGTCGTCAGAGCTGTTCGTTTAGGAACAATTTATAACTTAGCTTTGAGTTTTGTCGCTGGCTGTTGAGTTGTTTGTTTTAATTCTTTTTCTGTATAACACGTTAAATACAAAAAAAGTGGAAATACATTAATTTTAGCATATTTGTTGAAGATCGACAAGCAATTGTGTATATTATATTTTAATATGGTTTAAATGAATGTGGCAATAAACGGAAATTAAGTTGAATTATAATTTTGTTTATTTTTTTAACTGGACATGAGTTGTGTCATATAGTTTTTTTTTTTTTTTCTTAGAATTTAAAGTTCACATTTAATTTTAGTTTTTCTACTTTTGTATTTCAATACTCTAACGAATCTTATAGAGTTCCGGATAATTGTGCACCTTCTGCCAACGTTCGAATCGCTCAACTGTCGAATAAATAACTCCAATATTCAGTATTGCAAAATGGTCTTTATTTAGACTACTTTGGGAGTAGTACTTCACAATTCTACTTCGCAACTAATAGCGTGTTTAATTCAAACTGATTAGTTATTCCTCAGCTTGCGCTGCTTTTTTACTCTCTGTTGCCTCGTTCGCATATTTCTCGTAAGGTCTATACTTTTCACGAACATGGAACAATTGTATCGCATACTTGGTTATTTAGCTATGTATATGCGTGTGTATGTGTGAGTAACAACTTCTGCTCTTAGCTGATAACTACGTGTGTGTATGTGAGATATCTCTTCACTTCGAGCTACTGGTTATGTGTGTGGAATATTCTTCGTTGCCTTGTACATAAGTGTGACTGCTTGCTTTAGTGTATACATGTACATAAGTGTGGCTGCTTGCTGTTTTTGTTGTTGTGCTTATTTACTAACAGCATAGTGATGCCAACATTCGCCACAATACTATTTGTTTTTTTATGTTTAAGTATTGTCCAATTTGTTAGTGTTATCATTTTCACAATTTCTAATTTTTATATTCAATTATATAATTATATTAATTTCACTTTACTTGAATACATGTTTTATTAAACATTTTTTGAATTAATTTGGATTTTGTTATTTTAGTGTAATTTATCTTGTTTACCGCTCCATTCCAGGCAATGATCTCTAGTCGGACCAATTTGTAATTTTACCAGGGATCTTGGCTGGTTTCGGTAAAAGTTCGTATCCCATATTAAATTTTACGATACGCGATTGAAACTAATTTTTTAAATCGCAATAGCACTGAAATGCTTATACGGATTTATTTATTATTATATTATTTAGTACTCATTAGATCCATAACTTATTATATATTTTAGAAATTATCGGTTTTGTTTCCAAGTTATTCATGGTTTTCCTTATGTGTGCTTTCGTGAGCCCGCAGAAAGTTCTGCATTATAAAATGCTGCTATAACAGTCTGTTTTGCAAAGTAGTCTACCTGTTCGTTACCATAGTGCTCGTCACGAACCGGTGCTATCAACGGGTGTGTTAGACCAGCCTAAAAATACAGCAATACTGCAACAATATTACTTACTAAACTAATAGGTTGTTGCTTATACTCTGTTAGTTGCCTATACTATGGAGCAGTGAAAGTACTGATCATTAAGGAATTCAATACAATAATATTCTAGTTCTAGAAGTGGTTGTGGAACGCTGGAAGGCTGTCTAGACATAACGTAGCTACGATTCGTGGATATAGCAATAGCACCTGTAGGTTATCTCTAAAGCAAACTTCAGTTACGTAGATTACTGACAGAAAAATAGTAGGGTAACATCTCAATGGTATCAATTTCTTGAAGTTTGGCTCATATGTACATACCAACTACCATTTTAGGATTATCAATTTTTGATACCGCCATCAGGCAGACTTCAAAGTCAGTGGCAATATATGGATTCTCTGTTTCTCAAAGCACTTTGTCTTCGAGATGATGAGTTCTGAGACCAATGCATAACATAGTTGCGGTATAAAATTGTCTATGCATTTTTTTATTGTCTTTATATATGCTGTCATATATGTATCTCAACTTTGGCTTAGAGATATTTTGACGTTTAAGGACACCAAGTGGCGCCTCTTTCTCTAACAGAATACGCAATATGATAAGCTATTCGACCACGCGCAAATTCATCTTCAAAAACCACTAAACATTTCTTTAAAACTGCATTTTGTGCGCTATAACTTGAAAAGCTCGAAATTTTTTTTTTTTTAACTAATCCCGGTTTTTCAGTACAAGTTCAACTCAGTTTGTCAGCTAAACAACGCTTAAACTTATTCTTCAGTTTTTCAGTCTACTTTAACTGAAATTTAAGCTAAGCTTAAGCGGCCGATCTGGCAGGGTTAATAAACTCCAGTTAACCTATCAGTTATTTACGTTCGTTCGAAATGGTGTCGAATATATTCAATAAGCATTTAGGCTTGAGTACCATCCAATGTAGGATATCAACTGGAAAAATGTGTTGGATATTTATTTGAGAACTGTTCATTTCCCAAAATCTCTCAAAGGTTGGATAATAATATAATAACAATAACAACGCTGGAGTTTACTCGGGAACTCTAAATTTTACAAAATTTATCAAAGTTTGAATAGTAATTGGAGAACGAAGTTGGATATCAGCTCCAGAACTATCTGGTTAAGGAATAATTAAATAATGATGTTGAATATCACCTCCGGAACTAGATATATATTTCGCTGGAGAAATATTTTTTCCATGTTTGTTGGGTAAACAAAATCCAGCTGTTGCGGTATCTACAAATTATCTAGATAATAAAAAAACAATGTTGCCCAACAAAAAAGCCGACCCCAAAGGCGGCCTTAAACTGTCACTGAAAAACTGCTCAGTAGTTTAACTGGAGTTTAAATTTGACTAGAGTTTAAGAAAACTTAGTTTAAGCTTAGCTTAACCAACAACTGAAAAACCGGGTTTAAAAAAAAAAGTTTGTGCATATTAAACTTGCATAGGCACTCATTTGAAAAATGTAAACAGCAAATACTTTTTTAATAAATCTCCGTAATTTGTATTATCGGTCAAATCGTATTAGCAAATTAGTTGAAAAAATTTGAATTTTTTTGATTGCTAATCAAACACTCATTAATAACTTATTCACATATGTACTTACTTAAATACACAACAATTCATATATTTTCACCTGCAAAGTCTTGCATGATTTGTACATACTTGCTCACATTTATTTTCAAATTTCTAGCTTAACTAGTTTTCAATTAAAAATTCCACTGCTGCACAAGTAATGGACACCATATTTATCTCGCTTAAATTTTGCACTATTTATAATCCAAATACAAATGGACTACTATGTTTGGTATGTACGTTATTAACATAACAAATGAAGCGAGGAAAAAAATCTACATATTTTTCGAAAAGGTAAACAAAAACACGCCCAAAAATATGTTTACTAAAGCACAGTTGTTTAGTCGTATTTGTATAAGAGACTATAAATTTGAACTGGTTTTCGTGGTAGCAAGATTTTGTTTGTACAAGAAAAACATACAGTAGCACACAGTCTAAAGGAGAACAAAATTAAAATCACCCGATAAATGTAATATGTTATACTTTTTAAATCGCAGTTGCTGCTCGGTGGGGAACTCAAGCTCTGTGGCAAAGTAAAACGCATTGGTATTACATGAAAATTTTTATAAGTTGTAAATTTATTCAGGCTAATAAAGCCCAAATTTAAAGCTGTTCATGAAAATGTAAGGTGGTTCATACTCAACTGAGCTTCTATTAACCTTAATATAAAGTAATTGAACCTAATATTCCAAGGCCAGGTGATCAGGTATTCAAAGCAACATACTCTATCATAATCCAAACTGACATCTAAGCTTAGCCCACAGTGGTGTGGCCGACGATCTATCAGTTAAGGCTAGGAACCTAATTCGCTTAAAGCTTGGTTTCCTATTTAAATAACATTTTTGACTTTATTTTCTTGAATATGTTTTTTCTTGTATGTTCTTATAACAAATAACTTAAAAATCCCGAAAATTTAATAATTAGATTTTACGGTACGTCTGCCGCAAGTTTTTGAGGTTTATAACAAAGCAGTGCCGCAGAAAACAGTGAGTACACCGTACGCTCTTTGTCGATCGTAGTAAAGCAACATCGCTTTTAGAGGAAACCAACACTTTAGCAGCAATATAAATGAATGAATTATCGTATTTCTCTCTCTTTCACTTTCATTGTAAGTATAATAATTCCAGGATCGTTCTTATATTAAGGTTATAGGATTAAGGAGAAAACAGAACACCATCTTTCTGACAGAACATCGAGTTTCTAAACTAACTACTTGTCCGAAAGTTTGTTCAAATCTGAGACTTTTTTTGTTGAGTTAGGGAAACGTGATGTTTGGTGAAATGAGTTTTTAATCTGTGGTCTTACAATGGAGCATTATGGAAATGTAATTCATTATTTAAAAACTTCAATATACCATCTCCTAATCTTCTCCATGGCGGCTTAACTCATCTTAAAAATAATGAAATTGATCAATCGAAAAGTGTACACGATTTATGGAAAAGTAATTCAATATTTCAAAACTTCAATATACCATCCTCCTAAGTCTTCTCCATAGTTATTCAACCTGCTATGCGACGTTAAACGGGTTCTAAACTAGGTTTGTACCATATTATTCTGAATTACTGTACATAAATTATGCCGCATGTAGCATGTTGCAACCAAATCATAGACTCAAAAATTCAGACAATAGTTACATTTTTCTAATTTTTGTGTTTACACCTGGAAAACCACTTTAAGTCGTGCAACTGTAATGGTTTGTTCCATGTATCCCACGACAATATAACAGACATCCATTAAGTCAACTTTATAGCACCTCTAAAAATTAAATATTTATTTATTTCCATTTTGGTTGCGTATCAGCACGTTGCAGATAAATAAAACTCATGAGCGCTTTAAATTAATAAATATAACGCAACTAATCGATGTACATAAATAATGTACAAGCCCAACCATCTCGGGAGCGATCTAATATGACCATCAAGACCATAGACAAGATTATTTTGGAAGCATATTTTTCACAAAATCTGGCAGTCTCTGTGTCTTTCTGACGTCTCTTCATAGTCAGACAGCGTCTTTTAACGTCTCTCAAAGTGAGGAGCAATCCAACGAATTCACTCCGGCTTAGAGCGTATAAACATCTTCAATGAATAGAGTATGTATTCTTACATGCCCACGATATCTACTATATATTTGTGAAAGTATGTCTGTATGTATGTTTGGACTTGCAGCCTAAACCGCAGAATTGAATCGAACGAAATTTTGCCATGACATACCCTGAGTGCGTCAATCTATGCTAGGCTATATAGAACAAGTTTTCGACAAGGGAGCGTAGCACCTCCCCTTACAACTGGAATTTTTCGTAGTCAAGTGGTTATATGAGACCAATCCCTACACCCTCCATAAAAACTGGGTATAACGGAAAAGGGGGCGTGGCACCTCCCATACAACTGGAATTTTTCGTTCTCAATATATCTGAAAGTATTAAAGCTAGACGACTGAAATTAGGTGAGGAGGTATATAAGACTAATCCCTACCCCTCGGGAAAAATTGTGGATATCGAAAAGGGGCGTGGCATCTCCCATACAAATAGGGGTTGGGATTAGTCTAATATATTAGTCTATATAGTACTGCTTTTATTTATACCCGAACGACGTCGGGTACTCTGCTAGTACTCTATAAAAGCAATCGAATTGAAAACGATAAGAGAATTAACGGAGATTCGATTTCTCCTGTAGCCTTAGATGTTAGAAAATAGGATTCGTTATCTTTTCTTCATTTGACATTTTACTTCAATTTCTACTGTGAATTTGCCGCTTTCATTACAAAACCAAAAACACCGTTAAAAAAGCTGTTTTTATAAAAAACAAACAAGTAAGGACGAGACTGTCTTTGGCTGTGCCGAAGACGTCATACCTTTCATGAAGGGGGCTGAACAATAATTTTATCCCATTTGTAATATCCAAATAATCAGCTGTATAAGATAAGAAATATATAGTGAACAGATGTACATATCTAAGCGATTATTAAGATAAATAAAAAATAGGTAGGTAGTTTGTGTGAGGATGCAAAGTTTCACGTTTTTTGTGGTCTGCATGAAAAAACTATGACCATGAATCACTTATTTCAACAACATATGACGTAAGCGTAAGTATTTGGTGAAATTTGAAGCTTCTAGCTGTTAAAATGGGGCAGAAATTACGAAAAGTTTCTTATCTAAACAATCGGTTGTATGGTATACATACCATATATACGGCCGATCTGTAATGACTGCCCTTCATTCCGTGAAATTTGAAGCCTCTAGCTGTTAAAATGGGCAGTAAATACGAAAAGTATCTTATCTGAACAATCGGTTGTGGGGGGATATATGCTATATATACAATATACCAAAGCATATGGTGAAGTTTGAAGCTTCAATCTGATAAATTGAGGAAAATATGACAAAAATCCTCTTTTCTAAAAAATCGGTTGCATGGGGATATATGCTATGGTGGTCCGATCCGCTGGTTCCAACAAATGTCTCATCGGACACCTAAATATACCCGCTCACCATATTTTATCAAGATATCTGAAAAATTTAGTGACTAGTTTGCATACAAAGAGACAGACTGACATGGCTAAATGAACTCAGCTCTTCATTCTGATCATTTCGGTACACCTTTTGGTGGGTCTATCTCTTTTCTTTTATGGACTTACAATTTTGAGATTCGTGACAAAATTAATATATCATTTCATTTTCATGAAAGGTATAAAAATTTATAATTTATTTGTATCTGATTCTCGCTAGGTGGTTTTTTGAATTGACAGTATTACCTCAATCTAAATACAGATGAGAGCATATCGCAAACAACTTAACGAAAAAATGCTAACAGAAAAAATAAAAAATAAAAGTGGTATCCATCATCAACTTCACTGACCCACTTAATTAAGTAATTGACAAAATCTATCTGACTTTGGCCTAATTTACCATTCCAGAGCTTAATAAGTAGGTATATAACAAATGCCTTAAGACGGTGAGTGACAAATTATTTTATAAACTATTGATTCCAATTAAGTTGAATACCACACCATCTTCATTACGTCGTCATCGAAAAAAGGGACGTCTTAACGTTGACGCATTAAAACTCTTCAGAGGGGGAAGGACCACAATAATGCGCAACATTTCTTACGTTTTCTTTTTAGTTCATTTTCTTATGAACTAAAGCCATTTATGTGTGCGATTTGTATAAAACAAACTTTGCAAAATTTGTTTATCGTGCCAATTATCAGTACTTACACAGAATTTTAGCAACGATAAGTATTCTATCAAAATGTAAATTTAGAACATGGAAGGAAAAAAAATAGTTCGTGAAGTTATTTTATTTACACTTTGCCAACTTTCGGTAAGGCGCACTTCTTGTTGTACCTAAAAGCTACTTTCATTCCAGTGCTCAAAATGTATTTAATTGCATTCTAGGAAATCAATTTCCAACAACTTTTTAATGCAAATTAAGATTGTTTAAAAAACTGATTGTTGGTTGTTGTTTTTCTGCGGCAGAGCTAAAATTGTTTAAGCACTCAGTTTTCAGGCGACGCCGATATTGCAAAAGGGGGCAAATGGAAAATGCGGTCAGGGAAGAAGTTTGGCAAACAGCTTTCTCGTATACTTATATATTTATTTGTTTCAAACACATATGTATTCAGAAAAGTATGCACAATAATGACTTAAAAGTATTTAGATAATGACAAACGTTCCAACAACGATCAATCAAACAGGTCGAGAAGTGGAAGTTAACAGCGCGCCAAGAAGCAAGGTATAGGCAGTGGATTGTTTTTTTTTTTTATAATTTTTTTTTTTACTGACCGACTGGTAGCAAAATACAAAATAATGAAAGCATTTGTATTCTGGTCTTAGCAAGGCAACGGCAACAAGCACATTATTATTATTGTTTACTCATGTGACTCATCTTAAATATATTCAATCAAAACAGCAGCTTGTCGAGCAACGTGTTAAACGTCATTAATTACATAGACATGAATTTTACAAGCATACTATATTTATAAAAAAAAACACAAAAAATCATGTTAGCTTTAATACAAATATGTAGATGTAAGCCTCATACAAAGCCTGAACATTAGTCCCTGTAAGGGAGAACAGATGATGCGTCAAAATAGGAATGGCAGTTGAAGTAATGAAAAGGATTTGCAGCATGATTTAAAGGATGATTAAGAAGAATTATTGTTATAAAATAATAGTCAAGTGGTGGAAAGAAAAAAATTTAAATTAAAGCTATTGTTTGGTAAATTCAAAACCTTACCCATACTTTTGAATTTGAGATTTCCCTATCATAGTTTTAAGGCCGCGGCACAATGAAATTTTTCATATAGATGAGGTTATCAAACTTATGCATTACACTAACATCGCCACAATCAACCAAGATGTTGCGTTTGTAAATATGAAGGAACTTCAGACTTGGCAATTGAAGTTCATTTCGCCTTGTCCATTCACATACAAAATTTCGTAAAGCACTGTTTTAAAAATTTTCCCTATACAAAAAAATACTTGCGAACATATTTTGTGTCGTTTTTGTTGTTGTTGTAGAGATAAGGACACTCCCGAAAGTCTTGGGGAGTGTTATCGACAATTGTTGACAATTGGGTTTGGAGAAGCTATATAACGCTACACAACTCCTTGAATCTATTTGGTATTTTAGTCGCCTCTTACGACAGCCATACCTACCGCGGGTTTATTCTAACCCCCTAACCCGCTCTTATATTGCAGTTTTTAATTGCGAAACATGTTAGAAAATTTACCAACGAGTGGGAAAAATAATTTCACTTGCAAAATGTGCCAGCACCCTTGGCCAAAGCAAATGTCAAATTCTTCTTCTCATGCTTTGCTTGCAACAAAATTTGGGAGTTGGCTACTTTTTCATATCAGATGGCGCCAGTGTCGCTCCAACTGTCGTTCTCCATAAAATGTGACGGAGATATTAGCGCAAACATTTACAACACAAATAGGAATTAAACAAAATGTAACGTGCATTTGCAAATATAGAGAAAGTTAATAATGTTAAAAAAAAGTATTATCGCGTCTATAGACAGTTCAATTGCCATTTAAGGCATGCCAACAATTTTCAAGTACTTAAGGAATGCATGGCAATTCATTTGCTTATCTTTAAGAAAAAGAAAAAAATTAAATGCCGATAATTTAAACAGGCGGTACGTGCTTGGCCAACAAATGTGTCAAAGCAATGACAATCTGAAAAGAGGGGTTTGGAGAAAGCGACTAAAAAAGTATAAGTAAAATATAGTATAAAATTATTATTTTTTTTTTTGTTTTTGTACAAAGAAGTCAGAAGACTGAAATCGATTATTTGAAGGTACAACCTACATTAGTTCTTCATTTATTTATTTGCATACATAATAATATACAAAAACCACGAAAACTGGTAGTAATGAAAGGAGTATGGTGTGCGGTATATTGCGCTGATTCGGAATTAAACAGATCCTAAAAGCTGAAAGATCACTGTAGTGTTTTTTCAGACGGAAGTATTAACTGACTTATTTTGCTTTGTTGATTTTCCCACAGGGTGGATAAATGATGTTTATTGGAATGATTTTCCGTCATCCCTTGTCAAATTTGGTTTCGAGACAAACCGTTTTCGGCGTTGTGCCGTCATCATTGTCGATTTTCGTTTTCTAACTGCAACCGCGTTAACTTTTACATTGACAGCCAAGCGAAAATAAAGGCAATCATTTCTAATAGCACAACATCTGAAATTGTGTTGAGAGTGTAAGCAAACCCTCAAAGGAATAGGGTAAGGGAGAAATAAACATCTATATTGGGTCCCTGGGCATATGGTCTTAGATTAAAAATGAAAAAGCGGATGAGCTAAGTAAAATGGGTGCATCCCTCGAAATGTGTACAGTAGATATCCCAATCAGATTGGAGGAGGTAAACAAGAAGACCTGAGTTGCACATGATCTACCAAGCAGGAAAGGGGTGGCACAAAGGGCGTGGCTGCTTGGTGAGCACATCATGGCCAGGTCTTACAACCTTAGACCTAGATTACATTTAACGAGATTACCTTCATTTTCTCACTTAAGTCCTAAACGTTAATTTGATAACTAGATTTCTCATATGAATTTTTCCTTTGATAATTAATTTTGAACAAATTTTAGAGATTCCGACCATTTTTCATAGAAAAAATAGCACATACAGAGTGTAATCTCTAATTAGAAGCACTATATAAAAGAGAAACGTGAAAATTTTACATAAAATAATCTAGTTCCCAGGGATGGAGCATATGTAAACGCGTAGATTATCTATTGAAGATTTATTGTAGTAGTGCATATGTAAACGTGGTCTTAGATTGAGAAAGTTAATATTTTCATGATGACTTTTATCATGTATATCTGTCTGGACACTGCCTTCTGACTTTTATATTAGGCCTTTTTAGGAAGTGTGGGTTGGAGGAGGACATGATCGAGCACATTTTGTGCACATGCCCTGCGCTAGCCACGCTAAGACTCGAGCTATTGGGAGTGGCACAGCTATCAGATCTAGAAGCAGAAAGGAACATAGGCCTTAGAAACAGTCCAGTATTTGCCGCAAGTACGGAGCTATTTTATAACATAGGTCCTAACTTCAGATAGAGTTTCCCAAACAGGTCGTTTAGCTAACTTCTGGCAATACTGTAGACACCTTCAGTCCATGCAAGGTCCTCACGGTTCACCCCAACCTAACCTAACAACTGAAGTGATTGAAGTTAAAGCTATATAATATTGTGACGAATATTAGCAACGCTAAGGCCACCGTGGTGTGATGGTAGCATGCTCCGCCTGCCACACCGTATGCTCTGGGTTCGCACCCCGGGAAAAACAACATCAAAATTTTAGAAATAAGGTTTTTCAATTAGAAGAAAATTTGTCTAAGCGGGGTCACCCCTCGGCAGTATTTGGCAAGCGCTCATCTGCCTTGCAGATGCCGTTCGGAGTCGGCATAAAACATGTAGGTCCCGTCCGGCCAATTTGGAGGGAAAATCAAGAGCAACACGACGAAAACTGGAAGAGAAGCTCGGCCTTAGATCTCTTCGGAGGTTATCGCGCCTTACATTTATTTTTTTTTTTAAGGGATACTACCATTTCTAAGCCAATACTAAGCAGTGACTTGTATGCACATCAACACGTCAATCATTATGTCTATACATATGTCCATACAAACAGCGGAGAGCACAAACACATCCATATATCTGAGATACTCCCAAAAGTAGGCAATAATTTGTGCAAGTATCAGTCACATATACTCGCGCATATGAGAAGCTATAAACTAGTAAACTAGTAAATTCAAGAAATAGAAACGCCTAGAAATATGCCAACGAGGAAACCAAACAGTATAAAAGCAGCAACAGTTGAGGCACAGTCAGTGAGTTTGATTTAAGCAAGCTATCAGTTGCGAAGTATGTGTTATGTTCAAGTAGTCTAATAAAGACCATTTTTGCATTATTCAATATTGGAGTTATTTATTCAACAGTTTAGTGATTCGAACGTTAGCTTTGGAATACGCGAAATTGCAGTAAATTCGTTACAATATATACATGACTTCAACGTGAAAGCTGGGATTTTACTTTAATATCAGAAAATGTTATGGTATTATGGCATCTCTGCGTAATTAAGGACCAATCATAGCGATTCGCATGTAGAGATTATGAAAACACCGGCAAAATCTAATGACCGCTATGAGGTTATTCAAAAAGATATTTTGCAAACCCTTGATTTGAAGATATTCAAGTCACTTGTACCGTGATAGCAACACGTGAGGACATCACGTAAGTCGTAACACAACATTATCTTTGAATGTTGATAAACGTTAGATGTGGCTACTTCAGGACTTTTAAAAATTGACTACCTGTGTTACAATGATGTATGTGCGTTAAATATGTATATATATATATATATATGATTCGAGTAAAAACGTTTCGGTGAATCACTTAATTATTAAGTTCATCTAACCAAAATATTCAATCATTTCATGTTTGTTTTGAAATCCGATTCACTATCCGCATTGGCTTCGTAAGAAATTCCTTGTGCTGAGTATTTTTAGCATTGCAGTTTAATCTTTTAAACTTACCTGCAAATAAAAGAAAACAAATTCCAATTAGATATAAACTAAAAAGTAATTGCAATAATATGTTTCGGGTGTATATAACATAAAGTATAAAATAACATCAAAGATGATTGGAATATAGATAAATTAAGTCTACTTAAGAAGATAAATCTATGTTAATTTGAAAGTACAAAGCTTTGAAATGATGAAGGAAAATAACATTTAAATTTCACTTTTAATGTAAAGCAATATACACAAATTGACACCCCAGGGGAATATTTGTAACTCAACCATGCAGTAAATAATGTATAATTAGGTTCTAAAGTAGTATGATAACTCTTTCCATAAAAAACGAGAATACTGCATATGTTCATTTGAATGTTAAAACAAACATTACCCATATGACGCATCAAGAGCAAACAAGAACTTTTAATAAACTTGAACGCTCATCGCGCTGTTTTGAAAAGAGCAAACAGTATTTCGGTAAGTTCAAAGATACAATAACGTTATGCGAATTGAGGCTGTTATAATATGTATCATTTATTCATGGGCAACAATTATACATATATTATTTTCTTCCATATTTCATAAGCTTGAATTTGTAACTTCAGAACATAGAAGATAAGTGTGAACAACTTTACAATATTGATAGTCCTTATTTGGTGCTTAAATTACTAAAGTCATCCTTGCGTGAACTAGCGCCAACTGCGAGCATCAAGTGAGATCAGGTCTTTTCTACCCATCTCTCTCCCACAGTAAAGATCCCCCTTTTTTATCTGCTGCCATATATAAATATTTTACGGAGCGCAGAGTTTGTATGCATTCGCACAACACAACCAAGCCGTTGATCTTTTATTCGTTGCATTATGTGCATAGCGGCGTAAAGCTCATCATTAAATCGTCTCCAGTTCACACTGTTGGAATTACGGAGGACTATAAATCTTTTAGAGAACTTTTCTTTTGAATAATCCAGGAGTAATCCAAGATAATTTATATCCCTCAATGGTGACGCAGTCTCAGAAGACAGCAAGTACTTTGCGTTTTCCTTATAAACAGCAAGACCGACTTTATCTAGAATTTCTCACTTTATATTATAAAGAACATCTTAGAAAAATAATCTAACAGCACTGTCGCATAATGTAGGCTAAGAGCTCCATTCTGTATTGCGAACGATAGCAATGGTAGGTATTCTGTATGATTTCGCTGCAAAAAATCGTGCAATTAATCCCTACAGAGACCGCGACTGCGATTGATCCATTTTGCCCACCTTGGGGTATAATTGATCCTCTCTCCCTTTTGGGTATATTTGGTATCAGTCAGTTCGAAATTTATGTAGCCAATTGAAAAAACAAAAAAACAATAAAAAGAAACAGCAACGAAATGTATAAAATAAAAAGATTAAATGTGATTGAATAGAATTATTTATGAAATATAAAAGAAATAAAATGTGGAGCTCTATACCGAACCTCAAATACTAGGACCATATGTTCCGTTATCGTAATATTTGTCCTGTTTTTATTATTCTGCAACACCAATACGAAAAAAAAAATAAGAATATTGTATAAGAGTTTAAAATTATAAAATCCGTAAGAATTCGCGTACGGATAGAAAGAGTACTTATCCGACAGTACCCATAGCCGAACAGAAGGGACTTGTCTGACATTGCCCGTAGAGGTACGAAGAGAATCTGTCCCACACTACCGGTATGGATACAAAAACGGAAAAACAGCGTATCGGACACTACCCATAGGGGTACAAAGAGGACCTCTCAGACAGTTCCCGTGCAGGAGTTTTGTACTAATTTATTGTAACCTCCCCACCGGCGATAAACACTGTTGACTCCTTGAGTATATGTGACCTCAAAGAACAGCCAGTTCAACCAACCTAACATCACCGGCGTTGGTAAATTATGGTAAACTCTGGTTTGGTCATACTGGGCAAATCTTAACGACAAAATATCTATCGCTTTTGGTGATAAAGATTTGTTGGACCAAAAATCATTCTACTACCATTCGGGTTAAAAATGCGACTGCTATCTATTTCAGTCGTTATTGAACCGAAAAGGCATTAGTCTTCATATGTTCCCATATGGAATGGTCCTATAGATCCCTTTCGGGTATAAATGGGTACATACTCAAACAAACGGGGACAGTTCAAGTCATACAAAGAGATCAAAACTGCCATTCGTTGTTGTTGTTGTAGCAGTGCTGCGCCACATCCAAACGGTGCGACCGATCACAAATTGTCATCAATGTCCTCTAACGGGAGTCCAAGGAAATTTGCTGTTTCAACATGGGTGGACCAGAGGGGTGTTAGAGGCGGTGGTTCCACAATACAATTAAAGAGATGGTTGGTGTCATGTGGAGACACATTACAAGCAGGACATATCTTTTGTATATCGGGGTTGATTCTGGATAGGTAAGAGTTTAACCTTTTACAGTATCCAGATCGAAGTTGAGCTAGAGTGACTTGCGTTTCTCTAGGGCTAGTTTTGGGTACTGTTCTTTGAGTACTGGATTCACCGGGCAAAATTCCTGGCATAAAGGTCAGACGCCTGTATGTGGAGTTCACCAAGGACCTGCTTGTGTTTTTTTGCTTTATACGGCTGTGTTCTCAGGTGCCGTATTTCCTCATAATGCTTACGGAGATGACTCCTTAAGCCCCTGGGTGGTGTAGGCTCATCAATCAGATGCCTGTTGGGATGCCCAGGTTTCTGGGTATTTAACAGGAACTGTTTGGTTAGCATTTCATTTCTATCCCTAATGGGGAGTATTCTATCCTCATTATGAATATGGTCGCATACTCCTTTGCGACTCATCCCGTATTCATCCTAAACTAATCGCATTTTTTGCAGGGTTTCTCGCGGCTTTTACGTTTCTTACTTTATGTCAAACAGAAAGGCGAAAGCAGTTGTCAATTGATATTTTGCCATCGTTTAACATAGTGTAAATACACCAGCGATTCGTCTCTGAGGCTAAACGAATTTACGTTTCGTAATAGAGAATTAGACCTAAAGAAACTTTTCGATGAAGCGGACTACGACTTGAACAATACTTCATAATTCAGTCAGATTGCTGCTTGGCATGTGCGTCAACTGTTTTTATATATTCGGTTAAATTTTTCTAATCTTATGATGTTTGAATTTTTTTATGGTACGCTTTGCAATGCTTTTTATGTCAGTGAAATGCATCTGTTTAAATTTAAATGTAATAGTAAGATGTCTGTGTTGAATTTCTAAAAGATAATTTTTATGTGTATAAGAAGCTCATGAAACATTTTGACGGTGGTATTTGGACGCCTCACCATCATTTTACAGATTAAGTCTTTAAATTTAATTGTAGTTCGACTTAGTTATCTCTACAGCCCCACGCCAATTAGCGGCAACCATTAATAACACCTACATACACCGATGTCGCGCCCAAGGCAAACAAATGTTTTCAAGTGAATTAGAGCTTAAGTTACTGCGAAGTAGTTTTAAATTAATTTTATAAATTTGCCATAAAAACAAATTGAAACGGCTATAATAAGCCACAATTAATTAACTACAAAAGTTTGTTATGACAACAACAAATACAAAAACAATATCATTTGGAAGTTTCAAAAGTTAGTAGAAAAAGATATTAAAGTAAAACAAACCGTTGAGCAAGTGCGTGATGAAGCAATTTTCACACAGACAACAATACAAACATAACTACCTACCAGAGTTGAGTGCACAAACCAATTTGTAAAGCGCATTGTATTAAATTTTAATAAGCTAATAGGGCGGCAAGGTTAATGCTTTCACTTTTGCACATTAGAAAGAGGGGGGCTCACCCTTTCACTTGCCACATTTGCAATTCACGCCCCTGTTCATAAATTATCTTAAAAGAAAATAATAATAACAATAACTCAACTGCTTGAATAATGCCTAAAAAATATGAGCAGTTTGAGGACGGAAAATCTTGAATAGAAATTCATTCTTATGCAAGTTTTGTGTATTTGTACGAGACTTAAGTGTGATTGTTTAGCGGAAATAATAATTATGACGGCGGCAATACGAAGGACAAACCTTCGAAGAAATTCAATGAACACACACCCTGTCTTTTGTCTAACGATGTTTTGTGGGCTTCCTAATGCTTTACAACTGAAGTCTACGTGGTCTGATGTTCAATGCCTATACACAAATTGTTGCAATTGTTGTTGAATATTCGTGGAAACGAAATTTTCCCGATTTATGTACATTAAGAAAGCATTAACGTCAAGCACGACAAAGTGAGAAAGAACGAATATAAATGATTGGTTGGGGTGAGATGATGAAAAACAATAGTAGCCGTGTTTTTTAACACGCGCGTATACGTTTCGTTTGCGCGTGTTAAAAAACGCCTATCTTCGCTTAGATAATGCTTAGGAGACCCATCTAGCGGCTGTGGTAAAACAACTAGCTACAGCAACAGGGTGTACCGAAAAGCGGAGACGCAACGCTCTGATGGCCATAGGGTATAACATATAGCTGAATCAGTTGCGATGAATTGTGGACACACATATAATACATAGAATTAGTGTACAGGGTGAAACAAAGACACATATTTCAGTTACATCTGAGTATAATGCGTATTGAAATTTAGTAGGACAAAATTTATGCGCAGCAATTTCAGAGGTGTATTTATAGTTTGTCTCTTAGCAGTCAATATAAAGTTTAAGCGTAAACGGATATACGCGTGTTAAAAAACACGGCTATTAATTTAGACACTGATTTTATCTACTTACAACTACAAATTTGTTTTATATACACAATAAAATTAAAGACGTAAAGCGAGGAAAAATTATTACAAAATTTATTTAATATTCGTTACACATGCCAAAAAATAATGGAAGCACAAAAGCAGAAGGGTAAGTGTACAAACCTCGCCCGAGTCATTAAATTCTTCGCGCATCATTCAACACTCAACGTCAACGTTAACGTCAACACAAACACAAACATGCAAACACATGCTGTTACATGAATCTACAAGCTCACACAAGCCTAAAAAACATATACAACCAAACACCCACCTTATCAGAAGTAGGCCGGTTGAAGCCTTAAATCCACAATCCCAGAATACATTTTAAGTACAAACTTTTGCGGTGACTTTTAATGTTTGTATATTTTTAAGGGTTGAACAATGGGTTTTGCAAAATATATTCATATATGTATGTATGTAGTCAAAAAAAGTGGTATGCGGCACTCAACCTCTCCCTCGGGTCACGTTTTTCGCATATTTCAATATAAAAAGTTTCGCATTTTCTTCGCGGTAAGGTTCTGCAACAAAATTTATTGTCATTCAAAGAAAAAGAGAAGAAAAGTTATTAAGTACAAATAAAAAGGAAACAATAAAAAATGCAAAAAATAAGTAGAGAGCACAAAAACATATAAAAATCGAGGCAGCACGATATTGGGAAAAGGTGCTCAAGTAACGGGGTTAACACTTGATAACCGCCACCGTATGCGACAACAAGCACACTGACGAACAACAATGCGAAATGGAAAGTGACTAGAATCGATGGAGACAAGGAAAGAAGCAAGTGTGTAGATAATTGCATATTAAATGAGGTAATATATGGGGTCTTTGCGGCATTCTCCTAACGATGGATACCAAGAAAAAGGCTACAAAAAAATATTTCTTCAGTGGTTTTGAGATATGTTTATTGTTCAGCAGCAGAGGGTAGGGATCGATAGTGCGTTTTGTGGATTATATTGAAGCACAATTGAGTTGATTCCAAATATGACAACAAATAGACTATTTCAATTGAGAAGAATATCTCAGCCAGCAGCTATAATATTAAAAATATAATAAAAGAAATCGAGACCAGAATATCAAAGTATATCCCCCCAGCGGGTAAGGGGGTCAGAATATACCCGCGGTAGGTATGCCTGTCGTAAGAGGCGACTAAAATACCAGATTCAAGGGGTGTGTAGCGCAACCCTTCAGGTTGCCAGCGCAATATATAGCTTCTCCAAACCCAATTGTCAACCTCACCTATCCGCGGCGAATCCTGTTTCACTAACAGACGAGGCTCTGGCGACCCCAAGCTCCCCATGGAACTTGGGGTGGGGAGGGAGGGGATGGCCTGAAGGTTTAATGTGGCCACATAAATCGTTCCCGAGATGGTCGGGCTAGTACCTTAATGGTGCTGTGGTACCGGAGCGTACCGGATCTGTATCCGGCAAAGGACCATCACATCGATAACACTCCCCAAAGCCTTCGGGGAGCAACCTTATCGCTACAACAACAACAACAGACCAGAATATGGTACCTGCTCAAGTATAGTTGAATCACAAAACATTATACTCTAACAACAGACCAAACTGAATGTCTCATTTAAATTTTTCCAAAGTTGAGAGTTCTATCATTGTTTAAAGAAACTGAAGTTTTTCAAGAGCTTTTCTCCAGTTGACTTTCGTCTTTATTTATCAATCAAAATTAATGCCATCCTTTGTCTCCTCAATAATCATCAAGTTCATCTACAATTACATTTCTCAAACGACCTTTGTTTTTGAGATATCCACTATCATACAACAGATATGACGTTCTCATGTTGTTGGGCGAGGTCGAGTTGTCTAAAGAAAATAGTCACTTGAGAGGCATATGATATAGTTGTGATTAAAGGATAGATGAAATATAATTAAATATAACCTTCCATGTCATCCGTGAATGTAATGTGCAGGTAGATTTGGTCATAAACAAGAATAATGTTGAGTTTACACGGAAGATGAAGAGCTGAAACCCCTCCGACAATGTATAGATAAAGCAAAAGCCCAAAAGTGGCTTAGTTTTGTGAAAGTAATTTAAAGATCTTTGCTTAGGTTAGGTTGAACTGGCCGGTCCATCAGGACCTCATATAGACTGAATGAGTCCGTAGTGATAACAGAAGTTTGTTTCAACGACCGAACTGAAAAACCCTATCTGTGTTTAGAAATGCAAGAAATGAGTAATGTAGATTTGTCATACGTTGGTAGCAAACACGAAAATGAGGTAGATGAGTTAATCCAATCCTCTCTCTGCCATGAAACAACATGAGTCGCCAGTTTCTATGAAGGAATTTATTAAACAAATGACAACCCAAAATTCGAAGGTCCGAATCGTATTTAGGTGTTCGATAGATGTAACGCCGATAAGTAAATATCGGAGTGGCTAGCAGAAGGTATTATCCTACCTAGTGCTTCCGAATATACATCACCAATCACATTAGTAAAAAAAAAACTGCAGCAAGAGGTTATGTTATTATAATCGCCATCTTATGATGATCGATAATGATCATGAATGACGCTCTTGAGAGGTTACAAGGGTCACGAATTTTCCCTACACTAGATTTAACGAACGGCTTTTGTCATGTTGCAGTTGAGGGGTCATGGAAGCATACCTCGTCTGTAACCCATCTAGGTGAATTTAGGTTTACCCCATTCATTTTTACTGTTTTCAGACCCTTTTTAAAGAGTGATATTATTGTGGCATACATGAATGATCTTATTATCCCCTCAATGGATTTTGGCAAGGGAATAGAGAAATTGAAAGCCCTGTTAGGTAAAGTCGCAGATTATTTATTCATATTATAGCCTAGGACAATCAGAACCTCCTTACAGACTATTTACAAATATATCTTAACTAATAAATATTAAATATTCAAATTATTTCATTCAATAGCAGTTTAAACCTAAATTTATTTAATGCAAAATCAATATCTATAGAATCCTTCATTGCCCTAGCAATTGGAGAATTAGAAGCATAAGTCGTTCTAAATATATCTAACCAGAAAAAATCGTGACATCGAAGGGTTCCGAATGAACCGTATACGTTCTAAAAGATTATATTTAAAGCACTTTCCAGTTCCGTTATTTTACAAGATTTCTTGGGCTACATTCTGAAAAATATTACATTCAGACCATTGGAAGTCAAAAGAAATACTGTTTTCGCGAGATCCAGTATAACCTAAACTTTAAACGATTTTTGGTTTGGTCATATATGTAGTACAAAAAGTTTCATATTAAGACTTTAAATTTTAAACGTGTAGCATACTGAAAAAAAACTGGCCAAAGCCATGAATAATCCCAGCCAATACCACAACATAGGCCTATTCACAAAAAGCCATATAATAGCTAAAAAAAAGGTCTAAAGAATCAAGCACATTGTACTACCGTTTCAACGGAGATAGAAAGAGGCGAAGTGGCACAGCAATGGACTTTTGTGGCGCTACAATGACATTACACAATAAAATGCACAGGCACACAATAAAAAAAGAACATTAAAAAGAAAATAAAAATAGAAAAGAATAAAGAGACAAAATCAAAGAAAGAAAGGATAGAATAATAGAGAAAAAAGTAAATACATAAGAACGTGAATAACAATGAAAGTAAATCGGCAGCATTAATATGTGAGTTCGAGATGAAATAATAAAAAAAAGCTTTAAAAAAACGAAGAAATTATATAACAAAAAGCCATGTCAACGAAGTAAACACAGGAAATAACACGAGAAAGTCATTTACTTAAGGAATTGAGATGAAGTGGCAAGAAACATGTGGCCGTATATTATTTATAAAATAAAACCAAAAACAACAACAGAACAGTATGGCACCAAAAGTAAATATGAAATGAAAATAAATGACACAAATAGATGTGGGAGTGGGTGGATTTAACAAAAATATTACACATACAGTTATGTGAAATATAATAAGGACAGTAGCTGCTGCCTATGAATGTGATGCAGATGCAAAAAGGTGAAAAATTCAAAGGGCGTGAACTCCACTAATTTGTTGCGAAACGGGGTTTTGTACAGATTTGACAACCTATTGTTTTTTATTTTCATTTTTAAGCAAATTGCGATTTTGACATGTAAAAACTTTCCTCTTATTGATGCTTTTACGGTATTCGACAAATTTTCGATTGGGTTTAGATCTGGGGGTTGTGGTGGCCACTCCATTACACTGATATTGTTTATTTTGAATCACTCTTTACGGTATGTTTTGGATCATTGTCCTGCCCATGATATATCCACCTAAGTGGCATATTATCTTCAGCGTACGGTAGCATGCATTCTTGAAGAATTGCAACAAAATCATTTGTTTTCATAGTGCTCTATATGCGGTGGAGTGGTCCCACACCATTGTATGAAAATGCTCGCCAGACCATAATGTTTCCGCCACTATGTTTTACGGTCTTTATGGTATATTTAGGATTGTAAGCTACATTTGGCGGTCTTCTAACAAGATTAATACATCGGACTGAGTTAAACAAATTTATTTTTGTTTCGTCTGACCAAATAATGTTACGCCCCTTTTCTTCAAACCAAAACACATGTTACTCCTCAAACTGTAGTCTTTGTTACACGTTTTTCTTTAGTAAGCACTTTGCGAATAGTTGACGATTCGGCATCAATATTTAACTCTCTTTTAAGTTGTTTTGATGAAATAAAAGGATTCTCTATACGGCGCATTATTTTCTTTTTTATAATTGGTGTAATTTTTTTGTTTTTTTGTAAATTTTTGTTTTCTGCCACGCATTTCACCCCAGGAATCCACTTTTTCTACCATTATTTTTGAAATATTAATTCTTACACTTTTCTGTACGAATTCCCCTGTTTCACCATGTTTTTAATATGTTCGCGCGTTTTCAGATCGCACTGGTTGCCCTTTCCCATATCTACTAATTACGAAAAATTCCAGATTGTAATAGACATTACAAACATTATTCTTACCTTACCTATTAAAAAATACTCGTTTAAGTAAAAATGTTTACGACGAGGCTATGAAATGACACGCTGTCCTTATTAAATCGCACGACCATTCACTGACTTTGTTGAAGACGGAATGATTTTTTTTAAATGTATGAAAATAATTTGGATTTTTCAAACAAATTATTAAGACTGAGTAAAAATAATACGCAGTTAGTTGGAAACAATTTGCTCGACATACTTGGAATGAAGTTTTGTTGCAGCTCTGTCACTATTATTTTTCACATAACTGTACCTAGTTACAGCGATGAAACGAAAAATAAATGAAGCAAACTAAAGTGGTAAGTAAAGAAAGCAGACTTTTTTTAAATTTGAAGAAAAAGAAAAAAACAATAACAAATTACAACAATGCATGAAACTTGAATAAATCGTCAAATCAGCGGTAAAACACGGTTCGCAATGGCGCAGAAACGAGTTGCGACGTAAATGACCTAAAAAGGCTCAAATAAAGAAAGGTATAAAAAGGAAGGGGATTTTTATTAAAAGTGCACAGACATACTTACATATATATTTTGTTCAAATATTGATAAAAATACACGTATGCGAGCGAAACTTCAATTTAAATACATATACATATATACATAAGCACGCACATATCAATCACGCTTTAAAAAATTCAAAAAAATAACACCAAAACTATACAATAAAATATGAAGCCAACAAAGAAATGCTATACAGAAACAACAACCATACCATCAGCAACAAAAAAAAACGAAACAAATTTCGCCACCGTTCGGTTATTGAGTATTCAAGCACATACTCGAACTCTCGCTGGGCTCTTGTCAACATCAGAGAATTGGTTTGTAGCTTGCTTAGCCGGTCGGTCGTTCGTTGATGGTGATAATCAGTGTTGCCAGGTTAGCCTTTTCGAGGCTAGATTTAGCCTTTTTTTTTTTGCCTTTAACCTCGAAATTTTGGGTTTAGCTTCGTGACTTTTTGCTAGCCTTTTTTACTCCGAATGTATTTTTAAAAATTTCTAAAATAAAATAATTTCAGTAGTTCCTGTGAACACCTAATACCTAATAATATGAGTTCTCTACAAAAGATTAAATCTTTTTCTGCTGAAAATTCGTTGAAAATTTCAAAGTCAGGTGTATTTTCTTACTTTGAAAAAGAGAAGTATAGTTATTCTTCAAGTCAAATAGCATTAATAGAGATGCAGTGGCGAAAACTTATAACTATACAATGGAAAAATGTACACTCCACCATGGAATTTTGGTCGGAAGTCCGAGAACATAAAAATGCATTAAACGAACCTCCTATTTTAGAACTTGTCGAATTCATATTTAGTTTTTTAGTATTACCACTCAGTAACGCGGAGGTTGAAAGAATTTTTAGTGGCATGAAAATTCTGAAAACTAAATTAAGGAACAAACTAAAAATTGAAATGCTTAATGCGCTGCTTAATATTAGATGCTCGTTAAAACGCTTATCTAAATGTTGTAATGACTTTGAAATTACCGATGATCTCATATCTATGGTAAATAGCCAAACTTTATACCCAGACTTACGCTCTTCTGATTCTTCAGACGGGGAATATATATATAAATAATTAGTTTGTAATATTTTTTTATGTATTACACATATGCAATCATTTAAAGTAATTCCATGTGCTATTCAAGGAAAATGTGCCTAATATGTTTTGAAACAGGAAGTTATGCTTAAGTTATGTTTATAAGTTTTTATTTACAAATGTGTAAACTAAAATATAAAAAAAATTTTATGAATTAACCAAAAAATTTCTGGCCTTTTTTTAGCTTCTTTTTTTCTAAATTTAGCCTTTTCTAACCTTTTTTTTTGCCAATCTAGCTTCTTTTTTTTTGCATCACCTGGCAACACTGGTGATAATGCTGCTGCTTTGAGTGCTCAATCGATCAATATCGGTGTTGTCAACAACTTGCGACGGACAAACGACAAAAAAAGCAATAACAACAAAAACCCAAGCCACGAGCGTGCAATGTCTTTATGTACATTGAGTTCATTAGCAAGTTGGCGTAAATACTTGATAGCAACACGACCCGGCGCCCAAGCAGCGCGCACTGGCTAAGGTGAAGTCAGAGAGGATAGATAGAATAAGAGACGTCATTTCAATTTTTATTTGTAATGTACCTGATTGGCGGGTATTAGAAAATTGCCTTCTGCACATTTTTAAGAAGTTTATGTTAATATATATTGTAATTGTTGGAAAGAGGATGAATTGCTTAATTAATACGATCCTTTAAAACTATCAAAAATACCTCATGAAAATGGGTAGAAGCAATTTAAAATTACCCTTCAAATGGGACATTACAAATAAATTTCGCAAAAAGCATGAAATGACGTCTCTTATTCTATCTATCCTCTCTGGTGAAGTGGCGCAATGCAGAGCAAATACATAACCTTTGATATGAATCTGAGAAGTGTGTAAAACGGTAAAACGAATTATTGCCAAATTGAGTACGAACTAATTTTGCATAACGAATGTACATATGTAGATATGTTTATAAAAACTTAAAATCATATATATTATTTCTAATTTCCGTTTTTATGTACGGATCCCTTTTTCGCTCTTATTTGGAATCCAAATCTATAAATAACATTTTGGTTGTGAAGATGGAGATTCGGGCTATTAGCGAGCTTTTGGCAATTTTGGTCGTAGTGCTTTTTTTTAGCTATATTTTATTAAAATAATTTATTAAAAATAAACGATTGTGAGCACGCAAAGAAATCTATTTGTACTATGGCACTATTGTGAATATTTACACTGCATTACCGGCAGTTGACACCGTATGCCAGATGGCAGGGCAACTGTAAGTTTTAATTGATTGAACAGCTGATTTCTGTTGATATTTGACAAGAGACTTTTATATTGGTTGCGCTAGATGCGCAAGGGTTCGGCTCTTGAATTAAAATATAATAAACAAAATAAATTAAAATAAGAACACTAATTTTTTTACTTATATGGTGACAATAAAGAACAGTCAGAACATCATCATTAATTGGAGCTTAACGGCCTAAGCAATTTTGGAAGTTTCCTAAAAATCACACCAGTTATGCCTGTTTCGCGATAACTGACGCCAATTGGTAGCAGCAAGTGAGGACAAGTCTTCCCCCATCTGCCTCTGCCAACTCAGTGACGGTTCCTTCCTCCCTATATTTCCAAACTGCGTTGTCTACTATAATACTGTTTTAGCCGGAACGTCTGCGTCCATTCGCGTAGCATGATCTAGCCAGCGAAGCTTTTGTGCTTTAATTTTCCGCACTACCTACATATATATTTGAGTAAAGCTCATACAGCTCATCATCCAGAGAGGTATCTTCGATACTCCTCGTTGGTGTCATCACTGATAACATCATAAATCTTTCGCAGAACTATTATCTCGAACACTACAAGAGCCAGCTCATTTTCTCTCTGCACCGTTCATGATTCCGTGCCATACATCGGAACAGGTATGATGAGCGACTTGTAGAACGTGATTTTTGTTTGTCGAGAGTGAAGTTTACTTTTAAATTGCGCCCTCAGAGTCCAAAGTAGCACTTGTTGGCAAGAGTTATTCTGCGTTTGATTTCTTGCTTGATTCCAGCTTTAAAATCAAATAAACTGTCAACATAGCTAATATAAACATGAAATATCTAAGACAAGGCAAGTAATTCCCTTCCTAAACTTCCTAAAAAAACTATCTGAATCGAAATAGTTTAATACATATATACGATAATATTCATTAATATATATATACGAAGGCGTTGCATATTTATTCTATGTTGGCAACTCACTAAAGGGCCCATTACTGATACTTAGCATAAACTTCACTTGACTTGAGAACTGTCACTTACAGTTCTGTTGAATGAACATTGCATGTTACTGATTACTCAAAACTTAGCAGCACTTAACTTGACTTAGAAGTCTGTTGAATTTTGATTTTCTAGGTAGGTTCTAAGTGACGTTTACATTTTGAGATGCCATTTGTTTGTTTCCATTTCATTTTGACATTTTGTCATACAAATTGACATTTATTGGTTAAAGTGGAGTAATCGTGGCTAAGTTGCCAAGTTTACGCCAAGTCAAGTTTATGCTAAGTATCAGTAATGGGCCCTTAAGGCCCAGGAATCACTCAATGAGATTTAAACTTTTTAAGAACGATATTTTGTCATATTTCGTATAAAAATTGGCACTGAAGATGGCACAACGCCGAAACTGGCTTGAATGCATCTAGCTACAGAATCCACAAAAAAATTTATGCATTAAGAGTTTTACAAAGCGTAATTTGTCGTAATTTTATTTAAATTATCCATCTCCGCCATACGTCAAAAGTTCAAACAAATCAATTTAAGGTGTATAAATCGAATCTGTCACAAACGCAAACAACAGAGCAGCATATAAAAATAAGTTCTCTACTCAGCTGTCCGGTTTATACTTATTTTGCATTTGTAGCTGTCAGCAGTCACGCGGTTGTCACGACGCGAATAATGAAACTCTTTGTTTAATGACAGAAGATACCTTGTCCTGTCACTTCTTTCTGCGCCATTCAACTGAGAACCGCATCCCTATACAATTTAGCATCAACGAATTGACATACGTTGCGATTGTATGGCCTGATAGTAGATGGTTTCAGAGTGCTTAAATTGTGCAAGAGTGGACATCTTATCTGAAATGTCGTCTGGAGCTGCACAGAAAGTTTTGAAATAATTTAGAATAAATTTGCCGCTGAAGTTTTTTTGACAGTGTGGCACATAACTGCAGCTCCAAAGTGTACGTAAATTCTGCAGTTTTAAAAAAAATCTACAGTTTGCGAAAAAATATTGAAAGCGAATAAAAACGGATTAAAAATTTAATTTTAACAATCAACTTAAGCTTATTTAAATTGAAAAGAATAAAAACTATTTAAATAAACATTATAAGCATTAATTTCAAAATACTCACTTAAATATAATGAATCATTAAAAAACACTGTTATAAACTGTCAAATCACTGCGGACGCTGAGTACTCACGCGTCATTCTTCCATATAGAGTGATTTAAGTAGCTATTTTACATATTGTATTTAAATGTGAAAAAACAAAACAATGGGATGAAAAATAAAGTCAACAACTTTAAGCGGCAACAAACTGTTGAGCCACAAACAAGGTAAGCCTGAGGCAAAGCAAAGATATTTTTTTTTTTTTTTGTATCGGTGGATGCTGAACAGATTTTGAAAATAAAGGCACAAATAACTCATAGGTTAAAAGGTATAAAAAAACCGCATAGCAAACTGTGTGTTGTTGATGGTAGGGGAAGACGGCGAAAAGGGCTGTAAAAAGTGCACAAAGCGAAATCTTCACATTGACTTCAAAACAATAAAAGCAGTAAAAAAAATATGAATAAATTTATGCTTAGAGCTGCACAAAAAAAAATTAATGTATGTATACGCAAACCGTTGCCCGAACAGAAGTGCTAATAAAATAGCCAACGGCGTCCAGTGATTGCATGTGTTGAAAGCAACCTAGAAACAACTATGAAGGTTGTTTATGGTGGATAGACAAATTTGATGATGGTGGTAAAATGTGTGTGCGGTGTTACGGCTAAAATTGGATACTAACCCAAGAAGAAAAGATTTTTGTACTACTACTACAAAGAACCAATAAAAATGAAAGATAATAAAAGAATATATGTACTAACGATGAAAAGTCAAATATTTTATATCACAATTTTATTGATAACGTAAGCAGATATCAAATATGGCAGACTAATGTCCATATATGGAAGATCGAAAATAATTCATATATATGATAGAAGAAATGAAATATTAAAGCTCAAACAAGACATTAAAGTTCAAAGGACTTATATCAAACTTCATATAAATAATAGATACAAAATATTAAAACTAATGAATAAAAAATCAGAGATGAAATATCAAAGCTCATAGTTTTAATAGATAGGTGAATCATCAAAGGAAAATAGAACGTTATATGAATGATTATACATTTTGTTTTGTGGCTTTGCGACAGAGTGGATAATTGATATATATTGGAACGATTTTATGTCATCCTTTGTTAAATTTGCTTTGGTTTTTCAGTGTAATTTTTCCTTCTGATCTGTTTTTCGTTGATCAGTGAAAACCACCCCTGTTTCATGTTCACTCTGACGTACACACACAAACATCCAATTTGACAACATCACCTCATACACCTACACTCGAAAGGAAAACGGCGTTCTAAAATCCAGCTCCAACGGACTCAATTCAAACTTTACATATTCTTACTCTTTTATTTTTCAAAAACGAATGACCAGTTCTTAAAACAACAACATTGTGCTTAAACTGACACCATTTCCTTGAAGAGAACGGTTGGTCTTAAAATATGAGCAAATGTTTTATTAATGAGAACAATGTTCTTAAATTAAGTACAGAGTTCTTAAATTAAGTTAAAGAAAAAGGAAACGGTGCAACGGTTATGTCACAATTTTTTTTAACATTTATTTTTCGTTCAATTAGATTTTCCATTCACTTATGCACAGATAATTCTCAAACTTGTTATGAAATGTTTTAAGTATATATGCAGATTACGTCTTCAAATAAGAATAATTCCTCAATAAGAGCAATATATGCATTTTTTCTTAAACTTTTGGATTTTAATAATATTTTTCTGTCATAAATAAAAAATTTTAATGATTTTTAATAATCGGGGATTGCCCATATTGCTTTTTTTAAATGTATGAAAACATTTATTTGAAGCAATTTTTTTAATTTTATAATTTATTTAATAATTTGGGAAAAATTTAAACAACGTGACATCAGGACGGACAAGGCGACAGCTGTTTCGATTATACCTTGTAAATCTCTTCAAAGCCTTTTCTCCCGGGAGTGGGAGTCGAACTCGCACCCCTACGATAGTTGAAATGGTTGTAAACGCATTCAGCTACGTCATGCCTGTTGTAAAGTCTTTCCCAATTGCCTTCTTTTTGCATATTTTAATCTTTTACACATTGCATACTTCGTATGCAGTTATGTGTTAAAGCTATGCTTGGTACGGCGGTTTTCAAAGAAACTTTGGTTTTGTTGCTGTTTTCGTTCTATTTATAGAACTACAACGAATTAACCAATTTTGTCTGTTTGTATGATTTTTAATGATCGGGGATTGCCCATATTGCTTTTTTTTAAATGTATGAAAACATTTATTTGAAGCAATTTTTTTAATTTTATAATTTATTTAATAATTTGGGAAAAATTTAAACAACGTGACATCAGGACGGACAAGGCGACAGCTGTTTCGATTATACCTTGTAAATCTCTTCAAAGCCTTTTCTCCCGGGAGTGGGAGTCGAACTCGCACCCCTACGATAGTTGAAATGGTTGTAAACGCATTCAGCTACGTCATGCCTGTTGTAAAGTCTTTCCCAATTGCCTTCTTTTTGCATATTTTAATCTTTTACACATTGCATACTTCGTATGCAATTATGTGTTAAAGCTATGCTTGGTACGGCGGTTTTCAAAGAAACTTTGGTTTTGTTGCTGTTTTCGTTCTATTTATAGAACTACAACGAATTAACCAATTTTGTCTGTTTGTATGATTTTTAATAATCGGGGATTGCCCATATTGCTTTTTTTAAATGTATGAAAACATTTATTTGAAGCAATTTTTTTAATTTTATAATTTATTTAATAATTTGGGAAAAATTTAAACAACGTGACATCAGGACGGACAAGGCGACAGCTGTTTCGATTATACCTTGTAAATCTCTTCAAAGCCTTTTCTCCCGGGAGTGGGAGTCGAACTCGCACCCCTACGATAGTTGAAATGGTTGTAAACGCATTCAGCTACGTCATGCCTGTTGTAAAGTCTTTCCCAATTGCCTTCTTTTTGCATATTTTAATCTTTTACACATTGCATACTTCGTATGCAATTATGTGTTAAAGCTATGCTTGGTACGGCGGTTTTCAAAGAAACTTTGGTTTTGTTGCTGTTTTCGTTCTATTTATAGAACTACAACGAATTAACCAATTTTGTCTGTTTGTATGATTTTTAATAATCGGGGATTGCCCATATTGCTTTTTTTAAATGTATGAAAACATTTATTTGAAGCAATTTTTTTAATTTTATAATTTATTTAATAATTTGGGAAAAATTTAAACAACGTGACATCAGGACGGACAAGGCGACAGCTGTTTCGATTATACCTTGTAAATCTCTTCAAAGCCTTTTCTCCCGGGAGTGGGAGTCGAACTCGCACCCCTACGATAGTTGAAATGGTTGTAAACGCATTCAGCTACGTCATGCCTGTTGTAAAGTCTTTCCCAATTGCCTTCTTTTTGCATATTTTAATCTTTTACACATTGCATATTTCGTATGCAATTATGTGTTAAAGCTATGCTTGGTACGGCGGTTTTCAAAGAAACTTTGGTTTTGTTGCTGTTTTCGTTCTATTTATAGAACTACAACGAATTAACCAATTTTGTGTGTTTGTATGATTTTTAATAATCGGGGATTGCCCATATTGCTTTTTTTAAATGTATGAAAACATTTATTTGAAGCAATTTTTTTAATTTTATAATTTATTTAATAATTTGGGAAAAATTTAAACAAAATAAATTATAAAATTAAAAAAATTGCTTCAAATAAATGTTTTCATACATTTAAAAAAAGCAATATGGGCAATCCCCGATTATTAAAAATCATACAAACAGACAAAATTGGTTAATTCGTTGTAGTTCTATAAATAGAACGAAAACAGCAACAAAACCAAAGTTTCTTTGAAAACCGCCGTACCAAGCATAGCTTTAACACATAATTGCATACGAAGTATGCAATGTGTAAAAGATTAAAATATGCAAAAAGAAGGCAATTGGGAAAGACTTTACAACAGGCATGACGTAGCTGAATGCGTTTACAACCATTTCAACTATCGTAGGG
The DNA here is from genome assembly GCF_040869045.1 of Eurosta solidaginis. Lineage (NCBI taxonomy): Eukaryota > Metazoa > Arthropoda > Insecta > Diptera > Tephritidae > Eurosta > Eurosta solidaginis. The sequence continues at coordinate 84,435,493 of NC_090319.1, read as the reverse complement.
GTGCGAGTTCGACTCCCACTCCCGGGAGAAAAGGCTTTGAAGAGATTTACAAGGTATAATCGAAACAGCTGTCGCCTTGTCCGTCCTGATGTCACGTTGTTTAAATTTTTCCCAAATTATTAAATAAATTATAAAATTAAAAAAATTGCTTCAAATAAATGTTTTCATACATTTAAAAAAAGCAAATTGGTTAATTCGTTGTAGTTCTATAAATAGAACGAAAACAGCAACAAAACCAAAGTTTCTTTGAAAACCGCCGTACCAAGCATAGCTTTAACACATAATTGCATACGAAGTATGCAATGTGTAAAAGATTAAAATATGCAAAAAGAAGGCAATTGGGAAAGACTTTACAACAGGCATGACGTAGCTGAATGCGTTTACAACCATTTCAACTATCGTAGGGGTGCGAGTTCGACTCCCACTCCCGGGAGAAAAGGCTTTGAAGAGATTTACAAGGTATAATCGAAACAGCTGTCGCCTTGTCCGTCCTGATGTCACGTTGTTTAAATTTTTCCCAAATTATTAAATAAATTATAAAATTAAAAAAATTGCTTCAAATAAATGTTTTCATACATTTAAAAAAAGCAATATGGGCAATCCCCGATTATTAAAAATCATACAAACAGACAAAATTGGTTAATTCGTTGTAGTTCTATAAATAGAACGAAAACAGCAACAAAACCAAAGATTCTTTGAAAACCGCCGTACCAAGCATAGCTTTAACACATAATTGCATACGAAGTATGCAATGTGTAAAAGATTAAAATATGCAAAAAGAAGGCAATTGGGAAAGACTTTACAACAGGCATGACGTAGCTGAATGCGTTTACAACCATTTCAACTATCGTAGGGGTGCGAGTTCGACTCCCACTCCCGGGAGAAAAGGCTTTGAAGAGATTTACAAGGTATAATCGAAACAGCTGTCGCCTTGTCCGTCCTGATGTCACGTTGTTTAAATTTTTCCCAAATTATTAAATAAATTATAAAATTAAAAAAATTGCTTCAAATAAATGTTTTCATACATTTAAAAAAAGCAATATGGGCAATCCCCGATTATTAAAAATCATACAAACAGACAAAATTGGTTAATTCGTTGTAGTTCTATAAATAGAACGAAAACAGCAACAAAACCAAAGTTTCTTTGAAAACCGCCGTACCAAGCATAGCTTTAACACATAATTGCATACGAAGTATGCAATGTGTAAAAGATTAAAATATGCAAAAAGAAGGCAATTGGGAAAGACTTTACAACAGGCATGACGTAGCTGAATGCGTTTACAACCATTTCAACTATCGTAGGGGTGCGAGTTCGACTCCCACTCCCGGGAGAAAAGGCTTTGAAGAGATTTACAAGGTATAATCGAAACAGCTGTCGCCTTGTCCGTCCTGATGTCACGTTGTTTAAATTTTTCCCAAATTATTAAATAAATTATAAAATTAAAAAAATTGCTTCAAATAAATGTTTTCATACATTTAAAAAAAGCAATATGGGCAATCCCCGATTATTAAAAATCATACAAACAGACAAAATTGGTTAATTCGTTGTAGTTCTATAAATAGAACGAAAACAGCAACAAAACCAAAGTTTCTTTGAAAACCGCCGTACCAAGCATAGCTTTAACACATAATTGCATACGAAGTATGCAATGTGTAAAAGATTAAAATATGCAAAAAGAAGGCAATTGGGAAAGACTTTACAACAGGCATGACGTAGCTGAATGCGTTTACAACCATTTCAACTATCGTAGGGGTGCGAGTTCGACTCCCACTCCCGGGAGAAAAGGCTTTGAAGAGATTTACAAGGTATAATCGAAACAGCTGTCGCCTTGTCCGTCCTGATGTCACGTTGTTTAAATTTTTCCCAAATTATTAAATAAATTATAAAAAATTTTAATATTATTTTATTATTAATAAAAAATAAATGGGTACCTATTAAAAAAAATACTTTCATCTCCCACCAATGAGCAAGCACAAACCGTTCTTGAATTGAGAACAAAAACTGTTAAATCGACCAGAAATCATTCCCGAAGCGTGAGAACGAAAAATCTTGAAATGAGCACAGAAGGTTCACACATCAATATCAAACTGGTCATAAAATACGAACGGTGTGCTTGGAGAAACTGTTCTTAAAACAAACCCATCGGTCACGAGTTAGGAAACAGACTTTTGTCAAAGAATGTTCTTACTCCTGAACTACAGATCAGAACAAACAATTATATTTAAGACGGCACAACGCCGAAACCGGTTTGTCTCCAAACCAAATTTTACATGAAGTGATGGAAAATCGTTCTAATCTTATAGCCTTTACAAGCCAACCTAATATAAACGCACGCAAGTCATTTTCTGTCAAAAACATCTCATGCACATACAACTTGTATGAGAGCAACCCAAATTGAATTTGCTGCGTGAAAACCTAACTCGATTTCCAATTTTTGTTCTGGTGACATTTAGATTTGACGTTTACACACATGCTTTACATTGTCGCAACGCATGCTTATTTGGGTTCGGGCAAAAAACGCCGGTTGTTTGCGTGCGCTAAAAAAACGCAGTGCGGTTTTATTAGGTTGGCTTGTTATAGAGAAGTGAACCGTAATCTTGATTGTTAGTTTATTATTCAATTGTAACAACTTTCCACGTTTTATTTTATTATCTTTTACTTCGTAGATTTTCTGTAGGAATATAAGCTTCCTAAGCTTACAAAACCTACATTCTATTGTTTCTATATTTTTCATTAACAAAAATATTTTGTGGTAAATTGTGAATCAATTTTTGCTATTAACCTCGTTAAATAGCTTTAAAAAAAGAAAAAAGTTCAATAAACTGCAACCGCAATTCAACATGTGTGTAAGTTATACAATAACATTGAAATATAGTTCCTAATAAAACTAACTCAACTATAAATTTTGTATTTGTAAAACCAAGGTCATGCGTATATATTTGTTTTTGTGCACAAATAATTTAGCACTAACAAATTCTTTAAGAAGTTGTAAATGGTTGTGTTGGCGGCTTAAAAAAATGTTTTTTTGTTTTCTCATAACAGTAGCAGTGACATAGTAGATATCATCTGCAGTAAAGGCTCCGTTGTAAACTTACTTTTTACATGGCATTAAAAAGAAACAAAATTTTAATATGTGTTTAACATATTGTTCTTAGATCTTTTTATGGCTTACGGTAAAGTTTTGAGGATGATCAGCTTAAGTTTACTTAGCTCACATAACTGTAAAATTAGGTTGTTGATGACCTTGAAATGAAGGGTATTCCGAGCACAAAAGTGTAAGATTGTAGGTAGGCTGGAAAGGATAAGTTTCCAAACTACACTTTCTTGTTATTGAAATTTTTTAATGCTTGACATGCATATTCTGATCGTTTTGTGAATTATTGGGTATGTTGTCGGAATGAACGCGTTTCGCAGCAACACTAAAATACTCGAGAACTCTTGTTTTTAATCATTTAAAACGAAATTGCAAAGTAATTATGGAACACATTCCAATGAACAAAACAAAAGGAAATTACAAAAGTTCACTGAAGTTTAAAAAAGCACGCTTTCCAATCCCTTTTTCGTCATCCTTTATAAAATTCTTATACATATATCCTATAACCCATTATATTATTGAGTATTATTAGCACAGAGTCTATCTATAGTTTATCTATAAAACAACAATTGAGATAAAGCTATCGTTGAGGTTGAAAAGGACGCTTTTCAAGGCCATCCGCAGAATTATTGCTATTATTGTGTTAAGGCTGTCTGAGTCAAATTATACCGTTTTGTTGATTTTTCCGACAGGGTGGATAAATGATGTATATTGGAACGATTTTGCGAACGAAAATCGACACTGATGATGGCACAACGCCGAAACCGGTTTGTCTCGAAACCAAATTTGACAAGGGATGGCGGAAAATCGTTCCGATATACATCATACATTAAATTATACCTTCCGCCCTTTCACTGAGTCTGGGATAGTACTTCCGCCTGGAAGATACTAGCCGAGTCAAGAAGACGGATCGAAAGCGAGACTTTAAGCTGCCTAACTAAAACACTAGCTACAACGTGGCATTATATTTTGGATGAGTCAATAAAGATAGAGATTGCTTCCTTCTGTACACCATTTTTACGTCAGCTCTTTGTTGTAGGCAGCCACAACCCATTATCTGATGTCGGAATTATAACGTAAAGCCTACTGATGATTCCACTGTGATCATACTGCCTCGAGCTCTCATAGTCAAACTGACGAAGTATTACAGCCGAATAGGTTGCGTTTTTCATATGTGGGGGTTCAGATGTAACTTAAGCTTCAGTTGGATACAACCTTAGTGCCAGTTACCTAGCCGAAGACTACATGCTTTCCTTTATAAAGTATTTTAATATTTATTGTTTTTTAACCTATATTCACGGGACTAACAATGGCCCCATTCTAACAATAGCCCCATACATAACTATTGGTCTGATAACAGTCGCAGAAAGCAACATCATGAGGTTTTTGTTTCAGACCCCCATCACCCAGATTATTTTTGTTGTTGTAGCGATAACGCCTCTCCCGAAGGTTTTGGGGAGCTTCAAGTATTGATATCTTGCTTATTTGTTTTCAATAGAAGCTTAAAACAGTTGCATTAGTATATTTATTTTAAGTAAAATTTTAACTCGAAATGTTCTTATATTTCGACCTCAGCTCCTCACCCTAATCGCTCATACAATACATAGAAGGCAGAGAGTCAGAGTTACAAAAAATTATCAAATTATCTTCATTCATGCCTCGAGCTCACAACACTGACGCTTGTACGTCATAGTCTTATCAAGGTAATTAAGTAGTAATTAATGTAGCCGCAAGCTAATCAAATAATCCAAACCTACAATAAAAGAAATTTCAAATATATAGTAGCAGAAGGGACAGCAACACCAATAGCTGGTCACTTTTGAACATAAAAATTCACCTACACTAAAGGAGTCACAAATGCAATCAAACTATTTATTCAGCTCATACATAACTAATTGATGAGCTGGATAAATGCCATTGACAATGGGAAATAGCAATATGTGGCATGCTATGAATATCAACGATCTGCTCTACACTAAATTTGGCAATAAATATTTGCGCTTTGGATTATTGACCAAATGTGTTGTTGTTGTTATATTTATCGAATGTACTTTAGTGAATAATTTAATTGTAGGGTTAGGTAATAAAATAAAGTATGTAAGGCAAGAGGGTAATTGGCAATACTAGTAGATTTAGCAAATTGACACCCTAAATATTTGTTGAAGAGTTTTCGTATACCATTTACAGCACATGATTATCTAATAGCATGTAATCAAATTTTTCCAATAATTTCCAGCAGGCACTTAAAGAGCATATAAAATTTATATATGTGAGAGCATATGAGCCATATACAGTAACTCTTGGTCAAAATGGTACAATCAAGCATTGGTAAGTGCTGTAAAGAATATACATAATATGAGAACAGAACAGACTTATAATGGGCTTAATGATTGCAAACGTGTCAAAACTGATTATTTTTCTAATTCAGGGGCAGAAATCGTCTTTTGAACTATTCCTTTGAACTTCCTGGTTTAAACTGAATTTTCTAAATCCTTCCACTAACTCTACAAGAAGTAAGTATTTCCTCCTCAGCTTTAAAATTTTTACCTTTTTAAAACCTTTTGCAAGACATTTACACAAATAGGATTTTTGTTTACAATTGTCTGTCAAAAAAGCCTTATTTCTTTCGCAGCGCTGCGACCTTTCCACAATAAATTGACAAATATTAAACTAGTATCCGAGTTTGGTGATTTGGGGGCGATAATGTTATTTTTTACTTGTTATTTCAATGAACTGTATATTATTTTATTTGTTTGTTCTTGTGGAAGAACAGAGAATGCTGAGCTCCTGTTATACCCTATCAGCCCAATTCTAAACGAAAATTCCGTGCGAGTTTTTTCCCTTCTCCCATTCCTCGTATTCCAAATAAAAATTCCTTGTGAGTTTTTTCACTTCTCCCTTTCCTCCTATTCTGAACAATGTTCGAAAAAGCGGAAACCGGTAATGGGAGAAAAGTAGGTATTATGAATGTGAGGGAGAGGGAGATTTCTCTGCCATTTCATAGGAGTTTTTTCACTAGTTAAATTAAAGGGAATGCATCAAAATAGTTAAAGGAAATTGGTTATTTTAAGAAAGAACACTTATTTGTACAAATTTGTGATAAAATATGTATTTACATTCTACCACAACATTCTCACTGTTAATACAACAACAACAACCACAATATTCTTTATTTTAAGTCGAAAAGTATATCATAAGCAACGGAAGAGCTCTTCGCATATTTGATGCAGCTATTCAGAAATTGCGCAAGCATTTTTTAAGAAGGCTTAAATAGATTTTGGCATATGACGAAAGGCGAACTTAACTCGACTTGGCCGCCAGAAAATTGCTTTGCAGAATGAATGCAGGCAACTTCGGCGGATTTGTGTTATCCCGCCGGTCTTCTTCCTATGCTCCTCTGTTGATGTTGCTGTGGCACTAATTCATTACTCATTTCAGTGAATACCACATGAAATGCAATAATGTGCATTGTTTATACCTTAGTTCTTAATTTCAAACCAATTGGCAACAATAATTAAACTTTTCAATTTTTTAAACAAAATAAGAAATGCGCAACGAAATTTCAATTGACAAAACAGCTGACTTCGAAAATTCGAAATTCCTATTCCCCAATTATTCTTCTCCCTAGGAAAAAAGAATTTGAGGAATTTTTCCGCGCGAATAAAAAAATCCGCGAGAACAAAATTCCGCGAGAATATTTAGAATTGGTCTGTATATGTTTTACATTATAATTGTTTATTGGGGGCGATCACTTGAGCTGCGTGTTGATTGACCTTCTTCTGCTATGAAAGGCCCCAAGTATAAGTATTTCTTTTTTTTTGTGCGCGAGCATTTGATATCTGAGGCTGCGTGTTGAGCCATCTTATTTTGATTTGAAAAACCTCGATATAAAAATTGTAAACGATGTCTTTAGAATATTTCTCTAACTCGTTGAGAATTACAAACACACTCGATGATTAATGAAGCAAACGAAAAAAAAATTCATAGTTTAGGTCACTTTAAAAATTAGCTTAAGCCAATCAACGCCTGAGGCCCACTTGCAGAACGGCAAGTTATATTTTTTGCTTCAAGTTAATTTCAAAAATGTATGAATTTGACGTCTTATGTCAGGTTAACCCTGAGTTAAAAAGTCAGCTTGCCGTTCTGCAAGAGGACCTAAGGGATATATCACTGGAGCTCGGCGAGCAGCTTCAAAGTGCCGTATCTTTGAATTTGTTTAAAGAAAACAATATCTCAGATTTCTATTCAAAAAAAACCCTGTCTCAGAATTCCAAAAAACGTCGTATCTTAAAATAATGTTATAAAACGCCCCTTCTCAACTCAAGACGTGTTGAATTTATGAGAGATATGTCTTTTTGAAAAGTTCTGATATCGGGCGTTATTCAACCAAATTCCGCGAAGGTGTGATAATTTCAAGTATAGCCAAAAGTGGGTGGTCGGTGTTAGGCACCAAACGAGATTTTCAGTTCATTCGACTTTGGTTAACGGTGTTGGGTTGAGTGTAATATGTATGTCAAGATATTTACAATCTTTCAAAATAATGCGATCTCTTACTATAAAATCTTGGCATTATCGGAACTATTTCAAGTAAATATGCAGTTTTTCGTATTATAATTTCATATATGAGGTAGATGAATTGGTGTGGGAAATGGGTGGGTTAGGAAGAGCATAATAGAGAGCGCGAGGCAAGGGAGATTCAGTCCCAATTGCCTTGACCTTCCTCCTTTGGGTTTCAATGTAAATCATTTTTTTATAGATATGCTTTGTAAGAATATGTCTTTTTTGCCGAAAACGGTACACTGTCGCATTTCTACTGAAGTTGACTGTTCGTACAAATTTACATACAATACATTGTGTAGGCGTCGCAAACTACATATGCGTTAAATAGGTAGTATTACACAACAGTAATGACTCGGGAGAAAAAAAGCAAATGCCCTGCTACATATGTACATATGTATGCCACATACACACATACATATGTAGCTACATATTAACTAACTCAACTGACGTTGATGATAATAATAATATTGTATATTGAAGATGAGACGACGACCCTGAGGGATGTTGATGGTGGTGATGATGATGATGAAGGTTGAGGAAAAACAGCGGATTCTGATTGAGTATTGATGGTGCGAAAGAAGGGCGGACAGACATATAAATAGATGGATGGATAGATAGGTATATAACAAAGCTACATATATACATATATACCGACAAGAGTATTATGTGCGCTTGCAACAACGAATGTGTCAACAACATCGAACCTAGCTAAATACCTACCTTGGCCATCTACTTGTACGTACATATATACGCATGTAATATTAATTCAAGCCATACAATAGAATATTGAAATCAACCGAGCAAGGAAAAAAATCGCTTTGTAAGTACCGGTCGAATGACATTACGAATTATGTTTTGTACAACAAAAAGAGTAGATGGGTGTGTAAAGTAGTGTAGTAGAAATGTTGAATGCAGTACAATGACTAGCGTAGATGATAAAACATAAAAATTAAACCGAGGATGATGGCGGACAATTGCGTTAGTTGTAGAGTGAACAAGCACTTTGGCATATGTAAATAAGGAAATGTAGATATGACTATTCGAGAAAATATATCACATTTACAAAAACATGATTTATAGACTGCTGCGCTATGGTACTATTTTCGCATATATTGTCAAACATTTTTCGAGCATTCAACGCGACCTGCTAGATAAAGTGACATAAAATCCAATCTGTTTCCGTTAAACTTTACACCTTCAAGAAAAAATCAGGACCACTACTTTCGAATGTGTGGAAGTTTTTGTTCGACTCCAAAGTGGCAACAAGTTTGTAGTATGTTTTCAGCTAAAACCTGAGAGAAAATATTTTGTAGATAATAATAAATAAAACTTTCTCAATTGAAAGGATGACGGTAAAATCAGACAAATTTTTTTTGAATCCAAATAATGCAGACATATACGCACGTATACAAAAATTGTAAGTGCTTGATATATATGTAATTTTGATATTAATTAGTAAGGTTTTCATATATTTAATTCCAAATTATGATTTTTTCTTTTACATGTTATAATGTTGTTGTTGATTGAATTTGGAAAAATAATTGAAATAAATGCAGTTCTCCCCTGAGGATGCTAAGATGATTAGCGAAACGTCGGGTTGTACTGGTGGAGTCTTTTGACTTGCACTACAGCACATATTGGTCAAATAAATATTTTTATTAATTTGGAAAAACGAATTGACCGGCTACAAAAAGTTCCACTTTTCAGTTCATATGCCTTCCTTTTCTTGATTCGAAATATATGCCGGAATTACGCTGCCAGCCTTTCAACTTTGCCTAATTTGAATTGGCGACCGCTGGAACATAACATTCAATCGATTCCTTTCCAGGTTCATGTGTACGGGTACATATTGGTGTTGTTGGTGTTGTTGTGATATGGTCTTCTCCTTTGTCGGATGCAGCTCCGGTAAGCTCTGGTAAGAAGCACCACTAAGGTACTAACCCGACCATGTTGGGAACGGTTTGGTATGACATGAAATCAGCTAGGCCATGCCGCCCTCCCACCCCCTAAATTCATGACGAACGGCTGTTAAAGAAACACGATTCGACACGGGTTGGTGAGGTTGACAATTAGGTTGGAGAAGCTTTATATTGCGCGCTACACAACTTCTTGAATCAACCTTGTATTTTAGTCGTCTCTTACGACAGGCATACCTGCCGTGGGAATATTCTAAGCCCCCTAACCCGCTGGGGGCTGTACGCGTACATCTCGTAGAGTCGTACACTGTCATTTTAATTGTCCTTGAAGGGTGCACATCAAATTCAAAATGATAACAAGTTCATAAAAAGAGTGGGGTAGCACAAGGTTTCTTAGGGTTGTTGCTCTAGTGGCAGAAGTACTACCTGAAAGTTTGAGGTATGGATCCATTAAGACAAACTTCGACCGAATATATCGTTCCCCTACCTACACTACCTAACTGTTTTGGGAACTATAACAGGTCGTCCAGTTATTTGTGATTCATTAGAACATCCAAGAGAGGCCATTAAGAATGTCATTAAGCAAATATGGAAGCAAGACCATATGAACTTTTTTAAAACGTAAGAGGAAAACAATACTCCCGGGTATACTATTGACGATGTGGGACCATTATTTTCCCCATAATTTACATTGGAAATTGAGTTTATTACGTTAACATATGGGACTAGCTCAAGACAATCTCTCTCTCACTTCCACTTTCTTGAAATTACACATTAATTATTTACTTGCCCCCAACTAAGGTGTGCACTAAAAACCCTTTAATTACATTTGCCAACCTTAATATCATGCGCCAGACAATCCGCAGCAAACTGCATAAACAAATCTTCAACTTGTCATACAACGGGGGTAGTTAACTGGGCGTCTGATCAATAAGACAAGTCGCGTTACATTTCAGATTAGTCCGTAGTTGCGGTCAAGAAAGGCGACAAGTGGACAAGTGGACACGTTCGCTCGTTCGCCCCCAGCGCTGACTAAGAACTCAATAAAAAAGACATCAGCAACAGCAGATCGCAGTGGTTGGCAAAATGAAAAGAGATGCTGAACAAAAGAGAATACAAAAAATGTCCTACATCACATGAATAGTCACACGTTTCTGCGATTACGCGTTTGTCCTCTGTTGGTCAGTTGGTTATGTCAATTTATTGCCTGACTGAGCGACGAGTGTCACTTCCTTTGTATCTTACATGTGCAAACAGATATGTGATTGACTAGTTGGGAGTTGGGAAGGTAGATCTGTTATATATTGAGCGCGTGTGGGCGCGAGATATCAATGCTGAATCATTGACAGACGACTTATACATGTCAGCGACCGAGTAAGCAGGAGGGAGATCTTGACGTGAGATGGAAAGATGTAATAAAAAAAAGAAGAAAGAAGTGAACAAAAAGAGCGACAAACAATGACTAAATCGAAGTCGTTTATATGTACATATGTAAAAACAAACTTTAAATCACACACTGAGCTCATAACAATAAGTCAATAACGAGCTATGTTCAACGACATCATGAGTTACCACGCATGAAGAATATATAAAAATTGAAACGACTGCCACCTTCCGGTTGGGCTGGGCTGAGCTGGGCACTGGTTTGCAGTACAATAGGAATTTGACAAATCTTCCGGACAAATGGCAGTATTATAGCAGACGCGCATTAGCGTTCTCGACATCATCGTCATCGTCTTTGTCATCGCCAACAGCAACGGCGCCGCCAGCGTATTATCGCGGTTGCAGAGAGGATAGATAGAATAAGAGACGTCATTTCAATTTTTATTTGTAATGTACCTGATTGGCGGGTATTAGAAAATTGCCTTCTGCACATTTTTAAGAAGTTTATGTTAATATATATTGTAATTGTTGGAAAGAGGATGAATTGCTTAATTAATACGATCCTTTAAAACTATCAAAAATACCTCATGAAAATGGGTAGAAGCAATTTAAAATTACCCTTCAAATGGGACATTACAAATAAATTTCGCAAAAAGCATGAAATGACGTCTCTTATTCTATCTATCCTCTCTGGCGGTTGTCAAGCACAGAAGAAGAGACTTGGTAGCAAATTGCCTGGCAAAGCGTAATATGTGCGAAAAAACATAATACGCAAGTTATGCATTGGTATAACGGTGTATGTACATAAAGAGCAACAGAGGAGTGTGAGAATTTTAAGCGGAAATACTTTTGAGTTGTTGTGATACACATACTTAAAGCTCGCTGCTGGTGACATTGATTGCGTTAGTGAGGGCGGCGGTGGTGGTAATACTCGTTGGTGGTTTGAGGAATGCTGCTGAGTATTTAAAATATGCAATAATAATAATAATACACGCAAGTAAGCGCTTGGGTGGAAAACGAGGCGACAAATGCAATTATGTACGTGTCAAACCAAAGTAAAAAAAAAAAAAAACTCAATAAGCAATCAGAGGTGAGGTAAGCAAGCAACTCAAAGAAATTACAAGTGTTTATGGCAAAGAATAATGTAAATTGCGATGCCAGAAGGACATGCGAATAGTGTGTGCATATGACCGCAAAAACCATGATTTCAATAGAATACAATTAATTCATCGTGCCTTGGCGGGGTGGGGTAATGAGTAACAAGAAGAGATAAGAGCAGAATAAATTAACCACAAAAAACGCACACACATCCTTCAAGAATGGTAAAGAATCTTAAGGTTTGTGATGAAGTATAAAATTTTTTAGGAATTATTGTTTCAGCGTTATTTAACCCCGCTAACCTGGCACGTCCATTTACAAATTTTCATCGAGATTTTCTAATGATAGTCCTGGGAAACGTGCAGTTCACACAGTGTGGAAGAACCAGTGAGAAGTTCATGTTGGCTGAGATTGGTTACTTGTTTGGGCAAGTACAGTGATTAGTTCGTGTTGGCAGCCAAAGTTTCGAAATAGTAAAGAGCTTAATTTAACTGGGAATCAGCATTAATACAAACACCATATCTGGCTAGAATTTTAGCGGAGAAATTAATCTTGTTAACAAATATTACTTTGAACTAAGTAGGCAAATAAAAAGTGAAGTTCCCTCTCGTCCAAGCAAAATATTACCCTACAAATAATTCTTTGTGTCTCCTGCCAGGTGGCACAGAAGCATGGACGCTCGGACCATCAGTTGATAAGGCTCCGAGAGTATTAGAAGGAAAAGTTCTGTTCGACCCGAAAAAAATAACTATGTTACGGCTGCATTGGCTAGGCCATATTGTGTAAATGGGAATCCTTACCCCTGAAGGTGTTCATATCAAACGGTCAAATATGTATTAAAGCATAAGCGCCAAATAATTAAGTAACACAATATATTTCCGCCGTGGTGTGATGATAGCGCGCTCCTCCTACCATACCGAAGACCCTAGGTTCACGCCCCGGGCAAAGCAACATCAACATTTTAGAAACAAGTTTTTTCAATTAGAAGAAAATGTTTCTAAGCGGGTTGACCCTTCGGCAGTGTTTGGCAAGCACTCCCAGTGTATTTTTGCCATGAAAATTTCTCTCTCAGTGAAATCTCATTTGCCTTGCAGATGCCGTTCGGAGTCGGCATAAAACAAGTAGGTTCTATTCCGCCATTTTGTAGGAAAAATTAAACGGTGCACGACACAAATTGCAAGAGAAATTCGGCCTAAACTCTCTTCGGAGGTTATCAAGCCTTATAGTTATTCATTTTTAATACTTTCTGGTGGACATCTCCAAAACTAGGGGGCTTAAATATGAACTCTGTCAGATTTTAGACATTTTAGCCTTGCAGAAAAAACACAAACATCGAATCAGACGTTATTTACTATTTCATATTCATGAGTGGTATAAAATTAATAAAAATTCTAAGCACAATACACCCGCGTCCACAAACAACGATGCCACAAAACAAATGTGACCAACGATTTGCAGTAATGGAATGAGGAATTTGGACAAATTCACGCTTCAGAAGCTTACGTGCACATGTTTATCCAGCTCTCCAGAGTACGATTATTTAAAAGCAAGCACAATTTGTAAGCAAAACCAGGAGCGCACATTACACTTTAGGGGAAGGAGCTTGGACGGTCATTCAATCTTCTATACATTTTTCTTCGCTTGTTAAATGCTTCATGCATTTGTGAAAAGTTTTCCCTTTTCTCTTTTGACACTTTCTATTACAATCTAGGAAACATACATACATACACACAAAAAAAATAAATACGCTATATTTACTCTACTGGACGATACTACAAACCCACTTGGTGGCGTTTGGCGGTTTTGAGTAATCAAATGGGAGCCGAAGAGTCGAAAACGCACTTGCTGTTTTTGTTTTTTTTTTTCGTAATAGAAATGCTGCTGGAATGAAGTTTGCGGAATTATAAGTGGTAATGCCACTACTGCTTGTGGCAACAAAAGTTTCGTTCGTTCATTTCACAGTGGCACAGCGAGCTAGCAAGTAATCCGTGTGGCCTGGCCTAGCCCATGCGCGTAACGCGCATTACACACCGTTCATGTTGGCTCTCACAAATCGGTTGCACGGACACGCGAGCAACACGATGATAAACTTTTTTTTGGGTTTCGGAAAGGCGGTTATATATAAAGGTATAAAATCAGCATTAAGTGCTTATGGTAGGAAAAGGTAATGTGGAAGGGGCGGGCGTGGGTAGCAGCATACCTACCATATTTTATTAGCGTAACGGCAGTCAGAAGAGTACGTACACTTTAACAATGGATAAAATTCAAATAAAAAACGGGAATGGGATGGCATAAGCTAATTTTTTAGACATAAAATGTTACGGTTATTGTTTTCAAATTTGAAAATGGGTAAAATAATATAGCGAGGAAGAAGGAAGAAGCGTAATGCGTGGGTATGAAGTTTAGATTTATAAAGTTGGCTTAGATGAATTACTAATGAAGTTTATTTTGTGTGTATTAAATTGACATTAGAAGTTAAAACAAATAAAATAAAAACTTAAAAAGGAAAACGAACGTGACGCAATGTTAGGTTGTTTTAGGCAACCTTATTCAGCTGAGCATCACGCATCAGTGTACTCATATCAAGTATCTGATACCAGATAGTATCGAATCGTTATTACTCGATGACCGAAATATCGATATGCAAAACAATTATGCACCTCGAAAAGAGATCGCAATATATATTGTAACGAATTCTGGGAAATTCCTGATAGTTATACCCCTTCAGCTAACGCTCGAACCGCTGAACTGTTGAATAAATAACTCAAAAATTCAGTATTGTAAAATGGTCTTTATTTAGACTACTTTAGGAGTAGTACAACTATACTTCACTAGCACATACTTCTCAAAAGCGTGCTTAAATCATATTGATTAGTTATTCCTGAGCTTGCGCTGCTTTTATACTCTCTGTTGCCTCGATCGCATATTTCTCCTAAGGACTAGACTTTTCACGAGCATGGAACAGTTGTATCGCATACTTGGTTATTTTGCTATACGCGTGTGTATGTGTGAGTAAAAACTTCTGCTCTTAACTAATGACTACATTTGTGTATGTGAGATATCTCTTCACTTCGAGCTGCTGGTTATGTGTGTGGAATATTCTTCGTTGCCTCGTACATAAGTGTGGCTGCTTGTTGTTTTTGTTGTTGTGATTATTTACTAACAGCATAGTGATGTCAACATTCGCCACAAGATGTATAAAATACATGTGTAAATAATGCCAGATTTACCAAGAAATATGCAAAACATCGATTTTGACAGAAGCGCTCCCAACATTGCGTTTCTTTTAGAAACTTCTTTTACCGAAAATTCGATACGATACTGCGTTCGAAATACACCATACTACTATCGCCATAAAAGTATCAAGTATAAAGTATCGGTATTTTATGTCAAAAGTATCGATATGGTAAAGTATGGTAACGAAATTCGTGTTCCTAATTGTATTGATGAAAGAAACTTGTATCAAAGTAAATGTTAACCTAAGCGCCAAGTTACAATGAATTCACCAACATAGACAAAATAATAGAAATATAGAAATATGCTAGAAAGCTTCTACTTAAGCTAGAGAATAACTTACGACTAGTTGTTGTTGTATAAATAGAAGGCGGTTCAGATTTAGGTTCGTAGGTAGCCGTTTATAAATTTGGCGTGCTCGGGTACTTGAATTTTTAGGTACCAGCGAACATCTCGAACTTTCTAAGAAATCTCAACTTGCTTATTCATGATTGCGCTCATCAGAACCTCGTCTGTTATACATATAAGAGTACGAACTCATTTATATTTGTAGAATGATTCGCCAAAAGGAGTGGACTGCCAGGAATGAATATTTTGTAAGTTGGAACAATATAAATAGAAGGTTTGATGTAATATAAGCTTTTCCCGCGTTATTTACCACAAAATTCTGCGATAACTGCGAGAAGAAGCAGAGACCATTTATAGTAGAGATGTGACTTCGTGTTTAAACGTCGTCGCGTCAAGTTCGTTTCCCCACAGCTCAACCGCGTGCTATAAAGGGACGCGATTCATGCGGTTGACAACAAAATGGCGGACAGTGAGGGAAGCGAATTGACAAAAAATTGAACTTAAAACTAAAAAGTTAGCATACTTGGAGTAAACCATTAAATCAATATATAGTACTTGGAGTAAACCATTAAATCGAGATATATAATAACATCACAAAATTAAACTGAAGAATTGGCGTTGGCGTTTTAGCTTTCGAGCTAGCCAAATAATTCGAATTTTATTCGATCTTCATTCGGTATTTTATATACGCGGAATGAAGTAACTTAAATCACAAAAAAAAAAAAAAAAAAAAAAAAAGTAGAGATGTTGCATGCGCGAAAAATAGTGTATAGCAACCTTCACAACACTCTAGTAGGACACATTTACCACTCACCACAGCAGAATGTGTTAAACAACCAATATCTGTATTTATTATTTAACAATTACTTGTACAGTTTTTATTCAGCTAATCTATTCAAAATTTTCATTTTTACTCTCTAGAACTCCAATCAGCGTATCTTGTGGGTTTAAAATGTGTTAAAAATTGTGTTAAGAGTTTGTGGTGTGGTGGAAGTATCATCCTACCAGCACTTTGTGAAGCTCCGCTGCTTTCCACTGACATTCGCCCACGCAACATCTTTATGTTCAAAAGTCTTTAGAAGAAGTTTTTGGTATAGAGAAAAGATGCTGCTTGTTACTTGCAAAGCTATGCATATATTCTATAATCGCAAATCAATGCGGCGTGATCTTTCTTATTTGATTTTTAAGCTTTCAAATTTATAGCATTTTAATTTGTATATAAACATTTCAAGATCAATAGATACCAATCGAATGGCGAGATCAAACTTCATCTGCATCAAAAAAACCAAAACAAAAGACAGCATGCTAATCCAGAAAATAATTGCCGACAGCGTTCAAAAGGCATATGGCACAAAAGGAGCCCTTACAAACCACTAATCACTTTTGCCACTAAAACACTTCCCTCATTTTTTTTTTTTGTTACATTTTGCGGCGAAAGTGGTTTTGAGAGCAGTGACCTACACCTTACTGAAAAGTATACCCTTGTGAAAGTTTGAACACATAAAATACGTTACTGTAAACTTAAGTAATCACGTTTCCGTCATCAACCGCAAAACTTAAGAAATTGCCCACAAGTCAATAAAAAACAGGCATGCTTAACCAACGAAACGATATCATTTCGTTACGATAATCAACGTTAATAAACGAAACGAAGTCATTTCGTTTCGTTTATTAACGTTAAGATCGTCAAATTAACGAAATGATTTCGTTTCGTTTTCTGCCATATCAAAACGAAATCAAATCGTTTATGTTGATTATTAATTTCAAACTATGCTGGCAAAGCTGATTGATGGCGGAGTCATTAAAGGTGAAAGCATTTCCAAGCTGATTGCAACTTTTCTCATGAATTTTGACAGTACGAACATTTCTCAGAGTATTTTTGACATTACCACCAACGAATTACACAAACAAATTACATAGAGTTTGTGTGTGTATGTGCGCTCGTTGTTGCCACCTTACGGCTTCACCATGGCTATAGCATTGCCAGCACAATTCAAACATAAAGTATCACGTTTTCGTTAACGTTTTTAACGTTAACGAAAGCTTTTCGTTTCGGTTAAAAACGAGATACAATTTATCTTGATAATTTCTTTATCGATAATATTTCGTAGTGTTTCAACGGAAACGGTGGAAATTTTTTGATAAACGATTAGCTTAACGTTAAGGTGCATCCCTGATAAAAAATAAAATCAATATCAAACAATAAGTGAGGTCAAAGAGAAATAATGGCAAAAGTAATTTATGACGAAGCCTTTTGTTTGTTGTAAGGCGCAATGCCAACAAGTGCGATTAAATTGAAAAAAATAAAATAAAAAATTATTGCCATATCAATTTTTAATCAATCAGCAACCTGATGCTTCCTACATAAACTCATAGCTACAGCTGCTCAAATCCATTTAGTGCACCGGCACTTGCCGATAAAAGCCAATTGATTTTATGTCTTCTTTTTTTATTCGTACGTTTCTTCATTTCTTTTAATTTCTTTAATATTTTATGAAAAACTTTAACAGACACTATGGCACCAGAAACTACGGTCTCTGTTATTACACCATTGTTGCCTCACTCCAGCACACGCTCGTTATAAATCTTACACATCACTTATGTACGCTTCCGACACGAGACCAAGTTTATACAACTTATACGTATATAATTTACAAGTATGTATATATGTATGTTTATATAGTAGTAATGATACTTCCGCAGCAAACCAAACAAACTCCATACAACTGGACCGAACACAGCTAAATCATAAATCAAATGACGTTACGCAAGCTAAAACCAAATAAAAAATTTTTTTACCCAACCAATTTTTTTTACAATCCTTATTTGTATTGCGCGCTACAAATGGCACCAACAAAATGTGGAAACTCTTAAAGAGCGTACTCATGAATTGCTGTTGGTGTTTAATTTTCATTTTACCAACTTCTACTTCTTCCAACTACTGTTTCTATGTTTGTTTTTGGTACTTTTTGGACTAGTTAGTGTTTTAAACTTTTTTTGATTTTTTCTTTTTGGTTTCCTGCTTTATTACATTAGAGTATTATCCTGATTGATTTCCTTTACGACCAATTGAACGTTCATTTACAACAATTTTACTAGATAATTTTCCATGGTATATGTTAAGGTAGAGAGCGTGCAAGTAATGGCCGAGCCACAATGAAGTTTTTCATATAGATGCGTTCAACGCAATTTTAAGCATGCTTTTGTAAATATAAAGGAACTTCAGACTTTGTAATTGAAGTCTATTACGCCTTGCCAATTCACATACAAAATTTCGTGAAACACTGTTGTAAACATTCTCACTATACAAGAAAAATACTTGCTAACATATTTTGTGTTAAATTGTTAATTTGTTAAATTGCAGTTTTTAGCTGTGGAAAATTATAGAAAAGTACCAATAAATGGGAAAAATAATTTCACTTGCAAAGTGTGAAAACACCCTTAGCCAAAGCACATGTCAAATTCTTCTTCTTATGCTTTGCTTGCAACAAAAGTTGGAAGCTGGATACTTTTTCATGTCAGATGGCGCTAGTGTCGCTCGATCTGCCGTTCTCCATAAAAAATGCGTGCAATCATATATTTATTTCTAATTGCTGTTTTTATGTACGGGTCCCCTTTTCGCTCTTATTTGGAATCCAAATATATAAATAAAGTTTTGGTTGTAAAGATGGAGATTCGGGCTATTAGCGAGCTTTGGGCAATTTTGCTCGTAGTGCTTTTGTTTAGCTATATTTTATTAAAATAATAATTTGTTAAAAATAAACGATTGTGAGCACACAAAGAAATCTATTTGTACTACGGCACTATTGTGAATATTTGCACTGCATTACCGGCAGTTGCTCCCATACGCCAGAAGGCAGCGCAAGCTGTAAGTCTTAATTGATTGATAGAACAGCTGATTTCTGTTGATATTTGATAAGAGATCTTAGCTTGCTTGCGCAAGATGCGCACGGGTCCGGCTCGTCTACTTATAATGCATAAGATTGTGTCAAACGCAACTATATGAAAAAGTGCTTATGTGACGGCGCTTTAACCAGTAAAATTTATTGGCTTCAATATCTATTAGTGCATAAGTATATCGTAATTTTATGGTATCTCAGCGTTACAACCATCAACACCGAGATTACTTAAAGTATTTAAATTCTCATTTATTTCCCCATTTAAGGGGCGTTGTATTGTAAAAGTTTGTTTTGTGTTATGTTTGTATTTTTGGCGTTTGGAGTTTTTTTTGGCACGCTTTGCCCTTTCCTTATCAATTTTGCTTTTATTTTCAGCGGCTGTTTTGAATTTGGTTTGGGTATTGGTGCTATTTTGAATTTGTCATGCTTTCCCTTTAAGTTTGCGTTGTATGCATAAGCCACAGGTATAATTTTTTCTATTCCCAAAGCAGTTGTTACGAAATTGTGTCAAAATTACTTTTGTAACGATTATAATCTGACACCGGGGAATGATTGCTAAAATTTATAAAAAGTAAGGAGTAGTATGGGCAAGAAAACGAATTGGAGTTGGGTTAATTTTTGTTTACTCATTGTGGTAACGATTGTTTGTTTTTGGCATTAGTATCATTGACAGTTGTTGTCTAGTCATGTGCATATGTACCCATGTGGTTGGGTGTCACTTTCTTGTGCGGTGTTGGTTGCAGATAAGATAAGTTCTTTTAAATATTACACGCAGTTTGGCTACCGAAAAACATCTTTTTGTTAACATTCACTGCGACAAAACTATTCAAGTTATCTAAAGAAATTAAGTTTAGCGGTTGGTTGTGTGTGGACGTTATCGAACTAAAACTTTTACAGCGTAATACTAAATACATATCAACTTACAATAGTTGAATCATTATAAAGTAAAGATAAGCTATTGTCATTAAAAAGATAAAACACTTTTGGTATAGGAGTCACTAACTTCAAACGTCGCATAGGCAACATACTGATTGACATGGACCCTTTGTTTTTATGTACATAAGAAATGGCGTAAGGTCAGCTGGTGTGAGGTTTTTGCTTCAGCTATTAATTTTGATTGGTGTCAACTCAAACGACTAAAACAAATATGACAGGCATAAGAGCTTAGCGCTATTTAAGATGTCGTATCACGAATGCGAGTCACGTTTTATTATTTCCAAAAATTTTGCTGATCAATTTTGATTATACTAAATCACAATTTCATTTTGTTTCATTTCAAATAAAGCAAACAACCGCTTGTTGATGAAAGCAAATAGATTTTATCATACATTTTTTAGCTTCAATGAGTTTAAGCAACGAGCTATTTGTGTACTTTGTAGAATGGAACTTAAATATTTTCAAACGAGCTGGTTAAATTTAAAATATTTTAATAACTACAAAGAGCAGCTGCAATATATTCTTTGAAAGCAAGTTTTTTCATGATAAAAAGTAAATATAATGCCCGCGAACGACTAAACTTTTCTAAAAGAAACACATTTTTTAGTATACTATTTGCGTGTTTAGTTGTTGTTATTAAATGTATGAAAACATTTTTAAAGCAATTTTCTAATTTCCATTTATTTAATAGTTTGGAAAGAATTGAAACACTGTGACATCAGGACGGACAAGACGACAGCTGTTTTAATTATAGCTTTTAAATCTCTTTAAGGCCCGGTTTTTCAGTAGTTAGTAAAGCTAATCTTAAACTATGTTTGCTTAAACTCTGGTCAAATTTAAACTCTAGTTAAACTACTGAGCAGTTTTTCAGTCACAGTTTAAGGCCGCCTTTGGGCTATGCTTTTTTGTGCGGCAACATTGGTTTTTTATTATCTAGATAATTTGTAGATACGGCAACAGCTGGGTTTTGTTTCCAGGGAAATTATATATATAGTTCCGGTATCCAACATCATTATTTAATTATTCTTAAACCATGTAGTTCTTGAGTTGATATCCAACTTCATTCTCCAATCACTATCCAACCTTTGAGAAATTTTGTAAAATTAAAAGTTTTCGAGATCAATCTCCAACGTCATTAATGTTTTCCAAATAATGTATATTGGAACGATTTTCCGTCATCCCTTGTCAAATTTGGTTTTGAGACAAACCGGTTTCGGCGTTGTGCCATCATCAGTGTCGATTTTCGTTCTGATCTGTTGTTGTCATTTGTCCTGTATTTATAGTTCGTAGGTATATGAGCAGGTATTGTCAAATTGATGCTTGTGTATATTTAGTTATGTGTATGTGCTGTGTGTTCGTTCAGAACCGAGGGTGGTTTACTAATCGATTTGTGTGGCTGACTGGGGTAGGTAGAAATCTGTGATTTTAGTCGTTTGACCTTCTTTGTCGGTTTTTTGTTTTGGTGTGTTAATTGTTTTGTGTTTATTTGTTGTTGTGCGTTTGTCTGTTGTACCTGTGTGATTAAGTTGTTTCCTGTAAACAAGTTTTAAAGGCTCGAATATTGTGTCAGAAATGGTGTTTATCTGTTCGTTTATTATTCTACCGTCGAATGTTTTCTGTTTGTAGATTTCCATATTTTCGAGTACGTTGAGACGTCGGCCCTTTTCTTGTATGTGAAGAACCCTAACTGTTTTATTGATGTTTGCTGGGGAACATTCATTCTCGACCATGTGAGTCGCGAAGTTAGACTCGGGTATAATGTTTGGATTCCGTATTTTTTTGTTGTAATCTCTAATATGTTCTCTGAACCTCGTTCTTATTTGCCGTCCTGTTTGTCCTATGTAACTATGCTGGCATCCGCAGGTAAGCTTGTATACGCCGTGGCTGCTAAACGGATCCTCTGAGTTAATGTTAGTTCTTAGTTTTCGCCCTAGATTGTTCGATGTTTTGAATGCTGTGTTAATGTTGTATTTTTTAAAGAAATTTGCCAATTTATATGTTGCTTTTCCAGTATATGTCATAGTCGTCCAGCTATTATTTTCTTTTTCATTATTTCTTTTTGGTTCTCCATTTGTCCTTCTGAGCTTATCTACTAGTGCTTTTTTATATCCGTTGTTTGCAGCGATATTATATATGACCTCAAGTTCTCTCTTATATGCCTCTTGTGTAAGAGGTGTTCTTTCAAGTCTATGTACCAAGTGCCTTAATGCTGCATTTTTATGATGTTGAGGGTGATTTGAGGTATTGTGTATTATTGTGTCGGTAGCCGTTGACTTTCTATATATGTCATAGTTAAATCTTTTGGCTTCTTTATCAATATTTATCGTGAGGTCTAGATAGTTGATTCCTCCGTCTTTTTCGGTTTCCATTGTAAATTTTATATTGCCGTGCTGTTTGTTGAGGTACTCCAGTACGAGCTCTTCGTTATTAGTAGTTAAAACGCATATTATGTCATCCACGTATCTAGCATAAAATGACACGCCTAATTTGGACTTCAGCTCCTGTATGTACTTTTCTTCCAGATTTTGCATGAACACTTCCATAAGAATTGCTGATGTGGGGCTTCCCATTCCAAGACCGTTTGTTTGTCTATATATTTTATTGTTGAATTTAAAATAGTTTTGACGTAAAGTGGTTCTTAGCATATTTGTGATTTGCATACTTTTTACTTTGTTTTTTGTGTTATGAACTATTGTTGAGCTAACTATGTCCAAAGTCTCCGATAGTGGTATAGATGGGTATAGATCTTTTATGTCAAAAGATACCAATTTGCTGTTTCTTGTTAGCTCTACGGTCTCGAGTCTCTCTATTAGTTCTGTTGTGTTAGCTATTGCATATTCGTTCCTTAGCTCCAGAGTGTCTATCAATATCGTTTTTAAATATTTGGACAGTTTGTAACATGGTGCCGATTTAAAATTAATGATGGGCCTCATTGGCGTGTCCGGCTTGTGGATTTTTGGTAGCGCAACCAGTGGAGGAGCCGAAGGGTTCATTTGGACCAATCTATGTGCCATGTTAGAATCTACTATATTTGTTGCATTTTTTATAGCAACTTTGATTTGTTTTTGGTATTCATCTGTGGGATCCTCTCTCATTCTACGACATTTCATTTCCTCTATGAGATCCTCGGTTTTGGATATATATTTCTCTTTTTCGATTAGCACAGTGGTGTTTCCTTTGTCCGCTTTCGTTGTGACAATATTGTTTTTCCTTAGTTTATGCCGTAGATTCTTTATTGTTTTCTCCTCTGTATTCGGTTTTTGTCCTTCCTGTGCTTTCGCCTCCTTTCTTATGATTTCCCTGCACATGTGTCTTGCGTGCTCCTGTTCTTCCTGTGGTATCAATGATATTGCGATCTCCGCATCTACAATCGCTTGCTCCGTTTTTCTTACTGTATTCTGGTCCATGATATTGTGCTTCAGGCCCTTTTCGAGAAGTTGTGCCTCTTCCTTGGTAATGGCCACTGTTGTGAGGTTAACGAACTTGTCATGAAACTGGTGAGTGTTTTGGTTTTGGTTACCCTCTTGTCGTCCTGCCAGCTTATCCAATTTTCGGTTCAGCGACCTGTATTTTTGTTGTAGTTCCTGATCGACCTCTGTCTTAATGCGGTCGAAGCATTCCATTAATACAGTCGTAGGTAGTTGTTCTGCCAATCTTAAATGGATAGATAATAACTCGGCATTTATCTCATCCTTCTTCGAGTATAAGCTTTCCAACTCATATTTTAAAAAATCCTTTTCCGCTTTTCTAACTGTTTTCCTGCTAGATTTGGTATTTGCCTTTATTGTTATTTTTGCGAATTTCGGAGTAACATTCAATTCCAGGCATTGTTTGTTGAACCAAATGCTCGCCTTTGCTTTATATATTTTCAGTAGGCGTCGCTTGTAAATTGTTAGTAGTCCGTTCGCGTTCAAGTTAAAAGCCTGACAAGCAATAACTGACTTATCTTGTTTGGTTGATTTTCCGACAGGGTGGATAAATGATGTATATTGGAACGATTTTCCGTCATCCCTTGTCAAATTTGGTTTTGAGACAAACCGGTTTCGGCGTTGTGCCATCATCAGTGTCGATTTTCGTTCTGATCTGTTGTTGTCATTTGTCCTGTATTTATAGTTCGTAGGTATATGAGCAGGTTTTGTCAAATTGATGCTTGTGTATATTTAGTTATGTGTATGTGCTGTGTGTTCGTTCAGAACCGAGGGTGGTTTACTAATCGATTTGTGTGGCTGACTGGGGTAGGTAGAAATCTGTGATTTTAGTCGTTTGACCTTCTTTGTCGGTTTTTTGTTTTGGTGTGTTAATTGTTTTGTGTTTATTTGTTGTTGTGCGTTTGTCTGTTGTACCTGTGTGATTAAGTTGTTTCCTGTAAACAAGTTTTAAAGGCTCGAATATTGTGTCAGAAATGGTGTTTATCTGTTCGTTTATTATTCTACCGTCGAATGTTTTCTGTTTGTAGATTTCCATATTTTCGAGTACGTTGAGACGTCGGCCCTTTTCTTGTATGTGAAGAACCCTAACTGTTTTATTGATGTTTGCTGGGGAACATTCATTCTCGACCATGTGAGTCGCGAAGTTAGACTCGGGTATAATGTTTGGATTCCGTATTTTTTTGTTGTAATCTCTAATATGTTCTCTGAACCTCGTTCTTATTTGCCGTCCTGTTTGTCCTATGTAACTATGCTGGCATCCGCAGGTAAGCTTGTATACGCCGTGGCTGCTAAACGGATCCTCTGAGTTAATGTTAGTTCTTAGTTTTCGCCCTAGATTGTTCGATGTTTTGAATGCTGTGTTAATGTTGTATTTTTTAAAGAAATTTGCCAATTTATATGTTGCTTTTCCAGTATATGTCATAGTCGTCCAGCTATTATTTTCTTTTTCATTATTTCTTTTTGGTTCTCCATTTGTCCTTCTGAGCTTATCTACTAGTGCTTTTTTATATCCGTTGTTTGCAGCGATATTATTTCCAAATAATATCCTAATTTCGAGAGATCTTGAGAAATGGACAGTTCTCAAATTAATATTCAACAAGTTTCTGCAGTTGATATCCTACATTGGATGTCGAGTTGAGGTGAAGTTGAAAAAAATCTCCAAGGTGGTACCACCAAAGCCAATAGCTATTTATTGTGAGAAATAAACACCTAATTGATAGCAGTAATGAGGCGTAAGTAATCAAAAATAAATTATATAGATGGCCGCCGTGGTGTGATGGTAGTGTGCTCCGCCTGGGTCCATGCCCCTGGCAAAGCAACATCAAAATTATAGAAACAAGGTTTTTCAATTAGAACTCACTTTTTCTAATCGGAATCGCCCCTCGGCAGTGTTTCTCAAGCACTCTGTTTGTATTTCTACCATGAAAAGCTCTCAGTGAAAACTCATCTGCCTTGCAGATGCCGTTCGG
The DNA here is from genome assembly GCF_040869045.1 of Eurosta solidaginis. Classification (NCBI taxonomy): domain Eukaryota; kingdom Metazoa; phylum Arthropoda; class Insecta; order Diptera; family Tephritidae; genus Eurosta; species Eurosta solidaginis. Next base: position 84,409,626 of record NC_090319.1, on the reverse strand, counting down.
AGTCGGCATAAAACAAGTAGGGCCAATTTGTAAAAAAAATTAAAAGGAGTTTTACGCAAATTGGAAGAAGCTCTGCCTAAAATCTCTTCGGAGGTTAGCGTGTGACATTTATTTATTTTTTAAATTATATATTTCATTTTATTTTCGTGAAAAAACTGTAGTATGGAATCTTACATTTGAGTCCAGTTAAAGAACCACAAGTTGTTAATTAAATTTGTTCAACTTAAGTAATAGCATTTTTTGCTTTATAAAAAATTCCCTCTTTTGCTGAGTACGCTATGAATCTCGAGTTGAGCCACTGTTTCGAAACAACTCTTGAGATTTTAGAAGTATGCCTAGTTATCAACATGAGCTTTAATGGTACTCAAGCCCAAATGCTTGTTGGGTATATTCGACGCCATTTCGAATGAACGGAAATCACCGATAGGTTAACTAGAGTTTAACCCAGCCAGATCGGCCGCTTAAACTCAGCTTAAACTTCAGTTAAAGTGGACTGAAAAACTGCAGAATAAGTTTAAGCGTAGTTTAACTGACAAGCTGAGTTGAACTAGTAATGAAAAACCGGGCCTAAAGCGATGGTTGAACTGTTAGGCCAAAGCTATCTCTTTGTTGTTGTCCAACTTATCCCAATTGGCTTCTTCGCATAGATTTATTCTTTGTATAGTACATAATTTGTATCTTTGCTTGTATCAAAGCTACGCTCTTGTTGTTGGCAGATTCATTTCATAAACAGGTTTTGCTTTGCTTCATTTATAGAAGCGCATTTAATTAACCAATGAGTGTTTAGTTGTTGTTATTAAGCAGTAAGTACCCTCATTGCTTTTAAAGTAAAGACACATTTTTTTAAGCAATTTTCTATTTTAATTTTTTAATAATTTCGGAAATATTAAACAACGCGATCTCCGGAGTTATTCCACACTTCAACAGGATTTGTTTCTCTGCGACAGTTACATTCGTTTGAACTGCTCCGAGGTTTTTAAGTCTCACGGAATATAGTTATTACAAATTGAGAACGTGCTTGAAACTACTGACACATAATAAGCCATTCCCTGCTATTTATAGCTAGATACAATCTTTTTATGGACTTATATCCCGGAGGTGCAGAAGAGCGTCTCGTCGTTCGTAACTAATACCGTGTGGTTTAACGCAAGTCATTACAGTGTAGTTCGAAGCCATTTTTAAGGAAAGGGAAGCATCATTAATGGAACCTCTTTCATTGACAGTATGAGAAGCGTTTTTAGGCAGTGCATCATCAAAGATAAGAGGTCCCTCTCATTGACAGAGACAATTTCCAACTGACACCCCATTGTCGCTTTGTTAGAGATAATTCAAAAAATTTTTGAATGACTTGTTTTATAGTGAAAACTGATCTTACTGCCAATCCTCCTGATATATCTATTCCGTTCTGTCGTTAATGATACGAGAGTTTTTGGCAAAGAACGAACATCCAAATAATGTCAATGTTGATTTTGAAGTATTGTCACAATTGCTTGGTACGTAAAAGGAATATTGCTGATTAAAACATTTTATCGCACGCAAATTTTCAGGAAAAAACGATGATATTAACGTTTGCCTCTCCTATGAAACAGGTCGCAGTGAGAGATTTTTAATGCTGTCACATATTTGTCACTTGGACCTAAAGTATTTTAAAAGTAGTACTGTATTCAACAACCCACAATCGCATACGGCGCTATAACTGAGTTGGATTGAACGGCTAAGTTCTCATTGAAACTGTTTAAAATTACAGAATAGTTGAAATTTTACTATATCAATTGGTACGAGAAGCAGAGAAGCCCTCAGAGCTTTCTCCCGCTCTACTCGTTTGGTATCGGGATATCCAAATTCGGAAGAGTTACATTGCAAGCAGAGGTGTAAGATAGGTCTCCAACCCACTAAGAGCATGATGTATCAAATTGCTACCAGGGCTGGCGAGTCTTGGGCGATGGCCAAACGCTATTTTCATTGTCAGCAAATGTGTGCCAGAATAAGGCTATACTAAAGTCTTTGGGCGATTTTTTTTAATTGAGGCAGGAAAAAATACTGAAACACCGCCGATGGAAACGGTAGATCTTTTAAATACAACGGGTACTATGTTTGTACTTATTTTACATTTGAAAGATTCAAATTTAGTTATTATACATAAAAGACCCCTCAAGGCAAAAATGACTTGGGTTGTTGGATCATATGTTGCTGCAATGCATCTGGAACATACTGTAAAATACGGTACTCGCTTAGATTACCCTCGACCAACGAAAACTTTATACCAAAATCTATTTGCTCTGTGTTTAATATGCTGACTGGAGAACTGAGCATACGAGACTATATTCGAAAACGTATAATTTCTATATCTTTTGTGTACAGCATATTGGCTGGAAAATACTCTCCTGCAGGTATTTCTTGTGTACTAAAATTCAAAGTGAGAATAAGTGGCCCTGATCTAGGTACCATACTTTATGTATCTGTGTTGGTTCTAGTTTTGGAGCACTCTCTTCTAGGAACCACCCTATTAATTATACCTTTGGGACACTCCGTTAATCCAAAAGGAGTATTCTTTACATTGACTAATGGAGTACTCAATGATTTTGTAGCACAGTGACTAGAGATGCTACGTTATTATAACTGTTGACTTACTAGTATACTCAACGTTTTCGATGCTTGTCACGTAATCAGGAAGTATCATAATTTGTCTTAAATTTGTTGGTATGTACCTTTAAATTTCCCAATCATGCACAATTGCAGGAAACAATTTTCTCACATCATCGAGTGCGAATTAACGCCCTTTATTAAATTTTTGTTATATTTTCAGAGTTGGAAATCCACCTCCTGCACTGTCTTTCAGCCTTTAGCTTTGTGTCCAAATTTGAAGTATTTATTTTTAGCTAACGCCTACTTGCACATGCATGCGTGACCTTTAAAATCCTATTACAGCCATTGCAGCCGACCGATCGGCAGGCGCATGGGCGCACAAACGAGCAAACAAGTAAACGATCTAGGGAGCTATGAAACAAACAACCTCTTTAAATTAATAAAAGCCAACTTAAAAAATATACAAAAGTAAAATCTTAATAACAATAAAATAAGCTGTCGGATTATCGTTTTTCACAATTTTTTTGCACGGCTTCTGCAGCACCATCAATTGCTGGTAGGTACAAACATAACATCATACAAATGTTGATTAAGCTATGATGGAGATGCGAAGCAATGGCAGGCTGAAGCTGTCTGTTATACTGCGGGTGGCCATCGCCTCCTGCTTCTTATTTTACAATCGCTTATCTGAAACAAGGTGGTCTACACATGAACTTTTTAGAGTACATATTTATCACATTTGAGAGTTTGAGTGGCATACGTAGTGACACGCGTATAATACTAAAACGTCATTGCTATAGATGCTGCTGTCGCTCCTGTTTAATAAAGGACACGCGTCCGATGGTCATGTACATAAATATATATGTGTACTTATTACCGAAAGTAAAGAATTTCCAAGAAATTAAATGGGGAGCGAGCGCAAAAAGCAAATACAATAAAATAATAATATGATAAATTTCGTAGACATAACGATTTGAAAGCAATAGCAACTGCCTGAATTTAATATGTTCAAAAATGCAGTGCAAACGAAATCTGATATGAGATGGACAGAGGAAAAACATTGATTTAACATAAGCTTAAGCAATGATAAAAATTCGCTAAGCAGTAGGAAACAAAAGCTTGAAAGGGAAAAGGGAACGTGTGCTTGCGTATGGAAGTATATTATGCGTACAAGGTTGCCACCTAAAAAAAATTGCTAGTTTGATATATTGTTTCAAATAGAACGGGGTGATAAATATTACGTTTAACAGACAACTGTAACGCTTTTTGTAATTACCACTGGGTCAATCCAACATAATGGGATTCCTGACGTGCTCAGCGAGCTGCATATTGGTCCAAGCGGAGGTCATCTTGGAATCACGAAGACGCTCGAGAAAATTAAGCAGAGATTCTATCGGGTTGGTTGCCGCCAATCGGTCACTGAGTGGATTGGTAACTGCGAGGTTTGCAGCAGAGCGAAAACATGAAGTCATGGCCAGATGAAGCAGTATATCAGGTGCATGATTTGAAAGGATCGCCATGGATGTCGTAGGTCCATTTCCTACTAGCAACCGCGGAAACAAATACGTACTGGTGGTTGTGGAGTATTTCAGTGGTCAGTAGCAGAAGTGGTTACAAAAGATTGGGTTGCAAGGTATGGTGTACCAATGGAGTTACATTCTGACCAAGGCAGGAATTTCAATCAGCGGTGTTTCAAGAAATGTGTAAGAAATTGGGCATTCGAAAAACACGGACAACTGCAATGCATCCTCAGTCCGATGGTATGGTGGAACGATTCAATAGAACGTTGGAGGAGCACTTAAGGATAGTAGTCGTAGTCGACAAGTTCCATAAAGAGTGGGATACACACATATCATTATTCTTGATGGCTTACCGATCGGCAGTGCATGAGACAACGGGCCAAACTCCCGCAAAGGTTATTTTTGGCAATGACCTTCGACTGCCAGCTGATTTGAAGTTTGGGATAGATGCCAATGCGGAGAGAAATACCAAGAAATTCACTGGTGCCTTGGAAGAAGAGATGAGAGAAATACACCATCTTGTAAGGCAACGAACGAAGAATATGAGTGACAAGATGAAATCCAGATACCAAAAAAGCACCTAATTCGGAAGGTTTTCCCCCGAAATTTCAGTGTAATTGGGAAGGCCCATACAAAGTTGTAAAACGGATAAATTATGTAGTTTACCACATACAAACCATTGGCAAACCACGAACCAAAATGAAAGTGGTGCATTTGGAAAGGCTGGCAGCGTTTAGCTCAGGAAATTTGTCTGATCGGGACGATCCACTTAGGTGGAGGGCAGTGTGACGAATGTTAGTATCACTAAGCGATACTACCATCACTAAGCCGATACTAAGCAGTATGTACGTAAACAAATCAATATTCATCTACACACGTACATGTATACAAGGCAACGGAAAGATACTCATAAAAACATGTAATCATCAGCCGAAGTAGTACTCACATATACACACGCATATGCCTATGCCAGAGGCTACAAACTACAAATACACACGCATATAGCTGGTAACCAAGTAGAAGATTCTAGAAGGAGAAACATCCAGACATTTTTAGAAATATACGGACAAGGCAACAGAGAGTATAATAGCTGAGTAGTCAGTAATCAGTTTGATTTAAGCACGCTATTTGTTGCGAAGTATACGTGTTACTGTGAAGTACTTTCAAAGTAGTCTAATAAAGACCATTTTGCATTATTGAATATTGGAGTTGTTTATTCAACAATTAAGCGATACGAACGTTAGTAGAAGGAGTAAAATAAGCGGAGTTTCCATAAATTCATTACAGTATTTTAAGAGGGTGGAAATTAACATTACTCTAATTGTCATCGAAACTACATACCTAAATCACGAGTACAGACTCAAGAGCTTCGAGTTATATTGTGCGAGACAAATGGGTTCACCATTTTCATTTTAGACACATGCTACAAGACTTCTTGTATTTGACAAAAGAGCAGAATGATATACAGCCCAATTCTAAACGAAAATTCCGTGCGATTTTTTTCCATTCTCCCATTCCTCGTATTCTAAATAAAAATTCCTTGTGAGTTTTTTCACTTCTCTCTTTCCTCCTATTCTAAACAATGTTCGAAATAGCGGAAACCGGTTATGGGAGAAAAGTAGGTATTATGAATGTGAGGGAGAGGGAGATTTCTCTGCCATTTCATAGGAGTTTTTTCACTAGTTAAATTAAAGGGAATGCATCAAAATAGTTAAAGGAAATGGGTTATTTTAAGAAAGAATACTTATTTGTACAAATTTATGCTAAAATATGTATTTACATTCTACCACAATATTTTCACTGTTAATACAACAACAACAACCACAATATTCTTTATTTTAAGCAGGCATGCTTAACCAACGAACCGATATCATTTCGTTACGATAATTAACGTTAATAAACGAAACAAAGTCATTTACGTTAATTTGACGTTCTTAACGTTAATAAACGAAACGAAATGACTTTGTTTCGTTTATTTACGTTGATTATCGTAACGAAATGATATCGGTTCGTTGGTTAAGCATGCCTGATTTTAAGTCGGAAAATATATCATAAGCAACGGAAGAGCTCTTCGCATATTTGATGCAGCCATCCAGAAATTGCGCAAGGATTTTTTAAGAAGGCTTAAATAGATTTTGGCATATGGCGAAAGGCGAACTCAACTCGACTTGGCCGCCAGAAAATTGCTTTGCAGAATGAATGCAGGCAACTCCGGCGGATTTGTGTTATCTCGCCGGTCTTCTTATGCTCCTCTGTTGATGTTGCTGTGGCACCAATTCATTACTCATTTCAGTGAATACCACATGAAATGCAATAATGTGCATTGTTTATACCTTATTTCTTAATTTCAAACAAATTGGCAACAATTATTAAGCTTTAAAATTTTTTAAACAAAATAGGAAATGCGCAACGAAATTTCAATTGACAAAACAGCTGACTTCGAAAATTCCAAATTCCTATTCCCCAATTATTCTTCTCCCTAGGAGAAAAGAATTGGAAGAATTTTTTCCGCGAGAATAAAAAAATCCGCGAGAACAAAATTCCGCGAGAATATTTAGAATTGGTCCGATAATGTAGTTTGGTTATCAAAAAAATTCTGATAAAACCATGGACCAATTCAGTCTACGGAAGTTGACCTGCCAGATCTACGAAACTTAACCTATTACATTTGTAATGGAACGGTAATTGTATTCACAATGTCTACGTTACTTTTAATTTTATGTTCAGGTAGGCTTAACAGACGGCGGATGTCGATTTTGTATTTAAAGTGGCAACGCTACTGACAGCTTATACTGCACATACCTACATACATGCACAAATGTGTATGTATGTCAGCTACATATTTATTGCAAACTTCAGCAGAAATAATGTAATCCTAGAACGTGGAAAGGCACCGCCGCACACTGGCTGCCAAGGTTGGTTTACTGGCTGGTTGGTTAACTGATTGCTGCTTGGTTGGGGTCGAATGTCTGCGGCTAGAGTTTAATAAATCGCAAATCCGCAGAAATGTCAATATTTGACAGCTTGCAAATAAAAACAAACATTCGCACAAAGCAAATAGTGCGAAAAATTTTTAAATTGTTGTTGTTTTTTTTTATTATTTTCTTTGCAATACAAATAAATTTAATTGCAGGTTGCAGGGCAGCTGGATTGGTTTATCTGGTTGTCAGTCTTTTTTATTTACATTTTTAGCATTAAATGGCTAACAATAGGACAGTCGAGCATGAGAAAATGGATGCACAGCATGCAATAAGAAGAAATAATACTAAGTCACGAGGTTTAAACCATGCCCGACGATTGTATGTATGTATGTATGCAAGTGCAAGAGGCACTTATTTTTGTGCGCAAAACATACATCACTTGTGTGACATAACCTAAATTCTTGGGCAATCTCTAAAAAGAGTATGGGACTTGTTGCTTGTATTTACGGAATGTCCAAGTGTACTATATAAATATATTAATGCGTTCATTCATCCGTCTTTTTTGTGATTGCCATTGCTTTTTTCTTTACTTATTCTTTGTATATTGAGATGCTCAACAACTTTAATCGCATGAGAAGTAACAGCAACAATAACAAAAGCGCAATACTTTACAAACCATAAAGTGGCTGTCAAACGGTTTTGTTGACCAACTCTTGCGCTGATTTGCTGGGACACATTATTGCTATCCAGGGGGGCTGCTGCCTTCCTTGGATTGCATGTCGGCAATTGTGCACCTTAAAGCTACAGCCCACGGCACACAGGTGCAGCAACAATCGTTCAATGAATTTGCGATGCGAACAATATTTGTCTAAAGAGGGACGATGGCCAACGACGAAGACGCAATAGCGAATTAGCTGATCGTCCAGCTATAGGTATTGCTGTGAACGCATGAAATCTAAATGCTCCATACAATGTTATTTGGAAGCATAGATCACAGTGAAGTATTTTAAGGTGCTGCAGTGTACATAAATTAAGTTTTTTTTTTTTACAGAAATTAGGTAAAGGCACGTTTTGAGCGCACGATTATAGCTTCGCCTTTCAAATCAGGAGACTTGAGCAAATAAAAGATGCAGGATTCAAGGCAAATCATGTGCAGTTCTAGATTTTCTGTGAGTATTTTTTTTTCTGTATTACAAGCAAATAAAACTAATTAAAAGCTGGTTTTTTTATTTTTGAGGTTTGGTACGTTTTGAAAACTGGTACGGAGTAACTACGCAAACAAAAGTTCATAATTCCGCACTAAGGGTTCGATTTTAATCCATCGCAATACTGGTTCATATCAAATAATCAGAAGTCACTGGGGGTTAGAACGCTTGCAAACCTTGCGGTCTTGGTCCGATTTAGGTACCTTTCGGATTGGTTAATACTTATGTACGAATTTTGTTTATTTTTTTTACAAACAAGCTTAAAAAACATAACTATTTGCTCAAGTGTCTTTGGTAGGAACACCTTCAAGAGCTTCTTCGGAAAACTTTTCAGTCTTCACCTACATATCGGCGCAGCGACTGAGATTCAGCAATACAAGCCGTGAATCAGTTTTTCTTATACTTCAAGCTATAAACAGCTCATACGTAAATTCCATGCTCAAACATTATTTCACTACGAAACCGACAGCACCACTAATATATTGAAAGCTGGCCATAAAAGCAATAATCTCACATAGAACTTCATTCAGAAGTGTCCTCGAGCGCATACAACCATTAAAAAAGAGTACTCGAAACATTAAAAATAGTACTCGATCAGATGGGATTCCGATCAAAAGCAAGAGACACGTAAAAAATCATTAAAATGATGTGCAAGTCTTATATTACACTAACAAATCCGAAGCCCAAAGAGAGCGGACTTAGGAATTATGATGGGATCAGTAACAGAGCATTGTCTTTTGCCATCAGATGCTTATGAACCAGCAAATCTAGGAAGAGTGCACTACAGGAAGATACATGATGTATATTGGAACGATTTTCCGTCATCCCTTGTCAAATTTGGTTTCGAGACAAACCGGTTTCGGAGTTGTGCCATGATCAGTGTCGATTTTCGTTCTGATCTGTTGTTGTCGTTTGTCCTGTTTTTATAGTTCGTAGGTACATGAGCAGGTATTGTCAAAATTGATGCTTGTGTATATTTAGTTGTGTATGTGCTGTGTGTTCATTCAGAACCGAGGGAGGTTTTTACTGATGGCTTTGTTGGCGGCCACCGTGGTGTGATGGTAGCGTGCTCCGCCTATCACACCGTATGCCCTGCGTTCAACTCCCGGGCAAAGCAACATCAAAATTTTAAAAATAAGATTTTTCAATTGGAAGAAAATTTTTCTAAGCGGGGTCGCCCCTCGGCAGTGTCTGGCAAGCGCTCCGATTGTATTTCTGCCATGAAAAGCTCTCAGTGGAAACTCATCTGCCTTGCAGATGCCGTTCGGAGTCGGCATAAAACATGTAGGTCCCGTCCGGCCAATTTGTAGGGAAAAATCAAGAGGAGCACGACGCAAATTGGAAGAGAAGCTCGGCCTTAGATCTCTTCGGAGGTTATCGCGCCTTACATTTATTTTTTTTTTTTTTTTTGTGTGGCTGACTGAGACAAGTAAAAGTCCGTAATTTTAGTCGTTTGACCTTCTTTGTGGGTTTGTTGTTTTGGTGCGTTAATCGTTGTGTTTGTCTGTTGTACCTAAGTGATTACTTTGTTTCTTTTAAACAAGTTTTAAAGGCTCGAATATTGTGTCAGAAATTGTGTTTATCTGTTCGTTTATTATTCTACCGTCGAATGTTTTCTGTTTGTCGATTTCCATGTTTTCGAGTACGTTGAGGCGTCTGCCTTTTGCTTGTATGTGAAGAACCCTAACTGTTTTATTGATGTTTGCTGGGTAACATTCATTTTCGACCATGTGATTCGCGAAGTTAGACTCTGGTATAGTGTTTGGATTCCGTGCTTTTTTGTTGTCATCTCTAATGTGTTCTCTGATCCTTGTTTTTATTTGCCGTCCTGTGTGTCCTATGCAACTATGTTGGCATCCGCAGGTAAGCTTGTATACGCCGTGGCTGCTAAACGGATCCTCTGAGTTAGTGTTAGTTCTTAGTTTTCATCCTAGATTGTTTGATGTTTTGAACGCTGTGTTAATGTTGTATTCTATAAATAACTTTGCCAATTTATATGTTGCTTTTCCAGTATATGTCATAGTCGTCCAGGTGTTATTATTTTCCTTTTCATTATTTCCTTTTGGTTCTCCGTGCGTCCTTCTGAGCTTATCTACTAGAGCTTTTTTATATCCGTTGTTTGCAGCAATGTTATATATGACTTCAAGTTATCTCTTATATGCCTCTTGTATAAGAGGTGTTCTTTCAAATCTATGTACCAAATGCCTTAATGCTGCATTTTTATGCTGTTGGCTTTCTATATATGTCAATGTTAAATCTTTTGGCAACTTTATCATTATTTATCGTAAGGTCTAGATAGTTGATTCCTCCGTCTTTTTCGGTTTCTTTGTAAATTTTATATTTCCATGCTTCTTGTTGAGGTACTACAGTACAAGATCTTCGTTATTAGTAGTTAAAACGCATATTATGTTATCCACGTATCTAGCATAAAATGACACCCATAACTTGGACTTCAGCTCCTGTATGTACTTTTCTTCCAGATTTTGCATGAACCCTTCCATAGGAATGGCTGATGTTGGGCTTCTTATTCCGAGACCGTTTGTTTGTCTATATAAGATACGGTTGAGTTCTGTATTCGTATCGTGCATTCGGCAGGAGCTATAAGATTTCGAGGAAGCAATTGCATTGGTTATATAAATGTGCAAAAAGGATATATTTAAAATTTGTGACCCGGTCTATGAAAAGGTGGCTTATGACTCAAAAAAAAAAAAAGAAGAGAACAAACGTCCTGAAGAAATGCATTGTTTATCTTTAACAGCTGTTTCTCGCAATTTCTTTTTTGAGTCATAATCCACCTTTTCATAGACCGGGTCACATTTACTTAACTTTCCGACATTTGATTTTCGTCACCAGATTTTTCAAGATTGCACACTGTGCAGTGGTCAGTCACTCAGTCTAGTGTGGCAGTTATAAAATACAAATGTTTAACCATTTATTGTTTGCGAGAGCGAACGTGTGTGTCTGTGTGTGGGGCGGCTGGTCTTGCGGTGGGAACAACCAACATGCAATTAAATTTGAGAGCTAATGAAAACAAAATATGTTTGTAGAAGCGGCTAAAAAGTCGATTGCCTGAAGACAACTGCAGCAGCAGTCGCTAAAGAAAAAAGGAAAAAAGCCGAAAACGAGTGGCAGCCACAAGCAAAGTATTAAAGTAAATAAGCTTCGTCGTGAGTACTAAATAAAAAATGCATGCTGCTAAGTGCCCCACCAACTTCAACTAACCTCACTCGCTTGCCTTGCACTCTACTGCTCATTGCCCGCGGCTGCCCTCATGCTATATAGATATACATACATATGTATCATCCTGCCGTCGCCGCTACACTTCAATTTATTGTATGTGTATATTTCCTTCTAAATGTAATGACTTTGCGTAGCGCAACAAAAAGCTAACTAAAGTACCCAACGAAATAAGCGAGTAGCTGGCAAGTCAACCAGCCATTCAAACAATTGTTACCCCAGCCGCAACACTACATATCTATATACGTCGCTAGCTGGCGGCTATGCACGCGTTCTCCTTTTGCCGAATAGAAATTGCCAGATTCACGCGTTTTTATGCGTACAAGTGATCGTTTTTTTTTTTTCTTACTTTCTACTTCAACATTCCTTTAAAAACATACATGGTATCTGTAACCGCGGCATCCAACCAGTCAACAAACCGTCCTGACCGAACAATCATTCGTCTCCCCGATTGTCTTACCACTCGCCCCGTTAATCTCATCGGCGCAATGCGTTTATTGCTCCCTGTGCACCTACAGCATCCTAAGATCCACTACAACAGCCAGTTAGCTTGATTTAGCTTTTGTTTTTTGTCAGCGTGTTAAACGCGTTGATGCTGCTTGTGAGCACGTAATATTTGCTAAAGAGTGGTGGTAAATGAGCTGCGTTTTTTTGCGCACCGCTCTTGCGGATTGTAATAACAAAGAGTAGCTGTGGCTTTGTTGCGTAAGTTGTTGCTGTTGTGGCAAGCTGCGTGGTTAGCCGTTGTTAGATGAAACAAATGTTGATATAAACGAGACAATGAGGCAAATGAATGTGGTTGTTGACCAACACCGATTGGTTATGCACGGTGTAGCAGTAAAGGCTGACGTGGAAAGTTTTTTGAGGAATGTCGTTGAAAATATGCAAGAGGAATTTTGAGAAGAAATGCCTGAGAAATACAAGTGCATTTACAACCAGATTTACTGGAATGCGTGATAATCGCACAGATTGATGTGAGGATACTTTGATTATGGGGAGGAAAGCTAATTGGTAGATTAATTATGGGAATTGCCAACTTATTTTGTGTGATGAATACAGTACAACGTGGTTCTTTGATACAAATCTTCGTCAATTTTACATATTTTAGGAAAAATTCAAACAACGCAGCGAAAGAAAGGACAATGCGACAACTGCTTCTATTTAACCTTGTAAATCTCTTTGAGGCCTTTCCTTTCAGAAATGCAGTTTGAAGGGGCCGTCCTGCAATGATCGCTTCAACATACTCGACCAACGCTATGTCTTGTTGTTATATAACAACCTTGATGACAGTCATAACACTGCAGAAAAAATGGAAGACAGCCACGCAATGCAATAAACGCGCATTATAGGTTTAATGACTACTTCCGAACTGGTGCTAACCGGATATACAGCAGCACAGAGGTATAGCCATCATCCAGTGAGTTTTCTAGCTCCGTATCACGATCAATTCTCACGGAAATGCTCTGGATCATTGAGAGACTTGAGAAGCAGAGGTGGTGATATTTTTGCACACGTGAGTTGTGATAGGCAGATGTCGCCGCTGTTTTTCATTTAACTCATACGGCGAAAGGCTAAGCAGCGACATCTATTTTTGAAAAAGAAGGTTTATTAAAGGCAGCGTTGCCAAACTAAAGACAAGGAATTAACAAATTATCTGGCTCATAAATTGAACCAGACTTCTATCTGGATTTATCTGGCTCAAATCGTTGTTGTTGCATTTACATGCAAAATTATTTATGCGGCTCAGGATCTTTGCGACGGGATGATAGCTTATGTGTATTTAAATCAATCCAGTTAAGTGTGATATGCAAAAAGGGTAGTAATTTCCATTCCGTAGGATATCGCAATGTTAAAAGTGCCAGTTGAAAGCACTGCGAGAGATGAAGAGTTAGTACTACTACCGCTTCTTAATACGCTAGTTAGGAGCTAGTGCGCTTCCCTGCAGGGTAGATATATAAGATAAAAGAGGGACCTCCGCTACCAAGTACCTAACATTTATTATGAAGACTGCTTGTACTTCATGTAGCCTTCGGGAAGTTGAGAAAGTCTATTGCTACTCGAAATGTTCGAAGTAGAGACCCTGTTTAAAGCCAGATTGCTGTACGCTGTCATAGTTTCACCAAACAAGAGCCAGAAGTTTAAAGTTTACTTCCCATAAAAAAAACCGGTGGGAAGTTCGATTTCATCTGTTATACTTAGTGGCTAGTTCAAATAAATATATCATGTTTTGGAGTGTCTTCCGCTAATACATCAAGATATACTAACAGGAGATTCATTATTGGAGCACAGGTATGCAAAACAGTACGATTGTATCAGCAAGATCTTACTTCTGAAATTGAAAACGCAAAGTATACTAATCTGTAAGCTAGCGGAAACCCTTGCAGTTGGTGCTCATTCTGCATTATTCCTGCAAAGTTCTTTCCGATTTTTGGGTCATTTGTAACAGAAAAGATTCTTTAACGAAATATTTTTATGAATATTGGGTTCCAAACGTTGTGGTTACTACTTTACTTAGTTGAGTAACATTATCCTACAAAAACACTTTTGAGAATTAAATTAGTACTAAACATTTGAACGAAAAAATTACTGCTTGAAATTTTCTCATAAACTCTAAAGCAAACATCATTCGCAATGAAAGTTCTCGTACATCCCCTCAAATTCACGAAAGCACACAATTCAAAAGTTTCCCATCTACGCGGTTACTTAGTGTGAGAGCACTACTGCCCAAAGTGGATGGCACAATAAGTATTATTAATCTGTCAAAGAAAGCAAATTAATGAAGCTTAAATGGGGAGCAAATGCAAGGTAGCGCTGTTGGTAATAATAAAAAATGGATTCATGCAGCTTAAACGAACGTAATTATTCTATAGGACAGAAAACCGAGCAAAACAAATTGTAACAATTTGATGAAAGAAAGTCAATAACAATAACGTTTTCATAACCTTACATAAAAAAATAAGTTACAAAGAAATATGTAGGTACTTTCACGAAAAGAAAAAACCATGAAACACAATTTTCAACAAAATGAAATCAAAATTCTGTTAAGTATCTTCATTACGATGACAGAACGTAATGCGCTGAGGACGTCACACTGTGCCAATTCGTGCCGCATAAAGAGGAGGGAACAACTAAATATTTAGTTAATGTGCACTGTTGAGGGAGGGAGGCCAGAAGAATAGAGGCATGTAAAATGTTTTTTGTTTTTGTTCCCAGCGTGAATTAAAACAGAGAAGCGCAAATAAGACAACAAAAAATACAAATACTGCTGAAACCGATCCGATCATGCAATTTCAATTTGTTTTTTAAAAGCATTGATATAGAAACTCAAAGATGAGCGACCAATGTGTAAGAGTAAAGGTAAGGTAATATAAACGTAATTCAGCGAGTGCAAAAAAAAGTTGACAGTACTAATATAAAAAAAAATTAAGAAACAACAAAAAAATAAACAAACCACAGTTTGGAAAAACAATTAAAAAGTTAAAATAAAACAAGTAAGGGACTGTCTTCGGTTGTGCCGAAGACTTCATACCTTTCATGAATGGGGCTGAAAAATTATCTTATCCCATTCCTAATATTCGAATAATAATAGTAAATGTATATATAAGATATGAAATATATAGTGAACGGATGTACATACCTAAGCGATTTTTAAGACAAATATAAAATAAAAAAATAGGTATGTACTTTGTGAGGATGCAAAGTTTCACGGTTTGTGTGGTCTCCATGTAAAAACTATGACCAAGAATCACTTATTTCAACAATATATGACGCAAGAATAAGTATTTGATGAAATTTGAAGCTTCTATCCGTTAAAAAAGGGACAGTTTATATGCTATATATTCTGCTAATCTCTTCGAAATTATCAGACAACAATATTTGCTATATACGAATGCATATGGTGAAATTTGAAGGTTCTAGCTGTTAAAATGGGGCAGAAATTACGAAAAGATTCTTATCTCAACAATCGGTTGAATGGTATACATACCACATATACGACCGATCTCTATGATTTTTTTTTCAGACAACAATATATGCAATATACATAAGCATTTGGTGAAATTTGAAGCTTCAATCTGATAAATAGAGGAATATATTACATAAATCCTCTTTTCTGAAAAATCATGGGGGACAAATGTCTAATCGGACACCTAAACATACCCACTCACCAAATTTTACTAGGATATCTCAAAAATTTAGGGACTAATTTGCATACAAACAGACAAGACGGGCACGACTAAATAAACTCAGCTCTTCATCCTGATCATTTCGGTATACTTTTTGGTGGGTCTATCTCTTTTCCTTTAAGGACTTACAATTTTGAGATTCGTGACAAAATAAATATACCATTTCATTTTCATGAAAGTATAAAAATCAGACTATATGCGATCGTGTGTGAGCTTGAGAACAATGCTGAGCGAGCAAGCAAGCCATGAATTAACAACACTTAAGTGATGAGGAGAAAATGTATTTAATTTCTTTTTTTTTTTTTGTTAGCATTTGTTCAAAGAATGACAAATAAAAAACTAAATATTGAGCAAATTGTTGAAGCAAAAAATAAAAATAACTAACCCAACTATTCACAAAATAAAAGCATGGAAAATAAATGAGTGTACAAAATAAATATGTAGACAAAAAATTGCGTGTAGCAAATCAAAACAAACAAACAAATATGTTGGCAATCATGCGTAGCGAAACAAAATTGATGCGCAACCGCTGTGCACAGACAGTTAACATAATGGGCAAGTCACAATGAAGTTTTTCATGTATATGCGTTCAACGCAATCTTATGCATGGCAGCAGCACCGCCACAATAGTCATCATTCCGTCGCAAAGATCCTGAGCCAGATAAATAATTTTGCATGTAAATGCAACAACAACGATTTGAGCCAGATAAATCCAGATAGAAGTCTGGTTCAATTTATGAGCCAGATAATTTGTTAATTCCTTGTCTTTAGTTTGGCAACGCTGCCTTTAATAAACCTACTTTTTCAAAAATAGATGTCGCTGCTTGGCCTTTAGCCGTATGAGTGAAATGAAACACAGCGGCGACATCTGCCTATCACAACTCATGTATAAAAAAATATCTCGACCTCTGCTTCTCAAATCTCTCAATGATCCAGAGCATTCCCGTGAGAATTGAGCATCATACGGAGCTAGAAAACTCACTGGATGATGGGTAATAACGCAAGATGTTGCGTTTGTAAATATTAAGGAACTTCATACTTGATAATTGAGGTTTATTTTGCCTTGCCCATTCACATACAAAATTTAGCGAAGCACTGTTATAAACATTCTCCCTATGCAAGAAAAATACTTGCTAACATTTTTTGTGTTTTATTCATTTGTTGCATATTGCAGTTTTTAACTGTGAAAAATGTCAGAAAAGTACCAACGAGTGGGAAAAATTATTTCACTTGTAAAGTGTGAAATCACCCTATCATTTACACTTCACACTTTAACCTAAGCAAATGTCAAATTGTTCTTCTTATGCTTTGTTTGCAACAAAAGTTGGAAGTAGGCTACTTTTTCATATCAGATGGCGCCAGTGTCGCTCAATCTGCCGTTCCCCATAAAAATACGTGCAATCTACTCATAATGCATACCATTGTGTTAAATGCAACTATATGAAAAACTGCTTATGTGACAGGGCTTTAAATGAGTACAATATACTTATTAGGGTGGGTCGATTTGTATGGAGGAAAGTTAAACGATATCGCGCTATCGATTTTTCGATAGGATAGGGCCTGCGGAATTTCATTTTTTTGACTTTTTTTCGAATTTGATTTTTAAGGTTTTTTTCATGACCTACTAAAAAATTTACAATTAAACGAAAATTTTTTTAGTAGGTCATGAAAAAAAACCTTAAAATCAAAGTCGAAAAAAGTAAAAAAAAAATGAAATTTCGCAGGCTCGAAAATTATTTTTTTGAGTATGCGTAGTGGAACTTTTTTTCCTGAAAACAAATCCTATCGAAAAATCGATAGCGCGATATCGGTAAATAAATCGACCCAGTCTAATACTTATGTATATAGCAATAATAATGAAAAAAGCATAAAGAAAATACACTCAGCTTGTTGAAAAAACTACTCTACTACTAAAAGCATGATGTTACAGGATGCCATGCACAATCATAATAAATAATAACCCAGTGCACGTACACGACTGCACATTTAGGCGCACACACAAACAATGCAACAGTAAATTATAAGCGATGTTTTAGCCGATAAACCGCTGGCGAATTCCCAAATTCGAAAAATCTCTATACAAGCAAAAAATGAAGTAGAAGGTGCTGAGGTGTTGTTGTTTTAGCGAGATCTCTCTAGTCGATGGTGATGCTCATGTTATCGACGAGGCACATGCGGTTATTATTAAGCACAATAGCTGGTGTTGATTTTTTGTTGTTTTTTGTGCCTCCCATTATACCAATTCGCAACGCATTTATGAATTCACTTACGTACAAACGAGCATATAACGTAAACATAGTTTTGTTGGCGATTTAATGCAATATGAAAGGTGAAAAACCAACAACACGCGAGCAAACGCGAATAAATCAGCGCACCAAAATACAACAACAATTAAATGACCATAAATATAGTGTACACACATATGTATGCAATAGCAACACTTACTGACATCCTGATTGAAGTAAACTAAACAACGAAACAAGCGTAGAATTAAACAAGTACAACAACAATATAAACAAACAACACCAACAACAAAGTCAATATATAGGTAAGCCAGTTAAAAATGTGCGGAGCGTTAATTGTAACCGAGCTAAAGAAGACGAGAGAAGTTTTGTGCTGTGCGTGTGGTAACAGCCTTAAAGCAATTGCAAAGTTTGCTTACAGTGTGACTTATTTCGTGCTTTAAGTATCCAACAAACAAAAATATATAAGCGAAGCCGTGCTATTTTCAGGTGCGGTCGTTATATGAAATGCATTTTCGTCATGCCCAATCTGGAAGAATTTTGCTGGAAACATTAAACGTCAAACAACATTACTAAACATGAAAGTTCAATATTTATTTCAATAAGAAAGGAATTTCCCACGACAAAAATAAAATAACTCTTGCGGAATAATATTTTGTGTAAATTCCTTATGTATAGGGGGGTTCACATTCTTGAACTGGAGGCAAATTCCGGACCAAACCCAATAATAATAATAATTTCTTCAACAAATGCTACCTTGGACCAAGTAGACAGTGAAACAAGTAAATTCCTCTCTCAAAGAACGAATCGAACACTCTTTAAATATCTAATAATATCGCTGTCGAGATTAAACGCATTGCCACTCAAAAGTAATCGAGATACAAGATTTTCAGAAGGTTTAAGTGCCTTCCGGTGATACCAACGGCAGCAGCGATATTGACAATTTATTTATTTAATAGTCTACAAATTTAACAATTAATCAGACTAAATAAAGTTACGGATTACAGAAAAATTACAGAAGCATACAGAGTGAACAAAATTTATATTATAAAATATGTATATATATTATTAAATCAGTTGTCGGGATGGACTGTGATGCCGAGCAGCGGGAATTGATTATTAGTGTTGTCAGAATGGACGTGATTTCGATCAGCTGATGTATATTTAACGCACAATAAGTAGGGCAGCGATGTGTGGGAGGTTGGAAAGAACGTGATTCCAAGTCACCCACCCAAATCATTGCGTATTTAAGGTAGTCAGAAGATATTTTTTTATTACGTGGAGTGAGTCATATGTATCAATGTTTTTGCAGTGCTTATTGAAATCAGTAAACAGACAACGAAGAGTTTCGTGCGTTCCAAAATCCGATCTCCATGTGCTTATATGAAGTGGTTGAAAATGTGTAGATGGTCTAAAGGGAACTTTAAATAAAATTTCACCAAGCAGAAACGGGCTATTTACCATCCATCTAATAAGTTTTACAGATTATCGCAGCGTTTTCCAATATTGGCCTCACCAAAGATATAAAGAGAATTTTTCGGAATATATGGATCATCGAATTCTTTAGACCATCGTTTTACGAACGCTAAAGTCCCTTTGGCTCTGTTCGCGCAACCTTCTATATGCAATTTAAAGTCAAGTTTAGTGTCCGTCGTATCGCCTAGGTCTACGAAAGCTAATGAATTGGTTAATTGTGTAATCTTCAATCATATACTCGTAAGATTGGTAGGATTTCCTTGTGAAGCTCATGCACTTTCACTTCGGCAGGTTTAGTGACATTATATTTATACTACACCATTCAACTAGGCTATTCAGATCTGATTGCAGATTTGATCTATCCACTGGAGAGCGGATAGGCATAACAAGTTTGACATCATCAGCGTACATAGCGGCTTGAAGTAATTCAAAACATTTTGAAGGTCGTTAATGAACAGCAGAAACAGCACTCGACCAAGGTGGCTGCCTTAAAGAACACTAGAAGTAACATCAATAGATTCTGACCTACAGGTATTAAATATTGCTGTTTGTTTTCTATCCATCAAGTATGAAGATATGCAAGATAGATACTTTTGATTATGCGACAAGTGCAGTTAAGTAAAGGATAATTGTATAATCTATTTATAAAGTGTGCCGGTCTAATTTCGGTTAGCTTTTATTGACATTTTGTAACAAATTTAAAGGGTGTAAAAGTTACTGCTTCGAATTATCAGAGGCTCCACTGTACATTGGTCCTTCATAATCTAAATGAACAACAAACAGATACTTGCCAGCCTCATTGACAACATCAACAACAACAACGACATGAGTGATACATAATAACAATAACATTTTGGTAAATGAAGCAGCCACAACAAACACTATAATAATGACTCCTACTTAGTCAGTCAATCTACAGCACGTTTTGAAGAGGTAAAAAGAAGTAAAATGGGCGGAGACTGCAGCGGCAATAGCAATAAAAGAAAGAAGACTAGTGCCGACAAGAATGCCGATGGCAATGTCGGCAACAAAAACAACATTATCCTTCATATGGCCAACGCGGTGCTGCTAAAAGCGTTTTGAGCATTAGCGGGGGGTAAATGCGGAATTAAATTAAAGAACAGCAAATGCGCCTGCGCGCAGCCATACATCAACAATCCACGACTAAAGCTGGCGGTTAAGGTTAATATGTAGGGTAGGCATTTATAACAAACCGAATGTACTAAGCGAGCGAGAAGATAACGTATATGTTCGTATGTAAGTATAGTTTGGGGCTTGGTAGTTTATACTTTTTTTTTGGTGGTTTGTATGTTTTTTTATTTTTCTTAGTACCCAAATATTAAATTAACAAATTTATTTCATTCGTTAAGCCACAGTAAAATTTCACACCTTACTACTGCTGGTGAGCAACAATAATTGAAGCATTTATACAAATCTTATAAGACAGACCGACGACCGACAAAAAGGATGCCGAAAGCAATCAACGCTTTACCTTAGTGTAAATAAGTAGTAACAAAAACCATACCAAAAAAATTTCAAATTAGTAGATGAAATTGCAGAGTGAAAATTTATGAAGTTAAAAACAATATCAAGAATAATGCAGCATGTGAGCTTTGTGGTTATGAAGAAGCAACCACAAAGGATGCGAAAGAGCGGACGAAATGGCAAATTGGAGTAAAGTAACTAAAACCTGACATTTTGCGCTGATTGACTTTCCAAATTTATTAATTGGTCATGATTTTAAAGCGGATGAGATTTTTAAACGAGTAGGCTTACACAATCTGTTGGGGTCTATAACTGAATGCTTGCTCAATGGCTAAGCTGAAACTTTCCTAAGATCTTTCACATTTTCGATCATAAAATGAATGCCTTAAAGGAACTTGTGAAAACTTGGTTACGATGTTTTTGAATGCATGAACTGCCTTATTTTAAGAATACCCTACCTCAGAATTTTATCCAAAAACGCTCTATCTCTAATCTGTTTCAAAATGTTAGTAGGTCGATGAAATTAATAGTAAGTTTGCAAAAAAAAATTAGATAAGTAAAATAGCATATGTGGTGAACTGTTTTAAAGAGGATGTCATCACTTCGCTTTATAACGAAAAAACACGAGTAACTACAAAATGGCAGAAACAGGAACAGGTGACAGCCAGACATCAGCTGATTGATACTTTTTTAGTATGATTTGACACTTCAACTTCCGGCGTAGTACGATTTTGATATTTGTCCATCAATTTACAAAAACGAAGTACATGAACCTTGTATAGTTCCGCTATGGTAGTAACCGACAAATAACTGCTAACATTTTTTTTTTTGAACTGCAGAATGCTGAAAACAAAATTGCATCTATAAATGTGGAGGTCATCCAGAAACCCTAAATTTGTATATGGCCAGAAAACATCTTTTCCACACACAACCTAAAATTTGTTGCTTGATCTATGAATTGATCCAAGAGGACAGATTTATTTTCTATCATAAGTCCTGCCTGTGTGTAGGGTATTTTAGGTGGAAATTTTGAATAAACTTTGGGTTACACCATGGATACATGCAGTCTATATGAGATAAGACTGCAGACAATTTTTCCGTACTTTTCTCGAAATTTAATTGTTGTTGTTGTAGCGATAAGGATACTCCCCGAAGGCCACGCCTTAACCCCCCCCTAGATCCATAAGGAACTTGGGGTCGCCGGAGTCTCGGCTGTTAAAGAAGCAAGCCACGGGCAGGTTTGGTTGACAATTGTGTTTGAGAAACTACATATTGCGCTGGCAACCTCTTGAAAGGGTTTTGCTACACAACCCTTTGAATTAGGCAGACCTGCCGCGGGTATATTCTAAACACCCTAACCCGCTGGGGTCGAAATTAAATTATAAATATTTTGTGGCCTAATACTGAGGGAAGAGACTGCTGCTATGCTTTAAGACATTGTAGATCTTGTTGATATGTACATTGTACATATGTTTATCTACTAGCCACTTTTCGTCCACTATGGTACCTGAAATAATTTTATCTAAACATATATTGTTTCCGGCTAAGTCTTGTGTGTTCTTGTTGTTGTTATTGCAGTTATATTCTGTTATCATTTTTATTGCTCTTTTGTAGGTAATAAAAATTTAGACACGTGATTCATTTGGCTACAAGATACTATACGCAAGCTAGCAAACCAACGAACCAACTGACAACCGTACCAAATGAAGCCACTAAAGTCGATAATGGAGAAAAGAAGAACGAAGCAACGCACACTAACCGCCATTAGCTGCAATAAAAGCATAAATCTTATTATTAGAAGAAAACAATCGTTTATAAATACATGCTTATAATATACAGAAGACCCTTTTTATGTACGCTCATTAAGCTTGTTCAGGCATTCATTCAGCAACTCACAATGTGCTGTAGGCATTAAGCATCGAAAAATCAAATATTTGTTTAACGGTCATTCAAGCGCAATCATAAAAAAATTGTGCGACCAATTAGTTGTCAGACAAAATCTGTTCCCATTAACGCTGAGCTGAAGATTAACAAATATGTATTTGCTATCAGTATTCGCATTAGGACAGCAGTGTTAGCAGCAATGGTGGATAGGGACAGAAGATTGCACTGATATAGTTGAGAATATTTCAACACGTTAGGTACAGGTAAAAGCATTACGGGATGATATAATTTGATGTCTTCTGACGGAATTAAGCTTAAAGCCTTCTGAAAAACTCAATCAATGAAAGCTAATTGAATGGGGAATCATACTGACAGTTGCATTGGAGGCAACCGTTGCGTAACGAAGCTTTTGCGAAATGTTGGTTGACCAAGGAATTTAAGAAAATAAATAAAATTGACATTATTATCATTTAAGCTGTTCATAATATGTTTATTAAATATGAAAACTTAATAGAAACGGAAATTATTTTGCTTAAGGCATATAAATGATTAAAACAACTTGTACACTCAGAGAAAAGCGCCGTTCTAAAATCCACCACCACAGGACTCAATTCAAGGCTTTCATGTTCTTACTTCTTTGTTCTTGAAAAACGAACCACCACTTCTTAAAACAGAAACATTGTGCTTGAACTGACACCATTTTCTTGAAAACAGAATGGGTGGTCTTAAAATATGAACAAATGTTCTAATAATGAGAAGCATGTTCTAAAATTAAGTACAATGTTCTTAAATTAAATTAAAGAAAGAAGAAACGGTACTGGCCGTGTGCACTGCAATGTTAAATACAACATTTGGCACAAGTTATCAAGCAGTCGTAGTGGTCCGGCGGTTATGATATTGCGGTTGCGATCGTGTAGCGCGAGTTCGATCACCGCCAAACTCTGAAATTTTTGATCTTCTATTTTCTTTTAGCTCGTATTTTTCGTTCAATTCGATTTTCCATTCACATATGCACAGGTAATTCTCAAGCTTGTTATCAAATGTTTTAAGTATATATGCAGATTACATCATCAATTAAGAAGAATTTCTCAATTAGAGAAATATATGAAAAAATGGATATTATACGTTTTTAAACAGGCCGGGCGGCCGGAACGAATTTTGTAATTAAAATTTAAGTAACTTCCCGATAAGCCACAAGCTTCAAACTTGAAACATAGTTTAGAACCCGATGACAATGCAATAATAAGACAAAAAACTCCGAGTTGGCTCATATTTGGAACACATATTACATACATGAAAGAAAGCGACATATGAAAAAAAAAATCGCCGCCAAGTGGCGCAAGGATCGAGATGTGGTCCGATTTGCGTCATATTTGGAACACATATTACATACAGAAATAGAAAGCGCTTTATGAAAAAAAATTTCGCTAGCTGCGCCAGGGATCGGGATATTAAAAATACTCGAATCTGTGGTACAATTTGGCTCATATTTGGAACAAATATTACATAATTGTAACGAATTTGCTGCAAATTCCTCTTATTTGCCCTTTTGCTAAGTTCGTATCGCTAAACTGTTGAATAAATAACTCCAATATTGAATAATGGAAAAATGGCCTTTATTAAAATACTTCACAATAACACTCAAACTGTGCAACGAATAGCTTAATAACCAAACTGATAGCTCAAATGAAATTCCGCTATTCAAAATAATACTGCTATTGCTCGCTAGATATCGTCTTAGTCGTAACTGCTTGACAACTCAAATCAAACTCAATTACTTCTTACTCGCTTGCCCCGCTTTTATAGCTTACGCTGCATACTTCTAGGTTCTTCGATTTCCAGAACTTACTAGTTGTTTCGGCTACAAAATCGCCAGCCACAACTACGTGCACAAATTATTGCTCTCTCTTGTGACAACTCAGATAAGATATATGCATGTGTTTGTGCATTGCCGCTCCGCTGCTCGTATACGTACATATGTGTAGACGCAATTATTTATTCATTTATGTAGATACATAAAGATTGAATTATTGATGTGAATGTTTGTAGTTTACAGTCTCTCGCGCGCACATAGGCATATAAGTAAATGCATCTGTGTGTGACATCTCTCTGGGCTGCCTTATATATGTGTATACTTGATTTAATTATCAACGTAAATACTGCTTGGCATGGCCTTAGCATCGCCTTAGTGATGCTAATATCCGTGACACTGCCCTCCACCTAAGTCTGATCGTCCCGATCAGACAAATCTCTCGATCTAAACGTTGCTAGCCTTTCCAAATGGACCACCTTCATTTTGGTTCGTGGTTTACCGATGGTCTGTATGCGGTACACTACATCGTTGATCCGTTTTACAACTTTGTATGGGCCTTCCCAATTACACTGCAATTTCGGGGACAAACCTTTTTTACGTTGTGGGTTGTATAACAGCACCAAATCTCCTTCCTGAAAACCTTCTGAATTAATTGCTTTATCATATCTGGCTTTCATCTTGTCACTCACAATCTTTGTTCGTTGCCTTATCAGATCATGTATTTCTCTTAGCTCTTCTTCCAAATCACTAGTGGATTTCCTGACATTTCTCTCCGCATTGGCATCTATCCCAAACTTCAAATCAGCTGGCAGTCTAAGGTCATTGCCAAAAATTACTTTTGCAGGGGTTTGGCCCGTTGTCTCATGCACTGCTGATCGGTAAGCCATCAAGAATAATGGTATGCGGGTATCCCATTCTTTATGGTACTTGTCCACTACTTTCCTTAAGTGCTCCTCCAATGTTCTATTGAATCGTTCTACCATACCATCGGATTGAGGATGCAATGCAGTTGTCCGTGTTTTTCGAATGCCCAATGACTTACACATTTCCTGGAACACAGCTGATTCGAAATTCCTGCCTTGGTCAGAATGTAACTCCATTGGTACACCATACCTTGCAACCCAATTGTTTATAAACACCTCTGCTACCGTTTCCGCTTCTTGATTTGGGATTGGGTATACCTCTGGCCATTTGCTGAAATAATCCATAACTACCAGTACATATTTGTTTCCGCCGTTGCTAGTAGGAAATGGACCGGCGACATCCATAGCGATCCTTTCAAATGGCGCACCTGAGTTATATTGCTTCATCTGGCCATGACTTCGTGTTCTGGGCCCTTTCGCTCTGCTGCAAACCTCGCAGTTCGCAATCCACTCAGTGACCGACTGACGGCAACCAACCCAATAGAATCCCTGTTTAATCTTCTCGAGCGTCTTCGTGATTCCAAGATGACCTCCGCTTGGACCATTATGCAGCTCGCTGAGCACATCAGGAATCCTCTTTCTGGGAACAACTATCAGTTTATTCTTGTATTTACCATCCTCACTCTCCCATACTCGATGAAGGCAACCGGATAGCAATTCTAAACTGTTCCACTGTGCCCAATATGACTTCGCAATGGGACTCTCTGCTGACATCTCTTCTCTGTTTGGTCATTCATTTCGTTCGAGCCCTTGCATAACACGTGACAGATCTGCATCTTCTAGCTGGCACTTTCTTAGCTGTTCCTTGTCCCATTCATCTGTACATGTTATAGTCATTAGCCGGACATCTATAATGTCTTCTTTAGCCTCGGCTTTTGAACAGTGCTTGCATTCCAAACTACATGGTCTTCGTGACATTGCATCGGCATTTCCATGGGTACTACCTTTTCGATGTTCAATGGAAAAGTCATAGCTTTGTAGTCGCTCGATCCACCGTGCCAATTGTCTTTCCGGATTACGGAACTGCAGTAGCCATTTTAAAGCTGCGTGATCTGTCCTGACACGGAATCGCTGCCCGTAGAGGTATTTGTGAAAATGTTTAACGCACTCTACCAATGCCAACAGCTCTCTCCGCGTAACGCAGTAGTTCCTCTCTGGTTTTCCAATCGAACGGCTGTAATATGCAACTACCTTCTCCTGTCCATCGACCAGTTGTGATAAAACGCCTTCTATAGCATATCCACTCGCATCTGTATCTAGAATAAATGTTGCTCCTGGAATCGGATATGCTAACATTGGGGCAGTGCACAAACGCTCCTTCAATGTTTGGAAAGCCACTTCTTGCTCCTTCTTCCATTCAAAAGCTTTATTTTTTCTTGTAAGCTCATGGAGGCTATGGGCTACGCTGGAAAAATTTTGTACAAATCGGCGGTAATATGTGCACAGCCCAAGGAAACTTCTTAATTCATGTAGGTTCTGTGGTCTTGGCCAATCCTTTACAGCCTCTATCTTTTCGTTCGCAGTGCAGATGCCCTCTGTCGTTACCTTGTGACCCAAATAATTTACTTCCTTTTTAAACAGCGCACACTTTTTGGGACTTAACTTCGGACCAGCGCCAGCTATTCTTTGGAAAACTTCCTCCAAGTTCTTAAGATGTTCATCGAAATTCTTGCCCAATACGATGATGTCGTCCAGGTACACCAATCATGTTTTCCAATGTAGTCCTTTCAATACCTGATCCATGAGTCTCTCGAAAGTAGCTGGTGCATTACATAGTCCAAAGGGCATTACTGTAAATTGCCAAAGACCATCTCCGACGCTGAAGGCTGTTTTCTCTTTGTCTTCCTCCTTTACCTCCACTTGTCAGTAGCCGCTTTTCAAGTCCAGTGTGGAAAACCATTTCGTACCAGAGAGCGAGTCCAGAGTGTCGTCAACTCTTGGCAATGGGTAGCTATCCTTTTTCGTAACGTCATTCAACTTCCGGTAGTCCACGCAAAACCTCATTTTTCCATCTTTCTTCTTTACAAGTACTACCGGTGAGCTCTAGGGACTAGCTGATGGTTCGATGACGCCGCTGTCGCTCATTTCTTGTATAATTTGACTCACAACTTGCCGCTTCGCCAGTGGAACACTACGTGGAGCTTGACGGATCGGCCTCGCATCTCCAGTGTCAATTTGATGTTTCACAACGTTGGTGCGGCCTGGTTTAGAACCATCCTGGTCAAATATGTTCGCGTACTTTAGGAGCAGTTGTTTTGCCGTACTCTGATATGCTTCCTCTAGCCCCTGCGTCCATGCCGTGATGTCATTTGAAATATTAGTATTACTAGCTGAAACGTGTTCCTGGAGCTGTTCACAGTTAATAACTACTTCAGCCTCTTGGCATCTTCCCAAAATAGCTCCTTTAGTCAGTTTGAGTGGTGAATTGAACTCATTGAGTACTCTTACCGGAACACGTCCATCTTGTTTTGTCATAGCCAGGGTTTTTCCTACAAGTATGTTCATTGCTGATTTGTTTGCTGCTTCGACAACCCACAATTTGTTTGTCCCACAATCTCCATCAACCTTTGCCCAGATGACTGCTTCGGATTTTGGTGGTATTCGCTGACTCTCTTCCACCAGCACTCGTTTACTGCTGTAGCCTCTCTCGTAGCCGAAATTAAGTGGTACATCCATGTTCTTATATCGCATCGTCTTGCTTTGCATGTCAATCTTGATGCCCTGGTCGATTAAGAAGTCCACTCCAATTATGATTTCATCAACAATCTCTGCCACTATAAAATTGTGTACTACCGTGACGTTCCCAATTGCGACTTCACATGATACTTCTCCTAGAACTGTGCTGTCTTCTCCAGTGGCTGTACGCAATCTTGCTCCATGCAATGGTGTTATCTTCTTGTTGACTAAATCCGCTCGAATGATGGAATGAGATGCACCCGTATCTACAGTCAGTAAACGTTCCTTTCCATCCACATGTCCTCCGACAGTAAGATTGTTTGACCTTCTTCCAATTTGTGAGATAGAGATTATGGGGCATTCAATTGAGGGAGCCAGCTGTCGCCCCTTGCGGCTGACTCGCTTTAGTTTAACGATTGAGTGGACTTGGAGATTTGCTCATCTCCTTCAGCTCTGCGTTTACGGCCACCCACATTGTTGGAGCTATTGGGACCGGCGCTGCAATGTCGTGCAATATGACCTGGGTTGCCGCACTTGAAACATTTAGTCCGGCATTTTTCTGTTGTGATCCCTTCAGTGCTTCCGAAACTGTGTCTACCCATTCTGGCCTTTCTACTTCTACACGATGAGCCTTATATGCTGGTTTACTTAATAGGGAGGCAGTTTCCTGGGTCAATGCATGTGATACCGTTTCAGCAAATGTCAGTTTTGGGTTCGCGTATGTAGCTCGCTTCGTTTCCACGTCTCGTATGCCATTTATAAAACTCTGGATTTTTACCCTCTCGGTATATTCCACGGGTGCGTCCGCATTTGCGAGATGAGCCAACCTTTCAACATCTGAAGCAAACTTCTGCAATGTCTCATTTGCTTTTTGGTAGCGGTTTTGCAACTCAATTTGGAATATCTGTTTTCTATGCTCGCTTCCATAACGTCGTTCTACAGCAGCCATCAATGCTTCATAATTTTTCCGCTCTCCTTCGGGAATCGTCTGTAGGATTTCCGCTGCTGGCCCCTTCAATGCCACGAACAATGCAGCAACTTTATCTTCCGCATTCCAGTTGTTCACTGCTGCGGTCTTCTCAAACTGAAGCTTGAAGACCTGGAAAGGAACAGAACCGTCAAAAGATGGAGTTTTTACCTTTGTATTACTCGCTGAAGCAGCCGGCCGATTAACTTGCAATTCCTTTATACGACCTCTCAACGCATCCACCTCTGCCTCGAATTTTTCTTCAAACTGCATTATTTTTTCGTCCATGCGCGCTTCGAGTTTTGATGATATACGCGCCTCTTGTGCTTCTAGTTGTACTGTTATGCGTGTCTCTTGTTCTTTCAGTTGGGTTGCCATATATGTCTTTTGTTCTTCCAGCTGTGTTGACATATTTGTGGATATTTGTGATGACATTTCTGTTATACGTGTTTCTTGTGCTTCAATCTTTGATGTTATTTCTGACGATATTTCTGCAATATCTGTCTTCTGTTCTTCCAATTGTGATGACATGTTGGTAGATATTTGTGATGACATTTCGGACATTTGTGCCGATATTGCAGCCAATATCATGTTCAGGTCTGTGTTCGCCATTGTCTGCGGTGTTTCATTTTTCTCTTCAATTTTTGTTGTCTCCTCGCCATCAAGATGAAAGACATGCTCTTCCACATCAATTCCTTCTGCTTCCATTGCTTCTCGTAGCCGTGCCTGAAGTTCCAGTTTAACGCCGCTTGTATTCAATCCACGGCTCTCCAACTCCTTCTTCAGTTGCGGGATCTTCAATTCACTTAACTTTGCCATGTCCTTGTTGTCCTCTAGAATTTATTCAACAATTCCTCTTCTGACACCAATTGTAACGAATTTGCTGCAAATTCCTCTTATTTGCCCTTTTACTAGGTTCGTATCGCTAAACTGTTGAATAAATAACTCCAACATTGAATAATGGAAAAATGGCCTTTATTAAAATACTTCACAATAACACTCAAACTGTGCAACGAATAGCTTAATAACCAAACTGATAGCTCAAATGAAATTCCACTATTCAAAATAATACTGCTATTGCTCGCTAGATATCGTCTTAGTCGTAACTGCTTGACAACTCAAATCAAACTCAATTACTTCTTACTCGCTTGCCCCGCTTTTATAGTTTACGCTGCATACTTCTAGGCTCTTCGATTTCCAGAACTTACTAGTTGTTTCGGCTACAAAATCGCCAGCCACAACTACGTGCACAAATTATTGCTCTCTCTTGTGACAACTCAGATAAGATATATGCATGTGTTTGTGCATTGCCGCTCCGCTGATCGTATACGTACATATGTGTAGACGCAATTATTTATTCGTTTATGTAGATACATAAAGATTGAATTATTGATGTGAATGTTTGTAGTTTACAGTCTCTCGCGCGCGCATAGGCATATAAGTAAATGCATCTGTGTGTGACATCTCTCTGGGCTGCCTTATATATGTGTATACTTGATTTAATTATTAACGTAAATACTGCTTGGCATGGCCTTAGCATCGCCTTAGTGATGGGATAATTTAGTGATGCTAATATCCGTGACAATACAGTCCGGTAGAAGTGAAATCAAAATATTTGGAGTTCGAGGACTTAGATTATAACAAATTGCGAGTCCTTGTAATAATGAGACACTAAGTGTTTTGATATTTGAGCATTTGATAAAATAGAAACAAACACAATTTTTTGACTCCTTTAAAATTTTGAAATTTCAGATAAGACGAATTGTAAATTTTTTTGATAATAATGTTTATAATTTTAGCTACTGCAACAATAGTATATCAAGGAACATCAAACACTTTTAAATTTCGACTCGAATTAAAAAAAAAGTTAAAAAATACAAACGGGAAAAATAAACCTTTCCAAGCTATTGAGAAAATTAAGACGTATTCACAACAAGCTAACAACTATGTAAATACACGCTAAGATAAAAAATATTCCCAACCATACAAGCGTAAGCGAAATCATTCAATTTAATGGAGTGCATATGTACATAATAAACTAATGGAGTCATGTTCACAATTGTATATGATAAGACAACAAACAAGGGTTTTAATGGAAGTCAAGCATCGGAAAAGGGCAAAAACCAATGCCGATGAGGCTCATTAGAGTTGATAAACATATGTAAGTCCAATCAAGCAGAGTTCAACTGACCAACTGACACTGTATGTGAAAAATATTGAACAACTTAAAACATGAAAATCGAATAAAAGCAAGAAATGAATAATGAGCAGGGATTACAAATTGACAGGTTTGATTTGTGAATATTTTCTCTTTATTTGTGCTTTATTTTGATACTGCGGCATTGTGGGTGGTTTTGTTCCAGGCTCAAATATGAGTTTTGAGGTTTATTTCGAACATACCACACGAATTGGTGTAAAGAAAGAACAAACAAACAAAAATTAGAGAGCTAAATGTCGTTATAAGCCAAATAAATATGTAACCCAGTTTGTGGCACGTAAACAAAATTAAAACATTATTTCTCATCATTGATTACGCAAGCCAAACAAAAAAGTGGCATCGCGTAGCAGTAAAGATGATCCTCTCCGTTGTCGTTGTTCATTTGAGGTTATGTAGTTTGAACTTTTCGTCGAAAAGGGTAGCACACATACAAATCATTAAGAAGACTAATTGCTCAAAGTCAATAAATTACAAGTCTGTTTATGTGATGCAGATAAGCGAACGATTTGTAACACCTTCAAAAACATCACCTACTTATGAACGCCATTAATTGCGTAAATTATACGAACTGTAGTAGATATGTATGTACCTATGTACGTTTTTGTGGAACTACAGAAACTCACGCACAGGCATGTATATATGAATGACTATCTTGAGCTTAATTTTGACTGAATAATAGACAAAATGTTTATTAGTTAAGGTCAATATGGTCTTGTTAGCATTCGAGTTAGTTAAGATGCAGACTACCTAGTTAGAATCAAAGCGCATTTGCACCCTGCTAACAACAGTACAAAGAAGATAAGCTGAAAAGGATTAAGCACATGTATGTCTGTGCTAATGAAGCTTGTCCCAGAAAAGACATGTCATCGATTAATTAAATTGGTAGTCCGTTTTTTTCAAAACACATGACAATCGGTGTCCGGAAGGTAAGCAAATAAACCGTATTATTTAGTTATTATCCGTACATACATTCCAGCTAAAAGCTTAACCAAGTTTATACCTAATTAATTCTACACCTTTTTTAGAAGTTCAGAATTTTCAATTTAAGTTCAGAAAATTAGAATTGAAGTTCAGAATTTCTATTTGTAGCTCAGAAAATTTAGTAACACTATGGACACATTCACACCATGTAAGGTCTTTGTTGGACGAGCGCAGATAAAAGCCATCATTGCCCCTCCTCTTCCAACTATCTTGGGAACTTGAACCGAATTGTTCTGTCAAATTCCATCACCTAGCTTAGATTACCGTAGATGCTGCCAGACAACGCTTTTTGGCGCAACTTAACACCGGACAGTGCAAATGTGGTGATCCACAGCTCTCTTCTCTTCGTCATCTTTACAACTCCCACAGCATCGACGATAGGGCAGTTCTAGCCTTAAACGTATGAAAGGAAGGGCCATGTTTCACATATCGCACAACTAGTTCAAAACAGTGATCAACTCAAAAAATCTCAATGTTCAGAAAACGTGAAAAACCGACTACCTGTTCGATATGCGCCAAAGCAAAAAAAAGAATTTTAAATGTACAAAATATTTAATAATATAAAACATAAACATATCTTTTGGTATCTCAAAAGTATATGCATAAGGGTGGCCACAAGAAATCAATTTTAGATTTTCCGCTAGGGCACCCCCATAAAATATGCGAATCAGGGCTGTCATGGAATCTAAGTCGGTTTTGCATTTTGTCGGAATTACAAACCAAGATTGATTTAAATTGGTGTCATAAAACCGTATTAGTTTTGCTCTTTTCGAATGTAAATAAAAGCGATGTTCGAATCAGCTGTTTACAGTGTTGTCAGTGCACCGCCAATTTTGATGTTAATTTTTTGACAAAATTTTATAAAATAATTTTTTTGTGCATCTAAACAGAAATAAACAAATTTATTGACATAAAAATGGCATCAGCAGTTGTGGCATTTATGTTGTTGGAAGAAGAAAGTTGCGAGAAGGTCAAATTTTGAGAGATCGCAGCAATCCATTTGAGTTGCCAGAGACAGCGTAATTAAAAATATTTCTTAATGTGAGTTTCTAAATATTTATAGTGTATTTGCAGTTACATTGCATACTATAGCATAAACAAAGAGGCTTTCCGAATGGTATTGGATACCATTGAAGGACGCTTAACTCGCTCGAAAGTTCTGCCAGTGCTGCAACTAGCTACGTTTCGATTTTTAGCTGAAGGACCCTGTCAAAGATCAGTTAGCAAGGATTCTAGCATGAGTTTAGGTAGAAGCACGGTGTCAACTATTTTAGATGATGTGCTTCGTGAAGCCCTTCTCAAAATCTGGATGCTTCTCCATAAATTCAGTCAAAATACTGTTTTGCATTGAATTTTTATGCTTTCCCCTATTAAGAATGAAAATATATGTAAATTTACATTTATTTTTATAAAATAAACCTTTAATTACTTACATTTTTAGAAAATACTCAACTGCAAGGGAAATACAACTATGAAAAAATGAAATCCAACAGCATTTAACTGATTGGATTGTTTCCGATAGCAAAATCGATATTATCGGATTCTGTGACACCTAAAACCGACACTAATTCCAATTCGAACATTAAACCGATAACATTGGATTTCATGACACCAAAGTAATATTTTGTCGTTTTTAAATCCGATTCCGACAACAATTGGATTCCATGACAGCCCTGAATATATTAGAAAATGATACATACAAAGTTTCAGGTCAATCCGATAATGTTAACGTGCCTCATTGAGGTCAAAGTTAGGAAAAACAGCGATTTTTCAGAAAAAATTGTTCGTGTTACGTCAGTAAAAGTGAAACCATTTATGCCAGGAACTTGACTCGTACACCATTTGATACGTAATTTTATTTGTATTGATTTTGATCTGAATAATATTTTTATAAAACGGTTATTTTTAGCAGTATTTAGCATTTATCAGATCAGGTCATAGTGGATATACGTAATTTTGAATTTCTATGCAAACGTCTATGGACATTACAATATTCAATGGCATACGAGTCAAGTTCCTGGCATAAATGGTTTCACTTTTACTGACGAAACACTAAATTTTTTTCTGAAAAATCGCTGTTCTCCCTAACTTTGACCTTAATGAGGCACGTGTTAACATTATCGGATTGGCCTGCAACTTTGCAATAATCATTTTCTGATCTATTGGCATATTTTAGGAGGATGCCCCGAAAGATAGAAAAAAAATTAAAATTCACCCTATACCTTGTAACCACCCTAATATGCATACATACCTAAGAAAATTGTGGTTTGGGGGAAGTCAATATGTATACGTATATAAGTTAACCGTAAAATATAATCTAAAAGTAAAAATAAACAATATAATTGAAATTTGACTCACCCATAGCTGCCAAATTTGCATCTCTTGCAAAATATTCTCCATGTTATCATTCGCTTGTCCCTGGGCATCACTGTGGATGTTTACATTCTCATCACGAGGAGCGGCATCAGCTTTGGCAACACGATCATCTTTTGTGGATTTTTTCACTCGCGTAATACATGATTCTTCTGTTTGCCGTTTGTCAGAGCCAATATTGTCGGTTTTACCACCATCGACGGC
Source organism: Eurosta solidaginis (assembly GCF_040869045.1). Lineage (NCBI taxonomy): Eukaryota > Metazoa > Arthropoda > Insecta > Diptera > Tephritidae > Eurosta > Eurosta solidaginis. The sequence continues at coordinate 84,374,730 of NC_090319.1, read as the reverse complement.
GACAACAACTGGGTCATCGTTTTCGAAGCAGATAGGAGCGGCGTTGGCAATTGTACTAGTCGTTTTGTTGCCCGTAGTCGTTGCTGCAGCAGCTGCAGCAATAGATGCAACAATGTTGCGATAGCAATTTTTCGGTGTATTTGCCGTTGCCTTACACTCATTTTTTGACGAATTATAGTTTTTTGTTACATCTTTATTCGGTGACGTGATCAATAACTGTTCAACAGTTTTAATACTAGTTTTGTGCTCTATTGTTGCTAAACTTTCCGCGTCGTCAGCAAGAGCGGAGTGTGAATTTTGTATTTTATCATCAATCCGAGCTATTTGCTTATATAGCACCGTAGATTTAGTTTCTTCCGCATTTGCATTGACAGCCTGCTTCACTGCATTTTCCTCCTTATCTTCGCCTTCTTCATATAAGCTATCTCCTATCTGCCCATTGGGGAAGAGATCATAGAGCGTGACATTGGGCTTGCCACAACATCGACACAATTTCATCTCATTATGTAGGTAATTATCGCTTTCAGCCGTTAATATTACTTGCGAATTGCTAGGGGCTTTGTTTGTATTGTTATCAGTGATGGGTGAATTGTTGATTGCGTTATCCCTCTCAGCGGCTGTTGAGACGTCACGCTCAGCTATATCAGTGCCTCTAATGGCTGCATTTTCAACAACACAGGCTGTAGCGGCAGTATTTGGGAGGTCACTTCCCGCATCGCTATTTTTACAATTGATCTCTGCATTTGGCAAATTTATCATTTGCACATCGCTGGTTGTCTCAGATTCTTTAATGATTCTTGATATTATCTCATTTGGAGCGGTTTTTATTTCTGTTGTATCTGTGATAGCAGTTTCGTCTGTCGTTTCATTTTCACAGTTTATTATTTCAGTGTTGTTCATGGCTTTCTTTGTTGTTGCGGGCTTGTTCGCTTTAGATTCTGTTGCTAAATTTGTTGTTGTTTTGAATATTATTGAGGCTTCGTTACGCTGTAGCTGCTCTTCCTGTTGTTGTAGCTGACCTCCGACAATGACGACAGTTTTGTCGATTTCATGGAATTTATCAGTGGCATCATCAACCGTTATTTTTTTTATATTTGACGTTATATTTTTTGATTTTGTTACCTCAGCACTCACACTATCACCAGTAGTTGTTTTGGTTGGTGCGTTCGTTGTGGCTCCCTCAGCTATAATCGTTGCATTGGGTGCGCCGTCAACGCTGTTCATCTCGTCGGATTCAACCGATCCTCTGATTCTTCACTTGATATAAGTGCAATATTTCACTGGGTTGTAATTTTTTATATTTATTGCAGTTCTCGAAGTACTGCTGCTTTTTTTGGAAACCTTTATACACTAAAAAACCTTGTTTTGATTTTTTGTTGTTAATATATAACGAATGTCTTGATTTCTTGCTTATTCACTTGTTTAAAATGTTTAATTTGTTGTGTGTTTTAATTTATTTTATTTTAATTTTTGATAATTATTCGCGCTTCGCAACAAATGTTGAAGATCGCGATTTGCAGTAAAAGAGCAAATAAAATTATTTCATCACTAAATTTTGCTGCTCTTTCGCACTCACAAGAATTGTCGGTTTTTAAACGATTCATCAAAAATTTTTATTTTTAGACATACATATTTATGTAGTACGTAGATCCAGGTTCATTTTTATAGTTCTGATTTTTTTTTATGTTTTCGTTTTCATTTTCACTTATACACATCATAATATATCCAAGGTGCAACACCTTATACTTTTGTATACCAAGTTGGTTTTTGTTGTTTCAATCTGCAAAATAAACAAATATTTTATTAATGAGTGGTCAAATCGAGAAGAGTTGCCTACAGAATATATATGCTGAAAATTATTGGTACGTTATATGCACGCGATCAGCTGGCATATGTAGCTTTCTTGTACAGTTATAAAAAAAATTGTTTTTACCTTCTAATAGAGTAAAAGCCCGCGACGGCCAGACCTTTGTCATTTTAAAAAAGTTGAAATTTCGTCACTGCATACTTCCAACTGAAGCAGGATCGTTGGTCTATTATAAAACTTGAGTCATGGTGGCTTTAACAGATATCGTGCAAAAATTTTGTAGACAAATAGACCTTTCTTTCGTCATTTTATAAAGTCATATGGTCTTCATCATGATATAAGAAGCCACTAGCCTCATTGCCAGACAATTTCCATAGTGGCTTTGATTAGCCAGACACTTTTAATCCTTCGAACATCGAAGCAATTTTATACTGAAATTTGGATACAAAATCTTTAAAAAAATATTTGAAATTTTGTTTGCCGTAAAAAAATTTCAGCTTTCATTTTATGAAAAAGTACAGTTTTGCATTGCAAAAAGTGTCTGGCTGGACAAAGCCACTATGGAAAGTGTATGGCAATAAGGCTAGTGGTTTCTTATATCTTGACGAAGACCATATATGAAAATCAGTCTTTTTTATAAAATGACGAAAGAAAGTTCTATTTTTCTGTAAAATTTTTGCACGATATCTGTCAAAGCCACCATGATTCAAGTTTTATAATAGACCAACTCTCCTGCTTCAGCTGGAAGTATGCACTGACGAAATTTCAACTAAAATGACAAAGGTCTGGCAGTCACGGGCTCTTAGACTATAAGACGTATGCAGAGAAAAATTTTTTATACGAGTATTCCATGGAAAAACTTAAAAATTGGCTGATTTTTCTTTTTTTCAGCTTTCTGTATAAATTTCCATTGGCAATATATTTACGTTACGATTTATCCCATACCTATCGTGAAATGCTCCTCACGAAAATGGGTTCGAGATCTATCTTAGAATTTGTTTCAAAAACGCTCTATCTAAGCAAAAATTCAAAACATTTTGACGTTGGCGTTTATGAATAAAATTCCGAATTTTGTGATACGTTGTTTTGAAACGGAAGCCGAAATAGGTTGACATTCCACCCGCCAGTTGATATGTACTACTTGAGAGTTTTTCAATAATACGAAAACTTTGTAAAAACCGATATCTTCGTAAAACCTAATAACCTATATAGCTTTTGTATATTTTTGTTTTAGGTCTGTCATAACCTTGATTTTCTTTGTCTGCTTTAGTACTGTGATCCATATGGAGAACACCAATCAAAAACATCTGTTTGTCAGCTGCTCATGCTGTGTTGAAGTACCTATCTATCCTCTGAAATTCATGTATCCCTATTTTAACTAACACCATTGTGCAATATACACATTAGAAAACATCGCTAAATAAACATGATTACAAATACGAAGAGGACTGAGAAAAAGGTAAATACAATGCAACCACATGGGACTCTGAAACTGTTGGAATCAAGGCGTTGTTTGATTTATTTGACAATTAGCAATGGAAACTACAACAAGAAACATTCATTCATGTTTTTTTTTGTCAAAGTCCTTTTGAGTCAAATTGCTATAATTACTTGACGTAACACTGACGGCCGAAGATTTAGTACTTCACTCTTTTGGTGTCTTATACATGATTCAATTACTAGAGGTTTGTTCTTCAATGATGACAGATCTTTGACACTCCCAAATTGAAAAATCTGGACGGGTTGCTTTTACAAAGTAAGGAGAACGGGGAACAATTCAATCCCCTTCAGTGAAATTGTAGTAGACAAGTATCTTTGGTAGTATATTAATAGTGATAATAAATTTGTAAATGCCAAAAGTTTTTGGGGAAATAATTTCATTTTCTACTAAATATTTCGTGAACTGATAAAGTTATGTTGGTTTGGTTGATTGAATTGGGAAATTTTTGAAAAATATTTTGAGAGCACGATTTTGAACAGGCAGCCGACATGGTGTGATACGCTTCTCAGCAGCCGCAATGAACTGACAAAAACAAAAATAAAAGAAAATGGCTTATTGTCTTAGAACTTTATATTCCTACTTGACTTTGACAGAAGAGTTAAGTTTTTGTGCGATCCTGCTACACAGGGAGTATTCACCTTTTTATTCTGAAATTTCGGAAAGCTCTTTTCCGTTAAGTATTCATGGAAGCATTGCGGATAATTAGAATATTCGGGATACGTTCATTTGATACTACCTCACGAGGTCCGAATATGCATAATATTCCAAATATCAACCGATTCTCCAAATTTTTAAATGGAGACGAATGTTCCGAACATACGGAATTAATAGAACAGGCGGTCGACTTTTAATACGCGCCCAAAAATACCGAGAGAAGTGGCAAAAACGCGTATTGACCTCGATAACAATAATTCGAAGGCGGAAATAAAAATTTTAGCTCGTTCAAACGATATTGACGAAAAACCGAAAAATGTCCTCGGGTTGCGTTGGCGGCCTTCAGCCGAGCTTATAAAAAATTACCCCGGCCGGCCCACCAATGACGTGGGGTCAAAATTAAATGCGTGAAAAATCCCTTTGTACACAAAATATTTTTCAGTGCACAAAAACATTACAACAACTACACTTGCCAACTTTAACTCCAAATATCTCCGAACAGATATACAATTTTTCTTTTCCGCCTTAGCATTATTGTTGTCCAGGTCCCTCTCTCGATATTTTTGGACGCGTGTTCGCAGTAGACTCCTGTTCTAGACTTTTACTTGAATAAGTTAAAATGCCCAATGAGTACATTTCGTTATAGCATCTCCATTATTTACTAATGATATTTTTACGTGAATCGATTTAATAGTCGAGGTTTTGACGTTGAAAGATGAATTTTGAATTGGTTTCTTTTTCGAATGTTCATAGGTTTACGAAAGTGCACGATTCCTTGCTGTCCGTACTTTTCGTATAACCTATGCTGAAGCACACTAATAGATCATGGCATAGTTAATAAATTCATCATAAAATTAAAATAAATGTTCTAAGGGATTATGCAAGTAAGTACTTATCGGGTACTTGTAAACTGATTGCTCCCTATTTCTACTACTAATATTTTTCGAAAATTCACAAAGAACCAACACAGTTAACGGATGCCACTTCGATTTGGAAGCAATATTGCTGCAATTGTCAAAAAATGTGTCTGTCGAGCAAACCTTTTGTGATTGAATCATGGTCTTATAAAAAATTCTCTTCAAAAATGTTTTATTAACAACTTCTTGCGACAAATAAAGGCTACTCTTTTACCTTATTGTTCAACAATGCGTTGAAATCTTCATAAATTATTGTTCAGCAATGTATTAAGACCTCATGATTTTAGTTTTAAATACTATGCAGGAATTCATATCTCTTTGTGATGAGCTCTGACCTTAACTTTTTTAGAGATCAGATCAGATCAACGGTAATTTGTTCCTTGTCTTTTCATAATCCCAGTACAAGCAGATGTATATTTTCGATAGGTAAAAGCATTAAGAACACAAGTTTGTTGAATTCTTCAGTTTCTCGATAAGTGGCGCAAAATATCTATGCTTATGATTTTGCGTAGTGTTGATTTCATGAATGCTTTCTATAAGTTTCTTCCCACCAGTTGGTGATCGCATTAAAGTGTAGAATTGTATGAATATTGCTACCAAGTTAAGAGAACAGGATTTTTTCTCACTTTGCTGTAGTTGTCACATCTTTCGTTGCTTTTAACAAGTGATCAATTTCAAGTACTTTTCACCACGTTCGAGGCCAACTTTAATGTGATTTATACAATATGGAGTCTAGCGTTGCTCTTAAGTAGCTTAATGTTGTCTAGTAAGTAATTTATCAATAAATCGCTTTAACGTTGTATTCTCCACGAGTTTCTATTTCAACGTTAGGAACTTATGCCACAATCAGTAGATGTATAGTATATAGCACATAGAATAACTTATTTGCAGTAATTAAGAGAAAATCTTTGCTTATATTCAAGCATTTAGTTATTTTTTGTACATTAATCTGCAATATTGGTACATAGGTTGAGGGTATATTGATCCAATGCAACTCTGCCCTTCATACTCTTCTTCATTCCACTCCATTCGACTACCTCTTTTACTGCCTTCCACTCCATTCGAAACATAACCTCAATTTAAGCTGTCAAACTATATAGTTAATAATGGTTTTGTTATTCTTATGTAGATTTCATTATGTCACGTTTGAATCAAGTAGAAATATAATACTGAAACAGTAGCCATTTTACGTCGACTGCTGAGTAGAATATCAGATAATCTCGGCTGACGTTTCGAAAACGATTTATCTTAGAAAACTTTCGAATAATGGCCTATTTCAGAACTGGTTTTAAATCGCCCTCTCCTCCGAATACGATTGTAACGCCCTATCTGAGCCTAAATTCAAAACATAATGACTTCAAAATTCTGAGGCATTATTGAAGCAAATTCTGAAACAGGTTTTTTCTGAAAATTATTATGAGATAGAGTGTTTTCGAATTGGCAGCGGAGATAAGTTGATATTCCACTCAGACATCGATGTGTTATTGTCATGTACAAGGCTTTTAATTAGAGTGAAATTCGAATCGAGTCGGAACGTAACCACGCCCACTATTATGCAATTCTTCATTTTGCATAGTTTTATACTAGGTTCAAACACGCACCAAATTGTCAATTTATACCATTTGGGCAATTTATTACGCAATTTATCATATAATAAATTGTAATAATAAATTGCCAATTTAAAAAAAATTGCGTAATAAATTGTTTCAAACTGCAAATACAACCTTGTAAAGTGTATTTATTGAGTAGATTTCAACGTCAGTTGCGCATGGCTGAACTATATGGTTGGCTCATCTCATCAGCTGATTTTATGTCTTTCATTTCACTGGAGTAGGGATTGTCAAAAGAAGATGGCAAACTCAAAATGAAACCAAAACATTGAACACATTTTCTTACAACACACAAAAATTTTAAAGTTTTATGTTTTCATTCCATTTCATTCGCCTAATACCAACACGCACATTTTGACAGTCTGAACAAAGGTATGTTCTTGCTGTAGAGATGAGCCAACCAGCTATCAAATTACTATTGTGTAAGCTAAATCGAGTTGTATGAACAGCACTCAATTCAAATCGAAATTTCCTCAATTTATTTTTCTGTTTGAACATAGTATAAGAATCATAAACTACATTAGTTTAATATTTTATGCGATGTAAGGCAATAGTGACAAATTTCTTTACCTTTTCAACTCGAACAGGTGGACTACTCTGCTACATGTTTTTAACAAAGAAATTTCTTTCAAAAGTAGGATTTAGTATACTGTAAAAATGTGGCAGTAAGTACGAGTACAAATTACATCCATAATTTTTTTTTACGAATAGTTTAACTGAAGAAAAAAGCTATATTTATACAGTTTTAGTTTCTCATACATATTTATTAAGTGCTTTGCACAGATTTTTTCGTAGTTTTCAATGAACATTAGTGATGATCGGAAACAATGTTTGTTCAGCGGAAAACTTCAAATATTTTTTTATGTTATGTATTACTAATGGTTGTTATATCAATTTATTTACATATTAAGACCTAGTTGATATATTAATTAATTTACAAATACTTATGTATATGTAACTACAAATATTTATTGTACTTGCTTGATAAAAATTTCTTGCTGAATTTTAACATATTTACTTCAGCAAACCGACGGAATATCTATCCAACTGATGCATACGATTATTTTGTGAATACTAAAATGTGTATACATTAAAAGCAGCTTCTAACAAGACTATCACGACAACAATAATGACTTCGACGACGACGGTGGCGACTACGACGACAATTTCTTCTAAAATACACCGTGTGCTTACCCGCAAATATGTACATATTTTAACCCGTTCAAATGGACTTTTGGTGGACGGTGGCGAAGAAATGACGAAGGATAAATCGAAATCGTGCAAAACGTTAGATGAGAAGCTGTGGCAGCATTAGAATAGGCAGAAGAGGAAACAACAGCAATAGAAATCGAGGTAGCAGCAGAATTAGGGAAGGCAGTAGCAGTAGCGGAGGTAGTAGCTGCGGAATGAACAACGGTGGCAAGCAAGAAGGATATGATGAGTGTCCACCACACTGGTCAAAGACGCAGATGTTACGTTATTAGTCATTGTTTTTGTTTGTTTTCCGAAAGCATCCATGTACGTTATGTTTGTATGTATGTGCTTAAATGTGGGATAGTTTTCCTGAGTAGCGATGGCGATTAGGGGGGGGAAAGGTTTTAATTCTTACTTTACTATGTCCGTCAAAGCATACCCACACACAGGAATACACATACATCTTAACTACCAATCTAACCGACTCCAAGGACCTGCGCGCATATAAACTAACGGACTAACGGTGAATTCCTTTCATGTTTCGGCCGTTTGCCAAACTACTTCTCGCACACATGCATACATACATACGTCTGTCTGTATCTTGCGTATGCTTTCTTCTAGTTTTAAATTCGTTTGCGTCCGAAGGTTATTAGTAGATGGTAGAAGAACCGACACGTTTTCGTCCTGCCTCACAGCAACAAAGCATTCTGGCCGCGCGTATCCGTACAAGATATGCATATGAGCTATGTATATGACTTGGTATGTTTCTTTATTAGTATATACGACTGTATGTAACCGCATACCAAACGTACTAGCTACTCGCACATTAGAAAATCAAGCACACACAAGAGATATTTGTTCTTGTAGATACTCATATGTAAATAAACATAGATACTTCTTCTTCTTCTTATTAGACGATAGAAGATAGCAAGCAAAATTTTGAGGCTGCGGCTTCTACGACTACAGTTTCTGCTTCTGCTCCTACATCAACTGTTGTCGCTATTGCTATTGCTATTGTTGCTACTATTTCCATCAGAACCAAACAACTGTCCTAGCGCAAAGCAAAAACAAATTCTTCATCAACACTCTAATCGGATCGACTGCAGGACAGAAGTAAGGAAATATAAATATGTACTGCTGGAGGAGAAAGTAGAGAAGAATGAATATACATATACATGAAGAGCACTAAATGTATAGATGTATGTTGACTTGGTAGATATGTAGATCTCGCCAACAAAAACTATATGGACCCAGAATGGACATTTTGTCGTTGCTGGCTTGGACATCACTTTTGCGTTTTGGGTCGTTCGTTTGGAAAAAGGTTGACGACGCTGAAGATGGCGATGAAGGTGAAGATGAAGGCGAAGGTAAAATTGGAGATGAAGGTGGTGGTGTGATGCGATGGCGTTGACCTCAAGCGCTACACCGTTTCTTCGTTGAACTTAGTAGATTTGTTCTCAGTATTTGATGAATACAGCTAGAGTTATAATAGCAAAAATAAATACAACAACAATTATACGCATATCATAACAATCGGGATTATATACGCTACACTAAATTTTGCGTATACATATGTAAATTCTAATATGTGAAACTGCTACATACATAAAGTGGCGGATAAATTATTTGCGGCTGAACATATGTACATATCTTAAATGGTCAATATATGCATAGTTTTGTTGAAAATTAAAATGAATTGAATGGCTCTGAATCAGGCATGCTTAACGAACGAAACGATATCATTTCGTTACGATAATCAACGCTAATAAACGAAACGAAGTCACTTCGTTTCGTTTATTAACGTTAAGATCGTCAAATTAACGTTAACTTCGTTTCGTTTATTAGCGTTGATTATCGTAACGAAATGATATCGTTTCGTTCGTTAAGCATGCCTGCTCTGAATAAAGCGTAAGGGAAATTTAAGCCAGCATTACTGTAAGACCATAACGTTTAAGATTTAAGATTATTCTCTGTCGCAAATTTTGTGTTCGCCACTGTACGTGTATACCAAACATAGTACCAAGTGAAATTCTTTGCTGGTTTGGATGTTGAAAAGCAATTGGAAATAAACGACACATTCTAATATCACATTGAGTTTTTCAAAAAAGATCAGAATCTACTACGTATTGGTTTTCAAGTATTTTTCAATTCATACACATACAATGCTTGAGAAAGATTTGATAAAACGTTGAGCATCAAATTACAGACCACCATGGAATTCTGAGGCGTGCATTGTGAAAACTTTAGGAAAGAGTGAATCCATATACTATGATGATGACCAGATGAATTTACCACTGGGAAGTTCGAGTCTCGATCCGCTCATTACCATATCCCATAAGACGGGATGATAACACAACATCCACTATGTATGTACCACGCATACCTACTTATATATGCTAAGCCAAGCTCAACCGTAATATCAGGTGATCAGTGATATAGATCCAATCTAATTTTAATCCCAAGATCGGGATTAGTCCCGAGATTTAGGAATTTTGTTTTTCTTTCAACAGTTTAGCTCTCAAAGTTTCGTACATTTTATCTGAAAAAAATATGTTTACAATACTATAATATGAGCATTATATTTGTTTTTTTTTAACTTTAATTTGCTTATCGCCGGAACCCTTGAAGGCGACGCTATCTCCGTGAAAAGCTCGAACGGGTCTTAAGTCAACAATATATAAGAATTTGTTTGTCATCTTCTTCAAAGCTCAGCTGCAACAGCCCGCTTTCAACCAGCAAGCCGAAGCAGGGCTAAGTTCATCTCAACTGATAGGCAAATCAAGGATTTCCGGGACTTAGGATTTTCGGGATTGGAGTCCCTACCGCAGCTTATTCAGACGTCGAATTTCATAATGTTCTTTATGCTTTTTTTTTCTTCGCTCGTACAAAAAAAAAGAGTGAATTAGCAAAGGCTTAAAATGCAGATCAGGTGACCAATTTTAACGGCTTATTGATCATCCGATTATCCCGTTGATCAAGTATGATATGAGGAGGCTATAGTTAACAAAAGGGTAGAGCGCGATGAGTCGTTTTGGGAAAAAGGCAGTTTTTCGATGATGTTGATTGAGGATGGTCGTGTCTGTGGCTAGAGCCAAATATAAAGTATGTCGCGGTATATCAGTTCCGCTGTATTAAGCATATTCGTCCGGAAATTAAATTAAAAAGGTGGACAAATTAAAATGACAAAATTGAAATAAGATAACTAATTGTGGAACAATTATAAAAAAAAAAAAAAAAACACAAGTTTTTATGCAACTGTTGGCAAAGGCCCATTGATTATATGTGCTGTTTAAAAAAAAAAAAAAAAAATAATAACGAACAAATTATTTAAAATTTACGAAAGAAAAAAAAAACTAAACAAATTTTGAAAGTTAAAAAAAAAAAAAAAAAAAAAAACGCTAAAACTCTGTTTTTGAGTTGAAAAATGCTCCATAGTTGAAAGAGCTAAAAAGTTTCAAAAATCTTTAAGAACTGCGAAAAAAAGGGAGAAATTAAAATTGTGCAGTGTTTCAAAAGAAAAAACCAAAAACAAAAAAGATGTAGTCCCAAGTGTTTTGTTGGAAACAAAAAAAAATTTGAAAATTCGTAGCGAAAAATAATATTCATTAAAACTTCCAAATTTTCAAAAACGTTTTCGAGAGAACGCCAAAAACTGGAAAAGAATTAAAAATCGTGATTATATGTTGGACAGGTTGTTTAATTTACTGAATTCTAAAATCTCTCATAAAAATTTCGATGTACAAAAAAATTTATAAGACGAAAATTATACAGATTATACGAATTTCAAATTTCGCAAAAAAGTCGAAAGGACGAGAATGATTTAAAAAAAAAAAAAAAAAAAAAAAAAAAAACTTGATTAAAAATTTCAAATCTTATACCTAGAAAAAAAAAAACTGTTAGAAAAATTAAAACGTTTCGAAAAAGTCCGAAAATTCGAATTTTTGCTGAATAAACCACAAAAGAAAAGGGGTGAAATTACTAAGGATGTTAAAAATATAGAAGGACTGTTACGTCATGTAATTATCACCGTAAAATAATTACAATTGATTTTCGCAAGTGAAAAAAAAAAAAATTGATTTTTTTTACGATTATAAATTTAATTTCGAATGAATAAACAAACAAATATGAAGAATAAACGAAATCTATGAAAACGTTCCATCATCCCCTATATGCTACAAATAGTTGCATAGTGCTGTGCAGCCAAATGAAAATAAGATCCTCTTCCACTCGCATCGTTGCAGCTTCATTATGAGCAGAGGATTCAGGCCCAGTTCCCGTTCCCGAGAAACCTTCCGAAGGCGGATTAGTGTAGATTAGGTTATCTAAAATAAGTTAGAAAGGGTGATCGGTAGGAAAAAAAGAAAAAAATAAAAAAAATTTTTATTTCTACAAATGAATTGGAATTAGAAATATTTTTGGCTATGTTCAAATACGCATAGAATTTTGTTTTTATACTTATTTTTCTTTATGAAAAAAAAAAAAAAAAAATTAATTAAAAGTTTTCAATATTGTTAACCTTTTATTTTTTTTGTCGTAATTATCATTTTCCGAATGTTTTTGAATGGAGTCACTTTATAGTTAAAAGCACAACAGCAATAAACTTTAAACTAAATAATTTCATTCAAATATGTACATATGTGTAAACAAAGTCTTCGAACCTCGTTTTACCATTTTGATGGCCTCAGAAGGCTTAAACTCTGGCTTGTTGTTATCTGAACAGCAAATTTTTGCCACAATTGGTTGAAGCATACAAATGGTTACATATACTCCCTTTGATTATATCAAATCGGTTTTTGTTGGTGTTTTTTCTTTTGCCGCGCATCAAACATATACTCGCTAAATTTTGCCAACAGCAACATCATAAACGCAACATCGAACTTCATCGACGTCGCTGGGCCCATCGTCGCATCGATGCAGCAGATTATAACGTAAGTGTTTATTTATAATTACATGCATATATTCTTTTTATATAGCTTTTGTTATGGATTTTAGCATCCTTACCTATGTAAATATACCTAATTGGAACTTTTATTTTTGTTTAATGATACATATACATAGGTGGAAGTAATTATAATTACATAATTTTGAAATTCTTTTTTTGATTTGATTCTTATCCTGAGTTAAAAGTTGGGAAACGGATTTCAACGGGTTGGATAATTTTATTTAGACTTTCGTTTAGAGTAGAAAACAAAACTTGGCTTAAGGATTTTGAAAAGATATAAACGTAATTAATAGAATAAGAACAAAATAAATGATACCGTATCCTTGTAAGTTATTATTGAGATGAAGAAAGAAAAAAAAAGAGGGATAAGAATTCTCTATTAGGGTAGTCGTAACCACAATTATATGTAAAGTATTACTATTATGAAATTATTAAAGTTTTTGTATACAATTTCCAACATGAATTGCTAAGTTGCCTTTATTGAATGACGAAATGTAGGGTTAGGTCATGGTAAACTGAGTAAGTATGATATTGGGTTAATGAACAAAAATTTACGTAATTCATTAACAGGTTGGGTGGGTAAAGACAGAGGGGGAAATGCCACCTTTCACCTCCCTCTTTCGATTATTGTTGTTGCTGCGTGATTCCTCGCCAGTGTAGACGTATCCCATGATGATAGGTATACAATTGTGTACAAGGCTGCGGTAATTTTTTTTCATTTCGCTGGTTTTCTTTTGTTTTGTTGAATTATCTCTCTCTGCATACATTTAAATTTTTAGTAACGCTTTCGTTGTAAGTACCGAGGCAAGCCCACCCCTTTTCCCTGAGCTAAGTTGTAGCATAGCAAGGTATGCAGACCCGCCTCGAGCACAAGCACCTACCCTAATCCCTGAATATTTTTCTTAGCAGCTGAATTTAGGAGAAAGCTCGTTACAGAAAATTTTGGCGCCCAACGTGGGGCCAGACAAGGTGTTTAAACAATCTTTCAGGAATTGCAAATTTCGGTTGAAAGTTTATCTCTGAGTAAGTTGGTTTTCACCCGAAATCAACCTACCTATGTAGCGTAAAAATTAAAATCATCACACCCTTGTCTAAGCTCCTATATTTTTGAAAATTTTTTTTTGCCTTAGTAAAAGAAGGAGGACTTATTGAATTTGTATCATTTCGAATTCTTTCCGCGGATTTTACTAAGGATTGTTCTAGTTTCTTTTTATGCTTGAAGTGGAAAGGTTATAAAACAGGATTTTTTTAATTCGGGGAATACCTGATTTCATACCGTTGGTTTAACGTTTCCATAGATAATACGATATTAATACTATTTTTTCAGTCGAACTTAGAGGATAATTCTGATGTAGCTGTTCGCTTAATCTTACCCTTCGTTTCATATTGAAAAAAAAAAAAAAATAATAATAAAATTTAAAAAGGTTTTATATACATATATCGTTATGTAAAATCGGGTTTCACCTAAATACTTCTCCTAAGGATGTTGATCAATCCTCATAGACCAAATAGGGTTATCAAACCGAAGAAGTAAATTGGTAAGTTAGTAATTTTATACCAGCATGGCAGGGATAAGCGAAGCAACAACAACAACGTCTTATTAACAAACATTTTCCTTTCTCAATAGGTTATCCGCCATGACATACCCTACAGAGTAGTCTTTCTATTATTATTTATTTTTGATTGTAAGCCTATAAGATACAAAACTAACTTTAATTCATAATAACTTTTTTTTTGCGAAAGATATATAGTTGATATTGCCGAACTGACTAACTAGCTAATTTTTATTTTATTTTTTTTTGCGTATAAATCAACCGATATGCCTATTACTCATAGCCCAGATAGGGCTTCGGCCAGCGGAGGAGCCCATAGTATGAATAACACCATTTGCACCGTATGTAGTGACAATTTTCTGACTAATGCCGAAAAAGTCGAAACGGCATGCAAGCATAAATTTCATTTATCGTGTATTAGTACCTGGTTAGATAGCAACCAAACATGCCCGGTTTGTAGGCAAACATGCGCCCTCTCAGATCTTAAAACGATCGGAGATTCGAACAGTCGAGGAACGGGAACTGTACCTCGAGAGCGACGAAATACACGTAGGCAGGGCCTAGAAAATCCTCAACCTCGAGTTACTTCTGCGAGCACTCACGTCGGTGGTCAATCGCAGAGTCCGAGAAATCCTCGTATGACCTCAGCGAATCATGTAGGTAGTGTCAATGAACGTAGAGTACAGGAAATTATTAGTCAGTCTTTGAGTGATTTTCGTAATGAAATAACTAGTACCATCACGCATGAAATGCAAACCTTGCTACATAATATCAATTTAAATCGCGGTAGAACGCCTTCTCCAGTCCAGCGTCGACATGAGGAAGCAGTCGAATGGCCACGGGAAGTTCCTTACGAAGAAAGAAACTCGAGACGTCTATTTACTAACCCACGAAGAACGGATTCGATCGGCATAGGTAATATTACTTTGGCAAACGAAAAAATATCGAATCTTATTAGAAATTGGCAAATAAGATTTAATGGTTCAACGGATAGTATGACGACGGACCAGTTCATCTATCGTATCAATACCCTAACGTCTATACATCTGAATGGTAATTTTGAGGTTTTATGTAAACATATACACTCCATATTTGATGGAAAAGCACTTAAATGGTTTTGGAGGTATAGGCAGCACGTAGATAATCTCGAATGGTTTGAGTTATGCGACGCTCTGCGCCGTCAGTTCAAAGATTACTCAACCGATTCAGAAATTCGAGATGAGATTAGGAGACGAAAGCAAAAACCGACAGAGTTATTTGACGAATTCTTTGATGCCGTAATGATGATGAGCGATCGCTTAAGATTTCAAATAAGCGAATCTGAGCTTGTCGAAATTCTATTACGAAACCTGAAACCGGAATTGCGACATGAGTTATTACATTTGGAAATAGAGGACATACACACGTTGCGTAAAGAAGTTCGAAAACACGAAAAGTTTTTCAGAGACTTACAAGCGTCTGTACCTCGGGCGAACCCAGTCCGCAAAAATCTTTATGAAGTGGTACACAACATCGGCGATACAAGTAATGTGAATGTAGAAATTGAAGAGATAACGACCGATATCGATGCGTTAGCAATCAATTCCCTTAAATGTTGGAACTGTGAAGAAATTGGCCATCGGTATCATGACTGCCTAAAGAGCGGGAGAATTTTTTGTTATGGTTGCGGGGAAGTAAACACTTACAAACCGAATTGTGCTAAGTGTAACCAACCGTCGGAAAACCGGACGAGGGATGTTCGTCGTACATTGGACGGACGTCCATCGAACCCGCCTCGGAACTAAACCTATTACCAACTAAATCGATTGATAATATTCCACCTAAATTCTTGAAACGTAACGAAACACCTAGACAAGCGCCAAACGAGATGGAGATTCGAGGTCCTCATAACCTTGCAAAGCAATCCATACACCCATCACCTCGCTATCGACCTTACCATGTTAGGTTAGCTGACTATCAACGTGTTCGGGCAAGAATATTTTCAGATACTACTAGGAAATCCTTACAAAGTAGATCAGCGAGGCGTATGCATGACTATTGGCAGCTGAAGAGAAAGTTACGAAAAATGGTTATTTCAGCCATCGTTTACAACGGGGCTGACATACGTCCATATGCCAACCTAAATATTTTCGGAAAAAATTATCTGGCTCTATTGGACAGTGGAGCTAATAAGAGCTGTATAGGGTCAAATTTAGCCAAATCAATTATTGATGGTCGTAAGTACGGATATAGAAAAGTTTTAGGTAGCGTTAGGACCGCAGATGGTAAGAAACAAAATATTCTAGGTTCTATTTCGATATTATTATCGTTTAACCACTGCGAGAAGGAGTTTGAATTTTTGTTAGTGCCGACAGTGGCGAATGATGTAATATGTGGAATGGACTTTTGGCAAGCTTTTGGGTTAAAAGTGACACCAGAACCTAATATTAATACATTGTCTTCTGAAGTAGATTTTGATGCGCTGACGTCACCTCAGAGATCTCGCTTAGAAAATGTTCTAGCTGCCTTCCCATCATTCGAGAAATAAGGGCTAGGATCAACTAAATTGATAGAGCATACTATAGATACCGGCACTGCCATCCCCATTAAACAGAGATATTACCCAATTTCTCCAGCAATGGAAAAAGTTCTTTGCCAAGAGATTGATAGGATGCTCGAGCTAGGAGTGATTGAAGAAGCTGAAGGTTCGCCCTGGTCTTCTCCAGGTGTGTTAGTGGTTAAGCCAGGTAAAGCTAGATTTTGTTTAGACTCTAGAAAGTTGAATGAAGTGACAGTCAAGGATGCGTATCCTTTGCCGAATATTGAAGGTCTACTTTCACGACTTCCGCCAGTGCGATGTATATCTAAAATTGATTTAAAGGATGCTTTTTGGCAAATAAGCCTCTCTCCAGAGTCTCGCCCTAAAACAGCTTTCACGGTTCCCAATCGTCCTTTATATCAGTTTAAGCGTATGCCTTTTGGGTTATGCAATGCTCCCCAAACCATGTGCCGACTAATGGATAAAGTGATTCCATACCACCTCAAATCTCATGTATTCGTCTACCTTGATGATCTGCTGATAATGTCGCAAACGTTTGAAGAACACCTTACTCATCTATTGGAAGTGGCCGCCTAACTAAGGAAGGCTGGTTTAACTATAAATATTAGCAAAAGTAAATTTGGTCTCGACAGAGTCAAGTATTTAGGATTTATTGTTGGAAATGGATCGTTAGCAGTCGATGACGAGAAAGTTAAAGCTATTACGGAGTATCCGATACCCAAAAATGTCCGCCACATTAGACAATTCCTTGGTATGACAGGATGGTATCGTCGATTTATCTCCGATTATGCTAGCCTGACCTTTCCGTTGACCGAATTGCTCACTAAGAAACGTAAGTTTGAGTGGAACTCGGATGCTCAACAAGCGTTTGATGCGATTAAAGTGAAACTTACGACAGCTCCTTTACTAATTCATCCCAACTACTCGAAGCCTTTCGTAGTGCAATGCGATGCAAGCCAGTATGGGGTAGGGGCTCTCTTGGCACAGGCAGATGAAGAGGGAATTGAAAAACCTATAGCGTACATGTCTCATAAATTGAACAGAGCTCAGAGGAACTATACAGTGACTGAACTCGAGTGTTTAGCGGTGGTTTTAGCCATTAAAAAGTTTAGGCCATATATCGAAGGGCATGAATTTAAGGTCGTTACAGATCATGCCAGTCTTAAGTGGCTTATGCACCAAAAAGATTTGAATGGAAGGTTAGCGAGGTGGGCACTGAAGTTGCAAGGATTTCATTTCTTGATAGAGCATCGTAAAGGTAGTGAAAATAAAGTGGCAGATGCCGTCGAGGGTCTACGATGGCGAAGACGCACAAATCGCCGAGATAGAACAAGGAAGTATGGTAGAAATAGATGTAGAGTCAGAGTATTTCGATTCGGATGAATATAAAGCGCTAAGGGAAAAATTTCTAGCCAGCTCAATTCCAGATTATAAGGTAATAGATAAATATATTTACTATCGGTCTTCATTTGAAAATGAGCATAATGACAACGATGATGTCTGGAAGCTATCGTACCAAGGGAATTGCGAAAAAGTGTGATATATGCCGCTCATAACACGCCTACGTCTGCACATGGGGGAATAGCGAAAACCATTGAACGTGTACGAAGGAATTTATATTGGCCTGGAATGGTTACGGATATACGCAATTATGTAATGACATGTGATTTGTGCAAAACATCTAAGACACCGACTTATATATTAAGACCGCCCATGGGTGAACTTATTGAAACTGACCGGCCATTTCAACGCCTATATGTTGACCTAATTGGACCTTTTCCTAGATCCAAAGCGGGGAATATTGGAGTATTTATTATCTTGGACCATTTCTCAAAATTTACTTTTCTAAAACCTGTGAAGAAATTCAGTGCAAATCTCCTTATTCAATACCTTAAGGAAAATATTTTCGACTGTTTTGGTGTACCAGAAACTATTGTTTCCGACAACGGTACCCAGTTCACCTGCAAAGAGTTTACGAACTTTTTGAAAAACCACGGCATCAGTCATGTGAGGACAGCAGTTTATTCACCACAGTCTAATGCATCTGAGCGTGTTAACCGTGCTATAAATGAGGCGCTAAGATCCTTTATTAGAAAAGATCAAAGAGATTGGGATAAGTACATAAGCAGTATAAATTGCTCTCTGAGGAACAGTTTACATCATACAATCGGAAACGCACCATATTACATAGTTTTTGGCCAACACATGATCACCCACGGTGGAGACTATAAGTTATTGAAGAATTTAGGTTTATTGGCGGAAGGCAGTGTTAAACCTTTAAGGGAAGATCAGTTTGCCGTTATCCGTGAATGCATCAAAAATAAAATTAAGGCAGCTCACGAAAAGAATACACGCACGTATAACTTGCGATCACGTATGAGAGAATTTCAGCCTGGTCAAGAAGTGATACGTCGAAATTTCGTACAAAGCAATTTAGTAAAACATTTTAATGCTAAATTAGCTCCTAGGGGTATTAAGGCCAGAGTAATAAAGAGGATAGGAAACGTATATTACGAGCTGGAAGACATTGACGGCAATCATAAAGGAAGATATCACGCAAAAGATATTTGGCAATAACCATAAGGACCATGGATATACTGTCAAACGGATCGGATGCTGGTGCCTACACATATATATTTTCAAATGTAACTTCCGCATAGCATCGTTGCATTTGTCTGGGGTGGGGGAGTTTATGATGATGACCAGATGAATTTACCACTGGGAAGTTCGAGTCTCGATCCGCTCATTACCATATCCCATAAGACGGGATGATAACACAACATCCACTATGTATGTACCACGCATACCTACTTATATATGCTAAGCCAAGCTCAACCGTAATATCAGGTGATCAGTGATATAGATCCAATCTAATTTTAATCCCAAGATCGGGATTAGTCCCGAGATTTAGGAATTTTGTTTTTCTTTCAACAGTTTAGCTCTCAAAGTTTCGTACATTTTATCTGAAAAAAATATGTTTACAATACTATAATATGAGCATTATATTTGTTTTTTTTTAACTTTAATTTGCTTATCGCCGGAACCCTTGAAGGCGACGCTATCTCCGTGAAAAGCTCGAACGGGTCTTAAGTCAACAATATATAAGAATTTGTTTGTCATCTTCTTCAAAGCTCAGCTGCAACAGCCCGCTTTCAACCAGCAAGCCGAAGCAGGGCTAAGTTCATCTCAACTGATAGGCAAATCAAGGATTTCCGGGACTTAGGATTTTCGGGATTGGAGTCCCTACCGCAGCTTATTCAGACGTCGAATTTCATAATGTTCTTTATGCTTTTTTTTTCTTCGCTCGTACAAAAAAAAAGAGTGAATTAGCAAAGGCTTAAAATGCAGATCAGGTGACCAATTTTAACGGCTTATTGATCATCCGATTATCCCGTTGATCAAGTATGATATGAGGAGGCTATAGTTAACAAAAGGGTAGAGCGCGATGAGTCGTTTTGGGAAAAAGGCAGTTTTTCGATGATGTTGATTGAGGATGGTCGTGTCTGTGGCTAGAGCCAAATATAAAGTATGTCGCGGTATATCAGTTCCGCTGTATTAAGCATATTCGTCCGGAAATTAAATTAAAAAGGTGGACAAATTAAAATGACAAAATTGAAATAAGATAACTAATTGTGGAACAATTATAAAAAAAAAAAAAAAAAACACAAGTTTTTATGCAACTGTTGGCAAAGGCCCATTGATTATATGTGCTGTTTAAAAAAAAAAAAATAATAATAACGAACAAATTATTTAAAATTTACGAAAGAAAAAAAAAACTAAACAAATTTTGAAAGTTAAAAAAAAAAAAAAAAAAAAAAAACGCTAAAACTCTGTTTTTGAGTTGAAAAATGCTCCATAGTTGAAAGAGCTAAAAAGTTTCAAAAATCTTTAAGAACTGCGAAAAAAAGGGAGAAATTAAAATTGTGCAGTGTTTCAAAAGAAAAAACCAAAAACAAAAAAGATGTAGTCCCAAGTGTTTTGTTGGAAACAAAAAAAAATTTGAAAATTCGTAGCGAAAAATAATATTCATTAAAACTTCCAAATTTTCAAAAACGTTTTCGAGAGAACGCCAAAAACTGGAAAAGAATTAAAAATCGTGATTATATGTTGGACAGGTTGTTTAATTTACTGAATTCTAAAATCTCTCATAAAAATTTCGATGTACAAAAAAATTTATAAGACGAAAATTATACAGATTATACGAATTTCAAATTTCGCAAAAAAGTCGAAAGGACGAGAATGATTTAAAAAAAAAAAAAAAAAAAAAAAAAAACTTGATTAAAAATTTCAAATCTTATACCTAGAAAAAAAAAAACTGTTAGAAAAATTAAAACGTTTCGAAAAAGTCCGAAAATTCGAATTTTTGCTGAATAAACCACAAAAGAAAAGGGGTGAAATTACTAAGGATGTTAAAAATATAGAAGGACTGTTACGTCATGTAATTATCACCGTAAAATAATTACAATTAATTTTCGCAAGTGAAAAAAAAAAAATTGATTTTTTTTACGATTATAAATTTAATTTCGAATGAATAAACAAACAAATATGAAGAATAAACGAAATCTATGAAAACGTTCCATCATCCCCTATATGCTACAAATAGTTGCATAGTGCTGTGCAGCCAAATGAAAATAAGATCCTCTTCCACTCGCATCGTTGCAGCTTCATTATGAGCAGAGGATTCAGGCCCAGTTCCCGTTCCCGAGAAACCTTCCGAAGGCGGATTAGTGTAGATTAGGTTATCTAAAATAAGTTAGAAAGGGTGATCGGTAGGAAAAAAAGAAAAAAATAAAAAAAATTTTTATTTCTACAAATGAATTGGAATTAGAAATATTTTTGGCTATGTTCAAATACGCATAGAATTTTGTTTTTATACTTATTTTTCTTTATGAAAAAAAAAAAAAAAAATTAATTAAAAGTTTTCAATATTGTTAACCTTTTATTTTTTTTGTCGTAATTATCATTTTCCGAATGTTTTTGAATGGAGTCACTTTATAGTTAAAAGCACAACAGCAATAAACTTTAAACTAAATAATTTCATTCAAATATGTACATATGTGTAAACAAAGTCTTCGAACCTCGTTTTACCATTTTGATGGCCTCAGAAGGCTTAAACTCTGGCTTGTTGTTATCTGAACAGCAAATTTTTGCCACAATTGGTTGAAGCATACAAATGGTTACATATACTCCCTTTGATTATATCAAATCGGTTTTTGTTGGTGTTTTTTCTTTTGCCGCGCATCAAACATATACTCGCTAAATTTTGCCAACAGCAACATCATAAACGCAACATCGAACTTCATCGACGTCGCTGGGCCCATCGTCGCATCGATGCAGCAGATTATAACGTAAGTGTTTATTTATAATTACATGCATATATTCTTTTTATATAGCTTTTGTTATGGATTTTAGCATCCTTACCTATGTAAATATACCTAATTGGAACTTTTATTTTTGTTTAATGATACATATACATAGGTGGAAGTAATTATAATTACATAATTTTGAAATTCTTTTTTTGATTTGATTCTTATCCTGAGTTAAAAGTTGGGAAACGGATTTCAACGGGTTGGATAATTTTATTTAGACTTTCGTTTAGAGTAGAAAACAAAACTTGGCTTAAGGATTTTGAAAAGATATAAACGTAATTAATAGAATAAGAACAAAATAAATGATACCGTATCCTTGTAAGTTATTATTGAGATGAAGAAAGAAAAAAAAAGAGGGATAAGAATTCTCTATTAGGGTAGTCGTAACCACAATTATATGTAAAGTATTACTATTATGAAATTATTAAAGTTTTTGTATACAATTTCCAACATGAATTGCTAAGTTGCCTTTATTGAATGACGAAATGTAGGGTTAGGTCATGGTAAACTGAGTAAGTATGATATTGGGTTAATGAACAAAAATTTACGTAATTCATTAACAGGTTGGGTGGGTAAAGACAGAGGGGGAAATGCCACCTTTCACCTCCCTCTTTCGATTATTGTTGTTGCTGCGTGATTCCTCGCCAGTGTAGACGTATCCCATGATGATAGGTATACAATTGTGTACAAGGCTGCGGTAATTTTTTTTCATTTCGCTGGTTTTCTTTTGTTTTGTTGAATTATCTCTCTCTGCATACATTTAAATTTTTAGTAACGCTTTCGTTGTAAGTACCGAGGCAAGCCCACCCCTTTTCCCTGAGCTAAGTTGTAGCATAGCAAGGTATGCAGACCCGCCTCGAGCACAAGCACCTACCCTAATCCCTGAATATTTTTCTTAGCAGCTGAATTTAGGAGAAAGCTCGTTACAATACTGACTCTGATTCAGAGGTATGGTTCAAGCTGGAACTATCTATCTATGGGACAAACTTTGAGAAATTGATACCAATGAGTTGCTTTTGCACAATATTTCAGGTAGAAATCCATGCAATAAAATTTTGCGGTAAAGGAGAAGCTTATCATCGAGAGTATCCTGAGTACTACTTTTAAGCTAGTGGTTGAATGTACTGGGATCCTAAATGATCTGGAAGCTAAAAATTAGGCACCGGGCAGGAAGGCAATGAACATGCGGACTACTTTGGCAAGCAGGGCGATATAGAGGCGTTCTAGAGAAACCATACGAAACCGGGGAAAAAACAGTTCAAAAAACGTTAGATTGACTACCCAGTGCAAAGACAGGTCAAATTGTTTACATATATTCATGGTAACGAGAGTTTCAGTCAAACTCACTATTCTTAGCAGATAGGGCCTACGAACCCTCACTGGATACTATACAGGGCACTGCAGTCTATGATATAAATTAAATCTATCCGATACAAAAATCTGTCGCTTTTGTGAGCTAAGGATGAAACACCGGTTAAAATCTGCGAATGAGTTGCTCTGGCAAGGCAGAAACTCTCCCATCTGGGTGACTTGACTCCTTATCCCCTCGTGATATGGAGTAAACAGTTTGAAGAAATACTTACATACAAGAATCCTTCATATACAGTAATAGACTAAAAAGTCAAGCATAATAGATCAATTTTGACCTGATAATAATAATAGATCAATAGAGCAATCCCAATTTCTTAACTTTTTTCGGGATTCTTATGAGTTGTCTGCTAGAGTAGGGAGTGTGCTTGCCAAATTAGAATGTATGAACAAAAACATGAAGGCACTATAGTCGTCCCTCGACAGTGTTTTGGTGTCTTTCGTGAAAATCTTCGAAACAGAAACTCATCTTAAGCAGATGCCGTTCGAAGTCGCCATACAAATTTCAGGTCTTCTTTGGGGTTGGAATTATATCACTCAAAATAAGTTTAATTATTACTGAGTATATGTACATATATGGATATAATGAAAATAGAAGTATATATAGTAGGGTGGGTCGATTTGTATGGACGAAAGTTAACCGATATCACGCTATCGATTTTGCGATAGGATTTGGGCTCAGGAAAAAAATTTCTACTACGCATACCCAAAAAAAAAATAATTTTCGAGCCTGAGAAATTTCATTCTTTTACTTTTCTTCGATTTTTGGTTTTTAAGGTTTTTTTCATGACCTACTAAAAAAATTTTAATTTGATTGAAAAATTTTCATTTATACCCTGTCCGACCCAAAAATGTCCGCTAAAAACGTGTTTTTTTTTTTTTTTTTTCAAAAAACTGTTATCGCCGAGCCCAAATCCTATCGAAAAATCTATGGCGCAATATCGGTTAATAAATCGACCCAGTCTAATATATAGGCTCTATTTGCTTTTCTTTCGACATCACTACTGGCACTCACGCACATATTGTAGGAATATATAAATTTCAATTATATGTTCCAATTTCCTTGACTATTTAATCAATCACAAACAGCACAGCTCGTAACGAGGTAGCGCTGTCAGTCAGGTATTTAGTAAGGAATACAATAAAATTCGCAAAAGCATAGATGCCTACATACATATATTTTAATGACTTGCACAAGGTGGAGGCGATGACAAACAGCAGCAAAGGCAATAGCAAAAGTAGTTGCAAACGAGCATTCACCTCATCCACCCAAACGAATCGTTAGCACAAGCAAAAATACAAAAGTGAAAATTTCGTAAGAATAAATTCCTATGCGTGTGTTGAACAGATGTATGTGCAAGTCGTGTAAAAAAATTTTGAAATTGATATTTTCAACAGTATTTTATTCAAAATGAAATAACCAAACAAATATGGACTCGCACATATATGTATATTTAAGTCAAAAGTAATAGTGGTCGGAATTGAGTGTAGATAAATTTAAAAATTTTTAGAAGTGTAAAAGAGGCAGGCATCGAAAAAACAGCGAAAGCGAATTTCACAATGATTTGAAATTATACTCGGAAAATAACCGGAAAATGTCAGTGTTTCTATTACTTTTCACCAAAAATAAGGAAACATTTTCTTATACAAACATTCAACTTGCTTATTTAAATGTTTTTGAGCAAGTATCTTGGTGTTTCGGGCAGGAATAAATTGATGGTTTAATATATTACGAAATATTGGTGAAATATTTTGTATCTACTAATAAACTAGCAAACAAAAAAACCCTTGGTAAGCGGATTTGAGTTTGTCTAGAAACTGCGCTATTCAAGGTTTATTCAGCCCCATTCTTTTTACTCGGATCGAAATGCAGAATTACGAAATGGCAATTGCCCTCATTTGCAGACCGAGTTAGTCGTAAATGGTTCTGAAATAGTTGCAACATTTCATAAATTAATTCAAATATATATACCTCAGACATCAGCGCTTCACAAATCGCACTAGTTCCGACCTAGCACACAACAACTGCATTAAAAGACGGCACTAGTTCTAATTCTGTCTCCTCGCAGTGCTTTTAACTGATACTTTTAACATTGTTATGTCCTACTAAATAGCTATTACGCTTCTTTGCAGATTGTTTCAACGCGTTAACTGATCCAATTATGGGTGGTACTGAAATTGTCACAGTTTTTTTTTTTTAATTTTAATGCATATAGCTCAGACTTCTGCGTCGTTGATACAAGTGTGGCTAATAACTGTCCCACTCTACAATCGATTAGCACAAGTTCGGAGGTAGTCCTTAAATCTGTAGGACAAAACTGTCGTTTTGCGTGACTGTCTTCTATATTCACTGCAGGACACTTGAAGATGAAGTTATTGAATTTACAACACGAACAATCGGAAAGAACATATATATTGCAAACTTTTTTCTGATACACTCCAATGCAGTAAACTTTAGCAGCTTTACAACAACTAAGGCATAACGTAGCTGAATGCGTTTGTAACCATTTCAACTATCGTAAGAGTGCGGGTTCGAATCCCACTCCCGAAAGGCTTTGAAGAGATTTATAAGGTATAATCGAAACAGCTGTCGCCTTGTCCGTCCTGATGTCACGTTGTTTAAAATTTTCCCAAATTATTAAATAAATTATAAAATTAAAAATTGCTTGAAATAAATGTTTTCATACGTTTAAAAAAAAAGCAATACGGGCAATCGCCTATTAACTCATACATTAGCAGCTTAAATATGAGTTTCTTACAAAGTTTCGTCTCCATTTACCATTTTGACCTCATCATTCCGGGACGCGTTGTCCTATGTCTCCGCGGGTTCGCGCCCAGTAAAAAGCAGCATTTCTTCCACTTTCACCACTTAGCCTTTTGGTATAGTAGATATCAACTGCCTAACCACTACCTCGAACCACGCCTTTGCAGCTTTTCTTTGGAGGTTAGGAACTACTTATTCGTTACACCGAATCACTTTGACCTGTTGCAGTATCCTGCTTGATTTGCCGTACACAAGTAATTTCTCCTTTTTATATCATTCAATCTCAGCGGTCTTTCATAATTTTTTTATCTTTGCTTATAATCATACCAACGCGCTTCCTAACCATCGCACTAGGCCGGGTCGATTTGTGGGGAGGCAAAAAAATCGCCCATTGCTCTGTGAAAATCATATTCTAGGGATCAAAATAAGAAACTTTGCCGAAGGAACCATACCTCTAAAACGAATTCTGATTCCCCCCCCCCCCCCTTTGGGTCGTAGGGGCAAATTTTGAAAAATCCCACTTTGAAATACCTATATTTTTTCTTTTTGGATTTTATTTTTCTCTTTAGAAATTTATTTAGTCAGAACATATGTAAATGAAAAAATGAATTTAACTAGTAATAGAAAAGAAATTAAAAAAATTATTAGAAATTTGCGTTTTTACAACCCCCTTTTAAAACCAAGGCATCACTGTGATGCATTTGCATGTCGTAAACATAGTTGTGTGGGTTTTTTATTCAACCGTTTTAAAAAATGAAGGTACCACTGTGACACAATTGCAGATCGTAAAATTGCTTGTGTTGTTTTTTTTAAGCCACCACAAGACACAGCAGGTAGAATTGAAATTGCCCCTACCCAAAGGGGGGGACATCAGAATTCGTTTTAGAGGTATGGTTCCTTCGGCAAAGTTTCTTATTTTGATCCCTAGAATACGATTTTCACAGAGCAATGAGCGATTTTTAAATCGACCCGCCCTACATCGCACCCTTAAAAAGAGGGACATTAAGATGCGCTATGGACACTAGCTTCAGTTTCATCAAATCAACGAAAACCGGTAGATTATACTTATACAGAACAGTATGGATCAGTCTGACTACGGTCTATACACCACCGCCTGTTAGACACTGCAAAAATCAAGAAGTTGGCTCGACTGATTTACTTGCATATGTTTGTATCCAAACCACTTGTGAAGACTGTAAGATGCCTACCACTTCGACGACCCTTCCTCGAAGGATACCTTATGCTTTGCATCAGGAAAGTAAGAACTACCGTAATATAGTCCGTAACGGAGTAAGGTTAGATTTGACACCGTTTAATCAACCTCTTGCTACGTCATGTAATATCGTAGCATGGCCATATTCGACTAAGTTCCACATGTTAAGCTATGTTACCAAACTGGGCTTATAGTATCAATTCCAAAAGCCGTCGGCATACAATAAAGTCCGACTACTTTTTTAGTTTTTATGGAAGTAAAGCGATAACTGATGGAACTTGAGGGCGCCACGAGAAGTCGTCTTTCTCCACTTGCTTCTCCCAGTGGAGGTATCTCCTCCTGTGCTTCCAAACTGCTGTGTCGATTGACATACTTTCTCAGCCGTAACGTACTATATCATTTTGTCTCGACAGTCTCCATGAATCCGAGCCATATGTACATCAGAACAGGTATAAAGAGCGACTTGTAGAACAAGATTTTTGTTCGGCGAGAGGACTTTTTCTTGTTGGCAAGAGTTGTTCTCCGTGTGTTAATGCTGGTTTCCAGATAGACGAATTGATTCACAGTATCGAATTTATATCCTATAACAGTGACGTGGCTGCCAAGGCAAGACCCAAGACCCACGGCTCATTTGTTAAGGTTAATAATATCAATATATGGACAATTAATATCAAACAAAAGAAAACTAATAACATCTGTATATTATCATCATCACTAATTGGACCTTAACAGCCCCAGCGATTATGGGCGCTTCGTAACAAGTCACGCCAGCAACCCGCGATAACTGACGCTCATTGGGAGCATCAAGCGTTGTCAAGTTTTCCCCCACCTGCCTCTGCCAAGTCAGTGGATGTCTCCCCTTACGGGCTACCAGACTGCGCTGTCGACTGAAATACTTTCTTGGACAGAGCTGCTTCGTCTATACGCATACCATGACCTAGCCATTAAAGCCTTTGGGTTTTATATTAAAGCTCATACAGCTAATCATTTTACCTACTTCGAACTTTTCTTTCGAACACTCCAGTAGCTATCTCATTTTCTCTCGAAAACGTCCATGATTCCGAGTCATACATAAGGACAGGTATGTTAAACGAGCTATAGGGCGTGATTTTTGTTAGTAGAGAGAGGGCTTTACATTTCAATTGCCTAATCAGTCCAAAGGAGCACCTGTTGGCAAGAGTTATTCTCCATCTGATTTCTAAGCTGGTATTGTTTTTGCTACTAATCTACATAATATAGTTCCTGATGACAGAAAAAAGCTTGTAAAGCGCAATATTCGCACAGGGAATTAGACAAAAGAACTTACTAGCTAAATGAGCTGCGAGCCATGTGATACGAGTTAATACACTAAATATATTTTTTGCTCGATTTTTTTTCTATTTTTAAATTGGCTGATAACGGTAATGGAAACAATGATTATCGCTGCGACCGAGTTAGAGTGTTAAAAAAATATTCTCGTTTTAACTCCGATGGTCACCGTCACTTCATCAACTTTAGCACAATTGCATCAAGTAATAACCACAACCGGCGCTTCGTTAATCTTGTTTCTCGTATATGTTTCGTCTTCATTAAACTAACACGATATATAGTTTCTATTCTTTTTAGGTATGTAGTTGTTTCCACGCGGATTAATTATTTTATTTAACTTTAGTATTTCTGATAACAGTCAGTTTAGAACAAGCTGATATTAAAATTAAAAATACTTTTGAGTATGCAATTTTATTTAGTGTTCGCAGAAATTTCGTAAACATATCCATATTACAATTTATCACTTTTTCACATATTTCTTGAATTTATTCATGTCACATTTTTCTCATATGTAATTCTTATATTGAGCATTTTGTTATCACAAAGTTTTTTTTTATTACAATTTTGAACGCTCACAATTTTTCCCACACTGTTTTTGAATATGTGCTTTTTTTATGATTTCTTTAATAATCTTCGAATTTTTTTTATCAATGTTCAAAGTAATTATTTTCTTTTTTTATTTATTACATTTTTTGCACCTCAAATTCTTGAGTATTTTGTCACAGAAATAGTTTTTGACTATTGAACACCGTAAAGCTTTTAAAATTTTATTTTTTTAGTTTTTGCACATATTTTGTGTGTCCAGCAGAAACAGTTCTTTTTTATTACATATGTACATAGGCAACTTTTTTATGCTTCCATCACCCAAAAGCCTCTTATTATTTCTATTGCTGTAGTAGCAATGTAATGGTGTGGCAACAACAACAACAAACGCCTTCTTTGTAAAAGGCATTTATTTTAATTCACTTTTTCAAATTTTGTGTTTCACTCTTCGTTCATTTATATTCGCGCATTAATACAATTATAGCGTGTAAAGCTCAATTTTATTATTATTTCATTCACGCTCATAACATTTATTACAACAAGAAACATTAAATTAGCTTTTCACTGACACAGATGTTAATATTACTTTTCACTTTTTGTGTAAATTTTTGCGTTTTTTTCTAATACAAATTTTGAAAAACGTGACTATCTCGATTTCCTTACATTATCTACCGCACGCCGATTGTCGCGTTTTCCATTGTCGCATCTTGCTATTACCGAGGCTGCCTAATGAACGCCGCCGCACCTTATTGACTTGCTCAGGCTCGCTGCTAATGGCACACCTAAGCGCATATACTATGAATCAATGCCTACTTGAGATTTTCCCACCCCGCTTAACTAGTGAATGATGCTTAAAAGGTACAAAGGCACGGCTCAAAAAAAAAAACGTGAAAGAAACTACACAAAAATGCATACAAATCGAAGTCAAACACACAACAGTGACAAATAACTTAGTAAAAAATTACTAATAAAAATATTTAAACGCCATGTCACACAGCTCTCTGCGCTTTTTGTACCACGGAAACAAATAAAAAAATAAAACACATACACATACACACAAAAATCGTTTACCTTCAATTAGTGGAGCGCAATGAAGCAATATAAAAAAATTTAAACAAAACAACAAATATGCTAATGAAAAAGATCCAAATAATTCTCAACAAAAATCAGTATTTCCCAAATTACTTTACCGTGTCTATAAACGCGAATACGCCAAGTCAACACCAAACACTATTTTAAACATTCTATAATGCAAAAAGGTATTCGACAAAGTTTGAATGATATTCAGTAGTCGGACAAGCAGGCAACCCAATAGGAGCGGTGTTGGGGACGGATGATGGCAATGTCTTCTTCTTCGCTTCGTCTCAATATGCCTGGATGTGATTGTTATTTTATACAAATTTTATGTTTTTCTTTTTGCTACCTTCATCATGTGTATATTTGTTGTTGTTATTATTATAATAGGCGTTGCTACTAACATGCGACGTCTTCGCATGCGATTTGCATTTGCGAGACCGCCGTTAACATCGACCAGCCACAGCAAAAGTCGTTAGCTTGGTCTTCGTTTTCCTTATTTGCAAACTCAAATTGCATATGTACGTACTAAATACAAATAAAAGCTCACATACATAAACACTCATGTAGTTGTGAATTTTCTAAACATTTCCATTGTCGCGAAAATCCCTCGCTCACAAACGAAAGCACCTCAAAAAACATTTTCTATAAGTCGATCTGCACGACTTTCCCTTTCCATTTTACTTTTCATATCGCACCTTCTAGAATTTCGCTAAGCTACCAAAATCTTGTGTGAGCAAACTGCGCGCACTGTGCACGGCACGACGAAGAATAAGGGACCAATGTCCGCCCAGTAAGCACAGCAGTGGGCATTTGGTCAAGGAGCTCTTAGCTATAGCCTGCTATATAAATATATATATGTAACGGTAATACTTGTATTTGCATTACTCGATTTTTCTACTCGCCGCCTCTTATTTACTTTTTGACGTCGTTATTGCTTCTGGTTCTTTTTGTTATATTTCTATTGCGCGCTTTCATCATCAATTTTCAATGAGTGCACGGGTAGGAAATATTGCTGTTGTAATTGTTGTTGCTTTTGCTGCTAAGCGAATTTCATTGAAAATTGATTTCAAAAACGTCGTAGTCGTCGTCCTCACTCATTCACATCGACGACGACAACGACCAGTTCACTTGCTTTTGATATTGTTAGATTGCATTTGTTTGTTTATTTTTATGTATATATGTAAATTTGCTATTTATTTCTGGTTAGTGTTGATGTTGCTGTAAGTATGTATAGCAAAATTTAGTATCGCATTTGCAAAAGTCCATTTTCATAGCGACCATCCATTCGTTTGTTTAACGTTGTATGTTGGTGTGTATGGCCCATTTGTGTCGTGGCATCGCCTACCGTTTTAAATAAACTTTGTAGGTGGCATATGCATGTATTTGGGGAATTCACACTACTTGACTCCACATTGTCGTTTGTAGCTGACACATATGTATATCTGTGAGTATGCATGTACTTAAAATAACAACAACGATCCAATTTACCACGACCGTAATACCGAAGATTTACTTGACCATCCGACTGACCAAGCGTACAATGTCCAAGCACGTACTACATCCCATAACACCCACTTCCCATTCAGCTTCGCGCATATTGACGCACATTCACATAAGCACTTTCGCATACACATTCACACAGGTATTCAAAACACAAAAGTCTTGCCTTACACATCTCATCTAATTCTCCAAACTATCACTCCGTAAGGGTAAGCAAGAAATGTAGATCCTCTAGCTCCCCACTTCTAACTTTGCACTTTCTACTTTCAACTTTCACACAATACAATGCAACACATATAGCAAACCACTTCAGTTATAGCCCCGCGTGTGCTCGCAGAAGTACGCGCGCGCCCACTCGACCGTCTCGAAGTTACACGAATAATTTAAATTTTCTTATTATGTTCACATACGCAAGCACGGAGTCATGCATACACTCATATTCACATACAATATTAGCTGTATTCTCCGTCTCCACCGTTTACGCTATAAATATTCGCGGCGCAACCGTCAATATGCCATTGCGTTCAAAAAATTTAAATCCATTTAATAAACAACTTACTCTTATTTCACTTGGGCTTTGGGCGCTGGTCTACTACTACATTTAACTGTATTCTCACTTCTATACAACATATGTACCGTACGCTGCTAAAGCCGATTTGATACTAACTTCTGGCCACAGTCAGCTGGGGCAATGAAGCTGTCGTACAATCGCTATTGTCGTCGCTACCGGCTCTGTCGACGTTCGCAAAGTCATAATAATAATACGGCATATCAGCTTGTTTGCAGCGCTCAGCTGATTTGGAACTCTCAGGGTAGGTTGCCATACATTGTGAATATAATGTTTTTAGATTTGGGCATTATTTACCAAATATTTGTTATTTTTTTAATAAATTAAATATTCTGAAGCCAGCGCCATGAATGGTATTTTTTTTTTGACACCTCGAACATTGCGGGGTACAGATTCCTGCCGCCGCTTACAAAGTGCATGCCGAAGTGCCCGCTGAAGTCTGTACTTCAACCTTGAGCTACGTGCCGAATTATGTATGTTGAATTTAATAAAAAGAAACAAGTTTATGACTGTCAAATACGTTTATTGGTGTCAATAAGTCTGAACTTTGTTCGGAATTATGCTCTAATCGGTTGTTTGTGTACTATTTATAGGAAATTTGTCAAAATCTGACAGAAAAACCAGGCAACATACACAAAAATATGAACACAAAGAAATAATATTGATGCAAAAAAGAAATTAAGAAATAATAATATTATGGTGGTATTGGCTACAAAACTTGCTCAACGATAATATTGTAGGTCTGTAATATGCAGTTTCAGATTATCTGCTGCCAAACGAATTGTGAGTTCTAAAGAAATTCAGGGTGTTGACAGGACAATTCACGAAGTAGATAGAGAATTATTTCGAGGCCAAATGAAGTGCCAGTGGGCGTCATCTTTTATAGTAATATAAATATATTTCGGGGCGAAGTAACTCGAAGGAGTTAAGGCCCGGGCTATGCTTTCATTTTAATTGTGCTATATTACTGTTGTGGTTTTTAAATTTGCTCTCTACTTTATAATTCAGCTAAACGTTACCATTTTTATTTTATGTTGGAAGCTAACCCCTTTTACTGCTTACAACTCAACATACTTAAGCTCATATTTTATAAACAGAATTTTTTCAGTTTTTTCGCTTTCAGCAACATTAAGGTATCTTCTTTTTAGATATGTGTAAGAAAACGTTAAATTTTACATACGCATCAGTCCTTTACTTTTAAACCGACCAGACAGTAACAATATAATTACTACAGCTAAAGGGTCTGGCAAAGTTGACACAGTCTTAACCATATTTTTACTTATCCATATCAATTGGCATTAGTTATTGGTGCCTTAACCTAAAAATCGTGAAATTTTCATAAAAATTAAGGAAACGCAAAAAATTACAAACATATACCACAAAAAATAAGTCTCTTAGTCAATACGTATCCAAAACAATAAATAAAATCTACAAAAAGTTAACAAAATCGCCAACTCAAATATTTTTAGGTTATGGATAGGATATGGCGAAAAACCAATTGGTTTGCTATGGTATGGTTATGGCTGGGCGTTATGGTATGGCACCATAGAGCAATTACATTAATTTTCATAAGGTTGGTTGGATCAGCTTTTTTATATGGATATGGATATGTCAAGTTTAAACGGCCCTTAAGCTCACAGGATAACTTGCAAGATTGTGGAAAAAGCCATTGCGCCCCGTAATTCCACTGCACCCAAAATGACCTTAGCATGCCACATGCATATAGATATGGTGAGGTCACGTCAAAGGTGAATATCCTCGCATATAGGCTCTCCTTGTGGTATTTCCACCATCTCTAATTAAATGAGAATTTAACTGGAACATAGCAAGCCCACATAAAGATTAATTTGACATTTTCTTTTCCACAACCCAGCGTGACCAAGCCCCACTTAAATCGATAATTGTGAGTATTTTGTAGAACAAATCGCAAAAATCTTTTAGGAATGCCCGAAAGCTTTTTTTCTGCACTTAACAGACAATCGATGATTCAGTTATCATGTGAAAACGAAAATTTCGGTAACTTATAGATAAGTGACTAGTTGAAGATGATAAAAAGGCCGTTAGTGTAGAACAAAACTTTAGAAAAAACATCAGATGTTGAGAATACAAGTAATAGAGAAGGCGAAAACTTTTAATTCTAATTTTAAACCATATGTAATGCCCTTAAATAGTTAAACTAAATACATTTACATAATCGCCCAAAAGTGAATTTCTCTAACATTGTGAATTCCTTCAAGCGAAGTATCCTTTTAGTCCCCCACTGCCAAACTTACCTGTCAAACAGGGATAATGGCTGTCACGAATGGCCAGAGAATGGAAGAAAGATTTTGTTTGTGGCTCGCAGTAAATAAATTGAATCACCATGAATTACTCATTTATGATTCGAACCACCATTTCTTTTAAATGTGGCGATAGAAAATCAGACTAAATATTAATGTTTGTTTATTAAATCTAGTTACAGAGAAAATATGAGCAGCCAGTTTAGCAAACATTTTTATACATGTAAATAATGCAATATACCAGTCGTTTACGATTATTTTTTAAAAATACCGTTGAGCAAATGATTTAAGTAATCGAACAGGTGATCGAGGTTGTTTACTATTATGAAGGTTTTTTCAAACATTCGCACATGTAGGAATTCACAATGCATACTACTTAAGACTTCTCATCATGAAAGTAATAATTAATGAGGTCCCGGCCAGAGTGAACGCAGTTTCATTTTGTTTCGTTAAACGTTGGCATTACTCCGCTTTTATTTGAAATAAACTAATAAAACAAAACAATAATCAACGGCTGGCTAAAACATATTGTTTTGAGAAAAATTT
The DNA here is from genome assembly GCF_040869045.1 of Eurosta solidaginis. NCBI lineage: Eukaryota > Metazoa > Arthropoda > Insecta > Diptera > Tephritidae > Eurosta > Eurosta solidaginis. Next base: position 84,339,478 of record NC_090319.1, on the reverse strand, counting down.
GGTAGATTTCTAATCATTATTTGGTCTGGGATTACTGTAAACAAACATGGGAGAGCGAATATTAGAATGAACACAGCACCGCATAAATGCGCCCCTGCTGCGCACCACCAATGTATAAGTACAATTTTCGAGTACAATGACTAGTAGTTTCTTGCTCAACTATGTGTTTGAAATATTTAGTACTGTGTGTGTGGCCGGCTAAGCTAACAATGAGTACTTCATCCAACAGTCCGATATTGATAGCAACCACACAAGCAGTAGCAGCGTAGGCTGGATGCCGAGCAAATAACTTTAATTGTATATGTATAATACCTTATAATTATGTAGGAATATTTTTTTTGTATATATTACTGTATTTTCATGTATTTATTCATACACTGATAAAATAAGTTTACGTATATATGTATGTGAAAGTATACGGAATACATATATATAAGTGTTTATGGGATTGGGTCCAACACGCACGCACCATTGCTTAATTCAGAGACTAATTATACTAAAGTGCAGTTCATAAGCGGCAGCAATGGGAATAGCCCTAACAGCAGCTAGAGCAGTTTCATCAACAGTTCAACGCATTGTTACAGAATATCAAGTCATGGCACAGCCTCTTTTTGTTTTTATTGTTGTTGAGCGCCCATACAATTGAAGGAATGCAGCGACATTAATCCCGCATGTAGAGCAGACATAGCGCAAAGTATGTATAGCTTTTCTTACTCTGCCTACTAACTGCCCTTAATGAAAAGCACTCAGTGGTGAACAGTGTGTAATTTTCAAAAAGTTAACAAGAAACAAGATTTATTATTTATTAAATATATTTCCAGTTATAAATTTTTTCTTTACAAGTGTAGATATACCAATATGAAAAACTAATTAAAAAGTACTCCTTTATTCATAAAAAATAAAATAGGTTTATAAAGCTCTTATAATAGAGAAACTGTATCCAAATGTTATTTCAACGGCTTTTCAAACCGTTTGTAGTTTTTACGAATGAGAACGTTATAAACTTGTGCTTACCAATTAGCTTACCAAGCTAGTTTATGTTCTATTATGGTACACTCCGTTTCACAAAATGAGAGTTCCTGTCGGCGTAAGCATCTTGAGATTGCATTTCTATTGCTTTAAGCACTTCATGTTGAACCCAATGTTGTTGTTCAATGAATCTAGAAATAACAAACGCATTAGTATAAAAAAATGTTATTAGTAATTACAATTTTTTTTATGTTGATTGTTCAATATGAAATGTTTTATGAGCACTTTATAAAAAATTAACAGCCACTGAATTAAAATATTCTCGTGCATTGTATGTAACCATTACAAATTCCCCTTAATTTGATTGAAGCCTGAAAAAGAAAGAATACAAATAGTTAAAATTAAAAAAATGCATCGAAAATTTAGTAACTATGGGCAAGAGGGAAGTTAGCACTGCCAGCAATACTATGCATAATATTTACCAACGTACATCCACAAACATTGCCAAAGATCAGTTAAGCTTGATATAAGGAGCAATAATAAAATACATAATTTGCATCTCAATAAGACGCAATAATAAATTACATAATTTGCATCTCAAATTACCAAGACTAATATCATAAAAAATATTGTTGTTAATGGTAGGGTTTTAAAAACAATCTGACAAACTAAAGCGAATTCTGTTTGTGTGAATTAAGCGAGGATTTCCCTCATTACTTTTAAATGTATGAAAACATTTATTTGAAGCAATTTATATAATTTGTGACCCGGCCTATGAAAAGATGGCGTATGACAGAAGAAATAAATTGCGAGAAACAGCTGTTAAACATAAACGATGCATTTCTTCAGCTTCTTAGTAGTTTTTTTTTTTTTTTGGAGTCATAAGCCACCTTTTCATAGGCCGGGTCACATTTATTTAATAATTTGGGAAAAATTTAAACACCGTGACCTCAGGACGGACAGGGCGACAGCTGTTTCGATTATACCTTGTAAATATCTTCAAAGCCTTTTCCCGGGAGTGGGATTCGAACCCGCACTCCCATGGTTGAAGTGTTACAAACACATTTAGCCACGCCATGCCGTAGTTGTTGTAAACTTATGCCAATTGCCTTCCTTGGATATTTTATTTAAATATTTTGCTACTGGACTGTGCCGTACATCATTTTTTATCTTTTAAATATTTAGATCATATATTTTATTGAAATCGCGAATGCAATAGTAATAGTAACTTTTGTACGTAAAAAATATCAAAATTATAGTTGAAATTTTGTCTAATCTATTCTTTTTATCAGGCAGGCAGGTATATACATTACAATTTTTAATATGGTTCATTCAACATATTTAAATTAATTTATTTATAGACGCATTTTTATTTTTATTTTACAATTTAAATTCTGCATTGTACATACAATTTCAAATAAGTGAGAGCACTTTCAGAGCACAATAATTGTGACTCAATGTGGCTTATTTATTTACGCACTCATTTACTCCCGCCGGCATATGCCTAGTATCAAGAAGAAGAGTGCACAACATAAATACTACTCAAATGTCAATGAGTGCGCGCCGGATGTGTGCGATATAGAGAACAATACAAACAGGACAACGACAACCATAATCGAAAGCGGTGGCAGCAGCGAGATGGTGGCGGTGATGATGACGATGAGTTGTTTGTAGCAATTGTTAAGCAGCATTATACAACAACAACGACGACATAAATAAGAGGAAGAAGAAGCAAAAACAATAAAGGCAATATCATAAATACATACAAGTATAAAATAAAATAGCATGTCAGTATGAGCAAGAGAAAAAGTAGCAAGAAATAGCGCCTAAAGGCGGACAAGCCGACTGTCTGTCTGGTCGCTGAGTGTGAATGCCAACTGCATTACTCGTGTGCTGAACACATGCAGACAAACCCCTTAAAGCAAACCACTCACTCATACTCATGATTAGGATTGCCACTAAGCCACAATCTCAAAAATATACCAGACGGTATTTAACAATTTTTTTAATAAATACAAATATGTAAACTTCTAAAAGTACTGAAATTTAAAGGAATTTTATTTGTATTAATATTTGGCTGGGCTTTTGTTCACCATTTCCGGTTAACGATGATCGGCAATATAATTGACATAATTAGTTGGTTGTTTTTTGAATAGGTTGCAAAAATAAAAATAAAATAGTATTAGTATACAGCGCAGCAGTTTTCGTAACATTTTTTTATAGTACGCTGTAAGAAGAAGGAGATAGCCTGCAATGAAATGCACCAACCACTGCACGATCAAAATCCAGCAATTGAATTGTCGCTCGAAGAACGCTGCAAACGCCGCTTTCTGCACAACCAAACCTTTTGCAGATTACCGTTAATATTACTCTGTGACATTGCTCAAATATCATTTATCATATTTTCCACTACAAATAGCATTTTGTAGATATACTGAAAAAAGCTCAAAAAGAAACAGTATTATATTCTATAATAGAGGTTTTTCTATTGCATTCCTGAAAAGTTGTGATTGGCGCTTACAAAGGAGCCGACCATTCAATTGCACAGGCCGACAAAATTTAACCAACGTTCAGACCCAGAAACCGTACTATATATTTCCGAAGGTTTATGACGTGCTGAATCCAAATCTTGCCTAAGAATTGCTCTATCAGCTCAACGCCATTTGAAGGAAGACTTGTACATAAAGATGCCAGCCTATCATTTTGGTGAAAGAAAACATCTGCAAGCTACATAACCTCAAATATGGGCAAAAACGGTTATTTTTGCAGCTTTAGGTTAGGATATATCGAAAACCAGAGCTGATAGAGCATCAAAATCCTTCGCAAATATAGTCCGGTTTCTGGGTTTGAGATGCTGTCGGCCTGTGTTATTTAACCTAAAACCTTTTGAAATTTTTCATAAACGTATGACCTGAACTTCTCATGAAAAGCTAACTCGGAAATAAAAGGGAGCCTGAGTCGTCCTACCTATCAAAAAATAAGCTACCAAGTTCGATAGGAAAACACTAAAATGGCAACACTGCACATGATATGAGTATGGCATTTATTCATATGTAAATATGTTAGTTTTTCTAAATTTACATATACTGCCAAATATTTATTTTTTTATGTAGGTATGTGGAAATGTGAGCAATACGTGAGAATCATTAAACGACTGATCAAACAGCTGACATAGCGCCCGTGTAACAGACCCGTCAACTCGTCAAAATCGTTCAAAATGAGCAGGAGCCGGAGCGAATATGGTTAAAATGCATGAAAGCAAATGAAAAATAACAACAACAAAATAGCGGGAGCAACAGCAGCATTACTTAGCCGTGCAACAACAGCTGTAGCGAGAGAAACAAACAACAACAGCAACTGTAGCAGGGATAACATATTCTCAAGTATTATTATTTAGCTTTGTATTGTTGGGGTTGAGTTTATATTTGTATGTATGTATATATGTAATCAGTGAAGGGCTTTATATTGGTTGTATTTTAAAGCGCAGGGCAGTACTGCTGCACTGCGGGCATTTGTTTTATTTTTGTTTTTGTTGTTGCTTTTCTTCGATTTTGTTATTGTTTACTCAACATTCGTGTTACCTGCTACTAGTCGAAGGTAATGTCATGTTTAGATGTAGTCGCATACATGCATACATATACATAGGCTGTTAATACACTAGGCGACATAATTAGGGCGGCAGCACAGCTTTTTAAATACGGCATAACTAGGGCGATGTTTTATTTAATTAAATTGATTTGCAGTCGCAAGACATACCTAAGACGATTTCAAGAGTCAAAGACGGTATCAAGAGAATATGGTATGGGTTTAAAGTAGGGGTGGGATTATTTCCGAATTTATTATATTATAAATTTATTCCTTTCAAATAATTCGAATAATTCGAATAATATTTATTCGAACTTTTTATTCGTTTATTCGAATTCCTTTCCTTTTTATTCGAATAGTGTTATAGAAAGGAATTCGAATAAACGAATAAAAAGTTCGAATAAATATTATTCGAATTACGAATACCTGGCGAATAAAAGAAATTATTTTTTTTATATTGGTTTCCGATCGGTTTTGATTGTATTTCATATATTTTTGGTAAGCTTTTCCGATCTATTCGGGAGTAGTGCAAATAAAACAATTTATTTCACCTTACAGCTCGACGTTTCGCCAAATTTCCTTGGCTTCTTCTGAAGCAATTCTGTATTTGTCAACAATAAAAACACAAAAACAACAACAATATTAATTTGAAATTATCACAATTACACGTATTAACATTTAACATTGATTTATAAATTTTTAAATTTTCACTTACATTTGGATTACGGCATTAAATTAAAGAAATAAAACATAATTTACAAGAATGAGATAGAAACTATAGAAGATTAAAAAATATAAAATAAACGATACCATCTACTGTGGTACACTTGTCATACAAAAAGTAAAATGTTATAAACATAATATGTAAGTGGCAGCGATACCATCTGTGTCCTCTTTCTTATTCATAGTCTTTTCCCTATTTTGAAAAATTCGTAGGCTTTCCAAATTGTTTTATTTGCACTACTCCCGAATAGATCGGGAAATGAAAAAAAAAATTATTATTCGAATAGTCCCACCCCTAGTTTAGAGTGTTCCAGAGAAGGGATTTCCGGAAGATTTATGGTTCTAATGACGAATTGTAAGAGCTTTATGTAAATATGAGCATATTGCAACTATAAAAAGCCCAAAGGCTTTGCTGGCCAGGTTTTGTTATGCGAGTAAATGAACATGCTCCGGTCCAAAAAAATTTTTTGACAGCAGTTTTTGGAAGCAGATGAGGACTAAGAATTTCACTACTGCGTTGGGACGGACAGATGGAGAAAAATTTTACGTCTATTGGTGCCACCAGATTTCGTCTGTTATCTCGAAACAGAAATCTGAGAAGGCCTTTCTCATTTTGATCAATAATAACTACGTTGCCTTACTACTTTGAGCGAGTGAAAAATTACCACATAGCCTAGTAAGTAGTACTTAAAACTATTGTAACGAATTTTGGTAAATTCCGCTTATTTGAAACCTTCTGCTAACGTTCGAATCGCTAAATTGTCTAATAAATAACTCAAATATTCAGTAATGCAAAATGGTCTTTATTAGACTACTTTGAGAGTACTTCACAATAACACTTATACTTCACAACTGATAGCGTGTTTAAATCAAACTGTTTACTGACTACTCAGCTTGCTCTGCTTTTATACTCTCCGTTGCTTCATTCTACTACAGTCTAGACGTTTCGCCTTCTAGAACTGCTATATCTCCTGCTTGGTAATTGAGCTACATATATGCGTGTGTATGTGTGAGTAACAACTTAGACTGGTGACTACATTTGTGTGTGAGTTATCTCTTCGTTGCCTTGTATGTACGTGTGTAAATGATTGATTTGTTCATGTACACCAGAGTGGCAGTTTCCTTTATTGTTGTTGTGCCTTTATGTACTGATAACATAGTGATGCTAAAATTCGCCACACTATTATGATGCTGAAACAGAAGACATAAGTAAAGCTGGTATTTACTGAACACATGCGCAGGCAATAGTTAGTTACGTCTGCAATCGTAATCTCTTTGAAGCCAGGCTGATGATCGTGAAACGATTTTCCGCCACCGTTTGTGAACTCCTTGTTTAGGGCATTCGCGAAATATATGGTCCTAAAAGGATCCATACTCTCTTTGTTAAAAAGCCCATTTTTGCTCTATAAATAATTTGCTGATAAGAATATGGGAGTGGCAAATTTCAATTAACTAAAAAATTAAACAAAAATGCGGTGCTGGTAATGTCATTTAGTGTTTACCTATATATTTACATTCGCACATACTTAGCCACATATATTCATATGTAAATTCATGTCTCAACCAGGTATATGTTGTGCATTTTATTTTTTGTTTTGCTCTATCTAAAGGAAGGAGCAACAAAACTTAGAGCATATAGTCATATGTGAAATAACAGCAGCAAGAACAGCACAGAAGCAGCAGCAGAAGCAAGAACAACAAAAGTCATAGCATCTTCAGTTTTGCTGAGAAATAAATATGATGCCTATGATGATATTACTTACTAATACATTCCACCTCCTTTCAAGAGAAAGAACACGAGCAAAACAACAAAAAACTGAAACAACATCAAAACAACTAACTGGAAGGCGCGTTCGATAGTGAAATAGACCGAAGATTTTGGTTGTATTTATGCGTATGGGAGAATAGTCAACCTCCCCATGCTAAACACAACGCACAAACTTTGCCACGCATCACACCGCGCCACACTATGTCGCAACGACTCATGTCGCACTTTTCCACACCACACCGCCTTATTTCTTCGTTCACAACCAACCCATCAACAAAATCATCTTGCAGTATGTATATCTAGTAGGAATAGGTATAGGGCAGTCTTTTTACTTAATTTTTATTTTCATAAATTGTGAAGTGTGTACTTCAATGAATGCGATTATCTGTTTGCGAGTTAGTGAAAAGTCAAAAATTCTTAAGCGCGGGGTCAGCGGTTGTCATCATGAAGTATCTATTCGCGCAAGCTATAGCCATTGTTCTAAGCACGAAGGAAAAGATATTCATGTAGATACATACATACATACATATATGCTTATTTACCCTAAATTAAAGACATAAAATTCCTTTTGTAAAATATATGCATACACACACACATACATGCATATGGACAGACAAGCGAGGCAAATAGCGAAATCGACAGCGACAACGACACATTGCTAACGACATCGTAGTCTCCTCCGCCGTCAACGTCTCATACACATCAGCAGCCGCAACGAGAATGAAATGCCGAACAATAAAAACCCTCAAATGACGCGCGCGAGTGTGGCGTTTTAGGTTGGTTTGGGTGGCGCGGACTCTTAACTGGCTTACTTCGCGCTGTGGCTGGCTGCGTTGTTTGTATAAAAGGAGAAAAGGCATAAGACGATTTCAATAGAAAAGTGTATGTATCTCCAGTTTTGATGTTATGTAGAGTATTTTTCGTTGTCGTCGTCGTAGTCCTCGTCATCGTCGTCGTATGTATCTTACAGCATAAATCACATTCAATTGAGTTGCTCAAGTGCACTCAAAGGTGGATGCCAAGCTGTGAGCTAAGCAATTGTAGTAGGTTCGCGCACGCTCAAAGGTGATAGCGGGCGGTATGTGGGGAAGGATGTATGTCGAGGAAAATATTCGTTTAATTTACGAGGGCAATTTCATCAATCAGTGAAATATAAGTTATGTCTAAAATGTTATTGCATGTAACGTATGAACGCAACAGAACTAAATGGAAGAATCAGGTTCACCTTGAGTCTAGCACAGATCGCACTACATATAAAACACTACAATGCATTTAAAATAATGATGGACGAGGAAGAAGTACATGTTTTCTTTTACATTACTATCGTATAAAGCCCGAAGTACTAATATAGAGCCTCCCAAAGCCCATTATATCGCAACAGATATCAATGATTCATTAAAAGATTAAAGAAGAAGAAAGATTAAAGAACTATCCTACCAAGTCTGGAAAATCCCTCTTTAACACGGTGAGCGCCTAGGGGAACCCCTGGCTCTACACGGCGGTCATAAGGCCCATCCTGACGTACGGAGCCATAGCGTGGTGGCCTGCCCTGGACAAGCAATACAACACTAAAAAACTAGACAAAATACAAAGGGCAGCATTCGTAGGGGTAATATGTGCATTTAGATCTTGCCCGACGGACGCACTAAACGTTATACTTAACCTGCTGCCACTGGCCCTCCACATCAGATATACAGCGTTCAGCACAACCATTAGGCTAAGGGAGTCTAGATGCTGGAAAGAAAAACGATATGATCACAGTGACATCCAAACAAGGCTCGCCGATATGGATTTGACAACAGATTACCTCTCAAAAACCACTGATCTTCTACAGGAATTACAAGGTGCAGATACCCTCTAGAACGGATTGGTCGGCCGACAGAGCTGGCAGGGAGGGGGTCACCTCACTCTACACTGAAGGATCCAAAATGGACTGCGGCGTCGGCGCAGATGTCTTCTCCAACCAACTAAAAGTCGCAATCCCCATCCGTCTTATAAACACATCTTCCAAGCAAAGCTGCAAGGAATAGAGAGGGACTGCATCTTCCTGCTGCAGAACCGGGTAGACGGTGAGGTAGTCATATCCTCCGACAGTCAAGCAGCGCTCAAAGCGCTAGAATTACACATCCTCTAAAGCCGTCGATAACTGTAAGAGGGTGCTACGTGAAGCAGCTAACCAGGTAGCTATCACACTCAGCTGGGTACCCGGCCACAGGAACAGTGACGGCAACGAAAAATCGGGTGAAATAGCAAGGACAGGAGCATCATTAGGCATCACGGAAGCAGTACCGGTGTATCGACCACTCACATCAATTAAAAGAGGCATTCTCACCTATCTTAGGATAATAGCAATCTGTGATTGGTACTATACGGACACCTGTAGAATCACCAAACTAATCTGGCCAGAGTACAACCAGAAAAGAACCGATGATCTACTAAATAGGTCTAGGGAGGAAATATTCAGAATCACAGCCACTATTACAGGGCACTGGCCGTTTGGCCCACACGCGGGTAGAATGGGTACCCACTACAATGACAGGTGTAGGAGCTGTAGACAGAAGGGTGCCGAGGAAGCGGTTACTCACTTCGTCTGCGAGTGCCCAGCCCTCGCGAATTTTCGGTCCCGAACTCTAGGCAATTATGTGTTGCCGGACTTAAGGGCGGTGTTAAACTGCCGCATCAAGGACATCAGTATTGTTTTAAACAAGTGGTTTGAGTAAAACAATATGCAGGGTACATCAGCCTAAAAATATAATTGGTTCCAGGAGAAAGTGCATCAAAATGGCGCCTAGAGCGCTACTTGGGCTCGGCTCCATAGCCGGGCAGCACAGCAACCAAGGGAACCCCCAATGAGGGGTTTTATCCCCCTAAACTGCGGAACCTGACTGTAAATGCCTTACTATTAAAGTTAAAACGGATTTTGCCAAAACATTGCTTGCGCTGATGGCATAGCCAACAGTATTCGGAAAACATCTTAGCAATCTAGGCATTCTACACCAGACAACGTCACTTCAAACTGTTTCGATAAATGCGGCCTCAAAATGAATCTAGTGAAAACTGAAATAGTTCGGTTCACACGGCGCCAGCTTTAAGCCAATGGTATTAAATGGGCTGACGGCTAAACTCTCACCGGTGGTTAAATACCTCGAGAACAGATCCGGAAAGCCCATCTAAAGCAGCCATGAGTGAAACTTGAGGTTTAAACCCAAACTTAACGCAGTCGATGTACGCCGCTGTCGTTATTTTATTCTACAGCATCACGGTTTGAAGGCTGGCCTCGAAAGAAACAGCACATTCTGCAGGATGACCAAGGAGCAGCAGCCAGCCGCAAAGCTTATATCAGAAATTAAGATATTCCAACCGTCGCTCAAAACAATAAGCTATTCATCAGAATGCCAGAGGGACACGTATGGAATGATTTTTCTCTTTTAGTCCACGGCAGTCATAGCGGCAAACATAGCGGCAATGTGGGGTATATCCTTAGAAGATAGTGAGTAACATCATTCGTCTTGCTGCACGCAAATGCTGGCTCGCGTTCGTATTCACCAAGAAAGCTTATATCATATGGACACGTCCAGACAACCTTTGCCTCGTATAAATGATAACCGAACTTTTACTATTTAAATCGTATCTCCTTATGCCCACAACGAATCCATATCAGCTGAGCGTACCAGGCGAGTGCATTGTAATCCTAGGAAGTATTGAACAATTCCTTTGCAGATGGCCTGCTCTGGTCCGGGCATATAAGTAATGCCTGAATAAGCCTCATCGACTGTTTAGTGAAGTTTTGTTAAAGTGTTTCATATTTAAATGAGGAAGAACATTAGCTGGTTCGGTGGCATTACAATGGGCCAAACGGCTTAAGGTGGAGCAGTTACTCTTACTAATTTTAAGCTTTGTCTTGACCGAACTTTTTCGCGGAAGAGATTTATATCTCGAACCCCGTTACTAGAAGGAATAATCCGTCTTTGCGTTAATAAAAAATTATGTTCCATTAAAGTACTTAGGCATCTATTATAACGAATTTCGTAAATAAACGAAGTAACTGCTGTCATCGAGCAACGAGTCAGCGCATACGCGCCTTGACAACCACGCTACTGTTGGCAGCCATAATTTCGAAATAGTAAAAGCATCAACACTAGCAACAACATCAGCACTGAAATCCATCGAAGAATCAATCTTGCCAATAAATGCTACTTTGTACTAGGTAGGCAATTGAAAAGTAAAGTCCTCTCTCGGCGAACGAAAATCATACTCTACAAGTCACTTATCGTACCCGTCCTGCTATATGGGGCAGAAGCATGCACCATGACAACAGCAGATGAAGCGGCTTTGGGAGTGTTCGAGAGAAAAGTTCTTCGAAAGATTTATGGACCTCTACGCGTTGGCGATGGCGAGTACCGAAGAAGATTTAATGACGAGCTGTACGAGCTATACGCAGACATCCACATAGTCCAGCGAATTAAAACACAGCGGCTGCGCTGGCTAGGCCATGTTATGCGAATGACAGATGATGCTCCGGCCAAGAAAGTGTTTCTATCGGAACCCGCCTATGGAAGCAGAGGTAGAGGGCGGCTCCAACTCCGTTGGAAGACCAGGTGGAAAACGATTTAAACTCCCTTGGTGTGACCAATTGACGCCGGTTGGCGGAGTGAAGGAGCGACTGGCACGCCTTGTTGGACGGCCATAACCGTTTAGACGGTTAAGCTCCAATTAAGTAAGTAAGTAATTTAACATAACGATGGTAGGGCTCACGCTATAAAGACTTATCAAATTCCCCTTATTTATATTTAAAACTATGCAGATGAGAAAGATGACGACTATGACGATGAAGACGTGGCCCATACACAACTATGTAAATTCGAACAACACGTGCGAACGAAACAAAAAGATTCGAAAAAGTTTTATTGAAAAATCATCATAAAAATCGCTCTAAGACAATAGAGTTGTTGGTGCACACATATATTTTTTGCTCTTTTCATGCTGCTTCATTTTTACTTACTTTTCTCCCTCTGAAAATCCTTTTTAACAGCAACCAATGGACGGCGTCGTCGTCTGCTCAACGGCCGAAAACTCTTCGCGACGCATCGTTCATTTCTTCTTCGCATAAATCCAATACAACTCTCAAGTCGACTGCTGTGCTGGCTGGCTGCGCGCGGTTGAACAGCAGGTTGAGTAGCTGGCTAGGTTGTGGTGTCAACGCGCACATTAGGAATTAAAAGATGAAATCAAAAACGTGCTCGAAATGCAAAACCGAACGCAAAATTCCTCTATCATCCTCTTTACACATCGTCGCTAGCAAGTGCTGTTGTTTGTTTATTCCTGCTGCTGCTGCTGATGCTTCGGCTTGAAATTCTAAGAAGTCAACTACCTTGGACGCCATCTAGTTGAGTTGGTACTACAATGTTCCGTATAGATAGAACTAATACTTGAGTACGTACTTAAATTCTTCGGTTCGTTCGGTAGGCTCGACGTAATCGACACCTCATGCAATTTTACTCAGCATAAATTTATAGGACGATTTTAATTTTGTTTTTGTTTTTGTTTTTCGATTCTCTCTAAATGCGTACTCCTTTTTCTTGCTCTTACTATCCTTTGTTTTTGTTGTTTTTGGTTGGGTTTAAAGTGCATACTCGCACTTCTTATCCGAAATTCATCAGCAAGCACCTTTTGCATACCCCAAAAACTTGCAATTGCCGCAAGTTTAGAAAACTCCAGCTAATTGCAAGATATTCTGTCGACTACAAGAGTGCGCTGTGCGGGGAAACTATTCAGTTTAGAGTGGGCGCGTTGTGTGTAGGATGCGCGATTAGGGTTGATATGTAGAAACAAATGGTGTTGTTTATGTGTTGTGTTTGCTTAGGAAAAAATGTGAAAAAACGGCTGGCATGTTCTGAGAAAGATGTTTCCTTCGTCTTGATAATTGATTGACAGATGGGAGCAGAAAGGCGCACAATCAGATACAGAAAATAGTATGTGGTCTCAACGCATGAGAAAAGGTGAATATTGATTTTTAAAATTTTCCATCTCCATCTCCAAATTCAAATTTTTTTGAACTTTAATAGCGAAATCTTACCAAGAATATTGTCTATGTCTTTGTATGATCAAAAGTGCGTAGGACAAGGATGTGATTGTAGTTGTACTTTAGCGCAGATTTATAGTGGGGTGTGGGGCTATGTCAGAAGCATAATGGAGTAACACTTATGGGTAAATGTTTACAATTCAACGACCACACTCAATTACGACCCCCTACATCTTCGTTCGTATACTGTTGGGAGCATGTACAAATCATGTATGGTATGAGGGAAACAACCCGTGTTACGTAGGGAGGAGGCCCTATTTGGGCTACTTTCGACTTATTTCATTTAAGCCTTCACTATGTGGCTTCAACTGACCAGTTTGCTATGTATGCGAATGCGAGTTAGATTTATAAATCTTCGCAGCGCGTATTGTACGCTGGTTGTGTGACTTGGTACATAAACGAACACATGGAGTTACATTACTTTTTCTACTTCGCCGACTTCAACCCGGCGAAAGTGTACATTTTGGCAGCACGTAATGAAATGACCGTTCCATGAACAAGGAAGATTCTGTTATATCATTGGTCATGTAAAGCAGCGCAGGCTATATTTTTTGTGAGAGAGAGCCTTGGTTGAAGAAATGCTGGATGTTGCACATACCCACAGGGCAACAAAGCTTAGCACAATATGTCTAAGGCCGTGTCCATATTTGAAAAGAGAGGAAAACGCATTTTCTACAAATGGATAAGGGTTTGAAGTTTGAAGGATTCAACATGTACCTTAAGTGTGATAACGGAACGGTAAAATAATCTTAAGCAAAATGCCTCCGAAACAGTTCTGTGGAAAAGATTTTAATATGCTAGAATTACAGAATTGAGACACATTTTCTGTGCCTCACAAAAAGAGGCCATAAAGACAGCAATTATAACATACCAGCAGCAGGGGAGGACACGGGGTAAGAGAAAGACGTCGACATAAGATATGTGGGATTGCAGGAAGACAAACAGCTTAATGATGTTTCGAAACCTTCAACATAGTAAAATGATGTCACGGAACTCTATCTGCTTTTTGTGATGGTTTCGTTCGATGTTCCGTTGATTCAGCAGTTATAGCTACTACGGAGGTGGCGATACAAACTATAAAGGCGAGTTTCGGCTTTGTTACATACTCTAAAGCTTCTTACAAAAACCCAACACCTAGTAATGTGGTTGATATCATATTGAGCTCTGTGAGTGATATGTCAAGGCATGTGCGCATGGTCCTTGATTGGTCATCCTTCTGATCTGATAGGTCATCCTTGTCAACCCTAGGGAAACGGATTGGATCAAATTCTAAAAATCTTTAGGTAGAAAGCTTGGGAGACTTGGGTAGATTACCAATCCAACAGGGATTCCCTCAAAATATAAAAAACCTCCTGCCCTCTGAAAAGATGCACAGGTTAAGCACATGTGTCATTATGGAGTAAAGAGCTGACATTTTTAATATGCCGAAAGTATTGGAAGGCAAGAAGTGCTGGAACGAAGATAGGGATCTTTTGAGAAGGTACAAGCGGGAAATTATGAGTGCAACGAGAGCCATATCTAAATATATTTGTGCAGATATCGAATAATCTGTCGCAACAGCAATATAAAGCAAAATCTTGTCCAGGGTCGAAATAGATCAGAAACTGATGAAGACGATGCGCTTGTTGTGGTTTGTGACTAACACCAAAACCGAGGGGACAGTTACAACTTTTTCCGTATATGATTGAATCCTGTGCTGCACTATTGTAGAACTGCTTCCGTCTTCCTACGAAAACGAGAATGATCAGTCATTTGCACTCAAAAGATGCAATGCCCATAATTCAAACATCCTTCCTACTCAAAACCCTATAAGGATAATGAAATACGAACATGGATGAACAGCTGCTTTCCTCAGCACCACACGCGTACACAAAAGGTAATTTGGTCGACTGTGTTGCTTATGGTAGTTATAAGCGAGTTAACGAGTTAGATCGGCTGCATGTTAAGAGGGCCACGACACAAGGCGGGGTACTACACTTCCGCTCTGAAATGTCATCATGTTAATATTTACCGTAGTTCAAATAGGAACCCGTTAAAATTTTAACATACGCAGATGACGTGTCAGTATACATATTTGGCAAATGCCTGCCAAGAATTAGCACTCTGATGAATGAGGCGCTTAGGGATATACATGCCTGGGTTAGATGACGGATCTAGCCTAGTTTACTAAGAATTATAAAATCGCAAATTGGACTTCCTAAGCCAGGAGAGCGATTGCTACGAAACTAGAGCGGACATACGCTTATCAATGATCACTATAACTCAAGCTTAGAAAACTACCCCGTTAGATGTGCTTTTACAGTCGGACAGACTACCTGAATCCGTGCCTGAGAGGAAATGGCGGAAGATACGATACACGTGTGGACCGATGATTTCAAGCTACTAGAGGGTGTAGGGTTTGGGGTATACTTTGCTGATCATACAAGTTTCCAGATCCCTATACAGTCTTTTAAGCGGATGTGGTAGCCATTAAGATTGCTGTGGTTGTGTTTACAGTGCTTCGCCCCATTCAATAGAGCGGACCACTCCAAATTCCCAAAAAAGACCTCTAACTTACTGATATGGCAAAATGGTCAATGCAATAAAGCGATTCGCCTCAAATCCCAAAAAAAGTCCTCTAACGGGTGTCCAAGGAAACTAGCAGTTTCAACAGGGTTGGACCATAGCGATGCTATTAAGGGCATTAATTCCACATTACAATTGAAAATATGGTTAGTGTCATGGTTCGCATGTAAAGCAAACCATACTTATGTCGGGTTGATTCTGGAAATAAGAGTTTAACCTGTTACAGTATCCAGAACGAGATTGTGCCAGAGTAACTCGTGTCTCCCTATTCTGCAAGGTTTGTGTACGGTTTGTGACAATGAAGCAAAAACTGTGTATTCAGCATTTCATTATACCCCTTTATGTTGAGCTATTTTGCCTCACTAGCTGGTGTTCAGTGGTCATAAGAAGATATCTCGTAGCAGTTTCGAGTTCAGTACATTGGCAGCCTTTCCAGTGTGTATATTTTTAAGTCAAGCGACTAATCCGGCCACGTGCACATTCGCTGCCCGCCATTTGCTGTGTAGGTTGTTACATCGTTTTTTTATCCTTTCCCCAAGTGCTGTCGGCAAGCGACTTGTGGCTTTTCCTTAAGACAGAATTTCGGAGGCATGTGTTCTGCATAGCATTTCAGAGTGCAAAGAAGCATTGGAAAGAATGTAAACAGAGTAAACTTACATCTACATTGACTTCCCGCTCACAAAGGCATAGGGGAGGGTAAGGAATAGGTTGATCGCATTGGGTGAGAAAAAGGGAATATGTTGAACATGATCAAACAATCAGGCAAGGCGGGGAAACCAAGCTCGAGGCCGCGCAGTTCAAACATTATTTGCAAATCTCATAACATTTGACTAACAAAGTTTCGTCTTCTCGCCTAAAACAGAGAACAGTCAGCTCATGATGAATGTTCTTACAGAGAAATTTCCATTGGCATCTTACGCACATAATCAGCTTAGGTCAGCGATCGGCATACATATATAGGAAAGGTCGGCTTCAGAACCAAACGGTTGAGCATATATTGTGTTCGTGTTCTGGGCTATTCGGAGGGGTAGAATTTTCCGATTTAGAAGTAACAGATTGGTTGAACAGACATGCGAAAACACTATGGATACATTCAGTCTAGTTGAGGCCCCTACTGGCCGAGGAGTTCAACACAAACTAATCTTACCTCAGTTATAACAAAACAGCATCTCATGGTTCGTCTAGACAATTGAGCGCCGAACGAGAATGTGGAAACCCAACGCTGCCGAACATTTGCGCTTTTTTCTGAAATTTTTTTTTTCTTTTTTTGCTGAAGTTCACATTTTAGTTCAAATAAAGCAAGATCGAATGTTTTTTGAATATTATATATAAACATCTCTGTATTCGTTACAATTTATCTTTTTTTTTAACTTTTTGTTCTGGACTCATATTACATTGAAAGTGAGACGCGAATGGGTTCTCCACAGAAGCTGCTTTATCTCACACGTCACTGTGGTGAACATACTCCATGTAGGTAATTTTGAGAAATATCAAATCTCAGATATGCTGTGGAGCAAATACGTAGTGGACATTTACGCTATTTTTATTTACCTTTATTAAAAGCAGTGAAGTGAATAAATTCGTATCTAATAAAAAATGACGATCGACGCAAAAGGTACGGAGGGTTGCTTGTCTCGCTTTGGAAATCAGCTGTTTATAATGCAATGTGGTCGTATGCTTAGCGTTATAAATGTATTTAAACGGCGTATTAGTTTACTGTGTCTGTATAAAGCAGCTTTTAGAGGGCGGATCAATAAGCCAATGTTTAGCTGAAGCCAACGAACGAAAGTAAGATAGAAGGTTAGGTTTGGTTGAACTGGTCGGTTCCGGAGGACATCACATAGAATGCATGAGTCCGTCGTGCTGTGCTCTGCGATATTATTGCCTTAACTGCGGTTGAACTGTTTTCTTCCAGTTGTCTACTGCTGTGGTTACGGCTACTACTTTCCGCCTTACAAAAACGCTGTAGTGATCTAGCAGCTTGTACGATCTATTTATTTCCGGATTAGTATACACATAAATCACAGTATTCAGCAGATCCTAACGCTTCCATAACTTTAGAATCATCGGTGTGCGCCAACCATACACCTCTATTGTGACTCTAAGAGACCTTAGAAGCGCAGATACGAAATAAAATAGTATATTCGTCCTGTAATTGATGACGCTATACTACTATGGTCGTATGGTCTGCGCTTGGGATAGAAATTCTTTCCACGCCTATGGCTACGTCCATTTCTATACCTCTTCAGGACTCAGCGCCTGTGTTTCTTCAATTCGAGAATTTTTCCATCACGAGGTATGCGGAGCTTTATTGGATACAAATAGTATCGGCAACGTTTAGTCGTGTTTTCCGAAAACCAAGTGGTAAGCGATGATTATACCAGCGATGTTGTTACATTCTGGCAACGAAATGGCTAATGCGTTAGCATGCGGAAATCGGCAGTTAATATCGCAGAAGCGGTGTGAAACTACACATTAGCGCTTTTGGAGTCAGAACGTACGCGCCACTCCAATATACTAAGCAAACTCGAAAGATTGAGAAGTGCTCGACTACGTTATTATTTGTAAACTGTACATATTTACGCCAAGCTTATGGTGCCATTGTTCAAATTGTAGCTACATACATACCTATTGGACTTGTGCGAGTACTTTTCTTGACATTAACTCATGGCTGTCTTTCACACGTTGATGTGAATAAGACATAACGCGTGTCTTGTTTGCCTGCGATAGGATTAGTCATGCAGCTCGTGGGAAAGAGTCTACGGTACACACAGAAGATTCCCATGCGCTTAGATCATCTTCATTCCCGACTACTACAGCATATCACTGTAGTACTCCTACAAAATATAGGCGTAACTATTTAGCAGTAAGAAGCGTACTAATAAGATGTAATCAGCACAATGCGCATACAAACGGATGGCTTCGAAACACGACTGTGATACGGTAGACAAATGTAAACGTTCAGACCGCGTACTTGAAATTTGACAGTATAGCCATAAAGGCTTAGACTCGAGGATGTTTCACCGTTAATAAAGTAAAGGAAACCGCAAGATAGGAAATGTCCGTGTTTGATCAAACGGTTCTGGAGGATTCTTTACCACAACGCCAGCTAGCTACCCATGAATATTTGAATAGGGACTCGTTTAAAGCAATGGAAGGGTTTCTTCTCGAGTTGGTTTTTACAGATTTTGAGTTGAGCGTAAAGCGCGGTAAGTATTTGAACTTGGGTTTGACTGTTTGACGGTAATATGGTATTTGGCAAATTACTTACTTACTTACTTAATTGGCGCTTAACCGTCTAAACGGTTATGGCCGTCCAACAAGGCGCGCCAGTCGCTCCTTCGCTCCGCCAACCGGCGCCAATTGGTCACACCAAGGGAGTTTAGATCGTTTTCCACCTGGTCCTTCCAACGGAGTGGGGGCCGCCCCCTACCTCTGCTTCCATAGGCGGGTTCCGATAGAAACACTTTCTTGGCCGGAGCATCATCTTTCATTCGCATAACATGGCCTAGCCAGCGCAGCCGCTGCGTTTTAATTCGCTGGACTATGTTGATGTCTGCGTATAGCTCGTACAGCTCATCATTAAATCTTCTTCGGTACTCGCCATCGCCAACGCGTAGAGGTCCATAAATCTTTCGAAGAACTTTTCTCTCGAACACTCCCAAAGCCGCTTCATCTGCTGTTGTCATGGTCCATGCTTCTGCCCCATATAGCAGGACGGGTACGATAAGTGACTTGTAGAGTATGATTTTCGTTCGCCGAGAGAGGACTTTACTTTTCAATTGCCTACCTAGTCCGAAGTAGCATTTATTGGCAAGATTGGTTCTTCGCTGGATTTCAGTGCTGATGTTGTTGCTAGTGTTGATGCTGGTTCCCAAATAAATGAAGTCATTTACTATTTCGAAATTATGGCTGACAACAGTAGCGTGGTTGCCAAGGCGCATATGCGCTGACTCTTTGCTCGATGACAGCAGGTACAGGCAAATTACGTTACCGTAAATTGGAAACACTTTCGCAATCATGACATAAGGGATGGTGTTTTTCAGCGTAATTTGGCATAGGCGGATAAGCTTAGCAATAGACGCAAATGTATGTAGGTTAGATAGGCGTCTGCGCTTCACCTGCTCTCATTTTGTCAAACAAAGAGGAATGGTCCTCCGTAGATAACGGGTTAGGTTGCACATCCTGTATTGAAATTTTCAATGCTTATAAACTTGACACATTCGCTCAACCAGATGTTTACTAATGAACTTACGAAGGATGCGATGCACCTTCCGCACTCCTGCCAGACTGATGAAAACCGTTCGCCTAAAAATCTGTGTCGTCTTGTCTGCAGTCATGAAAATCGGCACAAAAAAATTATTAATCGGCTCCTCTTTCTTCTCTTCTAGTTAGATTTTGTAGAGAGCGCTTGTTCGTGTGCGCCCTCATCGAAGCATCGGTGCAATAGCACAGCGACCTGTGATGATACCAGTAGTACTCTCACTGCATAATTATTTAGTTAGTAGTTTAACTCATTATTTTTCTATCCAAATATGGCCATAAGGACCTAGAGAACTCAAAATCAACCCAGTTTGTTCTCAGCATTTTCGTTGTATTAAAAGTATATTTCTCGATTTTCATCAGGAGAGTGTCGTGATGGTCGTACGGCGCTGCCCTTTTAATTTCTAACCATTTCGAAACCTTTCCTGACCATCTCTCCGCCAAAATCATTCCTTGCAGCACAACAAAGGGAGACACTAAAATACCCTATGGACTTCAGCGAAACTCTATATATGGCATAGACCTGGAAGACACTGTAAGAATCAGGGAGTCAGTTACTACTGATTGACTAGGGTGGTTACAAGGTATATGGTGAATTTTAATATTTGTTCTATCCTTCGGGGCACCCTCCTATAGATCAGAAAATGATTATTGCAAAGTTCAGGCCAATCCGATAATATTAACACGTGCCTCATTGAGGTCAAAGTTAGGAAAAACAGCGATTTTTCAGAAAAAAATTTTAGTGTTTCGTCAGTAAAAGTGAAACCATTTATGCCAGGAACTTGACTCGTGTGCCATTGAATATTGTAATGTCCATAGACGTTTGCATAGAAATTCGAAATTACGTATATCCACTATGACCTGATCTGATAAATGCTAAATACTGCTAAAAATAACCGTTTTATAAAAATATTATTAAGATCAAAATCAAAACAAATAAAATTACCTATCGAATGGTGTACGAACCAAGTTCCTGGCATAAATGGTTTCACTTTTACTGACGAAACACAAACATTTTTTTCTGAAAAATGCCTCTTTTCCTAGCTTTGACCTCAATGAGGCACGTGTTAATATTATCGGATTGGCCTGAAACTTTGTATGTATAATTTTCTAATCTATTGGCATATTTAATGGGGGTGCCCCAGCGGAAAATCTAAAATTGATTTCTTGTGGCCACCCTAGATGCTTCGAGTGCAATGTAGACCGAGTTCCATTTTTCATTTTTAGGCAGTCTGTGTAGGATATAATGTACTTATTGCTGTCGAAGCTTCTCTCCCATTCCTCCATCCGTATCGGATGTTACGTCAGTTTTGACATCATATTAACATCCTCTTGCCATATCATCTATTATCGTTGCGATCGCATATTCGGTTGATTTCCACATGTTGCATTTTCTCAATCTATTAAGCTATTTTGTGCGAATGAGAGATGATGCTCTGGCCTAGAAGATATCCTTAACTGAAACCGCCTCTGGAAGCAGAGCGGCTCGTCCCCGCTGGAAAGACCAAGTGGAAGATGATTCAAATTCCCATGGTGTTACCAATTGGCGCCAGTTAGCACAGCGAAAAAGCGGCTGGCGCGACTTATTGTATGGCAAAACTGCACCTTATATCCCGATGCATGTTAGTCTTTCCACCTTCATAAACTATAGCTCATTGCTCTTTTTGTCAAGCGCCTTACACCAAACTAGACTTCTTAGCGTTGGTATCAGTCAATTGACTGCGTTGTACATACAAAAGGTGATATACGGCGACAAGTAGGCTCTTTCGGAAATGTGATACGCTGTCCGGGCTTTCTTTGATCTCTCCTTAACTTTCCTCTTCCAGTTTAATTTAAATCGAAATCTATTGCCAGACAATGACTTTAGCAGAGAGTTATCGTTGTGCCGATAAGTTTCGGTAAGTTGAAGACCGGGAATTTATTTTAGTAGGGAAAAGTGTATGTTCCCTATGTTCCCATAACAAAATGCCGCCACGTGCTATATCCACTTCTTTAATCGCTGGAAAGTATTTACCTCGTATGAGTACGAATACGACGTCAGGGCATAACACTAACCTTGTTCTTTTAGCCCTAAAGAGTTTCAGGATTTCGCTGATTATTTGTACCTACAGGATATACTCCCTGGTACCCATTCTACATTTACTCTGCAGCATATACAAGGGATTACTTGTGGTACAAGTACCCAGCAGATACCCTCAGTTTTAACGCTATGGAAAGCACCGCCAATATAGGAAACTTGGGAGGATGTACTCCATGTGTAAGGTTGAACTGGCCTGTCAAAAAGGACCTCCCATAGACTAAATGCATCCATAAAGTTACCAGAATATGTTTGACGACCAAGCGGAAAACCCCCAAGTATGAAGTAGGACTTATGACTTCTTGGCAAAGAATTTTTAAAGCACCAATCTTAAATGCTGCCCCGAGATCTCTGACAACTGTGCCGCCTCAAGTAGCTGGAGCCTTGGCTTCGCGAGCGCAGTACATGACCACAGAACGCGATCAACTGTTTCTTCCTGCAATCCGCGCCTCTCATATCTGCTGTTACTTACGATACCTAATTGTGTATTGCTTGTAGTCATGGAGTTATCGATGGCGCCGTCTGCGCCCTAAAGTGCGTCAGCCTTGTCATTTCTACCTGAGCTGCGTCCATCAGGTGCAAGGCACCGTTGTCATTTATGTGCAGATGAATAGGGCTCTTACAGTTCAGCTTCTATACACCAGGTGCCGTAAGGAACCCCATAGCTGTGTTGTGCAATTAACAACTGAGATAACTGATGTATATTGAATTGGTTTAGAGACAAACCGGTTTCGGCGTTGTGCCATCTTGAGTGTCATTTTGCGAACGAAGTGTCATCGTTCCAATATAAATAAATATAAATAATAAAACAATAGTATATTATAATTAATTATGTTTATATAAAAGCTGGTGCAGGGGATTGGAAACACGCCCCTTCCATCCGTCCGATAAGAGTGGCTCATTCTGCTGAGCTGCTAGCTTTTGTGTTGATCAGAATCAAATGCATTCCCACAGCATAAATAATAAAACTGTGTAATCTTAAGTTTTGGAACAGGACAGGATTGGAAATACGTTCTTTCCAACCTCCCAATAACAGTGCCTTATAACTCTGAGATCCGAGTCATATGTGTTATAGGAATCTATTGCATGCCGACAGCCCAAATTTTAGAAATCCTATTATTATTAAAATGTACTTATAAAATTGTAATAATGTACGTTTTAGGCTTTAAACACCGTAATAATAAATAAATAATAATAATAATATACATCAATTATCCAACGTCGAAAAATCAACAAAACAAAATGAGCCTGAGCAACTTTTCGAAACAAAATATTCGTGCTATGTCATCAGAGTCACTGTCCACCAACACAGACGTTTTCATTAAAAGGACAAGCAACTGCTTTGTAAAGGTGACTTGCAAATTTTAACGCTAATTGCTTTCTCAAAACACACATCGCGATACTCTGAAGTATGCAAATAATAGAAACAAAAAACTAATTTTAAGCGTCCTGCTGCGCACAATATTGAAAGCTAGAAAAAGTTAAAATTGCATTTGTAAATCTTCACGGCTACAAAAAATGTAAAAAAGAAAACAATGAAAAAAAATCTTAACCTTCTGTTGTTGACAAATAGCTTACAGCGAAAGAAAAAAAAATGTCATAATTTTTTCCAATTTCCTAAAAACACAAAGGTAAAAATTAACGAATTCGATCTCAAAATATAAGATGCCACGAAGCGCGACATTAAAAACCAGCAACAAGAAAAAAAAAAAAAAAACAAAATTAAAAATGGAAATTCGCACACACCTTGATAAATGTACATACTACATATGCAAAGATTATGCGTACAAAGAACATCGAAAAAAAACAAAGGCCAAAAATATCACGTCAAACATATTGAGTCTTTCAAATGCAGGATAAGAACTCGGTATTACAACAATAAGTCGACAACCCTAAAATGCGAAGAATAAAGAAAACATACATGCAAACTTGGAATGGGGAATGAACAAAGTAGATGAGGATAAAATGATTACACGGTCCAGAAAAATATTAATAAATAAACTTACAGCCCAACGTTATTTTATAGGACGATGTGCGTGGATGATAAAAACACACAAAAAGGAAGCGTGAATTTATTTGTCTATAGA
This sequence comes from Eurosta solidaginis, assembly GCF_040869045.1. Lineage (NCBI taxonomy): Eukaryota > Metazoa > Arthropoda > Insecta > Diptera > Tephritidae > Eurosta > Eurosta solidaginis. The sequence continues at coordinate 84,315,359 of NC_090319.1, read as the reverse complement.
ATATATTTTATAGTCATTCTCTGTACATTTTCTTAAAATACAGTAGAGGGCAAGCAAATGCAACCACGATTAAAAATAAATAAAGAAATATATTTTAACTCGTAAAGATCACAAACGGGGACCAGCATGCGTGGTAGCTACCGGGTGGGAGAAGTTCACTGGGACAGCAGAGAGGTCTGTTGTGAAAAAACATAGTACCAACCTTGACGTAAGGTATAGCTTGCGAGACCTTACTACTTTCGCCTAGTTGTGGCAAAAGCTGCAAGGAGTTCATATTCATTTTAGAGCATAGGATACGAAGAAGTGTTCATGGTGGCCCCATTTTGAAAATACGCATTTTCTAAATACGCATGGTTGCACTGCACGTGTCTAGCAGCTTTCGATTGCTGTTTCTATGCGTATGTATTGCTTTGGTAAGCATGCGCTTTTTGTCTATTTTTTGTTCAATATATTACTTCAAACAGTATGCACACAATACTATAGGCTCATTCTATTTCAAGACACCCGGTCCGCGCAGGACATGATTTTTGATTTCGATGAAATTTTAATATGTTGTTCTTTGGTCAAAAAAATTAAAAACACGTGTATTTTTTTTGCCTCAAAAAAATTTTTTTTCGGATTTATCGGCAATTGAATTCCATAAAATGCAGTCGGTATTTTATTCACCTATTTTTTCAACTGTCAATAACTTTGTCAAAAATTAACCGATTGTCATGATTTTTTCTTTGAAATGTTCGTTATTATATTTACTTTTATATAACTTTATAAACAATAGCAATAGTTTAAAAAAAAATTTTATTTAGTATTTAGTAAAAATTTATGACTTTTTCCAAAAATTAATTTCTCAAAAAACGTTACTTTTTTTGTTTAAACTTTTTCTATATTGAGTGAACAGTTCATAATTTAACTTGGCTAAATGCCTATTAGCCGAAACTTGTTGTTTTGGAGATATTAATTTTTGAATATTAAACATTTTTCCCCCCATTTATTGATGCAATGCATTACAGCATACAATAACTCAAAAATTAACCGATTCTCATGATTTTTTCTTTGAAATGTTCGCTATTACTTTTAATTTTATACAAATTTATAAACAATTGCATATAGTTACAAAAAAATTATTTTTTTAGTATTTAGTAAAAATTTATGACTTTTTTTTTCAAAAATTAATATTTCAAAAAACCGGTTATTGTTTTTTGTTTAAACTTTTTCTGTATCGAGTAAGCAGTTTATATTTAAACATGGGTAAATATCCATTGGCCAACGCTCGTTGTTTTCGAAATATGAATTTTTGAATATTAATCTTTTTTTCCCCATATATTAATGCATTACATATCAGCATACAAGGCAATCAATGCCAAATGCTTAAAATTAATTAAAATATCACATTTATTATTAAAAACATTCAAAAAAAAAAAATACACGTGTTTCATTATTTTGACCAAAGAACAACATATTAAGATTTCATCGAAATCAAAAATCATGTCCTGCGCGGACCGGGTGTCTTGAAATGGAATGAGCCTATAATATTATTTGTTTTAAATACAAAATTATTGTAGAAAATAAAAGAAAAAGAAAGAATTTTCTGGAATATTAAAACGAACCACATGGATAGCGGCCTTTCAGAGCTCCTAGCACCAACATTAGATGGTTCCCACTACTCTGGAAGTAGAAGTACATATGTATATGCCCAGTATTTGCTAGCTGACCCGAGGCCCATCGTGCAGGAGCAGACAAGTGGTGACCAAAGGAACTCCGAATTCCCAAAAGCCCTATATAACCGATTCAGTTTTGACCACTTCACACTCCATAACGACTGTTGTGTCTTGTCCTTAATCTTATCGGTTTTTCAATGAACATGGTTGTCGGCTAACAATTAGATTTGCTGTTAAGTGCTATTTTCCTATTGAGATCCGTTATACGCCCCTGAATATATACTGCCGTTGGTTGCATAGTTGCCACCTCAGTTACATAACCACCACAAAATATCCCCGCAAGAATATTTCTTAACCTTCATGCATAACTTCCGGATATTACTTAGCGGCGCATCTTGTAGTTTTGTTGCACTTTCTCTTTTTCTCAGACTTTAAATCTGACTTGTAAACTGCTTAGGATAGTACTATTACTATAGGTGAACAACTCAGTTATTCGATATATGTGACGAAGTTTTTGTTATCTAATGAATTCTCGGTTAGCAGCCGCAACCCATGATCGGAGTCACGTTAGTGAGTACACGAAGATACAAAAGTCAGACGTTTCGAAACGGATTCGGCTTTTACGAGTTTAAAGCGAAAAGGGAATACATACCAGGGACTATATAAATATTACAATAAGTAACGAACAAATAGATTTTTTTAAATAAAAACGTAGAGATGTCAATAATATTAAGACATTAGTCAGCAACTAATAGGAGAAGATATTTGGTTATAGTCTTTTAATGTCTAAATATTAAGACGATTTTTTCCTTGAAAATCTACAATATTTGGACTTCTCTCTGGCAACTGGAAAAAGGTCTCTTAAGCTAGCCCAACTATTCCAGCCCAATCAAAAAACGAGACCGTACTCAATTGCACAACATTTATTATACTGGTTTTTTTTTTTTAATTTGTGCAATTTAGTACGATCTCGCTTTTTGATTTGGGTGAAATGGTTGGGCTAGCTTGAGAGACCTACTGGAAAAACTCGACGACACTTGTAGCGCTTAGCCGATAAGCTAGCTTCATGTATTTGTCATCACGCTAGCTTCTGTTTTATTAAATTTTTTTATGCTATCAACATATTTGGACATTCTGACTCTATACTAGAGAATAATTGGAGAATGATGAAATGATGTTGAATATGAACTGGAGAACTATAATTTTTCAAAAGTTGGATAAATATTTATTCGATGTTTGTTGGAAGTCTGTTCAGGTATTTTTATATTCAGAGTGCTTTCCACACAGAGTATATTAACTTTGATTGGATAACGGTTGGTTGTACAGGTATAAAGGAATCGAGATAGATATAGACTTCCATATATCAAAATCATCAGTATCGAAAAAAAATTTTATTGAGCATTGTCCGTCCGTCCGTCCGTTAGCATGATAACTTGAGTAAATATTGAGATATCTTCACCAAATTTGGTACACTACCTTATCTGGACACAGAATAGATTGGTATTGAAAATGAGCGAAATGGGATAATAACCACGCCCACTTTTTATATATATAAAATTTTGGAAAACACAAAAAACCTGATAATTTAGTAAATAATACACCTAGAATGTTGAAATTTGACATGTGGACTGATATTGAGACTCTTGATAAAAATTTGGAAATTTTTTTTAAACTGGGAGTGGCACCGCCCACTTGTGGTAAAATCAATTTTACAAATATTATTAAACATAAATCAAAAACCGTTAAACCTATCGTAACAAAATTCGGCAGAGCGGTTGCCTTTACAATAAGGAATGAATTGAAGAAAAATTAACGAAATCGGTTATGGACCACGCACACGCAAGGGTCGTAGACGAATAAAATAAGCTATATCTTTGCAAAAAAAGAGCTTTATATCTATGGTATTTCATTTCCTAAGTGAATTTATAACAATAAATAGGAAAATCTTCAAATTTAAAAAAATGGGCGTGGCACCTCCCCTTTTATGGCTAAGCAATTTTCTATGTTTCGGGAGCCATAACTCGAAGAAAAATTAACGTATCGTAATAAAATTGGGTACACACATTTTCCCTATAGCAGGAAATATTTCTGGGAAAAATGGACGAGATCGGTTAAAGACCACGCCCACTTTTATATAAAAAATTTTTAAAAGGGTCATAGACGAAAATAATAAGCGATAACTTAGCAAAAAATAGTTTTGAATCAATGGTATTTCACTTATCAAGTTTTATTGTAAGAGGAAATGGGGAGACATTTTTTTAAACGGGCGGGGCCACGTGTTATGTAGAAAAGTTATTTATCTGAAATGAAATGTACAATTGAAGCTCACGCTGAGTATATAATGTTCGGTTACACCCGAACTCAGACACCTTTACTGGTTGTACTTAAACTTTCCATTACATTTCCGGGCGAATGTAAGTAATTCGAGATCAGTGTGCCAAAACCTTTGGCCAAATCACTCAGCTTTTTTAGTGAAACAAAAATGCGTGTGTCTCCGCTTCACGAGAAAGTGTCGTTCAAATTTGTCTCCGTGAAAAAAGTGTTCGTAACATTTCTAACACCACTACTGTACATCCGTTTATTCAAACAATACTAAGTATATTTGTTCAAGACAAGGACGAATTTGGCACGCTAAAGCAAAAGGGTTGATTCGATATACACCAAAACAAAAAGGAATTTATTATGCGGTTAATTATGTAGTACGTTTCATCGAAAATCTGCTATTTATTTCCTTCATACAAAAATCAAAAAAAAGGTCAAAATTCGACACGTTACTCAATCATACATACCTAGACGTTATATAGAAAAAACAATATCATAGAAAATGTCTACATGACTACATTCATTAATATTTCGTTTGCATTTACTATACTTATGTAGGTATGAATTAAGGTGTGTTTATTTTGTACATATGTATGTTCCAATTTTAGCATTTGCAGTCACAAGCAGGGTTGGTAGACCGAAATTCCTTATAAGTTTCTAATAACCAGCAAACAACACAAATAAGTAGAGAAAAAAGTGTGAAATAAGGACAGAAAATATTGTTTTGACAAAAAGTTATTCCGTGAAAAATTAGCGTGCAAAATGTGAAATGTTTTTAAATAACATGCTGTTGTTAAAAAAAAAACAAGCAAGGTTGTCTAAGTTTGGGTGTAACCGAACATGATATACTCAGCGTGAGCTTCAATTGTACAGTTCAATTCAGATAAATTACTTTACGTGGCACCGCCCATTTACAAGAAAAAAAAAAACGTCTCCCATTTCCTCTTACAATAAAACTTGTAAGTGAAACATCATTGATACAATCGCTAAAATATAGCTCTTTGTTCTATTCTACGACCCTTTTAAATTTCTTTTCTATAAAAGGTGGGCGTGGTCCATAACCGAACCCGTCCATTTATACTAGAAATATTTCCTGCAATAAAGAAAATATGTATTCCCAGTTTTATTATGATATGTTAATTTTTCTTCGAGTCATAGCTCCCTAAACAGAATGGCTTAGTAAATAAAATAATTAAAAATAATTTTAAGTTAAACGGTTTTATTGAAGAAAAAAAAACTTATAAATATAAAATAATTAGGTAGGTCCTAGGTACTAGAGATATACGCCGCCGATAAACACCGCCGCCGCCGCCGATTAGGGTCGTTTTTCGCACGCCGCCGCCGAATGTCAAAAATATCGGCGCGGCGGCGGCGGCGGCGTCCGGCGCGTTACTATTTTGTCTACTCGTTTAAGAATGTTTAAGCCATTTATTGTTCATGTCGAAAATTGGTCGGATATGGTCGAAAGTGGTGTCAACGCATCATTGCCAGTTATAAGAAACTAATTGCGAAATTTAACTCTTTCTAACTGTTCAAAAGTTATTTTAAAAAAAACAGGCGCTTTCGATGTCAGCTTAACACGGACTTTGCATCACCCAATTCACCAAGTTATTAAAACAAAACACTAATAGAAAAGTTATATATCTAATAAATTTATATGCTCACTTTGCATATTTTTTTCAAAAAATTAATAATGAACAATGAATTCAGATAAAATGACCCAAGGGGAACATGTTTTCAAATTGTCCTCAAGTTGTTAAAATAAGCAAATTAACCAAAAAAGGTGCCGATTTAAAAAAAAATTATATTGCGATTGGCTAAAAGAATAAGCGAAATCAGTGACGCAAAATCCTTTAGTAGGTTCTAGGGGCATACACACTCCTTTGAAATGATTCTTACCTCATACTTAAGTTGAGGATATATGTACGTATAAGGGTTTGAAAAATCACTTGGGCTTACATTCAAACATCTGTTGTCTATTTGTCTGAAATGTTAATTTTGATTTCCTTCAACACCCAAATCTCCCGGTTTGAGATTTCCTAAAGTTGGCGGCCCTATCCAAAACTAGTCCTTTGGAGTGAATCACATTGATTATAGCCTATCAACCAAGTTTAAATATCACCTACACGTTACGGCTCCTTTTACAAATGTGAATATGTAGGCACATATATTTACCAGGTCAGGCTTTGTCCTTCGCAAGAACACTCAAAGTGGTGAAGGAAAAGCTTTCCCAAGAGAGTCGAACTAAGGACCGTGTGTTCTACTACCCTAACGTAGTGGACAGTCGAACTAGTGTGAAAACTGAAGCTACGCGGTCATCCATAATGAGCTCTTATAAGGCCGGAAAACAGAAGTTAACATCTTTCAACTTAAAATAGGTCGACTTTCATTCTAAAATATCGTTTTGATTTAACGAAGACTATTGAAATCAATGTTGTGAACACAAACGTATGCAAACTTTGGTCTACATTTTAAAAATTTTATCCAGGGTCCTTGTAAAATTTTAATTATGTAGATGCGCCGAAGATTATACGATTTTCACCCATTACGCAATGACATCCACTTAGACTGCTTATGATTTCGAGGGCGGCATCTTTGGCCGAATAGTCACTCCCTAACGTTTCAAGGTGTTTCTCTGGTGTAGCTCGGCAGCATAGCGCGACAAAAGCATCCGTTGGAAAGTCTTTGGAGCTGCACCTAGAGCTTCTAGGAAAGTGACGTCAACGAAGGTATGAGTTGGAAGTCGCAGTCCTATAGCTTCTGTGCTGGTATATGGTGTGAGGGTCAGGAGGCGTGGTAGAGACTGTTGGTCGGGATTGCTACTGTTCGCACATCGGGAATAGCTCTTAAAAACAGCCGAAACAACTGGAGGCGCCCTGTACCACGAGAGTCATGAGTATCAAAAGAACATTAATAGCAACCGTAAGTCGCCTTTGTGCGTGGCCGCCAAGGAGCCACAAATGATTTAAAGGAATTGTGTTCGCGACGATTATTAGGAGTTAACCCTAGGTGAAACTACGCTTTGCACGAGATATACAGACAGAAGTGTGCTTATTTTATGTATCTCTATTTCTTTTCAGCAGAAGCAGCAGTACCAATCCCAAAGACCGTGGTTCGAACCTAACCCTCTCTGGAGTAAGCGAACGAGGGGTAATCCCTCAGCAAGGAGCTACTCCTGAAAAATTTTGAACGGTCTGCGAGATCTTGAAGCAAAAACCCCGGATCTTTCCGGAATGGCCAACACGTTGATTTCCTTAAATACATACAAACAAAACCTTTCCTAAATATTATTTTTTTAAATAGAAAAATCAAGCTTTTTACAGTAAGAACACCGGCGTAGGCCGGCGCGCCGCCTACGCCGCCGCCACCGATAAGGTGATCGGCGTAAACCTCTACTAGGTACTAGTCATCACACTCCTCATCAATCTAGGGCGTTGATCAGAAAAATAAATAAAAGCGTTGTGCACGTGAAATTTCTAAAAATGTGAGGCGTAGCATAACCTGATTAAGCTTCAGTTGGTCTTACTTATGACTATCAATAAAAATTTGACGCGTCAACCGCTTTTATTTAATTGTTTGATCAACGCCCTAGATTGATGAGGAGTGTGGTGACTAGTACCTAGGACCTACCTAATTATTTTCTAGCTTTTAGTATTACTTCACGTAAGTATTGTTTTCAATAAAACCGTTTAACTAAAATTTTTTTATTTATTTATTTTATTTTCAAGTTTTAGTCTTTATTTAATTGCCTATTATTTCTCTTTCTATTTGGTTTATTTAGTGACTCATTATTACAAGGACTCTTTCCTGACAGTTTGTTACAATCTAAGTCCTCAATACATAATCCTTCCAAAAACTCCACTCGACTCCGCGCCACGTATGCTTGTCCCTCGTCGAACTCCAAAATATTTTCATGTCACTTTTACCGGACTGTATGTATTATGTGTTCCAAATATGAACCAAATCGGACCACAAATACGATATTTTGAATATCTCGATCCTTGCGCCACCTACCGGCGATTTTTTTCATAGGTCGCTTTCTATTCATGTAAGTATTATGTGTTCTAAATACGATTTTTTGAAATATTTCCATCCATGCACCACATATAGGAGTTTTTTTCTGATTATTGCATTGTCATCGGTTTCTGCACTATATTCCAAGTTTCAAGTTTGTAGCTTATCGGGAAGTTACTTAAATTTCAATTACAAAATTTTTGCGGGCCAGCCAGCCTGTAAGTCAAGCCAAATAAAACCGTTTAAAAATGTGGCAGTGCCACGCCCATTTTAAATTTTATTAATATTTTCTAAATTTTTGTTATAAATCCATCTATAAAGTAAAATACCATTAATATTAAACTCTTTTTCGCCAAGGTATAGCTTATTATATTCGCCTACGACCCTTTTAAAAGTCTTATATAAATGTGGGTGGTCCTAAACCGATCTCGGCCATTTTTACTAGAAATATTTCCTGCTATAAGGAAAATATGTGTATCCAATCCTATCACGTTCCGGAAATTTTTCTTCGAGTTATGCCTCCCGAAACATAGAAAATTGCTTAGTCATAAATGGGGTGGTGCCACGCCCATTTTCAAAAATTTTAATTTTTTCCTATGTATTTCTTGTTATAATTCCACTTTGGAAAAGAAATACAATGGATATAAAGGTCTTTTTTGCAAAGATATAGCTTATTTTATTCGTCCATGACTTCCATAAAAAAATCTTTTATATGAGAGTGGCCCTTAACCGATTTCGTTAAATTTTCTTCTAAGCATTCCTCATAGTTTTTTGTTATGATAGGTTTAACGGTTTTTGATTTATGATTAATAATATTTGTAAAATTTATTTTATCACAAGTGGGCGGTGCCACGCCCATTTGCGAATTTGTTTTTTATCAAGAGTCTCAATATCAATCCACACATCAAATTTCAACACTCCAGGGGTATTATTTGCTAAATAATCAGGTTTTTTGTGTTTTCAAAATGTTATATATATAAAAAGTGGGCGTGGTTATCATCCGATTTCACTCAATTTCAATAACAATATATTCGGGGTCCAGATAAGCTTTCAGTATTTACTCAAGTTATCGTGTTAACGGACAGACGGACGGACGGACGGACATGGCTCAATCACATTTTTTTCGATACTGATGATTTTGATATATGGAAGTCTATATCTATCTCGATTCCTTTATACCTTTACAACCAACCGTCATGTTACCAGAATTAATATATTCTGTGCGCAAAGCACGCTGAGTATAAAAACAGCACGCAGACTGACAAAAGCAATGAAAAGGCAGTTGTTGTTTGGTTGCTGGCCCTCCGAAAGCAGTTTTGCGCGCCTAAGATATTGATTACATAATGTGCGACACTTTGAAGGTCAACGTCTGTTTAAACAAAGCACGCTATTGATCAGATTTCTGTGTTATACTCGAATTATTCTACAGAGCCTAATGACGCTTGTATAATATAAATTTTCACACCATCATGACTTCCCTAATAGCTCGGTTGGCGAATTTCCAACAAACGCTGAGATACATAGATATCGATTATAGGAAGACTTGTTAACCAGCCTCACTCTTCAATTTGTAACTTTAGATTACGACGCGCAAAAGATGATGCTATTTCCTTCCGGTTGCTGGACTTTTAAAAATAGGCCATTTCGCACACATGGTTGATTTTTTTTTAAGTAAAGAAAAATGGATTCCAGGTTCGATTCGAGCTCAAAGTCAGAACAATAATTTTTATGATAATTTCTTTTTAATTTTTCTATAATTGAAAAATTGGTTTTTATTTTTGCAATAGAAGATAGAAAATGTTTAACCGTTTTTTCAAACAGTACTGAAGTTTGGCAGTGGTTTGGCAAACACTCCGAGTGTATGTATATCAGCTATGAAAAGCCTCTCAGTGAAAATTCATCTGCCTTACAGCTGTCATTCCAATATTTAAGAGAGACAGTTTAAATCAGGCACTTCAATGGCAGCAAGCAAGGAGAAAATTGCAATGAATAGCCGGTGAATTGAAAAGATGTGAGAGTTTGGATGATGAAAAGTAAAGGGCGACTTAGGGCTACATGGATAACCTTTAATAATTAAACCATGACACTAAATAACTTCAATATGAAAACTGAAAGCGAAAACAAAAAATTTATGTCGTATAGATACCGTTCTTAAGTCTGACAAGGTGGCTCTTGATATTGCTTAAGCCGCGGCACTATTAACCTTCGTTTCGATGCTTGGCTATAAGAAAAGTTGGTTCCTTTACAAGTTATATTCCTGAATGCGAGTGATTCACAAAATTGGATGCGAGTTTAAAATAGGCCGTGTGGCACGCTACGCTACCGAGGATGAATTGTAACACAACATAGCTTTGGTGAAAAACTAACATAAACTAACGTAGGCGAGGCAATTGCTTTTGTCGAAAGTTCGCATGGTGCTCCGCCGAAAGACGGATCTTATCAAGAAGCTTCCTTTTATGAAGTCTAGTTCCTGTTAACTTCGGGCATTTTATGCTTGATTCCTTTGTTTTATTCAGCCTTTTATTTCCCAGAATTTATTCTTCGACTAATGTTTTGTTCATGAAGACCACAGGCACTTCGCTATGAACCGTTTCTACCCTTCATACTACCTTATCCTCAAAAGGAAGAAGCACCTATGTACAGTACAGTTGGAAAGTATTAGAACAAGATGAAAAAAGTTGTTTTTGTCAGTTTATCGTATCATTTATTAAAATACTCACATATTCATTCGCAGTAGCTTTGTATATTCAACGTAGTTCTATGATCCGAAGACATTTCTAATGAATTTTACTGAAAGTTCCATCAAAATTTATAAGAAAACAGTGATTATGTTACTTTAAGCGATTTTCTTGAAAATGGCCACCTTGTTTTGATGACTGCAGCGCACAATTTCGGCATTCTTTCGGTGAGTTTTTGAAGGGTTTGATATGGAATATTATTCCACGCTTCGTTCAAACAATCCCAGAGGTCAGGAAAGCTTGTTGGCTTTAGATCTCTCACACGTCGATCCAATTCCTCCCACAATAGCTCGATGGGATTTAAATCTGGAGATTTTGGTGGCTACTGCAATGTATCAAGGTCACCTGCGTCTTGTTTTCGTTCTAAATAAGAAGTACAATGTTTTATGTATGTTTCGGATCGTTGTCTTGTTCGTAACTGATTCCACGACCAATCAAATTAATGCCAGATGGTATTGCATGGCGTTGGAGTACACTGCGATACTGCTCTTTTTTCATAATTCCTTCAATTTTTTTGTTGACAACGCCAGCGTAGCTGAAACATCCCCAAACCATCACTGAGCCACCGCCATTTTTCACAGTTGGCACAATGCAATCTGCTTTGAATCTTTCATTGACGTTTCTGCGAACATATTGACGCATATGGCTACCGAAAAGTTCGAATTTTGATTCGTCTGACCATAAAACTGATTTCCGTTCAATCGTCAAGTCAATATGTTCTTGAGCGAACTTCAGTCTTTTCTGTTTATTTACTGGCCGTAGATGTGGCTTTCTGACAGCAATGCGTCCAATCATACCTTTTACTTTAAGCCGTTCTTTGACTGTCGTAAGCGATATTGGTGAATCCAAGTCTTCATTGATTTCACCACGAATTTATGATGCAGATTTCCATCGATTGGCCTTACTTATTGCATATATTTTGTTGTCGATTCTTTGATTTGACTTTCCGGATCGACCAGATCGTTTTCTGTTAGTGTTTGTATTTTCAAAGTTTGGCTATTTCTCGATAGTTTTTCCCTGTTTTTTGCAAACTAATGATTTGGGCTCCTATTTCGACAGATATTTCCTTTCCGTGGTGTGATGGTAGCGTGCTCCGCCTACCACACCGAAGATCCTGGATTCACGACCCGGGCAAAGCAACATCAAAATTTTAGAAATAAGGTTTTTCAATTAGAAGAAAATTTTTCTAAGTGGGGTCGCCCCTCGGTAGTGTTTGTATTTCTGCCATGAAAAGCTCTTAGTGAAAACTCATTTGCCTTGCAGATGCCGAACGGAGTCGGCATAAAAGAAGGACGGGACCTACCCGCCAATTTTTAGGAAAAATTAAAAGGAGCACAACGCAAATTGGAAGATAAGCTCGGCCTAAAATCTCTTCGGAGGTTATCGCGTCTTAGATTTATTTATTTTTCTAATACTTTCCGACTGTACTTTATATTTGTGTCAACAGCCACAGGTTGTGATCTTGCCATGTTCCATTTGCGGACTTAACAAAGGTGTTTTTGCATGATTTTTCGCAATGAAAACGCCCTAGTTATGTCTGCGCATCCGAATGGCTTAGAATTTTCTATTTAAATGGATTGTAAGTAATAGTTCAGTTCGGTGATTGCGCTCTAGCATCTAAGCTTTATAATTTTATCTCCTTGAATATCCCCTTGTGTTGCATTGTAGCGGTGATCTGAACTATGGATGATGTTTCAAGTTTTTAGCTTAAAGACAAGTCTCATACAAATTTATCCCAAAATTCCCCACTTCCGTACGATTTTTCTATATACTTACATCGATCCATGCGCCGTTTAGCGAAAATTATCGTGATGGTATTGCACTACAATAGATCTCTGAGCCACGAGGAATATTTTAAATCTATAGCTTGCCGAAAAGTTACTTAAAAGTCCATCCCAAGAATAGGTCATATAAATTTTCGAATTGTCTCGACCCGTGCGCTACCTAGCGCAGTAACTTTACTCAAATTTCTAACTCAATGAGAAGTTTCTTGAAAGGTGGAATTTTTTCTATGGATTTTCTAAGATCTCTAAATATTGCATTTTAATAGAACTCTAAGCTAGCTAAATTCAAATTTTCATGTCCCTAGGTGAGCGGGAAGTTGGTCAAAACCCGCTAAGAGATTCCTACTCTCAATCATGCATTTTCACGGTGTCCTGTAAAGTTTCAAGTTTCTAATGAGAAGTTACTTAAAAATCGATTGCAAAATTTCCAAATTCCCATTAGTCTTTTTAATATCTCGTTTCCGGCACCCCCTAGCGACAGTTTTTTTCACGCATGTTATATGGTCCAAGTATGTTCCAAGTTTCAAAACTCTGTTGTTGTATTAACGATAAAGATAGTCCCCAGTGCCAGTGCCAGTGCCAGTGCCTCGCCTGCTAAACATGTGTATGAGACATTCATATTTGTAACAGGATTCCCATCGTGTAGGTGAGGTTGATAATTGGGTTGCGGAAGCTATAAAGCTTTGTATTACGCTTATCAACCCCTTGAATCCCTTACGGGTGTCATCACAGGTCATTGCGCTATTGCAAAAATGCTCCGATTGTGGTGCATACCAACTAGCTCCCTCCGCAGAAGCTGTCAGGGAGAGGAGGAAGAGGTGTTGATTTATTACTCTCTCTACGGTTGTCCAGGACTGCAAACAAGACTGCTCAAATTTCTGGGCGTACAGCTTTTAGAAAGTCTGGAAGATATTGGGAAGGAGGATCTTTCACTCTGACTTGGGTTCATCAGAGAAAGCAAGTGGTTCGTTGAGGACCATTAAGAAGTAGTCTGGTTGGATGAACGTGCCGCCACCCGGCACTCACAATGGATAGAAAAGTCTATGAGTCGAAGTGTTGGAAATTCCGCCCTCTTCACCTAACCTAACAAAAGAAAAGAAAAGTAAAGAAAAAAAGCCATGGGCAATGTATAAGCCACTTGCTTGGAACCTCAGTGGAATATAGGCTGAGCAGCGGCACTGCAGCCTTTTCAGAGATTGTTAGCAAATAGCTTCTCGCGACATTCGCTTCATAGCACATAAATAGTTATTAATATAGACATATTATTGCATTTTTAGACAACTACGAATACACTCCCCTTAAAATTTTGATGTGTAATTCTCAGAATTCTTATCACAATTGTTCAAATAATTTTACTCTCCCAAACTAATGCATAAGTTGATGTGTTTTAAATTCACAGAATTATTTTTATTGCTATTTGATTAGATGTTTGTAGGAAATCTTTTCTCTTTGCTTACAATGCCAATTTATTTTAATTTCTACACTTTTTCAATTTCAAAGATATTAAATTAAGTATTTAAACAAGCGAACATATATTAAATTTCCCAATTTTCCAAAGTTCTTAAATACTATTACTGTAATGGGCTACGTACGTACCAACATATAATGCGGACGTAATACTTTCGTATGTACATTTGGGGGTGGAATCAAAATTAAACTCATATATATGTATTTGTTTAAGTCGCTTCTCCAGTTCTCTGAAATTAATCAGAACGACTAAATGCCGAAAATGTTTACTTCAGCGATCTTATCGTTCATTGTGTTTAGGTTTTGGAACTGATCTTGTCTTTTATTAGATAGAAGTTGTATAGATTAGGTTGTGTTGAACTATCGAGACCCTAGTCACTCAGCGGTGTAAAACTTTGTACTGAAGCATACATCAACAGCTTCAATTTGATAAACATAATGTAAAAACACATTCTAGGTGTATCCGGGTTCACGTTTTGGCCTACATCTCGAGACCCTAGTCACCAATAGGTATGAAAACAACCCTGTACTAAAGCACTCATCAACAGCTTCAACTTGATACCCACAATGTAAAAACATTGTCTAGGCGTTCCGGGCTCGCGTTTGGCCTATATCTCCAGACCCTAGTCACCCAGGGGTATGCAAATTATCCTCTACTAAATTACTCATCAACAGCTTTCATTTGTTATCCATATTGTATAAACACATTCTAGGGGTACCCGGGCCCACGTTTTGATCTCAAGACCCTAGGCACGTAGCGAAAAAAAATTATTCATTTTTTTCGTCTCCTGTAAAATTCGTAAAAAGTGACTTAGCACATTTTCACATTAAGCTAACGAAAAACAAAGTTAATAATTTAACAACAAATAATAAACACTATAGACAGTATGGAGGAACTGAAGAAGTCCAACGATTTTCTAACAAAGACGCTTATGACTGCATATAAATGAGCTTGCGCTATAAGAAGATTCAGAGGAAAAACAAAGCAAATGCCGGCTTTGGTGGAGCAATGAGCTACGTGTTCTCAGAAACAGGCAAAAGAAATGTTTAAGTTGGCAAATGTTGCGCAAAGCCAAGCGTGCCAGAATGAGTGAGAGAGAGAAATATTTTGAGGATCTACAAGCGTGACATTTCAAGTGTGAAGAGTCTCATGGAAAAATTTCTTTGCTCCAGCAAATTAGCGCGGTTGGGGAGAGTTCTAGCAAAGGGAAACATAGTAAATCGACTCATAAAGAAAGGGGACGGGGAATGGTTACAAAATAGTGAGAAGCCCCTTGAGGTGCTTTTCGACACACATTTCCCATCAGGAGATGGTCTAGAAGTGCTGTATTACACTTTGATCATGGAGCGGGTAGTTCCGGGCTTGGTGACCGATACCATGATCGAATGGGCGGTCAAGACCTTCTCTAAGTTTAAATCGCCGGGCCCAGATGGTTTATTCCCAGCCATGCTACAAGCAGAGCGGTCGTGGAATGGCTTAAAATAATATTTGATGAGAGCATAAAGCTGAATAATGTAGGTACCGCTCTCTTGGAGAACTGCTCGTTTAGCCTTCCTACCAAAGGCGGGCAAGATGGTTAAAAGTATCCTAAAGACTAAAGGCTCATTAGCTTAACATCATTTTTGCTGAAAACCTTTGAGGGGCTGATAGATGTGTACATAAAGTACAGCGTGGATGAAAAACTGCACTCCACAACACGAGATGCGTACACCAAAGGCAAGTCGGTAGTCACGGCACTGCACATGGTGGTAATAAACTTAGAGAAAGCCCTTGAATTTAAGAAATATGCCGTGCTGGGGCTTTCAACAATGTCTAAACGGGCGATCATGGATGGTCTTAACTACATTGAAGTACATCTAGCCATAACCAGATGGATCGGCTGCATGTTAAATTGCAGGACGATTCCTTCACAGACTCGTTAAACTTACGGCTTACACAGATGACGTTGCAATTGTCACATGTGAAAAGTGTCTTCCAGCAATTAACTCTTTGATGGATCTGGCGTTTCGGTATATACATGCCTGCGCGTCGAAAGTCGGGTTGGCCGCCAACGCGGAGAAGGTGGATATGGTCTTGTTTACTAAGGGTGCAAGGTGCCAAATTGAACCAGGCTTAAGCTAGAAGGAGTGACACTGCAGGAGAAACTTTGCTTGACCGCGAGCAGGCATTGTGGGTCGTCTGCGTTAGCTTTCGCATGATGGCCGATGTACGGCACAATTACTGTAGACTTTGACTGCTCATAACTCAAAAAGTAATAAAGATATCGATCTCTGGTTTTTACCAATTTCTAGAACGAGCTTTTATTTGTAATAAATCGTGGAAAAAACTTCGAAACAGAGTTTTTTCAAGTAAGGAGTTTTCTTGCGAAGCGTTACATATATGTACGACTGTATTTGGTCCCCTGACATATAGGAATAGATGGAAATGAATCAGCGGATGAGCTAGTTATACAGGGCGCATCCCTCGAAGTTTGTACCTTAGACGTCTTAATCAGATTGGGCGAGATTAAAAGAAGGAAAGAGTTGCACATGATCGACCAAGCAGGAAAGGCGTGGAACCAAGCGCGGGACTGCAAATTTTCGAAGATCATGTGCAGGTCCTACAACCTTAGACTAACAAAGTAACTATTGTCATTAAATAGAGGACTGTAATCTCATAGTAAGTATTTTGAATGGGCAGTGTCTTTAGGCGTCACAAGTTTTTAAACAAGACTTCGTCAGTGAGAGCATATGGGGAAGTGTGCTCTAGTCCTCGTAATGCTGTGGATCAATCTATTAGCAGTTCCACAGATATATAGATCCTAGAATATTTCTAGTGTTTGCCAGGAGGACGGTTTTTTTTTTTTTTGTTTTTTTTTTTTGAAACGGTTTCGTACTTTTGATAGTACTACTGTCTATGTGAGGTCCACACGGACCGACCAGTTTAACCTAACGTATCCTACGTATGGCTGCCAATATTTGTCGGAAAAATTCAGTGAAAATATCCTAATTTATATATTTCCCTTTTTGCTGTTAACCTTTATATTATTTTATTCTGGGCGACAAAATGTTTTGTTCTTTTTCGGACGAATAGCCACTTCCAAATGAGATATGCCCATGCGTTGTCTCTGAGTTGAATCAGGTTCTACTGCTTTTTAATTCACAGGTTCTCGAAAAAACTAAGGATCATTTTCTCATGAAAACTATATGAGTTCTTTAGCCGATCTAAAAAGTTTTCGTGAACAAAATATGTATTTACCACGCAGATCAAAGTTTACATTAGAAAATGGCAATTACTATATCGTAGTTATCGGTAATTTGTGTAGCTTAACTATTTGCCTACCTAAAGCAAAAAAAAAGATAAGGACGGGACTGTCTTCGGCTGACTTCATACCTTTCATGTGTGGGGCTGAACAATAATCTTATCCCATTCGTAATATCCAAATAATCGGCTGGATAAGATAAGAAATATATAGTGAACAGATGTACATAAAAAAAAAATGTAAGGCGCGATAACCTCCGAAGAGATCTAAGGCCGAGCTTCTCTTCCAATTTGCGTCGTGCTCCTCTTGATTTTTCCCTACAAATTGGCCGGACGGGACCTACATGTTTTATGCCGACTCCGAACGGCATCTGCAAGGCAGATGAGTTTTCACTGAGAGCTTTTCATGGCAGAAATACAATCGGAGCACTTGCCAGACACTGCCGAGGGGCGACCCCGCTTAGAAAAATTTCTTCTAATTGAAAAATCTTATTTCTAAAATTTTGATGTTGCTTTGCCCGGGAGTTGAACCCAGGGCATACGGTGTGATAGGCGGAGCACGCTACCATCACACCACGGTGGCCGCCACAGATGTACATACCTAAACGATTTTTAAGATAAATCTTATATATAAAAAACACGTGTCACAACATTTATGGCCGCGATGGACTCCTAAACTACTGAACCGATTTTGGATTTATTTTGCACCCCGTGTGTAGTTTGATCTAACTTGAGAGATAGGATAGATTATATCTCGGTTTATAGTCGCAATATTATTTTATTGCAAATTTTTTTATTTGTTTATACGTAATAATAAAATGTTACTCATACGCAGTGGCAATCATATTTTCAGGTGGTGCGGATATACTTCCGTGTAATTGCTTGGTGTTTAATTAAACAACCTGCTTATCAATAAAAAATATCATAGCGAATGATATCAAGTATAGCACATCACCAGGCCCGGCGAGAGGGTGGGGGATTTCTGAGGGGGCCCGCGATTTAGAGGTACTATGACATTTTTTTTAATTCAGGAGAGTATTTAGTTGTGTAGAGGGTAATTTTCATACCGCTGTGTAACTAGGGTCTCCAGATATAGGCCAAAACGTGGGCCAATGAATGCCTAGACAGTGTTTATATAATATGGATATCAAATGAAAGCTGTTGATGAGCGCTTTAGTACAGAGTAATATATTATCCAGAGACGGACTGGAACGGGGATTAGGACTAGGACTGGAACTGAGACTCGGAGTGGACTGGGACTGGGACTGGAATAAAATGCATACCACCCTCTGGGACAGTCAATAAGGGATGCAGAAGAATGAGAAGAAATTGAGAGAAGAGAAAAGAGAGAAGATTGAGAAAGAGATAGAATGAGGCGAAGATGGAGATAGATGAAGCGAAAAAGTGAAGAGGGGAGGAGGGCAGAGTCAGACGGAAAAAGCTTATTAAAATGTATGCAGATAGGCCAAATTTAGGGCAGGACAACGTCTGCCGGGTCTTTTAGTATAAAATAAAAAAATAGGTAGGTACTTTGTGTGAGGATGCAAAGTTTCACGTTTTTTGTGGTCTTCATGTAAAAACTATGACTACGAATCACTTATTTCAACAATATATGACGTAAACGTAAGTAGTTGATGAAATTTGAAGCTTCTAGCTGTTAAAATGGGGCAGAAATTACGAAAAGTTTTTTTAGCTGAACAATCGGTTGTATGGGATACATACCATATATACCACCGATCTCTATGATTTTTTCAGACAACAATATATGCAATATACGTAAGCAATTGGTGAAATTTCAAGCTTATAGCTGTTAAAATGGGGTAGAAATTACGAAAAATTTCTTATCTGAACAATTGGTTGTATGGGACATATGCTATATATACGACTGTTAAAATGGGGCAGTCATCACGAAAAGCTTCTTATCTAAACAATCGGTTGTGGGGGATATATGCTATATATATCTTACCCATTTTTTCAGACAACAATATGTGTAATATACGAAAGCATATCGTGAAGTTTGAAGCTTCAATCAGTTAAATTGATATCTTTTCTGAAAAATCGGTTGTATGGGGGATATATGCTATAGTGGTCCGATCCGGCCGGTTCCCACAAATGTCTAATCGGACACCTAAATATACCCACTCACCAAATTTTATCAAGATATCTCAAAAATAGAGGGACTAGTTTGCATACAAACAGACAGACGGACATGGCTAAATCAACTGAGCTCTTCATCCTGATCATTTCGGTATACTTATTGGTGGGTCTATCTGTTTTCCTTTAAGGACAATTTTGAGATTCGTGACAAAGTTAATATACCATTTCATTTTCATGAAAGGTATAATGAGAGTTGCATGATTTACATATGTCATACAAAACAAGCCATTAACTCCATAATCGAAAAAGCCAAGATCCCGCATTCCGGAATTATTGTATTTGTAATCGAACTTGAAAAAAAAGTTTGATGACGTAGCGCTTTTGAAATATTTCGATTTATTACATTTCTCTCATGTTTCGCTACCAGTGTTCGGAGTATTTAAAACTGTTACCTGAGTAAACGACTACGCCGGAGTAAAAATAAAATTTTCGGAGTATATTTTTTCCTCCTTTTTGAAAGCAACTAACGTGAAATTTGTTTTGGTGGCTTGGCAAATCTTTCGATTGTGCTTTTGCCATGAAAGGTTTCTCAGCAAAAACGTTATCTGCCTCATCAGAATGCACCACATTCTATCTCCCCGGATATTTATCGCGAAAAATATTATTATTATTATTATTTTCGGTTCACCATACATATTTCATGCTCTCTTAATGACAGAAGGTTTCAAAAGCGGGGCAGATTCCTGTAGGAACGATAATGGCGACCTGGTAACTCACGTACAGAGTGTGGGGGAAGACGAACCCGATACCCCGCTCGCCGATGATGAAACACACTCCCCGGCATCCAATATCACGGCTA
The DNA here is from genome assembly GCF_040869045.1 of Eurosta solidaginis. Taxonomy (NCBI): domain Eukaryota; kingdom Metazoa; phylum Arthropoda; class Insecta; order Diptera; family Tephritidae; genus Eurosta; species Eurosta solidaginis. The sequence goes on along the minus strand of NC_090319.1, from coordinate 84,295,182 downwards.
AAAAATTACAAGGTGCCAAGTAATGATGGGATAACCGCCGGGCTGTTCAAACATGGAGGCGAAGAGTTGGTATAAGATAAAAAGCAAAAAAAGTGGGTCTTGCAGTAAATTTGGACAAGACGAAGTACTTGTTGTCATCGTGGCCACGCCACTTGACGGATAAAATTCGAGACTATGAAGGATGTCGTTCATTTGGGAAGCATCATTAAAAGCAGAAACAATGTCGGCCTAGAAATCAACTGGAGAATAACTCTTGCCAAGAATTGCTTCTTTAGGCAATTGAAAAGTAAAGTCCTCTCTCGACGAACAAAATTCTCGCTCTACAAGACACTCATCATTCCTGTCCTGATGTATGGTTCGGAATCATGGAAGGTGTCGAGAGATGAGATGGCTCTTGGAGTATTCGAGAGAAAAGTCCTCCGGAAGATTTATAGTCCTATCCGTGATGTCGATGGCAAGTATCGAATAGTGGAGCGATTGAAAATCGAAAGGCTTCGCTAGCTAGGGGATGTTATACAGAGAAAAAAGAAAATCTTCACTGAGTTGGGAGAGACAGTTGGAGGAAGATTTTACCTCGCTTGGTGCCCCCATTTGGCGACTGTTTTAGCAAACAGGCTTAGCTGACCTCACTGACTCAACGAACTTCATTTTTATATAAAACTTCAAGAAGTGCTGTATGTTGAATTTTGGCAGGATTTACACATCGCGTCCAGAAACATTTTTTGCTTACATTTTATCCTTCTATTCTCATTCCGTATGAAAAAAGTACAAAAGCTGTGAGTAAAATGTGAACATGTCTAAGACACGAACAATGAATTCACGTCATTTCGTCCAATCCGATGTATGTAAATAATCAGCTTTCCATACGTATGCAATGAAAACTTGAACCAAAATATATTAATAAGTAGATAATACTATTTAGTTTTCAACTCAACCCAAATAAACCTTTGAGATAAAAAAAGTAGTAGGAGGTAAGAGCGGAGCAAAATACTGCGATTGGAATAAAGTCTGAACACGGCGTCAGCAATAAACCCAGCCAACATTTTTTGAAAATTTTGATAAAAAAATATTCAAATATCATAACCCAAGATGATTAAAAACGTTCAAATTTAAAAGCATTTTCTGTTCGAAAATTAACGTATCGTCGGGAGAAAAATGTACCATAAATGTTATTATTCTTGAATAATCATTTATGATTCATATTTCGAAACACTTTTTATTCATCTTTTTATCATACTTGATATTACTGTAAGATTCTACTTTACTTCTTTTGGAATAACATTTGATTACTTTTCACAGTCATTTTTTGATCACATTTAAGAACAATTTTCAATCATATTATATGATGGTTTGGAATCATTTGTGAATAAGATTGTGATTAATTTTTCCATCATATTTAATACATATAAAGATCATATTTCATCAGGGGGTGAAAGCATCTGGAAGCTCGGAAGTAAGCTTTTTGAACCGCAGGTAGTAATTAACTTGACCGTTGTACACACACACGACTACAACATCCAACATCATCTATCATCATCATCTTAGATCATGGTAACGATGTCACTTTAAAAATCACGATTTTACTATGTCACATATCATTCTAGTTTTCGACAATCATAGCTCATGGAGGATGTTGAAGCCGGGTCCAGGCGTGTCGATCAAGCTTAACTTACCAGCGGTTAAACAGCTTACAACTTCCGTACATCGGTTCCATCCAGTATGTCTTTTCTGGGAAGCCGCATCTAGAGAAATGCTAGAAGACATCTTATGTTAGCAGCAGCACTTATATTACCTTTAGTCTTGAATATGTGTTGTATATTTGTAATTTTTTTGGATTTTATGATTGAAAAATTGTGAGCTAATGAAGAAAAATCAAATTTTCAAAGAGAAGTATAGTTTTAACAAGTAAAAAATTCATCATTTATTCAAGAAAGGTAGTCTGCAAATATTAAGAAAGTTGATTGATAAATGATTTTAAATTTTTGAACACCGAAGTTAAAGAAATTAAAATCAAAAATGATTCCAAATTGTGATTGAAAAATTGTTCTCAGTTATTGATCATCAAAGTTTTATTATTCTCTATGTTCATTTTTATAAAATCTTAAAATTTATTCATCAAAGTTATTCGAAAATTATTTCAAAAAGTGATCGAAAAATGATTTTCAGTTTTTGATCTTTAAAAGTAATCTTATTTTATTATTTATTTTGTTCAACTGTATGAAAACTCAGTATTTATTCGCAAGGAGTAATCAAATTGTATTGATATGAAGGAAAGTTAAAAAATTTATCATCTAAATGCTGTGTGGGAACTATGTTGTCAAAAGCGTGACGTCACGCCGAGAAAATTTATTTCATAGCTAACTATGATTTTTTGCTCTCTCATTTTTTAATGTGGGATCTGTTTATTGGTTCATGCATTAACTCTATGGTTATTAGGGCGGGTCGATTTAAAAATCGCTCATTGCTCTGTGAAAATCATATTCTAGGGATCAAAATAAGAAACTTTGCCGAAGGAACCATACCTCTAAAACGAATTCTGATGTCCCCCCCCCCTTTGGGTCGAACTTTTGGGTAGGGGCAATTTCAATTCTACCTGCTGTGTCTTGTGGTGGCTTAAAAAAAACAACACAAGCAATTTTACGATCTGCAATTGTGTCACAGTGATGCCTTGGTCTTAAAAAGGGGTTGTAAAAACGCTAATTTCTAATAATTTTGTTTAATTTCTTTTCTATTACTAAGGTTAATTCATTTTTTCATTTACATATGATCTGATTAAATAAATTTCTAAAGAGAAAAATAAACTCCAAAAAGAAAAAACATAGGCATTTCAAAGTGGGATTTTTCAAAATTTGCAAGTTCGACCCAAAGGGGGGACATCAGAATTCGTTTTAGAGGTATGGCTCCTTCGGCAAAGTTTCTTATTTTGATCCCTAGAATATGATTTTCTTAGAGCAATGGGCGATTTTTTTTTGCCTCCCCACAAATCGACCCGGCCTAATGGTTATCAAACTTGAATATTATTTAAACATCAGAAATTTTCTTCGGGAATATACGAGTGTTTGTGTAAATGATAAAATTACATACATATGTATATGTACATATATATTTAATTTGAATTTAGTTAGCACAATGGATTTTTGTCGATACTCGGATTGGAGATTTATAAATATTCGTAATAGAGATGGGGCTTAATGTTCAGCAGCCAACATTCTACTGTTTAGGTCCCGCCCGCATACATCCCAATTTTTCAAATATTTTAAGTAACATAATACAATTGCTTAATGACTCAAAACCTTTTACATTTTGATTCTCCCAAACATTAAAATACTACAGAAGCCGGAACTGATGAATGTACCAGAATTTTCTTTGAGCCGGACTTGATAGACCCGGCTTTAGTTCGCTTTCTCCAACATAACTTAAATAAAAAGAAGAGACAAATTCTTCCTTTAAATAAAGACATAATCTTGTACCACTGTACAAATTTTTATGTGAACAAAAATATAATGCCGGACTTAGGTTAAGATTTTATCGAGAGTCCATTTATTGCGTATTTTTTTCATTTTCGCGATCCCTGGACCACCTAGCTAAATGTTTTCCCTGATGTTGCATAGTCATAGGGTTCTGAAGTATGTTTTTAGTTTCAAGAATCGATCTTTAGGGGAAGTTACTCAAATAGCGTTCGCAAGACTCCACATATTGTAAGTAGACTTTCTCAATATCTCTGAATATCTCGATCCCTGTCCCATCTAGAAAATTCTTTTCATTTATTTTATTTCATTTCATTTATTTATTTGAGTTTTTGTACAAGTAAGACATAGTCTTTTAGATAGTACATCAATCGTATCACATTATCAAAAATAAAAGTAGAGTAATATAATATAATGTAATATAATATAATCTAATATAATATAACGCAAATACAAGAGTTAAAAATATAATAAAATAAACTAAAATAATTCTTTTGTCCAAATATTATAACCATTACAGCAACAACAAAGTATTACAAAGTATCAGGTCTCTGGGCTATCGGCAAGTTCCTTAAAACTCGAAAGCAAAAATTTGCAAGCTAGGAAGATTTTTTGAACTTTCACAATCCCTGGACCAATTAGCTAAAATTGTTTTCCCTTATATTGCATTGATGTGGAGTTATGAGTTATGTTCTCAGTTTCAAGAACCCTGTCCAATATAGAAAACTCTTTCATTCTAATTATTATAACCTAATAAAGCCCAAAGTTTATCTCAAAGTTTCAGGTCTCTGGGTTTTTGGAAAGTTCCCTAAAACACTAAAGCAAAATTTCAAAGTTCTGATTTTTTTTTAATTTTCACGGTCTCTGGACGGATGGCGAAAATTTCTTTCCTTTATATTGCATTGTCATTAGGTTCTGAAGTAAGTTTTTAGTTTCGAAAATCTAGCTCTACGGGAAGTTACTATCGCTCTCAAGATTCCACATGTTGTAAATGGACTTTTTTAATATCTCTAAATATCTCGATTCCTGTTTCATTGAGGCAACTTTTTTATTTCAAATATTATAACGAATCATTGGGTCACGTCCAATTGCCACCGGGATGCGATGTGTGTTTTGAGTTTCAAGACTCTAGCTCCCGGGAAGCTACTCAAAAGTGGATTTCAAAAGTCTCCAATTTGGTATGGAAATTGGCGGAAAAACATCAAATGAAACTAATAAAAATAAAGTAATAAAAAGTGGTATTTTTATATACTAAGGAAATTTTTAAAAATTGTAGATTTCATCGGAAGTGGACAGAAGAGTTTTTTCGTATTGAATAGCAATTTTAAAAAATTAGATACGATATCTTCCACTATGTTTCATTAAAAAAACGAATACCTGGCGCTATTTAACACGGAGATTTAGGCGAGGTTTTCTTCCAATTTGCTCGTGTTCGTTTTAATTTTCCCTACAAATTGGCGGAACGGGACATACATGTTTTATGCCGACTCCAAACGGCATCTGCAAGGCATAATAAATTTTTATTACAGAAGTGTTTGGCAAATCACTTCCGAGGGGCGATCTCGATTTCTAATTGAAAACTGGTTTATAAATTTTTTATGTTACTTTGCCCGGGAATCAAACCCTGGATCATCGGTGTGGTAGGCGGAGCACGCTACCACAACACCACGGCGACCGCCACAGCTATGGGTCATTAACAAGTTAATACTTTTGCTTTAGCGGTCCCGCAATCATGGTTCCATCTCTAATGCATATACATATCCTCGTTAAAATATATGTATGCATATTTATTTAAAAAAAAAAAACACATATTTATATTGTGAATGTGTATTTATAACAAATGAAGGAACACGCTTTGTACTATTTTGTTATTTTTGCTGATTGCTTTTCTATTTGCCTTTGCGATTATCTCGCCTCAACGCATAACCCGAAAAACACCCAACGAGGAGCAGCAGCAGCAATAGCGTGAATACAAAACACTCGCATTAAGCGACGTTGGACGTGCAGCGAGATATACACAAAGACTGCTGGATCATTTTGTCATTACAGTCACGTATAGGAACTTATTACAAATGTACATACAGTGATATTCTCTGAAATATAGCCAGCACTATGGAATTCATATGAGATTCTCTTTACCGTTTAGTTATATAGTTTTTTTGGGATTAACTTCCAACAACTGAGGCGACCAGCCTAAATCTTCGATTATATAATATGTCAACCATTTCTCTGACCATAAGTTTGGTACTAACCTTATAACCTTAATGTGGAAGAAGGATTATATCAGGATAAACGGTTACAAGAGGGGAGGACGAAGTCAAAGCGAAGATCTTACAATAGAACTTTTTACTTAGATCACTGATATAAGGTGACAGGACTATGATGATTGGCACAAATCACTTCACTTGTATAGAGGGTATGAGGAATGATCCACGATAAACCAGGCTTTAAAGTGAAACCATGCTAAGATACTCAGGCCCCCTTGCAGAATGACAAGTTCACTTTTTAACTCAATGTTACCTAGGTCTCTTAAGCTAGCTCAACATATCTAGCCCAATTATAGGACGAGACCGTACTAAATTGAACAATATTTAATGCTAATTCAATACGGGTTCTGCGGCCGCCGTGGTGTGGTGGTAACGTGCTCCGCCTACCATACCGAAGAACAGGTGTTCAATTCCCGGGCAGAACAACATCAAAAATTTAGTTTTTTCAAATAGAAAAAAGTGTTTCCAAGCGGGGTTGCTCCTCGGCAGTGATTTGGCAAACACTTCGAGTATATTTCTGCCATGAAATGCTTCTCAGTGAAAACTCATCTGCCTTTCGGTGTAAGACATATAGATCTCGACCCGCCACTTTGTAGGACAAATTAAAGGAGCTCTTCGCAAATTGGAAGAGAAGCTCGGCCTAAAGTTTCTTCTGAGGTTATCGCGCCTTGTATTTATTTATGTGTAATTAAATTTATTACACTTTTTTTTAATTAGCGTGGGTTGGGCTAGCTTTAATATTAAGCTAAGTACATATAGAATAAATATGCTAGCACACCTGAAATATTTTTTGGGCAACAACTGTGATAAATTTAATTAACCCGTATTAAATTAGTATTAAATATTCTGCAATTTAGCACGCTCTCATTTTTTGATTGGTTTGGAAATGTTGGGCTAGCTCCAGAGACCTGTGTCACCTTCTCATGAGAGGTTGAACTCGTTCATTTTTGACACATTTTAAAGTTAACTTTGAGTTAAAAAGGTAACCTGCCGTTCTGCAAGTTAGTCTAAGGATTTAACACATCATGTCTATGAATGACTCAGCAGAACAAAGAACCCAAATTCGCGAACAAAATACTGAGCTTGTATCGTACCTTACGACCACAGCGGGTTAGGGGGCTTAGAATATACCCGCGGTAGGTATGCCTGTCGTAAGAAGCATCTAAAATACCAAATTGATTCAAGGGGTTGTGTAGCGTAACCCTCTCAAGGGCTTGCCAGCGCAATATATAGCTTCTTCAACCCAATTGTCAATCTCAACTACCCGTGGCGAATCATGTTTCATTATGAATGTATTGGGATCTGATGGATCTATTGGGTGGGAGGGCGTTATGGCCTGGAAGGTTGCATGTGGTCATACCAAATCGTACCCGAGATGGTCGGGCTAGTACCTTTAAGGTGCTTGTTACCGAAATGTACCGGATCTGCATCCGGCAAATGACCATCAACATCGATAACACTACCCAAGGCCTTCGGGTTAGGTTTAGTAGGGTTAATTCGGAATCATTGCGCTAAACCAAGTAGAGTTTCTTTCACATCTACTTAGGGTGCTTTAGGACAACTTAACTAATAAAATATTGTTTTCAGAGATGTGTTGCAGTAAAAACTTACATATTTTTGTGCCAAATAAAAAATTTTAACTAATTTTTGAAGGATGCGTCCCTGCGAATTCTTACCAGCAACTAGGGAATTTCAAAATCACACTCTTCTTAGCAAAAGTAAAGAATACAAGCCTGTAGTGTGCCCAAATTCAGTATCTTCCATCAATTACTTTCGACAGTTTACTGGAATTGTAAGCAGTTACATCACAAAGACACGACTAAAAGAAAGGAATTGCTCCTTGGTCTATTTTAAGACACAACAAAAAATTGAACTTCGCAACGAATAAGTTTTTGAGTTATCACACTCCTAGTCAATCTAGGGCTTTGATCAGACAATTAAATAAAAGCGTTGGGTGCGTAAAATTTCTAAAAATGTGAGGCGTATCATAACCTGATTAAGGTTCAGTTGGTCTTACTTATGACTATCAATAAAATTTTACGCGTCCAACGCTTTTATTTAATTTTCTGATCAACTTTCTAGACTGATGAGGAGTATGCTGACTAGTATTATGATTACTTCATGTAAGTATTGTTTTCAATAAAACCGTTTAACTTAAAATTTTTTTAAATTATGTTATTTTCAAGTTTTTAGTCTTTATTTAATTGCCTATTATTTCTCATTCTAAGTATTTAGTTCATTTAAATAAAAATAAATTATTACAAGGACTCTTTCCTGACAATTTGTTACAATCTAAATCCTGAATACATAATCCTTCAAAAGAGTTTACTCGACTCTGCGTCACGTATGGTTGTCTCTCCTCGAACTCCAAAATATTTTGATGTCACTTCTACCGGACTGTGTGTAATATTTGTTCCAAATATGAGCCAAATCGGACATCATAGGTCGCTTTCTATTCATGTATGTATTATGTGTTCCAAATATGAGCCAATTCGGACCACAAATACGATTTTTGTGAATATCTCGATCCTTGCGCCACCTAGCGGCGATTTTTTCTTATTTCATTGTCATCGGGTTCTGAACTATATTCTAAGTTTCAAGCTTGTTGCTTTTCGGGAAGTTACTTAACTTAATTATGTAATTTCAATTACAAAATTCGTGCTGCCCGGCCGTCCACCCTGTCAAGTCAAGCTAAATAAAACCGTTTAAAAAACATAGCTATTGCATCAACAATGTTAAGCCTATAATAAATTTAGCTTTCTGTGCTGTCGCTGTTTCAAAAAACGTCACTGTGTGTACCCAATAAACCACAAGAAAATACTTCTGATTTGATGGAGAAAATATTGAATTGCAGCGTTACCACAGGATTACATAAAAAGATAAAAAACTCAGTTCGGAAAAAGGAAGTCTTATTTAAAACCATCCCACCAAAATCTTTGAAAAACACTATTTTAAAAAATCCCTTGGTTTGGGGATTTTTAAATTAAGCTTCCAATATAATATGTATTGGCGGAAATCGAAGTATGAATATTATTTGTTTCCAATGTAATTTTTCAATGCGAATTATATAATATGTGTAGTTTATTTTTATACTCAGTTGAGCAGAGCTCACAGAGTATATTAACTTTGATTGGATAACGGTTGGTTGTACAGGTATAAAGGAATCGAGATAGATATAGACTTCCATATATCAAAATCATCAGTATCGAAAAAAAATTTGATTGAGCCATGTCCGTCCGTCCGTCCGTCCGTACGTCTGTCCGTTAACACGATAACTTGAGTAAATTTTGAGGTATCTTGATGAAATTTGGTATGTAGATTCCTGGGCACTCATCTCAGATCGCTATTTAAAATTAACGATATCGGACTATAACCACGCCCACTTTTTCGATATCGAAAATTTCGAAAAACCGAAAAAATGCGATAATTCATTGCCAAAGGCGGTTAAAGCGATGAAACTTGGTAGATGGGTTGACGTTATGACGCAGAATAGAAAATTAGTAAGATTTTGGACAATGGGCGTGGCACCGCCCACTTTTACAAGAAGGTAATTTAAAAGTTTTGCAAGCTGTAATTTGGCAGTCGTTGAAGATATCATGATGAAATTTGGCAGGAAAGTTACTACTATTACTATATATGTGCTAAATAAAAATTAGCAAAATTGGATGAAGAACACGCCCACTTTTTAAAAAAATTTTTTTTTTAAATTCAAATTTTAACAAAAAATTTAATATCTTTACTGTATATAATTAAATTAAGTCTAAATTCAACTCCAGTAATGATATGATGCAACAAAATACAAAAATAAAAGAAAATTTCAAAATGGGCGTGGCTCCGCCCATTTTCATTTAGTTTGTCTAGAATACTTTTAATGCTATAAGTCGAACAAAAATTTACCAATCCTTCTCAAATTTGGTAGGGGCATAGATTCTATGACGGTAACTGTTCTCTGTGAAAATGGGCGAAATCGGTGGAAGCCACGCCCAGTTTTTATACACAGTCCACCGTCTGTCCTTCCGCTCGGCCGTTAACACAATAACTTGAGCAAAAACCGATATACCTTTACTGAACTTAGCCCACGTACTTATCTGAACTCACTTTATCTTGGTATAAAAAATGGCCGAAATCCGACCATAACCACGCCCACTTTATCGATATCGAAAATTACGAAAAATGAAAAAAATGCCATAATTCTATACCAAATACGAAAAAAGGGATGAAACATGGTAACTGGATTGGTTTATTGACGCAAAATATAACTTTGGGAAAAACTTTGTGACACCTACCATATTAAGTAGAAGAAAATGAAAAAGTTCTACATCAGCCCTTGGAATCTTGGCAGGAATACTGTTAGTGGTATTGCATATATAAATAAATTAGCAGTACCCGACAGATGATTTTCTGGATCACCTGGTCCACATTTTGGTCGATATCGCGAGAACGCCTTCACATATACATCTAAGGGCCACTCGCTTTTAAAACCCTCATTAATACCTTTAATTTGATATCCACATCGTACAATAACATTCTAGAGTCACCTCTGGCCCACCCTAATGGCGATATCTCGAAAAGGCGTCCACCTATATACCTAATGCCCACTCCCTCTTAAAATGCGCAGTAACACCTTTCGTTTGATACCCATATCGTACAAACATTCTAGAGTCACCCCTGGCCCACCCTAATGGCGATATCTCGAAAAGGCGTCCACCTATAGAACTAAGGATTACTCCCTTTTAAAATACTCATTACCACCTTTCATTTGATACCCATATCGTACAAACACATTCTAGAGTCACCCTGGTCCACCCTAATGGCGATATCTCGAAAAGGCGACCACCTATAGACCTAATGCCCACTCCCTCTTAAAATGCTGAGCAACACCTTTCGTTTGATACCCATATCGTACAAACATTCTCGAGTCACCCTTGGTCCACCTTTATGGCGATATCTCGAAAATGCGTCCACCTATAGAACTAAGGATTACTCCCTTTTAAAATACTCATTACCACCTTTCATTTGATACCCATATCGTACAAACACATTCTAGAGTCACCCCTGGTCCACCCTAATGGCGATATCTCGAAAAGGCGTCCACCTATAGACCTAATGCCCACTCCCTCTTAAAATGGTAACATCTTTCGTTTGATACCCATATCGTACAAACATTCTAGAGTCACCCCTGGCCCACCCTAATGTCGATATCTCGAAAAGGCGTCCACCTATAGACCTAATGCCCACTCCCTCTTAAAATGCTCAGTAACACCTTTCGTTTGATATCCATATCGTACAAACACATTCTAGAGTCACCCCTGGCCCACCCTAATGACGATATCTTGAAAAGGCGTCCACCTATAGACCTCATGCCCACTCCCTCTTAAAATGCTCAGTAACACCTTTCGTTTGATACCCATATCGTACAAACATTCTGGAGTCACCCTTGGTCCACCTTTGTAGCGATATCTCGAACTATGGCCCACTCGCTTTTAAAATACTCTTTAATACCTTCCATTTGATACACATGTCATACAACCACATCCCAGGGTTACCCTAGGTTCATTTTGCTACATGGTGATTTTCCTTATTTTGTCTCCATAGCTCTCAACTGAGTATGTAATGTTCGGTTACACCCGAACTTAGCCTTCCTTACTTGTTCTTATATAGAATTGTAATGATTTATGTTTACATAGAACACTCCCCGAGGACGGTACAAAATAGCATCAAAACGCGTGGGAGTTAGAACTACGCGGTTTGTCTTGTACTTATCGGCTTGAAAGCTCATATAAAAATAAAACCTTACTTGTTTGATATGGTGTTGAGAAGACGAAATGTCTCAATTTGTGAATTAACAAAAACGCCGTAGTTAATATGTGCATTTTAGTTTGGCAGCACAACCCCGCACCGTTGATTACAGTTGAGTTGCAATTTTTAACGAGAGATTTGAAAATAAGATTAAATAGCTCTCCAATTGAGATAATAGAAAAATGTTTATTGGGTTCGTATGTATGTACGTGAGTTACGAGTGTTATTTGCCTTTTTAGTTATCAATGACAAAATCAAGAGATCTGGAAATTTTTTTTGGTTTGCATTAACTTTGCAATTCCCTTTAAATAACTTTAACCTTTCGTATAGCAGATTAACATAAGAAATTATCGCAAATGCGAACAAAACGTGGTCCAGCAACAACATTGTCCAAACCAAGTACAAAAGGAAAAAGTGTAAGGAGGAATTTGTCAGTTTTATCTGTATGATGAAATACCTCCATATACTGCGTACTATGTTTAAGACAGTGATTTTGTATGTTGCCGTTGTAAGAGCACAAACGGAAGGTTTTGATGTGTGCTGATAATGTGACATGCCTTTTACTCATCTTCTTAATTGCTGCTTTAGCGTATAAATAATTTTATCCTACTTGACGATAACTGACGCCAATTAAAAACCGTACGCATAGCCAAATCATTCTCCGTCCGTGCTTCTTCAGTTAAGATTCATTTACTGACCTAGTGCATTTCGGGCTACCCCTAGATCAATGCGGGCTTGTTTTGCAGTAATTTCGTGATAATTTCCGGTCTATTTCAGTATAGCTTCAGAATCATATCAGAACTATTTCTGGATCGTATCGAAGTTGTTTTCTGCATTGTTTGAGGCTAGTTTGGGACCATGTCGAAACGTTTTCGGATCGTTTATAGATTGCTCTAGGACTATTTCAGAACTACTTTGTGATCATTTCGGGCCCATTTGAGAACTGTTTTAAGGCTGATCTTGGGAATATCTCGGAATTATTATACTCAGCGTGCTTTGCAAACAGAGTATATTAACTTTGATTGGATAATGGTTGGTTGTACAGGTGTAAAGGAATCGAGATAGATATAGACTTCCATATATCAAAATCATAAGTATCGAAAAAAAATTTTATTGAGCCATGTCCGTCCGTCTGTCCGTTAACACGATAACTTGAGTAAATATTGAGATATCTTCACCAAATTTGGTACACGAGCTTATCTAGACCCAGAATAGATTGGTATTGAAAATGAGCGAAATCGGATGATAACCACGCCCACTTTTTATATATATGTAACATTTTTAAAAATGCAAAAAAACTGATTAGTAAATAATATACCTAGAATGTTGAAATTTGACGTGTGTACTCATATTGACTTGATAAAAATTTGAAAAAAATTAAGAATTGGCGTGGCACCGCCCACTTGTGATAAAATAAATTTTACAAATATTATTAATCATAAATCAAAAATCGTTAAACCTATCGTAACAAAATTCGGCAGAGAGGTTGCCTTTACTATAAGGAATGCTTTGAAGAAAAATTAATGCCCACTTTTATATAAAAGATTTTTAAAAGGGTCGTGGACGAATAAAATAACCTATATCTTTGCAAGAAAGAGCTTTATATCAATGGTATTTCATTTCCCAAGTGGATTTATAACAAGAAATAGGAAAAACTTCAAATTTAAAAAAATGGGCAAGGCACCGCCCCTTTTATGACTAAGCAATTTTCTATATTTCGGGAGCCATAACTCGAAGAAAAATTTACATATCGTAATGAAATTGCGTACACATATTTTCCATATAGCAGAAAATATTTCTAGCAAAAATGGACGGGATCGGTTAAAAATCACGGCAACTTAGATATAAAACAAGTTTAAAAAGGTCGTAGACTAGAATAATAAGCTATAACTTAGCAAAAAATAGTTTTGATTCAATGATATTTCACTTATCAAGTTTTACTGTAAGAGGAAATGGGGAGACATTTTTTTAAACGGGCGGTGCCACGTGTTATATAGAAAAGTAATTTATCTGAAATGAAATGTACAATTGAAGCTCACTCTGAGTATATAATGTTCGGTTACACCCGAACTTAGACACCTTTACTTGTTTTTGGTATAATTTTGGGACTATTAAGGAAGAATTTAGAGCTAATTCGGGTTAGTTTCGGCATTGTTTTAGCGAACAATGCGGGTTTGCTTTAATAAAATTTCAGTGCTATTTAACGATAATTTTGACAATACTTCAACATAATTTCGGGACGTCTTTGGGATAATTTAAGGACCATTTCGGAATTGTTATAGATATAATAACTTCGGTACAGGACATGCATAACTGCGTTTGAACTTGAATACGATCGGAGACGATTCAACTATACTTTTAGAAATAAAACACACTAGTTATATTAGCCGCTATCATTTTAAGTATATTCCCCAACGAAACATAGAACATATTTTGCAGAAAACTAATACTTTCAGGAAATTTGTACTATAAATGGAGCAATCAAAATTTATTACTCTTGTAATACACGTAAATACTGGCAAATAGAGCTGCTGAAAAGTGAAAAGAAAACGATTAGAAGACGAATCGAATTCTAATGTATTTCTCTAAGGTAGAAGGTTAGAGAACGATTTGCGAAACTGTTGCGAATTATAGCATTCTCGACAAAAAAGGGGACTTCGTTCTCGATATCGAGAAAAGGGTTAGAATTCTAATCGAATTCTAACGTCAATTTCTAATGGGTTTCTAATGAGAATTTTGAAGTGATGCGCAATTATTCAAAATCAGCGAAATTTACATTCTTTCATTATAACAAACACTTTTATTTGGTTATAAGCTTATATATTAAGATGAACATATTTCAAAGGCTTTTCCTATTATAATAAATTAAAATCGTACTTAAAACTTAAATATTTTCGGTGCACACATATAAAACAGTTAAATTCAGTATTTTGAGATTAAAGGTACTCTTTGCACATTTCATAATAAAAAATAAAATAAAAATAATTCAAAATCCTATCGTATGCTTTACAGTTTTCAGTACTAGTTATTGTGTTGAAATTTTCGCTTCCACTTATTTCCTCAGGATTGAGCTCAGCGTTGGTTTGAGTTACGGATGAGATAGCGTTTTCTTATGTCATTCAAATAGCACTTCAATAATCTGCTCGCTTTCCCTTTTTAACTTTTTTTGTTTAATTTTTACTAAGGATGAGTAATCATGTCGTGCAAATAATCGATAATTGTGACAATAATCATAATATCGCATTTCTAGTGTTATTCGAATCGTTTCACAGTCGAATTCTAACCTAGTTCTCTAACCTAGTTTTCGATTCGAAATGCATTAGAGAACTACATTAGAATTCTAATGTAAAATTACAATAATTCTCTAATGTTAAAAATTGTGTTTGCTGGGCACCTTTATTACTTACTTAATTTTCGCTCAACCGTTTAAACGGTTATGTCGTCCTAGTTGGCGTCAATTGGTCACACCAAGGGAATTTAAATCGTTTTCCACCTGGTCCTTCCAGCGGAGTGGGGACCGCCCTCTTCCTCTGCTGCCATAGGCGGGTTCCGATAAAAATACTTTCTTGGCCGGAGTGTCATCTTTCATTCGCGTAGCCGCTGCGTTTGAATTCGCTAGAATATGTGGATGTCTGCGTTTAGCTCGTACAGCTCATCATTAAATCTTCTTCGGTACTCACCGTCGCCAATGTGTAGAGGTCCTTAAATGTTTCTAAGAACTTTTCTCTCTAACACTCCCAGAGCTGCTTCATCTAATGTTGTCATGGTCCATGCTTCTGCGCCATATAGCAGGATTGGTCACTTAACGTACCTTGTAGAGTATGATTTTCGCTTACCGATAGAGGACTTTACTTTTCAATTTCCTACTTAGTTCAAAGTATTTGCAAGAGTGATCGCTGGTTTTCAGAGCTGAGTTGTTTCGTGTTAATGCTGGTTCCCAAATAAACGAAGTCTTTTACTACTTCAAAATTACGGCTGCAAATAGTGGCATGGTTACCAAGGCGCTGACTCTTTGCTAGATTACTGCAGGTACCTACTCCGGTTTGTCCTCATTCACCATCAAACTCATCTTTTCTACTTTTTTTTCAGTTTGGAGTGAGAAGAAATTACGACGCACTTGCTCAGGCCGCTGATTCCATGTCGTCAGTATACGCCAGTAATTATACGCTTTTATAGAATATTTTTCCATAGAAGTTAAGTTTTTCAACTAGTATAATTTTCTCCGGTATCAAATTAAAGAAATCGTACGATGATGATCACGATCAAATCTCATTGCAACGATCCGGATCAGTACTATGAGAGTTGGCAGCACTCAACTAATGTGTACACATTATAGGGTGCCTGTTATTTTCAGGCTTTTTCCCCAGAGTCCCTCCATATAATTTTAACTTAAAAAGTTAAAACAAATTATCAAACTAATAACTAGTATTATTAGTTCTTTAAACCATGCCACAAATGCCATCTATTTTCCCATTATTTCGGCAGACCTCATGCCATCCACTTCCGGCCAGAAAGCTCTGCTATCCTACAAGAGGTGGTGTCCGCCCAACGTTTGCTGAGCTGACTCGAGGCATATCTATGCAGGAACAAACCACAGGTGGCCAACGGAATCCCGAAATCCCTGCAGCCATCTTCATCCGGTTCAGTTGTACCGATGCGGGCTAAGAGATCCGCCCATAGTAGTATAGCGTTATCAATTGCAGGGCGAACCGACTACCGACTAAACTGTAATGGATTAACTGGGAAGATCACGGAGATACTCGATTTCATGAAGCGGCACAACATCCGCATTGCTGCGATTCAAGAGACTAAATTCACAACAAGATCTGCTCTGCAGACCTGTTCTGGGTATAATGTCTACAGAAAAGATCGCGAGAGCGGAAATGGAGGCGGCCTCGCGTTTATCATACACCACTCTGTGCAATATCATATACTTGATCCCGACATCGGCCGCAGGGACAGTGTCTTAGAACGTCAAGGCTTATCTGTCCGGTCAGGTGATGCAAACCTAGAAGTCATCAACATCTAAATCCCTCCTGCCACCTGTTGCCACAGTGGATACCCCCTAATATCAGCGCCTTAGTCACTGGCAACAATCGCATTATCTTAGGCAATTTCAATGCCCATCACGATCTATGACATTCAAACTTGCGGGCGGACAGTAGGGGTGAGATGTTGGCGGATCAAATAGAAGAAACGACGTTCTGCACAATAAACGGAGACGCCCCGCTTCCCAAGGCAGTCGGTTCTATGTACCGGAGCGACTCGGGATTTTTCCCGACCAAGGACTGTCATTTCAGTGTGACCCCATTTAATTTGTTTCGTCCCTCCCACAAATTGTCATCCTCCCAGCAGCTCCTTGCAGCAGGACTGCTACATATTCTCTTACTCCGGGAAGGTATCGAACCCAATCCGGGTCCGTCTCCTCACCCCGGTCCTGAGAAATGGTTTTGCTGCATTTGCCAGAAAAGAATCTTTTTAGGACGGTCATACTCTGTTCAGTGTGTCTCATGCAAGGGATGGTTGCATCGGACAGGTTGTTCTGGGCTTGATCCCAAAACCCGACGTCCACGTAACTTCTATAAATCTTTTGTGGCTCCTTGCTGCTCACGCCCAAGGGCGTCCCGTAGTCTACGCCTAAGCGTATCCCCACTACCTTCCAGCAGCTTCGCTGCTCAGCAAGCCACAACAAGTACCCGCTGCTGCTCGCGCCCCACGGCGCCAACAACTCAAACAGCTGATACCACTCATAACTACTACCTTCGTAGTAGAGCTGGTAGCAATGCTGAGCATCAGCCCCTGCCCCCGTCTTCTTCTCCTCCCCTCTTTTCTGGCAGCAATCGTGCAGGTCAGGGAAACAGACTCTTAGTCCCTGCCTCCGTTTGCACCGTCTGCCAGCACAGAATATATAGGTTTGCGACATCCGCTCAATGCAGCTCCTGCCTTGGGTGGTGCCACTTTCCTAGATGTTCTGGTCTCCGCGACGGCAACCCCCCGACGGGTTTCATCGCGCCATGTTGCCAGGTCGCAAACCCAAATCATCCGGGTACCCCAATGCTTGCCCAAGGGCGCCCAGTCCCAAGGCCACAACAGCAATTGCGTCCTGGCCTTCCACAACCTAGGCGTAGTCACCCCTCACTTACCCCTAGAGTGGCGGCGTCACCCCTCATGCACTTCAGAATTCTGCAGTTCAACTGTAATGGACTAACTGGGAAGATTACGGAGATAGTCGATTTCATGAAGCGGCACAACATCCGCATTGCTGCGATTCAAGAGACTAAACTCACAGCAAGATCTGCATTGCAGACCTGCTCTGGTTATAATGTCCACAGGAAAGACCGCGAGAGCGGAAATGGAGGCGGCCTCGCGTTTATTATACACCACTCTGTGCAACATCATATATTTGATCCTGGCATCGACCGCAGTGACAATGTCTTAGAACGTCAAGGCCTATCTGTCCGGTCAGGCGATGCAAATCTAGAAATCATCAACATCTACATCCCTCCTGTCACCTGTTGCCCCAGTGGATACCGCCCTAATATCGAGGCCTTACTCACTGGCAACAATCGCATTATCTTAGGCGATTTCAATGCCCATCACGACCTATGGCATTCAAACTTGCGGGCGGACAGTAGGGGTGAGATGTTGGCGGATCAAATAGACGAAACGACGTTCTGCACAATTAACGGAGACGCCCCCACACGTATGGTAGGAAGCTGTCATAGCTCGCCAGATATCTCAATCGTGAGCGCAGAACTCGTAAACTGCGTCAACTGGCAGCCGATGGTAACATTGGCGTCCGACCACCTGCCCATACTTATTTCGTTCGAGCGTACCGCCGACTTCATCGTCACCGAAAAACGCACTTTCATAAACTTCAAAAAAGGAAAGTGGGAAGAATATAAATCTGCAACAGACAGCAGCTTTGCTGCCCTCCCTATCCCGACTGATGCCCGCCAAGGGGAGCGTGCCTTCCGTAAGGTCATTAAATCCGCCTCGGCACATTTCATTCCCGCCGGGAGAATTCCCAAAATCCGGCCCCACTTCCCGGCGGAGGCCGCGAGCTTAGCGAGGGAACGCGGCCTTATAAGACAGCTTGATCCAGGCGACCCCCAAATAAGGGATATAAACCAACGCATCAGATTGCTTGTGGACGAACACAAGCGGGCGAAATGGGAAG
This sequence comes from Eurosta solidaginis, assembly GCF_040869045.1. Lineage (NCBI taxonomy): Eukaryota > Metazoa > Arthropoda > Insecta > Diptera > Tephritidae > Eurosta > Eurosta solidaginis. The sequence goes on along the minus strand of NC_090319.1, from coordinate 84,276,469 downwards.
AGCACCTAAGAGGTTGTAACCTCTCTACCGGTGTAGGTAAACTTTGGTCCACCGTAAAGTCCCTATCGAATCCGACTAAGCACAAAGACAAAGTTTCCATCGCCTTTGGCGATAAGGTGCTGTCGGATGCGAAAAAATGCGCGAGCGCTTTCTGCCGACAATATATAATGCATCCTACGGTCGACAAAGATAGACGGAGAGCCAATAGACGTGCACATAAACACAAACTCAGCGCGTCACCAATTACCATCACCGCTAGAGAGGTTGAGGACGCCATTGGTCGCGCTAAACCATCCAAAGCAGTGGGCCCAGACGGCATAGCCATGCCGATGCTTAAAAACCTAGGGAAAGAGGGTTTCAAATATTTAGCGCATGTCTTCAACCTGTCTCTTTCCACCTTTGTCATACCCGAGAAATGGAAAATGGCCAAGGTGGTCCCGCTACTAAAGCCTGGGAAACCAGCTAACGTAGGTGAGTCATATCGTCTGATATCCCTCCTATCGCCAGTGGCAAAGACGCTTGAAGCCATTTTGCTCCCTCATTTCCAAGCACATTTGCAGCTAGCCCCTCATCAGCATGGCTTCAGAAAACTCCATAGCACTACCTCCGCGCTAAATGTCATTGGCACCCAGATAAATTGCGGTTTGAATCAATATCCCCACCATAGAACAGTACTCGTAGCGTTAGACCTATCAAAAGCTTTTGATACGGTCAACCATGGCTCGTTACTGGAAGACCTGCAAGGGTCTACCCTTCCCCCATGTCTTAAAAGGTGGACCGCAAATTATCTGGGTGGTCGGCAGGCATCGGTGCAATTCAGAAACGAAACATCAAAACAAAGGAGAATTAAACAAGGGGTGCCACAGGGTGGTGTCCTATCCCCGCTTTTGTTTAATTTCTACATATCTAAGCTACCTTCGCCACCAGAAGGAGTTACTATCGTTTCCTACGCCGATGACTGCACAATAATGGCCACAGCCCCAGGCCCACAGATCGATGAGCTTTGAAACAGAATAAATGGCTACCTCCCTGATCTCTCCAGTTTTTTCGCCTCGCGAAACCTGGCATTATCACCGACTAAATCCTCCGCGACCTTATTTACAACATGGCCATCCCAAATGTCGACCATTTTGAACATCCACGTCGATGGCACTACGCTACCGACAGTCCTACACCCCCAAATCTTGGGTGTGACGTTTAATCAGGATCCACATTTTGGCGAGCATGCAGCCGCAATTTTACCAAAAATTCAGAGCCGTAATAAAATCCTCAAATCCCTTGCTGGCAGTACCTGGGGAAAAGACAAAGAAACGCTCATTACCACATACAAAGCAATTGGCCAGTCGATTGCATGCTACGTGACCCCTATAAGGTGGCCAAGCCTAAAAACTACCCACTGGAACAAGTTACAGGCCTGCCAAAACACTGCTCTCAGAACCGCCACGGACTGTCTTCTTATGTCCCCAGAACACCATCTACATGAGGCGAGAATACTCCCCATCAGGGAGAGAAATGATATGCTAACCAAACAGTTCCTGTTGAATACCCAGAAACCTGGGCATCCCAACAGACATCTGACTGTTGAAACAGCAAGTCTCCTTGGACTCCCGTTAGAGGATATTGATGACAATTTGTGATCGGTCGCAACTATTAGGTGGGGCGAAGCAATGCTACAACAACAACAACAGCAATTTGCTCGTGCCCTGCCATTGCCAGGCTAAGAGCTGGAGTTATAAGGAGTGATACAGCTGTCAGATCTAGAAGCAGCAAGTGGCATTGAAAGCTTCTAGTATTTGCCAAGGAGACGGAGTTATTTTATAACATAGGACCTGGTTTTTGATAGGGATTTCAGTTTGGTCGTTCAACAAACTTCTGGTAACACTACGGACTCATTCAGTCTATGTGAGGTCCTCATGGACCGGCCAGTTCATACTAACATTTCTTTTGTGAGAAATATAGTTATTTGCGAATCGGTTGTGCATGTCGGCAAGGAAAACCGTCATGAGTGGCTTTCAAAATCGAAATGTTTATTTATTATAATTATTATTATTATTTATTATTACGGCGTTTTAAGCCTAAAACTTAGATTATTACAAATTTTAAATACATTTTAATAATAATAGGATTTATAGCGTTGGGGTGTCGGAATGCATGAGATTCCGATCAGCACGGGAACTGGTGGTCCCAACGGGCGAGTCTTGGAGTCATATCATTGGGAGGTTGGAAGGACGTGTTCTCAATCCTGCCCTACTCCAAGACGTATTGTAAGGTAACCCTACGGTAAGTGTTGCGTGACCATAAGGTCAAGCAATGCTTATGGAACACAACAATAATTCACAATAGGGGTTGCCTGTCAAAGCAACGTTCACAGTGAGGGTTACCTCACATAATGTCAAATGGAATGACGCCAGATTTTTACGCGCATTCAACTCGGGCAGTCATCTAAATTTTTCGCTAAGTAATATCGTGTACGCAAAAATATAAGAAATATAGCGGCTCACCTATAAATTTGTGTGACACAAATAAAACCAACATTATTGTAAAAGTACGAGTGTTTTATTTTAATTGCGGTGATCAAATATTTCAACAGTCGTGAAATACAGTGCGTGCATGCAAACGAGTGCATACCTGCATATCAATCTGCACGATTCTATACTGTCTGAGACACATGGAGACCATTTTGGCCACGCCGGAATCGGTCTCGCCACATGGCGACCGTGACCATGCCTGCAGAAAAATGGTGGCTCCGGGGACCTGGAATAATTCCCTGCAGCACAAAATTAAAAGACACTTACAATTTGCTAAAAACTGAGTGCGTGGTGGTTGTGATGCGGTGGTGGTTGAAAAAAAAGTACATACATACAAAAAAAATTTTTACATAAAATGATATAAATTACACAAAGCTGATTGCAACAAATTCAAAAAATTACATGAAGTAATCTATAATTTAAAACTACAAAATCTAACTACAAAAATTACAAAATTTCAAAAAAAAACATTAAAAATTACAAAAAAATCTAAAAATTTCAAAAACTACAAAAAAAATTTAAAAATTTCAAAAACTCCAAAAAATTTAAAAATTTCAAAAATTACAAAAAAAAATTTAAAATATCAAAAACTACAAAAAAATCATAAAATTTCAAATACTACAAAAAAAAAATTTTTTATAAAATTTCATAAACTACAAGAAAAAGGTACATCCTAAATGGCAAAATATACTTTTTAGAACTTCGTATATACATACATTTAAAAATTAATTTGAACTTGAACCAAAGTTACGTGTGGAATTGTGGTGGTACATACATACATATATGTAAAAAGTTTTTGGAAGCTGCTGTACCATACCATAACGTTGACACATAAGCACAACCACCCGCTACGTTTTAATACGCAGTACCGTTAGTAGCGGTAAAATCATGCTATACATAACAAAAGTAAGAAGAAAAAACCAGTCGGCGACGGCATCACTTGGACGGCAACATCTACATCGGCAAGAAGCGGAAAAATACCAACAACACATACACCAGCAAGCAGAAAAGACAAAAAGCGGTACAGTAGAGTAGATTAGAACATACGTACATATCTAATATTTAATTTCTGTGTATAAGTAGACACTTTGCTTCTGTATGTAATCTTTTTCAATACCTGTATACTATGCATGTAGCAAATCAACTTGACACTTTTGCCTTTTTACATATGTACTTTTCTCTAAACATTTGTATACTATGCATGTAGCAACAAAAATTGACACTTTGTTTCTAAACATTTGTATACTGCGCATGTAGCAACACATTTTTCTTCTCACAATTTAACCAAATATTTAATATAAACATTTAAATATCGAAAACTTTTTGAATGTACATTAAAAATAATTTTAAATATACGGCCACCACATGCAAATTATCACGCATATATTACTATATTCTTTCTTTTTCAAACATTAACATGGAACTTGAATTTTTTATTTTAAATGCGAACACTGCTTCGTAATAAATACAATCGGAAAAATATTTTTTCAAATTTACACATTTTTTTAAAACCTTTTTGAAACGCAAATTATACATCAATTTTATATGTATAATACCAAAAATATCAAATCTTTTCGCCAAAAGTTTGCGATAATTATTCGAAGCTAATCAATTTTGAAATCTCTCATTGACTTCAAATATCAATATAGACAGGTTACAGTCACATAATGGTAATGGTGAAAATTTATTTTATCGGTGGAAGCTTACTTTTCTCTTTTTCCAATTATTTCTTCGGAAATTGAACATAGTGAATATCATAAACATTTACACATTTTTTTTTGCAATAAATACAGTGCCATTCAAATAGTTAACAATTCCTTCGAAGCATCACACGAATACAGTGTATTCCAAATATTTCAACATATCTTACATTTGCGACTCTTTTCAAACTGTGTATTATATACAGTGTCTTTCAAATATTCCAACAGTTTCTTTTCTCTTGGCATTATTAAACGAATACAGTGCGGTTAAAATATTTCAACATTCACTTGCATTTACAAAATAAGTCTTAAATACAGTGCCTTTGAATATGCGAATCTTTACCATTTACCAATTAACTCATCGATTTTGAATATTTCGAATATTCTCTGATTTCACAAAAAATTTTTTTTTTTTCTTTTTAAATTGCATACCACAATTACACAGTGAATGAATAGTTTCAAATTCATTTTTGTATAAACAGTGCCTACAGCGTTAATCTTAACATTTTTCCGAATTTTTTTTCATGAAACATTTTTTTTTCTGCCACGGAGGTAAACATTTTCAATAAATGTAATAAAGTTTTCAGATGTCAGTTGTCAAATGTCAGATTTTGATTCCAATTTCAAAAATTTACGCTCTAATTTCACTAAAGTTACTAAACGAGTTTTAAATAACCGATCTATCTCAGCGAAAAAATCAATAGAATACGAAGATGCTTTAATTAAAAGCTATAACCAAATCATAATACAAGTAAATTCATATTTTGAAAATCAAGATAAGCCTAGTTCAATAATCGAAAGTTTGTCAAAGTGCAGAGAACAACTCACTAAATGTTTTTCTAGAATTAACTGCAATATAAAAATACCCAAAGATCTTTCTGAATTAATACAAGAAAGCGAATCAAGTTCTGATTTTGACACTGAGGAAGAATTATCTAACGCATCGACAACTTCAGCATACAAAGCTAGTATCATTAAAAAAAGTCACGTATCTTTTCTTGAGGATTTCCCTGGATTTTCCAATTCACTCCACAATAATAATTTAGACACAATTAGCGAAGAACAACCAACAATGGCGACTTCAGAGCAAAAGAAAACTTTTATTACTATGTGTGCATCCATAATTAGAGAAAACTACAGCGGCGATCCGCTTTCACTTGCATCATTTATAGATAAAATAGTTTTGATAGAAGATTTGATGGAAGAAAATTTGACAAATACTTTCATTTCGTTTATAAAATCCAAGTTAGAAGGGAAAGCGCGTGAAGCAATTCCAAATGAAGTAACAACAATTCAACAAATAAAAGATGCATTAAAAGGTAGAATAAAACCTGACAACTCAAAAGTTGTTGCAGGAAAAATTGCATCGTTAAAAGTTTTTAATAATAATCATACTGAATTCGCCAAACGTGTTGAGGAACTTTCCGATGCTTTAGAACGATCATTAGTTATAGAAGGAATGACTCAGGAAAAAGCGCACGAAATGGCAGTCGAACAAACCGTCAACGTTTGTCGGCTTAACACCCGCTCAGACCTAGTAAAATCAATTTTAGCGTCAACTACGTTTACTGATTCTAAGGATGTAGTTGCGAAAATGATCGTAGAACAAAATAACCAAACAAGTGAAAGGCAGGTACTAGCGTTTAGATCACGTTATAACAGGCAAAATAATAGTTTTCGAGGTAACTTCAGGTCAAATCAATATAATAGGAACAACTTTTCGAGGTACAACAACAATTTTAACAGAAACAACAATAGCAATTATAGGCATAATAACAACAATAATTATGGCTCGCGAAATAATGGTAATTTTCGAAATAACAATAGCAGGCCCGTAAACAGAAACAACAGCAATAACAACAGTAACAACAACAATCGACGTTCAAATACTACAAATAACGCTAGTGTACGCACTTTAAACGCCAACGGCCCTCAGGAGCGAACACTGGGGGACCAGAATCTGAATTAAATAACGTTTTTCAAAATAAATCAATTTATTGTTTAAACCTGAACTACTCAGATTTTATCGAACTGAATTGTAATGACTCTTTTAAAACATGCACTTTCTTAGTAGATACACAGGCTGATATATCAATTATAAAACTTTCAAGTTTAAAACAAAATGTTTCTATAAATAACAACAATATTATAAATATAACGGGTGTTACGACAGATACAGTTTCAACATTGGGTACCATTAAAACAGAACTTTTTTATTCAAATTTTTCAATTCCACATACTTTAAATGTAGTAGATGACAAATTCAACATACCGTCAGATGGTATTTTAGGCAAAGACTTTTTGAAAAAATACAATTGCGTCATAGACTAAGCAAATGAGAGCATAACAATTGGCATTGGCAAAAATATTCATAAAATTTCAATTTTACATAATACAACCGATAATACATTGATAATTCCTCCTAGATGCGAAGTTTATCGCTTATTTAAGCTGAAAAAATCTAAACATCCAGTTTTTATAGACGCACAGGAAATTTGTAGTGGTGTGTTCACCGCAAAGTGTATTGTTGACACCAACAATCCGATAATAAAGGTATTAAACGTCACTGACGAGGTAAAATACGTAAGAAATTGTAACATAGTTACGGATGAAATCACCAACTATAACGTGTATAAAATCAATGATCTTTCAAAAGATTCGAAAAGGTCAGAGGAATTAAAATCAATTTTAGAAAAACAAATGCCAAACTATGCCAAACCAAAACTTCTCGATTTATGTCTAAAATATAATGACGTGTTTGCACTAAAGACCGATCGTATGACACTTAACAACTTTTATGAACAGAAATTACGATTGACAGATACAAATCCTGTTTACATAAAAAACTACCGTTTACCATATTGTCAGAGAGAGGAAATTAATAAACAAGTTGATAATTTATTGCAAAACGATCTTATAGAACACAGCTATTCCAACTATAATAGTCCATTGATACTTGTGCCAAAGAAAAATCCAAATGGACAGAAATCCTACAGGATGTGTGTTGATTTTAGAGCCGTAAACAAAAAATTGATAGCAGACAAATTCCCACTTGCACGAATAGACGATATTCTTGATAATCTAGGCAGAGCCAAATATTTTTCTACATTGGATCTGTATTCAGGTTTTCACCAAATCCCATTAAATAAAGATTCTAGAGACATCACTTCATTCAGCACTGATCGTGGTGCTTTTCGATGGAAAGTTTTACCATTCGGTTTAAACGTAGCTCCGAACTCATTCTCAAGAATGATGTCAATTGCCTTTTCAGGAATTTCTCCAAACCAAGCCTTTTTATATGTCGATGATCTTATAGTCATTGGGTGTAGCGAAGCTCACCATCTTAAAAATTTAGAACAAGTCTTTCAAACATGCAAAAAATTTAATTTGCGTCTCAATCCCGAAAAATGCAACTTCATGCGTTCAGAAGTCACTTTCCTAGGACACAAATGTTCGTCAAAAGGTCTACTTCCAGACGATTCCAAAATAATTGCAATAAAGAAATATCCGAAACCTTCCGATAAAGATGCAGTAAGACGATTCGTGGCATTCGCCAATTATTACAGAAGGTTTATACCAAATTTTGCTTCCATAGCAGCACCTTTAAATAAACTTAGCAGGAAAAGAGTAGAATTTAAATGGGATCAATCATGTGATATAGCATTTGAAAAACTCCGAAAATCTTTAATTTCTCCTCAAATTCTCCAATACCCAGACTTCAAAAAGGAATTTATAATTACTGTCGACGCTTCAAAAATTGGTTGTGGTGCCATTTTAAGTCAAAATAAAGATGGCAGTGACTTACCAATTTGTTTCGCGTCCAAATCATTTAATAATTCAGAACAAAAGAAATCAATAATTGAGTTAGAGCTTTTAGCTATATTTTTTGCAATAAAACAGTTCAGACCATACGTATATGGCACACACTTTACAGTCAAGTCCGATCATCGTCCATTAGTTTACTTGTTCAATATGAAAGATCCCTCTTCAAAACTTTCACGTATCAGACTTGAACTGGCAGAGTACAACTTCACTATTGAATACATAAAAGGTAAAACGAACGTAGGAGCAGATGCACTCTCTCGCATCACAATAGAAGAAATAAAAAATTCAGGAACATCAATTTTAGCAGTACAGACAAGATCACAGACAAAACAAGAACAATTAATGCAACAAGAAATACTCAAAGAAGAAAAAGTAAAAGAAAACATAAAATTACAAGTTTATGATAATTTTTCAAACAAATTTTCAAAGAAAATACCCAGAGTAAAATCCCAAATAAGCTATGATAAAAGTGGTAAAATTACGAATTTTGAATTAAATGCGCATCTAAAACACAAAAAGATTGAGTTAATTAAGGTTGCGTGTGCTAACAAAATAATACATTTAGATGAATTACTTTTGAAGCTACAAAAAGAAGCTGGCAAGCGCAATATTAATATAATTGAATTGCAAAAAAATGATAATCTTTTTAAATATTTTTCGATATCAGATCTGAAAACCACTGGGAATAAAATTTTAAAACATTTAGAAATCGTCCTAACCGAACCCGTAGAAACTGTGACAAACGAAGACAAAAAACAACAATTAATAACAATTTACCATACCGACCCAATTTTAGGAGGACATTTCGGTAGCAAAAAAGTTTATGCAAAACTCAGAACCAAATATTATTGGAAAGGCATGACGCGCGATATAGCGAAATTTGTTAAAAACTGCGAAAAATGTCTTTTGAATAAGGTTAAGCCAAAAACAAAAGAAAATTTAGTCCTAACCGAAACACCATGTAAGCCATTCGACATTGTTGTCATTGACACTATAGGACCTCTACCTCAATCCGATAATGGTAACAAGTTCGCTGTCACCATTATATGCGATCTCAGCAAATACTTAGTAACGATTGCGATACCTGACAAAAGTGCAAAAACGGTCGCATCAGCTATTTTTGAAAATTTCATACTAATATATGGCATTATGAAAACAATTAAAACTGATTTAGGTACCGAATACAAAAATGAAATTTTTTCAGAGTTAACAAAATTATTAAAAATAGAACATAAATTTTCCACAGCGTACCATCATGAAACTCTTGGCACAGTAGAGCGAAATCACAGTTTTCAATGAATATTTAAGATCTTTTCTAAATCCCAATTTTTCCGACTGGGATGTTTACTTGAAATATTTCACTTTTCTTCACAACACAACAACAAACACAGTATTCGATAATAAATTCTCACCATATGAATTAGTCTTTGGCAAAGCAGCTAATTTACCAAAAGAACTGCAAACCGATAAAATAGACCCGATTTATAACATAGAAAACTATTCGAAAGAAGTTAAATTTCGTTTTCAAAAAACTCACGAATTAGCGAATAAAACAGTTACAGAACACAAATTAAAAAATCAAACCGGATATAACAAAAGTTCACAACCAATATCTGTCAAGGTATTTGACAAGGTATTGCTTGAAAAAGAACCCCGCGACAAGCATAGTAGTATCTATATTGGTCCGTATACCGTAATAGGTATTGACGGCGTAAACGTCACGTTAATTGATGTCGAAACGAAAAAGAAAAAAATAGTACATAAAAATAGAATAAGAAAAATTAATTAAATTAAATTTTTAAATTCAAGATTATTTAAAGTTAATCTCTATCGTTAAATTAGAAATAAAATGTTTTTCTTCCAAACCTGAAAAAAAAGACAATGAAATCAAATAAATTTAAGCAATCATTAAAAATTAAGAACTGAATGTATACAGTAGAATTAAAACACAAAAAAAAAATTTTTGTTTTCTAATTATAAAAACTAAATTTAAGTTCTACTTTAGAACTAGACTTTACAACTCAATTCTTAATTTAGACCTAAACATAGATGTAGATTTAAACTTAGTTTAACAGTCTTAAACTTTTAAAGTTAATTACATCGCTTTTGGGACAGAAGAATTTGGCCAATTCTTCTTTTCCAAAGGGGAATGATGTAAGGTAACCCTACGGTAAGTGTTGCGTGACCATAAGGTCAAGCAATGCTTATGGAACACAACAATAATTCACAATAGGGGTTGCCTGTCAAAGCAACGTTCACAGTGAGGGTTACCTCACATAATGTCAAATGGAATGACGCCAGATTTTTACGCGCATTCAACTCGGGCAGTCATCTAAATTTTTCGCTAAGTAATATCGTGTACGCAAAAATATAAGAAATATAGCGGCTCACCTATAAATTTGTGTGACACAAATAAAACCAACATTATTGTAAAAGTACGAGTGTTTTATTTTAATTGCGGTGATCAAATATTTCAACAGTCGTGAAATACAGTGCGTGCATGCAAACGAGTGCATACCTGCATATCAATCTGCACGATTCTATACTGTCTGAGACACATGGAGACCATTTTGGCCACGCCGGAATCGGTCTCGCCACAGTATGACAGTTTTATTATTTATGCTGTCGGAATGCATTTGATTCCGGTCAACCCAAAAGCTAGCAGCTCAGCAGAATAAGCCACTCTTATCGGACGGTTGGAAAGGACTTTTTCCAATCCTCCCTGTACCTGCTTTTATGTAAACATAATTAATTATAATATATCATTGTTGTAGGAAAGTACGTGATTCACATGAACACTCCAACTGTTTGTCTGGGACGATATTTTCAGGAATTCTTTCCTAATTTGATTGCGAGCAATATATGTATTTGACCTGATGCATAAGATTCCTCTGTGTCTATTTGGATTGCCGTGTACGCTCAAGGATCAGTAACATGAAATACAGATACAAAATATTTTATCTTATTGGAAGGGTTTCGCAATATTCTAATAAACTTTTTTTGAAGGTGTTTAAGTTTTCACAATTTTTAACATGATTAGGTAGTTCATTAAAACATTTCGGGCCTTTGTAAAATATATTTTGTTTGTCCATTTCTGTTTTGAGGAGAAGTAATCTAAAATTATTATTTTCCCTGATTATATAAGAATGGGTTTCATTCACATAAACAAGTTTTTCACTTAGGTAGGCTGGTAATTTACCATGCTTGATATAAAATACAAATTTCATTCTATGGTAAAATATCAACTGTTTCACGCTCAGCCAGTTTAGTGCATCAAGCATACTCTTTATGGAAGTGTCGTACCTCACTTTCAATATAAATCTCATAGCTTTGTTTTGCATAATTTGTTTATGATTTCCTATACAGACGTATGATAAGTATGTATGCAGGTACTATGTAATTATAACTATTATCTATTCAAGATATTTGCGAATGTTTTCGGGTAATGGGACCCTCCTCCCATTAATTGCTTTTTAATTTTTCTAGTTTAAAACGGACGCTAATTCTTGATAATTGCAATTCATGTGTAACTGATTACATACTCATGCATATACGCTGCAACCGTCTTGAAATAGTGTGTTCAGTGGAAACACCGAAAGGCTTGAGTTCGTAATTCAGTTATGTGTAATAACTCCAGAAGCGGTTACGGAACGTGTAGTTATATACGTGCAACTTATTTGCTGGCCCTCTGCTGATTATGGGATATGACGTCTTTGACTTCTCACTATCAAGCTCGAGCTGTTCGTCGAGCTAGACAAAAAAGTACAAACATGCTTTGGAGAGCAGATAAACAAATTGAGTCGACCCGAAAGTGAAAAACAAGTCGACTGCGCGGAGATGGGGTTAAATCTCATAAATATCTAGCGCTTGTCGTCAAGATATCTGCACTCCTTCATCATCGTCGAAAAATGGAGTTTGGGGGGACTTATCTTTAAGAAAGGGGTTCTCCGGACCATTATTGGCATAGAGGTCCGATGCCTTTTTGCGGATATCACTGACGACCTCTTTGTGTTCTTTTTCTACATACGGATGAGTTCCCAGGTGGCGTTTTCCGACAAAATCATCGGCGACCTCATTTACAACATGGATATAGCAAATGTCGACCATATTGGACATCCACGTCAATGGCATTACGCTACCGACTGTGTTAAACCCAAAAATAACTGGTGTGACGATCGATCAGGATCCACATTTTGGCGAGCATGCATCCGCAAAAAAAGTAATAAAATCCTCAAATCTCTTGCCGGCAGCACTTGAAGTAAAGATGAAGAGATAAATAAAAATAAATTTTTTAAAATAAAATAAATATTTGGTTTATTACCAAATGGTCATCACCATTTACAAAGCGATTGGCCTGCCGTTTGCATGCTACGCCTACCCGAACTGGTCGCCAAGACTTAAGGAAAAAAATACAGGCCTATCAAAACACTGCTCTTAGAATCGCTACGGGCTTTCTTCATATGTCCCCAAAAACCACCCCACAGTGAGGCGAGAGTACTCCCCATTCTCGACAGCGGGTCAGGGGGCTTAGAATATACCCTCGGCAGGTATGCGTGTCGTAAGAGGCGACTAAGATACCAAACTGATTCAAGGGGTTGTGTAGCGCAACCCTTACAATGTGTTGCTAGCGGAAAATATAGTTTATTCAAACCAATTGTAAACCTCACCTACCCGAGGTGAATCCTGTTATTTTAACAGCCGACACTCTGGCAAACCCAAGTTCCTAACGGATCTAGGGGGTGGGAGGGCGGTATGGCCTTGAAGGTTTCATGTGGTCATACAAAATCGTTCCCGAGATGGTCGAGCTGGTACCGGAACTGCTTCCGGGAAAGGACCATCAACATCAATAACACTTAACAAGGCCTTCGAGGAGTGGCCTTATCGCTACAACAACAACAACAGTAAGAGGCTCCACCTTCCAGGGCCTTGAGAAGTCATCTCCGCAAGCATTATGACGAAATATGGCACGAAAGAACACAACCGTGTAAAGAAAAAACACAAACAAGTCCTCAGTGATATCCACAAAAACGTGTCGAACCTCTATGCTAAGAATTACCCGGCCAGCCCAGTTCTTTCAAAAAAATACCCTGAACTCGCAGTAGAGGAACGCACTCTCCCTAGAGAGACGCGCGTCACCCTAGCTCAACTTCGATCTGGATACTGTAACAGGTTAAACTCTTACCTATCCAGAATCAACCCCGACATACATATTGTATGTCCTGCTTGCAATGTGTCCCCACATGACACCAACCATCTATTTAATTGCAATGTGGAACCAACGCCTCTATCACCACTCTCATCCTGTTGAAACAGCTAGTTTCCTTGGACTCCCGTTAGAGGATATTGACGACAATTTGTGAATGGTCGCACCTATTGGTTGGGGCGAAGCACTGCTACAACAAAAACAACTCCGCGGAGATTTATTTACTCATTATATTGAAAAATATGCAGTACAGAGATATTTATACTTGAATAGAAAATATATTTTATAGAATTAATCGATTAGTTGTAGTTTACATGAATTCAGAATTGTCTTTATGAAGGCCACGGGATTGACGGGATTCCGAGCACCATAGCAGTATCCAAGCTATCAAACGTTTTTCGTAGTTGCAAGCTCCCAACATTCAAGCGATAGCGTACATAGTTGAATTTTAACGGTTTTATATTGATTAAATAAGTTTTTGGAATGGTGGGTGATGCCGAGCCACTGGAATTCATTATAATGCTGTCGATAAGTGCCCAGTAGTAGGCTAATGTAAAGGGTTGAGAAAGGAGTTCTTTATAGGTACACAGTAAGGGGTATGCGAGCCGGAAAGGACATAAATGAACAATGTTTTCGTTTTCGGAAGTCACTAGATATTTTTTTTATCACGAGGAGTGGGTCGCCAAGCCTTATTTTTTTTTTTTTTTTTTTGCATATGCTTATTAAAACCATATAAAAATGACAACGCAGAGCTCTACATTTCGAAATTAAATCTGCATGTGCTTACATAAGGTAGTTGAAAATTTTTAGATGATCTAATCGGGACATTAAACACTTGGTGGGTTTGATAACCCCAATGCAAAGCTTTATAGCTTCCGCAACCCAATTGTCAACCTCACCCACGCAAAGGGAATGTGTTACAAATATGAATTTATCATACACATTTAGCAGGGGAGGCTCTGACGAACCCAAGTTCCTCATGAAACTAGGGGGTGGGGCGGCTTGCCCTAAAAGGCTTAATGTGGTCATATTAATCGTTCCAGAGATAGTCGGGCTAGTACCTTCAAGGTACTTGTAACCGAAAAGTACCCGATCTAAATCCGGCAAAGGACCATCATCATCGATAACACCTTCGAGGAATGTCTTTATCGTTAATACAACAACAACACCCACAACAACAACAACAACAACAACAACAGCAAAGCGCTTGTACCGGAATGTACTGAATTCATGTTTTGCAAAGGTCTGCCTATATCTGCAAACTTATTGGAACCCTCGCAGTGTTTTTACTGTTGTAACATCAGCAGTAGGCCAAAGTGCTGCTAAAAAACTATGTTGATGTTGCAAAGTGTAGCGAAGTGGAATTCTATAGCTGAGCTCCGTATATTATGGCGCCTTTCGCATGCCACTATCAATCTCCAATTTTAATGGGGATCTTATCGCTACTGTAACAAATACTGGAACTTACAAAACATGAACATGTTCCAACCTAGATCGAGTCCCAAATACTCCCCTGGATAGTTAGTTATACAAACATGCATGTGTAAATACGTACACAAAAAAAAGAAAAAATAACAAAACTCCAAACTATAACAAACATTGTGAAGTAAATAAACAGTGGCCGGATAAACAATGAAGTCTAGTGCAAATTGATTTTTTGCTAATTGATGCAATGACATCTAACGAGTAATAAGTAGGTTCTCATTATGATAATATATATTATAGAAAAATTAGTGGCATCAATATAATCTTACCTTGAAGCAACAGCATTCTTGTAAGCACTTCCCTTTTCACTTGGAATGTAATATTGTTGCTGGGTATCCTCTGTTAAATTTAGTACACAAACACCCATCTTACCACTTTATTTAATACCCTTGTGTTATTTCGCACCATTTGATTTTAACATTTTTTCAAAAACACTTGCTCTGTCCATTTTTTATATTATTTTTAATTTTGGCGTCTTTCTCCCAGCAATTGCATTCGAACTAAACAAATCGAACAGATCTAACAGTTAATTTGGAATTGACGGTTGAAATGGAGTACAGAAGGACGGAGAACTGAATAATGTATCACCAATTATATTAAAGTCATAAATATACACAAATCCTAATAATATCTAAATAAATTTTCGTTATTTAATGGTTTATTACACCAATTAAAATATATAGGAGAAAATCAAATTTTCGAACTTTTCCAACCTGTAATTCTTTGGTAATTTGCAATAGATGTCGCCGATGCTTTCAGTTATTCACAATTGTTTTCCATCTGTTTTCGATAAAACCGTACAAACGCAATGAACGCGTAAGCGGCTTGCCGCAAGGCGTATATGCGCTGTAAAAGCTTAAAGCCCCGCCACATAAGCAGTTTTTCATAACGATGCTTTTAACTCAATCTTATGTTTTACAAGTAGATTGCACTTATTTTTATGGAGAACAGTAGATAGAGGTACACTGGCACCATCTCTCATGAAAAAGTAGCCAACTTGCAAATTTTGTTGCGAGCAAAGCCTAAGAAGGAGTGCAACTATTTTTCCCACTCCTTGGTAGCTTTTCTAACATTTTTCACAGTTAAGAACAAAAACTTAACAGATGAATGGGACACAAAATATGCTAGAAAGTTTATTTCTTGTATAGTGATTCGCAACTTTTTTATATGAATGGCCAAAGCTAAATAAACTTTAATTGCCAAGTCTGAAGTTCCTTCATATTTATAAAAGCAACATCTTGATTCATTGTGGCGATGTTACTGGAATACATAAGCTTGTGTTAAACGCATCAATATGAAAAATTGCATTGTACCGCGGCCTTTACAACTCAAGGTCCGAACAAATTAGATTTTTGATGCAGCATCGTTTGTTGACATATGAGTAGATTGCATGCTTTTGCATGGAGAGCAGCGAGAAATAGGCGACCAAAGCAATAATTTAGATTCGCGATGACAGACAAAAAGCGGAATTTTATAAACGCTTTGGAAGCGAGTAAAGCTGCAAGGCGTTACATTGTTATTTTATAGCGCTGTCAAAGCCATAATGCGAAGCAAAGCGGGTAAATCGTTTATGCAAAACCTCTTTCTTATAGATGTTTAAACGCAATATTATGATGATGAGTAGATTGCACGTATTTTTAGCAGAATAACAGATAGAGTGCCACTACTGTTACCTGACATATAAATTGCAATTTTTGTTACATGTAAAGCATAAGAAGAAGAATTCGACATTTGCTTTGGCTATGAATGCTTTAATAATTTGCAATTATCCCACTCTTTGCTGTTTTTCAAAATTGGTTGACAAGTGTATAGTGAGAATGTTCTTAACAGTACTTCGTGTAGTTTTGTATGAGAATGGACTAGTCGAAACAAGAATCATCTGATAAGTCTGAAGCGTTGTTTAAATTTACAAACGCACCATTTTCCGTGATTGTGGTGATTTTAACTGTGACTAGGCCATCAGGATAAGGAGCGTACTTTGAAATTTTTGCGGCCACAGTGAACGCAAAAAAAAATAAGTTTTGACTTTTTATACTCAGCGTGCTTTGCACACAGAGTATATTAACTTTGATTGGATAACGGTTGGTTGTACAGGTATAAAGGAATCGAGATAGATATATACTTCCATATATCAAAATCATCAGTATCGAAAAAAATTTGATTGAGCCATGTCCGTCCGTCCGTTAGCACGATAACTTGAGTAAATATTGAGATATCTTCACCAAATTTGGTACACGAGCTTATCTGGACCTAGAATAGATTGGTATTGACCGAAATCGGATGATAACCACGCCCACTTATATATATAAAATTTTGGAAAACACAAAAAACCTGATAATGTAGTAAATAATATACCTAGAATGTTGAAATTTGACATTTTGACACTGATATTGAGACTCTTGATAAAAATTTTTTCAACTTATTATAAAATCAATTTTAAAAATATTATTAATCATAAATCAAAAATGGTTAAACCTATCATAACAAAATTCGGCAGAGGTTGCTTTTACTATAAGGAATGATTTGAAAAAAAAAAAAAAACAAATTAACGAAATCGGTTAAGGACCACGCCCACTTTTATATAAAAGATTTTAAAAAGCGTCGTGGACGAATAAAATAAGCTATATCTTGGCAAAAAAGAGCTTTATATCAATGGTATTTCATTTCCCAAGTGGATTTATAACAATAAATAGGAAAAACTTCAAATTTAAAAAAATGGGGGTGGCGCCACCCCTTTTATGACTAAGCAATTTTCTATGTTTCGGGAGCCATAACTCGAAGAAAAATGAACATATCGTAACGAAATTGTGTACACATATTTTCCTTATAGCAGAAAATATTTCTAAGGAAAATGGACGAGATCGGTTAAAGACCACGCCCACTTTTATATAAAAGATTTTTAAAAGCGTCGTGGACGAATAAAATAAGCTATATCTTGGCAAAAAAAGAGCTTTATATCAATGGTATTTCATTTCCCAAGTGGATTTATAACAATAAATAGGAAAAACTTCAAATTTAAAAAAATGGGGGTGGCGCCACCCCTTTTATGACTAAGCAATTTTCTATGTTTCGGGAGCCATAACTCGAAGAAAAATTAACATATCGTAATGAAATTGTGTACATATATTTTCCTTATAGCAGAAAATATTTCTAGTAAAAATGGACGGGATCGGTTAAAAATCACGGCAACTTAGATATAAAACAAGTTTAAAAAGGTCGTAGACTAGAATAATAAGCTATAACTTAGCAAAAAATAGCTTTGAATCAATAATATTTCACTTATCAAGTTTTCCTGTGAGAGGAAATTTTTTTTCCTTTAAACGGGCGGTGCCACGTGTTATGTAGAAAAGTAATTTATCTGAAATGAAATGTACAATTGAAGCTCACGCTGAGTATATAACGTTCGGTTACACCCGAACTTAGACATCTTTACTTGTTTTCATTAAAAATATGTAAATAACTAATCTTTCTTAAAAAAAAAATTATAATTTTGTATATTGAAGGCAAGTAATTGAACTATAATAAACTTAAGCAAGATTTGAAAGCTCCAGCAATATAAGCTGAGAACGCAAGAAAAACGCATTGGAGTTTTTTCAAAGTTAAAAAAAAAATGATAAAAGCTTTAATATAAATAAAAATATTGTTTCAATAACAACAAAAACGCCTTATATATTCTATATACATAAATTATAAGGATTATCTCACTTTAAAATTTGAGCTAAATAATCTATTTTTTTTTTTTTTTTTTTTTTGAAACTGAGTCGTTGTTGAGACTGTCAAAATGTGCGTGTTGGTATTAGGTGAATTCAATGGAATGAAAACATAAAACTTTCAAGTTTTTGTGTTTTGTAAGAAAATGTGTTCAATGTTTTGGATTCATTTTGATTTTGCCATCTTCTTTGACAATCCCTACTCCAGTGAAATGAAAGACATAAAATCAGCTGATGAGATGAG